>NC_063152.1:12687886-15187886 GCF_020921035.1 Rhodamnia argentea
TCAATGCATACGTTTCTCTCTCTCTCTCTCTAAACATATATAGGATCACCGCCTGAACAAAGACGTCTCCATTTTCAGGCATCTCTAGCTCCAGTCCACGTACAATTCAAGAATCTCCTCGATTTGTTGTGCTTTCTCGGCGTGTTCTCTTGTAAATTCCCTCCCTGTCGCAGTGGTCGCCCTGTTTATTCTGAATTCTGCTGTTCATTGACCCCGCAAGGCGTTCGGAGTTTGTGGATTCGTGGAAAATTGTCCTAATCTCGTCGTGCAGTGGGTGCTTGTCTCAATTTCACGGCGTGTTTGAGCAGATTGTGGGTTTTTCTCGCATTTTTAGCTCGAATTAGAATCCAGTTCGCGAGAAGAAGGAATCCGGGTACCAGGGTGTAGGGCTTTAGGCTAACCATCAAGTTGGATTTGGTAGAGGATTTGTTCCGTTAGCGTTTTAATCAGGGGGAGTAGGATTTAGTGCTGCATTCGATGGAATCAAAGCCTCCGGTGAGGTTTACCTTGGGGAAGCAATCGTCGCTGGCGCCGGAGGGGCATGGGGATGAGCTGGAGGGGTCAGGTGAGATCGACATGGGTGAAGAGGTTCTTCCTGGAGTGAGGCTCATGTACTTGGCGAATGAGGGGGACTTGGAGGGAATGAAGGATATATTGGATTCGGGTGTGGATGTCAATTTTAGGGACATCGATGACAGGACCGCCCTGCACATAGCGGCATGCCAGGGTTATGCAGACGTCGTCGCGTTGTTGATTGAAAGGAAGGCCATTGTTGATTGCAAAGACCGATGGGGCAGCACTGTAAGATCAATGCCCCCACAAATTTCCTGCTTCTGTGATGGGTTCTTTATGTGTTTTTGTTTTATGGAGAAGTGTGTTTCCTGTGTGAATACTCCGCAGGCTTGTGTGTGTGTGCTCGCGCCACTGGTGTCTATGACTGAATGCAAGCCCTTTTCTCCTTTTTTTCGGTTTTGTCATTGCTCAGGGCCTCCAAGCTGTAATTTGTTTAGAGAGGCCATGAGTTTGGTGCAGTCTCTTAATCATTCAAACTTCTCTGTAGTTACTTTGAAAATTTAGTGGCAGCAATGCGTGAAATACTCTTTCAAGAGAATAATTCGTTCTCCTTTGCGAGCATAACCAAACAAGTGACAGGTTAGAAATGGAGTGGCCAAGAAAATTGGACTTCTTGGCACCTAAACTGCTGCTCGATGTTCAGGCACAAGTTCGTATTAACATCACTGCGCCAGTCAGTTGTATGATGTATGAGAAAAGATGCCAAAAGAGAGCTTTAATATTCAGTCGGATAAGAACCTGAAGCCTGCATATATAGGCTTTAATAAACTCTTTTATAGACAATCTACTCCATCAACTGTCAAGATGGAGTAGAATTGACATCTCTCTAAATGACATTTGTCTCTGTGAATATGATTTGGTCAGCTAGTCTGCAAATATAATTTAGTCTATTGGAGCTAGTACAATGGGCTCTGTATACTCTTGTTATGCCCCATTGTTTTTTAATTACTTGTGATATAGCCACTGTCTGTTAATTACTAGTGATTTACTGTGTTTCAGCTGTTGCATAGTGCACATATGTTTATACTGTTATCTCTTGATTTTCCTAAAGATTTAGCCATGGCTATGGTTCAGAATCTAATAATGTTCAAACAGCCTCTTGCAGATGCTATCCACTATAAAAAACATGATGTGATCAAACTTCTGGAGGAAAATGGTGCAAAACCTTTGGTAAGTTTCCCGATTTGTTTTCTTTCATGGACTGCTTTGACTTCATTTTACTGACTTGAATTGTTTTCAATATCTAACCCAATGCTGATATATGACTTAAGATGGCACCGATGCATGTCAAACACGCTCGAGAAGTCCCAGAATATGAGATCAACCCAAATGATCTGGATTTTACCAGCAGCAAGGACATTACAAAAGTAAGGATCACTTTTTCTGACTTGGAAATTCTGAGTTTTTCTAACTTCAGAAAAACATAAGAACTCATCCCTTCGCTTTATGGAGGGAAATTGCTATCCTTCTGATTTGGGGAGAGATTAGCATTCACATAGATTTTGTTCTCACTGCCTTTAATAAGTGTATTTTGGCACACAAAATTCATTTATTGCAAGCCACGATTTCTTCTCTACATCTTTTCTTCTTGAATATTCAACCACTAATGTACACAGAGGCTGATCTGTTAATAATTGAGCTCGCTTGACTTTGCTTCCTCCAATTTTTCCGTTACATCTACAAGCATGAGGGAACGGGGCTTTCATTTGCACGATATGATTTTTTGATGCATGTGGTAAACAATATCAATCAGATGAATCTGCACTGCAACCACCCTTAGGTCCTTTGTTGTTTAAGTTTTGAATTTCTGGAGCTGGGAATCCATAATCTCCTCATTGACTACCCACATTGTTGTTCAAGCCTGATCTTGCATGCCTAACATTAGTTATTTGCTTTGGAAGTCCAGTTTTTCTCCTTATGCAAGCTTCTGGTTAACCCATCTTTGCACTATTTTATGGAATTTAATGAGTGTGTAGTGCTATTTTCAAAAGCTTATTATTGGATTTTCTAAAAAAGTGATACTTCTGGATATTCAGAGATTTTGTTTTATGTAAGTTGAGTTCTGAATGCCCAATCCGAAGCTTAACCTAAAATTATCTTGGCCTACGATTGGCTGAGTGCTCATTGGGAGGTGATTGCATAGTTACTTTTCTATTTACGGGGAACAAAATACGAATGGTAAGACATGCTCTGAAAGTGTATTTTATCTCACAGTGAATAAGGTTTATTGATTCAGGACAGGCACTTTTTAGTAAAATGAAGTAGTCAAGGAAATTCATGGCATTGCGATTGTCTATGTTTTATGTATTAAAAGTAGAGGCAGCTGAATTGTAGGTAGTCTTTGTTTAGTTCTTGAACCCTCGACTTTTTTCGTGCACAATATGGCGAGAATACAAGCAGCAGTTCTGAGTTAAATATCTCAAGTTGCAAAGAGAGTGTATTCGTTCTAAGTTGTTATCAGTTCTATGGTGTGGATGCTGCAGCAATATAATGAGTTACACATATAGCTTGAGTGAATACATTACTTGATTGGAGAGGGTTGCATTAAAGCAGATATGTGGGATACTAGGACAGGAGATGGATTTGTTTCATGAGTGCAGATATTGTGAACACGCAGGAGTAGTTTTCCCCCCATTTGACCCGAGGATTGAACTGAGGTTACTATTGGTGTGGTTTTTTCCTGTGCAATATGCAATTCGGTGAGGTGCAGCCTACCTGTATTTAATGGGAAATGCTCGTTGGCTGTTGGATGGAGTTTAGCTTAGAAGCAGCCACTGTGATTGTTGGGGGATGAAGCAAGCTGGTCTCTATCTGTTTGGGAATTAAGGAGATTCCGTCTCTCAATTAGAATTCTCATTGTTGACCATTTGCAGCTTGACTGTTTCCTTCATAAATGGATATGTGCCTAGAGGGAAGTATGCGACATAAGCTTTAGTAATCGAACCTTAGGGTTCCAATATTAGTTCTTCTGTTTTTGTTGCTCTATTACATAAAATCCATTGTCACCTATCTGTTAACAAACAGTTAAGCCTCCCCACTCTTCTTTCATTATCATTTGCCCTTAACAATTTACATGGTTGAATATGTGCGAAATACATTCTTCTGAACTTTAGCGAGAAGCACACATGGCTGTATCCCCCTTAAATTTTCCAATCCTTGTTCCTGAAGTACATCTGTATATTTGCCAGGGGACTTTCTGTTTGGCATCGTGGCGTGGAACTGAAGTTGCTGTGAAGAAATTTCGAGAGGACGTGTTTGCAGATGAGGAGAAAGTGTGAGTTTAGAATGTTGCCATGGGTTTTTGCATGATCATCATCATCATCATCATCATCATCATCATCATCATCATTATTGTTGTTGTTGTTGTTGTTGTTATTACTACTATCATGCTTTCCTTTTAAAAGAATTGTTTCGGTGCAGGAGGGCTTTTAGAGATGAGCTTGCAATCCTTCAGAAGATTAGACATCCAAATGTCGTCCAATTTCTTGGTGCCGTAACTCAAAGCAGCCCAATGATGATAGTGATGGAATATCTACCAAAGGTGTTAATTCCAGCTATAAAGTTAGCCATTTTTTTTAAACTCTGATGCTTTTGGACCTTCCATGCCCTTGGTAAAGAGTAATGTGCTCACTGACTTCGTTTTACAAATCTCGTTGTCTATGCTTTCTTTGGTACGAGGGTCATTGCTCATGTACTGTTCTTGAACCCTTCTATTAGAAAGTCCAACCCAAAAGCTTAAGCTGATAGGTGGAGGAAGACCACATGAATATAAAGAGCATATAGAATCCGTTGTCAAGTGATGTGGGACAATAACTTCAACACCTTCATTGTGCTGTCTTTGAACCCTTTCATTGTGCTCCAAAATTGTCAGCATTTATTTCATCTGTCTATGTCCAATTGTACTCATCTGCCTGTATTCATGGAACTCATTTGTAGTAGCTACATATAAATACATAAACATCCACCTGAACATCATTACTGCATTTTTTTTTCCAGAAGTGTAGACCTCTGATGTTTATATTGAGCTATACAAACGTTACAGCCCTACTGCTTGTCAATATTCCAATTATGAGCACTTCTCTTTTTAATATTATGATGTTTACATTCTAAATTTGACATGGTTGTATCATAAGATGTCGAAACTGGAGTTATGCAAGTAGAGTGGATGTGTCATGTAGTTGCATTTATATTTCTCTATTCTTGTTTTAATAATTCGAAGCAAAAGTAACAGATGAATTGAAATATGAGGAAAAAAATGCTTTGCAGATTTGAATGCAAGGACATCTATAAGGTTGTCTAAGTGGGGGAAGCTTTTCTCTTGCTAACATATAACTGTTGAATTCTTCCTTAGTCAATATTAGATTTTGTCACATATGAAAAAGAAAACAATCTATGTCAGATGCTGAAATTTCAGTGGAGTTCTTGACATTATTTTACTTTTTGCGTCTTCCAAAAATGAAAAGACAGCCATGCAAAAAATGTTGAAGTAGGAAAAGTACACGTGGCACCGTCTTCGGAATTGATAGAGTGAATAATGTCTTTATTGAAATTCTACTCCTCTGGCCAGAAGAACGTGCTATTGATTTATCATAACTTCTTGGGTATTCTTGTCAAGAAGTTAAATCAACTTTTGATTTTCTTTAGTTGCTAAATTGATGCAGGGAGATCTCCGTGAATACTTAACGAGGAGAGGAGCATTAAAGGCATCAAAAGCAATTAGGTTTGCTCTTGATATTGCAAGGTATGAATGTGATAGATGATTAATTTTCACTTCGAGATGTGATTCTGTGCATAATCCTTCTGAAAATTGTTTATAAAGCCTGAAACAGTAGTGCATTGGACAAATTTCTATCTTTCAAAGACCATTCCAGGTTGTAATAATGCAGAATTTCCTTGACATCTTTGGACTATCTGGAAATATATAGCATATGTTTGCAAATTGTATGAATCAAAAGGATTCAAAGTTAGGACACGTCATTGTTACTGACATGTTTTGGCTGCTCTCTTTGAAATTGATGAGTGATGGTATCTGGAACCACTACAAGTCCTAGAATATTGTGCTATAGTTAGCATTTTGATGCTGACATAGATAATGGCCTCTAATGAACCTTTTGTCTTTGCACAGTATTTGAATTAGTAACAATCATTTAAGTATGTCCTTTTTAAAACTTGCAGGGGAATGAACTATTTACATGAGAACAAACCAGCAATAATCCATCGAGACCTTGAACCTTCGTGAGTTTTTTCTTCACCTTGGTGCATAAAATAGATATAAGTGTGTAATATAATGTTAATTCTTAATTTGTAGTCATATCAAGTCAATATTCCCTGGTTTCTGATATTCGTAGCTTTTATCTGTTGCTTTACATGTGAGAGAACAGGAATATACTGAGGGACGATGCTGGATATCTAAAAGTTGCAGATTTTGGAGTTAGCAAGCTGCTGACTGTCAAAGAAGACAGACCTTTAACTTGTCAAGATACATCCTGTGAGTCTTCTTTATAAGGATGATAATTGAATTTCTGCTGTGATTGGTAATCTATTATAATTTACTTGGATTGGAGATTCTATTAAACAATGAAAGCAATTGTCAGGTCGCTATGTTGCTCCAGAGGTTTTCAAAAGTGAACAGTATGACACCAAAGTAGATGTCTTCTCATTTGCTTTGATTCTGCAAGAGGTAAAGATATTTTCCTTTAATTGTGGTTTGAAAAGTCAATACTATTGGTTTTTCTCTATTCTGTTTGCAGCATAGTTTCTTGAAGGGTTTTTTTTTTTTTGGTTGAAAGTTTCTTGTAGTTAAAGAGAGACGTGCTTGGGACATAGGTATAATATGTTCAGTGTATAAAAGAATCTCGTGGTTGTAAGTACCATTTTTTAGTGTATAGCAGAAACTTGTTTCTTTTTTTTTTTTTGAGTTGATAGTGGTCATGGAGGTAAAGAAACCAGCCTGAATGATCTGTGACAAATTAATTAGTATGATTTGGTTCAGCCAGTAAGGAGTTTCTCAGGATATAACATTGAGGAAGTGACACTACAAATCTATTAAAGAGCAACTGTCTGCAAATATGAATGTGCTGATTCTTGGCTGAGGAAACTTCTTTAGAGATCAAACTCGCTACTGGACATAGATTTCAACGCTCAAAATATTTGATTAGGATTAGAAAGTATCAATCTCCTGTAAGCAGAATAATGCCCATACATTGAGCAGAATAATGCCTATGAATAGCAGAACTGAGGCTGGTGCATTCTCATATACTTGATGGCATCATTCTTAGCATGCTATATTTTTAAACCATTGTTCTCAAAAGTAAAGTGATAAGCCATTTTACCTGCAAATAATGTGTGATAGCAGTATGAATCATGAGAGGACAACAAGCAATTACGATAATTGTTTGTGATACTGTTTAAATGAAGATAGGTAATTCTTTTGCACTCCCTGTCCCGTTTATCTGGTGGAGAAAGAGTAATTGCTCGTGTTATTAGTGCGATCAAAGACTTGTATAGGTCGACATAGTCCTACAAGATTAAACCAATCAGAAACAGCTTTAAGGTTTTTTTTATTTTTTTATTTTTTTTAGAATGAGATTTGGATGTTTTCAACTTCTTTTACTATAGCATGTGCTGCTACAACATGCGAGGGGCAATTGAATGGCTGTGCAGTGAATGCTCTTTCTCTTTCTTCAACTTTCTTGCTTTATCAATTCATGGAAAGTGAAATCTTCCCTTTGCAAATCCCCTCTTTTCCGTTCACTGACTTTTATGCACAATAGTTGTTTGAATATTTGTAGACGGTTACTCTTTAGCCATGCTGAGGTCTTCTTGTATCCCAGGAATGATAAGTCATACTTCTAATGTGCTGTAGATGATAGAGGGATGTGCACCATTTTCTTCGAAGAAAGAAACAGAAGCTCTTGAAGCATATGCTTCCAGAGGTCGTCCACCATTTAGAGCTCCCTCAAAGCATTATCCCCATGGGCTTAAAGAGTAGGTGTCTCTCGTTTTATTGCAAGCATGTGGTAGTGGCTGTTTGAGTTGATGTCCTCAGTCTTCTATTGGTTAACCGAAAAGTGGAATTCTGGCCTTTTATGGCAGGCTGATTGAGGAATGCTGGAATGAGAAGCCAGCCAAACGACCATCGTTCAGGCAGATAATATCAAAGCTGGAGCATATTCAGCACAATCAGGGCATTAAGAGGAGTTGGAAGGTCCCTGCCTCCTCTCTCTCTCTCTCTCTCTCTCTCCCACACACACACACAAACACACACAAGTTATTCATGTGAGCGTTGTTTGCTATTACTGTAATAGGTATCGAGGAAATTACACATACGTTCTACATATTTGTCAACAAAATGCTAAGTCGTAAAGCATTAGATGTCTGACGGTAGTAATGTTAAGGCGCCGCTATTGTTCTTTAACTTTTCCCCCTTAAGAACATATTCAGGCCTCAGTAAAATAATTAATCAACTTTTCCTCTGATTTCTTAGGGAACTTTGTATTCTAGACTGTTAATTGTTCACTTGGTGGTAGATTACTGCTCTTCTATTGCATGGAGGCAGAATATCTACATGGGCGATTTGAGCCCTCCACCTTCAGTGCTTGTCCACATTCTTTACTTTCTTGCAGTATATATGTCTTTCCCCTTTTCCCTTGAACCCTAATTATCGATAAGACGCGTCTGATGGTGGCTTATCATTCACGCTTAGGTTCAGCCCTTGAAATGCTTCCAGAACTTTGAGGCTATGTTGAAGAAAGATCTGTCTGATCTAAGCAGCCGTGCCGGTTCATCTCGTTCCACAAACAGCATTTAGCATCCGGTGTGCAAGGCTGCAGAAATCTATTACCCTAAATTGTCAACGTACGAAGCATCGCTCCTACACCAGAAGTATTGTTGGTACATGGTTCATTGTATTCAAACCCGCTAAAACTTCAAACTCTGACACCATGTATTCGGCCCTTTTTATTTGTTTTTCAAATCGGGCTTCTTATATATGTACAGAAGGTAGATATTTGTTCTCATGGAGAAGGGGAAAAGTAAGGTGTTTGTTTTTTGCTTTTTTCTGTATGTTTCGCATTGCATTTGCCAGAAATTTGTGTATTTGGTTTGCAGCTTTTGTCTTTCTTTTTCCCCCCTTCTCCGTTCAAAAGCAGTGGAACCTCATCATGTGATCGTAGCCTTGGTCATTGTCCAGCTAGAAATTGTCTCGAGGGTTCGCTGGTTCATCTTCTTCATAAGCAAAAAGCTTTGGTGCCACTCATCATCTCTTTGCTTCGGCCTCTTGTCCGTTGTCCCGGTGAAGAAGTCTTCCATATCCCTACTGTAAAATAGAAAGGGGTAATGATAGATGGAGTCCCTGAACTCTTCTTTAATATTGGGGTCTTTGAATTTTATTTTATTTTCCTGTCGAATCTGATTTTGGAACTTTCAAAATTCGCTCAATGTAGTCCTTTTGTTCAGTGTATTGTCTCGTTACGTGCATTTTTCTGATGTCTGACTTCTATGTAAGTATTTTTTCAGGTTAAACAATAATGTGGACTATCAATTGTCTCTTCTTTCTTTTTCGGCCTTGTTCTTGAGATGTATTAAACGATGTTGAACTCAATATGTGAGTCCCATGAAGGCTAGCATGGCAAATCTAACATCTATGTTACAGAAATTATGATTTTGTCGGCTGTGTTGCTATTTTTAAGAGGACTATTACAACTTTTAAAATGTGATGAAGTCTAACAATGGCCGTCAATAGTGTCTGTTTTTCAAGTGGCAATGTTAGAGATTGAAATACTTACGAAATGACTTCATAAGAAAATATTACAGTTTTAAAAAATAAACAAATTTAGAGCTCATATGAAGTGGGCCAAAGTGGGCCTAATTGACGACGACGGTGTATAAACAGGCCTTACACCGATGTGGACGACAAAACCATAGGGGCCCACAAACCCTTAGAATGCTTTATTGGAGTTATCCTGATTTGAATCTTGTCCAATTGGTAATACAAGACTTTCTAGTCTCCAACATCCCAGATCCTAGGCTGAATCGATCAAGGAGATTGGATCTTTTGCACAGGGTTAACATGTGTTCTTCAGATTGTTATTCCTGATCCAATATGAACAGGATTTTGTGTCCATGGTTTGAATTGGCTCTCGTTTCGGACTATAATTCAACCCGAACGAAACTTAAGAATCCGGAAAAATTTCTAACCTGAATCCAAGCTGAAACCAATAAGATCACAATTCAGACAAAATTTTATGAGATCGCTTTCCTATCGCTTTTGCACCAAGACAGTGGAACAAGTCCTTAAGAGTGTGGAACTGCAAAATGATTGTGAAGTGAGCTTGGTATATCCCCTTGAGTTTGAGGACTCTATTTCGCAGACCAATATGAAATTATCTCTCTCTCCGCCCCGAACCACTTGGTCCTGCCAATTGTCGCTGCGATCTTGTCGTTTCATGTCATGAACGCCTCTGTGGACAAAGACTTTGAATCGCTGCTCTCCCTCCCTCCCTCCTGAAAGCCATTCACGGCGAAGCTAGATATGCTTCACTCAAGGACGGTAGAGCTTCGAACGAGCCAAATGTGGCTTGTCGGAAAGGGCAGACTGTAGCCCTAGCTTTCCCAATAATAAAGGAGCTAACTTGACGGGCATCGTTATTGTCCATGGCGCGCCCATATGAGAGAGAGAGAGAGAGAGAGAGAGAGAGAGAGAGAGAGAGAGAGAGAGATTTAAATGGTTAGGGTTTAGTTGTTTGCATTGCTTGGGTTACAGGGTTCTTCGTGATGCGACGTAACTTTATATGCAAGTAACTTAAGGCTAAATGAAATTCTTTCACGCGACCGACACCCGCCAAACTTAATAAGAACTCATGAGGATTTTATGAAGACTAAAAAATATTGCATGGTCTATCATTGATCATGTGAGCCAAACCCATTTGAATCATTGATCATATGGATCCCTACAATGAAATACACATAATTAATTGTGCATATTATATATTTAGCGCATATATCTATAGACCAAGCAACAATTTCTTGTGTTTTCGGGATTGTCCCCTTCTTTCTTGCTAGTTCTATTTCAATGACTTTTCTTGAAAAGAGCATAGCTGCCACTGGTTTTCCGATTGCACCCATAATCGATCTACTTTGTCCTCCTTAGAATCGAAATTGGGATGTCTCCGGATTGTATTCGTGCTCTTCGACCTTGCAAAGTTCAGCGTCGATGTTTCAGAACGGAGAGCTGTCGCTGAAAATATAGGAGAGCCCTTAGTATACCAACAAACACTTGAACTATACATAAGAAGTTATAGATCGGGGTAGGTTCTTGTCTTTCAGCGAGACATAAATTCTCTGTTTTCTTTATGCTGAAATGGTAGATAAGACCATTAACATATTCAAAACTCTTCCAAGCTTCCCTCAGTTGAGTTATAGCAAGTGAATCACTAGGCTTCCATGGTAAAAACCCTAAAGAAAGCAAGAACAAGAGAAGATGATGGAGATGATGAGATAGCGACGGCCATAATGTATGGTCAGGAATTAGGTTGTGACATTGAAGGCATTAAGAACACTCGGAAGTATCATGTTGCTATCTGGTCCCCTTCTCTGTTGCGAGCATAAGGGCTTCCCCCACTCTGTTCTTTAAGTGCCTCCAACTTTTCTTTTCCCACTACTTTTGGCATAGATGGGGTATTGGGATCAAACATGGACTAGTACGCAGCCCGTTTAGGAACTATGAAACTATGAGACTTGATATCGAGAAAGCTAAGGAAAATTACGAATTAACCCTAAGCTTATTGTATCGATATCAATCTAGTCCTAAACTTTTCAGTTTTGCTAATGTAGCCCAAAACTTTTGTGCGAGATTCCGACATAGTCCTTCCGGCCAATTCCTGACAGAAATTGGCGACATGACGTTCGACCAATGAGGACTGTCTTACATGGCATACTGAAATGGATAAATCGTGAATTGTCACGTCGGCGATTTTTATGGCAATTGGCTAGAAGGACTACATTCGAATTTCGTGTACAACTCTAGGATAATATTGACAAAATTATAAAATTTACGATTGAATTTACACTTGTGTAATAGATTTGAGACTAAATCGGTAATTTTCCCTACAAAACTATCGTAGAAGGAAGTTGCCGAGGGAGCCATCTTTTGGGTGCTACCACATCTATGATGAACTGTGATAGACTATCATCAAACCAAAATCACACACGCATATAGGGGGTTTTCGGTCCCTGTAGTTCCGAGGGACTTCACATGTCTGCGGTCAGCGCTAACTAATTAGCAAACATAGGTAAGTTTTGAGCGGATATTTGATGAAGGTAGTTAAATTTTTGCTATAGAATAGTACATGGAAATTGCCAAAAAAGTCCTAAATATATTGTAATTGTGTCAATTTATTTCTAAACCATTTTTTTTAGTCAATTGAGTCTTAAACCTTTTGAATTTGTGTCAATTCAGTCATTGTGACCAAAATTTGCTACAAATTGATGACATGGATGAGGGCCGTCCCACTTGGCACTGCCACAGTTGACATGAAATTCTTGATTTTTAATTTATTTATTTGTCTTTTTTTTCCTCTTTTATGTTTTTTTTGTTAATGGTCGGCAGGAGGCCGTCGGCCACCGATTGAGGCCGGACGACATCCGCCAGCCATTGGGCAAGGGCCTGCGAGGCCTTGCCGGCAATTGGGAAATGGCTTGAGATCCTCGCCTAGTGTGAGCAAAGGCCATAACCCCTCGCTAGGGGTCAGCAAGGGTTGGCGGGTCCTCGTCTAATGGCCGGCGAAGGTCGTCAAGCCTCGGTCGGTGGCCGATAGCCTCTTGTCGGCCATTAATAAAAAGAAAACAGAAAAAAGAGAGAGAAAGATTAAGCAATTAAAAAAAACATCCACGTCAACACCCGTAGTGCCACGTAGGATGGTTAATGGATGGCCGACGTCCATGGTATCAATTTCACAATTACAATAAGTTTAGGACTTTTGGTAGTTTTCCTAGACAAAGTATAAGGACATTGAAAGTGGATTCCCCAAAACTACTCGAACCCAAAGATGTAATTTCCTCCGTAATGTACAAGAGTGGGAGTTTTCGACATTGATCAATACACACAAGAAGCAAAGAGCCCAATAGTTTTCCTTTTCGAAATGGTAATGAAGAACAATGCACAAGAAAACAAAATATAACCCTAAAAGCACTTGAGAACTTCGTTGTGTTTGGTGTGAAATGGAGGAACGTAAAGGAAAAAAAAAAGGCATCTCAATTTCCAAAGTAGTTCGCGTCAGTAATGGGAGAATTGACAGATCCTAGAAGGGGTTTGTCTAATGTAAACCCTGAGCTCTCGTAGTAGCTACTATAGCCTATTTGGCCAGCCAAATCGAAGCCTCTTTTTTTTTTTTGTTTGTATTTTCTTCTAGAATGTGCATGTTTAGAATGTTTATCAAGCGAAATAATGACTTCTTTTAGGGCTGCGGTTTTGTCAAACTTTTGTGTCGGTTTCATTGCACCGACCGAGAGAGGGGGCCTCCACTGTAGATTACTCCCACACGAAGAAAAGTTGGTGTGGCTAGAGAGAGAGAGAGAGAGAGAGAGAGAGAGAGAGTAGTTAGAAACCTACTTTTTTGTTTTTGTTTTCTATCTAAGAAAATATAACGATAATAATCGCTTTTTATTTCCTGACCACTTTCATACCTCTATTTTTTGGAAGTGATGGCTGAGCTCGGTTGTTTTGTGGGATTTTGAGTTTGTGTGGGGAATTTGAAATGTGGATGGAGGTATTTTGGGAATGCATATGGCATTTTGTAATTAAAGAGACTAACATCTAATGTGTACGATACAATGGGATATATAGAGCTAAAACTAAGGGTGCGTTTGTTCGAGTGAAAGTATTTTTTGGAAATTAATTTTTTAGACTTTCACTCATTTGGTTTGCCGAAAATGATTTAGTCAACGGAAAACACTTTTTGATCAATGGAAAATTCCTGCATAAAATTAAGAAAGTAAATTCCTCAATCTGAAGAGGTGAAAACACTTTCCGTAATTGCCATTCTCAAATTTTTAATATTTGAATATTTGAATTTTTATGCTTCGATTAGTTTTATATTTGATTTCTTAATTTTTTAAATTTATTTTCCTTTTTTTTCTTTTTCTTTTTCTTTTTCAACTGCCGGTCGTTGGCCTCAGCAATGGTAGGCGACCGGCTACACGAGGTCGAGCCTCACCGGATCTCGGCGAGGCTCGACCTTGCCGACCACTTGGCATGCTCAAGCTCGCCCGACATGGTTCACCCCGGCTGCGGCCCGGCGATCGGCAAGGAATAAGACAAAGAAAAAATTAAAATTTTGAAAAATTGAAAATAAATGAAAATAATAAAAATTACTTAAAAATTTGAATTTATTTTTTCACCTAAGATAAAAGTCATGAGATTGAAATCGTTTTTCAAATGAGAATCAAACACCCGAGCTCGATCACCTCACCAAACAAAGAAAAACAAACATTTTTTTTTCTGGAAAATGATTTCCCTTTTTAAGGAAGTTTTCCATGAAACAGACGTACCTTAAATGTGTAAAGATGTATTTTCAAAAGCATAAGTAAGTTTTTGGTCATTGGGTAGAAATTCATGCATTTTTAAATAGTTCGTTAGTTAATTTATTTTTAGCCCTTATGTATTGTTCATGGCCTCAACTAGACTGGTTCAAATTTTTATGTTACATTGCAAATGGTTTGTACAAATCGAAAGCCCAACAAGGGAAAAACGAAGGGGAAAGGAAAAGAAATTGAAATAGCCCGTACAAAGCATGATCAAGGATAAATAAGTGGACCAACCTAGACTCGGCCAATGAAGGTGAGACACAAATTGCAGGAAGTACAACGTAGGAAATAGACCAGGTTTCAAACCGCCAGAGAGAACGAGAGACAAGAAAAGCAGGTGAATAATTGGAAAAGCTGAAACTAAAACAAGAGCACAAACCCTAGATTCGAACTAGCCGTGCCTACTTTAGGTAGTTTCAATCTATGAAAAAAGTGCAGCACAAATTATGTGAGTTCTACGTTAAAATATTCCGACTCTTCGCAAAGGCAATTTACATTTAAATTGATTGGAATAAATTAAAAAGTTTATATCCAATTATCTTTGTTCTTTAGAGCAAGTGAACACTTTTTCCTGATTATAACCACACACACACACACACACACACACACACACACAAAAACTAGAAAATATGAAGCGTATGTTAAAGACCCATTTTAACACTATTTAATAAATGAAAAAAAGTCGAAAAGTGGTAGTTTTCGTTAATCTATTGAAAAATATAACGGCTCTAAGAATGTAAGAATGTAAAAGTGCTCTTATAACCTCACTTTTCTTTTCTTTTTGGTCCATATAGACCCCAAGACCTTTCCCCTTATCACCCTATTTATATTTTTCTTTAACCATTATTTTTATTTTTTGCCAACCTTTATTTTTAACAGTGGGCGTATTGAAATAGCATATATAGCAACCTCTATACATAACACATATAATTTTATATATGCATCAATATATCTTACATCATCATATAACCTCCCATTTATTATTGTATAAATAAAACACGAAAGAGGTTAACTATTCACTCTTACACTCTATCTCTCTCAACTACTATCACCTATATCTCAAGACTCCACATCGATAGTGTCACTCTGGTTCATATGCATATGGGTGGATTGGCCGAACAAAGGAGCTCGTGGTGGTTCCATCAATTTCCTAAAAAATAAAGAAATGAACAAGCATCCTAGTACATGAAATTACTGGGCCTAAAACAGGAATGTCAACTTTATACTCAACAAAGCTATCATGTGATCTATTGTAAATATGAGTATGAATCTTCATTTTGAATCATCAAATGCGTGGAGTCCACCACCTAACTTTTATTCAAATGTCATGAACACATCAATCCATGCAAATCACATCAAACGGCCATTCTTGGCTCGCCAATTTTCGTGCATATCCGGGCCATAAACATTTGCCTATCCGAGCTATTATTAGTAAGTCGTATCCTGTGAATGCTCACTTATGAGTTCATCGTCACCAAAAGGTGAATGTCTCGCATAATCACCTTCACGGGAACGACAGCTCAATCTACCCACAATACAAACCCTTGAGACTTTAAGGGAACGTTTGCCTATTTGGACCATGATTGCTTATCCGGGCCATAATAATTGCTTATTCGGGCCATACGTCGTTCCTCGAATGATCTGCACAAACACATTCTTGTAGGCGCATGCATCAAATCATTTTAATGCAAGAAAATATTGTCATGCCTTAATGCAATTATACTTGTATCGCACACAAGATGGACACAATTCTTGTCAATCTAATGCAATACTTCGTTTAAGTAACAAAAGGACGTTATCGCGTTAGATATAGAATCCCATTTACCTGTTACCCGAACTACAATGTCTTACGTCGTGCAACCGGAAGACAAGATTGCACGAGACGGCGTAAAGTGGTGGTAGCGATATGCAGCGATTCGATGGAGAGAGAGAGAGAGAGAGAGAGAGAGAGAGAGAGAGAGAGAGAGAGAGAGAGAGAGAGAGAGAGAGAGAGAGAGAGAGAGAGAGAGTAGGCGTGTGAGAGAGAGAATAGAGAGGGAGGCGTGAGATGAGAAGCGGTGAAGAAAACAGTAAGGGGTCCTTCTATTTATAGCCTCCTTTGGCTTCTTTCCCAAGCCATTGGCCTTGAAAACCGTGCTTTGATTTATAAATATCTTTCTTGAAAGTCGTGCTCTCAAAATATTTTTCTCGTAAACCGTGTAAAGATTTAGAAATTTCTTTCTCGAAAATTGTGCAAATACCTTTCTTGAAAATCATGCAAAGATTTAGAAATATTTTTCTCGAAAATTGATTAAATATCTTTCTCAAAAACTGCGAAAATATTTTTCTCGAAAATCGAGAAGAGTTTTCAGGTGTTTTAAAGAACAAGTTAAGAGAAATTCTTTTGTTTATTTATTTTTAATATGAGAAAATACGGGATGTCACAGTCCAACTTATAACCTCACTTGATCAAACTCCTTGTTGATGTGATGGTAGGTTCAAGGGGACCATCATTTATATCTCATCAATTTGTTCTTGTGCCTTCTTGATCGCTCATGATATAAATATAATTCATTCGATCCTCTAAAACTAGCTTACGATCGATTCGATCCGATTTCAAGATCAGAATGGTCGGGTTCACAGTTGAACCGATTTTGATGCCTCTTTTGAAGAAAAGAGAGCACTTCTTCAATCATCAAAATTTGAACCATAGTCTTCAACATGATCAAATAAACACTTGACCACCCATTGTATCTATAATACAACAGTGCATATTTTGTTTTTTTATTATAGTTTTTAACCCAAGATGGAAGAATTGGCCGGTACCAAAATAAGCCAGTTTTATATCTACCACTGATTTGTAATTCCTTTGAGTTAAAGTAATTGAAGGAAAATTGTCCAAAAAGTCCTAAATCTATTGTTCATTTGCTAATTTAGTCCTAAATTCTTTTAATTGTACCAATTAAGTCATAAACCTTTTCTTATTTTGCCAATTGAGTCTATCTAACCAATTTTAGCATGACATTACTAATGTGGACATTGGTCATTCTAATAGGTACGGTTAGTGCTGACGATGACAATCTTTTAATTTTTTTTTTATGTTTTTATTCTTTTCTATTTCTTTTCCTTCCTTTTTTCTCTTTATTGTGGCCAACGAGGAGCGCGACCCTCCCTCAATGGCCAGCAAGGGCTCGGCGACTCTTGCTAGCCACAGTAAGAAGGAAAAGCAAAAATATCATAGATAACTGGCAAAACTATTAAAATATAACCAAAAAAATCTACATCGGCGCTAGCCGTGCCAAGTAGAACGGTCTGCATTCACATTATCGATTTACTGTTAAAATTGACCGAATGGATTCAGTTGACAAAACATGAAAAAGTTTAGGACTCAATGGACATAATTAAAAGGTTTATGATAGAATTAACAAAAGTATAATAGGTTTAAAACTTTTTGGACAATTTTCCTAAGCAATTGCAAAGGCCCTAAATCATAAGTTACCTTTTTCTGACTATACATGTAACTTGTCATAATCGTGTTTATTTTGTCATAATTTCCTAAATGTGAAAATCTCATGCTTGCAAAACATTGACTGTGTTATTATCTTGTGATTCAATTCCTGTCGAATCCCGAAGATGGGTTTATCGTGACGTTGGCGAAGCAACCATTTAGAGTTTTGCACGATCGGTGCGATGCTGCCTTAACATCCCATTATTGCAGTCGTAGAAAAGGTCAAAGCTGCAACGTGTTTGCTGTCGTGGTGGTCCTCGCCTGGGGAGGATTTGGAGGAGATTTTCTTGTTGCCCCTCTTGACCATTGAATGGATTGTTGCTTCCAAAAGATTGATGTCCAGTTGGACCCGAAACCACCAGGAGCGTGGGAAGATCCTACGAAATTGTTTGAGAAAGTTCGTCGATTCATGGACCGTGGTTACGTTTGGGGGAAGGATATATGTGAATCGACAGGAGCTTATGTCTTTGAACTCCCACAAACACTCCAAAACATCTCCCCAGCCACATAATCTGTGTCAATTCCAAATCAAATGGGACAACTTCGAACCATAATTAATAAATCTCCACCATGACAACAAGTCTAACTTCACCCTCATTGATCGTCATCTATCTGGTGGCCTCGAGGCTTCTCACCTGTTGAAGATGCTGACCAAGTCCGAACAATGTCAGAACTTGGTAAATGGGATAGATTTCGCTAACGTACCCGCTCAAGTATCTGCCATGTGTACTTTCTCAATGGATACGGTTCCCTATGACAAGACATCACTTATAAAATGATACCCGATATCAATATATTTCATTTGCTTACGAGACATCTTATCTTTGGTCAAATGTTTTGCACTATGCTGCTCTGTTTGTTTCACGGAAAATATGACCTTTCCGGAAAATATTTTCAAGGAAGTCATTTTTTCCGATGTTTGTCAAAAACTTGAAAAAGTTCCGGAAAATATTTTTCGCCGTTTGGTAAGGAAAATTCGTCTTATTTTAAGTTCGGAGATTTGATTATATTAATTTTTTAATTAATGCCCTTCCGATACCAATTTCATGAAAAAAGTTCAATTTGGCAATTTCGATGAATTCTGACTTGAAGTTCAAAGGTGCAATTTTTTGGATTTTCTTTTTATGATTTTTTTTATATTTTGAAATTAAAAAATAAAGGAAAAATAAAGTGAATTGGTTCAAGGTTACCTTTCCGAATTTGAAACAATATCAAATCGATTCGATCCTACTTGCGGATAGGGTCGGCGATGGTGCAAACGGCGGTGTCTCAAGCGAAGGAGCCTCATGGTTCATGGTGAGTTCTGGGGATGCTTCGACAATCTCAAATCAAAATCAATTACGTATGTCAACTTATTGCGCCCACGGAAATTGCCACCTTGCAAGGCGGGGGACTCACAACCGTGCTCTCTATTGTGGCCGTGAAGTCTTCAATGAATTTCCGTGGCCTCAAAAGTCTCCCGTGATTAGAATCTGCGGGAAGAGTCGCCTGGTTGTCATCACCGCTTAGTAAGGGAGCTCATGGGTGATCGCTATGAATCGTTTTCTCGGCGAATGTTCACCATTAGGCAAACTTGTGAAAATAGAGAGAATGGAGCTTCGTCTGGCCGTTAGTAAAAGCGCGAGAACAGAGGGAGAGAGATGCGCCTCTAATTTTTGTGGAAACAAATGAAGGTGGTCCCGTCGACTACGCCGTGGAGGTCTCGCAGCGCCTCCGGGAGGCCACCCTTGGCGGTGACTCGAAATCGACCTTTGAATGCCTCATCGACCCACTCATCGACGTCAACTACGTCGAGGCGGTGAGCCTCAAGACCGGAAGGTCGACGTCATCTTGCGCGGCGAGTCTTCCGCCGAGCTCTGCGTGGAGCACGAGAAGTTCGGGACTGACGTCACGACTTTGTTCCTCGCTATAGCTTTCCTTGCTCAAGGCCGGAGCCACCGGCTGCGACCGTGGTCGGCAACCTGCCGAGGGAGAAGAAGGAATACTAAAAAAAGAAAAAGAAAAAATAATAATAAAGAAAGTAATTAAAAAATAGATTTTATCTGAAAAATAAAAAATGAAAAGAAAGCAAAAAAATAATTAAAAAGAAAAAAATAGTTGAAAGAGAGGAGGAATGAAAAGTGTGGAAAATGTTTTCCTCTTCTCAAAATGAGGAAATCATTTTCCTTAGTTTTAGAAGGTTTTTTTTGTTGACCGGAAAATATTTTCCGTTGATCGCTCATTTTCCGCCCCCAAACACTCGGAAATTGGGGAAAATGTTTTCCGGAAAAATATTTTCCGTGAAACAAACGGAGCCTGATTGTTGCAATAAATAACAATCTTCTCCTATTGCAATCCTAGTTCACTCAACGAACCTCTTAGCCTAATAACTTCCTTGATTGCCTTGGTTGACGCTTGATACTCTGTTTCAATTGTCGAAAACACAATTAAAGATTATAAATTTAGTCCTAAACTTTTCAATTATGTCAATTTAGTCCTAAACGTTTTGATGATTTTGATCGAAATTTTAATCCTAAAATCTTTCAATTGTGTCAATCTAATCCTAAAACTTTTGAAAATTTGCCAATTTAGTTCTAAATCTTTTAACGTTTTACCAATGTGGTCCTAAACCTATATTGGTAGGAAGGATTACATTGACAAATCATAAAAAGGTTTAGAATTATATTGGTAAATCATCAAAAGCTTGGGATTAAATTGGCACAATGGAAATGTTTAGGACCAAATTGATAAATCATCAAAAGGTTTAGGCCTACACCGGCACAACTGAAAAGTTTAGGACTGGATTGACCGCTCTACAATAGGTTTAGAATTTTTTAGACAATTATCCCAAATCTGATGCGTTCTTCCAATCCCGATGGATTCTGATTCTGGCGTAATGAGAACCACAATGAGTCCACCAATTGAATTATCAGATGAAGTTAGTGTGCGAGACCTATGAGAAGATGGGGCTCATGTGGCCTAACAGAAGAGCTGAGTGATTTGATGAATGGCTTTTATAGTCTTGCATGAATATGGAGAAGACGACTCAATTGGAGTTTCCTCCATAAACGTATCAACTCCAAAGCCCTTGGCTTGGAACACAAGAAGATGGAAACTAAACGAGGGCTACAACGTTTAAGCGATACTCCTGTTTTAGCGCAGATGGAGACCAGAGGAAAAAAGTTATTAAGGGGTTCGATTGTCACATGGCGATGCCTAAATATTTCGAGATTTAGGCTTTGTTTATCACACGGAAAATGGATAATTTATAAAAGATTTTCTTAAAATGATTACTTGTATCGATTGCAAAAATGAAAGAAGAAAAGAACGTTTTCATGGTCCATGAATAAATTTTGGATTTATCGGCAATGGAAACATTTGCTAATTTCAACTAATATAAGTGATCATTTTTACTAAATATTTTTTAAATTATTTAATTTGGCGAAATAAACGAAACCTTTGCTAAATTGATTTTGATAAAGCTTTGTTGCCCAAATTGACTTTGATATTGGAGGGTGTCTTTGATCCAACTTGATTTCATAACCTCGAGATCAAGCTCTAATTCTTCATAGTATTATCTATGCTAAAGCTTAAACTCCACTTGATTATTCAAATTTAAACACCATATCTACTGTCTACGAGAGGCATGAGCAAAATTGGAATATTAGTGCTGAAACTTGAGCTTTTCAAATTTTAATTGTTGAAAATATGTCTCGAGTTTGACATCGAAATCAAAACTTCCTAATGTAAGTTGGCTTTCTGGTTTAAGTGGTTTTCTAATTTGAATGTGCTTCCTAATTTGGGGTTTCCTATTTAGATTGATTTCTCTATTCTACAGAAGTGGTTGTTTTATTATGAGCATCAAAGAGGATTTTGTACTTGGGAATTACATATCGATTGTTTGAAGTCATGAAAATCTTGTGGGTGAGAGTAAATCTCCATTACATTGCTTGATTTATAGTGGAACTTTGTGCTACTTTTCTCATGGATACATTCATGCCGATCAAATCATGTAAACCTATATTTCGGTTTATTTCCTTATTCTATTTTTTTTATTTTATTCGATCGCTTGTTTCTGCAATAGTAGCAATATTAGATTTGTGGAATCAAATAGTTAGGAAGATTTAAATAACAAAATAATTGACCGTCGAATTAATGCAAAACAAAAAAGACTATGTATGGTGAAGAAAATCACTTTTCAATGGGCGCCAGTAGATAACTTCTATATTAATAAGTTCAAATAAGAATAATCAAGTAGTTAAACGGATAAATGGAGCTATAGAGACTACTAATCGCTCATTTACTGCAATTAAACGAAACATTTAACTCTATAAGCCCTATTGTTCACGTCGTCTTTTCCAGCTCCTATACTCTAAGCTATGCTAAATTTCACTTATTACAGATTATATAGCACCACTGAATTGATAAAGAAACAAATCGAAAGCGCAATGTTGGATGGAACATCAAAAGCTTTGCAAATCACGTACAAATTGTTGGTAGTTTGTTTGTAAAACAAACGAAGAAGTGCCTTGTCCCACTTGATGGTTATTTTATTTGTTCAATTGATGAAAGGACACGAGTGTGTATCTGTTCAATTGATGGTTATTTTCTAAGATACTCTTACAACCTTTGAAAGATTGTGTCTATTCAATTGGTGGTTATTTTCTAAGGCACTATTATAACCTTTGAAAGGTCATGCCTATTCAATTAGTGGTTATTTTGTAAGGAACTCTTATAACCTTTGAAAGGTCGTGTCTGTTCGGACGTAATTACCAAATCGACACTTGTGTAACCTTTGAAATTTTTGTGTCCGTTCGAAAATAACTACCGATTCAAACATGAAAAGGTGTGATTAAATAGAGAATTTCAAATATGAAGAGGTATGTTTGAACTATCTGTTGTTGGACACAAAGAGTAGCAATTTTTAAACAAAAACTATTTTCCAACAATGAAAATGTGTATAAGAATTAACACCTTTTTCGGACGAGAAAAAGTGTATTATTTTCTCATTTTATATTCAACTATTCTAATCATTGTTCATAACTTGTTGTTCAATTTTTGTTTTTTCAAAACAAGAAAAGTGCAACCTTCGTTTTCGATTGTTTCCAAGAGAGTTCTTGGAGAAATATTAGAATTGCTATATATTATTCTCACTTGAGATTCTATTGTATCCTGGAGAATTTTTGCCAAGAACCATTAGCAACGTTGTGTGGGCAAATAATTTCTTAAAGAGAGTGCTATCACATTTCGTAGTCTGATTCCTTTGTTCATCCCATTGAACCATACATTACCAATGCAAATTGTTTTGCTTAATGTCAAGTTTCCATGATTTCATATCTTCAAATTTGAATTTTGATCTTTTTAATTACTAGTGTTGCATAATTCTGGTGTTTCTCCACAAGTTTGAGGCAATATCTCAAGTAGCCAAGAAAAATGGAGCTTAGGGTTCAGACATAATCTCTCATTAGATGCATAATCATCTATTAATCACTACTAATTAACTAGCTAGCTTTGCATAGTCTCTTAATTAACCACATAAAAATTTGATTAGTCAATTTTGCCAATCTTCAATCCATTAGTTTTGAGTATTGTAGCGACTTTCCCAGAGATAAACCATCGAAGGGAAAGTTAACAAATTACTAAGCCAAAACCTCAGCACGAACTCTTCCAATCCCAAACCAATCGTAATTTTAGGGGTTTTGATTTAACCAATGTAATATGCAATTCAATTAGGAGTCTCCAGTAATTTATTATGGGTCCGTTAATGTCGCAACCCTCGGAGGAGGGTTCGAAGTAGGGTTTAGAGGCCATCACCCATTTCTATATATCCGTGGTGATCCATAGATCGGAGTGGACTCTCCCAAGCCCTCACCTCATGCGACGGTGAGAATTCCAGACAGTTTCGACCTTTTAGTGCGTGGTTGGGTAACATGTGCGTAGTGTACATTTTTTTAGAGTTTCCACCAATCCTTGGGGAAGGCAAATTGGAAACCTCATCGGACGGTGGGAGAAGTCGCCTGGCTCATACAAAGATTCATGAACAGGGACTTAGTTACACTAATGTTGTTTATTGATATTCTCTGCATATGAATGATGATTGTATGCGAATAATGATGATCTTAAAATGTGATAACATCTAGATAGGGAGAGTAATATGTATTGTTGAATATTCAAAATATTATCTGTCAATGATTGTCTTTTGATGATGTTTTGTATGATAAGAATTATTCATTCTTGAAAATGTATGCACTCTTTCATGTTTCAACAAAGAAAGCGCCGGGTCAACCATAAAATGTCTTTTACTAGTTGCGGTTGTCTACTTGTCTTTTAACTGAAGATGTTTACTAATATATGCTCCTATTTATGCTTAATGACACAATCTTTTGCATACTGCTAGTGTTCTTTGTGTTAATGATCAAGTGTACAAGAATAAGAGCAGCAGCTAAGTCCTAATAGTGTGATCTATCAAGTTGAAGGATCACTGCTTGCCAATTGTAGCTTGTTGAGCAGATTACTAGTGAATTTCAGCCCAAGTTATGGCTGCTATTCTTGAGAGTAGACGTAGGCTTTAGGATAAAGCGGAATCACTATATATCTTGTATGCTTGCATTTTACTTGATCTTTTACTCAATTTTGCACATATTTAGATATTGTTTTGTGAAACATCTTCTTGCGGGATCTTTTTATATCACCTCCTATTTTGTATGCTCTTATTTCTTGTGATCTTCATACACTTTAGTACACAATCTTCTTATGGTATTTCAAATATTTGCTGACTTGATATCTACAATATATCTATAGATATTTGACTTGGTGTTTGAAATTGAACTTGTTTTATTCTGCAAATGTTTTTCAAAGTTCTCAAACAACATATTCACCCCCCCTCTAAGTTGTATTGTTAGCATCAACAAGACACACAAGTCTACTCGAGATCTTTCACGCTGGTATACACCCGACCCCAACCTATTCGGGTACGATTCATCATCATCCATCGCCCCTCGACGGTGACCATCCACCAATCTTACCTTCAAGGGTATCAATTCCTTCCAAAGACATGACATATACAACAAATTGGTAACTCACAAAATAAAATCGAACCTTTCCTCACTCGATCGTTACAATCTGCGCTCAACTACAACGACCTAAGGATGAATTCAATTAATCCAACATCCTAGGAGGTCTATCCATCTACTGGACCCAACATACAAGCAAGTTTAAGACCCATTACGTGCCCACAAGCCACCATCGAACCTATGTTGTTAGCACCCAACCTCGATCTACCACTCAATTCGGCGATCAATCCACAAATTTAACGAACCCAATGCTAAAGGGACAGCTATCCAACTCGGAAGTATCACATACAAAAGTGATAGACAAACCAAGCAATCGATGGGTTAGAATATACTCGCCTTAAAATTGAACTTGAATTCGCACGAAAATCAATGTTGTTCTAAGACCGATGCAAGACGATCACCACGCCACTATAGCTTGATTCACCTTGACTCCTTGTACAAATTGACCACGACCGCCTACAAATCGTTGCCGCCCTACCGAAGTTCATCCACTTACCATGAAGATGAGCGATACGGAGATGGTGGCGGTGAGAGGCAAGAGCAAGGAAGTGAGCTCCATGGTTTGGGGCGTTGTCGAAACCAAGATGAAGATATTTGAAGAAGAAAAGAAGTTGAAGAAGAAAGAAGATGATCGGGCTTGAGAGAATTGTTGTTCAAGATAGGATGAGAAGGAGGGGAGGTCGGTCTTAACCCAAAAATGGTAAAGAGGAAAAATTTTCGTTGATATTGGGGAGACAAATTGGTGAGTCCACTAGATGGAGTGTGAGTCACCCATCTAAGGTGACATGTGGCATTGTCTCCCATGCAATGTATCACCGACGATGACACTTGTCATCTGTTTTGACACATGGCAATTTTTCTTCTGGATTTCTCAATTTCGCACCAATTTAGCTCTATAGGACCTGATTTAAACACATAACATCCCAAATATATTGTTAGACTCGAATAATCCACAGTGCTAGATATAACAATAATCCCTTGAAGCTTGTTTACTGTTAACTCGAGCCCGATAAGCATTCTATTCCGTTTGTAACTTAAGCTGGTGAAAATTCGGATCATTACACCTAGAGACTAAACAATGGCACAGGTTAGTTTTGAATAATGTTAAAGATATACTTGATGTTCGTTTGAATTTTATTTCGACAAGAAAGCTGGATGATGGCAAGTCTTGTAACACCTTCAGTAGTTATCAATGGAAGCTCACTAAAGGTTATATGGTAGTGTCTAGAGACAAGAAATGTTCTTTGATATACATTATGTAGACAAACTTGTCCACAGATAAAATTAATGCACTAAATGACGAAGAGACAGTTGAATTATGGCACAAGAGGCTTAGTCACATTTGTGAGAAGCATTTGTCAGTATTGGCCAAGAAGAAGCTCCTTTCAAAAATGAAAGATTCAGCACTGAAGAAGTGTGCTCACTTTTAGTAGGAAAATGGCATAAAGTTGCATTCAAAGCACCCCATCTTTAAGAAAGTTAGGTATACTTGATTTAGTACATTCTGATGTTTGTGGTCTTATGGTGACAAAATCGCTTGGCGGCTCTCTTTATTTTATTACTTTCATATATGATTATTCAAGGAAACTTTGGTTTTATACTTTGAAATGTAAAGATCAAGCATATATGCTTTTAAGCAATTTCGCTTCAATTGAAAGATAGACTGGAAAGAAGTTGAAATGCATTGGAACCGATAATAAGATGGAGTATATTGGATCTTTTGATGAATATTGCAAATAAGATGGTATTTGACAAAAGACACCTTAGTAAATGGCTTAGATTAGAGAATGAACAGGACACTGGTTAAACAGGTAAATGTTTACTTTCATGATTAAAGCTACCAAGATCTTTTAAGGGTGGGCTTTAAGTATAGTTGCACATATATTAAATCTTACTCCATGTGTTCCTTTAAATTTTGATGTTCCTCCTAAAGTTTGGACAAGCAAAGATATTTCTTACGATTATTTGTATGTCTTTGGATGCAAAGCATTTGTGCATATTCCCAAAGATGAGAGGTCTAAACTTGATGTGAAAACACTACAATTCGTATTCATTGGTTGTGGACATGATATTTTTGGCCACAAGTTTTATGATCCAGTTGAGAAGAAAGTCTCAAGAAGCAGAGAAAATTCGTACGGACAATAATGGTCCCGACACGAAGACTCTAACAAGGGAGAAACTTGATTATTGTAGATTAATAGCAAGGACAGTGAATCCCTCCACATTATTATGAGGGGGAGATTAGTTGGTTGGGTTCACTCCCAAGTGGGGAGATTAGTTGGCTGGGTTCTCACTATTTTTTTTGGTAGCCGCAAAGTAACGTTGTTGACACATAATAGCAAGAGAGAAAGAGAGAGAAGAAAATTTGGAAAGAGGGTGCTGTTTGATTTTCATAAAGTTGATATGGAAGGTCGATTTGTGGTTCTATTGCTTGCAACGCATTATTCTCGAATTTGATTGGTTTGATTTTCTTCTGGATCTTCTTTCATCAAGTATTTCATGAGTAGAACTGAACCTAAGTTTTGGTGAGATTTATCCTCGATCTCTTATGATGTATTACCAAGTATAGTGTTCTTGATGTCGTTGCTTGTATGTATCTCTAGTATTAACTAGAGAAGAACTTTGTTTAACCAATTCATTGGTAGTGAAGATTTTTTGTGGACTCTGGTCTCGAGGTTTTTTATCTCCTCACATTGGGGAGATTTTCCACATAAAAACTGCTTTGTGTTCGTGGGTGCTTGGTGTTTATATATTTTGAGCATATATATGGAAGATTGCTTTGTTCCGCTACGCTAATTCGATATTATTCGGATAGTCGCTGATCTCCTAACAATTATAATATTTGTGACACTTGTCAAGCAATTGAGAAAAAAATTATCAGTTTTTGGCATAATCAAGCTTTTGAAAATCATACTATTTTCTAGTTCGCTACGGAAAGATGAGGGAGTGGTTTTACCTCTTTGTTATTAACGGGGACGGAGGAATAGAGCATGAAAGCCTTGGAAATGGCCGCCTGCAAATACTCCATCTTCTTTATCTCCTCCCGCTTGAACACTAAGCCCTCTCTCCTCATGCGCTCACCACCTTGCATAGCTCGGCCACGATCATCTCTTCCACATCGGGGTTGTACGTCAACGAAAGAAAATATGCACAAATTGAGAATTTGCTAGATTCAGCTGCTAATTTTAGGAACAAATCGAATTGGGGTTTCAATTCTCGGTATAATGGTCGTTAAGATTTCAATTTGAGAATTTGCTTCAATCTGGCAATTTGGGGTACTTAATTTGGGGCAAAACTTCTACACTATGTCGTTTAGGGGTTATATTACTGATTGGGCATGCCAGCGAGCCACTTGGGATGAAGAAATTAATAAAATATGGTCACGTTAGATTTGTGGCGACCCGGATTGGAGTTGACACTTAAGTAATAGTTTTTTTAAAAAAAGTGACACAAACAAACTTTTGGTGCTAAAATGAGCGTCTTGCACAATTTTTAGCACTTTCGGTGTCCTTTTCCCGATATATGTAGTATTTAAGAATAGGAAACCTAATCTTTAATCCAACTTTGATTTAATTAGCCCAAGTTTAGTTTTGATAAGTCAATTCCAACTTGTCACCCGCCCAAGCTATGAATTTCGGCCAAGATGAAGATTTAAATGCTCAATTTGATTTTTCTTTTTATGGGCTTAGTTCTATTGAGAGTGATTCCTAATTTTTTTTTTACAACGCATGCCTAAATGAGTTGTCAAAATTTAGGTGTCAACAAGTGCATCATAAGTGATTGTTGCCCCAGTTGCCTATAAATCTTAAAGATGTAATCCTTAAACTTAAATTCTCATTTTATAATAGTTTCAGGATCATACTATGCTATATATTTCAAATTTTTTTATTTACGTTTCCTTGAACGCTTCTTTTTTTGCATAATGATATGAGAGTGCTCTTTTGCTACTTACTGTACACAAGAAAACTTAATGATGATTCTAAAACTCGAACTTTTTTTAAGAGTCGTGATTGCCTAGGTCTACTTGATAAGACAGATCTTAATATAACCTTATTGTATTAGGAGTAAAAGCATAATTTAAAGATTGATTCATAATCATTATTTTTTGTTGACACCTGAATTTATTTTATAAATTAAATCAAATCTTTAATTTCTTTTTTTTTTCCCACAAACCCAGAACAATCTTTGATCTAATAACCATTTAAGGGTCGTTTTAATAAAAACCTATTTTCGAAAAATTATTTTTGCAGTTTCCAACGTTTGAATGACAGAAAACTAATTGATTGATGCATAACATTTTCCATGGACCTAAAACAAGTTTGAATTATGAAAAACAACTTCCATTTTGACAAGAAGTAATTATTTTTATTGATTTCTTGCTTTGCGTCCAAGGGAGAATTATAGGTCCCTCTTTGTCTTTTTTTTTTTTTTTTGGTTGAAGATGTAAATATCATAGAGCAAATAAAGTACAACAACTTAGGTGCATCCCCCATCATTATAAATAGAGCTAATAATATAAAAAGATGGATGTAGGAAGTCTCCACATACTAGCCAAAATTACATTTGTCTGGGAAGGTCAAATTTTTTGGTAAAGTGAAGCTCTAGGGAAAAGTGTCAAAAAAATCCTAAACTTATTACATTGGTACCAATTCAGTCTTAGATCTTTTTTTGGTGTCAATTCAATCATAAAATTTTTATATTAGTGCCAATTTAGTCCTAAACCTTTTGTTGATTTTGATTTAGTCTTAAATCTTTTTGTATTGGTGTTAATTCAATCATAAATTGGACAATTGAATTAGCACAAATGTAAAAAGCTTAGGACTGAATTGGCACCAATGCAAAAGCTTTATGACTAAATTGACACTAATAAAAGGTTTAAGACTGAATTGACATCAATGCAAAAGGTTTATGACTAAAATGACACAAAAGAAGGTCTAGGACTGAATTGACACCAATATAATAGGTTTAGGACTTTTTTGACACTTGTCCCTGAAGCTCTACCTCTTATATTTTTACACACCTTTACCAAAATAATATGGATGTCGGTTGACTTGTTTTGGAAGCGTCTCTGGTTGCACTCCATCTAAATACAATATATGGTTGCAAGGAAAGATAACTTTAGGAGTCTCCCCGCCAAATCTTGGCTCGTTGTTGCTCTAATCATCCATGAAAGTTGCTCATTCCATCCCCCTAAAGAACACCTAATCCCATGTTGCGCAAGGATACTGCGCCGGATGTTGCCTGTCCACTCACACTGGAAGAGTAAATGTGCTCTGTTTTCTATATCGGCCCTACAAAAGTTACATTGTATATCAACTGAAGTCATCCATCGTGCTACGATTTCTGCTGTCAATAATCTATCTCTGCAAACTAGCTAGCCAATAAAGTTGTGTTTGTTAATGCCGTTGCTCCAAATTAGGTTGTACCACTCTACAGCCGGTTCCCCATGATTGAGTTCGTCATATATATCTCGACAACAGTACCGTGAGCTAAATGTAAATAAGGTAAGAAAAGATCACAATTTGTGGAGACATGGCCAACTCCAAGCCATATTACCCCTCATGTCGAGCTGCATAATTGGGATGCCACAAAGGGAAGAGGATGGATGATTGATGAGGTTCCACATCGTACGGCCTAACAAAACTTTGTTCCATAGGTTTAGATCGAGCAATCCTAATCCTCCTTCCCTTTTAGGTGAGCAAACTACTTTGCAAGCAACCTTGTGCAAACCATAATTTGTTGTAGAACCAGCCCATAAGAAATGTCAAATCCTCTTCTCAACCTTGTATATTGTTTGCTTTGGAAGTAAGAATATTTGCATCCAATAAGTATAAATGGAGAAAAGGACCGATTTAGTTAATTGTAGATGCCCTGCATAACTCATGTACTTCATGCCCCAACTTTCAATTTTCTTAAAGATCTTCTTAGTAAAACTCTTGCAATCTGCGTGAGTGAGTCTTCTAGTAACAAGGGGAACACGGACGTATTTAATAGGGAGGGTACCTGTGGAAAAAGGTGTGTGGTCTAGTATAAATAGCTTTTCATCCTCGTTTAACCCAGAGAAAATAATTTGGCATTTGTCAGGATTAAATCGAAATCCTGTGAGAGCTGCGAATTTTTCAAGTGCATCTACAAGGCAAAGGACAGAGTCTACATCTCCATGGGAAAATAGGAACAAGTCATCTACGAAGCATAAGTGAGTAATCCTTTGTGTTTTGCAGCACTAGTGATATTTGAAAGAAGATGCAGCAACTCTCGCTATAACAATTCCCCTGAAAATTTTCATGACCAAGATAAAGAGGTATGGAGAGAGAGGATCACCTTGTCACAGCCCATTTGTGCTATTGAAATAGCCAACCTGTTTGCCATTAAAGTTCACTGAAAGCCTTGGAGTAGTGATGCACAGAGTTATAAGAACAACCAAGTATTGAGGTGTGTTTATGGCTTAAGGACCCCGATGACTACATCCCATTTAACCATGTCGTAGGCTTTCATGAGGTCAATCTTTATGGCCACACGTTTGCCTTTGCCTCCCTTATGGTAGTTGTGTAATAGATCTTGGCACAATGGGACATTCTCCGAGATCTGTTGTCTAGTGATGAAAGCAGTTTGGTTGAAATCTACGATCGGAGGAAGCATGCAACTTATTTGTTCTGTAAGTAGTTTAGATATGATTTTGTATAGCACATTGCAATATGAAATGGGTCTGAACTCCTTGAGGCAAGATGGATTCTGAATCTTCGGGACTAGGGAAATCAATGTAGAATTGATTGGTTTTATCATTCTTTTGTACGAGAAGAATTCGATGATAGCTTCCTCGATGTCTTGCCCTACGATGGGCCAAGCACTTTTGTCTATTTCCTATCTCTCATAAACTGTTCTTTTTTTTTCCGGATATGTTTTTCTTAAAAAATTTCTACCATCTCCTGAATATATTTCAATGCTGATTTTCTTATACTTACCCATAAAACCATGATTTTCTAAATATTTTTTGTAATAGATGTTATTTTGAAGGCTTATAAAATAGATAAAGAGTGTGTTGAGTCATCTCATGTCATTATTCGACCAAAAATAAAAAATAAAAAATTCCCATGTCATTATAAATGATACAAGCTGCCTTAAGTGGATTAAACATATTGTCAAATACCATAAAGTCAATATTTCAACTTGTTTTCAGGAGGAAAAAAAACTTGTTTTCAGCGCAAACAAACATCTAAAAATTGTTCACTTTCTCTGAAATTAGAATTCCCGAAAATAATATCCACCTACAGAAAATTTTCAGTGAAACAAAATACCTAAATTCTACTACAAATTCCAATTTTCGTGAGCTTTCTTTTCTCTCGCGTATTTAAAATTGTCATTTCAATTTTTGCTGTGAATTTTTTGCACAAGCATACACCTATGTTACTAGTTTAATACTTGGAAGGAGCTGCAATGGTAGCTCAGCTCTTACCATTCTCATCTCCGTGTGAATGCGAGTCTGAAACTTGCTCAACGTCTCCATCACCTTTATACAATCACTTTCAGAGTCTCTCTCTCTCTCTCTCTCTCGTATGTACCTTCGCCATAATTCACATGACGATCGCAAAAAGATGGTGGATGGGGTTTATGGGGTCTGAATCTGATGAGAGACGTTTCCATCTTTGGCCTTTTCTTTTGATGCTTCTTTCCCTGCAAGCCCCTTGAAATTAATAAAAGATAGTCAATGAGCGAAAAATGAAAAACAAATGTACATATTATGCTGTAGTCTATAGAATAAGTACAAAGATATATTGAAAGCGAAAGCGATAGGTTACGCTGTGAGAGCATAAAGGGGGATGAAGGGTCGTCTTTTGCTTTATAAATAACCAGCTCTTAGGGCTAGCTTGTTTTCATCTTCTCCATCTTCTGCGTAGTTTCAACATTTTGCAGTTGAAGATAAGGAGGGGGAAAAAAAAAAGACAAAGTAAGTAGCAATTTTCTCTTTTTTGCTCAATTACCGTATTAACTCTTTTGTTTTTTTATCATCTCTAGGGAAGAATTTTTAAGTTTGTAAATCTTCCACTCAGTTCTTGAGTTCCACTCTTTTGGGGTGAATGAATCTTTTCTTCAATTTCTCTGATGTGCAACTTTCTTATACTTTTGCAAAGATTCTCATCAATTTTCTTTGGGTAGAATTTCTGTATTCTCAGAATTATTTTTCTGTTGGTTAATTGATCCAGCTTACGACCATGGTTTTCCCAACCCAAGCCGCACACGAGGAGTCGCCGCAGAGGAAAATGGGGAGGGGAAAGATCGAGATCAAGCGGATCGAGAACACGACGAATCGGCAAGTGACTTTCTGCAAGCGGCGGAATGGCCTCCTGAAGAAGGCATACGAACTCTCTGTTCTTTGCGAAGCTGAGGTCGCCCTCATCGTGTTCTCCAGCCGCGGCCGTCTTTATGAGTATGCCAATGACAGGTATCTTTGCTTTGTTCTCTGCTCTTTGGGGTGTTCAGTTCAATTTCTTAGGGTTTACTCGAGTTTCTTGTATTTTCTTTTGTTGCTGGGAGAAAATTTCTTTTTCTGTCATTTTTTGTTTACAAGATTTGCTATTTTTACTGGAAGTACTGCGCTGGGTAAAGAAAATTTAGGCAAAAATCTGAAGAGGGTGTTGTTGATCTGGACCTGATGAGATTTAGCAATCTCTAACATAGATTTTCTTGCCTTTCCCTTTTTCCCTCCCTTTTTATGTTTTGGATTTTGTTAGTTTTAAGTGAAGCTCATAAGATTGATCTCTCAACAAGGATTTCTTTTTACCTCTTTTTGCTACTCTCACTCTTACCCCTTTCTCTTCTGATGATACGCTTTCTATCCTGCACTTGTGGATCCACGGATCAGATAGATCCAACAACCATTTTTTTGCTCCAGATTAGAAACAAGTAGAGAGATTTCTTTGCTTATTTATTTTTTCCGCCCTTCATTTTAGCCTATTTGCAATTTTTTTTGGCCTAAATCTCTGATACCATCTTCTTTTCTCATCCAATGCTTGGCTGCTTCTCTCTCTCTCTCTGATTGGTTGCTCAGGTCGCCGAACCCTTCATCTTTTCTGGTTGACACTTCCTTAATAACACGTCAGTCTGAGTTTTGCACTTGAAAGGAAACACTGTTCGTACATCTCCAAGAGATTGACGTGATTCCCATCAGTTTACAGAAGACTAGGGCTCACAAAAGCCAAGTCCAAATTGATTTTCTTTTATCTCTTTTCATTTTTTTTATTTTTATTTTTCATTTTCTGGGTATGGTTAGGTTTGGTTCTTTTGTTTTTCCCTTTTCATGTTAAACACCTCTTGTCCACGGAATCCCCACTATTGGATCAGGTCTCAAACTAGCCACATAATTGCTTTTTTCCCGAACTAAGCAAGGACCAGAAGTTTCAAGCACATGGAACCACGCACTAAAGTCGAAACATAACCCAAATTAGGGTTTTTGTGAGATAACATAATGCGATAACCAAATCCCCCTGAAGAAGAAACAAATTTAAGTGGATCTTTGACATATGTTCTTGTCGTTCTTTCGTAGTGATGTTATTGTGGGATTGGAGAAAACATTATGAACTTTCTTTCTTAGATTGGGTCGGCACAGTTGTTTTCTTGCTCTGTTGTTACGTATAGAATCTTTGGTCACGTCACCCTTTGATATGAACTTGGTTCTTTGACTCCTGACACAAAGTTCAATTATGTCCAAAGTTACTCTTCTTAATCACTCATCTTAAGCCCTAATTCATACCCAACACCAGCAAAGAAAGAAACCCTCCCAGGGCATGTTTTGTTTCCTACTCTTTTTTCATGTTTTCTTTTTCTTTTTATTGAGTGAGAGAGAAGCATTTCTAAACTTAGCTCTCTCTCTCTCTCTCTCTCTACGCTGAAGAAGCTAAAATAGCAATGATGGAAGAGAGTGAGAGAGAGAGAGAAGAACCAATGAGATTGGGGCATATTTGGTCGAATTTACTAGCATGTTTCACCATTGGCATAGCAAATCGAGGGCTTTCATTTTCTCAGGATCTTGCGTAGGTATATTTACGAAAACATTGTAGAGAGAGAGAGAGAGAGAGAGAGAGAGAGAGAGAGAGATGCATCGGGAACCTGCGAACCAATAGGAGAATTCTACATAATCTTTTTGCCTCTTTTAAAGCATGGAGAAACGATACAAAATAAATGTTAGGCTGCTCCGTGTTGTACTCGGAGTTTCTCGGACTTAGAATGACCATTTTTTTGATGGACTTAGAATGGCGTGGATGTGAGTATTTAAGCAAGTTTATCAAAATGTACTTTTTGACACTAATCAACCTTGAATGATTTGAAAAAGTTAAAAGAATTTTTGAAGATCCAACATTTATTTATTTGTTAAATACGTTTGATAAAGTCAATTTTTTTTCATTTAAAAAAAGCAATTTTGTTTTTTGTCAAAAAAAAGTTTAGACACTGAATAATTAGGGGCTTTGCTCGGGTATTAACCCATGTGCGACAAGAATGCCCGACACCTAGCAAAGATATTCAAGAGTTAGCCAATCATGTAGTTCCTAGCAGTGAGGTTAACCAATCAGTTGCCCGAAAAAATTAAGGTATCTGGAGCCCCAGGAAATCATCGGCCATTGTTGCTTTTGTGTTTTCCTAAGTTTTTGTTCCCTATGTCTGATGTGGTACGAGGTCTTAGGTTTCAAAGGGTTGCATCTTGTCTCTCTTTCCTGAAAAGATCGGCGCTTTTACTTAACCCAACCCACATTTAAAGCAAGAATTAGGATTCTTCATTGAGGACTTGAGGATTTTAATAAAGTTTTTTTTTGCCATGATGATTGATTTGATGACGAAAGGATGGCGAGTCATGTTCATGGCTTTGGTCTCTGTGTACATCTCCAAGAGATTGACGTGATTCCCATCAGTTTACAGAAGACTAGGCTCACAAAATCGAAGTCCAAACTGCTTTTCTTTTATCTCTTTTCATTTTATTTATTTTTATTTTCTGGGTACGGTTAGGTTTGGTTCTTTTGTTTTTCCCTTTTCATGTTAAACAACTCTTGTCCTCGGAATCCCCACTATTGGATCGGGTCTCAAACTAGCCACATAATTGCTTTTTTTCCCGAACTAAACAAGGACCAGAAGTTTCAAGCACATGGAACCACACACTAATGTCGAAACATAACCCAAATTAGGGTTTTTGCGAGATAACATAATGCGATAAGCAAATCCACCGGCAGTAGAAACAAATTTAAGTGGGTCTTTGACATATGTTCTTGTCTTTCTTTCGTAGTGATGTTATTGTGGGATTGGAGAAAATATTATGGGACTTAGATTAGGTCGGCACAATTGTTTTCTTGCTTTGTTGTTAGGTATAGAATCTTTGGTCACGTCACCCTTTGATATGAACTTGGTTCCTTGACTCCTGACAAAAAATTCAATTATATCCTAAGTTACTCTTCTTAATCACTTATCTCGAGCCCTAATTCATACTCAACACCAGATAAGAAAGAAGCCCCCCCAGGGCATGTTTTGTTTCCTTCTCTTTTTTCATGTTTTCTTTTTCTTTTTATTGAGAGAGAGAGAGAGAGAGAGAGAGAGAGAGAGAGAGAGAGAGAGAGAGAGAGAGAGAGAGAGAGAGAGGAACTAGTGAGATTTTGGCATATTTGGTCGAATTTACTAGCATTTTCCACCGTTGGCATAGCAGAGCGAGGGTTTTCATTTTTTTTTAGGATCTTTGCTTAGGTATATTTACGATAACATTGGAGAGAGAGAGAGAGAGAGAGAGAGAGAGAGATGCACCAGGAACCCGCAAACCAATTTGAGATTTCTACGCATTCCTTTTGCTTTTTTTAAAGCATGGGGAAACGATACAAAATAAATGCTGGACTGCTCCGCGTTGTACTCAGAGTTTTTCTCAAATTTTTTTTTTGGTTGGAGTTTTTCAAACTTAGAATGACCATTTTTTTTTATTGGCTTAGAATGACTTGGATGTGACTATTTAAGCAAGTTTATCAAAAATGTACTTTTTGACACCGATCAACCCTAAAAGATTTGTAAAAGTTAAAAGTGTTTTTGAAGATCCAATATTTATTTATTTGTTAAATACGTTTGATAGCATATTTTCAAGAGAAGTGAATTTTTTTGTTTAAAAAAGAGCAAGTTTAAATACTGGATAATTAGGGTTTTTGCCAGGGTATTAATCCATGTGTAACAAGAATGCCCGACACTTGGCAAAGAGATTTAAGAGTCAGCTAATCATGTAGTTCCTGGCAGATAGGTTACCTAATCAGTTGCTCGAGAAAATTAAGGTATCTGGAGCTCCAGGAAATCAGCGGCCGTTGTTGCTTTTGTGTTTCCCTAAGTTTCTGTTCCCTATGTCTGATGCGCTACGACGTCTTAGGTTTCAAAAGGTCACATCTTGTCACTCTTTCCTGAAAAGATCGGCTCTTTTACTCCACCCAACCCACGTTTAATGCAGGAATTAGGATTCGTCGTTGAGGACTTGAGGTTTTTAATAAAGTTTTTTTTTGCCATGATGATTGATTTGATGGCGAAAGGATGGCGATTCATGTAGACTTTGTTCATGGGTTTGGTCTTCTGTGTATTGGAACATCAAACTTTACGTCTTGATCCAAAATTAAAAAAATTGGGATCTCGTGTTCCTAAAAGTCTGAAATTTTAGGTTCGATTCTTATTGAAAAATAATTCCTTAAAATCCTACTGTAAAAAAATAGTTGTTTGCGACTTTTGTGGTCCTAATGTGGATAACCAATCTTTAACAATAAGACTTAGGAGATGGATTTTATCTGGTGTGTGAAGGTTCACTAAACGTTTCATTTCACTGTGATATTACAAGACATAAAAACTAAAATATCCACATTGAGGGTGGCAATCCCTTAATGATTTAGAATAGTTTGAGTCATTGATAACAAAACATCATACTTTTATGGCATCTCATATCAATAACATAAGTTAAAGGTTCTTCTAAATACAACCCAAAAATCTCAACTTCATTATTGATTTTGGCTGCCCAAATTATAATTTGCTAATGTATTCTATATGACGTCTATATAGTATACAATGTGTTATGCTCTTGGGCTTCCATCATGTTCTGGTAAAAATGAAGTTCCTAAAGATGTGCTAGTAGAATTTCAAAATGAAAGAGAAACCGGCACATAGAGAAAGACATTAGGTCGGTGTTTGAGATATCCTTATGGTCGATAATAAGGGCAATTTCGTCATCCGAAACACGCTTCCTAGCAAGCCTGCTGTACATAAGAAAGGCCTGGTGGCCGTCGGACAAGTCCAAAAGAAAAAGATAACAAGTGAATAATGAGGAAAGCAGCTACTAGATCCTAGCTTTCCGTCATTTCCAGAATTGTCTTTGCCTTCTTCTCGATCTTAAACTTAGTAACCTAGGTCATTCTGCCTTCTTTTTTTTGTTGTTATATTCACCATGAGGAATCATAGATTTTCTTTTCTTTCACGTGTCATTGTTTGTTGTAGTGAGTCTTGGCCATCCTCAAATATTCAAGCAGCGGAGAACAAAATCATAGGGGGTCATCATCTCTTACATAATACATGAGTTTCTTGCAATTTAAACAAAAGTAAAATCTCCATGGTAGACTGGAGTGTATGTGAGCATTTAAAACGGCGGAATGAAGGTTTAAGGAATACCCTTTCAGATGTTTTGCTACTCCATCAATTTAGTGAAAGCTCAGTATTTCTAATTAGGAGCATTTTTAAAGCCACAAGTACTAGGCCAGATCTAAGCTCAACTGAAATGTTGGTTTGTTATCTAGACTCTGTTAAGCAATTTCCATGTAGGAATGGGCTAAAATATTTGTAAAAAGTTGGTCCAGAGGAGGAAAAAACAATTTAGAGACATCAATATCAAAATATAGCAAGACAAAGATTGAGACTGCAAAACACGATGTTGCGGGTGGCAATGAAGGTAGAATTGATTATAGCCCTGTAGGAATCAAATAATGGGCAAAAGGTGAAAGTGATGTGGTCTTGTCGGAAATTATTAAAGAAGTTTTTTTTTAATCAAAATTAAACAAGTTGTTATTGATTAAAGTTGTCATGTAGAGAAATCTTGATGATGCATAGGTGTTAGAGGTTGCTTTAGGGTTAACTAGATGTGGTCACACATCTTGCTTTTATCCGAAAACATCTAGTATAAGGGAAGGCTGGCTTGTCCACTCTAATTAGCTCATATATAGGAAAAACCATAATTTATAATCTTTTGTATCCCGAGGCCATTTCAGGAAGAAAAAGAGTAAAGCGATGGCCCAAGAACAGGAAGACTTTGTATGTCATAGGTGGGTCAAGTAGGTCGAGAGACATACTACACTAAGATTTGCGAAATCCATGAGCAAAAAAAAAAAAAAAAAAAAAATGGCGACCCTTGCTGTTCAAATTCTTGAAATTAAATGCTTTGACATCTTCTGTTATTGTTTCCTTGAATCATATTAAGCAAGATTTCACTTGATTTTGTTGAGGCAGTGTCAAAGCAACCATTGAGAGATACAAGAAGGCTTGCTCAGATTCCTCTAGTAGTGGATCCGTTTCTGAAGCTAATGTTCAGGTAAACTCAAACTAATAACTTCTCCAGATACAGAGAAAAAGCAAATTCAGAAAAAAGGCTATCAAATTGCTTTGATATGTGATTTAAACCTAAAGGGACTTATTGTCACGTAAGATACTTAACCATGCTTGCTACAACATGTTTGTTATGGTATAGTTCGCAAGCTATCTTAACCTATTAGCTTGTTTCATGATGAACTTGTGAAAGAAGCAATCCCAAGCTTCATGTCAGCTTCTTATGCTGTAACTTAATGTGATATACACGACAGTTTGAGAAGAGGTATGTATGTAACTAGGAAGATGGGTATACAAGTCAACCAACAACAATATAGTCGATGTACAATATGTATCAATGAACTAAGTAGGTAACTTCACACGAAACCTTCGGAAGAATATGAGTAACTTCACTAATGACACTTACGTGATTCATATATATAAATTTATATACATCATGGTCAATATCTAATCTAACGTTGATGTATAAAGAACAGCAAAGATTAAAATTGCAGGTTACCTATTCATGTTTCAAACATGTTATATACCTTGATTGAGGAAATTGTTCGATTGGGCCATGAAAATTTCCCACGTTTGTTTTCAGATATGTTTACATGTGAGTGATGTTCACTTTTGTAACCTACCCAATAACATTGGTTAGAGGAAGTTTCCTTCATTTAGAGATGAAGAAAACTATATTCTCATCTGACGACATCTTGGTTTAGCAAATTCTGTTCGATTTGTGTTACATGTTAAATGTTACTATCTCATTACTTGTACATTATGGCTTTTTATGTTTGACTCAATGGATATTGTAAAACATAGACAAGATACACTCCATACTTTCAAGGCTAACCCCATCAAGAAAGTTATAGAAATTATAGAGGTTGCATTTGGTAGGTTTTTAAAACCTCAGGACCCTTAATGTAGTGTTATGAAACTGCAGATTGCATTAGTTTCCTGTCTACATGTGTAATGTACAGGGATGAATTATCTTTCTGAATGCACTCAGACGTCGAGCAAACAAAAGCTGAAATGGCAAATATGGCATTCATGAAATGGTGGATTAGTATACTCACACTCATCCTTGGCATCAACTTGTTAGGCTTTTCTGTTTGTTTCAAAAAATTTTCCTCTATTTAAGTGATCTTCGAATTGAGAGAACCAAGAGTTCACAGCACAATGGAAAAAATCCTTGAAAAATAAATGCACCGTATGTCGATTTCCAGGTTCTTCCTCAATCCCAAAATTTACTGATGACATTTCCCCGATTGGTTAATGTTACAGTATTACCAGCAAGAATCCGCCAAGTTGCAACGTCAGATTGATAACATGCAGAACAATAACAGGTAAAGTTTAAGATCAGTAACATCTTGTAAATTTGTAACACCCAGACACGAGTCGATGCCACATGTATGATCTTTGTGCATTTGGCACGACCAAGTACTCTTTTGAAACCAGAAAGATCAAGGACGAAATTCTGTGATTCCAGGCAACTGGTAGGTGAAGCGATTGCTGGGCTGAATATGAAGGATATGAAGAATACGGAGCAGAAACTAGAAAAAGCAATCGCCAAAATTCGCGCCAAAAAGGTACACATCGGGAATTCTATCAATGTTCCTAACAATTAAGATTACTCTTTCTCATTTATCAACGGATGACCCTCTAATCTGCTGTAATCTTCACTAATCTCCCTATCTCACTCTCTATTACTTGCAGAACGAGCTTCTATTTGCGGAGATCGAGTATATGCAAAAAAGGGTAGCTACTCTTTTGACTGATGCTTTAGAAAGTACCTCTTCTAGCTTGTGCCGTATATATGTTTAATAGTTGGAGCATGCTCTTGTATATGTGAGTGCTTCCGGGTGCACAAGCATGTGGGTTGTTGGTGTGCTAGCAAGCAACCATGAAGGCCGATGCATGTACATCTCTTTTTCTGTTGCATTAGTTTATGCATATTGTGTCCATGTGCATGTGCAGAATAATGGTATCAATTGATTGACCTCGATATCATCTAAAGCTATTCGAAAATTACATTTCTTATGCAGTGTTGCCCTTTCACAGAAAGATAAATCTTTTTGCCGGTCTAGCTAAAGTAAATCAAAGACATAACTTTAGCCCCAAACTGCAGAGGATCTGTACGTATCAGGATATTCAGATACATAAAAATGTGTTGCGAGAACTAGTTATAATGAGTACTCATTTAGAAATCAGATAAATATTGCTACTACGTCTCTAAAGAGAGGAAAACAAAGGAAAAGAAATGACAAAAATGCGATTCAATGTACATGGTAAGACATACCATATTTGATTTATTTTTCAAGCTTTCAGCCAGTGAACACTTTCCTACAGCCAGTGAACCTAAAGTAAAAAAATACTCAATTGTTCGTATATCTTGAGGAAAGAGGATTGAATTTTTCTGATATCAGAATTAACGTATTGGTTGTTGTTACATTCCGCCTCATCTTCTGACACTAAAGTTCTAATATATCTTTGGTACCTTGTTCGCAATTCTTTGTGTTGAAGTATGGACCCTGCGAAATTGCCAAAATCATGTGTGCTTGATATTAATGTTTATGTGAGTAGAAAAGCTGCATTTTCTTTGAAGCAACGGCTGACATGAAATCAACATGACTTATTTCCTTCGCCCTGACCATTCTACTTCCAGGATAAATTCTCCCGTTTGTGAAACATCTTAATGCAGATTGCCTTGATGCATCTATCAAATCATGTCTTTTGATCACGTGCTTTTTGTGAAATTGATGAAGTTATGAATTATGTTGCTAATGTGTTATCGCCATAATGATTTGTTTCTGTTGTGCGGTTGGAGGAAATTGACCTCCACAACAACAACCAAGTTCTTCGAGCAAAGGTTTCTCTCTCTCTCTCTCTCTCTCTCTCCCCCTGAGTGTCTACCTCATATGCATGTAATACCGATGGATTCTTCTTGAACACAACAGTACATTACCCTCTTGAAATCTACAATGACCATTTAAGGAGGCAACATACTAGTCTAATTCAAGTCAAGCTACTGATAATATGACATTTTAACAATTCAAGGACTAATTACTGGCTGGTTTGATCAAAGAAGGCGATGTACCATTACATTCATGCAGCTTAAAATTTTATGAAGGGTAGATTCTATCCTAGTGATCTTGTGGAAATGGAATGCAAGAATTGTGGGTTCTCATTAGTTATCTTAACATCTAATCATACTACTTCTGGTTTAGCTCGAAGTTCCTGTTATATCCTATGTTCTCCTTCTTATCTATCTACTACGAATTTGCATTTCCTCTGAGTCTCTTTTCATTTATTTATTGAAGCAACATAAATTAGACTCCAAGTAAAACATAGAAGGAGCAGCTCAATATATGAAGTATTATAACAAAAAAAAAAAAAAAAATTCCGGAAGGCATGTACCGGTTTTTCATTTTTTTTAATACACCCCTATAATTCGGCATCTTTTTAATAGATTGAAGTTCAATTAACAGTGTCAAACACTGCCTTTTGCTAAATGAATGTTTACCAGATATACGTGCACATGTATATTAATGTTAACTAGCGAATAACTACATTGTGGGTTCTGGCATGATAATGTGTAGATCGCGGAGAGTGAGAGGAGCCAACAGGCCGATATGAATTTGATGCCAGGAGGTGCGAACTACGAGTTCATGCAGCCATCTTCTTCTCAGCCTTTCGATTGCAGAAACTACTTCCAAGTGAACGCACTGTAGCACCCAAAGGCTGCGAGTGTGCACAAGTGTGCTCTCTCTCTCTCTCTCTCTCTCTCTCTCTCATATATCGTTCATCACCTTTTAAACATAGCTAAAATCTAAGATGCAAAGGTTGAATTGAATCTTGGACATTCGGCACCATATTGATTGTGGGTCCAAGACTATTTATATACATGGGCCCCTTAAATTATATGGAGAACTCTCGTCAAAACTAGAATGAATTGAATTAGGGTTTATAGATACCTCAAAAAGCCAATTTTAAGATATCTACCAATATATCCAACAAATAGAGTCTACAGTATACACGGTTTAAGCTTATCACCGCGCTTCATTAACCTAGATACGTGGATGGTACTACTTATGAGCTGGTATGATGAATATGGTCAATTTTTTTTTGTAAGTTCAAATTATCAGTCTATCAAGGATTGATATTTTTTCAGTCTTACTGGACATTTGCTTTGAAGTAGTTCAGCTGGAGTTTCTAATATAAATGGAACTAAAATGTGGTAATTGTTGTAGTCAGTGTGATCTCTATGACCATCCAGGTTGATGTGGATGCACAACACACAGAGTCTTTCCCTTTGACTGTAGTAGAAATCTGGCATTGTCCATGAATGAAAAAAAAAAATGCAGGCATTTGTATTCGGCAATGGCCTTTTTTTTTGTTTTCTAGTCTAGAAAACCAAATGCATTCATTCACAATCCCAGTCTGTACACCCCTCTAATATAAAAAAAATAAAGTACTGGATTCTGATTGGACTTTGGAGGCTGCCCGTTTGCATAGAACATCAGCAGAGGAGGTGAACTCTCTGGAAATCTAAAGAGTTTCAGTTTAATGCTCTAAGCATGAGCCTAATGGCTCTGCACAGTTCTCTTAAGTGCACCTACTTCTGTAGTAAAATTATCAGGCAAACTGATCATTCACTTGTTATCTTTTCTTGCCTAAGACGATCATTCCCCTGTTTGCGTGCTATACATTCTGTGTGATCACACGAAACCCGTTTTGCTGCCTAGCTTTTCCTAGCCCCTAGAGTTATTTTCATGTCACAGGAAGTTGCAAAAATCTTACTCAAGCTTTTTCCCCCTTTGTGCAGCTAGTATTGATTGAAGGGAATATAACTAGTCTATGGAGCTTTTACGTGCTTATTATGAGATTGGGATGGGCTTCATCAGATGCTAATTAAGTAGAAGCAGTTGGCAGATGCATCTATTAAGTCAAGGGCGTTCTCATCTTTTTGTTAATCAGCATTCTAAGATGTCTTAAAAATCCCAACCATCTTGTTAAGGAGTGCATTTGGGTCTCTATGTACTAAACTAAATCTGAACTACCGAACTCTAGCTGTGTTAAACTAGGATATATTTGCATGAGTCGGACTCTTTTGGCGTTATTTCTGAGTATCTTGTTCTTGTGCCCGTAGACCACAGCATGATGTTCCTTAATTATGTCGAGGACTTTTGGTGTAATCTTTCCATCAATGACTAGCGATTGCCCGTAATCATTTATAATGAAAATTTCACTGTTGAACTAATTCATTGACTATGGAGAATGATGGTTTATGGAAATTGAATATAAATCAAAAGTTTAAAGGGTATAGTGAATAAATTAACAGTTCAGAGATCACATTGCATATTGGACTAAAGTTCATAGACCACGTTGCTTTGCACATTGAATTAAAGTTCAGGAATTACATTGCACATTGGGCCAAAGTTCATAGATCATTTGTGTCATTACTCTCTTTTTTTTTTTTCAATCATGTTTCTTGTTCTTAGTACTTCTTCGGGAAAATTGTCAAAAGAGTAGAGTCCTAAACTTATTTTAATTTTGTCATTGCCAATTCAGTCATAAACATTTTTTTTTGTCTCGATTCAATCCTAAACCTTTTCTATTTGTGTCAATTCAGTCCGTGCAGTCAACTTTGATCAACCAACTCTAACATGGATGCTGGTTGGCACCGATATGGGCGCCGACATTGATGTGGATAATTATTAATAATATTTTAATATTTTTTTCATTTTTTCATTTTTGTTTCTTTCCCTTTATTCTCTCTTTCTTCTTCCTCCGTTTGCACTGAACTAGTATCCCTGTGTCAAAGAAGTCAACATAACGTGGAGGAAGAAAACCTTGATGCCGCCCCCATCGCACCGCATGGCCAACCCGACCCCTTCGATGTCCTCACCGAAGAGATCATCCACCTCATCCTTGACCACCTCGGTGATGACAACCCTCTTGCTCTCAAGTCCTCCCTCTCCACGAGTCCTGCCACCACAGGTCTTCAGACCCCTCTCCTCTCTTCAATCCCTCACCGTTACCCCTTCATTTCGCGGCTTGATCTCTTGCGCTGCCCTTACGTCAACGATGGGATACTGACCTCGTCTCTCAGTCTTGGAGCTCCACCCTCGGATCCATGGATCTCTTTGGCCCATGTTCTTCAGATGTGTAGGGCTCTCGAGCCTGGCCACGAATTGTGCAGGCCTAGTCGAGATCAAGCTGAAGAATTCAGCAGCAGCAATGATCGCCCTGATCTGGCTTGGTCGAGGCCGATCTCGTGCAGTGCCAGCGAGGCTTGCTCCTCCAATGTCCAGCAAGGTTGAGCTTTGCCTAAGCTCGCTGGTCTTAGCATCTAGCCGGTTGCCACTGGTGAGGCCATCAAAGTGGTTGGGTTGGTCATGGAGTGTGGCGACAGCGGCGGCGGTGTGGTATGCTTCTTCTATGTTATATTCTTGAGTTTCTTCGGGACACGAGTTCAGTGTAAACGGAGGTAGAAGAGAGAGAAAGTAAAAGGAAAGAAACAGAAAAAAAAAATTTTAAAATTGAAAAAAAAAAAATCATTAAAATTTGTTCACGTCGCTGCCGACATCTACCTCAAGACTGGTTGGCATCCATGTCGGTGTCAACTAGCCAATGTTAACTAGATAGATTGAATTGACATAAATAAAAAATATTTATGACTGAACTGGCATAAATAATAAATGTTTATGGCTAAATTGACAAAATTAAAAGATTCAGAATTGAAATGACAAAATTGAAAAAGGTTTAGGACTTTTTTGACAATTTTCCCGTACTTCTTCTGGTAACATCTTTACACGATGCAAGAATTCAATGTCGATATTGTGATTGCTTCATCTTTCAATATAATTATCATCTATTGAATGTTTCTGGACAGATTCGGATCCAGACAAATGATTTTTTTTTCTTTTAGTGGAAACCTTGACGGTGAGTTAAGCTTAGGTATTGTTGGCATAATCACGCCATCTCCACATTCCGATAGGATCAATTTGGAGTTACATCAAATGATTTATGGCATTGTTAATCACAGATCGTGGATTTAAAGTTCAGATATTCATTTGTTGATACCAATTTTGCGACGATCATATAATTTCTTAGTTCTTACAATCTTGCCATTTTCCTAAAAAATAATGGTGTGTATGGAAAAAAAAAGTAAGACAATATTTGAAGGTGAGAAATCTATTTATTGAAGGGTTCACTAGGACAATGATTAAAAGATATCTTTAGCTAAATCCATGTTCGACCAAAAAAAATTCTTCCTGTTTCAAGTGGGATGATTCTAGTAATGCTCTTAGCTTTTGGTGATGGGCTAGATTGCATTGCATGATAAAAGATGAAAATATGAGAGTTGTGCAATACCTGTATATGTAGTATACTAGAGAATATTTATAGATTGTAGGTGACAATACAAGGTAAAACAAAAAAGGACTAATATCTTGACTTACAATATCAATTACAATCAATTATGTATTTAGATAATCAAGGAGAGAACTACGACAAATCCCATTAGTATTTCTAACATCACTCCTTCAAATGTAAAGTGATGTAAAACAAGTCAAAGTGTATTCAGAGAGAAAATTCGCGCAATGCCAGCATATATGTGTCTTCGTGAAGGCAGCACAAGATGAAGAATTCCATTAAGCACCTGTTGTTGTCCATTAACAACCCGATCTTGTACAAAGTAACAGTTGTCAATGTACTTGAGATGCTCGTGGAAAACATAGGACCTATTTGGTTCAGCATTTGCAAAAGACTTTGGGGCTCTAAAGTCCCTTGGCCAAATGCAAATAGCAATTGGTTTGTTTTTTGCTCAACTTTGAGAAAATGCAATTACATCTCTAAAGCCCCTTAAAGGCCTTTTGCTCAAAGTACCTTAGAGGTACTTTGGGAAATTGCATTTCCGGAATGCAACTATTTTTTTTCGTTTAACTTTGTCACCTCCACTTGCCCCCAATGATCGCCGCCCACCGCTGCCCGCCGCCCACCACCGCCCACCACGGCCTACCACCATTGCTCGCCGCCGCTGCCCACCACGGCTCGTCGTGACCTACCATCACTACTTGCCGACACCGCCAACCATCGACCACCGCTGCTAACCTCCACCACCTACCGTCGCCGACTGCCGCCCACCGACCATTGCCACCCCCGCCGTCGATCGTTACCCGCCATCGCCCACTATCGCTCGACGCTGCCGACCACCGCCCGCCGGCCGCCACTACCCGCTGCCACCATCGCCCGCGACCAATCGCTAAGCATCGCAACCACCGATGGCCGCCGACCAACCATGGCTGCCAACCACCACCGCCCGCGACCAATCGCTAAGCATCGCAACCACCGATGGCCGCCGACCAACCATGGTCGCCAACCACCACCGCCCGCCGACCTAGCCCATCGTCACCCATCGACCGCCTTTTTTTTCAAAAAGTAAAAATACTTTACAAAGTTTATTTTTCACTAAACGGCATTTACGTCAAAGTTACTTTTCAATGTGTTTTTAAAATATATTTTGCCAAATACTACTTGCCTTTTGGAAAATACCTTTAGCCCAAAGATATTGCATTTTCTCAAAGTCTCTTTGCAAAATATTGAACCAAACAGGCCTATAATTACTTGCTATTGGGAAAAAATATCAAAAAAAGTTTTAAACCTATGGCAATTGTGCTAATTTGGTTCTAAACCATTTTTCCAATTTCATTACAAGCTTTTTGCATTTACGACAAAGTTTTAATATTTTTATATAATTATTTCAAATTTTCTATTTCTATTTCTTTTTCTTCTCTTTAATTTTTTTTCCTATGCTTAGGCCTGGCAATGGTCATAGATCCACCCTCACTAGTCACAGGTGATGGCCGCGATTCCCTCGCCATATGCGGTCGGGCGAGAGCACCGCGGCTCTCACCAACCCCAAGCAAGGGCGTTGCCGCTTGCAAACCTCGAGCGAGGGCTGCAATGCCCTCGCCATGTGCTAGCAAGTGTATCCAACCCTAAGCAAAGAAAAAGTAAAGAAACAAAAATAAAAAAAGAAATTAAAAGAAAATTCAAAATATTATTAGAATTTGTACACATCGGTGCCAGCGGTGCCACGTGGATAGCTAGCATCTACAACAGCATTTTCCAGGCAAGAACAGACTTAATTGGTAAAACTAGAAAACATTTAGGGCTGATTGGCAACAAAAAAAAAAGAAAAGAAAAGTTTATGATTGAGTTAACGTAATTACAATAGATATAAGACGTTTTTAGAAATTTTTTTCCGTGTTATTAAACAGCATTCCAGTTGTCATGAGGGATGAATGTCCCACTAATATGACGAACTCCTGTGTCTTTGAGTAACCATCGTAACCATAAAAGTCGGGCGACCGTCTTAGCAAGAGTACGGTATTCTTATTTTGTATTAGATTAGTAACGACGATCTGTTTCTTGCTCCATCTGGAGCTAACTGAGTTGCCCTGAAAGAAATAATGACCTATCGTTGGTGGATCATCGATCGAGCTAGTCATGTCCGAGTTAGTGGACGAGCTAAATTCGATGGTCTGCTTCTTATCTGTATTAAACAAACTAAAAGCCATGTCCAAGTCAGTGGACAACAGATGGAGGTAATGAACGAGCAACGTTCGCGAGGGCGAGGCCAACTATCGTATCTTGACTTCTACTTTGGCTTTTGTTGACACCTAAATTTTGATTTATTTTTTTAGTCATTTATTTTGCATAAAAAATTAGGAATTAATTTTAATTATTACCAAAAATAATCAGATCATTTTTCATATTTATTTTAAGCATCGTATTTCATTACATTGCATTTATATTTAATCGGATCGATGGTGAAAAATGGATTGAAATCAACGAGCAATGGACCGAAGCTCAAAGACCATAATTCGGCCAGCTAGAGAGCAATTTCGAAAAATTCATCGGGGTCTTGAGGTCTAATTTGAGCTTAAATCAGCCCATTTTAATTAAAAAAAAGTCCATTAATTAAGAAAAAAGGTTTTATGGACAAAATATTTTGTCTTCGGATCAAACTGCGATTATCCAAAGTCGAGGGATAATTTTGCAAATAATAAAAATAACACGAAACCCTAGCTCACTATTATAAATAGGTGCTTTAGGGTTCACATAGGGGGCCACGAGAGATTACAATACACGGCTGAGAAAAAAAAAGAGGTTTCGGTGAGAGAGAAGAAAATATGTGAGAGGCACGAGGAAAGACGAGAAAAATTGGGTGATCAAGCTCCCTCTAGCCGCAAGTCTTCTTCCAATGAAGACGTTGGGCCACTGTGTGCAGAGAAAGATGGTAGAAAAGGACGAAAAGGGAGTGTCTCATGTCCTTCATCACGTTATTGCAAATCTCCCTATGTTTTCTTTCTTTACTTCTATTTCTTTTGCAGAAACATCATAGTCTCATCAGCATGTCTACGGGGTCTTCTGGTCAGCGTCTGTTAGTCAAGGACCAGCGCACTTTTGATCTTTCTACAGGTCTCACAGTTTTCTAACCACCACCACCACCACGAGCACCCATGGTTGCTATCATTGCGAGCTTAAGACCGCCGCCGTCGCCGTCGCTACGCATTTGTAGATCCGAATTGCCAGTTTTCGTTCTCAACATCCACAGCAGTCCCGTTGTCGTCCGTAGATCAGTAACGAAGCCTCAATCCAAGACACGACGATCTTCAATAAGTGCTAGCAAAAATCCTCCTGTTCCTACGGTGCCATCTTTTCGGGCAGGCTTGTTGTTCTTTTGCAGGTTCTGTGCGACAATTGGAGGCTATTCGGATGAACCAAGAGGGTTCTGTTGCAAGAAAGTCCTTCATGATCAGATGACACTTTGATTATTTCTTGGAATTAATTTGGTGAACACTTGTTTTCTCATTCAGTGAACATTTGGAGCCATTGTGGACAACACTTGATTGATTCTTCACAGGTTTCCAAAGTGTATTTGATTTTCTAAGCCAGCCAATTATTCTCGCCACAAGTCAGCAGGTACTTTAGAGTCCACCCAACCGAGTCCATTCGTGCGTCACCGTCGCTGCCTCATCGACCATGAGGCCATCGTCCGAGGAGTCCGGCCAAGCACAAGAGTCCCTAGCCGATCCACAATCCACGAGTCGATCGTGATCTGCAAGCTGATTTGATTTCGTTTCAAAATTTGTAAAGAGAATATTCATTGGATAAGATAATATTACATATTTTTGAAAGGATGTAAACCCATGTGGATATGTAATTTTATCCTATAGTTTAAATTAGGCTCTTATCCGAAGGTAAGAGATTTTATTTTTGCATCTTATCTTATCTCTTTATTTTATGTGCATCTCATGTTTATCATATTTTGGTTGTTAAAATTTGCACATTAACAAACAATCTTGCCCATAGCACATGCTCCCTAATTGTGCATTGTCCCTCGGAAAATGTACATTAAATGCAAGATATGGCTTCGATCTCGAAATTCGATTGTGCCCGTACGTGTGAATTAGACATCATTCCTAAATAGAATTTCAAGGTTTGCCCTATATATATATAGGGACGACGTAACTCTATAATATATTCACTTGCTAGCCCCAATCTCGGGGAATGTTGTGAATTAAAATCAGATTTTCGGAATTAAAGGTGTATTATGGGAAAATTTGTTTATTTTTGTTCAAATTTTGTGTTTTCCTCTTTTCATTAAATTCCCAAAAAATTCCAAAAAGATGACACCTTTTTCTTGAGTAAATCACATTTTTTTCATGCTTTTTCATGACATGAATAACATTTAATATAAGTTGGGACTTTGAGAAATCAATTTCTAAACTATAATGAATGTTTTTTCACTTCAGGGTAGTTTTTACCTTTATTTTTCATAAATCCGAAAATACATGAGAAAACACCAACAACAACAAAAAAATCATTCGCATTACATATTATATAGTTGTACGTCATATTTTCCATGTCATTCATATTTGCCACGTCATTGTGCCATGTCATGCATTCTACCATGTCATCTTGTCCCGTCATTCATGCATGCTTCATATTATGTTGTAATTGCCATGTCATTCTTTTACGTCATCGCATTTCACATGTCATATAGTTAATTTACATTAGCATTGCATTTAATAAAGAGAAAACCCTAAAAAATTAACTCAAATCACCCATCAAAGGATCTTAATGAAAATTGGTACCAAAAGGATATTAATTGAAAATTTAATGTAACCAAGTCCTCGAACTCATAATATCTGGTTCGTAGAAATAAAATAGTTCTCCCACTATTTTATTTAGATTTCTTATCAACCTACTTTAAATGATTACTTGTGACTCCAAGATAAATCTTTGCATGAAATTGAACTTGAGTAGGGCTTGGGAGAGTCCGTAATAGGTTAGTTGAATACAACCTAATAATCCATTAACCTGGAATTTTCTAATTTTAGGTCACGATAGCTTGTCGAACGGATTGAACAGCACTTAAGCAAAGGAAGGAGTAGGCGAAGTACACCTTGAGTAAATGAGGCAAGGCGCGTTCAATTACACTCAAGCACCAGCGATGGCTTGTGGACAAACACAACTCCGGGTCTACTCACACTCGCGGCAAGTCTTGACCTTGGTATGAGGGGAGAGAGAGGATAAAACAAGGGTGAGCCTAACGGAAGTCTAAGGGAGAGTGGTTAAGAAAAGAAACAAAAGGGGGATATGTTCACTGAAGGTCTTAAAACTTGTCAATAAAGTGCAATTGAGTCCTAAAACTTGTCAGAGCAATTTAGTCATAAAATTTGGATGAAATGTTAAGAAGAATGAATTACCACATGGATGTAGGTTTTGTAGAAATTTCAAGCCAAACATACGTTGGGAAGTCCCACTTTGGTGGTCTTAAATCGTAGTTTTTAGATTGGTTCACTAGAGTAAGGGTCGGCTGAAACATTCTTGTAGAAATGCAAATTCAGGGAGCTACATGAGCCATATGTCGTTAGAAAATAGACTCAAAGATGCTTGTTGTGATGTGACCGATGTCTAGCCTGCAGTTCTCCAAGTTCCATTGGCCTTTAACCAAGCAGGAGAAGCCGGGCAAAGAAAACTGAGTAGAAGTTCTTTAACTCTAGTGAAAAAAGAAAGTTGATGATTTCATGAATATCACTGGACTATCCTTTCTATATAAACTGTGATCGATAGGCTATTGATACCCTAGATCTAGAGGCAAGATTTCAATTTAGAGTGGTTCCAAAAAATAACTGAAAGACGGCTACAACCTTTCATCTAATTGGCTACATAATTTGGATTGTGGATCATGGAGGCTAATTCCAACTTCTCTGTCAGCCAAAAGCAAGCCCCATCTATCGGTGTGCTCTTTAGTTTGGCTACATACCTACCTCCATTATTTATCTTGACTATTATTAAATTCTTATCTTTTTTAGTTTAATTATAATCTCCATTATTCATTTTTTTTATGTTTTTATAATATTTCAGAGATATAGACATGGAAACCCATTGACCTAGAGGCTTGTGAAACTCCATGCATATTCTAAAAACCAATAAAAAATCAAGCTTCGGCCAGAATACATAGTCCCAACTCAAAGTAGTTTGTATATAGTGATGAGATTCGAACAAATAATCTGAAATTTACATCCTTTTTAGCGCATGACGTCCTCTTCATGTTGAATGTCACCGAAAACACAAGTTCTATTATTTTCTATAGTTCCCTTGTTACTGTCCACTAGGCACGCGAGCATCTTCTGTTTCTGGTCATCCCTAGATTTAATGTCATCGTGTAAGACGCGGAGCGAACATGTGCGTGTTGGGGTTCCAAGTTTGAGGTACTGCCAGGGCGATCGCCAATCTTGAGCCCAGCAATGGTTGTTGGGTCGCTCAAAGTTGAACAATCTGAGTAAATGGACTAAATTGACCCAATGGGCCCGTCCGCAACTTAAGAAACTAGGATTAGATTTTTCGAACTTGCATTAGGGCATCTCTTGAAAGTATATTTTTATTAGGTCAATTATCGGCGCAAAACATGTTTCACGCAGTTAGTTGGATGACTGGCATGTAGAAGAGTTCGATTGCAAAACTAACCCCAAGAACAAATATTATTCATCCAACAATCAATGTGGAAAGTTCTATACTGGTGATGGGCCTAATAATAATTTGAATAGTATTTTATCATAACAATAGTAAGGCCGAAGCAATTTACTAGTGTGCTAGGAAATTTTTGCAATTTAGGAACCGGAGATTTCTTGTTTTCCTATTAACAGTGTGTAAATTTCTCTAGGTAAAGATCATAATTATAGATAAATGGCTTGGACTTAACTGGCTTATGGGGCTTGTAGGATGTTTTATGAGCGTTTGAATAGCCAAATTCTATGCTTGTGCTCTTGGATTGTAAAAAAAAAAAAAAATCTCCTCTTTCCATGTTAAGTAGGTGTATCAACAGTTTGGGCTTCTAAAATACTTGAACCGATGCCAACATGTTGGTACATGTGGATGCGCGACTAGAACCATCAAGTACACATTTGGTACATGTTTGTTTAGGGGCCGAGGCCAGTCCCTAATTTTTTTTTTGCATTTAATTTCTAAATAATTAGCCAAAATTTTTGCACATAAAACATCCGACCACAACTTGGGTTCTTAATTCAAACATGCAGTTAAACTTACCTTAGGAACCGCAACTGATGGATTATGGGTTGGTTATGAAACCAAGTAAGACAGGGTAGTCTAACATACTTTTGTCAATTGGAGATTCAATGGATACGAAAATTTGATTTTCAGCAGCTTTTCTTTTTATGTGAAAGCGTTTGCATGCAATCTTTTTGTCAATTTAGCATGAAACCACTAACATGTAATAATGATCATGCACGATGCGCAACAATAAAGTAACATCCAATATTCGAATTTGTAAATAAATTACTGGAAATTAAAGAATCTGGATGTACTAAGCAAAGCAAATCCTCACTATCGTCCATCGCAATGAGGTTTTCTGCAAACTATGACTCAGGAAGCAAACAGTTAATGATATGATGTATGCATGTGTTATGAATCTCAATGGCGCCAAGCTAGGCACTTCGTCGATGGACTGGAGCTCGGGCGTTGGGGATAGGGTCATGGGCACTGGTCTCGAGCATGGTCACGATGGGCTCGGGCCCAAACGCCAGGAGCTCAAGCCTTGGTATGGAGCCCAACCTTTGTAGATCTAAGTCCGACATCCATGGACCTAGTTTCGACCTCGATGGACCAAGGAGTCAGCATTGGGGAACCGTGTCATGAGCATCGGGGTCTTGGGCCCCATCTCCATCACCTATGCCGAACCTCGATGGGCCCAGGGGCTCGGGTTCGTCAAGCTCGAGTGTGGAGTACTCATGGGGTCTCGGGCTCAGCTTCTGTGGACCTGGGATTGGTGCTAGTGCTCGGGTTCTCAATGCCATTGCTAGGGTCCATAGTGGCCCAGCCGAGTCCATAGAGGTTAGGCTCGGACCTCGGTGTTTGTGCTTGATTTCCCCACTACTCATGCTTGAGTAAGAGTAACTAGCGCTCACATAGTATATCTTTTCGAGAAAATAAAAGAAAGTTTTCCTCATCAAACTACGAAAAATATTCTCAAGTTCATTTTCAGGTTTAGCCAAATTTCGAAAAGTACAGTCATTTTCCAAAAATGACTTTTGGGAAAATACTTCATAAAAATGTCATACGTATTCATAAAATCAACAGCGTCTTAATGCATTGGTGAAGTTCATGTGGATATTCATAAAGAGTTTCCAAACCCGTAGCGAAGAAAACATGGCAAAAGTTCTTTTCTCTAGCATTGCCGGTAAGAAAAGAATCGGTGATTCCATCAATATCAGTTTAAAAGAAGCTGATGTTTGATGGGGGGAAAATACGTTTCATGACACATATGAACATACATGAACTGTGATAAATAGGCTTCTGACATCCCAAACCTAAAGGAAGATTTCAATATAGAGCGGTTCCGGAAAGTAACCAAAGGACGGCTATCACGGAGGCCAAGAACTGTCTTTAGTAAGCGAAAAAGCAAGCCCCACCTATTGGTGTGCTATTTAGTTTGGCTATAGCGTATATGCCAACTTCCATAATCATCTTGACTATTCTCTTTGTTCATTCATTTTTCTTCTTCACTATTCATTCTTCATTTTCTTAATATGCTAGGGGCATAGACACGTAGACTCGGTCACTTAAACTTATGAAGCACCCTACAAGCCTTATGAGCCAATTAAGTCTAAAACTTAGCGGTATGAGATACAAACCTGTAATCTCCTATTCCTAAATTGAGATGCTATCGATGCCCTAGCCAACTATGTTAATCCTCAGTGCGTATAAGTGAATGGCCTGGACTTAATTGGCCAATGAGTTTTGTATAATGCTTCATAAGCTTTTCAGATAGTATGTCTGTAGGCTTGTGTCTTTAGATTATATACAAAAATGAAAACCTATTTTTGCATTTATGGTCATGGGACAATCTCTCCTAGGAGTACAAAACTTCAACATGATAAACAGGTGGAAAAATTTTAAATAAGGGATTGAACTACCATCATTTTCTCAAATAAGGTTATGAATTAGACAATTTTCAAATAAAAGCTTGAAGTGTCACCATTTTTCTCAAATATATGCATGAAATGTCCATATAAGTCTCTCACTTTCCAACTGGTCAAAGGTATTTTCATCCTTTACATTATTGATTTTTCTTCCTTTTCCTTTTTTTTGTTTTCTCCTTACTTTTCGCCCATGGCCGGTCTCAAGTAATGGCCAGCCATCGACAATGCTTGGAGAGGGTTGGGCGAGGGGCCAAGGTACCCCTCGCTTACCATAGGAGAGGGACGGCCTCACCTAGGCAATGATTGACGAGCCCTCGCCAACTCTCGATGGTCGCAACAAAGAAAAAAAAAGAAATGATAAAAAAAGAAAATAATACATAATAAATAATGTAAGATTAAAATTATCTTTCAATAAAAACTCCTTAACCGACCAGCAAAGTGAGACCCTTATTTGAAACTGTCATAGCCACTTTAGACCTTATTTGAGATTGATATAGCCACTTTAGGCCATTATTTGAATAAGGTCCATTTCAGATCTTATTTGAGAAAATGAGTATACGTTAGACCTTTATTTGTAATTTTCCTTGAAAGAAGTGGATCTTCAAACGTTTAATGGGAAAGGTACCAAAAAAGCCCTAAACCTATTGTATTGGCACTAATTCAATCCTAAACCTTTGAATTGGATCAATTTAGTCCTGAACTTTTTTGCATTAGTACCAATTCAGTCAATCCAGCCAATTTTTAATATTATTTTTTTAGAGGTTAATTTTTAATTATTTTTTTTTCTAAATTTTAGCTTTGGCTTATAAGGGTTGTTGGCAGCCCTTACAAACAGCAGGGGCTGATTGGCAGGGCCATCGCAGCCTTGATGGAAAGTCAGAAGCCTGTTAAGAGGAGAGAGAGTTCGATGATTGAACCTCGATCTCCACCAAGCTTGGTGAATGCGAAAGGACGAAATGAGAGAACCCAGAATGCCAGGGGGACGAGGCCAAGGGGCTAAAGGGTCACATTAGGTCTAAAAGAGAGACAAAAATGAAGGACACCCTCCTCCCGTCCTCTTCATCTTCCTCCCTTCACACACTTATCTCTGTTCTTCGCTATTAGTTCTGGGGCAAATCGATTCATCTCTCCTCCGCCTCACATCTCTCTATTTTCACTCAGCTTTTTCGAATCTCTCTCAAGGCGGCCCTTGCCCAGATCTAGTAAGGGCTAGGTGCCAAAGGCCGGCCAAGTCTAGCTAGCCCTTGCACGGGGCCTGGTGAGGGTTGGGTGGCAATGGCCAGCAAGGGCTAGCCAACCTCTGCACAGAGGCTGGCGAGAGCTGCTTGCGAATCTCGCCGACCGAAGCTAAATTTCATAAATAAAAGAAAAAACAATTTAAAAATAATTTTGTTTACAAATTAATATTAAAAATATTCACATCGGCGCCGACCGTCTTTTGTGGCATCGCCGACATTCACATCAGCGATGCCCATCAAAATTAGCCGGATGGACTAAATTGATAACAATACAAAAAGGTTAAGGATTAAATTGATTTAATTAAAAGGTTTAAAATTGAATTAGTACTAATGCAATAGGTTTAAGAAAATTTTGGTACTTTTTCCTTCAACAAGGTGTGACTGCATTCATTGACCCAGTAGGTTACATCACGATCCAAATGATCTATTTTGTTTCATTATGCTTAGCAGTTATTCCCTTTGGTTTCATTGTGGGAGCATTTTAGGCAAATTTTCGTTGTTTTGGTCTACATGGCTGTGCATGTTCTAATTTTCCTTATATAATGGTGGTGACTTATCGTTATTTTGAAAGATTTTGCATGAATTGTTAATCAATGTAGGTTATAGGTATTTAATGACGATATCTAGATTGACCCCCACTGCCGATAGATATTCCCCACAATCTCTAGTTTGTAAGTTATTCGAACTATCAACTAGCTAATCTAATGGAAGAAATTCCTTAAAAAACCAACTTGCGCAAACACTCAAGGCGCAAGGATTACGCGAGAAATTCCAAAATGAAATATCCTTATAAACGCGATATATTATTATTTCATGACTTTCATTTGAAAATTCCAAAAAAGGGTTGTTATTGTGAGCCGTTATTTCATGAAATGAAACGGCATAATGAAACTAGAAATGGGAAGAAACAGAGAATCCCAAGGTTAGAGCCTGGCTAGTTGGGAAATAGTGAACGGGTAAGTGAAGAATTCAGCTTCGTCGCTGAGCAGCTTTCTGGCAATGACCAGATTGGCGGCTTCAGTGACATGGTAAGAGTCCCAAAAGCAGTGCTCGTCCCTGTTCTTGCGTGGAATTTGGTTTCTAGGACAAACGATCGAACCACGCTTCCTTCCAAGCCCACAGCAAGCAGTTGTGGTGACTTTGAAGCCTGAAAATTAACATCATAAAAAGGCTTGTTCACCTGAACGGTTTGACATCATTCCAGCACCAGAAAATCATCCGAGAAACGTAGATAATTTGGATACCATATCGCGAAGGATTGTCTAGTAATTCATGAGAGATAGCGTAAGCATTCAGATAAGTGAATTTAGCATTGGGGAAGTTCTCGTTCAAGTAACCGACAAGAGGTTTACGCTTCTCATTGAATGTCCGAATAGAGAAATTGATGTGGTCTATGCACTTCGAAAAGGTTGGAGGACTAAGTGCCAATGCATATGGTGCGCACCCAATTAAGTTTGCCCCCACTAGGATCATCTTCCTCGTATCGTACTTGTACAATTCCTGTAATACAAGGTACAATCCTCTAAACGGTTTTGATTTAATACTTTAGTCGTGAAATAAGAGGAAAAGACTAGATAGAAGTTCAGGAAATTGAACATGGTGAACTTTGTTTCCCTTTTAATTTGTTTGCGGCAATTGTGATATTGTGAGGCTAATTAAACAGATATGGCAAGGTAGGAGTGAGGTAACGATAACCAATTCTAAAGTACTTAATAGAGAACAAATAAATAAAGAAAAAAAAGGATATATAACTTGCCTTTATCTTTTGATAATATGTTCAACGAGAAGATTGGCATATAGTTCCGGTGTATATAGCTGTTTGACATCCGCGAAAAGGTAGTAATTTGCGAAATCGTTATTGCCAATGTCGACATAATATAGACACTTGCTTAGATGAGATGTAGCTCTCTTTTATCTTAAAATCTTCACCATTTCTGAGGATATGTATCCGTGATGCCTCAGTTGATCAGTAAATGTTGTTATATTTCCCTGTAAGAAAGGACACATAGGAAGAACATATGCGCAATCAACAGTGGACCCAATCTAAACAATTACATACTCAGGAAACAAGAAACTTGACCAGGTACTTGAATAAACTATACCAATTGCTTCCCAGTTTTATCAAGAATTCCAGCACCACCAGAGGCATAATTGACACCCCGAAGTATATCTCTACCAGTTGCATTTGCATATGGAGGGATAAAGTTGTGAAAGCCCAAGAATTGCTCTGCAATGACAAATTAATGCTAGATGAGATTATGCTTACTTTTCACTCCACTTACATTTGAAAATTAGCAATAAAGTAGAATTAGAGAATCTTTGTATTGCACACGTCTAGTTTAAACTTCTTTTCTGGTAAAATTCTTCTCTTTCTGAAACAAGAACGTTTTATACCTCTCACCTTGACCTCCAATATAATGATACCATCAAGAAGCGCTTTGATTTCCTAGGATGGCGACCCAATTCCGACCGTTGGTGAACCTTCCTGTTGGTCCGTCAGGAAAATCGACCCCATATGGCACATAGTTACCTTTAGCAGTAGTATTGAGGTTGTTGTTATTGCCGTTGTCGTTGAAGGAGTCCCCAAACATGAAAAAGCAGGGTAACAATGGCTTTGCGACGAGTTGCTTGAGGGTTAGCAATAACACAAACGTAAACAACTTTTGGTCGGAATGAAATGCCATAGAAATTTAATCAAACGAGTAGGAAAAGTGTGATCCGGCAACTGTATGTGTCGGAAAAAGCTGAATGTGAAGAATTTGGTGAAAGATTAGCAAGCTAAGATAAGATAAGTAAAGAAGCTAAAATCTATGAGTTGCTATATATATGGAGAAGAGTTGGAAAAATTTAGGGGGAAAAACCTCAAGGTTTGATTGGGGTGTCGAGGAATTTCCTGCTTGAAAAATAGGCCTAACCCCCTAAGAAAATTCTCAACTTTACGTCCAATCCCAATTTTACTGCAAGCTCTTTTTGTCTCATAGAAAATCCCAAACTTTATGTCCACTCCCAATTCTGCCCTAAACTCTTTTTGTCTTATAAACCACCAACATTTACTTGAGTCCCAAATTTTCCCCATTGATCCTCCACTCATAATTACTGTCTAACAACTAAGAGATGGAAAACTCCCGAGCGCAAGCTATTTGAATGTCCCGAGTTGGAGTTCTCTAACCATGAGAGATGGAAAACTCTTGAGAACGAGATAGTGAAAACTGAGCGCAAAAACGAAGATCTCAAAGTAGGATGAAAGGAAGACTCTCTTAGGAGTAATAGTAATTGAAGAAAGCCAAACCTAGTTGCCCTAGTTTTTATCCAAATTTCATATCCAAGTATACATCATATGGACTTGGATATGAAATTTGGGCAAAAGCTAGAGCAATATTGTGGAAATACCGTGCATAATTCCTAAGGGCGATTATGGAGGGTTAACGGAGGAGCCGATATGGGACCAAGCAAAAATTGGTATTTCTTTTTATGAGAAAAACAGTTTAGGGTAGAATTGAAACTAAACCTAAAGTTGGAGGTTTTGATTGAGGCAAAAGAAAGTTTAGGATAAAATTGGGACGACAACTAAATTTGAGATTTTTTTTTTAAATTATTAGGCCCTGGTAAATAGGAGATTAATTGTTCAAATATCACTCGTGCAAACTCTTTCAGATCAGAATGACTTGCATGAGCCAAAGGTCTTTTGGACTTGGTTCATGGGGCTTGAAGGTTAAACCACTAGCATCCCTTTCCTGGAGAAGATTCCTTTTCTTGACAAGGTGGCAAAAATATGTATTGAGAGAAATATTACTAATACGGGCAATTTAATCAAGCATCAAAATTTGGCCAAAAATAAATAACAAGCATTAAAAGCTTTAGCCTCTAGCGTTAGCACGTCGAGTGATTTCAATTCAGAAATTAGAGGTCACCTATTAAAATCTTACTCTACTGCATGCAAAATGCTCTGGTTTAACGCCGTCTGCACAGCCCAAAGAACTGGACTAAATCAATTCGGGGTGCTTGCAAAATATTCCATCATTCTTCAGGCCTTCTACGCTTTTGGCCCTAGATCGTCTAAAGCATCAAAAGCTTATGGACAAAAAGTGAGAACATAAAGGGTTGACAGTGCCTTGTTCGGGTTATTTTGATTCTGCGATCCTTAAAAATATGTGTCGGGTCTAAGTTTGCACGAGTGTCGGATCATTTATATGGCATGGTGATAAGGGTCGGTTGCATGTTCTTTCAGCCATGATTCGTGTCTGGGTGCCATTCGGTTGGAATTCATCAGTCTGAATTGTCAACCTTTGTTCTACTTACCATAACTACTTTGATTTTTAACATTTGGGAATGATCATACAAATTTGCAAATACGAGAAAACGACCGAGAACATTTACATTATTTCGAAAATAAAAAAGCGGAAATAGCCAAAGATTTACTTTTAACATTTTATGTAATTGATTTTACTGCATCTTCTGCTTGTCACTAACCTCACTTTCACAGATATCAAACCATCCATCTCAACTTTATATTTAAAAATGGTTTTGTAAAGATAGATATCATATACTATTTATGAGATGCACATGTTGGATATATACTGTTATATAATCAAACGTGATGAATTCTCGCACAATTTTTTTTTTTATCATTATAATATCAACTTGATTTTACTCAAATTATAATTTATTGATTCGGTTAAAATGTTGCAGGGAAAGATTATCACGCATGCGCAAAGTACTTCATAGGTTCCGCTCCATCGGAGTAATAAGGCCATTATGCTTATTAATTTGTCGAAGAGATGAAATAGGGTCGCCTGTTAGGAATCGCACACCGAGCCCAAGAAAAATAATCCTAGCAAACAATTCACACTAGCAAAATATAATAAGGGCCTCGGGGCTTTAGGGCCTAGGGGCTTGGGGCTTTGAGGCATAGGGCTTGTAGGTTTAGGGCTTTAGGACTTAGGGGCTTAGGGTTTTGTGAGTTTAGGATTTAGGGGTTTTAGGGTTTTGGGGGTTTAGGGTTTGGAAGTTTTTGGATTTTAGGGCTTAGGGTTTAGGACTTTGGATTGTACTTAGAGCTTAGGGCTTTGGGTTGGTGCTTACGGCTTATGGCATGGGGCTTGGGGTTGGGCTCAGGGTTTGGGGTTTTGGGGTTTAGGATTTGGGGCTTAGGGCATTTTAAGGCCTAGGGCTTATAGCTTTTTGGGTATAAGGGCTTACGGCTTCGGGGTTTTTTTAGAGCCTAGGGCTTTTTAGGGTTTAAGGTTTCGAGTTTAGGGATTCGGATTTCGGGCTTGGGTCTTTAGGGCTTGGGGTTTTCGATTTGGGGCCTAGGGCTCGAGGCTTAGGGTTTTAGGGTTTTTTGGCATAAGGGCTTGGGGCTTGGGCTTGGTGTTTAGGGTCTAGGACTTAGGTTTTGGGATTTAGGATGTTTTGGGTTTTAGGATTTAGGTTTTAGTGTTTTAGGATTTAGGGTTTGGAGTTTTTGGGTTATGGGGTTTAGGATTTCAAGGTTTGGGGTTTTAGGGTTTTGGAGTTTACGATTTTAGGGTTTTGAAGTTTAGGGGTTTATTTCAAGTTATTATTTTTTATTACATTCACAATTGATTATTTTGCTTAATAACGAAAGGGCTGCCTAAGAAGTGACCCGGTCAATGTGTTATACGACCTAGAATTGTTGTCCAATTAGATGTCTTTCCAAAAAGAAAAAACAGTAAAGTTGTTGTAATGGCTTTTTGTCAATGCTTTATTTTAAATGATTGATTTTGATTACATTCACAACTGATTATTTTGCTTTAAAAAAGGGGCTACCTAAGAAGTGGCCCGATCAATGGGTTACACAATCCCGAATTGTTGTCCAATTAGACGTCTTTCCAAAAAGCGAAAACAATAGAGGTGTTGTTATGGTCTTTTGTATGTGGTTTATTCCAAATTATTGATTTAGATAATATTCACAATTGATTATTTTGCTTAATGAAGAAAGGTCAGCTTAAGAAATGGCCCAGTCAATGGGTTATACAACCCCGAATTGCTTCCCAATTTTATGTCTTTCCAAAAATAAAAAACTGTAAAGGTGTTGTAATGGCCTTTTGTCAATAGTTTATTTCAAATTATTGATTTTAATTACATTGACGACTGATTATTTTGTTTAATAAAGAAGGGGCTGCCTAAGATGTGGCCCGGTTAATGGGTTACGCAACCCCAAGTAGTTATCCAATTAGATGTCTTTTAAAAAAAAAACAAAAACAATAGAGGTGTTGTAGTGGCCTTTTGTCAATAGTTTATTTAAAATTCTTGATTTTGATTGCATTCAAAATTGATTATTTTGCTTAATAAAAAAAGGGCTACCAAAGAAGTGGTCCAACCCCAAACTATTATCCAATTAGATGTCTTTCCGGAAAGCAAAAACAATAAAGGTGTTATAATGGCATTTTATCCATGAGTTATTACAAATTATTAATTTGGATTGCATTCACAACTAGTTATTTTGCTTAATGAAGAAAGGCTACCTTAAGAAGTGACTCGGTCAATGGGTTACACAACCCCGAATTATTGCCCAATTATACATCTTTTCATAAAGCAAAAATAATAGAGGTGTTGTAATGGCCTTTTATCCATGTTTAATTCCAAATTATTAATTTTGATTACATTCAGAATTGATTATTTTGCTTAATGAAGAAAGGCTAGCTTAAGAAGTGACTCGATCAATGGGTTACACAACCCCGAATTGTTGCCCAATTATACATCTTTTCAAAAAGTGAAAACAATAGAGGTGTTGTAATGGCCTTTTATCCATTTTTAATTTCAAATTATTAATTTTGATTACATTCACAATTGATTATTTTGCTTAACGAAGAAAGCCCACTTGAGAAGTGGCCCGGTTAATTGGTTATACAACCCCGAACTATTGTCCAATCAGACGTCTTTCCAAAAAGCAAATAAAGATAGAGGTGTTGTAATGGCCTTTTGTCCATGGTTTACTCCAAATTATTGATTTTGATAACATTTACAACTGATTATTTTGTTTAATGAAGAAAGGCCAGCTTAAGAAATGACCCGGTCAATGGGTTACACAATCCTAAATTACTGCGCAATTATATGTCTTTCGAAAAAGAAAAAACAGTAAAGGTGTTGTAGTGGCATTTTGTTAATGGTTTATTTCAAATTATTGATTTTGATTACATTCACAACTGATTATTTTGCTTATTAAAGAAAGGGCTGCCTAAGAAGTGGCTTGGTCAGTAGGTTACACAATCCCAAAGTATTGTTCAATTAGACGTCTTTCCAAAAATAAAAAATAATAGAGGTATTCTAATAGACATTTGTTCATGGTTTATTTCAAATTATTGATTTTGATTGCATTCACAACTGGTTATTTTTCTTAATAAAGAAAGGTTAGCTTAAGAAGTGGCCCGGTCAATGGGTTACACAGCCCCGAATTACCTCCCAATTATATGTCTCTCAAAAAAGCAAAAACGGTAAAGGTGTTGTAATGGCCTTTTGTTGATGATTTATTGCAAATTATTGATTTTGATTACATTCACAACTAATTTTTTTTGCTTAACAAAGAAAGAGCTGCTTAAGAAGTGACTTGGTCAATAGGTTGCGCAACCCCAAACTGTTATCCAATTAGGCGTCTTTTCATAACGGAAAAACAATAGAGGTGTTGTAATGGCCTTTTGTCAATGATTTATTTTAAATTATTGATTTTTATTACATTTAGAATTGATTATTTTGTTTAATGAAGAAAGGCCAGCTTCAGAAGTGGCCAGATCAATGGGTTACATAATAGAGGTGTTCTAATAGCCTTTTGTCCATGGTTTATTCAAAATTACTAATTTTCATTACATTCGCAACTGGTTATTTAGCGAAACGAAGATAGGCCAGCTTAAAAAGTGGTCCAGTCAATTACACGTCCTTCCAAAAAGCAAAAAATTGTAAAGGTGTTGTAATGGCAATTTGTCAATGATTTATTTCAATTTATTCATTTTGATTACATTCACAACTGATTATTTTACTTAATAAAGAAAGGGCCGCCTGAGAAGCTACTCGGTCAATGGGTTATACAAACTTGAGCTATTGTCCAATTAAACGTCTTTCCAAAAAATAAGAACAATAAAAATGTTGTAATGGCCTTTTGTCCATGATTTATTCCAAATGATTGATTTTGATTACATTCACAACTAGTTATTTTGCTTAATGAAGAAAGGCCATCTTAAGAAGTGGCCCTATCAATGTGTTGTACAACCCAGAACTATTATCCAATTAGACATCTTTGCAAAAAGCAAAAATAATAGAGGGGTTGTAATGGCCTTTCGTCTATGGTTTATTCCAAATTATTGATTTTGATGACATTCACAACTGACTATTTTGCTTAATGAAGAAAGGCCAACTTAAAAAATGGCCCGGTCAATGGGTTACACAAACCTAAATTGCTACCCAATTACTCATCCTTCCAATTACAAAAACACTAAGTACACAAACACATTCACTCTCGGCAAAATGAAAGCATTCGCATTCGAAACAAAACATCGCTATAATCATTCCTCACACGAGAACTTCCCAGACCCTAACCACAACAACGTCTATCCATCGCCAAACACTTAAGCTCAAACTATCCCCCACTAGATAATTCAATTGAGCGAAACTAAAATCCCTATATTATTACGACGATTACCCCCATTGCACCGTGAGTGACTCGTAATCCCAACACTCCTTGGGACGAATCACGTTCACTTTAGCGTAAGCCCAAGCTTTGGACATGATTGCGAGGTCCCCCAAACACGAGATCTCGCTATCACGGACGGAGGTGAAATCGTTGCCGAGGATGCACGCGCTACAGGGAGATGCGCGACCGGTGCACGCTAGTAGGAGGTGGAGGTGGACGAGAGGCGGTGCGACTTCTCGGAACGTCCTTCGCTCTTTTCGCTTCCCCACAAAGGCAGAAAGACGGACGACTCCGTCAAGACTAGGATTCCAACTGAATTCAAAATTGCCTTTTGAATTTTCAGATCTCTCAATCTATGAAGATTTTGATTCCAACGGCTAGAATTCAAGATCCCTCGATTAAAATAATGATTCCAACAGCTGAATTCAAAATCCCTTGATTAAATCTTCATAAAATTATCTCATGGATTATTCTGTAGATATAATGATCATTCGTTTCTTTCTTTTTTGTTATAATCCAATCAAAATTTATTGAATGCTCTTAATTTTTAGACAATATTCACTGATTCTTCAAGAACCAAAAAAACAAATAATAATAATAATATAAAGAAGGAGAGAAAGAGATAAAAATGAAAAATACAAAAAAGATTTGAGTGTGGGTGAGGATGATACCATCCATCTATTTCCTTAACGGAGAGAACGAATTCTTCTGAAAATGAGCAAATACTTTGAAATGGTCCACTTTATCGTTGTCATTTTCACATACGCGTAGCGCGTGCAAAAATGCTAATTACTATATTATTGTTTTCCTTCCAATTGCTAACACCTTTACTGCAATAATTGGAAAAAAAAAAAAAGTGCATTGCGAGCAAGCCAAAAAGTTACTCAAGAAGATCCTACCTGTACGCGGGATTGTCAACGTCGAAGGACGGTGGAAGAACCATATCATCAAAGGAACAGTCACAATAGCTAGACCTTCACGTAAGAGTTTTCTTAATGTGTATTTATATTAATTGAGATTGTAATTTACCATTTTACGAGATTAATTTACCATTTACGGGATTGGTCTAATAAGGTAAGATATAAGGGTTATTAATCAGTCTAATGTGGATCTAGCTTGTGTGGGCCGAGTTCAACCTTACCCGTGATGAGAGGATCTGGCTGGAAAATCTATAAATAGCACTCAACTCTCTCATCTAGCCCTAACGAACTTATAAACAACCTCACATAAAGAGCGCATACGGATTAGCGATATGAGGGGCTATCCCATTGAGCCGTAGATGCCGAGGGCGATAGAGAAGAAGTACTTGAGTTTTGGAACGTCGATATTCCGTCTCAAGAACGATGGATTCCAAATCAAGTGCACAAATTCATTTATACCATTATTGTGTTTCTAAAATTTTATCTATGTTGATCCTATCCAAAGCTCAAATACTTATCCTCTAACACCCTCTATATGTCTAGCTCAATGAGATAGCCCATCACATTGCCAATCTGTATGCACTCTTTATTTGAAGTTGTTTATGAATTCGTTAGGGTTAGAAGAGAGACTTGAACGCTATTTATAGAGTTTTCGGCCGGGCCTTTGGGCCGGACTCAACTCGACCCACTCAAGTCAAGTCGTCATTAGATCGGTTAATAGGATTATATCTTACCTTATTAGACTAATTCGTAAACGGTAAATTAATCCCGTAGAATGATAAAGTACAATCTTAATTAATATAAACCCATATTAAGAAAGGGGAAATGAGAGCATGACGGTGCTATTACTTGTACGAGAGTAACGGCATTGTTTTCCACCACATATTTTTCAAAGGAAACCGGGTGAATTATTTACCCGGTTCCTTGGGAAAATCATATATCCCACTGGGCGGATTTGCTGGCCCATCGAGTGGGATTACTCGTATTAGACAAAAAAAATCAGCCAAAATAAAAATAAGGGAATAGAAAAGAAACATATTAACATTATTAATGGTAGATATTTTTAGATTAAGTGAAAAAAAACTTATCTAAACATCTTTATTTTAAGAGAAAATAAAAGGAACATTACCATTAGCAGTAGCACCATTGCTGTCGCGACCTAAAAATTGGAAAACTTTCTTAGGTTAATGGATTATTAGGTTAGTTATTCAACTAAACTAATACAGACTTTCCCAAACCCTACCAAATCACAACCTTGGTTCATTGTTCAAATGATTTTAAATTTAGAGTCGCCACTAATCATTTTTGATAAGTTAATTAGAAATCTAAATAAAGTATCGGGAGAATATTTTATTTCTACGAGCCAGAGATTTTAAGTTCGGGGACTTGGTTACATTAATTAGAAATTAATGCCCTTTCGGTACCTCAATTTTCATGAAAAATGTTAAGTTTGGCAACTTAAATTGATATGCCCTTTCGGTACCTCGATTTTCATGAAAAATGTTAAGTTTAGCAACTTAAATTGATTTGACTTGATGTTCAGAAAGGAGCGATCATTTTTAGATTTTTTCTTATTTAATGAATGCATGAACATGAAACAAAACTATACTAAATGACATGAAATGCTAAGTAAAACACACAAAAATGCAAAACTATCCTAGCATGCAAAATTTATCTAACGACATGTTTTAACTATATGCAATGACATGAATTACTTGGGTTCTAAATTACATGACACGGCAAATAATTATGCAATTAATTACCTAAAGATGCAAAAAACTATGTAATATTTGAAAACTATACCTAGCCCAAGTAACATTAAAATTAAATAACCCAAACGTGCAAATTAACTAATTTAACCTAGGATGGATGATCCTAAACATGGTTTTCTACATAACATACGAATGACAAAGCATGATGACGAAGCGAATATGGCATGGCAAAAAGCGACATATAATATGCAAGAAGTGACATGGCAAGATATGTTATGCAAATATGTAACATGCGAAAATGATGATATGATAACCACGGGGGACGCAGACAATGACATAGCAAATAATATGTCATGCAGAGAGTATGACATGACAAAGACGATGACATAGCAAAATGAGTGTGACAAATCATATGGCATGTCAAAATATGCATTCTAACCTATATGATATGCAACATGATGACGTGTAAGCATGCAACGTGCGAAAACATGATGACATGCAAACATGACATATGAACATAAGATATGCGAAATTGTTCCCGCTCTTAAGAACCACGTGGTTAAGGTTGTCCAAGATAAGGCCTTGACCTTCAAAGATGTAGATGATACCTCCCGCAACAGGAGGATGCAGGCCATCTGGGGCTGTTCTACTTCGGTTTTTGCCTAATCGGGGGCTGTTGTACAGTTTTCGGTTTTTTCATCTATTTTGGCTGCTGTTTTGGTCTTGTCCTTTCGGACTGTGGCTCCCTGGAGGTCCTTCTCCCCTTGTTCCTTCTAACCCGTGTTCCCCCGACACCCCTGCGCCCGTGGCAACATTAGTGTCCCTTCGGGGGGAAGGTTGTTTTGGTCGGATCCCATCTTATAACTGTGTGCTTTTGTTTAGTCAATATACTTTTTACCTTTACCCAACCAAAAAAAAAGAAAGTGGAACCTGATTCTCGAGTCCTCTGGTTCTCGGGAACACGCGGCCACGCCAATGAAAATTTTCTTCACCCAGATGATCTCACTGGAATCTGACAAGGAAGGAAAAAGTTAGACACCTCCTTGGCGTTTTGCGAAGGTCAATGGCCAATTCCTCCTTTGTTGGATACTAGACGTGGCTATAAAAGACCACTGATGACACAATGTATTTGATTCAGCACTTGGATATTCTTCATCTGCGTCTTGGTGCAGATTGAGGTCGTGAAGGAAGTCGCTCGATCGCCACTTCTCTCTTTCTTACCCCTTTGATTCTGACGTGTGTCTCCCTGTTTTGTGCCCTCAAAATTCTGCCGTGTGTCAATTGTGTCTGGCCTCTGAATTTTCAATCCCTCTTTATCTTTTCATGTGCTCGTGCACTTGTGGTAAGTGAAGAGATTTATCGAAATCGAATCAGACGATCACACGGACAATCAAGAAAAATTGGAATGACGCACGAAATTACCCGGATTCACCCCAAGATTAGGGCTGCGTCTTGTAAAGAAATTTCACTATATTTTTTCGATTTACAGCCAATTCAACACTTACAATGATAAAACCGAGCAAAATGTATATGCCTCAAAAATGGGTTAAAAAACATAAAACCTCTTAATTCCAACTATACGGGCCAGCTTGAATAAAAGCCCAAACCCATTGAGGTTTTGGGGGCGCTGCCCTCGAACCCCTGCCCGCTCACCGGTGAGCGGGGTAGCCGTTGGCTGATCGGGTAGCAGAACCCCCGTTGGGAGGCGCCGCCCCCGAACCCCCGCTCGCCGACCGGGCAATAGGACACCCGTGTCGGGGGCGCTGCCCCCGAACCCCCGCATCCCGCATGCAGAGGTCATATATCGTTGGGTAACACTTCGGTTTCCCTAAGCTCACGTGGGCGTACCCGGTATGAGAAGGTTTCTGAAGTATTCCCCAACTCCAATAGTAAGTGTTACCTGTGCGTGGGGTCAAGAAAAGAAACAAAAGTGAGCCTTTTATAATGGATCAAAAGAAACTCCCCTGGTGATTTGCTCAGTCCACGCCTTGCGTTGGTCTCCTCCGGGACTGAGCCGAGAAGGTGGGAATGGAATACCGAAGATTCGGGTTGGACAACACCTCAAGGTCTAAGGCTCGATGATCCCGATGCTCCGCAATTCCTGTTGTGAACTGAGCGCAAAGAATCAATTAATTTACAATGAAGAAACCCGCAAATAAATTCCACGGAGACAAAATTGAGCACGGCTTGGACTTGGTAAAACACGGGTGATATGCATAGGGAAAAAGAAAGTTATTTTGTTTTGTTCTTTAAGAGGCTTCCCTCTGACTTTCTCTCTCTCAGTGTCCTTTCTTGAGTGCGGCCGAACACTCAATAGACTGCGAGGGATTTGTTGTGGACTGGACTAATGTTGCGGCGGGTACTGGAATTCTTGAACAGGTTGGGTACCAAGGTTCGCGGCGACAGCTCGGGACTTAGCGAAAACCTTCAAAGCGGAAGGTGTTCATCGGGCTACGATTCGCCACGGTGAGGATCAGTGCGTGTACCCCGCCTGGTCTTGCGGGCAGTCTGGTGATTTGTGGCTGAACTCGACGGCTGATGGCTGGTTCACGGTGATGGACAGCTTCATGAAACCTGCAAAAACAGTAACAAAAGTAACGTTGATGGACAGCCGCGATGATGGTGAGCCGCACGCAAGATAGCCTGATGGCGCCGTTATGGGACTTCTGGACTCGGTGCTGTTCGTCTGATGCTATTGGAGTCAGCGGTTGACGTACTGGAGTTGCAGAAATAGAGAGGGACCTCCTTTGATCCTGTAGAGCTAGGGAAGACAAAAGATTTCTCCTTTTTTGCTTCTTCCCTCTGTCCCCTCTTCCGTCTTTTTTCCTGCACTCCCTACTCACGTTTTTCTCTCTGTAAAGCTTTGGCCTCCCTCCTCCCTTCTCTTTTTCCCTCAATGGCGGCAGACCCTCTTCTCACTTTTGCCATGCATCGAGCTTCAGAGACGATTTGGATCACCAAATATTGAGATTTCCGTGACATGCGTGACATTACTTAAATTATATTGTCTAAATAAAAGTGGACGGCCTGATTTGAGCCACGTCATGTGTTGAAAGGGAGGAAAAAAATATGGGCGGGAATTTTTTTGGATTTGAAAAATTTTGAATCCTAAACGTGGCTTAAATCAGGCCGTCCATTTTCATTTGGACGGCCTAATTTGAGTAATGTTATACATGTCACGAAAATCCCAATGTTATGCAATTCGGATCCCTTCAAAGAACATATTCCCTCTCTCAATGTGCCATAAGTGTAAATTGCATGGCTCCCTCTTGTGAACCCTAAGGCAAGCTTCTTTATAATGATGAATCTAGGGGTGCAATTTTCTGAATTATTATCCATGTAATGTTATTTAATAAATCAATTATTCCAACTCGGCTTTTCCATTTAAAACTTTCGGCCATAATGAGTTCGCTTTGCGCGCGGGCTTGATATGAGACCTTTTCCTTAATTAATTGGCATTTGTAATTAAAAGGCCTTAATCATTAATTAAATTTTAATGGGCTGAATCAAGCTCAAATATGTCCAAAAGCCCCTTAGAAAATTCAACACTCCCAAATACATTGGTCGAAAATTTCATGCTGAGTCCGGTCCACTGCCCCGTCAATTTAGCTCAAATCCTTGCCATCGGTCCAAAATAATGCATATGCATGGATGCTAAAAATAAATATGAAAGATGATTTAATTATTTTTTTGTAGGAAGTAAACTAATTCCTGATTTTATATGAAAAATAAATGACTAAAAAGATTAGTCAAAATTTAGGTGTCAATAATTGCAAAACATTTTTACACTTGTATTTTTTTTTATTCAAGAACTTGCTTGTTTCGCTGAGAAAAAAAAAAAAAATCAGCAGCCCTACATCGAAAGAACCAGGGTTAGTGAACTGATCTCTTTTTACCTAAAAGTTAGTGTTCCAAATTGATAATGAAAAACTTAACGGTGAGTTATTTTATCTCAAGAAAAATTTCATGCATTTTTTTTTTCACTTGAAAGTGAGGATAGTTTTGTCACTTTATGTAATTTGTGCAATTTTTTTGGGGGATTTGGCTGAAATTATTCTAGGGGAAAACGTTTCTAATGCCATTAAAAAGAAGTACAAGAAAAATTTCTAAGTTCTATTTTACAAGTATCTTGTCGTTTCATAGTAAAATAACATTTTCTTGACTGATTTGATCGGCATATTCACTTTCCTAATTTGATTTGAATCGGTTGATTGCTATATCTTTTTTAGAATATATCTGTCACTTGATGTGATTATTTCAAAAAATTCTAATAAAGATTGTATTCATTCGTTTTTCATATTTAAAAATTCCCCCTTTTAGAATAAGGAGGTAAATTCTTCACATTCGCAGCCGGGTCAGTTTCATCCTCCCGCTTTCTCCCTGCTCTTGCAATGGCTGACGCCAGTGGAACCCTCAAAACGGTGACGTTGGGAGCAAAGAGTTCCTCCCTCTCTGCCTCCTCAGTACACGCAGTATCTGCCGGTACTGCTCGGATATGTGTAGACTCGTCGGCACGCGATCGTCTCGCGTCTTCGCCTCCCGATGGGAGGTCTTTTTCGGCCAGTTTCCAGATATCCTTCCCTCGTTACTTTACCATTGAGGAGACACGCGCTTCTCTTACGGTGCTCCTCAACAAGCTCCTTCTCTCCGGTCGTTCGGGCACGGGCACGGTCGTTGTCGACCTCATTTCGGATTTCCTAAATTCTGTGCCTCCTCTGGGATGCCCAGATTTTGGGAATGTTGCCGTCAGCCATGAGGAACTGTGTATATTGGACAATTCACAAGCTAGTTTGTATGGCATTTGCGCAGTTTTATATCACCAATCAACAGCCTTGTCGACTATCATTGATCCAGTTGCTGCATTGTCATGCGAGGCTATCAGCGAGGCGGCCTTCGATCGGATGGGCTCGGAATCAGACCCGGCTGATTGGCTTACCTCCTCGGACTCGAGTGATTGGCTTACCTCCTCGGACTCGAGTGATTGGCTTACCTCTAAAGAGGAGATCGAGGTTGCTAGGGTTATGAGATTATTGCTTAATGGGTCTACGTTGGCGGGTAAGGCACAGTGTGAGGCATTTTGGTGCATTCCCATAGTTCATGCAACATTGAGAGAGGTGGTTAAATCAGTACAGTCAGAGGTGCTGGTGAACCTGAATTCCTCTGTAATAATACAGAAAGTTGGGTCTAGCGCTGATGGTGCGGCAAAGGCCCTTGGGAATAAGCTTTTGGAACTGGTCAATGTGCTTCTGAGTATCGGTAAGAGCTCTTTATGCCGAGCGAAGATGAATTTAGATTCAATTGCTGCTGATGCCCTGAAAAGCAGCTTAACCCTTATCTTTGAAAAGGAGTGTGTGAGCATGGAGGATTTGGATAATGAATTTAAGGTGCTGATGGACGCATTTATTTGCAGAGACTATGAGATGATTGTGCATGAATTATATATGCTTTGTGGTTGTGTCTGGAAAATAGTGGTTTGGGAGGTGATTACTGCATTTGTTGCACTTGAGGGAAGCGTATTGTGCGAAAAGGGGAAACTTGAGGAAATTACTGGAGTGCGAGCCGATAAGACAAGTGAGAAGAAGGTGGTGCTGGGGAAAGGGACAACTGTTGTAATGCAATTACTAAAGGATAGAATTCAGAGGAATGGAGAAACCGACGGCGATAGTCCAACGCTACTGGAGAAACTTGTAAAAAGTTTATTACTGTTCCTGGACATGAAGGGTCCAGAATTTGATCATTTCTGGAACAAAGTGAAGGACATTGTGAACACTAATGGAAGTAGCAGGCTACCGAAGCTTCCCAAGGTAATTTATTCATGCTATAAAATGATCGATATGATGTCATGGAATTGTTTTTATCTAATCCTTCATTGGTTGGCTCATCACTTGATCTAGTCTTCGAATGGATCTCTTAATTTTTGAGAGGTTGCCCAAAAGCAGTTTATAAGACCCAGTATAACTTACAAGTAAACCAGAGACAGCATTTAGGGTTGCTGTTTCCATTACTATGTAATTTCAAGACCAAAGTGGATCCATGATAAGATCATCTATTTGCAACGGGATGCTATACAAAAAAGGGATGTCAATAAATTCAAAATAGGATTTATGAATCCCACTATGCGTTGCCATTCGAAATCAAGACGTAGGATGTTCTAGAGGAAGATGGACATAGTTAAGAGGTGCCACAAGTAGATCATGTCCCACGAGCTTGTATGCATGCTTCCTGAGCTACTTGGTACCCTGATCGTGTTATGGTTTGATTTCTAATTGAAGTAAAGGCTGGATGATTCTCAAGTTTGATTTCCGCTGTCAATGCTTTTGATGTCTCTCAGTCAGTTTGACATTTGCATTTGTGGTCCATGCAGGGAACTCGTGATTTTGCAAATGAAGAAATGGTAATAAGAAACAAAGTATTCTCCATTGTAACAAGTGTTTTCAAGAAGCATGGTGCCGCGGCCCTTGATTCTCCTGCTTTTGAATTGAGAGAGACTATGATGGGAAAGTACGGGATGGACTCGAGGCTAATTTGTGATCTTGCTGACCAGGTAATCGTTGACGATTTTTTATTGCATACACCTTGCTAGTTGCTTTAGATTGTATTACCAGTTGAAATCCTTATGCACGTCAAGCTTAAGTTCATAAACCCCCTTGCTCTGCGAATGTAAGGTTCTCACTGACATGGAGAACCGGGGATTGGGACATTGATTTACTATACCAATGTTAAGTGTTCTCTGTGTTTTGAGTTGTACTCGCTGCTTCTGCTTTGGAAGGAATTTGATGAACCATCTTTTGTCTTCCCTCTGACGGGTATCATGCTTATTTTTTTTTTTGGACAGGGTGGAGAGCTTTGTTCTTTACAATACAACTTGACCATTCCATTTGCAAGATATATGGCTATGAATGGACTTACTTCATTAAAGAAATACCAAATTGCTAGAGTATACAGGTGGGATAACCCTTGTAGTGGTAGATTCCACGAGGTTTTCCAATGTGACTTTGACATTGCTGGGCAACATGTAAGGATGGGGCCAGATTTTGAGGTCATACATGTTCTTACTGAGCTGCTTGATAAACTGAGTATTGGAGATTATGAGGTAAACATCCTCTCTCTTTTCCTCCTTCCCCCACCCCCTTCTCCGTCCCTTTGAAGACAGATTAAAAGAAGGAACAAAAAGATGAGTTTAAACAGGAAAATGAAAAAGAATGGAAGGAGAGTTTTTTATGGATAAATGGGCAGCACTTGTCCGCTCTCTAGAATTGTCCTTTTGTAATGTTAATTTATATCTGCGCTATAAACTGAACAAATTCAAGAAACATGTTGGGTTTTAGTAAAAAGAAGTTCTTTATTCTTGTCATTTTCGTCAGAGTCTGAATACCTTCTTCTCAGCTGCTGTTGCTTTATTTTTATCTCGCTCATAATGTTTATTCTCAGGTTAAGTTGAACCACCAGAAGTTATTGGAAGGTATGTTGGAAATATGTGGTGTGCCGTTGGAGAAATTCAGAACTATTTGCTCAAGTATAGACAAGTTAGACAAACAGTCATTTGAGCAGATTGGGAAGGAGATGGTAAGAGATTATACCGTCCTTGTGTGAATGCTTATGTGTGAATTAGGTATGAAATGGGAAGAAATTGTTTAGTAGCCTTGCTTGTATGATTGTGTCTGAAAAAACTGTTGGACCAGTTCAAAACCAGATTTGATTTTTGGTGTTGTGATCATCAATTTCTTTGTAAAACTCCATTGGAGTTCCACTTTCTTTGTTCTGTATCGTCAACCAATTCCAATGGAGGAAAAGATAGCATCGGGTGATTCAAATGTGGACATTCTTGAAAGAGCTTTGTTATAATTATTATCTGTGGGCAGTCAATTCGCCATTTGCCATTGGAAGACGTTGTTGAAGATTTTTTTTTTTTTTCTGGAAGGAAGAGTTTAAGCACATTTAAGGCTCCGAAAATTAATGCATGAGTCATGAAATATCCGAAAAAAGTTGTAGGTAATGTGCACTTGTTATCATTCAGCAAATATCGATAATAGTGTGGTGTTGTAATTCACTGCTTATGTATGAATATGTACTCATTTTTCATCTATTTGATGGGTCTCTTTAACAACTTCACCGTTGAGTTGATTGTCATGAGCTGTGCTGATTATGGAAAAATATGTGTTCTTTGAGTTGGTAATTGATATTTCCAGTGTCTTATTGTTAAACAAATGATTTCATATTTCCACCAACATTTTCTAACATCATTTGTTTAGATGGAGGAAAACGGTTTAACTGCTGCGATGGTAGAAGGAATTGGCAATTTTGTAAAGGAAGGGGGTTCGCCTCTGGAGTTGTTGTCAAAGCTTCAAGAGAAGGGGAGCAAATTTCTGGAAAATGAAGGATCTATGCATGCCCTGAATGACTTGGAGATATTGTTCAAGGCCTTGGAAAAGTCAAAGTGTATCGACAAAGTTGTATTCGATTTGAGTCTTGCCAGGGATCTCGATTATTATACAGGGGTGATATTTGAAGCAGTTTTTAAAGGGGCCACACAGGTAACACTTTGCGAGTACTTCCTTGGACATATAAGTAATTGCTTTGCTTCCAATCTTAAAATAGAGAAGTTGCCTTGTAGTTGCTATTGTCTTGTATACACATCTACACGGCATAAATTTTCTAAGAGAACATGGGGTTGTATTGCTGAATTGTCTGCATCTTGATAGAATAGAAGGCAAATTAATTCCAAACATAGTCACAGAATGTATTAAATGCCTCTCTATCCTGTTGCGAATAGTGATGGACTGAACAATTTCATGGCCTGAGATTTTTAGAGAAGCTTCCGCATTAAATTTGGTCTTCAGTTTATGAAGGTGAATGTGAACCGCCATCCACATTTCAGAGCCTTGTTTTTGCCGTTCTTGCACTGTTACCCGCTGCTTTGAAGCCCCCCATGGAACAAATATTTGCACTTACCCACTGTTGCAAGAGATGAAAGAATTGAGAGCTTTAGCGATCTTGGATGGTGATGCAGTTGAATGTGGTAGATGTAGCTTTCGATCCTTTGCATGGTGATTGTCATGATGGGATTCGATATAACTGCAATTGTTGCTTCTTACAGGGATAGCATAGTGCAATCGATTATACTATGTCTTCATGCTTTTAATCTTCTGATTGATCTTGTTGGTCATTAGATGGTATTAATAGATTATATGTGCAGGTTGGATCAATTGCTACTGGGGGGCGTTATGACAACCTTATAGGAATGTTTGGTACAAAGCAGGTTCCGGTAGTTGGTTTTAGTCTAGAAATTGAACGAGTATTTGCAATGATGGAGCAACTTCTGAAAGATCAGAATCAGGTACCCAGATTTAAGATCTATCTCGTACTTCACTTGTCCCCTTGCCCTTCCCTTAATGTTTTTAAGCCTTCTTGCAGATTTTAAGAACTCGTTTCTGAACTTACTGAATCAATTGCGGAAGCAGTCGAATAGTTCAGATGCCTTGAAAAGTTTTGCATAGGTTTATAGCTGGCTAACCGAGATAATATTTCAGAAGGCATAGATGACCCTTTTCGTTGGGGATTTCGTGGAAAAAATCATCGCATCGTCCTACAATTTCGTATGAAAGATATTCAGTGCATCCAAGTGTATAGCTAACCAACCATGATAATATTTCAGAAGGCATAGATGACCCTTTTTAGCAGAAATGAATGCATCAAAAGATTGATTATTTTGTGGAAAAACAAAAGGCTAATAATAAAGTTGTTGCATAGGTGGTACTGACCATTTGAATGTACTTTCTGGTATTTAGACATCGTGATGGCCATAGGAGGCTAGTGTTAAATATCAGTAAAACCCTTGGCTTGTGTCCATCCGACGGCCCCAACTATTATTACTGCTTGTGAGATTTTGTACAGCAAAGTTGTTTGATTGTTATTCACATAAGTACATGAAAGCTCTTTGTGGGCGCAGCTTACCATTCCAACTGAATTGTTTGTTTCCGTAATCTCATGTCCGCACTCGTTTGTGCTTTTCTATAACTTGATCATATCCAGATAATAATAGGCCTTCCTATCTGAACTGCAATCAATTTTTCCATGCTAGTTGACAAGAGAGATCAATTTTGTGCCATCATTAGTCATGCTGGACCTATCCACCATTCTCATATCCTTACGAGGGGAATGAAATTGCTTCCTTATAAACAAAAAAGAGGTCTGCCTGAATTTTTCATCAGTTTCTTTCCAGAATTTCATCTATTGTTTGCAGCCAAATATGAGTACGGATCGTGGCTTTCTGTCACATTCTTAGACATCTAATTCCATCAACTGAGGTTGACATTGTCTTTAGCACTTTCATCGTTAGGCAGAAGTTAACTAATTGAAAGTTGCTTCTGTAAACTTGCACTAGTAGAATGTACATAACATTATAGACTTGGCTCGTGCTGCTGAGGACAGAGGAGAAGCTTCTGGATGATGATTATATCCTTTGATGATAAGAGTCATCTGATTTCTTTTTCACATCAACAGATCATTCGAGATACAGAGACGCAAGTCTTGGTCGGATTTTTGGTCGATGACTTGCCTTTAGCTGCGGAGCTAGTGAGTGAGGTCTGGAATGCCGGATTGAAAGCAGAGTTCATGGTAGATAAGGAATTGATGAAGCACATTGATTATGCCAAAAATTCGCAGATCCCCTGGATGGTGCTGGTAGGCGAACAGGAATTGAGTGAAGGTGTGGTAAAGTTGAAAGATGTTGAGAATGAGAAAGAGGAATTGGTTCCTAGAAGCACAATCGTTGAAGAACTTATCAACCGTACGGGTGAGTTGTGAGAACTCAACAAGTGCTTCGTTGGCGTCGGATTGAAGACTAGCTTGATTAAGATAATTAGACCTAGCTTGATTAAGATAATTATCTTATTTCTTATGAAGCAGTTTCTTTGGCTTTTTTCTAATTATATATGTTCCTCGTTGAAAAATTGACCGACTTTTTTTTTTTTGGGGTCAGAAACTTGACCGACTTAAAAAAGTATAAAAAGTTAACCTACCAACTTCCGAGTAGCCTACATCTTCAGTGCTGTTTTGTGGTGAATCCAGTGGGATTTGCAAGGGGGATTGGCTCTTTTTGGGGATGATGATATGAACGTAACGGTTGATTGAGCTTCTGACGACTTCGTTGATGTTATGTATGAGGATACCGCAAGTTCACTTTTTTACATGCTCCAACTTCATTTCAGGCTCGAATGATTTTATGGGAGAAAATCCAAACCTTAAACCTGCAGGAACAATGACCATGGGTATGTTTAGGTGACTTCAATGAAACTTTGTATCACTGAGAGAAGGTGGGTAAGAGAATGACTGAGACTTACAAGTTAAATGCTTTTAGAGAGTTTCTAAATGCACGTCAGTTGATGAACTTGAAAAGCAAGAGTTGCACATTCACATGGGCTAATAATTGCCAAGGAGACGAATATGTTAAAGGGAGGCTGGATAGGATAACTAGCAATATCGAATGGGTGCTTTCGTACCCCGAAGCAGAAGCATTTGCAATTCCAGCCATTGGCTCGGACGGCAGCCCCTCTTCTATTGTTTTTTTCAGCGGATCCGGTTAGGACAACTAGGTTGTTTAAGTTCGAAGCTTTTTGGCTTGAAAACGAAGATTGTGGAAGAATTGTAAAACAGGTATGGAGTCCCCTGTCTTTGCTGATTTATGCTTAAACAAGAAGTTAAAAGGTTGTAGCGAAAGAACTGGAGAGGTGGAGTAAAAAGTCCTTCCCTAATAGTAAAAAGAAGGATTTCTGAACGGGACATCCAATCCTTACCAAATACTCGAAATCAAAACTTCGCTAGAAACAGGGTAAAAAGTTGTTAACAGAACAAATAAAGAAACCCTGGAGATAAGAGGAGATTTTGCGTTCAAGAATTAATTGGTCGAAATGGGGCTATAAGTGCACTAAGTACTTTCGTGCCACGACAACACAGAAAAGGCCAAAAAAAAAAAAAAAAAAACAGAATTTCAACATTGAGAAAACCAGAAGGGAGTTGGACTTGGGAGCCTAGAGAACTAATGAAAATGACGGCTGAATTCTTCAAAAAGCTGTACAGCATTGTGGTTACCCGGAATTTCGATCCCATTATACAGCAATGCCCTACTCTTGTTGCGGACGAAATGAACAAGAAGCTAATTGCTGAGATGACAACGAAAGAGGTGCAAAAGACCGTGTTTGAGATGGGAGCCACAAAAGCTCCAGGCCTGGATGGGCTAAGCGGACAATTTTATCAGTTATATTGGGAGTATATAAAGATGGGAGTTGTTCAATCATTGAAAATCTTCTGAGAGATTGGGTATCTTGATCATGAAATCAACAAAACTCATATCTCATTTATCCCAAAAGTGCCCAACCCTGAGAGTTTGGATCAATTTAGACCAATCAGCCTGTGTAATTTTGTGCACAAGATCTTTTCAAAGGACTTGGCTAATAGGTTGAAACTGTGTATTCCAGAAATAATAGCAGGTGTGAAAAGTGCTTTCGTGGGAGGGAGACAAATACAAGATAACATCTCTATAGTGCAAGAGGTACTTCATCAATCGAGAATACAGGATAGAAAAAAAGAAATTTCAGCCGTTATTGAAACTTGGCATGAAAAAGGCCTATGATAGGGCGGGATGAGACTTCTTGGAGGCTTCTATGTTAAAAAAGGGAGTTCAACAAGTTATATATTAATCAGGTAATGACCCGTGTCAGGATCATATCGTTGAGTGTAAAGTTCAATGGGGAGCTCTCGGATTACACGTATGACTATCCAATATATTGTGAAGATACATTCCCTAGAGATTAAGCGTATCTTTCTTTCCTTGTTGACCCTTTCCGGGGGATAAAGTTCATTTTCTTAGTATTTGGCCATTCGAAAACCTCTCCGTGTGTGCCGGTGGCAGCGCAGTTGCACGTGCACGGGAGTCATCCACGCTCTCCAGTGAGCATTGGCATGTGAAAGTGGAAAAAGAACCTCTTTACTTTGCATCGGATATCAAATTAACAATACATAATTCCCTTGCTTCAGCAAGGACATCACAAATGCTGAGTATTATTCTACACTTACAAAAGCACAATCGGAAAGAAAAGAAAGGAACCAAAATGAACAAGAACTGCTGGAGGCATCGGAACTATTCCTTACCTGAAGAATCTACGGTTGGAAGGTTCAAGATATCACAAGTACTTTGAACTCGCCTCTGTCTCCTCTAGCATACCGGAGTCAACATATGCAACTTCAAATTCGCCGCTTCCTGTTCTCGGTGACCAAGGTGTATCCAAAGGTGTGGAGTTGTGATAAGTACCCCATCGTCCTAACTGTCGTTTTCTTGGACGTTATCTTGATCCTTGCGGTATGGTCGACTACGTTATCGAAATCTTTGCTCAATACAATCACTTCGTTGGAAGACCTGAAGGAATTCCTGGAGAAATGGGTGGATGGGACAAATTGTTAAAAGTGGGAAGTACAAAAAATGAGTTACATAACAAATGATGAAACAACTCTGACAAGGGATGGGATTTTTTGGACGAATTTTCCTGAAATCAAAGCTAAGACCATGATTTCGAATTCTCTCATTCCCTTTTCTGGTTATTCGACTGTTTTTTTTTTTACAGCTTAAAACTTTTGATGTATAAAACTGTGTATGAATTCAGTATGGAAGTCCACATAGCACGCAGAAGGGAAAGTCTAGATTTCTTATATATAGCTAGGAATCAATTAAAAAACAGAAAAGTTTTCTAGTAGCTAGTTTTGTGAAACCACTTAGCGTGTAACTGGTGGTAAAGGGGTCATACTCTTCATAAATTAGATAAATACCACAAAAAAATTCAAATCAAGTATACTGTGACAAATGAAGGGTAAAAACACCAAATCGGTACACCTATCAACTGTCGCGTGTCATTTAACCCAGTAATTTGACAATAAAATTTAACAAAAATTAACAGAGGAGGATGAATTTGTTACATGTGTGGATTTTTGGTGATCAAAAAATTAGTTTAGGATAAATTTGTTGCGTCGTCTCTCGCCACCTTTTTAACTCATAAAAAGAACGACTTTTTTGCTGAATCAAAAAGCCTTCAACGAAACTGATTTCCATATATCTAGAGAGACAGTCTTAAAGGAATTTGAAAAAGGTTACTGTCAAGTGCAAATATCAGTAAAAAAATTGGAATAATTCTCTCACGACATGCCATTGGCCTATGGAAAATGACTGTAACTTATATGTAAATTGAAGAAAACAAGACATTGAGTCGCTGAAGCGTATTTTTCATTGATACATTGTACAATATAAATAGAATTATTGTCATCTATTACTATAGTGGAAATAAAAGATAATGATATGATTTACACAATAACAAATCAGAAAAAGATAACAACTTGATGTACATGATAAATAAATAGCAAATCAGAAAAAGATCACCAAATGTTCAACTCGCAGATACTCTGCTTGATGTGCTATCTTCATGATCTTCATGATTTGTAAAAAAATATGCATTGTGACCATTCTGATTTTTTGCCTTTCGATTTATTACTTCAATACTCCCCTTCAAACTGGGCAATGAGGAGGACCGGAGACCAAGTTTGGTTCGTAAATCGAAAAACCTGTCTCGAGTCAATGGTTTGATGAAAATATCAGCAACTTGCGAGGAGGACGGAACATATTGAGTTACAATAGAACCAAGAGCGACCTTTTCCCGAGCAAATGGTAATCAATATCAATATGCTTTGTCCGAGCATGAAAGACTGGATTAGTTGTGAGATGTAATGTTGACATGTTGTCGGAGAAAAGTAATGAAGGTTGACATTGGTAGATCCCAATGTCACGTAGTATGTATGAAATTCAAGTGAGTTCAGCAGTTGCGGAAGCAAGAGCCCGATATTCCGCTTCAGCTATAGAGCGGGCAATAGTAACTTGTTTCTTGGCACACCATGAAATACGGTTCGAGCTGAGAAAAGTACAATAACCTGTGGTAGAACGTTGGGTGAGTTTGCACCCAGCCCAGTCTACATCGGTAAAGCCAAATAAATGGAGAGAACTACGAGATAAAATGCGAAGTCTGAGGTGTAAAGTGATGCGTATATATCGCAAGATATGTTTTACCATCCGATAGTTAGCAACAGTTGGAGCATGCATATATTAGCATACCATGTTGACCGCAAGTGAGAGATCTAGACGGGTGAGAGTAAGATATTGAAGAGCGCCGACAATGCTTCAAAAATGGGGTGGATCAGCATAGGGCTTATCACCATTTTTGAGTGGTGGATGCTTGACGACAATCAGAGTAGCAATCGGCTTACATTGCGCCATTGATGCCCGATTGAAAAGATCCAACGCATATTTTTGTTGTAAGAGAAAGAGTCCATCGGTGGATAGATTGACCTCAATGCCCAAAAAATAATGAAGGGCCCCGAGGTCTTTCATGGAAAATACTTGACCAAGTGCCCGTACAAGACGGTTCAATAATATCGAGGAATCACTAGTGAGAATTATATCATCTACGTAGAGTAATAGAATAATAATATGATTGTTATGACGATAGACAAATAATAATGGATCGGCACTACTGTAGAAAAATCCATACTCCACAAGAAAATCATCGTACTTGTCGAACCAAGCCCTAGGAGCTTGTTTGAGGCCATAAAGTGTGCGCTTGAGTAAGCAGACATGGTCGGGATGAGTTAAATCTCGAAAGGCTGGTGGTTGTTCCATATAGATAGGAACATCGAGATCGCCGTATAGAAAGGTGTTCTTGACATCTAATTGGTGAATTTCCCAATTCTAAACAATAGCAACAGATAAGACAAGGCGAATAGTGGCTTGTTTGACTACCGGACTAAAGGTTTCCATGAAATCAACACCCTCCTCTAGATGAAAGCCTTTTGCAACAAGCCGGGCTTTCAATCAATCAAGGGAACCATATGCATGTAGCTTTACCTTGTACACCCATTTACATCCAACCACATTCATTGAGGGATGACGAGGAACAAGTTCCCATGTTTTGTTAATTCTAAGAGCAACCAACTCCTTAAGCATAGCGGCTGTCCAACCAGGGTGTTTTAAGGTTGAATGGACGGTGCGTGCCGCGGGAGGAATAGATGATCTTGCTATATTGGCATACTTGGGGTTTGGCTTCGACATACCGATCTTTGAACGTGTAATCATTGGATGCATTGAGGATGTGGAAGCTTCGAGTTGAGTCCGAACGACAAAGTCACTCTCCTTGACCTATCGCACATGATTTGATGAACTATTAGAGTTTGGTTCTATCTCGGAAAATAGACCTGCACGTTCTTTGGGAGAGTCAATATTTGTTGATGAGCAACCATTTTGATCAACATCTAGGTTAGATAGGGGCATTGTCGAATGATCACCAGAGACTTTTGTTTGTGGTGGACTTAGAGTTGAACTCCATTGCAATATCTCCCCCTCGGTCATGGTAGGAACTAGAGAAGAAGAGGCAAAAGGAAAGTAATGCTCATAAAAAAAAACAAGTCGAGATATATAAATGCGATCGGTAGATTGATGAAGGCAGCGATATCCTTTGTGATTTTCGTTGTATCCCAAAAATATGCACAGTAAAGAGCACTTGTGAAATTTGTTCATCGCATAGTTGCATAAGTATGGATAACAACGAGAGCCAAACACTCGGAGTAATGAATAATCAGGATCCTTCTTGAATAAGATCGAGTATGGACTTTGGTTACCTAGAGCAGTTGACGGAAGCTAATTCATCAACTAATTTTTTGTTGTAAATGCTTCCACCCAATAGTTAAGCTACATAGTTGCCTCAAATAATGTAGCAAGCCCCAGTTCAACAATGTGTCGATGTTTTCTCTTAGCAATACCGTTTTGCTCATGTGTACTTGGACAAGAAAGTTGGTGTTGTATTCCGCATTGATGAAGATGCGTAAGAAAATTATTGCTCATGCATTCGCCTCCTCCATCAGATTGGAAAACTTTAATTTTCCTATCAAATTGATTCTAAACCAATTTCTGAAAAGATAGGAAAATCCCAAGGAAATCCGACTTTCGCTTCAATGGATACAACCAACAATATCGGGAGAAATCATCAATAAATACCACGTAATATCGAAAACTTTGCATAGAAGAAATTGGGCTTGGTCCCCAAATATCACAATGTATTTTCCCTAATGGATGAGTACATCGAGAATCAAATAAAGAAAATGGCAATCTTGAACTTTTACTAATCCGACAACTTGTACATAAAATACTAGTTGATTTATTTACTGAAATCAAATCATTAGATCGCAAAAGCTGTAAAATACGACTATTTGGATGGCCCAATCGTCGATGCCAAGTGAGTTCATCGGCAACCTTCTTTCTCCGAGAAAAGAATGACATGGGTTACGGATCCTTATTGGTATATAATCCTTAATGATTAGTTCCCTCACAGTATGACGATGTGTCTTGGAGTCCTTGACAGAAAAACCAAAGGCATTAGACTCAAAGTAGCAAGGATAATCTCCCGTCAATTGAGAGACAGATAATAAATTTTTCTTAATTTTCAGAACAACCAGAACATTATTAAGTGAAAATTGACCAATCTCATTGCCAAATTGACCAGTCCTAACATGAGTAATCGGTATTGATGCACAATTTCCAACTATCACATTATCATGGCTATGGTAAGAGACTACATTCACAAGATTACCTAGATTATCTGTCATGTGAGTATTAGCACTTGTATCTGGATGCCATTCTTCGTCTTTTGAGTTTGAGATATGAAGAGTTGCCGGGCCATGAGGTATATCGCCACTCCGATAAGCGTTGTCGAAACTATACCAGCAATTTAATGCATCATGCCCCTTTTTCTTACAAATCTGACGGATGAGATTTGACACTCCAACGTTTGACTTTGGTGAAGTACCAAGGACTTTGAATTGCTGAGGAGCATAATATTGTGCTGAAAAATGCCGACCATTCTTGTTCGTTTGAGAAAAACTACGACCCCTAGAATTAAATGTGGGTCCTTTGCCTCTTCCTCTGGGGCTATTTTTGTGGCCACCGTTGCGTTGCTGTGAGATAAACGCCATTGAACTATTCGGGTGCATGATTTGAGTGCGCTTGTTTCGTAACTCATAACTTGGAAGTTGTACAACCACTTCAACATGAGATAAAAGAGGAGGCTTGAACATAGTCGTTTTAAATGACTCATAACTATCATCAAGTCCTTCAAGTAATTTGAAGACTTTATTAGCATCTGTCACGGGTTTACTAATGGAATGCAATTGATCGCAAATGGATTTAAAGTCACGAAGATAAACAGATAAAGGCTTGAAATGAATGGTGAGAGCTCTCCACACTTCGATCTTTGTTTGGAGACCAACGGCATGCCTAAGAACATCTTCCAAGAGTGTGCCCACGATCCAAGACTTTACAAGACGATCACTACGCACCCATCATGCATAGTATGGATTATTGATTTCAATTTCGTTTTTCGGTGCCCAAGTCTGTGGTGGTGCCTTTATCTCTCCCGTAAGGAAACCAAGTAGGTCTTGACTTTCAATCGGAGACAATACCTGTGTCTCCCAAAGCAAAAAGTTATTTTCATTGAGCTTTAACGTGACAAAATTTTCCACATTGATGTTTGAAGGAAATGGAAATCTTGACATGATTGTATCAAGTTTTTTTTTCTCTCTTTACAAGAAGAAAAGATCAGCGTGCCTTACGTGGCTCTGATACCATGAAGAAAATAAGAAATTGAGTAGTTGAAGTGTATTTTTCATTGATACATTGTACAGTATAAATAGGAGTATTGTCACATATTACTATAGTGGAAATAAAAGATAATGATATGATTTACACAATAACAAATCAGAAAAAGATAACGACTTGATCTACATGATAAATAAATAGCAAATCAGAAAAAGATCTCCAAATGTTCAACTCGCGGATACTCTGCTTGATGTGCTATCTTCATGATCTTCATGATTTGTAAAAAATTCTGCATTGTGACCATTCCGATTTTTTGCCTTTTGATTTATTACTTCAATAGAAAAAGCTGCGACCATAGTCACCAATTTTGATTGCACTATCCATTTGATCAATTTCTTCCCATTATGAAAGCAGAAGCGTCGATAACATTTTTTTTCCATGGTCCGTGGACCAATTAACTTCGGCCGCACGCCGCTCAACTTTAGTTGGACTTTGTACTTGAAACTAATCAACTTAGTTGTACACGTACACATCCATAATTAGTATAGGAGTATTTTAGACTTTTCATATTTTCTTACTTTTTGTAATTTGTAGATAGTGACATCTCAAGCACTTGTAACTTATACTCCTACTAAAGTAAGTAATACTTCTAAAGCTCTTTACAGGGTCAAATTACTCAAACTCTCCTATCCTAGTAGCCCGTTGACATACATTGCTTATATGGTTGATTAATACAACAGAGTAGAAATTTTTTTTGTGACCTGTATACATCCTTGCTTTCTTACAAGCTGTTGGTGCGTTGGACTTACGGTGTAGCCCATGCGGGCAATCACCCGCCCACTAGCAGTTACCTACTATTTCAAACGTAAAGAGTCACGTTCCTTCACATACGTAAACAAGGGAGTGACTCTTCTCTCTTCTTATTCATTCTGTCACTCTTTCAAGAAAGACACGTAACATCTCTTCCTACTCATTGTTGATTGATAATCACACCAAGGAACTTCCAAGATCGCAAAGGGGGCATTTAATCTGTGACAATCAAGGTATGTCCTCGTGATATATACTTCTCAATCAGTGATTCAAGTGTTATATTAGGCACGTTTCTACAATTTGATCTTCGATCGAAATAGGATTTTGTACCCTTCATTGGTATCGGAGCGAATATTACTTGTTTCCTGATTGATTTGTCTCAAGATTTTGAGTAATTGAGTGATTAAAGCCCTAATTGCTTTGTTACTGTTCATGCGTGATTGTTTGAGTTCTCTGTCACAAAAATGCATTTTGAATACATGGTTGGATCAGGCTCGTTGAGACGATCATTTCGAGTAGTGGATCGTTGACGATGGCTGCCAGAGACGGCCGCACGAGCAAGACGCACCGAGGGCGTCCAATGCGCGCGGGCGTCACGCACCCACGTGCGCAGCGCGTGCTCAGGCCTGTTTTTGGCTTAGTTTCGTATCCTAACCCGGTTTTAGCTTATCGCTGTCCCGGTTTAATGCAATTCTAACTCTATTTTTGATTAGTCCTAATCTAGGTTTGGGTTAATCATAATCCGGTTCTATTTTAACACAAACCCGACACGTGACCCGTTGACCGTTGACTCATTGACCGTTGACCCCGACCTTTGACTATTGACTAAAAAAAAAAAAGGGAAGGGTCGACCAACCTATAAGGGCTTGTTTAATACCTGGATTTGTATGTTCTTGATTACAATAAGTTTGTAACAACTACATGGTTGATGAATTTTAGTAATCTACTTTGTTTTGCATTCGTTGCATGAACAATGTCATCCAAACCAAGCCCTATGATTAAATGGGTAATGCGAAGTTCAACAACGCCTAGAAGACCAAGAACAAATGAGCAAAGACAAGCCCCGAGTGCAAAGGTGAGCGATTGGGCCGATATAGATGGGATAATGTATGTGACATTATAACCCATGTACAAAAGGGTCAACAACATGCTCCAAGAGATTATATGGTAAGGGCATGAAGTATCATCGATGGATGCCTTTTATGCACTAAGGAACTCTGTCCCCGAGGAATGGCATGAGTTGCTTACTCGTGCAATAATTGAGCACAACACATACAAGAAATCCGTGCTACATTTCTTGCACGAATACATGAAGATAGGGGAGGCAAAGACGTCATCGCTTGGGATGAACGGATCTTTGCATAGACGATATGCACCTTGGCGTATCAACAGAGGTGCTCAGAAGGGCTATCCTAGGACATCGATATGGGTTCCCAACATTATAGTACATCCCCCTAGAGAACTTGAAGCATCATTTCCTTGCAATAAGGGAATTGAATGGGTCGAAGGTGGAATCGGGAAAAGGAGCAAAACACATTATTACATTTGATTTTGTTTTTATGTTAAGTTATTCTATAGTATGTCTAGGAGTTTTTTTTTTTTTGGAACTTATTATCGTCGAATTGATATTTATTTTTTTTAGAATATTATGTCCATTGGATATTCTATTTTATAATAAGGATTTTGATTTTTAAATGCAATATCTTTTATGCATATATATTATTATCTTAGTTATACATTTGAGTGGGAGTGTTCATGAGTTTTAGTAACTTTGCATGAGCACAAATGGAATAATTGTATTGATATTATTTCATATTAGAATTTCTAGATGATAATGGGGAACCTAGTGACTCGACGATTCTAAAGTCTACAATGAAATCGTATATTAGTACAATTAAAATGCATGAATATAATGCATTTGTTGCATTCGAATAGACTTTATTAATTCATGCGAAATGTCAAAATTACCTCATATTCTTATACAATGACAACGGTTTCAAAGAATATCGTGGCCGAGCTCAATAAGGGCGAGAAGTTAAACGGTGAAAATTATGAGATCCGGAATATGAAAATCCAATATGTGCTGGAAGAACTAAAGGCATTGGAAACTCTTAACGTGATCTGATTGAGCCGGAGGATGGCAATACTGCATAATAGAGGAGGGATAAAGAAGCCTTTGCTGCTTGAAAGAAAAAGAACTCAACTGGTCGCATTAAGTTGTTGAGCAAGATAGATAATGATATCATGTGAGAGTTCATGTAGCATGAGAATGCAAAAGATATGTAGGATCCATTGAATGCTAGGTTTGGACAGACTTCTGTCACCAAGCTGAGGCAGCTTACAATCAGATTCGACACTTAAGATGCTACATGGGCGTAATGTGAAGCAACATTTGAGAAAAATGTCGAACATGATTAGTGAGTCGAAGGATGCAAGTCACACATTATCTGATGAACAACAAGTGCAGTCAGTGATTCGCTCTTTACCCCATCGTTGGGAACACATGAAAGTTAACCCGACCCACAATGAGAATGTCAAGACATTCGAGGATGCTATGCGCTATCTGGAGCTGGAAGAGGATCCTCTTCTATCGGCTAATATATAATCTGATGTGTATTTTGCTAGTTCTAGTTCACATGGAGTTTTGAACTTCAAGCGCAAGTGTCCTGGCAAGTTCATAAAGAGAACGGGTAAAAGACCGGAACTATCTGGCAAGAAACCGAAGTTTGAGAAGTATGGAAAATGGAAATGTCCCGTGAAGAAAAACATTTCAAGGATGAAATGTTATAACTGTGGCAAGAAGAGTCACTTCGCTTGAGACTGTGGTGAGCCGAAAAAGGTAGAAACCCTTAATACACTTAAAAGTGTTAGTTATGTATCAAGTTTTGTATTTTTAACTGAATCTTATCCTATGTGGACTGTAGACTCAAGAGCCATAGACCATGTAGCCAAAGATAGAAGTACTTTTGTGGAATTTCGACAAATTCCAAGTGGAGTGAAATGGATCTATGTAGGAAATAATTCCAAAGTGAAAGTTAAAGGAATTAGCATCCGCCAACTTATCATGCGTGGTGGATGCACTTTATTCCCGCATGATGTCCTATACGCTCTAGAGATTCGTCTGAATCTTGTCTCCGTGTTGGTGTTAGTCAAACTTGATTTTTGTATGAATTTCCATAACAATGGTGTGGATTTGTTGTTAGGTATAACTTTTTATGGTTCGGATCGTCTCGTTGATGGCTTTATCGTGTTGGATGTTGAAAATACAAATGTGAATGTTTATTATTCTCTATTTGTATCTTCCAATTCTAGTGAAAATGATGTGAATATTTGGTATGCTAGGCTTGGTCATATTAGCCAACAAAGAATGAATAGATTAGCCAAAATATGGCTTATTATGCAATATTGAAAAAGTCGATTTACCCTTTTGTGAACGTTGCATAGCTGGAAAAACTACACGAAAGCCATTTGGAAAGGGCACAAGAGCTGAATTTCCTTTGCAACTAATCGTTACGGACATCTGTGGTCCAATGAATGTGAAAACAAGGCATGGTGCTATTTATTTTATCACATTTATTGACGATTACACTAGTTTTTTTATACGTTTATCCGATATCTTATAAATTGGAAGCATTTAGTTGCTTCAAGAAATTTATGACCTTAGTGAAAAATCAGTTATACAAGAAAATAAAAGCTTTGAGATCCGATTGAGGTCGATAGTATCTATCCGATCAATTCGGAGATTTATGTGATGAAAAGGGAATAGATAAACATTTATCCATTCCATATACTCCTCAACAAAATGGAGTAGTTGAGAGAACTTTACTTGAAATGGTTAGGTCCATGATGGCGCAAGCTAATTTACCGATTGCCTTTTGGGGCGATGCTTTATTGATTGCTGCCTATGTGCTTAACCGTGTACCTTCAAAATTAGTCTCTTCCACCCCATATGAGTTGTGGACGTGTCGAAAACCCGATCTCAGCTTTCTTAAACCTTAGGATTGTGCTGCCTATACTTATAAACCCACTCATAAATATGAAAAATTGAGACCAAGAGGTAAAAATAGTATCTTCATAAGATATTCATAATACTCAAAAGGGTATGTGTTCATAGGTGAGCAAGAAAGCGGAAGAGTGACTGAATTTGAATCACGAGATGTCATACTCTTAGAGAATGAATTTTCGAGAAAAGGTGAAATAGGTGAAGACTATTCCCTATTTGAGACCTTAGATCAAGATAATGGAATAGTTGGATATAATGATCCAAGTGAGAGTAATGTGAGAAGTGGGGAGTTAAGTACGAACCAGTCTCAATTGCAACCACTTGATGAAATGATACCATTATTTGGCCCAAGTGGGAGCGTAATGGAGAATGAAGTACCCTTAGTGCAATTTTCTTCTCGGCGAACAAGTCTCAAAAGCATTCCCCGTCGACGCTTTGAGATTGAAAGGGAAGCTTTCATGATCCCTTCACTAGAATACGATGAGCCAAGGAATGTAAATGAGGCTCTATCTTGCCCCGATAAGGAAAAGTGGACGAAAGCAATGGAAGAAGAATTAGAGTCAATGAGATCAAACCACGTTTGGGAACTAGTTGATCTCCCAAAAGGACGTAAGGCTATTGGGAACAAGTGGGTTCTCAAAATAAAGTGAAAATTAGATAGCTCAATTGATAGGTATAAGGCTTGACTTGTTGCGAAAGTATACAACCAACAATAAGGAATTGATTACGAGGAAACTTTTTTCCCTGTGGTAAGATTTACTTCGGTTCGCCTTATCTTGGCAATAGCAACTAGTTTGGATCTAGAGCTACATCAAATGGATGTTAAGACTGCTTTTCTCAATAGAGAATTAGAAGAAGAAATTTATATGGAGGAAGCCATTGGGTTTGTTATCAAAGGCTAATAACATAAAGTATGTCGACTTCTGAGATCAATATATGGCATAAAGCATTCTTCTAGGCATTGGTATGTACGCTTTCATAATGTTATAGTGGCATATGATTTTGATATGATTAGTGAATACAATTGCGTGTATATCAAAAGGTCCAAAGGTCATTTTGTAATTCTATCATCATATGTTGATGATATACTGATTGCTGGAAGCAATATGGAGTTTGTCAAGACAGTAAAAAATTAGCTATCTTTTAATTTTGAAATGAAAAATATGGGTGAAGCTACATACATTCACGGAGTTAAGATTTCGAGAGATCATTCGAGAAAGTTATTATCTCTTTCCCAAGAGATGTACATTAATAAAGTTCTTGAACGATTTCGTATGCAAGATTGTAAATCCATTGATATTTTATTGCAAAAGGTGAAGGATTGAGCCGTAGAATGTGTCCTAAAACTCCACATGAACAAGAGCAAATGAAAAATGTACCATATGCCAGTGTTGTTAAAAGTCTCATGTACGCAACGATGTGTACTAGACCTAATATTTGTTATGCAGTATGATTGGTAAGTAGATACCAATCCAATCTAGGTCATGCACATTGGACTGCCGTTGAAAGAATATTGAGGTATTTGAAAGCAATCGCTGATTACTCGCTAACATATCAAGGAAGTGATCTACACCTTGAGGGATATACCGATGTTGGACTGGGAAGAGATTTGGATGAGAGGAAATCCACTTATGGAAATGTATTCTTACTGAATAATGGCGCCATATCATGGAGCAAGAAGAAACAACAGCGTATAGCCTTATCCACCATGGAAGCCGAGTTCGTAGCATTATCATCGGCAACACAAGAGGGTGATTGGCTTAGAAGATTTTTGGATCATTTAGGTGTTACAAGAGATGCTGCAAATCCTGTGAAGGTGTATTGCGATAGTGAGGTAGTAATAGCTTACACCAAGAATCCTAAGTTCTATAGCAAGACCAAACACATAAACATTAAGTATAACTATGTCAAGGGCATGTTAGCACGAAAAGAAGTGAACATACAATATTTATCTACGCATAGAATGTTAGCGGATCCTATGACAAAGTCGATTCCTAGATATGTTTTCCTTAGTCATGTAAAGACTCCAGGATCGCATAGAGGTTGATGTATTGAATATTTATTTTTTCCCTTTAAATGTTCATAGTTGATGATGTTGTTTATCAAAATGGATATTTATAAGTCTATTTGATATTTATGCATATATAATGCTTAGAGCATTATATTGAGAAGGTATGCCAAAAAGATGAAAGATTAGCACACTCACACGGGTAATCGCCTCTATTTGCTGTGTGATAAATAGAGATGAGACAATTTTAAGCTTATTGTCTAGGTGATAATTGAGAGCTCAAGCTTAAAATACTTAAGCCGCCTTAACAGAACATTAAGATGAGGAGTTAATATTTATAATGTATGAAAATGAAATAACCCACATATTTCATTTTATCTATATTTGTTGCCGGATGAGAGTTTTGATGGAAACTCTTAGCTAAAGTTGTTACGTGAACTCGAGTTAAACATTGAGTGTACCTAAGTTACCATCCGTATGGTATTAAAATAGAAAGACATACGCTCCATGGAGAAGGAGAAAATACCATAATATGTATTTCATATTACGTATGCATGAATCGACCAATGAGAGTAGGACAAAATTAGATCTCAACTTTTCTAAGCCGTGTGAGACCAAGGAGAAGAATTCCTCATTTTATGTACCCTCATGACTATTCATTATTCTCGAGATTTCTTTTTAGTGTTCACTATCTTATAATGTTACCTATGGTCATGAAATTGATTAGGTCTAAAGGGACATTTCTAGAAAAGCGAGGTAAACTAAGATTAAGAGGTCTAATGAAGGAGGAAGATTGATCTTGAGTTTTAAAGTCACATTATGGATTGTATTCACAAACCGGTCGGTTATGATTATTTAGTGTAATCATAATTGTAAATATAACGTGTCATATTTTAATCGAGATCCGGAGAAATATATATATATATATATATATATATGTGACTAATCGATCTAGTGTACAGCATAAAATTTTTCTATTATTATTATTATTATTATTATTATGTCCATTATGAGCTGTCATATACTCCCAATGGATGTATGACAATGAGCTCTTAGTGTATGCTGGTCACACGTGTTATTTGTCAATATGAACTTTGCGAAGATAAAGATATTTGTGTTTAGTCCTCGGTTGAAGAGTGGGAGTTATTGGTTTTTCGTGGGCATGTGGGAGCTGTTTGCTCTATATAGACAAGTGGGAGATGTTGGTGCGTGGGACTTACGGTGTACGCCTATGCGGGCAACCACCCACCCACTAGCAGTTACTTGCTATTTCAATGAAGAGTCGCGTTCCTTCACCGACGTAAAAAAGGGAACGACTCTTCTCTCTTCTTATTCATTCTCTCACTCTTTCAAGAAAGATACGTAACATCTCTTCCTACTCACTATTGATTGATAATCGGACCAAGGAACTTTCAAGATCGCAAAGGGGCATTTAATCTGTGACAATCAAGGTATATCTTCGTGATATATCCTCCTGGATCGATGATTCAAGTGTTATATTGAGCATGTTTCTACAATTTGATCTTAGATCGAAATAGGGTTTTGTACCCTTCACGAACGATCTTGCGAATTGTGCGTGCACCTTAGCATTGGGGCTTTGCATGCTTGAGTCGACCGGTGTACTACTTGTAACCGAGGATAGTATACGTTGCACAGTCCTTTGACAAAGTTGAGACAAATATTGTGTGGTAGAAAAATATTTCAAGAAGCTTTTTTCTCGTGCTTTCTTATGCTCCACATTATTTGAAAAGCTCCCTTGTATGGGTCGAATCTAAGTGTAAATTTGGATTAAGCTCCCTAATGCGCAATTTATAAGCAAAGCCCAACACCGGATTGCTTTCTACCAAATTTTTCCTTTTAATTCAGGCTGGTCAAACTAACTGTTGTGATATTTAATTTGCCTACTTGCCTATAAATAGTGATCATCCTGTCCATTGAAGCATGGACACGAAATTTGTCCAAACAAAATTCTTCCTCCTCATTCTCTTTTTTGCTGCTTTGGGTACGATCTCATTGTTTCTATTTTGCCTATGCAGAGAAGAGCACACTTTGTTGAGGGTCCGTTAAAATCCTTGAGAGCCATGACGCCTTATCTTCAGCACTATGAGGGGTGAAAATTATCTTCGAGGACAGTGCTTCCACGCCTTAGATGTTCATAAAAAATTCAGCGGTTCTTGGATTTTATAGTAGAACAAGCGGAAATTTAGCTTTGTAAATATGGTCGAGAGATTCTTAGATGAAAGGTGAGACCGTCTTACCTGTTGGCTCAAAGTTTATAGTTGACGCGTGGTTTCGGAGAAATCCTTGATCAGATTCGTATAATCCAAGGTGCTATATTCTTAAAACATGTCTCGACATCCTAGATACTTTCCATATCTTTGAACTCAAAAGAAAGCTGGGAGACAACCAAGTAGCAAGTGCAGTTTTTGCTCGGGAGGCTACACTAGCAGCTCCCAATGCTTTAAGCGATGGGTGCTTGACAAAATGGAGGAATCATGCTGCAACTCAAGTATTGATATAATTGAGAATGGAGGACAAGGAATGAAGCTGAGTGTTGTTTAAAGCCGAGGGGGTTATTGTTGCGTGATGAAGAACGAAGGGTCCGACCTCGAATCATTAGACAAGTGAAGTGGGCATAGTGGCAGTGGTTTGTTGGTGGCAGTGAAGAGTGCAAGCATGACGATGAAGGAGTGTTTGATTAGTTCATGGTTGGTAGTGGCTTGGAGGTAAAAAGAGTGAGTGTAACTGGAGAGAGAGAGAGAGAGAGAGAGAGAGAGAGAGAGAGAGAGAGAGAGAGAGAGAGAGAGAGAGAGAGAGAGAGAGAGAGAGAGAGTTCTTGTGGCTCTAAAAATGGGGAAATATAGTGAAGGATGAAGGAGAATGCCGGAGGTGAGTTTGGCCGTGCAAACAAAAACGGAGAGCATTTTAGGGTGAAAATGAAGGTTAGGGTTAGGGTTTCATACATGGAAAATTTTTCTCCATATGGTAGCATCCCAATTGAGGTTTTCTAAGAAGGAGGGGGGGTAAAGGTGACCTCCTAAGTGATGAGTTGGGATAAAGATAGATTCAGCATTTTTTCAGTTCAATGGGTTGATGGGAAAGGTCCTAAACTTTTTGTATTGCAACCAATTCAGTCCTAAATCTTTTACTTTGATACCAATTCAGTTCTTCCGATTAAATTTGGCCAAAAAAATCTAATGTGGATTCCAAGTGAGTGCCTACCAGCACTATCGATGCTTACATGGACACTGCTATCGGCGCTTACATGGACACCGCAAAGGAAAAACAACCTCATTCCCTAAAAAATAAAAAATTGGAAACAAATTTTCTTTTAAACCAAAATAGCTCCCTTCTACTGATATGATCGCTCATCAGCTACCTTTTAAACCAAAATCGATTACTCCCTTCCGCCCAAATCGTTATTCGCCCAATATAGCTCGTGCAAATCGATCTTCGCCCAAACCCTAGTTTGATCTTCGCCCAAATCGCCGGATGCCTACGTCTGTCGCCCTACACCCACGCTTTCATCCAGTCACCCTACTCCCAAATTGTTACTCGAGCCCCCTTTCGCCAGACTCCTTCGTTCGTCGCTTGATGTCTATGCCTTTGTCCGATCGCTCTCATGTTCTTAATGTTTCAATTTCCCCTACGGAAGGTCAGTTTTCTCTCTCTTTATGAAACCTCATCAAATTTACGGATTCCTGCTATGCCGAATTTATTTGTGACGTTGGAAGGAAATGTCAATACGTGATCTCTAGTCCGTACAGGAAAGGTCAATACGTGTACATCATGCTTAGTCTGCTATATTTATTGGTGATATTAGAAGGAAATAGGAAATGGAATCAGTGAGGCTGAGATTAATAGACCATTAATGCAATCATAGTTGTTTTGCTTTGGCTAGTAAACTTTGGAGGAAAGTCCCCATTTCTAGATGTGGCCATTTGGAACCGTGGGCCCGGAATCGGCCCGTTGACCGGGCCCACGGTTCCATAATTTTCGGAAACCGGCGGTTCCGGGCCGGTTCCAACCTGTAATTAATAAAAAAAAAAAATAAGTTTCGGTGGGGCAAAGAGCCGTTGGGCTCTTTGCCCCAAGGCGATGGGCCCCCCTGCGGGCCTGCTCCCCCCTACACCCCCCAACGGCTAATTTGGTCGATGCACATGCATGCAACGGCCAAATTGGCCGTTGCCTTTTAAATTAAAAAAAATTGAATTATTTTTATTTTTTGCCTATAAATACATATCATCGCCCTTTTATTTTTCTCACAAATCCTCTCAACAATTCTTTCAAATTCTCTCAAATCCTCTCAATTCGCTCAATTATCTCAATCCCGACCCAATTCTCTCAATCAGATTTCCGATCAATTCTCTAAAAAATGGCAAGTGGAAGCGGAAATGCTGACAAGGGCAAGATGACTATGGGAGATTTCGAGTATTTCATTCTTGAATATGATCCTCGTGAGTATGCAAGTTGGGAAGACAATGACGATAATATCAACTATGTCCCGATTCCAAACGTCGAGCACATCCCAACACAAGAAAGTCTTCATCCTCCCACCGGTGTCGAATAAACGTCAACGGCAAATGAGCCGGAACGGAAGGGCCGAGATAATACATCCGACTTGTGGCTACACTTCGACAAGGTACGTGATGAAGGCGAAGGTAAGTATAATATAAAATGTAAATATTGTTCGCAAACATATAAATTTACGAAAGGAGACGGCTATGAAACATTCTGTCAGCATTTGACCAAAAAACATCCAACGCAAGCGGGGATCGACAATACGCAACAACAAATTTCCAGGTACGCCACTTCTAATCCTCATCCTATTTTCCGTTACACTGATGCACTTTATAAACAAACATTAGTTGAATATGTTGCCCTTGATCATGCTCCATTTAATACTGGTGAAAATTTTAATATGAAATATTTGATAAATATTGCGTTGGTTCCGCAAGCACCAACTATTCCAAAAAATACTCTTAAACGCGAAGTTTTTTATCTTTATAAAAAAGGAAAAAAATCTTTAGCAAAATTTTTTGCGGAATTCAATAGACGTGTGCATATAGGTAGCGATATTTGGAGTGATCCTTGGCAAATTCATTCTTATATGGGTGTCGCGTGTCATTGGATAGGTGAAGATTGGACCATTCAAAAAAGACTTATTGCATTTCGAGTTTTTGATGAAAGACATTCGGCTCATAATATTTACAGAATAATTAGGCAAGTTTTAGAAGAATATAATTTGATAAATAAAATATTTTCAATTGGTTTTGATAATGCCGCCGCAAATACCGCTTCTATTCCCGAATTAGAAAATATTTGTAAACCCACTTTTAGCGGACAATTTTTTCACATTAGATGTGCTTGCCATGTTTTAAATTTATGTGTATAAGATGGTTTACGAACTCTTGACACTTATCTTGCCCCAATAAAGGGTGCAATTACATTTTTATGGAGTCGTCCCCATTTGATTAAATCCTGGGGAAAATTTTGTAAACAAAATGGGAGAAGGGCAAGAAGATTTCCAAAAGATATTCCGACTCGTTGGAATTCTACGTACGAATTGCTTCGGCAAACTTTTGATTACAAAGATTTATTATGTATGTTTATTTCATAAAATATTCCCGAAATTACTTTACTTCCGCAACATTGGGACGTTTGCAAAAAAAAAATTAGATTTGTTTAAAATTTTTAATGATGCTACTAAGACTTTATTTGGTATTTATTATCCTACTACGCATTTATTTTTAATAGAGTGTGTTAATATTGGTAGTGTTTTTAGTGAATATGAAAATGATACTGAATTAGCTCGAACTATTTTAGTAATGCGAGAAAAATGGTTGCATTATTATTTGCAAATTCCTCTTGTCTATTTAGTTGGTATTGTTTTTGATCCACGTATTAAATTAGACGGTTTACTAGATTATTTGAATGTGTATTATCATGATTGTTTACATTTTGAAGATTCAATAAATATTTCAAATATACTAGGAGATGTTAAAGAATCTATAGTAGTATTATATGGAGAATTTTGTAGTAGATATGGTTTAAGTGATTTTGGATCTTTACAATCTACTGCCTCACGTAGCGAAGGTGGTAGTTCACTTAGTAGAGGGTATAATATGCTTAAGAGTAGGCAAAAAAAATATAAAGGGGCAACAGGTAGTATTTCTGAATTAGAAAAATATTTAACCACTTAATTTGAGTTTCGTGATGCAGAACATAGTACAGATTTCGAAATCCTAAAGTGGTGGAAGAGTCACCAAATCGATTACCCGGTTCTCGCCCTCATCGCTCGTCAGATATTAGCAACCCCTTCTTCAACGGTTGCAGTTGAACAAGCATTTAGCGCTGGAGGATTAGTTTTGGACTCTCACCGTTCATGATTAAGCCCGGAGTCTATGGAAGCTCAAGCTTGTGTCGATGATTGGACGATGGCGAAATTTCGACACCAAGAGCTGGATCGTGAACACGAATTTTTTAGCGATGATATTGGAGATACCACCGCCAAGGGTACCACAACGGGTAGCGACGATTGACGATGAGATAAGTTGGGGTTATCAAAGGTAAAAGAACTACATGGGCTTTGATTCTTCTATCCCCAAGAAGATATGTAGGTACTTAATGATAATTCATTAAGTTCAAGCCCATTCCTCCTTTCTCTTTTTTTCTCCATATTTTATTACAATATACAATATGATTATATTTTATAATTTATAATTTATTATGTTTATTTTATTATTTATTATTTTAAAAATTAAAATTAAAAAAGGAACCGGAATGAATCGGCCCGGAACCGCCGGTTCCACCTTTTCGTGGAACCGGAACCGGCCATGTATAGCCATTTCCATCTTAACCATTTCCTTCCTATTATCTAAAGCAGAGTCTATATCTTCCTCTTTGCGTATTCCATCAATGAGCGTAGTGTCCCACAAGCTTCCTTTCATGATATGGACGAGCACGACTACACAATGAATCTTGTGTTTTTTTGTATAGGGTCGAGATGAGCAACAAGTCAGCATGGGTCTACATTTTCCATGGTGAAAATTTTTTTTGTCACCCAGTGCTTGAATATGTTGGAGGGAAGTTTGAACTGGTAAAAGTTAATATCAGTTCTAGCTTTGAAAGCTTCATCGTAGACATCAAGAATGGAGTAAATAGTAAGTTCGAAAAGCTTTATTTCAAGATTCCTAAAAAGTCTCTAGAAGATGGGTTGACATACATATGGAATGAAAGCGGTGTTGTCGATCTAGTTTTCAGTCAATTGCATTGTGGGCTAATTGAGGTATATGGGGAAAATTTTGCAACCAATGAGGGTGATGGTCAAGGTGTCGTTGTGGGTGTAGGTGTGGGTGAGGGTGCTGGTCGGGGGGTTGATAAGGGTGCTCTTGCTGATGTTGGTTTAGGTAACGAGAGAGTGGTTGAGCCGAAGGGCAATTTAAATCTTGATGACTTAGTTGATGAAGATGACTATTGCGTGGATGATGACGATGACGATGACGATGAGATAGACTTCTCTGTTGATATAATAATATGACTGATGATGATGACCGTGACAATGAGAAGCTTCTAAAAGCAAGGAAGAACATCACGAAGTTCCACATGAGGGCCACGAAGGATCTAATTAGAGGGGAATCATCCGCGGGATTGGTACCATCTCAACGATTGGATGTGGGTAATGTAATTGATGTTAAAGCTGGTTACGAGACATAATACTATGAAACAGATGGAGATGAGAGTTGAGTCTAATGAAGGGGGAGAGATGATGATTTTATTAGAAGGAGAAGTAGGTTTTCAAGATATGGTCATAATTGTGTTGTGCTTGTGTTTATTGTGTCTATGACATTTAATGGTAGTGTGCAATTCAAAGATGCTCTAGAAAAGTATTCAATGGCTGAGCGTAGAGAGATAAAATTCATAAAGAATAACAAGAAATTTATCAGAGCAAAATGTGCTCATAAAAATTATCCTTGGAAGATTTATGAATCTCTTAATGTCCATACTGGATCATTTCATGTGAAGACCTACTATTCAAAACATACATGTAGCATTAGCTTCAAAAATAGCAGGTGACGGGTTCTTGGTTGGCAAATCATTTCCTTCTTACAGTAAGAGCAATGCCAACCATTAAAACTATTGCTTTCAAGGAGCCTATAAAGGAACAATTGGGCTTAGATGTAAGTATAATTCAGTGCAAGAAGGCTAAGTTGTTTGCTAATTAAGAGTTGAGAGGAAACTATAAGAAGAAATATGCAAAGCTGTGGGATTATGCAAAGGATCTTGGGGAGAGAAATCTTGGAAGTACTATTACATTGAAGGTTGAAAAAATGCCTAACATACAATCTAAGACATTGTTTGAGTGAATGTACATTTGTGTTTGCTGCTTGTAAGAAAGGGTTTCTTGGTGGATGTAGGAAAGTTTTGGGGTTAGATAGTTGCTTCTTAAAGGGAATTTGTCAATGTCGGATCTTGTGTGCTGTTGGAAGGGATGCAAATAATCGGATGTTCCCAATTGCTTGGGCAATTGTCCGAGTTGAGAGTAGCAACTCATGGACGTGGTTCCTAATAAATTTGATACACAATCTCAACATTTTCAGCACACGTGGACAATGATGGGTCATCATTAGTGACAGACAAAAGGTAAGTTCATTATTTGTTCTTTTAGTAATTATGCATCTTCGGTAGTCACACTTATAACACATGCTTTACATTGCAGTCATCATTTGCAGTGCCTTGTGCAAGCTGTAGTTTGCAGTGCCTTGTGCAAGCCGTAGCTGACTTATTGCCTGTGGCTGAGCATAGGATGTGTGCGAGACACGTTTATGCCAATCCGGGCAAGAAGTATGAGGAGATGCAAATATAAAGATTGTTTTGGCAGTATGTTAAGAGCAATACTATAATAGAATATGATAAACACTCTCGGGCATTAAAGAAAATATATTATGCTGCATATCATGACTTGGTCAAATAGAGCCAAAGCATTGGTTTAGGACATTTTTCACCATTGATGTAAAATGTGACATTGTTAACAACAACTTATGTGAGGCATCGTCGTAATCTGATCTCGAAAAAATTGGGCTAATGAATTGCTAAGCCTCCGGAATAGGCTTAGCTCGGACTCTCCTGGGCCCATATCAAACTGCGGCGGGATATATTGAATTCAATCTTAGTGTCATTGGGTGGTATGTGTATGTGTATGTGTATGTGCAAAAAAGGAGTCGCCACCGGTCTTTGGGGAAGATAGACCGAAAACCTTATCGAGCAGTTAGGATATGCTATTCGATTCAATGAAATTAGAGATTAAGTGTTCAGGGATTTGGTTACACCACCGACGCCCTTTTGGTACCAGAATTGGGTGTTTTTCTAACTTGTTTCATGCAGGTGTGAGCCTATTCTATCAATCACGGTCGAAGCATGTGATGTACGCAATCGAGGAGTCACCGTATGGGGATAGATGGCATCATTAAACCCTAGTAAAGCCCTAAGGACTTAGAGAAATGTTAAATTAGGGTTTGAATCAAAAATTTGTACGATTCACCTATAGGGGTAAAATCGTCATTTTCGGGGGTTCTAAAGTTAAAACTAGGAAAATAAGGCCAACAAAGCCATTTCTTATTTTTTGTGATTTTCTGGAATTTTTCTGAATTTTTTCAATATTTTATTATTTTATAATTTTTTTAATTTCAAAAAATAATCCGGACCGGGTCGAGAGGCCCGGCCCACTCGACTAGAGCCCGACTCGGGCCTTATGGGCCCATGCTAGTCTAAGAAAAAGAGACTCATTGGGCTTGATTCAAATTCATTTTTTTAATGCCTTTAATTTTAAGACAAGCCCAATTATAAAGCCCAATTCTCGTCAGATTTCCACCCAATCACAAATATCGGACCCATATTCAGCCCTTGCTATTTCGAAAATAATAATAATAAAAAAAACCTTTTAACTAGCCTATTTAGTTTGCTAACCAAAATTAAGACCCTAACAAACTAACAAATCTCATCCCCCCTTGTTAAACTTTTCGTTTCCATTTTCTTTTCTTTTTCAAATTTCGGTTACGTTTCGGTTCTCCCTTTCTTTATATATTTTTTTCTCTTATTTCCTTTTCTCTCCCCCACGTCGTCTCCTTCGTACGTCTCTTTCACCGAGAGTTATGCAACACAGAACATCAACGGAGTGATCCTTCAATGACGTGACCTTGTCAGCAAATTTTTATCCAATGACCACCGACGCCGACAATGAAACGTCATTTTTTGTATATATCGCTACAGCACACACATTTGAGGTCCAGAAGACTTACCAATGCGGCCTCTAACCGCGAGCTGCCAACCGGCGGCGGCCGTCGGTCCACCATTCCGACCAAGATTCGACGATGTTCGGCCATATCTGCAGTTGTGACGACCGCCAGTGGACCTCCTAGAGCTTCGACGAAGTTGGGCTGAAGCTCGGATGAGCGGGAATGCTCGCAAACGGTGGTGGTGGACTAGCCGGGTATCCGCAGAGCAGAGCTCAGCCGGAACTTGGCGAAGCAAGTACTCCTCTCTGTCCTACCTCTCTGCCCTTGTGCAAATGGAAGACCATCCACAAGCTCCCTCTTGTGACGCCCTCTCTTGCACTCCCGCTTGCTCTCTCTCAATGTGTTGAAGCTCGTCTTTGGAACACCCTCTCAAGCTCTCGGTATCTATATGTTTTCTCTCAAGTTTTCTTTCTCTCCAACCTAGTGACATTGTTCTTCCTCTCTTTTTCTTTTTCTTTTTTTGTCACCCAAAAGATGGTGGAAAGAAAATCTTTAGGGAGTCCTCCTCCTTCCTCTATGTCCTTTTCTTTTTTCTCCGGAACCACCCCCAGACGATCGAGAGAACTCCTCTGGAGCTCCCCATCTTATTCACATTTTTTGCTCTTAGGAGCTACTCCCCACCGACCGTCCTTGTGAACGAGCTCTCTCTTGAAGCTCCTCTTTCCCCCTAATGGAGAGTTCCTCTCTCAAAACTCTCCCACTTTTCTTATCGTAAACTTTTTTCTCTTTCTTATCCTGAAGCCTCTCGACTCGTTGGGGAACGCAACCGCTCGGGACTTCCCCCTTCAAATGTCAGAAAACTCAGCCGCTCCATCCCGGTACTTGGCCCTTCAAGTCCGCCATTTTTCCTCTTTTTTGTGCTCTTTAGGCTCCAAGGAAAGGAACCGGATCCCCTAGCATAAAGGTAGGGGTGACATTGAGGGATCGGGGCTGTCCATTTCAAAATGGACGGTTCGGATTCATCCACATCACCTTTTAAAAGGAGGGAGGGGGAATTTTTTGACGGAAAATTTCAAAATTTTTAGAAAAAGTGATGTGGATCAATCCGGACTGTCCATTTTTTATTTGGACGGCTTGGATCGATCATGTCACCCCTAACATTGCTTGGGGATTCAGCTCCTCTAGAAAATAGCTGGAGCTAGGGGGGAAACGTTGAGCTTGTTTTGGGCCTTTTCTCTCTTCGATTTTCTTATAGGGCAAAAGGGAGCGTAACTCCTTCCGCTTCTGTCACCTTGCCGCAACTGTCTTTTTTTTTTTTTTTGGCTCAGACAGGCCAGGTTGGGTTTGACCTACCAAATTTGGCTTGAAAATGTCTCGATTTGATGTCCATTTGACCGATTCTCATGAGACTAAATCGACTAGAGTGCGATTAAGAGTATCTAAATCAAATGTCATAACTGGTCTCGAACGAGAAAAACACTAAAAAGGACTCAAATGAATTTTTTTGATTTTTAAAGTGGCTAAAGTGAAAAGGAAATTAAAAGAAAAATATAAGTTACTTTTTTTCATAATTTCCTAACCTCATTTGATGTTTTCTTTGATTTTTGGTTATTTTCTAAACGAAAAGAAATTCCCAAAATATTGAAGAAGTACGCAAAATGCTTTTTGCTCAAAATTGGATCCTTATGCTTGGCCAAGGGTTTCAAAGTTGAATTTTTGAATTTTATGAGTATTTATTGATTTTCTATTAATTTTCTAAAAGTACTAATTAAAAATCGAGTGTCAACGGGCACTCAATGGAAGAATCATACATGCTATGTGTAAGTCCATCTACAATATGTTGGAGGAAATGCGGATAATGATAATGACTAGAATGCATACACAGAGGGATGCATGTGCTAGGTGGAGAAGGTTCTGTGGTCCAAGAATTGTAAGAAAGTTAGAAGAAAATAGAGTTGACATGACGTGCTGCCATATGATACGGAATGGTGAGACAGGATATGAGGTGAAGGATAAGGGTGAGAAATAAGTGATGGATATGTTCAAAAGAGATTGTTCTTGTAGAAGATGGCAGCTTATTGGCATCCCTTGTTCTCATGCTATTTCAGCTATAAATCATAGGTAGGATGATGCATATGACTATGTTGAATGCCGTTATAACAAGGCCAATTTCTTAGCTACATATCGGAACATGATGGTGCCAGTTCGAGGAGTAAATATTTAGAAACGGACTAATAGGGAGCCAACCGAACCACTTCCGGCTGTGGTGAAGCCCGTAAGACATAAATAGAAAAGATCAAGGGAAGAAAGTGAGGTAGCAAGTGGAACTAAGATGTTGAGGATTGGAATGAAGATGACATGTCGAACTTACTTCAAGATGGGATACAACAGTTTGACATGTCCAATTAAGAAGAGTGGGTCTACATCCTCTCAAACATGATTTTCAAGGAAAAAAATTCGGTTAGTGCTTACATATTTCCATTGTGTCATGTTTGCTTTGTTAATAATAAGACTATAAACAAATTACTCTTTGCAGGTGAGGATACAAATCCCTATTCGGATCTAAGATCTAATTGTGGAAACATGCCCAATGTTATACTTGAATCACTGATCGTGAATGATATATCACGATGACATACCTTAATTGCCACAGGTTAAGAGTCCTTTGCGTTCTTGGAAGATCTTTGATGTTGATTGTCAGTCAACAACGAATCTTGGGAGGGAGAGAGCGTACGTTGTCTCCGTTGTGTTTTCTTGAACGAATGGCGGAGGAAAGAAACGAGAGAGGAGTCGTTTCGTTTTACGTCGGTGAAGCGATGTGAAGAGACATGCTCTTCATATTTGAAATGGCAGATAATCGCCGGTGGGCGGGTGATTGCCCGCATGGGCGCATACCGTAAGTCCCACGCATCAACATCTCCCACTTGTCCATGCGGGGCAAATAGCTCCCACATGCCCACAAAGGACCAAGAACTTCCATTCATCCACCGAGGACCAAACAAAGAAATTTTATCTTCACAAAGTTCATATTGACAAATAACTTGTGCGATCAGCATATACCGAGAGCTCGTTGTCATACATTCATTGGGAGTATATGACAGCTCATAATGGACGTAATAATAAAATTGTGTGCGGTACCCTAGATCAATCAATCACATATATATTTTTCTCCGGATCTCATTTGAAATACAACGCATTATATTCACAATTATAATTACACTAAATAATCATAATCGACCGGTCCGTGAATACAATCGATAATGTGACTTTACAACTCCAGATCAATCTTCCTCCTTCATTAGACCTCTTAATCTCGGTTTAGCTCGCTTTTCTAGAAATATCCCTTTAGATCGAATCAATTTCATGATCATAGGTAACATTGTAAGATAGCGAACACTAAAAAAGAAATCTCGAGAATAATGAATAGTCATGAGGGTACGTAAAATGAGGGATTCTTACCCTCAAGAGTCTCACACGGCTCAGAAAAGTTGAGATCTAAACTTTTGCCTACTCTCATTGGTCGATTCATGCATACGTAATATGAAATACGTACTACGGTATTTTCTCCTTTCCCACGGAGCGTATATCTTTCTATTTTAATACCGTGCGGATGATAACTTAGACACACTTAATGTCTAACTTGAGTTCCCGTAACAACTCTAGTCAAGAGTTTCCATCAGAACTCTCATTTGGCGACAAAGACAAATAAAATGAAATATATGGGTTATTTTACTTTAAGACATTATGAACATTAAGTCCTCACCTTAACCTTCTGTTAAGGTGGCTTAAGTATTTTAAGCTTGAGCTCTCAATTATCACCTAGACAATAAGCTTAAAAATTGTCTCATCTCTATTCATTACACATCAAATAGAGTACTCATGTGAGTGGGCTAATATCTCATCTGTTCGACATACCTTCTCAATATAATGCTCCAAGCATTAAATATGCATAAATATTAAATAGACTTATAGACATTCATTTCGATAAACAACATCATCAACTGTGACATTTAAAGGGAAAAAATAAATATTCAATACGTCAACATCTACGCAGTCCTAGAGACTTTACATGACTAAGGAAAATATCTCCGGGAATTTACTTTGTTAAAGAATCCGCTAACATTCTATGCGTATATATATATTGTATGTTCACCTCTTTTTGTGCTACTATGTCCTTGACATAGTTATACTTAATGTTTATGTGTTTGGTCTTGCTATGGAACTTAGGGTCCTTGGTGTAAGCTATTGCTGCCTGACTATCACAATACACCTTCACGGGATTTGCAGCATTTCTTGTAACACCTAAATGGTCCAAAAATCTTCTAAACCAAACACCATATTGTGTCGTAGATGATAATGCTATGAACTCGACTTCTATGATAGATAAGGCTATACACTGTTGTTTCTTACTGCTTCACGATATGACGCTATTATTCAGTAAGAACATGTTTCCAGCAGTGGATTTCCTCTCATCCAAATCTCCTCCCCGGTCAGCATCAGTATAGCCCTCAAGGTGCAGATCACTATCTTGATATGTCGGCGAGTAATCAGCAGTTGCTTTCAGATATCTCGGGGTTCTTTTAACAGCAATCCAATATGCTTGACCTGGATTGGATTGGTATCTACTTACCAGTCATCTTGCATAGCAAATATCAAGTATGGTACACATCATTACGTACATGAAACTTCCAACAGCACTGGCATATGGTACGTTTTTCATTTGCTCTTGTTCATGTGGAGTTTTAGGACACATTCTACGACTAAATCCTTCACCTTTTACAATAGGAGTATCAATGGGTTTACTATCTTGCATACGAAATCGTTCAAGAACTTTATTAATGTACGTCTCTTGTGAAAGAGACAACAACTTTCTCGAACGATCTCTCGAAATCTTAACTCCGTGAATGTATGTAGCTTCACCCATCTCTTTCATTTCAAAATTAGAAGATAGCCAACTTTTCACTATCTTGACAAACTCCATATTGCTTCCAGCAATCAGTATATCATCAACATATAATGATATGATTACAAAATGACCTTTGGATCTTTTGATATACATGCAATTATCTTCACTAATCATATCAAAATCATATGCCATTATGGCATTGTGAAAGCGTATATATTATTGCCTAGAAGACTGCTTTAGGTCATATATTGATCTCAGAAGTCGGCACACTTTATGTTCTTGGCCTTTGGTAACAAACCCAATGGGTTGCTTCATATAAATTTCTTCTTCTGATTCTCCGTTGAGAAAAGCGGTCTTAACATCCATTTGATGTAGCTCTAGATCCAAACTAGCCGCTATTGCCAAGATAAGGCGAATTGAAGTAAATCTAACCACAGAGGAAAAAGTTTCCTCGTAGTCAATTCCTTCTTGTTGGTTGTATCCTTTCACAACAAGTCAAGCCTTATACCTATCAATTGAGCCATCTGATTTTCGTTTTATTTTGAGAATCCACTTGTTCCTAATAACCTTACGTCCTTTTGAGAGATCAACCGGTTCCCAAACGTGGTTTGATCTCATTGACTCCAATTCTTCTTCCATTGCTTTCGTCCACTTTTCTTTATCGGGGTAAGATAGAGCCTCATTTACATTTATTGGCTCATCCTCTTCTAATGGAGCGATCATGAAAGTTTTCCCTTCAATTTCAAAGCTTCGACGGGGAATGCTTTTGCGACTTGTTCGCCGAGAAGAAGATTGCACTAAGGGTGCTTCATTCTCCATTACGCTCCCACTTGGACCGGATAATGGTATCATTTCAACAAGTGGTTGCAATTGAGACCGATTCGTACTCAACTCCTCACTTCTTACATTGCTCCCACTTGGATCATTATATATGATTGTCCCATTACCTTGATCTAAGGTTTCAAATAGGGAATAATCTTCACCTATTTCACCCTTTCTTAGAAAGTCATTCTCTAAGAATGTGACATCTCGTGATTTGAATTCAGTCACACTTCCGCTTTCCTGTTCACCTATGAACACATACCCTTTTGAGTGTTCTGAATATCTTATGAAGATACTCTTTTTACCTCTTGGTCTCAATTTTCCATATTTATGAGTGGACTCATGAGTATAGGCAACATAACCCCAAGGTTTAAGAAAGTAGAGATCGGGTTTTCGACCTGTCCACAACTCATATGGGATGGAAGAGGCTGATTTTGAAGGCACAAGGTTAAGCACATAGGTAGCAGTCAATAAAGCATCACCCCAAAAGGCGATCGGCAAATTAGCTTGTGTCATTATGGACCTAACCATTTCGAGTAATGTTCTGTTTCTTCTCTTAGCTACTCTATTTTGTTGAGGAGTATATGGAATGGATAACTGACTATCTATTCTTTTTTCATCACATAAATCTCTAAATTGATCAGATAGATACTCTTGACCTCGATCGGATCTTAAAGCTTTTATTTTCTTGTCTAACTGATTTTCCACTAAGGTCATAAATTTCTTGAAGCAACTAAATACTTCCGATTTATGCAATATCGGATAGACATATCCAAAACGAGTGTAATCATCAATAAATGTGATGAAATAAATAGTACCATGCCTTGCTTTCACATTCATTGGACCGTAGATGTCTGTATGGATCGGTTGCAAAGGAAATTCAGCTCTTGTGCCCTTTCCAAATGGCTTTCGTGTGGTTTTTCCAGCTAGGCAATGTTCATAAACAACAAATTGAATTTTTCAATATTGCCTAATAAACTATCTTTGGCTAATATATTCATTCTTTGTTGGCCAATATGACCAAGTTTAGCATGCCAAATATTCACATCATTTTCATTAGAATTGGAAGATACAAATAGAGAATAACAGACATTCATATTTGTACTTTCAACATCCAACACGATAAAACCATCAATGAAACAACCTAAACCATAGAAAGTTGTACCTAACAACAAATCCACACAATTGTTATGGAAATTCATACTAAAATCAAGTTTGACTAATACCAACATAGAGACAAGATTTCGACGAATCTTTGGAGTATACAGGAGATCGTGCACGAACAAAGTGCGTCCACTACACTTGATAAGTTAGCAGGTGCCAATTCCTTTAACTTCCACTCTAGAATTATTTTCTACATAGATCCATTTCACTCCTTGAAATTCGTCGAAATTCCACAAAAGCACTTCTATCTCTGGTTACATGGTCTGTGGCTCCTAAGTCTACAGTCCACAAAGGATGAGATTGAGTTAAAAATACAGAACTTGATACATAACTAACACTTTTAAGTGTGTTAAGGGTTTCTACCTTCTTCAGCTCGTCATAGTCGCGAGCGAAGTGACCTTTCTTGCCACAATTATAACATTTCATCCTTGAAATGTTTTTCTTTACAGGACGTTTCCCTTTTCCATGCTTCTCAAACTTTGGTTTCTTGCCGGATGGTTCCGCTCCTTTACCCGTTCTCTTTATGAACTTGCCGAGACGCTTGCGCTTGAAGTCCAAAGCTCCATGTGAGCTAGAACCAGCAAAATACACATCGGATTGTGTCTTAGCCAATGGAAGACGATCCTCTTCCAGCTCCAGGTGGCGCACAGCATCCTCGATTATCTTGACATTCTCATTGTAGGTCAGGTTAACTTTCATGTGTTCCTAGCTATAGGGTAAAGAGCGAATCACGGACTACATTTGCTATTAATCGGATAATGTGTGACCTGCATCCTTGAGCTCACTAATCATGTTCGACATTTTTCTCAAATGTTGCTTCACATTATACCCATGTGGCATCTTGTAGGTGTTGAATCTGATTGTAAGTTGCCTCAACTTGGTGACGTAAGTCCGCCCAAACCTAGCCTTCAATGTGTCCCACATATCTTTTGCATTCTCATGCTGCCCGAACTCTCGCATGATATCATTATCCATACCGCTCAACAACGTAATGCGAGCGGTTGAGTTCTTTTTCTTCCAGGCAATGAAGGCTTCTTTATCCCTTACGTATTGTGAAGTATTGCCATCCTTTGGCTCAGTCATGATCAAGTTAAGAGCTTCTAGTGCCTCTAGCTCTTCCAAGACATACTGAATTTTCATATTCCAGATCTCATAATTTTCACCGTTTAACTTTTTGCCCTTATTGAGCTCAACCACGATGTTCTTTGAAGCCGTTGTCATCATATCTGAATATGGGGTAATATAGACATTTCGCATGATTTAATAAAGTCTATCTGAATGCAACAAATGCATTATATTCATGCATTTTAACTGTACTAATATACGGTTTCATAGTAGACTTTAGAATCGACAGTTCACTATATTCCCCATCATCATCTCAAAATTCTAATTGGAAACTAATATCAATGCAATTATTCCATTTTGTGTTCATGCAAAGTTACTAAGAAACTCATGAACACTCCCACTCAAATGCATAACTAAGATAACGATATATATATTTGTATGCATAGAATGTCTTGCATCGAAAATCAAAATCCTTATCTAAAATAGAATATCCATCCGACAATAATAGGTTCCGAAAATTAAAATAAACTGCTAAACATACTATAAAATAAGCTAACATAAGAACAAAATCAAATACAATAACGTGTTATTCTCCTTTTCCTAGTTCCAACTTCGACCCACTCAATTTCCTTATTACAAGGGAATGATGCTTCCAGATCTTTAGGGGGATGGACTATAATGTTGGGAACCCATATCGGTGCCCGGGATAGCCCTTCCGAGGACCTTCGTTGATATGCTAAGGTGCATATTGTCTGTACAAAGATCCATTCATCCTAAGTGATGACGTCTTTGCCGCCCCGATTTTTATGTACTCGTGCAAGAAATGTAGCATAGATTTCTTGTATGTGTTGTGTTCAATTGTTACACGAGTGAGCAACTCATGCCATTCCCCGGGGATAAAGTTTCTCAAAGCATAAAAGGCATCCATAGATGATACCTCATGTCCTCCCCATATGATTTTTTGGAGCATTTTGTTGACCCTTTATACATGGGTTATAATGTCACATACATTATCCCATCTATATTGGCCTAATCGCTCAACCTTTGCATTTAGGGCTTATCTTTGCTCATTTGTTCTTGGTATTTTAGGGGTTGTTGCACTTCGCCTTACCCATTTAATCCCGGGGTTTGATCTTGATAACATTGTTCCAGCAACGAATGCGGAACAAAAATGGATTATTGAAATCCATTAACCATGTAATTATTACAAACATATTGTAATTAAGAACATGCAAATTCAAGTATTAAACAAGCCTCCTTTTTTTTTTATCAACGGTCAACGGTTAACTGTCAATGGTCAACGGGTCAACGGGTCGGTTTAATACTAAAAATCGTAACCGGATTATTACTAATCCTAACTAGATTAGGACTAACCAAAATTAGAGTTAGAATAGTATTAAATCGGAACATGGATAAGCTAAAACGGGGTTAGAACGCAAAAAAAAAACCAAGAATAGTCCATTGGCATGCGCCGTGCACGTGGGCGCGTGAAGCCCACGTGCGGTGGACCTCCTCGATGCTTGCGGCCTGCTCCGACGGCCTGCGGCAACGATCCAATACTCGAAACGATCGTGTCGACAAGCCCGATTCAACCACATATTCAAAATGCATTTTTGACACATGGAACTTAAAAAATCATGCATGAACAATAACGACGCAATTAGGGCTTTCATCACTCAATTAAGCGAAATCTTGAGACAAATCAATCAGGAAACAAGCAGCCAATGCTTTGATACCAATGAAGGGTACAAATCCCTATTCGGATCTAAGATCTAATTGCGGAAATATGCCCAATATTATACTTGAATCACTGATCATGAAGGATATATCACGAGGACATACCTTAATTGCCACGGGTTAAGAGTCCTTTGCGTTCTTAGAAGATCTTTGACGTTGATTGTCGGTCAACAGTGAATCTTGGGAGGGGTAGAGTGCATGTTGTCTCTATTGTGTTTTCTTGAATGAATGGCGGAGAAAAGAAACGAGAGATGAGTCGTTTCTTTTTACGTCCGTGAAGGGATGTGACTCTTCATATTTGAAATGGCAGATAACTACTAGTGGGCGGGTGATTGCCTGCATGGGCGCATACCATAAGTCCCACGCACCAACAGCAGGTTCAAAGATGTACATGCAAAGGTGCAAGTGGTAGTGGGGGTGGCTCTACTGGTATGAATCCTACAGGCAAAGGTGCGAGTGCCAAAAGTTGCTCGAAGAGACAGGAAGTGAGGATGGATTTCGTGTTGGCATGTCGTAGCTCATTTCTTTCTCTCTTTCTTGTTTTTTTTCTTGTAATAATGGGTTTAGTGAAGATGTGTTGATGTTACTTTTCGATTATCCATCTTAGATGGCTGCTTGTATAGCAATTGGAAACCATCTCTTATTGCAATGAAATTGGTTTGTGATTGTTTGTTCATGAAGTAGTGAGATTGTATTGCTTATTTCTCATATCTTACTTTTTTTTTATCTCGGACTTTTTCTCATATCATACTTCACTCATGAGCAAAACATATTGCAATGAAATGGTATGTCTCTGGTATTGAGATTGAGGAACAAATTGCATATGAAACAAGAGTTTGCAAACAACTTTCACTTTATTCATGCTCATACTCCGCATTTGGACAAGCACAAATCGTATTACAAAAATGTACTAAAATAGATTACCTAACACAACCATTTTTAACACACCTTACGGCAAGCACATAATATAATTCATCTTCAAATTTACAAATGGCGCGTTTCCTAGAATTATTATAAACACCCATGACACAACTCTTCAATTTTGATTCTTGGGAAACCATGACATCTTCTTCATCGATTATGCTTCGTCTTTGATGTTTGTATAGGACATTTTGGGCTACAATAGCAAAACAGGTGTATCATTATCGATAAGTGGGACCGATATCATTGATTATAACGAATTTGCTGATGTCTTCATTGATTGTGATAATTGTACGAGAATTACAATTCATGCTTTTAGAATCAACACCAATTGGAGCATTCCTAACCTGTGAAGAAGTTCAATAACGACAGTTCAACATATTTTACATTGCTTGACATACAATTGCATAATGCACCTCATATGAATAGTCAAATCTAAAAGCACTAAATCATATCAAGGCACACATTTAGCATCCCTTAACGTCCCATTCAATAGAATAGGCAATCTCTACAACACAATTATCAACACTAGATCGGTTGAAAAATGAATTATCTTTTGTCTAGTCCAGTATTTCATAGATTCACGATATGCAAAAAATAGTTCGATTTCTCGGGCAAAAGGGAGCCCCAAGAGAAGACCATATAATCGAGCCAATAGGATAGTGAAAATAACATCCTTGGAACAATACCTCTCTCGGGCATATTAATGTGATATCCTGTTGTGAATTCAATCATATTGATGTACTAATTAAAGTATAATAAATATGGAAATAGATTGCTTTAACAAGCCCGGAAAGCACAATTATCCCGTTGTGAACTTAGTCTTTTTTCAGCCTCAACAAAGCCCGGATACCGGGATTAACCACATGCTTTATTTGCGAAGCTACTTTTCATGGGTATGCATAGATGGCTTGTCTCCCATGTATTGAAAGCTCCAAACATCATTGAAACAATGTACATGCATGTTTTTTTGAAGTTGCTTTCAACGATATTGAAACAATGTGCATGCGTGCAGACTCAACTTCACCCACTTCGTGTACAAACTAGGCATCGGTTTACTAGAGAATAAACACACTTTGGCATTTCATCGTGCAAACCGTGCAGACTCAACTTTATCCATTTCGTGTACTACACATGGCGAACCGACATTTCCTTCCAACCCGACTAACAAATTCAGCAAACCAAGCATCCTTAAATTTGGTGAGGTTTCAAAGAAAGAAAGGGGGGAATTACCTTTCTCGATGGAAATTGAAGCAGTAAGAAAATGAGGGCAACTAGATGAAGGTGAAGCGCCGGGCAATGGATGAAGGCGTCGGTCGATAGGGGTTTCGATTAATGATTTGGGTGTCAAGTGACTAGACAAAACATGTGGTGCAAAGGATGAAAGGTGATCGACAATTTGGGAGCTGGTTTAGTCAACATAGCTGCTAGATTATCCACCATAGGTACTTTCTACACCGTAACGGTACCCTTAGCAACCTCATTACATGCAAAATGATATTGAATGTCAATGTGTTTTGTTCTCTCATGATACATCGTGTTCTTTGTCAATTGGATTGCACTTTGGTTATCGCAAAAGATAACAGAGGCTCTCTCATGCATCATCTCAAGTTTTGTAACCAAACGCTTCAACCAAAGAGCTTCTTTTGCTGTTTCCGTCGCTGCTATGTACTTTGCTTCAATGGTAAATGGAGCAATTGTGTCATGTAAAGTTGCTCTCCAACTAATTGCGGAGCCATCAAGTGTAAAAACATAACTTGTTAATGATCTTATTTTGTTGAGATCAACTGCATTGTTAGAATCAATGAAGCCAACAACTGGATGCCCTATATCACAACCTCTACAAAAATCAAACCAGCATCTAAGGTACCCCAAATATACTGAAGAATCCACTTCATTGCTTGCCGATGAGCTTTACCCGAATATGCCATATACCTACTCATAATACTAATCGCTTGGAAAATGTTTGGACGAGTGCAAACTTTAGTGTACATAAGATTACCCACGGCACTAGAATATGGAACTTGAGACATCTCCTCTTCCTCTTCTTTGATTTTAGGTGGCAAAGAAGTAGAAAGTTTAAAATGGAACACTAAATGAGTACTTGTCAATTTAACATTATTCATGCCGAAACGTTCAAGCACTTTCTCAATATACACCTTCTGCGAAAGGTATAACTTCCCAACCTATCTATCTTTGCGAATCTTCATACCTAGAATTTTCTTGACAGTCCAGGATGCTTCATCTCAAATTCCATGCCAAGTTGCCTCTTTAACAATTGTATTTTTAACATATCCTTCGCTGCAATAAGTATATCATCCACATACAATAGCAAATAAATAAAAGAACCATCACGCAATCTCTTATAATACACATTACTGTCATGCGCACTTCGCGAGTAGCCATGACTTAATATAAAGCTAACAAATCTCTTGTACCACTATTATGGAGATTGCTTGAGACCATAGAATGAGCGTTTCAACCTGCAAAAGTGATCTTCTTTATCCTCAACAACGAATCCCTTGGGTTGAGACATATAGATTGTCTCCTCAAGCTTGTCATGTAGAAAAGCGATCTTGACATCAAGTTGCTCAAGTTCTAGATCATAAAAGGCCCCTAACGCCAGCAACACGTGAATGGAACTATGTTTCACAACTGGAGAAAACAATTTATTAAAGTCTATCCGCTCTTTCTGACTAAAACCATTCGTTACCAAATGTGCTTGAATCTTTCATCTTCAACCCTTGGAATTCCCTCTTTTCTTTTGAAAATCCACTTGCATCCAACTGGTATTTTGCCCTTAGGCAATTTCACAAGATCCTAAGTTTGGTTCTTATGAAGAGACTATATCTCTTCATTCATTGCAACAAGCCACTTCTCGGATTTAGAACAAATAGTAGCTTCATGGAATGTAGAAGGCTTTTCAACACCAATCTCTCCAGCAATGTAAGAGCATATGCTACCAAATCAGCTAAACCATACATCCGGGGAGGCTTAATTTACCTTTTAGCTCTCCTTACAACCAAAGTCTAAGGTTGTTCAACTTCTTCTACTTTATCTTTAATTGAATCTGAGTCTTGTTACTCATTGTCATTTTCTGACTTAATAGGGACATCTTCAGAGGTTCTTTGTGAGTACTCGACACTAAATTCCACCTTTTTCGCTACGTTCTCTTTTTGAATATCTGTAGACTCAATAAATTTTCTCTAATCAAGTATAGAATTTTCATCAAAAGTAACATCCCTATTGATTATAAATTTTGTGGACTGAGGGTCAGAACACTACAATCTATATCCCTTAACACCATCTACATAACCAACGAAAATACCTTTCTTGGCTCTAGGTTCAAGCTTATCATGATAATAAGCGGGACAACCAGATGCTTTCAAAACAGAATAATTAGAAGGTTTACTAGACCGTATCTCATTTGGAGTCTTACATTCAATTGCGATCGAAGGAGAATAATTTACCAAATAACATGTCGTATTCACGGCTTCAACCCACAAATCTTTCTCAAGTCAAGCATTAAAAAGCATACATCTAACTCTCTCTAAAAGTGTTTGGTTCATGCACTCCGCCACCTCATTCTACTGAGGTCTATACCTAATTGTTCAATGTCGAACAATCCTTGAATCTTCACGGTACTTGTTAAAATCACCTCCATAAAACTCAAGACCATTATCTATTCCGAGACGCTTTATCTTCTTGCTAGTTTGATTTTCAATCAACATTCACTTCTTGAACGTATAAAAAATGTCACTTTTACGCTTTAAGAAATAAACCCGGACTTTCCTAGAAAAGTCATCAATAAATGTCATAATATAAACTGCACCACCTTTAGATGTAACCTATGCGGGTCCTCACAAATCGAAGTGAAGTAGTCAACTGTACCCGTCGTCGAGTGCACCCTAGTACTAAAACTAACTCTGTGTTGTTTCCCATAAACACAATGCTCGTAAAAATCAAGTGAAACGGTATGCTCTCCACAGAATAAACCACGTCTACTCAAGATAGTCATTCCTCTTTCTCTCATGTAGCCCAACCGCATACGCCACAATCTCGATTTATCAGAATATGAAGAGAATGATATATTTAAAGAACACACAACGGTACTTTCCTACGTAACGTAAAGGCTATTCTTCTTGTTGCCTCTCATTACGGTCAATGAGCCCTTTGAAGTTTTCAAAACTCCACCTCTACCGAAGTACATATATCCACTGGAATCCAAACTACCCGACGAAATAAGATTCTTCTTCAAATCTAGGATGTGCCTAACATTTGTCAAAGTTCTTACTACCTTGTCATGACATTTGATCCGTACCGTATCAACACCCACAATCCTACAAATTGCATTGTTGCCCATCAAAATTGAACCACCACTAACTTTCTCATACATGTGAAACTAATCTCTATTTGGGCTTAAGTACACCACAAGTGCCATAAGTTGTGTACGACGCTCACTTTAGTGCTAAAACTTTCAAATCGATCACTTTAGTGCTAAGTTTTTGTAACTTCGATCACTTAAGTGCCAACTTCTTTTAAAAACGATCACTTTAGTGCCAAAGGCGACGTGGCTTGCCGAAAATTCGACACGTGTTATTTTTTATTAATATTTGAGATGACGTGGCTCGGTGAATTTGACACTAAAGTGATCGTTTTTAAAAGAAGTTGACACTTAAATGATCGAAGTTACAAAAACTTAGCACTAAAGTGATCGTTTTGAAAGTTTTGGCACTAAAGTGATCGAAGTTACAAAAACTTAGCACTAAAGTGATCGATTTGAAAGTTTTGGCACTAAAGTGAGCGCCGTACACAACTTATGGCACTTGGGGTGTATTTAAGCCCTCTATTTGGGAACATATCATATGAACATGCCGAAACCAAAATCCATTCATTGTTTACACGACAATCTGAAGATAAAATAGTAAAAATATTATCTACATTAGCAGACTTATTATCCTTCACCGGACTAGCCAAATCAAAGCTCTCCATTAACTTTTTCCCTTTAGCCTTGAGCAAAGGACACTTGTTTTTATAGTGTCTGAACTTGTGACAATAGTGATACTCAACTTTTCTCTTGTCTTGGCCTAAGCTAGACTTCGAATGCACTTTACTATTATTGCGTCTATCCCAATGATTCGACCTTCCCCTAACAACTAAGCCATCATGTAGCACAACAATCCGAGTACTACTAGTAGAGCCGTAACGCCCAAGTCATCACGTATAACTATTAAGATTGGTCTTGTACATATATTGTCACATAATGGAAGAACTCAATTTCGAATTAAGTGAAATTAGCAAGTTAATACTCAATAGTCACACATAAACCATCATGCCACCTTGGATATATACAAACATAAGTTTAGGTGATTACATTAGCTGACATATCTTCGTAAAAATGGTTAACCTGGGGTTTCTATGGGTTACCTAACCCCTCCTATGTACAAACAAAACACCCCCTAACCATCCATAAGTCAAAATGCTGCAACTCCAGCTCCAAGTCTTAGATCTTCTCAAAAACATGCTCGGCCACTCCTTCCCCACCTAGGTTGCCATTGCGGCAACCCTCCTCCAACAGCTCCACCGTCGGCAGCGTCGTCGTCATCACCTCCATCGAAGAGATCGTGAGGGATGGGGCCCTCATGCTGTCGGTCGATTACTAGGAACACCGACACAAACCTATAAACCACTGGGGCCATGCGGACTTCGACATCAACAAGGCTTCATGGAGAGCTGGCCAGGAGGATGTCACTCAAGAGTACTAAGAAAATCCAATTTGAGAAACTTTCTCTCTCTTTTAATTATTGCCGGGCAAATTGCATGAAGCTAAGGGGGAAATCGTGGGTTTCCTTTCCCCATATTCCCAATCATCACATTCTTGGTGAAGCTTAGAAGGTATTTGCCAAATGGCAACTCCACTCTTCACACTCTATTACCACATGTGCAAAGCAACTCTACCTCCCCTTCATTCATTGCACACGGCCATCCCTTCATTGCCACCCACCACCTAGCTAATTCCATGTGATATTACTCCCCTCTAGATCTTGGTCGTGTCACACACATATTAGGCCGTGTATCAATAGGTTGTGGATTTAATGTGGATGCAATTCTTCGGCTGAATCCTAAGAAAATAATCCACCCCTAGGATTGAATAATTAGCCGCGCCACATTGCGTATATTTCGAAAGTTTTGAACTGTAGGTCTTAGACTTAGGATAGATGAATTTTCTAAGATAAAATTCTCAAAAATTTGATCGTCCAAATGATATGTGACATCACACATTTTTCTAGTCGATCGTTCCCTATATAACTTATTACGAACACCTTTCGTAATATATCCAAAATGACCTTTATATGGGGAAATGAACTTTCGCCACACTATATAGGGTTTTCATAACATTATCGGATGGTATGTTCTAAAAAGAACATTTATTGGAAAAGGGTATATCAGTCTTAATTACAACCCACTATGGTAGTAGTCGACCCATTATAGTTAAAATAACAATTAACTTAGGGAGCTGATTTTCGGGATGCTACACATTAGCTTTGTCCGTACTAATACTCGCATTCAACTTTGTATGCATCTCCACGGAATTCAGTGAGGCCTTCACATCCTCAAAGGTTATGAATTTTCTTCCATACAACATAGAATTCACGAAATTCTCATACAAGTTCGGTAGCGAGTATAACACAATTAAGACTTGATCTTCATCATCTAACTTCAAATCTAGATTTTTTATATCCATTATGATTTTATTAAATTCATCTAAATATTATTGGATAGGAGTACCTTCTTGCATCTTTAGCGTGTAAAGACACTGCTTCAAACATAATCTCGTCGTAGAAGATTTCTTCATGTAGAGACTCTCTAGAATCTCGTCGTAGAAGATTTCTTCATGTAGAGACTCTCTAGCTTTTGCCACAATCCTAAAGCCCTTTTTTTATCGGCAACTTCACGAAGCACCTTGTCGGACAATGACAATTGGATGGTGTTGTGCTCCTTCTCTTCCTTCTCCTCGATGTTTGCCATAGTCATGTTGTTAGGATAATTCCCATCCAAGGCTCTAATAGAACCTTCCCGAAGCAACAATGTGTTCATCTTGATCTTCCATAGCCCAAAATTGTTTTGGCCATCGAAGGGTTCCACTTCGAACTTGATAGATGCCATCTTGAACAAAAGATCGAAATTCCTTCGCTCCGATACCAATTTGTTGTGAAAAACACTAAGACATGTGTGAATTCAAGAGCGAAATAGCAAAGGATGAAAGTAAAACAAAAAGCGCACAAGACACGATATACGTGAAAAATCCAAAATGGGAAAAACCATGTGGAGAGAGAAGGGTTTCACTATCTTCAATAACGAGTGCAAGTGTACAATCAAAGATGTAAAGATCTAGCAAGAGAAGTGAAAAACAAAAGGTTTCAGTACAAAAGCGAAAAGCTCGGGGCAAAAACTAAAGCAAGCGTTACAATATAATACGCAACATATCTCTTTTATAGCCCCTCTAAAAGAAAAACCTAAAACAAAAGTTTGTGGTCCAAACCACCCTTTATCTTTTATTTCAAAGTTAAAATATAACAGCACGAAAGGAAGCAGAAGAGTGATCATTTAGGTTGAAGAGAGTCGTTTAGGTAAGAAAAATTTTCAATCAAATTTTTTTAAGGGAACAACGTCATTTTCCATTTTTAGTGTCCATGTCGGTCTTGGCTAGCACCGACTTGGAATCCATGTCAGACTTTTCCAGCTAAGTTTGGCCGGAAGGACTAAGGCTGCATTTGGGAACCACATTTACAAGGCTCTTTGGACCTCTAAAGGGGCCTAGGCAAAAGCAAGTGTGTTTGGTAAGTATTATGGAAAACAAATTTGGAGAATGTTAGCATTTCCAAGTATCCTAAAAGGGCCTTCAGCTCAAGGCAGCCTCCCACTAGCTTTGGCACTCTGGCTTCTCGGCATACTGCTAGGCTTGGGGTTAATGAAATTTTACAATTTCCCATCTCATCCTCGCTCAACCATCATAATTCCCAACTTACCCCTTTAAAACAAAAACCCTAAATTTCTTCCGAATCTCTTCTTTGTTGCCTCCCTCCCGCCCAATGCTCGGTCTCACTCTTCTCCTCTCAAACTCGGGATGGGAACAAGAAGAATCAAGACATTCTTGTGTTTTTGGATTTATGTAGAGACATGGGAGTTGAGTTCAATGAATAATGAGTGTTTAGGTTGTTGTAATAACCTTTTCAAGTTGAAATGATCACTGAAGAGGCATGACATTTCATGAGTTGTTGTCTTCTTCGTTCCCTTTTGGCGGGTTGAACTTAGTTTAGCAAAGATCAATTGTTTGCTTTTGAGATTTGATCCAATATATATATATATATATATATATATATATATATATATATATATATATATATATTTGTGGGTTGGTCATTATGACCTTTCTCACGATATGCGGTATTGCAATTTATCCTTCCGATCGATTAATTTCTTTTATCTTTTGGTTTAATAGTATTTTATGTAAAGTACTTGCGAAGCTTCCGGTAGAATTACATGTGCAATATTTATTTGTGCTTGTCCCGATCGACTCTACACGAAGTTTCGGTTATTATAAACTTATTATAAAAGCTTATTGTGTCATCACTTAATTAAAATTTCCATACGGGTAATCGAGAAGTGTTCAACCGTGCCCATTCCTTGCGCTGTTTAGAAATTGAGTGAGTCTTTGGTGTTTTAAAAAGAATTGGAAGATTCTAACTAATTTGTTAATAGTTTGACCAAAAAAATAAAAACTAATTTGTTAATATGTGTCTTTTGCATTACACTCAACATGAAAATATAAAAGTTGCCGTTATTGTTTTTTATTTTAATTTTAAACAAGTAAAATTTAAAAATTTAAATTGATTACTTTTCACATATATGTTTATCAAACAACATTTCCCCAAAGTTCCTTCCCAAAGCAAATTTCAATTATAGCTTACCAAACAGTCTTTGCATTTCAACAAATCCTTTTAGGCCAAAGGCCTCTGCCTTTTCCCAAAGGGTTTTCACAAAATCCAAATCAAACGCACCCTAAATGGATATCAATGTAAAAGTTAAGAGCTAAATTGGTACCAATGCGAAAGGTTTAAAACTTTTTTGGTACTTTTCCCATGGATTAACGGGGGTTAGGGATTGGACCAACAATCATATTTGGCTGAGATACTCTTTCTTGCTTTGTTCTCTTTGGAAAGAAAGAGCTTTTAAAATCACAAAATGGACAGCGGAAAATTTAAATATGATGTTCTGGATCATATTCAGGCGTATACATTAGCCCTTAAATTGGGAGGACGCAAATCCTTTTAATCAAATTAACCGGTAACTCGGATGAGAAGTAACTACTCCGCAAGTTTCCTTTATATCGCAATCATCTTAAGTCATTGCGAGATATATGACCCGTCGGTGCTCGGATTATTTTGTTTCCTGATGCTGCTGGCATCTTTGACTAAACAAGCTGACTTCTTCAAATTCAGGAGACTATAGCGAAAACCTTCCGAGACCCTACAAGAGTTATGGACAAAGCAACCATGTTAATTCTAACCTATTTTTCCAGAGATCACTAAACCGGAACCATCACTCTAAATTTCAAAACACCTAGATGTCGAAGCTCAAATTGTAGTATCGTAGGGGAACCTAGTGGATGCCAGCCACTTATCTGCCCAAATGAATGGGGAGATCATGAAAGGTGAAGTGTCTCGGTAACTCATGACGTGAAAGCCGCGCCAGCGGACTCTACGAGCAGTGGTCGAACCGGGGCCACGATTCTTGTACTCGCCGTAGTACAAGGTGTCGGGAACTCCCTTATCATTCCAGGGCGACCAACCAGCAGGGTCGATGTGTCCACCGATGTAGGAGTCAAGGATCACTGTCCTAGAGTAAGCCTGCCAAGGTCTCCCCAGGTAATTCTTCACACGAGAGGAGGCCAAGCCAGGGGAGGCCAGGATGGAGCACCTGTGAAGGGAGAAACCGCTGTCTTGGGTTGGCACTTGTCTCGATTGGGCCGTGACAGTAGTGAATTGCTGGGGCAATGGCCTTTTCGATATCACCCGGCAAGACTGGAAGACAGCCGAAGCATCGCCACATATGAAGTCGACTGTTCCCGAGATGTTGCATTCGCGGTAAAACTGTTTGCCCGAGTGCGCGTACAGCGTGTCCTGGTAGCCATGGATGCCACAATGGTAGAACGCGGCAAAATCCGCGTTCACTCGGAGCGCAGCAGCTTGATGCTTGGTGGGTCCTGCCGTGTTCGCGAACGTGATGTCCCTCGCCATGAATCCTCGAGCCGAAATGCCTGTCGGGAAAACGAAGCCAAAGTGTGTATTAAGAATTCTGAAGACTTCTTATTGAGAAAAGAGGATGATATTCCCATGTCACACGAGATATTTTACCAACGGTTGCCGTTTGGTAAGTCTGCCACCCGTCCACATAATTTCGGTTCCCGGTGATGATGGTTCGGCTGTCTCCGTCTCCTACCAAGAAGATGTTCGTCTTATGGGCCGGAATCCGCAAAAGCTCACGGTAAACTCCCTTCTTGATATGAATTATTGTCCTGCGATTACTGTTATCCGGGACGGCCAACCTAATCGCGTCGGATATGGTTCTGAACATCCCGCTTCCATCTGCAGCCACGGTGATCACCTTCCGAGGATGAAAGCTTGTAATGGGGGCCTCCAAGAGTGAGCGGTCATTCCTAGACAGCCACTCTGCGGAGCTCATCTGCCTCCGGTGACGTCTCGGTTCTTGCAGCAACTCTGCCTTATAGACAACAGAGAGTGACGCGTTGACGTGCTCGTAGGAATGGCGAAAGGAACTTTCCAGGACATCCTTGAGCGGTCCCGAGGTTGACCGGAGTCCCTCTAGGCATGTCCAATGATTCGTGAGGACCGAGCTGAGGAGGCCCCTCACCTTGGACAGGTCAGCAATCTCCAAGAGTGATTCTTTCAGGTTCGAGATAGATATCCGGTGGAGCTCCTCGCAGGCCTCGAGAGTGCCTCTTTTTTCCTCAACAATGTCAGCCCGGTTAGCAGACTCAAGAACGGTCAAGATGTCGGTGGCTGCAAAAAGCGGGGTTTTGAGCGACAGAAGCAAGTCGTCGACAGGAGACGAATCGGAACTAGAAATGCCGGAAGCCGCCGCCGATTGCTTTAGGACAGCGAGGAGGAGGAGAGACGCTATGAATGAAGCCATATTACGCATGTTGGGGCTCCTTGCGCAACTAACCCCTTATCGACAGCAATTACCCGAACAGAGAATAGGTTCATAATTGAAGTGATTATTATCTCCTAATTAACGTCAACTACGAGTTAAGAACTTAATGAACGGGTGAGTTTCAGCATTTATCTTGCTCGGTTACTAATATTCAATAATGACTTAACGAGTCCTGGTGTTGGTAATGTGTGAAGGTTTCAAAGAAAAATCAATCTACCGCTCCGACATTATTCTCAGTAAAAGTTACAAATTCCACCTGGACATTTGACACGAGCAAGCTAATACGAAACAGATTAATTTTTTCCATATATTGAGCAGAAATAAAAGAGCAAATTATTCTACGAGACCATAGAAGATCATTCAGTTTCCATCTACCCATGAAGATTATCTTTGTATGAAATACAAGAAAGATTATATATGCACGTTTGTCTGGTTTCTTTCCATTATATTAACTCAATTGCATTATACACACACAAGAATGACTAAGGATGAGCAAAAAATGACCATCTAACTAGAACCATGTGAGCCCTAACATGATGGAAGGGGACCAAATCCCAAAGGTGAATTAACCGGTTACAGCATGACTCACCTTAGATTAGTGGACAATATTAGCGTTTAACCCCTCTCTAGACATTAGGGTTGAAAGTGATTGCCCAATTAAGTGGAGGTCGTCTTCTTACTTTCTTTAATGATGTGGGCTTTAGAATGGAAAGCAATACTTATAGTTCCAGGTTCCGACTAATACTCAAGAAGAAATCATCACTCTTCTACATACGCCTAATGAAAAGGATGGATCTTTCATGTTCTTTTAAATCGTCCAACAGCTAAATGTCTCGTCAAATGGATGCAGCACAATGATCAATAAGAATCTAGAAATCTTGAATATATACCAAAACATCAACAAGCGCAAAAGCACTTTTAACTCCACAGATCAATTAATTAAGCTACGAGATGCTTAGAATAAATCTAAAGCTAAGAACTATAATGGAGCTTGCAGTCGCAACTTGCCTACCTAAAGTAAAAGGGTAACAGCAGTAAGTAAAGAATCTAACAATCAGAGAGCTCACGTCGACTCCTAACACATGGAGTTAACAGCATACTTCTTAAAGTGCCTTCCTCATTTTGGTGAAAACAAAGAGAAAAGCGCTCACCCCATTTAGATAAGCACCCCAAATATATGAACACACACACTTGAGAAAAGAAATCGAATCTTGTATTTTACCCTCCACCCCCTTACCTTAAAGCTTGGAAATCTATGAGATGATTAAAGGCATAATGTATTTTTAATAAACAGGATACAGCAACAATCACACTCCAAAATTCCTAAAAGTAGACGGAAATATACAAATTAAACGAAAATGACAAGGAACTATAAAGGTTATGACCATAGTACTTGTCCAAGTACAAGGTATGCCACCTCACAACTTCTTCAATGAATCCCCTGCTCCCTGAAAGAAACAGTAAGAGAGTGCAAAATCTGCAATGAATATACCGACAAGTGAGATGACCACAGCAGAAGTCGTCGACTCGCCCACGCCCTTGGCCCCTCCCATGGTAGTGACTCCCCAAGCACAGCTAACGATAGATATAATTGCTCCAAAAACCTGGGACTTGATCATTGCACTTATGATATCCCATGGTCTAAGAGCTCTTTGCGCCGAGTCCAAGATAATATTAATGCTAACACCATAAACGCTATCAGCCAGGAGGGCACTTGATGCCATCCCCACCGTGAAACACATTAATGTCAGAAATGGTAATGCAACACAAGAAGCAATCACCCTTGGAGTGACTAAATAATCCACAGGATTTGTGCCAAGAACTCTCAAGGTGTCAGTTTGCTCAGATACCTGCATAGTCCCCAACTCCGCAGCAAATGCGCTTCCAACGCGTCCAGCGACGACAATAGATGTTACAACAGGACTGAGCTCCCTGGAGAAAGCTAAGGCCAATACCCCGCCAACTGCCCTATTCAATCCCAACCTGGTAAATTCTCTGACAAACTGAATGGTGAAAGCCATGCCTACAAAAGCAGAAGTCAAGAGGCAAACTCCAACTGATTTCGGACCAACTCTCTCCAACTGTTGCAGAGTATTCCTCCAGTGGAGTTTCCCCTTCATTGTCCGGATAATTACCTGTCCTGCTAGAATAAGAACTGATAACCCCCTCCACAGATACCTAGGAGGCGACCATTTGCTAAACCAAGTGTCTACTTCGACGAAGAATGCATTATTGTTATTTGCTTCTTCTCCCAAAGTAGAAACGGAAAGGTGGCCATCGTCTGTATTGGGAACAGCAGCCAATTTAGTCTCTTCCCTGGGCAAGATGAATTTATAACACGGGATACCCTTTGTGATTTTAAGTTTCTTGACAAGCTGAATCGAATTTGGTATTTTTGTTTGCATCCATCTGTGCAGTTGTATATTTCGACTACTGCAATATGCTCAAAAAAGTAAATATCAGGCACAAAACATAACTAGCAAATTCAAATGCCTGATGAGATGTATACCTGTTACTGTCACAAAAGAACAAGGGTGAATGAAGCTGACAAGCTGACTGCATGACTGAGTCGAAAGGATGGTTTCAATTTAGATTTCTTTCAGCGGAGGAATTTATAAGGCCAGGCCAAAGGTATCATTCCACAAGCTACCAGTTCCAACCAAAAGTTGGTTTGACAATATGTGCTAAACAACCACAAAGGTTGGCTCCATCCTGAAAAGGAAACAATAAGAGAAGGCTTGAAATTTTATTTAAATTAAACTCACATGCATCTGTAGCAGTCTGACATATGTAGAGAATTACTGGAAGCAGACTGGCAGGCACTAGCAATGCAAATATAAAATCAATCGGGTGCATACAGGGAAAAGTACATAAAGTTGCCACAGAGTCATTAGATTAACATAAAGCACAAAAGTCTAGAAAGCGAGTGCAAACATGCTTGACACTTGCATTCATATTTTTGATGCTTGAATGCAGGATCTGCAAAACCTAGACTTGTACAGTGCAAAGTCAATGTATCTACCTTGAAGCAGCTAAAAATCTCGAAGTGTGCCTCACACACCTCACACACCCAGAATCTGAGACAGAAATAGTGTTTTCCCTGATTCCACACTGACATTTATTTATGTTGAATTAAGAGTCACCGCTACACTACAATACCACACATGAAAAACTCAAAACAGGTGAAGAAAAGTTGGTCAAGGTTGGTTCCAAATGTTCAACTAGGCTTATGGTTAAGAGAACATTCTAGCTGTTGGAATTATGCAGCAATGGCGACTCGGAGCAATAGTGGATTGTACAATCTCTTCTCAGCCTTTGCCAGCAGGGCATTTGGCTGCTTAACAGAAAACCACAGTTAATACAGCCAAATGTCTATAATACTAGTATTCCTATAACATCAAATCACGTGGATCCAAGCAGGCACGCAGATGGATGAGAATCAAAGGTATGATGACGACCCGTCTAATGCTGCATCCCTATATGCTTCATCAATCGTTTCTGAAAATTAACAGTAATTTCCCCTTTTTCGCAGCATCTACTATTAAGGGAGACGAATTAGCAGATAGTTAAGCTCAAACATCGAAGAACATAGCCGCGAACCCTGATCTCCAAGAAGCCAACTACTACCCAAGACCAACTATTGACTCGAACACAAAACCATCATCACAATAAGGTGACAGAAGCATCGAATTCCAACGAAACATTGGAGCTAACATCGCTAGGGGGACTACCCGACTAATTAGGTCAATATCATTGCAAAGATAGTAAATTTAGTTAAGAAGAGCGGAGAAAAGAGAAGAAACGCAATAGGTTGAGGGCACGGATATCGGCAGGCTCGAATCAAACCTCAATCGCCGCGATGGCTGTCAAGGATCGTACGACTGGAGGACTTCGAAGTCGCCGGCGACCGGAGGCGGCAGCTGTCGGCGCAGCCACCGCAGCTTCGACGCTCGAAGTGGTGAGTTTTGCTGGAGAGAGAGAGAGAGGGGGTGACAGGGGGTTCTGTCCTTTTTCTTTCGTTTTCTTTAATCAGCTTGAAGAAAAAGCACAGAGCACATTAATCAATATCATTTTTTTTCAATAAACTGATTTTAATTTTAATTTATTTATTTTTCGAAATGTTGAAGATTTAAGTTAGGTCAAATCGGGAGATAAAAAAAAAATTGATTGATACTTGATGAGAGCAACTTTATATTAAATTATGAAATAGTGACGAGATCGAAGTTATAATTATCTAAATTCGAAAAGAGAATGGACATATTTTTTATTTTCTATTAATTTTTGTGTAGGTAAGGTTATTACTGTCTTTTGAAACTCCGACCCAAATTTCGAATCCTTTCTTTGCATCTTAATTATTGGATCTTGAAATGTGCCCATTTTATTTTCCATGAGGGGTGAAAATTTTAGTAGAGTATGAGCAAGATCGCTTAAAATTTCACGTGTTTGACGTGGAACACCGAACTCGTGTCGTAATTTGAAAGAGTAATCTTTGACACTGCAAAGGGTTATTGAAATAGAAGAGTTATCAAATCAAAACTATATAAAAAAAACCTATTCTCTTAATATAATTGAGGTATAGCCTTATGATCCCTTTTTTCGTATAAGAGGGTAAATAGATAATGCATCATAAGGTCTACTTTCAAAAAAAAAAAAACTTAATTTTAGATCAAATTTCAAATATGCCTCAAACTTTTTTTTGTCAAAGGAAAAACTTTCAACTTTAGCTTCAATCCCAAATCTGCTCCGAACTTTTTTTCTCAAAAAGAAAATTCTAAACTTTAGGCCCAATCCCAAATTTATCCTGAACTTTTTTTGTCTAAGAAAAATCACCCAGTTTTACTCTAATCTCAAATTTGCCCCATTAGTCCTCTATCCAAAAATCGCCGTTAGTCGTCCCTAATTTTCATATCCGATAACGACTTCATTTTGGAGAATTTCTTTATTGGGTGTGAGCTTGTCATCCACGTGGAAATGCCATATCGGTCCGTACCTATAGTCCAATTGATTTGCTGATGTGGGTTTTTTTTATCGATGTGTAAATGTCACATCAAGTTGTGACTGAATCGTGAGGGATAGATTTGAGAATGCAATGAAAATTTGTGATTTTTTTAGACAAAACAAAATTGAGGACACATTTGGGACTGAACTAAGGTTGAATGCCCAAAAAAAAAAAAAACTAAGGTTGAATGTTTTTTCTGAGACAAAAAAAAAAAGTTCGAGATAAATTTGGGATTGAACTTGAAGTTAGGAGGTTTTTCAGGAATTGTGCTTGCATCATAGATAGGTTAAGAGAATCCTGACAATTATCATGGTGGACCAAATTCGAAACTTTATTTGAAAGGTACCTACTAATGCTCCAAGCGTACCAAATTTGGTCGGGAAGCACCGAAAGACTACTTCTGACTTCGACATAGGAGTAATAACATTATTTGTTCTCGAACTTTGGCCAATCTCATTCCTAAATTCATTTTTATCAATTTTGTTCCCGAATTTCTATAATTTTTATTCAATGCGGTCCTTCCATAAGAGATTTAATGAAATTCGAAAATAGCTACTAACATTTCATTTTTTGTTCAATTGCATTCTGGAAATTTTTTGTCGTCCAGATTCGTCCTATTATTTGTGGCTCTCCCTCTAGCAATCTTCGCTTGAGCACGGTGACGATTGTTAAATGCTGTTCAAATAAACCTCGATGACCGTTGTATAGGATTATTAATTGGCTCTTTCACTTGCTTACCGCGCTTTGACTCGTAATTAAACAATTTAAAATGTTGCTTGTGTTAACATAAGAAGTTTATATACACATAAAAGTACATACAACCTGTAAACACAAGTAAGCATTTTATGAGGGTTCATATCTTAAATATTTTTTTATTGTGTGATCGAACATATTAATATGCTGTGTTTGGGTCTAACTCTTGTGACATAATTAAAAAACATTTTTCAGTTGGATCTAAACTAAATTGACATGGAACAATTGAGAGAGAATAAAAAATTAGTTCGGAGATTAGATTGAACAAATGAACAACGTAAGAGGAGGAAATTAAACAACATAAGGATAAGTCGGTAACTAAATAAACTATTCGATCTACGTTAACATATTTCATGAATGATTTTGACGGAATGGCCACTCCGAATCTTTTTTTTTTTTTTTTCCTTTTTAAAGTTCAAGAATGGCATTTAATGAGAAAAAGTTAATAGTTTGGAAATGACATTGAATAGTGAGCAAAAATTCATGAACTATTGATGTCATTACCCCTTCTATATAGGATTTCTCGTCGAAAAAATTAAACATAAAATATCAATTGAGTTTCAGCAAATTAAGGAAAATTTATGCAAGCATTTGCATATAAAAATTGCAAGATTTCAGGAGTTAGAGTAAAGATAAAAATAAAATCGCGAGTTTCACGTACTTTACAAATAATTACAAGTTAGAAGCAGATATCAATTCAACCGGACCATCTATTATAATTGCATATTGAACTGTTTTCCCTTTTGATATCATAAATGAGAAAAAAATGATAGGAAAAAATCATTTTTTTTTTACCTTATATTATAGCACAAATGCCCGTAGAATTCATTCTTATGAACATGTTTTCTCCTTCCACAAATGGGGAAAAAAATTGTCACGCTTTTGAATTTTGCCAAATACCTTTTTTGTAGTCCTTCTGGTGTGAAATATGTGATGTTGGAGAAAGTTTATGATCAAATATTTAAATATCAAACCATGTATTAATCTAAAAACTTAAGTTTTTGGAGTAGTTGGTGGTCCCAAAAAATCTCACAGATGAGGTCTTCACTTTAAATCCTTCCGGACCCCATTTGACATCCCAATTAGATATGTTCACGCTATGCCTTCATCAATAGCTTAAGCTCCACAAATTTGAAAATTATATGAATAAAAATAATTTGTCGATGGAACGGGAGGCTCTTTTGCCTAGTCCTCCTTGAAATTGAAAATAGGATTATATCCCACCCAAGCGACAGTCCATGAATGATAGAATTCTTTGCCCGATGGCTCTGCCCACTAACCGATCAACTATTGTCATTGGGCTCTCATTGTTTGATGCGGCAACATTGAGATCTCATAAATGCATTCTCTTCTCTCTTACACTAGCCCCGACTCTAAAGGCTTGTTTGGTAACGTTTCTGTTTCAAAAAAGTGATTCTGATTAGAATCAATTTTTTTAATTCTGTTTCCTAGATAAGTTTTAAAGAATTAAAACGCGTTTGGTAACTGCATGAAATTTATGTTCTAAAAATAGAAACGCGTTTGGTAACTACATAAATTTTTTATTTTGGGATGTAATTTCTCCTCTCAATTTGTCATTTAAATCAAATAATTACATAATTACATTTGAAGACTTTCTTTAGACCCCACAATTGCGATCCTCTTACACTATGAAATTTTTTGGCCAAAATAGGGATGCTTCAGATTTGTTCATTGAAAGGATAATACGGTAAAATTGTTGTTTTCGCATGTTTCTCTTGAGGTTATGCATATGCCAAGGATGAGAGATGTGACTACGATTATCTTTTATTTCTCATAATGAATAAATTCCATCTATGCCACATAGATGTCTCAATTTTACCCTTGGATGCCATGCGGATGGTCACTAATGCAGCATGATACTCCGACAACAAATCAGGCATGGCTTAGGAAAAATCGAAAGACAAAATCACTAAAAACAAGATAGACCAATTGAATGGAACAATTTCCTACTTTTTAAGATTTTTTCGAACTTTTGGGGATTTTTTTGGAACGATTTGCCCATGAGGGGCAAAATAAAGGCAAAATCATCAAAAATACGATTGGCTAGTCAAAATGACCCATCTCCTAATTTTTGAGAATTTTTTTGAAATTTTTGAAATTTCTTTTGATTTTGTTTAGAATTTTTTTATGAATTTTGATTTTTTTATTAATTTCTGAAATTTTTAATTAAAAAAATTATATGGATTATGTCGGGTTGACTTGGCCCACGCCTTGCAAGCGCCCGACAAAAGTGAGAAAAAACTATCGTTGCCTTTTTTATTCTCAAAAGTGTTTTTTTTTTATAACCAACTTTTTTTATTCTTATTTTTGGTCCAAAATTGTTTCTGGAAGCTGAATCGGAATCATTTGCGTTACCAAACATGTTTCTGATTTTTTTTTTTGTTTCGGAGAACAAAATAAGAGAAACAGAAACATTACCAAACATGCTCTAAGTAGCTTCTAGCGTTTTTTTTTTTTTTTTTTTGGTCGGATAGTAGCTTCTAGCTTGAGAAGCTAGAGTTTTGGCTCTACCATGTGCCTAGACCAGCAGACTTCCCCTTTTTGACCCTGGAGCCCAAATTCCACCACGGAATGAACAAATCTAGAAACTCTAGAGTTTTTTTTTTTTTTTGGAGGGGTCAATAAATAGCTAATTAGTTAAGTGGCCAATTGAATGCATCTTATTAGCATATTATGGTCACTGTCCATCAGCATGCATAGCATTTTCTTTTCGTATAACCATTTTGACAGAAAATTTTTTTTTTTCATTCTTTACGTTCATTAAGGACTTTCTTATTGTATTTCTTCCAAAATCGACTTTATCACGTCTGATTTATAGAGAAGATTTTTGATTTGGAAAAATGAGTTCATGTGAACAAGACATTCTTTTATGACCCAAAAAAAAAAAAAAAAGACATTCGTTAAATATATATTTTTTACTAATTAGACATTTTCTATTTTGAGGGAACCATGTTTTAACCACTTTTCGCATAAACTATTTATTGGGAGAACTATCAAACAAGTCTTAAACTTATTGTAATTGTGCCAATTCAATCATAAATATTTTTTTTACTAATTGAGTCATAAACCTTTTGCAATTTGGTTGGCTGGCATCGATGTGATTATTTTTAATAATATTTTAATTTTTTTTCATTCTTTAAAAAAAATTCCTTCTTTTTTTTTCTTTTATTTTTTTAGGGTTTGCACCAGTAACCCTATTGGCCCTCGATCGAGGGCTTGCGAACCCCTGCTCTCGGTTGGTGAGGGCCGCAAACCCTCGATGTGGCCGGCCGAGGGTCGAGAGCCCTCGCTACGGGTCCAAACCCTAAAAAAAGAAAAGACAAAAATACAGTAAAAATTATTTAAAAAATTAGTTAAAAAATATAAATACTATTAAAAATTGCTGGCCAGTCAAATGGATTGAGTTGGTACAATTGCAAAAAAAATTAGGACTCAATTGGCAAAAAACAAAAACTTAAAACTGAATTGACACAAATAAATTGATGATTTTTTTGATAATTTTCCCGTTATGTTTTTGAGGTCCGAGGAAACTGGGAAACCATTTGGTAAGATACTCACGGTAACTGGTCTAGGAATCGACTTGTCTTTGCGTTCATTTGTTTAGGAAGATACCGCTTCATACAACATGTGGAACGCCGGACTATGTCGCTCCGGAGGTTTTGTCATCGTTTGTTCGATGTGCGAGCTGGAGTTGCCTTGTCATTTGAAGAATCCAATCTCATGGCACTGTATGAACAGATGGAAAAGGCTTCTGTCTCCTTCCTTGTCTTTCTGATCTATACCCACTTTCAACTGCGCAACAAACCACGTTACACCTTCCAAGTCTCAATTATCAGTGATTTGTCGTTCTGGTCATCTGCTGTATATCCCCAGGTGTCCGGTGAAGACGGAATGATAAGAAAAAGAAAAGGGTAATCTAAGAACTTGCACGGGAGTGCTAAATTATCACCGGGGTAAAGGCTTCTGTCTTCTTCTGATTCGCATGATTCACCTGTAGCAGATGGAAATTTGCTCCCAATTGTGGTGTCGGTATTCGAAGCCAAATTGCAAAGAAATTTATCAGAAGAATTCTGGATCCTAACCCCGTGACGGTTCACTCTTGCTGGCCACTTTCTTTGCTATCCGGTGTGCATCCACATGTAATGACTGTTTCAAAAGATTTTAGTCCCCTTCTCATCGATCCAGTCGTAAATGTCCGTTAATTACATCTCTTTATCTGTGTTGAATTCGTGGAGCAGCAAATCACGATCCCAGAAGTTATCGAGAACAAGTGGTTTAAGAAAGGATGCAAGCCTCCAACTTTTGAACAAGCCAATGTTAGTCCCAAAGACATCAACATTACCTTCAGTGAGACCAGGGGGCGCGAGATCCATCTCTCTACATCCACCTGTAGGTGTAAATATACATAGTGATTCAGTGGTCCTGAAAGACGAGAAGTGACTTCTGCGTGTGCCTGTGTGCCATCTCGGTATCAGGACACCGAAAACCTTGTTGTGGAGAGGCGAGACAAAGGGCCTGTTGCCCTGGCCGCTCCGAATATGCGTTCGAGCTCTTCTCAACCTGCCACGTTCTCAACCTTGGTACCCTTTTCCAGAAGCCAATGGTATGTCTGGTCAGCTTAGTTAACAGAAGTAAGTTACCTACAGTGTTGCTTTCAGTAAAATGAACACTGAAAAGACTCGTCAATGTCTGTTTTTGCAGTCTTTCTTAGTAATATGTTCAGAAAGAATAACTCGGAGTAATGCCGGGTTTGTTTGTAGCCTAAAACTTTATATAGCCAACCTCAATCCATTGTTCAGAAACTAGTTAGAAGAGAAACCAGATTCACATCAAGATGCTCAGCCGGCAAGATAATTGCGAAGATTAAGGAAGCTGCATTGTTGTTTCGACATAACAAAGAGCAACTTCAAGGCACTGAGCACACGATCTCTTGTTCTCTGCTTGCGTCCTGCCATTTGAGTATTCAGACAGGATAGTTAACGTTTTCAAGGCCTTTTCACCATGAACGTTATTGGCCCTTTCTAAAGATAAGCTTCCATCTCTAGAAATCATCTTCCCTGAAGAAGCTTAATTCATCAGGATCAAGTTCTTTGGAACTTGATGGCTCGTGATAAAGTTCATATGGTTTTGATTCTCATTTTACTCTTTCACGAGATACTTTCTCAGGAGAAAGTCCTCTGACACTATAACAAGAATAAATGTATATAAGATCAGCATGAATCTGAGTAGGTAACAACTGGATTTACCGCTCAATCTAAAATCTTTTTGTCAGAGGAAGGTTCTTGGAGGAAAGATTGGAAGGAAAGGCCACTTAGCGGTCGCAACTGAGACTCCCTAATGCAGAGAATTTTCTTTACTCCACATTGCTGTCTACCAAACGACACTCACTAATGCAGAGAATTTTCATCCCAAAAGTTTTAGCACTCTTTTCTTTGTCCGGAATTCATTCTCAGTACTTCAACTGCATAATGCCGGGTTCTGTGTCAGACTTTTGCGGTGGCACCTTCACTGTACATGGTTGAACTTCACAAAGTCAGGCAGAGATGCCCCGGATTTTCATATGGTACAGTGTCTGAATCCCGCAGCATTTTTGTTGACCTGTTCGTGTTTGATTTTCAAATATTTATTGATATAAAAGATGGTAGGGCTTCAGCATTTCTTTAACCTATTCACGTTTCTTGGGCAAGAGCGATGAGATTATGTGCTCTCTGAAAGTTAGCTTGCAGCAATAACTAGAAAGATTTTGGAGCACTCACATACAAAACTCATGGAACATGTCTCAGCGGGAAGCCAATGCTAGATAAGCCATAAGCTTTAGACCAAATTAGATTATAGCTGCTAAGTTCCAAAAAACAACTAGGTTTTCCTTCTAAATTGTTCAATGTTAGCCCACTTTTTTTTTTGATCAAATGTTAGCCCACTTAAGACGACGAAAATGCTGCATTTGTCTTTGCAGTTTAGCGCATTAATTTCTCCTGATGAAGAAGACAGTCACATTCATCTTTCCTCTTTGCCAGAGGCGTCACGGTTGATTAACATAAGTCGTTAGAACATTTAAATATTAAACTAAGTCCTCCTCTAACTTTTAGCTTTTAGACAAGTTGGGTCCTCAATTTCTACATCAAAGCAGGAGGTCCTGGGTTCTCCACGCCTCTCTTTTTGCCTCCCTATACAGTGATTATTTTTTTTTGCGCTTTGGTCTTTGGCCAGCCTAGCGGGGCAGTTAGGGCACTCTGTATATTCACACGTCTTTACATAATGGCTTAAGCTCTTGGATAAGTTGGTGGTGGTATCAGCGTACCTATAGGAAGCTAATATGACTGAACTTGGGCCGCTTCTCGAACTGCTGCTTTTCCTATTTACTTTCTGGAATCCTTTGCTATGTTCATCTTGTACAAACAGATTAGAGAACCGCTTTCCTTTGATCAGACTAATCTTTTTGCCCGCTGGAAAAAGGGGGGGAAACAAGATTAGGATTAGAACTGAAAATTTGGCTGACCGATCTTATCAGAGAGCACTCTGTTGTTCTCGATATTGTAGAACGGAGAATCGGTCTTGGGAATGCACTTACTAGGGCAAGAAGAAGGTCCTTTCTTGTGTGGTAGAACTTGGCGAGTGATGGCTTGTTTATTGCAGTTTGACAAGAATCTGGCAAGCTGTCTGAAGAATATTGTTTGGAGATCAGATGAAAACATAGCAGAACAAGATGAAGGTATTCGCTAAAAGTTTCTGGACCTAAGATTTCTCTTACTCAGGGTACAAAAATAACGCCATCCCGCTGAATTACAGAGGATGTTTCAGTCAATTAAGTGAAATGACAGTTGCGCATAGGGTATATTACTGACATATGACTATCATCTTGTTCTATATGGTCACTGAAACAAGCGTAAATGATCAACAAGAATGAGACCGGTCACCCATTGAAGATGCATAATGCAGCATCATGATAGAGCTAGAGAAGTACGGACATGCCAAAGAGTGAAATGAAGTCATCTTTCTTAGATACTGTTCTGGAGCTCGTGGGCAAACTTCAGATCATACCTGAATGACAAGACGATGCGGCACATCCCTTTTTTTCTCATTTGGCTGCGAGGTTACCAGTTTCAATCTTAGACCTGAGTGCCTGGTGTGGAAACTCTGTGGATAGCAATTGATGACTAAACTTGATACTGGGTCATATGAAAGACTGGCAAGGTCCTAACATTTGAAGTAGAAAGCCATGTCTGCAATCAGGTGAGTTTCCAAAGCTTTCTTGGACGACACTTCACCTCCGTGTTTCGAAAGCTTTATCACGCAATTCTCCCCTGATATGAGTGTGACTGCGGTTCCGCCTTTTCAAACTTTGCCGTAAGCATCGAAGCCGGGAAAATCCGAGTCATACAAAGAGCTCGAATGGATTTTGCCCGATAGTCATGTCAAATTCAATTTGGCTCTTTTTTCACCTCTTTATAGGCGGAAGTCCTTTTTTTGGTCGAAAGGCGGAAGTCTTCTTGCTTCAAATACGGACTTTAACTAATTTTTGAACCGTTTTTCTTCACAATTCCTAGCATTGCTCATTCTAATGCTTTCGTTATCTTGGATGATTTTGTCGGTCCAATCTGAGACGTATCCGAAATTTATTCAGGAGTTCGAATCTCGATTTTGAAAGCAGATTAAATAGTGGAACGAACTTTTTCTCTTCTGGTATCCATACGAAAGCAATGTACAATTCTGACAAAAAAAAAAAAAAAAAACAAGCAATGTACAGACAAAGAAGAAGATGAAGGGACCCACAGCCTCATCCAGCTCCATCAAGTCCCTGCCCTATCAGCTCGCCGAACTCCTCATCGGTGCTCTTGAGCATCACAGGCAAGGCCAATCTAACCCCACTCTTGACCACTTCCATGTGCCTCGGCTTTATCCTCTTCTCCAAGCTGAAGGCGAAGTACTGAGGGAAGTCCCTCAGCTCCTCCAGCCTCCCCCCCATCTCCACAGAGAAGTAGTCGAACTTCGGCTTGAAGTTGTTCTCGATGCTGAAGGTGAACAGGGCAGGGCACCTCCGGACCATCCCGACCGCCTCGCCCCGCGAGAACCCGAGGCTCTCCAGGTGCTTGAGCTTCGGGATCAGCGTGTTCTCCACGCTGGACACCAGCAGGATCGGGTCCTGGTAGGCCAGGGCATGGAGGTCCCGGAAGCCAAGCCTCTGGAGGTAAAACAGAGCAGGCCTGAGCTGGTCTCGGACGCTCGACACCAGCAGCCTCGGACACTTGTTGATGGGCCTCCGGAAGTCATGGTCGGGGACGCGGAGGTCCCGGGACAGGAAACCGAGGACGGGGCAAAGGTCGGATTCGATGTCCGCAGTGAGGAGATTGGGGCACATACCGAAGATCCGGGCCAGGTCCTTCTGGTGGATGCCCTTGGACTGGAGGAAGGAGACAACGGAGTGGATGGAGTCGAGGGAGGCGCCACGGAGGGACGGGTTGAGGGCGAGGGCCCGGCTCGCGTCGACGCCCATGATCTCGAGGCAGAGGATCTTCTCCTTGAACTGGAGGGAGATGTGGGGGTGGGTTGGGGTGTAGAGTGGGTGTTTGTGGAGGAGGCTCTTGGGGAGCTTTGTGGCCAATTGGGTTGTGGTGGAGGTTGAGAGGGAAGATGGCGGCGGCGGCGGCGGCGGCGATGGGTTTGTGGAAGAGCAGCGAATGGGAGAGTGGAGTGGTGATGCTCTCATGGTTGATGGCGAATGTGAGCTTCTCTGGTTTGGTGTTGAGGTAGACGATGCTCCCTCCGGTTATTGGATGTGACACGTGGAGATTAGGCAGAAAGTTATTGGCTGGTGCTGGATTGTGCGGATTATTGTTTGGGTGGTGAAAACTTCAAATTATATAGTCGTTTGTACCGTTTGGGGGAAAAAAAAATTAAGATAAAGTCGTTTGTTAACTCAATTTTGGCCCCAAAGCACGTTGAGAAAATGTACGCAAATGACCTTCGAAATTTGATCCGATGTACCGTATTATTTTTTTGACTTTTTATTTTTTCAATATCGTCTTTAGACTATTAGTAAATGTTCAACTTGTAGTCTCTAGACTATATGTCCTTCCCTCAATTTTAAATTAGGATTAATATCATGAAAAATTTCAAATTGGTATACCCGTGATAAATTTACTTCAAACTATATTTTTGATCACGAAAAACTCCAAACTAGTACATATTTGATAAATGTACCAAAAACTATTTTTTTTTACCGTAGAAAACCACAAGTTGGTACACTTGTGATAAATTTACTCCAAAACTATTTTTTTTACCATAAAAAACTCAAAACCGGTACACCCGTGATAAATATACTATTCGTTATTAATATCTAGAAAAATTCCAAACCGATATACTTATAACAAACGGAAAGTAAAAATCCCAAACAAATATACCCGTCTATTACCAATTATCATCCAAATCAATAATTTGAAGTAAAATTTAACAAAAAATTAACAGAGGGTAAATTTGTCACGGTTGTATCGGTTTGAGGTAAATTTGTTATAGGTATACTAGTTTGGGACATTTCGTGGTAAAAAAATATATTTTTGGGTAAATTTATCACAGATGAACTGATTTAAGATTTTTCATGATATTATCCCTTCAAATTAACAACATTTGCTGATGTCCAACCTATTAAGTTTGAGCCATGGACAATAAAAAAGGTTACATGTAGATTGTCTAAATAACATATTCATCTCTAACTATAATCTTGTTTTACTTAATGCCATGTTTGTATGCATGGCAAAATTATCAAAATAGTCTTAAACATATTACAATCGTGCCAATTTAGTCATAATTTTTTTTGTCAATTGAGTCCTAAATCTTTTGCATTTGTACAATTCAGTCCATTTTTCTAGTCGGCATTGAAGTGGACAATATTTAATAATATTTTATTATATTTTAAAAATTTTAAAAACAATCTTAAACATATTACAATCGTGCCAATTTAGTCATAATTGTTTTGTCAATTGAGTCCTAAATCTTTTGCATTTGTACAATTCAGTCCATTTTTCTAGTCGGCATTGAAGTGGACAATATTTAATAATATTTTATTATATTTTTTAAAAATTTTAATATTATTTTAGAAATTTTTATTTTTTTTTGTTTTCTTTTATTTTTTCTTCCTTCTTTGTTTTTTGCTTGCAACTTTGATCGCCTTCATGCACGGCCTGCGAGAACATGGCGAGGCTACCCTTGTTAAGATCCGGGCGAGGCCGGGCGAGGGCCGTGATGTGACGATCCCAAAACCTTTGCCTTGTTATTCTACCTTTGAACTAATTTCTTTATTATTTTACGCCAATCTTTATTCTCTATTTATGAAAACGTTAGTAGCCAACCTAATTTAACGTACATAGCAACTTTCAAGATATTTATAAACCTACTTAGATTTTATATATGCATCAAGTATATCTTACAATATTCATTGTCTTCCCTTAAAAATGTACAATCAAAATTTAGGAAGGTAATCCCTACTATACTACTTCGTCTGATCTTTCTACTACTAAACTGTCAAGACTCCTTTCTTGCATAAGTTGCGCAATGGGCCTATGAGCATTCTTCCACCTACTTTTTGACGCTAGTTTCTACATTAACGACTTCCTGCTAGGAATATTTCATGTAAGTTGGCAACCCAAACAACGGGGCACGAGGCGAATCCATCTTAGTTTCCTGAAAAATAAGGGATGAGCATACAGCCTAGTAGGAAAGAACACTAGTTTCGAGATAGAGTAGAAGTTATAACACCTGATGTCGTGAACCACAAAGCTATCCTATGATCCATTTACTCAAACCATCAAGCATGACACTAGTCATAATATCAAGCATGCATTAATAAATGCTAAAGGCTTTTCTTTTCACTTTCTAGTCTTAATTTCCCGAGCTTTTGACTTTTCAGGACAATCTTGTTTGATATCACATAAAACGTCAAGCATAAATCAAGAAAAGCAATATGCAATCTTTTCTTTCACTTATCATGCATCCCTTTTTCCAAGGTTATAGCGGGACTTTCGATACCGAGCATCGTCGCCACCGTACGTGTACAAGGGAACATAAAATTCAATCACTTGATAAACGACGTCCGCGCCATTGCCTCAAGGAAACTTTTGACCGATGACGGTTATCAATTCCGTTGTCGCGAATAACGTCCACTTTAAACTCATGTCATTTACCCCCTAGCCCCTGCACCGTAGCTTAGCTAACGGTGGTGATCATCATTTTTTAATGGCAATCACATACTTACATATACATGACCTCTTTATTATCTTTGATTAGGATTATTCTACCATCCACACATTGTAGGAATATTTATATACCGCATGCAATAAATACTTCTATACAAAAGCTATTTTGAGGTCGAGAACCTTAGCTGGTATCAGAGCCAGGTTAAGGTGGATCCAGGTGTATGTTAAGCTCATATAGAAGGAAATCCCACAAAAAATTTAGATTTTTCCAGACAGGATAAGGACAAGTTTGGGAGATTTGTGAGTGAGACTCGGAACAACGGGATCAAAGACTTTGAGTGATGGGATCAATAATTTCTGGCTGGATGATGAAAAGTCTTTAGATATCCACAAATTCTCGAAATTGATTTTTAAATAATAAGCCGGTGGGCACAACTCTGAGTTGCGGAAGTTGGGCTAGAATATCCCAGCCAGTGATAAGATTCTTGTTAGGATGAATCATCGATGTTTAATATGTAGCTCATTTATCATTCATTTGGACATGAATCATCGATGTTTAAAAATGGGTATTTGAAACTGAAGATCATCTTGCATGAGCTAGGAAACAAGGATGAAGTCACGAACCACTAATTGTATTATCAACTATAGGTTATGGGTATGAGGACTATGAAGTTTGATTGTGAGAATTTCCATGGATTGAGTCGGAATTAAGGATTAGCGTGCATGTGGTAATTTGGTTATGTCTCGATGAGGGCTTAAGAGCTTTGTTTGTTGTCCCAATGAGTTTATTTGAAGCCCTTGTGTGCAAGATTAGTGAAATCTATGGGTGAATTGTTGGAGCAGACAACAAAATGATATGGGCAGTGTTAATAGAGATTAGGCCATGTACTTTATCAAAGGGACAGAGGAGTTCCATATTTGGCTTGCTGATTATTAAAACTCGAATGGTCTCCTTGTTGCTCGAGATTGAGTGAGTCCATGACTAGGATGTCTCTAATCAGTAGTGATACGTGATTTGGGGAGAGAAAAGGTGTAGTGGCTGAGGGTTCTAAGGGTGAATTATGAGTTGCATTGTTGAGATTTGGGTGAATCAGTTTGGTGGACAGACTATCAATGTGGGCATTGAATCGAGTTGATTGAGAAAGTTAGGGCTCGGTCATGGATGCGACGGGGCTTTGTTTAATTTGCTTGTTATTACTTTTGGCACGATTAATGTTTTTGAATGTTGAGTTAGAGGAATTCATGGATGGATAGATGAAATAGAGCGGGGGTTAGCGGTAGTAAGTGAGGATAGATTTAGTATTGATCAGTGGTATGTCGAAGTGCCTTACATTTTATGCTATTGGCACTATTGATGTTAGTAAAGGTAGAGTTTGCAAAAGTTGGGGTCCTTTAGTTGAGATTGGCTGCGGGTTGTGTATGGGTTCGTAAGATAGGTGCGATCATGGTGTAGCACGAGAGTTGTAGTGTAGGTCTTGAGGCTTGCATAGTGATTGATTATTTACGAACCTTGATATAAAGGCTACGTTTGATTGAAATAGTTAATACCCCCATCCTTGTATGGCGTGTCGCATATGTATTGACTTGCATAACATTTCACTCATTTAGAGGATAAAGTTGAGGCCACGGAAATGACACGAGCTCAATTATCCCTGAGGGAGGCGGAATGCCCTAGTAGTGGCACCAGGAGGACCACTTGTTGACGTGAAGCCTTGGAGTCGGGGTTCCATGGCTAGAGGAGTTGCCATCAAGGTCGACAGTGGGGCCAGGTAAAAGTAATAATGTTACGAATTGGTAATTGGACTTGGGTGCAATGATGGCACACAATGTACTTGGGAGTGTATGCGTTCATTCATGTGCATTTCATAAAGTCCATATGACTCCGTGCTGTGTACCAAATTCTAATTGTTACCTTTATTGCGATCGTTGCTTAATTTATTGTGGACTTGAACGGTATGATGAATCGAGCGAGCATTAGAGTGATTGAATCTACTTGCTAAGTTCCGTGAGTGAGTTGAAACACTATGTAGGATTGGCCGAGAAGTCACCAATTGGATGTGAAATAGAATCAAGGTTACTTGGGCATTTGAGTACAAGGTTGGTGGGAAGAATTTGTGGAGTTTGAGGTTCATTGTGTTAGGTTATCTATTAGACCTCAAATGTCTTGAAGTTCCTTTTGTATTCAGATTGTGGATGTTTTGCTTAGGTTCTATTGCTTATTTGCTTATTGCGATCTATTTGACTGAATGAGTGAATGGACGGCCTATTCATTAGGCTAGAAGTTTTACCTGCTGAGCTATTGTTAGTTTACCCCTATTTGGGGACTATCTTTTTAAATGCTTGAGTAAGGAATGGGATCGAGCCTTGAAGACGGTAGCCAAGACAAAGCTAGTTGATTGTGTTGATAGAATGAAAGTAGTCATCATAGTCTGTAACATTTGAACTTCTATAAAGAATTTTCCAAAAAGGAATATGCATTTGTATCACCCACTTATTGGTTTCAACTTAATCAGTATTTAAAATCTTTCGCCGCATGAGAATATTTACCCGACAATGATAATAGTTAGATGTGACGGCCTAGGACATCACGGCTCTGTTGGTAGTACCCGGAGTGGGGGTGCTATAGCTTTAAGTTGGTATTAGAGTGAGGTTAGTAGAGTGATAAGGTGAGCTAGAGACTAATTTGTTTGGTAAGGACAAATACGCATAAAACTTACAAGTGTATGTAATTGTGATTGCTCATGATTGGCAGTAGCTTATGCTACTTATTAGCTAAAATGAAAATTGGTCCCTACTAGCGATTAGTGAATAATGTGTAAAAGATCTTGAAGCACGATGAGAAGATCCAGAAGCTTAAGATGAGAAGATCAAGCGTGAATCCAAGAGTGGGTGGAATCTTGGAAACATTTGTAACTGTAGGAGCCTTATTGGAAAGACCAGCTCAACAACAAGCGGTGGTAGGAGGTGGTAAACGCCGTATCCAAGGACTAGTTGAGCGATTCCCGAAGTTGAAACTACTCATGTTCCTTGGAAACGGAAATCCAGAGGAGGCAGAGCAATGAGTTGGTGGAATGGAGAAAATCTTTGGTCTGTTAAGTCGTCATCATATCGATAAAGTGACTTTGGCTGAATACCAGCTTGAAAGAAATGCAGAACATTGGTGGAGAACATCTAAGCAAATGGTGTGCCTAGCTGGTACAGCAGTCACATGGGAAGTATTTATCAAACTATACTCAAGACAAGGAAATAACAGAGTTCATGCAATTAAGTTAGGAGGATTTGACATTAGACCAATATGACGTGATGTTTCTGAACTCTCAGGTTCGCTCCACAAATGGTTGAAAATATTAAGGATAAAGCGAAGGGATTTTTAGATGGACTAAGGGATGCCATTAGGAGGCAGTTGGTGCCCTTCAATATAGTGGATTGTAATGAACTCTACAAGCGAGCTCAACTCATGGAGCAAGGGTTTATGAAGGAAAGAGCGAAGGAAGTAATTCAATCAAGGCCAAATCACCAAGTTACAAATTTTAGATGCGACAAAAGGTCAATGCAATTAGGATAAATCCAGTTTGGAATTTGTAGGAGATGGGGTACTGAAGGATTTGCCATTGGTTTCGGCACTAGAAGCACATCTATTTCTAGAGGACAGATATTAAGGATATCTAGCAGTGGCAAATGATTGAACAAAAGGAGAAGAGAAGCTTGAAGAACCTCTAATGATCCGAGAGTTTTCAAAGTCTAAATTGCTTATCATGCTGAGACTGCTTTTTAGGTTTGAAACCGAATCTCTTTGGAGCCTGAAATGACTTATGAGTCTGAATTGCTTTATCAGTTTAAGCTGCTTTTTGAATTTGGACTGCATATCTGGGTGTTGAAATGTTTCTAGATCTGATATATTTTCTAAAATCTGAGTCATTTCCAAAACCTTTAGAGTCTGATTCGCTTTTAGAGGTTTCTGAATTTGAAAAGGTGCCGAGCTTGATATGTGAAGGCGCATCTTGGAGTTGAGATGCATTGTTCTACGAACTGGTTTGCAAAATGAGTTTTGTGATTGAGAACTGCTTTACAAAAGAAAATATTTTTGGAGGCTAAATTTTATGAAAAGGCTAAGTTTGTTCTGGTCTGTGAAACTAACTTGAGATACTGATTATGATTGTTTTGTAGCTTAACAAAGATATTGTTGTGAGGTAATTTGTGATTTTAAACTAAAATGTCTTCAATGGTTGAGATGCTTCATATTTCTGAGTAAATTGGTTTCAAAGTCTAAGCTATTTTCAGTTTCTCAATTAACATGATCTCAAAGCTTGAGGTATTTTGTGCTTCTGAACTAAACTATTTTCAAAGGTTGGATGCTTTATGCTTTTGAATTAAATTGTTTTCAAAGTCTAAGGTTTTTCCTAAGTCTGAAACTAAGTTGATTGCAAAGTTTACGATGTATTCTCTTGTTAAATGACGTTCTAGGATCAATGAAGATTTAGACAGAAATGATTTATTGGAGTGGCATAGCAGAAGCGTAGTGAGGCTGCATCCATTTGGAGAGCTATTATGTTAAGGGATTAAGGAGAAATTTTGGAGGTGTTAGCATACCGATGTGGATGGAACCATTAAAGGATTACAACTATGAGATCCTATGCCATACGGGGAAGGCGAATAAGATTGTCGATGCTCTCAGTCGAAAGTCGATAATGATAGAGAGTGTGATAGCTCGAGAATGGAGTCTATTGGAGAAAGCCTCACACTCCGAGTTTAAGGTCGAGATGAATGCTTGTGGGATGATTCTAACTACCCTGAGGATCGACCCAGAAATTGAACAAAGGATTAAGATTATTACAACAAGTAGAACCTGAGATTTTGAAAATCTGAGGAGAAGTAGTGGACAGGAAACCGGAGCTTAAAAAGAAAACCAATGGATGGAACAATAAAGTTCTAGGGACAACGATGTATACCTAAAGACGAAGGGTTGAGGAAGGAGATACTAATGGAAGCACAAAGAAGTAAACATAGTATTCATCTGGAGAATACGAGGATGTGTGGTAGTTTTAGTGAACACTATTAGTGGAAGGGAGTGAAGGTTGATGACGCAAAACATGCCTTAACATGTTTGACCATAGGACTGTTGAAGTGTTATATGAAAAGGGTCTGTAGAACTCCTGTCTATTGGGACAAAGTAGGAAAACAAAGTTTGATAGGACCCAAATTGGTGCAACTTGCCACCGATATGATAAAGCTAATATGAGATCGACTGGGGACGGCCTGATGTCAACAAAAGAGTTATGCAGATAGATGTAAGAGGCCCTTGGAGTCTGAAACGAGTGATTACATATTCCTAAAGGTGTTACCAATGAAAGGAGTCTTGAGGTTTGGTAAGAAGGAGAAGTTAAACTGAGATTCATTGGACCCTTTGAGATTCTTGAAAGGGTCAGAGAAATGGCGTATCAGCTAGCTTGACTGCCGAAGTTGTCAGGCGTACATGATGACTTCCATATGTTGAAGTTAAGGAAGTATCGACATGACTCGTCTTATATATTGGATTTTGAGGTGATTGATGCGGGAGCAAGGGTCACGTATATAGAGAAACCAGTGAAAATATTAGATCGAAGGGAACAAGTTATGAGGAATAAGGTCATTCCTCTAGTCAAAGTATTGAGGTAACATCATGATACAGAAGAAGCCACTTGGGAAAGTGAGGAACTAATGAAGCGATAGTATCCAGAATTGTTTGATAATGGAACAAAGACCTAAATTGCGAGGACACAATTTTCTTAAGGGGGAGGAACTGTAGCATCCTTAAAACCAGCTCCCCAAGTTGGAGTTATTTTGATTGTAATACTCAATTACTCTTGAAGTGAATTGTAATTTGAGATAAGGACGCCTTTCCCAATAAAAGTCCATATTCCTATACGAAGGTCATTTTAGATATATTGTGAAAGGTATTCACAATAAGCTATATAGAGTGTAGTTGACCTGGAAAATGTGTGACGTTACAAACAGGTGTAAAATCTCAAAATACATGGCTAGGTAGCGCGACTAATTGAGCAAACCTAAGGACGGACTATTTCCTTAGAGTCTAGCATTTAGATTGCACCATATTGAAATAACAACTCGTTGATCGCGACAATTTACGTGAATAAGAGCAAGGGACTAGGAGTGGCAGATTAGAGAAGTGCAGCTCTAATCATGAGGAGGATTTAAAATGTAACGAATAAAAGGAATAAACGATGTCGGTGGGGGTGTCGTGCACAACCTAGAGGGATTGACATGGAAAAGAGCTGCCACTTGGCAGGTTACTTCTCAAGCTTACTAGATGAAGCTCATTACGAGCTTGGGGAAATGCTAATTTCATCATTGTGAGCACAACTTCATGTGATCCGTCAGAATGCTCACCAGAAGAACTTACCGTTTTATTTTTCTTCAAATTGTTTTTGAAGGATGAAATAATTTCTATAAAGTCTAGTTCAAAGAGTGCTCCGCATCAAATCCAGTACCATCGATATATAGCCGAAGTGTACATGACAAAATTAAGGATTCAAAAGGGAGTAATTTCAAGCAAAATTGGCTAGGGACAGGCAGCTAATTCAGGTTGTTCGTGTGCACAAAAGAAAAAAGGAAGGGCATTGAAGTGGCGGATGAGCACCTAAGAACTAGCAATTTCAATTGGGTGACGTGGGGTGGTAATATTTGGTGGACTAAAAAATTGGGAGGCGGCAAACTAGGAATGGCCATGTGCACAATTGTGAAGTGAAATTAGGGTATTGGCAGTGCATAAATGTGAGAGAAGGAAGAAAAGATAGCCGTGTATACCTCTTGAAAATGGTAGAATAAGGAATGAACATGACACTTGGCAGGATGCTTCTCACAATCAGCAAGGTTGTAATCATTAGAACACATGGTGAAGAGAAGCCATCATTTCCTCACTCACTTCGTGCAATCCACCCCTAAGAAGATAGAAAGGGGGCTTTCACATTATTTTGAAACTCATGGGATGACACTCTTTCTCGCGGGTTTCAGCGCAAGCTGACAGAGAAATGGCTCGTTTGAGCTTTTCCGGAAGGTGAATTGAGCTCCGTTTTTTCCTATGCAACCGTAAGATCATGGAGAACATGGATATAAGGGTGGATTAAAGAGTTGAGATATTTTTGTGGTTTTGAGCAAAAAATAAGCTGGATGAGGAGACCAACAATTCGTTCGGTGTGATTCGGACTTCATTTTTCTTCGTACACGATCCCAGGCAAGTGGACTTCCATCCCTACCACTATGTTGCTCATTTATCATTCACTTGGACATGAATTGTCGATGTTTAAAAATGGGTATTTGAAATTGAAGATTGTCTTGCATGAGCTAGGAAACGAGGATGAAGTGACAAAATACTGCTTGCATTATCAACTATAGGTTATGGGTATGAGGAATATGAAGTTTGATTGTGTGAATTTTCATGGATTGAGCTAGAGTTAAGGATTAGCATGCATGTGGTAATTTGGTTATGTCTCGAGAAGGGCTTAAGAGCTTTGTGTGTTGTCCCAATGAGTGGATTTGAAGCCCTTATGAGCAAGATTAGTGAATCTATGGGAGAATTGTTGGAGCAAACGACGAAATGAGATGGGCAGTGTTAATAGAGATTAGGCCGTGTACTTTATGAAAAGGACAGAGGAGTTCCATGTTTGGCTTGCTGATTTTTAAGACTCGAATGGTCTCCTTGTTGCTCGAGAATGAGTGAGCCCATGACTAGGATATCTCTAATCAGTAGTGATGTGAGATTTGGGGAGAGAAAAGGTGTCGTGGCCGAGGGCTCTAAGGGTGAATTGTGAGTTGCATCGTTGAGGTTTGGCTAAATCAATTTGGTGGACAAACTATCAATGTGGACGTTGAACCGAATTGATTAAGATAGTTAGGGCTCAGTCATAGATGCAATGAGCTTTGTTTAATTTGCTTATTATTACTATTGGCACGATTAATGTTTTTGAATATCGAGTTAAAGCAATTGACGGATGGATCGACGAAATAGAGCGGGGGTTAGCGGTAGAGCGTGAGGACAGATTCAGTATTGATGAGTGGTACGTCGAAGTGTCTTACATGTTATGCTATTAGCGCTATTGATGTTAGTAAAGGTAGAGTTCGCGAATTTGGGGTCATTTGGTTGAGATTGGCTGTAGGTTGTGTGTAGGTTCGCAAGATAGGTACGGCCATGGTGTAGCACGAGAGTTGTAGTATGGGTATTTGGGCTTGCATAGTGATTGATTATTTATCGACCTTGATATAAAAGGCTACGTTTGATTGAAATAGTTGATACCCACATCATTGTATTGTGTATCGCATATGTATTGACTTGCATAACATTGCTCTCATTTGGCAGATAGCGTTGAGGCCACGGAAATGGTATGTGCTCAATTATCCTCGAGGGTGGCGGCATGCCCCGGTAGTGGCACTGGAAGGATCGTTTGTTGACGTGAAGCCTCGAAGTGAGGGTTCCATGGCTGGAGAAGTTGCCATACAAATCGGCATTAGGGCCGGGCAAAAGTGATAACGTTACGAGTCGATAATTGGACTCGAGTGCAATGATGGCAAGCAATGTACTTGGGAGTGCATGCATTTATTCATTCGCATTTCATAAAGTTCATATGATTCCTTGCTGTGTACCAAATTCTAATTGTTACCCTTATTGCAATCGTTGCTTAATTTGTTATGGACTCAAAGGTATGATGAATCGAGCGTGCGTTAGAGTGATTGAATCTACTTGCTAAGTTTCTTGAGTGAGTTGAAACTCTATGTAGGATTGGCCAAGTAGTCACCAATTGGATGTGGAATAGAATCAAGGTTACTTGGGCGTTTGGCTGCGAGGATGGTGGTAAGCATTCGTGGAGCCCGGGGTTCATTGTGTTAGGTTATCTATTAGACCTCGAATGTCTTGAAGTTCCTTTTGTATTCGGATTGTGGATGTTTTTCTTAGGTTCTATTGCTTGTCCGCTTATCAAGATCTACTTGATCGAATGATTGAATGGACGGCGTAGTCTATAGGCTAGAAGTTTTAACTGCTGAGTTGTTGTTAGCTTACCCATATTTGGAGGCTATCTTTTCGGATACTCGGGTAAGGAATGGAATCGAGCCCCGAAGAAAATGGCCAAGACAAAGCTAGTTGATTGTGTCGATAGGATGAAAATAGTCATCATAATCCGTAACATTTGAAATTACGTAAAGAATTTTCCAAAAAGGAATATGTATTTATATCACCCACTTGTTGATTTCAACTTAATCATTATTTAAAATCTTCCGCTGCATGCGAATATTTGCCCGATAATGATAATAGTTAAATGTAACGGCTTGGGACGTTACGGCTCTATTGGAAGTACCCGGAGTGGGGGTGCTACATTCTATTCCGAAGTCCTTTATCCTTGGCTGGTGGTTCTCCTTTAAGCCTTGGTGGTAAACTTCATTGATCCCGATCTTATTCTTTGGCTGGTGGCGCATCCATTACACCTTGAACAAATTGTATTCTATCTTGCATTTTAACATCCAACCTTCGATCCATCTCTACATACTACGATCTTCTACACTTCCTTCCACAATCACTCAAATATACTTGCCCTCCCTCGCAACCACATCAAATTGGTATCAAAGCTGTAGGTTGAACTCGTTTTAAGTTATTCCTTTCTATTATTAACATCATTCTACAAATGGAGGATAACCGTGTTCCAAGGGGTTTGGCTTTGGAGCAATCGCATAATGAAAGGCTAGAGATCGTGCCATCGAAGCTCTTTAAAGATAAATGGAGCGAGTTCTCGGTCTTTTGAAAAATCCAGCAAGACAAGAACAACCAGGAAGGCGTCCTAATAATCAACCTCAGCGTGATGATCCAGGTTCTCATCAAAATTTTGGTGATGATTCCGATTCCATTGGAAGCAATTCTAGTGACCAAGTCCGAAGAAGAAGAAGAAGGCATGAAGAGAATAATAATGAAGTTAGAGTGGAGGCACTAGAGTTTGAAGGTAACCTTAATCCAGACGACTTCGTCGATTGGCTTTATAATATCGAACGTGTGTTCGATTTCCACTCATACTCAGACGAAAAGTGATGCAAAATTTCTATTATCAAACTAAAGAAATATGCTTCGTTTGGTGGGAGAATTTGAAGAACCAAAGGGTTCATGATGGGAAAAGTCGCATCAAATCTTGGGAGAAACTCAAGAAACTCATGAAGAAGAGGCTCTTGCCCAATGACTATAAGCAAGACTTGTTCGTCAAGATGAATTCCCTCCAGCAACATGGAATGAGCGTTGAAGAATATATTAGGGAGTTTGAACAACTCCTTATGAGGTGCGATATTCTTAGATTACCTAAGCAAACCATCGCTCATTTCCTTGGTGGGTTGAATTGAGAGATCGCTGATTTGGTTGAACTTCAACCATATTGGTCTTTCGAAGATGTTTGCAAACTGGCCACAAAAGTGGAGAAACAATTGAAGCATGGCAAAGTTTGTCGATCAAATCTTCGGCATGGGGACGTCCTTCTTTAAGGGTGGTTCTTCCGGTAAGGTCGAGAGTTCGTCAACAAAAGACAAAGTTAAGGAGAAAACCATGGAGTCGGTTACAAAAACTCCTAAAAGAATTGATAGTGGTAGTGGTCGAAGATGCTTATGTGTCAAGGTTATAGACACTTTCAATCCGAATATCCCAATCGAAGAATTATGACTCTTCAAGAGATAGAAAAGATCAACATGGGACTTCTAGAAGCTATGAAAGATGTCGACCAGATTCACACCGAATCTAAGGAGGAAAATGAAATTGTCGAGCGGGCGGACGAAGGAGAAGTGCTCGTTATTCGTAGAGCTTTACACACGACAATCTTTCCAACGACGGATGAGCAAAGAGAGAATATTTTCCAAACTCATTGCACCATTAACGAGAAGGTTTGTAACTTGATCATTGACGGGGGAAGCTGTACCATCGTGGCATCAACAACTCTAGTCAACAAGTTGAAGTTGAATCTTCTTACTTCCAAACACTCCCAACCGTACAAGTTACGATGGCTGAACTAGGGGAACGATCTCCGGGTAACTAAACAAGCCTTGATTTTGTTTTATATTAGGAAAAGTTATCGCGATCGGGTTCTATGTGATGTTATTCCAATGGATGCATGTCACCTATTATTGGGGAGGCCGTGGCAATTTGATCGAAATGCCATCCATGATGGATATAAAAATACCTACTCCTTCTAGAAAGAACATAAATGTATCACTCTTGCACCTTTATGCTTATCCATGATAGGCATAAATCAACTTGGAGAGGGAAACACTAGCAAAGAAAATTTGTTCTTCAATGAAACATAGGTGGAGATAGCCATTAGCAATATATATATATATATATATATATATATATATATATATATATATTGCTTTGCTTATGGTTGAAAAGCAAAAAGGCGAGATTGAGAGTTCCATGCATCCTAAAATGAAATCATTGATTGATGAGTTTAAAGATGTTTTTCCGGAGGATTAGCCACGTGAATTACCTCCCATAAGAGGTATTGAGCATCAAATCGATTTGATCTTGGGTGCTTCTCTACCAAATAAAGCTACTTATCGATGCAATCCGAAGGAAACAAAAGAGTTGCAACTACAAGTTGATGAGCTTATTGCAAGAGGATATGTACGGGAAAGCATGAGTCCATGTTCGGTGCCGGCCTAGCTTGTGTAAAAAAAGGATGGAATGTACGGGATGTGTGTCGCTAGTTGAGCCATCAACAACATCACAATCAAGTATAGGTACCCCATACCTATGTGTACCCTCAAAGAAGGACATACCTTTAGTTGACGGTTTAAACAAATATCTCTTATCACCCTTTGATTGTTTCTCTAAGAGTGTAAGGACTCGATCCATTTGTCGCTAGAGTTTCTCTATAGCATGGTCCTACCTTTCATTGTGTGTTTGCTCCATAGTAAAATCTCTTTGAACCTGATTAACCATTTCAATCTTTGTTTTTTTTAAATGAAAATGATAACATATGGTATCACTCAAAATGAGTTCGATCTATAGCTCTGATACCAACTTAATTTGTGCGCAGGATAGACAAATGCATTTTGAGTGATGCGGGAAGGAATTGAGGACAGAGCAAAGTGTGTGGCTATGATGTCCCAAGCTATCACCTTACTAACAAGCTTTGTTTCAATTTGATATTATATATAATAAAGTGCGCATGCGGAAGATAATATCAAACAACGATGCATGTCTTACAAGTGCAATCAAGGAGCAAGGTAGGCACACTTAAAAGGGTACGGCGTCATAAGGTTTCACTAAGTTGTATCACATGCAATAAGAACGTTTATAGCCAAATACAAAGGCAGGATTATATACATTGCCCTTTACTCAAACGAAACACAAAAAGTATATTGGGAGGATCAACAGAAAGAACTGCTCCCGAATACTATCCACAATCATCATTGGCGTGCTCTAAAGCCACTACTATCACCCGAAATCATAGGAACCCGGGTATCCGAAAAAAGGGTAACAACTAAATGGTGAGCCGAAACTTAGCAAGCAATACATCTAACCAAACGACTAAACTATTTATTCCTCGTTCGATCGGACATAAATTCACAACTTACACTAGCAATAAGGCAATTCTAGCCACAAGATACTAAGTTGCTAGTTAAATATGACATATGAACCATATAACTCCACAAAATCGCCTCCAAGGCTCACGGCCAAATGCCCATATACGATCTAACTTCAATTTACTTCTAAATGAAGGCAAACAAGGCGATCGGACCTTATAATCTAGTTACCCAAGAACTAAAGATGTGATGACCCAAGATAATCCCCTCTTTAAGAACCTATTCCAATTCATTTATTGAATATTTTGCATGATGTAACTTCCTTTACATTTCTTGGGCACGCAGATAAAGAGCAACCAAAACATCGAGACAGAAACTTCTTCACTAGAGTCTAACAACCCTTTTATTTACTATATATCATCTACTATTTAAACTTTACACAATTCCCCTATAGCACTACATCCAGTTGAGATTATGGAGAAAAAGGAAAAGGGTTGACTCACAACTTCTCCCATCAAACGAGCACATATATTCTACTCCATACTAACAACTTGGCCCTCAAGTCTCACAACACACCGACTACTACTTTACTCAGCCTGGAACTCCATGGTAGTTCTCTTCATATAGGCAACTGTCCTCCTTGGAAACCCGAGGATCGGTCGAAGTCTCGGATAGGTTCGACTAACCTGCCGTTGTTATTCAAGAGCTAACCCACGAACAATACTGGGACTCGCTCTATCCTATCCACGTTAAGCCGTACAATAGATTTTATTCTAGTAAACACAATACTAGAACCAACGCACTCTAGGTCCTTTTCTTGAATGTGCACTCCTATAACCATGCCGATACCTGGGACCAACTGAGCCATGCTAATTCCCCCGAAAATAATGGGATGGGCACACGATCCAGTAGAAAAAAGCACTAGTTTCGAAATAGAGTAGAAGTTATAACACCTGATATTGTGAACCACAAAGCTATCATGTGGTTCATTACTCAAATTTATCAAGCACGACATTAATTATAATGCCAATCATAAACTTATGACTACAACATACTTTACTTTTCCACTTTCGGGTTCTTACTTCTTAAACCTTTCATCATTCATAACAACTTCGTATGACATTTGTCACAATGTCAAGTATAAACATAATAAAAACAGCAAGCATTCTTTTCTTTTCACTTCTCAAACCTCTCATCGAGACTTCTGATCTTGAGTAACGTTATCATTGCACGTGCACAATGGCACATTTATTTCATATCATCATTAAGTAACAATGTCTATGCCATCACATCATCTAAAACTTTTAGTGAATGACGGCGGGTACATCCGTTGACGTTACCCCCGAGCTTGTACACCGTTGCTTTTCTTGCTAATAGTGGTGATCATCGTTTTTTAGTGGCAATCACATACTTGCACATGCATATCTCTTTATTATTTTTTATTAGGATTGTCATACCATCTATACGTTTTAAGAAAATTCCTATACCGCATGCGGTAAATACTTATACACACGAGAATGAGTTGAATTCTTAACCTATCTTTAGCAAGTTTTATACATATAATCCGGCACACATTTCATTTCATTTATAAAGAATAACCATGCATCCACTTCAATAAGCATTAAACTAACATCCCTACGTCAAAACTAGTAATCCTTCTACCTTTTTCGATGTAGAACTACTTGAGAACACATGAGGAATAAGCGAGATCACGGTTGAGCAAACAAGAATACGTGAGGGAGTTGGCGTGAGAGAGAGAGAGAGAGAGAGAGAGAGAGAGAGAGAGAGAGGGAGCCAGCGTGAGGGAGTTGGGGAAGTAGGCGTGAAAGAGAAGGAAGATAGAGAAGAAAGAGGAAATTAGTGGGTTATGGGGATTAAAGAAATCTTATCCTTATTTATACTATTTTTCCAACTTCTTCCCTAAGTTTCTTCATTAATGCTCTTGTTCGTTAAGTTCTTACTATCCATGTGAATGCATTTATGAATCTTGACTTTTTCCAACTTCTTCCCTAAGTTTTGTAAATGAACTTGCCCCGTTAAGTTCTTACTATCCATGTAAATGCATTTATGAATCTTGACTTTATTATTAAAAGTGACATTGATCTTATCCTAACCTTTAACGCTTGAAAATGACATTGATCTTGTACTTAAATAATTGACTTTGTATTGACTTACCATTGACTTGTGCATTGACTTACCATTTACTTACTTTTGACCAATGACCTTTGATTACGGAGTATCGGGACGGAGACGGGACCTCGACGACACGACTGGTCGGTCAATGCTAACCAAGCGAATGACCATGTGTAGTTAGGCCAAACTACTCACCACCACGCCCGGTTAGCGTGCACCCTAGCACCGCCATGCTAGGCCAGACGGGGACAGTGATCCTTGCCTCGGTCCGTCTTGGTCTTACCCATCCCAAAACCTATCATGGTTAATTAGAAGTACAATATATATAAGGTTTATTAATTGCTAAAGTCATAGATGTCACAAAAGACACTAAACTAGGCTACTGATTCAGCATCCGAGGCAATTTTCCCATCCATGTAAGCACAAATTTCACTCGGAATACCCACAACCAAAGTCGAGGATTCTTTCCCAATCAAATAATCAATGGACCATCTAGTGGTAAGATGAGAGGCATGCTTGTCTTAAGAGCGCGTACGAAGAAAATAAAATCAAAATAGTCGAGGAAATGATCAACAAACCATGTAGTGGTAAGATTAGAGGTATACTTGAATTCGGAGCGCGTATGAAGAAAATGGAATCAAAATCGTTGAGAAAACGAGCTCAAACCGCCCTTTTCTTCTTAGCGGGTCGCGTGCGAGGAAGAACAGGCCGAGGGGATGAATGAGCAACTTTGAGGGGCTAGGCACGGCTAGGGGAGCTCATGGATAGCCGTCATTGAACTAGGGAAACTCCGGTGCAAGCTAGGACGAAGAAGGAGTCGTGCGGAAGGAAGTTCCATCGAGAGAAAATGAGAGAAAGGAGATGAGAGGTTCTTGATGGGGATTACAAAATTAAGAGGAGAGAGAATAGGTGCCCATATATAGGGGTTAGAGGCGGTGGATTTAGGGGTTGCTTTCCGCTCAAATCGCGAACCAATTTTGCATCGGACCGACATCGTACCCCAACACAAAAATAAATAAATTCACCAATAGTCCAAATACCTCGCCCACATTACAACGTTCAAATCAATTAATCCACCATGCCAACTTATTAACCTCTAAAATCACTTCCACTATAGACTTGAGCCTAATGAACACACTATTCCACTTGTAATTCCAATCGGGTAAAAATTTAGATCATCATAGTAGGACGGATGTTGATGGATAATGTAAATCTAGGATAGATTCTGATATACACCAAGCTTAAAGAACGCGCCACCAACCAACGATACTGATTGGGATCCAATGATAAAGGTTTCGAGATAGGAAAGTTCACCACCAAGGCCTAAAGGATATCCACCAATCGATGATAAATGGCTTTATGGCTCACCACCAAGTAGTAATCTATTCTCCAATGATAAAGAAACCAAGGAGTTATCCACTCTCTAAAGATATTCACTAAAATAGAGGAAAATCTCAAATGTTTTCATTCATCAAATCAATTATGTGTTACAATGGAGAACAATTCCCTATTAAAAGATGGACTAAGACGAAGGAAATAGAAAAAGAAAATAAAAGACACAAAAATTCGTTCACCAGCCTTGTCCAATCAATAACAATCTTCAAAGATCTACTAATATTAAAGGAAATAACTCTAATTAGCATCCCATTGATATGTCTTTTGTTTGGCATCAAATAAGCGACTAATCAGCTAAGATATATCATGAATATAGCATCAAATTAGCATTTAATATGGAAATATTATAACTTGAATATGCCACACAATCAGTAATCAATCTAGTGAATCAGTAACTTGAAACATGATTGGCAAGGAAGAATTGATAACTTCTTAATTGGTAACTCTTTAACCAATATTATTCACATAGTAACTTCTTAGTCAGCATCTTGGTCGTTAGCAACTCCATTATTGATCCCTTGTAGCAAGTTATAATCAAAATACTCTCTTGCATGAAGCGACATCTTCAAACTCGGGCCCAACTTCGACTAGAAAAAAATCAGGCCTAACAATTCAAATTGTTATCAAAATTATCCCTATGCTTCCAAAAGTAAGGATTGAGCAAGAATAATCGATGAGGACCGATTTGGACTTGAAAGCCGCTTGATGGAGCTCAATGCTCTCGCATCGGATGGCCACCCTCGAAAACTCTTGCCGGAGGCCAATGAGGGTTTGCAGGCCCTCGTAAGCTACAACAAAGAAAAAACAAAAGAAAGGAGATAAAATAAAAATAAAAATAAAAATAAAATTGTTTTAGTGGAAAATGCCCTTGATCGATTGGAATATTTAGCCGGTTGGTAAGGTTAGACCCTTATTTGAAACTGGCATGACCACTTTATGCCCTTATTTGGGACTATTCACCGGAATAGGAGGCTGGTCCCAACCCACCTACATACTCAGGCAAACAAAAATGGGATCGGCTTCGAATCAAAATGATTTCTCCTTTCTTTTCTCTGTGGAGATTTTTTTTCGCTCAAAGACTTCTTGCTTGTCTTCCCCGGTCTTTCGACATTAGGAATGAAGTTCAAAACACTCTTTCTAGTAGTCTCGTCAGCGGCTGCCTCTTCCGTTGCGTGATTCTACTTTATTTTTTGCACTTGAGTGGGTAGACAGTTAACCGGAAGAGAACTTCGATTAACAACTTTCTTTGCTTCTATTTTGGCTTCCGTGGTTAGGCTTCGGTTGCTACTTCTACGGGCTCCCATAAACCAATTGCTTTTTTCGCCTACATACTCAAGCAAACAAAAATGGGTTCGACCTCAAATCAAAACAATTTCTCCTTTCTTTTCTATGTGGAGATCTTTCTTCACTCAAAGACTTCTTGCTTGTCTTCCGCGGTCTTTCGACAATAAGAATGAAGTTCAAAACACCCTTTCTAGCAATCTCGTCAGCATTTGCCTCTTCCGTTGTGTGATTCTACCTTTTTTTTTACACTTGAGTGGGTAGACAGTTAACTGGAAGAGAACTTCGATTAACATCTTTATTTTCTTCTATTTTGGCTTTCATGGTTAGGCTTGGGTTGCTACTTCTACGGGCTCCCATAAAGCAATTGCCTTTTTTCGTCTACATATTCGGGCAAACAAAAATGGGATTGGCTTCGAATCAAAACGATTTCTCCTTTCTTTTTTATGTGGAGATCTTTCTTCGCTCAAAGACTTCTTGCTTGTCTTCCCCGGTCTTTCGACAACGGGAATGAAGTTCGGAACACTTGTTGCGACCCGCCTTCAGCCTCTCCCGAGGATCCGGCGAGTTTAGAAGTATTGCTATAAGTCAATGGCGTGCACTCTCCCAAGTCATACCTTGCGTGACTTTGGATTTCTTTTTACTAATTAGCAAACTAAAATGCTACTAAGAGTCGCCACTAACTTATTGGGGTCGGCTAGAAACCAATCGAGAACGGGAGTATTATCTCGATTCCTACACAACCAAAGCTTCTAGGTTCGGGAACTTGTTTACGCTAACTAAATATTAGCGCTCTTTCGGTACCTAACCAATCGACATTCCCTAAGGTGTCCACACATTTCGTATATCATTTTAAGCTTATCGGGTATCTAACCAAGTACTAAATAATCATACATCATGTTTTTTTGTCATTTTGTGCAATTACCTATTTATCCTTAACCTAACAATATAGGAAAAGCGATTAACAGACAATTTTTCAAAAAACAGTGTTATAATAAACACCCAATCAGGTAAATATGCCAAATACAAGACTAAAATAAGCACATGCAGACCAAATCTATAATGGCGATATTTAAACAAAAAATTTTGACTTGAAGGTCAAATTACAATAGTATCGGATCGGATTGGACATCGTTTTTCAATCAACACCAATCCGAGGCTTAAAATTTCACATGAGGGGTAGAAAGGTCAAGGAAATCAATTTTCTAATTTTTTTTATTTTTTTTTGGGAATTTTTTGGAATTTTTTCTATTTTTTATTTTATTAATTTTTTTATTAATTTATATTTTTAATTAAATTGAGCCGGGTTTGGGTTGAGTTCTCGGACCCGGGCTTGGACCAGGTCTACGACCTGATCCGGCCCTGGAAAGAGGGCCTGAACAGGGCTTGGTAGGCATAAAGAAAGCTCAAGCCCATTTTCTTTTAATTTTAATCAAACCGGGCTCTAGCTCTCCTTCTAGCCCAAACCACTCACGCCCAAAATAGCCATTCTCTCAAACAAAACAACCCAAGCCAAAAATCTTTTCTTTTCTTTCCCCACCAACCCACTCGAGTAGCCTGATGCAACCAAAGAAAAAAAACATGGGATGGCCGGACCACTCTTGTTCATCATCTTCTTCCTGGTGTCCCACAAGTGACGAGCTGCTGAACATAGAATCACGCCTAAACCTCCAAAAGATAGGACCGGCCGTTGATGGGTCAACCAAAAAAAGCCGCTGCCTCCGACTAGGGCTGACCCACCTGCTTCACCGGCTTAATCGGCTACGCCTCTATCATTGTGCCGCCACTGTTTAGAGCTCGTATACCTCCCTTACACTCAAGTGTCCACTGGCTCGAGCTATGTGTGTTACCTTCGCTTACACTAACGTTGCCATTGATATGAGCTCATGTCGCTTCTATTCAACAAAGCACAGACCTAAGAGGAAAACACCCAAGAATAAAGCTTCGGACCAACGCCAATCACCGGACACTCTATGAAGACGTGCCCCCCATAACCGCAACCTTTTTGAACCCTCACTAAACGTGGTCGTCGACCACGAAGTGCTTAAGCCATACCGACCGCCGACACCAAAGACGGCTACCCATGCTTGATGGACTCTCTAACAACGGAGCTATGGAGGGACCGACTTAAAAGTTTCGAGGGAGCGGTGGCTAGCATTTATCTAACACAGAACACAAGTTGCACGCGTAACTCGAGATAATATCTAGACTACGGGATGAACAACAAACGTCATAGAAAACAAACAAAGATCAAACATCCAAGACTCGTAAACGGCAAAGGGGACAAACTTCGATCACTATTCCTACGTAAACCGAACGGGATAAAGCATTCAAGTTTACTTGTTCAGAGGTGGAAGGTGCTAGGCTAATGGTCGTCAAACGGCTTTGGTTAAGGAGACTGCTCGGGCATGATCAAGATGGTGACTAGCGATGGAGCTGTGGCTCCTCCTTCGAACCCCTTTCACTAACTCCCCTTCTCTCTCACGCACTTTTTCCTTCTTTTCGACCTCACCCCATGAGTTGCCTTTTTCTTCCCTTTTTTGGAGCCTCCACTCCTTCTTGGAGCCGACTACACTCAAGCCTGCCTCGCCAATAGACCTGCTCTCACCCTTCACTTCATCATTTTCTTTCCTCCTCCTCACTTTCTCATAAACGAACCCTCGGCTTGCCCACCTCTACCCTCTTTTATGCACGTCTTGCCTCCTTCAACAAGCTTCTTCATGTGGATAGGCATGAATTCCGCCCGATGTGGACTTGGGTTGGTGACCAACCATCTGAAGTGTATGGTGGAACCGAAAGCTACGTGAGTTGATGAAAGAGGGAAGGACGTGGAGGGTGAATGGGTTGATGGAAAAGAATAAAAGAGAGATGGGCCTTGGGCAAATAAAAGGAGAAAATGGAGTATTTGCTTGGTTTTATGCGGGAAGGAAAATAAAGAGAAAGTTAGGCCAGCGGGGAAAAGAAAAAGGGACTTGGGTGGGTCGCTAGCGCGGGCTTGTTCGCGAGAAAGGAAAGAAAATGCGGGCCAAGCTTCACCGAGCGGGCTTGCACGGCCTGCTCCAATTTTATTCTTTTTCTTTAATTTTTAATTTTTTACAATTTTAAGATTTATATATATTCTTATTTTCTATTTTGGAAATAAAAAAAAAAAAAACACACACACACACACACACACACACACACATATATATATATATATATATATATATAACACATAAAAATGCATAACTAACCAATTAGACAATGCTCTAACGGAAAATAAAATACGGGATCGCCAAAATTTGGTGTCAACCGTTGCTCTTCTTGGAATGGACTCGAAGACGTTCCATTTCAAGATGAAAGGACACCTAATTTTGTCGGTAAACTAACCTGGCAATGCTCGGGAAAACCTCCAAAGCAACTAGCGAGACCAAAATTGAGGAGACTCACTCGGAGAACCGGCCCCGGGGCACCACACATCTCAGTATTTACGCATGCAAGGTTATCACAAACAAATAAAACTTTGGGACAACCGTATAAACGATACGAGTCTGGCCCTCAAAGGGAAATGACCCAGTTCACGATCTCAAACATATGAAAAGGCGATTGAACAAGTCTCAATTCACGGTTTTTAATTCATGAAAAGGCGATTTTGAAAGAATTTCAGTTCACCGCCTTTGACCCATGGAAAGGCGATTTGCAAAGTCTCAATTCACTGTATTTGACCCATGAAAAGGTGATTTTGAAAAAGTCACAATTCACGATCTTTGACCCATGAAAGGGCGATTTTGAGAAGTCTCGGTTCACGATCTTTGCCCCATGAAAAAGCGATTTTGAGAAGTCCCAATTTATGGTCTTTGACCCATGAAAAAGCTATTGAAAAGACTCAATTCATGGTCTTTGACCCATGAAAAGGCGATTGAAAAGACTCAATTCACGGTTTTTGACCCATGAAAAGGCGATTTTAAAAAGACTCGGTTCACGGTCTTTGACATATGAAAAGGCAATTTTGAAAAGTCTCATTTCACGGTCTTTGACCTATGAAAAGGCGATTGAAAAGACTTTGTGCACGGTCTTTAACCCATGAAAAGGCTATTGAAAAGTCTTAGTTCACGATCTTTGACCCATGAAAAGACGATTTTGAAAAGACTCAGTTCATAGTCTTTTAACCCATGAAAAGGTTATTTTGGAAAAGTTTCAGTTCAAGGTCTTTGACCCATGAAAAGGCTATTGAAAAGTCTCAGTTCACGATCTTTGACTCCTGAAAAGGCTATTGAAAAGAAGGGAATTTGGCTTAGCATTGTATTATGCTCACGAGAATGAGGAACTTGTTTTTGGAACGGGCTTCGGGAAGCTAAAGTTCTCCTTACTTATCCAAAGAAGGTTAGCTCCAACAAATAATTATACCAATGGAGAGAGAATGCTACTCTGGGATTGAACCACACTTTAGCCTCTAAAGTACATTCTTTGGATTGCACGGGACAAGCTCTCGACCTTAGCATTTGCATGTCGATCGGAACCTACTGAATGAATCGAGAATATCATCAACGAACTTTGCCACCGTGACTTATACTCGTGTGACTTTGCTCTTGATAAGTACTTGCTGTCATATCTATTGCGGGCTATTAGGTTCACCGGACTAAGGAAGCTTATTATGGAATTAGTTTAGGAATGCTAAAGCTCGCCTTACGTATCCAAACAAGGATAGCTCAAACAAATACTGATACCAATGAACATTTATGCTATGTTCCTTCACAACTCAAAACTTGCTCTCGATAACTGAACCGCTTAAGCCGGGTCCCTACGCAACTCGGGAAAAATTCGAACCGATGGGGAAGTGGCGTTAAATGCATGCGCAGATAAAGCTAAGTCGATTCGTTGGGGAAGCTACAAGGCATAATATGATACCGAAAACTTCTCACTCAATTAGACGGTATCACTGACCGTTAGACTCCACGGGAAAGATCAATTGATGGGAGAATTGTCACTCCCGAAAATGATTTTTAGATGAAAACCTCGGTTCATGAAAAATAACAAATTTACCTCTTGAAAAGGGTTTGCTGAGCATGCCAAGCTAAGATCCTTAGTCTGAAAGGGCTTCTCACACACTCGTGCTGGCGGATATTCTATTAATCCCAAATTTGCTTACTTGAGGGTTCTAGTAGAAATACTCTTGAGACCTTGCATTGTCTAAGGTTTGGGACATATTCGCAATGCATACATTGTTGATTAATTTGAAAGGTCTTTCGGGGATAATAATGTTGGCTTGGTCATGGGCTTACACAAAGGGTTTCTCCCGCTTTGAGGCTACACAAGTGAAATATGTGAAGTTGTTATCTTCACCGGGTTTACAAGTCAATAACCTGGAAGATAAGACAAGAGATGATTGGCTCCACTCCCTCGGGCGGTAGCTTCTTTGTAAAGTCTTCGTGTCAACTCGAAACATCCCAATCGAAAAAGTCTTTGGATGGGTTGTAATGTTGGTTCAAGAAAGACATATAAGGCTCTGATTTTTTTTTTTTTTTTGGGTTTAAGAGTTGGTGACCCTCTTTGTGTCTTTACTAATCTCATTCCAATTGGGGAAATCAAATGACTATGAGAATCACAACTCGCCTCAAGAGTCCAATGAGCTGCTTGTTTTTGCCTAGCAAAAAAAGAGTTTTTCTCTATTTTATGCATTTGTTTCTGTTTGAAGTAAGCTCAATGCTTTTCTGCATTTAGTTTTTTCCTCTATGGGCTTTCGCCTTTCTTTTACTAGGTACTTCTTTTTTTTCTTTAGCCCTTTATTTTTTCTTTTTCTTTTCTTTTTTTTTTCTTCTTTGCCTTTATCGTGAGCTTTCTGGACTCTCAAGACATTTCATATCGACACCTATTTTCTAATAAATCACACATTTTACCCCAGCATGGGAAGATGATCACCACTCGGGTTTTGAAATGAATGATTTTAGGTTCAACTTGGCTAGCAAAGGGTATTCAATGTTTAGATAGAGAAAGAACTGCCCTTCTTTATTTTGGGACGCTTCGAGCCTCCACAAAGATTCACCTGAAGTTACCACACAAAAGTTAATGCAAGTGAAGACAATTAAATTTTTCTTACCTTTTTCTTCACTGATTTTCAATTACGATCTCCTACATTTGCCCCAGTGTGGGGTGGATCTTGATAGGGATATCTTGAACTTCTCCTTACTCGGGCTAAAAGTAGCTAGCAAGGGATATATTGTGTATGGGGTAAAGAAGGAATGCCTTTCGTCACCTCAACCCTTGTACACATTGCGAATGAATCTTCTATCCTGAGTCACGAATCTTGTTCTCACTTCACTTAATCTCAAAGTGTATCAAGGGTGTATTTAGGTGGGGCTCTCCTCTCATGCTAAATACTCTTGCTTCGCATACTCGATATCTCCGCTTCATTCGGAAACATCATTTGACCAAACGAACTTGTACGGGATTTCGATGCAAGATGCATGCATGCATGAATGGATGCACCAGTTCGGTGAACGTGGATGCCTCTTTTTTTTTTTTGTTGGCGAACAAGTGCGTTTACTCCAATTCGACTGGGGATGAGATTTTTTTTTTTTTTTTGGTAAGGTAAGGTGTATATTGACTTTTCAAAAGCGCTACATACAATAAAAAACCATATACCACCCTCGTACCTATAGAAACACGGGCATGTGTCAATAGGTGCAAGGTTGTATAGGCAAAAAGGAGAGCTATACAAAGACAACACTGGCCGGACCAGAGCATCAACCTACACAATTGCTAGACAGCGGTATATATATCACCGAAACAAAAAGGCCAAAATAGTAGCCAAATCCCAGCAGAAAAGATCATGAAAAAAGGACGAGACAGTACATTAAGACACCACCGAACGGTTCCCGAAGATGGACTCGGATATACCCCACTTCGATTGGATACGCCTATTGCGCGCATTGTCCGGGGATGAGATCTTTTAACAATGCTTTATGGACTAAACATTTGATATAACTCGATTGGGTCCGAAACATTTAAATAGTCATGCTTCTATAGCAATTTTAGGGGAGGGATACTTACTTGGGCTACGGTGACCAGTTGACTCTTTGTGTCGACTCCTCCGAGGATCTATGCTAACAAAGCATCCTGGAATTTTAGGAACCGTCCCACTACTCGTCCCGATTTCGTTCTGAGTGAAATGCTCCCCTCCATTGGGTGCCATCCATGGGGTTCGAATCCCGGTTACGTCCGGACCACCTTCATCCCCCTAACCACCAGGCTATGACGTTGTTGGCATCATGTGGAGGCTTCGCTTTTATTTAAGCGATCCCGCCGCGGCAGGGCACGACTTTTCATGCGGCCTCGAGCATTACTTATTTGCAAGCTTGCTTCCACTAAGGTGTTCCAAATTGAGTCAATCCAATCATGTGGCTCGGTTTCGTTGAGTATTACACCTAAATGCGCAACACAAAAATGATATACATATATGCATGATATGTATGATGCTAACAATTGGATTGACTCGGATCTACATGGGAAACAACCACCAGGACCTCTGATTTTATTCATGGGAAATACTTTTTCACTATATCGGCATTTACGGGGCTCAACCGGACACGGCCGTCCATCTCGGCTAAAATCAACGCGCCGCCAGGAAGAACTTTCTTGATCACATATGGCTCTTCATAGTTCGGTGTGAACTTGTCTCCGTGGTACGGTATAAATGCTAATCTCTTCTTCAACACCAAGTCACCGATCTCGAAATGCCGGGGATGAACTTTGCGGTTGAACGACTTGACCACACGCTTCTAATAACACCGATTGTGATAGATGGCCTGCAGTCTTTTCTCATCGATCATATTCAACTGTTCATATCTCGTTTGAATCCACTCTGCTTTTGATAGTTTCAACTGCGACAAAATCCTCGGTAATGGAATCTCTATTTCTACCGGTAGCATCGCTTCTATACTGCATACCAACGGGAAAAAAGTTATCTCGGTTGAAGTACAGATCGACGTCCGATATGCCATCGGTGCATAGGGAAGCCTCTCATGCCAATCATGATAATTGTTTGCTATCTTAGATAGAATCTTCTTGATATTCTTATTCGCCACTTCTACGGCACCATTTATCTGCGGGCAATAAGGCGAAAAATTCAAATGCCAAACGTGAAACTCACCAAGCACCTTGTCAACCATCTTGTTATTGAGGTTTAAACCATTATCGGTGATTATAACCTCTAACGCTCCATATCGAGCAAAGATATCTCGATGCAAAAACACGGCCACGCTCTTGGCAGTGACATTGGTGTATGAACTCGCTTCAATCCACTTTGAGAAGTAGTCAATTGCCACAAGTATAAAACGATATCCGTTTGAAGCTTTGGGATTAATTAACCCTATGACGTCGACGCCCTACATTGAGAAAGGTCACGCTTCGGACATCTAGTACTGCTCATTAGGAGGAGCAGCGATTCTATCTCCATAGACCTGACATTGATGGCGGGAATGAACATACCGAATACAATCGGCTTCTAGGGTGAGAAAACAATATCCCAATCTCATGATCTTCTTACTCACGAGGTAGCCATTTATGTGGGGGCCACATTTACCCTCATGAATTTCACTCATCAACTGATTGGCTTTCTTGGCGTCGACACACCTCGGGAAAACAGAGTCATATGACCTATTGTACAAAGTATCGCCGCCGAGGAAAAACTTCGAAGATAGTTTTATCGGATACTTCCTGTCGCCCGCTTCACTCCTTTCAGGAAACTCTCTAGTCTTCAAGTTGACCTTAATGTCTTGATACCATAGCTCTCCATTTGCCTCTTCTTCTATTAGCATGAACTAGGCGGAACGCTTCAAGATGTCAATTCTTAATGGCTCGATGTCCGAACCCGTAGTTACTTGGAATATTGAAGAGAGGGTGGCCAAGGCATCTACAAATTGGTTACGGGCGACGATGTTTGAATGCTATCTCATCGAACTCTTCGATTATATCCTCTAGAAACTCATGATATGGGATCAACTTTTGGTCACGAGTCTTCTACTTCCCTTATGTCTAAAGGATAATGAGGGCGGAATCACCATAAACTCGTAGGCTCCGGATATCCATCTCCACAACAGCCTGCAGCCCAAGAATGCGGGTCTCGTATTCAACGATATTATTGGTACACGAAAACAATAACTTAGTGGCTACTAGATAGTGCTGGCCATCTAGGGAGATAAGGACAGCCCCTATGCCCGATCCGGATAAGTTAATAGCCTCGTCGAAGTACATGACCCACTTTTTTGTAGTCACTAGTAAAACACGATCATCAAGAGGGTTTATCTCATATCCAGACTGCGGTCCTGCAGCATTTTCTACTAACATGTATGTTATAGCTTGACCTTTCACCGACTTCTGTGTCATGGTCTGCACATAGAACTCATAAATGAGAATCTGCCACTTACCCAATTTGCCGACCAACGCCGGCTTCTCTAATATATACTAAATGGTGTCACATTTGGTGATCGGCATGATCCGATAGAGAAGGGTATCTCGTCGCAATTTGTGTGACACACAAACCAGAGCTATACAAGTCTTCTTGACTTCTGAGTAATTGGCTTCGGAATTCGAGAATTTCTTGTTGAGATAGTATATCGCACATTCGTTTCCATCTGATGGTGTTTTTTGCATCAATACGGCTCCCAAGGACTCTTTGTGGATGGTCGGATAAAGGATCGGAGGCACGTCGGGAACGGGAGGAACCGGAATAGGGGAATGGATCGGATAATGTTGAATCTTCAACAAAGCGATCTAACATTCAATATTCCACACAATCTTCGCATTCTTCTTGAGAAGCTTGAAAAACGACTCGGCGGTCTCTGACGGCTAGGATATGAATCTTGCCACAAAATTCAATCTCCCTAGTAAACTGCGAATCTCTTTTACAAAAGATGGGGGTCGCGGCTCACATATGGTTTTCACCTTGGACGGATCAATCTCAATGCCCTTACTACTGAACATGAAGCCCAATAATTTCCCGGAATTTGCCCCAAATATGCACTTTACGGGATTGAGACGTAATTGGTATTTACGTAGGCACTTAAATAGCTTCGAGAGAATTGCAACATGGTTCTCTCTTGATCTTGATTTCGCAATCATGTCATCGACATATACTTTGATTTCATTATGCATCATATCATGGAACAAGGTCACCATGTCTCTTTAATATGTAGTACTCGCATTTTTCAGGCTGAAAGGCATGATCTATAGCAAAAGATTCCTCATGGGGTTATAAAGGCAGTTTTGCTTCCGTCTTCTTCTTTCATCCGAATCTAGTTATAACTAGAAAAACCGTCCATGAAGGAAATAGCTTGAACCCAGCCGTATTGTCAACTAGCACGTCAATATGCGAGGGCGGAAAATCGTCTTTCGGGCTGGTCTTGTTCGGATCACAGTAGTCAATGCACACCCCGACTCTCCTGTCTTTCTTCATCATTGGGATGATATTTGCCATCAAATCCGAGTAATGAGCGACTTCAATGAAGTTGCCTTTCGGGAGCTTCATTACTTCCTCTTCAATCTTCTTAGACAACTTAGACTTTGTCCTTCTCAACCGTTGTTTCTTCGGCGATATATCCGAGTTAGTCAGATCAGCATGCTGCATGATATCTCGATCCAATCCTGGCATATCGGTGTACGACCAGGCGAATACATCCTGAAACTCTTGAAGAAGGCTAACCAATGCGGCGGCTTCTGCTTCCTATAACCCTACCCCAATTTTGGTCTCTCGGATGTTGTCTTCGGTACCCAAATTCACTGTCACAATCGGCTCAGGTGTCAACGGTTTTGATTCCTCGTGGCGACTCTATTCGATCTCAATCCCTTTCAAATCGTCACTATCATTGTCCGAGTCCGAAGAATCGTCGCCGGGCGAGCCCAAGTCCCATGCGCTCTTATCATGATTATGAAGAATGCTATGCTTGAGACAAATGCAGAAAGGTCAATTCATTTCAATGACATATAAACAACGAGCAGAAATATGTGTTTTTCAAAATAGATTTGCAACGACATTTTTCAAATGGGTAAGCTCCGGGAAATATCTTGATATCATCGAGTTATCCGGATTTTTGGAAAAGCTAAAATTAAGAAGCGTGTAAAAGTCCAATCCTTAGGCTTATACTTAGGCTCATAATTGCACCGTCATAGGATTGGCAGTACACTTTGACATGTCATTAATAAACATGTGCTAGTTTTATTTAACTGGGAGCTGCATTACAATATGTACTCCCCCAAGCCAACTACTCGAGACACGGGGGTATGCAAAAAATAGTTAGTACAACACCAACATAGTCCCTAGCGGGAGCGGGAAAAGCATATGTACATGACAAAAAAAGATAAACCCACGATCATACTCTAGAGAGTTGGGGGAACTAGCTGACGACTCCTCCTCCTTGGATGCAGTAGCACATGCGGAAGGCTCTTTGGGAAGAATCTTCTGAGAATCGGCTGGCTCAACCTCGAGAGTCTCCTCTTCAAAGAATGCATCAATATCAGTAGGTGTGATGACGGTATCAGCAACAAGTTCTTCGAGCACTTGCGCTATCCCTTCTAAGTTGGAGAGGCTTGTGTCATCTAGCATTCTGGGTAGATGAGGAAAAAATAGCTTAAGGGGATTTCTAATTGGCTGGCTGCTAGAACTCTCACCTACTACCAGGCGGGCGGCATTATCCATACAACCTTTTTGGTTGCCCCGACCTCTTTGAATGCAGCAACCACACTAAAGGGGAGATGGGTAAGGATTAGCTGTATTACGGCGCCTACATCGAAACAGATGGAAGGTGGGGCCGTCAGATCGGTTACGGCTTCTTGAATATCCAAGTCCGAAATGACCATTATCTAGTTCTACGCGGATGGGCTCAATGATGCCCCGACTATACAATCCCAAACCCTCTCCGAGGACATGGCCATATTGAAGCAACACTCTCTCTTGGACATAAGGATGAGGCCAGGTAGCGACGGGGGTTGAGTGATAGCATTTTCGGGGATATGTATTGTTGATACCGGTTCGAATGTACAGTAATCGGCTTCTTCTTGAGCCCTAAGTGGGATGTAAGGATAACTGCTCCCTCGAGAAGTCGCATGTGTATTTCTTCATTAACCGTTATCATTTGGCTGTTATCAATAAATTGAACCTTCTGATGAAGGCTTCAAGGGACGACCCTAGCCATGTGAATCCATCGTCTGTCAAGCAGCATGTTGAAGGAAGATGGAATGTCCCGAATTTGAAACGTCATTGAGAACTTTGAAGACCCAATTAACACTTCTAGTTTAGCCTTGCCCAACACATTCTTACGCATACCGTCGAAAGCCCTCACATTTGATCTCGACGGATGCATTTGCAACTCTTCAAATCCCAGTAGACGGTATGTACTCGGGGGATAAATGTTCATAGCGGACCTGTTGTCAATAAGGACTCGTGAAATCATTACGCTTCGGTACTTGATAGAGATGCGGAGAGCATTGCAATGCGAAGGATCGCCGGACGGAAGATCCTCATTAGAAAATGATATTTGATCATTCATGAGAATAGAGCCAACGAATTCCTCTAACCGGAGTGCGCCGGTAGTATCGGGAGCATACATCTTGTTGAGCACCTTTAGAAGGGCCTCTACAAATTCCCAAGGAGTTTCCATTGCAATGGATCTAACAAGGTTTTACCCATCTTCATTTTGGAGCTATTCGTCTTCCTTTATCCTTCCATGGCCGAAAAGGTTTACCTGTGGTAGCAAGGATTGCTCTCCTGGATACTCGTTTCTTGGACTACCAATATGCTTCAATTGGTACAGTCCAAACTACTTTGAATGCTGGCACAATATTCATCACTTTATTCCCAAACTTCAATATAGCTCTTGCTCCATCCAAGTAATTGCACTCATAGATATCGATCTTTCTGCGTCCCTCATGGACATCAAAGTTCTTCTAGAAGAATTCTAGGTGCTTTATATAAGGTACTTTAATTCTACTTCTGGTAATGCTTTTGCCACAAAAGTTCGCAATAAACTAGTTACCCTTTAGATTTTTCCCTAAAGTTCGATTACTACCAAAATTCTTGGATGTCGCTCTCATGATAAAGATCTTATTATAGGTTGGGATATTTTAGCCCAACTTCCACAACTCAAGATTGCTCACGATGGACTTCATTTTAATAATCACTTCAAAGAGTTTGTGGACATTTAAAGACTCTTTATCATACAACCGAAAATCCTTGACCCAATCACCCAATCTCTTCTATCCTGTTGTACAGACTCCCATTTTCAGTTTTCTCAAAGCTGTCCCCGTCCTCTTTGGACAAATTCAGACTTCTTTGTCCACCTTCCATTTAAGAAGAATGAAGATATCAATCCCACAAAGGCAAGTCATTCTGGAATGAATCCGAACATCTTGCTCTGGCCTAGAAAGAATGCTCTGAGTTACTCTCTCAAGGACTCATTGAGCCATCGGACTCACAATGGGCTTGTGAAGCTTTTTATGTTAACAAAAGAGTGGATCAAAATCGTGGAAAGCTTCGGCTTATCATAAATTACCAGCCTTTGAATCAATTCCTTCAGGATGATAAGTTCCCATTGCCTCATAAAAACTCCCTATTTTCCAGCCTTACTCAATCTAGAATTTATTCTAAGTTTGATCTCAAAGTAGGTTTTTGGCAATTGGGAATTAGCCAAAAAGATAGACCCAAAACTGGTTTTTGTATCCCAAATCAACATTACCAATGGAAAGTCCTTCTTTTGGACTAAAAATAGCTCCCTCAATGTTTCAAAAGGCTATGTGCAAAATTTTCCAGCCTATTACGCCTAATGCCTAGATTTACATTAATGATATCCTTCTTTACTCTATTGATGAGGAATCTCACTATAAACTCCTCATCCGGTTCGCTAAAATTGTCAAAGCATATGGCATCATGCTCTCCCAGAAGAAGATGATTATTGCCCGGAAGGAAATTGAATTCCTTGGCATGCATCTTAAAGATGGAACTTATTACTCGGGACCTCATGTTGCGGAAAATTTTGCAGAAGTTTCCGGATGTTGACCTAACGATCAACCAAGTGCAAGTTTTTCTTGGTATTGTCAATTACCTTAGAGATTTTATACCTACATTCTCAAAGGTATTACACCCCCTTCAAAAAATGCTGAAGAAGAAAGCACCGCCATGGGGACCCAAGCGGACTAAAACAGTCAAATATCTCAAGGAGATCCTTTAGAACGTTCCCCATCTGCAAATTCCTTCTATAGGCAAAATAATTTTGCAAACCGATGCCAATGACAAATATTAGACAGCTATCCTTCTTGAAGAATTCAATGGTAAGCATAAAATTTGTGCTTACAAGAGTGGATGATTCAACGATGCGGAAATGCATTATCATTCCACCTTCAAAGAAATTTTAGCAGTAAAAAATGAAATAAAAAAGTTTGAATTCCATCTCATTGGCCACCATTTTCTTGTGGAAAGGGATATGTCCTCTTTCCCTCAAATGCTGAAGTTCAAACAAAATTTTTTTTCTCACCCTCGGCTTTTGAGATGGGCCGAATGATTTTTCAAATACTCCTTTGAAGCCAAACACATTTCGAGAAAGAAAAATGTCATTGCAAATTTCCTTTCCAGATCCAAAGAACCTACTTCCTCTATTAACATATATGTGAGAAAACAAGCTTCGGATAGCACTTTCCGTACTTTTAATATGAGAGAACACCGGTGGCTATCACACCGATATCCTCCCGATGTCCACGACCAAATCTAGCACAACTAGTTCACTGCAAACCTCTCCTCCAGATTTTGGCATTACTACTACCAAATCTTTAGAGATTATAGTGGCTTAATATTAAAACCAGGCCTTAATCATAATCAACCTTTTATCCATCCTCTCAACGGTTTCCGGATGTTGAATTTTCAAAAGAACTTAAATGGATGTTATGGTACATGATTAATCTTTATCATGTTGCCATAGAGTTTCCAACAGATAAGATCATTAAGGTTTTATCTCAAGCACTTTTTGGAGATTACTGAACTCATGACCAAAGGCATATGATGGATATGCTCACATGGTTTCAACCACTCCAAGCATGGAGAGATTTGTTCGGAATGCGGTGGCGAGTTGGCATACCATAACTAGAGAGATACGCAGTTGTGATCTTTCACAAGCCATGGTTTTTCATAGGACCTTCGGGTGATAGACAGGCAACTTAAGTTGGTACTTCAACTTTCAAGCCTGATATCCATGAACAAGTTGCTCGAATTGATCAAACTTTTCCAAGGTCAATTTTACGGATCCCGCATGAGTATAGAGAACTCCAGAGAATTCTATGCTAGGAGAACAAAGTCATTCATTTATAAATTTGGCCATATACAGCCATTTTTCATGGGATAGACCTAGCACACATCCTAGCACTTTTGAAGCCCTTGAAGAATTTTGAAGAAATCAACTAAACTCAACAATGGAAATAGACTCTCAAAGCTCTCAAGACCCATGGGGTGGTCCACTGTCACAGGACCCCTATGATTTTCCCCAATCAATGATGCCCAGTTAGAATATTTCTTCCAGCTCAAGAGATATTCCATCTACTTCCAATGGAATACCTGACGATCCAGAACTTGACGGAAAAATATCCGAGTTTGAAGAAGCACAATTATGGAGAGCATTTAAGCGATAGAAAAATGGCCCAGATAGCTTAAACAACGACGATGCAAATTATCACCCTTCATAATGAGTTGTCCACTCCGCTTGATCATCCTATCGGCCATGCATGTACTATATCTGTCTTTTGTTTCAATAATTGTCCACTTATGGTCAAAAGTTGTTAAAAGCCAATATGACATGTCTGTCATGTGTTTGTCATACCACTAAAGGATTTCAATTATTTGAGCATCCTATACATATGGTATGTTGTTGTCTTGTTTGTAATCTTGCCTATAAAAGGCCCCCTCATGTAATGTGTCCGGTAGAGCTGGCTTATAGCCTTGCCTTCGGAAATATTAGTGTGATTTCAAATCCATGAGTCACCAAATTTTCTCTTCTCTTCAAAGCAGTATCCCTTAGATTTAGAATCCTCTTGTTAATTTAGCAGTATGATTTGGTTCAGTATGCTCTCCACTTGCCACTTCAATGCTTTCCTTCCACACTCGCACTGATTGCACCTACCAATCCATAGGTCTTAAAATTCACCTAGAATCCCCTTTACATAATGCATTTATGGAACCTATGGATCAGAAATATTTGATGTCTTAAGGGTTGAGTTTCAAGAATGGATCTAGAAACTAATAGCCATATCCCTCAGAGTCACCTACAAAGGGCCCGATATGGGATTAGCATACTTGCTTCTTGATTCGGGCTTGTCTCCGCTTCCTTTATTGGAATAACTCGAGGATGAAAATCCGGGCCATCATTTTTCTAAGTTGATCCACTACTGAAAACTCACTAGTTTTTACAACATATAGAAGATGTTCAGCCTCTACTTCCGTCACGGGTTTCTTCTAATATGGCTCTAGAGGTGCATAAGAAGGACTCGTCCGGGTGACCAAATCAACTGTCCCAGTCCCATAATCTCATGCCACTTCCTTAGTATTGATGTTGGCTAGTGCACCCTCACTCGCAACCGTTGATGGCGTATCAATTGTGATTGGGCAGAAGCTACTTCCTACAATGTCCAAACTAGCTTCCAATTGAGCTTCCATATGAATGAACTCTTCAGAAGTGAGATCAATAACCATGTGGCCTTCATATTCAAGCTCGTAATCGCCTAGATCCTCTACGACGGTGAGGTCTATTACAACGAGCTCTACCATAGCAATGAATGTCTCATTCAAGTCCGGCATTATTTCAGGGGCAACTGCATCATCGGGAGTGGCCTCTTCGGTGTTAACGGGTTGTTCTGCTTCAATTAACGTAATCGCTTCGTCAATGGGCACCAGCACGTCGAACTCATCCCCCCACTCGTTACAATGATCTCGTGTCTCGCCGACGGGTTCCTTAAAGAACCAAGACGGAGGTAAATACTTTACCAGAAAATCATATCCGTCATTGGGCTCACCTAAAGTATCAACGATCTCCCCCGCAGCATACGCGCTTTGCAAGAACTCTTGGTCCCAGTAGTGCCGGTTACATGCAATATCGATCTCTAGATCCCGATTCTCGTTTGGCTGCCCTACTGCCACCTCGGGCACGTTTACATCTTCCGGCTCAACTAAGAGGTTGAAAGGCTCGACAGTGGCTATCTCCAAGTCCGGCTCGACAAGGGCGGTTTCGAGAATACCAACCACATGAGGGGATGAAGAGCCAATGACTTCCTTCGGGGTAGCCCGAATTACTGCGGTTTGGACTATCTCGGCGATAAGCACACGCTTCTCTTGGATGGGGATCAAATCCGTACCAGCGTAGTGCGTAGCTGAAATGAGTGCGTGATACATTTCCACAATATCTATTCGGAACCTTTATGCTTGAAGACGTAGCAGCCATCAACATCATGTCCCCTTTCGCCCGTATGGAAAGCGAAAGATTTAGAAGGGTCGAACCCACGATACCTTAGGGGGTTAGTTCGAGCAGCTTCTTTAGCCACAAACCGCTTGCCTAACAAAGTAGGTAAAAGTTGTGATAATGGCCTCGGCAATGGAGTGAACTGTATTGGCTTCCCGAGTTGAGTATTCTGATATCCACTATTCTGATAAGTTCCAGACGCTGATACAAACCGATTGGGAGCAGGTTGGGAAAATGGCATTGATCGAGTAACTGAAGCTTAAACAAATGATACTTCAACTTCCTTTTCCGTTCTGATTGGTGTCCTTCTGCTGGTATCTTCCACTATTCTTCCTTCGTGCATTCCACCCTCAATTCTTTCCCTAGCTTCGACGAGTAGAGGGAAATCCCGAAATCCTACTTCAATAAGCTTTTGATAGAACTCATTCGAAAGGGTCTTTACAAATATATTAATCATCTCGGGTTCCTCGAGAGGTGGACGAACTTCAGCGGCTAATACGCGCTACCGTCAAGCAAAAACCCTAAATAATACGTCTCTCTTCTTTATCGTGCGGGACAACACTTCCCGTGTCGAGGCCATCTCGATATTGTATTGGTATTGTTCTACAAATGCCCTAGCCAAATTGTGACATCCTGTAATCCGGCTCGTTTTGAAGCCTTGAATAAATGAAAAGTCTCATTGATGTATTTCAGTTTAATCTCACTCGGGAATGGCCATCTTGAGCAGACTAACCAAATGGGAATGGCTAGCTAGGAAAATCAAATACGTGGACCTAAGAACTTGGTCATGGAGTGACTCTTTGGCCATGACAATTGTCGAGAGAATATTTTGGACCAATATAGGCCGATCCTAGAATAATTAAGAAATGATCTGGATAATACCCTATGCTTGGATCACGGGTGATTCCGTTCGACCTCGTATGGGTTCCGAACGTCCCCGAATTATTTTCTAACGATCGTGTCCATCGGGACTAGTGATTGACCCTCGCAATTGAATGACAACCAAGGTCGCCATGGCTCGAGTAATTCTTAAACGTGATTTTAATCACGGGTCGATACGCGTAACTCCTAAAAGCTGCCCATTAGTTTGAGATACGTTGAAAATTCTATTGATCGAGATTGATCGCGAATCGAGCTTCGGAATTTAACGTCGGACCTTCGGGGGTTTCAATAAATAAAAATTTTGGACGCTTCATCATCCTGTGTGCAATTCCTTCGCGGTTCGCCCCAAAGAGGTTCGGGAAAAGTAGATTTGAACCGGGAATGGGAAAGGACCCATTTGCCCTCGAAAAATACCCCATTTTTCACTTGGAACGAAGGGTATTTTGGCCATTTTCCCATTTGGCCGAGTTTGACTAGTCATTGTGGGGAGAAAATTATTTTTTTCCCTATTGACTTTGTGGACCCAATTAATTAGTCTTAACCTATATTATTAATTATTTTGGCCATCATCTTCTTCATTATCCAAGAACACACTCTCTCTCTAGCTCATTTTTTTTCTCTCTCTCTCCCTCACTTGGCCGAATTCACTCTCTCTCACCCTCCATTGCCGAAAATTCTTGAAGCTTTCACCGGAGTCGCTTTGGGTCGCTTGGAGTTGCTATATCGTCAACGAGTCGCCGGCCGTCCAAGGATCGCCGGAATCGCCGCTTGGTTCGAGCTTTTCCTCAACCGTTCAATGGAGGTTTTTGCGAGTTTTTGAGGTAGGATTGTTTCTAAACCTAAATTAGGTGATTAGGTTGCTAAAAGACCAAAGATTTGTGAAATTTTGATGAAGAAATTGGTGGATTTAAGGTGGAAACGGTGCTGGCCGAAATTTGCAGAAAAGGAGGAGAGAGAAGTTTGTTCTTGAGATGAATAGTAATTGCAAGAGGATATTTGTTTGGTCAAAGTTTGACCATGGTTACTTTACCAACCCTAGTTACTTTATGTCCAACTATAGTTACTTTATGCCATTTATTAATCATGGTTAGGTTAGTTTTGACTATAGTTAATTTTGAACCATGGTTAGTTATATTTTAACTAGGGTTACTTTTATGTGACATAAAGTTGTTATGCCATGGTACTAAATAAGTGTGGCATTAGTACTATAGTTTAGTACTATAGTAGAATTATTTTGCACGTTAGAAAATTATTATTGTTCGGCCTTGATAAATTCCCACGTTAGTATAATTTTAATTGCATGTTATTCATATATTGCTACGTTAGCATAATATGGTCACATGACGTGGATTGGATACTATGGCAGTATTAATTGATTAGGTAGTCCGAATTAATATTTGAATTAGTGTGAATTAATCGGGTGATCCCGAATTATTAATTCTCTAACGTGAGTGAATCACGTGGTCCCGAACTATTCTGAAAAATATGAGGGTCGTATTCAATCAAGTCGTCTGAGGCCAAAGTGAGCCGTATTCGTCTGATTGTCTGAGATCGAGAAAATGTGAGGGTCGTATTCAATCAAGTCGTCTAAGGCCAAAGTGAGCCGTATTCGTCCGATTGTCCGAGACCGAGAAAGTATGAAAGTCGTGTTCAATTAAGTCGTCCGAGACCAAAGTGAGTCGTGTTCGACTAATTGTCCGAGACTTAATCCGGTCGTGTTCCTATGTGTCCGAGACCGAGATTTGTGGGTCGTATTCCTATGTGTTTGAGACCTTGGTATATATATAGAGCCGTATTCCATAAAGGTCCGAGGCTCAACGTTATGAACTTGTATGATGGCGGTGGAGTAACGTGGAATATTCTGGAGTAACGTGGAATATTCTGTAGTGACGTGGAATATTTTTGGAGTAACGTGGAATATTCTAGAGTAGCGTGGAATATTTTCGGAGTAACGTGGAATATTCCGGAGTAGTGTGGAATATTTTCGAACTAACGTGGAAATTTTCGGAGTAATGTGGACATTTATATTATGGCCTGGTGTGTTAAAAACGGACCCTGGAACACGTAGAATATTTTATTGTCAGATTGAGGCGTGGAACGCCGAAACGGGAGTAACGTAGAATATTTGAGAAGGTGTGGGAATTTTCGGAGAAAGAATGGAATTTTCTAGAATTTAATTGTGGAATTTTGGATAAGAAAGAAAGAGTTGTTGGAATTTGTTGTTCGCCTAAGTTGTGTCCGGAGGCACTAATGACCCGATCTAGGGTTAGAGATTTTCCTACTGAGATTTTATCTCACCCCGTCGTGGGTTCGTTGTTTCTTCGGACCTTCTGCCTCAGCCATGAATGACTAGACTCAAAGGTTCGGGATCCCACGGGACATGGAAACCGTGGTGACGGAGTACCCTATAGGAGAGGACAAGATGTATTATAGGCACGTGACTACGATATTGGTGGATACCGGAGAGCTTTTTTGGAAGACTCATACGTACGTGGCGTTGACGTACCGCCACGGGGATTTGCTAGTGGGACCATTGACAGGCTTTGACATCCCCTATGACGGTGTTGGGGAGTGGGACCCTACTAGTACTCCCCCTCCAGACGGTGTAGTGGTTCACCCGGACACTGGTCCTAATGACGTGGAGCCTAGCCCGGAGGTCGTGGCGCCCGAAGAGGATGGGGACGTTGTGGAGCCTTCCGATGTGGAGCGACCTCCCGAGTAGGATGAGGCTTGGGATAGTCGGCCCCTCGGTTTTTGTGGAGTATTGTATTTTGGTTGTGTTGCGGGCTTCGACCACGTATCTTTTGTTATAGGTGGTCACGGGCTTGTCTGATAGCCCCCGAAGCCTTAAGTTTGATGTTTTGTAACAACTATGTATATATGTACATATGTGTGTTTTTACCATCCCAAGTTATTATAGTTTTATTGGTTTTCTATACGGGGGTTGTTGTTGCTTCCGCATCCGAAATTTTATTTTGTTGGCCCGAGGATCCGGGAGAACTGCACACAAGCGAGGCCATGTGGGATGTCGACGGTTTGTAGGGTTCGGTTGTGACATCCCCGTTTGGAGTGGTATCAGAGCAAAGTCAGCTCGATCCAAGTTTGGAAGAGTTATGGAGTGATAAGGAGCGATGATTTTGGGATGGTTAGGTAGAGAGACCTTAGATGTTTACGCGAGCTAATCGCATTATGCGGGGCATTTAAATATGTGCCTATGATCCGCTTGATTGATTGTTGTCGGTCTGAGTGCTTGATTTTGTTTGTTGAATCGTTCTTCCAGAAACGATTATTAGCTTTGAGCTAATTGCTGTGTTAAGCAGTGTGAGACTGCTAGACCAAGTAGATGGTTTAGGTCTCTAATTCTTTGGCGGAATTATTTTGATTCGGGTGTTAAGAGGAAAGTTGATAGAAATGGAAAATCAAGGTAGAAGTTCCGGAGGAGGTTCTAGAGGGAGTTCTAGAGGAGCATCTAGAGGAGGTTCTAGGGGAGCCTCTAGTTCGAGAACTACAGTTAGAGAAGATTCGAGAGTGGATGGAGTCCTTAGGGCTCTTGAGGAGATAGGAAATCTCATGGATAGGCGGACTCGAGAACGAGCTGCCGCTATTGCCCAAGCCGTTGAGGCCGTCGTTGCTTCTTCTGCCCATGGGGGCAATGTTAATCAGGGGAATGACAATGGGAATAGACGGATGCATCGGTTGGTAGAGCAGTTCTTGAAGTTGAAACCGGCGAAGTTTACCGGGAAAGGTGATCCAGAGGCTGCACCTCGCTGGATAGAGGATTTGGAGAAAGCATTTGGGGTGTTGGGTTGCACCGAAGAGGAGAAAGTAACGCTGGCAGTATATCGGTTGCGGGATACGGCTAGTGATTGGTGGAAGGCCACTAGGGGAAGAGTTTTCCCAGAGGGTGTAGCGTTGAATTGGACTATCTTCACCGAAGTCTTCAATGGAAAGTATTTTTTCGAGACTGCTCAAGAGCAGAAAATGTTAGAATTTCAACAGCTTCACGGGAACCATATGACGATAGATCAGTATGAGGCTAAATTCTCGAGACTGTCAAAGTAAGCTCCGAGGATGGTAGAGAATCCGTTGGACGGAGCGAGAAGGTTCCGGTATGGGTTGAGGCCGGAACTTCGTAGTCAACTGATCCTGTTGAATTTGAGGGACTATGATGAGTTGTATGAGCGGGGTCCGATGGTGGAGCGAGACATGAAAGAGAGGGCTGCCGCATCTGGATCGCGGCTCATGCCAGCCGGGGACAACCGCCAATTTGGCAAGAGGCCTATGATGGGAAACCGGCGCTTCGTCCCTCCAATCGGAAGAAATAATGGGAAACCGGTGTATCGGTCCAACCGGAACTGCCGATTCTGTGGCAAGAGGCACGGGAACGGGCCTTGCCCGAGTAGGATGGGGGCGTGCTTCAAATGTGGAAAATTTGATCATCATACAAGGAGTTGCTCGGAACTAGCCCTAGAACAGCGATTTCATCCCCAAAGACCCTAGGTGAGACCTCGGATTAGAGCCGCTCCACAAAATAACCAAAATAGGCCACCAGCACAAGGGAGAGTGTATGCGGTGGCGTGCAATGAGGCGGAGAATGCGCCTGGCGTGATCACAGGTATAGTCTCCTTATGTGATCATGCTGCATATGCTTTATTTGATTCCGGAGCGTCCCATTCATTTGTATCTGCTCAATTTGTGGAGTTAGGCGGGATTGAGTTAAAACTGCTAGAAGTAATGTTGCACGTAACTACACCCTTAAAGGATAAAGTATTGGTTACACTAGGGTGTACTGGATGTAAGATAGTCATTGGCAGTAGAAAAGAATTAATAGACATAGCAGTTTTGACTATACATGACTATGATGTGATAATTGGGATGGATTGGCTAGGAAAGCAAAGAGCTGTTTTTGATTGTGGTAGCATGCGAAAAAGGAAAAAAAGACAGAGGCAGCATGAACTGTTCATAGCTTATAAATTTAGATTTGAGTTTGTGTGAAGTCAAGGAGGAATCTCGATTCCCTCGATCTCGTCACCGGAAGTGACTAAGTTATTAAAGGAAGGATGCCAAGGATATTTGGCATAGGTGGTGGATTCATCGATTGAAGGACCGAGGCTAGAGGATATAGCCGTGGTGCGCGATTATCCCGATGTCTTTCCTAAGAATTGCCGGGATTGCCACCTGAAAGAGAAGTGAAATTTGTGATTGAATTGGCACCGGGGACAGAACCCATTTCCAAGGCACCCTACGGAATGTCCCTCTCAGAGTTGAAGGAATTGAAGGTTCGGATGCAAGAATTGCTGGATAAAGGATTTATCCACCCTAGTGCATTGCCCTGGGGAGCGCCAGTGTTGTTTGTAAGGAAAAAGGACGAGTCATTGCGATTAGGCATTGACTACCGACGATTGAATGAAGTGACCATTAAGAATAAGTATCCATTGCCAAGAATAGATGATTTGTTCAATCAATTGCAAGGGGGCGCGGTGTTTTCTAAGATCGATTTGAGGACGGGCTACCACCAGTTGAGAATTAAGAAGGAGGACATACCGAAGCGCGCTACGTACCGATATGGGCATTATGAGTTTACGGTCATGCCTTTTGGATTGACCAATGCCCCAACCGCCTTTATGGATATGATGCATTGGGTGTTCAGAGAATTCTTGGATCGGTTTGTCATCGTGTTTATCGATGATATTCTGGTGTACTCGAGGAGTTTGGAGGAACATGAACATTATCTGAGCATCATTCTACGGACCTTAAGAGAACACGCTCTTTATGCCAAATTTAGCAAGTGTGAATTTTGGCTCGATCGAGTAGCGTTTCTTGGACATATCGTCTCGGGTAATGGAATATCGGTAGATCCGGCAACAATAGAGACCGTGGTGAATTGGCCAAGACCGACGTCCGTCACGAAGGTTCGAAGTTTTCTAGGCTTGGCAGGGTATTATCGCCGATTCATGGAAAATTTTTCTTCGATAGCTACTCCACCGACGCAGCTAACGAAGAAAGAAACTCGCTTCGAATGGACAGATAAGTGTGAGAGGAGTTTCCAAGAACTGAAGCATAGGTTGACGACGGCACCGGTTCCGATGATACCATCGGGTCCTGGAGGATTTGAAATTTATAGCGATGCTTCGCTAAAGGGACTCGAATGTGTATTAATGCAACATGGCGGGGTGGTCGCGTATGCGTCGCGACGGTTGAGGCCTCATGAACAGAACTATCCAACGCATGATCTAGAACTTGCGGCAATTGTTTTTACGCTAAAGATTTGGAGGCATTATCTGTGGGAAGAAAAGTTTCAGATTTACACGGATCATCAGAGTTTAAAGTATTTATTCTCCCAAAAAGAGCTGAATATGAGGCGGCGCCGTTGGATGGAGTTATTGAAGGACTATGATTGTAATATTTTATATCACCTAGGGAAAGCTAATAAAGTAGCAGATGCTTCGAGTCGAAAATCGAGCATAACGCATTTGATGGTGAAAAAATGGACTTTATTGGAAGAGTTGAGAGATTCGGAGTTTGAGTTGGAAGTTGGCAATCTCACAAGTCTACCGGCAACTCTGAGGATTGAGCCGGAGATTCAAGCGAGGATTAAAGCGTTGCGGTCAATGGATCCCGACATTCGGAAAATTTTGGAGATGGATGCCACCAAGAGGAAATCTGAATTTCAAGTGGCCGAGGACGGAATCTTGAAGTTCTGTGGGCGTTTGTGTGTCCCGAATGATGAGGAGCTTAAGGAGAAAATTTTGTCAAAAGCTCATCAAAGTAGCTATAGTGTGCATCCGGGCGGCACTAAAATGTATCAGAATCTACGCCAACATTCTTGGTGGAATGGAATGAAAGTCGACGTGGCTAAGCATGTGGCTAAGTGTTTAACGTGCCAGCAAGTGAAGGCACAACATTGTAAGCCTGGAGGACTACTTCGACCGTTAGAGATTCCCGAGTGGAAATGGGAACACGTTACCATGGACTTCGTTATGGGATTACCGAGGAGCCGAGAGAGGCACGATTCGATTTGGGTAATAGTCGACGGATTGACTAAGTCGGCACATTTCCTGGTAGTACCAAAGGATTTCGCAATGGAAAAGTATGCTGAGTTGTATATGCGCCAAATAGTTCGGTTGCATGGAGTGCCGGTAACAATTACGTCGGATAGAGATCCTAAGTTTATCGCGACTTTCCGGAAAAGTCTTCGGAATGCAATGGGAACTCAAGTGCGGTTTAGCACCGCCTATCATCCTTAGACAGACGGACAATCGGAAAGAACGATTCGGACTCTTGAAGATATATTGAGAGCATGCGTGATAAATTTTAAAGGGGGCTGGGAGGAACAATTGCATTTAGTAGAGTTTACCTACAACAATAGCTTTCAGCAGAGTATCGGAATGGCACCATTTGAAGTGTTGTACGGCGGAGCTTGCGGAACTCCGGTATGTTGGGATGAACTAGGCGAGAAAAGCATAACAGGACCAGAGCTAGTTCAACAATCCGTTGAGGCAGTGAAAGTGATCAGAGAAAGGCTAAAGACCGCCCGCAGTCGTCAGAAGAGTTATGCGGATAGACGGCATAGACCGTTGGAATTCCAGGTGGGAGATCATGTCTTCCTTAAAGTGTCGCCGATGCGAGACTTATCTCGGTTTGGGAAGAAAGGAAAATTAAGTCCGAGGTACGTAGGTCCATTTGAAATCCTGGAACGGATTGGGACGTTAGCTTATCGACTTGCTTTGCCGCCGAACTTGTCCCAAGTCCATAACGTTTTCCACGTGTCTATGTTGAGGAAGTACGAGCCGGACCCAACTCATATCTTGGATGATGAAGTCGTGAAAATTGATGAAAGAGTATCCTACGTGGAGAGACCAGTGTGAATAGAAGACAGAAAGGAACAAGTTCTGAGGAATAAGACAATTTCATTGGTGAAGGTCGTATGGGAACACTATGGAACGGAAGGGGCAACCTGGGAAAATGAAGAAACGATGAGGCAACCGCACCCTCATTTGCTTGAATAGATAAGTTTGTTGTAAATTTCGAGGACGAAATTTTTGTAAGGGGGGAAGAATTGTGACATCCCGTAATCCGGCTCGTTTTGAAACCTTGAATAAATGAAAAGTCTCATTGATGTATTTCAGTTTAATCTCACTCAAGAATGGCCATCTTGAGCGGACTAACCAAATGGGAATGGCTAGCTAGGAAAATCAAGTACGTGGACCTAAGAACTTGGTCATGGACTGACTCTTTGGCCATGAAAATTGTCTAGGGAATATTTTGGACCAATATAGGCCGATCCTAGAATAATTAAGGAATGATCTTGATAATACCCTACGCTTGGATCACGGATGATTTCGTTTGACCTCGTATGGGTTCCGAACGTCTCTGAATTATTTTCTAACGATCGTGTCCAACGGGACTAGAGATTGAGCCTCGCAATTGAATAACAACCAAGGTCGCCATGGCTCGAGTAATTCTTAAACGTGATTTTAATCACGGGTCCATACGCGTAACTCCTAAAAGCCGCCCGTTAGTTTGAGATACGTTGAAAATTCTATTGATCGAGATTGATCGCGAATCGAGCTTCAGAATTTGACGTCGGATCTTCGGGGGTTTCAATAAATAAAAATTTTGGACACTTCATCATCCTGTGTGCAATTCCTTCGCAGTTCGCCCCAAAGAGGTTCGGGAAAAGTATATTTGAACTGGGAATGGGAAAAGACCCATTTGCCCTCGAAAAATACCCTATTTTTCACTTGGAACGAAGGGTATTTTGGCCATTTTCCCATTTGGCCGAGTTTGACTAGTCATTGTGGGGAGAAAATTATTTTTTTTCCCTCTTGACTTTGTGGACCCAATTAATTATTCTTAACCTATATTATTAAATATTTTGGCCATCATCTTCTTCATTATCCAAGAACACACTCTCTCTCTAGCACATTTTTTTCTCTCTCTCCCTCACTTGGCCGAATTCACTCTCTCTCACCCTCCATTGCCGAAAATTCTTGAAGCTTTCACCGGAGTCGCTTTGGGTCACTTGGAGTTGCTAGATCGTCGACGAGTCGCCAGCCGTGCAAGGATCGCCGGAATCACCGCTTGGTTCAAGCTTTTCCTCAACAGTTCAATGGAGGTTTTTGCGAGTTTTTGAGGTAGGATTGTCTCTAAACCTAAATTAGGTGATTAGGTTGCTAAAAGACCAAGGATTTGTGAAATTTTGATGAAGAAATTGGTGGATTTGAGGTGGAAATGGTGCTGGCCGAAATTTGCAGAAATGGAGGAGAGAGAAGCTTGTTCTTGAGATGAATAGTAATTGCAAGAGGATATTTGTTTGGTCAAAGTTTGACCATGGTTACTTTACCAACCCTAGTTACTTTATGTCCAACTATAGTTACTTTATGCCATTTATTAATCATGGTTAGGTTAGTTTTGACTATAGTTAATTTTGAACCATGGTTAGTTATATTTTAACTAGGGTTACTTTTATGTGACATAAAGTTGTTATGCCAAGGTACTAAATAAGTGTGGCATTAGTACTATAGTTTAGTACTATAGTAGAATTATTTTGCACGTTAGAAAATTATTATTGTTCGGCCCTGATAAATTCCCACGTTAGTATAATTTTAATTGCACATTATTCATATATTGCTACGTTAGCATAATATGGTCCCATGACGTGGATTGGATACTATGGCGGTATTAATTGATCAAGTAGTCTGAATTAATATTTGGATTAGTGTGAATTAATCGGGTGATCCCGAATTATTAATTCTCTAACGTGATTGAATCACGTGGTCCCGAACTATTCTGAAAAATATGAGGGTCGTATTCAATCAAGTCGTTTGAGGCCAAAACGAGCCGTATTCGTCTGATTGTCCGAGACCGAGAAAATGTGAGGGACGTATTCAATCAAGTTGTCTGAGGCCAAAGTTAGCCGTATTCGTCTGATTGTCTGAGACCGAGAAAGTATGAAAGTCGTGTTCAATTAAGTCGTCCGAAACCAAAGTGAGTCGTGTTCGACTAATTGTCCGAGACTTAATCCGGTCATGTTCCTATGTGTCGTAGACCGAAATTTGTGGGTCGTATTCCTATGTGTTTGAGACCCCGGTATATATATAGAGCCGTGTTCCATAAAGGTTCGAGGCTCAACGTTATGAACTTGTATGATGGTGGTGGAGTAATGTGGAATATTCAGTAGTGACGTGGAATATTTTTGGAGTAACGTGTAATATTCTGGAGTAGCGTGGAATATTTTCGGAGTAACGTGAAATATTCAGGAGTAGTGTGGAATATTTTCGGACTAACGTGGAAATTTTCGGAGTAATGTGGACATTTATATTATGGCCTGGTGTGTTAAAAAGGGCCCTGGAGCACGTAGAATATTTTATTGTCAGAGCGAGGCGTGGAACACCGAAACGGGAGTAACGTAGAATATTTGAGAAGATGTGGGAATTTTCGGAGAAAGAATGGAATTTTCTAGAATTTAATTGTGGAATTTTGGGAAAGAAAGAAATAGTTGTTGGAATTTGTTGTTCGCCTAAGTTGTGTCTGGAGGCACTAACAACCCGATCTAGGGTTAGAGATTTTCCTACTGAGATTTTATCTCATCTCGTCGTGGGTTCGTTGTTTTTTCGGACCTTCCGCCTCGCCCATGAATGACCCGCCTCAAAGGTTCGGGATCTCGCGGGACATGGAAACCGTGGTGATGGAGTACCCAGTAGGAGAGGACAAGGTGTATTATAGGCACGTGACTATGATATTGGTGGATACCGGAGAGCCTTTTTGGAATACTCATACGTAAGTGGCGTAGACGTACCGCCACGGGGATTTGCTAGTGGGACCATTGACAGACTTTGACATCCCCTATGACGGTGTTGGGGGAGTGGAACCCTACTAGTACTCCCCCTCTAGATGGTGTAGTGGTTTACCCGAACACCGGTCCCGATGACGTGGAGCCTAGCCCGGAGGTCGTGGCGCCCGAAGAGGATGGGGACGTTGTGGAGCCTTCCGATGAGGAGCGACCTCCCGAGTAGGATGAGGCTTAGGATAGTCGGCCCCTTAGTTTTTGTGGAGTATTGTATTTTGGTTGTGTAGCGGGCTTCGACCACGTGTCTTTTGTTATAGGTGGTCACGGGCTTGTATAGTGGCCCCTGAAGCCTTAAGTTTGACAGTTTGTAACAACTATGTATATATGTACATATATGTGTTTTTACCATCCCAAGTTACGTAGTTTTATTGGTTTTACGTACGGAGATTTTGTTGCTTCTGCGAAATTTGATTTTGTTGGCCCGAGGATCCTGGAGAACCGTACGCAAGCGAGGCCGGATGGGATATTGACGGTTAGTAGGGTTAGGGTCGTTACACAAATCTTCCCATCTTGCAATTTCATCTAGCTTCTGATCTAAGAACTAGCGAAGCGCCGCATCTTCCAAACTGTTTTGGAAAGTCCGTATCGGCAAAGGAATATTCTTGACGTACCGACCCATCTAATTGGTGTAATAAACCAAGTGCGCCCTTGGATTACCTTGCCCGAATACTTCATGGAGTATGGAACTTTAAACTTATCAAGGAAGTTGATCTTCTCATATCGGGACGGATCCCCGACATTTTCGAGTCCATGTTTATCCTTGAGTTGTTGTTCCAAATTTGCGAACTGTTTTTTGGTTTCCTCCTCCAATCGAGCCGAGATGGGATCAAGAAGAGCGGGCGTAAGAACTTGAGTAACCGCCTCTTCAACGACTGGATTTGCAGGGTGGTCATCAATAAGGCCGAGTACTTCACCCAGCTGCGGAAGTTGCACTTGATTTTGGTTACGCTGTATTGAAAATGCCCCGACTTCATTATATAACCGGATCATCATAGCCGTTAAATCTTGGACCTCCGGGAAGGCAGCGGCTCCTAGACTTCGATTACGCGCTTCGTCATCCGCACAGGTTTCCATACGTACCATTACGGACCAAGTGCGAATGGGTGAACATGTAAAGCCCGCAATATCTACCTGTTAGAAAGTGAAATCCATCGGTGATTTCGAATAGAAATGTACGTGATTTCCTTTGACAATATAAACTTTTGCAACGAACTCGAGATATGCAAACTCTCCAGCAAATCTAAAGCGAGATAATAGACTCTATCACGATTCGTTTAGAAAGGAATACGGGGTCAAACGAAAAAACATGTAATAATTATATTAATAACAAGGTCGGTAAGGAATAAAAGCCTTCATATAATAAGCTCAAGTAGAGTTTTAACAATAGATTACGAAAGACCATCACAAAAAGCACTAAAATATGATATAAACTCGATGGGTAACGGTTCCATCGACATCAAAATACCCCCTCCCTAGACCACAAAATGGGAGCTTCGAGCGACCTATCCTTGTTTCTTGGCTCATTGGTCGTCTTCTTGCCGAGGCCCATGATGAATGACCTCCGAGGGGATGACGGGTAGAATGACTCGGCAATTAAGATCCTCCGGGCGGTGAATGTAGGTTAATGATGCTTGATAGAGTCCCATCTCGCCCTCTAGTTCGGGAGTTTAGACAATGATCCGCTTATAACAGCTCTCCTAAGCACCCTTGATATTGTCAATGTCCACCTGTCGAAAGGCGATTTCTTGCTTATCCATCTACTTGTGCGAGAGGTTGAAACCGAACAATTGCCCCCTTAGTAACGGTGGGATATCCTGAAGAGCCCCATATTGTCTAGTCGTCCTCAATGGGTACAAGGTAGTGGCACCAATGAATCCCAACAAGGGTATGGGATTAATGTTAGCGGTAGCAAGGTAGATGCTTTAGAATTGGGAACCTCTGAATCTCCATTGGATTTGGTCCGAGGTTAAGCTCCTCAAAAAATAAAACCGATCACGGTATGACAGTGTATGAGGTTGCATCTGCAAGTCTACAAGCTTTTCAAATGGGTGAGTACGATGCTTAAGATCAGAATATGTCATGTGGAAAGATGTTTCTTGAATATGAGAGATAAACTAGGTATACAAAAGTCCAATAGGCACATGAAACACTTTCTTCCCATCGGTATCGGCCTTAAAATTGTTGAGGGACAAGAAAGATTCAGCAAGGATCATAGGAATGAAGTCTCATTTGATGTAGACTTATCTCACAACATGTGCAAGAAAAGGGTTCATAGTATTTGTAGACACGGGAAAAATTATGAAATAAAAAAAGGCTAAAAGAAAAGCGAGAGCAGATTTGGTGTCTTCCTTCTTTGGCGGCTTCGAGAATTTCCCAAATAAAAAAGGTCAGAGGGCAACGGGTTGCATTGCTTTTGAGTACTTTGGTGATCTTGACTTTGGGTGTATCAAGGAATTTAGCAAGGGTGCTTGTAGGATCGCGACCCAAAGGTGGCGCAATCGGTCTTTCTTCCGGGCGGACGCTAGTGATAAGGTAGTATTCGTCGATGATGGGGGTTAACTTATGACCCTTGAAGATGAAGGTGGATGTGATCGGATTCCAAAAATGTGTCATGGCTTGGATAGCATGGGCCCGACAACGAACCCGCAGTAGATGTATGAGGTGGCCAATCCGTTTTGACATATCGGCGATTGTGATGAACCATACCCTCTCACCATGCCAACAAAAGTCTTTCGGGAATAGAGATAAGGGTGATGTCATGCTTTCCCATCAAGTTTATATCATATATGAGTATTTCAATCAATTAATGAACGTAACAAAAGCATCACTGAAAGAGACATGGGAAAAATTGGGACAAAGTAGAGATTATACTCACAGTGGTTAGTGAATGGCACCTATTAATGGCATAAACACATGCATGCTAATAGTGAGGTTTGACACATAAAGGTAGGATAGACTAATGGCTAAAGGCTCCAATCACAACGGAATGATATACCGCCCCCAAAAATACCGACAGCATAATCGGATCGGGGCACATATTTCAAGATGATGAGCGGGATCAGAAATGATTGTGCCATTTGCAAACCTGCGTATGGCCCAATTCATTTCTGACACCTCATAAGGATTTCCCGGGGTCGTAGTCCGGGTTTAACCACTGGATGTGTGTGCAAAAAGTGTAGTTTATGATAAGCATGCATAGGATGGCATATCAAACACTACTTCAATATATATATCTGAATAACATACATTCCGACAACTCTCTACAAAATATACAAGCCAACAACCACTCCACCCCCTATAACTCCCAACCCGCAAGAACATCTAGTCACAGAATTAGCAAATTAACATGATTTTCCTCGCAGCACAGCAAAATGGAGATCAAGTTAGGGAACAATCAACTGGTTATTAAGGCCCGAGTCTACACATGTTTTTAAATTGTTTCCCAAGTAGAGTCACCAAGTCGTCGCAACCCGCCTTCGGTCTCTCTCAAGGGTCCGGCGGGTTTAGAGGTATTGCCATAAGTCATTGACGTGGACTCTCCCAAGTCGTACCTCGTGTGACTTTGGATTTTTTTTTTATTGATTAGCAAACTAAAATGCTAGTAAGAGTCGCCACTAGCCTATTGGGGTCGGCTAGAAATTAATCGAGATACGGGAGTGTTATCTCGATTCCTACGCAACCCGAGTTTCTAAGTTCGGAGACTTGTTTATGCTAACTAAATAATTAGTGTCCTTTCGGTACCTAACCAGTCGACATTCCCTAAGGTGACCACACATTATGTATATCATTTTAAGCTTATCAGGTATCTAACCAAGTACTAAATAACTATGCATAATATTTTTTTGTCATTTCGTACAATTACGTATTTATCATTAACCTAACAATATAGGAAAAGCGATTAACAGGCAATTTTTCAAAAGATGGTGTTATAATAAACACTTAACCAAGCAAATATGTTAAATACAAGACTGGAATAAGCACATGCAGACCAAATCTATGATAGCGATATTTAAACAAACAATTTCGACTAGAAGGTCGAATTACAATAATATTAGACCGGATTGGACATCGGTCTTCAATCAACGCCCATATGAGGCTTAAAATTTCACTTGAGGAGTAGAAAGGTCAAGGAAATCATTTTTCTAATTTTCTGATTTTTTTTTTTGGAATTTTTTTTGGAATTTTTCTTTTTTTATTTTATTAATTTTTATTTTTTTATTTTTTTAAATAAACCGAGTCGAGCTCGGGTCGGGTTCTCGGACCCGGCCTTGGACCAGGTCTACGACCTGATCCGGCCCGGGAAAGAGGACCCAAACCGAGCCCGGTAGGCACAAAGAAAGCCCAAGCCCATTTTCTTTTAATTTTAACCGAACCGAGCGCCAACTCTCCTTCTAGCCCAAATCCCTCACGCCCAAAACAACCACTCTCTTAAATAAAACAACCCAGGCCCAAAATCTTTTCTTTTCTTTCCCTACCAGCCCACTCGAGCGGTTTGATGCAACCAAAGAAAAAAAACGTGGGATGGCCAAACCACTCCTGTTCATCATCTTCTTCTTGGTGTCCCACAAGTGACGAGCCGCTGAACTAGCATCACGCCTAAACCTCCAAAAGACAGGACCGATTGTCGATGGGTCAACCGGAGAAAGCCGCTGCCTCCGACTAGGCCCGACCCGCCCGCTTCACTAGCTCGGTCGGCCACGCCTTTATCGCTGTGTCGTTCTTGTTCAAAGCTCGTGCACCTCCCTTGCGCTCAAGTGTCCAATGGCCCGAGCTATGTGCGTTACCTTTGCTTACACTCATGTTGCTACTAATACGAGCTCATGTTACTTTTGTTCAGCACAACACAAACCCAAGAGGAAAACACCCAAGAATAAAGCTTCGAACCAACGCCGATCACCGGACACTCTATGAAGATGCGCCCCCGGAACCGCAACCTTTTTGAACCCTCACCAAATGTGGTCGTTGACCATGAAGCACTTAAACCATACTGACCGTCGATACCAGAGACAGCCACCCATGCTTGATGGACTCTCCAACAAAGGAGCTATGGAGGGATTGACTTGAAAGTTTCGAGGGAGCGGTGATCGGCATTTGTCTAACGGAGAACACAAGTTGCACGCGTAACTCGAGCTAATATCTAGGCTACGGAATGAATAACAAACGTCATAGAAAACGAACAAAGATCAAACATCCAGCACGCGTAAACAGCAAAAGGAACAAACTTCGGTCACTATTCCTGCTGAAACGGGACAGGATAAAGCATTCAAGTTTACTTGTTCGGAGGTGGGAGGTCTTGGGCTAGTGGTCGTCGAACGGATTTAGTTAAGGCAATTGGTCGGGCATAATCAAGACGATGACGAGCGATGGACCATGACTCCTACTTCAAACCCTTTCGCTAATTCTCCTTCGCTCTCACGCCTTTTTTTCTTCTTTTGGACCTCACCCCCTGAGCTGCCATTTTCTTCCCTTTTTTGGAGCCCCCACTCCTTCTTGGAGTCGATCGCACTCAAGCTTGCCTCGTTAACATTCCTACTCTCACCCTTCACTTCATCATTTTCTTTCCTCCTCCTCACTTTCTCGAAAATGAACCCTTGGCCCGCCCACCTCTGCTTTCTTTTACACACGTCTTGCCTCTTTCAACAAGCTTCTTCGTGTGGATGGACGTGAGTTCCACCTGATGTGGACGTGGGTTGGTGACCAACCATCCGAAGTGTCCGATGGAACCGAAAGTTACATGAGTTGATGAGAGAGGGAGGGACGTAAAGGGTGAATGGGGCGATGGAAAAGAATAAAAGAGAGATGGCCTTGGGCAAATAAAAGGAGAAAATGGAGTATTTGCTTGGTCTTATGCAAGAAGGAAAATAAAGAGAAAGTTGGGCCTGCAGGGAAAAGAAAAAGGGACTTGGGTGGGCCGCCGGTGCGGGCTTGTTTGCAAGAAAGGAGAGAAAACGCGGGCCGAACATCGCCGAGGGGACTTGATTGGCCTGCTCCAATTTTATTCTTTTTTTAAATTTTTTTTAAATTTTAAGATTTATATATATTCTTATTTTCTATTTTGGAAATAAAAAATTAAAAAAACACATATATGTATATATAAAACACATAAAAATGCATAATTAACCAATTAGACAATGCTCTAACGGAAAAATAAAATAAAATAAAATAACATAAAACAAAATAAAATACGGGATTGCTAAAATTAAGTGTTAACAACACTCTTTCTAATAGTCTCGTCAGTGGCTGCCTCTTCCGTTGCGTGATTATACTTTATTTTTTGCACTTGAGTGGGTAGACAATTGAAAGGAAGAGAACTTCGATTAACGGCTTTCTTTACTTCTGTTTTGGCTTACATGGTCGGGCTTGGGTTGCTACTTCTATGGGCTCCCATAAACTAATTGCCTTTTTCGTCACTCAATTTCCTACATTGGATGAAACCAAGAAATAACACGTCACATGCGAAATTATAGACAAAAGGGAGGAGTGAAGCGGGAATCCCTCCTAGGGCTGGTGAAGAGTTTATAACTAGGGACAAAGACTACTTTCAAAATCACAAGTTGGGGGTTACTTTTTTTCTCCAAATGGATTGGCTTTTAGGATAGATTACTATGTAAATTCAGGATCATCGGTTGGTCGAAAGAAGTAAGCCTGTTTCTATTCTAGCAATCCTACAAACTATTAGCAGTTAGCCGTAGAAGACTTTCTTGAATCCCCTTCCCTTGGTGAGAAAGTCTTACGGCGGTTTGGGATTAATCAACAAGGGCTTTCAAGTGGTTTACTTGCTTGCTTTGCTAAAAAAAAAGATAGTTATTCAAAGCATCGAAAGGCCAATCACTTTCTTTGGATTCTCAAACATCGTGCAAAAGCTTTCAAGTTGTTTACTTGCATGCTATGCTTCATTCCAATTTCGGGCCTCAGTTTCCAATCCTATCTTTCGTTCAGCCCTCCAAATTTGAAGTTTCAAAACTACATTACATAAGTGCTAGCCCGCAAAGGCTTGACTTTACGTGGATCGTTCTTATCCATTCATCTCTTTCCCTTAAGCCTAGTTTGAGCTTCTTTATCGACTTCAGAAAGAAAGAGTGAATTGACCCAAGCCAAGTAGTTCGGCTAAGTCGGAAAGAAAGAGCGAGCTACTTTAGGCTATTATTTGAAACACTACAATTTAGAACAACTCAAATATGTGTAGTAATGCTATACAAGAGTAGATAAGCGTAATAGAGGGCGCGACTTGCAAATAAAAATTGACAAGCAAAACAAAAAAGCGAATGAATAAATAAATAAATGAATAAAAGTCAGTCATAGGAAGATAATGAAATTGAAATTGGAAAGGAAACTTGCTAAAAACCTTAGGAAAATTTACCAAAGTTGAATTTTGTGAAAAGTACATGGAAATTTTAAATTTTACGTAGAAAATGCAATGGTAAAAAGAAAAATTCATTTGCTTTAGTGTCCAGAATTTGCGGGTTTTTTTTCAATTTAATTTTTTTAAATTAAATAATTACGAAAATATTTTTTAAAAATAAATATATACCGATTTGGACCTCGCTCGGTAGCCCACGCTGCCCGCTCGGCAGCCGGGCTGCCTAGTGGTCGCCACCCACCCCCGCAACTTTCTTTTTTTCCTTTTTTAAGTGTTTTAATTATTTATATTTATAATATTTAGTTTATTTCATATTTTTTTTAACATGTTATATTTATTTTGTTCATAATTTTTTTTTGCGAAGCTTATGTTTATAACATAATTAGTAATAATTAATAGAAAAAATTGTTAAGATCTATAATTCATAAATAATGTTGTAATTATGTAATTAATTGAAAATATTCATAAAAAAAAATTGGTAAGATATATGTTGGAAAAACAAATGCGAAAACGAACACGTAACACAAGGATTTATATGGTTCGATCAAGGTGATCTATGTCCACGGACGAGGCAAAACGAAATTGCACTATGATCAAGAAGAGTATAGATTACAGAAGTCGATTTTCGACCGAACAAAAGTACACAGCTCACTCGTCTCTCACATAAGGAAAATCTTCAATAGCAAACGAAAAGAAACTCTAGCCACAGTATAAAAAATAGGGCGCAAAAAAAAATTTCTCGAGGGCGTTGCCCCCGAACCCTCACGGAGATATGTTCGCACCGCAAAGGAGATTTGTTCGCTTGTCTCGAGTTGAGCCTATCGGCCCAATTCTCCGCATGATGAACTAAATCTCAATTTTTCCTCCACTTTTTGGGCCGCATAAAAATATGTCGAATCGGGTGATAAACCGGACCGGGTACATAAAATTCAAGACATATTTAACAATATATGAAATTAATTGAAAATATTCATAATATAAAATTGGTAAAATATTCATATAAATAATATTGTAATTATGCAATTCAGTCGGCTAAAAAGATTGAAAGAAGAGGAAAGAGGGAAAGGAGGGTTCATTTGATATTAAGAAGTAGCATCGATGGGAGAAAAATGCAAAATTGACAAGGAAAACAGCCATTTTCCCACACAAAAAGAAAAGCCCGGCTTTTTTCCTAAAAAAACGCCGTTTTTCTTGTAATTATGTAATTAATTTAAAATATTCATAAAATGAAATTGGTAAGATATATGAAAAAAAATGAGATTTTCATAATATATTCATCTATTGGACAGACATAAATCCAATCGGAAGGTGAAATGGTGATGTGTCAAGAACCGGCGGATCGGGTCGACGATATCATATCGGGCTCAAATTCGGTCAATCGAAGGGAAACGGCGTCTTAATCAATATACACTGCTTGCCGTTGGCAGTGTTGAACGATGGATTTTTGCGATTGGGGATTGTCTAGATGGGTTTTTCTATTTTTTTTGTATTTTGGGGATTTTTTAATTGCAGCTTTGTAATTTTGGATTTTTAGAAATTATGAAAATCTCAATACTTAATATAAGTATCAATAATTAAAAAAATACGAAATGAAACAAAGTTGGTAAGATATATAAAAAAAAAATATGTTGTAATTAATGTTAAAATTTATTAAGATCTATAATTAATAAATAATATTGTAATTATGTAATTAATTGAAAGTATTCATAAAATAAAATTGGTAAGATATATTAAAAAAATGAGATTTTCATAATATATAACAATCGTCAACCGTAATTACATATACTAATGATGTTGTCCTCCTCTATGACCTCCCGTTCCGCAAGTAGGTCGTCTCCGTTGTTCGAGAAGTCTAGTATTGTATGGACGTCGAGGATGAGAATCCGGATGACTAGGATGTGTGGATGACGAAGGCATATCTTCTGCAAATATGCCCCGTCCGGATGGTACATATCCTACTGTATGAGGGTATTGAGAAAAAGGAGAGAAATCGGATCCATAAGGCTCGGCGGAAGTAGCTAGAGTACGTGGCGGTGTATTGTCGGGATATTGAAAATCGGATCCCCCGTGAGATGGGCCTGCAAACCGTAAGAACCCGGGAGTGAAATCTGACTCGCGAAATCCTGGAGTGAACCCCGGAGTGAAATCTGACTAGCCAAACCCCGGAGTGAAATCTGTCGTATGATACTCCAAGGGATAGGGGACGACATCACCACCCGGATGATCTCGAGTAGTCCTCCGCATTGGTTGAACAGTCTCGGGAGGGTCATCATCCTACGGTCCAACGGGTGCCGCTGTAGTTGCTGGTTGGGGCGGTGGCATCATTGTTAGCCGTCTTTCCTCATTCTGAGCATATAGCATTGCCCTAGCTATATTCCCCACAGTAGCCTAGGATTGACGAGATGGGTTGACGTTATGTATGATATGCAAAATTTGTTCAACGCCATCACCCCGGTAATGATATCAAAATTAACAAAAGTTATGAAATGATAATAGATCACGTTACTAAAAAATAATTAACGAATCAAATTGAAAGTATTTGCACGAACCGTTACACCCATTGCGACCCTCGGAATAGAAATTCACCTCCGGGTATGTCTACGGTACCACTCTATATATCCTGAATGATAGTGAAGTGCTTCCGTTGCGAGATCATCATTGATAATGTAATCGATACGACGGTCCCACATATCAATGCACCGTCCGTGTTTACCTACCCAATCCTTGCCAACCGGTCTTAGTTCAATATCATGCAACGCGGTATGATCATGCGGACGAGTAGGTATTAGCTGCTGCATACCGAACCGACGAAGTACTCGATCCGGATAATACCACTCAACTATCCAAGAATGGATGAGTGGGACACGAGCCCTCCAACTATCTTGTCCCCGCCGACAGTAATGTGGTAGAGCCTCTAGAATGTCATTGGGGTATGGCTCCCAAATAATCTAGTATGGTAATAAAACATATTAAATTAAATCAATAATTAATTTATAAGCTAAAATTATATTAAACTTGTTGGTTGCTATCATTACTTACGTCTTCTGATCCCATTATATCAAGTTGATAGCGCAAATGTGGCAACGTATGTGTAGGGACCTCCGTTGTCGGTAGGCCTTGACTCTAGCCGCATAAAGAAAAAAAAATGAGATTTTCATATATTATACGCACTGGAAAAAATTAATGACTGATGAACTAAAAAAATAATAGATCACTTACCGACTACCGAGAGGTGCATCTTCTAAAGAATCACGATCTGCCAAGGATGGGGCGACACATCTGAAGCGCTCGCATGCCCAAATCTGCAATACATGTAGGGCACCTCCAATTTGATGTTTTGATGGATCGGTTGCACTACATAGCTCCCGATATAACCATGCAAGCGCCGCTGAACCCCAACCGTACTGTGTAGGGTTGTTGAGGTCCGCCAACAGTGGAAGAAACAATAAACTAGCCCGTGCCCCTGATTTATTCGAAAGAATACATCCTCCAATTAGACGGAGAATGAACGCCCTAGCATGTTGTACTATCATAACGTCATTGGCATCCGGAGGGAGATCATCAAAGTGTTCTCTCAGCCAACTTAAGTTTATCTGCGTCCCACGCAAATTAGGCAGGCGAGCACCAAGTAGATCATCACGGAGAGTGCCCCGCTTAAAATTAGTACGGCCAGGAATCGCACGTCCATCTATGGGCAGCCCCGTGATCACCGCTATATCCTCAAGCGTAATCGTACATTCACCTTCCGGCATATGGAAGGTGTGGGTCTCGGGTCTCCACCGCTCGACCAACGCAGTAATCAAATGCCAATCTAACTGAAAATACCCCATCATATAAACTCCATAAAATCCCGAAGCTTGAAGATACGGGAGTATGCGTTCATCAAGTTCATCCACGAGCAACATGGATCGCCGACATCTAATGAGTGCATTTTCATCTGCCTGTGAAATGTGATATGAATTGTTAGTAGTAATTTTGATATTGGGGTTACAAATGGCAGATGAACTACTAATTTTCTCAATTACCTGAGCGTTCCATACGATCTACGATCTATGCCGGGCCTGTCGTGTAAGTAGTGAATCATCCCGAAGTCCCGGCTGAATATGAGTCCTTTGTACTATATCTACAATTGTCATATTATCTCCATCATTAAATTGACATATCTAATGTACATATGGAACAGAAGCAATGAATAAATATCGTGCAACCGTGATATTATAACATCACAATAAATTAATATATAAAAACCCGAAATTGCGAAATGAAATGTACATGCGGACGCCTAAACAAAACCCGAATGCAACGAAGCAAGATGATCCAGGATATCATAAAAACAAACATCACATAACTGAAAACCAAATTACACAATGAGTTCAACGAAAAGGGATACAGCAATACGAGGTTCGAAGCTTACAACAAAAAACTACCAAAAGAAATCCCACAAACGTGTCCAAATACGAATGCAATCCTACGAGGGCATAAAAAGGTAGATAATATAGCTACACAACGAGGTCATGCCACTATCCTCAGATAAGTCCTCATCGCCTAGCGGGTTGTAATCCCGAAAAGCGTCTCACTCTTCAGCCTCTTCGGGGTCGGACTCGTGCTCCATCTCGGGGTCGGACTCGTCCTCCATCTCGGGCTCGGACTCAGAAGGTTCTCCGGGTGCAACGTTTGCATCGGAGGGCTCGACGATCCGATCATCTGCTGGGGGTTTGGGGGACTCCGACTACTCACCTTCGGGCTTGGGCTCGGGGTTGAACACTTCACCGTCCGTGGGTCTATTATTACACCAGCCCGGAATAATACCATGAGGTATCTCAAAAGTCCTAAGCGGTCCATGTTCTACTTCTCCCTTTATAGAACCAAGCTTCAAAGATATGTGGGATCCAGTAATCGCTCCCTTCATCGACCCAAACTATGCTTCCCTTCCTAAGGTAGACCTTATCCTCGCCTACCGGGTACTCGGTGATGATCGTATCAATGTCCATCGATATCCCAAAACGCTTTGGCGGCATAGCTAGAGGTTAGCGTCTGGAAAATGTTGTATCACAATGGGATGAGATTTCATCTCAATAAGTCAACCCTAATTCGTTAGTAGGCCAATACTACTTCCGAACAATTCTAAAATGCGTCATATACAGCGATTAATAACCAAACGACGATACATCAACAACAATTCAAGAATTAATATAGAAGTGGAACTAGACTTCATACTATATCATTTCAAGCAACATAGATTCATAAGTCTATAATATAAAATGTTAGGATAGTTACAGAGATTCTCAACTCGATGGGCGGGCCCGCGTGTTAACACCTCAACCAATCATCAAATATTATTTCGCACATACAAGATCGAGCATTAAATGCATCAATAAAGCAAGTCGTCCTATCCACGACTACATTCTATAACCGAACATAACTCATCCCAATTTACTCAGTCTTTTATCAAGAGTTACGGTCGAAATTCGGAATGTCACACAACTTGTGTGCACAAGTACTCCTATTATGCCTTGATTTCCCACATATCGAGCAATGGATGCGGGAATTGCTACAACTCGGTGTCCTCCAATCCATCTCATTACGTATACGTGATGCACGGGGCCTTCCTTTATTCCTAATGCGTCTCGTGTCGGGTACTAATGGCGGTGGTCAGGTTCGGCCCGGTACTCAACATGCCCCAACGGATAAAACATATACCGATAACACTGAAGAGTTTTATCCAGCGTGTAGCACTCATCTACGTACAGCTCGTAATCAATTCCATATGCTTGACATGCTACAATTACGTGGGAACATGGAATTTTAATCTCTTGAAATTTTTCACATGTGCACGTTCGCGGGTCTAGGCGCACTATCTATTTATGGCCCCTCGATCCTCTTGATCCGTCACGTCCAGTTTTAACTTCGAAAATCCCTCCATCAGAGTCAAAACATGTAACTTCGTGCCTATTTGCACGTTGACTGTTTTTCCCGAGTGTTTGACCAGCAAAATGTGTAAATACATGTTCTTGGTCCTTACGTATCCCGTACTTTGTTCTTCTTGTATCAAAATAGTTGACCAACCGATAGAATATCTTCTCCACCATAGCTTTTATTGGCGGACCACGATAACCCTTCAACATGTCATTGATCGATTCAACTAAATTTGTTGTCATCGCTCCATATCTTCTCCCTCCATCATAAGCCTTCGTCCATTTGTCCCTTGGAATCGGGTCACACCATGCAGGTGTGCGTGCATCCATACCCCTAATTTCGTTCATGATATGATCGAACTTTCGTTGTTGATTCGCGTAAGCTGTATATTACAATAATAATTAGTACTTCCTTCTCAAATATTGTCAATACGTATTTTCATCAAATTTTAAAATTTCAAAATTCACCTACCGCTTCAATAAGGGCTTTGCCTTCGGCATTTTTGAATTTTCTGTTATAGTTGCTTACAAGATGACGAACGCAATATCTGTGGTGGCCATATGGAGGACGCCGCCTCTTTGTCTCTATTGCTCTTTTAATCCCCATATGTCTGTCTGATATTACACAAATATTGTCCCTACTAGTAACATATGTCCGCAATGTAGTCATAAACCAACTCCAATTATCAATATCTTCCCTATCAACTACAGCAAATGCCAACGGGAATATATGGTTGTCGCCATCAAGTGAGGCCGCTACAAGGAGTGTTCCTCGGTATTTCCCGTACAAATGAGCACCATCAACAACTTCATCTTTATCGATATTATAACCTTCCTCGCCTAATCATTTATCACTTGGTGTTCAGCTATGGTTGTATAAAACCGCAAAAACCCCGTAGCACCGGTCTCAAGTGCAAATTGCTTGATCATCCTAATGGTACCATCATCACGCACCTCCGTGATGTCGTATATGACACAACTCGATGTTAAAATCGGGAATCTATATATCGCCTTATGAATATACTGGTTGGGTGTTATATTCAACGCGCTCTCTACCGTAGCACGTAACTCATCAAATGTTGATATGTTTGCAAACTCAAACATGATAGATTGTCCGTCTTCGTAATCATGTCCATATTCTGTTTGCACTATTCTATCTCCCCAGTATACAATCGCAACTAATGAAGATGACATTATGCTAAATAAAGAAATTACAAATTATTTCGCACATACAATTCAGTAAACGTTGTCCCGAGCTCATTAACAAATTAATATTATAACAATTAATATATCAAATGAAATGAAATAAATGTATCATATATTCCTAAGGATTTGCATGGGGAAATAAAAAAATATTCAAAGCCAATTTGTCAAAAAGGGAAAAATCTTCATTTTCAAAAGCACGGAAAGTCAAATTACCGAAATAAGGATTTGCTCAGTTAATTGTGGCCATTTACTATTTTTCGGGATTTCTCGAAATTTTACCCCTTTTTTTGGAGAAATTTTCCCATAAGAGAAAAATTGTTATTTTTTTAAAATTGGCAGCCTAATATCAATAATAGTCCATGGCCAGTTGATTTTGCCATTTACTATTTTTCGGGATTTCTCGAAATTTTACCTATTTTTTTGGGGCATATTTTCCCAAAATGCCAAGATTGTTATTTTCTTTTAAATCGGGGGCCGAATATTAATAATAGTCCATGATCAGTAGATTGTGGTCATTTACTCTTTTTCAGGATTTCTCGAAATTTTATTCATTTTTTTGGGAGAGATTTTCCTAGAATGACAAAATTGAGGTTTTTTCCTAATTTATTTTTTTAAAAAAAGTATTTACTAAATTATTTTAAAAAAATTTGATTGTGGCCATTTACTCTTCCACGGCCGAGAGAGGCCCAAATTTGTAAATATTTTTTTCATAAATTAATTTAGTAAATACTTTTTTTTTAAAAATTAATTTGGAAAAAAACTTGCAAAATTCTTATTTTTTTTAAAATCGGGGGCCAAATATCCATAATATTCCATTTGCCATTTCATTGTGGCCATCGTAGCATTGAATTCTTCAAATTTTCAATGATTTTTTCCTATTTTTTTTCTTTTCTATGCTTTTTTATCAATTTTTAATTTTTTAATTTTCTTTTTCCGAATTTTCAAATTATTTTAAAAAATTATTTTTTTGACTCGGGTCAAATTCGGCCTGCAATTCTCGGGTCATCTGATAACCTAAAAATGAATATGGACATAATTGTGAAAATGAGTCCAAAAAAAATTTAACCACATTAGGCCAAACTTTTTTATTTTCCCTGTCTCAAAGTACGGCTCTACCCGTTAAATTTTTTTTTAAATAGAGCGCTACAAAAAGCCATGAAGGAGAACACGATAGCATACTTGGACATAGGGTAAATAAAAATATTCATCCTAATCTCGTTGATTTTTTTTTAATCGGGTCAAATGCGGTCTACACTTCTCGTATTGGCTATCTGATAACCCTTTTTTTTAAGTTATTTTCCTAAAAATTCATTTTAAACTTTTAAAACAATATTTACATTCACAACAATTTTAAAAAAATTACTAATAACCTATATGTAACATAGATGATTCGGATATAAATAATAATCACATAAATAAATCTACACTTATGAAACCGCAAAAAATAATGAAAAAGAAATTTACCTCAAATTATCGAGAGAGCGCACGCATCGAATGAGGAGCTCAAACTGTCAAGAAAAAGTACCGAATTAATTTAAATATTAATATAAAAATGTAGTACTAACAACATATAAATAAAAATTCATACTTAGCTATAAAGAAATGTGTCTAAGGGAGAGCGTTTGAAGGACGGTAAAGGCGTCTAAGAGAGAGACAGTTTGAAAGAGGGAAGAAATGAGAGAATGTTTTGAGACGGACGAAGGACGTTTGAAAGAGAGGGAGAGCGACAAAGCGTTTCCAAAAGGAGAAGAAATGACAGAAGGAGAGGAAGAGGAAATTTAAAGAAGTGAAGAGAGGAGCAGCAACATTTTGCATACTGTAGCGCCTGACGCTGCAGTGCGCAAAATGCGGGGGAGAGAAGAGCCCCCACTCTTTCGCGGCACAAATTTACGCAAGGAAAGTGCCACACGGAAGGCAGGGACAGCGGCACAAAGGAGAGGGGGTGGGGGCGGCACGGAAGAGAGGGGAAAGGGGGGGCACCACGTAGGGGAGGGGGAAGAGGGGGCGCCACGTGGGGGGAGGTAGGGGCCCCGGCCCGCTCGCCACCGCCGGGCCGGTGAGCGGGCCTGTGGGGGCCCCCCCTTGGCCGCTCGGCACATCAATTGCCGAGCGAGACCCAAATCTATATATATTTATTTTTGAAAAATATTTTCGTAAATATTTAATTTAAAAAAATTAAATTGAAAAAAAATCCAGAATTTGCTTCAAAAAGTGCAGTAATATGATGGGAAAAGTTTATCGTCCTGAAAAAATACTCCCCTTCTCCGTCTCTCTCTCTGTCTCTCTCTCTCTCTCTGTCTCTCTCTCTCTCTCATACATCTCAATAGTTCTCCAATCTTCACTCTCCTCATTTTCCCGATTTCTTATTTCTATTGCGAGCGTTCGTCTCTGCAATGCTTTCCTGACACCCGTTGATGTCTCACCCCACCAAACGCTTTGCCACCAGCGCGTCCACCACCGGTCCCTCCTCCTCCTCCTCTTCCTCCTCCGGCGACGGCGCCGCCGCCCCTTCTGCCTTCGCTTCTCCGCCCATGAAGAAAGCCAAGTCCCAGGCCGTCGCCGGCTCTCTCGACTCCACTGCCGCCCACAAGAACGGCCTCCACCCACATCCCGCCAAGCAACAGTCGCAGCAGCCGGGATTCGATCCTGAGGGCGATGTCGTCTTTGATCCTACGACCCTGTCCCTTGAGGACGGCATGAAGTCGGACGACATGGCGGCGGGGCACAGCGTCGCCGCCAATTTGTCCCGAAAGAAGGCCACGCCTCCGCAGCCTCCCAAGAAGCTCATTATCAAGCTTGTAAAAGGTATGTTATTTCCTCGATCTTTACAGGATTTGGTTAGGGCTTCCTGTTCAGGTGATGGTTGGGTGAGTTCTAATTAATGAGCCTGGATGGATTTGCTTAATATTGTTTGGCAGATTTCTGATTTGCTGCCGTTTCAATAAATTCGTTGATTGTTGACAGAGTTTTTGATTGTGGATTGATGGGGCTTTTAGATTTTGCCATCTCTTTACTGAGGATTTTGGTTAATTGAGTGATGGGAAGTGTGAGAATCACCGAGCTGGTGATAACACTGATTTCTGTATTAGACTGAGCAACGGGATTATGGATTACTGACATTTTTTCTGTTTGGCCACCGACGATGCGCTGACATTGATGGTCTTAAGTTGTTTAGTAGTGTGCTTGTGAAAAGACGTCTCTTCACAGGCACGTATGTCAGTCTCTCCTAGGAAAGTGATCATATGTGCTTGTGTAAGTTGAGGATGTGTGATTGCTATAGTAAAATCTTAACAAGGTACTGCTCAGTTACCGAATTGTGGGAAATGCCTAACTATCAACTTATTAGGGCACTCGCTTTGAAAGCTCTCATGTTGTTCCCTACCATACCAGACAAAGAAATTGTAGGCTAAGATTTGCAACTTCTTTTCCCATTACTGGTAGTCTTTTCCAACAATGCATGCCTCAGTTCCTCAACCCCAAACAGAAGGGGAGCAAAGAAAGAACGAATTTTAATAAGCCTCTTAAGTATATTAACTGTGTACCAGAGCTGCATGGTCTTTAGAATGCTTTACTTGCATTGACAAAAACGGCATCCTGCTGTCATTTGACCACTTATTGCCCAATTCGGGTTTGTCGTTAAATCTTTTCATTTGAAGCTATTAGGAGTTAAACAAGAGATCCTGGAATTAGGGGTACATGGGGGCATGCTGCTCATGTGATTATGCTGTACCAATATTGAAGCATGTGTGTGCATAAAAGAATCATACTTCTGCCTGACCATTCTTTGCCTGAGCTTGTATGGGATCTTTCCCTTAAAGAAGTGATTCATATATATGATTCAACCATCCCATATTCAACCATAAGTTTCTATGAAATGCGTGAAGAATACGGCGGTGATTATATCAAAATGGTAGGTGAAGAGGATCAGTTTGAAGAATAGCAAGGGGCTACAACCGTTTTGCGCCTCTTATATAGGGTTCCAACCATCCAATGTTCAAACAGAAGTTTCTGTGACCATTAACAAGTGTATGACGAATATGGGGGATATTATTTTATTTCAATTGACTCCAACTGAACTGACAATGATAAGAAACAGAGGGAATGGTACATACATACATACATACATACACACACACATACAGACATACATAAATACATAATTACATACATACATACATGCATACATACATATTGGGGCTGATTTTTCTATTGCCCTTTTATGTTTGTGTAAAGTGCCTATATTCTTCTTTCTCAAGTTGCGCTGAGAGTTATGACCCAACAAAAAAAAAAAAAGTTGCGCAGAGAGGTGGAGTTGCCTTATATATCTCATTATGATGTTCCTTTTTCTTGATGAAGCTAAGCCGACACTTCCCACGAATTTTGAAGAGGATACATGGGCAAAGCTTAAAGCAGCTATAAATGCAATATTCTTAAAGCAACCTGTTTCCTGTAGTTTGGAGGATTATTACCAGGTAGGTTACTATGTCTTCTATCACCTGCATTCAATCAGTATGGTGCACTCTACATCGTTTATCAAATTTGTTGTCCGTAGGCTGTCAACGACCTCTGCCTACACAAATTGGGGGGAAATCTTTATCAACGCATTGAGAAAGAGTGTGAAACACATATATCAGCGGTGCTGCAGACTCTCGTCGGCCAGAGCCCAGATTTGGCAGTTTTCTTATCACTTGTTGAGAGATGCTGGCAGGATTTCTGTGACCAGATGCTGATGATTCGTGGCATAGCCTTATATTTGGATAGAACCTACGTGAAACAAAACCCAAATGTTCGGTCATTATGGGACATGGGATTGCAACTTTTCCGAAAGCATCTTCATTTGTCAGCAGAAGTTGAGCATAAAACTGTCACCGGTCTCTTAAGAATGATTGAAAAGGAAAGGTACAATCTTTGTTTATATTTTCAAACATCATATGTAGCTTATCATATGTGGCTTTTACTTGAATTACAAGGATGATGGAAGAAATAACCAATATTTCTATATTAAAATCTTCTTTCTTGGTTGAAATTGTCTTCTATCTCAGGTATTATTAGTTAATCAGATAATTTAAGTGTTAATGGGTAGTTGGAATTTGGTCTTTAAATGTACCTTATAATTGCTGGTTTGGAACTACAGTTTAATTATGAAAAACTTAAAAAATGGAGTTATGGCCGTTTGATGGGAAGGAAGCATTTATATTACCTCTCCTCTGAACTATGTCATCCTTTATTGCATTGAGAATTCTTTTCAGCATTGGGAATGATTTCCTATGTGATGGCTATTGTGTGCTTGCACATTGGAAAAATATCAATGGCAATAGAAGGGATCACGTCATTGCCTTCTAGTAAACCATTGCACACACTGAATATAAATACGAGGTAAAACAGCATCAGTGTGAGAACTAAAGATGATTCTCTATATTATCGTACATAGGCATCCTTCATTTTAATTAGGCAGGTAATCGCTCGAGGTTGCTGTAGTATATTTGAATGGGATTAGTTTCTTTTGTTATTATCTTTGCTGAGTTGGGGTTTGTTTCTTTTTTTTTTTTTTTTTTTTTTTTTTTGGGCGGGGGGTGGAGGGAGAGATAGAGAGAGGAGAAAAAAATAAGAGGTGAAGAAAAAAGAAAAATATGACGAGCCGTGGGAATTGAAACTCCTGTTTTGTTCTTTTACATGATCTGTGAATTTCTGTGTTAAGTTTTGGGCACTGTATGGATATGGAGGTGATGCATCGCCTTTTATGGGATTTTTTTATCACTTTTTTAATTTCATAGTAGTAAATTGGTTAGTAGCCTGTTTACACCTTCATTTGCATGAAGAAAAAGAGCAAGTTCATTCGGTGAAAGGTCATGTCTTCATTGATGACTACAAGGATGAACTGCGTGGGTGCTCGACTTTCAAGAGTTGTTGTATGGAGGGTTAACTTGGCAAATGTACATATTTGAGTCCTCAAACTAGGACCAATCTAAAAACTTTAGCTTTGCCTGCAAAAGATTAGTTGTTGTTAGCTGGTGGCAGTTTTGGGACTTACTAATGGCATTGAGTCATATCCAATTTACAATATTAGATTTGGTTCTGACAAAAATGACCAGGTTGCCATCTCTGGCCTATAAATGTCAACAGAGAGAATCCTCTGAATGAATATCCAGTTGACATGAGGCTTTGAAAGCCAATGGGCCCAACTGTTTTGTATGGCACTTTAAAGTTGCTCTATTTGCTGCATTGGGAATCTAACATGCAATAGCATTTTCTACAGAATCTAACATAAGAGGGACACTCTTTGTTAGGTCAATCCTCCCAAATTACTGTAATTAGCATATTGTATGTTGGTTTCTAAAGCTCAATGTTATCTTGTCATGTCCTCTGTTCCTAGAGTCTTTTGGTTAATAATGGTGGTTTTTGTCACCATTGATAACTGTTGGCAGTTTGCTTAATCCTTTTCAGTTTTGTCTTCTTGTGAAGGTAGCTGACTCTGTCTAAAATGTCCAGATAGGACTATTGCTGTGCTTTAATTATTTCCCTTGGATAATGATCTTTTGTTTTATAGGTTGGGTGAAGCAGTTGATAGGACACTACTTAATCATCTTCTGAAGATGTTTACTGCTCTAGGAATTTATGCAGAAAGTTTTGAGAAGCCATTCCTTGAGTGCACGTCCGAATTTTATGCGGCTGAAGGCATGAAGTACATGCAGCAGTCAGATGTTCCAGACTACATGAAACATGTGGAGGTGTGTCCTTTTTCTTCCTAGAAATACTTGATTGTTACTTTTGAAGAAAGTGGCTTTCCTTAATTAGCTTGTAGGTAGCTGTTTAATGAATTTTCAATGAAAGTTTTTGTGAATTAAGAGGTGAAAAAATGGTTATTTATTTTTCATGAAAGCTGTTTAGATATGTACATGGAGATGAAGTTTCAATTTTTGGTGTGTGTGGTGTAGTTAAAGCATTTTGTTTTGGAAAATGTGTTTGTATCTGTCAGAATTACTTCATATAGAGAAGTTTTGCAGGTTAGATTGCATGAAGAACATGAGAGGTGTTTGCTCTACCTCGATGCTAGTACAAGGAAGCCTCTAATTGCTACTGCAGAAAGGCAACTTCTGGAACGACATATACATGCTATTCTCGATAAGGTATGAAAAATGTGATTCCTTTTCAGTTTCCTTTTCAACCGCCCCTCCTTTCTTATGCCTGTAAGTATGCTGTTTTTGGGTCCTCACAATTTCACCTACTCCTTCAAGCACAGTATGCCAAGTCTTACTGTATGTGTATCATGAACATGTTTCTTTCTTTCACTGTATCCATGTCCATAGAACTATCCCTATGGAGATCTCTATCTACTTGTATGTGTGCACCAGAGTGATATATTGCTTGCTAAATGTTTTCACTGATTTTCTAGGGATTCATGATGCTGATGGATGGAAATCGTATTGAGGACCTTCAGAGAATGTACCAATTGTTTGCAAGGGTAAACGCTTTGGAGTCATTGAGACAAGCACTTAGCTTGTATATACGACAGACTGGTCAGGGTATTGTCATGGATGAAGAAAAAGATAAGGACATGGTGCCATCCCTTTTGGAGTCTAAGGTTTCTTTAGATGCAATATGGGAAGAAAGTTTTTCGAAGAATGAAATGTTTTGCAACACTGTCAAGGATTCATTTGAGCACCTAATCAATCTTCGTCAGGTCCGTGATGTTCTTACTTGCCTTATGTTCTTCGCGTTGTACTTCGAAATTATGACTAGTAGATCGACTGCTTTTATCAAGCGTGGATATTCCTATACCTGTCTTGGTGACTAAATTTTGAGAAATCTGCTTGATAGATTTTGTGGGCATGTTTCCTTTTCTGTGATATTGAATTTGGTCAAAAAGTGTAAACATTAAGAGGAAAATTTGTGACACTAAATTGCAAAATATGTGCAGGTGAGAAATCGGAGAAAAAAATGAATGGAAAACGATATTTGGAGATAATGATATTTCATAATGGCGAAATTGCAGTATAGTCCTCCATGTATTGGGGGTTGTGAGGCCCATTGGTTCTTGAACTTAAGGTGTCCATCCCTCTTGCACCAAATTTTTGGTGATCGTTACCACCTATATTGTTCATTAAAACGTGGGAAATGCATAAATGTCTCTTGGTTTTTTGGGTGAAATGACTATCTGCCTCATGATTGAACGGAATTGCAATAAGAACATTGGACGCAAACGAAAAGAAACAAAAAAGAAAAAATAACAAATTGGTAGGCAACCACTGTGGAAATTGCTTGAGGATAGTGGCAATCACCTTTGCAATGCCAAAAACGCGGTCCATACTGAAGTAGAGAGAGAGAGAGTTGTGTTACCTGAGGATAGTGGCAACCACCTTCTAATGACAAATGCCGCGATGTGGGGAACTTGATCGCAAATTCTAAATCTTTACGGAATGTGCTCGGGTGTGGAACATTTCAACTGGTGAAACCAAGTCTTAAGCCTTTATGGAAAAATACAATCAAGTCCTAAAACTTAAAATACAATCTAAGGCTGCCACGGGAGCAAATTCTAAGTGTCACATAGGCAATATTGTTTTGTTCACCTAGAGGACTTGACTGCTTTTTAAAATGTTTAAGATTTGATTGCATTCTGCATATATGGTCAAGGACTTTCGGTACACTCTTCCTCACATGTGTATCATGCTCAATGTCCAGTTGATGATTATTGACTTGGAAAAAGACATTCAATTTTCTCAAAATGGTCTGATCTACATAAAGCATTTTGACCTTCGATATTGAGCACAATCCGCAGAGTGGACATGAGAATGCTTCGTTGAATAAGTGGACATTAGGAAAAAAAGGAGAAAGAAAGTAGTCATCATGGAATTTCTGTAGCCTGAATGAAGGATAAGTGGGAGACATTCTCTTGAGGTGATTTGTATATGACAAAGATGAACTTTATGCAACTCTTTGATGGATATGATGGTTGAAAGGGACAACTAAAATTCTAATGCCTAAACAATAGGGATTCCTGACTTTCCAGACCTTTTGACTCGGTACTCTAATTAATCATACGAATGTGTGGCATTTCCTTCGTGCCACTTCAGTCAAACAATTTAACTGTTAAGTAAAGCAAAAAAAAAAAAAAATTCAAAATCTTGAGTTCATGATTTTCATGGGGATTATGGCAAGGACAGTCTGAGCAATTGGAAATTGGAAAGGAGTGTTTCAAGCACCATTGTACTGACCGTCCCTATATATAATTGAGATATCAGCATACAGTGGCTTGAAGGTTATAGCTTTGGTGCAATTGAATCAAGGAGGAAGTGCATTAAGATACTTGGATGGTGAAAGATCTAGATGTCGCGTAAAACTAGGTAGGCTTACACCAATAGAGCTTAGGAGGTTGAAGAATAGACTGATGCATTATATGGGATGGCCTGCCCATGGAATTCTTATGCTTACTACTGCTTAAAAATGTCAGATCATTCTAGTGTTAGGAGGACTGAACATGTTCCATTCACAAAAGTTGCTCGGAAAAGGTGCCAGCATGTAGAAACAGCATTACAGAATGGAGATGCTGCTGACATAATAAAATGATGGAACTGAGGGGATGAGATTGGGTTCTTACCATCCCTGCATATTACGAGTGTGCATGTAAGGTGTGAGAATGATGGGCCAGATATGACGTATATTAGCTTATATGGTTTGGTCTCTTGTGGAAGTGTAGAATTAATACTCTTTGGACTATTGGACAGTAAAGTAGCTTGTATATTGTTTATGTACAACCTAAGAAGAAAATATATTTGCTTGCAGATAACATTATAACTTGTATCGATTATTTGTTCACTGCTGTTGTGAGAACTTTGCAGCTAATGACTGATTTACTTTTCATGACAGAACCGACCAGCTGAGTTAATTGCAAAGTTTCTTGATGATAAGTTGCGCGCTGGTAATAAAGGAACCTCAGAAGAGGAATTGGAGAGTATACTTGATAAAGTTCTGGTTTTGTTTAGGTTCATCCAGGTTAGCCTGCTATATCTAATACATTCTTCTGCAAGAAAAAAAATGTACTGTGATCCAAATAAAAGGTGGAGACTTTGCTGGAGAATGGGAACTATTTTCACTCTCACCTTCTCTTTTTTAACGAAATCATATGGGATGTGTTTTTCATTATAGGGAAAGGATGTGTTTGAAGCATTCTACAAGAAGGATCTCGCGAAGAGACTGTTATTGGGGAAGAGTGCTTCCATTGATGCAGAAAAATCCATGATCACAAAGGTCAAGGACATGTTTGTCATTAGAGCACAATATGACCTTTCTGTTTTAACCTTGACTAGCAATATTTTGAAAACTGTGTATTTTTATTTCAGCTGAAGACCGAGTGTGGTAGTCAGTTCACAAATAAACTTGAAGGAATGTTCAAGGTGCATCTTTGTTGCAGACTTTGTTTTGAACCATTTGAATCTGGTTTTTCTTATTGAAGATCTATTTATTTCACTATTGCCTAAAAAGCGTGTGTCAGATGATCTAATACCTGTTTTATGCTAAAGAAAATCCATGTAAAAAGATTATGGTCAGGAAAAAAGATCGATTCCATTTATCTGTTCCTTTTCAATTGAGTTTTGTGTTTCACTATGATTTACCTTCTTCCATGCTACTTGAATAAAGAATTCTTTCCTCTTTTCTGGAAGTGATCGTTTTCTGCTTCAACTCTTGTACTGCCCATGCTTGTAGTACCGTAAACAAAAGTAAAATGGTAGAGGGTGTATTTGGGTACTTGTTAAGTCTCTAAATATGCTTTGACTATGTCATTTTCCTATTTGGTGTAAGTTAGTTGCTTGAAATTTCTTCCTTTTTAAATTTTTAATGTGTATTAATAAGACTCCTCCTATTTTGCCTTCCTTACCTACTGTCTTAAGGGCACTTGTTTCAGCTTCAAGCAACGTATGATTGGCAGTTAATGGATTTACCTTCATTTTTGCTGAGGATTTAGCCTTCATCTTACTTGAGAAGAATTTGTTGCCAATCTTACTCCTTATCTGAAGAGTATGACTTCTTAATAATTTTATACCATGAGAAACTGATCATTGAAGGAGCTTTTTCCAAATGTTTCTCTGTAAGAATTGCTCCAGGAGGTTCTATATTACAGTTAATATTATTGTCCAATTGTTTTCAAAACTCTTCCATTCTGTATGTTAAATAGGGTGGTCTGGGCTATCATCATTGGTCTAGAATTGAAATGTTGGCACATGCTTCAACAACAATTAGGCAGAATCTTACTATCATAAGCCACCTGTGAAAGATGACTTAGAAAGTTGGAATGGCAGCTTTCTTATTGTTGTTAAAACTTGAAGTCAATGCCCTTAGGGATACTAAACAATCGTGCTTACTTGGTTGTGCAAGTGAACTTTGAGGTATATCCTTGGGCTTTACATTGGCATGTGATGTGGTCTAGACATAAAATGTTGCTCCACATTACAATAATATTTTAGGTAGAATACAATTTATAAGCCACGAGTGAAAGATGACTTAGAAAGTGGGAATGGCAGCTACTCCATTGTAGTTGGAAATTGAAGTCAATGCCCTTGGTGATGCTAAACAAGTGTGCTTACCTGGTTGTGCAAGTAAACATTGAGGCTTGGTCTTTGCATTGCCATGTGCTGACAACATGGGTGCTTATTTTCGACAAAGAGATGTTTTGCTTCTCAGCACTTTTGCCTGTGTTTACCCTCGGAATACCTGAGGTTTGAATATGCTTCTACTTAAATGGACTAGTTGGCGTGATTTATGTAAGAGCTTTCTAGGAGTGACATCTAATATACTTGTAGGAGCTGTTACTTGTACATGGTCGTCAATCCTTTCATCTATTCCTCTTATGCTGTAGCACAGCCAATATTCATTTCCGTAACCGGCCTTGCTTTGTTTACACATATGGTACTAACTTTTCCAACAAACTCCGACATGCAGTCAGTAGATACAACATTTGGCATTAATCCACGTATTTAGGAGTGGATAAATGAGGAAAGTCACTTCTAGGGGCCACTGAAAGAAGTCTGCTAATCTTGAGTGATATGTTGTAAAGCTTGCAAATTATTCTGCATGTACCTTGACTAAGAGCTGGTTTCTCTGTTCTTTGTTTAACTCTTAACTTATATAAAAAAATTCTCATCCATCTTGCCACAGTTCACTAACCTTTTTCTGCAGAATGGGTCGTCTACAGTTCATTCATATTTTTGGGGAACTGCATCCTATTTCATTTTCTCTTGGTTATGCATGGAAAAAGTTTGCTTTCTTCATATAGCTTCTGAATCCATATTTGTGATCTATTTTGTTTTACTCCATATTGTAGTATCGAATGTCACTAATTTCCAAGTTTTCTTCATTTTCCTAGGACATTGAATTATCGAAAGAGATAAATGAATCATTCAAGCAATCATCACAAGCAAGGACAAAACTACCGTCAGGAATTGAGATGAGCGTCCATGTGCTGACTACAGGGCAAGTTTTGTTCTTTGTGTGATTTTCTCCCCCCTTTTCCTTCACCAACCCTGGAAAACGGCAAAATACTAGACCCAGTGACCTTTTAGTCTAAGAATTTGTCTCTCTTACTTTAATGCAGGTACTGGCCCACTTATCCACCCATGGATGTAAGGCTCCCTCATGAATTGAATGTTTATCAGGTTTGTTCTAGCAAGATGGCTCATTGTCTTTGAGTTCGGATCCTGGAAGTTTAGTAGTATTCTCTGACATTCTTATACTTGGTAACAGGACATATTTAAGGAGTTTTACCTTAGCAAGTATAGTGGGAGACGTCTAATGTGGCAAAGTTCATTAGGTCACTGTGTTCTGAAGGCAGATTTTCCGAAAGGGAGAAAAGAGCTGGCAGTTTCCCTATTTCAGGCAAGTCCATCAAATACCAGTTTCATTGGACGACAAGTCCCAAACTTGTGAGCCCAAATTTGCGGTGGACAATAATGCGAGACTGATGAGTTTGTTTAGGCAACACTCCTACAACTTTCTAAGCATCATCATACTCAAGAGAACAATTGCATAATATGATTCCAAAGTGAATACTTCCCAAGAGTCAGTAATTATTAACTCTTTTGAAAAGAAAGAACTTAAAAACAGTATTTGCAGAGTCTTCTGAAATTTCAACTCCTAGGTGACATGGGAAACCTCTAAACAAGAATCATAATTGTAATAGGAAACCTCTACAAACTACAGAGGAAACATACTTAAACTAGGAAAAGGAAATTTAACAGGATTCTAAAAAATTCAAATCCTAAAAGATGAGACTATTAATTGAAATTGGAGAAGAATTCTAATCCTTTAGGACACTTATTTTTATTGTGAGTAAATGCAACGGTCCAGTTTCACCATGGTAGAAAGATCACTATTTGGGCAAATATTGGCTTGCTTGATTTTGTTGGCTGCATCGTTTCCCCCATTTTGGAGAAAACTCATCCTCAAACTTTGAAGTTGCTGAACAATCAGATTTGTGAATCATCCTTTTCAGCGTGAGTTGAGTTTGCTGGTTGTATCACTGTTTTAAAAAACCATGTGAATTTTTTTTTTGTGAACCTTTATGTGTCCTAAATTTTGACTGTTCTTCATTGTAATCTGCTTTCATGTCGTGCAGACAGTTGTTCTGATGCTATTTAACGATGCTCAGAAGCTTAGTTTGCAAGATATAAGAGACTCCACAGGCATTGAGGATAAGGAGCTGAGAAGAACTCTGCAATCCCTTGCATGTGGAAAAGTGAGGGTCCTTCAAAAGGTGGGTGCCATGGATCAGTGCTCTGATGTACGTTTTTGCCTGGTATTATTGCACTGCTGGTGTTTTAATATCCTTAGTTTCCTTGACAGGTGCCCAAGGGCAGGGATGTGGAGGATGATGATTCTTTCGAGTTCAATGAAACTTTTAGTGCTCCTCTCTATCGAATAAAGGTAGAGTTTTGAGATTCAGTTTAGTCATTGCAGGATTTATCTCCCCTTATCCACCCAAACAACTCGTTCCCCAACCGAAACTTCTATTTCAAGCTGACAAGTGTAATATTCGTTGGAATGTGATCTTAATGTTGAATTTTCTTGATGTGCTCGCAGGTTAATGCTATCCAGATGAAGGAAACAGTGGAGGAGAACACAAGTACCACCGAAAGAGTGTTTCAGGACCGTCAATATCAGGTTTTTTTAGCTTGCTCTTGTTCACTTCCCTTAATTTTCGTATGCCGATTGGGTATCTGAGAATGGAGAACAAATGTGATCATGAAGCCACCAGTAATAGTTTGTCTTGTCGGTTGAATTCTAGGTCGATGCTGCTATTGTTCGGATAATGAAGACAAGGAAAGTGCTTAGCCACACACTTTTGATAACTGAACTGTTTCAGCAGGTAAATGTATACCGTATAGCCTGTTTGTCTTTTTTCTGTTGCAGAAAAAGCACTTCGAAGTATTTCCAATACGTGCGTCATTATTAAACAAAGTCAAAATTAGAGCTAGATTAGTTTTGTTAGTTTGGTTGTTACTTTGAAGCACTTTGCATTACTCAGAGCGAGATTAGTGGAGATGAGCTGGTGGATTGCTAAAATCCTAAGGACACTATGAATTGCTTACAAAGTATGGGTTTTGCGGAAAACGAATGATTTTGACAATATTTTCCTAAAAATGATCCTTTTTATTGCTTACAAATAGAAAAGGACAAAAAATGCTTTTATCATCCACAAAATTTTTAAACATAAATTATTGTTGGTAATGAAAATATTTTTATCGACTAGTTATTTTGAGTGGTACAAGTAATCATATTTCGGAAAATATTTTTTAAATCATTCATTTTTCGTGAAACAAATGGAGCATTAAAAAAATATAGACATTGAGGGCCCCCTCCTGTCTATCGACATGTGTTGATAAAAACTAGCGTCTTAGTTTTGTTACAAATAATGGATTGTCTTGATAAAGTGCATATTATGGAGCCCAGCTCAGCTGGCTTTTGATAATTGACGCCGTGACATGGGTGACAATGGGTTTGATTCTTTTCAATCTTTTTATTTTGTCTGGAAGAGGGGGAAATGGAGATAAATAGAGAAAATTGGGAAAATTTTCGCTTCTTCTCACAAAAAATTTGATTTCTTCTAATTCTCTACACCCCCTTTTCATTTTCACCCTTTCCCTCTCCTTGCCTTAACGAAGGGTTTTGCTATTTCTCTTTCATTTTATTTTCTTCCAATTGATTGGAAATACTGGTGCGTCATCTGATAAATGTGTTATGTTACTTTTTGTCGCTTCCTTCGCTGAGCAGCTCAAATTCCCTATCAAGCCAGCTGATCTGAAGAAAAGGATTGAAAGCCTGATTGACAGAGAATACCTGGAGCGGGACAAGAACAACCCTCAGATATACAATTACTTGGCTTAGTCAAATGTGTGCTATTTTGACTCAGCAGATGTCAATGTATATGGCATGAAAGTTAGGCTGCTCTTTTGAGATTCGGAAAGCTTAATCCCCTCATCAAATTTTATTGTACAGTTTGGGCTGATAAGGATCAATTTTACCGCCTTTGGAGAGCATAATTTAATGCGATCGCCATTTCTTTCTACGGGTGGGGCATCGTGCGCAGATTTACTGCGACCCACCGTGGGAGATTGGGACCGATTCTGGCTATACCCTCTCTTTGGTTGCCTTGCCACCATGTAGTTGCTGCCTGCTCGATGTCACACTATCGCCGCACTCAAGGTCTCGCCGTCTTCTCCTTTGAGCATGAGTATCCAATCTTGAAATCTCTCTTATTTGATGGTGACATTACCGGGCTCGCGGCCGGCATACTTGCTCTAACCAAAGTTCACCTTGTTTGACGACGAGATGACTTTGTCTCATCACCTGACCACATTAGGCTTCCACCACATTGAATGCGTCATTCAAGAATTTTCTCAAAATGAAAAAAAGCGTAAATCCGACGTAAACAGCATGCAAGGTATATAATTGCATATCAAGGTTTCTCTGCGTTTCTTTTTTTTTTTTTTCTTTGGATTAGGGGTTTGTAGGAGCTCAATAATCGGTGGAGTTAGCAGGATTTATTAAGCCTGTTAGCCGGGCTTGGGCAAAAATTCTCGCCTTGACTCTGCAATGCTCGGCGAGCGACTCTCGCTGGCTCTCAATAAAAAATAAGTATAAAAAAAGAGAAAATAAAAGAATTGTTAAATATACAAAAATATAAAGAACTGTTTAGTCAGCTCTGGCTGTGTATGTGGGACGATCAGCATTCATGTCAGCGTTTTTCGATCAAAATTAGATGGATAAACTCAATTAGTACAAATACAAAGGGGTTAGGACTGAATTGGGATCAATGCGATAGATTTATGACTTTTTTTGACACTTTTCCCATAAGAAAACACCTTGAAGCCTATGAAAAGCACCTCAGGCAGCTCTCCTGTGGAGGACGGACATAAGGAAAGACACCAAATTCAGTGGCAAAACCAGAACTTTTGTCGCTAGAACACTGTAGAACGTTAGAAAACGTTACTTCTTGCAAGTACCTGGGAACTAATGATTTTTAGGAGTTCAAGGACACAAAGTTACACTTGAAAGGCACTTGAAAAGGTCTTGACCAGCCCAAGATTAATAGGCCAAAACCCGATTCCGAAAACCGCCTAGATCGGAAAACTCTGAGGAGTTCACATCACATTTGAATTTTGACCTCTACTAAACCTACGTCTACCATGTGGATATAAGTATTGGCCTTTGCGGGATAAAAATATTAGGAGTATCATAACTTTCACAAGGTATTCATTTGAGTACCATAATTTTTTTTTTTTTTTTTTTTGCCTTTTTTAGTGCTAGGAAAGTCCATCACTGGAGTACCATCGACGATTTCCCTCGCTAAAAAATCCAATTTGACATTATTCAAGAATATTTAATCCAAAGTGTTTCGCTGGTAAGATAAAGTCAGCAATTGAGAAGGCAAACAACGTCATTTAGCCATCTGACTGAAGATCCCCAACCTTGTTCAAAGAAAATAGGGCGAAAATTCAACTTCCTTCTTCAAAAACCTTAACCTAACCCCAATTCTTCAAATTTGTACAAATCAACTTGTAAAATTCGCAATGGAGAGCAGCAGCAGGAGAAGCAGCCCATTTGTATCAACAAAGTCAAGATGAAGGTGAAATTTTTTGCTCACTATGCTCTAATTTTTCCCTCCACACCGTCGCCTTTTCTCGTGCCATTTGCCTCTATTAAGTGAGAGAGATGACACTGAGCAAAAAGAGTGAGTCAATGAAGGAGAAGACGGAGCACGCACGAGAGAGAAAAACGTTGCCGTTTGAGGAAGCATTTAGAGAGAGAAAAACTTCCTTGATTTTGTAGAGGAAGCATTTAGAGAGAAGCTGGTTTTTATACTCTTGCCATGTTGAACAAAGATTTTCCATGTGGGACTTCAATTTTTTTAAATTATAAAAAAAAACACGTCAGAATGAAAAATTAAGTAACAATGCCACATAATATGAATTGTCGAAATAGGCTCTCAAATAAACGATTTATATTGATGTGACACCCGAGTGAACAAAAAAATTTATGGCTCGAATTTTTATCAATCAACATCAGTTGATATTTTATCGAACCCCTTTTACCCTAGCTACTACAATTTCTCTAGCATCCTGTCCATATATTTCACAGCTTTCTTAGCTCATTTGATGGATCGAGGGAAAAGGACGTCATAAATGTCATAATTTTTGTATGACGCTCACTTGAGCGACATAATTTTTTTTTTATCACTCAAGTGCAATAATTTATGCTCACCGCTTATTTGAGTGCCATAACTTTTTCTCCAATCACTTAAATGTCGTTTGACTTTTCAGTCTATCACTTGCATGTCTTAACATTTTAAAAATGTTCACCATAAGTGCTATACCATGTCGGAAATCCGACACTTGGGTGAACGTTTAGAAAACAATTTAGCATTCAAGTGATTGTTCAAAATTATAGTACTCAAGTAGTCGTTTATTTAGAAGTTATGACATTCAAGTAGTCAAAAAAATAATTATGACTTTCAAGTGAACGTCATACAGAAGTTATGATAGTATTGGATTCATTTTCTTCTCAACCATGTCGTCCTCAGGCCCGCATAAAGTTCCCGATAGTGATGGTGACTATGTTCGAGCCTTTATCTTTTAGATAAATTCCACGGTGTTTGAAGCCATTTAATAAGTTGACCTCACTTAAGTATATCCGCCTCAGCATCGCATAAAATTCTTGACAGAAACGGTTATCAAATTCAAGCTATAAGAGTGATCTAAGCCTTATCATAGTAAAGTATAATGTCATGGGTTGATTGTTCATAAATTTTGTAACTTTTCAAGCTCTTTGATAAAAGATCGGTGGCAACTCCCTCATTCTTAATGTACGTTTACTGATTACGTCGATTTAAATTTAGCCAAAGCTAGCATTTGGCTCAAGAAACCCTAAAAAAGTTTGCCAAACACTCAAAAATTTCCCCAAAAGACTTTAGTTCTTCAAAATTCCTTTGAGAAAGCTAAACCAAACGCATAATTTATCCTTCAAAAGCAGGCTTTGACACTTGACCAGGTTGAGGAGGACCTTTGAAGGTTCTAGCTCGATCGGCCCGGTCCAATGACCTAAGTCCGAGAGTGAAATTAGACATCTTTTTCTTTCCTATTTCTTCTTCTTCTTCTTTTCTATTTCACGTCCCTCTTGTCCCTTGCAAATAGTATGGTTCTAGGTCATGTTTCCTTGACCATATCCGCTAATAATCCATATTCAACTTAGAGATATTGTAGTAGGGCGCAAATGAGCCAACAGAGCTGAGCCTTGAGGAGGAAACTTTCAGCCCCGTCTGTAGCCCCGGCCCAAATCGACTTGAATTGATTTGATCCTGGTCGGTTTCGGCCAAACCTTAAACTTTTTTAATATTATCTTTGGCAATGTACGTTTTATTATATATCAAATTTCAAAACTCTTAGTATCCCATTTTCAAGTATCTAAAATTTAATCACTTGATAAATTATGAATTTGATTAAAAAAAGAACTTCATACACGTTATTCGCATGTTAAGTGTGGGAATATCTTTTATCGAAATTCGTTCTTTTGTTTTTACCAAGAGGGGTCGTGCTACTCAAATGTCTAGAAGAGTTCAGGCAAAATGTGATGGATGGATGAGTGTGTAAGGGAAGATTGTGTGTAAATGGATCATGGATTGAATGATTGTGTGTCAAGTTTCTACGATTTACAATGCTCCTAAAGAAAGCAGTAGATTGCTGGAAACGCAAAAGTACAGGAAATGTGAAGTGTGAGGAAAGTTAAACTGCAATGAAAATGAGTGTTTTTTGTTGATCAATCCGGAGGGAGGGGGGGTGTTTCTCCTTCACCACCACCGTATATTTATCATCCCTTGCACTTTGTAACCGCTTAGTCGGTTACTTCAAGATTTTCAAATATTGAATTTTGGCGCTTCCAACAACTTCCCACGATCTCCATAGCTTGTCTGCCAAAATTTCAAATGGCTTCTCTTTCAATCCATAACCTCTACGATCAGTTCATATTTCCATTGATAACTTCTTCATGGTCTTCGTGGTCTTCTCGTGCCCATTATTTTCAACTTTTGTTTGTAACCACCTTGCTGACACGGCTAAGTCGGCACGTTCATATTCGGTTGTATGGTTGTACCTACCAATTACTAACTTTCTTCATGGTTCAATCAGCAAGTTTTCACATTGCTTTCAACTTACTGAAACTCGGGACCCAGTGGCCCTACCGTTCGTTCAGTATCTTGCTCTCAACTCACCGAATCTCGGGATATAGCAGCCTTACCGTTCGTTCGGTATATTGCGTATATTTTTTGTGTCAACATTTGCCTCCTTTTGAAAGAATTAAAGAAATTTAATTCTTTTAAATATTAAGAGTGAACAAACACTTACTTTTTGCTTCAAATGGTGTCTACTACGTCGTTTTGTGTACTTGCCCTTTCAACTTCTTTTCGCATCAGTTCACTGTATAACCAGCTGTCCCCACAAAATCAGGCCATCTATATTCTGTTGATTTCAAACTTGTTATACTAGCGCTCATCTTATTCATCCTTCCTATTTTCCTCTAAATATTTCCCTTTCGACTCTGCACTCAATTGCTTGTCTCCATTCGGCATTCATGGCTTCCCAAGTTCCTACCTTTTCCACTTCAAAAGCCCTAGACCGATACCACAAGTTTGTTGACTCCGATGATTACACCAATCGTCACTAGTTTTCTCTTTTGAACCCTCACGAAATCTCATATATTCTCGGCCCTGCGGTTTACAACCACTTCTCCGTTCCTGAAATTTTCCTTAGCTTCTTTCCGCGGCTCCAAACCGAGGTACTCCCTATTCATCAATCGTCTATTTTGGCATACAACTAGCATTCTTGCCTTTTCAGAGTTAGGGCATTTTCTACCTTTGAACCCTCATTCTACCAATGGTATCTTCGCCTTCGTCCTTCCAAGGCTGATCTTTGGGACGATCTTCAAATCCATGATGCTCTAAATTTTTTTCTGTTTCGATTATCGACTAAACCCTAAAGTATTATGTACTTTGTCCAGTTTTTGGTCTCCATCGACCAATTGTTTCTTTTTCCCTTTCTCTCTGATGTCAGTAACCTTGCTTTACATTTATTGCATAACTGGACTGAGCCCTCTTGGCGTAGATACAGCTACTATCCCTGTAAACGCTTGCCCTGGGTTCCGCAAATTTTCAGATTCCGAATTGTCTTACAGAACCTTTTTAAACAAGTACTTTAGGAAAGAAGGTGAAGTTATTGGTGAAGAGCATATCGTCTTTCTGCTGTATTGTTTGTCAAAATTCCTGTTTTGTCATCCTGTCATCCGAGTTTCAAAGGATTTCATTGATATTGCTTTTGCTTTGTCTTCAGGGACTAAATTGGCTCTTGGGAAAACTACTCTGGCACTTCTATGTAGAAGTTTGTTTCATGTTGCCTCCGTTACTAGCTCAGATGAAAGTGGAGCTTTTGGTGGTCCCCTTTGGATTCTACAAGCTTGGGCTGCTTTTCACTTCCCATCCTAGTTTTATGAGAATCAATTTATTCAACCTTCTTCCATCTATGTACCGAATCGCCATGTTTTCCAAGCTTTAGGTAGAGAATTACTTCCCATTTCGAGAGTCTTCTTCTTATCTTCGGTAATTTCTATCCCAACTCTTTCCTTCTGAAGAAGAACAAGTTTCTTTCTGGCCCTTTCTCTCCTCCACATTCAGCCAATATCTCCCCTCTTTCCATAATAATATGAGTGACTTCTGGCAGGTAGTATTAACCTTCATTGACCTCCATATCATGATATACATTAAAGGGAGATTCACCTCTGGTTTCGAAATTTACTCCCCCCAATATTGTGCTAGGCAATTTGGGCTTACTCAAAGAGTTTCTTTTCCTGCACTTTATACGTTTTCATTTTTCTTTCTTCACAAGGCCAATTGTAAATTCAGTAGCAAGCAAGCTTTTGAAGAGCTGAATATACTCGCTGGGGATGTTTACCGAATATTTTGTGTCTCTGAGTTTGAGCCTTATCCTGGGTGTTCCACTACAGAATTTGCTTTTTGGTGGCAACACCACAATTTAGAGGTTTTTTCTGAATCCCTTGAAGTGGTCCTACAAAAGATGAAGGACATATTCCCTCTTTTAACTCCTGAAGGAGACAAAGCTATTGAGGCATCTTCCATAACACTAAGAGGCCCTGCCAAAGATAACTCTACTTTTTCTTTTTACAATATGACTTCATTCGATATCTTACTGTCCACTACCGTGGGTGGCAAGAAAAGGAAACTCTTACTCCCCGAATTACCAGCTCCAAAGAGTGCAACCAAGAAACAGCCAATCAAAAAGTCCGGTATTCAAATTTTGGAACCTCCCAGTGAGTGTGATTCAATGAGAGATTCATCTCCTAATCCACCACTTCATTCTCTGATCAGATCTCCCCCAACCAAGAGTAATTTCCAATATCCTTCTTTTCATGATTCTATTTGTGACTGTCGACACTTATCGATTCTTTTTCAACTGTTTCTTCTACAGAGACTCTTACCACTAAGGTTTCTGCCTCAAAGATAACACCGGTTGTTTCTCCTTCGACAAAGGCTTCCTCGATCAAGGCAATTACTTCAGAACCTACAACAATTTTTCCTTATGTCGCAAAGGGAACTAGCTATAAATTGGCACTCGCCATCCCTTTGGGATTAGAGGAATCAAAAGAAGATTTTCTTCTCATCCCATTAGTGAGTTATAACCCTATTTTGCTCTTTTCAATACTTCTTAGTTGTCAACTAATTAGCATATTCTCACCTACAGGTATTGATGAGCCTCCTTCAGCGTCAAAGGATTTGATTCCCACTAGGGATCCTCTTGAGGGTCCTTCATCCATCTGCCTGCTATTAGTAACTCCTCCAACACTCCCTCTAGTACCTCAGGAAGCTTTGCCTTTGACAAATGCTTCTTCCAATGTGGACAATGTCTTACCATTATTCAAGGAAGAAAAAGCTGATTTGGAGAGAATGAAGCTCACTAAACCAGTGATTGAGCAACCTCCTACCGATCAACCTCAAAATCTCCAAGTATTGCTTTCTCCCATTTCCTCTCAAGTAGCCAAGGCCAAATGGAAAGAATTTCTTGATCTCTTAAAGCCTGGCTATGGAAAGCTGATCATTGATTCAAAGAGGGAAGGCAAAGCAAAGGCTCTTTTCCAAGAGATATGTTTTGGCAGTCCTTTCATGCCTTTCGAGGAACTTCAAGAAGCCAATGATTCCTTTGTTGTTGGCTTCATGGAGGCAGTGGATACTATTCGAATCAATACTCCCAGACTACCTCACCTGATTCTTGATGAGCAGAGAGGGCTAGCCCTTCAAGATGAACTTGCCAGCAAGTGCGAAGATGCTCTTTTGTTCTACAATGACTACAATGCTGTAGATTGTGAAGTTCAACGTCTTTAGAAGGAGAAAGAGGCTCTTGAGACAAAGCTGAAGATAGTCCAGGACAAACTTAACCAGCATAAGGCAAAGAGAAATTGTCTCTGTCTTTCTATTCGATAAGAATACAAGAGGTGTCGGGAACTGGAGAAAGAGTTTGATTCTCAATGATAGGCAGTTGAAGTCCAAGAACGTCAAAGGAATGAACTTATGGAGCAGAATTTAACTTTAGAATTTGAATTACAATCCTTTGTACGCAAAGCCAGAGCCTTGTTATCAAAATGGACATGAACTTGTCCTTTCCTTTTATCAACACTTGATACTGCATTTTTATCCCAATATTTTACTGATCTCTAACTCTCGCGTCTCATCGACTCCTTTTCTTGACTCAGTAATTCACATGGATCAGTAAAACATTTTGATATGCCTCTAACTTGTCGTGACGCTATATGAAAACAATCACTAACTTAACTTGATGGACTTAACGAGTACTATGCATGATTACAAGTCAATTTGTATCATCATCATTCAATATTTAGGAAGACGCGCCATCATTGTTGGGGCTAGCGTTATCACCTAGAGGGGGGTGAATAGGTGATTATAATGCATTTGCAAAACTCAATGCGGAATTATAATCAAGTAAGCTCGTAGCATGACCCTCGGATAATAGACACATGTAATATTGCAATGTGTGCTGAGTGTGCAGCTTGACTATCACGAGATATGTTTATGAATAAGTAATAGTAAGGGATAGAGAGAGCTGGACAAAGGGTTTATAGTGGTTCGGCTTTATTCAAGCCTACGTCCACTTCTTCACACTGGCAATCAATCGGCTGGATTCCACTAATAAATTGCTGAGAGGTTATAACTCAATGATCTCCGTTGAGACGAAGAACTCCACACATAACACTCAACACTCTTGTGTACACCTCTAAGAATTACAGTAAATAGATCAATGAGAATATAAGAATTGAAGCTCTCTCGATCTTGGAATTTAGAACACTATTCCCCCGATCTTGGAATTGAAGCTCTCTCGATCAAGAACGATCTAGCTCGATTACTAGCTATTGTGATAATGTAATATATCAATTAAATCATCTTTTGAATCTCTTTTAAAGTTCTAGTTATTGCGCGCAAAATACTTCTCTCAAAGCTTGAGCATCATTCCAACATCAGAGCTCCCCTACTCGGCGTCTGAGTCCTTTAGAGTAACATATGAATCACCTTTTGACATATTCAATCTTGTGCATCCTTGCACCTTTGGACAATATGTAAAACAAGTATTTCACCGCAGTATCCCAAACTAAAAGTGCATGGATTGTTTTGTCAACTTCAAAATCACTTAGGGGTTTTTCTCAACAATCTCCCCATTTTTTATGATTAACAAAACCATCCATAGAAATATCAATTGTTAAGCAAAAAGAGGGGAGTAACATATAATTTTTGTTACTCAAATGTGGTCTTGCTAAAAGATAATTCAACACATGATGTCTTCTATTTTAGCAAGAGAAAGTTCTAAAATTCAAAATTCGATTTCATGAAGTTACGATCAATCTTAGAACTTGTGAAGCCTGTATCAAAATGATTTTTTATTTGTGTATGCATACATGTATGGAGTATTTATACTACGAAAACATATGAACAAAGGATTTTTCATAATTAAAGCACATGGTTTCGTGAACTTGATTAGTTCAATGAACTTGAGCAGTGTAATATCTCGAGCATAATACTTCTAGTTTGGATATTTCTGTACTATGATGCTTCATCATATTTCGTTTTGTACTGCTCTAATAATCAGTTCCCGAGGCTTAATCAATATGCTCATAACCTGTTCACCTGTTCCACTTATGATTCTCGGATCACATGATCCGTTACAAGAACAGAGGAACCTATCTTTTCTTAACTTTTATAATAATCAAGAGTAATTTTACATTATCACCGTTATTCATATATTTTTATCACAGGATATTATCACAAATGTAGAATAATCGGGCATGTAATCCTGTTACCAGATATTATGATCTTGTCCTTTCTTAACTTCTCCCCTTTTTTGTCATCAGCACAAAAGGCCTATAACAAAATACATAGAAACATGCAACAAAGGCTCAAATATTTCAACTATAGCGTTAATCATGTAGAGAAATTCAACGTTAACACTTCACTACGGAATCACAATCAAGAACATTAAAAGCATAAAACCTTTTAATCAATTCCGGGTTCTGTATTCCTAACCAGCATTATCAGTGGAAAGTCCTTCCGTTTGGACTAAAAACAGCCCCCTATTTTTTCCAAAAAGCCATGTGTAAAATCTTCCAACCAATATTGCAAAATGTCTAGATCTACATTGATGACATTCTTCTTTATTCGATTGATGAAGAATCTCATTGTAAGCTCCTTACTCAGCTTTTTGAGATTGTCAAAAAATATGGCATCATGCTCTCTCAAAAAAAGATGATCATTTCCCAGAAGGAGATAGAGTTCCTTGGTATGCATCTCAAAGATGGAACCTACTGTCTAGGACCTCATGTTGCAAAAGATTTGCAAAATTTCTAGACAAGTAACCTTCTTGTCGATCAAGTACAAGCTTTCTTGGCATTGTTAACTACCTCGTAGACTTTGTTCGTAAAGTTTCAAAGGTACCGCATCCACTCCAGAAGTTGCTCAAGAAGAATGCGCCACCATGGGGACCAAAACAAACAAAGGCTGTCAAATACCTCAAAGAGATCCTGCAACATCTCCCCCCTCTGCAAATCCTTTCCAATGGGAAAAGAATTCCGCAAACAGATGCCAATGATAAGTATTGGGCGGCAATACTTCTTGAAGAGCTTGATGGTAAGCGGGAAATTTATGCCTATAAAAGTGGTAGGTTCACCAATGCAGAAATGCATTACCACTCCACCTTCAAAGAAATCTTAGTAGTCAAATATGGCATTAAAAAATTCAAATTTCATCTCATTGGTTATCATTTTCTTGTGGAAATGAATATGTCCTCATTTCCCCAAATGCTGAAGTTCAAACAGAAACAAATTCCTCACCTTCAGCTTTTGAGATGGGCTGAATGGTTTTCAAAATATTTTTTCGATGCCAAACATATTTCAGGAAAAAAAAAAAGTCCTTGCTGACTTTTTCTCCAGGCCTAAAAAACCCATCTCTTCTATTAACATGTATGTACGAAAATAGCCCTCAGACATTACTTTTTGTACAGTTAATATGAGAGAACACCAATGGCCTTCCCATCAGTATCCTCCCGATATCCCCGACCCGATTCAAAACAATCAGTTTTCACCAAGTGTTCATCTCTAGCTCCGGCATTACCACTATCATATCTTCGGAGATTATGGTGGATTAATGTTAAAATCAGGTCTCGATTATGATTACCCTTTCATCTAACCCCTTCGTTGGTCTCCGGATGAAGAATTTTAAGAAGAGCTTAAATGGATGTTTTGGTATATGTTTAACCTTTACCATGTTGCCATAGAATTTCCAACGGATAAAATCATTAAGGTTTTATCTCAAGCTCTTTTCGGAGATTACGTAACCCATGATCAAAGCTATCTGATGGACATGCTGATATGGTTCCAACCTCTTCAAGCTTGGAATAATTATTTCAAATTGCAGCGTAGAGTTGGAAGACTAGAACCGGAAAGACACACGGTCATGATTTTTCACAGTCCATGGTGTTTTACAAGACTAATAGGAGATAGGCGTATAGATGCAGCACAAATTGGAACTTCAACTTTCAAGCTAGATCTTTCAAAACAAGTTGCTCGAATCCATCGGACTTTTGCGAAGACGGTCATGGAAATTCCTCACGAATATAAGGAACTCCAAAAGATTATGTGTCAAGCAAATATAGTCATCCCTCCGGAAGTTTGGTCCTATTCGACCGGTTGCTCATGGGATAGACCTAGCACGCATCCCAAGACATTTCAAGCTCTCGAGGAATTCCAAAGAAATCATCCAATCTCAAGATCCTTATGATCTTCCTCACCAGATACTACCCAATCAAGACATCCCATCCAGTTTCAGAGATATTCCATCCAGCTTCATGAATATTCCGTTTGAGACAAGTGGCGTTCTCGATGATCCGGAAGCCAATAGGCTAATCTTTGAGTATGAAGAAAGACAATTATTGAAAGCCTACAAGCAGCAAAATGATGGACATGACAGCTCGGACAGTGATGATGTGAATTATTATCCCTCGTGATGAAACGTCATATCATCCCGCTCGGTCTTTTTATCCTGTCAATAATGTGTGTACTATGTGATGAAATAATTGATCATCCGTGGTCAAAAGTTGTTATAATGGTTGCTACCACGGCTCCCTTGACTTTTGTAACCTCCCTAAAAAAGTTAAATAATTGAACATTTAATGGTATTATCTCCTCTTCTCTCTTGCCCAATCTCTTGAAATACTTGTACGCTATGAGGTTTAAGGTTGCCCTTGCATCTACAAAAATCCTACCAACAGGTCGCCTATTAACCTTGCCATATATGATTAAGGACTTCGGGTGCTTAGCTTTATCCACTGGCACCTTCTCAAACTCCATTATTTCATTGTCAGAGAAATGAAATTCAAGCATAGCCATTCCTTTCTTGGAAATATGTTTAGAGTCTTCTTCCACAATCAAACAAGCCCAAAATTTTGATGAAATCTTTGCGTGAACCATGTTAATTCTCATCGATGAACCATGTTCCTTTCGCTAGGGGTGAGCAAAAAAGATCGCCCGGACTAGGACCACCCGGACTAGACCAAGACCGATGGTCCGGTTCCCGATTTTAGGGGGATCCAGTTTGGTTCCCGATTCCTAAAATTGGAATCGGTGACCGGGCGATTTGGTTCCCGGTTCCAAGGTCTAGAACCGGACCGGACCGCCCGAACCGGATCGATCCTCTTTTTTTAAAGAAAAAAGAAAGTAAACCTCACCTTTTTATTTGTTTAGGTTTAGGTTTCTTTCTTTGCGTCACTTCGGTTCCAACATCATCATCTTCTTCTTCTTCTCCATCCTCTCTATTCCCCCCTATTTTCCCTTGATCATTCTTTTTCCTTTCTTTTTCCCCCCTCTTCAATTCATTTCCTCTCTCACATCAAGCCAACCCTAACGCGATCACAAGTGATTTTCGACCCGATTCCCGCTTGACCTAAGCACGAAACTTTCCATACTCGGCGTACTGAGTTGTCTTCTGTCTCTTCGTAGCCCAGAGCTCAACCTCCGGTTAGTGCTTCCATGTACTTTTGATTGATCAAGACTGAATTTTTCGTTGATTAAGTGTAGTCGACGTAAGACCTCTCCACTTCTCTTGCTACACGTGACATAAGTCCGACCGCTCTATGCCTTCGTCTAGGAGCCCGATTGCTCAACCTTTGTCTCTCACGCGTGCGTGCACCTCTGCTCGACACCTCCAAAGGCTTTCCCCCATATGCTCTCTCTCTCTCTCCCGATCGATCAATCTCTCGATCCCTCGGTTGCGTAGCTTGGTGAGTTTTTTTCTACGATGATTTGTGTGTCTTCATTCTTTGAGGTGGATTCGTTCTTTGAAGTTGATCCTCCTTCACGATCGCTTCTTGTTAGTTTTTTGGGAGTCTTGCTTATTTGTTCTTGGGTTAAAGATGTTTGGCCTGTTTTCCCGCAATGCTTGCGTGGCCTTTTGGCACATTCTTACCCGCCTATGGTTTATTTCTTGTAATTTGGCTTGCAAACCGTTAGAGATTGAGATCACATTGTTGTTGGTGACCGAGAACTGCTCACCCCCCGCATACCTATAGTATGAAACTCTCCAATGTTATTTCTTTCTAGATTACCACAGTCCAAGTGTTCTCCGTTATAAAATAAGAACTCCTATACTATCTTGTTAACCACTGGTTGTTTCTTTAACTCTCTTTTAAGAATGTTTCCTAGTATTAGTCCATAAATGAATGTTTCCGAAGTTGATGGCCAGCCTCTTCGGAACATATGATCCTTGTTTCGTTTTAACGTGCGACTGTCCAAGTATGAAAGCCGTCCCCGATCATCGAGCTACTAACAGATAGCCCAGTTCTTCCCGCATATGCTTCATTATCTCAATCCTCAAAACTGCGAGCATTAATATGTTTGGATGATGTTGCATGTCTTGATTTGTTGTTTTTCAATTCTCTCAATTTGATGCTGCTCTCATTCTTTGAAGGTTTTGCTTGTGGTGTCTTTTAAGCATTGGAATTAAAAATCGATCTCCCTTAGCTTTTATAACTTATAATCTGTTTGATTCGGGTGATCTACCTATATGTCAATGGAAGTGGACAAATCCATCGATGAGATGACTTCGCCAATGGACTCACTAGAACATGAAGGTGAAGAAGTCTTCGAAGAGGAAGTCGACACAAATAAGGTATCTCATGGTTGCTCAACTACTACTAGTAAACGAAAATCATCACAAGCTTGGTTTCATTTTCGTAAAGGCAACAAAAATAAGAAGGGAAAAACTGAGGTGTTTTGCAAATATTGTGGCTCCATGTATTGGTATTGTGTTAATAAAAGTACTTCTACTATGTTGAAGCACTTGAGCGGATGCAATAAGTATCCTCGAAATATAGATAAGAAGCAAAAGTTTTTTATCCCACGTAGAGTGGATAGGACTCAAATGACTATGAGAAATACCAGCACTGGTAGTGCTAATGACTTATCAACATGGGAGTTTGATTAGGAACTTTGTAGGCAAATGCTTGTTCAAATGATTATAGTGGACGAACAACCTTTTTCATTGGTTGAGGGTGTGGGATTCCGTGATTTTATAAACCAGCTACAACCTCTTTTTGATCCAATCTCAAGATTTACAATGGCTAGAGATTGTATGAAGTTATATCTTGCTAAAATAATAAGTTTAAAGAATTTTTTTTGCAAGCTTAAGTCTAGGGTCGCACTCACGACCGATACATGGAGCTCCACTCAGAACTTGAACTATTTATGTCTCACTACTTATTTTATTGATGATGATTGGAAATTGCACAAAAGAATCATTAGTTTTGTGGTAATGTCTAGTCACAAGGGCAAGGAAATTGGAAAAATGATTGAGAAATGCATCAACGAGTGGGGAATAGAGAAACATGTGTCCACGATCACCGTGGATAATGCCAGCTCAAATGATGTAGCCATTAAGTTTTTGAAAGCTAAATTTCTAAAAGATAAGCTGTTGATTTTAGATGGTGAAGCTTTACACATGAGGTGCACGGCTCATATTTTAAACTTAATTGTGAGGGATGGATTGCATGAGATACGTGATTCTATTACACGTATTCGAAACGCTGTTAGGTATGTGAGAGGTTCTCCCATGAGAGCTAAATCATTCCAAGCTTGTATTGAGAGTGCAAGGATCGGTTATAAGGGTTCAGCTTGTCTTGATGTTTCCACTAGGTGGAACTCCACTTATCTCATGTTAGACACTGCATTAAAGCTAAGAAAAGCTTTTGAGAGGCTAGAAGAAGATGATCCTTTCTTCTCGGCTGAGCTTGAAGATGAAACTCCTAAAAATAAAGATTGGGAAAATGCCAGAGTTCTTATCATATTTTTGAAAAAGTTTTATGATTCCACCAACAAGATGTCCAAGACTTTGTATATCACTTCAAATGATTCTTTTGACGAGATAGCTGGTTTATATAAAACTTTGAAACAAGCGGCGAATGTTTTAGATGCTAGAGTGAAAGCCATGGGGGTAAAGATGAAGGAAAAATTTTACAAATATTATGGGAGTTTCGAAAAAGTGAACATGATGGTTTTGATTGCGGTGATATTGGATCCAAGAAAAAAGATGAAGTATGTGCGATATTGTTGTAAACTAATCTATGATGATGATGAGATAGTAAATGAGAGGTGCGATTATGTGAGGACTTATCTGGAAGATTTGTTTAGTTTTTACGAGAAGCCTTGTGGTTCCGGACCTTTTGGCGACAAAAATTCGTGTGGTCAACTTTTAATTGATGCTGGTGGTAGTTCGGGCGGTCAACATAAGGAAGGTCACAAAGATGAGAGTGGTCTCACTGTGGATTTCGATGTGAGTTTCGATGGGGATAAAGCATTCGAATACTTTATGGATGAGGAGAAAAAAGTGGCCGAGGGCAATTTATCCGAGATCGAAAAGTATCTTCAAGCTACACGTGAAGAAGGTTGTACTCTTGACATTTTGATGTGGTGGAATACAGCTAACCAAAAGTTTAAAATCCTCTCTTTGATGGCTCGGGATATCTTGGCTATTTCAGTAACAACCGTTGCTTCGGAGTCTACTTTCAGCACATCTAGTAGTGTGCTTGATGGCTATCGAAGTTCTTTGACTCCTGGAGTGGTGGAATCTTTGATTTGTGCTCAAGATTGGTTGAGAGTGGTTAACAAGCCGGTCAATATGGAGGAGTGCATCGAGAACGCAGAAAAGTTCGAGTCGGGTAAGTCATGGATATATCTTTTCTTTTGTATCTTGTATTTCTTTTGTATATTTAATAAGTGAATGCTCTTATTAATATCTTGTTTTTAGTAGCTATGGATGATGCTTGTTCGGAGCTTACTGGTAAATAGAGTTGACAAGTTGGTGGAAGGAATATATGGTGAGATTTTCATTCACTAATTTTCGCCTCGGTTTTTGCATTTTATTGGCTAAAGCCCATGCTTAAAAATCAGTCCGCAACTCTTCTGCACTTTGCTGTAAGGGGAAGCATTTGCAACAATTTCGCATGCCATGTGATGCATGTGTATGACAGATTTGAAACCATTAGCATAAGCACATTGTCTTAAGTTCTCCAAACCAAAAGCTCATTACTTGTTAATTTGCTGCTATTTGGAGTTAACTTTGCAGGAAGATGTGAGCTGTTTTATTGTTAAATCCCAACTTACAAGTCACATATACCTTCCCGATCAACATCCTCTTTCTCCAAGTATGATCCCTTTGAGTTCGCTTTCTATTAATTCCATTTCTAATTCAAAACTAATGTACGTTGCTTATATATACTTATTGTAGGTTGGCCGCACTTTTGTTTCATCCATCAAATATCAAGAAAGGACTTGAAGTTTAGAAATCTTCCCATTTTTCTATTTCACTATCATTTCTGTTAATTTTTCGTGGTCAAGTGTAAGGTTTTTTTTTTTCCTTTGGGTATGCTTTTAATGAGCTTTTGATGATCATATGGGGACACCTTGACTCATTGTTGAGTTTTTGAATTTGGACTGGACTCTGGGCGGTGAGTAGCCTCTTTGAATGGTACAAGTAATGAGTTTTTGGTGATCAACCTCTTTATTGAAGATGCCTACTTGTAAATAGAATTTATTTGTTTTTAGAGCAAGTCAACACCCTCGTTTGGAGTTAACTTTCCGTTAATGTTCTGCGAGCTTCAAGTCCTAGGCGGTTTCACAAATATGTTTGGAGAACCGGACCAAAAATGGGAACCGCCACTTTTGATGAGCTTTCGTAAATTCTTTTTACAAGTAATGAGTTTTTGATGATTAGCCCCTTTACTGAATTTTTTTTAGAACCGCCTGGGAATCGGACCGGATCGATGGTCCGGTCCGGTTCCCGGTTCCGTGGGTGGCCGGTCCAATTCGCGATTCCAAAAAGTGAGAACCGGGACCACCGGTTCGGTTCTTGATTTTTTATGGGAATCGGACCGGACCGGGAACCGCTTACCCTACCTTTCGCATCTTAGATTGCCCCGATCGGTAATTCTTCTTGCCCTTTTGCGGCGACCCCGATACTACTCCGTCTAAAATCACTCTTGTGCTTCGGGCTAAGTGTTACAATAAACTGCTCAAAGTTTATTGTTTGCAGTGTGTCCCAAATCATTTTCCCTTTTGCCAACTCAGTATCAGAATAACTCCCATGGAGATCAAGAGAGGCAACTTTTTCTACATTGATAACTCCCGCTGCTAGAGAATTACGTTTCCAAACCCAATTCCTCCTTTTTCAATAAGGTTCTGATGCGGAAGTTTGTGGTATCACTCTTTCTACCCGAGCAATTTCTAGGCTTCTTTATTTACTCTTCATTCTCTGGAACCTCCTTTTGATAGTTCGATAAGATGCATGCCCAAGTGGTTTAACTACCATTCATTTCTCTTCGGGGAGACTATATGGGATCTTGACTGTCTTTTTTTCTTTTTGTTTTTGCACTTCATATGAAGCGTAGTCTGGTGGTGGATCTTCAAACTCATCTTCCCAATCCGTTGGTTCAATTGGGGATGACGGATATGGGTTGTGATCCGACGAATCACCATAATGCACCACATAATTGAATTTATCACTAGGTTCTCGAGAAAACCTACCTTAGGATCTCCCTTATTATATCGCTGCATAAGACTTTCTTTTTCTCAAGATTCCGTGTGGTTCTAATGTCGTTACAAACTTGACTATCGGTTTCATTGACCTCATGTACCTGCATTAGCTGATTGTGTTGTACCTCCTTCATTGGCTCTTGAGAAAGGTAGTTCGTGGACACAATTTTAGACTTTATTTATGGCCTACCTTCTCTTCGGACATACGAGCCGGATCGGTATCTTCCTGTCGGTCCTCTCTTGAACCGATACCTTGGAGAATGTCGAACTAGATTGTCCAACTCTTGAAGGCAATGAGCGCAGAGCTTGTTATCGTTATACCTTGATGGAGTGTGGATGTTGACCATACCAGTCATCTTTGGAAAAGGATCAGTATCCACCTCCATTGGAGCTTTACCTTTCTCATTAGCAAACTTGATTTTGCCTTGCCGAATCGCTTCCCGAATTGTCTTTCAAAAGACAATACAATTTACTGTATTATGACTTGTTGATGATGCCACTTGCAATACCTTTTGTCGACTAACTCCTCTTTAGATGGGATTTTCTATTCTTTAGCTAGCTTGATCCACCCATCCTTTCGTAACAAGTCAAATATTTCATCTAACTTGTATATGTCGAAAGAATAACTGTTCGATTCTTTAGTTTTGATCTTTGTAACATCTCTTACTCTTGCTAGCTTAAGTCCTGGGCATACTTAAGGTTTTTCCAAAACCATAGTCGTGATAGCAATTTCATTCTCTTCGTCTCCTTCGACTAGGTTATCAAATTTAGTATTCTCTACAAGAGCTACGGTTTGCCGATTGTCTTCAATGGCTTCTTATATCTTTCCTTCAACAAATGCTCATATTTAGAAACTCTTGTGGTTAACTGGAAGAGATCATCAAATGCCCGACCTTCGAACATTTTCCGTAAGTTGAATTTTAGCCCATTGAAGGCTAAATTGGTAAACTCTTTCTCGGTAAGAGATGTCAAACACCAATTTATGGATTTCTTAAAACGAACGATAAACCGATAAGTCGTCTCGGTGTTATATTGATACATTCTTGCATCGGCTACCGTCACCTCTGGGATCGATCAGTAAAATTGGGAATTGAACTGTTTCTCCATCTCATCACATGCCTAAATGGAATTTGCAGGCAAGTTTGTATACCATGTGAATATTGTCCTTGACAAAGACAATGAGAACAACCTTAGCCTCAAAAACTCATTCGTTCCGGCTTCCTTGTATTGTGCAAGGAAACGGCCAATATGTTCCATTGTTAACTGATCCTCTTCTTTCGTGAACACGGTGAAGTATTGTGTCTTAAATCCCCTTGGATAAGAAATATGGTCGACCCGGTTGGGATGAGGATTCCTATAAATTGGTCTCGAAGCACCTCTGTTTATTCCCAACTGTTGTAGCACTAACTCAGCTACTCAATTTGGGTTCCATGACTTCATATTTTGTTGGCCAATCCAAGCCTCTTGCCCTCTTCGGTCGACTTGTAGAGGCCTATCCATTCCTTGATTCTCCAGATTGAAGTTAACCGGTGGCGTCAGACCGTATTGTAGATTTCCCATGACCTGTGGATTCGGTTGAACTCCTAGAGGCCTTAAGGGTTCTAAATTGGGTAAATTCGGTGTTGGTTGTGCATTTTGAATGGTTGGATTAACCGTGTTAACCTTAGCCGGGCTAATTTGAGGAAAATTATAATCACTAACTCAATTAATCAAATTAAGCGGCATTGGATTTTCTAAGGGAAAAGTACACTAGAAGTGTCATAACTTGTGTACGGCGTTCACTTGAGTACCACAACTTTCAAAACATTCACTTAAGTGCCATAACTTTTAAAAACCGTTCACTTGAGTGCTACGTCGGAGCAAAATCGTTTACTTGAGTACTACAGTAACTTTTCCGACGTGCCACGTCGCCTTTTCGGCGTGCCACATCAGCTTTCCGGCGTCTACAGTAACTTTTCCGGAGTTTACAATAACTTTTCCGGTTGCCACATCAGCTTTTCCAGCCGCCACGTCAACATGGCACTCAAGTGAACGATTTTTAAAAGTTATGGCACTTAAGTGAACGTTTTAAAAGTTATGGCACTCAAGTGAACGCCGTACAAAAGTTATGGCACTTCTAGTGTACTTTTCCCGATTTTCTAGTCTCGGTATAATTCTAACCGCTATGAGAGGTAAAGATTGTCCCCCATTACCATTATATCCAATGTTGGGAGGTCCATATACTGGCAAAAAAGGAGTAATACCGAGAGAACTCACATGGAAAGGTAAAATTTGAAAAGATGAACCGAGACATGATATTACCTCATTTATGGCATTAACCACCATGGGCTTTGTCACATCAATGACATGCATCACCTTGTGATTGGTTAGTTCATTCTGCTACTCTTCGAACATCCTCTTCATCATGGCCACTAATGTAACGTCGAGGGCCAAAATGCGAGTTTATTCCTTGATTAACCGTCGTGGAATGTCAACATTTCGTGGAGGTATTTCCGCAACTGGATTGGCTGTAGAATGCTTCGACCGAGCATCATTGTCGGGGTTGTTGACATTATCGGCCTGCACTCGATCACCATCGGACTAGTTTATCGTTCTCACAATTTTCTCCAAAACTCACCACATAAGTCCTACCGGACGTGCCAAAAAGATTCTCGTGTGTTAAGTGAGGGGAATATCTTTCACCGAAATTCAATCTTTAGCTTTTATCAAGAGGGGTCATGTGGCTCAAATGTCTAGGAGAGTTCGGGCAAAATGTGTATGGTGTATGGATGGATAGGTGGGTATGGGAAGATTGTGTGTAAATGGATTGTGGATTGAATGATTATGTGTCAAGTTCCTACGATTTACAATACTGCTAAAGAAAGTAGTAGATTGTTGGAAACACAAAAGTACGGGGAATGTGAAGTGCGAGGAAAGTTAAACTACAATGAAAATGAGTGTTTTTTGTTGATCGGTCGGGGGGTTTCTCCTTCATCACCACCGCATATGCTTCATCCCTTACACTTTATAGCTGCTCAGACGATTACTTCAAGGTTTTCGAATCTTGAATTTTGGCGCTTCCAATAACTTCCCACGATCTTCATAGCTTGTTCGCCATTCGCCAAAATTTCAAATGACTTCTTTTTCAATCCATAACCTCTACAATCAGTTCATATTTCCCTTGATAACTTCTTCATGGTCTTCGTGGTCTTCTCGTGCCCATTACTTTTGCCTTTTGTTTGTAACCACCTTGCTTATGCGACTAAGTCGGCACGTTCATAGTCAATTGTGTGGTTGTACTTACTGATTACTAACTTTCTTCACGGTTCTATCAGCAAGTTTTCAATTTGCTTTCAACTAATCGAAACTTAGGACCTAGTGGCCCTACTGTTAGTTCAATATCTTGCTCTCAACTCACTGAATCTCGGGATACAACAATCTTACCGTTCGTTCGGTGTCTTGTGTATCTTTTCGATGTCAACACACGTCGAATTTTTACGAGATATATTTTACGATCCATGCATGTGGTTAAGCCATATTTTATGTTGATCGGTAACACGCACTCTTTAATTCTTTAATGTTTGAACAGCCCCTTCTATATGTTTATGGCTTTATCGTAAGGTTTCTAAGTAGTAATTGATTCAATTCTTTATATTTTATTGCAAATTTGTAATCAGAACTGTAATTTCTAAAATCTTTCGAGTTGGTTCGGTGAATGAAAATCGGCCCAAACAATAGGCTGGACCTAATCCACATAATGCCCACAAAATTATGGGCAGCTTGGCACACAGAAATTTTCTAAATTTCTATCTTGCGAATTTATTCGATTTGTTATTTTTTGCCATAGTTTTCCAATTTCATTTGGAAATGTGTTTAACACAGACTACAAGCTCTCAAATTAAAATGAAAATCCCAACAAGAATTTTTTTTTTTTTTGCAGCTTTTTTGAAACTTTGATTCCCTAATTTATTTTAGGGATATGTTCACTAGAAGTCTTAAAACTTTTACAAAAGTACAATCTAGTCATAAAACTTGTAAAAGGTTCAATCGAGTCCTAAAATTTATCAAATTGATGCAATCAAGTCTTTTCGTTAACATCGTCAATTTGTCTAATGGAAAATGCTGTAGTGGCATTTTTAAATTAATTTTTCTATCCTACATGGCATTTGTTATTATTTTATTTTCAATTTTTTTATTTAAATCAACTTAAAAAAACAAAAAAAAGACTAAAATTTTAAATTTTAAAAAATAAAACTGAAGAAAACAAAGAAAAGGGCCAAGGCCATGTCGATGAGGCATGGACTTCACCCATCATTAGAGGGACCGGCAAGAGTCAACCGGCTCGTCTAAGATCTCCTACTCGTTTGTTTGTTTTTCATTTTCTTATTCCTTGTTCTTTCAATGGGAAATAGAGGATAGACAAACTTTTCGGCTCACTCTACTTAGGGATGTATTGAGACGAAATGGATCACTTGTTGTTCTTGCTTGGATGGGACTAGCTCATTCTCGTCACTTGGTTTTGGAGATAGATTTCTCTAGCATTATTGATGCTCGATTTCTGTCGAAATACATAAAGCAAATCGCGTATCTCACTTGAGTTTTTACGCCCGACCGACATTTTCGTCTTGATCTTCTTTCATAAAAAGGAGTTCTTGTTGTTGTTTTGCTAGAATAGCGGTTCCGACTCGCTATTGTAATGGCTCGATTGTATTTTCGGGTTTTCTTCTTTGTCCGGACTTGAAACTTATAGATCCCATCAAGAAACAGAGAGTAGCAACCCGTAACGTTACTTTTTCGCCTTCCTCAACACCATAGCCACCTCTGCCTCTCTTAGACAACTTCTAGATTTGGGTTGAAATGCCTTGGCCCGAAAGGCCTCGCTGGGGACAAGCGATGGTCGCTAGCTTTAGGTAAGGGTCGGCATCACCTAGATCCGACCCTAGGTAAGGACAAGCAATGCCTACCCCTAGCGAGGCCTCGCCAGCCGAGGCGTTTCAACCCATATCTAGAGGTTGGGGTCGGCAAGGCCTCGCTCAAGGTTGGCAAGCGCCGGCCACCTCACCTAGGGCTAATAGAGGTCATTGGCCCCTTCAACGAGAGGTAGTAGCAGCCGCGCCTCACCGGCGAAGCCCCGCCCTCCTCTTTTTGTTGTTTTCCCATTATAGTTTAGCTTTTTAAACTTAATATTCTAATCTTTTTTTAGTTTTCCTAATTTAATTAAATAAAATTTTAAAAGAAAATAATGAAAAATATCACGTAGGATAAAGAAATTAATTTAAAAATGTCACGTCTATATTTCCATTAGATAAATTGAGGGCGTGGACGGAAAGACTCAATTGGACCAATTTGATAAATTTTAAAATTCTATTGAATTTTTTGAAAGTTTTAGGATTTTATTGTACTTTCGTGACTAGTTTTAAAATTTCTAGTGAACATATTCCTTTATTTTAGCACCGCTATTTGGTTGAATGCCAAAATTTTTGACGTCATTGTACCGTTAATACTGTATAAGAAATCCCATACATAACTGGTCCCTTTCATTTTCATTCGACATTTCACCATCTTAATAATCGAAAAATGAAAAAATAAAATAAAATAAGAAAAGCCAAGATCTGAAATCAAAAGCAAATGCACATCTTCCATCCTCTTCCTTCCTTTCAACTTGCACAGAGACTACATACCCAGACAACAAAATCACAGCAAAAGGGAGAGAGACGATCGAATCGGAGCAGAAACACAAATCACGGATCGGACCGATTGCCGAAACCCGTACGAGCGGCGAGCGATTGATCACGCGATCTTGGAAGGGACAGCGGGAGCATCGTCGACGCGCTTCGGATCTGAATCCACGGGATCAGGGCTAGGGTTGGGGGCGATCAGAGGGGCCCGGGCAGTGCCGTCGCGATCGTCGTCGGGGTCGTAATCGGGGTTGAGGGACCGGTCGATGGCTTCCCGGCCGCGTTCGAGGCAGGGCTTGCAAGCGATCTCGATGGCGATCCAGCCCAGCACCACTCCCGCGATCGCGATGAGCGCGCTCGTGATCGCCGCCATTTCTCTTTGGTTCCTCCTTTAGCGCAGGGATGAGAGGGACGCCGAAGAAGACGAAACCAGACCTAAAGGCAGTCTCAAAACGGTGCGATGGACCGAAATAGTAGACCCACCAACTGGCGCTCACAGCGACAGAGAGAAGATGCCGGGTCCGATTCCAAGCAGCCGAATTGTGCCCCTCACGGCCTTTAACCGCCCTTGCTTTTGAAATAAATTACAGCATTGCCACGTTCGTGTGGTTGATATAAAGTGGGAAGCATAAATAAGCATGATTTTAGGTTATAATGGGTCTAGTCCGATTTTAGGTTTTAGGACATGCATGATAAGTGAAAAATTTTCAAAATTAGAGAGCCGATTTTGACGGATAGGTTTCTTCATAATGTCCCCTAAGTTAGGAAAACTTCATCAAACAACGACCCCGTTTGTTTCGTGAAAAATAAAAAATAATTTATTATGGATAACAATTTATGTCTAAATATTGTTGTAGATGATGAAATTTTTTAGTTCGTTCATTCAAGTAAGCGGTACAATCGATTATATCTCAGATAATATTTTTTAAATAATTTATTTTTCGCGAAACAAACGCATTATATATATGGATAGATGCGGTCAATAAGCACAATCCACTAGTCATGTCCAGAGAGGCTCGCAAAATGAGCCAAAGCCACTATATTCATCCAAGCACGAGTCGATTTGGATTTGGTAGTCGTCGAACGGACTATTCAGGAGAATCTCGAGGGACTGGTGCGGCGACGAGTCCTGAGATTTGGTCAGTTGCAGTTGTTCCACGAGACTAGCAAGTTGGATTTGCATGCTCATGAGCTCAGCTTCCGACTTGGCAAGCTGCGCTTGGAGTTGGCTGATTTGCGTCTGGAGTTGGCTGATGGCCCCGGCACAACCGTAGACAGGGTCTCGAATCCTCGTACTGGCCTCGTAAATCATGCTGCTCACTGCATCGCCTCTTCGCGATTCGGGAAGTGCCTGAAAAATTCTCAAAATGTCATGCCTCCCTAAATTAATTGCTTCTCATAGCAAAATGGCACATAATGCTCCCCTGTTGGCCAGCGCCTCACCCTGGATCTTGGTGAGGGCACGGAGGCCCTCACCTGTGACCGGTGATGGTCGGTTGGTGACCCGCTGCCCGGAGTTGTACAAAAAAGAAAAGAAAAAAAAAAACAAACAAAGATTACAAAAATTGTAAATTTTGTCTACATCGATCGATCAGTCATGCCACGTAAGATAATCATCGTCTATGCCAGCAATTTCTAATCAAAATTAACTGCATAAAATGAATTGATATAAATACAAAAGGTTTAAAACTAAATTGTAGGTTGTAGACTTTTATGTACTTTTCCCGACAAGATAGTTACGTCGTTACTTGTTAGGTGCACACTAGCGATAGAACATGAATTTCCTCGACCAAACAACAGTAATCACTAGAGAAGAACGATAAAAACCCGGTCTGGTCCTATCCTGTGCTTTACCCGATGGTTCAAGGCACTCACACTTAATCAAAACTCTCCTCCATCTGCACATGTCCAACTTTAATTAATAGAATCTCATTACAAACATGAAGTTCTTTCAGCCTTAATTTGTCAACATTTAACTAAAATTCTTTACATCGAGTTGACAGATGAGACAAAGATTTCTTCCTGGCCCTGTAACAAGCTGTGCCATGATAGGGTAATAATAATGCATATCGTACCAGCAAGGACTTGACAATGTTGCTAGCGCCGAACACGCGGTGGGCGATGGCGAACTTGGCGGGGTCCGAGGGAGGGAAGTACGGGGCCAACACGCAGCTCTCCGAGCATCTCCTCCTCAATGCCTTGCACGCCGCGCAAGGGCTGGCCACGACCACCACCTGAAGCGGAAGAGCGGGAGTCGGACACGGCCAAGCTGGAGGGATTGGAGATGGAGGAGATGCAGAAGAAGCACCTGCACCTGAGGGCTCCATTTCGTGGAGTTGGAGCTCCAAACTAGGTCTCAACGAGCGTGAGTGAAGGTCTGTGTGTGTGTGTGTGACTTGGCGTGTGGCGGGTAGCGATGTATATATAGACCGAACTTGGGGAGACCTTGTTTGACTCGTTTATAGAAAATCTTTTCCACGTTTGAAAATCGTTGCGGATGTGATCTTATTTGAAAATTCCTTTGAGTTTGCATCGGGAAAAATTCAACAAGAATTTGAAGATGCAAAGATGGAATTATCTATGCATGGGATAACATTTCCTTTTCTCAAACAAGACCATTCGCCTGTTTGATGTAGCAAAAATTGCTAACATGTATTGTTCTAGTTTTAACTCATCGGATTCATCAATCTACACATTCGATTTGATATAGTTTCGTAACCCAAAGATCATGTGCTCGATTTCGCGTAATGCCCTTTGTTGTACTAGTTATCAGTCTATTGCTCGATAATTTAACATAACTTGAGCTTTTGGACTAACGAACTAAGCGCTTGCTTCAAACAACAAAAAGCGTATAACCTGCGCTAACATTTGCCTTCAAAAATGGAGAAACAAAATCCATGGTCGCACACAATCTATATCTTAATACCCCAAAGAATGGATCTTTCGAGCTAGAGCATTTGAGCAAAGCTATAGAATGGATCTTTCGAGCTAGAGCATTTGAGCAAATCAATCTAATTGTGTAGATGTTGTCACCAAGAGCAGAGCTGTTGACGCCTAAATTTTGACTAATCTATTTTTTGCATAAAAATTATAAAAAATCATCTCATATATTTATTTTTAGCGTACATTGCATTGGCATATAATTGGGCAAGCGGAACACTTAATTTAGCATGCGTCTAGACTAGGCACGGGATGGAAAAATATACCGAGAAGATTTGAAACTTCGGGGATCTGTATTGCAAATACTTAAAACTTCGGGGATCAGTATTGCAAATACTTGAAACTTCAGGGACTGCATTGCAAATACCAAGAGAAGATGAAGAAGGGAAGATGATGAAGGGAAGATGATGAAGGGAAGGTGATGAAGAGAAGATAAAGAAGAGAAGATAATGAAAGGAAGATGGTGAAGGGAAGATAAAGAAGAGAAGATGAATATGATGAAGGGAAGGTGATGAAGAGAAGATGATGAAGAGAAGATGAAGAAGGGAAGATGATGGAGAAATTTGGCTATAAAAGGGGAGAGAGTTTTTTGGGGGAGAAAAGGAGAATTGAGAGAGTTTTAGAGTGAAAGAGAATTGAGAGAGTTTTAGAGTGGAAGAGAATTGAGAGAATTTGTGAGAGAAATTCTTTAGAGAGGAAAAATAGAGTTCTTGAGAAAAGTTGGAAGAGAAAATTTGAGAGTGAAGAAAAGAGTTTTAGTCGAGCATCATCTTTGACGAGTCCCGACACGTACTTCGCCTCTCGCCATCCAACAACGCCGCTGCTTGCCTTTTTCGACGATAGCCACGTTCTTCCAACTCCGAGATCTTGAAGGAAGCCATAACGTGTACGTGAGTAAGATTTTGTGTAATAGAAGGTAACTCTTTCCATCTCGATCTACAAAAATGTAATCGTTTGGTGTGAACATTTGTTTGTTTATTTTAGACATGTTACGTGTCTCAAAATTTAGCATCATTACATGTTAATTTATTTTTATAAATACTCGTGATTGGCTGCGTTTTCTTTCTTTCTAAATCACCCATGGTGTATATCGTACAAAGTTCAATGTTTTACATCCCCATAAAAAAGAAGAAAAAACCAAAAAAATTGCATCTTTGAATTTCAAGTAAAATCCATCAAAATTGCCAAATCAAATATTTTTTCATGAAAATGGTACCGAAAGGGCGTTAGAGTAATCTAGCGTAACCAAATCCCCCGAATTCAAAATCTACGGTTCGCGGAAATAAGATAGTTTTCTCCCGCTATTTTATTTAGGTTTCTAATCAACCTACCGAAAATGATTAGTGGCGACTCCAAATTCAAAATATATTGCATGTTAATCATTTGAACCTTAAGTTGCGATTTGGTATGGACTTGGGAGAGTCCGAGTTAGGTTAGTTAATTAATTAACCCGATAATCCATTAGCCCGAAAATTAACTTGTTTATTTTTTAGGTCGTGACGACTTGGCGACTCCTGGGGACTAAAGAGGACTTAGGCCAGAATAATTTCATGAAAAATAAAATCACTTGATCCGGCAATCTTTTTTGAATTTTAATCCTTAGGTGTTAAATGGTTTTGCGGGAAAGGGAGTTATAAGGGGAGGAGTCTGTGGCTAATCTTTGTTTTGCGAGCTTGGTGATGAGAATTTTAATTTTTGAACTATCGGAGTGCCGATTGCTTTTAAAATGTCGTGCATGCCTCTATATAATTGCACTACACCACCTTGACTTGTGACCGAACCCGGGTCACCCGATAGTTTCGAGGATGGTATTTATGTGGTTCTTTAACCTTGGCGGTAAGGCTTCGCTAAAGGTTATCCCGCTTGGATCCCGAATTCTTCAAAAAAATGGCTCGAGAGTTATTCTCATGCACGTAAGGCTATGATGCATGAGAGTTGCTCTTGTCGACCGAACCAAGCCGAGATGATTGGACCCGACTAGTCGTGACTATGTATGCGAGGCAAAGCAACTAGTCATGATGAACGTACGCGAGGCTGCGACATGTCGTTTCGTCTTTCATTTCATTTTGCTAAAAGAACTAAAATCTGAATCCACACTTCATGTGCATGTCTTTGTGATTGACATTTTCTTCCTACGAGCGGTAATTTCTTGTCTCTTATGCCTTGTTATCTCATTTTTATTCGGGCTGGTCCATGGTTTAGGTTGATTTAATTGGCACGTGATCTATATACGAATGGGTCGCAACGATATCCGTTTCGTGCCTACTCCGAAGCTAGAGCTCAAGAAGCTATGGGGTAAGTTGAAGTCGGATGGCCAGCAGTACGTGCTCAAGCGTATCGGGTTCATGTTGCCAATTCTTGAGATTGATGTTCAAAGCGGGATCATGCAAGCACTTGCTCATTTTTGGTGCCCCGAGACGACCACGTTTGTGTTCGGAGGTAAGTTTGAGCTCACACCTACTCGGAAGAATACAAGATTGCCATTGGAAAATCAATTGAGTTGGATGTGGTTGAACCACCTATTCGGGTAGATCCGGTGGTAGTGCTTGCTGAATTTTTGGGTTCGACTAAAAAGAAATTGAAAAAGTGCTGAAGGGTAACTGCCGGGCATGCCCTTTATCTTTCCTCATTGAATGTTTTGAAAATAACTCCGACCTCATGAGATCTAAGATTTTTATCTTAACCTTTTTCGGACTTATCATTTTTCCATTCCGTCAGAACGCTATAGATCCCGTGATAGCATGGACGGTAAAACAAGTTTGTGGTGGGGTCAATTTCGTAAACACCATCCTTGCTGAAACTTTCATTTCACTAACATGTTTCGCTCATTCCAAAAAAGAAAACGAGAAAGAAAAAGATAAGATTTTTCGAGCCCCAATTGAGCTTTTACAAATCTGGTTTTTCTCACACCTTTCTCAATTCGGGAAAACATGATTTGTATTTGAAATGGGTATGACTAACAACCCTATTTTAAGATTTAAACAAATACGAGGATCGAACTAAGAACTTGCACTATACGCGGTGGGTCCATTTATTCGAGAATCCAAATCCTAAGATTTTCCTTTGGCAAGCTGTATGGTTTCGAGTGGTAGAAGCTCGATTGTGCCATGGCGACCGAAACCCGTGCCTTTGATGGGCATTTATGGAGCAACCAGCTATCGGCCTCTTCGGGTTACACGACAATTTCGGGTTCTCGCAAGATATCCCGCCTTCACTTGGGCCCAACGAATTCCAAGTTCAATTTGAGAAGGACGAGAACTACGAGAGCGGAACCGAGACGTCATTCTGAGGCTTGGCAGGAGTGTTTTAATCGAAGCTGATTTGGCCCATAGAGGAGCTCACCGGAAAAATGAGGAGTCACTTTGCCACAACTCAGTATATTCAGTTTCATGCCATCCCCGCTGAGATACTCCCGAAGATCCCGATCGTGACAATGCAGCATACCCGTCAAGCTCAACTCAAAGCCAGCGAAGAGAAGGCGATGAAGGCCCAAGAAAAGGCAGATGCTTTGGCAAAGGAGAATGCACGATTGCGGCGCGCCTTGAAGGCCCATTCGTCTATAGATCACGTGGCCTCTAAAAAAAGAAAAACCGTTTGATTTCTTGGTTTGCTTAAATTGAGTCATGTATTTACTTTCATAGGTTGATTGTTTAGGAATCTCATCATCCTATTTCCAATTTCACACTTTGCTTATGTAGTTTTTACAATTTCATCGGTTGTCCTCAATTCTGATTTGGCTTGTTCCTGTTGTACGATTTTTACTAAATTCTATGATCGAGTTTTGAGTAAGTGCCAAACACGAAAGTTGTAGACCAATGTTTCAACTAATGTCTTACAAAATTTCAGAATTAAATTCATAATTTAAGATGGCCCTTCGTTTTTTCAACAACATGCGGTTATAACAGTTTTCTGAACGTGATTTTTTGGAAAGACACATTAAACTGCTTTGATCCGTGCATTTCTAGTCCGATTGGCCAACATAAAAGTTGTTCATCATCTTCTCAACTATGAGCTCGTAAAATTTGGACATGTTTTGATCAACGTGCAAATTGATACGGATTTTTTCGTAAAAGCGGACAAACTGAAAATTACATGTTTCAATCCTTTGGTTATAATCACTTTGTTCGTTTGAGTCTAGAGGGATGCCATGGACCGGCTCGATATTCTCGCTCTCTGTACTCATTTTGCGTTTGTTACTACGTACAGGTAATTTATCACGGATCCTCCACATATTACTCGATCGGCCGCGAGGAAGATGGCCGACATCAACGCCACCGTCGGTGCTGCCCTAGACGAGAAACTTGGCTCCTTGACCGAGCGCTTCAAGGGATGATGTCCCGAAAGATGGAAGAAATGATGGCTGCCTTCGCCGCCAAACTTCAATCATCCACCACCAGCCCACCGCTAACCATTCCTGCTCCATTTCCTCCTATGGACAACTCCGGTAAAGCCCCGGAAACTGCTCCCTATCAGACAATGCCGCTAGAAGATGTGATCTTCACAAGTGTGAGCGCGAGCACGAGCACGCCGCCCGTAGTCCCAATCCCCCAAGCCAGCCCCGTGGCCCCCGGGTTGAATGGTGATACGGCCAGCGGTTGGCCCAAATGGAACAGAGGATCCGAGAGGTTGAGGGGACTCACAACATACCCCGGATTGACTTGTCTGTCTTTTCAAAGGTCACAGTGCCGGAGAAGTTCAAGATGCCCGACTTTGAGAAGTATGATGGAACTTCCAACCCGGTTCAAGACGTTCGGATGTACCGGGCAAGAATGAACAAGCATGCGACCAATGGCCCCCTAATGGTCCGAGACTTTCCAGGCTAGTTTAAAAGAAGCTGCCATGAGGTGGTATACGGACTACGAGATCTATCGGATGGATGATTGGGAGAAGGCAGCTAATGCTTTCATCAAACATTTTAGCTTTAACTTGGACGTACTCACCACCGGAGAAGATCTTGAACAGCTTGAGATGAAGAAAGGAGAAACAATCAAGCAGTATGCCACCAGGTGGAGGAACGTGGCATCTCAGCTGAAACCAGTCCCTCCGGAAAGGGAGCTCATGAAGTTGTTTGTTTCCACTGCCGCGAATTATGAAAACCCGAATGCGGGATCCGCTGCTACGTCATTCAGCCATCTCATCGCAATGGCTGAAGAAATTGAAAACGGTATGAAGAAAGGTTGGTACGATGATGTCACCACGATGACTAAGAGGTTTGCGGTAAGGAAAGATAAGGAACCGGCTCCACAGGTTAACATGACCTACGGCCCGTAAACCCATGACCCGGACGCGGTTGTGCAGATTCCTAATCGCCAGCAAGCTAATTTCGGCGTGCAACGACAAAGAGGGAATCAACGGCCCCCTCGGCAGTTTACTCCTCTACCGGGAACCCCGTCACGGGTACTCGCGGTTCTACGTAAGAGAGGTTTATCGACTTCCGAGCCTCTACGATCCGGTAACACGAGCTCGCCAAGATATGATCCATCAAAGAAATGTGATTACCACTTCGGGGAGCCTGGACATGACACCGACAAACTGTTTCGTGTTGAAGCATCGGATTCAAGATCTTCTTGATTCTAAGGCATTCTCGTTTCAAGGCAACAAACCGCCGAATGTCCAGAATAATCCTTTGCCGGATCATTCAAGTAAAGTTAATGCTATATTCGGGCCGGGGGATTAGACAGGTTGGTCTTTGTTAAAGTTGAAGTAGCCGATGTTCTCAATGCTCGATCGGGCGAGGATATTATGAGGTCGGTGAACCGATATCACTCGATCGCTTGAAGGAAAAGGTCTCCGCTCTCATGAAGAATGGATTCATAGTCCGGGCAAGTCAAACTGGGACAAGTGGCCACTATATCCCGGATTGTCATTGATCGGGATCGGGAGCTTGCGGCTTTGACCCAACCCGGGACTTTTCAAGAGTCTCGGGTGGAAGATGCTAATATGACTAACTTGATCAAAAATGACCCAGAGGTAGCAGACATGCCCGCCTTGGAAGATGTAGCGGATGACGAACTTGGAATAGTCATTGCCTCGCCTCAGCCTTTTCCGTACGCTAATGACAAGGCGGTTCCTTGGTCCTACGATCTTGCCCCGATAACAAGATCGGGACGCGCTTATAGTGATGACCAACCGACTAAACAAGTCACCGAGAAAGATGCTAAGGAATTCTTGGCCGTAATCAAGGCGAGTGAGTACGGCGTTGTCGACCCGATTGCGGAAGTCACCGGCTCGGGTATCCCTACTCGAACTTCTACAGTCATCCGAGAAGCATCGGGAGTCCTTGATGAAGGTACTCGGCGAAATTCACGTACCCGAGAATGTTGAACATGACAAACTAGAGAACTTTGTGGGGACGATCCTTCTAAAGGATCGAGGTTGCATTCGGCGACGATGAGATTCCTCTTGAAGGGCGAGGTCATAACAAAGCTTTGCACATAACAGTCAAACATAAGCAAACTCACGTAGCTCGGGTACTTATTGACAACGGGTCGGCACTAAATATTTGCCCATTAGCCACATTGAATCGTCTTGGAATCGACCTGGCCGGGTTGCGGACGGCCAAGACTTCCGTCCGCTCATTCGATGGCGTAAAGAAAGATGTCTTGAGGCAGATCAACTTGGAGATTCAGATCGGGCCTTCTTTGTTTGACATTCTCTTCCGGGTATTAGATATTCCTTCGGCCTTTAACCTTCTCTTAGGCCGACCTTGGATTCATAATGCCGGGGCTGTCCCATCAAGCCTTCATCAGAAAATTAAGTTCGTGGTCGAACAGAAGTTGGTGATTGTCCATGGGGAGGAAGATCACCAGATTTTCAATGAGACGGCCATCCCTTACATCGAGCCGACTCATGTTGAAGAAGATTCCTACCACGCTTTTGAGATAGTACACACTATCCATGCATCACCAGAAAGTCCTTTGCCAGTTCCCGAAATATCAGCCACTTCTCTTATGGTGGCTAAGATAATGGTTGGCAATGACTTCAAACCCGGTATGGGTTTAGGTCGACATGGCCAAGGGATTCGCACCCCAATTGAACCCAAAGGCCAATCTCATACAGCCGGACCGGGATGTCGAGGACGTGGACATAAAAGAGGCGTAATGGGTCGCGGTAAGCGGGCATGCGATCCTTTACCCCCACCTCTATATACCACTTTCCGATCAGCTGGAGTGGTTGGAGGTTACGATAATTTGACCCAATTCGAAGAAGACTTGGGGATTGTGTTCCCCGACACACCGAAGGACCGAGATATTCCAGTTGAGCCAATAGGGTCTGAAGAGGATGAAGGGGTCTTCGATATCGCTGGTTGTTTTGACGATGTAACCATTGCTGCTATATCTGAAGACGGAGCGCATGAAGAGGAACCTTACCCAGCACCTAAACCTTCCAAATCATTCGTCAATGCCATATGTGATGATCCATTGGAGGGTTTAGATTCGAGTAACATCTTTATGTTTATGCAATCCCCCGCGTGGGACCTTTTCTCGTTTCCTTTAGGTTTTGGATCACATTGGGATTTCTATTACGTGTTGCACTCTTGAATTTTTTCCTAGAAGATGTAATTTCATATCAATAAAATTGCACTATTTTTCGAATCTTGTTGAAGTATCCCAAACCAACCCGATGACGATAACCAACGACCAACAAGTTTGTCATCATGGTAAGAACCGAGGGTTGGGCTTCTTCAAGAATTCATGTCCCACGGTTTTGAAAAAAAAAATAATAACAAAAAATAAATAAATAAAGTTCTTCAAAAAAAAAAAAAAAAAAAAACACCGCAATTAAACCTTGTTTGTTTTTCTCGATTTTGTTACTTTATGTTTCGGGGGGATACATGAGGAGGGAAATCTAGTGGATTCGTAAGTATACGACCTAGATGAGTGCGATCCAGTTATGAGGAAATTCGTCGGGATTTCGAACGACATGAGGAGATCAAGCCCTTGACCGGTGAACAAACCTGTCTCGGTCAACCTAGGCGATGCAGTAAAACCCTAAAGAAGTTAAGATCGGGGCAAACCTTTCCAAAGAGATGACTGAGCGCTTGACTAAGCTCCCGAAGGATTACCGGGATATTTTCGCCTGGTCCTATGCGAGATATGCCCGGTCTTGACCGTTCCATTGTCGAACATTGTTTGCCGATAGATCCTTCGGCTAAGCCAGTGGTGCAAAAGTCAAGGAGGGCCGGACCAGAATTGGTCCGGAAGATCAAAGAGGAGGTCATGAAGCCGCTTGACGTCGGATTCCTTGAGACTACAGAATATTCTGATTGGGTTGCCAATATAGTCCCGGTCATGAAGAAGGATGGGCGTATTCGGGTCCGTGTCGATTATCGAGATTTGAATAAGGCCAGTCCTAAAGATGATTTTCCCCTCCCGCATATCGACGTACTTGTTGACTGATCTGCAGGATTTGAATTGTTTTCATTCATGGATGGTTTCTCCGGGTACAATCGGATTCTGATGAATGTCAATGACAAGTTGAAAACCACTTTCACCACACCATGGGGAATGTTTCATTACCGGGTGATGCCGTTCGGTCTCAGAAATGCTGGAGCTACTTACCAACGAGCCATGGTTGCCCTTTTCCACGACATGATGCATAATGAGATTGAGGTTTACGTTGATGACATGATAGCAAAAACAAGGCATGGAGAAGATCATGTCGAAACGCTCAATAAATTGTTCGATAGACTCCGAAAGTACAAGTTACGCCTCAACCCCGCCAAGTGTGTCTTTGGGACCAGCTCGGGCAAGCTGCTCGGATTCGTGGTAAGCAATAAGGGTATTGAAGTCGACCCTTCTAAAGTCAAGGCTATTCGTGAGCTTAAGCCGCCGACGACGGTTAAAGAAGTTCGAAGTCGATGGGCAAAGCTAAACTATATTGCTCGATTCATCTCTCGGTTATCGAAACCGCTAAGCCATTCCTCAAGCCGTTAAAGAAGAATGCGCTAATCCAATGGGATAGCGAATGTGAAGAAGCTTTTGGGAAACCGAAGCAAGATCTCATGAGTCCACCCGTGCTTATTCCTCCAACACCGGGCAACCTTTAATCCTCTACCTCACAATCCTTAGTGAGTCTTTGGGTGCTATGTTAGCACAAGAGAGGCAGGAGGATGGAAAAGAACGAGCCATTTATTATCTCGAGCAAGAAATTCACCGCTTCGTAAATGAAGTACACCGCAGAGAAAACATGTGCGGCGTTAGTCCGGGTACTGCACGTGCTTCGGCAATATACCTTGCATTACCAGGTACTTCGGTGACAGAGTGCGATCCTATCAAATACTTGCTTAATCAACCCGCCTTGATTGGTAGACTTGCCAAATGGCAGATCCTCATCTCCGAATTTGATGTTCAATATTTGTCCCAAAAGTCAATCAAGGGACGGGCTATAGCGGATGTCCTAGCTGAAAATCCGGGACGAGATGATGATGCCTATTATTCTGAGGATCGGATCATGTCGGTGGAAGATTACATCCGGACTATGTATTTTGACGGAGCTGTCAATTTATCGGGATCGTGCACGGGCGCGGTTACGATATCTCCAGGTGGTCGACATTATCCTGTGGCCGCAAAATTGGTATTCCCTTGCACAAATAATATAGCGGAATATGAGGCATGCATCCTCGGTGCCGAGGCTGCGATTGAAATGGGGATAGCCCGACTCAAGGTGTTCGGAGATTCCGCTCCGATTATCCTTCAGACTGTTGGAAAGTGGAAGACGAGAGATGCTAAATTGCTACCCTACCATGAGTATCCGGATAAACCGGTGGAGGAATTTGAGGATATCTCATTTGAGTATCTGTCCGGGACTCATAATCGATTCGCTGATGCATTGGCTACCTTGTCTTCAATGTTACAAATCGCCAATGGACTTGAGGTTGACCCACTGAAAATCGAGGTATTAAAAAAGCCGGCATATTGTATGGCCGTGATCGATGAACCCGATAGTAAGCCGTGGTACCATGACATCAAAACTTATATTCGAAGCGCAGGTTCCTCGAAGAAAGTACCGTATCTGACCAAAAGTACATAAGGAAGATGGCTTCGAAGTTCTTCTTAAATGGAGAAAATTTATACAAGCGATCATTCGATTCCGTCCCGCTAAGATGCGTTGATTCAACCGGGCGGTTCGTCGATGATGGAAGTGCATGAAGGGATCTGTGGTCCACACATGAATGGCCACATGTTAGCTAAGAAGGTTATGAGGTTGGGTTATTATTGGCTCACGCTCGAAAGAGATTGTATTCAGCATGTCCGGAGTTGTCACAAATGTCAGATTCATGGTGACAAGATTAATGTCCCTCCGAATGAGTTGCATCGGTTATCCGAACCATGGCCGTTTTCTATGTGGGGCATTGATGTTATTGGCCCTATCAATCCTAAAGCATCCAATGGGCATCGATTCATCTTGGTAGCAATTGACTATTTCTCTAAATGGATCGAAGCCGCATCCTATTTAGCGGTCACAAAGACGAAATATCGTGAAATTTATCCGTCGAGATATCATCGCTCGATATGGTTCACCTGAAGCCATAATCACCGACAATGGCTCAAATTTGAACAACAAGCTAATGGACGAATTGTTCAAGGAATTCAAGATCAAGCATCCGAACTCTTCCCCATATCGTCCTCGGATGAATGGAGCAGTAGAAGCCGCCAATAAGAATATTAAGAAAATCTTAGCGAAGACGGCTGAGAATTATCGCGATTGGCATGAGAGGTTGCCATTTGCACTTATGGCGTATCGGACCTCGATCCGGACATCTACGGGGCAACCCCGTATTCTCTTGTATATGGAATGGAGGTCTGTTCTACCAGGTTGAAGTGGAAATTCCTTCCTTACGTATACTTGTCTCAAGCTATCTTGACGGAAGCTGAATGGATCCAAGCAGAGGGCAAGCCAATTGAATCGATCGATGAAAAGAGAATTAAGGCTATATGTCATGGCCGGTGTTATCGCAAAGGGTTGCTAATTCATTCAACAAAAAGTTCGGCCTCGATATTTTCGGATCAATGACCTGGTCTTGCGAAAATTGTTGCCAATAGTCCCACTCCCGGAAGGGAAGTTTGCTCCAAACTATGGTGGTCCATATATAGTAAAGAAGGTGCTCCCTGGTGGTGCTTTGATTCGGCCGAGATGGATGGTCGTGTATTTACCAACCCGGTGAATTCGACTCGTAAAGAAATATTATACTTGATTTACTCGATGTTTTCATAATCGAGTTATAATATTAATACGATTCACAAGTTGTTCACATTTGGGCATTCGTTTGTTTCATCGCTACCAATTTTTTTGAGAGATCGTTTCGAATGGGGGGTCTCTCCGGCCCAATTGAATTAGCCATCGTAGCGTGAGATTTACATATTCACGAGTAAAAGGGGTTATCTTGCGAAAAAAATATGACGACCAAGATGAAATCGGTGAAAACTTGCATTCGTTTCATCCATCGAAAGCCTTACAAATAGATCATCGGGGTGGGAACGTAAAGCCAAACCGAGCCCTAATGAGCATCACAAAGGAGCTTAACCGGTCCTCCATACAATTGATGCTCCGCCTACACCGATCGCTTCGAGAATCAAGATCCGCCAGCTTAAAGAGGAGGAGCTCACATTTCTCTTTAAGCTCGGCTACCTTGTCCTCGTGATACTCGACAGCAGATTCCAAGTCATGGATCAGCATTCTCCCGCGGGCTATATCCAGGGTCGGATCGTCCATCCTTTCTTCCAGCCATGTGCATTGGAATTTCAAAACAATATTGAGCGGATCACGCTCAAAGATGGTCTCGAGACATGGCCAAACGTTCCACCAAGTTTCCCCTCTCACGAACCAAGAAGGAAACTTGATCATTACCGTAGTCAAGGGCCTTCTTATAATTGTCGCCTACAAGACCGGCCAACACCAAGTTATCTCGTCCGGTCCTCGATAGCGTGCCCTCACAAGATAGGCCAAAGTAACATCTTGATGAGCGTGATTGTAAGCCTCCGGGAAGTTAGTGAAGAGGGTAGGGAAGATCCTATATTCCTCTTCTAACTTGGTACCTTGAATAGAAGTAGCATCCATATCCCTAAACATAAGATCTAATTTCAGTTTCGACCTCCGGATGATTGGCTATATAAGAGTAGCCCTGGCCTAGGAGATTATAAAGTTTCTCCCATTTGGCCAAAACCTCACCCGAGAAGACGGTGTGCGGGGAGGGAGGCCATTGTTGTTGAAGCAAGCGAAAAAGAATGGATGCGAAAGAGTGCTTAGAAGGTTGGAGATGAAGATATGAAAGCGATGATCATCTCGGCGTTAAATCCTAATTTAAAGGGCAGGAAAAGTCATAGCAATAATTATTGTGGGGGCCGAGTTAATTATCCGGGTGAAACTACAGACGTTTCGTCCGTGAATCACGGATCTACCATCTCGAGGCTCACGAATTCGAAAAAGTTGCGAAATGACTTAAAGGTTCCGCCATATTAAAAGAGGGACAAGCATACTGCAGAAAAGATTTAAGGGTCCCACCGTGTCAGAAGGAAATGAAGAAGACAGAGCGGGAAACACAAAATCTTGGGAGAAGCACCGGCTTAGTGGTTTTCATCCACGTTAAAAGGGAGGCTCTGGAACATGCATGTTTACTCAAAAGAATTTGGAGAGAGTAAGCATACAGCGGAGAGTAGAGTGAACAAAAAGCAGTAAGAAGTATTTCAATCCAACATGTTTGGAGGCTACCAAGACTTACTGGAGGCAACCAACCTAGACATCCCCGAGAATGAACCGCTGAATTTCGAGGCCGGATCCAGCCCGAGGCCGTAAAACCCAACTCCCTTGGCGGTGAAGTTCAATATCTCGATAACAGCAACAACAATAGCAGAAGTAGCAGCCGTAGTCAACCCCTTAAAAGAAAACATCAAATCAAAGAGCTCGAAGCTGCCTTCAAGGAGTGCCCTTACGTGAACGGGAAACGAAAAAATGAGTTGAGCCGGAAGCTAGGAATGGAGCCCTTGAAGGTCAGGTTTTGGTTTCAAAATAAGCGGGCCCGAGTGAAGGTTCGAAGTGAAAGTCATGAACTTGCGTCTCTAAAGGAAGAAAATGAAGAGCTTCGAGCAGAGATCAAGAGGTATAGAGATGCTCTTAACATCGCTATTTGCCATGTCTGCAGCAACCCCATCACCTTTGGTGGCATGTTCCTTGATGAGCCACATCCGAGCATTGAAAATGCTCATTTATCGATTCATCCTCCCGAGCAAGTTCTCGCACAATCGGATTTCGTTGGGGATACATCCCGGAAAGTCGGTCTTGCGGAGGCGTAACCGATGCCCTTCGAGGGAAGTGACATGCATCACTACAATTGGAGTTTCCCTGATGTCACGATCGGCCAATTCAACACCGATGAAACTCCGAATCAGTAGCCTACATGAAGCTTGAGTTTTTATTATGGGCTTTCAAAATATCACTCTTTCGAGCATTACTAGCTAGCCCTTATGAATTCTCAAGAGAAGTAGAGACATGCGTGAATGAATGTACTGTTTGTTACAAAGTCCCCATGTGAGACATTCTTCCTTTTACGCCTAGAGTTAATCAAGGGGCAAAGAACAGTACTATCCGCAAATATCTTCATGCTTAAATGCGTGAATTCTTTGTCAGATTTGATTGAACGCCGAAAGGAAAAGCATTAAAAGCCTTCACATAGATAGATGCAAAAAGATTTGAGAAAAAAATAGCTGCCTCGTTATTAGAGAAAGCAAAAAGATTCGAGGAAATAAGCGCCTCGGGAGGAAGTGAAAAGATTTGAGGAGGGAAATAACTGCCTCATTCGTAGGGGGAACCGAAAAGATCTGAGGAAGGAAATAAGCGCCTCGTTCATAGAGAAAGCGAAAAGATTTGAGGGCTCCTACATATCGAAAAGGAAAAAGATGACAGATTGAGTGAGAGGCAAGAGTTATTACGAAATGGATCCAAGACACTAAGACCGAGAAAGGAGAGAAAAAGTTGTCCTCTTTCGTAGAAAAAGCGAGAACCTATATGCGAGACTAACGGGATCGAGAAAAAGTTTATAAATGACCACCGGAACTCGTCACGAAAGACCACCATCACTTTTGTGATTTTCGGACGATTGTTTTGCAAGTCCGAGAACATCTAAAGCTCGGTCTCCGGGTCGAAACAGCCATTTTTGATCTACATATGGAAGGTTTTAAAAGAAAAACACGTTCATTCCGGGCGGAAGTATGGGAACCTTCCTATCCCGAAGATCTCGCGAGTCATGGTCATTGATGGCAACCCCGTTTCCCTCTCAATCCTCGTTGCTATGCTGAGAAGTTGCATGTACGGGGTTTTTGCTAATGCGAAAGCAACGGATGCCTTACAAGTGCGAGGCAAGTACAAATATGATTTTGACATCGTCGTCACGGCCGTCGTAGGGATCGACATGGACGGTTTCGAGTCTCTTAAAGATCATTGATTCCGAGTTGGACATACAGGTCATCGTAGTATCAGCAAGTAATGATCAGCAGTTCATAACGAGGGCCATATCGCATGGTGCTCGAGACGCCCGCGAAGCCGCTGCGTTCAAGTGCTCCAAAACATTTGGCAGCATGCTGTAAGGAAGCAATTACTTGTACAAAAAAACCACGACCAAGCCGACGACGACGATTTTGTCCAAAAGAAAAGGCCCCTTTGGTCCGCCAAGCTTCATTCTATATTCATTGAGGCGGTTCGACAGCTAGGAATCAATTCAAGCACGACCACCGGCTGTACATAAAATGATGAATATAGACGGACTCACCATGCAAAGTGTCACAAATCACCTTCAAAGGGTTAGAGATAAGTGAGGAAGCACGATGCAGCTTGGGACCAAGGCGACCGGACGAGTTGGCTGGAAGATCAATTCCGGGAAAATCTACAGAGCAAAAGGTACCCGGCCACTTCCCAATCAAGAATACAGGTCATACCAACCTTCCGCTGGTGGTTCTAGTAGCAGACAGGTTGATCATCCCTACAAGTTCCCGAGCAACGACGGAGGCTCAAGCTTAAGGAGTCGATCGCTCTGAGCAATCTGTCACCGGTGTTAGCAAGTAACAATGCCCAATTCGAGTATCAATTGCTCGAAAAATCGAAGATTACTTTGATGATGAGCTTGCTACCTTGATGAGCCTGTTTGGAAATGAAGGACCTCCGGAGCCGTGATCCGAAGCAAGTTATTATGGGTCTTCAAACAACGATTGTTGGTGTTTAGTCCAAGACAGAATCGGTTGATCGTTGAAGTGGCCAGCAAGAGAGGTGGAACTAATCTCGCATGAATATTCCTTTAATTCCATGTATAGTTCCCCTACGTGGGATATTTTTTACTTTCTAACTGTCTAGAATTTGCCTAGAGTTAAAGGACGAATTTTCTCCTCTCTTGTCAAATGCGTAAGTTCCTTACTAAGCTAGGCCTATAGCAAATCAATTTGTGGACGACGCCTCTGAACGCCCATAAAGAGAAATTCCGAATAGCCTTACTTGGGAGAATACGAGTAAAAGGCCAAGCGGGCTCAAAGATGGGTAACTCCGTATCGTCCCAATTGGCTCTTAGTCATTTCAAACTCTAAATTATGCTTATTTTATTCTCGACAGGGGATTGCCAACTGTTTTGAGAACAATATAGCAAAAAACGAACCAACCATGGACGCCAACATCACCACAGCCTAGTGGTTGGGGGAATGACAGTGGTCCGAGGCATCCCGGGTTCGATCCTGGGATTTGGCATCAATGTACAAAGATTAATAAAAACTTTTTTGCTTCGCGATTCGGTGCCGATTGAAACTCAGCCAAGATGGTTACACAACCTGGAGAGATAACATCCCCGACACGATCCGATCCGGATGAATTGATCTTTTCAATTCAAAGTTTGCAAGGAATACGTACAAGGGTAAAGCGGTATCGTTTCAACTCGTTTAGAACGTGAGAACGTACATTGACGCTTTCCCTTTTGATTTTTACGGGGGTCACCGCCTTTCCGGATAGGGAAGTATCCCTTCTCCCGAAAAATTAATGAAATGAGAAATTCCTGGAGCCTTTGACAATCTCATGTCTCAAACTAGATAATGAAGTTTTGCAACTCATTTGCATGAGCAGGGGCAACTCACAATTCACGCCCTTAAGAATTTTCTTACGTGCTTGCACCAAGATAAAAAGTTGCTACATTTTATATGCTCGAAAACACTCATACATTGCATAGTTTGTGCATGACTGTTCCTCGTATTTAATTTACCAACTCGAATAAGGAACATGAACTACATAAGATACATCAAATGTATGGAATGGGGCATGACAGGATGATGAAAGGCAATCATTTCCCAAACACGTCCAATTTTTTCAAGCGAGATGAACGGTGGCAAAATTCCGCATTCCCCGAGGTAAAGAGTTTTCTCGCGAAAGGTACGATAACCGAAGTGACGGAGGCGTTCATTTCTCTATCTAAACACTATAGGTGATCCATTGATTACCCCTTTTGAGCGATGGTTTCATTTCTTTACCCCCGTCAAGAACCACTCCACATCGGGGTCCAGGACGGGTTAATTCTAGCAAAGAACACGAGGTAAATGGTTAGAAATTTTCTTGCTCGGACTAACATTAATCTTCGGGTGTTTCTTTGCATTTATACTCGAATTTTAGTTCAAGTGCCTTAGGATGATGAAGAGCATTCACTTCTCTATCTATACACTTCATTCTTTGCATAGCCCACTTGAGCCTCGCAAATTCATTTCTTAAACCCCTGTTGGTGATCATTTGCTCATTCCAAAGACGAAGATAGCATTTTCCCAAGGATTAGAATTGGAGATGGTCGGGTCAACAGAGAATTCCCGAATGGACTCATTTCTTGTATGCTAGATTTTTTATGTTTACATAATTTTTCTTTGTAAATGTTTATGTTTGTTGTAATTCCTGGTTAAAAATCATTGGATTGTAAAAAAAAAAAAAAAAAAAAAAAAAAAAAAAAGCAAAATAAAGAGATGTCGAAGAGCTCTCAAAGAAAAAGGAAAAGAAATCTCTTCTCGAAAAAAAAGAAGAAAAAAGAAAAATGAGAGTCGGGAGTAAGAAAAGCAAAGGCCGATCTCATATGAAAATTTCGAGCATAGGAAAAGCAAAGTGCCTACCAAAAGTAAGGCCAATGCACATTCATTTGTAAAGTACTTCTGAATTTTGAATGTACATTTTTGCATGTTAAGTTGTAAATTCCATGTATATGTTTGCATTGTGTCTCTTGCAAATCCTTGACAGACACTTGTTGTGAAGAAGACTCCCCAAGAAATCGGTTTGTAAAGTGCAATTTTCAATAGAAAATTACCATCCCTCATTCAATGATGGAATTCTTTCGAAGACATTTCCGGAAGACCATGATCGGTGACTAGTCGGCGACGATCACCAACGTCAAGCCCCTTCTCATTTAATTTATGAGCCAAAACGAGCCTTTTCGTTCCTCGGTCCCCAATCCTAGCCTACGTTATAACCATCCAAAGTCTCTTCGATTAGGGCACTTGAGTTAACGTAGAGTTAAATGATTTTAAGCATCACTCGAAGAAGTTCGAGCAAGATTATTTCTCTCTCATTTTTGCGGGATTCTTGACTTGTAAATCCGGAGCGGATGATAAAGAAATTCATTTCAGCGACCTTGACTCAACTAGAGTCCCCTTTGTAAACCTTTGACATAGCCCTCATTACGGTCCTAATCAAGACCTCCGGATCGGCTCGGTCGTATCAATTGCGAGATTACTTGGATCCTTATCGAATGCGATGATGGAAAGATTGAGTGATTTCTCTTGAATCCTTGCAGACAGGATAAATAGCTTTTCTCGAGAGTGAGAGAAAGCCCTTTCGGACCGAAGTCCCCCATTCAGCTCACATTCGAGGTATTCGTCATGTGAGAACCTCCCCTGGACAAAATTGGTAATGCAAACTTGACGGAATGGTTACGCATGAACCATAGTATGAGTGATTGCATTATACTCATTGTTGAATATGTTTGTGTGTGTTACCTCGACATTCTATGATACGTAATACATTCCCGATGTTCGAGTTCCCTCCCAAGGTCTCGAAATTCATCCAAGGATTATTGAATGAGCAAGTTTTGCTGGCAAATGCCTACCAGGTACGATACATAATCTGTTTCGTTCCTTGATTAATCGTTTGGAGAACCCGGGTAAGTTTTCCGAACCCCTTTTCAAATTAACAACTCTTCGATGATAGTTGTTATGATTCAATTCGAGCAATATGCCCCTTTTGTACTTATCGATTCCATTCAATGGTGCTCCTATCAAACATTGTTCAATTCGGGCAGTATGCCTCTTTCGTCAGTCGTGAAGACATATGCATTGGCGATCTTGACATCTTATCAAATCATAACGACGTAGCTCTTATGATTTCGGGTCTCGAATCACGAAGACGTATGCACTGGTGATCTTGACCTTTAGTCGGCTCATAATGACATAGCTCTTATGATTTTCGGCTCCTTTATCAAATCATGAAGACATAAGCACCCATGGTTTTGATCCAAACCAAATCATAATGACGTAGCTCTTATGATTTTGATTCCTTTTGTCGAATCGTGAAGACATATGCACCGGCGATTTCGACATTTAATCAACTCACAACGACGTAGCTCTTGTGAACTTGATTTCACTTCTTTCGACTCACAACGACGTAGCTCTTGTGATCTCAAACGACACACATATCTTGCGCTGTCTTGCATTAGGGAGAAGTCTCTGATAACGGATAAGGCACCGATACCTTAAAATCCTTGCATCCGCAAAAGAAGCTTGGAAATTAAGAGAACCATTAGCTTACGAGAAATTTGGTAAAACAGTATTCTTGTATGTGATCCATGTGCGGGTTTCTCTAACATGAAAAATGAGAAGTTTTGACACATGTTATTTACTGATCTTGCATATCATGCATCACTTCATTACATAAAAAATGGGATTAAAACTCCCGCCAAAAAGTTCATCCATAATTTGCCTTGTCAAAATTTCGGATTCAATTTTGTCTTTGAGCGGAACCTCTACGAGCCTCCACTCAAAGAGGGGCAGCTGTTGACGCCTAAATTTTGACTAATCTATTTTTTGCATAAAAATTATAAAAAATCATCTCATATATTTATTTTTAGCGTACATTGCATTGGCATATAATTGGGCAAAGCGTAACACTTAATTTAGCATGCGTCTAGACTAGGCACGGGATGGAAAAATATACCGAGAAGATTTGAAACTTGGGGACAGTATTGCAAATACTTAAAACTTCAGGGACTGTATTGCAAATACTTGAAACTTCGGGGACTGCATTGCAAATACCAAGAGAAGATGAAGAAGGGAAGATGATGAAGGGAAGATGATGAAGGGAAGGTGATGAAGAGAAGATAAAGAAGAGAAGATAATGAAAGGAAGATGGTGAAGGGAAGATAAAGAAGAGAAGATGAATATGATGAAGGGAAGGTGATGAAGAGAAGATGATGAAGAGAAGATGAAGAAGGGAAGATGATGGAGAAATTTGGCTATAAAAGGGGAGAGAGTTTTTTGGGGGAGAAAAGGAGAATTGAGAGAGTTTTAGAGTGAAAGAGAATTGAGAGAGTTTTAGAGTGGAAGAGAATTGAGAGAATTTGTGAGAGAAATTCTTTAGAGAGGAAAAATAGAGTTCTTGAGAAAAGTTGGAAGAGAAAATTTGAGAGTGAAGAAAAGAGTTTTAGTCGAGCATCATCTTTGACGAGTCCCGACACGTACTTCGCCTCTCGCCATCCAACAACGCCGCTGCTTGCCTTTTTCGACGATAGCCACGTTCTTCCAACTCCGAGATCTTGAAGGAAGCCATAACGTGTACGTGAGTAAGATTTTGTGTAATAGAAGGTAACTCTTTCCATCTCGATCTACAAAAATGTAATCGTTTGGTGTGAACATTTGTTTGTTTATTTTAGACATGTTACGTGTCTCAAAATTTAGCATCATTACATGTTAATTTATTTTTATAAATACTCGTGATTGGCTGCGTTTTCTTTCTTTCTAAATCACCCATGGTGTATATCGTACAAAGTTCAATGTTTTACATCCCCATAAAAAGAAGAAAAAACCAAAAAAATTGCATCTTTGAATTTCAAGTAAAATCCATCAAAATTGCCAAATCAAATATTTTTTCATGAAAATGGTACCGAAAGGGCGTTAGAGTAATCTAGCGTAACCAAATCCCCGAATTCAAAATCTCCGGTTCGCGGAAATAAGATAGTTTTCTCCCGCTATTTTATTTAGGTTTCTAATCAACCTACCGAAAATGATTAGTGGCGACTCCAAATTCAAAATATATTGCATGTTAATCATTTGAACCTTAAGTTGCGATTTGGTATGGACTTGGGAGAGTCCGAGTTAGGTTAGTTAATTAATTAACCCGATAATCCATTAGCCCGAAAATTAACTTGTTTATTTTTTAGGTCGTGACAAGAGCCCACATTGGCTAAACTCGCAGGGGACCAAGGAGGTGCACAAAAGAAGATTTCCAAGTCGAGATGGTCCACGTTGAAAATTTTTGAAAAGGTGTGTTCTACGGCCACGACGTGGCATATGCGTATAGGATATTAGTTTGTTCCTCGCTGGTTTTCTTTGGTAGATACTAGATAGAGATGGCGGTTATTGGACATGCTATTGCTGGCAACAGTCGCTCGCAGCTGTCTTCCTACTTCTTTGACCAGTGCTTATAGATGACGTGGTGTGAGAGAGAGAGAGCGAGGTGGCGCAGAAGATTTGACTCATTGGGGAAAAGGCTCTTGGAAAGGCCCACCGCGACGGGACACATGCTTAAATGCGCCCAAATCGGGTGTGTCTCCTATGAAATCTATTAATATTAAGAGCTAGATACATTAGACTTATTGATGGGAGAGTATCGGGCTCTATCGATCAATTCTTGTTGGTTGTCCATTTACAAGTTTGATGTCCATCCCCGAGATTGCTAATCGACTTCTTGGCAACGAAGACTATTCGGGACGATTTCCTTTGCTGTTTATCGATCTTTCAAACTGTCTATTAGGTTGCCCAGGCTGGTGAATGAATTCAGGCTTTATGTCTATTTACTTTATATCGAGTCAAATGTCTTTAGTCCTAATTTAATGAGTCTTAATTGTGTTGTGAGTTTTAAGGGTCAAAATTCAAGTCCCTAAGCTTTTTAATGCATATTCGCCACTTTGGGTCTTTATTATATTTTCTAGTTCCTATGTCATTGATGTCGGGAAGTTCTCATGTCTTTAATGCTTAGTCTCTTTCCTATGTATTAGCTCCTCTATAACAAGAAGCGACTTCTCATTGTAAACAAGCAAAGGTTTGAATATATTTTTATATATGATATTTTTCTCTAAATTAGTGAATATGAGAGTAAATTACTCTTATGCTAGTTTATTTATCTTGGAGAGTGGATTACTCATTGGTAGTGAGTCAAAATACCATTTACCCTTAGATGGTGGTTATCCTTTATGCTTTGCTGGTGAGCTTTTCTATTCCGAAGTCATTTATCCTTGATAGGTCCTTTAGGCCCTAATAATAAACTTCGTCTATCCCGATCGTTGTCATTGGGTGGTGACACGTTTTTAATGCATCTGTGGTGATCATATTCTATCTTGCATTCGTATTCATCCGTCAATATCAATTCGCATACACTCTGTTCTATCTTTGATTCTTTCCTTGGTCACTTAAAACGCATTTGACCCGTCCTGCACATGCTACATGTGCTCGAATCACTTAAGAATTTTTGGGGCGCAACTTAACAACAGGCATGTTCCATCCTTTTAGTGGAAGGGTTATGTAAAATTAGATGGGCCAAGATCTCCTCATCTTTTTGCTCGATGATATGATGTATGAATCTCTTCATAGTCCATCAGCATTTAATGTTCGATCTCCATATCATATCAAACGGTGCTGTGACCGAAGCGGTACGGCATGCAAGTTCCACCATTCTATTTATTGGTCAGCTAATGTTGATTGAAGACAATGACCCAACTTTCTTGGACTTTGACCGGAACTCTTTGTGTTTTTGCGAAGATTTGAAAGATAAAAATCAAAGTTTATGTTGGGAAATGGGAATACGTGTCGAGTTTGAGTGTTATATATAGCAGATAAAATTCTACTTGGTTATTACACAATTAAAGTAAACAAGATAAATGTTGATTTTTCACTCTAGTAAGTTTTTTTGTACGTTTTTTTTGTGAAAGATAATATTTGTGGATCTCTTATAAGGTCTGTATTCTTCCAATTCATAGTGAATTTCTTGGCGGTTGGCTCTCCCAGTGAAATGGGTACCTACACTCCAACGAAATCACAGAAGCCTCTAATTTCTTTATCATTTATCACTGATTTCTCTTATAATTTTTTCCTTTCGTGTTGGACTCGAATTGTAAGATCCGTTGATTTTCGCTTTATTTCATATCAAGTAGTATGCCAAATTAAAGTGCATGGACAATTGACTAAAGATCCATAGTGAACCACCCCCATTACTTGAAGTTGTACTTGCTCTATGTTTTATATTGACATGTAACTCACTGAAGAGAATAACCAAGCAAAAGACATTAAAGAGGAAGAGGAAGTGAAAAGACAATCTGAGCAAAAACTGCCGTATAAAAATAAATAAATAAAGAATCTGAGTCAAAACATTGTTGAACCACGTCTTTTCCGTTTAATGTTTTGCACAGCTTTAATCCTCGTTACAGAAGGCATTTGCTGCAGATTAGGCATGCCCGGTTCCGTGGAACCGCCGGCTCCGGTTCCACGAAAAGTTGGAATCGGAATCGGCCCTTGAAAATACCGGTTCCGGTTCCGGTTTGGAACCAGCGGTTCCGGGCCGATTCCTTCTGGTTCTATTTTTTAATTTTAATTTTTAAAATAATAAATAATAAAATAAATATAATAAATTATAAATTATAAAATATAATCAAATTGTACATTGTAATAAAATATGGGGGGGAAAAAAGAGAGGATGAATGAGCTTGAACTTAATGAATTATCATTAAGCGCCTACATATCTTCTTGGGGATAGAAGAATCAAAGCCCATGTAGTTCTTTTACCTTTGATAATCCCAACTTACCTCATCGTCAATCGTCGCTACCCGTTGTGGTACCTGTGGCGGTGATATCTCCACAATTCTCGCTAAAAAATTTGTGTTCTCGATCCAGTTCTTGGTGTCGAAATTTCACCATCATCCAATCGTCGACACAAACTTGAGCTTTCACGGACTTCGTGCTTAATCTTGAATGGTGAGAGTCCAAAACTAATCCTCCAGTGTTAAATGCTTGTTCAACTGTAACTATTAAAGAAGGGGTTGCTAATATCTCGCGAGCGATGAGAGCGAGAACTGGATAATTGATTTGGTGACTCTTCCACCACTTTAGGATTTCGAAATATGTATTATGTTTTGCATCACGAAATTCAAATTGAGTGGTTAAATATTTTTCTAATTCATAAATACTACATGTTGCCCATTTTTATTTTTTGTTTTTGCCTACTCTTGAGCATATTATACCCTATACTAAGTGAACTACCACATTCGCTATGTGAGGCAGTAGATTATAAAGATCTAGAATCACGTAAACCATATCTACTACAAAATTTTCTATATAATACTACTATAGATTCTTTAACATCTCCTTGTATATTTGAAATATTTATTGAATCTTCCAAATGTAAACAATCATGATAATACACATTTAAATAATCTAGTAAACCGTCTAATTTAATACGTGGATAAAAAACAATACCAACTAAATAGACAAGAGGAATTTGGAAATAATAATGCAACCATTTTTCTCGCATTACTAAAATAGTTCGAGCCAATTCAGTATCATTTTCATATTCACTAAAAACACTACCAATATTAACACACTCTATTAAAAATAAATGCGTAGTAGGATAATAAATACCAGATAAAGTCTTAGTAGCATCATTAAAAATTTTCAAAAAATCTATTTTTTTTTTTTGCAAACGTCCCAATGTTGCGGAAGTAAAGTAATTTCGGGAATATTTTGTGAAATAAACATACATAATAAATCTTTGTAATCAAAAGTTTGCCGAAGCAACTCGTAGGTAGAATTCCAACGAGTCGGAATATCTTTTGGAAATCTTTTTGCCCTTCTCCTATGTTGTTTACAAAATTTTCCCCATGATTTCATAAAAATGGCATGACTCCATAAAAATTTAATTGCACCCTTTATTGGGGCGAGAGAAGTGTCAAGAGTTCGTAAATCATCTTGTACACATAAATTTAAAATATGTCAAGCACATTTAATGTGAAAAAATTGTTCGCCAAAAGTGGGTTTGCAAATATTTTCTAATTCGGGAATAGAAACGGTATTTGAGGCGGCATTATCAAAACCAATTGAAAATACTTTATTTATCAAATTATATTCTTTTAAAACTTGCCTAATTATTCTATAAATATTATGAACCGAATGTCTTTCATCAAAAACTCAAAATGCAATAAGTCTTTTTTGAATAGTCCAATCGTCACATATCCAATGACACATGACACCCATATAAGAATGAATTTGCCAAGGATCACTTCAAGTATCGCTATCTATATGCACACGTCCATTGAATTCCGCAAAAAATTTTGTTAAAGATTTTTTTCCTTTTTTATAAAGATGAAAAACTTCCCGTTTAAAAATACTTTTTGAAATAGTTGGTGCTTAAAGAACCAACGCAGTATTTATCAAATAGTTCAAATTAAAATTTTCACAAGTAGTAAACGGAGCATGATCAAGGGTAATATATTCAGCTAATGTTTGTTTATAAAGTGCATCAGTGTAATGGAATAAAGGATGAGGATTAGAATTGGCGTACCCGGAAATTTGTTGTTGCGTATTGTTCATCCCCGCTTGCGTTGGATGTTTTAAATCGAGATGCCGACGGAATGTTCCGTAGCCGTCTCCTTTCATAATTTATATGTTTGCGAACAATATTTACAATTTATATTATACTTACCTTCGCCTTCATCACGTACCTTGTCGAAGTGTAGTCACAAGTCGGATGTACTATCTCGACCCTTCCGTTCCGGCTCATTTGTCGTTGATGTTTCTTCGACACCGGTAGGAGGATGAAGACTTTCTTGTGTTGGAATGTGCTCGACGTTCGGAATCGGGACAATATTGATATTATCGTCGTTGTCTTCCCAACATGCATACTCACGAGGATCGTTTTCAGAAATGAGATACTCAGAATCTCCCATAGTCATCTTGCCATTTTCAACATTTCTGCTTCCACTTGCCATTTTTGAGAGAATTGATCAGAAATCCGATTGAGAGAATTGAGGCGGGATTGAGAGAATTGAGCGAATTGAGAGAATTTGAGCGAATTATTGAGAGGATTTGTGAGAAAAATGAAAGAGTGAGGATATGTATTTATAGGCAATAATTAAAAACAATTCAATTTTTTTTTTTAACCAATGGCCAAATTGGCTATTGTCTGCAAAGTGCAAACGGTCCAAAGAGCCATTGTGGGGGGGGCTCGGTGGGGCGGAGAGCTCAACAGCTCTTTCCCCCACCTGCCCATATCTTTTTTTTTTTTTAATAACGGGTCGGAACAGGCCCGAAACCGGCAGTTCCGGGCCGGTTCCCACAATTATGGAACCGTGGGCCCGGTCAACGGGCCTGTTCCGGACCCACGATTCCATATGGCCATGTCTACTGCAGATGTCGTTTAGTAATCTCAACTGAAAAGGCAAAAATGGTCCGGGAGATGTCGAAATGTTACCCAAAACATTGTCGCCAGCCGCATCTCCCATTGTGGTCTCGAGTTTCCTTCTTGTAAATCTCGTTGACCACGTCGGTGCCGGCGCTATGATTTAGCGACAATGAAGCTTTCTTCCGACTGCAACGGCGCGCATATCTCCTCGTTCAGGCGACTTGAAGTGTCAGTGGCCACCGGACGGCAAATGAACAACACGCATTGCATGGACGAGGGGCACAGGTGGAGGAGAAAAGTGTTCTATAACATAAAAACCAAGGAATAAAAATAGATTAAACTTCTGTTGTATTCAGAATAAAGTTTGCTGTAAGTCTGGTGTGTGCTTGATGTGTGCGCTTTGTTTGGGAGATTTAGCAAAAAAAAATCTTAAACATGTTGCAATTGTGCCAATTCAATCGTAAATATTTTTTTTCTTTCGATAAGTTTTTTTTTTGTCAATTGAGTCCTAAAAATTTTATCGTTGCATCAATTCAATCAATCTGACCAACTTTGCCGGAAATCGTTGACATGGACCCTAGTGGCGAGGCCGCACCGACGTGAATAATTTTTAAAAATACTAAATATTTTTTTTTAATTATTGATTTTTTTTTCTTTTCTTTCTTCCCTTCCTTCTTCCTCTAGCCGGTCGCCGGACCTTAGTGACCTATCAAAGGCGAGCGCCGCAGAGGTCAACCACGCTGACCTCCGGGGGGGAAGCTCATCTACGTCGGTTGCTGGCAAGGTCGACTTAGCCTAGAAATGGTGAGGGCGAGCTTCGCCGCAGGCTGGTGAGGTCCAGCAACCAATTAGAGGAAGAAGGAAAGGAAGAAAAACAAAAAACAAAAATAAAAAAGAGAGAGCAAGAAAGAAAAGAGAAAAAGAGAAAATAATTAAAAAAACTCAAAATATAATTGAAATATTATTAACAATTAACCTGTCAAGCCTTTGATTTGTTCTGTTTATCTAGACTTCTCCTTTAATTTGAAGTTCTTTTTTTTCCCTCACGAAACTTTTTGAATCACTTCGTAAGTAGGGCCACTTCCTCATCATCATCATCATCGTTATTTCAAGATGTGTTATTTGCATTAGAGGTGTTAGCGTTAAATGAATAGCTTTCTTACCTCTAGAATTGTGCTCTTCGTTTTCGACTTAGCCTCACATGACGCGAGAGTTCCTACAAGCTCATCCATGAGCATGGGTTATATCCTGAAGAGTCTTTCCAGTTGAAGTCATCTCATGGCTCCATTCCTTTCGCAAGCCTTCCCACGACGGTTGAGACCATTGCCGATATCAGTGTAACGAGCGTACATCCGGGTGATGTTTTTATCGGCCTTCATCTTGAACATCTCATAGTTTCCTAGCACGATGATCATTTTGGTCCCTCTTACTCGATTTCTTTTCTTTTGGAGGCAACTTCGAGACTGTCCTCGATCTCTTTCGCTGCTATAAAAGAAGTGACTCGATTAGATTCTGAAGTAGATAAAGCACAGTACATAATATGAATAGCTTTAGCATTTAAAGTGAGTTTTCGTGTCTGTTCATCCGACGATAGGGTCAATTGTTAAATGTGCAATTCTTTTGTAGAATCATTTGTTCCTACATACACAACAGGTGTTGAAATTCTTGGGGATGGCACACAGGGTCATTTCACGACAACATTCTACAGATTGGATTCCATGGATTGCACGAAGAACTTCATTTTGCATTTCCAGTAGATATATGTTCTCTTGATTAGCAACGCAAGTGCACGTATCGAACAAGTAATAAAGTGATGAATAAAAGTATCGTTCCCACAGAGATTGTAGACAAATCAATCAAATTACTTACTAAAGGTGAACAATTCTCAAATTTATCTAACCAATTAAAAATTTAATGAAGGAATCAAAATTCTAAAGAAAAATAAATTAACCAAGGCAGAATGCACAAACTAAACGTAGAAATTTCGAATATAAAGAAGCAAAGAACAACGTATTTCTATTAAGGATAAAAAAAAACGTTAGAGCATCCGATTTCACTTAACCAATCAAGATTAAATAACCAATCTCGTCATGCAATCAAATTGAATTCATAGTGTGATGGTAGAACTTCTTAATTTAAATCACTATCCTTGGTCCGGTATAGCGACCCTACCCGGATTTAGCAACCCACACTTGTTCCATGTGAATTTAAGTAAATCCAAACGCAGTAAGATCTATGAACGTTCCCGGATTCAATAAACCACCCTCGATTTACATACTACCGAAACCACACAAAAACTTAAGATATCTCTATCTATAATGAATTCATGGCTATATATCATAAAGTACTCGCATGGAATCTCCTTTCGGTCTCAAACATGCAACAAAAATCATTCAAGTGGTGATCAAACACTTAAAAGCATTAAGAACATGATATATAACTCCCACATATGAATTCTAAAATTGCATAAACGAGTCTAGAAAATTAATCAATCATAGTTAAGCTACATCGTAGCTCTAACAAGAAGTAGTCTAGAACATAATGAAACTTAAATTAAAAACGATGAATAAACTAAACATGATGAAAAACTAGAATAAGTTCACCAAGAATAATCAAGGATTGACTTTGAATTCGCCTTCTTCTTCTTCACTTGGCATCCGGCATTGAAAGGAAGAATAGAAGCAAAACCCTCAACGTCGTATGATGTGAACGTCTCCTCTACCTCTCTTCTTCAAAAAATATCACGTTCTTTTTTCTGCATATGGCCATCTTCTTGTTTTGAAAAAAAGAAATCTTGATCACACCAGAATAGGATTGCAATCAAAGATTCTTCCCAAAAATAGACTTCTCTCAATAATAAAACTCCTAATTTAGCTTGGAATGTGAATTTCTCCCCAAGAAAAGCTTGATTCTCCTTGATTTCAAATTTGCATGGCTGAAGATCGGATTACCTACAAAATCAATTAAAAATAAATAAAGTAGACATCAAATTCAATTAAAAGTAAGCAAAAATTAAGTCTAAAATAATAAATAAACTCTATATAAAATAGAGTTATCAAATACCCCCAAACTTAACATTTTGCTAGTCCTCGAGCAAAAGCACAACTAAAAACGCAAATTTTTTATCAACATATTTGCTCGAATTCTCAACGAAAAATATCAGAATCAATGCACAAGTTCAGTCTAAATCTAAACATGCAATCCGTGTGTGTGTGAAGTCCTCAACTTCTCAACTCATATGCAACCTAGATAAATCCACGTTGATATGCGAAACTCCAAACTCAAAATCCACTTAACCAAATCTCATAAGTTTGTCAATCATTCCTCTCTCCACTAATGTAGACCACAAACTCAACCAAGAATCAATAGGTCTTAATAAGCTTATAACGTGGCTTGGCTAAGGGTTTGACAAAGATATGTTTAAGCTCAACTTACCCTACAGACACATCAATTCCATAACTCAATTGATTCTTTGGATTTGACAACAATCAACACCTTCTCTTTTTCTCCCTTTTTTTTTTTTCAACTTCTTTTTTTTTTTTCTCATTGCTTCTCGTTCCATGCTTTACAGCGAAGTTTCTCCCTGAGTCCCTCCTTATATAGTGCAATTCCAACCCATTGAGTATCCAAAAGGCTCACTCAAGTTGAAAGTTGGATATAGGGATCCGTATAAGCAGTACTAAAGAAGCAATATACACATTTTTTTTTTTTTTTACATTTCTCTTTTCTTTTTCTTCTTTCAATTTTTTTTTTTCGGATACGTCAAGAATCCAAAGTTTATGATATCTTGAAGAATTAAATGTGTCCATAGGGTATAGGGAAAACCGATGTCAATAAGCTCAGGCTACATTATAAGGGTATCCAAAGAAATTAGGCAATATCGGGCTCAATGGGGGTGACTAAGGATAAATAAGCAAGGTTGGCTTGAAAGGCTCAAACGATCCAACGAATGCCTAAATCATTTTCTTAATTAAGTTTAGCCTAGAATTTTGCCTCAAGAGAAAATCGGACAAATTATAAGATTTGGGTGAGTTCTAAGAGAATCACATACTTTACATAATTCTTCTCTAGGTACACATGACTAAAAAAAAACAAGGACTAGTGCTCAAAATATGGACTACATGTTCAAGATCAAGACTAACTCACACATCACTCCCATTTTGAATTTTTTTTTTTTTTCGAAAATCGCATCCAAATTAAACAAAGATCTCACGAAAGATTTTCACCCAAAAAAAAAAAATTATCTCCCACCCCCATACTTAAATGCAGCAGTGTCCTCAATGCTGAAAAGAAAAGGAAAAATAATAAGGACAGAGAAACTCCCCTGGAATATGATGAATGCATGCCATAGGGGTAGTTGGGGTAGAAAGATTGGAGAAAACTTGGAGAAAAGTCCCTACAAAAATAAATCAAGTAATTAGGGCAAACTATTATGAGGAGGATTCGATTTTTTTTTCAATAGAACAAAATAAAATTAAATGCGAAAATTTAAAATGCTTGGGTTGCCTCCCAAGAAGCGCTTGATTTATAGTTTGCAGCCAAACTCTTCCAACTCTTCTAAGCAGGTGAAAGCAATGTAACGGTGGCAGCCTGTGAGTCGAAACCACCTCCAAAGTAGGGCTTGAGACGTTGGCCATTCACTTTAAAGGTTCCCTCCTTGTCATTAGCAACTTCAACTGTTCCATAAGGGAAAACCTTAGTGACCGTGAAAGGTCCAGACCATCTTGACTTCAACTTACCTGGAAATAGATGAAGTCGTGAGTTATATAATAAAACTCTTTGACCTATATGAAACTCCCTTCTTAAAATTTGTCTATCATGCCATCTCTTCGTCCTCTCTTTATAGATCTTGGCATTCTCATATGCCTCATTGCGGAGCTCATCCAACTCATTCAATTGCAACAATCTCTTCTCACCAGCTGCTTGCATATCAAAGTTGAGAAAACGTAATGCCCAATATGCTTTATGCTCTAACTCAACAGGCAAATGACATGCTTTTCCATAAACAAGTCGAAAAGGTGACATACCAATAGGAGTTTTGTAAGCAGTTCTATAAGCCCATAATGCATCATCAAGTTTAATTGCCCAATCCTTCCTATTATGATTCACCGACTTTTCCAATATTCTTTTTATCTCCCTATTAGAAATTTCAGCTTGACCACTAGTTTGAGGGTGATAAGCAGTAGCTACTTTATGTGTCACACCATATTTGTGCAAAAGTGATTCAACTTGTTTATTCAGAAAATGTGTGCCTTGATCACTTATAATCGCTCTAGGCATGCCAAACCTGGTAAAGATATTCTTTTTCAAAAATTTAATCACCACTTTAGCATCATTGCAAGGCAAAGCTACGGCCTCAACCCATTTAGAAACATATTCCACAGCAACCAAGATGTAAGTATTACCATATGAAGGTGGAAAGGGTCCCATGAAGTCCATACCCCAAACATCGAACAATTCACAGATTAAGATATTGTTTAAAGGCATTTCATGTCTCCTAGATATATTACCAGTTCTTTGACACCTATCACATGCAGCAACATAAGAATATGCATCTCTAAAGAGTGTAGGCCAATAAAAACCACATTGTAAAACCTTAGGCTGCAGCTCTTTGAGGCACCAAAGTGTCCTCCGCCCGTCCATCATGACAATGAAAGAGAATGTCGATACTTCTTCATTAGGAATACATCGCCTAATAACTTGATCAGCACATACCTTAAATAGAAAAGGATCCTCCCAAAGATAGTTTTTAACATCGGAAAAGAACTTCTTTCTTTGTTGATAAGTCAATTCGGGAGGAATAACATTACTCACCAAGAAATTAACATAATCAGCATACCAGGGAGTTTCGATTTTGATAGAAAAGAGTGCCTCATCAGGAAATTCATCTAGGATTGGTCTTTCTTCCATAGGAGCATTTGGCAATCTAGAGAGATGGTCAGCTACTAAATTTTCTGTTCCTTTCTTGTCTTTGATTTCCAAGTCGAACTCTTGCAGCAAGAAGATCCACCTAATCAACCTAGGTTTTGAATCTTTCTTTTCAAGCAAATACTTAAGAGCAGAGTGGTCGGTGTAAACAATGACTTTGGAACCAATTAAATAAGAGCGGAACTTATCAAAAGCAAACACTATCGCTAAAAGCTCCTTTTCGGTTGTGGCATAATTCAATTGAGCTCCAGACAAGGCGCGGCTTGCATAGTATATGGTTCGAAAAATTCCATCCTTTCTTTGTCCAAGTACAGCTCCACAAGCCGAGTCACTAGCATCACACATTAACTCGAAAGGAAAATCCCAATTAGGCGCAGTCATGATAGGAGCCGAAACTAACTTCTCCTTCAATGCATTGAATGCTTGCAAACAATCATTAGAGAAGTCAAATTTAGCATCTTTTTCCAACAGTTTACAAAGGGGTCTAGCAATCTTAGAAAAATCTTTAATGAAACGCCTATAAAATCCCGCATGTCCCAAAAATCCTCGAACAAGCTTCACGGAGGTAGGAGGCGGCAATTTTGAAATAACTTCAATCTTAGCTCGGTCCACCTCAATTCCACTCATAGAGATCTTATGACCTAGCACAATTCCTTCCCGCACCATAAAGTGACACTTCTCCCAATTCAAGACAAGATTAGTCTCCTCACACCTTTGTAACACTAAAGCTAAATTATTCAAGCATGAATCAAAAGATGAACCAAAAACAGAAAAATCATCCATAAATATCTCAATATATTTTTCCATCATGTCGGAAAAAATAGCCATCATGCATCTTTGAAAAGTAGCAGGTGCATTACAAAGACCAAAAGGCATCCTCCTATATGCAAAAGTACCATAGGGACAAGTAAAAGTGGTTTTTTCTTGATCTTCGGGGGCAATAGAGATTTGATTATAACCAGAATATCCATCTAAAAAACAGTAAAACTCATGCCCCGCGAGTCTCTCCAACATTTGATCAATAAAAGGCAAAGGAAAGTGATCTTTACGGGTGGCATCATTCAATTTTCTATAATCCATGCAAACACGCCATCCAAGAATCGTTCTAGTAGGAATCAATTCATTATTATCATTGGGTTGAACAGTCATACCTCCTTTTTTTGGAACAACTTGCACAGGACTTACCCAAGCACTGTCAGAGATAGGATAAATGATCCCTGTATCAAGCAGCTTAATTACCTCGGCCTTTACCACCTCTTGCATTTTTGGATTGAGCCTCCTTTGGGGTTGGATGACTGATTTGAATTGGTCCTCCATCAATATTTTATGCATGCATATCAAGGGGCTTATTCCTTTAATATCCGCAATGGTCCATCCTATTGCTCTTTTATGGTCTCTTAAAACTCGGAGTAGCTTCTCCTCCATCACACCTGTCAAAGAAGAAGAAATAATTACTGGAAGAGAAGAAACACCATTAAGAAAAGCATATTTAAGATGAGATGGTAAAGGTTTGAGTTCTAGAATTGGTGGTTCTTCAATAGAGGGTATCCTTTTTTTCAAGTTCGACCCTAATTCTTCGAATTTCGGTGGTCTAAATCTCAAAAGAGGTGGATTTGCTTCCAAAAATTTTGTGTACTGCTCCACTTCTTCAACTTCGGCTTCTCCCTTGCTTGGCCGAACCAAGCACGCCTCTAACGGGTCTTCAATTGTAGCTTTACTAAAAGCCGATTCCACAAGCTTATCAACCGCATCAACTCTCAAACAATCATTCGATTCAAAGAGCATATTTCATGGCTTTGAACACATCGAAGGTGACTTGGTCATCTTGAACTCTAAGAATTAATTTTCCTCGTTGCACATCAATTAGAGCTCTCCCTGTTGCTAGAAAAGGTCGGCCTAGGATGATCGGAACCTCGAAATCCTCCTCCATCTCCAAGACAATGAAATCTGCAGGGAAAATAAACTTGTCAACCTTAACTAGAACATCCTCCACTATTCCTCTTGGGTATTTGATCGATCGATCGGCTAATTGAAGAGATACAGTGGTAGCTTTTACTTCTCCCAAAACCTAATTTCCTGAAAACAGAGTGAGGCATTAGATTAATACTTGCACCTAAATCACACAATGCCTTATCAAAATAAGAATTACCAATAGTACAAGGAATAGTAAAACTCCCTGGATCTTTCAACTTTGGTGGTAACTTATTCCGTAAAATAGCTGAACACTCCTCATTAAGCTTCACAGTTTCATAATCTTCCAATTTTCGTTTGTTTGCTAAAATCTCCTTCAAAAATTTAGCATAACTGGGCATCCGGGCTAAGGCATCCGCAAAAGGAATATTAATGTGCAATTTCTTAAAAACATCAAGGAATTTAGAGAATCGCTTATCTATTTTGTGTTGCTGAAGTCTTTCCGGGTATGGAATTGGCGGCACATATAGCTTTGGATTATCCGGAAATAACTTGCTTCGAGGTGGATCGGCTTTGCGGGGCTTGATTTCAGGTGCTTCGGCTTTAGGTGGTGTGGTTTCTTTCTTTTTTTCCGTTGCTTCATTAGACAAGTTTTCGCTAACTTCTTTCCCACTCCTCAAGATGATTGCTTTTGCATTCTCAATTGGATTCTTCTCGGTGTTGCTCGGAAGGGCACCATACGGTCTTTCGGACAAATGATTTGCTAACTGGCCAACTTGCTTCTCCAGATTTCGAATAGATGCCTCTTGATTTTGGAACCTCACATCAGCACTTTTAATGAAGTCTTGAGTTGTTTGAGCTAGTTTAGTAACCATCTCCTCAAGATGGCCGTGTTGTTTCTCCTCAAGAGGCCTAAATGATGGTGGCGTTGGTCTCAGCCCTTGCTGATTTTGGTTGCTCCAGGAGAAATTTGGGTGATTTCGCCATCCAGGATTGTAAGTGTTTGAATAAGGGTTGTTCTGCAGAGGCCTGCTGAAATTTCCAACAAAGTTAGTATTTTCGGGAGGATGTGCAAAAGGATTACCTACTTGACATTCGTTGCTAGCATGGCTTCCATTACAAAATTCACAAGTTGAGCCTTGAATCTTCAAACTCGAGTCGATTTTTTTGTTTAAAGCAGCAAAGTGTGCGGCAATGGCATTACTGTCACCGACTTCATAAATTCCACTTGGCTTTCTAGTAGATAGCCGCTCAGTCGGCCATTGGTAGCTATTAGATGCCATCTCTTCTAAAAGATCAAAGGCTTCCTTAGGTGATTTGTTGTTCAACGTCCCTCCATGCAAAGCATCAATGGTAGACCTCAAATTCGGCATCACTCCATTATAAAATGTATGCACTTGCATCCAAACCGGTAGACCATGATGCGGACAACGCCTTAGTAATTCTTTAAACCTCTCCCATGCTTCATACGGAGATTCACCATCCATCCGCACAAAAGTAGAAATATCGTTACGCATCTTGGCAGATTTAAAGGGGAGGAAAGTACTTACTAAGAAATTTTTGAGCTAAGTCGTCCCAAGTCGTGATAGATCCCGCGGAAGGGAAGTTAACCATGACTTAGCTTTATCACGCAATGAAAAAGGGAACAATCTTAACCTAATGGCATCATCAGTAACACCATTATATTTTATGGTGTCACAAATTTCAAGAAAAGCATCTAAATGGATATTGGGATCATCATTCGGCAATCCACCGAATTGGACAGCGTTTTGAAGCATCCGAATTAGGGAAGGCTTAATTTCAAAATTGTTCGCTTGTATGGTTGGCCTCCTAATGCTTGATGTTGACCCTTGGACCGTAGGTGAGGCATAATCCTTTAAAGTCCTCCTTTGCTCTCCAGTTTCATCAGCCATGGCCTTATTGTTTTGCTCTCGTCTTCGCCTTAGGAAAGTGCGCTCAATTTCAGGATCAAGCTTCTCAAGTTCTCCCTTTTGGCTTCGAGTGATGGGGGTTTGCAATCGAAGCTGAACCCTTGTCCTCTCTATTTCTTTTCTACTTATTGTTTTCTGCAAAATTGAATAAGAAAAAGAAAAGAAGAAAAAAAAAATATCAAATAGAATAGAATAAAATAAAGCTAGATTAAACCAAGAATTGCTCGGTACTAATAGTAATTGTCAATTATCAAAACAATCCCCGGCAACGGCGCCAAAAACTTGTTCTCTTGATTAGCAACGCAAGTGCACGTATCGAACAAGTAATAAAGTGATGAATAAAAGTATCGTTCCCACAGAGATTGTAGACAAATCAATCAAATTACTTACTAAAGGTGAACAATTCTCAAATTTATCTAACCAATTAAAAATTTAATGAAGGAATCAAAATTCTAAAGAAAAATAAATTAACCAAGGCAGAATGCACAAACTAAACGTAGAAATTTCGAATATAAAGAAGCAAAGAACAACGTATTTCTATTAAGGATAAAAAAAAACGTTAGAGCATCCGATTTCACTTAACCAATCAAGATTAAATAACCAATCTCGTCATGCAATCAAATTGAATTCATAGTGTGATGGTAGAACTTCTTAATTTAAATCACTATCCTTGGTCCCGGTATAGCGACCCTACCTGGATTTAGCAACCCACACTTGTTCCATGTGAATTTAAGTAAATCCAAACGCAGTAAGATCTATGAACGTTCCCGGATTCAATAAACCACCCTCGATTTACATACTACCGAAACCACACAAAAACTTAAGATATCTCTATCTATAATGAATTCATGGCTATATATCATAAAGTACTCGCATGGAATCTCCTTTCGGTCTCAAACATGCAACAAAAATCATTCAAGTGGTGATCAAACACTTAAAAGCATTAAGAACATGATATATAACTCCCACATATGAATTCTAAAATTGCATAAACGAGTCTAGAAAATTAATCAATCATAGTTAAGCTACATCGTAGCTCTAACAAGAAGTAGTCTAGAACATAATGAAACTTAAATTAAAAACGATGAATAAACTAAACATGATGAAAAACTAGAATAAGTTCACCAAGAATAATCAAGGATTGACTTTGAATTCGCCTTCTTCTTCTTCACTTGGCATCCGGCATTGAAAGGAAGAATAGAAGCAAAACCCTCAACGTCGTATGATGTGAACGTCTCCTCTACCTCTCTTCTTCAAAAAATATCACGTTCTTTTTTCTGCATATGGCCATCTTCTTGTTTTGAAAAAAAGAAATCTTGATCACACCAGAATAGGATTGCAATCAAAGATTCTTCCCAAAAATAGACTTCTCTCAATAATAAAACTCCTAATTTAGCTTGGAATGTGAATTTCTCCCCAAGAAAAGCTTGATTCTCCTTGATTTCAAATTTGCATGGCTGAAGATCGGATTACCTACAAAATCAATTAAAAATAAATAAAGTAGACATCAAATTCAATTAAAAGTAAGCAAAAATTAAGTCTAAAATAATAAATAAACTCTATATAAAATAGAGTTATCAATATAGTTGGTCTAGAAGTGGATTGTCCTTCACTGAAGGGTACTGCTTTAATGTTGGGTCTAATGATAACTTCTATAAAACAGATGATCAAGGAGCTAAGGAGACAGACTTACGCAAGACAAATTTATAGTGGTTCGGCTTTTCGCTTAGTCCACTCCACTCTCCCAGCTCTTACGGCCAGAAACCATGCTGGAATCTGCTAAGCTATTTCTCAAGATTGTATAGTTCGGAGATGGTGCCGATTCTACACGAAACTCAGTAGATGATTCGAGCACAAGCACAAGCACGTCTTACAATAGCTTGACTCCATCTGTTCCTAGATTACAAGAATTGAACCCCTCAACGAAGATTCACAGTCTGTAGACGAAGTAGAGGATGTCCAGAAATAGAGCCTTTCGCTTCCACAGTCTGTATGACACTTTGATCCGCCTTCACAAAACTTGTACTCAGGTGTGAGACATTCTCCTTCTCTAGAAAAGGAGCAGTATTATGCCTTTCACATCTATAACTTGTTTTACATTAATTAAACACGCACATTAGTAATATTTGATTATTTTGTCATCTTCATCATATCATAGAAGATTTTCTCAGAACCCTTTTCCTTTTTCCTCTCTGTCTCCCTCACGTAGCTCTCCGTTTTCGTTTTGAAAAGTCGTTGTGGAGCTTGACACGATATAACCAAGAGTAAATTGTTGAAATACCCTTTGTATTTTGGTGCTTTAGCCAGTTATCTCATGCACTTTGAATTGTGTGAAAATACCTCATTGTGCCTTAATAACTCCATCAAGGATCCATTCTAAGCATTTTCAACCAGGTGGGTTTTTCATTAGTAGAAAAATCAGGCATGACCAATAAATCATCAAAGTTAATTAAAACGGGTTCTTAACAATCACAAATTTTCATGACTTATTTCACCCAAAAAAAAAAATGGTCGAATATTTCGCCAAATTTTTTCTTGGTCAGAATATTTCACCAAATTGAAGCTGCAGGAAATCACTGGACAAAAAAATCAAAACACAAGGGTTTTTCTAATAATTTTTCTAATAATCAAACTAGCCCCGACCTACTCCCTGCCAAATTCAAATTTACCTAAAGAATTCAATTGTTGTAAGATTGTATTAACGAATGTCTAATGGGCACTCTATCAATCAAGGAAACATTTCAATTTTTTTTAACCCGTAGGCCCTTTTTTTTTCCCTCAAAAAGAGCAATCAAGGATGACCAGCCTGACCAATTTCTAATGCGAAGGTTTGATCTCATACTATATTAAATTGGGCTTGTGAGACGAGTGGGTCAGTTCGAGTTTGAGTCGGGCCATAGATAGTCCGATCAAAATATTTAATCCATTTAACAAGTTCTGACATGTTTATTCGAAATGCAAATTTCTATGGCTCCATGGACCGGCTCGTCGATGTCGGCATTGAAAGCCTCTAGCTCAAACCTCGGGACGGGCACTGCTCTGCGCCGTTCAATCCAGCCAGCGTGTCCTCTTCCTCCCCCGCCTCCCACTCAACTCGATCCTCATCCAAATGAAAGAACCTTTTTATTCAATCTCCTTCTAGGTTCCTTCTGCTTTTGTATTTGCATAATTCACAATCTTTAATTAATATCTCTCCCTCCCTCCTCTCCATGAAGATTCACCAAAATCTTCCCAATTAGGAAAATTAATCCCCCTCGCGATTCCATTCCCATTCAAATTCTGCTTCTCACAGTCTCTCCCCCCAACGCACGGAGTTTTCATCTCAATAGATCCTCTCATAACTACTGCCAAGACCCACGCAGTTTTCCCCCCCTCGATCACACCTTCCTCGGCCACAACGCTTCACCACCGCCGCCAGACGTCAAGATGATCGCCTTCCAGTCTGCCGAGTACGCCAGCCTCCGCGACCTCCTCCCCATGTCCCCGCCCCCGCTGTCAGTCTCCTTTCCAACCTATAACTCCAGCTGGTACAAGATCGCCCTCGAGAATCCTCCCGGCAAGCACGCTGCCGTCGCCAACCTCCAGCCCATGTTGTCGCAGCCAGAGCTCGGTGACAAGGGCCTCCTCGGCAAGCTGAAGGACGGCTGCAGGTGCTTCTGCTGGCTAGGCGGCATCATATCGCAGGTCTTGAGGGAGATATTTACCGGTAAGGGTGAGCATGGTTTCATAATAGAACCTGGAATCTAGAATCGGATGGGCGGAGACCGGAGTGGTTTTAAGTTCCAAGATATGTTAGGTAGGTTTTAGTTTCTAAAAATTGATGCGGTTTCAAATTTCAAGGAATATATCATAGGTTTTAGGTTTAGAAAATTGAGGAAACGGTTTGGACAGGTTCCACTTGGAACCTTAACAAGTTTTTATTTTTTTTTTTTTAAAATATGTTTTCGCCCTTTCTTATAGTATTTCATTGTGTTCGATGATAAGTTTTTGTATTTGTGATTGAGAATTTTGATGTTTCGTATTTATTTGTTTCTATATATGACTTGTGATTAATGAATTTTAGCAGCAAATTGTGATCATTAAAGGAGATGATTCACCGCAATCACATTTAATTAAGAATACGGGTAGAACATGGTAGATTACTTTGGCGTACCTGGGACACGGTAGCGTCTAGGTTCTAAAAAAATGAGAAACCTATTTCAAGAGAGGAAACCTACACGAAACTTAGAACCCCTCATCTCTATTCAGGAGCTTCCTTTAATGCACACTTAATCTTTAAATGATTCATAAATTAATTTTTAGAGATCACCTTAATGATCCATTCAGATCATACTTCAATATTTTTTATCCATTTTGATGCGGCCCCTCAAATGTCTAACAACCCATTTACAACTCAATCCCAAGCACATATGAGTCATAAAATTGAACCCATTTCGACAGCTCTATGTCCAATCAATACTTTTTCTTTTTTTTTTTTATCGAAATGCCCAATCAATACTTTGAAAATTAAATTATCCATTATCAAAGACGCTTAATGGGGGAACAGGAACCTTCATTAATACGATCGTAGGTTGAATAAATTGATAAAACCTAAGAACATTTGAAAGAAGTCAAAATATCAAAAAAGAAAAAGAAAAAATTGAAAAAGAAAAAGGAGAGAGATTCGCGTATAGTTGCCAATCTCTCTCGGACATAAATTGGCAGTGACCGTCGCGTGTCGGGTACGCATCGGACAACTGGAACCTAATTCCAAAATTACCCCCCAATCGTCTCCGGCTTTTCTCGATTCCATTCCTCCGACTGCTTCAACCGTCGGTCCGGCCCGCCACCTCCTCCTCCTCCTCCTCCTCCTCCTCGAAGGCCGACACCGGGAACGACCGCGAGAGCCCGGTCGTGTTGGCGAAGGCGATCTTGCCCGGGTCGTTCGGGTTTACGTAGATGTCCGAGATGGTGACCCAGAACAGGAGCTCCTTGCTCTTGACTCCCGTGAGCCGCTTCATCCGGCGGTCCCCGACGAAGGCGGTGACCTCGGCGTCGTAGGAGACGCTGCGGGAGATGGCGGGGAAGCGGTGGACCTTGGGCTTGCGCTGCCGGACCCAGACGAAGCCGGTGGAGCGGTTGTAGCCGACCTCGACGACGTCGTCCAGGGGGAGAAGGCCCTTGGGGAGGTTGATCTCGGAGAGGAGCTCGCGGGACTTGAGCTTGCACAGAGAGGCATCCCCTGCGAAGACCTCGGCGTTTTCCCGATGGGTCGCTATGACCTGGCTCGTCATTTGCCTTCTTCTTTCTTCGGCTTGGCTTGGAAAGTCAAGATCTGCTCTGTCTTTTGCTATTAGAGAGAGAGAGGAAAAATAACGGAGGTGGGGTTCTTATTGAGCTCCGGCACTTTTCGAAGTCCACGTTCCGTGTTATACACTCTTCAACACTTCAATACCCTTGCGACACTCTTCGACGTCCGATCAAAACGAAATCAATGCTTCGGATATGCCAGTGACACACAAGTTCATCATCTCAATACACTATTTTAAGACACATGGAATCAATATTAAGTGTTTTCAATAAATTTAAGGGTCAAAATGTAAATCTAACAAAAATATATATACTTAAATCATATATCGATCCACCTTAAAATTAATATACACAATCCAAAAAAGTCTAATCATGAATCCCTAATAGAAGAAGAAAAAAAAAAAGAAATTGACGATGATGATTTATCTTGCACATATAAAAATGTATACTTCATATATTACGTATCCTAACATGTCGTAATTACTCATTTTTTTGAGAAATAAAGTGTAATGTCTTGTTATGTCGCGTGCTGCGTGTCAGTATCGGTGCTATTTAGCTTATACACGTGCTTTAATGACTAAAAATTTAAAATTAAGGTATTTAATTACGAAAGAAGGACATGAACTTTAATTTTTATTTTTTTTATGTTTAACCCAATTTTAGAAGCTTTTTTCCTGCCCTAGTCGTTCAAAGTCTACTTAACTTCGACAGTTGTTTGATAATTACACTGCAAGTACCTGAATTTTTGTCCCTTTTATAATTAGGTATTTACTATTTACGCTTTTTCTTTGCTCAAATACCTTAACTTTTCCAAAGCGAACCAATGTGAGAATTCTATTAAATAAACCACCGTATCATTTCAGGTCACCGACATGGCTCGTTTACTAAGCGTAAATCATGACATCTTTATTTAGAGAGAACTCGAATGATCTCGGCCATCTATTCCGATAGGAGCGAAAGCTCTTTTGTTTTTGTTTTTTTTTTTTTAGTGAAATAACCCGTCAACCACACCAAGGATCTTGAGTAGAAAGTTGAAAACATAGATGGATACAAATAACACACTCCCTTTCGCTAATTCGAGCTGTTGCTAGCCGGCCCCCACCTCCCAAGGGTAGTTGGGGGGCATCGAACTTCCAGTCTCCACCATGTATGGATAACCAAGCCTCTAGTTGACTCATTTATATTAGGGAAAAAGCCACCAAAAATCCTAATCTATACCCGTTGTGACACATTTATTCCAAACTTTTTTTTGTGACATAAAAAACTCTAAACTTGAATGCATGTGACATATTTACCCCAACTTGTACTCGTGTGACACGTTTATTCCAAACTTTTTATTGTGACATTAAAAACTCCAAACTTATAGGCATATGTCACATTTATCCCATATTTTGAGGTAAATGTGTCACACTGATATAAGTTGAGGATTTTTGATGTCACAAAAAAAATATTCTGGGGTAAATATATCACATGGGCATAAGTTTAGGGTTTTCGATGTCACAAGAAAAAAATTGAGGTAAATGTGTCACGGTTGGCATAGTTCGGGATTTTTGGTAGTTTTTTCCCATTATATTAAGGAATAGTTGTCTAAAATGTTTTATACCTACGCATGCCAATTTAATTTTAAACCTTTCAATTGTACCAACTTAATTTTAACCATTTTCACGACTTGAAAATTTTGGCAATTTAATTTTGAACATTTCAATTATGCATATTTAGTCCTAAATCTTAATCCCAAACCTCTTTTTACGATTTTTTTAATTTAATTCTTCTAGAAATCATTGACTCTAGCAATTTCTACAAAATTTTTTTTCCATTTCTTTGTTCTTGTCATTTTGTTTTTTCAAATTCTAGGTAGGAGAAGATGCCAGCCAAACCTCACCTAGTATACGCAAGGGCGCTGCTGCTATTGCCGGGCACAGGTGAGTGGGTCTTGGCCCTCGCAAACTGCTAGAGAGGGCCTTGAGCCGTCGCTCAGATAAAAAAAAAACAAAGAAAAGAAAAGAAAAGAAAAATGATAAACATGACAATAATAGAAAATAAAAAATAATTACGAAAATTATCAATGTCGTCTCTGATCATGTCACGTAAAATGGCTAGCACCGACTTGATTGCCACGTCAGCCATTATTTTATTAAAATTGGCTGAAAAGTATTAAATTGACAAATCATTAAAATAGTTTATGATTACATTGATAAATAATTAAAAGGTTTTAGCCCTCAAATCAGTGAAATATTTATCCAAGTTAAGAAAATATTTAAGACTAAATGGGTACAGTTGAAAAGTTTATCACTGAATTGGCCGCCATATAATATGCTTAGATCAGTTTGGACAATTTTTTCCCATTAAATCCCGTGAGCTTTCACGGTGAACAAGAATAAACACAGACTTCTTCCATGTCACTTAAGAAATGCATAAAAAGGTAGCTAAATGAGTGGCTTATTGACCTAAATAGGTGAGAGGCTCCTGATTCTGCGAAACAAAGGACAGTAGCCTCTCAGATGCTAAATTCAGGGATGGGGCATCCCCCTCCCCAACCCGTTGGATGCCTCCGCTAGGCAATGAAGCACCACTTTAGAATTAAAAAGAACAGCAAAAATATCACTTTCTTAATGGTAATTCGACATTTTTTCTTGTTTTTACCTTATAAAAATAACATGGTGGGTAAATTCTAAGAGAGAATGGTTGGTTTTACAGAGATAAACAAGTTCCAACTTTCATAAGTTAGTAGTTGTGGGACAATGTGAACAGGTTACTTACCTTTAAGACTTTTCTCAAATTGCAACTCTTCTAAAAGAAAGGCTTATAAGGGAAAAAGAGAGATTATTCTTACGGATTATTATTATAACTTCATTCATCAGAGACATATAAATTATGTCACAGACAACAGATTTTTCAAAGAATATTCACAGGGCAGGGCGTGACCAAGACCAGCCCCGCACCGCCTATCGCCGCGGCTAATAACGCATAGGGCATTTCGGCAGGAAAACTTGCCCCATCCGTTCTTTGACTGAATATGAGTCTATTATCTGCATTGTCCGAAACCAATTTATTAAGTTTCATACTCGCCTGGTAACTTTCAGTGAACAGCTAGAGGCACAACACATATGACCCGTTCCGGTGCATGCAAAATAGGAAAGGAAAACCAGTTGGGACTACTAGATGGCAGGATCAGTATCGCTTTTTCCCTGTGGCGACCTCCCATGCCTGCAAGACGTGATTAACGATTTCCTCGACTCCCCGGCCATGCTTCACCTGCACATATAGTTCACAGGCTCATCATTTCTTTCAAGAAAGTCCACATTCAGAAACTTGCATGCACTGATGTATATACAGAATGTGCACAAAAAGACTCCAGGAACAAGGACATGAATTCTAATCAAAACTTTCCCAAAGCTCTCTCTTCTGAGTGATCTAAAAGGTGGTGCATGAGAGAGATTGGGAGAAAAAGTCAGAGACAGAGATAGAGACAGAGGAAACTAATGCAAAAACGACAGTGAAAAGTACTAGGGTGATATAGTATTCTGTCAAGTATAATGTCCCCTCGTCGCACCATCAATCAACATTCTTTTATCTATTTAGTACTTAAGGCTCATCCATTAAGTTCATGTGGGTTGAGAAGTCCACACTTCACTCACCTGTGCAAAGACAAAGGGTCCTCCATCTCGCATCCGAAGTGCATCTCGCTCCATCACACCCAAGTCAGCTCCAACAGCTAGTGCAAGGTCCGTTTTGTTTATCACCTGGAATATCGAAGTAGACGAACATGGAAATAAAATCATTTCCATCACACAAATCGCCTGAGTGAAAGCAAGGGTTGGTTGCTACTTGCACAGAAATAAAGATAGTTCTCCGAAAAGAGGAGAAGAAAATGTACCAGGAGATCAGCTTGGGTGATGCCCGGGCCTCCTTTGCGAGGGATTTTATCACCGGCAGAAACATCGATGATGTATATGATGAAGTCTGCCAGTTCTCTGCTGAAGTTCGCAGCTAAATTATCTGCATAAACAGTATAAAACCATCTTTATGCCTTCGTCAGTTGACTTCAGAGGATGCAAGTCTAATCAATCCATGGTGTAGGCACCATTCGTTTCCTTTATAGGGTCGGGCCTAAGGCACCATTCTTGGACGCACTGCACGTTCATCATATGCACATGCCTTGCAATCTTCCAAATCCGACTATACACAAACTTTGACAACAAATATTCATCGTCAGCCTGTTTTTCCACATCTCCCAACACGTCAAGTCATTTATCCAACACGAGCTTGGTCCAGTAACCAGATGGGTGCAATAAATTAGATAGTATACTGATGCAAGAGTGTCACATGTTATCATTGTGTTCACTAAGGCAAGATGGCACAAAAGAATCAATGTAGGCATAGCCAAGTTTACTTCATGAGAGAAAAACAGTTATCTTGTTTCTATTTTTGCTTGAATTGAAAGCGATGAGGCTAAGTTACCTCCCCCAGATTCACAGAGCAATATGTCTGCCTTGTACAGGTTCGAAAGCTCCTCAAGAGGGCCCAAATTAATACTGATGTCTTCACGAATTGCCGCATGTGGGCATCCTCCTGTTTCCACTGCCCGTATCCTTTCCTCAGGAAGTGCCCCATGCTTTACCAAGAACTCACCATCCTCTTTTGTGAAGATATCATTTGTCACCTGAAACAAAGAAACTGCTTTTAGTCATTCTTTAAGTGCAATCTTGATAAAGCAGACAAGCAGAGACAATAGACTCCTCCATATTTATGCAGTTTATTAGTTCTTGCATATCAACGCAACAGGAAAATTATTCCATTGTCCTATACCTTTTGTACGGAATGCAATCAAGTTTTAAACATTTCAACTGAACGAATGTAGTACTATACGCCAAGAAATGCACTCTCTTGACTCTCCTTTATGCCCTCACTCTCTCTTCTCTCTCTCTATCTCGTAGTCCATCAATAAAGCTCAAGAAACAGTTCATCGGAAGTCCTCGTCTTGTTCGATCAAAGCCATGCCACACCTTCGCCGTAGTCGCAGTGCAATGCCGACACAGGCCCACCTCCTTCTGAGACTCACAATTTTGCCACCCACGCCACCCAGCCTCTGTTGCCATGAGCCGTGCCACGCTCTCCAGCCCCCTCATTCTTTGTCCAGCCTCAGACTTGGGCTTCTGACATTGGATCTGAGGTTGCGAGCTTAGATATGATGCCACCCTATGCTAAGCCATCGCTCGTAGCGGTCGCAAACTCAGCTCCTTTGTCTTTATTAACAGAAGGCCGAAGGTTGATGAGTCATGGGCCGAAGGTTGAGGAGTCACGGGGCGATGAATGATGGCCAGTGAAATGTGATGGCGGCAAGAATATGACTGGTGATTGCAATGGCTGGGGTCGGTGGCTGAGGCAGCAGGATGGTGGAGAGAGAGATGTTACTGTGAGATTAATTAAAAGACAACATTGTTTTATAAATTGCCAGCCACATCACCAAGTCGCTGCAACACATCAGATCAACGGGGGGGTAACTGCACTCCCATGTAAAAAGTCCCGGCAACAATTGGCCGGGAGGACTTGATAGCATTTTCTTGCAAAGGTTTAGCACTACATTGGCTCAATTGAACAAGTTGATGACTTGATTACATTCCATAGAGAAGATTTAGGACTTCCTAATCAATTATAGCAACAGCAATCAACCTTGTAATTTCAGGGTCAAGGACTACACTGCATGGATACATACTGAAAAGAGTTGTTTCTATCTGATTAACCTTAGATCTGCTATCATATTGAGACAAAGATATTGATCTAGTAGCTGAGGAAAGGAAATAATTGCTAAATATCTTGACCTAAAAGCAGCTTAAGACGTTTATTGCAGACAACAATAGAATCCAACTAGTTGAAATTACAAGCACAAGATCAGTCTCTTCTTGCTCCTTAACTTCAATCCGCGGCCGGACATTGCTTGTAGCTCAATGAATTGTCATTGGAGAAACAACTTTGAAAGAGGTTATCATTTTGTAATAAGAAACCTTCCAACAGTAGGAGATGAAATTGATCAGGGTAAAGTTGCAGATCACAACAATGTAGTACAGCAGGAACAGCCCGCAGCACAAAGTTATTCGAATGACTCCCAGTTACAGAGGATAGTCCATGTGCATGGATAAAACATCTGTTTCATTATAGAGTTGTACTCTCTATGATACACTGGAAATATCTGCTGAGGATGTTATGTCAGCAATGGCTAGCCAGAAAACCGTGAACTTGCATAAAGAAACACCAAATTTGTTGATCACTAAAGTTCCTTATAACACTAGTTTAACAGGGTTTTAGATCAACGGCTTCGTGAGAAGCTTTTCTTGAAATCCCTAACACCTTGTTTGCCAGGTGTCATAGCACAAAGCTGTTTAGTAACTCATTGATCAGAAAGGTTTGATAGGATTCCATTCTCTTCTCTGTAACTTTATATTTTTGCGTTCCGAGTTCTCTTTGGGATGAATTACGAAGAGGTTCTAAGTTCATGACAAGGCAATAGTAGAATGGACTCGTCCATTACACCCAAAATGCAAGAAAGTCGGATTTGCTTTTCTTTGCTGTATTGATGATCTAGTGGTCCTTTTGAGGGAAAACTTACAATCAGTTGAGGCTGAGACTAATTTCTGAAGTTCTACTCTTGCGGAGATCAGAATCAGACCAAACTGTATTACAAATATTGAATTGGAAAGCACTGTAAGTGCAAAGGCTCCGTGTTTGTGACTTATTCATTGAGCACTGCGAAACAGGAGAATTGTTGTCAAGCTCTCAAGTTAAATAGAGGGAAAAGTTTGTCGGCAACAATGCATATGACAGGATAGCTGAATTTTCGGGGGACTAAAAGAGTCTTAATGGGAAAGAAGTCCATAGGGGTAGTGCATAGTGCTTATGGTTATCGCATATGGAGAGCCAGAAACCTCATAATACGTCGAAGGAGCTCGGGGAAAGAAAAATTGTGAAAATTTACGTTGAGATAGAATGTAGTTACGAAGGAATATCAAGTGGTCTAACGAGATTAATAGGACAACTCATGAATATCACGGGTGCTCTGCCATTATATTAGCGATTATAGTATTTTGAGACAGAGAGAGGTCTGTTATAACTTGGGGCGTGACATAGGTTATTGGGCGGTTGAGGATGTCATAATCAAGCAGAAGAAACACAATATAAACTAATGACATCGACCCATCTTAAACCAAGAAAGAAATTTGATAATGAGAAGTCAAGCAAGAGATGCAATCCATCTAATTCGGTTATTTGTGTGTGAAAATGAGCACTCTTAGCTCAAAACCAAGAACTCACTTCTCACCATCTCAAGGGTCAAGCCTCAAGCACAACAGAGCTTATCCTCAAAGCAATGAACTTCAAGTTTTCAAACCGTTCTCGATGAAAGGATACTTACCGCAGCAAGACTGTATTTATCTCTCAAGAATTGACACAGAGCCAGCATCAAAGCCGTTTTCCTACCCCAAAGAAGAAATTTCAGCAAATTAGCACTCACAAACCGAGTTTAAATTCATCCAGAGTGCAGATTTGAGAGCTTGTTTCTCTTGCAAAAAGACGAGGGGGAAAAAAAAAAAGACCGTCAATTCAGCAACATACCCAGTACCGACAGGTCCTCCAATGCCGACAGTGAAGGCCCGCTCGTTGAAATCCCTGGAGAGGATCGGCGGGGCTCGCTTGGGGAAGAAGCCCGGCGAGTAAATGGGCTCGTGGGAGTGAGGCGCGAGGCCGTCGTGGCTGTGATACACCCTCCCGTCCGGTCCCACCCACGAAGCTGCTCCTGCGGATTCACTGCAGATGGAGGAGGAGGAGGAGGGGCCAACGTTTTCGTTCGGCAAGGATTAAGGAAGTACGCAGAAAGACTGAACAAAAATGGTGAAGGACAAAAGAGAAACCAGACAGAAAAAGCCCATGGAGATGGACTGAATTACTCGTGGTGGTGGTGATCGCCGTCGTGGTGGTGGTGGTCCTGTTCGCGGCGATGCGAATGGGTTTCCGAAGACATTTGACCAGAACTGTGCAGGGGGGGTCCGGCTGTAGCTGGTGTCGTGAGTTTCCCTGGACTTTGTTAGACGTCTTACCATATGTGGATTATCTAAGTATTGTTATGTCGATATGAATTCACAAACCGAGGAAATCGGTCTGACGGATAAGAGGGGTGGAGACCCACGATAGAAAATAATCGGTCCATTCATCATTTGCCACGTGCTCAGATGACCTCACTTGTCTGTCTCGATCTCTTCACTCTGATCCAGCTCCTCTATCCTCTGCGCATGCATTTTTGGCTCTTTTCTTCGCCAGAGTTCTATCCATTCGCGAGAAACCATCGGGTAGACCGGTGCCTCCACGTCACGGTGTGCCCCAATCAATCAGGAATGAATATATCAAGGGCATCTTTTATAATCTCGCACGAGAGATGTTATTTCTTGATTTCGTTCTATCATTAATGACTTGATTATTTTTAAATAATAATACATAGAAATAATGCTCATAAAGAATCCTATTAAAATCAAGAAGTATATGCATGTCGGTCATTCACACCAGAATAAATAGAGTTTTGTTGAGTGGAGCCCACCGACCTTTTAGCACAAAAACTCCTTTTTTTTTCACAAGTGAATTTGAAACTTATCATAAATATGTGGCATATGCTATTGGCAAAGGATTTGAAGTAAGGAATGTTAAGATTAAAAAAAAAAGGTAACAAAGAAATAACTCGACAAACTTTTGTGTGCAGTTGTGAGTGATAGAGAAGAAAGATCTAAAAAATTGAACTGTAAATTGCATTGAGGCGCAAAGCCATAATAAATAGGTACAATGAAGCTCGATCTATGAGGAAATAATCCTAGAGAATAAACAACAATAACTCTAGAATATATACGTAATCAATAAAATATTCTAACACTCCCTCAAACTCAAGGTGGATCAAACAGCGAGAGTTTGGAAATGAGATACTCAAAACGCGGTCTTGTAAGAGTCTTCATAAAATCATTGGCTAACCGGTCCGCAATCCCAATAAAAGAAAGAGAGATGGTTCGAGCCTAAAGATGATGACGAGTAAGATGGAAGTCGATCTCAAATGCGTGGAGCGTTCATGAAAAATAGGATTAGCCCCTACATGGATGGCACTCTTGTTGTCACAATACAAAGGAGTGGGATCCCGGCGTGAAACACCCATGTCAACAAGCAAATAACGAAGCCGGACAATCTCAACAGTAGTATCGGCCATAGTGCAATACTCGGACTCAGTAAAAGAACGTGAGACAATCCGCCATTTCTTGACGCACCAAGAAATGAGAGAATTGCCAAGGAAAATGCAAAACCCCATGACAAATCGACAATCGGTTACATCAGAAGCCTAGTCAGAATCGGAATAAGCACGTAACTTGAGATGAGAAGAGAACGGTAAAAACAATGACCACATCAAAGTACCTTGAAGGTAGAGCAGAATCCACAAAATAGCAGCATAATGGGTGGACCGAGGGGCAGCAACAAGCTAACCGACACAATAAACCGCATAAGCAATGTCATGACACAAAATGGTGATATACACAAGACTACCAACCAAATTTCGATAACGAGTCACATCAGAAAAGTTCTTCACCATCGGGGTGAAGCTTCTGATTCAATTCAATAAGAGTGAGCGCAGTACGGAAATCCGAAAGTGCAGCCCTAGAGAGAATATCAACAAGTATACTTCGTTGAGAAAGAAGAATACCACGAGAACTACAAGCAATCTCAAGCCCAAGAAAATGGCACAATGGACCAAGTTACTTCATGGAAAAATGTCTCTTAAGATGCCTCTTGGTATGCGCAATATAATCAGAGTCATTGCCAATAATGACCATGTCATAAAGAAGAAGAATAGTAATGCTAGAGGACGAAGCATGAACAAACATAGCATGATCGACCTCACTCCGAACAAATCCTGCAGAACGTATCGCAGCAGTAAACTTCTCAAACCAAGCACGCGGTGTTTGTTTGAGGCCATAAAGAGCTCGCCAAAGACGACAAACCCGACCGTGGGCATGAGCAATACTAGGTGATGGTTGCATAAAGATTTCTTCATGAAGATCCCCTTGAAGAAAAGCATTCTTCACATCGAGCTAATAGAGAGGCCGGTTATGAACAGAAGCAACGGCCAGTAGAGTACGAACAGAAGTCATCTTCGCTACCGGAGCGAAAGTCTCCCCATAATCAATGCCATATTCTTGTGAGAAACCCTGCGCAACCAAACACACCTTGTAGCGCTCAATACTTCCATCAAGACAAGTCTTTACCTTATAGATCCTGTGATATGATACCAAGGATCGACCGGGTGGAAGAGGAAAAAGTTCCTAAGTACGTGTACTATGTAAAGCGTAAAGTTCCTCGCCTAGGGCCTAACCCCACTTAGCATGTTGTATTGCTTCGTGGTGCCTAGTAGGTTCCCGCATATCATGAACATCAGCCAAAAAGACACCAAATTCGGTAGAATAAGAAGTAGTAGCAACATACCGAGCAAGGGGAAGACGATCCCGAGGAGGATTACGACGCAACTCTAGAGGGGCAAAATCGTCAGTATCAAGGGGAGCAAGAAAGGCAATAGTGGGAGGGAACTCAAACGGAGAATGAGGGGCGGAGATATCCGGAGGAGGAGAAGGTAAGGCATGAGGGAGGTCATGATAAGGATCAGCCGGGAAGTACATGAAAGGAATAGGCTTAGACATTGAAGACGTAGTAGTAGTAGTAGTAGTGGTGGTGGTGGTAGTAGTAGTAGTGACATTACGAGAAATATGAATACGCCGAGTAATCGGGCCTTAATAATGATAGCCCTTGTGTAGTAGTAGTGACATTACGAGAAATACGAATACCCCGAGCAATCGGGCCTTAATAATAATAGCCCTTGTGTTCAGTGTTATACCCCAAGAATGCACATTATATGGATTGAGCAATCAACTTCGTACGTTCGGTGGGAGGGATGGAGAAGCACGAAACACGTGCACCCAAAAATTCGAAGACGTGTATAAGTAGGAGAGTAGGAATGAAGTCGCTGAAAAGGCGTAGCTCGATGAAGAATAGGTGAGGGAAGACGGTTAATGAGATGAACCACACTAAGAAGAGCTTCAGCCCTGAACTCGGTAGGAACCAAAGTAGAAAGTAAAAGAGCACGAGTGTTTTCAAGAATATGTCGATGCTTACGTTTAGCAACCCCATTTTGAGCCGGGACACCGGGACAAGAGAGTTGCGGCAATGTCCCATCACCGGCTAAGAGGGAACAAAAAGCACCCGAGAGGTATTCCCCCTAGAATCGGAGCGAAAGACCTTAATTTTCTTATGAAATTGTGTACATATCATGGCGGTGAAAGTGCGATAAATGGTAAGAAAATCATCACGTTGATGCATAAGATAGATCCAAATATAGTGAGAATAATCGTCAACAAACAAAACATAATATTTGAAACCACTCTTGGATGGAATAGGAGCGGGGCCCATACATCAAAATGAGCAAGATAAAAAATATTGCTAGAGCTAGAAGTACTAATAGGAAAAGGTAAAGCGGGCTGCTTTTGCTAAAAGAAAAATAGAGCAAGAAGATAGAACATTAGAGGAAACTGGACCAAAAACCCCATGTTGATGAAGGATAGAGAGACGAGAAGAGGAAGCATGCCCCGAGACGCCGATGCCATCGCGTAAGGTCCACGGTAGGCAGCACAGAATAAGGAGAGGAAGTGGAGATGGATGGAAGGTGAAGAGATTGCATAGTGTACATTCCACCATGCCTATTGCCCTTGCCAATCATCCCGCCACTTAAACGATCTTACACAAAACAAGAGCGATCAATAAAACTCACAATACAACCGGCATTAGTAATCCGGCCAAGAGACAACAAATTAAGCGCCGAGAAGGGACATGTAATACATCGGGAACATAGAAATCTCGAGGACAAACAAGAGTCCCATGTTGGGTAGCCAAAAGAGGAGAACCATCGGCTGTAAAGAACCACCCTAGAGACTTGAGCTCGTAAAGCTCGGTGAAATAGGCAGTAGAAGTAGACATGTGTCTAGCAACTCTTAAGTTAAGAATTCGGGCAATAGAAGAACCACTTGAGGGGGAACAAAGAGCTGCAAAAGAACCATCATAAGTGACAGCAACTAAAGGGCTTGAATTGGGCAATTGAGAGCCAAGCGGAAATTGATTTAAGTAGGCTAGCTAAGCCTCAAGAGTAGCAAATCGTTCATCCACAGAAGGAGAGGCAAGAGAAACATGTTGAGTCGGACTAGGAGCAGGTGGAGTCCGAGAAGAGCGATGTGTGTCGTGCCGCTTCTTATAACACGGGACTCAATATGACCACGACAATGACAATAAGAGCACCTGAGCGACCGATGAGAACGCTGAGTTGAAGCAGACTAATGAGAATCTTGAGTTGGAATAGATTGAAGAGAGCCCCGCGTTGGAGCAAACCGATGAGAACCCCGCATTGGAACATGAAGCAGTGTCGTAGACCAAGCAGAAGCGTCGTAGACCAAGCAGCAGCCCATGGAATAGTAGAGAGAATGACTGTTGGATTAGATACCGTAAAAGATGAGCGAAGACCTAACCGGGTTTCCTCTAATTGAAGCTCCTTGACAACATTAAAGAGAGAGGGTGGAGGATTCTTATAAAGAATCTGACTATGAACACCCTCAAAAGCAGGTCGGAGTCTCATAAAAAAATCACAAAATCATAAGCGATCCCGAGTCCAGAATCGAGAAGACCGACATGTGGCACAACTAGAACATGTGGAACATAAAGTAGGAGACAAAACGTCAAGTCGATCGCAAAGCGACTTCAAATAATTATAAAACTCATGGATTGATTGAGCACCCTGAGTAGCAACAGCAATGTCTTGATGTAATTGGTAGACACGGAAGAGCCAATCCGAGTAACATGTCCGCAAGCTGATCCTAGAGATTCTTCGCACCTGTGATGTGACCAAATTGTGGACAAAGGGTATGATCAAGAGAGCCGAATATGGTGGCCCAAGCCCTCAAATTAGCAATAGTCCAGTTTTCAAATATCGGTTTTATGTTGAGCAATCGCATTGTCTGTGAGTTTAGATTGCTCGGCGTCCTTGAATTCGGCGGGATAGACGCGAATACCCTCAACATGCTCAAACAGATCTCGATAAACAAGTGTAGCCATAGCCGATAGCTGCCGGAGAGCGTAAATGGAGCCATCGAGTTTGACAATAATCCGATCACTTGAGTCACCCATATCGATCAACATTGGATTGTGAAGTCGGCAAGATGAAAAAACGTCGGGTGGCCGGTGTGATGAAGAAGATGAGCGAAACCCTTGCTCGATACCATGATAGAGAAGAAAGATCTAGAAAATTGAGTTGTGTATTGTATTGAGGCACAGAGCCATAATAAATAGGTACAATGAAGCCCGATCTATGAGGAAATAATCCTAGAAAATAAACAACAATAAATCTAGAATATATACGGAATCAATAAAATATTCTAACAATGAGGGGTATTCTATCAACTCAACTGTTTAAGAAAGAAAATATGAAAGACATGAAGTTAAATGTGGTTGTCCTACTTTTATTGAATTTAAGATTGAGAATGGCATTTATGATGTTTCCGAGCATCATCATGAGCTTTTACAAGAACATTAGAAGCACTTGATAAGATATGGAAGAATGGTTTCTAGCACTTGCAAAGGTGTTTTAGTTGGCATGGCTAAAGCTAGCATTGGGAGACTATGGCATACAAGTTCTAGGCAAACAAAGTAGGACGAAGCCAAAACTTGAGTTTCATCTTGCTGAATTGTCAAAATTATTTTCAAGGTGAAAGATTAAGTCATATAAGTAGGGGAGATTATTAGAGTCTTCTGAGTCATTTTTATTGAATGCAAATGAAAAATCCAATGTTTTAACAAATCTATTTTGGAGAGATAGTTTGTCTAGATTTGATTATGATTATTTCTGTGATGTAATGGTTTTTGATACCATGTATCGTACCAATAAGTATAACATGATATGTGACACCTTTTGTTGGAGTTTAATCATCATTGGAAGAATACATTGTTTGGCCATACATTTTGTTTGATGAGACTGCAAGTTCATTTACTTAGTTATTTGAGGTGTTTTTGAAGTCTGTGGGAAATAAGGCTCCAAAAATCATTATTACCGATTAAGACCAAGGCAAAAGCTATTCAAACGGTGTTTCGGATGCCAATCAAAACATTCAACATCTTTACCGAAAATCGGGGTTCAAGGATAAATATTTCTAAGGACTTATATATAGATGCAAATCAGATAATGGATTTAGATCTACTTGGAGGAAAGTGAGAGAAGAGCGGGTCACGGAGAATAACACTAGGCTTCAGAGGCTACACAGACATAAATGGAGTTTAGTTTTTGGTTATGATATTTTTTCTTGTAGTATAAGAACAAGTCAAAGTAGCGAGAGCACTAACAATGTCTTTCAACAAATGTCAACTAAGATGTCAACTCTTACGGAATTTGTCAACCACTATGAAGAACAATTTCATATGAGAGAAATTAAAAGTCAAAATGATTATAGTTCTTGCATAGTTCGAATAACATGGATATTTGTTGGGGTGTAGTTCATACTCTCCTAGGACAGAAAAACACGTGCGGGGGTTCTGGGGAGCCACCCCGTGCGGGGGTCTCTAGGAGGCAATGCCCCCTTGACACTAGAGGAATTTTACGATTTAATCCCATAATTTTTTATTAGTAGTTTGAACTTTAGCTCATGAATAACTGCTGTTATATATACTCTTTTTCGCTTGTAATTGAGTGATGTAACGAGAGGTGTGAGGTGCTAATTATAATGGAATCCTTTGCTAAACATAACCCTAATGTAAGGATGAATCAAGATAAAATCTCATGTCTCAATTTTCTTTTTCTTGCTCGTTTTACTTCACTATGATTTTGCGCCAATCCTAACAATATTGATGCATGCCGGTTTGGTGTATATTCATGCCATTTTTAAAAAGATTTATTGAAGAATTTTTGCAAAGTGTCTCCTAACGGATTTCAAGTACTACTTTCCATGGGTTAGTTTATGAATACACTCTCAAGTGTTAGGGGATTAAAGGTGGAACATATTGTCAGATTTAACGTCATTAACTTATCAATTTCTTGTGAATGCAAATATTTTGAACAAAAAGGTGGTTGTGTCGCCATGCTTTGCACATGTTGAATGTGAACGTATCGGTATCGGTCATTTCATCTTCCTATATTCCGAAAAGATGGACTAAGGTGCGAAGAAAGGGAATGTGAATGATGAATCTCATGAAATGTCACTAGGCCCATCTATATTTAATCGATTTTTCACATTAATGCAAAATACTTTTGAAGTGATGAGTTTAGGAGCTGAAGATAGTAATACTATAGGAACAAATAAGAAGAACTTGGATGCAATGGTGGTTGAAATTTCATCATACAACTCAAGTGTAGTTGTGACGGATGATGCTTGCGATGACCACAATAATGAGGCTTCTTTGTGCAAAATGTTGGCATTGGACCCCTTTTGAATGAAAGGAAAGGAAATAAGTTATGAAAGGTTGTTGACACCCGATTTTTGGTCAAGTATTTCTTAGTTTTATTTCACAAAAATTCACAAAAAATCATAAAAAATCAAAAAATTAAAAAATCAAGTTTGGTAGCCTTGACCAAGCATAAGGAACCATTTTTTAACAAAAAATAATTTTTCATATTTTTCACATTTTTTAATATTTTCGAAAAATAGAAAAATACAAGAAAATTCATAAAATACTTCCCGAGGTCACAAAAATATATAAAAATGTCCAATATTTTTATTTTAATTCTCTCTTCTTATTGACCTTAAGAAAAATCAAAAAATGAATTCAATTTTAGGTATTCCTTCACAACACTAAAGATTGAATGTGCCTAAAAAATACAATTTGAGTCTTTTTATTTGCAATTTTTGCATATCTTGAATCAAGACATTCAATTTCAGCCCTTTGCAGCTTCAATTTGATTAATTGCACCTCCAATTACACGAATTGCACGAATTGGGCAAGAACTCCTAAAATTTTTGCAATTTAATCTAGGGACTTGCACAGCAAAATTGGACCGCCCCCTAAGGTTTTCACATATTCTAAATTGATTGGCATAGATGGCTTGATCCAATTTGATCAATTTGGCACTCAATTGAGGTTTTCCCCAATTTGGGATTTTAGAAAAATTTGGGGTTTTTATAGAAATTGATGAAAAATTTTGGGCAAAACCACATTTCTAGATAATATTTAGTCCCCTAAGTGCAATTTTGAGGTTTAATTGTGAAAATTCCCTACAAATTTTGATTAATTTTGAAAATTAATCGTCTGAACCTATTCGGACCGGTCCGACCACGGGTCGAACCGGTCCAGCAAAGTGTCGTCTTCCCCAACCGAATTGCGCGAATTTGCGGGTTTGCAGGGCGAGATTCCATCACCAAATTGAAGATCAATTCAGCCATAATTGAATCAATCTATGTGGGCATTTTGTTCCTCAGGCCAAGACGCGCCGATTAACACCGACGGCCGACCAATGGCCGTCGGAGGTGGTCGGAATCGGTAGTCAAAGTCCCAGTGTGCAGAAAAGTCAACATTTTCGAACCCAAGTATAATTCATGCTCGTTTGAGCTTGGCTAAGGGTCTAACGGACGTGGACGGAATCACAACCGATTCCGTCGTCGTCCGGTGACCAAATTGCGTGCACACACACGTGTGAGAGAGCTGGCGAGGGCTCGCCCGTGTGCGCCCAAATTCAAAACGAGTATAAATAGCCCAAGGAAGATTCGCGAGAGAGGAGGCGGCTCATTGTGCTCGCCGGACATAACATAATAGAGAGAGAGAGAGAGTTAGAGAGAGAAGTGAGCTTTCGCGCGACGCCATCACTGGAGCTTCAAGCTCGAGCTGCAAGTAGCTCGGCCGGCCAGCTCGGGCCAAATAGGAGCGTCAAATCACTTTCAGAAGCCTCCTGGTGCCTTGGAGAAGCGATCGCACCTGTTCAATTAGCTCCGGATCTTCGAAACCGGTAAGTCGAGCTTCGAACCTCTCCACTGTGCATTCATGGCATCATACATTCACGAGCTTGATTCTTGCAATTGATGTGTGCCTTTTGCTTCTAGAACTTCTCTAACCATGATCGCACTTCATTCCTGCATTGATTTGTCTTAAATCGCCCGAGTCGAACCTCCAACATTCTTCGGTCCGGTTGAACATCGGCCGGGCTATCCTAGCCATTGCAAGCTCAATCCGAGCTTGAGGTAAGTCTCCGGAACTCCTATATGAGTGATTTTGTGAAGGAATTAGCCCGACATGCTCTATATTGCTTGATTGAGTTATGAGATGTCGATACCGTGCATAGCTTGATACTAGTGATTTAGCCGATGAACTTGCTTGATTCTGAGATATGTTGATCTAGAAGTTAAGTCGAGTCGATTCGTGTTGGTTTCACGCTATTCCGGCGAGATCTCACCGTTGGATCTCGTCGGAGGAATGTCGGCCGTCCGTTCTGTCGTTGGCGAGAGGTTGAAGATGAGCTGAGATGGCAAGTCAACAGGTCAACCGGCTGAGGTGTCGTTGTCTGATAGGTCCAGCTAGAGTCCAGTCGGCTCGGCTGTTGGCGCGAACGAGCCGACTCGGCTCGGATCCAACGGTTGGGATAATTAGGTAGATTTGATTCTCAGCCGTTGGATCGATTTTTAGTATTTTCTAATATTCCGTTTGTTAGATAAAAAAAAAAAATCAAAAGCGGTGTCGTTTAGGTTAAGTAGTCCACGACGTCGTTTTGGAACAAGATCTGATGCGTCCTTGTTTTGAGCATGGATGGAATGAACGGCCCGGATTAGATCTAGGTTTAAATCGTGGCCGTTACTCTTAACCGTAATGCGGCGTCGATTAGTATATAAGGCAGAAGCGACGTCGTTTTAGGCTTTATAATAATGAACGGCTCAGATCTAGTCCTAGGTTTAATCGAGGCCGTTCATGCTTTGGTCAATGCGGCGTTGTTTTAGTCTAGAGTGAGTGGACGGCCCGGATCAAGTCCAGAGCTAATCGTGACCGTCCGTTCGTTTATTCTATGTGGCGTCGTTTAGATTAGCTGTGCACGAAGCGTTGTCGTTTTGTATAAGGACGAGTCGACGGCCGAGATCGATTCCAAGATTGATCTCGGCCGTCCATTTATTTTCTTTATTTTTGAATATTAGGAAATTGACTTTAGAAAATAAAAAAAATATAAATAAATAGGATACGGCATCGTTTTAGTGTAGAGTGGGTCCGAGCGGGTCCTGGATGGGTTGACCGGTCGTTGACCAGGTTGACCCCGTCCGAAATATTAATAAAAAATAAATAAAAATACATAAAAACTTCCAAAAAATCAACAAAAAAATTAATAAATTTCATAGAAAATTCATAAAAATTCCCAAAATTTCCCAAAAAATTTCTAAAAAATGTTTAGATCGATTCGGGACTCTTATAGTCTAGATTGAGAAATTTTGAAGTTTTGAGGGTCGATTTACATTGATCCGAAAAATTCCTGACTTTTAGAAAATAAATCAAAATTCCAAAAAAATTAGAAAAATTCCAAAAAATTCTAAAAAATCACAAAAAATGGGAAATGGCCACATTCAACTGGCCCGACCCTATTTTGTGATTTTTGGGTCCCGAACCCCCAAAATGACCATCTTACCCTTCCGGGCCATTCGCCCCAAAATTTTCTCGAACCATCCCGACACTTGATTGGATTTTTCTATGGGCCGATAGGGCTATTCTAGAAATATTTGTCTTGATTGATTGATTGATTTGATTACGATTACTTTGATTGCGCATTTAAATTCTTGATTGTGAGTGATAGGTTAGAAAATTCCCATCTGCATGATATCTTTAGATCGTTAGAGCCTACCTCACTCTAAATTTCATCTGCATGAATTCTTAGGTTAGAAAATTACTCAACTTTGATAACCGAAAGGGCGTCGATGTAAATCTCGGCGTAACCAAGTCCCCGGACCCAAATCTTCGGTTCTCGTAGAATCGAACGGTTTCTCCCGACCGCTCGATAGGGTTCTCGATCATACCCTCCAAGAATTGATCGATGGCGACTCCATATACATGTACACTATGCACATGCCACCCGACCACACTAAGGTCGACCCCGATAAAAATTTTCTTCACATCGCGATTCGAGTAATGGGTCTAGGGAGGGACTCGCGCGCCAAGATCCACTGCCAACCGGGTCGAAAGCGCGGCTCGTTAACCTCACTTAACAACCCCGCTCTAGGAAAAGGGAGGGTCGCGACAAAGGCTTAAAAGCTCAAGTGAGAAAAAGAAGAAAAAGTCTGAAAAAGGAACACCCATGATACTAATAGAAAGTGGAGGTGAGCTGAATGACATAGAGTTCTACCTATATGTTCAATTTATTTTATATTTATGCTACATAATGCGAATTGATGTACTTCTTGTTTTATAATGTAGAGTTGGTTGTCCGAGCAACGCTTGATGAGACTCATTTACTAGATTATTCAAGAAATTCAAATGAAATTTCAAATGCCTTTTGTCCTAACAACATTGGCGGTCCTATAATAAATCTAAATTACCATAATCGGGTGTATCTCTCTGACTTCAACATTTGAACTTCCGTTCTACCAATTTTATCACTTTCAATAATATAGATGCAACCACCATATTTCATGCCGCCGTGGATTATGAATGGATTTTCCCCATTCACTAGACAGGTATTTAGAAGTCCGGGTTAATATTATAATGTTTGGCTGAAATTTGTCGAAAATTATAATGTTATTATTGTTCACGATTTCCGTTTACACATGTTGGAGTAGCAAAATAGATCTCATGAAAACCCATGAAGACATCTCCCGATATCCTGCATCAGAAAAGTGACACTTGTTTATTCCCTACTAAGTAGCAGCAATATTTGATGGCTTGTGATAAGCAGTGACCCATGGAACTGAATTATAACACCAGATGAACGAATTTGGTCTCCAAATGTTGGTCATGATGTGGAATGACTATTTGAAACTTTGACACTACAAAGATTCGGATAGAAAATCAGATAAAAACTATCTCAAAGATGTAGAGGTTAAATAAGACCATCCAGGGAGGTCCACGAGGAATCTCTTAGGCAAAACTACCGACTCATTAGCTATAGCGTCCTAGTCTGACACACCTTATTAAGGCTTGCTTACTAACCACGCGTTTTCTGATTTAATCTTTCATTATACATTGGCGCATGCAGAAGACTGAGTAAAAACAGTATAGACGGTCATACGAAATAAATGCATGACAAAACACCAACTGCGGGCACGCCTAAAAAGAGATATGCCCTTAATGGGTTTTACTAACCAGATAACACACTCAGTAACAAAAAGACACTCGTTGTACAAACATCTAGTTTTATTTATAGACAAATCATTAACCAGTTCTTTACAAAAGTTCAAAGACTCTGGGAGAGCTACAAGATACGATAACTATTCCTGGCCTAACGGCACCCTTGGTGGGCTTCGTCTTCAACATCAACATCCATGAGTTACTCCTTGCCATCGGTATCTCTAGTTAGCTAGGCTAATCTGAAAAATTGTTAATCCACGAGGGTGAGCTCAAGGCTACGCAAATGAACGTTTAACCCAATAGAATGTAAGCACTGAAATCAGAACATGGTATCAATGATCCACCGCTTTCATGCATGTATGAGATGATGTATGAATGAGATTCTTTCGAAGTCTCATATGCAACGCTGGCTCACACAGAGACTGTCCTCGTGGATAACGTTTCCACGGCATCTATCGTCAGAGGTATCCCAGCTCGCATGAAGCGCAGGGGCAATCCCCGAACCAATCAGAGGCATCCTGAATTCCATATCGGCTACACGGGGCATTGTTGGCATTAGCATGACGGGATAATTTCTCGTCTCATGAAATGCCATGATACACACACATAATACAATTTTACCTTTGTCGGCACCTTCTTCGGCAGCACTTTTCAAAAATTCAAAGCAGCAATCATGCATAACATGCGAGATTTCAAGAATGCAATTATATTTTAAAACTATTGACATATGATTCCGACGCCAATCCAATGAACTATAAAAGTTAGAAATCCACTCGCCATTGATCTTTGGACAGACGGAACGACGACGATGGATTGGCTCGGGATGTCCGGCGGCAGGTTAAAGGGCATAACGACGGCAAAGGACGTGGATAGTGGCAGAGTGAAGACAAGAATTTTGACGATCATCCGACGAAATGAACCGACGCCGGAGATTTATATAGGGGATGGATGGCGCGACGAGTCAGCACCCGAAGAGCCACACGGCGACACATGTCGGATACGTGGCACCACCTTCTGCCACGTGTCCTTACGTCTACCACGTGTCCCTCCGGCCCTCCACGTGCTGACACGTGGCCCCTTACGTGTCCACGTGTCTACGTTGTCCTCGTTTGATCTCAATTTCTCATTTATATAGGATTGAGTTTAAATACAATGTGTTTCCTTGTCGTCCCGTCATTAATTTCTAATGCCATTATTCAATCATTGTGAAAATCTATGGCATAATGGTGTAAGCTGACCGGAGGTTTTGGGATCATTACATTAGCCAAGTTCGTGCAATTATAATTTGGAAGATCTGCAATGATACCCAATTGAGAACCAGCCTTCTTAAAAGAAAGAAAAGATAACAACAAGATAGCTAAACATTTGCATCGACAGATTCTTGCATAATCCGCTCATCGCAGACCTGCAGATCCGATGTGGAGAGTGAAAATCGCAAACAGCCTGGATGGAGGACACGCCAATCAAGAAGGGATTGCATCGAAGGAGGAGGGGTTAAGGGTGGACTGATGAGTGCGTACAGCCATTGAAATTGGGAAAATTGGGGTTTTTGGAATCGCGAGCAAACCTTTGTTAGTCGTAATTTTTGCAGGCAAATCAGGGAGAGACTTCACGAGATGGAGCAATGCAGCACCAGCGATCGAGGCCACGGCTCAATCGAGGACCAACCTTCTTGTTAATATGAGAAAAGAAAAAAAGTTAAAAAGCGAAGGAACAGACAATAAGTTGACCAAAGCTGTCTCCACCCCCCCTGCATCGAATATAATACATCCCCGTTGGTTAGACTGAACATGCAGAACATAGTGTGCAAAAGAGAAAAAATATGTAAGACGATAAAACAGTGCTTTCTAACTCTAACTTACACATCAATTCATGAAGTAGCATAAAGGCATAATCACGCCCCTCCTTCTTATGCAGCATATGTATACCACCAAAACCAGCACAAAGAACACAACAAGACACGATGTGGCTATGACAATTTTACCACCATTGGACAAGCTACCATTTTCCCAAAATGGAGGACATGCAGGCAAAGAAGGTATACCACACAAGCCTTTGTTATCAGATAAGCTGGACAACAAAGAATAAGGTTAAAGAGCTATCCAACTTGTAAACTAGGATAGTATACTAGAGAACAAAATACAAAGGCATAAAGGATGCCAAAACTATGGACATGAAAGAAATCATGATACTCAATTGAGCATAGAATTCTTGCCAATAATGAAGTTCATTTAGCACATATGGGCATTAGAAACCATGAAAAAGCAGAAACCAAAAATCAAACACTTGCTAATAGAGATTACACCAAATAAGGAACCCCTAGAAGACAGAGTTCAACAAGAGAACAATCTTAACTATGTAACCATCAACAGTTCAGTAGGCAAGGGATCGGAGAAAGTATAAGCAATTAGACATGGATGCGTTAAAACACAGTCATTTTCTCAAAATGAATTCAGTTGAACTAGTATGTCGCTAAAAGGAAAAGAATTTAGTCGAACCAATACACCTATTGGGGCAAAGTGAATAACCACACCAAAGATAAACAAGAAAAAGGAAGCCAAGCGCAAAGGGTCCATAGACCTTTCTTTCCTATGAACATGTTGCTCGAGGGCTTAAACCGGATCGCTTAAAGGTTCTCAAGCGACGGAGCGAGGGTTGGAGTAGAGAGCCGGTGAATGCAAGAGCAAAGAGCCCTCAAGCAATGGAGCAAAGTCCGGGAACGAGGGCTGGAGCAAAGTGCGAGTGAGCGCCGAAGCAAAGAGCCCTCGAGCGATGGAATGAGCGAAGGTCGGAGCAGAGAGTCAGTGAGCGCCCGAGCAAAGAGCACTCGAGCGACGAAGCGAGCGAGGGTCAGAGCAGAGAGTCGGTGAGCAACGGAACAGAAACACTCGAGCCATGGAGCAGAGTGCAAGAGCGGGGGCGGAAACAAGGGTCGAAGTAGATTGTGAGCGGCGCCGAAGCGAGATAGTCCTCGAGCGACGGAGCGATCGAGCCGAGAGCTAACGAGTGACCCAAAATTTTGAACTTGCTCGGAAGAGGAAGGAAGGGATCGAAGGGTCACGTCTTCTTTCTTCATAAGGAGCAAAAGGAGGAGAGTGAAAAAGCAAGTGTGGCTTTGGTTCGGCTTTGCAAATGGACTTTGGAGGAATGCAAATATCTTTAGCATAAGGAGCTTTGGAAAAATGCAAATAACGTTTGGTAAAAAAGATTTTGAAAAGCAACTTTGGCCGAACTAGGGTTTGGCAAGAAAAATTTGCAAATGAACTTTCTTACAATATTTTTTAAAATAAAATATAATTAAAATAAAAAAGGAAATTCAAACCTAGGACAAAGGTCGGCGTCGAGCCAAATCTAGCGCCAGTCGTGGTCGACCGAGGCCCTTAGGGATCGAGCGACCTCCGACGATGGTCACCCGGCCACGCGACCCTAGCAACTAGGCCCGAGGTCGCGCGACCCAAGAGGATGTCGCCTGCGTCGGGCGGCCATCGGCCTATATGATGGCCACCAAGGGTCGAGTGACTCCCGGCTAGGGTGGCTTGGGCCGTGCGACACCATGCAGCCCGGGCCGGAGTCGCGCAACCCCCGATGATCGTCACTTGGATTTGTACGACCCGGGCATCAACCGCCGGCGAGCTAGTGGCTTGTCGGCAGCCTAGGGTTTCATTATATTTTTATTAAAAAATAGGGACAGAATCAGAATTTGAAAGAAAAAGTGAGGATAATTTTAGAAGAAAAAACCCTAGCTCAATATTTGGCCAAATGCTGAAAGTTTGAAGCTGGTATTGAGCTTTCAGCACTCTCAAAATCAACTTTCATCCTAAAATCCCTTGAAAATTGTTGCCAAATGCCCTGCCTTTTTCCCAAGGGGCTTTGGAGCTCCCATGGGTTTTGGGAAAATTGAACCAAACCCACCCTTAAGTCTAGCATAATTAACGAGGGTAGGTCCACTAAAGGAAAACTTTTTTTAAATGAAAAAGGAAAAAGGAAATTTTCTATGGAGGAAAGCCAGCAAGCTCCATTCGTCTGACGTGGAGCAACGTGTCCACTTTTGATTGGCCAGGGCTCACGGTGATGTGGAGGCACTTGCCTACCCAATATTATCATGTCGAGTTGGCCTTCGCTATTGACGAAAAAGAAAAAAAGGAGATGGCCTCTGCTAGCATACAGAGCATCGAGAATCTCATAAATATGTTGTCGTCCTTCGATGGCGGCCGACGGACTGAGCAAGACTCGTCATCGCCTTCGACTTCCTCCTTGCCCAGGCGGAACAAGCAAAACCCTAATAGGAAGAAACACAAGACGACCACTCTTTTAACTCGAAAAAAAAAAAAAAAAAGCCAGTTCACCGTTGGGCAAGGCTCTGGCATGAGGTACGGTGGTTGGTGGTGGAGGCTTCATGAGCAGGGCTATTGACGGTGGCTGAAAAAGAGAGAAATGCAAGGTAGTGCAGATTAGATAGACAAAGAGACTAAACAGTGAAAACCCCTAAACACGTGGCGAGCGAGCGTTGAATGGAGCGTCCCGTTTATCTAGTAAGACTGACCTACCTAATATTTTTTCGATCCACGAGGGCCATTGGTCCAAGAATCAAGACCTCAATAATGTGGTTATCTTTTAATACTTATTTTTGGAATTTATTGAATATGAAAAAAAAATCTTTATGAAATCGACCCCATCTTTCGAAAAACAATCATCCATGCGTTAAATATCATTGATTGGATTTCTGAATGCAGGTTTGAGACATGAAGTTGAACAGCTCTGCATTATGAATGAATTGTTGGCAGCATGTCATTGTGAATAAATATTGATGCTTCTGTAAATTGCATGCTGATATTGAAATGGAACGCTGCTTTGATAGGATTGGATTTGTCTCCATAAGTTGTTTCAAATGCATCAAAGTGCGCCTAGAACGAGTGTCGTCCACATGTGATGTGGGGTGCTCACCCTTCCCCTGTTTAATCGGGCCACCGGGCGTAGATATTTAAATTTTCTCAATTGACCTATGAAAGCGCACCCCAATGTAGGGAAGGAAAGACTATGGACAATTGTCTATGGGACGAATTTTTGAAATTGCATTATTCATTTCACATTTCGACGTCGATTGCTCAAAAGTAAAAGACATGAAATTATAGATCGCAAGGTCATAAATGGCGAGGCACTATAGTTCCCACCGTGGGATCCGCATAATGACTACTATGCGATGGTATTGATCCATATAGTCTATGGACCATGCAAAATAACCCGAGAAAGAGAGTCCTTGGATACATATAATACTCAAATTAAAGAAATTGAAATTACTCAATTAGTGAATCCGCGTAGCAGATATAGAATATCAGATTGCTCTTTTGATTTGCCATCTTATATAGCAAATACATTTCCACGTCAAGCTTCTCATAATACTCTATTTGAAATAAAGTATTGTCGCGACCTCACCTTCGGCCTCCTTGAGAGGGTCCGGTGGGGTTTAGAGGTATTGCCATAGGTCAATGGCGTGGACTCTCCCAAGTCCTACCTCGCATGACATTGGATTTCTTTTACTGATTAGCAAAACTAAAATGCTATTGAGAGTCGCCACTAGCCTATTAGGGTCGGCTAGAAACCAATCGAGACACGGGAGGGTTATCTCGATTCCTACGCAACCCGAGTTTCTAAGTTCGGGGACTTATTTACGCTAATTAGAAAATTAGCGCCCTTTCGGTACCTAACCGGTTGATATTTCCTAAGGTGACCACACATTCTGCATATTATTTTAAGCTCATCAAGTATCTAACCAATACTAAATGATCATGTATAATGTTTTTCTGTCATTTCGTGTAATTACTTATTTATCCTTAACCTAGTATATAGGGAAAGCGATTAACGGGAAATTTTTCAAAAGACAGTGTTATAAACACTCAATCGGGTAAATATACCAAATAAAGATTAGGATAAGCACATGCAGACCAAATCTATAATGGCGATATTTAAACAAACAATTTCGACTCAAAGGTCGAATTACAACGATTGTCAGACCGGATTGGACATCGGTCTTCAATCAACGCCAATTTAAGGCTTAAAATTCACATTATGGGTAAAAAGGTCAAAGAAACCATTTTTCTAATTTTCTGAAATTTTTCTGATTTTTTTGAATTTTTATTTATTTTTTGATTTTTTTGATTTTTTGATTTTTTTATTTTTTTTTAATAAGGGACCGGGTCCGGGTCGGGTTCTCGGACCCGGACCTGGATCAGGTCATTGGACCCGAGCCGGTCCGGGAGAGAGGACCAGAAACGGGCCCGATTGACACAAGAAATTCAGGTCCATTTTAATTTTATTCTTAAACCAACTGGGCTTGTGATCTCTCCTGGCCCAGCTCCCTTTTTCTTTTTTTTCACGCCAGCCCACTCGAACAGCTCACATAGCCCACGACCAGCTCCTTTCTTGAACAAAATAACCCAGCCCAAATGCATGTCTTTTTTCTTCCACAGCAGCCCACACGAACCAGCCCACTCTCCTTCATTTCATTAGGGCCAGCCCTCCAAGAAGCCCATGACAGCCAACAAAAGAGAAAAAAAACGTGGAGAGGCCGTGCCACTATTCACCGTCTTCTTCCTGTGGTCCCTTTTTCTGCAACATCCCGACGACGACGACAGTAGCTTTTTGCTCACCTTGCCACTACACCGCCAAGACTCGATCATCGCGCCGCCGTGAGGTCTTGTTCACCGCACCGCCGGGATCCACTCGTCGCGCGACTGCCACTGTTCATCGCTTTTTTTTTTTTTTTTTTTTTTTTTTGCGTTTCTGCAATTCTCACTGCACTTACGGCCGTGACCAAGCTTGACGCCACCGCCAGCCTTCGTTCGCCCGCGTCGCCTTCCGTCGAGAATCGTTCACCGCAATGCTACCGAAATCGCGCCCGTTGGGCTTGCTAGAAGCCAACCGGCTCTGTTCACAGGGTGCCGAGATCGCGACACCGAGACCCGACCTCGGCGTCGTCGCCTCCGACTCGAATCACTACTTGCGCCGTCACTGTTCGGAACTCGTACGCCTCAGCTCGAGCTCAAGTCAATCCTGTTTACCCTCGCGTCGCCATTGTTCGGACTCGCGTCGCCTTCGTTCGGACTCGCGTCGCCGAGGTTTCGGACTCGCGTCGCCTTTGTTCGGACTCACGTCGCCTAAGCTCGGACTCGCGTCGCCGAAGTTTCGGACTCGCGTCGCCTTCGTTCGGACTCGCGTCGCCTAAGCTCGGACTCGCGTCGCCTTCGTTCGGACTCGTGTCGCCTAAGCTCGGACTCGCGTCGCCGAAGTTTCGGACTCGCGTCGCCTTCGTTCGGACTCGCGTCGCCTAAGCTCGGACTCGCGTCGCCTTTGTTCGGACTCGTGTCGCCTAAGCTTGGACTCGCGTCACCGAAGTTTCGGACTCGCGTCGCCTTCGTTCGGACTCGCGTCGCCTTCGTTCGGTTTCCCGCACTGGTTTCTACTCAGATCGAGCTCACTTCGGCTCTCTTTTTGTAGATTTCGGGTCCTCGGTATCCAAGATGGGGCGCCGGAGCTCCATCTCGCATTGTCAGGTCTTCTCGGAGGACCAATCGTCCAAAACGATGAGCCGCAGATCACAACAAGGCAAGTGCAGCAGATAAAAGACTATCGTAGGAAAAATGAGTGCAAAACCAGTAGTTTGGAGGAAGAAAATCCATCATGGAAGCTGGGGTACTTCGCTAGAGATGTGGAGGGCACGAACAGGTTGTGGGTAGGGGAGTACATCCAGGTTCAAAAGAAAACCACGCATGCACTATTCATATGAAGACACAATGCATATATGGACAAAGAAACGTCCACCTTGGCTGGGCAAAAGCAAGGAGAAAAAGAACAAAAACTTATCTGGTTAGCGAGTTGAGGAAAAGCGAGCTTCGGGGAACTTCTTGAAGCCTTCTTTTTCTTGTCCTTTTCTTTTTAGAAGCCCCCCTTTCTTCTCTCTTTGACCCAACGCCCCACCTGCTCTCCTCTCCTTCTTTCTGCAGTCCTCGAACGAACCTTTCTAGCTCTCTCCCTTCTCTCTATTTTCTTTTCATTTTTTTGGTCGCCGAACGGAACAAACTTGCTGGAGCCGAACCAAAAAACCAACCCGGGGCCTGCCCTCTCTCCTTCCTTTTATGCACGATGCCTCCTTCCCCAAGTTTTTTTTGTGCGGATGGGCGTGATTCCCGCTTGATGTGGACGTGGTTTGGTGAGAGACCGCGTGCAGTATGCGGTGAAATCGTGAATAACGTAAGTGTGTGCAGGTGAGTGGACGTGAGGGTGGGATATGTTCACGTATGGAAGGGCTGAAGAGAAAAGATTAAAAGAGAGAGATGGGCTGTGGGGGGAGGAAACAAAACAAAGATGGGCTGAAGAGAAATAAAAAAGGGAGATTGGCTGAGAACTAAAAGGAAAAGGTGGGCTGTGGAGAAAATGGGCTGAGGAAGAGAATTGCCCAACTGGGCTGCACGTGGGTGGGATACGCGTGAGAACAAAACAAAGGGCTGTGGGCTCGAGTTTGGGCCTGAATCGAGCTGGCCGGAATTGATTTTTTCTTTTTCTTTTTCTTCTTTTTTTTTTTTTTTAGTTTTCTCATTTATTTTTTTTCTTCTTTTTTTTTTAAGATTCGTTTTATATATATGTTTATATTTTTTGATACTTTTTCTATTTTGCAATAATACAAAAATAAAATAGACGTATTCTTATTTAATGAATAATAATAATAATAATAATAATAATAATAATAATAATAATATGGGATCGCCAAAATTAGGTGTCAACAAGTATCACTCAAATGAAGTTCTTATGACACAAAATGCTGCAAATTTTAAGAAGCCGCTAGCATAACGGTCTGCTGCTCAATGGCAGTGTGATGGTGCTATGGTAGTCACAAATCCTTATTTGAGTAGTGGATGGTTATGATAGCAGTTTTCAAAATTTTATTGCTTCATTCTCGCACATGTCTTCCGCTACATTGTCACCCTTACCATATCTGAACTCACAGTTGTCCACAGGAAAGTAAAATCTCTAAACACAAATTGGGAACCAAACCAATACAGAAGAATATCTCAAATACATATATATATAGACCCCATGACATGTTTGGTACTATTAAACTCCCTTATTCAAACAAATATCATACACAGGACCCCATGTTGCACGAATCCGATTCATGTGAATTCATCCAACACACCAAAAACCCTTGAATAATTAGTTCCTCTGCTTTCAAGGATTGATGTGTATCGTGATATCCAAATGAGTCGTATTCGTGCTAATTTTTCAAACTTTGAGAGGAGTCTCTAGGAGTTCAAGCCTCAAAACAATTTACTATTGTAGAGAGCAAACAATCAAAGAGAAGAAGAAATTAGGGTCGATGCTCCCAAAAACCCAGAAAAAAAATTTGAAAAATCAAACAAGAGAAAGAAAAATGTACCGATGTATGCATCTAAATGGATTTTAACCGTTGATTCCGACGGATCCTATGTAAAATCCATCAGACTCAACGATTCAGATGATGTCGGCGTGCAGACTAATCAAACAGGTTCTTGAGAGCGTTATGTTTCGAACATGGCACGAGCACCAACTCCTTCCCGCTCTCGACTTGGGTGTTCGTCAAATTGTTAGGCGAGGGCGTGGTTGGGTCGCCGCCCGAGGCGACGCCTTGTCTCCTCATGTAGTCCCATTTGTCGACGAAGAGATACAAGAAGGCGATTAGGGAGACTTGGGCGGTGAAGAGGATGTTCCACACCCACGTGGCTCTTGATGTCTTGTCATGAAAGGCCATTATACCTGTGTAGATGTTGATGATCCCCAGAAGCGAAACGGCCGTTCCGAGAATCCAATGCGAGAAGTACCAAGTGCTTCTCCTTTTGGTCCCCCTTCCGTTGATTCATGGTGGGAAAAAAAAAAGTATTAGTAAAGGATGTTAAAATGACACTAGCAAAAGGGATTAAAGGAATCCCAGCTACTTTATTTGATAAGTGGGATGGGGAAGTTCTATGAAAGTCCTTGACATGGATATGCAATCCCTTTGCAATAGCACCTATTTATCGTAAATCCTATAATTTTGTAGGAAAAAAAATTACTAAAAAAGTCATAAACTTATTGTAATTACACTAATTTCATCATAAACCTTTTTCCTTTTTGCTAATTGACCCCTAAAATATTTGACATTTGTGTCAATTCGATCCATCCGGTCAATTTTGATCAAAAATCGCCGACATGGACGTCAATTGTCCTACGTGGCGTGGTCGACGCTGACGTATATAATTTTTAATATTTTTTAATATTTTTATTGTGGATTTTTTTTCTTTTCTTTTTTTTTTTTCCTTCCCTTCTTCCTCCAACTAGTCAGCGGACCACTACGACCAGTCAAAGGCTAGGGACAAGCGAGGTTGAGCCTCTCTAGGGGACAGTGAGGTTGACTTGGTGTGAGGCTTGACCTTGCCTCTGGCTAGTTGCCGTGGTCCGGTGACTAGAGAAAGAAGGAAGGGGAAGGAAAAAATATATAAAAAAAAGGAAAAACAATGAAAGAGAAAAATATGAAAAAATAAAAAAAATTCAAAAAAATTCAAAAATTATTAAAAATTATTCACGTCGGCGCTGATTAGGCCATGTAGGATGGTTGACGTCCTTATAAAAAAAATGGTTAAAATTGACTCGATTGACTAAATTGGCATAAATATAAAAGGTTGATGACTCAATTGACAAAAAAAAAAAGATTTAGTATTGTATTGGTACATTTGCAATAAGTTTAAAACTTTTTTTTATAATTCTCCCATAAAGTTTTACAGTGGTGACATATGATTAGAAATTCCGAGAAAATACAACGAGCTTTTCGATATGTTATGATTGAGGGGAAAACCCCTTTCGTGACAAGCAGCTTTCTTTTTTGCCAAGAAATGTTAGGCTAATACGACCTATTTATGCATTTAAAATTCTAAACCCTTGTATAAGGACTGCAATCGAATCCTAATTTTTTTTAACTTGTGCAATCTAGTCCTAAATATTTGTCGAAGTGTGCAATTCGTCTTTTTCATAGATAGTACTAAAAATTGCATGCATGGCAGCATTAAATTGTATTTCTCAACTTTGATTTAGGATTAATTATTCCAAACAAAAAACTAGGGACTGGACCGTACTTTGTAGTGAAGATATAAGACCAAATTGTATCTATTAAAAGGTCTAGAACTTGATTGCACTTCTACATAATGATGGATGCTTATAATAGAATTTTCCCACTTTATTTTTGTTTAAACTTTTTTGGCGTACATGTGAAAGATGTATGGATCGGTGACATTTGAAAGTGAGACCATGAAACTTAATTACGTCTCTTTTTACGTAAATATATGTAACATACAGTGAATGAATTAAATCAAAGATATCTAATTTGTCTTTTCATATAATCAAGACTTCCTTTCAGTTTTTTCAATCAAGCCATTCAACTTTTTGCTTTCGCTTTGAATGAGTCACTTTGGCAACTTATTATCAATGACCTTTGGGAAAACCGAAAACCAAAATTAAGTGACTTTTTTGATGAAAACTGAAGTAAAATAAGTGACCCTTTTTGCTTATGGCAGACTTCTACTTTAACTTTGACGTCTTGCAGTATTATTTAGGGTGAAACGTTTGAAAAATTGGACAAGAGAAAGCATATTACCTACGGGGTCTCAGGAGTCCAGTCAAGGCTTGTACCCAAATGGCTACATAGAGAATGAGGCCTATTCTCTGATGATGGTTGTCGAATGAATTTTCGAAGGTTTTGATTGATAGTATTGCTCCAGATGTGGCAAGGAGTAGTGAGAGGACCTGTCAAATAAAAGTAATAATAATATAGGCGAGACACACAATGAAGAAAATAGAACGAAAACGTAGGAAATATTTGAACTCATGATCTCTTACTTTGATATCATGACATTTCTCGTGGGATTCACAAACTGTTTTAAAAGTTTTAAGTGTTGTTAAATGAATGAGTGATTTTATACTTAAATATTCTAACAGGCTATTTCATGTTCTCAAAGTTTACCTCTTCAAGATGGGTGCTTTAGTTATAAAAGATATATATTTCTTTTAAATGACACATGCAGCTTCCGTTTGATCATAGGGTCCATGGATTTGTACTGATCATTCATGGAATGCCCTCACTTTAGTGAAAATCAGTGAAGACAACGGATTATTTTTGCATGGAAAGTAGGAGACTAATGTTGATATGTGTCACCACTGCGAGTTTATTCCTCTCCAATAGTGTTTCTTGTTATTCAAGCACTCATTATTGGAGAATGGCTTATAAATAAATCAAAAAATTGCTTTCCACAATTGAAAAGAGGCACAGACACAATGATTAGAGTCATTGGAGACCTTCTTGGTTGGTATGATGTCTAGACAAATCACCATCTTTGAGGACCCTACGATCCTGTTCTATGCAACTGAAAGCATTTTCCTGTCCTCCCAACAACTTTTCTTTTTACCTTGTTCATCAGAAAGCATTCTTGTTCCACACAAATCACTCCCCATAATATCTCAATACCATGTAGAATGATAGTAAAATGCAGCTTAATGGATAATATGTCACCTGCAAGATGACATGAATGTAGAAGAACGCTTTGGCCCGGGCGCGGTTTTCCTCTCTAATGGACAATCGGATTACGAGTATTCCGAGAGGCATTAAGAAACCCATCGATGACCAAAGTAGAAGCCCGTGCATTGCTATGTCCTTGTTTATCTTCGCATTCATCTACCAAAAAGAAGAGATGATCAAGCAAGCCAGCTGCAATCTAAGATAATCGGAGGTCGCGGGGGATTAAAAGGGCCAGCTCAAACGAACGCATACATGATAGAAAAGTACGCACCTTGTGAAGATTTTGGCGAGCGTTCTTGTGGCCTTGAATCTGGTTCGCCTCGCCGGGTTGATGAGCGGCTAAGGGAAGAAGAAAAGCTTGACATGCGGGAACTGCTAAGATTGCCAGCATCTTAGAGTAAAGCTGCATTTCTCTCTCTCTCTCTCTCTCTCTCTCTCTCTCTCTGGGGTTTCAGCTTTTGAGGATTGTGATGAAGATGAAGCCCATCAGTCTACACTGTGAAAGGAAGTGGATGATTGCATAAAGTGCATGTGAGTCCTCCAACTTCTGAAGGATATATAGATAGTCGGTGAAGTATATATTAAGTTCTAGTAGGCCTATAATAAGTGATCATTGATTACTATGAGTATATGCTAGCATAGGGGAGTTTAATGGTGGTGGGTTGGTGTATCCATGAAGATTATGGAGAGAGAAGAATAGAGGTAAATGGGAATGTAGTGTAGTCTGTGGGGCTTGACATTGTTGGACCTTTTGGCAAAGCTTTTCCCAGTTCTTTCTGTCATCTGTGAAAAGACTTTGCAGGCAAAGTATGGTGGGAGAAAGAGAGTCAAAAGTTTGAATGGATGGGGTTGAAAAATGGGGTATTTGATTGGAGTTGCATGCAGCAAACAGATGTCACTATCGATCAAGCAAATGCAAATTTTGAATGTTCTAATTACAAACTTCTTAAATTACAACAACTGAGAATATTTTCCCTCCAATCAAATAGGGTCCTGGTCAATCACATGATTCAGCCTTTAATGTTATTTTTCTTCGTTTTATGTATGCACATGAACTAGGTTTACTTTCCACATTAGTTAGTCTAATAAAAAATATTTAAATCAACCATAGACAAGCGTACACAAGATTTATAGACAAAGTTACCCATAGAATATTCAGAAATATTCTTAACAGACGCGGAGTTAATATAAAAATTTTTTGTTATAAGGAATTTTTCATTTCACATAAAAGAGAGATACATAATTTTAAGATAAAATTAATCACAAAGCATTACAATCCAGTATAAATTTAAAAAATAAATCAATTTGATATAGCCTATAAAGACTCGTTCATTCCACAAGAACTAATTTATCATAACATTATAATATAATTGGCAACCGACCACCGAAACTCGCATAATTATAGTGATGAGCACATGAGACTAATTTTTTGAACGTGAAATTAAGAGGTTTATTAACTACAAGCCGATAGGTCAAATGATGACAAGAGATCCACCATTGTCAGGGTCACATGTCTTCCTCTGTGTCATAATCACCGAAGTAAAGACCCCCATTATCATATGCTCTACGTATGAAAAGATGGGAAGGAAAAGGGTCTCAGATCTTCAATCTGAGTGGGTGGGTATGAGGGGCCCCTATACTTTTGTTTATTCCCCTTTTGTTCTTTAAATCTGTGTGGATCGAGCTAGGTTTCTTCCAAGTGGCATGATCCTATGGATCGTCAATTTTTGCAATCATCATGCGGGTTTTTCTGAGATGACTTGCAAGATGAAGTCCATTACGAACCTGGAAAAGATAATTGTCCAAACTTATCGAATGGATTGAGTATACGTAATTCGTAGAATCAACATTAGTATTCATGACAAACCCAAAGAAAAAACATTTGTATTCAACCATTTACCATGTTGGATATATCGCCATATTCAAATTTTCTTTTAAAAGATCGATTTAATTTTGGATGCATACTCCATTCAATGCTAAACAGTTCAGAATCAAAGTAGCCAAAAAGGATAGGTTAGAAGTAGAAAGGATGATTCTAATGCTGGAGCATTGGGCTCTATTGATCAACTCGCAAGCTCAATTTAGACCCCATCGATTAATCCAGCTGATAATGCGAAAGCATCCCATTCAATGAAAAAATACATAAGTTCCAACTTGATTCCATCAACTAATCTAGCACAATCGATGTTCATTCAAGCAAAGGCAGATCCTTACAACTTGCTTTGATGGGTCAAGAATGAAGTTATCAACATGGGGGCTATCAACCGATTTATCGATTAAGGAGTTATTAATTCTTCCTTGTCGATTACATTTTAAGGATTCATGAGAATAGTTGTCAATTTCGAAACTAATCATCAACATATCGAGGGAAGGCTATTCTAAGCAATTTCCTTGAATATTTGTTGATCTTTCAAGATGGTTATTTTATGTCTAGGTTGGTGAACAAATTTATGAGTCTAAGTTTAATTAGTTTACCATTGGTCAAATGTATCTAGTCGTAATTTTACAAGTCTTAATTGTGTTATAGGTTTCAAGAGTCAAAATTTCGAGTTTTTAGGTGTTTTGTTGCATTTTCTAGTTTCTAGGACTTTAATGTGTTTTCTAGTTCCTATGCCTTTATTAGTTTGGTAGTTCCCATATCTTTAATGTTTGTCTGTTACATATTTCTTAGTCTCTCTATAAACATAGGAGGAATTTTCAATTGTAATCAAAAAACGATTTGATGAATATAGATATATGAGATTTTCCTTTGTGTGAGTTAATATTTTGGAGAGTAGAATACTCCTATCATGGTTTCTTTATCATTGGAGGTGGATTACTCCTTGATGGTGAGCCAAAAAGTCCTATATCATCGGCTTGTGATTATCCTCTAGGCCTTGGTGGTAAGCTTTCCTTTCCTGAAATCCTATAACCTTAGCATGTGGATCTTCCTTTAAGCTTTGATGGTAAGCTTCGTCAATTTCGATCATTGTGGCGCATCCTTTATGCCTTGGTAGTAATCATAATCTATCATGCATTTGCATTCATCCATCAACATCAATCTCCATACACTATGTTCTATCCTCATTTCCTTTCTTTATCACTCAAAATGCATTTGCGCATCCTATGCACGCATCAAGTTGGTGTCGAAGCTTAAAGTTGAACACGTTTTGAGTATTCCTTCTATTACATGTCTTTCATTTGATTTTATTCTCTTACAAAGAAAAAAATAATGACCCAACTTCAAGAGACTTGACTTTGGCGCACAACAAAAGGCATGGTCATGCTATAGAGAATCTCTAGAACAAATGGAGAGAGTCCTCAACTGTCTAGAGAATCTGGTGAGACAAGAGCAACAAGCAAGACGTCCTACTAATGATTGACGTTGATGCGATGATTTAGATACTAGTCAAAACTTTGGTGATGAATCCAGCAACACTAGAAGTAAGTGTAGTGATTTGGATTACCAAGTATGGAGGAGAAGAAGGGGATGCGAGGCGAATGATTGTAAAGTAAAAGTGGAGGCATTGGAATTAGAGGGAAGCTTCAATCCAAATGACTTCATTGACTGGTTGCATGCAATCGAACGAGTTTTTGACGTCAAGTCATACTTAGGTGAAAAGAGAGGTAAGGTTGTTATCTTGAAGTTGAAGAAATACGCTTCTCTTTGTTGGTAGAATCTAAGCATCAGCGATTCAGGGAAGGTAAAAGAAAGATCAAGTCTTGGGAAAAACTCAAGAAGTTGATGAAGAAGAGGTTCTTGCCCGATAACTACCAGTAAGATTTGTTTCGCAAGATAAATTCCCTCAAGCATTGTAGAATGAATGTCGAACAATACATCAGGGAATTTGAGCAACTCATTATGCAGTGCGATGTTCCAGACTTGCAACCACAAATCATTACTTGTTTCCTTGGTGGTTTGAACGGGGAGGTTGCTGACTTGGTTATACAACCATATTGGTCCTTCAAAGACATTTGCAAGCTGACCATAAAAGTCGAGAAACAGCTAAAACATGGCAAGGGCTTTTTGGCCAAGCCTCGAACTGAACGTACAAGTTCCTTTGAGGATTCTTTTTCTAACCAAGCCTATGATGATATATCGGAACAAGAGAAAGAAAAGGAGAAAGCCACGGAGTTTGTTAATGAACTCTCCAAAAAGGTTGACGGTAGTGTTCGAAAGTGTTTCAAACGACATCGTTAAGGACACTTTCATGCCAATTTTCCTAATCAAAGAGCTATGACTCTTCAAGAAATCGAGAAAATTGCTATGGAACTTCAAGAAGTCGAGAATGATTCCAACCAGAAAGGTTCTGAATCCAAAGACCAAGAGAATGCGGTGGAACAAGCTGATAATGGTGAATTATTGGTTATCCAGAGAGCATTACACGACATAATTTCTCTAGAAGTTGATGAGCAAAGGGAAAATATCTTTGACAATTGGTGCATAATTAAAGGAAAAGTTTGTACGATGATTATCAATGGAAGAAGCTACACCATCGTTGCATCGACAACATTAATCGACAAATTGAAGCTGCAAATGTCAAAGCATCCACAATCATACAAGCTCGAATGGCTTAGTAAAGAAAGTGATCTCAAGGTACCAAATAAATCTCATATCATTTTTTATTTGGAAGAATTACCAAGTTCAGATTTTGTGTGATGTCATTCCCATGGATGCATGTCACTTGTTATTGGAAAGACCTTGGCAGTTTGATAGGAAAACTTTGCACAATAGCCACAAAAACACCTACTCATTCAATAAGAGCCATAAACAACTCACTCTTGTCCCTTTAAATTCATCGATGATCCAGAAAATTCAACCTAGGGAGGAAAACACAAGTAAGGAAAGCCTTTTTTTTTAGTAAAACACGGGTTGAGAGAAGTATTTCCAAACAAAAGATTGATTTTTCATTGTTTGCGGATGAAAGCAAAACAAGTGAGAAAAAAGAGTTCCATACACCTTGAATTGCATTCTGCAATGAGTAATCTTAAAGATGTGCTTTCAGCTTTGAAAGATTTCATAGGGGGTCAAGCCGATGTATTATTTAGTTTGATGAAACGGCCGTCTTGGAAATTTTTTAGAATCAAGTTTATTGACAAGAATGGTTATGGTAAATTTGTGGCTTTCAATCTTGGAGATGAAGCCATGATAGATTTGAGGACAAATCTTGTGCAACCTAGGGAGATTGATGCTGGAGCATTGGGCTATACCGATGAACTTGCAAGCTCAACTCTGACCTCGTTGATTAATCCAATTGGTAATACAGGAGCATCCCATTCAATAAAACAATAATGAAGTTACAAGTTTATTTCATTGAGTAATCCAGCACAATCAATGTTCATTCAAGCAAAAGTAGATCATGGTTACGACTTGCTTTGTTTCAAGAATGAAGTCATCAACATGGGGGCTATCATCTAAGTTTTGATTAAGGAGTTGATGATTCTTCCTTACCGATTAAGTTTTAAGTTACCAATTCACTGGCATTGTCGTAGATTTCTAAGCTAATCAACAACATATCGAGGGGAGGCTATTCTGAGCAATTTCCTTGGATATTGATCTTTCAAGAGGGTATTTTTCGGTCTAGGATGGTGAACAAATTTATGAGTCTAAGTTTAATTAATTTACAATTGGTCAAATGAATTTAGTCCCAATTATATGAGTCTTCAATATGTTGTAGGTTTCAAGAATCAAAGTTCTAGTTTCTAAGTGTTTTATTAAATTTTCTGATTCCTCAGTCTTTAATGTGTTTCCTAGTTTCTATGTCTTTATTAGTTGTGTATTTCCCATGTGTCTAATGTTTGGCCATTACCTATGTCTTAGGGACTATAGAGAAAGAATTCTCAATTGCAAGCAGACAATGATTTAATGACTATGAATATATGAGATTTTTCTTTATGTGAGCAAATATCTTTGGAGAGTGGATTACTATCATCCTGCTTTATCTTTGGAGAAAGGATTACTCCTTGGTGGTGAACCAAAAAAACCCTATATACTCGGCCCATGATTATCCTTTTAGGCCTTGATGGTGAGCTTTCCTATCCCAAAGTCCTATATCCTTGGCAGGTGGCTCTTTCTTTAAGCCTTGATGGTGAACTTTGTCAATCATGATCATCATCCTTGGTAGGTGGCACATTCTTTATGCTTTAGTGGAGATTGCTACCTATCATGCATTTGCATTCATCCATAGACATCCATCCCCATACAAATTGTTCTGTCCTCGATTCCTTCATTTATCACTCAAAATATATTTGCCCATCCCCTGCATGCATGAGATTCATATCCTCTTGCTCCGGCATCCTGAGGTTTACTAAATTTGTTTTGTATACATTCATAAATGTCTTTTAGACGCACATAAAGCCAACACAACAAGCATAGGTAAGTATTAGAATAGATGGAAATATATGACAAAGTTTTAAGTCCTCTCGGAAAATATATATTTGGCATTGCTAGGTTTAAGGGTAAATTATAAAAAAAAAAATTCTAAACCTATAACATTTGTATCAATTCAGTCATAAACCTTTTAATTTAGCCAGTTTAGTCCTAAATTTTTTTACAATATGTCAAATAAGTCTTTCTAGCTAATTTTGGCTGAAAATTGCTAACGTGAATGATGATCGTTCAACATGACACGATCAGTACTAACGTGAACAATTTGTATAATTTTTTTTTAAATTGAATTTTTAGGTTTTTTAGTATTATTTTCTTTTTTTTCTTTGCTTTTGTTTTTTTATTGCGCTAGTAAGGGTCACTAGCGACCCTCACCAATCACGAGCCAGGCGGCCCTTGTCTAGATCCGACGAGGGCCTTTTTGCTCTTGCTTGCGGCCGCTAAGGTCCTCAAGGCCATTGCGAGGGCCTTTGCGGCCCCGTTGACCGACCGTGGTGGCGATCCTCGTCCAAATTTGGCGAGGGCCTTCAATTGATCGGCCATGGTGGCAATCCTTCTCCAAATTTGGAGCGCGCCCTCGCATATGACAAGCGTGGCCACAAAGGCCTAGGGTGAAACCATCTCCGTTGCAAGTGGGTCGCGAAGACCCTCACTAGATCTGCGCAAGGACCTTGACAATCACGAGCAGGGCGACCCTCACTCGGGTCGGTCGATGCGGGATTCGCCCCCTCTCTGAAACAAAAAAAAAATAAAGAAAAGAACAAGAAAAAGACAATAATAGAAAATTAAAAAAAAATCAATTTTGTTAAACTTACAAAACTTGTTCACATCAGTGCTAGCTTCAACGCTAGTGTTTTCCCGTTAAAATTAGCCAGAAATACTGAATTAGCAAATTGCAAAAACGTTTAAGTCTAAATTGGCCAAATTGAAATATTTATAACTAAATTAGCACAATTACGATAGTTTAGTACTTTGTTTTGGTAATTACCTCGAGATTAGATCAATAGACATCGATCTCGTTTTCACGTACGACGCGGTGCGTCAATTTTGTGGAAAAATACTAATTTGAAAAATAATTTCCTAAGAAAAATCGTTTGTGTGACCGACAAAAAAAAATATTGTCTAATAAAATATTTAGATATAAATAATTACTGATAATGAAACATTTTAAATTGACTAATCATTTCAAGCAATACAAATTGTTATTTGAACGGAGCCTTAGGGTGTGTTTCTTTGAGTAAAATAAGTTTACGCAAATTAGTTTTTAAAACTTTCAAGCGTTTGATTTGTTGAAAATATGAAAACTATTTACGATCAAATACAACATACATATTTAAAGTTATGTGAATGAATTATCTGGCTTGAAAAGGACATATTTTTTAAAAAAAATGTTTTATCATCAAGTTTTTTTTTTTTTTCAAAGCAAACCAACCTTCAGTCCAGATATCTTTTCATGTTGAATGGATGGTTTGATTGTGGTGGATCCTGAAATATAACAAATAAATACTCTTCAAAGACGGTCAATATCCCAAAGTCACTGATTCTTCACATGCCTCCATGTCCTTTGCCTGATATGGACAATACTTTTTTGTCTAAAGGTCACAAAATGCAATCATTGCATAAGACATGTGGGCCGGCAAAAAGCATGAATGGGACGCTTTTGGGGTTAGAGATATGGAGCGGGGTGATCGAAACAAAGTGGCTTTGGCCCCCCACGGACAACCCAATGAGAGCAGCACTTGATTTCTTCGTTTCAATGATAATGGGCATTGAAAAGAAGCAGTAAGCACTGATGAAAGAGGGGAGCCACATGGTGCTTCTGGGTTCCCTTAACCCCACTAATTAGTCGGTTCTGGGGAGTTTTCAGATTTGTGATTGAGTGCCAGTAGCTAATAAGTTTTGTAAATTAATAGGGTCGCAGCTCGTGGATTTGCGAAACCGCTACTTTTCTTGAGAAAACTGTTTAAAGAATCCTAAACTTATTGCGATTTTGCTAATTCAGTCATAAATCTTCTAAAATTTTCAATTGAATCGTAAATATTTTCATGTTTTGCCAAGTGAGTCCATCCGATTAATTTTGACGGAAAATTGCTGACATGGACAACGGTCGTCCCACGTGATACGACCTGGTGCGACGTGGATAATTTTTTATTAGTATTTTAATATTTTTTTGCATGTTTTATTTTTCTTTATGGTGGCAGGCAAGGTGAAAATAAAAATAATAGAATAAAAAAAACAAAGAAATAAAAAAATATTTTAAAATATTAAAATATTATAAATTATCTACGTCAAGACCAACCATTCCTTCTCGATCAGTCGACTTGACAATTTAAATTACCTCGCCTCGACCCATGTGTTCCAACAAAATATCGCAATTCCTTTTGCTTCGATATTGACAAACGATTGTGCGCGGAGAAAGAAACGACAACTTGATGATTGGGTTGTCATACTGATCAAAATGAGTCCATTGACGACAGCATTTATAATTACCAAAGACCAAGAGCCAAGTGTTTGATTGACAAAGGTAAATGAACAACTGGAGTGGCTGTAAATAAACTGCCGGAAGTGACTAGAAATCATTAGTAAGGAATTAAAGGATATAGACAGAAGCAAAAATCTTGCTCTTCAAGTGTTTGCGTGTGGAGGGACGATTTGAGTGACGGGTGAAATAGAATACTCTCTCTCTCTCTCCTTCTTCCTTTCCATCTTCCATTTCTTCATTGTGTTTTTTCAATTTCCTTTTCTTATTTTCCTCTCGTTTGAAACCTTTTCTCTTTCGATTTAATCTAGATCTGAAAGCTTTGCTCTCCCATTTTGGGAGATTTCTATCTCGATCAAGGCTAGTTTTGAGGTTTTTGTTTGTATGTTTTTGGGATTTCGCTTTTCTCGGGTTTCGTTTTGAACAAGTTCAATTTTGAAGAGGATCATAGAAGCTTTGTGAAGATTTCGTTCCCTCAAGTATCGGATCTATGCTCATTTAACCTTTTTACTCTCTCGGTAATGGTGTTGGAGACGCCAAATATAAGCGTGTACCTCTAAAAGGCAAAGTTGTAGCATCGGATGGAGTTCTTGGCGTGTGCTCGTTCATGAAGATGGATTTGATGATCGGTCACCAATTTTGGTATGAAAAAGTCATAGATGTGCTCTTTGAGCATGTGATTTGTAACTCGGTTCAAATTATCTCTCTTGCGTGTATCCTTCTTGGTCCGTTTTATACTCATTGCCATCCATAACCTCTCCAATGCCTTCGCCGGATTCTCAAAATCTTCTCTTTGGCCCAATCAATGTCCATGGTCGATCTTTGACAAGAAAAAATATATACAAAAGGACAATATAGTGCAATAGGTAACAAAAGATGCACGAGTACAAAAATTTTCCTATTTACATTTTGTATTTATAGTTGGCGGCTATGTGGAATAGGAAATATATCTTTATTACAATGTAGATATGTGTAGGCGAGGCTTGCCCCTGTTGGCCACTTGAGCGGGCAAGCTTTGCCGGCACCCAGTGAGGTTGACCTCGTTGGCCCTAGCATCCGGCCGATCGCCGCCAACAACTGGTTGGAAGAAGAAGAAAGGAAAAGAAAAAGGAAAGAAAATAAAAAAAATAATTTTAAAAATTATTAAATTATTATTAAAAGTTATCCACGTTAGCGTTGATGTACACATCGGCATTGGTCAGTATCCATGTCAAGACCTGCCAGCCAAATTTGGCCGGATGGATTAAATTGGCAAAAATACAAAAGGTTTAGGACTGAATTGGCAAAATTAAAACATTTAGGTCCGAATTGAAAAAAATACAATAAATTTAGGAATTTTTTGACAAATTTTCCAATAGTAGAGGGTCTTTGAGCATTTCCACATACTGGATAAAGTCAATCATATGAATAATGATGGGTAAAGTTAGTACACATAAGACAAATTTGTCTTAAACTAATTTTTTTAACCACGAAAAGTCTTAAACTGGTATGCATGTAACAAATTTACCTCAAATTAATTGTTTTACCACCAAAAATCTCAAATTAGTACATCGGCGACAAATAGAGGTTTACCTTAAACTGGTGCATCCGTCAACTAACAAAAATCATTCGACTCAAGAATTTGACAGTAAAATTAGTGAAAACTAATGGAGGGTAAATGTAACGACATGGGCCCATCACTCGCAAGATATTGTTTGCTTTGAACACACGATCCATACTATTTTGTTTCTCCGAGGGCTGCCCATACAACCCAAGGGCTGCCCATACAACCCTTAGAAAACGTGTCTTGTAAGTTAAGGGGCACCCAACTTTATATAAGCTAGCCCAAGACCTTCCCCCTAAGCGATGAGGGATGAAGAGTGTGCACACCCCCTCCGTGGGATGTCACATACTCTCCCCCTCAACGGCAAAGCGTCCCTGTTGTGCCCTCAAAGAACGCCCACTGCGGCTCACACACTATTGGGAGTTGGCTCTAATACTAGGGGTGAGCAAATCGGACCACCGGGACCGGGTTTGCCCGGATCGGATCGGGATTGGTGGTCCGGTTCCCGGTTCTAAAGAGAGCGGTCCAATTCCCGGTTCTAGGGTCCTAGGACCGGACCGGATCGATCGAATTATTTTCTAGGTCATGCAGACGTGACTCGAACCAACAAGCAAACAACCAAAATTTCAACAATGGGAATTATATCACACAAACTTCCATAGACAACCATCGAGCAACGCTTATTTTGAATCAAACCTGAAGCTTTTTCACCACCCATGAGGGCGATAATACCGAACCGGTCTCAAAATCCACACCATCGATTTGTTGATCCTCCATAGCCGAGCGTTGCAGGCTTACCTTCTTTGTGGGATAAACCTTGACTCGCCACACCTTGAACGTCCGATCATCTGCTCCATGTTAGGAATGATGCATATATTTTTTTAGCATGTGTTCGGTCCAATGGAACCGCCGGGGAATCCGACCGGACCGGTGGTCCAATTTCCAATTCTGGAAAATTGAGAACCGAGACCACCGGTCCGGTTCTCGGTTCTTGAGGGGAGTCGGATCGGAACAGGAACCGATCACCCCTATCTAATACCAACCGTAACGACCTAGGCCCACCACTCGCAAGATATTGTCCACTTTAGACACACAGTCTTCACGATTTTGTTTCTCCGATTGCCGCCCATACAACACGTAAAAAACGCGTCTTGTAAGTTAAGGGGCACCCAACTTTATATAAACTAACCCAAGATCTTCCCCCTGAACGATGAGGGACGAAGAGTGTGTGCACCCCCTCCGCGGGATGTCACAATAAATTTATTACAAATGTATCAATTTCAGGTTTTGGTGGTCAAAAAATAATTTCGGATAAATGAATCACATGTGTAACACTTTGGGGTTTTTCGTGTAACACTTACTACTCCATTTGACGACAAAGCTTATTTGATAATGCAATTAGAATTTAAATCTGAAGACTCTATCAAGTCAAAATTTCACTTAAAGTGGTAAGTAAAGAGGGGTCTAATTTATTTAGCAGAAAATAATAATTGATGGCAACTAGAGTCCTACCAAGATAATTTATTATTATTATTCTAGGTTTAATAAGAAAAATGTGATATTCGTGTATCAATTTTCAATTATCATCGAACTAACCCTTATTGTTATTGTCAGCACTTAAGATTATCAGCACAAAAATCAACATTGAAAGTTTCTAACACTTTTCTTTCATTTCCATAAACAAATTTTAATTGTGAAAAAAAGGTTTCGCTCAACAATCAATTCATCCATATCTTTCTTAATTGTTTTGGTTACTCCATATCATATGCAAGCCCACTGGATTCACAAGCCTTTGAAGACACAAAACGGATTAAAGACCTGTTTGGCAACGATTCTAATCCAAAAAAGTGGTTTTGATTAAAATCATATTTTCTGATTTTGTTCCCTAGATGATTTTTACAAAATCAGAACGCGATGGTAATTGCACAAAATTTTTGTTCTCGAACAAAAATGTGTTTGGTAGTTGCACAAAATTTTTGTTCCCGAGAACAACTAGGTGGCGAGAATTCTTTTTTTTTTAATTTTATCTTTTTTTAAAAAATATTACATTTTTTTAAATTGCAGCCTATTTTTTTATTAATATTTCACATTTTTTGAATTTTTATATTTTGAATTTCCCTCTTTTAAAAAAAATTTAGCCTTTTTTAATTTTAAAGCTTGTTTTTAAATTTAATTTTAAAAAAATGTATTTAAAAAAATTAGTTGTTAGTAAATTTTCAAATCTAATTTTAATTTTTTTAAAGTTCAGAAGTTCATGTGGAAGCCTAAGCGGACTCAATCTTTTTTAAAAGAACCGAACTTTGTTCTTTTTGTAATTCTCAAAAGTTATTCTTTTTTTCAGAATCAATTTTTTTTTTATTCTTGTTTTTGCTCCAAAACTGTTTCCGGGAACGGAATCACAATTATTTATGTTACCAAATATGTTTCTGATCCTTTTTTGTTTGGGGGAACAAAATTAGAATCGTTGCTAAACGGACCTTTAAGTCTCCGTTTGATTCGCGGAAATGTGACATTTTTACAAAATATTTTTCAAAAAGTCATTTTTCACAAAAATGATAATAATTTATGATGTTTGATATAGACCCGAAAATAAACTAAAAAGTAGTTTTGCGTCGTTTGATAAGAAAATTCTAATTTGATTTTTCGCATGGTTGTTTGCCTGGAAATTGTTAATGTGAACGCCGACCGTTTTACGTGATACGGCCTTGTTAATGTGAACGATTTTTGTAAATTAAAAAAAAATGATTTTTAAGTAACTTTTTTATTTTATGTTTTTGTTATATTTTTATTTATTTATTTATTTTGTTTGTTTTTATTTTTCCTTCTTCCTCCACCATAATCAGCCGACGATGGCCATAGTCGAGGTCGAGCTTTGCCAAATCCTGGCAAGGCTGGGCGAGCTCAAGCTCACCAACCTATGTCTATGGCCTTTTGACAATGGACAATCAGCCGAGGAAGAAGGAAAAATAAAATAAAAAAATAAAATAAAAATAATTTAAAGGAAAAAAGGATTGTGAAGAAGGGCAAGGAAGAAAGATAAGGAAAAATGATTTTTTTTTAAAAAAGAGAAAATTATTTTCTATGAATCAAGCGCCGAAAAATTCGAAAAACTTTTTCCTGAATATTATTTTTCATGAAACAACGAAGCCTAAAGCTTATCTCATTGTGATCTTTTTGCTCCCTAACAAACAGAACCTAAAGCTTATCTCGTTCTCATCTCTTTGCAAGCGAGGGTCGTCCCCGCAATCATCAGCTGCATCACGTTCAACTAGTAATTTTGAAGAAGACAAAAAGATTATGAAGCTCGTTGGGCAGTCACGTCCGCTTGATTTGATCAATCATTAAAGCGATTTTAATGACTAAAGTAAACATGGATATAACGTTTGATTTGAAGAAAGAGAGACTGCAAAAATCACAATGATCTCAGCATTGCTCCAAGAGGTGATGCTCACTGCATATATAACATATGATTCAGCCACAATTCCGGTCATCAACATAGGAAGAGCAACCGGCCGATGCATAGCACAACCCTGTCATATCACTGCTCGAGCTCCAGGCTCGGCACCGGAGAGCATCATAATACATGTTACCTACATGCATAACTTAGAACAAAAGCTAACTCCAATCTAGCAAACAACACTTAAACCGGGGAATTTGGTTTCACCAAACCCCGCGTGCGTTACCATTACCTTCACCGGCCACGGCAGCGAGTGCACCCACCCTGAACCACCTAATAAAACTTAAGCAAAGACCAGAAGAAGCGCCCACCATCCAAGGCTGTCGGCAGCAAGTGCACCCACCCTGAACCACCTAATAAAACTTAAGCAAAAACCAGAAGAAGCGCCCACCATCCAAGCCCGACAGCCGAAATGAATCCTGCATTCGCATTCCTGCCGGCCCGCGAAAACCACACCCGCACATCATCAACTACTGGCCCGCAGAGCGAGCTCATGTCGTCACTCCTCGTGTTGTAGTACACGCTGTAGAACGCGATTCGCGTCCTCTCAGCTTTGGCTGTGAAGTTGACACTTGCAGCTTGGAACGTCGAGTTCGAATTCGGGGTGTAATGGATGTTCTCGGCTTGATCCCCAGCAAATGCCATCACGGCAAGCGGTTGTTTGCACTTGTCGCCGGCATGGCCCAGGGCGAATGATAAGGTGTAATCTTTCTCGGGCTTCGTCTCGACCATTTGGGAGATTATGCCTTCCTTTCCTGAAAGGAGCTCGACAGCCCGCTTGCCCTGTGGGACTGAGAAATGGTAGGAGTCGATGTAACGAACTGCCCGGTTGGACTCGACGTTCCAGCCAGGTAGGGATGAGGTTTCCTCGTCGAGGTTGGTGGGGAGTAACACCCCGAGAGATGTGTTCCGGAACAACCACGGACCTTCTTCTAGGTCACCATTCATCACAGCATTATCTGCGAACAACAGGACAGCAAATTATACCAGGGCATGAATGTGGTGGGCTATAGGTTTTTTATGCTTCACAATATCAGATGAGGATGTATGGGCAGGAAAAACAGAAAGGGCGACCTCATTTGTAGGACTATGAATCAGAGAAACTCTTAACATTTTTCTTTCCTGTTTTCATAGAACAATTGTGTATCAATAACAGGAAAAAAAAAGTTGTCATCTGTTAAACTGTTTGGCAAAATAATTTAATGATTGAAGGACTGAGGACTTCCCTTGAACGACTTTGGTTTAAACTTATCAATCGAAAAAACCTGAAAACTAAAACAACTTACTCTGTCAACAGAGCACAAGGCTTACTACCCTAAGATGAGCATGTTCTTCACATATCTACCAACAAAAGAAACAAATGCTCTATGGTCAACACACACCGGACAAAGCACATCACTCTCTCCTTTCTGTAGATGACGGTTTAATGATTTCTCACTTGGGATGATGAGTATCATAAGTTCGACGATATAGTTGAAAACAGGGTAAAATATGTTGCGATTAACTAGGAAGACCTGGCAAATGCCATTCTATTTCTAAAGCGAAGACAACATTAGCGCCTTTTCTGCTTGGTCAGTATTCATTTGAAGTTCTCTTCATCTGGAAAGGATTTTCCTTCCCTTAAGCAAGTGCCAAGTGCAAGAAACACTTCGAGAGCGCTCGATGAAAATTAATCGCACAATGTGCAGCTTTCATTCAGAGCAAACAACAAAATGCTACTTGCCCTACTGATCAGAGGACTGACAATCATGGACAGTGCAAGGACAAAATTCAATGCAGATTTACAATCAAGGGATATTGTGGTTTCTCATCCTAAAATTCAATTCATGAACCCCCAAAATTCACTTGCTTAAGTGAGCTTCTCTCATCCTAAAAAGAGATTAATATATTCGGTTTCGCGTGGTTTTCAATATTTTTTTTAGCTAAACACATTGGCATCTGCAAGTTAGCATGTTACACATTCAGATGGCATCTAGGAAAATTTGTGACTGACCCTCGACTATCCATAAAAGCAAACATGTGCCCTTTGTAAAGAGGAATGAAAATGGCAATAACCTTCGGTTCCCAGTAGAAAAATGAATTGACAGATCAAGTTATTTTCGCATCATTGCAAGTTCCTAGTTGGAGTTTACTGTCATATCCTGTGCAGATGAGTTTGGTATCAATGATTGACCTTAACATTGTTGGGGGACCCTCAAAGACATTTTCATTTTTTTTCCTTCCTTTTTGTATGAATTTTCAAAAGCAAAAGCTCTTTGCCCAAGAAAAGAAGACGTTGTAATTTCACTGTACTAGATTTTGAGCATTCCTAAGCAAGGGCCCAAAATTTCCTCCATCCTGGGCCCACAGATTGACCATGAAACGGATCCAATGCGTGTGTGTATTGTTTTACCTTTGGGCCGATCGGGAGTGAAAAGCTTCTTGATCGCGACGTCGTCGATGATTGGCCCGCACGTCGGGTCGTCCTCCATCCCGGGGTTCCTGAACGCCAGCGTCACCTTGCCGTCCAGCGCCTCGAACGCCCAGGCGTACGGGTCCCACCCCTGCACGCTGTACAGCGTCTGCAGGTCGATGGTCTGCGACGCCGCCGGCGGGACCGACACGTTCAGCGACTCGAGCTGCGCGCACGTGCGCGCCGCGCTGAACGTGACCGAGTAGACCGACCCCTTCTCCACCGCCAGCTCCTGGCTGATCTCGGCGTCGTTGCCCAGCCTCGCCGCGTGCGCGCCCTCCGGCACGATGAGGATCATCCCGCCCTGCTTCTGCCCGGACTCCACCAGCTCGACGGTGCCGCTGGTCTTCCACCCGGGGATGGCCGCCGGCCCGTCCGACAGCACCTCCCCCGCGAAGCCGCCCGACGGGCGCGTCTCGAAGTCACCGTTCACGACCATGCCTAGAGGAAATCGACCAAAAAGTCAATTTTCTTTCAGCGTTATAAATGTTAGCAGTTTAAACACAATGACGAGATTCCCCCGCGGCTTCTGCTGTCTTGTCGTAAGATCATGATCAAGGGTGTCATCAAGGTAACTTCACGGTTCGATTTTTTCCGTCGCGAATTAGCGAATGCTGCCAACGTTTCGGATAAATTAAGGAAAATGAAAAAAAAAGCTACAAAATTTGAAAATAAGAAAAAAATTGATATTATTCAAATGAAATAAAGAATTTCACAATGCATATTTAACCCAAATAAAAGATATTATAAAAAAATGAGGGAAATAAAAAGGAAAACCGAAGACTAAACAATAAAAAAAATGAAAAAAAAGGGCTGGGAGACTGGTGAAGGGCAGCATGGCACTCTGCTCATATACGACAAAAGCCGTGATGAGATGGGAGCTGGAGTGGGGACCAGAACGACCCACAGCGTCAACTCTGTGGGACCCGACCCGAGTACCAACTCAACTGTTCGGGCCCCACTCTCCTTTCAAATCCATAGTCAAAAACCCAACTTTGACCGACAGAAAGGAAGCAGCTCGCCCCCTATCACGGGGACCATCTTCGGTTTTGAGATTTTTTTTTTTTTTGGGAGATGTTATATAATAAAAATCATGAGAATATCACAAATAAAAATAAAAAAATAAAAATCTCAAGAAAAGTGGGGGAAAAATAATCGGATGCCGTGGAGCTTTGCGGAAAGCACATTGGTTTCCTCAATTTAGTGGAAAGGTTGAAAAAAAAAAGCCTCTGATTTGGCGGGAAGTGTTCTTTTTCCCTCTCTTTTTCTTTTGAGAGAAGAGAAGGACCAGTATATATTTCTAACTATAGATGTAATTTGGTACATACGTTAATGTACTTAGTCACTGGTCACAAAATCAAACAAAGGGTCACTTGCCCAAATCGAGTCAAACAATCAAGCCAGAAAAACCCTTATCTAATTGTGTCAATTGAGACATGATCGGATGTAGACAGGGTCTAACCAAGTAATCTAAACCCGAGGAAGAGAATAGATTGCCTGGATCTACTCATTAGCACATAGGACTCGAGGCCAGCTGACGAGACACAATGCGACATTTCATAGCTTATAGCTTAAGGACCACCAACCCCCCCCCAACCGAGATTCGTTCTTAATGGCATGAGGAAAGCACAGATGTTCCCTCCCCTCCCGGAAACTTGTAGAGATGTGACGGTTCATTGCCAAGGCTAGAGGGTGATAACATTGATTTAGCGACGTGCTCGAAAGGGCATCTAGCGACGTGCTCTTTGACAAATAGCCATTGAGCATTGCCTAGTGAAAATGCAAACATACTAAAAAGATTTACGAAAACTTGTTTTTTTTTTTTTTGGGTTAATGACATTGCCAAGAGAGTACAAAAAGTCGGACCAAACATAAATACATTGCTTGTGAGTACCATCACAACTATGACAAAAGACAAAAAGTCCCATTACAACCATTTAATGAAATAATTCGATTTCGTGCTAACCTTGGAGGTGGGTCGGGGTAATCAATGGTGGTCCAGGTGCTCCCATCCTTTATAGGGGCATGGGATCGAATGTGATACTAGGGGCCACATTAGTGCACCCTAGCAACCACGTAAACCTAGGTAGAGCAAGTGTGCTTGTCGAGGAAATTACTTTCTCGGAACATGGTGAGAGAGGACATTATTTAAATAAAACGATAACGGCACAAATGATCCCCAATTTTTACCTGACGTGCAATTCGACCTCTGAATTCTTAATTTGTTCAATGTGACCTCAGAACTTTATTCCAATGCGCAATGTCGTACATGGATTTTTAACTTATTCAAAGTGACTCCTAAACTTTTGGTTTTTATTCAATCTAGTCATTGAACTATGTGAAAATGTTCAATACCATCTCTAGACTTGAATTAATGGAAAGATAATATTGAACATCTTGAATAATCTAGGGACTAAAATGAACAATATCAAAAATTCAAGGACCTGATTGAACAAAATTATAAGTTCAGTGATCATATTGCACATCGGGTCAAACTTCACGGCTCACCTGTGTCATTTTCCCTTGAGTAAATTCATCGAATTTAAATTTCCTGAATGAATTACTTTCTAGTCTTGAGGGGCAACTATAGCCTGCGACTTTTAATTCCTATCTTTCTAAATTTAATTGGTGTAGGTCCAACCAGACAAATTTTAAATATGGTTTTGTGGGCACACATCAATTTAAATTTCTATGATCAGAATTAGAAACAGTGAGCACGGCTAGGGGAGACAGGGAAGACACACTATTCGTGCCTTTTTTTTGGCCTTGGAACGACGCCGTTTTTATCTGTAAACCCTGCTCAAATAGATTGGATTCTACCATCCAGAAATTAAACTCAAAAATTCAATTTCTTTTTTCCTGATAAGAAGGTCAAAATCGAAAAACGAAAGGGCCAGCCGTCTTCGGATACCAACCCAACCTGGCCAGAAATCCCCGTTCTCTTTACCCTTTTTTTTTCCCAAGGCTATTTCCGTCTTTTCAGTCTAAGGTTCTCAAGGAAAAAAGACAATAAAGCGAAAAAACAAGAGAAATAAATCTAGAGAAATCGCGCAAAATGCATGCGTCGAGCATAACAATCATCAAGAAATCGGAACGAAAGCAGCTCCGGAAAGAACACCCAGTTCGATCATCTGGATCAAAGAGAGACGTCTGAACTGGGTGGCACCAAAGAGAGAGACAGAAACGGTACTAAAACAGCAAATCTCACGGGTAAGAAGCAGACATAAAGAGGAATCAGACAATGAGGAACAAACAGGGCGCCCAATGTAGTTCATGGTAAGGGAAAGATCTCAGAAATTGATGAAATGCGTAGAGAGAGAGAGAGAGGGTACCATCTTCGGCCACGATTCCAGGCAGATGATGAGCAAAGAGGAAGAGTAGGAGCGAGACCCATCTGATTTTCTCCGGCATTCCAACCATCTCTCTCTCTCTCTCTCTCTCTCTCTCTCTGGTGTTTGCGAGAGTGGGAGTGTGTAGCTTGATGGTGAGAGTGGGAGTGAGAAAACGAGGCGGGTGAAGACGTCCTTTTATCCGAGATTTCTGGTTCAATCGCCTTCGCTTCACAAAAAAGAGAACTTTGTTGTGGAGTACAACAGGTTTAACTTTATTTGCTTTCTGCTGTGAATTAATGGAGAAAAAGAAAGGTCTTTTGGATATTTAATTGAAGGAAAAAGTCGCTCAAAATCTCAAATTTGCCAACTCTCATATATTCATCCTAATTTTTTTCTTTTTGCGCCGCGAAAATTTTCGAACTTGTACCTACGTAATATATTTACTCTCCATCAAATTCCCGTTAACGAGCACCTTTAAAAAAAAAAAATCTATCTAGACAATGTTGACTTGCACCCGCCCATGTAATTTAGGTGAGATAAAAATGAAATTATTTTAATTGAAAAATCATATGATGAAAATCTTGAGAGAGGATAAATATGTTACATGAGTACAAATTTAAGGCTTTTTATGGTGCACAAAAAAAATTAGAGTAAATGTGTAGTGCATAGTTTGAAATTTTTGCCGCCTTTCTTCCCTTAATTGATTATTATTATTATTATTATTATTGATTTTCGAGGAATAATGAAAATGAGAAAAAGGTCATTTGCAAGTGGGAACAACGTTCGATCATTGGGAGCGGCATTATTGTTTATCTTTTCTCGACTTTAAGGCATAAAAAAAAAAACAACCTCGACTTTAATGGTTTACGTGTTTTGGGAAGCGTGGTCTGTGGGACCCGCCCACCGCCGGATCCTTGTGCCCGTACTAATTAAAGCACCCGTGAAGTTCGACTTCAACATCGATTGTTTACAAAACATGATTTTTTTTAGAAGTAATCTACAATAGAATCATTTAAAAAGAATTAGACCGTATACCTAATGCATTGTCCAAGCATGTCTATTGCCATGAATGTATTACCCAATGTATGCTCAAAGGGCATGTTCCTTAGACTCGTTTGTCTTGGATAAGCATTGGAGGAGCCTATATAGGTTATCGGATCCTTTTGAGTGTCGAGGTTTAACTAAATCGATTGGTGCCAACTCCGATTTGGCATTGAAGTTCCTAATTGTATCTTGATCCCGTATGTTGTTCGAACCTAGGATTTGAGAATATTTTAGGGACCGAGATGCTACTAGCCGATGATCTCCCGGTTTGTAAGATTTAAAGTGCTATAGATTGGCGACTCCATGTGTGACATTAGAAACGAGAGAAAATTACCCAAAAAAGTCATAATATATTGCATTATTGTCAATTCAATCCTAAACCTTTCGAATGAATCAATTGAGTCCTAAACAATTTTCTATTTTGCCAATTAGACCCATCTAGCCAATTTTAGCCGGAAATTAATAATACGAATGTCAGACATCTTATGTGGCATGTCTATGTTGACGTGATTTTTTCTTTCTTTTCTTTTTTTTTTTTCTTTCTTTTTTTGAGAGCCGATAAGAGATTGTATGCCACTGGACGAGGACCTGCGATCCCTTTTCGACTATTAGCACCAACCACTAGGCCATGAACCTTGTCTAATGGCCTCCGCAACCATTGACGCAGCTTGCGAGGACTCACCCTCTTCCAATGGCCGCCGAGGGATTCAACCCTCGCCTAGTGGCTGGCAGAGGTCGCCGAACCCGGGCCGGTGGGGGTCGCTAGACCCTAGTTGGCCCTTAACAATATTAAATTAAAAAAAAATCACATTAGTATTGATTGTGCCGCGTATAACGATCAACGTCTATGTCATCACTTTCCGACTAAAATTGGTCAAATGGATTCGATTGGAAAAATGAAAAAGCTAATGGCTCAATTGACACAATTAAACCGCTTATAATTAAATTGGCAAAAGAGCAATAATTTATGACTTTTTTTATAATTTATCTTTAGAAACGATATACAAGGTTTGAAAGGGTAAGGAAGAGAGGACCCGCCTCTCATGCAAGTGGAAGTCGTGATTCTACTTAATGTCTTCTTGCAATACCCGAGGAAGAAGGTAAGAAGAGAGAGCTCGATGAAAGCCGCTCGGCCAAAATGGAAGAAAAGCTCAAGGTCATTTTAATAACTTGTTTGACAACAATTATGATTTCTAATTCTGTTCCCCGGAGCTTAAAAAACAAAAGATGAGTAACATATTTAGTAACGTAAATGATTCTAATTCTGATTTTATTCCCGAAAACAGATTATTTGGAGCAGAAACAATAATAAAAGAAAAGTTGATTAAAAAAAAAAAAAAAGATTTACTTTTAAGAAACACAAAAAAGAACGAAGGCTCGGTTCTCTCACTTTTTCCTTGACCTAAAAAGGAACAAAGTCTCAATTCAGTCGCTTGTCCGCCGGTCCCATGACCCGCTAGAATCAGAGAATTCAATTTTGCATTTGTGCTCAATAATTATTAAACTTAAATTACAAAAATTGGGAAGAGAAATTGTTCCTAGAAATAGAAATTTCGTGTAGTTATCAAACGCGCTTCTGTTTTGAGAACATAAATTTTGTACGATTATCAAACACATTCAGATTTTTTAAAAATCATCCATGGAACAGAATCGAAAAAAAATTAATTCTAGTGAGAATTGATATTTTGGATCAGAGTTGTTGCCAAACAGGTTCTAAAAAGGAGCCAATGAATTCACCAAGCTAAAGGTCATTTTATAGATCTAAATATTTTTTAACTTTGAAATTGCTAAGAAATTCAAAATACTTGCAGTTACAAGGGATGAAAAGCTATATGGGGCCAAAGATGGCATGTCATCACAAGGAGGAAAAATTTCAAATAAGGAGTCAAAGTGCCTTCATTTTCTTAAATAAATACCCGAAGTGGACATTGTTTCAAACAAAAGCTTGAAATGCCCTTTTTATTTCAAAGAAAGGCCTGGCTAAGGGCATTTTTATCGATTATCCTTTTAAATCCTTTTCTTTTCTTCTTTTCCTTTTTTTCTTTTTGTTTTTCCTTTGTTTTTTCCCCTTCAATCCTCTTCACCATCGGAAAGAGTTGGGCAACTTCGCCCTGCCCATGCCCGGCTTGGGGCCATCGACGCGCCTCTCTAGGCGAGGTCGCACCGCCTGCTCACCTTGTCGGCCGCGAGGGATGGCCTCGCCCCGGCACTTTCGCGGCGACCCTCACCCATAGGAGATTTCCATTGAAGAATAAAGTAAGGGAACTCTTGAAATGAATTTACTAACCAATCTTGAATTTACTTCGAGAAATGAGTTGCCAACTTGGCTTGGTAGCCGCAGAGACGATGAATGATGTCAAAAGACTTGTCAAAGCCGAGAATTTTCTAGCAGGCATGGTGGCCATGAGCGATCAGTTTGCAGCACCAAAAAATTTGGCCAAAGTTCTGGGTGACGGTGGTGTCCGAAGAATCGGCATATCGGGTATGGGAGGAGTCGGCAAAACAAACTCTGTTGAAGAACCCGAACAACTCGTCGGGGACCGATTTCCCGCTGCAGCATTTTGGTGTGGTTACATGGATCACGGTGTCAAAGAAACTAGACTTGAAAGCCATCCAAACATAGATAGCGGATAGGCTGAAAATGGAGGCGAGGCCGGAAGAAAGTGTGGAGAGGATGGCTTAGAAACTTTTCTAGAGACTGAAGAAAGAAGATAAGTTCTCGTTGCGCGTTGAAATCCTTCGACGGGGCTTTCTTGGTTATGGGTTATGGGCCCAAAATGAATATAGCCCAAAAGGGGTTGCTAACGCGAGAATCTTTTATCGAATTTAATCCGTTCATTTTCCGAAAAGGAGTTACGGGTCGATTTTGGATAGAGAGTGTCAAATGTAGTAAATGTCTTTATTAACACAAAAGGCGTGTTACGGACTCTTAATAACTTCGATAATCTAACACGTGCAATAGTCGAGGCGTGCAGCAAGCTTTGACACGACTGCGGAATTAAATCAGCAGGGTCGGACAGAAATGTAGGACACAATGTTGGAATTCAATCAACAACACTAGACCGGGGATTGTAGGACACAATACGGGAATTAAATCAACAGTCTTGGACGAGATGGATGAAGGGTGCAACACCGGAATTGAATCGACGACATCGAACCTAGTGAGCAGATGTCGGAATCAAATCGACGACACACGACTCTGGATATGAAACTCGCCGGAATTGAATCGACGACGGGAATCTGGAAAGCTACGGCTAGACTAGGCTAAAGGCTTAAGAGCTTAGGGACTAAAATGAACAATATAGAAAATCCAAGGATCTGATTGAACAAAATTAAAAGTTTAGTGATCATATTGCATATCGAGTCAAACTTCACGGCTCACATGTGTCATTTTCCCTCGAGTAAATTCATCAAATTCGACGCGTGAAATTTCCTGAATGAATTACTTTCTAGTCTTCGGGGGCAACTATATAGCCTGCGACTTTTAACTCCTATCTTTCTAAATTTAATCGGTGTAGGTCCAACCAGACAATTTTAAATATGGTTTTGTGGGCACACAGCAATTTAAATTTCTATGATCAGAATTAGAAACAGTGAGCACGGCTAGGAGAGACAGGGAAGACACACTATTCGTGCTTTTTTTTGTTTTTTTTGCCTTGGAACGACGCCGTTTTTATCTGTAAACCCTGCTCAAATAGATTAGATTCTACCATCCAGAAATTAAACTAAAAAATTCAATTTCTTTTTTTCCTGATAAGAAGGTCAAAATCGAAAAACGAAAGGGCCAGCAGTCTTCGGATACCAACCCAACCTGGCCAGAAATCCCCGTTCTCTTTACCCTTTTTTTTCCCAAGGCTATTTCCGTCTTTTCAGTCTAAGATTCTCAAGGAAAAAAGACAATAAAGCGAAAAAACAAAGAGAAATAAATCTAGAGAAATCGCGCAAAATGCATGCGTCGAGCATAAAAATCATCAAGAAATCGGAACGAAAGCAGCTCCGGAAAGAACACCCAGTTCGATCATCTGGATCAAAGAGAGACGTCTGAACTGGGTGGCACCAAAGAGAGAGACAGAAACGGTACTAAAACAGCAAGTCTCACAGGTAAGAAGCAGACACAAAGAGGAATCACACAATGAGGAACAAACAGGGCGCGCAATGTAGTTCATGGTAAGGGAAAGATCTCAGAAATTGATGAAATGCGTAGAGAGAGAGAGAGAGAGAGAGAGAGAGAGAGAGAGAGAGAGGGTACCATCTTCAGCCACGATTCCAGGCAGATGATGAGCAAAGAGGAAGAGTAGGAGCGAGACCCATCTGATTTTCTCCGGCATTCCAACCATCTCTCTCTCTCTCTCTCTCTCTCTCTCTCTCTCTCTCTCTGGTGTTTGCGAGAGTGGGAGTGTGTTTGCTTGATGGTGAGAGTGAGAGTGAGAAAACGAGAGGGGGTGAAGACGTCCTTTTATCCGAGAATCTGGTTCAATCGCGTTCGCTTCTCAAAAAGAAGATAACATTTGTTTGGAGTACAACAGATTAACTTTATTTGCTTTCTGCTGTGAATTAATGGAGAAAAAAAAAGGTCTTTTGGATATTTAATTGAAGGAAAAAGTCACTCAAAATCTCAACTTTGCTAACTCTCATATATTCATCCTTTTTTTTTTTTTGGCGCCACGAAAAATTTCGAACCTGTACCTACGTGACACATTTACCCTCCGTCAAATTTCCGTTAATGAGCACCGTTAAAAAAAAATCCATCTAGACAGTGTTGATTTGCACCCACAATGAAAATATTTTGGCTGAAAAATTGTCAGACGAATATCTTGAGAGAGGATAAATATGTTATATGGATACAAATTTAAGGCTTTTTATGGTACACAAAAAAAATTACAGTAAATGTGTAGGGTATAGTTTGAAATTTTTGCTATCTTTCTTTCCTTAATTGATTATTATTATTAGGAAAAAAAGCCATTAAAAATCCTAAACTATGCCTACTGTGACACATTTATTTCAAAATTTTCTTTATGACACAAAAAACCCCAAAATTGTATGCATGTGAAGCATTTATTCCAAATTTATGCTCATGTGACATATTTACCCCAAACTTTTTGTTGTGACACTAAAAACTCTAAACTTACGGGCGTGTGACACATTTATCCCAAATGTTGAGGTAAATGTGTCACACAGATATAAATTTTGGATTTTTTATGTCACAAAAAAATATTTTGAGATAAATATGTCACAGGGGTATAAGTTTAGTATTTTCGATATCACAAGAAAAAATTTAGGGTATATGTGTCACGTGAGCAAAATTTTGAGAATTTTTATGCCTCAAAAAAAAAATTGGAATAAATGTGTCATAGTTGGTATGGTTCAGAGTTTTTAGTGGTTTTTTCCCTTATTATTATTGATTTTCGAGGAATAATGAAAAGGAGAAAAAGGTCATTTGCCGGTGGGAAGAACGTTCGATCATTGGGAGCGGCATTATTGTTTATCTTTTCTCTGCTTTATGGCATTAAAAAAAAACAACAACAACCTCGACTTTAATGGTTTACGTGTTTTGGGAAGCGTGGTCTGTGCGGCCCGCCCTCCGACGGATCCTTGTCCCCATACTAATTAAAGCACCCGTGAACTTCGACTTTAACATCGATTGTTTACAAAACATGATTTTTTTAGAATTAATCTACAATAGAATCATTTAAAAAGAATTAGACCGTATAACTAATGAATTGTCCAAGCATGTATATTGCCATGAATGTATTACCCAATGCATACTCAAATGGCATGTTCCTTAATACTCGTTTGTCTCGGCTAAGCATTTGACGAGCCTATACAAGCTATCGGATCCTTTTGAGTGTCAAGGTTTACTACCTAGATTGTTTGGTGCCAACTCCGATTTGGCATTGAAGTTCCTAATTGTGTCTTGATCCCGCATGTTGTTCGAACCTAGGATTTGAGAATATTTTAGGGACCGAGATGCTACTAGCAGGTGATCAGATTTAAGGTGCTATAGATTGGCAAATCCACGTGTGACATTAGAAGAAAATTACCCCAAAAAGTCATAATATATTGTATTTTTGTCAATTCGGTCATAAACCTTTTAAATGCATCGATTGAGTCCTAAAGAAATTTCTATTTTTTCAATTAGATCCATCCAGTCAATTTTGGTAGGAAATTGATGATACATATGTCGGACATCTTACGTGGCACATCTTTGCCGAGGTGAATGTTTTTTTTTTTTTTACTTTTTTCCCTTTTCTTTTTCTTTTTTATTTATTTTTTTAAGAGTCGATAAGAGGTTGTATGCCACTGGACGAGGACCCGTTATCCCTTTTCGACTATTAGCGCCGGCCACTAGACCATGACCCATGTCTAATGGCCTCTGCAACCGTTGCTATAGCTTGCAAGGACTCACCCTCTTCCAATGGCCGGCGAGGGATTCGATCCTTGCCCAATGGCCGGCAGAGGTCGCCGGACCCCGGCTAGCGGGGGTCGCTAGACCTTGGGTGGCCCTTAACAATATGAAATCATAAAAGAAAATTAAAAAAAATTTCACATTAGTGTTGATCGTGTCGCATATGAAGATCGGTGTCCATATCATCACTTTCCGGCCAAAATTGACTAGATTGACTCGATTGAAAAAATCAAAAAATTAATGACTTAATTGACACAATTAAAATGCTTATAATTAAATTGGCAAAGGAGCAATAATTTATGACTTTTTTGATAATTTATCTTTAGAAATGATATACAAGGTTTGAAAGGGTAAGGAAGAGAGGACCTGCCTCTCATTCAAGTCGAAGTCGTGATTCTAGTTAATGTCTTCTTGCAATACCCGAGGAAGAAGGTAAGAAGAGAGAGCTTGATGAAAGCCGCTTGGCCAAAATGGAAGAAAAGCTTAAGGCCATTTTAATAACTTGTTTGACAACAATTATGATTTCTAATTTTGTTCCCCGGAGTTCAAAGGAAAAAAAAGATGAGTAACATATTTAGTAACGTAAATGATTTTGATTTTGATTTTATTCCTAAGAACAAATTATTTGGAGCAGAAACAAGAATAAAAGAAAAGTTGATTTTGAAAAAAAAAATTACTTTTGAGAATCATAAAAAAGAATGAAGCCTCAGTTTTCTTACTTTTTCCTTGACCTAAGAGGAACAAAGTCTCAATTCAGTCGCTTGTCCACCAGTCCCATGACCCGCCAGAATAAGTGAATTCGATTTTGCATTTGTGCACAATAATTATTCGACTTAAATTACAAAAATTGGGAAGAGAAATTGTTCTTAGAAATAGAAATTTCGTGTAGTTACCAAACGCACTACTGTTTCAAGAACATAAATTTTGTGCGATTATCAAACGTGTTCGGATTCTCTAAAACTCATCCATGAAACGGAACAAAAAAATTTAATTCTAATGACAATTGATATTTTGGATAAGAGTTGTTGCCAAACAGGCTCTAAAAAGGAGCCAATGAATTCACCAAGCTAAAGGTCATTGTGGAGATCTAAATATTTTTTGACTTCGAAATTGTTAAGAAATTCAAAATACTTGCAGTTACAAGGGATGAAAAGTTGTATGGGGGCAAAGATGGCATGTCATCACAAGAATGAAAAATTTCAAATAAGGGGCCGAAATGTCCTTATTTTCTCAAATAAAAGTCCGAAGTGGATATTGTTTCAAATAAGAATAAGGGCCTAAAGTGCCCTTGTTTTTTTAAAGAAAAACCTGACCAAGGGCATTTTTATCATTTGCCCTTTTAAATCTTTGTCTTTCCCTTTTCTTCTTTTCCTTTGTCTTTTCCCCTCCAATCCTCTTCACCATCGGAAAGAGTTGGGCAGCTTCGCCTTGCCCATGCTTGGCCTGGGGCCGTCGACGTGCCTCCCCAGGCGAGGTCGCACTGCCTGCTCACCTTGTCAGCCATGAGGAATGGCCTCACCCAGGCACTTCCGCGGCGACCCTCGCCCATAGGAGATTTCCATTGAAGAATAAAAATAAGGGAACTACAGAAATGAATTTACAAACCAATCTTGAATTTACTTCAAGAAATCAGTTGCCAACTTGGCCTGGTAGCCGCAGAGACGATGAATGACGTCAAAAGACTTCAAAGTTGAGAATTTTCTGGCAGGCCTGGTGGTCATGAACAGGCAGTTTGCAGCACCAGAAAATTTGGCCAAAGTTATGGGTGAGGGCGGTGTCCAAAGAATCGGCATATCGGGTATGGGAGGACTCGGCAAAACAAACTCTGTAGAAGAACCTGAACAACTCGTCGGGGACCGATTCCCCGCTGCAGCATTTTGGTGTGGTTGCATGGATCACGGTGTCGAAGAAACTAGACTTGAAAGCCATCCAAACATTGATAGCGGATAGGCTGAAAATGGGGGCGAGGCCAGAAGAAAGTGTGGAGAGGATGGCTTAGAGACTTTTCCAGAGACTGAAGAAAGAAGATAAGTTCCACATCATATTAGATGATGTGTGGGAGATGATTGATTTCGATTGTCTGGGTGTTCCCCATCCGCATCCAGGTTCCAAGATTATCTTGACGTCTTGGTCTCTCGAGATTTGTCGAGAGATGAAGACCGATGCCGAATTCGAATTCGATGTTTTGAATGACAAAGAGGCGCGGGAATCGTTCGCCGAAAATGCAGGCGACGTAGTTAGGTCGATTTTTTAAACTACCGAAGCTGCCTAGCTCTCGCTGGCGGGGATGAAGGGGAAAAACACATAGGAAAACCAGAAAGAAAAAAGGAAGGGGAAAAAAAAAGAAAAAGGGAAAAGGATTTAAGAAATGACAAATGACAAAAAAGCCATTGGTCATGCTCTTTTTTGAAACAAATAGGGTACTTTAAGCTCTTATTTGAAACAATGTATACTTCATATCTCTATTTGAGAAAATAATGATACTTTGAGCTCTTATTTGAAATTTTCTCTCACAAGAATGAAAAGCTTTTTTTTTTCCTCTGCGAATGAAATATAGGTAATTAGATCTCGGAATTTCTGTTTATAGACTTTCATTTCATATCAAACATTTTGATTTCAAAATATAAGGATTTGACACCATAAAGAGAATATCAAAAGGCTAAAAGAACTGGAGCATTGACTCTAATTTTTCTCCAGAACACTCATAATTTATTATAATCATTAGTCAATCCCAAAGAATTCAGAAGGCACATTTAGCATAATATTGTGAAAAAAATAACGATCTATATTACGTCGCAACATGATAACTTGTTGCAAAAGCTGTTGATCGACCGTAACACCGTATTTTTAATACGTTCATCAATTTACTAACGTTATGAGATATATTATTACTCACCAATGGTTTTTTCCTATATATTATATATAATATTTTAATTCTAATATTGCTATCAAAAATATTGAAACTCATCGGTATGGTTCTAGAATAGCGAAGCTTACGCCTACATTACACACAATAGTACCTAAAATTACTACTCAAAAAATATATAAAAGACCGTTGGGCCATGCGAGTTCTCCAAAAAATTATGACCCATCCCTTTATCTGATTTCGCTCTTACTACAAGATGTTTTTTATTTTATTTTTTTATGTTATTGGGATAGGTGAATTCCTATAGATCCATTCTCCGAAGAAACCGGAGATTATAGTTTTTCATCATCCGGCTCAGACTTCTCAATAGCAGCACCTCATGGGCCAATGGCATAGTAAGGTCGGCAGTAATAGCTGGAACATTGCTTCAAGATTGCATAACAAAGGGATGGCTCTCTTTCACATGTTAATGTGAACTAGAATTTTCATATGAACCCAATCAAGAGCTCTGCCAAATGGCCTGGCGTTATTCGATATTAGGTATCCGTCTAGCTGGCCTAACATTTTCAATATTTTGGCAAAAGGCATGTTCAGTGAAACAGTTCGATTCACCGAATTGTTGGCTTACATCACAGATGATATTACATTGAGCACAGGGAGTCGAAGGAACAGACCCCAGAACCGCCGGACTACCTTGCATCGGGGAAAAGGCTGGTTGGATGATCCTGGCCTAGAAGCGACGTTGTCGACAATGCTGACCATCATTGTGGCTTGATCACATCGGTAAGGTGCCTCACCGAGTGGTTGGCCGGCTCTTCGAACATCCTTCTCATGGTGGCCGCCATCACTGGCTGTGGCTCCGACTCTCTCTTGTATGCTCGTTAGCGATTTGTCTTGGGATACCCACAACATTCCCGCCTTGATTTTGATCCTCCACACTATGAGTGGCCTGATGATTCGGAACGGATAGTGCTATCATTAACTCGAATTTGTGTTGTGTGCCTTATTCACACTCACAGTGGGGAATCAAATTCGTGGTGATCTGGCGCGGTCGAGCCTTGCGGCAGCTGGGCGAGCTAATCGTGGTTGCCTGCTTGTCTATTCCCACGTCCCACACTTACAACTTCTCGGATTGTAAGCTCTGTGATGGAGGAGATTGACAATTGGAGGGCCTGGTTTTCGGAGACGAGCAGGGCCTACTCTTCCAGCTCATCCGAGTTGCCATGTCCATTCGTGAGACGGCGGTGAGAAACCCCATTTCCATTATCCTCAGTACAATCGAATTTCTCATCTGCAGATTGTTAAACCGTCAAGGTTCCAAGCTGAGATTATCCAAATTTCAAGCTGATGCAGAGGTCCATCTAATTCAAGGTTTAATTCCAACAGCTACTCGGTTTTGGCTCAAGGGTTTTTCGTCAAATACCTGCACTACCTGTCCTTTGTTTTTCCTCACAAATAATCCAGAAGACACAGGACTCAGCCAAGAAAACGGCAAAACCAGAAGATACCTCAACATTACTCAGAAATCTTTTCTCAAAATGAAGCAAATGCTCTGTTCACACGCATCTATAATGCACTACCAATCACACCAGGGCAACCACAGAAAGGAAAGAGAAACAAGAAGTCCAAATTGGAACTCACCCACCATCTCCGACCACCCAAGGCCACTAGCAGATTGACCTTGCCGAGGGCGAGGTCAACCTCGCCAGCCATCGGCGGGGGTCACCGGCCACTAGTCGGGGCTCGGTGACCATTGCCGACGATGGTGAGATGGGGTAGCGAGGGCGGTTTCTTTTTTTATTTGTTTTAATTTTTAGCTTATATTTTAGTTATTTACTTTTTTTAAATTTTTTTTAATATTACGTGGAATTTTTTTTGCTGATTGGGATCTTCCGACTAGCCACGTAAGATTTCCGGCTACGCTTACCGGAGTTAGCAGTTGAATAATTATTTTTCAAAAAAATTGGCGCTTAAGTGATATTAAAAAAAAAATGGTACCAAAGTGAACGTTATACATAATTATTGAAACTGTAGGTGTCCTTTTGTTGCAAAATCACACAACATCAATATCACCAACGAGAAATCGGATAGAGATATCTTAGAAAATAGAGACTGGACCCGTCTTTTATATAAATACCCCAACAACGTTCCTCAATTCCAAGCAAAACCCAGGAGGCAAAACTCATCTACAACCTTGTGACACCAAATGGCCGCCTCTGCAATGGCTTTGTCCTCTCCTCTGCTTCGGACCTTCTCGGCGTAGGACGAGTTAGCATGCGCAAGACCGTGGCCAAACTGAAGCCCGTTGCCTCCGGTAGCCCCGTGTTATGGGCCAAACCGCGTCAAGTACTCGGGCCCATTCTCTGGGGAGGTGCCGTCCTACCTCAATGGCGAATTCCCCCGGCTACTACAGGTGGGACACCGTGGGTCTATCGGCCGACCCGGAGACCTTCGCCAAGAACCGCGAGCTCGAGGTCATCCAACCTAGGTGGGCCATGCTCGGCGCCCTCGGATGCATCTTCTCCAAGCCCTTGTCCTGCAACGGGGTCAAGTTCGGCGAGGCGGTGTGGTTCAAGGCCGGCGCGCAGATATTCAGCGAGGGCGGGTTGGACTGCTTGGGGAACTTGAGCCTGATCCCCGCATGGAGCATCTTGGCCATCTGGGCTGCACAGGTAATCCTGATGGGTGTGGTGGAAGGACATAGGGTCGTTGGGGGTCCACTCGAAGAGGTGACTAACCCAATCCACCCCGACGGGACCTTCAACCCGTTGGGCCTTGCGGACGATCCCGAGGCTTTCGCGGAGGTGAAGGCAAAGGAGTTCAAGAATGGGAGGTTGGCCATGTTCTCCATGCTTGGGTTCTTTGTCCAGGCCATCGTGACAGGTAAAGGCCCATCGGAGAACCCGACCGATCATCTTGCTGACACAGTCAACAACAATGCCCGGGCTCATGCCGCCAACTTTGTGCCTGGAAAGTGAAGCGTGCGATAGATCGACACAGTGAAAACTGTGTGGGATTTGGTGTGATCGAATCACATCTGTTTTTAACTTTTTGACATGTGATTGGATTTGAGATAGTTCTTGAAAAACTCAGTGAACTGTGGTCAGAATCGTCCATTTTCATCAATATGATTGTGTGTATGATTAACAATAACATGGAATCGGGGTGATCGTTTCTCGGTATGATCCGGTCCCACTTAGAAATTGGAATCGGATCCATAGGATCGGTTCACAATTAAAAATAGTGCTACAGTACTGAAAGGGCATCATGAGATGTTAATCCCGCTCATCCATGATCAAACCCGGAGGCCTAAGATCTTAGGATTTCATTTGACAAGTTTCTTGACACAAGCATCTAGAGAGTTGACTTTTCCATCCTGTCGAACGCTAAACTTAGGACAATAGCTGGCCAACCCAAACAACCATAGGTCCCCAACCCCACAAAACAACCCCCCGGCTTCGAGATGCTAAATTATTACTTCTATTATTAGAATCGAAATTTTTTTATTTTTTGATGCTTCTATGTGATTAGGAAAAAAAATTGAGAGTTCATTATTTAAATTGCCAAAGTACCCATGAGAAATATGTAATTTTTTTTCGCGTCATATCTCTTGCCTCCCTCACTCGAACGTAGTTACACTAAATAGTTATTTAGGGCATAAATGATAACTATTATGTTCCTATAAATAATTTTTTGTTAGAAATAGATTTTTCTATTTCTATTCCCGAACTAGTTTCTAAGCAAAGAAACACGTTTGATAGTGAGACAGACTTTCTGTTCCGAGAACGTAAATTCGTTTAAAGTTTCTACGATTGCAAAGGAGGTTATGGTTGCGGCGAGAAGTGGAGTTATGTTTGCGGCAATAGAAGTGCGACAACAGCCAACTACCGGCGGCTAGCAATAGGGATGCCAGAGATAAGGATGACGTATACGAGAGAGAGGGAGTGCGTGATGAGAAGAATTTTAATTACAGTTTTTGTTTCAAAAATAGAGAACTTCTCATTTTTGTTATAAATGTATTTTCCAGGCTAAAAATTTATTCCAGGAATAGAATAATGAAATTGCATTACCAAATGAATTTTTATTCCAAACTTGTTCTTGTGAATAGAAAATTGAAAAGAGAGAGAGACGTTATCATACATGCCCTTACTATTTACACCTCATCTTGAAAAAGGTAGGAAAAAGATGCCACTCGCTTTTAGGGTTGGCTTCGCATGAAAGGGCCAGCACACTCTCTTAAGCAAAGGGATGAGTTGCCTTCAAGTAGGAGGTCTAACGACAGCATCCCGACACGTTGTTGCCCAAACGAGAAAGAATATGCACACCACATCACGAGTCCAAATAAAAATACTAGCTCGACAAAAGGAAAAAAACAAATGAATTAAGCACAAAGTAATTATTTACAACACGAACATTACAAAACATTATTTCTTACTTTACCAGAAAAAAACATTACAAAACATTCAAGAAAACACTTAACTTCTTTGTTTTTGAACTTAATTTTGTATATTTTATACACATATTGTTTTGATTTATTTTCAATAGCGGTATTTTGGTTAGGCAAAAAATAGTAATAGTATTAGAAAGAAGTAGGGGTGAGCGGTTTCAAGTTTTTAAGTTCCACTTGGAACTTATCCGTTAGAACATGTTCCTCATTTTTTGGAATCTAGAACCTCGCCCGTATATCCCGGAACCTGGAACCTACCCCCGTCACATGTTCCAGGGTCAGATTTTAGGATACCTAGAAACTTGCCAATTTCGATTTTTTTTCTCCCAAGAACAGATCCTAGTATGTACAGCAGCTTTCTCTAGCTTCACTATCGACTTGCCGACATCGTTAGGCACCAGAGATATTGTTAAGGTAGATCTCTTCGACTTGGGAACCATGTGATGAATGTGAAATTGCGAATTAGATCCATATGTATGAATTGTGAAAATTGTATACTTTCTTTTGCAACAGTAAAATTTTTTCCACTTTCCAGGTTTGATGATATCAATTTCTTAGTTTCTCAATTGCTAAACTTATCGCTTTTGGCTTCATAACATCAATCGCAGCCTAAAGATATCAATTTTCTGAGTTAAGGTACCTAAGTTGCCTAAAAGTGCAACTTGAAGACAACTTTGATCTTGTGCTTGTTGCTTCTCCATTTTCCCGACTTGAACATTGTTCTTACCTTCCCACTTTACCAACTCTCAATAGAGTGTCAGAGTTTCCTCGGAGAGCCACTATCATTTCTGTGCTTCGAAAAGCAACGGGATAAGTATATTATGAGTTTCATAACTTGTGTACGTCGTTGACTTAAGTGCCATAACTTCATTTTCATTCACTTGAGTGCCACAAATTTAAAAAAAGACGTTTACTTAAGTGCCCCTCGCTGAGTTAGCTCATTGGAAATTCGATGTGGACTTATTATAATATTAAACTATCCTACATGGCTCGCCGGTAAACCGAAGTCAGCATTAGAGATGCGAAACGACGTCATATTGAAGAAGAACTTAACTTCTTGAACAAATTGGGGGAAATCGAAAAGAAATCAATTGAAGAACCCTAACCCTAACTCTACGTCCGGTTTGAAACTCTTCATATTGGGAGCTTTACACCTCAATATTCGCAATGGGAAGTAGAAGCGGGAGAAGCGGGTCAAGATTTTAAGAGCAAAGTGAAAATGAAAGTGAAAATTGTCACTATTGTATGCTGCGAAGTCCAACAAGAACAGCTTAGACGCAAGATAATCTCGGGAGACGGTTCCTTGGATGCGCTAATTATAGAGAATGCTTGAATTATGGATATTTCAGGTGGATTGACAGAAAATTTCCAAACCAAACAACGAAGGTGATCTTGCGGCTCTGGATGGATGTCAGGAAGCTCGATCGGTGTTGACTGATGAGTTGGACGATGCTGACTCAATGCAAGCCGAAATCAAGGGTCTGGAAAATTTTGTTAGCCATTTGAAGAAACAAGTTTCAAGGATGAAAATGCAAAGGGATATTTTTGGAGTGTTGCTTGTGTTGTTGTTATTGAGTGTAGTGTGGTTTGTGTTCATGTGTAAGGTCGGTTCTCAAAAGAACCAACCGAGTCTTCCATAGTTTAAGAATAATGAAATGTGTTTTAGTATTTGGAGCATGACTATTAGTTGTTGAATGTTGTTTCCAAACCGATGACCGGTAGTTCAATGGCCTATTTTGAAGTGTTAGTTTAGTGGATAAGGCCATTGTGGTCGATTTTGTGGAAATGGTGCTCTTTATGATTTCATTGAATGAGCAATTGTTGGTTTGGATATTGACGATGCAAGTTGTGAATTATTTTTTGTTTATGAAGGAAGTTAAATGAGTTGCATTAAGTCAGCAACACTTTTTGCGGCAAGAACAGGATGCTAACATTTGTGTTGTATGATTTTTCATTTGTTTTGTGTTGTTTGGTGATGATGAATGAGCTGGTTTTGAGGTGATGTAATTTCTGCATTGTTTTTGGATAAATTTGGGGTTGCAGAATGTGTGCAATAGTTTTCGTAGCAAGAACGGATGCTCTTTGCAATTAGGATTCCATTTGTGTTGGGTGAATTTACTGGTTTTCGGTAGGTTCTATAGTTGTTCAAGTATAGTACAAGTTTTAATAACTTTGCGAATGGCCATGCCGAGTGTCAAATTTTTTTTAAGTGAACACTTAAGTTCATTAACTTGGTAAAAGTGAATAGCTAAGTGCGTCAACTTGCTAATAACTAGGCCTGTTGGTGCCACTTCACGAAACACATCCTGGGGTATTCAACAAATGAATTAACATGATCTCCACATCCAACCTTGGAGTAATTGGTAAACACCAAATGGCATTACATTTACATCAAACTCATCAATTATATAAATTTTAGATCCCAAATAATATTCAAATTAAAACCATCATTTGGTATGTTCATTACATTCATGAATATGAACAACATTGCTGCAACTCATATGACCAGCCAAAATTGTAGCAACCTCTTCATACATACAACCACTCAACAACAAAAACCAAAAGCTGGTGCATCGTGTAAACAGCATTCCCTCCACAACCAAATCATAATCCATACTAAAACATAAACATGCAGCCCCTACAACAAAAACCAATAAAAACTAGAGTACATGGACAGACTTAAACAGAAACAACCTACACAAACACTATAAACTAACAATCCCTCCTCATCAAAATCATTTCCGTTAGTCAATATCAAGAGCCCCAGCACATCCAACTATCTTCAAATTATTCATGAGCCTTGCACTCTTTCGGACCGGAACTCTAGGCACATCATCGGTGGCTCTTGTTTCTTCTTCAACTATGTTAGTTGTTGGACGATCATTTGATCCGGATGGAGTTGATGTTGGGATTTTTTTTTAGCTTTCAAGGTGGTCTTGGTAGTCTTTGCTTTGGAGCTACCATGGGGAGCTTTTTCGATTGTGCACGAGTCGTTATCGTTGAATTTCTTATCAATGCATGTACTTGGCTTCTTGTTCTAGGTGCAACTGATTCTTGAATTGGGTGTCCTTGAGATATCAGCACCTTTGAACTTCTTCCAGGCTACAATACAACCATATAACCTTTTATTAGTTACCATGTCAGCGAAATAACTTATAAATGCATAACACTTACGTAAAAGCTTACATTGAAAATAACCGTGCCAGTATTCATGTCTATCAACAACCCATAGCTATGCTCTCTTATCATTTTCCCAATTATACGATGTGTTTGTCGTGGTGCAGAAGTTTTTGATACCCCTTGAGTTTTTTTCACCTGCATAATAACATAATATAATTACTTAATGAACCAAGTATATACCCTCCTGTGTGTTCAACTTAAATTTCATTGCACCCGATCTTTGCTCCACGTCCGTTGTACACTATTTGACTCGGTTGCCCCCGCGCTTAGTTACGTATCATTGCTTTCAACATTGCCCTGACATGTCCCTACAGGCCGAGTTGGTCTTTTTGTAACCTGCAAAATGGCATAACATAAGTAATCTAATGGAGCAACAACTACATCAAAAAAAGCAAACCACTAGTAAAATAGTTTACTTGAAGTTTGCTCCTCTGTGCCGACCGAGTAGCCCTTGCGCTTTGTCGTGCAACATTACTTCTTAAGGTGCCTTCACTTGCTCGGACAGCTTGACTTTGTCTTTTTGTGACCTGTAAAATGACATAGCATAATTAATCTAATGCAACAAGAAGTAAATAAAAGGTAAAATGACCAATGACACGGCTTACCCGAACTTTGATCCTATGTATCGACCGATTGGTCCCGCACTTTGTCCCGCAACATTACTTTCTCTAGTGCCCTCGCTTACCCCTATGGCCCGAGTTGGACTTTTGGTAACCTGCAAAATGACACAGCATAATTACTATAATGCAACAACACATACATAAAAGGCAAATTACCAAATAAACAGCTTACTTGAACATTGCTCTTCTATGTCATATGTCGGTTGACTTGTCCTCGCGCCTTGTTCCGTACCATTGCTTCTTATGATGCCCTCACCCGCCCTTACAGCCTGATTTTGTCTTCTTTTAACCTGCAAATGATTATCGTAATGCAACAAAAAAAAAAAAAATTGCTTCAAAAGCTTTTAAACGACTTACTTGAAGTTTGCTTCTCTGCGTCGATCGAGTTGTCCCGGCACTTTGTCCTCCACCATCACTTACCCCGGTGCCCTTACTTGCCCGTGCATCATTACTCCAATATGTGTTGTCTTGTTGTCCTTGTTGGGCCTTCTTTCTTGGACAATCGGCCTTATTATGCCCTTCCCATAGCATAGTGAGCAGCGAATTGTTCCACCAACCTTGCTCATTCTATTAGTAGAGAGCTCAATATCTTGCGATCGTCTTTTCTTCTTAAGCCTACCAACTTGCTTCTTCAATAGGAGAGGTTCTAGAGGTTGATGATTTGTTTTCTCCCAAAATTTGTTACTTCTTAGAGGCTGCATCATAAATTGATATGAAGCAAGATACTTGCTTTTCTTGTAACAATGTTGACACTTGATTTTTAATCAGCTTTTCTTTAGAAAATTTTTCAAAAATCCATAAAAATTCACAAAATTGAAAAATCAAATTTGGAAGCCTTGGCGAAGCTTAAGGATCCATTTTTGAACAAAAAATATTTTTCAGTATTTTTCACAATTTTTGATATTTTTGGTATATTAGAAAAATACCCAAAATTCACAAAAAAAAAAAAATAGCATTTTCGGCCTAAAAAATGTGGGAAAATATCCAATATTTTTCTTTTAATTCCCTCTTCATTTTGGCCGTTGAAAAATTGGAAAATTCAACTTGGGGTCACATGAGCCTTCACAAATGTTGACCCAAATTGAGCAAAAAATATCATTTGAGGTATTTCTATTATTTTTCTTACTTTGAGTCGGTTATGACATTTGATTCTTACACCTTTAATTGCATTTTAGTCCAATCAATTTTGATTTTTGAGCGGATTGCAAATTGTGCTTCTTTGCATTTTCAATTTTATCCCTGGTTTCCGATTACATCCAGATTAATCATTTTAAAAGTGAACCCATACACCTGTGAACCTTGACCCATAGGTTTTTCTACATTCTAAATACATTGGTGAAGTCGGATTGGCATTAATTGGTTATTAAGGACCTCAATTAGTCAAATTTACATGGTTAAGCCGAGGTTGAACTTTTGAAAAAAAAAAAAAAAGGAGAAGAAAAAGAAAAAGAAGGAGAGTTGGCCTAGTCAACATAGCATCACGTCCAGAACCATTATTGGTTCTCTCTCTCCATCGGGCATGAACAGAACCAATTCTTTTGGTTCTTCACCCGCACGCCCAAATAAGCGAAAGTGGACCCCTCAAATTGAACGTCATTTTTCGTGCATATCCAGAGGCAAAGAGGAGTTCGTTGGATGGCCCATAAAAAAGGAAGGATAACAGATCCGGAGGGGCGGATAGGGGGGATTCAGTGAGCAACAAAGGCTCGCACGGGGGGATTTAGTTAGCATCTCCAACAAAAAGAGGGAGTTAACAAAACGGACCGAGGAGCATAACGTAACAAAAAGGGAGGAGATCGGAGGAGGTTGGGGAGTGAAGGAGACAGGCGGGGAGAGAACAACGAGAGAGCAGAGAGAGACAGAGGGAGAGGGAGATAACGAGAAAGGAGGATCTTCAACAAACGAGCAGGGGGGGCTCGCTAGAAGTGCTCGTCCGCCATTGAAGCCCGGGCAGCCGAAAAGCTTCAAGCTCGGTTCCCGATCGGCGCAGCGACGCCACGCCGCAAGCACCGGCGTCGTTGGCCTTGTCTCACTCCTACGAACGCGTCGGATACTCTCGCAATCGTCGACGCTCCCGAAACAGGTGAGTATCGTCACCGCACCCTATCCCGGGTTTCCATGGCAACTCTTCAATCCGATCATTTTTCTTCAATTTTTCTGGTTGATTCGAGTCTTTAGCAAGCCCTAAGCTCGCATCCATGTCTTTTTTGCATGGAATCTACTCGAAACCTCACGATTGAACCACGAGAATCCGTGACCTCTCATGAACTCGTAAGCTTGACGAATGCGAAACCGATCCTCGATGATGAACAGGTAAGCTTCTTCGACTTATATTGATGTTATTTGATCAACCGTTTTGAGGTTTAAACGTTGAATATGCGAGATTGAGCTTGTCGCCGGAAATGTGACTGTGGAGGTCTGTTTAGTTTAGTTCTAAGTGGGTTAGGCCTTTGAATCTCATGTGTGTTGATCGGGATTTGCGAGGATTCAGATTCGTGCAAAAATGGTGAGAAAACAGAGGTGTTTTCACATCGGAATAAAGCTTCCGACGAGGCGCCGGCGAATCTCGTCTTCCCCGATCGGACCTTGACCGGTCAACTCGAGTTGACTTGGTCAAGTCTACGTGGCGATGATGTGGCAGCCATGTGGCGGCCACGTCGCCGCGGTTTGTTATAACCGAATAACAAAAAAACAAAATCGATCCGATGGCTGAAATAACGCCACGTGTCGAGATCTATTTTTTCGGAAAATAAAAATGATTTTTCAAAATATTCTGATTTCCTAAAAATATATATATATTTTTTGTGATCACGCGGCCCAGGTTTGGCCGCGTGTCACTATTCCGATCGTTGGATCAATCTTTGAATTTCGGATAATAAATAAAAAAAATCAACATTTTCGAAATAAAAAAAATAGCCCCGATCGGACGGTTGTGAATTAGCCACGCCTTCCGATCCCGACCATAGATTTGATCTAGATATGAGGGCCGTGGAGTAGCCACGTGGCCCATTTGAGACCTTAGATTCTTCCCCTGATCGGAGGGTCAATATTGAGCCACGTGGCACACCCCGAGTCGTAGATCTCATTGTTCGATCGGAGCGTCCGGAGAGCGCCACGTGGCGCAATCTGGGACACACATTTCATTTGGGCGGGAATTTTGAAAATTGAATGAAAAATCTGAATTTTTTTTAAATTAGAACGGAATTCCAAAAGCGGCGTCGTTTTGGCCGAGGCCGATCCGGATCCACGTGGGCCGGGCCGGCCGCTCTTGAGTCATGGGCCGGGTCACCCGATCCGACCCGGAAAATATTTTTCTTTAAAAAAAAATTCGAAAAATGATTTTTAAAATCCAAAAAAATTGGAAAAATCATAGAAAATCCAAAAAAAAAAAAAAAAGGAAAAATTGTAGAAAATTCCTAAAAAATTCTAGAAATTCTCAAAAATTGAGGAATGGCCACAATCAACTGGCCAATCCTATTTTTGAGATTTCTTTTCCCGATCTTTCTAAAATGACATTTTTACCCTTTAAGGGTAATTTGTCTCCGGAAAATTTCAAAAAATTCCATAAAAATGTCGGAAATTAGGAAATTGGTCGGTTTACGTGGCAATCCTATTTTCGACGCTTCTCACTCCAGATCCTTTCTGAAATGATGATTTTGTCCTTTTTGGCAAATTGTCTCCAAATTTTCTCAAAATTACGATTTTGCCCCTCATGGGCGAATCGTTTCCAAATCACTCAGACCTCTTCTTATACTTTGAATGTCCCTTCCCTAAGCTGATAGAGCTATACTAGGAATGCCATGCTGATTTGATGTGATTTATATGCACGTTATGGATTCCTTGATTTGCGTATTTACTTTAATTGATTGTGATTGCTATGATAGTCACTCACATCCGCATGAACTCCTAGATTAGGATCCGTACCCCACTCGTCTGTATGAAATCCGAGATTAGAAAAATTCATTCAACTTAGGTACCGAAAGGGCGTCAATTAAGATAATTGACGTAACTAAATCTCCGAACCCACTTCTCTAGTTCTCTGCGAATCGAATAGAAACTCCCGACTATTCGATAGGGTTTTCAATCGTACCTTCCACGAAACGATTGGTGGCGACTCCGAGGCATGCACTCGTAGCACATGCCACTAGACCGCACCGTAGGTCGATCACGTTATCCTCCGTTGCGATTTGGGTAATGGGCCTTGGAAGAGGCCCGCGTCCAAAGGTCCACACACAACCGGGCCGGAAGGGCGACCCATTAGCCCACGATCTCCCGCCGACGAGATCGAGGGTCGCGACAAACAATTGTCTACATAATCTTCTGCATTGAATTGCTTCATCCGGATGGCACAAATGGCATGACAAGAAGGTATTCCAGTCAATTGCCATGATCGATAGGAACATTTTCTTCTCTCCAATTAGACCACATACTTATCACCATTATTCATTACCTCGAATCCATTGTCCCCATTCCAAGTTGCATGACAAAACCTACTATCAACAATACTCTCTTCCAATTTTCTCATAATCCTAGGCCCACATTGTGTAGGCCAATTTGAACATTCATCTTGTAGCCTTTGCAATATTGTCATCGCCATTAGTTTAATATCTTCTAGCATACCGATAATTGACTTGCATCTAGCTCCTATAATTCTGCCATTGAATGCCTCACAAAGGTTGTTGTTGATGGTGTTACACTTAAATTCTTCGTAGAAGAAGGCTCTACACCAATATTTTGGTTCGGTTTGGAATAATACTTCAAAAGTTTCTAGCGACAATGCAAATAAAGCTTCTTTCCGAATTCTGAAATCTGCCATATTTGTGCTCTTCGCAATTAGCCGGAATTTCCTCTGCAATTGCTCTCCTCCATACTTCTTAGCCCAATTAGCATATATGTGTCGAGCACACATTATGTGCTCTGCATGTTGCATTAATTTAGCAATTCTTGGCACAAGTCCCTACATATTCAACAAGCATTTGTAAGCTACAATTAGTATATGATAATACAAACGCAAAAGTTCAAGAGCAATACCTTTTGTTGGTCACTCATGAATGTCTACCCTCTTCCATCGGTTATGCCAAGGTTAGCCATTAGATTTTTCAAAAACCAGGACTAAGTGTCTTTGTTCTCCACCTTCACAATAGCCCATGCTATTGGAAACATTTGATTGCTCCCATCTCTCCTAATGGTAGCCAATACCTTGCCTTTGCATAACCCATTCGGAAAACACCCATCTAGCCTAACCACTTTCCCGTAGTCAGCTAGGAATCCTTTTCTACATGCATCAAAACATATACACATCCTATTAAAGCGTGTCTCATTACTAGGCAATGGCTTCTCCACAACCTCAACATGAATTCTACTAGGAGGATTCTGGAACCTACATTCCCTAGCATACTTTTAGATTTGTGCATATTCTTCTTTGTAGGTACCCATCAATATACTCATCACCTTGTACTTAGCCCTTTTGCGTTGACTAGTTGAAACATTCACCTATTTGCTCTCTCACTAGTTGTTTCAATTGATGACCTTTAATATTTGGCATGGCTTTAATGGTGTTGAAGAAATGTTAGGCCAACTAGACACTAGTCACTCTGTTATTATTGAAAGCAATACTACAGGTATGCTCCTCCTATAGTGAGCGAATTTGGAATGAACGAGACCTCTTGTTCAATGCATCATATATCTTCCAAGGGCATTTATCTTGTGCACACTTTGCTCGAACATAATCCTTGGTATTTCGGGTGAATTTAACATTTCTCCGTTCACCGATTGAGTACCTCACAATAACATCTCTAAATTGCTTTGCATCATCAAACTTCATTGATATACAAAATACTGGACTTGCACTAGTTGAATCATAAAAGAGAAACTTACTTTTCCTTTTAAGTTGAACTGGAACATAAATATCCTCATCTTCCGAGGTACTGTCATCATTGTCTCTACTTTCATCGTATTTTGTATCATCACCATCAGCCGTAGGAGGTCTGTCATTCCTGTTTTCTGAAGTGCCCTCATACTCGAAACGGTTGTTTCCTCCTTTCTTGATATTCCCACGCTTCTGCCTTGGCTTGTGCCATATCCTCATTATCAATATCACTTGTGCAAAGTGTTTGCGCAAGTGTTTCCTTATCTTCATCATCAACATCCCGTAATGGCAAGTTTATTTTGGTTTCTTCATCAAGTACTGATCCTTCATCTCAACAATGCCACCACCTATCCGAGCTTGCACATATAACTCTAACACACGAGCTATGTGAGAAGCCTCAGCTTCCTGTCATATCAAATCTCCATGAAATGCATCATCGGCTACTTCACTTTCAGTACTAGTTTCCAATACAGGTTTCCGATGTTCATCACCATCATATTCAACATACGGGTAAATGTCATGACCATGCGGATGTTGGTAAACAATATCTCTCACACCATTATCATCGGATAGATGTCTCATATCATTTTTAAGACTTTTACCTGGAATTTTATAGTGTATTTTTCCTACTTTGCATCACCCCTGTTGAACTATATCTTTGACAAGGTCTTTAAATGATAGCCTATCGATGTCCATGAGGATAATATCCATATTTCCCCCTATGTATTCGCACTCTTCGCTAAAAATAAACTTACCACCTTTCCAAACTCTAAAGGCGGTTGTTGTATCACCCATATTGACACCGCATCCAAGGAAAAATAATCATTTAAATAGCAAGAACAATAACACAAGCAAAGGACAATTTTAACAATACACAATGGCAACACTTTCAATAAATAATGAGACAGAGGATAACTTATAATATGTCCCCACAACCACATCACTTTATATAAAGACAACAACTTTAACATTCCGTCCCAACAACGGTAACACTTTGAATAAACAAAAATTTGGGGGTGTCGGTCGGTGCACCCAAAATGACAAGCTTTAACGGCGAACACAATCAAGCACTCACCTTTATACTCAAGCAGCAAATCCTATGTTGAGCGTTCGGTCAATGTCGTTTTCACCACTTTTGCACTCTGTTACCAAGACGATATTGAATAAGATTTCACTCATTTGTCATCATTGAGCAAAAAAACAAGAAATTACTAACCTTTACCCTCTATTGACTCAAGATTCGTTTGCCTCACAAGCCCTCTTTGCTTAAAAGCTTCGAAGGAAGTTGAATGACGGCTCGATTGACAAGGGATACTACATTAATCGACCGAACTTCGCCTTAATATGAGCCTGATCGGAACCGTAATTCGCTTGACACAAAGAGCGACAGAGACAGAGAGAGATTGCGATTTTGCCCTAATTCCAACGGGACAAAATTGATTTTCCCCTAATTTGGTTCTCGCATGAGTACTTGATGCTTGGACGGATGACGTCATTCCCACTATAAAAAGAAATGATGTCGTTTTTTTTCTTACAAGTGGACAACAATTTACACGCTGGATTTCTAGTAATTTATAAAAATTACACGTTGGCATTAAAAAAAAAATATCAAATTTATATGTAGGAAGATTTGTCGAAATTAGCACTCAACTGAATGATTTTACTTTGATGTGGCACTCAAGTGAATGAAAATGAAGTTATGGCACTCAAATGAACGCCGTCCACAAGTTATGGTACTCACAGTGTACTTATCCCAAAAACAACAATAAATATTGTTCTTATAAGAAGAAATTGAAATATTCCATCACGGGAAAGAATGTTTCTTGTTTCTCTTTAGTTGAGAGTAGAGGAAATGCGATCTGAGATTTGAGGATGGGCTTGCAAAAAAAAAAAAAAAAAAGCCCCTTTTTGGGTTACGGTGTCGGTTTGGTTCCATAGGAAATTGGGAATTGGAATCGGAATTGGAACCAATGGTTCCTAGAAAAATAGAACCGGAAACTGAACCTTGGCTCATCGGAACCTAGAACTGGATCAAGAATCGGCGATTCGGTTCTTCAATTCCCGGTTCTATCTTGGAACCATGCTTACCCCTATAAAGAAGTAAATATGAATGTGTCGCGACCCACCTTGATCTCTAAGAAGTATTGAATGGTGAGATAATGGATTACTAAGCTTCCATGAATGGCTTAGCTCTGGCCCTCTTAGATCCATACCAAATCGTAACGGGAGAAAATCGAATTCGATCTTAGTGTGATCGGCAACATGTGTATGTGTGCATGTATAGGTATTGCCAGTAGTCTTTGAAGGTAGATTGGAAATCTTATCAAGCGATCGGGAGAAACCATTCGATTCTATGCAACCAAAGAGTTTAGGTTCGAGGACTCGGTTACGTCGGTGTTTCTATCGACACCCTTTCGGTACTAAAGTTAAGTATTTTTCTAAACATGTCCATATAGGTTTTCAATTCATTTCAAACCTATGAGGCAAGCCAGCACTAAGTGTCCATGCAAAATTTTTTTTTTTATCTTTTTCCAATTTTTAAACAAAATCTAGGAAAATCTAGGCTAAGTCTAAAATACCTAAAAAAATAGGCAAATCACAATCAATGAAATCAAATGCACAGACCCCCCACCCTTCTTTTGGTTGAGTCTTCCCCTCGTCTAGAGTGAGTTGCGATCGCCTCCTCCAATAAGTGGAATAACCTAGGGTTTTATGTGGTTGAGCAAAGTGGCGCGATCCCGAGAGGTAAGAGCTCAAATCCTATGGTGTTAAATATGAAATTTTAAATGATTGATCAATTAGTTCTTGAAATTTCTTTAATCAAACTTGAGGTATTTAAATTTCATTGTCCCTAAATCAAATGTCATAACTGACTCAAAGTAAGAAAACAACAAGAAGGAGGCCAATTTAGTTTTGTTTGGCTTGATTAAGGGATGAAATCCTATGGATTAAGGAAAACTAGGATCCTAATGGAATTTTTCAAAACTGATGTGGCCAAAGTGAAATTAAAATTAAAATAAAATTGCTAACTATTTTTCTAGATTTTTCAGATCATGTTTGTTTTTTTTTAAATTTTTGGCTCTTTTTAAATGAAAAGAAATTTCAAAAATTACGAAAAAATATGAAAAATACTTTTTGGTCAAAAGTAGAATATGTAGGAAAAATTCCAAATAAACACTTGAAGTGCAACCATTTAAAAAAAAGGACTTAAAACTGGATTTTTTTTCAAATAAATGCCCGATGAAGTGGTCAAGTGAGCTTTAAATAAGGGTATGAGCTAGTCGGCTGGCCAAATATTCAATGGTGAACATTTTATGATGACTGAAGTAAAGGCAATTCTGTCCAAAATTTATAATTGACTAAAAACTTAAGAAAATTCCCAATTGAATCAATATTAGGTCATTTTTAAATTTTCACGTTTTCTTATTCCTCTCCCACTGCTCCTCAAGCAAATCGCTACATGCTCCTCGTAGCTCCTCATTTCATCCTCATTGCTCCTAGCCCCCTCCTTGTGAGCTTCGGTTTGCCATCATCTCTTCTTTTCTAGGCTCCATTGTTGACGAGGCTTGGCGTCCACATTTGCCGCTTTGGGCGACCAGGGCGGTGAGGATATGTCTTTTTGGGAGTTGCTTTTGTTGGTAGGTCATAGTAGTTGGAGGCTCGATAACACTTCCATCGATTCATGTGGTAAATGTTCATGCAGTAGATTCAATGGATGAAAGATTTTATGATATCACAGCTAACTGTTCTAAAAGTTTAAGCTGATAGAAGATGGCGTGGTTTAATATTTATATATTCCAACACTCCCCCTCATGCTTAGTCTAGTTTTTTTGCCTAGTACTAAGCATGAACATATTCATTAGGGAGGCAATTAGAGGCTTAGAAAGGTTTGAACTTAAGACCCTGCGTGCGACGTCCTGAAATTTCGACATCGTGAGATAAGCTGGATTCGATGAATTTTAATCGTGAATTCGAGCATGGTAAATAATATTAGATTTTTGAGGATTAAGAGACAATAATTGGATTATCCTGAGATGTCGGTCAGAGAAAGTCAAGCCTAGGTAGTCGAGCCGTCATGTTGTAGTACCGAGAACCTTCGCGCCCGAGCCTAGCCTCGACCGAACCCTAGTTATGAAAATACCAAAATATCCTCGGTCGGTTGTGCCAAATGACTAACCTGTCCTCATTTACCAAATTATCAAAACGCCCCTAGATATTATGCATATACGAGGAAATAATCAATAGTTAACTTGACCTCAAATAGGCCCTACCTCATTAAGTGCCTCTCAAATCACTCACCTCACTCTCTCTCTTCCCTTTCTCTCTCCACTCTTTCTTCCCCCTCCCAAACCGTCGATCTCTCTCTCACTCTCCCTCTCTCTCTTGTTCTTTTGGCCGGCCACACCTCACTGCCACCCCCATCCGCCATTGCCATCGCCATCGCCATCGTGTGCCGCTAGCCTGTCGCCTCTCGTCCTCTACCCATGCTGCCCTCACTGAACCGGTGACCTCGACCCAACCAGCCCCGGCAGTCGCTCTTCGTGCGACCCGTACCTATGACCTCGCCACCGATCGTCCTTCATCGGCATTGCCTTCGTTGTCCGAGCTTAGCCAAGCCCCGCTACCCGTAAGCCCGAGTCCAAGCCGAGCTACCGTGCCACCCGAGGTCATCGTTGCCATCCCCATCCTCAAGCCGCAACTCCGACACCCGCTAACTACCTAAGCCCAAGCTAACCCGTGAGCCCCACCACCTGCGTCGCTACCCTCGGTCGACTCGTCAACCACCTCACCTCGTCGAGTCGAGCCGCCGCCACCCACGAGCAGCCGAACGTCGAGCTAGCCAAGCGGCCCCGAGAGCCCCCAGCTGAGCTTCGTTCATCACCCGCGCCCGTTTGTTGTCGTCGCTTGTTGTCATCGCCATCGTCATCGCTAGACCATTGTTTGTGAGTTAACTCATAATCTCCGATTAGAACATTAATTACGTTTACGCGATAGATTAATTAATGTTAATTATAAATTGGTTAGTTTATCGTGGTATGGTTAGATTAGTGATTATGGTTAAGTTAGTTGAATGCGGTTAGTTTACTTAACCCTGTTTAGTTAAAAGTTAACTATAGTTACTTTATGATTGACCATGGTTAGTGTAATTTACCTAGGGTGCCTTATTTTAATAGTGATTAGAATAATCAAATAAGACCGAATTAGTTAATTATTGTGGGGCTAATTAGCTGAGGTATTCCTAATTAATTAAAGTCGGGATTAATTAATTAATATGAACTTAATTAATTATAATTGGATTAATTAATTACCGTTTTGCTAATTAATCTTAGTCAGAATAATTAATTAATTATTATTGGGTGATTGTCCGGTGATTGCTATATGCCTTGTTTGTGTATATCTATATGAATATGATGATTGATCACCCTTAATAAGATACAAATTTCGGTGGATAAGATGTATTCGTGTGACCATGTGTGAACCGAGTTTTGAACCCGAAAAATAGCCTTGAGCCGAGTTTTGAGCACGATCGTGTATGCATAGGACCAAATGCAAAGATATAAATTGATTTGATTGCTTAGCGTGCTTGTGTGGTCACATAATGCTTACCGTCGCCCGAGGGTACATAGGGACGAGGCCGACACCCTTGGGTACTTGAGGTCGAGCCTGGTATGTTCATACCGAGAGTACTTGAAATCACATGATTTATCATATACCGGTCGCTGCAAGATAGGGGCCGACGCTCCTATAGGAATGCTTGATTGTTAGCCATATCCAGGATACTTGAAACCACATAGCTTATCGGTCGCCATCGTCGAAGGAATGAGACGAAGCCCTATCATGTCGGAAGAGTACCGATTGTTTAGTGTCTTGAGGCCGAGTGGCTGTTAATAATCGGAACACATGTGATGCATTATGCATGAAAGTTGTGATGAGTGTTGTAGTTGTGTGCCTTGGTTTGTGTGTGGTTGAATGCCATGTTGAATACTATATAATGTGTAGACCAAGGTGGGGTAAGCTTGTATGTGATTGATGGTTAATTGTTGAGTTGCCCTTGAGCATATGGTAACTAGAGCGTTGCAAGAGCCGCACGCTATTGATCTGTTGTCACTATGTCCTACATGTTTAGGCCACCCTAAGCAAATAAATGCCCCGCTCCGACGTAGGCGTTAACTTATAGAGATTTTATATCTCACCCATTGTTGTTAATTGTTTTCAAACCAGTAGCCATGGAGGTTTGCCCGGTTCGGTTTGGGGTCCCACTAGACCCGTCTTTTGATATCACGTACCATTCGATTCTAAGTTCGGATCCAGTCTGGAAACATCATGTGATGACCTTCTAGGTAGAGGAGGGGTTAAGGTATTGGTATCCCATCGCTTCAAAGCTTGGTTTGTGGGTCACGGGGACGATCTCTTCGGGTCGATCTGCAGCTTCGAAAGGCTATTGACCGTGCTCTTTAAGATCCAAACCCTAGATCCAATGGACATAGACACCCCGAACGAGGAAGTGGACGACCCGGAGTCTAACCCGATTATGACCCCGAGACATCACTTGGCTACCGTTTGGGAGTCGATGTTGGAGTAGAGACCCTTTTGTTGGAGTTTACGAGGGTGATGTTGGCCCCTCTTGTTGGAGAAGTTTGGAGTTGTAGATATGGAGTTAACCATGCCCCGACCTGGTATCTTTTTGGTGGTCGTAAGGAGCAGCCCTGAAAAGTGAGCTTGTAGATATTGTAGCTTCCTAAGGGTTAATGAATATCTATAAATGAAAGTAGTTTTTTGTTGATGTGTGATTTGATAGCGTACTTTTCTATCCCTATTGCTTAAATTATTGTCTGAGAAAGTAGCACGTTCCGCATGCGCTTAGTAAAAAGATAAAAAAAAAAATGGGTCTATGATGTGCTTGGGACGTCGTCCTTTAATGACCTGAGGCGTTTGGTAGAGTTGTTGCGTACCCGGAGATCGGGGTGTGACATCCTCCTGCTCTAATATCATGAAAGATTTTATGAGATCATGGCCAACTGTTCTAAAAGCTTAAGTTGATAGAAGAAGACGTGATTTAATATTTATATATTCCAACACAATATTACGGAAGATTTAGTTTCTAAAGATTACATTCTTTTTTTTTTTTCTAATATTTAGCGTATCTCTACGATTTACTTTTTATTTTTGTTAGCATATTATCTAGTATATCTTTTGTAATCAGCTAGAGATATTTGGTAGATCTTCTCTTTCCCTTTTTCGTTAAGTGATATGTTGTATAAGTATTTGTATTCTACGTTGAACAATATAGGCAAAATTACGATTCTTACATGATATCAGAGCTAGAGAGCTTAAACATTAGACTTGTATTGTTTACGATATAGCTTCGGAAGCGTCTACAAAAAAGGTGATTAACCCTTTCTCACCATATTATCTCAACACCTCCGACAATCTTGGGAGCATACTTGTTTCATGCGTGCTGACCCGAGATAACTATGCAACATGGTTAAAGGCGACGAGACACGCATTGTTGGCAAAAAATAAACTCAAATTTATTGATGGATCGCTAAAGAAGCCGAATTCATTGGCACCCGAATTTCATACCTGGGACATTTGTAATTCCATGATAATTCCATGGATTTTCTATTCCCTTGACAAGAATATACAAGGAAGCGTGGCATATGCGGAAGAAGCAAAGGTAATGTGGGACGAGATGAAGGAGAGATTCGCTCGGGGTAACGGACGTCGCATATACGAGATCAAAGCTGAGATTGGTCTCCTATAGCAACGAAGACTCTCGGTGGTGGAATATTACACCACACTGAAGGTCTTATGGGATGAACTCAATGACTATGATGATATCCTAGAATGTACCTATGCTGCAGCTACAATGTATGCAAAGAACAAGGAGGTGGAGAAGATCCACCAGTTTCTTATGGTTCTTAATCTTGAGACCTATGGGAATGTTCGCTCTCAAATTCTCAATATCAAGCCATTCCCATCCCTCATTTAGGTTTATTCTATGATCACGCGGGAGGAGCATCAACGATCAATTGTACGAGGAAGGGAAGAGAAGATCGAAGGTGCTGCTTTCTCGGTTGGAAGATTAGGCCCAAAGAAAGTATCGTTTGGAAAACCGGGAAGACTAGCATGAGAAGAGTCATTATTGGGAGTTGATTGGATATCCTCCGAATTAGGGAGCCAAGGCAAGGTGGAAAGGGATGCAAAGGAAATCCTTCCACAGTGATTGTACATTCCGCACAGGCTAGTAGTTCCGACACTATTGTAGGTACTTGTCAAGAAATTTCGAAGGAGACTTAGACAGCAACAACAATTTGTAACGATCAATATCAGCATTTGGTTAGTTTGCTCGTGGCGATGAAACCACCTACTTCGAATGATCAACTTACCGGTAAGGTCTATGGACCTAATGATGTTTCCACCAATTGGATTATCGATAGTGGCGCCTCTGACCATATGACAGGGCAGCTTTTCCTTCTAAATTGATCGAGAAATATCACGGATGGATATCCTATACGAACTCCCGATGGAAAAGTTACTCACGCTATCAAGAGAGGTGATGTTTATTTAAGCCCTAGTTTTATTTTGCACGATGTTCTATATGTCCCAATCTTTAAGTGCAATCTTATTTCTGTTAGAAAATTGAGTTTAGATATGAATTGTTCGGTAACGTTATTCTCTTCTCAATGTGACATACGGGACCTACCCTCGAAGAGATTGATTGGAGTGAGTAATCTACGAGAAGGGGTTTATTATCTTGGATGTATGGGCTCTCATTCAGCCTTTCCAACGGTCAAGGGACAAAATATTGACATCTGGCATCGAAGATTGGGGCACCCATCACGGCAAGCTTTGGATTTGATCACTGGTATTGAAATAAATAAAGAAGGGGCTGATTTATGTGATGTATGTTGTCGTGCAAAACAAACTCGTTCGTCATTTCCTTTAAGTGATAATAAAGCCGGTGGATGTTTTGATTTGTTGCATTGTGATATTTGGGGGCCATATCGGACAAGATCTCTCTTTGGTGCACATTATTTTTTAACCATTGTCGATGATTATAGTCGGGAAGTATGGGTGTATTTGATGAAGGAAAAATCGGAGACATATAGAGTCTCTATTAATTTTTATCATATAGTAAAAATCCAATTTGGTCGAGTAGTTAAAATGGTGCGGAGTGACAATGGCCGTGAATTTCTTTCTAATTCCATGAAAGATTTTTTTTTTCAAAAGTGGAGTTATGCATCGGACATCATGTCCCTACATGCCACAAGAGAATGGGAGAGTTAAAAAGAAAACATCGACACATCCTCAATGTAGCACGGGCACTACGTTTTCAAGCGAATTTACCAGTTCGTTTTTGGGGTGAATGTATATTAACAACTGCTTATTTAATCAATTATATTCCAACTACGTTATTATCTAGAAAAACTCCTTTTGAACTTTTGTTTGGGAAACCCTCGGATTATAGTCATTCGAGTTTTCAATGCCTTGTGCTATGCTCACAAGCTATCAAAGGGTAGAGATAAATTTGAAGAAAGGGCAAGAAAATGTGTATTTTTGGGATATCCATACGACATGAAGGGTTGGAAGGTTTTTGATGGAAATAGAAGAATTATTAATATCTCGTGATGTTGTTTTCTATGAAGAAAATTTCCCATTTGCTCATAAACCTGCAAATGAGGATCAAAACTCTATTCCTCTTTTGACACCAGCTCATGCGGTGGGGCCTATTGATGAGGGGTGGAATCAACCTCGGGGGAGGAAGAAAAGGTTCCAAGTCAAGTTTGTGAAGAACCTGGGTGACAAGTGATACAAGATTGTGATAATACGGTCCAAGTTGAAGAGTAACCCGGTGAGTTGCCGGATGACCAAATCCCGGCCCCAATTCGTCCCGCACGACAAAAAAGATAGCCAGTTCATCTATGAGATTATGTATGCCATACGGTCCAAACGAAGACCCCAACTCCTCAGCCCACTCCATCGATATCTTCGGGTACAATCTATCCCATCAAAAAGTTTATTTCTTATGAATAATTTACTAAGCCTCACATCGCCTTTTTAGCTGCTGTTGATTCCGATATTGAGCCTCGGAATTATACTAAAGATATTAAAAATCCTTTGTGGAGAGAAATGATGGCTGCAAAAATTAAAGCGTTCGAAGATAATAAGACTTGGACTTTAGCAACTTTACGGAAAGGTAAGAAACCCATAGGGTGCGAGTGGGTTTATAAAATCAAGCGTCGAGTTGATGACGGTATTGAGCGATATAAAGCTCATCTTGTTGCAAAGGGATTCACCTAGATAGAGGGCATGGCCTTCCATGAAACCTACGCGCAAGTGGCTAAATTAGTCACCGTACATTGGCTTCTTGCAATTGCATTGTCTTGCAATTGGGAGTTACATTAGATGGACGTCAACAATGCATTTCTCCATAGCGACTTGGATGAGGAAGTTTATATGAAGCTTCCACCGGGTTTCACGACAAGGGGCCTAGATCGCTTATGTTGATTACAAAAGTCCTTGTATGGTCTTCGACAGGCATCTCGAAATTGGTTTTCAAAATTCTCTAATGCATTGAAGGAGTATGGTTTTACTCAATCATTAGCAGATTACTTGTTGTTCACATATTCTCATGGAAACACTTTTCTCATGGCGACACTTTTCTCATTGTGCTAATAAATGTTGATGATCTAATCTTGGCAGGAAATAATTCAATATAGTGCACAACGTTCAAACGGTACCTTGATGAGTGTTTTCATATCAAGGACCTACGTCAATTAAAGTATTTTCTAGGAATTGAAGTAACATGGACGACTTTAGGGTTATTTTTGTGCCGGAGAAGTATGTACTTGACATCTTATCGGAATGCGGCATGCTAGTAGCTAAACCGGTGACTACCCCAATGGAGCAACAACACCAGTTAGCTATAGCTATTGGACCTGCCTTGATAGATCTAAGTCGCTATCGACGATTTGTGGGATGTCTACTTTATCTTACTATCACTCGGCCCGAATTATGTTATTTTGTCCACGTACTTTCCCGGTTCATGCGGGAACTAAAGGAGTAGCATTGGGAAGTAGCTACACGAGTTCTTCAATATCTTAAGCAAAACCCAGGATAAGGGATTCTATTATTAGTCCCAAATTCACTTCACTTGACCACCTTTTGTGACTCCGATTGGGCAAGTTGCCGGATCACTTGACGATCAATTAGTGGTTACTTTGTCATGCTCGGTGGTTATCCCTTATCCTGGATATCTAAGAAGCAAACCATGGTTTCTGGGTCCTCTACTGAAGCCGAATATCGCTCTATGGCAATTGCGACCGGTGAACCGATTTGGTTACGCACTTTACTTGTCTCCCTTGGAGTATTGCACGACAAATCAATGAATCTTTTTGCAACAACCAAGCAGCTTTACACATCGCAGCAAACCCGGTGTTTCACAAAAGAACAAAGTACATTGAGATTGACTGTCACTTTGTTCGCGAACATGTACAATCGGGTGGTATTAGAATCGAGTATATACCCACTGGACTTCAATTGGCGGACATTTTTATGAAGGCATTGAGTTGAAATTGATTTGAATTTCTTCTCGGCAAGTTGGGCATTCGTAACCTCCATGCGCCAACTTAAGGAGGAGTATTATGGAAGATTTATTTGCTAAATATTACATTCTTTTTTTCTAATATTTATTGTATCTCTAGGTTTTATTTTTTATTTTTGTTAGCATATTATCTAGTATATCTTTTGTAATTAGATAGAGATATTTGGTAGATCTTCTCTTTTCCTTTTTACGTTAAGCGATATGTTGTATAAGTATTTGTATTCTCCATTGAACAATATAAGCAAAATTACGCTTTTTACGCTTCTTACAGTGGAGGAGTACAAATTGACGTTCAAAATTACTTGTAGAAGCAAAAGAAAAAATGAGTATGATGAATCCAAAGCGGTGCACACTAATGGCGAACTAGAAATTCGCGGGACAACGGAACTTGGGAAAGAAGAGACGATGGCGAACACGAGCTGAAGCTTGTGCATCAACAACAAGCGAGGAGCGACCGGGATCGACCGAGGAGTGATGAGGAACGAGGGAGGAGCGGGTATCGATTCGCTTGAAGAGAGCAAGGAAGAGGAAGGAGAAAACGTAGAAATTTGATGGAATAACCTAATCTAATTTCAATTTGGGATTTTCTTAAATTTTTACTCAATTGTATTTTTTGAACTTTGTTGTCACTAATTTAGGCCTCGTTTGGTTCAGCATTGGAAATGAGCATTGGAGCTGTAAAGTCCCTTGGCCAAGTACAAATGGTGTTTGGTTCATTTTTTGGCTCACTTTGGGGAGATACAATTGCATCTCAAATGCCCTCTAAAGTCCTTTAGCCCAAAATACCTCTAGAGGTACTTTGGGCCAAAGGGGTTTTGTGAAATGCAACTAATTTTTTTATTTTAATTTTGTCACCTTTGCTTGTTGACCGCTCGCCGTCCCCGACAGCCCGTTGCCGCCGCCAATTGTCGACCGTCGCCGCCGCCGCTTTTTTTTTTTTTCGAAAAGTAAAAATACTTAATAAAGTTCATTATTTCACCAAATAATATTTATGTCAAAGTTGCTTTCCAAATGTGTTTTTAAAATACATTTTACCAAACATTATTTGCATTTTGAAAAAGGCCTTTAGTCCAAAGGTATTTACATTTTCTCAAAGTCTCTTGGTTAAATGCTGAACCAAACAGGGCCTTAGTCGTCGGAAAGTATCCGATGTCCAACATTTAGCCGGCCGGCAAGTTCAAGCCCTTATTTTAGACTAATCAGCCATTTCAAGCTTTTATTTGAAACAAAGTGTACCCTAGATCATTTTTTTTTTTGAAGAAAATTAGTGGAATTCAAGTCCTTATTTAGATTTTTTTTCAAATATATATAGATTATTAAATATTAGGGTTGATCGGTTCAGGGCGGTGGTTTTTACCCTAGAATCAAGAACCATCCGGTAAGGACCAGTTTCGTAAAATAAGAACCGTAAAGCGCCCGCTCGTTCCATGGGCCCACCTGATAATAGTACCATCGGTCCGATCCGGTTTCCGGTCCGATCCATGGAACCGATCCTACCGAGCACCAACATCAATTCCATGTTGTTTGTAGAAACAAAGAAAATGCCCTGTCGTAAGAAAGTAATTAAACTAAAAAAGACAGTAACCAATAAAAAAAAAAGAATGTAGGTATAGAGTTTAAAGAAAGAAATGACTTCATAAAAAGGTAATAACCTTGTTCTTTTCCATGAACCATGAAGTAAAAGGTAGAGATGAAAGTTGGAAGAGATATGTGAGTAGGTATGTCAACGGGCCGGGTCGGGCCGGTCTCGACTAGGCCCAAGGCGGCTTGAAACTAAACAGTACCTAGGTCGGCACGGCCCGAGCCCGAATTACATATGTCCCAACTTTTCGGGTCTGGTCGGGTCGGATTCTTTTTTTTTTTTTTCTTTTTTTTAGAATCAAAAGCATTTGACAAGCTCATCGAATGAAAAAATATAAAAAAAGAAAAACGAAAAGAAAATAAATTAAAAAGAAAACATGGGTGTCAAAAAAGCCGGAGTTGGGTGGTTGGCCCTCGGGCCAGACACCGGGCGAAGCGGGGTGGGGCCGATGGATCTTGGACTAAAAAAAAAAAAAAAAACCGAAGTCGGCTTGGCTCGAGCTTTACGCAGATAGTACCAAAGCCCGGCCCAAAAAGGCCCGAAAATTTGATGAATTTTCTAGTCGGGCCGGGTCGGATTGGGCCGGCTCAAGCTTTTTTGACACCCTACATGTGAGGGAGAAGCGGAGATTGAACTGTATAGAAAGAGAGAGTAGTGTCTACTGAGAGAGAGAAAGAGAGCGTTGGCTTGCTCTAAATTTGGTAGATAACCACGCCAAGGCAACCCACTATTTATATATTATATAAATAGATTCGATCTAAATGGTTCGAATGGGTGGTGTTTGTCCGAAATTGAAAATCGAAACCGTACTTGCCGATTCTCGCCTAAGTAGCACCGATATTGACACGTGACACGTTATGCCAACACGTTATTTATCAAAAAATAGAGAATTCTAATATGTTGGGATACATTATAGTTATAATGTATTTATAAAAATGTCAACGATGAGTTTCCTCTTATTCTTCTTACGTAAGAGATTCACGACTATGTTTTTTTAGTCTAGCCAGGTCTATTAACATTGGGTGGCTGAGTAAATGACATAAAGATGTATATTTTTGATAAATTTACGCTTTAACCCATAATTTAATGAGTAGGTGCCGAAATGAAATGTCGGGATGTTAGACTCGTGTGTCACTCACGTGTCTTAAGTGCTTACCACATGTCGATCATATGTTGAAAAGTATCGGGAGAGTGTCGGAGTGTTGAAGAGTGTCAGAGTGTCGCACACGATATGGAGACCTCCGGAAAATGTTGGTGCTTCTTAGGTTCCCGCAAATTAAAATCGAGAATCGGATCCGTACCTAGTGAAAGTCACCCAAATCCAGCCGGTTCGGTTCAAATGGATCCCAGTTCTTTTGCCCTCCCCTGTTTAAATATACATAAAATGAAAAAGCAAATAGTTTTATTTTGACCCCTAATTAGCCCCATGTCCTCTCCCTTTCGACTCAAAGGCTTAAACGAACGCCTCTGCTCGGTCGCTCACTGCCTTTGCTTGCGCGGTCGTCGAATCGCAACACGCAGCGACACACTCGCGCAACCCTCGGCGTCGTCGGAGTCGGACCTCAGGTAACCCCAACAATCCGATCGTCGCTCTCCTTCTCGTGCCCTATCTCGGCGATCCTCTCCCTATGTCTCGTCGTGTGTTTCTCTCTCGTTGCCACCCCTGGCGACCTTGTTTCCCAGCAAATTTGATTCCTGCTACACTGCAATGGTGTTCGCCTTTTTCTCTCAATTCTTTTTTGTGGTTCTGATGCACAACTACCAAAGTACATAGACATGAATTCGACTTTTACCTGACTGTCCAATCCTTCCTGGAGATCTATGATGGTTCACCTTTGCTGATGTATTGACAATTACTCGTGGCTGAGTTTCGCTTTGCCTCTATGTTGACTGGATTGATTTCGCAGAAAAAATTGGTAGAAATCGGCTTCAATAGAGTGGTGACAGAAGTCCAAGAAGAAGATGGGTACTTCAACGGCACTTCGAGACCTACAGCGGGATCTCGAGAACAAGGCTAATGACTTGAGCAAACTCCAGAAAGGCAAATGCTCCAATAATTTATGGATATGTTCATATGTGTATTGGTAATTTCTCAATGGCATATGATGCCTTAACTGTGAATGAAATTTCACCAGACATTGCCAAGAATCACCAAGTGAGGAAGAAGTACACTATCCAGCTTGGGGAGAATGAGCTCGTCCTTAAGGTCCTTCTATTTTCTTTTCAAGTATTGTAATTTTTCGAAGAGATGAGGATAAGAGAATGGGAAGTTATGAATAATGATGAGACTAGTATGGTGTATATATTTGGTTCTAGTAGCAAGCTACAACTTGAATAGATGCATGTTTTAACTGTTTCACTGGGATTTTTTTTTTCGGTTGTTAATTCATGGTAATCTCTAATTGGGTTTGCTGGTCCTGGTAGGAGTTGGATTTGCTTAGTGAAGACGCGAATGTGTACAAGATGATTGGTCCTGTACTTGTGAAGCAGGATCTGGCAGAAGCAAATGCAAACGTGCGCAAGAGAATTGATTATATCTCTGCTGAACTGTATGTTAATTGACGTCACCTGGTTTCTTGTTGCTACTGTGATCTTATCATGGCATCATTGTTGTACCAGTTCACATGATCTAGACTAGAGACGCGTCCATTTGTGTCTGTGTGTAGTTGATTTTAAGGTTTTGAATATTTCATTGTCTAATTCTAATTTAAAATTCACCCAGTTGCTTTATATTGTTTAGAGTGTATTATTTTGAAAAAGCTATAAATCATAGCGAGACTATGTCACGAAGTAGACAGAGAGTGTGGCATATATGTAGATAGAGACTGAATAGTAAAGTTTGAGGAGAGCTAGAGCATTTAACTTACATTGGTATGCTTCTTAACTTAAAATAACCACTTACTGCTTTTCTAAGGTTTATGATAGATAATATAGTCGAGGAGCAGGAGGAGAGAGAATAGTTCACTAACAGTATTTCTCTTCTTCTACTGGTTGTTCCTTTGAATAGCAGTGAAGGAATTTCTCAAATCATAACCTTAATCACAAGAAAGAAGCAGTGATTGAAAATTAGAGAATCGCCCCAAGGGGTTAATTGTTGGTTGAGCAAAGAAGTAAGTGGTTATCTTATTTGCTAGTTGAATATGGTTTAATCTATCCCTCTATGGAAAATTGGTACAAAATATTGTCACCGCATTTACTTGCTTCATTTAACACGATGACTTCACACGGTCACAATTGCGGGCGTTCTTATACTTTATTACAACAAAATGATATTGTGTGCTTGAGGAGCAACATATGCCAAAGCGAAAATTGTACTATTCATTCTCATGGATTGGTGTTGCATGTGTAAGCATAATTTTATTAGAGAATAATAAGATTTTTACTGGCTTTGGATTTTGAATATTTAGGTAATTATCTTAGACATTTGAAAAATCTTGTTTCTTCTATCTTTGTAATTTTATCATTAGGATATTTTTAGGGTTTTAGTCTACTTATATTCGTATGACTCTCTTTTGTAGGCAGCTTATCCTTGTTTTAACAGCATAATTATGATATAATTTTCTCTGACGTTGCGCCTGTGACTGTGTTGTGCTTTTGTGAATGTCGTGGATTGATTTATCCGTGTTCATGAATTGTTTCTGCTGCATTAATTTTTTATGTACATGAATTTCTTATAATAAAAATTCTTTTCTAGCTATAAAAAAAGTGGAATGGTAGCATCTAACTGTTTAAACATTTTTGATAGGCAATCTGGTAGAAGATGCACTTTTATATAACTAAAGAATAAGAATTGAAGACAACCATCGTCTTATTGAAAGAGCAACCTTTTGCAATTTCCATGGATGGGATATTGGTTGTGTTATGTAGCGGTTGGCACTGACTATTACTGATCTTCATGACTCCTTGCTTCTTCACTTTTGTCATCTGTCTATTCGGCTTTATCACATCTAATTTGGTGGAATATAAAAAATTTCAGTATTTGGTACAAAGATGACTGCCGTGCTTCAGATAAATATTTTACCTGGATGTCTTGTAGACAGATCACATAGGTTATTGTAGATGTTCCTGCATGCAGGAAGCGTCTTGATGCGACTCTGCAGGATCTGGAAGAGAAGCAGAACAGCAAGAGAGATATGGTCTGTGATTTATTTCTTCTGAACTCTGACATGAATATGTGCTTCATATTATATTTTGGTGAAAACTATGTCTGTATTAATATGCTTGTGCCTCTAGTACAAGAGCATTTTGCACTTACATGGAGTTTAGAGGATTTTCCTTCATAATTGCCTATTAGCTCTTTAAGTGGCCTCTTATTATACACATTTAGAGAAATTCTGTTGAAGTGGATGGTCTCTAGATACATTGTGTTTTAGCTGCTTCTCTTCTCCTTTGGCCTTTCTCGCCAGGTGTCTTTTCCTTTCTGGTGCTTTAGATGTGTTGCTTAATGGTATCTTCGTGCAGTACAGCTAAACATTCTTTATGTTCCTGCTATTATTGAATTGGGCCTGTGATTGATAATATTAAGGCGTGTGATAATCTCTGCAAATTTTGGACTTGATGAGTAATTTAGGCTGCACAACGGGTGCGTGAACTAGTTAATTTGGTCAACCATATTAATCTGAGGATTGTAGCTTGCCTTTTTTCTTTTCTTAGAATGTTTTCTTGTGTTTGATATGATAACTGCTAAGGTAGTCATTTCGTTTATGCTAGCATAAAAGAGCACTGATCTCAATGGGTTCATTGTGGTAATCCTGCCTATGAGCACACTTAACTATGCTTCTTGTTACTTAATGTTAGCTGAATCAAAGAGTGGAAAAAAGATAAAGGATGTTAAGTTTTGCTTGGTCATTGCCTTTGAATCGAAGTTTGTCTCTGTAATAATTGTGATGGACCAATCAGTAACAAGAGATTTTTATTTCTTCGAGGGATCTCAAGAAGAAATAGGGTAATAACGCATGTCATATTGTTAGTTAAGAGAGACTATGTATCCCCTGAGGAGAGGAGTTTCGGTATTCTCATTAGTTGGGTTGTTGGTCTAACCAAAACCAAGAGAAACATGGGACTTTTCCGGCATTGTGTTTGTCGGCTCTCTTGCTTTGAAACACTTATTGTTCAATTCATTGCAAGTTGTGTCTATGTTTGCATCTTTCTTCATTCTTTTTATGTCTTGCTTTGCAAAATGAATAAAATATATTGGCATTTTGAACCTTAGAAGGAAAGGTACTATAACATGCACAGCTAAGCCTTATAAGTATGTCTGCTATATGAATATTTTTACATAATGTTACTCTTTTTTTAAGTCTTCTCCTCGGCCTTTTATCAAACGCAGCGATAATTTTTGTAGGCAGATGTAATTAGAAGCCAACTTGCCTATTTCAGATTTTGGTCTTTGAGCGAGATTTTTTAAGAGATGTCAAAATGGTACTCTAAAAAGTGATGTACATGATTTGTAAGATACTTTTGTTTGCACTTAATTGTTTGACTGTAAGTTACACAAGCGACGTGATGCTTCTAATTGATACTACTCCCCAACACTAAATTTTAAGAAACAAAAATAACCCAAGAAGCTGGCCAAAGAAAAAAGCAAGCCTAGAAGCCATGCCATCTTAAATAGGTTCTTCTCTATGTAGCTAATTTTTTAAGATCCTACGATCGCTTTGGGTATCACCATCTGACCATGAATATTCTTATTGATTGCCAAGAAGATCAAATAGCAGCAAAGGAACTCACTTACTAGATTCTGCATGGGAGAAGAACTGACCAAGTATAAATTTTAACTGATCATTGTGGTCATGCTTGGGAGTGGGACTGGACCATTAGTGAGAAACACAATAAATTTCACCTTGGTTCATTTACATTATTTTCTGTAGCCTTACCTGATATCTTGGGTTTAGTCCCATCAGATAAAGAGCTCCAGTTATTTGTCATCATTATTGTTGGATGGATTGGGTTGTCACTGGCCTTCCTTTTCTGTAGTTCATTTCTCTGGTCTATTCTCATTTTGGCGCATCATCTGAATGGAACTAAATGTTCGATCTAGCGCCAGTCTTTGATGGACAAGATAATGGAGCTCAAATTCCCTTTTTTTATTATTTATTTATTTTTATTATTATTTATTATTATTATTTTAAGAGCAAGTAGCTCATTCAAACAAAAAAATGTAGGGGGGACAACTTCTGTTATAAGCCTCATGAATCCATTAAATCCCTCAAATTAGGTCCCAATTTCTGCAAACATCCAAATGCAGGGAAGTGATTCTAGGAACTAGTTAACACCACATAATTACAACAAACAACACTCTGTTCTAAGAACAGTTCATCATGAGAGATAGTGAAATCATGTCCATGTACCTTTGATTTTCTAGCACACTATCGATTGTGGCATTCTGAGCATGAGCAAGTTTGTTACTATCACAAAGACTAAATTCCCCTTAAAGTGCTGACATGCCCATCGCAGTTCCTCAAGCCAGTAGCTAGGTGGCCTTTAAGTGTTATCATGATTGAAAATGGTCCTCCAAATACCGCTAGATGTAGACCAACCAAAGAACAGAAATCTCATCAAGCAAACAGCTGCCACATATGCTCTGTAGCGGTTTGGTTTCCACTTGATCACCTTCTATGGAAGCACAAAGAAACTGCACCAAATTCTTACCAGCTTGCACTTTCACCACATACTTCAGTTCGCCTCAAGTTCTTAGCAGCCATGCCTGACCATGTGTTGTGTAGTTATAGAATTATTTAAAGGGATTGCCTAGTGACTTTCTCTTCAATCGGTCAGTGATTCTGTCTGAGATTGCAAACTACCAAAGCTCTTGGTTGGAGTTTCTCTTTACCTGTAAAGTTGCTGGCTGATAATCTTTTCAAACTATAATGCCAATTTAACTATCACATGCTTTGGGGGATCATGGGCAGCCACTTGAGCTAAACTGATGTAACTTGCAAACTTCAGTGCTATAGGGGGACGAAATAAACTTTTCAGGTGGCAAGATGTATTTTCTCCTTTAAGCTTCTGTTGACTTTCTAAAAGTTGCAAAGAAATCAACTTGATACTACTATTGCTGTTTGGCACGTGAAGCCAAAGTTTCGTCACAATGACTGCACCAAATTATGGACAATATGTTTCCATTTATGAGAAGGACTTATGCTTCCACTCTTCCAAGTTTTTCAGCTGTATAAATTGTCTCCTTGATGAAAAGCTGCTTGGTTAGTTGTTTGAGAATTTGGTCATAAAAATTTGTTGTTTTAGAAGGGCCTCGGGATTTTCGTATCTATGTCAATGGCTCTATTCTATGCATGGTGCAGATCCTGAAGCTACAACAGAGGATTCAATCTCTTCAGGCTGGGAAAGCAAAGGCATAATCTGGACCTGGTATATGTTCACCACAGGTGTGTGGCCGTCATTAGGTTTTTGCTCCAATGTAGTTGTATTTTTTTTTTCCGTTCTCCTGTCAGTGCTTGCTGAATCTCTCCAGCTAGTTGTCTTTTCTGGTACATCCAGGCACACTTGTCAAAGTTAGTTCAACTTGTCAAACGACTTGTTGAGAAGTGTTCTGCTGATGTTCTGATGGGGAAACTCTGATGTTCTGGGTTCAGATTATTGTGGAAATCGGGAAACTTTTCAAACAAATGAAAAGCAATGCTAAAACCGACAGTGAGGATGCACCTTTTTATGTTAGGTTTCAGCAGTGAAAAGTCGAGATCCATAAAATGGCAAACTGTATGTATGCCCTATTGTCTTCATTCAGGGATGAGTCTCGGGAATGAGAGACTGGAGTGTGGGAACATCTATGACTAAGGTGATTGCCTGAGAACATTGGAAAAATGGAGTATTCCAAAATGAGGTGGTGCGACTTTGAAATTTTCCCTTTCCCTTTGAAAGTTTAGCTGATGCCATGGGCCAGAAAAAACTTGGGAACCGTCTCTTCCGTTTGAAATATCGTATCAATAAATTGGAAGCATATTTTTTCTAAGACAAAGTATTACTCATTCTGAATTATGAAATGGCAGAGATTTGCCATGTACTTATCCATTGATCTTTTCTAGACAAAGTATTACCCTCATTCAGAATTATTAAATGGCAAATTTCTGGGCTTAAATACACTATAAGTGCCCAAACTTGTGTATGACGTTCACTTTAATACTAAAATTTTCAAAATGATTGCTGAAGTGCTAATTTTTTTGAAAAACGATTACTTCAGTACCAAAACTTTCAAAATAATCATTGAAGTGTTAACTTTTTGAAAAAATGCACACTTCAATATCAACTTTGGTGAGTCACGTCAGCTTTAATATTAATAAAAAATAGGCACATTGGATTTTCAGCGAGCCACGTCAGCTCAAATTAGAATTGGCACTTAAGTGAGCGTTTTTCAAAAAATTTGGCATTTAAGTATTCGTTTTGAAAATTTTGGTACTAAAATGAGTGCCGTACACAATGTTTGGTATCTGTAGTGTACTTTAGTCCATAGGTTTGCCATTTACTTGTCACCCCCATTGGTACGGTACTTCAAACGGAAGAGATTTGCCAGAAAAAACCTTTGCCATTTCAGTACCCTCGTTCTGAGTTACGAATGCAACGCATTTTTTCATTATTTCAAGAGCCTTCTTAAGGCAGAGAAGTGCATGGCTTCTGTTGAAGATATGTGGGACTTACTGAATCTTATTTCTAGTTCCTTATCAGCGAGCAAATCAGATGCTTGAAAGTGTCAAATGTTCCTCTAGGGATGGGGGCAATGGGAGGGAGGACGAGGTCATTCTCGGAATGGACAATGCCATCGTATTTGCACTCGTCCCAAATTCATATCGTCTTTGTACTTGAGATCAAAATGATCTCTGTGCTTGTGTGTGAGAGATTTGGAAAGACTAGGGGTTTACTCGAGCCAAGTTGAGTCTATACACCGTTAAAGCCGGAGCTCGAGTTGGCATGCGTACTTGTTATTGGAAACTTGCTTTGAACTCTAAGTAAGTATAAATTTTCCTGCTCAAGCTTGACTGAATTAGAAAATCAAAATTCTTGAGCTTGATTCGATAACCATTAACTTTGGAATCAAACTCTAACTCTTGAGCTTGAGCTCGAGCTCTGTAAAGCTAGAATTTTTTGTGATTAACTCGTGAGTAGCTTGACTTGGCTTTAAGTCCAGGAACGACGCAACAAGAAGTGGCCGTGCTCGCGGTTGCTGGAGATGGTCATTACCACTGTGTGGTGGTAGCCGTTGTCGGGCTTGTGGCTCCCTATGGTAAGGCCATGGCAGCCATTGCGTGGTTATTTCAGATCTAATTTCATGCGGTGTCTTTATGATGCCACATAAGCAATTTCAGCTAATTGTAAATGATATGTATGCGACTCTTTTCAAAATGTTCATAACAAAAAGAAGTGCAGGATGAATTTTTATTCGGCAAGAGTACAAATGTTGCGACCCACGCTCGCGAACCCCGGGACCCGTGGGGTTGAGGCATTGGGTTCGAGGTTAGGGGGGCTAATGGGCCGCCTTTGTCCAACTCGTAATGGATGGATTCCGGATGCGGGCCCCTCCTAAGGTCCATTATCCAAATTGCGACGGAGGAAAGAATTTAAAAATCAGAATCAATCTTAGTGTGGTTGGATGGCATGTGTATAGTGTACGTGCCATCGGAGTTGCCACCAATCATTTCTTGGAGGGTATGATTGGAAACCCTATTGAGTAATCGGGAGTCACTACTCGATTCTACGCAAACTAGATAAGTGGGTTCGGGGATTTGGTTACGTCGAGAATCTCATCAATGCCCTTTCGATGCTGAAGTCAAGTGTTTTTCTAATCTAAGAATTCATGCAGATGCTTTGGAAGGTGAGGTAGGTTCTAACGACTTATAAATATCATGCAGATAAGAATTTTCTACCCTGTCACCCACAATCAAGAATTAAAATGCGTAGATCAAGGAATCAAACATATATGGATAAAACGCATCAAATTAGTCAATCAATGTCCACATGGCATGCCTAGTACAGCCATATAGGCTTAGAGAATAATCAATTAAAGCTTAGGGTTGGTTTGGAAAATGTTCGGGGGCCAAATGCGCAAAAGGGAAAAATTGTCATTTTGAAAGGTTCGGAAACCCAAAAATCACAAATTGTGATTGGGCCAATTGAATGTGGAAATTTCCATTTTTTGTGATTTTTTAGATTTTTTTGAAAATTTTCCTCATTTTTTCTTCTTTTTTTTTGGATTTTTTTACAATTTTTCCCATTTTTTATTTTATTTTTTAAAATTTATAACTTTTTTTTTATAATCTAACCCGATCAATGCGGTCAACGAGGACTGGGCTTCGGACCCGCTTGGCACCTAAAGCGACACGGTATCAGCCTTTTTATTTTTATTTTTCTGATTTTTCTACCTATTTTCCAGAATTTAAAAATCCATTTATCGATCTAACGGTTCCTATTGAACCACGTGCCAACACCAGGCTGTCCGATCATTTTTATTTATTTAACTAATATTTTTAACAAATTGAACGACCTTCTTGACGTGGCTGCCACGTGTCAAGCCACGTGGCGCCACGTTAGTGCCGGCTTGAACGTTGACCGGTCAACAAAGGTTGATTGGTTGTCGTCTTCAACCTTGGGACAGAGAGAATGAACGGTTGAGGTTTCTCTGCCATTGATCGACGGCGAAACCTTGACCAATCGGCCTGAAACCCGCACCGATCGGCTCACATAGATCTCCTCCACAACATATCCACAAATCAGACCTAATTATCCATGGAATCAACAATAAGCAAGCTTGAACCGGAACAACCATGGCAACTTGAATCCTATAAACTAGAGCATAACAATGAAATTCCTTCACACAAAAGCATCACAAGGAGTTCAGAACACTTACCTTGAGCTGCGAGTGAGCTCGCGATCACCTGATTTGGCTGGCCGATGATTGATGATTCGAGCTATGGCGGAAGGTTCGACTCAAGTTTCACAGGCGAAATCAATGCAAAAGTGAAGTGTGATCTAGCTTAGTGATGTTCAAGGAGTAAAACGCCCACAATAATTGTAGAAATTACGGCTGGAGTAGAGCTCCGCCATTGATGCACAAAGAGAAAGATTGAAGCTTGGACTCACCGTTTAGTGGACATTAAGTTGCCGAAGTATGTCCGTTCGCTTCCTGGAGACCTCGGCGAACTTCCTGAAGTGATTGTGAGGCCTGACACGGTCCGGATTGCTCCGGCAAAGACTTCGCAGTAGAAGCTCAAGCTCTCGACAATGACGATTGTCGAGAGCCTCTCTCTCTAGCTTTCTCACTCTCTCTCTAGTACGTTATGTGTGTGCGAACAAAATGCCCCCCCACTCTTGCTTGAAAATGCGTGAAACCGATATACCAATTTTCAAAAGCTGGCGCGCTCGGGTGAGGCATTGCCGACTTGAAATGGCACGCGATCGTGTGTGCCATTTGGTCCAAACGACGCTGGGGACGGTGGGTAATTCCATCAAGTCTAATCACATCTTCGGCAAGCACAAATTGGATGCCAAATTAATCATTCTATGATAGTTGACTTTTTCCATCTTGTTGACACTCGATTTTTAATCGGTTTTCCTTTAGTTTTATTTTCCAAAATTTACCAAAAATTCACAAAAAATCAAAAAAGTTAAAAAATCAACATTGGAAGCCTTGGCCAAGCCTAAGGAACCAATTTGGAACAAAAAATAATTTTTCATATTTTTCACATTTTTTTAAAATATTTTCGGAAAATAGGAAAATATTAGAAAATCCATAAAAAATACTTTTTGAGGTCACAAAAATACGCAAAAATGTTCAATATTTTTATTTTAATTCCCTTTTCATATTGACCTCAAGAAAAATCAAAAATTGAGTTCAATTCTAGGTGTTCCTTCACAACGCCTAAGGTTGAATTTGCATAAAAAATACCAATTGAGTCTTTTTATTTGCAATTTTTTTTGCACATTTGGAGTCTAGACATTCAGTTGCAGTCCCTTTGAACTTCAATTTGATCAATTGCACCCTCAATTGCGCCAATTGCACGGATTGCATAAAATCCCCAAATAATCTTGCAATTTAGTCCCTCAATTTGCCAATTTTTGAAATTAATCTTAATTGAGGGACTTTCGTGGCAAAATTGGACTGGTCCCTTATGTTTTCACACATTCTGAATCAATTGGCATAGGTCTCATGGTCCAATTTAATTAAATTGACACCCAATTGAACATTTCCCCAAATTGGCAATATTGAAAAATTTGGGGTTTTCACGGAAATTGATGGGAAGTTTTGGGAAAAAACACATTTCTAGATAATATCTAGGCCCCTAAGTGCAATTTTGAAATTTAATTGCAAAAATTCCCATTAAATTTGGACTAATTTTGAAAATTGCACGTCCGAACCGGTTCGGACCGGTCGGCCGCCCGGTCGGACCGGTCGAACCGGTCCCGAATAGTGCTTCTTCTTCTTTGCGAGCACAGGCCGTTTTTGTAGATTTGGGAGTTGGATTTTAATGGCCAAATTGAAGGTCAATTTGTATATAATTGAACCAATTAATTTAGGGTTTTTGTTGTGCGGGTCAACCCGCGTCGATTGCCACCGGCGGCACGGCCAATGGCCGCCGGCGCACGGCGGAATCGAAGGACAAAGGCGCGGCATGCCCAAAAAGTCAACATGTGCGAACCAGAACTCAATTCGTGCGCGTTTTGGTTCGACGGGAGGCCAAACGGACGTGGACGGAGTTTTAACCAACTCCGTCACCGTCCGGCGACCAAAACGCATGTGATTAGCACGTGAGGGAGCTAAGCCATTTCGCACCCGACGCGCGCAAATTCGAAAATTGGATATAAATAGCGAGGAAGGTTCTGGATTAAAAGGGGGAGGCTCATTTGGCTCGCATACGAACAGAATAGAGATAGAGAGAGAGAGTTAGAGTGAGAGGCTCTCGGGACGCCATTGTTGGAGTTTCAGACCGAAGCTTCGGAACTTCGTCCCAAGTGATTCGGGCTAAATCGGCGCGGCGGATCGTCACCGGAAGTCCACCCGAGCAAGGGAGAAGCGATCGCATAAGCTCGATTGGACAGAAACCTCCCGAACCGGTAAGTCGACTTCAAAAGCTTCATTACGCACATCCATGGCATCACACTCACACCTGCACGATTATTGAAATTGGCGTGTGCGTTTTCATCCTTGAACCTCTCTGATCACGGTCACGTTGTTATTTTGCATCGATTTCTCCCTAATTGCCCGAGTCGAACCCCCATCACGGCTCGGTCTGGCCGATCTCTGGCCGGACCTTTCTAGCCATCGCGAGTCCAATCGGGACTCGAGGTAAGTTTCCTCAACTCTTTCTTGAGCTTACGTGTGATGGAATTAGGTTATTATGCTCTGTGTTGCTTGATCGAGCTACGAGGTGCCGTGATCGTGTGTAGTTCGATTATCGCGATTTGGCCGGTAGAAACACCCGATTCTGAGATATGTTGAACTAGAGGTTAAGGTGAGTCGAGCGGTGTTGTTTTCATGTCAATCCGGCGAGATCTCACCGTTAGATCTCGCCGGAGAAATGTCAACCGTCCGTTGGTCGTCGTCGTAATGGAGAAGACGAAGTCTACGTGGCGGTCAACTAGGTCAGCGGTCCGACGTGTCAAGCGCTGGTTGGTCCGGCTCGTCGTCGGCTCATCTCGGCCGTTGGCGCGGACGAGCCGAGTCGGCCTCGATCCGACGGCCACGGTAATTAGGTAGATTTGATTTAGGGCCGTCGGATCTGATTTTCTATTTTTCTATTATTTAGTATAATTGGTAGAAAATAAAAATAGCTAAAACGGTGCCGTTTAGATCATCCGGTGAGCGACGTCGTTTAGGAAGCCGAGGTAGAAACGTCGTTGTTTAGATCTTCATAGGGAGTGAACGGTCGAGATCGGACTAGGAGTTAATCGTGACCGTCCAAAGCCTTAGTCGAAGCGTCGTCGTTTTGGATAAGTGAAAACGGACGGGCCGGATCGAATTTTGTTTAAATCGTGGCCGTCCGTGTTTTCTAGTGATGTGGTGTCGTTTAGTGTAAAGGGCCAGAAGCGACGTCGTTTTGAAGTTTAGGACTTTCAATGGCCCGGATTAATTTTAACTTGAATCGTGGCCGTCCGTTAGGTGTTAATATGCGGCGTCGTTTTGTTTTGAAACGCTTGGACGGTCGAGATTAATCCAAGAATCGATCTCGACCGTTCATCATTTTTTTTAGTATTTTCTAGATATTAGGAAATTAGTTTAGAAAAATAAAAAATAATAATAGATAGGTAAATAGATACGGTGCCGTTTAGGTGTTTTAGTAGAGTCTGTGGGCGGTGCCGGGTGACCGGGTTGACCGGTTGACCCGGTCTGGTTTAATAATAAAAAATAATAAAAAATAAAAAGAAATTTCCAAAAATCCAAAAAAAATTGCAAAAATACCTAGAAAATTCATAAAAATTCCCAAATTTTCACAAAAAATTTCTAAAAATTTGTAGATCGATTCGGGACTCATAAAGTCTGGATCGAAAATTTTGAGACTTCAAGGGTCGATGAATGTCGATCCGGAAAATTCCTAATATTTTTAGAAAATAAACAAAAATTCCAAAAAAAATAGAAAAAATTAGAAAAATTCCATAAAATCACAAAAAATGGGAAATGGCCACATTCAACTGGCCAAACCCCAATTTTGTGATTTTCGGGTCCCGAACTCCCAAAAATGACCATTCTACCCTTCCGGGCCTTCCGCCCCAAATTTTTACCAAATCACCCCGACACCCAAATTTGATTTTTGTGTGGGCCGATAGGGCCATTTTAGACATATCAAACCTTGATTGGTTGATTTGATTGCTTGTAATGATTTTGATTGCGCATTAGATTTCTTGATTGTGATTGATTAGGATAGTAAAATTCCCATCTGCATGAAAACTTAGAATTGTTAGGGCCTACCTCACCCGATATCGCATCTGCATGAATTCTTAGGTTAGAAAAACACTCGACATCGGTAGCCGAAAGGGCGTCAAATATGAAATTTGGCGTAACCAAGTCCCCGGACCCAAAATCTCCGGTTTTCGCGGAACCGAACGGTTTCTCCCGACCGCTCGGTAAGGTTTTCCGATCGTACCTTCCAATAAATCGATCGGTGGCGACTCCAAAATTGCATGTACACCTCGCACATGCCACCCGACCACACAAGGTCAATTTCGATATTTGATAAATTTTACCCGACATCGCGATTCGAGTAATGGGTCTTGGGAGAGACCCGCGATCCCACATAAATATGTATAAAAGGGGGATCGGCTCGTTAACCCTACACATTTCCCGGAAGGGGAAAAATTTCCGGAGGAGGGTCGCGACAGATTGGCGACTCCGTTGGGGAAATATAAGAGGACTTAAGCCGATAAAAATGTTGATTGTTTTCTAACCTCGTTTTTCTGCAGATGCTCTTGAAGATGAGGTACGTTCACTAACAAAAAGTGTTAAATGTTGATGCAGATGGGAGTTATAAGGGGTGGCGTCTGTGCTAACCATTTTTTGATGCAGATATGGAGTTTTGGATTGTTTGTTTATTTATGCAAGTTTAGAAGCGGTGTTTTGAATATAAATTGTGATGCATGTCTTGCATATTTTGAGGATCACGACACTGCACACACAAGCGCCTAAACCCGAGCCGCGAAATCACCTTTTAGGTCGCCATAGATAGGGATCGGTATACGAAGCTCTTGTGTTTGATTGCACTTGGGTTGACCATACTTGATCCCGCTCGCTATGCAAGATTGATGGTCCTACCCACTTGTTGTTTGATTGCGCTTGTGGGCGGCCCATCGATTTGTATAGCGGGAGCCTTTTTAGGTCCATACCCGAGCCTTTTTGATTTCTTTAGAGTTGAACCTCACTTGTCTCATGCGCATGTGAAATTGATGGTTGGTATACCTAAAACCAAAAACCAAAAAAAGAGTAACGCCGGTTGGTAAGGCTTTCTACCCTCTTTATTTTGAACTTGTAAATTTAAATTTTGCATATCATGCATTTTCACGACATATCATCACAATTTGTAAGATCGTTTAAGTGATCGGGGTTGAAGGTCAAATTTTCTTTTTTTTAGATAGATGACGCCCCGAGGTCGTGTTGATGTACCCGATGTATTCACATGGGAGCGGAGGACCATTCGACGCGAGGACCGAGTACCCGCTACATTCCAAGTCTTCGGATTTGTCCACGGACGAGAGCTCAACGGACGGAACCGCATCCGTAGCGAGAGTTGCGATTATACCCGATGTGGACGATATTTGGAGCTCGAGCGCGAGAAAGAAAGAATTTGGGAGTTGTATATGAAATTGGCGAAGAAGCCTCGTGCGACCAAGACGGCCCCAAAACACTCCCCGATTAAGAAGAAGGAAGTCATCACCATACCCTCCGATGACGAAGAAGATGTCAAGCTTCCCGAGATAGTGGAGATTTCATCCGATGAGGATACCGTTCCGATTGTCTAGATTAGTGCGACTTTGGGGCATTTTCTAGATTTTATTGTATTTTGAGTCTATTATGTACTTTCATCGACATTTATTGTCCGAACATCTCTAGATACTATCATGTTCTATCTCTTTCGACTTTATTGTATTAGACTTGTAAATTTCATGAGTTGTCAATTTGTGAGCGACTTTTTACCCCGATTACGCTTAAACGATCCTAATCAAATTACATGCCATCTTTGGGTGAGATTTGGTCCATAATTACCCTATTTGGCTTATTTGGGTCAAGTGGGAGTAGTTGACCCTCATGTTACCAAAAGATGACATGGAATTTGGTTAGCACATTTGCATCACATTTCATGCATATGCATAATAAACTGTGGTAATTGACTTTAGGATCATCATTTTTGCATTTTTAGATCATGGGGAATGGAGACATCAAAGTTATCCCAATACCGCGCAAGGAACTCGCTATATGGTGGGATCGCCTCGACATCGTCAACAAAGCCTACGTGGAAGGACGTTTGGGACGACTTGTAGATTTGATCAAAGTGGAATACCAACCGGCTCTCATTCAAGCACTAGCCAAGGCGTGGGACGCACGCACGATGACATTCAACTTCCGAGGATTAGAGCTGACCCCTACGCTCGAGGAGTATACCGCTATTATTGGGGCCAAATTTGAAGAACGTATAGCTCAACCCCCTTTGGACATGGACTCCACTCGTTCGTTATCGAGTTTTCTCCGTCTTAAAACTTCCGAGATTGAAAAAGTTTACAAATCCAATTCCAACAAATTCACCTTCTCGTTCCTTTTCGACAATTATTCCTCTCTACCCACCGAAACCGGTCATAAATCGGGAAAGGTGTTCATTTTGGCTTTCTTTGCATTCGTTCTATTCCCGACTTCTAGAACTACCTTTGACCCCTCCATAACCCATATAGCCAGACAAGCGTGTTGTCGCTGGGATTATTCGTACATGATCTTAGCTGAGACCTTCCTCTCCCTAAATCGTTCCAAATCTTCAAAAAAGGCTGTTTTCCAAGCGTCTAGCGGATTACTCCACTTGTGGTTCACCTCTCATATAAAGACTTTCCAACTCCGAGTGGGGTGCTATGAGATCAATGAGCACGTCCACCCTCTTAGATCCTTCCTTAAGTGTCAATCCCTTGTACCCAAATATTCATTTAAAAAGTGGGTTGAGCTATTGGACAATTTGAAACCCGAACATATTAGGTGGCGTCTGACTTGGCCCAAGATCGTGGAGGCTCGCATTTCGGGTATTGAAGATAACCCTATTCCCTTATTGGGATGTACCGGCGCTGTGGCGTATTACCCCATTCGAGTGGTGAGGCAATTTGGAGTTCTACAAGAGATACCACCGGATGTTTGTCCCGGGATTTTCTCATTTGATATGACACGAGGAAAACTTACAAAAGAGGCAAAGAAGTTATATCAATCTCGGATCAAGCTTATTCTTCATGCTTTGAAGAATTCCCCACTACAACAAGTTGAATGGCCGGACTATTTGGACGACGAGATGAACATTCACGGGGCCTCCAAGGAGTATATCCAGAAGTTTAAGGAGTATCATCAATCAACGGTCGAGCCATATGTACCCGAGTGCGTATCTCCTCGGATTGAAGAAGTTGAGTCATATGAACCCGAGTATATAGTACCCTACGTACCGGGAGTAGAGCCGTACATTCCCGAAGATCCGGAGCAGTGGATGTCGGAAGAAGGAGAAGACCCATACTTGTGGGACTCCGATGGATCGGAAGAACAAGAAGAGTGGAAGCGTCCCCGGCTTGGATAGATCCATTCCCCCATTTAGATTTTACATATTTGTTATCTTTTAGATACTTTTGAACAATTTGGTTTGTAATAAATACATACTATTTCTTTTATGAGCATTTCATGCATACATATAGAAAAGTCAATTACCACGGATCAATATCTCCAAATCCTTTAATATTTCCCATACTAATTTGATATCTTGAAAACAGGTGAGTGATAAATACGAGGACTCGTAGCAAAACGCGCAAATTAAGGATGGAACAAGAAGAGCTCGCACCTCGTGTGGGTAATTTGGAAAATCAAATGAATGTGATCGCCACAATGGTGGCGGAGATGAAGGCAATGATGATTGCAAGCCAGGGGAGATACCCCGTCGACCCTAATTCTCAAGCTCCTGCGGGGTCACCCGATGGAGCGAACGCTAATCCGGCGCCCGCCGCTAATCCAACTCCGAATCCGGAGAGACCGCCTAAGGATCCCCCTGTTGTGATAGATTTGGAAAAGAAAGAGAAACAGGTCCTCAAAATGGAAGAGGAGATAAGAAGGCTTGCTAAGATCGAAGAGTGTTTGGCGAGTCGGGGTTATGAACTCTCGAGGTTCGACAAAGTTGCACCGTTCGAAAAGATAGAGGTTCCTGCTGATTACAAGGAACCGGACTTTGTGAGGAGATATAATGGGACTGGATGTCCCAAGGCACACTTGAAGTATTATTTGCGCCGAATGTCGCAATTCTCCGACAACATCCCACTACTGGTTAACACCTTCCAGGAGAGCCTATCCGGGGCAGCCCTGGCGTGGTTCATTGAATTAGAGCTAGAGAGACTCGCCGATTGGGATAAACGCGCATACGAGTTCCTTCGGCAATACAAGTTTAACACTTTGACCGCCCTAACTAGAGAGGACCTTCTCAGAACCGTAAAGGGAAAGAGCGAAGCCGTTCGCGCCTACGCCCAAAGATGGAGGGCATTGGTTGTGCAGGTAAAGCCGCCCGTCCCGGAAGAAGAACTAATAGACTTGTTTCTCAAGGCCCTTCCATTTGAATTTTTCGACAAACTGAACACCTCCGGGTGTCGGACATTTGCGCACCCGATCAAGGTGGCGGAGCGCCACGAGTGGGCATTAAGAGAAAAGAAGATACCCGAGGCGCCTTTCAAACGCCAATACCCTTTGAGAAGGGATAATAGGGAGCAAACTGGAGAAGTAGCCTTTGTCCCTAACCCGCCAAAGCCCAGAAATTTCTCGCCTTCAATCCCTACCCAAGGAACGTCCTCCTGGACCGCTTCCAAACCACCGGAATTCAGAAAAAAGAACCAGATTGTTTTCACCCCACTACCCCGACCCTTATCCAAATTGTTACCCATGCTGTTGGAGAATCGTTTAGTTGCAAAAGAGCCACCTAGAGCTCACCCGCCAAGATTTCCTGGGTATGATGAGACCCAAACGTGCGTATACCATATGGGAGAAAGGGGGCATAACGCGGACAACTGTCTCGCTTTGAAGTTCAAGGTGCAAGCCTTGATCGACGGAAAAGTTCTGGAGTTTGATAAAACCGAACCAAATGTGCAGCAGAACCCGCTACCCGAGCATCGCGAGGTGAACGCGATTTTTGGAGGTGAAGAGGAAGAGGTTCTGGAATTCATAGTGGATATGGATAAAATGCGGGATGTCTTGACGTTGGCCTCGCAATACCCGGAAGGAGAGAGTATTTCCCGGGAGCAAAAGGAGGCTTGCTTGGAAAAGTTGATTAACTTGGGCGTCATAGGAAAAATGGAAGATGTCGCTTTCAAGGGGACCTACGTGGCGGTGAACATGCTATTTGAAGAATTTGCGATGAAACCTACGAGGGGAGCTGTTTTGAAAATACCCTCGGGATATTTGATGAGCATCAAAGATGGCCAAGAAATTGAAGAGATAGACGAATATGAGATTCGTCTGGATAAAGCACGCCGAGGCGATAAAAGATTTATGCAGAAAGCCCTAGAGAAGGGCGAAATAGTTGACAACCTGGGGGAAGATAGTGGCGGTTACAACTTTAAAGTGCTATATTCGGCGCCCCCGAGTTTCTTTGTCAATTCTCGAGATGTAGTCCCCGATGGGTGGGGTGGAATGGATGACCCCGCAAGTGATGAATTTGTGGGAACGGTCGATGAAGTTAAAGACCAAGCGGCTCCTCAGAATGAGCAGGTGAATCAGGAGTCCAATGTGCGACTTTCTAATTTGGAGACCCATATGCGACATTTAACAACCATGGTAGCGGAATTATCGCAATTGATGGCTAAGAATGACGCCATGAGAGTAGAAGAAAGCATGCAGATCCTGGAAATACGGCGGGCTATAGACACACAAAATCGAAAGATCGCTCTACTGGAAGAGCAAGGGGACAATGTGTCGAGGAAAATGGATGAGTTGAAGGAGCTGATTACGCCACTCACCCAAGCAAGAAATGTTCCGCCCCAAGGCGTGAACCCGAGAGTGGTCTTCCGCACAAAGTATAATGGCGCTGGGTGTCCCTCGGCACATATATCATACTATCTTCGCCAAATGGTTGGCCATCATGAGGATGACGAAACGCTGATCCGGAATTTCGGACATGGTTTAACGGGCCCCGCACTAGCATGGTTTCAGTTAATTGACCTAGACCGGGTCCCGAGTTGGGAAGATTTATCGGAGCACTTCTTACGCCACTTTGAAGCTGGAATTAGGGGTTATTTCACTAAGGCCAACTTGCTGAATATCAGGAAAGGTGAAGATGAGAGTTTTGAACTCTTTGCTAGGAGGTGGAAGAAACACGCTGTGATGGTACAACCGCCGCTGTCGGAGAGAGAAATGCTGGAGTTCGTATTGAAGTCACTTCCGGCGGAATACTTTGACCGTATGTATGCATACACGTACTCGTCGTTCCAACATTTGGTGGAGATTGGTATGAGGATTGAAGGAATTATTCTAAGAGTCAGAAGGGAAAGGCAGAGGGATCTGGATGAAGAAAATGCCACGTTGGTGAGGCCAGGACCAGAACATAACCCCGAAGATGTTCATGAAGATGAAATGATCGGGATGGTAGATACCCCAATTCGTTTCGTGATTGATTTGAACAAAGTTGATAGCTGGGAGTTGGAAGCTTCTAGTTCGGAAAAACCATCAACATCCGAATCACTACCGGAAAAGATCATACCGGTGAGGATTAAATTACCGCTTGTGGAAGAGTACAACTCAAGGGCGGTTCATTGGGATTATGGAACGGGCGAGATTGACGCCATAATGAGATCGGGAAGGTGTTATCCCCCGAGAGAAGCGGATTCTGAAAAGAGAGTCCCAACTGCGGAAGAGGTTGAGAAGTTGCAATCGATAGTGAGGACCGGTGAATATGAGGTCGTTGACCAACTGCGGAAAATGCCGGCACTGATTTCCTTATTAGATCTCTTCAAAAATTCTGAAAAGCATAAGAATGCCCTTTTGAAGGTGCTGGATGAAGTGCATGTTCCGGAGACAATTAACGAAGTGCAATTGGAAGACTTTGTGGGTGCTATCCTTTTGAAGGACCAGATATCCTTCTCGGATGAAGACTTCCCAAAAGAAGGGCGGGTCCACAACAAAGCCCTTTACATAGCCGTGAGGTGTCACGGAAAAGAGGTGCCTCACGTCTTGATTGATAATGGTTCCGCTTTCAACCTATGTCCTCTGAGCACCCTGAGAAGCTTGGGGATCAACGAAGACTTCGTCAAGATGTCTAAAGCCACCATCCGATCATTTGATGGAGTCTCCAAAAATGTTGTAGGAGAGATTGAGCTGGACATTGACATTGGACCGGTAACTTTCTCTATACCGTTCCAAGTCTTGGACATTCCAAGCGCCTTCACCTTGCTCCTGGGAAGACCATGGATTCATGTGTCCGGAGCGGTACCTTCCTCTCTGCATCAAAAGTTAAAATTTGTGGTTAAGGGTCAGTTGATCACCGTCCATGGCGAGACGGGACATCGAGCGGCTTTAAAAGGGATGGTCCCATACATTGAACCCTCAAAAGAGGAGGAGCTGAGTTATCACACCTTCGACATTGTATCCGTCATGCATGTATCACTAGATGCAAAAATAGGCTAGCACCGGGAGCTTTCGAGACCTGCGACTATGGCGGGAGAGTGCTACTCTCAAACGGTTTTATTCCGGGTGCCGGATTAGGGAAACATGGTTAGGGAATCCGTAACCCTTTGAATTTGGGCTCAAATGACCACAAGGTTGGTCCGGGTTATAATGGAATAGTGAAGAATAACACAGGTCGAGGCCGAGGTCGAAACAAGTGTTATGGAGACCGTGGACGCCGTGGACGCCAAGGTGGCCATTTTATAGGCACCGACGCATGGAAGGCCAAAGGGAAGATATTCCTAAACCCCTTATTCGAGGTATTCTCTAAAGGAGGCAAATGGCTGGAAGATGAGGATATCTCTGAGGATGCAGAGCCGGACTTATTCAACCCGTTCCTGGATAATCGGGTGAACGTGATAATTGAGTGGCTGGAGAATGATTTCCCCACCCCCGAGTAAAAGGCCCTTTTCGAACTTTATCTTTTAATGCATTTTGATTACTGCATTTGATTTTGAAGCTTGTTTATTGTTTTAGCACCCTTTGGGTCGCATGCTGCGATCCAAGAAGTGCGGTCTTGTATTACTCTTAGTTGCATCTATTAATGAAAATCATCTCAAATTTGATTACGGACATGTGGAGCAACGGATTGGTCCGATGATGACAATTGATTCTACCATGAAACTTGAGGCCCGATCCGCCATATGATCTTGGGTTTTAAATAGCTTTTGAGAACCAGGATGTCCGGAAGATCGTGGACTAGTTCTCCTTTCTTTGTCTAAAAATTGGAATTTGAAAAATGTTTTCATGATAAAAATCATGCATCCTTCAATTTTATCATCTTTGAATACTAACCTTTCATGGTGCATTTCAGGCATGTCATCCCACCCATACATAACAGGTTAATATGTGACTCAGATCAGCTCGATGATTATGCATGTGAAGTTGATATAGACGAGGTTGATGTGAGCGATATCAAGAAAGAATGGGATTGTTTTGAAGAATCTAAGCCTCCTATTTCTGAAGAACCTATCACTATTAATTTGGGGGATTCTGACTGCGTTAAGGAAGTGAAAATAGGAGGGCACTTGTCTGCAGCAGATGTTTTAAGAATGACGGCATTGCTCAAAGAATATCAAGATATCTTCGCCTGGTCATATGCTGACATGCCGGGTCTAGATCGTGAAATTGTGGAGCATGTTTTGCCCACAAATCCTTCTTGCACACCAGTAAATCAATCGCCCGGAAGAATGAATCCTGAACTGGCGGATAAAATCAAGGAAGAGGTGATGAAGCTCCTTAAGGTTGGATTTATCGAGGCTGTCCCATATGCTGATTGGGTCGCCAACATCGTACCAGTTAAGAAGAAGGATGGGAGAATTAGAATATGCGTGGATTATCGGGACTTAAACAAAGCAAGTCCGAAGGATGATTTTCCCTTACCGCACATTGATGTGCTCGTCGATAGTAATGCGGGTTTTGAATTATTCTCCTTTATGGATGGATTCTCAGGATATAATCGGATCATGTTGAAGGAAGAAGATAAGATCAAGACCTCATTCACTACTCAATGGGGAACCTTTTGCTACAAGGTAATGCCCTTTGGATTGAAAAATGCAGGGGCAACATACCAGAGGGCTATGGTGACCCTTTTTCATGATATGATACATAAGGAGATTGAGGTCTACGTGGACGATATGATTGCCAAGTCCAGACCTGGAGAAGACCATGTTAAAGTGCTAAAGAAGTTATTTGATCGATTGAGAAAGTATAAGCTCAAGTTGAATCCTGCAAAATGCGTATTTGGCGCAAGATCCGGAAAGCTACTAGGATTTGTGGTAAGCAATCGTGGTATTGAAATTGACCCTTCCAAGATTAAAGCCATATGGGAAATAGGGACTCCTTCCACTGTTAAGGAAGTAAGGGGCCTACTTGGAAGATTGAATTATATATCCAGATTCATATCCCAACTATCAGAAAACGCAAAACCCTTCTTCAAGTTGTTAAAGAAAGGTGCAAAGGTGAAATGGGATGCAGAATGCCAACAAGCATTTGAGAAGATCAAGGAATATCTAGTGCAACCTCCAGTGTTGGTACCTCCTATCCCTAACGTTCCTTTAACTCTATATCTGACGGTCTATGATGAATCCTTGGGAGCTTTATTAGCTCAAACTAACCCCAAGGATCGTAAAGAGCGGGCCATATATTATTTGAGCAAAAAGTTCACAACATCTGAAGCCAAATATCCAGCGGTGGAAAGGACTTGCGTAGCATTGGTTTGGGTCCTCCACGGATTGAGGCAGTATACGCTGCACTATCATATAGAACTGGTCACCGAGAATGACCCCATCAAATACCTTTTGGAGAAGCCAACATTGCTAGGAAAGATGGCTAAGTGGCAAATATTGCTTTCAGAGTTTGATATCAAAACCTCTCCCCAAAAGTCCGTCAAGGGAAGAGCAATTGCAGACATGCTAGCTGAGAATCCTCCTAAAGACGTTCCAGAGCAAAACAAGGGAGGTCAAATTTTGAACATATCGGAAGACAAATGGACAATGTACTTTGACGGTGCGGTGAACCTCACTGGATCAGGCATTGGGGCAGTTTCGATATCCCCCGAAGATCAACATTATCCAGTTTCAGCCAAGTTGGTATTCCCCTGCACCAACAACATTTCTGAATATGAAGCCTGCATACTTGGGCTACAATTGGCCATATCATTAAAAGTAAAGAAACTGTTGGTATATGGAGATTCCATGCTGATTATCTTACAAACCCAAGGGGAGTGGAAGACAAAGGATCCCAAACTTATTCCTTATCATAAGTACCTCGAAGAGCTGATCCAACATTTTGAGGAGATCACTTTTGAATATCTGCCGAGAACTCGGAATCACTTCGCAGATGCTCTGGCCACATTATCAGCCATGTTACAAGTGCAAGATGGCCTTGAGATAGAGCCGTTAAGGATTGACATCCTCGAGCAACCTGCATATTGCATGGTCATTGAAGAAGAGCCCGATGAAGAACCATGGTATCATGACATTAAGAATTACCTACTAAAGGGTGAGTTCCCACAAGACAGTCAACCGGAAGATAAAAAGTATATCAGCAAGATGGCATCTAAATTTTTCCTCAGCGGACAGATCCTATACAAGAGATCCTTTGACTCGGTCCTATTGAGGTGCGTGAATTCAAAAGAAGCAAATCTTATTATGAAAGAGATTCATGAAGGAGAATGCGGACCGCATATGAATGGTCATCTCCTCGCTAAGAAGATCATGAGACTCGGGTATTATTGGATGACTATCGAGTCGGATTGCAACCAACATGTTAGATCCTGTCATCAATGCCAAGTATACGGCGATAGGATAAATGCGCCGCCAACCGAGCTACATCAAATGTCGGAACCATGGCCATTCTGCATGTGGGGAATTGATATGATTGGCCCTATCAACCCAAAGGCCTCAAACGGACATCGTTTTATTCTGGTGGCTATTGACTACTTCACCAAATGGATTGAAGCTAACTCATATGCCAATGTTACTGCGAATAGCGTGGCTAAATTCATCAAGAGAGATATTATTTCAAGATATGGAGTTCCAAGAGCTATCATCACCGACAATGGCTCCAATTTGAACAACAAGGTAGTCGATCACCTATTGGAACAATTTAAGGTACGACACCTTAATTCTTCACCTTACCGCCCACAAATGAATGGAGCCGTGGAAGCGGCGAACAAGAACATCAAGAAGATATTAGCTAAAACCGCTGAGAAATATCGAGATTGGCATGAGAGATTGCCATATGCTCTCATGGCCTACCGAACTTCGATTCGTACTTCAATTGGGGCAACTCCCTACTCTTTGGTATACGGTATGGAAGCGGTCCTACCAGTAGAGGTGGAAATCCCCTCTTTAAGGATTCTGTCTCGGGTAGAGCTCACAGAAGATGAGTGGAGCCGACAGAGACATGAACAATTGAATTTGATTGATGAAAAACGATTAAGGGCCATCTGTCATGGTCAAAGTTATCGGAAGAAAGTGGCCAGAGCTTTTAACAAGAAGGTTAAACCTAGAAGTTTTGAAGCGGGGATGCTAGTTGTGAAGAAAATGCTCCCGAATGCTCAACATCCAGGAGGCAAATTTACGCCAAATTATGAAGGCCCCTACGTGATTCAGAAGGTCTTATCCTGGGGAGCTCTTATACTTGTAAACATGGATGGAGAAGAATTGACGAGTCCAGTAAATGCAGACGCCGTGAAGAGATATTATCCTTGAAATAAAATTGAACTTCGGAGCGGTTGATGAGCAGATCCGAGTCACATAAAATTTTGCATTCGCATGACATTTGCATACATGCATTTGCATACGTTTGTATTTTGCAGGTGAACTGGGAATCACGAAGAACCTTGCAGAGGAACAAGAATTGACATCCGAAGGAGACAAGAGAAGTCGCTTTAAGATTTGAAATTTTGAATGTCTTGAACTAATTGATTCCTTTTGTTTTTATAGGAAACGGGAGTCAACATCCGAAGGAGACAAGAGGAAGTCGCTTCGGGATTTGAAATTTTGAATGTGATCGGAAATTTTGAACATCTTTGAACTAATTGATTCCTTTTGTTTTTACAGGAAACGGGAGTCAACGACCGAAGAAGACAGGAGGAAGCCTCTTCCGAATTTGAAATTAAGAACGTTTTTACTGATTTGATTCCTTTTGTTTTTACAGGAAACATGAGTCAACGTCCGAAGTAGACAAAAAGGAATCGCTTCCGGATTTGAAATTTTAAGCATCTTGAACCGATTGGTCACTTTTGTTTTTTACGGGAGACGGGAGTCAATATCCGAAGGAGACAAGAAGAAATCGCTTCGGGATTTAAAATTTTGAATATCTTGAACTTATTGTTTCCTTTTGTTTTTATAGGAAACGGGAGTCAACATCCGAAGGAGACAAGAAGAAATCGCTTCGGAACTTAAAATTTTGAATATCTTGAACTGACTTGTTTCCTTTTGTTTTTTTTATAGGAAACGGGAGTCAACATCCGAAGGAGACAAGAAGAAATCGCTTCGGAACTTAAAATTTTGAATATCTTGAACTGACTTGTTTCCTTTTGTTTTTTTTAGAAGAAACGGGAGTCGACATCCGGAGGAGATGAGAAGAAGTCGCTTCGGAACTTAAAATTTTGAATATCTTGAACTTATTGTTTCCTTTTGTTTTTACAGGAAACGGGAGTCAACATCCGAAGGAGACAAGAAGAAATCGCTTCGGGATTTAAAATTTTGAATATCTTGAACTTATTGTTTCCTTTTGTTTTTACAAGAAACGGGAGTCAACATCCGAAAGAGACAAGAAGAAATCGCTTCGGGATTTAAAATTTTGAATATCTTGAACTTATTGTTTCCTTTTGTTTTTACAGGAAACGGGAGTCAACATCCGAAAGAGACAAGAAGAAAAATCTTCGGGATTTGAAATTTTGAATATCTTGAACTGATTGTTTCCTTTTGTTTTTACAGGGGATAAAAGTCAATATTTGAAGAAGACAGGTTTGAGGTTCTCCTCCTTCACAAAGTATTTTCATACACTGTCATGCTTAAAATTTAAAATTTTTGGATTTGTAAAGCCACAAGGCCCTTTCAAAGAGACATTCATTACAAGTTTCAGAAACGTCTTTTGAATACCCTTTTTGATGAAAAATTTTGCGAATGATGAATTTTGATGAAAACGCCCTGGCTTTCTATGAAAGGGCATGTTTTGAAAGCTTTTCAAAAGAATGATCCTTCAAATGAAAAGAGGCAAACTTTGTCCTTAAACACGTCCCCGATACACTTGAGCGATGAGTGAGAGTGATAGAGCGAAAAAACTTAACCTCGGGACGTAGGGGTCATTCGCGGTGATTACATGGATTGAAATGATGAAAAGGCATTTCCATTTCAAAATTATCCATACACAGTTATATCCTTTGATAACCAATCTGAGCCAAAAAGGGAGAATTTTATGAATACAACCCTGTCAAGAACCACCCCACACCGGGGCATATTTGGAGGTTCATTGGATGATTCCTTGGAGAAAAAGATCAAGTAAGACTTTATTGTGCTAACCTGCATCAATCTTTTTGTGATAGCTTCGGGTGATTTCTAGCAGAGACTTGGAACACCTCAAAGTGAAGAAAAGCACTTCATTTCTATATCCCCAAACACTTACCCTTCGAAAAGCCAATTTGAGCCTTTGAATATTCATTTCTAAACCCTTGTTGGTGATCACCTCCCCACGCTGGGGCAAAACGAAAGGAATAACCAGCAATGAGTCAAAAAGCATGATCGGAAAAATTTTGATGCTGATCTCCAAAAGAGCCAATCAATGCAAAAATGATAAGAAATGAAAGGGCTAGAAAAAGCAAAGTGCCTGGTAAAAGCAAGGCCAAAGCCCATGAAAAGAGCACCCCGAAAAGGGGCAAATTCTAAAAAAATCATCAAGATGAAAAGAGGAAAATCCTCAAAATCAAGAAAAAAAAGGATCATAAATTAATTGCAAAAGCAAATGAATGCTGGAAAAATATCAAGGTGATCACCAAAGTTCACCCCTCTTTCTGAAAATATGGCCATTCTTAAAGAGCCCACCTTAAGCCAAGATACAACCTGTCACCAAAACTTTTCCGATCTAAGAGGTGTTTCTGGTCAATGCAAGAAATCATACGAGAAGCTACCGCTTAAAGAGGTAAGTACAATCCTGTCTTATCACGACTTCGGGGTTCTTGACTTGTAGACCCGAAGAAGCTATTGTTGATCAAAATTCATTTCTAAGCCTCAAAATGAATATCCTTTGATGAGCCTTTGACCCGGCCTGAATTACGGTCCCTTTTAAAATGCCTTCTCTGATTAGTCGGATTGTATGCATCTCGAATGATCCCGAAACCTCAAGGTTAGGTTTCTCGTGAGCAGATTTGAATTTTAAGAAAAGCCTTTCCAAAATGGTGAGAAGCCCTCTTGGATGAAGGAAAACTCTTTTGAAAAAACTTTTAAGACAACCTTTTTTGTAGAACACTCGGGATGTGTCATTCAAAATCCATCCCCAGTGAAAATTTGAACTTGTGATTGGACACGTTTCCTTCGCAAATACACTTTGAAAATTTGTCTAAGAATTCTTAAGTTTCTCCCCAAGACTTAGAATTGTCATTCTAATGATATTTGATTAAACTTTCTGCAGGTTCCCTAGTGATCCCAAATCCTCGGAAAAGTTGCATTTTAAGATTTGATTAACTTGGATTTTCTGCGGGTCTTTTGGAGTCCCCAGGTCCTCGGATCCCCCACTTTAAAAATTTGAAATAGGGTTTGAGCTCTGTAGGTACACTAGTCAACCTAGGTCCTCGGATGGCACCCTCTCGGACGGTGAGTAGCTGGAGAGACGAAAGCCGATCTGCTTTTTTGAAAATTTGAAATAGGGTTTGAGCTGCGTAGGTACACTAGTCAACCTAGGTCCTCGGATGGCACCCTCTCGGACGGTGAGTAGCTGGAGAGACGAAAGCCGATCTGCTTTTTTTGAAAATTTGAAATAGGGTTTGAGCTCTGTAGGTACACTAGTCAACCTAGGTCCTCAGATGGCACCCTCTCGGACGGTGAGTAGCTGGAGAGACGAAAGCCGATCTGCTTTTTTGAAAATTTGAAATAGGGTTTGAGCTCTGTAGGTACACTAGTCAACCTAGGTCCTCGGATGGCACCCTCTCGGACGGTGAGTAGCTGGAGAGACGAAAGCCGATCTGCTTTTTTGAAAATTTGAAATAGGGTTTGAGCTTTGTAGGTACACTAGTCAACCTAGGTCCTCGGATGGCACCCTCTCGGACGGTGAGTAGTGGAGAGACGAAAGCCGATCTGTTTTTATTTGAAATAGGTTTGAGTCTGAGGTAATCTTTTAAATAGGTAAACCTTTTACAAGGGTGGCACCCTCTCACGGTGAGTATGGATAGACGAAAGCCGATCCGCTTTTTTGAAAATTTGAAATAGGGTTTGAGCTCGTAGGTACACTAGTCAACCTAGGTCCTCGAGATGGCACCCTCTCGGACGGTGAGTAGTTGGAGAGACGAAAGCCGATCCGCTTTATTAGAAAATTTGAAATAGGGTTTGAGCTATGTAGGTACACTAGTCAACCTAGGTCCTCGAGATGGCACCCTCTCGGACGGTGAGTAAATTGGATAGAAATTGAAATGCTGATCTCGCTTTTTAGATGGTGAGTCTCGCCGTATATGGAGGATAACCGATCTGCTTTTTTTTGAAATAGGGGTTTGAAACCCCTTTGTTACAAGGGTGAACCTCCCCCCTCTCGGACGGTGAGTAGCTGGAGAGACGAAAGCCGATCTGCGTTTTAGATGGTGAGTCCCCGCATGGAGGATAGCCAATCTCTTTTGAATAGGTGAAACCCCTTTGTTACAAGGGTGAACCTCCCCCCTCTCAAACGGTGAGTAGCTGGAGAGACGAAAGCCGATCTGCGTTTTAGATGGTGAGTCCCCGCATGGAGGATAGCCAATCTCTTTTAAATAGGTGAAACCCCTTTGTTACAAGGGTGAACCTCCCTTCCGGACGGTGAGTAGCTTCCTAGACGAAAGCCGATCTGCCCCTTTTTTTTAAATGATGAGTCCCCGGTGGATAGTCAAACCCATTTTGAATAGGTGAAACCCCTTTGTTACAAGGGTGAACCTTCCCCACAAATCTTCAAACCACCACTCGACACCATACGGACGCCGACCATTGCAAAATCTCGCCAAACCGTCCACAGGTAATTCCATACACTCAATCTTTCAACCTCCGGATCGACAAATCTCAAACCATAGACAAGTGAGCTACGGGTAAGTCTCTCTCTCTTCTTATCTCTCTTTCATATAAATGAGCATGAACTAAAACAATTCCCCACGGAGTTAGAACTTTAATGGCGAAGGTAAAGCAATCGAATGTCAAGACTTATTTTCTTTAGATTTTTCCCCAGCAGAGTCGATTAAGGATCCAGGTGTCACCTTGTCTTTGAAAGCAACCTCTAACCGAGATTACTTTCAAAGAGGGGCAATTGTTGACACCCGAATTCACTAAAAATTCACAAAAAATTAAAAAATTAAAAAATCAACATTGGAAGCCTTGGCCAAGCTTAAGGAACCAATTTGGAACAAAAAATAATTTTCCATATTTTTCACATTTTTTTAATATTTTCGAAAAATAGAAAAATCTTTCAAAATTCATAAAAAATACTTTTCGAGGTCACAAAAATACACAAAATGTCCAATATTTTTCTTTTAATTCCCTTTTCATATTGACCTCAAGAAAAATCAAAAATTGAATTCAATTTTGGGTGTTCCTTCACAACGCCTAAGGTTGAATTTTCATAAAAAATACCAATCGAGTCTTTTTATTTGCAATTTTTGCACATTTTAGGTCTAGACATTCAATTGCAGTCCCTTTAAACTTCAATTTGATCAATTGCACCCTCAATTGCGCGAATTGCACGAATTGCATAGAAATTCCCAAAAATGTTGCAATTAAGTCCTTCAACTTTGCAATTTTTGAAATTATCTTCCAATTGAGGGACTTTCTATACAAAATTGGACTGTCCCCTTAAGGTTTTTGAACATTATGAATCGATTGGCATGGGTCTCATGGTCCAATTTTATCAAATTGACACCCAATTGAAGTTTTCCCCAATTTGGACAAATTGAAAAATTTGGGGTTTTTGTGCAAATTGATAGAAAATTTTGGGCAAAAACACATTTCTAGATAATATCTAGGCCCCTAAGTCCAATTTTGAAATTTAATTTCAAAAATTCCCATTAAATTTGGACTAATTTTGAAAATTGCACGTCCGAACCGGTTCGGACCGGTCGACCACGGTCGGACCGGTCGAACCGGTCCGGAATAGTGCTTCTTCTTCTTCGCGAGCACAGGCCGTTTTTGCAGATTTGGGAATTGGATTTTAATGGCCAAATTGAAGGTCAATTCGTATATAATTGAACCAATTAATTTAGGGTTTTTGTTTGCGAGTCAAGCCGCGTCGTCGCGTCGGCGGCACTGATGATCGCCGCCGGAGCACGGTGACATTCGAAGGTCAAAGGCGCGGTATGCCCAAAAAGTCAACATGTGCGAACTAGAACTCAATTCGTGCGCGTTTTGGTTCGACGGCAGGCCAAACGGACGTGGACGGAGTTTTAACCAACTCCGTCACCGTCCGGCGACCAAAACGCATGTGATTAGCACGTGAGGGAGCTCAGCCATTTCGCACCCGACGCGCGCAAATTCGAAAATTGGATATAAATAGCGAGGAAGGTTCTGGATTAAAAAGGGGAGGCTCATTTGGCTCGCATACCAACGGAATAGAGATAGAGAGAGAGAGAGTTAGAGTGAGAGGCTCTCCGGGACGCCATTGTTGGAGTTTCGGACCGAAGCTCCGGAACTTCGTCCCAAGTGATTCGGGCTAAATCGGCGTGGCGGATCGTCACCGGAAGTCCCCATGAGCAAGGGAGAAGCGATCGCATAAGCTCGATTGGACGAAACCTCCTGAATCGGTAAGTCGATCTCTCAAAAGCTTCATCTCGGCACATCCATGGCATCACACTCATTTTGGACACGATTATTGAAATTGGCGTGTGCGTTTTCATCCTTGAACCTCTCTGATCACGGTCACGTTGTTATTTTGCATCGATTTCTCCCTAATTGCCCGAGTCGAACCCCCATCACCTTCATGGCTCGAACAACGCCGATCGCTTGCCTGGACCTTTCTAGCTAATCGCGAGTCCAATCGGGACTCGAGGTAAGTTTCCTCAACTCTTTCTTGAGCTTGTGTTTGATGGAATTAGGTTATTATGCTCAATGTTGCTTGATCGAGCTACGAGGTGCCGTGATTGTGTGTGGTTCGATTATTGCGATTTGGCCGGTAGAAACACCTAATTTCGAGATATGTTGAACTAGAGGTTAAGGCGAGTCGAGCGGTGTTGTTTTCATGTCAATCCGGCGAGATCTCACCGTTAGATCTCGCCGGAGAAATGTCGGCCGTCCGTTGGTCGTCGTCGCAGTGGAGAAGACGAAGTCTACGTGGCGGTCAACTAGGTCAGCGGTCCGACGTGTCAAGCGCTGGTTGGTCCAGCTCGTCGCCGACTCATCTCGGCCGTTGGCGCGGACGAGCTGAGTCGGCTCGGATCCGACGGCCACGATAATTAGGTAGATTTGATTTAGGGCCGTCGGATCTGATTTTCTATTATTTAGTATAATTGGTAGAAAATAAAAATAGCTGAAACGGTGCCATTTAGATCATCCAGTGAGCGACGTCATTTAGGAAGGTGAGGTAGAAACGTCGTCGTTTAGATCTTCATAGGGAGTGAACGGCCGAGATCGGACTAGGAGTTAATCGTGACCGTCCAAAGCCTTAGTCGAAGCGTCGTCGTTTTGGATAAGTGAAAACGGACGGGCCGGATCGAATTTTGTTTAAATCGTGGCCGTCCGTGTTTTCTAGTGATGCGGTGCCGTTTAGTGTAAAGGGCCGGAAGCGACGTCGTTTTGAAGTTTAGGACTTTCAATGGCCCTGATTAATTTTAACTTGAATCGTGGCCGTCCGTTAGGTGTTAATATGCGGCGTCGTTTTGTTTTGAAACGCTCGGACGGTCGAGATTAATCCTTGAAGTCGATCTCGACCGTTCGTCATTTTCTTTTATATTTTCTAGATATTAGAAATTAGTTTAGAAAAATTGAAAATAAATAGATATGTACATATACGGTACCGTATAGGGTTTTGGTCGGGTCTGTGGGCGGTCGGACTGGGTTGACCGGTCATTGACCGGTTTGACCCGGTCCGGTTTAATAATAAAAAATTAATAAAAAATAAAAAGAAATTTCCAAAAATCCAAAAAAAATCACAAAAATACTTGGAAAATTCATAAAAATTTCCAAATTTTCACAAAAAATTTCTAAAAATTTGTAGATCGATTCGGGACTCATAAAGTCTGGATCGAGAATTTCGAGATTTCAAGGGTCGATCTGTGTCGATCCGGAAAATTTCCAACATTTTTTAAAAAAAAATAAATAAAAATTCCAAAAAAAAGAAAAGAAAAAATTAGAAAAATTCTGAAAAATCACAAAAAAATAGGAAATGGCCACATTCATTTGGCCAAATCAAAATTTTGTGATTTTCGGATCCCGAACCCCAAAAAATGACCATTCTATCCTTCCGGGCCTTCCGCCCCAAATCTTCGCCAAATCACCCCGAAACCTAAATTTGATTTTTGTGTGGGCCGATAGGGCCATTTTAGACATGTCAAACCTTGATTGATTGATTGATTGTGATGGTTTTGATTGCACATTAATTTTTTTTTCTCTGATTGTGATTGTTAGGATAGAAAATTCCCATCTGCATGAATACTTAGAATCGTTAGGGCCTACCCCACCCGATATCGCATCCGCATGAATTCTTAGGTTAGAAAACACTCGACATCGGTAACCGAAAGGGCATCAATATGAAATTTGGCGTAACGAAGTCCCCGGACCCAAAAATCTCTGGTTTTCGCGGAACCGAACGGTTTCTCCCAACCGCTCGGTAAGGTTTTCCGATCGTACCTTCCAATAAATCGATCGGTGGCGACTCCAAATTGCATGTACACATCGCACATGCCACCCGACCACACAAGGTCAATTTCGATATTTGATAAATTTTACCCGACATCGCGATTCGAGTAATGGGTCTTGGAAGGGACCCACGATCCCATAATATATATATATAAAAGGGGGATCGGCTCGTTAACCCTACGCCATCCCGGAAGAAAGAGAAAAAATTCCCGACGGAGAGGGTCGCGACACATACTCCCGCAGTATTGACTAGCCTTGCCGACGCTGCTCCGGCGATCATTTGACCTAAGACTGGTCCCGATCGGAGCGAGGTGAGGCGGCGAACAAAAGCCTTACTCGGGCTCTCCCGATTATGGCCATTTGGTTTGTCAATTTCGTGATCAAAGCTTGGCCTGCACAATTCAAATTGCGCGGGAACCCGGGGAAGAAGATGCACTGTTCGACCATGTCGCTAGGTCACACTCGGTTGTTCTTATTTTCAAAATTATTTTAAAACTTAGGGAATCTGCCAAATTAAACTTCAAAATCGAATTTAGGAACATGAATATTATCTCTAAATGTGATTTTCTCAAAATTTTAACACGAATTGTGTAAAACCCCCAAATTTTCCATTCGACCAATTAGAAAAATCAAGCAATTCAAACCCTAAATGGCCAAATCAGTCCATACTCCCCCACCAATTGATTCAGGATGTTGAAAACCATAGGGTAGTGGACCTATTTTGCTATGATAGTCCCTAGATTTTGATTAATTTCATTTTGATTAAAATCCAGGGACTAAATTGTAAGAACTTTTTATGCAATTAAGTCCTTTTCATGCAATCATGTAATTTCTCTCAACTTGAGGACTCAATTGCAATGTAGGGTATTAAAGTTGAATGTCAAGACTCCAAAAATGAAAAAATTGAAAATAAAATGAATCAAATGGTAATTTTTGAATCAATTTAAGCTTATGCTCAATGAAGAGACACATAGCCCTAAATTGAATTTTTGAACTTAAAAGAGGTCAAAATTAAAAGGGAATTAAAATAAAATATAGAATATTTTTTTTCATATTTATATGACCTCAAATACTATTTTTCTCTATTTTTCATGTATTTTTCTATTTTCGGAAAAATATTAAAAAATTGAAAAATATGAAAAGTTATTTTTTGTTCAAAAATGGTTCCCTAGGCTTGGCTAAGGCTATCAAAGTTGATTTTGTAATTTTTTTTTACTTTTTATGAATTTTCTATGGATTTTTGAAAAATTTATAGAAAAACTAACGATAAAAAATTAGGTGTCAATAACAAGGACGATCGGTAATGATTAATCCTTCTTGAAAAGAATTTTCTCTTTTCGCTAACAATATAATTTCTGAAACTCTATTTGGAGAGTTTCAAGAAGCCCACTAATTTCATTGAGGATTCTCTATCTCGATTGTTGTCCTCAATACCTGTCTCCATTAGATTCACTTATGATAACCACCAAATTTTAGGGTGTGTCGCGAAAAATAAACGGTTTGGATAATGAAATCATTTTTTATTGATTAATTAATTTAAGTGATTTTAAGCAATTATTTCTAAGAAAATATTTTTCAAATCATTTATTTTCTATGGACACAAACTAAGCTTCGGGATGCGTTTGTTTTTTTTTTTTTTTGAAAAGTGAATGATTTAAAAAATATTATCTAAAAAATGATTGTTTGAATCAATTATAAAAACAAACAACCGAAAAAATATTTTCATTGTCCACGAAATTGTTTACATATAAATTGCTATCGATAATAAATATATTGTTATCAATTAATGATTTTAAGTGATATTAATGAATATTTTTTAGAATATATTTTATAAATTATTTATTTTTTGCGAAATAAAATGAAGCCTAAATATCAAGCGGCTCTCCAAACTTTTGTCTTTTATATCCTCATCCACTGTCATTGTCACTTCCCTTCACCAGTCACCACTATCGAAGCCATTACTAGTGTCGCCTCTAGATTGCTCCCTCCCGTCGCTTGGCTTGTTCACTGATGGCCTCTCTCTCTCTTTCAATGTTCTTCACTCAACTCCATAGCGCAAATTAAGAGAAGGTGAATACCCGAGAAACCTTGAATCTTTTTTTTTTTTTCAACGGAGAAAGGGCTAGACAATGTGTAGAACATTCGCTAGAATCGTGCGTATTCAAAAACCATTTTAAGATTTATTGAGGAAAACGCTAAGAGATGCGTAAATTCAAGCACGAAATAGCGGAAGATGAAAGTAAATTAAAAATGTATGAGACACGATATACGTGGAAAACCCAAAATGAAAAAAATTACAGGGAGAGAGAGGGGTTTTACTATTTTCAATAATGAGTACAACCATACAATAAAAAATCTAAAGATATGATAAGAAGAAGTGAAAAACAAAGGATTTCGGGGTAAAAACAACATATCCCTTTCATAACCCTCTCTAAAAAACCCGAAAACAAAAGTGCATGGTCCGAACTACCCTTATCTTTTATTTGAAAGTCAAAATAAATAAATCTCCACCTTGACTTCAAATCTCTAGAATAGCGTTTTACCAAATGCTACAAGACCTCTCTCCCTCATCACAAAGAATGACCACCCAAGACCACCAGCCAAATGGCAAAATTGAAAACGCACACCCCTAAACCTACGTGAGCGTACTCGATGTAGGAGACAAAGGATGAAATGCCACTAACTTCGCATAAGTAACTCAAATGGCGAAAATGCCAACCAAGTCCAAACAATGCTTGAACATGGTCAAAGGAATAGGTTTGGTTAACAAATCTGCCGGATTACAAGAATAGGTGCTTTCTTCATTGTAACAATACCCTTACCAACCTCATTACGCACAAAATGATACCGAATGTCGATGTGTTTTGTTCTATCATGATACATACACATTCTTGGTCAATTGGATTGCAATTTGGCTATTGCAAAAGATAATAGAGGTTCCCTCTTGTATCACCCCAAGTTTTGTAACCAAACACTTCAACCAAAGAGCTTCCTTTGTTGCTTCCATTGCTGCCATGTACTCTGCTTCGGTAGTAAATAAAGCAACCATGTCCTGTAAAGTTGCTCTCTAACTAATTGCGGAACTACCAAGCATAAAAACTTAACCTGTCAAATATCTTTTTTTGTCGAGATCACTTGCATAGTCAAAATCAACGAAGCCAACAATCGAATGCCCTATATCACCACCTCTATGAAAGGCTGAACCCACATATGAGATATCCCGAATATATTGAAGAATCCGCTTCACCGCTTGCTAGTGAGCTTTACCCGGATGTGCCATGTACCTGCTCACAACACTAACTGCTTGGGAAATGTCCGGACGAGTGCAAACCACAGCGTACATAAGACTATCCACGGCACTAGAATATGGAACTCGAGACATCTCCTCTTCCCTTTCTTTGGTTTTATATGACAAAGAAGCAGAAAGTATAAAATGGGATGCCAAAAGAGTACTTATTGATTTAATAATCTTAATGCCAAAATGTTCAAGTACTTTTTCAATATGCCCATTCTACAAAAGGTATAACTTCCCAATGTTAGGACTGATAATGCAGCCTAGAGGAGGGGTGAATAGGTTGTTTTGAAACTTTTTCGGATTTTGCGGAAAGTCAAAGTTGGTATGAGAAAGATTGAGTGAGCAAATGTATTGCCAAACAAGATCTGAGTGTATGCAAGCAGGATATGAGATGTAAAAGATTGGTACACCGGATATATAATGGTTTGGCTTATATACCAATCCTACGCCCACTACACACAACTAACAGCCACAACACTAGTTGGAATGCACTAGTAAACCGCTTCACAAGTTACAAACAAGACGTGAGTTGATCTTTCACACGATAAATCACACTATCTTGATCTGATCTCACTACTCGGAGATGTACACTTATTTCAACACGATTACAAGGCAACAACATATCATAAGATCTTTATGCTTTTCAACTAGAACAATTGGATATTCAATCGGTTCGGGTTCCCCTTCTCGTTTGGCCTTCACGACCTCCTCCTTTTATAAGCCTCGGTAAAATAGGTGTTGGAGCATCTCTAGAGGGGCAAAAGAGCCGTTGGAGTTTGAAGGGATAGGTTGTCTCTGCACTGGAATTGCTTTCCCTTCGTCGGACAAGACTTTCTTAGAATAGGTGCTAACTTGCTATTTTGCATCGATAGTTTCAACTTTTCTCCGACACAATAGAGAACTATTCCCGAGAAGAGAGAAATTCTTCTCGTTAGCCATGTCGATCATGTGCGGCCTACTTCGGCTGATCTTTTCGAAATATTGGCATGTATGAACTTTATACTTCTCGTTTGAATTGATCTTTCAAGCTCTGATATCAAATATTCGGTGATCGGATCTTTTGAGGTCCTTAACGATTGTTTTCCCGAAAGTGCTTCAGTCTTCACGCTTCTTTTACCCGATGGCCATCTTGTGATCTTTAGCCATAAGCAATAAACATCTGTACACCAAGGATAAATAAAATACCAAAGGATAGTTTGAAAATCATCAAAATATTTTACAAGATGTTTCTCCAACAATCTCCTCTTTTTTGATGATGACAAAACTATCACGCAGATATAATGTGAGATAGAGTTTATAGAGTGTAATGAAGTAAAGATCTGCATAGCTGATATTTCGTTTATATGGCGCGATTGCAGATAAATGATTTCTCCAAAAAAGATTTGGAACTAAATTTGGAGAAAGAATGACTAAGCTGATCTTTTGATTTTGAAAAGTGTTGATCCAGCTTAAGTAGTCACAATTTCAAGATGTTAAAAAATATAAGCAGTTTAAGATAAGCATCTTGAGAGAAAATTTTTATTTACAAGCCCTTAAGCTTTCGTCTTATAGCTCCCCCCATTTCTCAGCCTCCCTCTATTTTTGTGCGTCCTTTAGAATTGCACGTCTTGTTTTGGCATATTTTCCACATATCCATTCACATAGAGATACTCTCCCCCTTTTTGTCATCGAAAAAAATAGAAAACAGTAAAGAAAGCAACATAGGGTATGAATAACATCAGTTCACTCATTCAAACAAGTGGTATAACATCGGGGTACATTAAGAAACATCCCGAACATCATTCAAAAGACAATATCCACAAGGCATAAAAAACAAGCAGTAAAAGCGCAAAACATCAAGCAAAGTCATTTGGGACTGGTGTGCTTCCATTTTTGAGAGGGTGGAGATTGGGTAGGTTCAGGAAGGGTGTTTAAGGGGTTGAAGCAGTCCATGCTGGTGATGGTCCTTTCTAGCTTGACTAGATACTTTAGTATGTCGGCTATGGATGTCTTCAACTCCCTTACATCTATTTGAATGGCTTGCAGGACGTTCATAGACACAAAAGCATATTGTCCTGCTGAAGAAGAAGCTTTCTCAAGTCGAAGGGGACGTGAGGCTTTCTTGGCAACAACAGCCTTGCCTCTCAACTTGGTCCTTGCAATCAACTATTTAGTATACCTTTCCTTAAGCAGCTCATTTGCTCTCTCATCTTCTCCATATCCTATTATGACAATCTCATCCCTTGAGTTCAGCCATCCTTTTGGAGAAGCCCCCAGTACCATCTTCTCGAGTGTCTTTTTACCAATGACAATCTAAGTAAGAAACTCTTTAAATACTCGGAAGACATCGATGCCTTTCTTTTTAAAAATCCACCCAATCCATGCTGCATAGGGTAGTCCTACTGTTTTTCTTTTCACAATCTGATGCAAGTGCAAGATGATGAGGTACGGGATTGAGATAGGAAATCCAGTGAGCAAGGCCCATAGCACTTTAGCTTCAAATCTTGACACATCAATTGAGGATGAGGACTTGGGACGCAGGATGAGAGTCAGGATTTTTTTTAAGAAAGTTCACTTTGAGAGGCAAAACATTTACAGGCACAATCTCTCGGTAATCATGAGTGAAGTTCGGAGTTTCAAGAATAAAATCGTAAACTTCAGTGAAGGGGATTTCTAGCTTTTGATAGAGATAAAAATTTGTCCGGAGAATCTCAACCGACTCCTCAACTGTGACAGTATAGTTCTTCCTTTCAAATGTGAAAATGAGAGAGTGAGGATTTGGAAAATGCAAGTTTGAATAAAACATTGTGATTACATTTGGACAAGAGGGATCTTCTATTGTGCAAAGCTTCGGAAGCTTGTGTTTTTCCAAAATCTCGGTGAGAAAGATTCCATGGGGGTCAAGATAGTTAAAATCAACCACTCGAGGAAAAACAAGAGTTCTTTGGAAATATTAAGCCAAGTTTTTTCCTGTTCTTTGCTAAAAACAGGTTGGTTAGAAAAAGAGGGGGTTAAGTTCAAAACTGATGGTTGCCTCAAAATTTTGAAAAATACCATCATCATCATCCTCTCGTCTTTGTCACTCGCTCCCTCATCAGCATCGGGGAGATCTTCACTAACCTCAATGTTTTCCTCAGGCTAGTCCTGGGATTCTAGAAGATCGGGAGCGGACAGACTTACTTCCGGTGCAGGGGTTCCACCGGATGTTTCCTTTGGAGGACTCATTTCCTCTATTTCTTTTTGAAGATTCTCCACTTCTTCCGTCGTCGACTTTGAAGGTGATCTCTCAAGCGAGACTTGAGATGCGTTGGGAGATGAACCAAAGGCAGCAGATTCGGGACCAGCTAGGGCGCTTGGACCCGATGTCTCTTTCTCTAGTTCTTCCTTTACTTTAGGTTTTAGTAATTCGATCGCATTCTTGAACCAAATATCGAACTCCTTTTGAGACCTTATCAACATGGGAGGAATAGTGACTCCCTCGGTTGGTAGGATGATTTCTGGAGGATTCAATGATCTTTCGGTCTTGGTTTTCATGACTAGGGATTGTGGAGTGCTAGCAGTAGGAGAGGCGATAGCCGTATGTGAGGCTGTACTTGCGAAAACTGAACCAGCCAACTCTCCTCCCGTTTGAGACGTAGGAGCAGATACTTCAAGAGTATCTGTGAAATTTATGTTGGAGGGGCCAACGGTTTTTCCTTTGCCTTTGCTTGCTTTGGTAGATCGATGAAGGGCCATGGAGAGGTTTCGAGAGAGAGAAAGGGTGTGAATGAGGAAAGTGGGTGAGGATGAGGTGAGAAAAAGAGGGTAAAGTGCGTTGCTTAAGAAGAGAGTGAGAAAGGCGGTTGAAGAGGAAGTGGATGCAGAGGGGTGAATGTGGTCGGGTTAAATAGGCGCACATGCACACACAATCTTTCACTCAAAGTAATGGTAATATTTCAAAAGTATTTAATAGAAATAAAGAAGATAATTGTAATAGTTGACAAATCACATCAACAGTCATCACAATGGATATTTCATCAGAGTGGTCATATCGCTCATTTATCGAGAAGCTTAACGGTAACTTTTTCTGAAAGATTAGGAGTAGAGGTGGTCAGGGGCCGATTTGGGCCCGGAGCGGACCCGGGTCAAACCCGTAATCGGCCCGTTGATCGGGCATGCCGGTTCCAAAGCGTAACCGGCCCCGTGCCATATGGGCCCGTTATGGGTCCCCATTTCATTGAACAGACCCGAAATCAGCCGGTACAATAAAAAAAAAAAAAAGGCGAAAGAGCCATTCGGGCTCTTTCCCTAAATCTTGTAATGGTCATACTCCTCCCCCTCCTCTCCCTATTTTTTTTCTTTCTTATTTAATTTATAAATTCTATCTAAGTATTATAAATACCCATTTCCATCTTTCATTTTTTCTCACAATTTTGCTCAAATTCTCTTAATTCTCTCAATATGCTCAATTCTCACAATTTTTTGAATCCGTTTTCTGCACAATTCTCTCAAAAAATGGCAAGTGGAAGCAAAACTAGTGACACGGGAAAGAACAAGATGAGGGAATCAGATTATCCTCATGATTCTCGTGATTTTGCAGATTGGGGATTTGATGTTGATGATATCAACATCCCAATGTAAAGCACGTCCCAACACAGGAAAATTTTCGTCCTCCTACCGGTGTAAAAGAAATGTCAACAACAAATGCACTAGAACAAGAGGTTACATTCGATATATGGGAGCACTTCACGAAGAAGGAAAGATTTGATTCATACCCAAAAAAGTATGAGGGAACTTGAAAACATTGTGGGGGCAACATACAAATATACAGGTGAACAAGGTTATGGAACATTCAAACGGCATCTTAGGGCGAAACATCCAATCCAAGTGGGAATTGACACTAGACAACAACAAATTTTCGGATATATCAATCCTAATACTCCTCCTTTATTTCGTTATAATGAAAAAAATTATAAAGAAGAATTAGCTAGATGTATTGCCATTGAACGTTTATCATTTAATTTTGGTGAAATTTTTTATTTTAATCATTTTATACAAACTACCTCTACTCCACAAGCAAAACCTATTTCGAGAAATACACTTAAATGCCAAGTTTTTTATCTTTATAAAAGAGGAAAAAAAGATTTACAAATTCTTTTTACGAATTTTAATGGACGTGTGCATATAGGTAGCGACATTTGGAGTGATTTTTGGCAAACTCATTCTTATATGGGTATTACATGTCATTGGATAGATGATGATTGGAACATTCAAAAAAGAGTTATTGCATTTGGGGTTTTTAATGATAGCATACAGAAAATAATATTTATAGAATAATTATGCAAGTTTTAGAAGAACATTATTTGCTTAATAAAATTTTCTTAGTTGGTTTTGATAATGCCACGGCAAACACCGCTTTAATTCCAAAGTTAGAAAAGATTTGTAAACCCGTTTTTAGTGGATAATTTTTTCATATTAGATGTGCTTGCCATGTTTTAAATTTATGTGTACAAGATGGTTTAAAAACTCTTGATTTTTTCTCAACCCAATAAAAATAGCAATTCAATTTTATGGAAACATCCCCACATTATGAAAGAATGAGGTAGATTTTGTAAAATGCATGGAAGAAAAGGAAATTTTTTTTTCAAGAGATGTTTCAACTTGTTAAAATTCTATGTACGAGTTCCTTAATCAATCTTTTGCATATAAAGATTTATTATGTGCATTTATTTTGGATAATGTTTCTGAAATTAATTTATACCCACAAGAGTGGGATATTTGCAAATGTTTTTTTAGATTTTTAAAAGTTTTTAATGATGCAACTTATATGTTATCCGGTGTTTATTAACCTACTACGCATTTATTTTTAATAGTGTATTAATATTGTTGGTGTTTTTGAAGAAAATGAAAAAGATGATCAATTAGGTTAGACTATTATATCAATACTTATAAAATGACTACATTATTATACCAAAATTCCTCTTATTTATTTGGTTTTTTTTTGTTTTCAATCCACGTATCAAATGAGATTATTTGACTATGTATTATGAATGTTTGCATTTGATTGAAATGGTAAATATTAGAGCTATACAAACAGTAGTTAAAAATGCAATAGTAGAATTATATAATGAAATTTGTAGTAAATATAATCTAGGTGATAATGGATCTTCCCAACTTAGTGACATACAAAGCGGGGACCTAGGTAAAATTAGTAGAGGGCACAAACTTTTGATGAATAGGCAAAAAAATAAAATAAAAGAGAGCAATAAGAAATATTTATGAAATAGAGACTTATTTAACCATTTCTTTTGAGTTTGGTGAATTCGAAGGCGGCATAGATTTCATAATTCTAGATTGATGGAAGAGGCATTCAACCCAGTTTTCAATCCTCGCTCTCATCGCAAGATAAGTTTTAGCAATCTCTTGTTCAACAATCATTTAGCGCTGGAGGCAACATTTTGGACGATTGATGTTCAAGATTAGCTCCAGATTCGGTGGAGGCTCAAGCTTGTGTCGATGATTGGACAAAGGCTTAATATCGATAATAAGAGATGGATCGTAGCAATGAAGCCGAATTCTTCGATGATGGAGATACCACCGCTACGGGTACCGGTACCAGGAGCAGTAGCAATGATTGACGATGAGGCAAATATGGGGTTATCAAAGGTAAACAAATTACATGGGCTTTGATTCTTCTATCCCTAAAAAGATATGTATGCGCTTAATGATAATTCATTAAGTTCAAGCCCCTTCCTCCTTTATTCCCCCCCAAAATTAGTTACAATTTACAATTTGTATTTGATAATATATTATTTCATAATTTAATAATTTATTATTTTTTTATTTCAGAATTTATTATTTAAAATTAAAATTTAAAAATCGTAATCGGAACACGAATCGGCCATTTCATTTTCTGTTTTGAACCGAAATCGGGCATCGAACCAGCTCGGAACCGCCGGTTCAAAATCGAAACCGGAACCGCCCCTTAGGTTTCCAGTTCCCCCATGGCCACAAACCGGAACCGCCAGTTCATGAATAGGAACCGGTCGATTCTCGCCCGTGGCCATGACTAATTAGGAGTACCCAATCTTTTGAATATTACGGAGATGTAATTACCTCATTTTTTTGATATTTGCGGATCTTTTGCCTTTCGGACTTGTCACTCGGGAGGATTAGAAATTCCTAATTCTCCTTTGATAAATTCGAATGCTTGCTTATCCAAAGGCTTTGTGAATATGTCAGCCAGTTGATGCTTTAAATCGATAAAGTGTATGTACACATCACCGTTGTTCACATGATCTCTAATAAAATGATGCCTCACCTCAATGTGCTTTGCTCTTGAATGCAATGTTAAATTCCTGGTCAAGTTTATAGCACTTGTATTGTCACAGCAAATACGAATATTAATAAACTGTTCCTCAAACTCGTTAAGTTGTTGTTTCATCCAAAGGAGTTGAGCACAACAGCTCCTTAGTGCAATGTACTCAGCTTTGGTGGTTGAAAGAGCAGCTGAGTTTTGCTTCTTTGAAAATCACGATATTAGCATGTTTCCCAACCTCTGACATGTAATCGAGGTACTCTTACGATTAACCTTATATCCTGCATAATCAACATTTGAGTATCCCAATAGATCAAAGCTTGAAGCTTTTGGATACCACAACCCTATCTTGGGCGATGAACCGACGTACCTTATGATTCTTTTCGGAACCGTGATATGTGATTCCTTTGGATTTGATTGGAATCGTGTACACAAACATACAATGAACAATATATTCAGTTGAGAAGCAGTCAAGTATAACAATGATCCTATTATGCTTCTATAGAGTTTGGAATCAACGGACATACCTTTTCATCCTTGTCCGGCTTGATAGATGCGGCCATAAGTGTTTCAGTGAATTTGCATCCTTCCAAACCAAATCTTTTCACCAAATCTTTAGCATACTTTTCCTGGTGAATGAACATGCCAACTCTTGTTTGCTTTATTTGAAGTCTAAGGAAGAAATTCATCTCCTCCATCATGCTCATTTCGAACTCATTTGTCATAGCTTTGGTAAATTCCTTACAAAGAATTTCATTAGTAGAGCCAAAGATTATGTCATCAACATAAATCTGAACTATCAAGATGTTTTTACCTTTCTTCTTTATAAACAAGGTAATATCAACCTTACATTTTTCGAAGTTATGTTTAAGAAGGAAAGAACTCAATCTTTCGTACCAAGCTCTAGGGGCTTGTTTGAGACCATAGATGGCCTTCTTCAATTGACGCTCGATCATGAAGGTACAAGATAGCTTCATCAATTGTGGTTACTCAACAAACACCCTTTCTTTGATATGGCCATTTAGAAATGCACTTTTAACGTCTATTTGGTACAAGATAAAATCATAATGACAAGCATAGGCAAGTAAGAGTCGAATGGCCTCTAATCTAGCAATAGAAGCATACGTTTCATCATAATTATACTTTCTTCTTGTGAGTAACCTTTAGTTACTAACCTGGCTTTGTTTCTTACCTCATTACCTCCATCGTCCATTTTGTTGCGGAACAGTCATTTGGTGCCGATGATCTGCTGATCTTTAGGCCGAGGGACTAAATCCCGGACATCGTTGATTGCGAATTGTTGTAGCTCATCTTGCATGGCTTTGATCCTATTCTCGTCAATGATAGCTTCATCGATTGTTTTCGGCTCAATCTGAGAGGTTAGGGCTAGGGAGTTCATCATGTCTTTGATTGATGACCTTGTTTTGATTCCTTTATCAATCTCCCAAATGACCCGATCTTTTGGGTGATCAATCTTGAACTTCCAATTCTCAAGCATTTGATTTGAACTTGAAGGATTGGCGGCCGGTTGTTGCTGTGGCTGTTGAACATTTGCTGAAGTAAATGTTTGGAAATCCATCTCCTGTTCATCTTTTTGAATGCCTTTCAGTTCATCTTTGAATTTGACATTGATTGTTTCTTCAACAACATGAGAATCTTTATTGAACACATGGTAGGCCTTGCTACTTGTAGAGTACCCTAGAAAGATACCTTCACTTGATTTAGCATCGAACGTTCCAACATCGTCATTCACGTTCTTGATGATATAACACTTGCATTTGAAGGCTTGGAAATACGATAGGATAGGCTTCCCTCCTTTAAAGATTTCGTAGGGCGTCTTTTCTACCATTGGTCTAAGAAGAGCTCTATTCATGATGTATGATGCGGTTGCAACAACTTCAGCCAAAAAGTAGACGGGAACTCCACTTTCAATCATCATGATTCCGGCCATATCTTGTAGAGATTGATTCCTTCTTTTAGCAACTCCATTATGTTGCGGAGTGTAGGGAGTAGAGAAGTTGTGCTCAATTCCACTTTCATCACAAAGATCAATAAAGTTTTGGTTTTGGAATTCTCCTCCGTGATCCGTTCCGATCATCGTGATCCATATCCTTTTTCATTTTGCACCTTTCTAGCAAGTTTCTTAAAGAAATGAAAAGCTTCGTGCTTGTGAGTTAGAAATATAACTCAAGAGAAACATGAATAATCATCAACAATCACCAGGCAATATTTACTTCCTTCTAGACTTACGGTACGTGTAGGACCAAATAAGTTCATATGCAACAATTGCAGAGGTCTACTAGCTGCAATATCGTTGATAGATTTGAAAGATAATCTGACTTGTTTTCCCGAGGAAGATGCGTTGCAAGAGTCATATTTATTGTAGTTGATCAATGGTAGACCATGCACTAGATCTTTTGATGCTATCTTGAAAATGTGCTTCACGTTGATGTGGCCTAGTTTCTTGTGCCATAAATCACATTCTTCCTTGATAGACATTAGGCACTGTATTTTATCAAGTTCAATATTTACCAAATATATGTCACCATGCCTTTTACCCGTAAAAGTATGACCTCTCGAAATTTTAACGTCTATAAGATAACTGGATTCAATGAAAGTTCAAATCATGAATTCCAGCCTGGAAAATAAATTTGAATTTTTTGAGGATTTAAGATACGATAATTGGATATTCTTGAGACGTCGGTTAGAGTAGTTTAAGTTTCAGTAGTTTAGTCGTCGAGTAGTAGTATTACAATCCTTCGCGCTCGAACCTAGCCTTGATCGAGCCCTAGCCTTAAAAGTACCAAATACCCCCAATCTTTTGTGCCAAATGACTAACCAGTCCTAAAATACCAAATGACTAAGGCTGCGTATGGTAACGTTTTGTTCCCTGGAACAACTTTTAGAGCGTAAACATTTTTTTTCTGTTTCTGTTCCCAGCAACGATTTTTGGGAACAAAAATGCGTTTTGTAACTGAAAAAAAAATATGTTCCCGGAATAAAAAAAGAACATAAACACGTTTGGTAACTGCATAAAATTTTTCTTTTGGAACAAAAAAGAAGAAGAAAAGAAATGCGTTTGGTAACTGCAAAAAAATTGTTCCTAATTTTTTTCATTTAATTAAGGGGACTATATATATTAAAATTAAAATGTCTTTATCTTTTTAACTTACTAAATCAAATTAAATCGCATTTGTTCAATTTACTAAATCAAATTGGACCAATATATGTATAAGTAATTTATGCACGATTTATCAAATGATGATATGGACGAGATCAACTATTAAAAAAAAAAAACTGAAAGAGAAGACGAATTGAAATTAGACAACGAGAACATCAAATATGTTTTCTATAGATAGGAAAAATTACAATCATGAGTTACACGTAAATGTTCCCAAGTAGTTAAAAATATGATTACTTTTAAATGGGGACCTTGGAAAAATATTAATTGCACTTTGAGTGAAATCGGGGACTAAAATGAAAATATTTGTGCATTTAGGTCCTTTGAGTCCAATTGTGCAATTTTTGCAAACATGAGGATTGAAATGAGATGTAAGGTATCAAAATCTCATGTCATGACTTTAAAAGTAAAAATTTTGGCTAAAATGATTTAAAATGAAAATTTTTAGTCAATTTAGGATTATGTTCGATGAAGAGGCATGTGGTGCCAAACTGAATATTTTTAAATTTAAGAGACCAAAATGAAAAGGGAATTAAAATAAGAATATGGACTATTTTTGCACATTTTTCTGACCACAAATACTATTTTTCCTTATTTTCGGCTATTTTTATAATTAAAATAAATCTGCAAAATGTCAAATATTACAAAAAAAAAAAAATTTGTTCAAAATTGGTTGCTAAGGCTAGGCCAAAGCTTCCAAGGTTGATTTTGTAATTTTATGAATTTTTTCATATTTCTAATTAATTTTTTAAAATAAAATGATAAAAAAATTAAGTGTCAACATCATGCAAGAATAAAAGAGCAAAAGTGTGTTAAAAAAAAATTGTTCCCAATTGTTTCTAAAAAATGTTCCAAATGTGTTTCTAAAAGGTGTTCCGGGAACAAAGAAACAAGTATTTTTTGTTTCTCGTTTCTGCTCCAAAAGTGTACTGCTTTCTGAAAAGTATTCCCGGAACACTTTGGGAACACTTTTTTACCATATGCTTGTCTGTTCCCAAAGTGTTTCGGGAACACTTTGGGAACGGAAACACTTTTTCGGGAGCGTTATCGTACGCACCCTAAAATGCCCTTGAATTTATGCAGTAGAAGACAAAATATTCAAACCTTTGACTTGACCTTGTGGGCCTCTATCATCGCATCATCTACCCACTAGTCACCTCACCTTTTCACTTATTTCGGCTCACTTTTTCTCTCCTACTTTCTCTCTCTCTCTCTCTCTCTCTCTCTCTCTCTCTCTCTCTCTCTACCCTCTCCCCCCTTCAGCAACCCGACTTCCTCTCCTCTTCCCCCTCTTGATTTTCGACCGGCTACCCCACACAACTACCACCGCCCTTCGTCCGCCGTTCATCATCTTTTCCGCTGCACTACCCCTCCGCCTGTCCTAGCCTTTACCTCGTCGCTCCGTTGCCGATAACCCCTACCCTTGAGAGGCCGAGAAACCCGTGACCCCCACCCATCCCCCTCTCGATTTCACATTCCTCCACTTTACACCGTTGACTTGTCGCCCTCACCAAGCCCCCGCCAGCTTGTCCGGCCGTCACCGCCTTCATGTCGCTAGCCCTCGACAGAGCCGCCCCCCTTCGTTTGGCTCACCCTCTACCTCTAAGACCCAAGACCAGCTCGAACCTCTCACCGCCACCCCCCTCCTCCGTCATTCTTAGCTACCGACACCAACCCCTACCCTTCGTCCTCTGTCACTATCGCACGTCGCCCTCACCCTTCACCACTTCCGCCGCGAGCTCTGTCAACCCATTTTGACCCATCGAGCTCGCCGGCCGCTATCACCGGTCCACCCTTAGCCTCAAAAACACCCAAACCTCCACCTCTTCTCTCTCGGTTCCACTATCGCCGCCATACTCTAGCAGCCGCTGTCGTCGTTAACCAAGCCGAGCCGAGCCCCGTATCGTCTTAAACCACCGGATAGCCCGACAATGCTAAGAGTTCTCACCGCCGCCGCTGCCATTGTTGTCTCGGATCATTAGTTGTGAGTTAACCCTTAACCCTCGGTTAGGTCGTTAATCACGTTTAGAGATAGTTAAATAGTATTAATCCCCATTTATATAGTTAAGCGTGGTCGGATTAAGTTAGTAACTCTGGTTAGGTTAAATGACCCTGCAGCTAAAATCCGAGGTTGTTCAACTTCTTCTATTTCGTCTTTAATTGAATCTGAGTCTTGTTGCTTATTTTCACTTAACTAAATAGGAACATCTTCGGATGTTCTTCGTGGATGCTCTACACTAAATTCCAACTCCTTCACTACATTCTCTTCTTGAAAATTTATAGACTCAACAAGTTTTCTCCGATCAAGCATAGAATTTTCATCAAAAGTAACATCCCTACTAATTATAAACTTTGGTGATTGAGAGTAAGAACACCACAATCTATATCCATCAACACCATTTGTATAACCAATGAAAATACCTTTCTTAGCTCTAGGTTTAAGCTTACCATCTTTTATATGATAATAAGCGGGACATACAAATACTTTCAAAATAAAATAATTAGAAGGTTTATTAGACCATACCTCATTTGAAGTCTTACATTTAATTGCGGTCTAAGAGGTCAAAGAGAACGATTTACCAAACAACATGCTTTGTTCACGGCTTCAGCTTGGATTTTTTTTTTTCAAGTCCAGCATTAGAAAGCATATATCTAGCTCTCTCTGAAAGTGTTTGGTTCATCCGCTCCGCCACCCATTCTATTGAGGTATATACTTGACTGTTAGATGTCGAATAATCCCCGAATCTTCATTGTACTTGTTAAAATCGCCTCCACAAAACTCAAGACCATTGTCTATTACGAGACATTTTATCTTCTTGCCAGTTTGATTTTCAATCCACATCTTTCACTTCTTGAACGTATCAAAAACGTCACTTCTACCCTTCAAGAAATGAACCCGGACTTTCCTAGAAACTTCATCAATAAAGTTAGAAGATGAACTACACCACCTTTAGATGTAATCTATGCAGGTCCCCACGTATTAGAGTGAATATAGTCAACTGTGCCTCTGTCAAGTGTACCCTAGTATTGGAACTAACTCTGCGCTCTTTCCCGTAAACACATGCTCGCAAAAATCAAGTGAAATAGAATGCTTTCCACAGAGTAAACCATGTAACTCAAGATAGTTATTCCTCTTTCGCTCATGTGGCCTAACAGCATATGCCACAACCTTGATTTATGAGAATCTAAAGAGGATGATATATTTAAAGAACCCACAATGGTGCTTCCCTACAGAACGTAGAGGCTATTCTTCTTGTTACCTCTCATCATAATCAAGCAGCTATTTGAAATTTTCAAAACTCCGTATCCACCGGTATACATGCATCCATTAGAATCCAAACTGCTCAACAAAATAAGGTTCTACTTCAAATCTGGAATGTGACTAACATCTATCAAAATTCTTACTACTTTGTCATGACATTTGCTTCGCATCGTACCAATACCCACAATCCTATAAACTACATTGTTGCCCATCAAAATTGAACTCCCACCGACTTTCTCATATGTGTGGAACCAATCTCTATTTAGGCACATATGGTATGAACGTGCTGAATCGAAAATCCATTCATCGTCTACATGTCAATCCGAAGACAAAACAATAAAAACATTGTTTGTATTAGCAGACTCATTATCCTTAACTAGACTAGCAGAATCAGAACTCTGTATTGACTTTTTCCCCTTAGCCTTGAGCAAAGGACACTCGTTTTTACAATGTCCGAACTTGTGACGATAGTAACACTAAACTTTTCTCTATACCGGCTTGACCTAGACTTCGAACGCCCTTTACTATTACTGTGTCTATCCCAATGATTCGACCTTCCCCTAACAACTAAACCATCGGCTTTATCTGCACTATTACTTGCATTCAACTTTGTACGCATCTCCTCGGAATTTAGCGAGGCCTTCACATCTTCAAGAGCTATGGATTCTCTTCCATACAATATTGAATTCACAAAATTCTCATATGAGGCTAGTAACGAGCATAACACAATTAGGGCTTGATCTTTATCATCTAACTTCAAATCTCCATTTTTCATATCTATTACAACTTTATTAAATTCATCTAGATGTTCTTAAATAGGAGTACTTTCTTCCATCTTTAGCATATAAAGACGTCATTTCAAAAATAATCTCGTCGTAAGATATTTCTTCATGTAGAGACTCTCTAGCTTTTGCTACAATCTTGAAGCTGTTTCTTCATTAGCGACCTCACGAAACACCTTGTTAGACAATGATAATTAGATGGTTCTGTTCGCCCTCTCTTCCATCTCCTCGATCTCTGCCGTAGTTATGTAATCCCAAGGTCCTAACCAAACCTTCCCGACGCAATAAAGCCATCATCTTGATTCCCTATAGCTTGAAATTGTTTTGGCCATCGAAGGGTGCAACTCTGAACTTGATAGATGCCATCTTAAACAAAAAACCACAATTCCTTCACTCTGGTGCCAATGTGTTACGGAAAAATCTCAGAGATAGGCGAATTTAAAAGTGAAATAGCGAAGGATGATAGTAAAATAAAAAGCACATGAGACACGATATACGTGGAAACCCCAAAACGGGAAAAATCAAGGGGAGAGAGAGCGATTTCACTATCTTCAATAACGAGTACAAGCGTACAATCAAAGATATAAAGATCTAACAAGAACTAGTGAAAAATAACGGTTTTCGGGGCAAAAGCAAAAGCTCAGAGCTGAAGCAAAAGCAAGCGCTACAATGTAATATGCAATGTATTCTTTTTATAGCCCCCTCTAAAAAATTGTAAAACAAAAGTGTATGGTCTAAACTACCCTTAAATTTTATTTGAAAGTCAAAATATAACAGTTCGAACAAATGCAAAGCATAACTTTAGTGATTCGGCCTATCTGTTCGACCTAACCCACACTCCCAACTCTGACGGCCCAAATCCCGACCGGAATTCTCTATGTAATCCTTGAGATGTTACATCGTCCGAAGAAGCTTCCTTCGACTTGTAGCTTTGCTTCAACATAAGACGAGCAACCGCCACAAATACTCTCTTCTCCGATCACGGACATTCAGATTTGACAGAGAGATACAATTATATTTACATGACTTCTGCACACAATAACATTAGGAAGATGAACACGCGGAGCGTAAACTAATTTTTGCTCGTTTACCCCTAACTCCACTACCTCTCTTGAGTTCAATTTGAAGCCGCAAGATTTCAAATGACCATCTGAAATTCAAATCTCGCGAAGCCATTAGTTCCACCACGACACTTCAGATGACCGTCTGAAATTCAAATCTCGCGAAGCCATTAGTTCCCAAAGCTATCATTTCTGATTCTATCTACAACAAGCTGTCCTCTTTGTTGCCTGCCCAAATATGGTAAACCGTTATGATGATTTTCACTAGTCCACCTTCTGCCGCTTGAGACCATCCATAAAATGCTAATTTAAAGTCAAATCAAATTGGTGAAGACTATCGGTCTTCCTTCCAGGACCTTAGAGGCACGTAGTAGAATTATTACGTCGTTTGTAGCAAGAACCCCTTCTGCAGTCACGTCCACCCAAGCTTGTTCTCCTTCATGAACTATCAAAACGTCATGAACTTATTCTACGGATGCCAATTCAATTCTGAACATTTCAATTTGACCAATTTGATCTTAATAATTTGACAACTTGCCAATGCAGTCCTCTAGCCAAGTTTGGCTAATAATAGTTGACACGGATGCCGACTGTCTCATGTGGCACGATTTGCGCTTACATTGACAACTTTTGCAATTTTTTTTAAATTACTGAATTTTTTTTATAATTTTTCATTTGGTTTTATTAATTTTCTTTTTTTTTCCTCATTGTGGCTGGTGAGGGTGAGGGCTTGCAAGTCTTCACTGCCGCTAGTGAGGGTCGCGGCTCTCGCGGTGTCTAGTGAGGGCTTGATCCTTGTGGTGTGGGTGAGGTTTTCCCTCAATGGATCTTGCAAAAATTTCTTATAAAAGTTGAAAAAAATGTCCACATTAGCGCCGATTGTACCACCTAGGGCAACCGACGTCCATGTCGGTGATTTTTCGACCAAAATTGATCAAAAGAATTATATTAACAAATTGTCAAAAGGTTTAGAATTAAATTGATCAAATTGAAAGGTTTAGAACTGCAATGGTACTCATACAATAGATTTAAAACTTTTTTTGTTATTTTTCTAGCATGTTATCGTTCTTGTGTCCTATAGGCCGTTCATCTTTTACTTGGTGCATCCAAAGTATTTTATGATGATGGGGTTATTGTGAAAACCAATGCTATATATGAGACAAATGCGCTATCTCCCAACACGGCCCTTCTTTCGGCCCTTTAAAAGGGACTGTCTTTTAATATTTTGGATGCCATTAATCTATTCGATATGGCTCTTAGGCCTCGGAAATTTTTTGATACGCAGGATTCATAGAGTGGACAGTTGAAGCGCATCCTTGTGGAGCTGACTCATCTTATCGGCCTGACAAAATCCTAATCTTATCGACATCTTCATGTCCTCTTGTCCGTTCACCTTTTCACTGGTTCATCCAAACCCTTCAGAGGATCACACGTCCTCCGGTTTGTTCGCCATTCACAAGGTCCTTCCAGAGATTTGCCTAATCCTCATCCAATGACTTGTTCACCATTTGCGAGGTCCATCCGATCGTCAACACATCTAAACGTCGAATAGCTTCTTCACCTTCTATTGAGCGAAGATCGTTCAACACTCTCAAACGTCCGGTTGCTGATGCTATCTGTTTATGAATCTGCGTAGCTAGAGGCACTGTCTTGCGCATAATCGGTCACACATTTCAGTACACTCAAGATACTTTACCATCCTAAAAATTACCTTGGGGATTTTACCTAAACACATTCCACTGGGCGTGACTACAAGGTGCATTGCTTGGTTGGTCCGTGCAACGCAATCATTGAAACTAGACTTTGAGGGAGAAAGACGATCATGCCCATTCGAGTGAGGTGATTCTTCAAAAGCACGTGATCGTTTGGACTACTTCTGGTTCCGAATCCGGGGTGGTGGACAATAAATCTTTCCATATCGAGTGGCTTATCAGAGTACTTGCGTTCGCGTGATTGTCCTCTCCACTGCGGATTGTTGGGAGGATTCTAGAAAAATGGCTGGTGGTCGTGCCCCTAACGGGCTGAATTCCGAGTCACCAACGAGCATTACTTTTCACTTGGGATTAACAGTTAATCCCGTTTCATAATGTCTTAAACCTGGTGAGATTACAACAGCGAATTCCGATGCTTCGAACAAGGCGATGCGATAGATCGGTTAAGTGCTTGTTTAGCCGATATAGATACCGGTAACAATGTCACCGATCTTTGTAGTTGGTCGATACTCAAGCTCCCGTCACCACGGTGCTTAACTTACGTGCAATTAAATCTTGAAGATTTTCAGGTTCGGCCCAGATTTTCTCTTCACTTGCTCCTGGTGTTTATATCCTTTTGAAACTCAATAATTTGAGTGAATACTTTGCATGCTGGGAAGTTCATTGTGTTCTTTGCTTTGGTGACAATCTTTTCCCCCATGTCTAATTTGACCAGCTCTATATAGGTCAGATTTTCCCCCCTCCACCTCAATAATGTGTACTTATTTTCCTAACCGGAGTAGGTATTTGGGGAATACTCACCGGAGACCAAATTTACATCGTCCTAACATAGAATGTGAATATTAAACCGCATTTTTATCTAACAGCTCAAATTTTTAGAATAATTGATAGTGGTATTATAAAATCTTACGTGGTATCGGACAAGAGTCCTAAGTCCCGAGTACTAGGCAAAAGGACTAGACTAAGCATGAGAGGAAGTAATAAAATAATTGAATTATTAAACCATGAATTCATTTATCCGCTTAAGTTTTTAGAATAGTTGGCGGTGGTTTCATAAAATCTCATATGATATCAGGGCAGCTGGTCCCGATTTCAAATCTCTTCTAGGCCCATATTTGCCTCTCCAATTGCTTAATTCCACGCCTTAGGCTAAGGCCAAAGAATTGTTGATTTACGACCGAAAATTTCCCATTAGAAATAACATGAATTTCTAGATTACTCAGGGGTCCAAACTCGAGCTAGGATGAAATAAAAGAAAATCGAATCTTGAATGAACCTGAACCGACGAGGACAATCTAAAGGATACGTGAATCGATAATCGTCGAAGTCCAACTTGATAATCAAACTGCTCTACAGTATACACAAATATTGGATGTGTCTTGAATTCTCTATCGAATGTTGGGTATGTCTTGAATTCTCTATGAACTTGGATCAACATTAGGGCTTAAGAGCAGTATAAAAATTATTTTTCTCAAATCATTAGATTAAGAAGAAGAGATAGAAAGAGCTTTTAGTTTTTCAAGCCACTTTTTGTAATCATTGAATTTTCGTAGTGGATTTTGCTTCTTCTCTTTAAGTGGTTTTTTCCATCTCGTAAATCCACGTGTTCGTTTATTTTTCTCAGTTTTAATGGTTTCTGCATTGGTCATAAGAAAAGTAGTCTAAAAGTAATGGCCCGTTGGTTCAAATTCATGTACATTGGACAATCAATCAAATGCACGGTATCTCGAATCGATTGTCGCATTGCGAAATTCGCTCTCTTCATCTGAAAATGAAAAGCAAATGATTTACGTCGAGATCAAAAGATTTCGAAACACCTTCATCCGACTACAGCAGGATAGAAAGATCACCTGGGAATCGAGTGTCGGACAAAGCAAAGGGGATAGGACGAGGATAAGAGAAGAATTGTTTGTGAATGCTCCATCACACCATTACCCGTGGCAATGGAAACGTTGGAACAACGTCCAATCGGCCACTCCACTATCTCTTTCGTTAGCCACAATGAACTCGTTAAAGAATTGCCATTAATTCGACGCGTTCGTTTTTCTTTATCGTGAGAGTTACAAGAAGCTGGAGATATCTCTTAGTCAACCCCACAATCATTCTTGGACAAGACCAGGCTTTTTGTGGCATCACATCGGCAGTAAAATCCACTCCGATGGCGATCGTGCATGGGCTTAATCTGCACGTGAAGGATGGTATGATAATTAAGTATTAAATTACGTATTTACCTAATAATTTAAGCTTTTAGAATAATTCGATGTGGTTCCACCAAAATCTGATATAATATTATCAGAGTAGGAGATCCTGAGTTCAAATCTTTTTAGACCTCATTTGCTTTCCTAATTAAATATCTTCACGCTTATTTGTATATATTTTTAAAACATTTGACAATGATCGCGCCAAAATCTCACGATAGAGATCATGGGGTGGGACATTTTTATGGAAATGTGTGAATGCTCCACCATGTCTACCTTCCATTACTCAATCGTGTCTCAAAGCCCCGCCACGGAGAAGATTTCGAGGAAAAAGTGTTTTGCTCGAACATCGAACCCCTTGAATCGTGGACTCGACAATGTTAATTATCGCGCTTTAATTAATGATCCAGGCCAATCAGTGGTAGTCCTTGTATTTTGCTTCAGGAGAGGAATAAGAACTTGATGGTTGAGTTCTGAACTGACGAAATGAATCCGCTCATCCAAAGGAGACAAATAAATAGAATGTCCGGCAATAAATAACTGGAAAATGACTAAAAAGAATTTTAAGGAAGTAAAAGGCATTGACAGAAGTAAATCTTGCTCTTCGGATGTTTGTGCGTGTCGTATTCTCTTCAGATGTGCTCACTTTATAGTGCCTTGGTGGCTGGCTTCTTGCCATAGCCACGTTTTGGCACCATATCTTATGCATAACTTTAACATTTTCATATTATTCGGGGACTAAACTGAGCATTAATCAAAAGTGGTTGTCATACATAACAAGATCGAATTATTCTCTCTGGCTCTTTTGCTGTTTACTCAATCTCATGCTTGGGGATTTGATCAGGCATAAGAAGCAAGTTGCTAGGCACAGAGTTGGCGTGGTTTAGGCCCCTTCTGCGAAAGTCTGTGGATACATTACATTGTTTGTCATCCTCAACGGGCTGCCTACATAGGATAGAACGAGCAAATGGAGTTCTCTTAAGCCCTAACGGTATGTATTGCATATTAGTGGTTTTCATGGAGCTTGAGTCAATGGGAGGTTGATGTTGATTCTACTGTGCAGAATTTAAAAGGCAACCTCCCCAGAAAGTCCTGCTAAAGCTTGCTTGGAATGGAATTAGATGTACTACCTGTGGGGAAGGCTAAGAATGGCAAAGTCCATAATGGTATTGCGCCTAATGTTGACTAAGAAGTTGAAGGTGGGTGCTGCTGAAAAGGATGCTTGTGCTCTTTTGGAATTTACGCTGTTAATGCATTTTCAGTTGCCGTTAGTATCCTTCTTGGTTCATGACGAATCGCATTGGGTGATAGCATTAGTATAACATATTGAGATACCATGTTCCCTCATCCGTCCAATTATCAAATTATTTGAACTCTTGCGTAAGAATCTAATTGGTCTCAATTATCAAATTATTCACACTCTCTTTTCTTCGATTCCACATGTGATTTCCAATTGCATATGAGAGGAAATGTTCAAGTGCCTGAGATTGTTGGTTTTTTTTAAGGGAATAAGTTGAGGCTTTCAAACTTTCGATTCGAGTAGTTTTGATGAATAGGAAAACCAATCAGTCATAAACCTATATGGATGTCAATTCGGCCTTGAACTTTTAAATTTTTCCCATTTAGTCCCAACCCTTTACACGAAATTCAAATGTAGTCTTTCCGGCCAATTTTTGCTATAATCGTTGACGGGAGAGTCTAGTCATCGCTAACCATCCTATGTGATATACAGCCACATCTGTGATTTATGACGAAATTTGACCGAGAGGGCTAATACAAATTTTGGGCAAAGGTTTGGGATTGAATTGGCAAAATTGAAAAATTTAAGACTAAATTGGCTTCCGTACTATAGATTTACAACTGATTGGACAATTTCGCTTTCCACTAACTCATGTAGCCCATCTAGTCTACGTGTATCGGATGAGGCTCTGATTACGAGCTGATGAACGTACTCCCCAAAGTTACTCTTAACGAGTGTGATTAAGCGATGGCGATTTTCGTAGATGATTACCCGACTATGCAACGTACTGATGGAGTCTATTGAATAAAAAAAGTGTCTATCGCATTACATAAGCTCATACATCACATGCATCTATAGTAACTAATCAAATACTCCTTGCTATAAAGGAAAAAACTAAGAAGACAAGCGCAATCACAAGATTGTTCTTGGGATGAAATAGTTCCAAATTAACTAAGCTGCAAGAGGAAACATGACAGGTCAACGTCTGGTGCCTCTAGTAATGCTTTAGCATCTTGTTGGATAGCAAGGTGATTTGACATGCTGTGTGCATGGTAAGCTATTTGATTTATTGGGCACTTAAAGAGCTGGCCATGGGCTATTTGCTGAGGAAGTAGGATAAGTGCCAGAAGCACTCTTCCTTGTTTCACGGAATGAGGAGATTTCCAATTACACCCTATCACAAATCGATGGTTCATTCTACTAGCACTTTCTAATATCCACAAATGGAAAAATAACAAGCATTGAGATACACTGAAGTCAAGGGATTTGTATTATCAGCTTTGGGAGGGTATAACACAAGCCTTTCATACATCCAATGGCCCAAAATTTATTTAAGCCACTCTGGATAAACAACACCTGAACATGTAAATAACGCAAAAACTTAATTACCAAAACCTAAATCTCTTTCTAACCCTAAATTCACCTACATTGGCAACCATGCGATCGCCTCTAGCCATTGGGTTTGCGGTTGCTTCACCTCTAGTCACCACGACATTGGAGCTCTCTCTCTCTCTCTCTCTCTCTCTCTCTCTCTCTCTCTCTCTCTCTCCTGTCACATTGTGTGACGTTGATGTTGGTTGTCCTTGAACCTTCAATCATATAGAAAGGTGCTGAATTTATTGCTCAAAGTCCTTGCCAAACTCGAGAACGAGTCGAAGACCAGGTTTGCGAGGCATGCCTGAAGCAGGAGAATAGGACTGGGCGTCAGGGTACGAAAGCATGAGGCGCAAAATGAGCTATGCATTTGGCACCGGGTGGGGGCCCGCCCTATTTGGGCTGTGTTGAGAACATGTCTCTAGTCTTAATAGGTTTCCTAATTTGAGTGGATTTTCCAAAAGTGGTTCCATATTTTAGATATAATATGCTTATATATATTTATAATATACTTATAGTATAAAATTTTACTCTCCTATCAGATACAATGTATCAAACAAGAAGAGCATCATATTTTCTCTCTAGTTTCCTAAGTGAGTTCTCTGTGAGAGATTGTGAAATAGCACTTGTGGGTTTGCTTTAAAGTGTAATTGGGGGCTGGAAAATACTTGAGCAATAGAGCGATTATAAGCTTTGTATTCTCCGGATTCATAATGGATTTCTTAGTAGCTGAGTCTCATCGTGAAGTAGGTACCAACAATCAAACCAAACCAAGTAATTTCTTGTGTTCTTTATCATTCCTCGTTGATTTATCTAGTAATTTCAATCTTTTGTGTTTTGCTTGAATTGCAATATCTATTAGCTTCTGTGTTATTTTCACAGTAATTGGTATTAGAGCTAATGCTAGAGTTTCTAGAGTTGATTTGGGGCTTTTGCTTGTTTGATTGAAAATTCTGTTGCTGCAATTATGTTTGGAGTGAAGATAGAGATTGAGAAGTTCAATGGGAAGAACTACTTTAGGTTATGGAGCATTAAGATGTGTACCCTTTTAAAAATGTTAGGTTTGGAGAAGATGTTGGATGACAAGGATAATTGCTAGAAAGACGATAAAAATATAATTGATGGAGAAAAGAAAAAGTGTAATCATATTGCATCTGTCAAATGAGGTATTGATTACAGTGGTAGAAAAGAAGGGTGTTGCAACATTGTGGACAAAACTTTGGGTAGTTTATCTTATGAATGGTTGAACAATCACTTATTTATGCTAAAATAATGTTTTAATTTTGGGTGGTTGAAGGCATATCTATGTGAACCCATTTAGATGAGCTTAACAAATTCTTGATGGAATTAAGGAACGTCAATGAGACATTCCCGATGAAAAACATGGCGTGATGTTGTAGGCCTTACTATTAGATTCTTTTGAGCACTTATTGATTTGCTATTACAGGGTCGCTTTGCAATTACCTTGGAAGAGACAAAGTTTGCCTTGTTCTCAAAGTAGTGGCAAAACAAGTTACGAAAAGCCAAATTACTGCATTTTGGCACATGGTTTGAGTATTTGGGATAGAGAAGATTGCAAAGAGTATGGAAATAGCAGATGGAAGAGCTATCCTACATTGATGTCCAATGTTTGGAACTGTCAATGCTATCCCCGCAATGAACCCTAGTACTACAAGAGAGAATATCTGAGGTACAAGGGTAAATGAGTTAAGGTGGAGTCTGTAAGGACGATAATATCTTTACCATAGCTGAATGTCTATGATGTGCTAGCAATCACCATGATTTCATCAAATGATGACTGGGTGCTTGACTTTGGATGTTCGTATTATGTGGCTTCTCATAGACACTAGTTTATTACCTTTCAATACATGGATGGTGGTAAGGTGCTCATGGGAAATGTGCTGCTTGTAAAGTAGTAGGGATCGCAATAATTCAAAATAAGATGCACGATGGAGTGGTATGAACTTTGATTGATGTAAAGCACGTATCGTAGTTGAGAAATAGCCTTATCTTGTCGAGTGCTCTTGATGGGCTGGGATATTGGATCTTGACTGAATGCAGAGTTTGGAAGGTCTCTTGAGGTGTGCTTACTATGATGAGGGGGAAGATAGATTATGGATTGTATCTCCTCAAAGGAACGATAGTGATTACATCATATGCTAGATACTCTAAGACTTCAAGTTAGGGTACGCCACAATCATGGCACATGAGACTCGAGCACCCGAGTGAAAGGGAGTTAATCATTTTGAGTTAGGGGTCTATTGGGAAGAGCGAAGAGTGAAGTTTAGTATAATAGTTCAATTGACCTCGGATATTGTAGGCTGTGTACGCTTTACACTTGTGGATACCCTCTCAAGTACCATCCAAGGGTGGTGCCAAGTATGTGTTGTCCTTTGTTGATGGCATTTCCAAAAAAGTATGGATTTGTCTTCTTAAGCACAAGAGCAAGGTGCTTGGTTTGTTCAAATTTTGGAAGGTGATAATTAAAAAGCAGATATGAAGGAAGATCAAAATGGTTGAGTGATAATAGCTAGTTTTGTGCAGAGGATGGTATAGTGAAACATCGCATTGTAGCCGATACACCATAAGTGAATGAAGTCATAGGATTGATGGACGGAATTATGTTGGAAAAAGCTCACTCTTTACTCTCCAATGCTAGATTAAGCGAAGATTTTCGGGCTAAAGTAGTGAACACCGCTTGTGGGTTAGTGAACGGATCATTACCATAATCACTAAGCAATTGATTGGAAAACTCCTGAGCAAATGTGGTCGGGTTAGTTTGCTGATTGCATCGGACTAAAAGTGTTTGGTTGCCTACTTCAGCTTGTATGAATGATGGCAAGGAAATGTATATTCCTAGGCTATGCAAATGGGGTGAAGGGATACAGATTGTGGTGCACTTAAGAAGATTTATCCGAATTTTTTTTTTTTCTGGCAAAGAGGTTACTTTTGACAAATCTTCTCTAAAGAGGAGTGAGGGATCAATTGCAAAGAAAGATCCGGACACTGTCCGAAAACATGTGGAGCTTCAAGGAGAGCCTAGAGTTGTTCAAAGTGTGGTAGATGTGATGGTTTTTGCAGAGTGGGCAGATTCTACAGCATCTGACAATTGTTCCGGGATCACAGTTGAAAATTCTTTAGGGTGGTCAGCGGAGGTGGATAAAATAGAGGGACAATTGTATGTAGACATTGAAGTAGTTAATTTGGGCGTAGTAGAGACAACTTTGGCAATTGCAGAGAGGGTGAAAACTGTTGGAATCTTGTGAGTGACTCGAAGGAGTTACGATGGGAAAGCGTCAAGGCGCTTCAACATCCAGTTAAGAAATTTTGTAAATAACCCACTTCTGTCATATGATATAGTGCCTACATTGTCACTACGTACTTGGATGGAGGTGGAGCACTTCTCCCATGCTTCATATGCTACTGTTTCTTGTCTAAGTTATGCCGTGGATAGCACTAGGCTTGATGTATCACATGCAATTAGAAGAGAGTATACAATCAATTCAAGTATACATTGTGATGTTGTGAAGTGGATCATCCTGATTTGTTAGGGATGATAGGTATATGTTTCAGAGGATGCAATTCAAGTAGCGTGGTAGTAACCTAAGTCACCCAAGTAGCCTAAAGTATGTTCAATTTCTGAGCAGTTGTGCCTTTACCTCTATCACCTTTGCCATGAGTTGGAAGGTGTTGTTAAGACAAGAAATGGTTTAGTCAATGACTGACGCTGGAAACATGGTAAAAACGGAACGAGTAGTGATACTAACATAATACATTGGGTTGATACGGTGTTCAGTCAAAGTCAAAGATACCATTCGAGAGTGGAGTTCATTTGTGATCAAAATTACTTTGTCAGATTTAGCATGCCAAGAGAGGATGCGACCTGGAAGTTTACTGCAGTGGAGAATTCAGAGGACATGTGGAGCGAGTTCATTCCTCTAGATAAATCTAAGCATAGTTTGGGTTTGATAAATATTTGTGATGGTTAAGCACCTATCGAGGCTTTGGGAGAGCCGATATAGATAATGACCACTATCTTGACTCCAATGTCGAGCCAAGGTGGATATCATTGAGAATTTGTCTCGAGTTTGAGTACATCTCTTAGTTTGAGTAAGTTTCCTATAAAGATGTTTGCTACTTCGAATAGAATACGTACATAAGATAGAATTCTACTTTGATATTAGATACAATAGAGCAAACAAGAGGGGTATCAAGTTTTCCCTATGTGAGTTTTCTAAGTGAGTTCCCAGCGAGAGATCGTGAGATAATACTTTGTTGGCTTGCTTGGGTGTAATTCGCGAAACATTTGAGTGATTGAGAAATTGTAAACTCTATAATATTTGAATTTATAGTGGATTTCTTGGTGGTTAGCTCTCCCTTGAAAGTAAGTACCAACGTTCAAATCGAACCACGTAAATGTTCTTTATTGTTCCTTGTTGATTTGTAATTTTGTTCTCTCGCATTTAACTTGAATTACAAGATCCGTTTACTTCCTTTGCTATTTTCACAACAGGTTGCGCCTCACTACAAATCCAAAAAGATCTCTCGATTTTGCCCATGTGCCGGGTGCCTAACAGATTTTGGTTGGGTGCTCAGGTAACAAACCAACTTGCGCTAACTCAAAATGTAGAACTTATTTCTAATCTATTTTCACAAGTTACGTTTCACAGCAACCAAGAGCAATGTTAGGGGTTTCTCTCCACCAGTTTTGTGAGCGAGTTTTTCTTCTTCTTTTTTTGGCAGAAGGACACCTGGAGTATCAATATTTGTGTACAACGCTCACTTTGGTCCTAATATTTTCTTTGGATTACTCAAGCGCTATTTTTTTTTTTTTTTGAAAAACGGTTATTTCAGTACCAATTCCTGTGAGTTTCGCCGGAAATCACACATGACATCTACGTGTCTCATTGGAGGATCCTAGTCAGCAAAAAAAAAAAAGCCTCAAAATCAATAAAAAAATTCCACGTCATATTAAAAAATTAAAAATAACTGAAAAACTAAAAAATGAGTTAAAAAATACCGAGGCGAGCGTGATTCGTCCTTTCACACCAATTTTGGTACCGTTGACGAAGGAGTTGACGAAGATCATGATGGCACAGCCGGCCACGAGTCCGCCGGACACTCCCTCCACACCGGCAGGTGATAATTCAGGATCTTCAAAGAAGTGGGTTTTCGTCGATGTGGGGGTAAGAGGTGGTGTGTTCGTGATGGCTCTCGCGCTCTGGTTCTTCTGCTATTAGTCTAAGAAGCGCAAGCAATCGATATCGTCTGGTTCGACGCCCAAGAAGTTGTTAGAAACCTCCACAACGGATTACACTTCTGTGCCAGTGAAGGCCAATTCCTTCTCTGGCTTTTCTTCTGGCGTTCGAGACACCATTAAAACTCGGACCATGTACACCTAACAAGATCTACGAGCGGCCAAAGGGTTCTTCTGCGAGGAGAACAAGATAACAAAAAAATCCCGATCCGGGTGAGACCATTGCTGGGTGATGCTCGACCTTGGCCAGATCTAGGTGAGGTTGGCCTCATCGTGGGTCTGCGAGGTCTCAGCCAGGTCTCGCGAACCCTGGCAATGCCTCAATAGGGGTGGCCAGGGCTCGGTGAAACCCCTCGGCAATTCCCCACTCTTGTCGACCATTGGCGGCGATGGTAGGGCAACGGCGATGAGGGTTGTGCAAGCCCTTACCATAGCCCTCGTCGCTGCAACTTATTTTATTTTTTAGCTTATTTTTCTGTTTAATTTTAATTTTTCAAAAAAAAAAACTTATTTTAAGTTTAAAAGTCCACGAGGACACCATGTGGCTTGATTTTTTTAAAAAAAAGTTACCTCTTAATTATTTGGCCAGAATTTCTCGTCATTGGCACTTAAGTAATCGTTTTTTCTTCGACTTGGCACTTAAATGATTCAAAAAAATATTGGCACTAAAGTGAGTGCAGTGCATAAATATTGGCGCTGCAAGTTTCATTTTGCCCTTTTTTTTGTAACAAATTGCAAGATGACATTTATTAATTTACTTGGGGTGTAATCTAGGGTTGTAAAACACTTCAACAAATGTAAACTTTGTAAGTCTTTGCATTCATAGTGAATTTATTGGCAGCTAGCTCTTCTCATGGGGTAGGTACCGCACTCAGACTAAACCGTTTAAATCTACAGTATTTTTATTATTTTTTGTTATTTCCTCCGGTAATTTTTCCTTCTTGCGTTTGATATTGAATTGCAAGCTTTGTTAGCTTTGCAGTAATCACACAACAATTGCTGTTATAGCTGGGATAGGGTTTCTATAGTTGATTTATGGGGCATTTAGTCGCTCAGGGTCTCTCCAACCTTCCCTAATCCCAAGTTTTGAAAAATCTAGAAAAGTTGATTTTTTTGAGTTCTAAAAATGATGAAGTCACTACCAGTTGGTCTTCTAATCTAGACCTATTGGAATCTAGAAGCCAAAATAGGTTTCGGCCAACTTTCTATGTTATAGGCTTTGGAAAGTCTAAATAACTTTTATCACAGATTTTTATGATTTTTTAGAGTAATTTAGTGAAAAAATGAGCATTCGTGGGACCTCAGGTCTTATTGGGTGGCGATTCAGCTACGAGTTGCTTCGGGTCGAGTTCAGTTAGACTTCCTCAACGAGGGCGAAATGTATTAAACCACATGTTGAACATGGAGAGAGCTTCTTGGTGATATGATCTAATATAGATCTTTGGTTGAGTGGATAATTTCTTTTTTCTTGCATAAGATTTTGTTGGACTACTACAAATTATTCTAAAAACTTAAGTTAGATGAAGACATGATTTAATTATTTTATTAGCAAATATGATCTGAAAAGATTTGAACTCAAGACCTCTTTTTCTGATATCATGTAAAATTTTATGGGATTACTATCAACTCTTATAAGAACTTAAACTGCTAGATGAATGAGTGATATAATGTTTAATTATTCGAAATTGATAGGATATTTAAGATATTTAGCATATAGGCTTGGAAGTTCTTTGGTGCTCTCTTTGTGAAGAGGCAAACATAAGTGGAGAGAGAGACAAATGTACGTTTGATGATAAGAAAATTGTCCGAGCGTGTTAACATCATGCTCGGACTCACCGATCCTACGTAGGAAACAATTTTATGAGGAGATGAACACGCTCTACTCCAAATAATTCATTGAAGGATTGGTTGTTCTTGGCTTCAATCATGGAGGCCATGAAATCTTTTCTTCCCCGTGGACATCACAATGAAAAGTTACGCATGAGGATTACGAAAACCAAGCCGTCGCCAAAAGAAACTTTTGTTTGGTGCACAGCGTCTGTGGAAAAACAAGATGAAAGAAAAGTAGCATATGAAGAGTAATTTTTCGCCAAGACGCGTGCGAAATTACTCTCCTAAAGCGATATTGTGACACTCTGAATTTAACTCACTGAACCGTTATAAATTTAGATCGTTGCTTGATGGCATGAGCTCTCAAGCATGTACATTACAAATTCTCTAATTAAAAAGAACGTTTATACAAGCGTTAGATTGGCGATATGTGTCAAATGACATAATACAGTAAACGAATATGACAAATCTAACACAAACTGTATAAGCTTATTCTTTTGGCATCTATGCACCAACCAAAAGTCCCAACCCTTCCGTAGAATAACGTAGTACTACCACTCGTTTGCAATGGGCGTGTTAACATCTAGTTAGTCATATAATTTATATGTAAGGAAAATGTTTAATAGCTCTTGGAGCACCACGTGTCATCCGATCAATTGATCTTGGAATAGCATTATATCAAAAACACATTTTTAATAATATTTATTAATCAAATTTTTGTATATTTTTCAAAAATAAGTTATTTGACAAATATTTTTCTAAAAATAATCACTTATATTACTTGAAATAATTAGCCAATCAAAAATGATTTCATTATCAATAATTATTTATAACTATATATTTTCGTAGACAATAAAATATTTTCCGTTCATTCATTTTCGTAAACGATAGAAGCAATCATCATTTTTTAAGAAAATATTTTACAAATCCTTCGTATTTTTTGCGAAACAAATGCGCCCAAACAGTCCCCTGTGCTTTGCGATGCATTGGATTGTAAGATGATGACCTAAAAGATCTTTCGATATCACTTTGTACTTATTGCTATGTTTCTTGATGCATCATCGAAAGTGAATATTAATTTTGTCTTGTCCCATCAAAATTAGAAAATAATTTAAATATTAAAATTTGTTTGTCGTGAGAGTTTTAGATGTTGCGTGTCAAGGAAAAGATCAAAATATGCCAGTAGTGTAAGAATTGAATCAAGAAAGAAAATGAAAAATGAAAAAGGCATCGTGACATACAGTTTCCTTATTCGTTTTAAGCTTCCCGACGTTGATAAGACGCTCAGACGTTACATCAACGAGTCGGACAATCGTACTCCTTTATGTCATGCTTGCTCTTGAAAAATTCTTTCCAATCTCTTGATAAGAGGTCACCACTTACACAGCTTGTATACGTTCTCCAGGTAATAGGCAGGCATCCTACGACCGTATGGCTCCTGCTTATTCCCCCAAAGCCCCCACGCAATAAGCAATCGAACTTGCATGATAACAACTTTAAGGTAAAATTTCTGCTCTAAAAGTGCTTCTAAGGCAGAAATCCTTTTAATAATGCTTCTGAAGCAGAAATCAATTTGATTGCGCATTCTACTTCTGAAATAATTTTTTGCTTGAGAAGTTATTTTTGAGCAACTTTTAGAAGTAAAAATAGGTTACTTCTCTCCATATGTTAAAATTAGAAAGAGACAATTCGCCGCTGGTGACTATCGTCCGTTGTTGCCGGTGATCGTCATCTGCCGTCACCTGTCTCCTCCAGCTGTTAAATAAAAAGAATAATTTTAAAAAATAAAACATATATATTTTTATGAAAAATTATAAAAAAAAAATGCACTAAGTTTCTATTGTATGAAAGTGCTTTAGCAATGTTATTTTTTTAATGAATTATAAGAAATAAATGTTCCATGATTTGGTTCAATAGCATCCTACAAAGACACAATCATGGCAAAGTGGACCGAGCAATTGACCCAAGTTGGTTAAATGGCATCCCACAAATATTTTAAATTAGACCGAGCAATCCCACAAAGACACAATTATACTGTTGTTATTACTATCTTTGAACATCTCAAGTCAGCTATCTTGTTTCTCATATTCTTGAAAGCAAGGAAATTTGATATTGAGAAGGCAAAATGCATGTATATTTCTATTTGTGAATATTCCTCACACCCTTCAAAGCATTATGTAGGAATTATGAATGCCATTTTCAAAAGTACTCACTTGAAATTTCTCCTTAGGTTCTCAAGAAGTATAAGCCAAATTGTTAGAAATAATTGATGCTAAGAAATTGAAACTCTCCTGTTTCTTTCAATTTTCTTCATTTTTTTTATTGGATAGGTGCGTCCATTCAATTTTTTTTACAAAAAACCAACTATTATTACTTGTGTAACATTATTCATCCAAACCTTGGAGTTTTGTCAACTTTGCAAATTTCTTTAGTGAACTACCAGAATTTCTCGGTGGTAGCAGCACTTGTACTGAGCAGGGAGTTGCTTAAGGATGGACAAGGGGCCCTAGAAAGATCATAGCATTTCCAAGGTCATAAAGTAATATTTTCTGCAATTGTCTTGGAACTTAAAGATGCCTTTCTTTTGTCAATTTGTCGGATCGATGGATTTAACACGGAAATTATATGCAATATATGTAAAGATGATTCTTAAGGGTGAAGCACGGTGTTCTAGACAAAATTGTGACCATTTCAAGATATGACGGCAGAATTGTTGCTTGTCATAAACCTGTAGGGGCTAGCCTTATCTAGGGGTGAGCATAGTTCTAGGGTAGAGCTGAGAACCTGGAATCGGAATGTGTAGGATTCGGTCTGGTTCCAAGTTCCAAAGAATGCGGGGTTGGTTCTAGGTTTCAAAAATTGAGGAATCTGTTCCAACAGATAGGTTCCGGGTTCCACTACCTAGAACCCGAAACCTGAAACTTGGAACCAAGATCCTAGATCCTGAAATAAATTTTTATCATTTTCTTGGTATATGTTTTTGCATGATCTTACAATATTCTATGGCATGATAATGAGTGTATGATTTGGAGCCAAACAAATTTTTAGATTTCAAGTTCCAAAAAATGATAAACATGTTCTAATGGATTGGTTTTAGGTTCTAAATGTAACATGTACGGAACCTAAAACCACTCAGCTCTACTTTCTCTTAGATGTTGTAGTGTTCACTCTCATTTTGCTTAACTAAAAATGAAAAATGAAAAGAAAATAAAAGAAATTGATAGGTTCTCGGGTACCCTGAAACCGATCCTAGAACCAATGGCGGGGTAGATTATAGTTTCGAAGGTATGACGGGTAGATTTAAAGTTCCAAAAAATGAGGAACCTACCTTGACGGGTAGGTTTTAGGTTCTAGGTGAAACCCGTAAGGAACCTGGAACCACTCACTCCTAGCCTTATCACCTAAAGGGGGTGAATAGGTGATTTCAATGAACTTTAAAAATTTATGGAGAATTGAAATAGATATGCTCAGAACTTAAGCTCATATGATGATTGCCAACAAGATCCGAGGTGTCATCAAATGTATGCAGCGTCCACAATTCAACTATCACAATGCAATAACAAAGAGTTTAAGGGATAGAGAATTTGCATAGAGAATTTATAATGGTTCAGCTTTCTTCAAGCTTACATTGACTTCTTCATGCCAATAGCCAATTGGCTGGATTCTACTAGTGAATAGCTCAAAAATTACAACATGGTAATGATTCTCGAGTCAATAGACATCCCCGTCTAACACTTTCTCACTTGGATGAGAACATTTTATTATTAAAGTATTTGGATCAAGAATATATGAATGATGTAAAACTCTCTTGATCTTGGAATTTAAGATCCTACTCTCTTGTGCTCGTTCTTAATCCTTGAGGTTTCCTTTTATATTCTTTCACCTTTAACTTCCCATTGCAAGGTCTCCAAAGGATCACTCTCCAAACTTTCCATTTGGACGAGATTGTATACAAAGGATCTCGTAGCCATTGAGGCTAACTAAAGAAAGAATCTCCCGTTAGATCAAATTGTCCATACAATTATGATCTTGGGTTTTCATATATAGAATTCTTCATTAGGTGAGTCATCCTCGTCTCCCTTAATCCACATCCTTGATTGATCTTCAAGATTGAGAATATACAAGAATGATCTAGCTTGATTTGCTAGCTATTGGGATGATATATAATCTCAATTAAATCTTCTTGAATATATCTCATAATATTCTTGTCATTGCATATGGAATACTTCCTCGGAGCTTGAGCTTCATAACAAAATCTGAGTTCCCTGCTCAACGTATGAGTTCCCTGCTCAACGTATGAGCTCCTCGCACAACGTCTAAGCTCTTTTAGCAGCATCTAAGACTTTCAGATGCAATATTCAGAATTTCAGTTGAGCTTCCATCTTCTGGTCCCTCCACGCGCATTGGTAATTACAACTCTACCTTACTGTTCACTTATTCAAGGTCCTTTCAAGCTTTACCAAACTTTTCATTCTAGGCTTGTTCACCTTATATTCAAGTGCCTCCAGCTTGTAGACACTTCTATGCCTAATGTCTTGTTCACCATTGATAGAGAGCTCAAAATCTTCAAACGTTTTGTTAAGATAACATCTGCATGATGGCTTGTGCATTTTCACCTGGTACTCAACCAATTAAACACATTAGTAGCCTTTGATTTATTTTGTCATATTCGAAACATCATAAGGGATTTTCCCTAATAATCTCCCCCTTTTTAACAATAATAAAATAATCTCTAAATATGCATATATGTAAACACATTTCAAAGATATTGTGTATGAAAAGTACTACGCTTATCTTGCCATATATAAAAATTCAGATCAAGGCATAATAAACATGTAATGCAATCTCCACTTTAAGTTAATCAAAGAATATAATCTGGAGATAGCATATAAATTGAGCATAATAGTGTTTAAGAGTATAATCAACCGCAGCTCAACACATGCATATTTATATTCTCTCCCCCTTTTTGTCATAATCAAAAAGTGTTGACAATGGATAGAATTTCACGTAGAGAATATAATAATGCATTTCATAGTATTTTGCAAATTATAAAGCATAAATCACAATCTTGAGTTGCTTCGTCGAACATAAAAGATTTGCAATATAGCTCATATTATGAATCAATCAAGAAGGCAAGCGAGTACAATTCAAAACATTTACTCTTTGTTCTCATCAATAGGTTCAATTTCAAACCTCAGAACCTATACTTGCAAATGTCTATAACATTCAAAACTTATACTTACAAATGTTTTCACTATACTTGATACTGCAAGAAGCACATGATTAGCAATCAAGTATAACAACATGATCCAATATCTCTCTGAACTTCCTTTTCATGCAAGTCATTATCTCTATCCCTTTGTATAAAGAAATATAAGGAGTATATAAATAAGCCTACAACAACCTCCCCTCCTTTTTGTAATCAGCAGAAGCATAATGATCAAGCTAATATCTTTGTTGAATCAAAGTTATACCAACATAGATAGAATAGTTCTTGTGTAATCAAATATCATGTACATCAGTGAACATATATCAATGAGCATAGATGAATTTCACTTCCTTGTTGTCATAATAAAACGATAATATAGATTTGAGATTTGTTAATAATAAGAAGTAAGGGAAATGGAAGATGTACGAACCAAATTATGTAGAACTTAAAAAGTTCTATCACACGTGTACCTTTCCTTCCATTGTCAAAATAGAGATCAAGCATAAATTTACTGAAGTTTAGCAGGATTTTCCAATACTTGATCTATGCTCCCCCCAACTTGTTACTTCTTTGAATGATTCTCCCCCTTTCTTTTCAATCTTTTTACTCATCAGAACTTTCCTTTCTACCCATGTCTTCAAGATAGCTTTAGCGAATGCTTTTGTAGTGTCTTGTGCAAGATGAGCAGAACATTTTTTTTCCTTTGCAGCAACATTATATTCTTTGAGCTGCTCGAAAGTGGTGGAGATGCTCAAGAATGTCATTTTTGTGCACTTTTTCTAACTCCCCCATGAGTTTGAGAAGGGAATTTTGTGTTTCTTGTGAAACTCCCACTGAGTATTTGTTCGCTTATGAAATTCGAGAGAGAAGATCTTCTTCAATCAAGCTCGTGTCGAATGCAATCCGCATAAGCTCAACAACTTTTTGCACAAATTTTCTGTTAAAGAAGTAATATCTCACGCAATGTATAATGCCTTTGCTTTCGAATAAGTTGAACAGCATAAAATATCAAATATTCAGTCAGAAGCAACTTAACCTTTCATTCAATCCACTAAGGATTTGCTCAAAACATTTCGAGATACCATCAAGAAATTTGCGAGAATTTTATGCAAAGAGAAGAATTTTCGATCCTTCAAGAGTAGTGCAGAATCTTTACGATTTTTGGATCAAACTTTCCGAATTTCATATGGAGAAGCTCTTTTACAACCTGCAATTTCTTATAGAAGAGAGAATAATTTTTGCAAATAATAAGAAGAATATTGCTTAGATCCCTTCCTTCGAATTAGGGATCAAACTTGCCACATATCAAATGTGCATTTAAGAATATAGTAAGTGCATCCAGATATATAAAAGTACGCAATCATTTTTCTCAAAATATTTTTCTTAAATCATAAATCTCAGATGCATGCGATAGTAACATTGTTTGCGAAAGAGACGGAGATGTTTCAAACATTAAATCTATGTAAGATCTTATACTTATGGTAGCAAAGCAACCATAATGTCAGCAATCCACGGAATATCAAATATTTTGATCATCATAATAAATCCATTTAAATACGTGTGAGCCAAAATAGACGATAGAGATGATATACTTTATTCTCTTACTCAAGCTATATGTTTCAAATATACGATTGATTAACATATGATCCTCCTCAATTTTTGCTTGAGAGATTCCTTTGATTGCACCATGATTTCCGTAGATTTATAATCAATCTTTCTTTGTAGAACTTTCCTGCAATAAGCTCATTTCCTTTTGGTATCCAAATACATGGATCCTTTCCTTTACATGAGAGCAAAATAAAAGATCTTTATAGATATCAAAAGATTCTTCCGTAATCTAATGGCATATAAAGAAGGATTTTCATTTTTAACAATATGCAAAATCAAATAATATATCTTGAGATTTTCACATTGCAGCTCAAACAACGATAAAAAAACGCCACAACATTCTAGATCACGATAGGTAGAGTCTAAATCAAATTGACCTGGCTAAAAATTCTTTTCAAATAAATCATTTTGGGAAAGAATATCATGCATCATCATACCTTGATAGAAGTATTCACTTTCAATGCATGATAAGATCAAAGAGCATAAAATCAGTATGATCTCTAAAATGTATGATATCAATCAATCACATATTTTATTGAATCCATCTCACGAGCCACCAAAAATTGCATCACACGATTATAAAAGGTATTTCTTGCTCAGCTAATTTGATATTATGGAACATGTCAAGAAAAGATCGAATACAAAGAGAATTTATGAAATGTAAAGCATGTTCGCAAAGCAAACTAGAAATATAGTAAGATACAAAATCAATTTCTATTTGCCCCCCACCTTTTTTTGTTCCCAGCAAGAAAAATAATCTCAACTTTTCTTTGGTACCCAAATGAATTTGGGTCCATTCACGTTGGAACATTTCGTCAATCTCCAAATATCTCGAGTGGGTCTCCAGATTTTCGGACAATAACTTCTAGAGTGATTTGTATCATCACAGTTTGAGCATTTAGAAAAATTCTGCCCCTCAGATCATATAAACTACTTATGAAAATAATTTCTATATACACATTTTGAGGGTCTTTTTCTAATCTTTTCTTTGACCTTTGGAAAACCGTTTTTCAATTCACTTCCCTTTCGAAGACCAAGTCCATACTTATTATAATATGGAACTTGTATGGAAAGAATATGCTCTAAAGTTTTTGAACAAGAGGAAAACTTTTTATACACAACTGAAATTTCCTTTTTCAAAGATGCGTTTTCCTTTTACAAAGATTCATTTTCGATTTGTAAAAGCTCAATTTTCTTTGAAATCAAATCAGATTTGTATTTGATTTTAGAAAAATTATTTTGGAGAAAATTTATTTTGTCCCTTTGAGAATCATCATTTTGCTTTAAACATATGACTTCTTTTTCAATTCAAAAAGCTTTTCAAGAGTATTTTTATAACCTGAGCACAATTGATCTTTATATTCAAATACCTCGGAAGGAATACTAGAATGAGTTGCCTCAGATTCTTCCTCAAAGTCCGAGTTAGCCATTAAGCGTACATTTGCTTGCTCATTGATTTTATCATCTCTAAATTCACATTCTATGTCGAACCACGTCTCAACCTTTGAAGCTTTGTTATTCCTTTCGAATTTCAATTTCCTTTTCTTCAGGAGTGGATAATTTGGTTTGATGTGTCCCTTTTTCCTGCGTTCAAAACAAACCACATCCGTACCATTTCCTCTGTTCCTAAGGAATCTTCTTTCTTCTTGTTCCTTGTTCTGTTTTCTTCCCTTGGGATTTCTTCCTTTCTTAGCAATTTTTCTAAACTTCTTTACCATGCAAGCAAGCTCTTGAGGATTTTCTTCATTGATTCGTTCATCTTCGTAAGATTGAAGAGTGCCAATAAGCTCATCAACGATCGGTGGCATGATCCTCTAAATCTCTTGAAAGGACATTTTGATACTATCCCATTCTTTTGAGAGTCATCTTAGAAGCTTAGGTAAGACCATTCACTATTTCGGTGAACTTGTCAAACATGTCCTTCACTAATTCATTTGGCTTCATCTTGAAGGATTACTATTGACCAATAAGAATGTCGATCTTGGTTTCTTTGACTCTGTCTATTCCTTCATATGTTATGTGAAACTTATCCCATATTGCTTTTGATGAATGATAATATGCAACAAGTTTGTATTCAATAGGGGATAATGCACAATAAACCGAATAAACAGCTTTAGCATCTAGAGTGTCTCTTTTGGCAAATTCTATCGCAGAAAGAATAGCAACAGGAGCATTGTTATTGTTGTTGTTGTTTCCTACATTTGTATTTCCACCACCGAACTTATTAGCGTTAGGGTCAGCTCCTCTTTATATAACGTCCCATATTTGAGTGTTATGGCATCTGATAAAGCCTTGAATTTATTTTTCCAACCATTGTACTCCATTCCATCAAAATAAGGAGGCCTATTAGTGCTTCCTCCTTCAACCTAACCCGATGCAATATAGCTAGCCATACTAGATTTAACTTAAAAGTAAAACACTTCAAATAATGAGCACCTTGCTCTGATACTAATTGTAAGGGCTAACCTTATCACCTAGAGGGGAGTGAATAGGTGATTTCAATGAACTTTAAAAATTAATATGGAATATGCTCAGAACTTAAGTTCGGATGACCGCTAACAAGATTTGAGGTGTCCTCAGATCCAACGGCATGCACAATTCAACTATCACAATGCAAGAACAAAGAGTTTAAGGGATAGAGAATTTGCACGATGAGTTTATAATGGCTTGGCTTTATTCAAGCCTACTTCCACTTGTTCAAGTTGACAGCCAATTGATTGGATTCTATTAGTGAATAGCTCAGAAGTTATAATACGGTGACAATTCCCGAGACAATAGACTTCCCGTCTAACACTCTCTCACTTGAATGAGAACCTTTAAGTATTACAGTGTTATATGAATGATATGAAGCTCTCTTGATCTTAGAATTTAAGATCCTACTCTCTTGTCCTCGTTCTTTAGCCTTGATGTTTCCTTTTATATTCATTCACCTTCAACTTCCCGTTGCAAGGTCTCCAAAGGATCACTCTCCAAAACTTTCCGCTTGGACAAGATTGTATACAAAGGATCTTGTAGCCGTTGAGGTTAACCAAAGAAAGAATATCCCATTAGATCAAATCACCCATATAATTAAGATCTTGGGTTTCCATAGATAGAATTCTTCATTAGGTTAGTCATCACCATCTCCCTTAATCCATGTCCTTCATTGATCTTCTAGATTGATAATCTTCAAGAACGATCCAGCTTGATTTACTAGCTATTGGGGTGATAAATAATCTCAATTAAATCATCTCGAATATATCTCATGATGTTCTTGTCATTGCATATGAAATTCTTCCTCAGAGCTTGAGCTACATAACAACGTCCGAGCTCCTCCTACAACGTTTGAGCTCCCCACTCAATGTTTGAGCTCTTTCAGTAGTATTTGAGACTTTCGGATGCAATATCCAGAACTTCAATTGAGCTTCCATCTTCTGGTCCCTCCAAACGTATTGGCAATCACGGCTCTGCCTCACTATTCACCTATTCAAGGCCCTTCCAAGCTTTACCAAATTCCCGTTCTAAGCTTATTCACCTTCTACTCATGTATTTCCAGCTTGTAGACACTTCTAGGCCCAATGCCTTGTTCACTATTGATAGCAAACTCATAATCTTCAGATGTTCTATTAAGACAATAACTGCATAATGGCTTGTGCATTTTCATCTAGTTCAACTCAACCAATTAAATACATTAGTAACCTTTGATTTGTTTTGTTATCTTCAAAATAGTATAAGGGATTTTCTCTAACAAAACCAACTCGTCTAATGGTATGGTTTACTGAATATGTCATGATGCACCTATGAAACCGAGATGGTTTAGGCACAAAGAAGGTTTATATACTATGTCCATTGCAACACAAACCATACTAGATGCACAAGTGAGGAAGTATTGGAACTACCCATGCTTTTAGCATGGATATATTAAGTTGACCACCGTATTCCTAAAACAATTGGTCCCTATTAGCATAAAATAATGAAATGACAAATTATACATAAATTCGTAAGTATTTACATTTCACTTTTCGCAAATAACATGCATTTTAGGTTATGATCAATAGTTTTTGTAAAAGATTTTGTGTTAATAATGTTGCAGAAGTAGAAATTTTCAGCCGTTACCAAACGAATTTCTATTACATAGGCATAAATTTTGTCTTGTTATCGAATATCTTTCTCTGATCAGAAATTAACTTCTGTAGTAGAAATAATAGAATCAACTTCTGCTCAAAAGCGGAAGCGAAAAAATCAACTTTGAGCTAGAATTTAATTTCTAAAGCAGTAGTGTCGCCGTGCGCGCTCTTAAGTTCCATCTATTTCATGAAAAATGAATCATTATTATACATTGATTCTCTTTTTTAGCAATACAAGCGATCGTTTTTAAGAAAACGTATTTTGAATCATTCATTTTTCGCGAATCAAAAGGACCCTTAAAGTTTGAAATTGATAATTGGAGTGAGATATAGGTATTTTTTTTTTAAAAAAAAATTGTAACAACCAAACATGTTCCCGATAGATGGAAGTTTCCATTTCTAACGGTTTGGGTGGACACCTATTTACACAGGTAGTGTTTTTCATGTCATGCATATTGTATTGGTAATTTCACTAGTTTTAATGCTTATTGTTGTTCTTGACTATGTGGACTTATCAGTATCTATTTAATTGATTGAGGAATTTAATCTCATTCTCATAATTAAACAAGTGTTCTCCTCTTGATCCGGCAGTAAGAGGTCTTAAGCTAGAAAGCACGGACTTTCTCCAAGAGCCACCATGTCGGTGTTAGACGAGTATCGTGTGTCCAATGCACGATCAACGAGCCAAACATGCTTGCAACACACTAGTCCGGGGGAGATCTAGTGGAGGTCGGAGGAGGAGATGGACTAGAGGAGCACATGGTAGCAGAGGATGTCGACGAGGGAGGTGGGCAGAAGTAGCGTGCGAGGTTGGAAGAGGCGAGGTAGGTGTTGGAGATGGTGAGGACGGTCGCGGCGGAGAGAGGACAGTCGCGGCGAAGTGCTAGGCCAGATCCAAGAAGATGGTGGTGGAAAGGAGGCCCGTGAAGGCAGAGAGCTTTGGAAAGGTGGAGATGAGGCGGTGATGTTGAGGGAGGCCATGGAGGTTGAGGGGAGGGCCAGGAGGAGCACATAGAGGAGGGTTGTTGAAATGGAGAAGATGGTTTACAAAGCAAGAGAAGCCAGTGTAACCCTAGCACTCGTGATGGTCTGTGTAGATTCGATTCCCATCATATTTGGTTTTTCTCTTATTTTATTATTTATTTTTTTGGGTTAAGCTTAGTTCCTCATAATTATTAATAATTAATTAAATAATGGCCCCTCCTACCCAAGTAATTTTCATGTGAAGTATACTATATATTATAATTGATAATAATGCAAAACAACTCATATATATATTTGAATCAGATTAATTTGATTGAAATAATCATAAGAATGATAATTTATCATGTATATAAAAAATATATAATATATAACGTATCGGAATTCTCTATTATTTTAGAAATGTCGTGTCGTATCGTGTCGCATGTTACACGTCGATGTCAATGTTGATGCTACTTAGGTCTTAGGTAAGGCAACCAAAAGGCTTGACGAAGAAAGTCCCATCTCATGCTAGGTCTCTCATAGACTAGGTTTTAGAATAAGCCAGTTCCTTCGGTGTCCTCATATTTTTGCCTTTTTAGTTCATTTTTACCCTTCTTTTCCATTTTGAGATTTCTCGAAGTTTCTATTATTCATGAAAAGAAATGTACATATCTGATCGACAATTAAACTCAGAAGTTCATCTCCGACATAAACAACTCATACCCAAAAATCCCACTATGAAAATGTCATCTTGATAACAATATTGTCCTAGTTGGAAAACCCAAAAAGTAAGTAAGACGAATGAAATGAGTAAAGACAGCCTAGTGAGTAGTATATCTCTTCTAAGCAATTCAAATGCTCATTATGCATATTTTCAAGTCAATATCACAACTCATTAATCCCAAGTCTAGTGTATGATATACGTAAAATATCAAAAGTGGGTTATATCTTTTCAACAATACTACACATCAATCTATCAACAATAAAAATTCAACCATCAAAGGCCCATTCCATTGATCAATCTCTATTAAATTAAATATCAATAGTCCGATCCATCGACCAATCTAATGCTCAATATCTTACTATGGTCACGCATAACGCCGTGACAAAGGCGGCCAAGTTTTCCCCTCCGGTTAAGTCTCCACCTATATCACCTATTGGTTCGGTCCAAAGGACATTCTGATAACAATATTCAACTTAACCCCTCAATGGGTTATAATTAGAACGATACAAACATAATCCACTGAAAACATTTTTCAATAACTCACAAATCAATTCCACAATTTATCTCAATACTCAGGTTTACTAATCAAGTCATATAACTTTTCGGCCGATTCAATTCATCAAACCATAGTACATTTCATAAACGTTAATCATAAATCAAGGATTTTTCATAATTCTTTCATAAAAGGTATGAAAACCATTCATAGGGAATTAGCTCAAACTATAATAAAAAAATATCTTGCCAAATAGACAAAATGGTAGTAAATGCTCAATCCAATTTTATGCATCCAATATGCCCTAAGCACAACTTATTCTTTTCAAAGCAATATCAAATCATGTGATGCCTCTTTAACTCATAATGTATTTAGTTCATATTGTTTTCAAGACATGAGTTTTACAAAATCAAAGAAGTGATCAACACCACTCACCTTGGAATGCTGAAAACCAGCCTACAGAGGTCACTCAAGCTGACAAACTTGTATTCCTATTAATTAGTTGAACAAACGATATCAAAATCAAGTAGCAAACTACCTTAGCTCCTACTCAACTAAACCAAACATAATTGCTGACCAAACGACTCTTATGCGCCACCAACATGCTTTCCTAAAGCTGATATTCAAAGCTATCCGGTATGCGGAGCTTGAAAGCAAAACTTCATACATTCATTCTGATCAAACCGTAATTCAGAATTGATTTTCATTAAATCCTACGGATTCACAATGTCCTAAACTATCATTTCCACAAAATTCCATTGCTGAACACTCCTAAACCGAAGAAAAGGGTTCTCTTTGTTTTAGCCATTTGATTTTCGTGGATCGCTCGAAGCCTACCTTGTCCTCACCTCTGATTCCAAGCCCTCCTCTGCTGCTCCGCCAAGCTCCACAAGCGGTTTCTTCGACGCGGTCACCAGCAACTCTCTCTCTCTCTCTCTCTCTCTCTCTGTGACAACCATCAGCCTAAGCAGGACCCTCAAGAATCAATTGAACGACCAGCAACCATCAAGATGAACTGAAGCGAAGTGAGCACACTGTCAGGACCATGCTCAAGAAACAAAGAACAACGATATTTTTGCTACTGTCTCGGGCAGAAAACTTTTGAAGGATGCTTCGCCGGCTGCGCTACAAGCCTTTTTAGGCCGTGGAAATAGCATTTCCCTTCGTTATTCTGTTACATCTTTCATTAATTGTCAAATTCCTACTCATAGTGTCATGTGTAGATCCTTTATGCCTTGTAATGCAAATCAGAAGAAATTTAATACAAATGCTACTACCCTGTATAACAAGCCACTCACGTTGTACAAAGCGTTTGTACGTCATGTGATTAAAAAAAAAACTTTCGTAAGAGGTGAAAATGTTTCTTGCGTAACAATGGCACGGGGTGTGACCAATACATAAATTTTTTTTTTAAAAGGTTATATACCCGGTTTGCTGCTAAAAAATGTCCTCGTTGCACCGGTTACGCCGTGTAGGACGACGGATGGCGTATACGTAAGAGATTCCTAGCCAAAATTGACTAGATAAACTCAAACGGCACAAATGCAAAAGATTTAGGGCCAAATTGACACAACTGAAAGATTTAGGATTGAATTGGTACCAATATAATAAGTTTGGAACTTTTTTTATTCTTTTCCCATAATCGGTTTATAGCGGACGATATGCTGAAAGAATCAAGAGGCTAAAGAAGGGTGACAAAAACATGAAGTTTGATCCCAACTATAGGGGACCAAATTTCGTGCAACGCGGGTAACGAATTCACGTTTGAGCTTCGGGAGAAGCCTCAACTTTGAAGGACCACTTGCTTGATGGAGAAGCATAATTTTAGAGGGAAGTTGGGGAGGTAGTTCCCCAATGTCGTGATCCATTCATTGACAGGACCACCACAGAGCTCCCCTCCCATGGCCTCAAGGTGATTGGCGAATCTTCGTCCCCCTTGTCCTTGTTTTCCAGATTTCATCAGACAAGAAAGGATAAGAAAGGAAGAGGCTAAAATGGAATGGGTTAGGTCCAGATTCGATCCTCCAACTCGTCTTGCTTCTCGGTTTTCGTCCTTCGACGTGATCTTTCAATGGAGTCGTCTAGCTTTTGCTTAGCTGGTCCAACGTGGTCCTTGCGTCATCTTCTCTCGTTTGCTCCATCGAATGATCGATGTGGCGGAAACATAGCCCTAATGTGGGACCGGCGCTGACATTTCACCATCACAGTGACCCACAGGAAAAGAGGAAAGCATGGAGAACAGCCTCAAAGATTGAGCGAGCTAGAGGCTACAATCTGCGGTCGAACATGTCCAACGATAACTGGTCAACAATGGTTTTCAGGTAGTTGATCGAATTTAAATATTAAATTATGTGTTCATTTAATAGCTTAAGCTTTTAGAACAGTTTGGCAATTGTCTCATAAAATCTCACATGGTATCGGAGCAGAAAGTCATGAGTTCATCTTTCCGGACCTACCTTCGATGTCTGCATGCTTAGTACTAGGAAGACTGTCCAACAAGTAGATTGAAAGTAGATGAGTATAATAAAAGACCATAGCAAAAAGGATCGAGAATCCAAAGTCTAAAAAGCATTTCTTCTCTACACTTGTCGTTTTTTAGTATCAATTTGTAATCATTGAATGGTTCTTGTTAGAGTGATTGTGTGAGATCGTGTGACTTCTCAACAGAAGTATATCACTCATCGTAACCTCTAATTAATTCATCGGTGGAATTCAACCAGTGGGCTATCGGTGTAAAAAGTGGACATAGGCTTAACCTATAAAGCCGAATTACTATAAACATCGGTGCAAGTTTCTATATCCCTAAACTTTATATACTGCAATAATATATCAAGATCTTTGAAATCATCTATTCATCCCTTCCAGGTTATTCTGCTAGCAACATCACCTTGCTCATCAATCACTAATGAAGTCCAGTTAACCATTGTTGCTATTGTTGTTGTCGTCGTTGTCGTCGCCGTTGTTGCCGATGATGATCAATAGTCTTCCAATGAGTTTGGTGAGCATTGCCAATGGGGTAAGCCGTAGCGAGGTTATCGCCCTCACTAATGGCTTTGGCATCCACCGCCACGCCCAACCCGGCTCTCTCTCCCCCAACCACCAGCCAACCTCCCCAAAAAAAAAAAAAAAAAAAAGCTAGGAGGCAAACTTCGGGGGGTGCCAATTCTCTAGTGAGTACTGCAATCCGAAATGTGTTGAATTAGCAATTTCACATCTATATGTGACATGAAATGTTAGATTTGAAGGAGTATTCTAAACGTGGCACATCATCATAAAAGTGTGGAAGATCATGGTGACGGCAAGGATGGTGACTAGAAGCTGTGGGGCGGCCGTCGGAAATGTTGGGTGAGAAAGAGCTTGAAGTAGGTTTGTGGGTGATCTGATCATTAGGTTTTTTAAGAAAAAGCAAAGTAGGATTTTTAAAATTTTATGCAAGATAGAAAGTGATGAAAAGGGTGTTTCCCTTTCTTTTAATTAGAAGACTCTTTGAGATATTTTAATTAGCACATTGCCGATATAAATATTTTCAAAATTTTGCATTTTCCAATCTAATATTTAGTCAGGATGAATTGATTTTGCATGGACTTATAACACAAGTGGTCGCATCATAAAGGCTTAATTCCCTAAAAGACTCCCAACTTTAGGTTTAGTTCCAAATCTATCCCAAACTTTTTTGTCTTAGAAAAAATCCTAAACTTTAAGTCCAGTCCCAAATCTGCGTCGACCTTTTTTTTCCTCCAAAAAACCTAAAAATTTAACTCTAATCTCAAATCTACCCCAAACTTTTTTTTCGTTTCCGAAAAAAAATCCTCAAACTTTACGTATAGTCTCAAGCCTACCCCGAATTTTTTTTGCTTAAGAAAAAAATCACCAATTTTTACTCTAATATCAAATCTACCCCTATTAGCTATCTATCCAAAAAAAAGGGCGTTATTCGTTCCAATTTTCATTTCCTATTATGATTTCATTTTGGAGAATTTCAACATATTTTATTGAGGTGGATTTGTTATCTTCATGGAAATGCCACGTCGGTCCAAATCTAATCGCCCCATTACTTTGATGGTTTTTTATGGACTTGAAAATGTCATGTCAAGTTGGAACCGAAACATGAGTCAGATTCGAGAATAGAATGAGAGCTTATGATTTTTTAGACAAAACAAAATTCAGGGTAGATTTAGAGTTGGACCTAAAGTTAAAGGTTTTTTCTGAGATAAAAAAAATTGTTCGGGGCAGATTTGAAACTAGATCTAAAGTTTGTGTTATTTCTAAGACAAAAAAAAAAACGTTTGGGTACATTTGAAACTTGACCTAAAGTTGGAGTAATTTCTGATTTTAAAACAAGTTCGAGGTAGATTTCAAACCGAACCTAAAATTGAGGATTTTTTTAAGGAATGAGGTCCATCATATCCACACCATATATAGAAACAAGTGGTGTGCTTCTTTTATATACATGGTGGATAACATATGAGGGACCTGAGAGAACTTTTACAATTACTGAAATTATAATTATGTGGGTCAATTATATTCATACAATTTAATCATCTATATGCTCTTTGTTTTATAAACTTCAATAGTACAAATTTTATTGAACTATCAATTACTAAAATATTATTTATCAAGATCTATTGCACAAAACTCCATTTTTAGTATAAGAATCTCTTTTCTTTTCTTTTTTGTTTTCGTTCCAATATGTTCCAAATGTGTATACATCTTCTCTTATCTTGAGTATGTGCTTGACATTTGGCAAGCTAAAAGCACCAAACTCTTGCGGAGCCTTCGCGGCAACCCCATCACGATGATGCCAGAGGGAAACTCCAAGCCAGCGATACACCGAAGTCCACGTTGCTTTTCACAGACAAGTTAAAGTTTTCTGAAACTGGTGACAGACTGAGGAATCGCCGTGGTATTCGTGTCTTCCACTGAGTTTGCAGCAAGCACATAAATGAATTAACAAAAAATATTTTTAACCATCCATGAAAATATTTATACGTAAATTGCTGTTTAAAATATTTTTCGTCAACTAATAATTTCAAGCGATATAAGTCATTATTTTTTCGGAAAAAGTTTAACAAGTCATTTATCTTTTACGAAACAAACAAAGGACTATATTCTCCTTAAACTATTCATCTAAAATATTTGAGAACAAGGACGACCACATTAGGTTGATCGGGAATAAAATCAAGAGAAGATTAGTTCCGGCACAATTCGTATCCTTTTGGAATTGATCCTGCTTGTGAAGCTTTTTTACTAGTGCTCATTAAATCAATGGTTTGATAAAGACGAAAGTAAATTGCAAGTGTCCCTGTCCACGTCATTAAATTAGCCGCCCATGATTTAGTCACGAGGTTCATGAGCAATTATTACCCACCAATTTGACTTGGTTCATGAGAGAGACAGAGAGAGACCTTAGATACTTAGCCTAGGAACGTGAACACATCGTTGCAAGACCGAAAGAATTACTAAAAAAAAAGTCATAAATTTATTATAATTACATCAATTTAATCCTTTTTTTTTTTTACAATTTAGTCTTAAAATTTTTTCATTATTATCAACTCAGTCCTTCCAATCAATTTTGGTCGAAAATTGTTAACGTGGCAATTTTTAAAAATCTTTTAATATTTTTCAAAAATTTTATTTTTTTTTATTTTTTTTTCTTCCTTATCTTCTTTTCCTCCAAAGAAAATTTTAACAAAAAAATGCAAAATACTAAAAAATTATTAAAAGTTTCCATGTCGGCGCAAATCGCGTCACCTCAACCATTTCGAGCCAAAATCGACCAAATAGACTGAATTGGAACAAATGTAAAAAATTTAAAACTAAATTGGCATAATTATAATATGTTTAGGACTTTTTTGGTAATTTTTTCTCGCAAGACCTATTATTAGTACCTCTCTTAGGAAATTATTAGAGGACAATAATGCGTTATAGGATACTGACGACCATAACGATAGATGAATACCTCTTAAATTTAGAGGAGCCATACCTCTTTTTTATCATAACAATAGTAGTAGGCGAAATTGATGCTCTTTTTACATAAATATAAGATATGATATGACACGATACGACACAACACGATATATTATTGTGTCTATATATTATTTTCATCTACTTCTACATTTCAATTAATTACTTTCCTATTTGATTGACCTCATGAAATTGGCATAGTGGGTAACAAGAATAGTTTCGCGTTATGTTGATAACATGGATGGTACGTGCTTGAAAATTCACTTTATTCCAAGTAAAAACAACTTCATGTTTAGACCACAATCAAAATTTCACTATAGGGACATATTTCATCTATATAAGGGGAAGTTCCATGCATACACAAAAAAAGAAAACCCATTATTAATTTTTGTTTCTCTTATTCATATGATAATCACGTATCGTCTTATATAATTAGTATGACTAATCACCTTTTAGTCTCATGATTTTTTTTTTTTGGCCGACATCTCATTATTCGAACAAGTGGATAAAGACAGATAACTTTGTTGGCTTGGGACATCCTTAGCTAACCCCATCCACACATAAAATAGATTATAACTATTGTTCCACATTTTTCTCAAGAGAATCTCTTTCATTTTTTGAGGAATTTCTTTTTTTTTTTTTTTTTTTGGGTGCTTATCTCCTCGACCAAAATCGAATATGATATTCACGAAAAGACATTCCCCAAGCTTTTGGGACTTGTCCAAAGCAACGCAGTGTGATCTTGAGACTTCTCGAGGGCCATCGAATGATTAGAGTCGAAACCAGCTAACGACGCCAAAGCCATCCACACAAACACCCAAAAACACTTTTTGATTCGGACGTGTTTGACGAGAGTGCGCGTGCGAGAACGTTCTCAATTTAGATTGAGCAGCCCAAGTACGAATCACGGGAGGCCGGCTCAGCGTACGACAAAAGGGGAGGCGTCGTGGACATGTATGGAGGGGAATCGAACGTCATACTTGTGGCTTTGCTTGCATTTGAAGAGAATAATAATAATAATAATAAATCTAATGTAATTGTGTCAATTTAATTCTAAATTTTTTATTTTGCCAATTCCGACAAGAAATCGCTGACGTGGCGCTGTCTGTGTTGAAATAGACAATTTTTAATAGTATTTTTTTGAATTATTTTATTATTTCCTTTTTCTTTTGTTTCTTTTCTTCCTCTTTTTCTTTCTTCTTTTGCTTCTTCCTCCAATCAATTGCTGGAGCGCGGTGACTAGCGAGGTCGACCTCGACCGCTGGAGAGGTCAACCTCACCAACCTTTGGCGAAGCTCGCCCTCGTTGGCCACTAGCGAGGGCAAGCCTCGCCTACCCCTAGCGAGGCTCCACCTCGCCCGGTGACGGTGAGTTGAGCCTCGCGATGGCTAGGGAGAGTGACTTCGCTGGCTCTTACCTGCAGTCGATTGCCGAACCTCGGCAATCGACTAGAGGAAGAAGGAAGGGAAGGAAAAGAAAAAAGAAAAAAAATGTAAAACATAAAAAGATAAAAAAAAAATACTTAAACATTATTTAATATTGTTTGCCACCCTAATCATTTCAACAAGTTTCAACCAAAATTGGCCGGGTTGGATTAGATTGGGCAAATGTAAAAGGTTTAAAACTCAATTAGTAAAAAAATGGTTAGAACTGAATTGACACAATTATAATATATTTAGGACTTGTTTGATAATTTTCCCCTTACATTTGCGTAGCCAAACAACACCGGCTTTTTCGAATGAAGAAAAACATAGGAATGGAAGGAATCTATGAATTCGTTGTATTGGCAAGCGATATAAGTGCACCGAAAGTCCTAAAATTTGTCACAAAAGTACAATTGAGTCTTAAAACTTTAAAAAAAAGTACAATCAAGTCCCAAAACTTTTACAATCAAGCCATAAAACTTTCAAAAGGTGCAATCAAATCCTATAATTTGTTACAAAGATGCAATTGAGTTTTCAAATTTCAAAAAGTGCAATCAACGGAAGAACTTTATTTCACAAATTTGACAAATTTTAGGATTTGATTGCATTTTTTTAAAGTTTTAAGACTTAGTTACACTTTCCGATAAGATTTAGGACTTAATTGTACTTTTTAAAGGTTTTAAAACTCAATTGCACTTTCGTGATAAGTTTTGAGACTTTCGACACATTTATCCTTATTTCTAATGAAGTGGACGAAGCTAAATTAGGCTATAGAAACACTATAGAGCTCATGTGATGATGTTGGGACGAACAACGAAGTTTTGATCTGTATTCTTTCTTGAAATGGGGTCAATTTGGCTCTATTCCAATTTAATTCAAACTTTTAAATTGGAACCTCGAAATCGTAACGGTATGTTTTTGTAGAATAACGATATGGATGCAAAGATTCATTTGGAATAATCCACAAAGTTATGTGACAATGTTTGGTGCTTAAATATTTATCCCAAACTCAAACATCTCTTATGGTTCATCACATCAATTTGTAAACTACTAGCCTCATGTACTTAAGTCACTCTTTGATGAAACAGTGCTAGAACCACAAAGATCGGTAAAATAATTAAAAAGTACCGTTGAAGAACCCAAAAAGAATTTATCATCTAAAAATGTTTTGAATAAGTGCGAAAAAGAGTAAGAAGGTCTTTACAACACCAGTTTTGCAAAATCAGTCTTCGTAAGGCCGACATCATTTATCTCAAAAAAAAAAAAATTACGAAAAGTGTGTTAGAAGTACTAAAATTTGTTAGAAAATGCAATTAAGTACTAAAACTTTTAAAACAAATATAATTATGTCCTAAAACTCGTCCGAAGAGTAATCGAGTTTAAAACTTATCACGAAATTGCAATCGAGTTATATGACTTTCAAAAAGCGCAACCCACGGAAGAATGACTCGGTTGCACTTTCGTGATAGTTTTTAGGATTCGATTGTACTATCGTGGTAAGTATCAGTGCACTTATCCCAAAGAAAAAAACCGGGACAAGTCCACGTGGCATCCATGACAATGAATTTCCCACCTCTAAAATCTACTGACGCTGTCTGGTCCATTTGGGATGTTGATATGGAAAACACCAACATATTTTCACCCAAAATCTGTCCTTGCAAAGGGGCCTTGGTCTAGTGACATACGGCTCCTCTCCACATGGGCGACCGTGCGTGCGTAGATGATGGAGTTCCCCACCAGCGGAGCTCCATCTCTCCATTACCCCCAGAAGCATCATCGCCATTTCCATTCTTTTCTCACCACCTTGTTCACAGATTCTGCTATCTGTTTCCCAGAGCATGTTCCATCAAATTCCAACTGTATCGCCGAGAGCAAGGCCCCGTGTCCGCCACTTCGGGCCGTACTTCTTCTTTTCACCTCTGTTGATCGATCGAGATGAAAGGTTACCTTGAGTTTTCGTGCGCTCTCTCGACTTCTCTCTGTGTCACCTCGCGACTTCTTTTCTTTTTGCCTCCATAATGGAGCACTAGCTGTTGCATAACCCAACCAACTTCTTCTTTTCACCTTCATGGGTTTGTCACATGTGAATCAAGGAAAGCACCTAAAAAGTTGCCCCTTGCCCGTGTCATCGATCCTCCACTTCCCCTATATAATCGCTCCGGAGAGCCTTACTGACCGAACCCAAAAGTTCGACAGCTTCTACTGTATCCCAACAATTTTTCGCCCCTGACATGTCGTTTTCCTGCACGAAAAGCTTCTTCCAACGATTTTGTGTTGATGAGTTCCACATGGACCGCGTTGCCCCTGGCAGTTTCTTCTCCAGTGATCTCCTCCCATCACTCGGAGCTCGAATCAATCAGACCACTAGGCTTCGGAAGTACATCATCTCGCCTTTTGCCCCTCGATATAGGTGTAGATTCTCGCCTTCCTGAAACATACATTAAGTGTCCCTAGAAACCATTACTCCAACCGGCTAATGTGTTTACTGATCCTTCTATCCAGGGCATGGGAGATGTGGCTCATTGTTCTGGTCCTCTATTCGGCGTGGATCTGCCCATTTGAGTTCGCGTTTCTGTCTTACAAGATCGATTCCCTGTTCATCATTGATAATATCGTCAACGGGTTCTTTGCCATCGACATCGTTGTGACCTTTTTCGTGGCATACCTCGACAGCCAGTCCTATCTCCTAGTCGATGATCCGAAGAAAATTGCTCTCAGGTAATGAAGATTACATCATCTTCAACCGCTGGTTCAAGACAAGTTTTTACTCTTTACAGAGCATATGCCTGAATAATCATTGCATCTAACATTCAGGTACTTGTCTACCTGGTTCATTTTCGATGTCTGTTCTACTGCACCGTTTCAGTCAATCAGCCTCCTCTTCACGAAACATAGTGGCGGGCTGGGCTTCAAGGCGCTCAACATGCTCAGGTTGTGGCGATTACGGCGAGTCAGCGCTCTGTTCGCGAGGTCACTCATCAAAAAGAAAACGACTCCAGTTTCCTACAAATCTTTCCGTGACGAATCCTGATACTCACGAGCCACTTTGCTTTTGTACAGATTGGAAAAGGACATTCGGTTCAACTACTTTTGGACACGGTGCACCAAGCTGATCTCTGTAAGCCACTCTGCAAAACTCTCTCTACCTTTCAGGGCAATAGGAAGATCATTTGGTCCCCTCAAAGCCCGGGTTTCTTTTGCCCCCCTGGCATGTTTAGGTAACCCTCTACGCTGTGCACTGTGCCGGATGCTTCAACTATTTGATTGCGGATAGATACCCCGACCCGAAGAAAACTTGGATTGGCTCGGTAAACCCGGAGTTCAAAACAGACAGCCTGTGGGACAGATATGTCACCGCCATGTATTGGTCCATTACCACATTAACCACAACAGGCTATGGAGACTTGCACGCGGAGAACCCCAGGGAGATGCTATTCGACATATTCTACATGCTTTTCAACTTAGGATTGACATCTTACCTCATCGGGAACATGACAAACCTCGTCGTGCACTGGACCAGCCGCACCAGAAACTTTGTATGGCTCTTTCCGTTGTTTCCTCTTTCCCTGTCGCAGTGGTATGATAAAATGTTACGAGGAATTACAATTAGGCCTAGGACAGTCGGAACATTTCCCTATTGCAGAAAGATAAATGTACGTCCTTCACACACAACAACTAGGAATTTCGTGAACCGGGTTGAGAATCATGTCGGATTTCATTTGTCGATGTACACTTATTTCGTACAATCAGGTTCTGTTCTTTGGATTTGCTAACCAGAGGACTGCTTTTTTGCCACAGAGGGAAGCAGTCAGAGCCGCTTCGGAATTTGCTGCGCGAAATCAACTCCCCTCGTGCATACAGGACCAAATGCTCTCTCACCTCTGCCTCAAGTTCAAGACCGAAGGCCTGGAGCAACAAGAGACCTTAAACAGCCTGCCTAAAGCCATCCGTTCGAGCGTCGCCTACTACCTCTTCTTCCCAATTGTTCAGAGTGTCTATCTTTTCAAAGGGGTGTCCAATGACTTCCTTTTCCAGTTGGTAATACCTCGAACACGGTTCAGACTTGCGTTTTGTCGTCAATTTCTGCTGCCCCTCCTAGGCAAATCTGCTATTATTCATGACTGTCCTATATTTTATCGACCGACCGCCCAAGTCAATTGTGCTTTCCTTCCTGCATCCTACAAAATTGACATATTTATCTACTTTTTTCATCTAAAAGGTTTCAGAAATGGAGGCCGAGTATTTTCCGCCGAAGGAGGACGTGATGTTGGAAAACGAGGCGCCTACATATCTTTACATACTTGTTTCAGGAACAGCGGTAAGTACACTTGCGCCCCTTCCATGTCCTTAGATCCCAAACGATGCCAAATTTTGACTTCCCTAGTGCAAAAATCTTGGTTTCAGGATCTGATATCCAACAGGGAAGGACACAATCAAGTGAGAGCACGTGACCTTAAATGACAGTAACTTCATTCACTCCATGAAGTTTCGTGGGATGCTTAACACGACTTTTGCAGGTTCTTGGGAAGGCGGTCACAGGGGATGTGTTTGGGGAGATCGGAGTTCTGTGCCACCGGCCACAGCCGTTCTCGGTTCGGACAAAAGAGGTCTCGCAGATACTAAGGTTAACTAGCACTTCACTGGGGAACATCATGCAGGTTAATAAGGAAGATGGTCATGTCATCATGAACAACCTCTCCATGGTAATCTAGGGTACTCTTGGATACATAACCATAGCATCTTTTGTGAATTCAGAGTCTGATTAGGTTTAATTGCATCCGCAGAAATGGAAAGGATCGGAATACTTAAGGTTTGCTTGCCCACGAGATGATGGACCGATCTATGGCGAATGGGTTGACAGAAGACAGCCTGAAGGGGCTTTCCTTTACTCCAAATATGAAGACAGCACACAGGAAGACTTGATAATGCCAGAAACGCAGGAGTCAGATCTCGTAAAAGCAGTCTATACCAACATCGCTAAACCGGAGAGCTGGGACCCGAGCATTGATGACATCTTAGTTTCTTCTTGTGAAGATAGAAAGATACCAGAGGAGCATAGAATCAACTTCATTGGGCCCGAAATAGGTACAAACACAATAGATGTCCAATGCAAGCACGGATCCCTCGGGGAACCAAAGCTAGCGAGATTCGAGTCGAGAAAGTCGCCAGGAGTGCCCAAACCAAACAAAGAGAGGATTTTATCCAATGTTGTGGTGAAACAATCAACCAAGAAAAGAGTCACCATCCATAAGCAGGTCCCAAAAGATGGTGGTTCATCATTGAGACTGCCCGCAAAGTTGATTGTCCTGCCGGATTCGCTAGAAGATCTGCTAAAAGTTGCTGGTAAGCTTCATCCGAATCACTTGATTTTCAACGATTTCATCGACGACGAACTTGAAAACTCCGTCTCATAATACGTTTCTCATTACATTCTTCATGTTTGCTGAATCACTTCAACAGATGCATAGAAGATAATTTATCAGCAAAACTATGTAATTGTGAATGCATTGCTTGTTCTCTCTGTCCGTTTGTCATCCTGAAAACGTGTTAAAACTGCAGGAGAAAAGTTTGGATGCGACTACCGAACTGCCAAGTTAGTAAATGCAGAGAATGCAGAAATAGACGACATCGAAGTCATTCGAGACCATGATCATTTGTTTTTCCTTGAGAACATGGACCATCCAGAGACATGACAATGTGTATCGCCACTAGCCTCCAGCTTGTAACCTTTAGGCAATGTGCATAGTGATCGGTCCGCGAAAATTTTACTACCTTAACGTTCGAGTATTGACCGGCCGGACCAACTAATGTGGAATAGTTCAGCCAACTCAATGAGAAGTACGTCCCTCTTGGTTGAGTGATCCTGGTGTCGCGTTCATATCTTGGTAAATGGACAAGCATCCACCGCATTCTGAACCGAACTATCCGTTAGGAGACGAACCAGTTGATTGGGAGAAGTTTCTCCTATATATGATGGATTACAGAACCGAGGTGAATTTATGGAGGGTGGTGATATGTGCTATCAGAATATCAGTTAATGAGATAGAATGGTGCAGGAAGAACTTAACCTTAGTTTCGTAGGAAGAGAAGAAATAGACTGAATCTTTCACCCGTTGAACTGAACGGGTTTAAACATGCATTCCAATATCTCATCCCGGGGATAGATCATCCAAAGAGAGTCCAAGCCTAAGCCAATCAAGTATTCATCAATATCTATTTTCACTCAAAAACTTAAGCGATCGATATATCCGCCAACCAGTTATATAATAACTAGTCCACACAATCAATCTTTTGACGTGGGGCTTATTTCTTTTTAGACCCTCCATGGTAAATCTTCTTCTCACTTAGTGATCCTTATATATTGTTAGGCTAGCTTCCGTTTAGTCCAAGCAGGTATGTGTACCAACGTACCTAAACTTGAATCTTCATATCGTTTTGTCAGTCTGCTGCGACGGCATTATCTCCAACCATCACACCTATTATCGAGCATTGACTATCCCATGATGACGCACTGAACCCGAGATCATGTTGTTACGCCAAAATTACTGCCATCATCGATGGGTCGTGATAGCAAATCTTCATTCGATAATCATTTTGATCTACAAGATACTTTTTTGATTACTTTACACGAATACACGCCGAGAGTCCAACAATCAACTTGGTCCCAATACAATGTGTTGGAATACATAGCAAAAGTCTGATACCTTGTCCTACTGATCATCACACACATTGACTAGTCCACCTTCCAAAACGATCTTAACGGCATATTCTCCCATGTCAACCCAACAAAGCTTAAACCCAACACCATAAAAAGAGGAGGAAACTTCTTTACCATATGGGCGAACACCCTATCGAAACATGACGTACACATATTTTATCAATGAATAATAATAACAGACTAAAATCGCGTTTTAAAAGTAATTATAATTCTTCAAGATTAAAATGTTAAACCGAAACTATACATCATTCTAGTATAGTAGCTTAGACAAGTTGAAAAGAAATCAATTAACGAAAAAGAAACTCCTAAATATAGAAAAAAAAAAAAGGGATAAAGTCATTCTGGAAAAATTGGTTCGATGAATAGTCGGGTGAATCACTTTACAATTTACATTGCTCTTTTGTTCGTTGCGGGTATCGCCAGGTGAATCACTTTACTCATTTCTACTGGGCCTGACTAGTAGAAGTAGTGAAAAATTAGGCTGTACATCAATTGGGCCTCACCTTTGAATCTAAAGGGGTTATTGGAAGAGCTCAAGGGAGATCTTAATAGCAGGTTGATTACACCTACAACTAAAATCGAAGTAAGGTTAACGTAAATAGGATTTCAATTGATGAATATTTAAACGAGACATGAGGGATAGCCCTAATTTTCTCAAACCCCCATGATATCTGGGGCTGGGCAATTTCCATGGCCAGCCCAAAGCTACAGGTGTTTTCTGGTCTTCCTTAGTCTTTCTCTTCAATATTCTTTGGTTTCTCTTGTTTTCTATCTTGCCTCCTTTTTTTCCACCTCAAGAATCATTGTATGGTAGGTTCATCTCTACATCTGGTGTTCATAATTTGCAGGGTTAAGAACTCTTGAATTTATTAGAGGTTTTAGTTTATGTAATAGAATTGTATAACATCTCATATTGTGACACTTCGAATTGCAACCAATGAAAGATGCCCTACTGAGTCCAATGTCATAGAAGCTAACACCCACCCTGAAATGACCACCCCCTTGTGTGATTACTTAAAGTACTTCTCTTATGGTGTAGTCTACGTGGAACGGCAGGGATCGTTAGAGATGGTATCAGAGCAAAATCCTCTCTAATAGGCGTGTCATTTGTGGACGCACTAGGCTCATGCCCTATCTGCAAGGGTGGGGAGCAATCGCCAAAGCAAGAGGAATCGGACAATGTGCGGCTCTTGGCAAGTTTTCAAGAAGATGGAGGCGTAGGATTGGTTTGAACCACACATTAGATATGAAAAATACGGTCTAGCTTAGGAACTATAGTGTGGGAGTAGCTCTAGATTAGGACCACCTACATAGGTCAAAGGCCATTGGATATTTCAACAGCTTTGACACATCTTATGAAAATAGTTTTGAGAGTGATTATGACCTCATTGAAAGCCATCACCTTGCAACGGTTTTGCAATGGCCATGTAATAGTTTTCTAACGATTATATAACAACCTTATAATGATTTGTTAACATTTGATTTATTTCTTCTTAAAGCATTTATTATTTTACAATTGCATTATAATGGTTTCTTAAAGGTTCCTTTTTGTTTGAATGTATAAATGAACTTCAAAAGATAATCTTGAAGAGACACGAAATCGAAATAGAGAATTTCCTTTTCTTCTAAAAATTTTCTTTTTCTTACTAGGTTATACACATAACGTTGTTTCTGTTCCTTTTAATATTTAGTGTGGAGTATAGAAGAAGGGTTGTTATATTTTAGGAGAATAGCCACTAGAAGTCTATCGCATTGAGTTTCATACTCCAGGGAATGAAATTATCCTTAAGGACAATGCTTGCCCTCGCCGTGTGACATCTTGAATTTCGATCCACTTTCAAAGCCGTGAGTGAATGAAATGTCTCATTGATGTATTTCAATTAAATCTCACTCATAATTAATCACTCTTGAGAAGACTAACCAATGAGGAATGGCTAGATAGGAAAATCAAGTACGTGGACCTAAAAACTTGATCCTAGATTGACTCTTTGGTCATAAGGATTGTCGAGGAAATATTTTGGACCATTATAGGCCGATCCTAGAAAGGTTGAGGGACGATTTGTTAGTACTATACGATTGGATCACGGGTGATTCCGTTTGACTATGTATGGGTTCCGAACGTCCTTAAATCATTTTCTAACGACCGTGTCCTTCGGGACTAGTGATTGACTCTCGCAATTACATGATAACCAAGGTCGCCGTGGCTCGAGTAACTCTAAAACGTGATAATAATCATGGGTCGATATGCGTAACTCTTAAAAGCCGCCCGTTAGTTTGAGATACACTAAAGTTGTAATTGATCAATATTAACCACGAATCGAACTTCAAAATTAAACGTCGGACTTTCGAGGATTCCAATATTAATCTTTGGACGTCGCGTCATCTAGAGCATGTGTATTTCATGGTTTGCTCCAAAGTGTTCAAAAAAGTGAAGTTCAAACAAAAAATAGGAAATAACCCTTTTACCCTTAGGAAATGCTCTTTTCTCTAACTTAGTAAGAAGGCATTTTAGTCTTTTTACCCCCTTTTGTAGCCGAAATTATTATGGGCTAAGTGTCCACTTGTGAAGCCAATTTACCAAATTGCCCTTCTTGAATTTTAAGAGACAAAAAGGAGTGAATTATCGGTGAGTCCCATAAGTCATTATCTCATCATTCAAGATCAATCATTCTTAGCTAAATATCTCATCCTAAAAATATCCTAATCTATCTTATCTATCCATCTTCTTCATCTTCTTCATATGGACTAAAATTTTCTCTCACTTCTCTCTCTTTTTCTTGCCTTGGCCTAACCACCACCCACACGCCGCCGAATTGTCGCCTCACGCCGCCACGCTCACCGTAAACCGTCAACCACCACCAAAAGCCCCAGCTACCGCCGTTGAGCCTTCCGACACTATGGAACCACCATGGATCAACGCCGGTCGAGAGGGTGCTTCTGCTTGGATTTCGATTTTTGCAGCTTGTTGGCCTTAAGTTCTTGCTAGATTTTGAGGTGAGTGAGCTTCTAAACCTTGATTAGATAGTTAGGTTGCTAAATGTAGTAGATTGAAGTGGTTTTGAGTGGATTTGGTGTTGAATGTGTTTTTGGGAAGTTTGGACCGAAAATGTGAGACTAGAGTTAATCGAGTGGTCTTGATTTCTTGAGTTCATGATGTGATTGATCGTGTGGCTGAGATTGATTGTTGCTTTAGTGTGATTAGATTGTGTGGTCCCGATTAATTATGTTTTGATGTGATTAAATCGTGTGGTCCCGATTGATTGTTGTTTTAGTGTAATTAAATCATGTGGTCCGGATTGATTGTTGCTTTAGTATAATTAAATCGTGTGGTCCCGGTTGATTGTTGCTTTAGTGTGCTTAAATCGTGTTGTCCCGATTGATTGTTTCTTGAGTGTGATTAAATCGTGTGGTCTCAATCGATTGATTGATTGAGAGGTTTAGCAAGATCATGTGGTCCCGATCCGTTAATTAGGAGTTTTAGTAATACCGTGTGGTTTTGATGCGTTAATCGGGAGGTTTAGTAAGGTCGTGTGGTCTTGATACGTTAATCGAGAAGTTTAGCAAGATCGTATGGTCCCGATTTGTTGGGCATATGATTTGTTTAGATCGTATGGTCTCGAATTAAGAACCGAGTAGATCGTATGGTAAATTGTAGCGATTACGACCGATATGATGATATTATACCCTGAGGCATTATTACGCGGGGTTTTGTGTATAAGAGATCATATTATACCCCGAGGCGTTATTACGTGGGGTTTTGTAATCATCCCGAGACGTTAAACGCGGGATGTTAACTTGAGGCGTTATTATACGGGTGCGGAGTACTATAATGGCCTAAGGCGTTATTACATGGGTCTGTTCTTATATTGTAGCCCGATGCGTGTTAAGCGGGCTTTTAAACAACTTAGCCTGATTAAAGGCGTTGTGAGTTAGAAGAATGATATGCTTTTAATTCTTACATCATGTCGTATACTTTTGGGTGGGTTGGTAATCTTTTTAGAACTGTCCGCCTAGGATGAATCTAGAGGTACTATCGCCCTAACCTAGATTTAGGAATTTACTTGCTGAGATTTATTCTCACCTCATCATAGGTTGCCTTCTTTCGGACACCCTGCCTTGATCATGAATGATCCGTTGCAGCGTTTCGGTATACCTATGGACATAGAGACATTAGTTACCAAGTATCCTGTAGGAGAGAACAATGTATACTTGTCATGACCCTCCTCGGATCGGAGGGTTAATGGGTCGCCCTTTTGGGTCTAGTTGCATGTGGACCTTCGGACGCGGGCCTCTCCCAAGGCCCTTTACCCAAATCACGGCGGAGGATAAAATCGAGTCGACCTTTCGGTGTGGTCTAGTGGCAAGTGCTACGTGTACATGCCTTGGAGTCGCCACCAATCGTTTTTTGGAAGGTACGATTGGAAACCCTATCGAATAGTTAGGAGATTCTATTCGATTATGCGAGAACCAGAGAAATGGGATCGGGGACTTAGTTACGCCAACTATCAGAGTTGACGCCCTTTTGGTACCTAAGTTGATTGAATTTTTCTAATCTCGGATTTCATGCGGACGAGTGGGGTACGAATCCTAATCTAGGAGTTCATGCGGATGGGAGTGACTATCCTAGCAACCACAATCAATTAAAGTAAATGCACAAATCAAAGAATTCATAACATGCGGATAAAAGCACATCAAAACAATATGACGTTCCTAATATAGCCCTATTGGTTTAAAGAAAGGGTATTCAAAGCATAGGAGGAGATCAAATGTGATTTGGAAGCGATTCGCCCATGAGGGGGTAAAATCGTAATTTTGAGGAATTTTGAGGATGATTTGCCAAAAAGGGAAAAATCGTCATTTCAGAAAAATCGGGAGTGAGAAATGTCAAAAATGGGATTGGCCATTTAAACAGAACCATTTCCTAATTTTCGACATTTTTAGAGGTTCACGGGAATTTTTTGAGAGACAAATTACCCCTAAAGGGTAAAATTGTCAATTTTGGAAAGATCGGGAAAAGAAATCTCAAAAATAGGATTGGCCAGTTGATTGTGGCAATTCCTCAATTTTTGAGAATTTTTGGAATTTTTAAGGATTTTCTACAATTTTTTTTAATTTTTTTTTTCGATTTTTTCATGATTTTTTCGATTTTTTTTATTTATTTATTATATCGGACCGGGTCAACCCGGTCAATGGACCGGTCAACCTGGTTCGCGGATCAGTCAGACCGGTCCAAGCCCACCCCCGAACCGGCCTCCATTCAAAATGACGTCGCTTCGAAAATTTACGTTCGAATTTTGAAAAATTCCCGCCCTAAATAATCGACGCTCAAGATTTCGCTACGTGGCACGAGGATGGCGGTCAGATTTGTTGACTATAATCGACGGTTTAGATTGAAGGGAGACTTGATCTCCACCGCACGATCTAAATACCGAGATCGACGGTTAAGATCGAAAGGCACGACCAAATGCGGCCGTCCGATCCCAAGCAAGGATCGACGGTTCGGACTGAAGGGCTTGATCGAATCTCAACCGTTCGATCTGGGATTTTTGATTTTTTTGAAAATGATTTGTATTTATTATTTGAATTTTCGAAAATCTGATCCAATGATCGGAATTGTGACACGCGGCCAAACCTGGGCCACGAGATCACGAAAATCGGATTTTTGTTTTTGGAAAATAAATAATCTCGAAAATTCATTTTTATTTTCAAAAAAATGAGATCTAGACACGTGGCACCCCTTAGGCCGTTGGACCAAATTTTTTATTTTCGTTTTCGGTTATAACAAATTTGCCGACGTGGTTGCCTCGTGGCTGCCACGTCGGCGACACCTGGGCGTTGACCGGGTCAACTTTTGTTGACCGGTCAACATCCTTGCCTGAAAAGACGAACGGCGCCGGCGAACGTCGCCGGCGCCTCGCCGGAACTCGATTTCCATGCCCAAACCAACCCAAAACGTCGCGAACTTCCCCTCATTCGGTCTCGCCACTAGCCTACATCCATATATCCCGAGTTTAACCCGAACTAACCTAAACCGGCCTCCAATGTCCGGCTAAACCCGCAACTTCCGGTGATCCCGAGAAACGACGCTTAAACGCCTCCAAAACTCCACGATTTTTACACGAATCTATTCCTCATTGTTTCTGAAACAACATATATCAGCCCTAGGTCTACATTCATTCTAAAACTAATATGAACCAAAAGCAGCATAATGTCCATGTCCGGCGAGCTTCAAGCATGTTAGCTAAACTTGATTTCCTATGTCGAAGCTTCAAACTAACAACATCCATCGTCATTCAATGAGATACGGGATACTTACCCGGAGATCTTATAGCTTCGATTTCAGAATAGGTGAGTTCGCGAGCTCGAGATAGACGTCAAGGTTACGAGGTAGACATAGGGGATTTCATGCATAGAAAATCACAAATGAAGCATGGAAACGGAATCAGCGGGGCCGTAGGAGTATATTTAACTCAAGAACACCGTAAAACAGCAACCTATTGATACTAAACTATGAGAAACCGAACCTGAAAAATCACGAGTTCACTCACCTGTTTCGAGCTCATTGACGACGGTGCTAGGTTCTAAAGTCTTCACGAGACCACCAAGAATCGATTGATGCTATTGGTGAGGAGAGGCGTCGCTCGAGCTGGCCGGCGACGAAGCTTCAAGCTCTCGGCGCTCACCCTCTCTAATGGAGTCTGTTTCTCTTCTTTTTCTATTCGCTCTTCCCTTTTTTTTTTCTCCGAATCTCCCCCCCTTTTGCGAGCACGCCCTCGCTTTTTTTTGTTAAAAGTTGATTGGTTTTCCTAACTTGATTTTTTGCGGATGCACTCGAAGGTGAGGTACGTACGCTAACCCATGTGTTAGATGTTTTTGCGGATGGGAGAAATAAGGGGTGGAGTGATTGTTAACATTGTTTCTTGCAGGTTGGAGTAAGGAATGTATGTTTGTGGATGTGATTATAGAAGCGGCGTTTTGATATAAACTGTTGTGCATGAAAGTGCATTTTGGCGATCACGACACATTGCACACACCGACGGTCAAACCCCGATCGCAACCACCCATAGGTTACCTTAAATAGGAAAAGGGTGCGAAAGGATCTAGTGTTCGATGGCACTTGAGACTTTCGTACTCGTTCCCGCTCATGATCCCGATTGGCGAGTTCCAACCCTCTCGGGTAGGTACCCTCGAGGGCGAATTTGCCATATTTGGATCGTGGGAGCCTTTAGCCATAGGTTCCATTCCCGATTTTTTGATTTTTAGAGTATACCCCTCACTTGTCTCATGCGCATGTCTATGGGTGGTTAGTATACCTAAAACCAAAAAATGTGCGAGGAAAATCAGGCCTTCCCTTTCATACTGATTGGTAAGGCATTTTATTTTATGATGTATTTCTTTATGCCGTTTCATCATAATTTGTTCATATATTGCAAATCATTCGCATTCATGAGCATGACATATGCTTATAAATCGTCCCGGTGATTAAGAAAAATAACAATGGTAGATTATAATGCCGTTGTTTCTCCGAAGTTCTGCTGAGCTGGAGCCGTTCATCCATCGGAGGAAGGAAGTGTGGCCCGGACCCAAGACAGGTCTACACTTCACCAGGTTCGTGCATGGACGTGAACCGACGGGAAAGAAGTTAAGATATGCTGAAGATTGCCACACCGAGTACTATGTGATTGACTTGCAATTCAATCGCAAAATGGATAGACGTTATGAGGAACTTATGGAATTACAAAGACAACGTCGCAACCAACCGACTAGAGAGGCGTATGCTCGTCGAAAAGCTGAACGTCAAATCAAGGTGAACCGACCCATGCTGGCTCCGTGGAAGAAGGGAAAGCATCCCGCTATCAAAACCAAGCCAAAGCATATTGTTCTCAAGAAGCCTAAACTCAAAGTGATTGAGGAATCCCCTAAAGCGATGAGGACATGGACAAGAGAATGGCCGGAGGAATCGCGCCACCATAGAGAATTCACCGAGGGAGGAAAGACCATCATTGACGCCTTTTTGGAAGAAGATTCGGAGGAAGAATCCCTAGAGGAAAAGAATCTCAAGGAAGAATCAATCAAAGAAGAAGTACTAATCGAAGAGCCCTATCTAGAAGAGGAGCCTAGTGAGGGATTGCTCGCGGAAGAACCCCCAATGGACTACTCATCCGAGGAGATCCCAATTGAAGAATCTTCCCAAGACAACGAAGATTACCCCGATGAGGAATCGGACGAGGACAATTAGACCACGGTGGCCTCGAGAAGTTCGAAGCTTAGGTTTCACGTTCCATTGATCTTTTACTACTTTCATGTTTTAGACTACATGTATAGGATTCCCCGGTTATGGGACTTCCTCTTATCTCTCTGACTTTTTCTCTATAGATATCCATGTATTAGGAATCTATTTCAGTAAATTTTCTCTACTTTGTTTAAATTTGCTATTTTGATCAATGGAATGTGACTTTGTTATGTCTCCTAATCACTGAGACGATCACGATCAATTGCATAATTCGCTTATTTGAAATTTAAATTAGATCTCATATTGGGTCTTTAGCTTAGATGAGATGATCTAATTTCTATTTCACTAACTGAAATATGCAATTGGATCGCATTATGCATGTTTTATGACATTGGTATCCATTCACTTTAAAGTAATCCAAGGCAATTGATTTTCCAACATCATTTGTATATTCTAGACTTGATGGGGAAGAATGATATCCAAGTATTCGGGATCCCTCGAGAGGAACTCCTAGCCTGGTGGGAGAATATGGGTGAAGCAAATCGGACATACGCCAAGACAAGACCGGGGTATCCGCTAGACCCGATCAAGATTGAATGTCCTCCCACTTTCATCCAAGCCATGGCGCAATTTTGGGATCCGGTCACTGCCACATTCAATATGGAAGGACTCGAGCTCACCCCTACTGCGGAGGAGTATAGTGCCACCATCGGAGTAAAATTTACACCTCGCCTTGTCCAACCCCCGATAGGATATGAACCCCTTAGTTCCTTAGCTAAATTTCTAGATACTAACCTCTACGAGATAACCCTAAATGCCAAGAGCAATTGTGGGCGCATTTCCCTTGCTTTCCTCATAAATAGGTTCTCAAACCTTCATGCGGATAAGGGGACTAAGTCGGGTATGGTCTTTATCTTAGCCTTCTTTAGCTTCGTATTATTTCTTATTTCCACCACCACTTTTGATCCTAGTATGGCTGTGGTAGTTAGACAGGTCTATTGTGGGTGAGATTACTCTAACTTGATTTTAGCAGAAACTTTCATGTCTCTAAACCGTTTCCGGGCTAGGAATAAGGGAATCTTTAGGGCTTCTAGTGGATTTCTGTATATGTGGTTCACTTCTCACATCAAACAGTTCAACCTCCGTATAGGTTTCATTGAGATTAGTCCTCATACCAATCCCTTTAGAACCTTTGTCCAAACTCATACACGAGTCCCTAACCTCAACTTTAAGGATTGGAAAGAATTTCTTAGAACCTTGAAACCCGAACAACTCCGATGGCGGCTTAAATGGCCAAGAATATATAAGGCTCAACTCACTTGTAGTGATGGAGATCTAGTTCCTTTCTTGGGCTTTACCGGAGCTACTGCATATTATCCGATGAGGGTCATCGGAAAGTTTAGAGCTTTACGGAAGATGCCGATACCGGCCGGACCAGGAATCTTCTCTTTCGACATACCGAAAGAGGTCCTCAAAGGCAAGGATAAAGAGTCGTTCGAGGCCAAAGTTGAGTACATTAAGGATTCCCTGAAGAAGTCCCAGATCGGAGATATAGAGTGGCCAGAAGACATGAGTGACGAGATGAACCTTTACTGAGCATCACTTGAGTACATCTGCCATTTCAAGACAGTCAGACGTAGCTTTGTCGAGCCATACGTGCCGAAGTACATCGTTCCTCATATGCCTGGAGTGGAGCCCTATATACCCGAAGATATGAGATCGCTGATTTATCATGAAGATGGGGAGTCTCGGATGAGGGAACTTGACCTCTCTTGGGATATTCGGGATACCCTAGATCCCAAACGTCCCAGACTTGGATAGAATCACTCCATCGAGTTTAGGATATCGGGACATTATGTCATTTTAACTTTCAAATACTCTTTGAGATTTTGGTTGTAATGAACTCAGTTGATTTTCTCATATATACACATTGAAGTGTTTCTTTTCATGACGCATTAAAACTATTGCCATGGATTACGCTTCTTTTAATTACATGATTTCTCTCGGAGAATGAGGAAAAGAACTACTTATATGAGAATAGGGCTCATGAAGTAGTCCTTTCTCTCATTAATCAAAAGAAAACATGCAATTAAAAGGATTCAGTACTTTGTTATCGCTTCATTTCGGGATTCTTACTTTATTTTCATTCTGGAACAGGTGATTTCTAATCACGAAACAGCCAAGAGGCCGTATTAGAACTCGTCCGAGAACCGGAATGGAGCGGGAAGAACTAAGCCCGAGAGTCGGTGTTCTAGAGACACAAGTGAACTCACTGGTTACGATGATAACAGAGATGAAAGCTCTATTGGAGGCTTCTCATGCAAAACAGCCGGCGATACCGGATCCGAATAATCCCGCCCATCCATCATCGTCTAACACTAGCGACAAGAGGCAACCCGAAGATGCCCATCCAGTTCCTGAAGTTACTCAAACTCATCATATTAATCCGCAACCTAAAGCGTCGCCGGTAGTTATCAATACGGAGAAGGAGGAGAAAGGAAAATCTGTGGTTAAAACAGAAGAAGGGTCTAAGAGATTGGCCAAGATCGAAGAGTGCTTGAGCGATCAAGGCTATGAGCTAGCCATATTTGATAAGATTTCCCCTTTTGCAAAAATCGAGACACCGCCGAATTATAAGGAGCCAGAGTTTGTTAGGAAGTACAACGGGACGAGCTGTCCCCGCGCTCATTTGAAATATTATCTGCGCAAGATGGCACATTACTCGGACTACGTCCCTCTCTTAATGAACACATTTCAAGAAAGTTTGGCAGGTATTGCTTTGGCCTGGATCATTGAATTAGACTTGGAAGATTATGATGGCTGGGAGGACTTAGCTGAAGATTTTCTGCATCGGTACAAATTTAACACCGCTACCGCCCCTACTCGAGAAGACTTGCTTAGAACCGTGAAAGGAAAGAATGAGCAGATCCGCATATATGCCCAAAGGTGGCGAGCCTTGGCGACACAAGTTAAGCTGTCTATCCTGGAAGATTAGTTAGTTGACTTGTTTCTGAAGGCACTCCCCTACAAGTACTTTGACAAGTTGAACATGTCGGGATGTCGGACGTTTGTCCATCTGATAAAGGTTGCGGAAAGGCTAGAATGGGTTATGAGGGAAAGAAAAGCTCCAGAAGCGCCGGCAAGACGCCGGTATGCGTTGAGAAAAGAAGGTGGGGCGGGAGTTGACATTGCCTTTGTACCGAATCCACCGAAGCCCAAACAATTCTCAAATTCCAACCTGACACGGGGAGGATCGTCATGGTCGACGCAAAAGGTGCAAGAACCAAGGAAGAAGCCACCTCCTAAGCGGTTCACGCCTATCCCTAGGCCATTATCCAAGCTACTTCCGATGCTGTTGGAGGAGCGTTTAGTTGCAAAGGAGCCGCCAAGGCCAAACCCGACGAGGTTTCCTGGATATGATGAAAGCCAATCGTGTGTCTATCATATGGAGAGAGAGGACACAATGTCGACAACTGCTACGTTCTGAAACTCAAAGTACAAGCTCTCATTGACAACCATCCGGTGGAGTTCGACAAGACGACACCTAATGTACAGCAGAATCCACTCCCCGATCACCGGGTATTAGGGATGATTTTTGGCGGAGAAGAAGAGAATCACCTAGAGCTCAAGGTGAACATGAGCAAATTGTGCGACATTTTGGCAATTGCTTCATCTTATCCAAATGAAGGGGAAATGTCGATTGAACGAAAAATGTTGTGTATCGCCAAATTGATGAGCCTCGGGATAGTTGCGGGCGTTGCTGACAAGACATTTGAAGGAGTGCTTGCTTCTGTGAGTTTGGATCGGGATCGGTTCGTGATTGAAACCGAACAAGACAATTCCTGGAGGGTTCCTCATGAGAGTTTGATGGGTGATCTAGAGCCGATCACGAATCCCGAGTCCGAGGTTGATGAGGATGACCTAAAGACCGAAAAGACACGTCTAGGCGATCAAAGATTCATGTCGGAAGCTCAAGAAAAGGGTGAAATCGTGGACAACTTGGATGAAGACTCTGGGATGTACAATTTCAAAGTCAAGTACTCTGCTCCTCCTAGCTTTTTCATAAAGACAGAGGATATTGTGCCGGATGGATGGGGAGGTATGGATGAAGTTATCAAGCCGGACGTAGTTGATGACATTGCCGAAATTATACTCTATCCGAAAGATTCAAGGGCCACGAATGACACCGAGTTTATAAAGCAGTTATCTCGTATGGAAGAACACGTGGCTGTTTTCTCTCATGAATTAGAGAATTTTACTCAACAACTGGCAGCGATAGATCGGTCGCAGACGACGAATGATACGCATGTTGTAGAACCCCACACTCAGATTGACGGACGGAGTTTGAAGATGATGAGATTGATTTACCAATTCGGGGATTTGAGTGCGTTGTTGACAGAAACGAAAGAACTTCTGAGCTCTTTGGCTTCGACTAAAGTCACCCCTACCGCCGATCAAACCGCCGAATCATTTAGTTCACGAAAACTCGCTCGTCTTGAAGCAGTCTTTACAAAGGCCGGTTTGACTTACATGGTCGAGGAGGAGAATGAAGAACTGGGGTTGGATGCGTGTAGAGAGAGGATGCGAACTTCGCAAGTTTATACTCCTATGGCTGAAGAGGAATTGGTGGGATATTTTCCGGAACCCCTCTCGCGTGAAGTTTTTGACCAAAGGCTTCCGTCGACTTTCCACTCTTTCGCTCATCGGGTGTGAGTGGGAGAAGAAATTGAAAGGAGCTTATTGACTGAAAAATTTCAAGGTGCAGAAGCTGAATCCTCAAGCAAGAAAGCCAGTGAGATCGCTTTAGATCAAAGAACTTCATCGATCATTCGGAGGCATGATGTACTTTATCCAAAGCCCAAGTGCGGATATAATTCGGAAGATCTAGACGATTTGATTGGGATGGTTGGGACTGTAGCTCCCATTGTAATTAGAATGGATGAAGTTGATAACTTCGATAGTAAAGACGACCGCCCGGTCAAGCCGGTAGTGATCCGCTTTTCTGATGATGAGGCAAATGATGAACCGGAGGTCAAAGTGGAAAAAGTGATGCCGGTGGTGATTAAAGTTCCACCAGTAGAGCAGTATAATCCCAAAGCGGCCCATTGGAATTATGGACCCGGAGAAATAGATGCTGTGATGAGATCTGGTAGATTCTATGTCCCGCGGGAAACCGGACCCGAAAGGGAGACCCATTAACCCTCCGATCCGAGGAAGGTCGCGACAATACTTTAGACACGTCACCACCGTTTGGGTAGATGAGGGAAACGATTTTTAAAAGCCCCATACCTATTTAGCTTGGTCATTAGACATGTGGATCCGTCGGTTGGACCGCTTAGAGGTTTTGACATTCCCTATGATGGAATCGGGAGGTTGGGACCCCACTCAGGTTGCCCCTCTTGATGGCGATGTGACGAGCCTAGACACTGGTCTTGAAGATTCGAAGTCAGATCCAAAGCCTATGGAGCTTGATCGGGATGTGAAGATAGTGGAACACTCTGATGCGGGGGTTGATCCGGAGTTGCCTTTTGAGACCGACGATGAGGATGAGTTAGGAACGTCTTTAGACGACAGCGGAGACGTGGCTTAGGATAGTCGCCCCTTGTTTTTTTTTTTTTTTTGGAGTATTCTCTTAGTAGAAGAGCTAGGCTTCGACCACATGATCTTTTTTATTATAGATGGTCCTAGGCTTGTACATATGGCTTTCGAAGCCCTGGGTTGGTTGTTGTAAAAGATATGTGTGTGTGTGTGTGTGTGTGTATACACACACACACACACACGTATGTTTTCTTTTACTATCCCAAAGTATCGTATAGCTTGGTTTTGTATGGAGTTTTGTATTCGCTTCCGCATATGCTTTTCATTCGCGTTTAGTTCTAGTTGTTGGCTACTGGTTCTTGGGAATTTGTATATAATTGTGTGGCCGGGTGGGATGTTGGCGCACTTGTAGGGTTCGGGATGTGACACGTCACTGGTTCTAATTATTATTATTATTATTATTAATTTTACCTTATTTTTAAAATTTTTTATACAATAATTATATAAAAAGTCATATTTTGACCAAAACGACATCATTTTAGCCACGTCATCGTCACGAAGGAGAAAGCAAATATTAAAAAATTCATGTTAGCTTTTTCCGTTAGCAAAATTAGATAGAGTTAACGGAAGGACTCGATTACACCAATTTGACAAATTTTAGGACTCGATTATACTTTTATGGCAAGTTTTACGACTCTAGTGAACATATCCCAAAAAGGAAAAATGAAGAAAAGAAAAAGAAAGAAAAACAGGGACAACTTACTTGAGTGATATCGTTTGCACAACCTTTTATCTGTCCAAATACGAGGGGGTAACTTTACCTAGACTACAGGATGCTGAGTTTGAACTATTTCAAACTTTTTTTTTCCTGTCCACTATCGTTTATCATTCAGCATGGAAATTCTTCATTTGACAAGTTTAGCTTTTTTATATAAAAAAAATGACATAAATAGCCCATATACTTTGATTTACGATGCAATGTCATCCTTATACTTTTAATTCGTTCAGTGTGATCTTTGAATTATATCTACATGTTCAATGTATTCCCTCAACTTTTCATAACAAAGTCAAATAAGCCATTCGGTATTATTCACAAGTTTTCATAATTAAACTTTTGCCCAGATTCCGGAATATTTTTTCATCAATTCATTTCTAAAATCAACAAAAGAATATGCTATTTAAGTTATATCGGATTCATATTCCTTTTATTCTAAAATTTTAATGTTTTCATAAGAATACTTAATAACAATATTAATTTATCGATAAATCTGTCATACTTATATTAATTTACATTTTGTTCCTAATATTTTAGAGGGATATATTATTTTGTTTCGTGCTTTCTGAATTAAATTTAGTTAAATCTATATTAGGAAATTAAAATAGCATTGACTATCAATCTTTAAATGGGGCTTGCCTTTTCCTATAGACATAGTAAGCTAAAATATACTTAACTATAACTATCGTGATAGTTATAAAGACCACAGAGGTGAAATAATAATAAAAAAAGATAGCCATATTTTTTTGTTGTTTTAGGAAATAAATTGAAATGAAAGATATTATAAAATCCGGGCAACGGTATAATAATGAAAACTTTTTACTTTTCATGGAAAGTTGATGGACTAGATTGAACAAATTGAAAGTTCATTGACTAAATTGAAAATTCAGGAATACTTAAAATACCATATTAAACGAATTAAAAAGTTCAAAATGACATTTCGCGTCGGGCAAAATGTCAGGGATTGTTTGTCTCATTTTTCCTGTTTTCGGCGAGGGTTCAAAATTCAGAACTCTTTCGCGTCATTTCCTAGTTCAAATCTAGAAAGAAAGTATTGAGACTCTTTTATTGTTTAGGGTGTTATTCCGTGCATCATTTCAAGAGATTCAAGAAAGGAAGAATGCTTCGTGCTTTACTGAACCCTCTCCACAGAACAACTACAGTACACCCAAGACCCCAAAATGACCCTTCATTAACGGGTCAATCCAAATAAAATAACTCCTCTCTCTCTCTCTCTCTCTGCGTTTCTCTCTCTAGACGGTGCAATAGAAACCCTAGTGATCACAATCTCCAATTCTCTTGTTTTCTCCAACCCAATGCATCACCACCCAAAGCCCCACATCCTTCGATGGGTCAACTAAAGTTGAACTTCACGTCATCCCTCCTCCTCTCGCTGGTCCTTTTCTTGATCGTCGATTTCCCTTCTTCTTCCAGCGGAACCTCATCATCGGCCGCCGCGTCTTCAGGCGCAACTCCACCGACTCGCCGACAACAGCTACAGGAGTTCCGCATCAAGAATGTGCCCCCGCCTCCGTTCCTGGACAGAGGATACCACAAGAAGAGGAAGGCTGCGAAGCGGAAACCGCCGACTGATGACCTGAGGACCAGGCCGTTCTCGGTCATGCTTCCCAAGGGTTCTGTTCCTCCTTCTGGTTCATCTCCGTGCCACAACGACAACCCTGTCGGATCGGTTGCGGTGTACTGTAGCCTCTCGACCACAAAAGGCCACCGATTGAGGCCGTGAGGAAATTGGATTACCAGGCGACTATGCAGAGAGGAAATAAGGTGGTTCGTATGATGAAACTTCCTTTTTAAATTTTTTTTTTATGTTAATTGTCATCCTTTCTTTTTCCTTGATGCCATTTCTTTTCTGGCTCGCTCTTGCTCTTGTTTCTCAACACATACTCGTGTAATCAACCCAGGATGGTTGGGTTGTTCGTACAGTCATCTGATCAAGAACTGTGCGATTTCGCCTCTATGATGAGATAATGAACATGAAATGATGGCAGCAAACATTTATACCAACACTTTGCCCTAAAATTTTCGACCCTAATACTTCTAGAATCTCTTCTTTGTTGTTGTCTCTTATCTGTTCTATTTCGATTCATTTTCTCGTTTCTGTTCTTTTGGTTTTTTTTTTTTTTTTTTTTTTGGCTTTAGATTCATCTCTACAGTCTCTCTTGGATTTTTTGAGTGAACGAGTCCAAGTTTTTCTTGAGGTTCAATTCAACTTTACCTCACGACTTATCTTTTCCTGGGCCAACAGTTTACTGGTTAATAATAGTACACCTATTCAAGAAAGGCAAGAAGACCTATTTCCAGTAGTTAGACTTAAGAGAAGGGTACAACAGCTTATGGTGTAAATGATACAATTGCAGAAAGCTCATTTGGCTAACCATTAGACAATCCTCTCTTGGTTTTTGCTTCAATATCGAAATTAGATAAAATAAGATTAACGATATCGTCGTCCAGTTTGTGCTTGTTAACAAACAAGCCTCAGTACAAGTGCAAGTAGTTTCTCATGCCGGCGCCAACTCAATTAGTTTTTTGTTTGGTCATACAACTCAGTTAGTTGAATAGAGGATCTTACGCTTCAAGGAGGGTTCTCATCACAGTTAGTCTGCTCATGTTCTACAACACTCCAATCTCACTTCCCATGAGAGAGTTTGTGATATGATATTTCAAGGGAAAATAACACCACGAGTGTCATAACTATTATACGACTATAACTTAAGTGTTATAACTTCTTTTTCGATCACTTGACCGTTGTAACTTTCTTATGACGGTCACTTAAGTGCTATAACTTTTTTTGATCACTTGAGTGACGTAAAACTGCTAAATTGATCACTTGAATGTCATTCTTTTTTTAAAATGTTCACCACAAGTCTCATGCCACGTCGGGTTTTGGATACTTAGGTGAACTGTTTTAAAAATTTTATGGCACTCAAATAAGAGCCGTACGAAAGTTATGATACTTGTCATGTTCTTATGATGATGTTTCAATGTTACATCACCTAAATGGTTGCCATCTTGAGCACTTCTTTTGGGTCTTTACCCAATTGATGTGGTTGGATATTTACTATTTTTTCCCCACAATATACTCACCTATATATTTCAATTATCTCGTTTCGAATCATTATTTCCATTTTTTAATTTTCTTCCTTTTTCCCATATACCCTAAGATTGAAAAGAAACGAACATGACATGGGGTCAGATTCTCCACGGCAAGTACAAACAATCCAATATTTGAGCATCCAATTCAAATTTTGCTCGCATCTTATCTGGTCCATAGGATCAATAAGGTTAAAATTTACCTTATCTAAAACGAGGTTTCTCATCATAAACAAAGTACCAAAAACGAAAAACAGAAAAGCCATGTACACACATAAAAATTAGAAACCAAATGGGTATCGGAAGCAATGGATTACGGCTCATCACAAGCGAGACTGAAATTGTGGGTCGGCAATCTACAACTGGCAAATAAATATTTGTTTGGATACAAACCCTAAATCCCTCTTGAACGAGCGAGTTTTCCTAAGTGTACCACGCCCTCCCGGTCCAGAAAAAGAAAAGAAAGAACGAATTGAGTTTTCTATGGAAATCTGACCAAGTCAAATGATAAAATGATTTGACAAATTGGCGGATCTCTGCAGTCGAGTGCTTTTGACATTCCCCTTCTTCTCTCTTATTCTTGCTCAAGTCTCCATAATTTTCAATGCCACGAAGGATGGGAAACCAAGAAAGTAGCCGAGATGTCTGTTGCTTTGACTTCCAAGTATCTAAGTCTTTCAATAAAGGTCGAAAAGTTGGTGTTGAGCCTAAGTATGAGGCGAGAAATTTGGGAATTAAGCATGTGAATTCGCACCGTCGGTGGGGTTCTTTGTTTCCTTGTGGACGGATCTTTCCGTGGCGTGTACTCAATGCAGGCAATGTGATGGCTCTCTTTGCAATGCTTTGCGCGGTTCACAATGCATCGGTTCGGGGTTCTGTAATCGAACCATGCATCCTCCCGTGTGAATACGAAAAGGGAGCAATTGACATCCGGCGTTCACTCGAGTTTTTTTGGAATATTGGACCCTTTTATGGCGCTTGTGAAAGTACTGGACCTTTGTGGCCGTCCGACCCCGAGTTTACCGGGCATCTTGGAGGGGCTTCCACCAAGCCCCCACCCTCGCCCTTCAGAGATAGGAGCGCAAAAAAAGTCTTTCGAAACATATATGCCATGGTTCCTTCTTTGTGGTGCTTTCCCTTTCCACAACAAGTTGGTATCGGGCACAACGATGGAAGAAATTTGATGCCATTGGATATTGACATCTAAAGAAGGGATCTTCATGGGTTCTCCGTCATGCGCGGATCAATTTGATATAGGAGACCACAGAAGTGTCTCCTACTTTGCTTGAAGATGATTGCAGATCAGGGTTAAAATGTGTCAATACAAAAGAGTATCTTGCTTTTGTCTAAGGGAGGGGAAATATACAAAAAGTCATAGACAGATACGTTTTTGCAATAGTACCAATTGTGTCCATCAGTCAATTTTAATCGAAAATTGCTAACTTGGACACCGGTCATCTTACATGGCACTACCGGCGTTGACTTGAGTATTTATAATACTTTTAATGTCATAAATTTTTTTGGTTTCTTTTTTTTTTTTTTTTTGTTGCTATGGGCCGGCAAGGGCCGTCGGCCAACCCTCATCGGGCCCTGGCAAGGGTGCCGTGGTGCTCATCCTAATCAAACGAGGGTCTACCGGTGGCCCTTGCCAGCCCTCAGCAAAAAACAAAAAAAGAACAAAAAAGAAAAATAAACAAAAAATTATCGTGGATCTAGCGTTCTTGCACTAACCTCCCACTGTCCTATTGAAACTGGTATCAAAGAAGATTTTTCCATGCTTTTATGGAAGACGTTTACCACCTTCAAGATCAGTGTTGCTTATGCCAAGCAACGTAACGATAAGTACGTGGATCAAGATTCATGTTCGTCGTCTCAACCAGCATCCTTATCCATTATGTCGATACATTTGAATTCGGCTTATAGGGGCTTCAGGTCACATATCTTTGGAACTAGGAGATGAAGAAGATCACAGTATAACAACGAAGGAGCTTTTAACATCAAATCTGATGACAGACTTGAGGGCAAGAAAATGAGTAGTAAAGTAGATGCTAATGTGGAAGCACTGATACCCTTAGAATCCCCATGGAAGGACAATTATTTAAATACATTTGTGTCTAGATAATAATGACAGTATCTTGTACTTGAATCGGTGGCTCACTATTTCTAAGTAATGGGGAAGACTTCCATCCCTGATCCAGATTGGAACGAGGGCAAACATGTTATGATAATGTACAATACATAACGGTTTTATTCGTCGAAGATATTCAACCACCATTCTTATGTGGGGCACTATCCTTGAATTGTTCTTCTAAACAGTTTGAGGAGGCCATTGGAATTTACATTCCAGAGCATGAGCTTCTATTTCATTGAAAATAAGGGATGTACTTTTACGTGGGCTAATAATCGCGAAGGGCAGAACATTGTGAAGAAAAGGCTTGACAGAGTAGTTTGTTCTATAAATTGGAGAGTTTTACTCCCTGAGGCCGAGGTCCTTGCACTACCTGCCATGGGTTTTGATCACAGCCCACATCTTTTAACATTATCAGCTGAAAAGGTAAGGAGGAGAAAAGCCTTTAAATTTGAAGCTTTCTGGCCGGAATATGGGGAATGTGGAAGTATTATTAAGAGTATTTGGAACCTACCCAGCTTAAAGCATGCTAATTTAGTGCAAAGAATCAAAGAAGTTGTTGCAGAGTTAGCTGGATGGAACAAAAAGAACTTTCAAAACGACAGCAAGAAAATTTTGATGTTAAAAGAGGAGCTCCCAAGGCATGACAAACTCCCACTTGTTACAAATAGAGGTGAACAGAAGAAAAGAACTTGCTGCAGATATAGAGAAAGTTTGGTGACAGAAGGAAATGTATTGGGGTTTGAGGCCTGGCCTAGAATTAGTTGGCTGAAAGGGGGGATATGAATACAAAACTCGATCATGCTCCAACCATTCAAAGGAGGCAGAGGAACAAGATTTCTATGCTTAAAATGCTAAAGATTTTTGGGTTCTAGATACTAAAAGTTTTAAGGAAATTATAGTGTAGTTCTTCAAAAACCCTCATAGTTCAATGGTTCCTAGAAATTTCGCTCCTATTTTGCAGAAATGCCCTAAAACTGTTTTAGGGGAGATAAACCAGCAGCTACAAGCTGAAATTTCTATGGAAGAAGTCCAGAAAGCTGCTTTTCAGTTGGGCTCCTTAAAAGCACCGGGGCCAGATAGTTTGTGTGACGCCTGAATTTTTACCCAATTATTTAATGAGTAGATTTGGCAATTTCGAACTTAAGTGTTAGAAATAAGGATTGAGCCAAGAAGAAGGTTTAACCGTGGGCCTTGAGGGGTGATTGATAAAGTTTCGTAGTTCAAATGTCGACTCCAAGGGAATTCTGACTAACCGTGGCCTTACATGTGTGCTTTTGATTTGCATTTGTGGTGCGTGCTGCTTTATCTAGTCTTCGTCTGAATGAATGGTGTTGGAATAGCTTAGTCGTTTGGTTAGACATTTTACTTGTTGAGTTTTGGATCACTCCATAGTTGTTCCCTCTTTTTTAGATGTCCAAGTACCAGCTTCGAGGATGGCAATAGTGACGGAGCGTGCCGTTGGTGTTAGTACTCGGGAGTAGATCTTTGGCTTTTCATTCCTCCCAGTGTATTTGTTTATCTGTTCGGATAAAGGAAGATGTAAATAAACGATATATATATATATATATATATATATATATATATATATATATATATATATATATATATATATATATACTTTAGAAATGTATGGCTTAGGTGTGCTATTTAATGCATGTTATACAGGTAGTGAATCCTACGAAGGCCATCGGCATGACTGCTGTTTGTTTTCTGTATGCACTTGTCTTTTGTATGGCCAACTAATTATTTTTAGTTCAGTAAACTTTTGCATGTGCCCTCTAATACTATATAATATGAGACTAAGTAGAGCTCATAATTAATATCAAACGATGGCCTGGGACGTCGGAGCTTTGATTAAAGTACCAGGTTGTCTTAACCCCTCCCTCCCCTCTTGTTCTCCGCCTACCTCCCTCGCTAGCTCCGCTTGAGAGACTCGCGACCTCAATTGAGCTCGAGCCCATCCACCCGACGCCGTTCCTTCTTCCATGGAAACTCACACAGCGGCAGCGACTCAATGCGTGTCTTTCCTCAACCTCAACTTCTCCTTCGCTCGCTACAACCAGCCTGCACGCCGCTCCTAACCCTTAACGCTCGCAAGAAAGGAAAACAAGCCCGAGCTTGTTTCGCCATCAATTTCATCTCCGTCTTCTTCGAACAACAATTCTGGGCAATGGAACGTCTAAATCTTACTACTAGATTGTCTGATAATCATTCGTTGAGAGCAAATCGCTTGTTTGGGAAGTAGGTGTATAGAGTGGAGTTTCGGGTTGTACGGCCGGGGAAACGTGGATAGATGTCGGTTTTGATGGTTGGGCTACACCCATGGAACTATGGGGGGTTAAGATTTCAAGGCTGATCAATAAAAATATCATCGAATTGTGGCAATTGAAGTTTGGGGTATTGCAAGCTTCTGCCGAGAGATGGATGGATTAGTCGAGGAGGAGATTGAGCTGAATTGCCTAAACTGTTACTTGAGCCTAAGATTTGAGTACCTTAAAGGTACGATATGTTCGCCTTTTTTATCGGCGAGCTGTAGCTAAGTGGTCTTGATCGGGTTAATGGTGGTCGGTGATGTGTGCTATTAAAGAACATTTGCCAAATTCTGTTATCCACACTAACCTTATCTGTTGGACTATTTCTTGTGATGTTGGACAATCTATATTGAGAAAGATCCTGCTTGAATTATGTCGATAGAGCGAGAGAGTCGTGAGTTAAGACAAAGACGGGTATTCAGTTTGAACTATTCGGATATCCAATCGCAATGCCGAGTAGTTTGTTCATTGATTCCACCTAACGGGATGATTGATTTGATAATTTAGCACTTTGATTAGACGTTTTTTGAGCCTTAGCTCACTCTTGCTAGTAGTTGCTTTTTCCTTCCGGTTGATAGATATGCCGATTACACCCGTAACTCCATTCGCTCACTTCGGCACCCCTTTGAGTTTACTCTATTACTTGGGAGAGCATGTAGCGCCTAAGTTCCCGGAGGTGCGCTTTCTTAAGAGCATCGTCGTGCTTTTGGTGGATGTTAGGTCGTCTAGAGAGCCGATCCCTCTCAGGTTCATATCCGTGTACGCATGGCTCTCAGGCCAGTTGTTCGGACCCCTTCCGTACTATGGGCTGGGAGCGGATGGGAGTGACGATAGTGATGGAATCGTGGAGTAGTGGACATAGGGAGTCCATATGTACAAGTAGGTCTTTTGACGAGGAAGCGCCACAGCAGCCACTTTTTGAGACATTGGCCATGAGATAGTAGATTTGGCGGAGGAATGGCATCGAATGATGCCATTGTGATGGGAGCGGTTACTTTTTGATGTGGTTCCTAGATGCCTGTTTTCGTTTTGTTTTCTTCCTTTATTTTGGCTCTGGCAGATATAACTTAACTTTTCTAAATATATATATAAGTATTTTATCAAATCTGTTAAATAATCTTGCTGCGTATGTGCTACTAGATAGGGAACACTACGAGTAAAGCTAAACCCTTTAGGTGCCGTACCTGCCAACTGTTTTATTTCAGTCTTCCGCATACGTCCTATTATAACTAATATTCGATTAAAATAGATTAGGAGTAGAGCATGGTTTAAGGTCAGCGTCCCGATAAGGTTGGTATTAGAGTATGCATTAAGTTCAAGCCCAGATAGTTTGAATGGACCATTTTATCACCACCATTGGGAGGATATTAAACACGGAGTTGTTGAAGAGATACAAGCATTCTTCACCTTTGGAGTTCTAAACCCACAACTAAACAGAACTCGTATTACCTTGATTCCAAAAGTCCAAAAATCCAGAAAGGTTATACCAATTCAGACCTATTAGCTTGTGCAATTTTTCGTATAAAATCATCTCTAAAGTCATGGTAAATAGATTGAAACCCTAGCTATCGAAACTAGTAGCCAGGGAGCAAAGTGCCTTCGTAGGGAGTAGGCAAATCTAGGACAATATCCTGATTGTGCAGAAAGTTTTGCACTAATTAAGAATCAAAAAGAGCAAAAAAAAATTTCAGGCTATTTTGAAATTGGATATGAAAAAGGCCTATGATAGAGTAGAATGGGAGGTTCTGGAAGCTTGTATGCTAAAGATAGGATTTAACGAATGGTGGGGTGCAAAGAGTTATGATATGTGTCACTCAGTCTCCTTTAGTATGAAATTTAATGTTGAACCACTATCCTATTTTCAACCTTCAAGGGGAATCCGACAAGGTGATCCACTGTCCCCCTATTTATTTATCGTGATGGCCAATACTTTCTCGTCCTTGATGAAAAAGGCTGTCCAAGAAGGGACAATAGTGGGAATCAAGCTGAATAGATTCTGGCCAACTTTATCTCATCTTTTGTTTGCCAATGAATCTATATTTTTTCTTTGATGGGAAGTTGCAGGAGTGCCAGAACTAAGCATTAGTACTTAATGAGGACTGTTATGCATTAGGGAAAGAAATAAATCTTAACAAGTCTAGCATTTCCTTTTGTTCAAGTTGCCCACAATCTTTGAGAAGAGACACGGCGGCTGAACTTCGAGTTACAAAAGTCGAAAAATTTGGCAAGTATTTAGGGATACCTTCGGATTGGGGAGCTTCAAAAAAAGTAATATTTTCATGATTTTTGGCAAGAGTAAACAAAAAGTTGGAGGGATGGAAGAAAATTTTAATTTCGAAGGCGTGAAATGAAGTGCTTGTCAAAGCCGTGGTACAAGCAATTCCTCAATATGTTATGTCTATTTTCAAAATCCCAAAGTCAAATTGCAAATCCATAGAAAATAGAATAGCATCACTTGGGTGGAAAAATGGAGAGTCACAAAAGGGTTTACATTGGAAAAGACAGGAAGTGCTCAAAACAAGAAAAGATGATAGGAGACTAGGATTTAGAGATTTATCAACTTTCAATAGAGCTATGCTTGCAAAATTTGCATGGAGACTTTATCAAAATCAGTCAGCTCTTTGGAGTCAAGTTTTAAAAGGAATTTATTTTTCTTCTTCCCATTCTTGAATGTAGGGAGGGGCCACCGACCATCGTAGGGGTGACAATCGAGTTAATTGTCCCAGAGGATATGTGCTGGAATGTTCAACAACTTAAAGGACTTTTCGATGAACAAATAGTGAAGGAGATCTTGACTGTGCCTCTCAACTCTATGTGCTGCAGGATAAATTAAGATGGATGGGATCAAAGACATGAACCTGTGAGGTAAAAAGTGCATATAGTTATATCAGGGAAAGGACCTCAACAGAACACACAAGCATCATCTTCGTTTCAGCCACCCCAAAAATTTTAGCATCAAATTTGGCGTTTGAAAATCCCGCCGAAAGTCGGAATATTCATTTGGAGCATTTTCCAGAATGCTCTAGCCACAATCGAGAATCTATATAAGAAGAAAATCTTACATCACCAGCTTGTCCCTTTTGTAAGCATGAATCAAAGACAATGGAACATATGTTCCTACTGTGCGAGTGGACAAACTAGATTTGAAAGGACCTTTGGGTAAACATTCAGATCTTGAGTCAACAGGTATCAAGATTCGAAATTTGATTGTGGGATATACTGATACAGAATGTAAACACACCTATCTTGAAGGAATTTTCAACTAAAATAAGAAATTTCTAAAAAAAAAAAAAAAAAGAATGATGCAAAATCTCCTTGACTTTTTAGCTGATGGCTTGAATTGAATGAATCGAATTTTATTCTCCAAATCGCCGGAAAGTTTACATCCAATTTGATACATGCTTCATTTCCTATGTAAACCCCCAATGAGCCCCACTCTGCAAGACAAAACAGAAAGTCATGTGCCATTTTTGACAGGTGGCGCATCCTTCCCAGCCCGGCAATGAATAGGGACAGAAAAAAGGGAGGGCATGATCATGAATGTGCCTGACAACCTGTGACCTCTTGGCAGCTTGTCGCCCGTGTAATGATTTTTGGTCGGACTGTCAAATGAGGCTGGGCTATTCACCTTTTTGTTTGGTTTTCCCACGTATCAGGTGAGAGAATCAATTGTGGGATTCGCCCCCTCCCAACATCTCCTCCAGATGCTTCCGACACCCGCCACCTAAAAATGCCGGTCCCAGACAACTCGGGAGAGGCCGCCCTTTCTGTCCTCCGTGGCCCTCCCGGCCTCGCCCGCCGCCCGGAGCCAAGGTGGCCCCGGCGTGCTTGAGGTTGCGTCTATACTCCAACAGTCCAATGGGACTTGCTCGAACACCTCTTTTACTAAGGGTTGTATTCCATTGCTGCTATTCACTAAATTCACCACCTTAATCCTCTCCAAACTGCACAGTTTATATCATGTGATAGTAGCATTCATTATGAGGCGATTTTCAGTACGGCTAACATTGTAACAAACTAGATCATATCACATATTCAGAGCAGTCACTATAACGGCTCAATAACATGCATAATTCTCGTAGTATATCAGCAGCATAACGGCGTATTTTATGACTCAAGATTTCATTTCGACATTATGACTGCCTAAAAAACATGTTTTTATAACTATTTGAACAGGCAGCATAGTGATCTCTCTCTCCAAACATACCGAAAAGCAAAATTTGCAACCAAAAAAAAAATCATCGTCCTGTCTTGCACCATGATCATCCTTCTAAGCGAAGCACGTCACCACCATCCCCTGATTCTCCTCTCTCTCCTTTCATGATCTTAATGAGCTCAAGCTTGGTTAGTTTTTCGTAATGTGTCGATTGCCGACTTGTGTCTCAATTGTCGTGACAAGAATGAGGTTGGTCCGACGACAGAGTGGTGAGACTAACGACACCTCAAATCTCTGCAAGAGAGAGGGTTAGCTTTTGAGAATGTGGGGGCTGCGGTGACGCCACTTCATCAACTTCAATGGGTTGCTAGTGTAGTTGAGCGGAGGGAGAGGGGTTTGAGATTTGAAGGAGGTATGTTAGCTATTGGATTATGTTGTTTTCGCTTATGGATTTGTCTTAGGTCATATGTGCATGGGCTTTGCTAGCATAACAATTTTTAGATGGCTGTGAAAGTAACAACTTTTCATGGGCCACTAATCCTTGAAGGGATGGACCTCACATAGACTTCTAATTTTATAACTCAAAATAGGTTGTTAATCTCACATTCGATTAAAAACAGTCACGTAATCATTTCTCGATGCACATGTAAATAATAGAAAGACACATCAATGGATGCCACTTGTCCAGGCAGCAACATTAACATTGTTGTGCATTTGCAGTGTAACCATTCTCTCTGTCATTGAATTTTCTAAAACCACATCAACGTGCATAATGGTTCCTATGGTACGAACGAAAAACCACTTATATCACCTTTTCAACGAAGTTATGAACAAAGCAACACCGTCATCGTTTCATTTTATGACCCAGTCAAATTTGAAAATGAAAAAATTTCTCCGATAGAATGAAAAATTAGCAGTATACTCTCCAAAAAAGGTTGAGGGTCAATATGATATAAACTAAGTGTATAACTAATAAAAGCTATATAAATAATACAGTTGAAGGTATTATTGAGAGACTGCCTCTACGTTGTCCTTGCGTTTAATTGCAATTCGATGATTTTTTTTTTAACAAAATAGTTGAGCATGCACCGCTATTATTAGGAAATCTTCACACGTGAAGGTCTTATCTGTCATTAATTCGAGGTTTTATCTATCCGATTTCTCAATAACCATCAACTCAACGATGGATAAAGCCACTTGTGGAGAAATATACTTTTATAATAGTAACGTATGATATAAATTACCTATCATTTCAAAAGCGAAATGATTTTTGCGTGGGCCAGTTTTAAAAGTACAATCGCTTGTGAATAGTCATTCAATATCCTTGATTTTTTAACTGAAAGGTTAAATTGAATGAATTGAATCTTATTCCTCGAATCGTCGAAAAGTTTACAACAAATTCGATGACCATGTTTACGACCCCACATGTTCTTCATATGAACTTGAATTTAGCCATCCGACAGCATAAATAATTTATATCTACCTAAATCAAACAGCATCTCCCTCTTTTCCGCCCCTTTTTCCGGTTTCCCCCCTCTCCATTCGATTGTCTTCTTTTCCCCATGTCAACACCACTGGGCCCCACTCTGCACGACAAAACGAAGAGTTCGTGCCCATTTATGACACGTGGCGCATCACCATTCCGCGAGACAAAAACAAAAGAGTGCCTGACAACCTGTGATCTCTTGGCAGCTTTTCCGCTTTCGTGAAATGCGGTTGGGCAGTTCAACCTTTTGTCCCTGTTGAGAGAATCAATTTGTGGGATTCACCCCCACATCTCCTCCAGATACTTCCGACACCCGCCGCCGAAGCTGCCGTTCCCGGACGACTCCGGAGAGCCCGCCCTCTTCGTCCTCCTTGGCCCCCCGGGCCCCCCGCCGCCGCGCTTCAGGTTGTGCCGGTACTCCAACGCGACTTGCTCGAACACCTCCACGTCGAACATGTGGAGCTTGGGCTTGGGGCTCATGAGGTCCCTCACATATGCGAAGGCCAGTTGATCCCTCGGGTTGAATGCGTCCAGCTCATTGAACAAGAGGCACGAGAAGAGGTTGCTGGCCGGAGTGTGCCGCCTCAAAATCAGGGCGCTGTCCGGCACATCTGTGACAAATGCAAGACGTTTCAATTGGGAGTTTCTCGAATCAGAATGTGAATGACTTACCGTCCATGTAAACCAGCAATTATTCACAAAATTAGTAATTAAGGGAGACAAGAATCAACATTACAAACAGCCAATACCTATTATTGAATTGGGTTCCTATAAATATTATTGAACCACTTAGGAGGCTATTAAATTTGTTAATTGATAGTTCAACTACCCAATAACCTAATGTTAGAGTCCCTATCTATAATCACTTGCATGTGGGTGGACCAGCCAAAGGACAAAATTATTGCATGGACACTCTGCCTACAGCCTATTCCTGGCTATTCAAGAATAGTTATTTTTTTTGTCCGTAAGCACAAGGTACGAAAACTATGTAAATTAAATTCTAAAGTCTATAATCCCAGCTTTATCACTAAACAAAGCACGGGATAATTCTCTAAGAAGCCGCAAGCAGATAATAATATCCAATGGCTTCACTACGCCAATATTGGCAGGCATAGCGACAAGTCGATTGCCTTCCTAAAAATTATGAAGATGAAAGGTTCAAACACGTGGTCACATACAATTATAAACAATAAGAATTTCAAACACGCGACGTCAAAATAAATTATAGAATATTTCCCCCATTCATCGAAATAAAATTTGAAACTCCATTCTCCATTCATCAATAAGAGAAATTGCTCCAAAGAATAGAGAGAGGCGACAAAGAATGAGGAAGAAACAAATGACACGAGGCAGAGTTAGACTCAACTTAGAGAAATTATGTTATTTTTGCTATGGTTAAGAACCGGTTCTCGGGTGGACCTGTTCAAATTGGATTCAAACATTTGAAAATGGGAACTAGACCTATTCACATTGGAATCGCGAACCGGATCGATTTGCCGAGCGGTTCGGTTCGGCTCCCGATTCTACCCTGTCCTGTTGTACATCCCTACTCCTAAATGCAGAAGAATATGAGGTTGCGTTTGGTCGTCGGAATTTCGGGTCGGGATAGGATTAGATAGGATAAGATAAGAAATCTAGGGATTTGGCCATATACTATCCATCATTTGGTGAACTACGGATTTAAAGTCGGATATTCTCATATCCTATCATATCCCGCATTTGATAGAAAGCGTATATCAATATAAATGACATATATGTCCTACGTGATGCTATGAAATATTCCGATCTTATTACTATAAAAATAATATTCTCATACACAAAAAAAAAACTTGAAAATGTACACATTTTATTAGATTTTCAATTCTCTTTAAAAAAAAATAAAAATAAAATGAAAATAGAAACAAATGAGACAAGAAAGTTAGCTTTTATATGACGGATAAGAGAAATTCTATCCGACTTTATCCTACCCCCTCCCCTAGGATTTTTTTATCCGGGTTATATCCCCCCTATATCCAACATTGTACTATCCGGGACACCTACCAAACACGGGATATGATAAAACATATCCTATCCCGAGTTTTATACGGACGACCAAAAGCAGCTGAATGAATGCGAGTCCACATACATACACATATGCTAGTTGAAAAATCAGCAATCATTCATAAAATTAGCAATTAAGGTTGGAAAGAATCAACATTGCAAACAGCCAACGCCTATTTTTGCGTTGGGTTCCTATAAATATTATTGAACCACTTAAGAGGCTATTAAATTTGTTAAGTTATAGTTCAACTAGCTACCCAATAATCTAATGGTAGAGTCCCTATCTATAATCACTTGCGTGTGGGTGGACCAGCAAAAGGACAAATTATTGCATGGACACCCTCTCTGCCGTTCCAATTTGAAATAATTCTACAAAAACCAGCGTGGAAATTCTCAATCCTCAACCGTTCCAATTTGAAATAATTCCAAGATAGGGACACGTCATCCTGTAGAGCACAATAGAACGTAACTTCAACGCAACGTAGAGCATCCATAAATTTGGCCTAGAGAATAATTTGTTAAAGATAAGTCCTAAATCTTATGACGACTTGTCAATATAGCCCTTCCAACCAATTTCGGTGGAAAAACGCTGATGTAAATGCCAACTATCCTACGTCAAATCGTCAAAAGGTTTAGGAATAAAAAAAATTTAGAGCTGAATTAACCGCCATACATAAATAATTACTTTTACCTATGTTTCTTAACCTTTTCTTCACCTAAATTGGCCGAAAAACGCCGATTTAGACGCCAACCATCCCACGTCAAGTTGTCCAAAAGTTTATGACTTAAAAAGTTTATGATTGAATTGATCGTTATACGTAAATTTTCACTTTCCCCCATATTTTTTAATCTTTTCTTCACCTATATCTTTTATTCACCTCAAAAAATTTCTTACTGGTGAAAACACCAAGCCGGTCTAGAGGGTGACGGTCCGGTCGGTTCAATAACTCCCAAGCGCACGGATTCCCACTAAGAGGATGGCACATCAAGAGGGTTCTTTCCTTTCAACGGCTATGCATGTGGCAAGTTGTTTAATAAAATCAAGTTAGGTAGGTGAACCGTCATTTTATAAATATCTATGTTTTGTGAAATATTAGTTTTGTTATCTTTGGAAAAAACCCCAATTTTGAAAAGACCAAATTGGCCCCCCTTTCAAATCCTCAAACCATCAAAACTCTCATACAAACCCTAGCCTCCAACCCCACGAATTCCCCATCTCCCCTCCACCACACACCAATGTCCGAGGCGCTCGTTGGCCTCCTGCTCCGCGCGGCGGTCGTCCTAGTCGACTCACCTCTCCGCTGCTACTGTTAACCCCTTCCCTTGTCTTGAGAGGCTAGATGTGGCGGCCGTGGCCGTGAGCTCCAACCTCCAGTGGCCATGATCACGGGCTCGAGCTCCGAACTCCAACGACCATGGCGTGAGCTAAGAGTACGAGTTTACCGGGGATTTCTGATAGCATTAATTCCTATTTCATTGTTCCTATGATGTATATAGATTTTGGCTTCCATGTGTAGTGCATAATTTCTATTTGTATGAGTAGGGATTACTAAAGACACCTCCTAGCACCCCTTGCTTCCTTCCTTATTTTTCTAATAGCTTATGTAAGTTTCACTTGAACTCTCACTTAATGTTTAAGAAAGTCATAAGTACTTTCTCTTATTTCCCTTTTGTCATTTCGAAATTGTTAGCCGTGTTCTTTTCTGTTGGCCAACATCAACGACACCGGACACGCGGCCGAGTCAAATATATTTCCGCCGGCTAATTTTTTCTAGACGCGCAAACGATCGTTTCTAACGAAACGTCTCCAAATCAATGGTTTTTATCGAGACAAATTTATCGGTGCCCCGTCTTGATTAAAACCTTAGCACATGGTCCACATCCTCGTATCGATTCCTAAAGACCGAGCCTAACATATGTTTCAATATGTACAAGTTGGGCCATTTACCTTTGGATCTTTTCCAGTTGTCGCCTTTAATATATTCCTCTCTCTTGGACTTTTCAAGAGCGAGATTTCCGGAAATTTCTTAAAAAAGAACTGGGATTATTTTTTTTTAATTCGATTTCCTAATCATTATTAAAAAATAATAATCAAGATTAGGGTTTTCCGGGGAATAAAAGGGAGGGACGTAATGCACCTGAAGTGTATGGAAGCTTGTTGTGCGACCATGGCTGAAGCCCGTTCTCGCAGTACGTCTCCATTTGCTTCTGCAGCGAATCCACGTCCCGCCATTTCTTCCACCTCGCGGTGGCCATCGCCTCCTCCATGGTGTGCTTGAAGTACGGGTGCCTCGACACCGCCATGTCCGCGCCCTCCCGCACGAGCAGCGAGTGGACCAGCAGGACCGGGTCGACAGCCATCTGCAGCTTCGCGTCGATCCACACGCTGAACTTCGAGTTCGGGAACAGCCTGTGCGCCAGGTGCTTCGGGATCACCCCGTTCATCGCCGGGTCCACGTACAGGCGCTCGCCTGCCACTTCCACGACCCTCCATGCTCCGACCTTGCGCACCGCTCCCGAGCTCCGGGAGATCAGGCTGTGGCTCTCGAGGACTTTCGCGGTGGCGTCGTCGACGAACATGAAGAAGCATACGCTGGCGAGGGTTTGGGATCCGAGCCCTCTCGGCTGACGGATCTTGTCGTGGTCGTTGAATACGGCGGAGGCAACGACGACTCCGTCGCATTTCTCCATGGCCTCCCTATCTAAAATCTCCACGACAAACAAGAGGAAGAAATCAATTCGAACCCAAAAAAATCGAATCTTACTGCAGAATTCAGCAACTCAGTTGGGATTTGGAAATTATGAACGAAAAGATTAGGACCGATATCAATGGATAAGAAGCAGCGGAAACCAACAAAACAACACAACAGAAATCACTGAATTTTCTGAACCCGTCTTCCTCATTTTGTGCATCTGAGTCAACGTGTTGAAAAACGGAATCAAATATGGAACAGAGTACCAAAACAGAGGAGCAAAGAACAAAAAAACAAACGGAAAAGAAAATTTCCCTGGCCAAGACTCACCGTCCGAGCTGATTGGGAATTCCTTAAAGAATCCACAGGGAACTTCAACGCTGTCGTTGCGATGATCGAAATAAGAAAACCGCTCTCGGGCGGTGAACTTTCCTCCAAAGTTGTCATCTCTGCCCTGCTTGTACCTCAGAGGAGGCGGCGGCGAAGCCGTCGACAACCACGAAGAATTCGCGCACAAATCTCCGATCTCCCTGACCGCTTCCAAATAATCTGATTTACAAAAGAGGGTGAAAAACATGAGATCAGCCGATGACGATAACGAAACAACCGCAGCTTCCTATCGAAAGGCCAAATCCGGAAAAAAAAAAAAAAGGTTCGACGAGGCGACCTGAGAAGAGTACGGGAGAGGAGCAGGATGGGCGGGCGGTCGGGAGGGCGTACTTGTGCTCGCCGTAGGCGGGAGGGTAAGAGAAGAGAGGGGTCTGGAGGGGGTCGAAGGGGGAGGACCGGAGGAGGCATCTGGTGGGGGAGAGAGAGGTGTAGAGGGCCAGGAACAGGGCGGTGAAGAGGTAGAGCAGGGAGAAACAGAGCAGCTTCGATTGGAAGAGGGGGACTGGTGGCTTCCCCATTGAAGTTTTTGAGGCCATGGATTTCCACGCCCTTTTGATGAATTAGTCGCAATCATCCTTCTTTTTTTTTTCCCCTCTCTTTTCGCTTTATAATAATCAATTGTGATCAAGCCCTTAAATATGGTGCCTAGAAAAAAAACATTTTAACATATTTTGTATGGCAATGGAGTATCTTTCAACACTATGTTAATTCCATCGAAAAAAAATTTTCGGTCGAAATTCCACTGGATATAATAGTGGGTAGCTTTATACACATGCGAAATCAAATTCAAGTTATAATGATCTCGAGATACTTAGTAACCATGAACCTTGAGGGAGTCATAAGTGAACAAAAGAAAGACCGTAAAATAATGTTCGGGATGAGCAAAAGAAACGAAAGGTGGCTTTCATAAGTCGCCTATTGATTGGCCCGCCAACCAACCCAAAGAATATGATTGCTGAACTTTCTTTTTGTCATTAAGTCCAATTGAATACCATTCGATTATTGCGTGAACTGCACACGCAATGCTTGTGATCATTGAGGATGCTGGACATATTTTGAGCTACCATACATCTACTAAGTTTTTACAAACTGCGGATTCATGGTACATGGTTTCACCGAAAAAGAGAAAATCTTTTGAAAGACTTATGGAACAGATGAAGGCTAAGAAAAAGGGTTCTTTGTTGATTCTAGACGGAGAAATGCGGGCAGAAAGACATCTCAAGTGCCAATATTTGTGTACGGCGCTCACTTTAGCACCAATATTTTCACTAGCTCACTTAAGTGCCAAAACGTGATAAAAAAAACTTAAGTGTCAAGTCGAAGAAAAAACAATTACTTAAGTGTCAATGGCGAAAAATTCCGGCCAACTAATTACGTGTCATTTATTTTTAATTTTTTAACATTAGTTGGAAATTTTTTTTAAAAAAAAGCAGGCCACATGGCGTCCACGTGGCACCCACTTTTATACTTAAAAAAGAAGTTACTTTTAAAAAAAATCAAATTAAACAGAAAAATAAATAAATAAAAATAGAAAAAGGTAAAAACAAAATGGATTGTTTGCGGAGGCGAGGATGGGGGATGGCCGAGCCTTGACGACCCCCATCGAGGGCTCGCGGACCCATGACGAGGCTTGACCTCGGTGGTGGCGAGCACTGCAACGTCTAATATTTTTTAGCTTTTTTTTAATTTTTTAATATTGCGTGATATTTTTTATTGCTAATCGGGATCCTCCAATGAGTCACGTAGATGCCACATATGATTTCCGACGAAGCTCACTAAAGTTGGCATTGAAATAATCGCTTTTCAAAAAAATTAGTATTTAAGTGATTCAAAAAAAAAATATTAGCACCAAAGTGAGTGTCGTATGCAAATATTGACACCCGAGGTGTCTTTATGCCGAAAAATAAGTGGCTGAAATTTAAAGGGGATAAAAAAGAAAATATTGGAAATGAAAGTCCAGTTTACGTTGGAGTTGGGCATCTTCTTCTACCATGCGCATCAACATCATGAGGAGCTGGTATTTTGGGAGCACGATAGTATTTTTAATAAGAATCTGAAAAATTTTCCAGCGAAGGAAACCGAAGATTGAAAGAACTGGATTCATTTCTTCTTGGCTGAAGTAGGGGAAAATCTTTATGTTGAAACATACAAATGCTTGGTAGAACAGATGGTAGGTCTATTTTAGGGGCACATATATAAGGGTTTGGAAGATCAATTGAACAAGATGAGTTTTTCTTAACCTATTTTTGAATTGGTTTTTTAAAATTGAGAGGTAACTAGTTTCTTTGGTGGTGGAGGGGGAGGGAGTTGTTCATCTAGAACACAAGGTGATGGTACTAAAATTTGAGAAAGTTCATGTGTGCCGTATTGAACCATATATTGTCATCTTCCATCATCTTCACTAAGGGGTCCAACAGTAGGGTCGCCGTCAAAATACCTCTGATACAAAGAGTTTTTTCTCTTCTTCTTTCTTTTGGAAGAAGACTTGTCTTCTTCTTCTTCATATCCTGTGCAAGAGGGACATGCACAACCGATATCCTAGAAACAATGTCCTAAAGGATCCTTGTAATCGTAGATAGGTTGACCATTTGAATCAAAGGATTGGACAAATTCTTTTGAATCCGGGCATTCCATGCTAACCGATTCTGTTGGATATGGGTTGAAACATAGAATGGTTGGGAAAGAGGGGAATGAAAAAGGAGAATTTTCTTTTTCTTTGGCAAATTTGATGGTAACAGTTCCATCTTTTTTCTTGGTAAACCGAGGTTCAAAAGACTGAACAGGTCAAGAATTCTCGTGAAGCTTCTCATAATTTGTTACCCAACCGTCAGGGAGCGGTTTGACAAGTTGATCTCTAGGGATCTGTATGGATACATGAACACAAGATGTTTGGTCATGATAAATAGAAATGATCAAAGCTTCATCTGAATTTGGGAGATTCAAGTCTATAGCATGATTTTGAACCCGGTAAACCATTTGGTAATGATGGGTTGCGGCCAAAGAATTAGGAGTCCGAGGAGCTCCTGTAATCTGGAGTTGAACTTTAAGGGCTGAAAGTAGGCTCGGATTATTAGCAAGAGCCATGTTGAAATTTGGGAAAAGGGTGACAAAAAGCGTGCCAGCATTTAGAGTGATTTGGGTTGTGCCAATACAAGCATGCTGGTAGTCCAAAAAACGAGTATCCAAAAGAGCAATTCTTGCTGCTACAAGTAGTCCTTTTTGACCATGAAAAGACAGAGCAAGTCGAATGGCTCCAAAATGCAAATGGGTGAATCCTTGTTGGATCCATCGAAGAGGGAACTCCTGGAGGATCCGGAGAGTCATGAACTGTTCTTGTTGAGTGGCCAATATATGATGTTGATCGAACTTTGAAGACTCGATATATTCCTTCACAGCACAAAGAGTATGTCTGATGAGATGTTTTATGGATTTAATGAGTGAGAAGGACGATGGTTTGAAAAAAGCAAAGTAAGGATTTATAAGAGGGAGTTGGGTCTCTGAAATTTTACTATCTTTATGTTACTTCATAAAGATAGTCAATCTTGGAAACGGTAGATTTCCGAAGTTCTGGAGGAGAGGCAAGAGAAACGGAAGATGTGAGCAGTATCGGAATAGGGATATCGGAGGAAGATTTCATGATCTGTAAATTCTTCTCTTCGCACAAACTCGCAAGTTAGAATCATAATCCTAACTTAGGCTAATAATATTGGCTCTGATACCAATAAAGGAAGCGGAGACAAGCCTGAATCTAGAAGCAGGTATGCTAATCCCATATGGCCTTTTCGTAGGCGACTCTAAGGGATCCGCATTTTAGCTTCTAAATTCATTCTTGAAGCTCAACTCTTAAGACATTAAATATTTCTAATCCACGGGTTCCACTGGCCATCCGGTATTGAGGGGATACACAACAACCCGATCTCGGATCACCGAAAGGGGTGCCCCGCACTTTGCGTTAATGATATCCACTCAATATCGGACAATGGGCCAATTGTGGTAAGTGGAGAGCATACTAAACCAATCGTACTATCAAATTAACAAAAGGATTCTGACTCTTGAAGAACTGCTTGAAGAGAAGAGGAAGGGGTTGAGTGACTCAAGGTTTTGAAATCACACTGATATTTCCGAGGGCGAGCGTTGAGTAAGCAAGCCTCGCCTAACACATTACATGAGGGGGCCTTTTATAGGCATTTTACAAAACACTTCTTTACTTCGGATGCTCAATAATTGAGATCCATCGACATAAGCTAGTGGTTCTATCCACTATTGACAACCGACAACAATTATTACAACCACTTTTGACCACAGATGATCAATTATTTCATAACACGCATTATTGACAAGATAAGGAGGCTGAGTAGGATGAGAATGACTTCATCACGAAGGATAATAATTCACATCATCACCGTCAAAGCTATCTGGTCCATCCTTTTGTTGCTTGTAGGCTTTCAACAATTGTCTTTCTTCATACTCAGAGATTGGCCTATCGGCTTCCGGATCATCTAGGATACCACTTGACGGAATATCCATAGAACTAAATGGAATATCTCCGGAACTAGATGGAATATCTTGACTGAGTAGTACGGGCTGGGGTAGATTATAAGGGTCTTGAGATAAAAGACCACCCCATGGGTCATATGAGCTCTGTGAATCATCTATATTCATGGAAGAGTCTGGTTGATTTCTCTAGAGCTCTTCAAGGGCTTGAAATGTGCTAGGATGCATGCTAGGTCTATCCCATGAGCAACTGTTCGAATAGGGCCAAACTTTTGGAGGGATGACTTTGTTTACTTGACATAGAATCCTTTGAAGTTCTTTATATTCATGAGGAATTTCCATGATTGTCTTTGCGAAAGTCTGATGAATTCGAGCAACTTGTTATGGAAGGTTTGGTTTGAAGGTTGAATTACCAACTTGTGCTGCGCCCGTGCACCTGTCTCCTGTTGGACCTATGAAATACCATGGACTATGAAAGATCACGGCTGTGTGTCTTTCGGTTCTGCGTCTTCCAACTCTTCGCTGCATTTTAAACAAATTATTCTACGCCCGGAGGGGTTGGAACCATGTAAGGATGTCCATCAAGTATTTCTGATCATGAGTTTTGTAATCTCTAAAAATGGCTTGAGATAAAACCTTGATGATTTTATCCGTTGGAAATTCTATGGCAACATGATAAAGATTAAACATGTACCAAAACATTCATTTAAGTTCTTCTAGAAATGCTTCATCTAGAGTCTAATGAAGAGGTCGAATGAAGGGGTATTCATAGTTCGATCCTGGTTTTAACATTAAACCACCATAATCTTGAAATATATGGTAATGATAATGCCAAAGCTGGAGATGGAGCTTTGCAAAGAATTGATTATGTCGAATCAAGTCAAGAACATCGGGAGGGTACCGATGAGAAAGCCATTGGTGTTCTCTCATAGTAACCGTACAAAAAGTATTATCCGAAGGTTGCTTTTGTACGTACATGTTAATAGAGGAAGTAGGTTCTTTAGGCCTGGAGAAAAAGTCTACAAGGACATTTTTCTTTCCTGAAATGTGTTTGGCATCAAAAGAGTATTTTGAAAATCATTCAGCCCATCTCAAAAGCTGTGGGTGAGGAATTTGTTTCTATTTGAATTTCAGCATCTAGGGGAAAGAAGACATATCCATTTCCACAAAAAAATGGTGACCAATGAGATGAAACTCGAATTTTTTTATGCCATATTTGACTGCCAAAATTTCTTTGAAAGTGGAATGATGATGCATTTCTGCATTAGTAAAACGACCACTTTTGTAAGCACAAATTTTTCGCTTACCACCAAGTTATTGAAGAAGAATTGCTGCCCAATATTTGTCATCGGCATCGATCTGCAAAATTCTTTTGCCCGTGGAAGGAATTTGCAGAGGAAGTAGATGCTAGAGGATTTCCTTGAGATATTTAACGGTCTCGGTCTGCTTTGATCCCCAAAGTGATGCATTTTTCTTCAACATTTTTTGGAGAGAATGCAATACCTTCAAAACTTTTGGTATAAATTCTCTTAGGTAATTAACAATCCCAAGAAAAGCGTGCACCTAGTTGATTGTGAGATTACTGTCTGGAAATTTTTGTAGATCTTCTGCAACATGGGGTCCTGGGCAATAGGTTCCTTCTTTGAGATGTATACCAAGAAACTCTATTTCTTTCTTGGCAATAATCATCTTTTTCTACGAAGGCATGATGCCATATTTCTTGGCAATTTCAATAAACTGTATGAGGAGTTTGCAATGGGATTCTTCATCGGCTGAATAGAGAAGGATGTCATTAATGTAGATCCGGACATTTGACAGTATGGGCTGGAAGATTTTGCACATGGCCTTTTGAAACAGTGAAGGGGCTATTTTGAGTCCAAAGGAAGGACTTTCCATTGGTAGTGCTGATTCGGAATACGTAATCCGATTTTGGGCCTATTTTTCGGGTTAATACCCAATTGCCAAAATTCTACTTTGAGGTCAAATTTGGAATAGATTCTGGCTTGGGCAAGACCGGAGAACAAGGAATTTTTGTGTGGTAGAGGAAATTTATCATCCTGAAGGAATTGATTCGTGGGCTGGTAAGTTATGACTAACCCGAGTTTGCCACGATTTTGTTCAGCTCTCTTATTAACATAGAAAGCTTCACATGCCCACCGTGAGTCCGATGGATCAATGAGTCCTTGAAAAAGTAATTCGGAACATTCCTTTTGAGCAAGAGCAAGATGATTAGGATTCATCCCCGAACGATTGGCTTTTGTGGGGTTCACATTTTCATTTTTCTTGAATGGGAGATGGACAAAGAAGTCTGAGGTTGTCCCAAGAGGACAAGAACAATTTTGGAAAAATTGGGAATGAGAGTTTGTACAACGGGATAAAAGTGATTAGGCAGTTAGATCAAGAATCTCAGTTTGGATGATAAAGAGCCGTTGAATATCTACGAACTCTTTAAAATGATCTTTGAATTAGATTTCATTAGTCACAATTTTGAGTTATGGAAGTTGGGCCAAAATATTCCAATCGATTATGAGATCCTTATCATGGGAAGGACAACCAAGAATTTTTGTAGTGATTGAACACTGGGGAAAAAGCTTAAGAGTAATTGGTTTGCTGCGAACTTTTGTAGTGAAAGTGTCGCCGTAAGTAGAACCGAAATACCTGATATAGGGTATCCAAAATTCTTTTGGGAGGACTTTGATGTCCATGAGAGATGCAACAGCTCCAGTGTATATGAGAGCAATCACTTGAATGGGGCTTTCTTGGTCGGGAAGCAAGATTTGGACTGGAATATAGGGTGAGTGAAAAACAGAGGGTTTGATATGGAAAGAATCTGAAACAAAGTTAGGAAAAATGCAAAGATGTCTCTAGGGGCGTCATCAAGTTGCGAATCGGAGGACTAGGCTTTTATGGCACAAAGGGTTTTAGATGAAGGTTCATCTTCAACCGAGAAGACCGACTCAATGTTTTCATCACTAAGGGAGATTCTTGTGGTCTTCGAGATCTTCTAAATCATATGGCTTCCCTAGTGCTTAGCCTGATGACATTTTTTTGCAAAGTGTCCTTTTTTGTTGCAAATGTAGCACCCGTCTGACTTGTATTTTCCTCTCGTTATAAAGGAACGAGATTTTTTGCGTAGGAAATTCCATTTCCCTTTGCTTCTTCTTCTTTTTCCAAAAGAAGCCTTCTTGAAGTGAGTTTTCATCTTATAACCTACGCAAGATGGATCATTGTAGTCTCTCGGGCACTTGATCTTCAAGTATGATTTATCACAATTCCTATCTGGATTATGATTTTCACAAAGGAATTGCTGAAAAAGCTTCTTCCTATGACATGTTTCTTCAATGACAAGATGGATCGCTTGTTGGATTTCACCCATAGTGGTTTTCGCAATAGGCTTATTGCGGGCTCGTAAAACCTTTTCTGCATCATCCGCAATTTCTTTGGGAATGGAGGCCATAAATACAGGTTTAAGGTTTACTTTTGCACCAAGGTGATAAAAAAGTTTGATCATCTCACGAAAGTGACGATCAAGGTCTTTTTTGGAGGTGGAACAATATTTTCGCTCAAAGAACTCTTTTTTCTTGAGCTCTTTGGTATTGCCGGGCAAGGCAATGAAGTAAGTATGGATAACATGAATGGCTTGGTCAAAATTCATCACAAGGAGAGATATCTTGTCTTGTTCGGAGGCTAAATTCCATCAATCTCTCAATGTTCCTGTAAGCATGCTAGTAAACTCAAGGAGCACTTCGTAAGTACTGTGCTCTCTTAAGTTTCTGGTTGTCATCCATGCATGAAACTCCCGCAGTCTATCGGGCCATTTGTAAAACGGAAGATCATCAAAGGTAAATGTCGCGACCCTCGATTTCGAGACCCGATCCGATAGAAGGTAAATGGATTACCGATCGGGGCTTCGACTTCCTTGTTAAGGAGGCCTCGGGTCTTTCTCGGCGCGGGCCCTCCCAAGCTTATACCAAATCGTGGCAGGAGTAAAATTTTTTTTGATTTTTTCGACAATAAGGGTCGATCGTGTTCGACCTTGGTGTGGTCATGGTGGCATGTACGATGTGTTCATACATTTGGAGTCGCCACCGGTCCTTTTTGGAAGGTGGATTGGAAACCTCACCGAACGATTGGGAGAGGTCGTTCGGGCTTCTGCAACCGCAGATTTGGGTTCGGGAACTTGGTTATGTCGATATCATTACCGACGCCCTTTCGGTACCTAACGCGATCCTAACTAAGATTTCATGCAGGCTCAAATTTATGGTGAAGGGAGTTGGATCGGGGTTTTTATGCAAATTGGAAGACTAATCCTATCAATCACAATCAATATGGTAAATACGCAATCAAGTGCACGGGAAAAAGGATATCAATTTCAATCAAGGGCCTCCTAGTATAGCCCTAAAGGTTTAGGGAATGTGTAATTCGAGGCCGGGGATAGTACGGAGAAATTTGGAAACAATTCGCTATAAATGCGAAATCGTCATTTTTGAAGGCTCGGGAATCGAAACACCCAAAGTAGGTCTTAGCCAGTTGCTTGTGGCCATTTCCTATTTTTGGAAATTTTATGAATTTTTTTGATTTTTTTAGATGACTCGCCATAAGGGCAAAATCGTCATTTTTTTAAGATTCGGGAATCAAAACAACCAAAATGGGTCTTGGCCAGTTGATTGTGGCCATTTCCTATTTTTGGAAATTTTTACGGATTTTTCTGAATTTTTTTTTTAGACGACTCGCCATAAGGGCGAAATCGTCATTTTTTGAAGGTTTGGGAATCAAAACAACCAAGATAGGTCGTGGCCAGTTGATTGTGGCCGTTTCCTATTTTGGAAATTTTTATGGATTTTTTCTATTTTTTTTTAGATGACTCGCCATAAGGGAGAAATCATCATTTTTTGAAGGTTCGGGAATCGAAACAACCAAAATAGGTCTTAGCCGGTTGATTGTGGCCATTTCCTATTTTGGAAATTTTTATGGATTTTTTCTGATTTTTTTTTTTAGATGACTCGCCATAAGGGCGAAATCGTCATTTTTCGAAAGTTCGAGAGTCGAAACAACCAAGATAAATCGTGGCCAGTTGATCGTGGCCATTTTCTATTTTTTGGATTTTTTTTGGGAATTCTTTTGAATTTTTCCGTCATTTACTAATTTTTATGATTTTTTCCATTTTTAATGATTTTTTTTTGTTTTCCTAATTTTTTATTTTTTATTAAAATTATTCGGACCAGGCCGCTTGACCCGACCCATGCATAACCATCCAATTCAAGCCCTAAGGGTCCAAATTGGTCAAAGACACGTAAAAGCCTAACTTGGACTCAAATCAATTTATTACATTTTTTTTCTAAGAGAAGCCCAAGTATCACTAAGCCAAATTAAGCCCAAGGCCGATCTAAGCCCAAATTAACTAGACATTGCCCATTAAGCCTTTGATCCTCAACCAGCCGAGAAGGCCAACACCCGATAGCCTAACTTATTATTTTTTTACTTACGATTTTCCTCTCCTTCTTCTTTTGTTTTTGTTTTACGTTATTTCTTTGCTCTTGCTGCATCATCTTCTTCGTTGGACTCCCCCATCCCGGACTTCATTGAGAACCAAGCACATAGCTCATCATGACCGAAAAATTTTCCACCATTTTTTGCCTAGCTGAAGTAGATCACCTAAAATAGCATTCTAGACCAAAACCGAACCAAACCATCGTCACCGGAACTCCTACGCAACCCCGAACAGCACCTGTTCCGACGAAGAAATTTTTTTTTACGTTTAACCTTGACTCCAACTACTCAGCAAGCATCCAAAAGATAAGAAACAACTTACCCGAGTCCCGTTGGGGCTCGACGACGACCTAAGCAGTGTCCGAAAATTCCCGGCTTGGGTCAAGGATTATGGAGGTTCGGGGCTGATTCTCGACGCAAAATCGATGCAAGACAAGGACCAAATGGGGCTTAGAGGTAGTTCTAATGAAGATTTTAAGCAAGAAACATGCAAACGGAACTCGAATGCATACGACCGAGAGTAATAGCTCGTGAATGGCTTGGGTGACATTTCATCAAACAGTTGGCGTGCGTATGGAAAGACGACATTCAAACCGAGAATACGATACTCGCATGCAAAACGAAAGCAGACTGACCCTCATACATGACTACGGGGATGCAAAATAGCATCGGCGCACATTTGGTTCGGCTCCATTTGGTGAGAAACCGAATGGAACCAACCTCGGAGTAAATGGAGTAGATGGGAAAACAGGGGATGGGAGGAGTCGAGGTTTGACTAACCTATTTGGCGGTGTCGGCGACGGCTCGGGCATGGCTCGGGCTCCGTGGTAGTGTGTCGAGGACTCTGGAAGCTTGAGACGTTCGGTTGAACGTGGGTGCAAGCTTGAGCTCCCTCGCGCAACTCCCTTCCTTCTTGGTCCTCCCCTTCCCTCTGTCTCTTGCGCTAAAGAAAAATCCTCTGTGTATATTCGCCCTCCCCTGTGCTCTCTGTGACATTCTGAAATCCGACCCTTTTGAAGTAGTGAAATGTCATCGATGTATTTGAGTAAATCTCGCTCGGAATTGATCACTCTTGAGTTAACTAACCGAAGGGGAATGGCTAACTGGGAAATGGGTACGTGGACCTAAGAACTTGACCATGGATCGACAATTTGGCCATAAGGGTTGTCGAGGGAAGGTTTAGCTATTATAGGCCGATCCGAGAACGACTAAGGAATAAATTGCTAGCGTTATATAATTGGATGGCGGGTGATTCCGTTTGACCACAGTATAATTTGTGAATGTTCCTAAACCGTTTCCCGATGATCGCGTCCTTCAGAACTAATGATCGACCCTCGCAATCACATGACAACCAAGGTCGCCATAGCTTGAGTATGATACGAATCAAAAGGTCGATACGCGTAACTCCTAAAGAGCCGCCCGTTAGTTTGAGATAAACCGAGTTGCAATCGATTGGGATTAGCCATTAAATTGGACTTCGAACTTGGGCATCAGACTTTTAAGGATCACAATATGAATATTTTAGACGTCGCCTCACCAAAGTCAATTAAGTTTACGGTTCGTCCCAAAATGATTAGAAAAGTGAGATATAGATGGAATTAGAAATTTCTCTTTTACCGTTGGATTAGAGCTCATTCCTCGAGTTAGATTAAAGGCAAAGTAGTCTTTAGATTGAGTTGGATTTACAAGATTGCCTCTCTTGTTGTTATTTGCAAGAAGCCAAAAATTTGAATTATTGATGTGACTCCCTAGACAACTCTCCTTAAAACCCTCAACCACCTAGTCTACTAAGCCCCCCTCAAGTCAAAAGCCTAGTCTAAGACAACCCATCACCTCAATCTCTCATACTTTCTCTTGGCTTTGGGAACAAGCTTTGGAGAAGCAAGAGCTCATTTTCACTCTCCATCTCCCCTTTCTCACCACCATCTCCTTCTTGTTACCTTGTCCGTTGGTCACCGGGATGCCTCACCACCACCACCATCGACCACCCTCCTCCGCAAGAGCACCGTGAGCCTTGAACCGCCGTCCGCGAACCGTTGAGAGCCCGCAAAGCCAAGCCAAAATAGCTGCTGCCCTTCACTGGAACTGTGGACTTGTAGGGCTGTTCTAAGGAGTTTCTTGAGTGGTTTCAAGGTAAGAAACTCCATATACCTCGCTTAGTATGTTAGACAACTTGTGGAAGAAGTTTGGAGTGGATTAAGAGGATTTAAGTGGCTGACTTCAAGCGTTTTCCTTGGACTGAATCAACCCTCAAATCTGTTCCAGATCTGGTCGTGAAGTCTTGCCGCCCCTTGGTTGGCTTTTCAAGCTTCAATCTTGTGGTAAGTTACTCTTAAACTTAGTCTAGGACTTTAGGTTACTAATGGATGGTTTAGAATTGGATTGGTGGGATTTTAGGATAGTTTTGTATGAAGAATGGGTGAAACCCGAGAGACCCGCTAATCCCCTTTTTCAGCGCGCGTTGAAATTGAAATGGCTCGTTCGAGGTCGTCTGGAGTCCGAATTGAGCTCCGTTTTCTCCCACACGACCGTAAGATCATGAGGAACATGATTCTGAGTTTAGATTGCTCAAAAAGAGATTAGAAAAATGTCAGTTTTTCTGAGAGTAGGTCTGGATGTAGAAATCAGTAGGTGGATACCGCCGAGGATGCATGGACGTGGCTAAATTAACTTACTTGTCCTATATGTGTTTGGTCTTGAGGTACCCTTGTGGATTGATTACTTATCGTTATTACGTTTGGCTATGGTTTGCCAATGTGAATTGAGCATTTGGAATCGACTAGCTAAGTACCTTGTATTCGGTCATGGGGGATTGAAATGATCGAGTGGCTGAATGGATAAATTGCTCCTAGTATGTTTGACCTTATGATGTGGAACATGAATGAATTGATGTGTTTGGGGCATAGTGGACGAACCATGAGATGTCCCTTGTGATTGTGCAATTCATGTTTGCTCGAGCAAGTGCTATGGTTAGTTGGCATGGCTTGTGTTGTTTAGGTCATGATTGACCTTGAATTCAAGGTTGGCTAAGCGAATGAATTGATTATATATATGTGATCACATAATACCCCGAAGCGTGATACGCGGGGAATTGAATTTATCTTGAGGCGTTAAACGCGAGATAACGACTTGATGCGTGTTTACGCGAGTCTTAATATTTATAACGACTTGATGCGTGTTACGCGAGTCTTAATATTTATAACGACTTGATGCGTGTTTACGCGAGTCTTAATATTTATAATGACTTGATGCGTGATTACGCGAGTCTTAATGAATAAAATGGCCTGAAGCGTTATGACGCGGGCACTTGGCAATCCGATATCAATGATTGGTATGTAATTGAGATATACGATAGGAAACACCTTTTATGATCCGGTGACTTGTGAAATGTCCAAGTACGAAGCTCGACCTTAAAACCGTAAAGTATGACTTGAATTACGAACTTCTATCTTATGTTTGCAGTGTGCTTTTTTCGTTTTGCGTGTTGAGCAATTGTCCTTTTGAGTAGAATTACATGTTTTAGGAATTGTCTGGAGGTACTACTGGCCCGGTCTAGGTTTAGGAATAACTTGCTGAGATTTATTCTCACCCCGTCGTGGGATAACAATTTTCAGGTCCCAAATGATGAAGTCTCATGACCGCCATGGATTGGCTTTTGAAGATGCCCTTTTGAAGTAGATGAACCGTTAACCTTACCTGACCGTACTTCTTTTTGTAGTCTTAGAGAGCTGTTTTTATATTTGGGGTTGTGTTCGCCCGTATAGCTCTGTAAGGTTAAACTTCATCTACCTTGTTTTATTAAGAGAAGTTGTATTTTGAGAATTATCAAGTAGTAACTCTTGAATTCAATTTGACGTTTTTAAGAAATGTATGGAGTAAGTTTTAAATCTCTCTTTTACATCCCGAGTCATTGTATTTCATTCCGTTGTATGGAGTGTAGTTCCCGCTTCCGCATGTGCTTATCATTTTAGGCTTAAGTTTGTTGCCGTTGGATCCTTGGGAAGTTTATAAATTTACGGCCCGTGCGGGGTGTTGGCGTGCTCGTAAGGTTCGGGGCGTGACACTCTCTATGTACCCCCTCAAGAATGGAGGTCGTCGCCGAAAATCTTCCTCCTTCTCTTTTTTTTCTCCCCCTTTTCTCTTTTTCCCTCTGTGTGCCTTCCTCCCCCCCCCTTTGCGTATGAATTCCCTACAACAAAACGCCTCTGCCCATCCTCCCGTACACCCGACATTCCCCAAAACGGCAATCCTTTTTCGCGGATCCCTATACGCCGGTTGCCCTGTACGGTCGATGAGGTGCACTAGCTGACAAAGACGAGATCCCGTGATGTGAGGGAACGGCGTCGCGTGAAGGTTTGTGTTTGAGGAAGGGTCTGGAAATGGGTGTGCGAAGCCTTTGGTGTATGAGGTGCGGACCCGAATCAGCTGGGTCGGGTTGGATCCGACCCGGTAGATCCGATCGGAGAAGAATAATCAAATCGGGGCTTAATTTGATCATTTTTCGTAAAATTGATGCCAAAATTAGGTTGCCCATAATGTTTCTCATTCAAAACGAGTATTTTCGTGGATTAAAAGTTTGGGATTTGACAAAAACCCCAAATTTTAATATTGATCCGAAAATGATTTCTGCATTTTTCAAAGGTCAAATGATCAAATCAATCCAAACCAAGGCCACCAATGGATTTGGAAGGATGAAAACTATATTTTAGAGGGCTTGTATTTTTATGGGTGTGCCCATACAAAATTTAATTTCAAGATTAGCGAAACCGGGGACTAAATTGCAAAGGATTTGTGCAATTAAGCCCTTTTGGTTAAAATTGAAGAAATTGGAGGGCAAATTGACACAATTGGATTTCAAGGCTCTATATATCAATGTCATGGCTTATTAAGAATGAAAATCGCAAATTAAAAGACTCGAAGAGGAATTTTTATGCTCGATTCGGGTTTACGTTTGTGAAGGAACATAATAACCCGAATCAAATTTTCAGAAATTGAAGTGACCAAAGTGAAGAGGGAATTAAAATAAAAATATCGACTATTTTTTGTATTTTTATGACCACGGATGGAATTTTTTATGATTTTTTTTGGATATTTTATAATTAAATAAATTCGAAAAAACATTAAAAATTACGAAAAAAAAAATTTTGTTCAAAATTGGTTCCTAAGGCTAGGCCAAGGCTTCCAAAGTTGATTTTGCAATTTTTATGAATTTTTGTCTATTTTTAATAATTTTCTAAAAATTAAAATAAAATAAAAAAATAAAATAAAATAAAATAAAATAAATGAAATACAGGTGATAAAAAATCAGGTGTCGACAGTAAATAAGGTTCTGGAGTTTGACGAAGGCTGGTTTTTCGAAGGCATAGTTACTTGGGGTTCCATTTCTTCTTCTTTGGGTTTTGCAAGGTCGACCATCATGATTTCATCAAGCGGCCGAGTCTTGTCAGGAGAAGTATCGGATGAGGTCGATGAAAGGAGATCAGTATTTAGAGATTCTAAAACTGAATCAAAGTCAGATGACTCATGAGGATTAGCCGAATTGACAGCAGAAATAGAAGGAATTTGCTACCTCAAAAAGCTTTCCAAAGGATTAGACACCATGTAAAAATGGGTCTTTGCCTTGGGAGAATCGGGAGGTGATTCTTCAGATTTTAGAGGCGCTAAAGGAGTGGAGGAGGAGACTTTCTTTTTTGTTTTCGTTTTTCAATCTCTTGCAGTTTTGTTCTAAAGACCAAGACATTTGTCTTGGGAGAGGGTGGTGCGGATGCAAGCGTAGCCGCAAAAGAGGAAGATCCTAAAAAAACCGAAGTGGCTGGAGATTTTGTAATAATCCGGGATGGGAAGAATTCGGGAAAAAAATGGACTTTGCGGAGAAAAACTAGATTGATTTGGATATTTTTCAAGATGTGTCTTCTGGTCTTCAAGAAGCTTGATCTGTCTTCTAAGCTTCTCAATTTTCGGAGTCCGATCTTCTAGGTAATGGTGAGAAATCTGCTAAGTTTCAAGCCAATAAAGCCTCTTTTGAAAATCTTCAAGCATCTATGTGGTACACCGATCTAGTCGTTCAGCCCGAGTGAAGACTTTGTCAAATGCAACATTTTGAGCCAAAGCATTCTCGGTGCCGCCGTTTAAAACAATTTACGCTAGAGTTTGGCCTCTTCTTCTACCATGCGCATCAACATCATGAGGAGCTGGTATTTTGGGAGAAATGTAAATTGTGCGTGTAATCGAAAATGACCAAATTGAAATGTTTCAGGGAATTTAGACTCCGTTCGTTTCACAAAAAATAAATAATTTGAAAAAAAATTAAAAATGATGACTTATTTTGTTTTAAATAATTAGCTAATAAAAAATATCTTCATTATGAGCGACCATTTATGTCTCAATATTTCGTAACCGATGAGATTTTTTTTTTTTTTGGTTCATTCATTTTTTGTGAGCAATATAGGCGATTATTTTTAAAAAAATATTTTTCAAATAATTCATTTTTCGTGAAACAAACGGGGTCTCAAAAATGAGAATAAATGCGAAAAACAAGCGTGCTGTTATTGATTATTGTTGCGCGTCGAAATCCTTCGACGGGGCTTTCTTGGTTATGGGTTCTAGGCCCAAATTGACTATGGCCCAAAGAGGGTTACTTACGCGAGAATCTTTTATCGAACTTAATCCATTCGTTTTCCGAAAAGGAGTTCTGGGTCGGTTTTGGATAGAGAGTGTCAAATGCAGTAGATTTACACAAAAGGGCGCGGTACAAATAGGCTTTCAACAACCTCGACGGCCCAATAGGTATAATAGTAGCAGTATAAAACAAGTCTCGACACGATCCTGGAATTAAATCGACGGGATCGGGAGATGATATAGGACACAATGCTGGAATTCAATCAACAAGACTGGACGGGGGATTGTAGGACACAATATCGGAATTGAATCGACTGATGCGAACAAGATGGGTGAAGGGTGCAACACCGGAATTTAATCAACGGTGCTGAACCTAATGAGTAGACGCCGGAATCTAATCGACGACACCTAACTCTGGATATGATACTCGCCGGAATTGAATCGACGACGGGAATCTAAAAACTATAGCTAGGCTAGGCTAAAGGCTAAAGGCTAAGAGCTAGTTGAAAATGCAAGTGTTTTGGATTTGTTGTGTGTACGTATCTTGCTATTGCGAGGTATTTATAGGCAAACTCTTTGGTAACCGCTGAGCAGTTTCTTCCTTTGGCCTCACGCTTTGCTCTTTTCCATAAGCTACGTGGATGACGGTTTCCCAATCTTCGCGCCTTTTCTTTTTACCTCGTGGGGATTACCGCCAACCGCCTCGAACGTGGCATCCCTCGGCGCGCTTTTTCTTGCTTTAGAAGGAAGTGGCGCCAGAGTTTACCCCGACACGTGGCACCTTTCCGATTGGTACATACCTTGCTTCGGTGTTCCTTCATGTAGCCGATTATCGCTTCCTCACGTGCTCGTCACGAGTCTTTCTTGGATTATTTTAAGTGTCAACAATTATGCAAGGGAGTTTACAAAGATAACACTGTTGGCTTTTATATCCAATTCACAACGGTTGTCACAAATGGTCATGGATTTTTGTGTCCTTAGATAACTTTCTAGTGCTATCTTTAGTTATTGATAAAAGTTTTACATTATTAGATTCTAGCTACGTTCATCCACAAAAAGTTATAAATCCCGAGGCTATAGGCATAGCAACCACGTAGCCTTGGATCTGTGCCGATCGACTATCTTTGTGTTTGAGCTCCAACACTTAGCAAAAATTTGCAATAGATGACTCTCGATATACCTCGTCAACTAATGAAGTCCTCATCGATGCCTTTTTTATTGCATGCTATCAATGACTTCATTAGTGAATTATCAATCCCTTCGAGTTATCAAATGCTTTTGTTCATCAATTGCCTTTGCTTTGAGTTATCAAATGTTTGTCGTTTTTTTTTTTTTTTTGTGCCGACAATAAGATACATGTTTGACTCTCGCACCATTCAGCGGAGACAATCATACGTACACCTTACATTTTTTTTTCCTCGAAAGAGGGCATTTTCAATCTTTGTGCCTTCTAAGCATTTTTATGTGACTTTTTTTAACCTTTCAATTTTTAATATCTCAATTTATTAAGAGAAAATGTAATACTTGCCTTTTCGATAGATAGCAATGGTTGAATATTGGGCATGATAAAATAAAGCTTCCTAATTCCCTAACAATTAATTGTTTCATTTTAAAGCATATTATACATTCTCAAATGATGTTTCTCATAATAACACAACAACCCTATAAAGTTCGTGAAAATGTCTCTACTTGAAAAGAGGCAACTAGCTTTACAAATAAGGCAATGGTGATTAACACGACATCCTTATGTTTCGCCGGAATTTCTCGCGCGACAAATTATCTTTAGCTGATGTTAGTTCTTTAGCTTTTAAATATAGAAAAAGGGTCATGTGATGATTCCGGACAAGAATGATCTAGAAAATTAGGTAATCAACAGGTAGAAACTTCAATAAAATTATACAATCCTAAACCAAACTGGAATTTGACTTGACCGAAAGGTTTAGAGAATACAATTCTTACAAACGGCCAACACATACCAACTACTGTGTTACAATGAATTTCCGTAAGCCTTTGAAAATTCGCATAAAATAAAAGTTTGGAAAATGCAAATATTTATGATGTCATGAACAGTGCTACATTAAACGTTGTAAGCCTTTGTAAATTGTAGGAAAATATTAAGGGATTGGAATGTTAAAATATTTCGCACGCTTTGTACTACATTGCGACAAGCGATATGTACTTTTATTAGCTTATAATATATATAGGTAATTAATCCAATGACTCATATATTTTTGCAATTGGATCTTAATGGTTGATGTTGGTTTAGAGAGTAGACCCAATCATGGGTTTGGCAGCCCACCACATGCTATGCCAGCTCAAGCAACAAGAGCCGAAGACATCTTTAGGCGAGCTTGGACCTACGGTAAGAGGGCTTGACCCGCCCAACTAGGCCCGAGCAAGCTCACCCTCCTCGCCTGATCTGAGGGGTCGATAAGACATGGCTCGAACCTGCGCATTTATAACCTCTATTATTAGTGCGCTCACCATTAACTGTATTGCTTTAGTAGTATTGATTATGATTAAGGACAAAGTTGCTATTAATCAGGATCATACATTAACTGTATATTCTGCTAAGGTGCTGTTCTGTGCAAATGATTTTTACCTCTCCTGTGGACAGAGGGAAGATGCTGTCCATTCGGGGATTCAGTCTTCGTACGCGTTTGATAAAACTTACCCATGTACTTCTAGTTTTACGGTACATGTATTTCGCCGTGTCGTTGATCATGTCGTTGGAACATGGTTCATACTCCCTATCTGCAGAAATAGTTATTGTTATATAGATAATCACTTTCTCTTGTAATCAAAAGTTGTAACAAAGAGGTGAGAGATACTAATTCAGCTTGTGACAAAGGCGGAAGTCAAAGTCTAAAGCTTGTTCTGTCCGAAGGGAAGCGAAAGATAATGGGACCGCCTGCGAAACTTGCTTGAATATCACCAAGTGGGTTGCCATTTGACTCATGTCGAACGACGGATAAATCAACTTTCACAACGGCTCCGCTAGATATAGCCCTAGTTTAAGGGTGACCTATGATAAACATTTGAATCTCGATTTCTCTTTCTTGTATTTATTCTTTACTCCGTTGTGTTTGCACGTCTTGTGTTTGCGCGTCTACTCCTAACGCATATCATATACTTGTTAGGATCGGCGCCGCAAATAAGTAAAACGAGCGAGAAAGAGAAAATTGAGACACGAGATTTTATCCCGATTTACCCTTAAACTAAGGTTACGTTTAGCAAATGATTTCACTATGATTAACACCCCCACCTCTCGTTATATCATTGAGTTACAAGCAAAACTAAGTATATATAGCAATAGCTATTCATGATCTCACGTGTTTTCCGATCGCAGGGGAGTATGAACCACACCCCAACAATACTTGCCCTTCATTGCAATTAATGAATTTGATCAACATCTGCATTATGTAGTAATAAGGCATCATATCCTTAAATAGTCGAATTTTCATCATAGAAAATTTGAAATCTCACAATCGCTTACTCTGATACGGCCGAGGAGATCATCAAATTTCATGTCGCTCGAACTAAGAACACCCTTTGTTTCCGGGACAAGGATGGTTTCATTCGAGACTAATCTCGTTGGCCACCCATGCAGCATGTTCGCCGACTAGACGAGCATCGACAAATGTTGTGCACCAGTGGCCCGGCAACAATGTTCGTCAAGTAATCTCGTCCATAGCTAGTTCCATAAAGTAAGGAGGTTTTCCAGACAAAAACGTCCACTAGGGGTCGACAAAAGACCATGTGACTAGCCAATGAGCAGCACCGACCTCAACTCGTGCTACGAACTTTGTCGTGTTGTAACTCTCTCAACTGAACTTCAATTTAAGCGAGCTTGTTGCTCGAAAGAAAAAAATCTTTTGAAATACTAAAAGACCCTTAAGAGCCCGCATGAAAATACTTCGGAAATTTCATTTCTCTGCCATAAACCCATCTAGCAGAGAAATGCGTTTAATAAAAACCCGATCGAAATAGAAATCCGTTTGGTTAAAAAATTGACTTCTGATAGGATTTTTCACTTATGGTAAAAATTCACTTTTGATAGGATTTTTGACCAATTTTGAGAAGTAAAACATTTTAACTTCTCGACTCCATAATCACTTCTTGGATCACACCCACCTCTGCCAACCACCGTTGCTACGACCACCGACCACGGCCGCTGCGACCACCGGCCACCGCCAACCCACTGCCGGCAGCCGCCGACCACCTCTCGCGCCTACCGTGGCCGCCAACCACCGTCGTTGCCTACCGCAGCTGCTAGCCTCCGCCGCCGCCAACCCGCCCCCTCTCCCCCCGGTGCCCATCGTCGTCGACCATCGTCGCCGCCGCCGCTTTGCACCACCGCCGTTTGCCATTGCCGCTTGCAACCGCCACCGCCCACCGCTAACCCCCCACCCCCCGTAGCCGCCCACCATCGCTGCCACTCGCCGACGATCACCGCCGACTACCGCCGCCTATCGACCATCGCCACCGATGATTTTGTTAATAATGTTTCAAAAGTAAAAATTTTCAACCGTTATGAAACGAACTTTTCTTATCAAAAGTCAATGCGGAACAGAAGTAAAAAAATCAACTTCTACTTTTGAGGAGAAGTAGAGAAATCAACTTTTGATTAGAAGTTGATTTCTCATAGAAAAATGCTACCATGCGCTCCCTAAGTTTCTCCAACCTATCGGATGGCCGAGGACCGGCCAAAACTAATGCCAAACACGGTAACTCGAAATCATTTCCGAAAGCGCTCGCAAAACATCAAAATTTCATCCCGACCAAGCGGAACCCCAAACCAACTTACATAAAGTCTCGCAGCTCCGCGACACCCTCTAATTTCACTACAAAATGATTTTTGCAGCTCAACAATCCCTCGAATGAACCCAACAATCGAAAACGCGATCTAATCCGAATTCCCAGCTTAACCAAGAAAATTCCTTCGATTAGATGAATAAAGGCTTCGACTCTCCAGCTAACACTTTGAAACGGAATTAACCCGGCTCGGCCGGACCTCCGAGAAGCGTGCATGCAACGAAAGCCCTTTCTTCTTTCCCCTCTTTCTCGTGTCTCTCTGTTTTCTCCCTCTCCCCTTCTCCATCTCAGGAAGGCGGTCGCAAGAGGAAGAATGGGAAGACCTCTTGAAGCTTATTGGGCTGAGGAGGTGCTGAGTTGGGCCTCTGGTTGGCGGCCCAAATTTCCTTAATTTTCATTACTGGGCCCATGCATAAATTTTCATTACGTGGGCCCATACATCACGCCATCCATCAAATTGAGAAAAGAAAAAAAAATCAAAAGGGAATTGAATTTTGTCACCGGCGGCGTGTTCAATCCCCTTCCCCCGCCGAGATTTCGTCTCAGAAATTCTTTTGCGATTGGAGTTGAGAGAGAGAGAGAGAGAGAGATGGCTGACGAGGAGAGGAAGAAGCGAGTGGTGGAGTCGCTGGGATGGCTGACCGAGTCCTCGATCATGCCCAAGAAGCACCGCGCCATCGCCGGCGTCGGCGCGTCCTCGATCATGGAGCTCAAAGCTCAGCTCTACAGGTCTCAGGAGGAGTCCAAGCAATCTAAGGATCTTTCCGGCGGTTCCGACGCCTCCTACCATCGCGCCAAGATTACCGGCCCCACGCCCGATTCCTTCTCTCGCAAAAACTCCGGCGTGGAGGCACGCGCTCATAAGTGCGTCTTTACCCTTCAATTTTTTTGTTCATTTAGTCTGATTGTCGCTTTTGATACTTAGTGGTTCCTGATTGGTTGTTGAGTACCAGGTTCTGCGGTTTCTAGTTTTGTTGGTGCTTCCAAGCCCTAATTTGTTCCATTTCTTCCGGATGCGAAACGATTGAAGTATGCCGTTTGGTCGACCTTTCTGGCATGCTTGTAATTACTCCAAATTGTGATATTAGGATTTAGAATTGTGGTGAATTGAACTGGAAAATGCTGAGAGAATCTGATGCTGCAATCTTATTCTCTCTGTTATATATTGGTAGAGAATAAATGGGACCTTCTCTATCATTTTGTTATTTCATTGGGCATTCGTCATACATTGGATGCAGTTGTTCTGTAAATCGTCGGTGTTCCGTGTCATATTTTCTGTGGGACTTTCCAGTTGATATAATGATTCCTTCTATGTAGTTGAAGATGATATTCACTTGTGTTTGTTGATTTTCATTCAAGGGACAAGCTTGAGCTGAAAGCCATTAACGATGGTTCGAAAAGCTACGAAGCACTAGAGAAGAAGGCAGCCTTATACGACAAGCTAGTTAAGGGAGAGCTCTCTGATGAGGAGGACCAGGAAAAATATTGTGTGGATTTCTTTCGCAAGAACCTCGAGCATGATGACTCACAGCAGCCACAAGGGCATGACACGCCTTCTTCAGAAGTGCTGGAAGATAGGGATGACGAGGCCTCAGTGTTATTTGAGACAAATTTTACAGGACCTGGTCGAACAGTTGGGGCAATGGATAGGGACGAACATAAGCGTTTTGTGAGGTAGGGCTTGACCTTTTTCTCCTTTTTCCAATGATATCTGGATTAAGATATTTTGCATTTGTGGACCTTGTCAATTTTTGGAAATATAAGCTTGAAAAATGATGAAAATATAACATCCATTCCTAACAGCGACTTCGATGTCAACAATGACGCATATATTAGGTTCAGGCCTTCATATTTGCTTATTTAGTTATTCACGATCAATTACAGGGAAGTACATGAAGAGGTGAATCAAGCACGAGAAAAGGCGTCTGACCTGAAAATGCGCAGACAAATCCAGGTAGAGGCTCGGCGTGAGAAACTGAAGCAGGCTTATCTTCGGAAGCAGCTGGACAAATTGAAGGCTGCATCAGGTACAGAACAAAAATGACTATTTGGAGAAAGACATATCTTGCTCGTGCATGTGATAGATTTCCCATTTGCTTATGAGAAAAATGAGAAACTTCATAAAGATCATCTCAGTGTAGTTTTTGTATTATTTTACTTTTCTACTGATTTGATTTGGTACCATTGTCTTGTACTATTGTTTCGTCGCGTTTTCTTTACGGTACTACACACGTGATGATATAGTAGCATAGTATAGGACTATGGAGTCCAACTGAGACTCTCCTATTGCACCATAGCAATCTCTTGTGAAAATGTTGAATTTAGAGATTGTTGATTGTAATTAAAAACACGAATTTTCATCAAACAATATCTTCAGAGTACAATACACACTATAAGATGACTTAAATGCAATACCTCTCTCATGCTCACAAGAAACTCCCTTGGCTTCTGAAAAATGAATTCACGTTGCTCACCAACACTAAGGCTCATGACACTCGCTCTACACACTTAACTAATTTTTCTTTGCAAGCTCCTATTTCTTGTTTATAGTTCTGTAAACCATGAAAGACTACCTTTATTTAAACTAGTTGTAAGTCCACAGTTCTTGGATAGGAGAGGCTGCATGGATGTTATTCATGCTTGGACACAAAATAATCACAGAGCAATAGAGATGAATAGCTGAAACTTGATGGCTTTTGATGAAAGGCCAAGAACTAGAAAGGATCCTTTCACATTGTGAAAGGTCATCTTATCTTTAAGCAAGTCGGTTTGTCTTCGTTTAACAGTCCCCTCGACACCAACTCCTTACCATGCCAAGTTGTTCTCTAAGTGTTGCCAATCATAAAAAAGACATCCTGGTGAACCTGGCAGCAATTTGGCATACTGTCTCTGTCGATATCATCTTTTTTCCTCCCTCAAGTACCTTCTTCTGGTTGGTGGACTTTTACATGTTTTATTTGGGTAGAGACACTGTTAAATGTTTAGTTGAATGGTTACACAATAGAGCAGTATTGAGTAGTTATCACTTGTTGCAAGTCTCTTGTCATAGTCAAAACGTTACTCAAGAGAGGGCTTGAGTATTAAAACTTGTTCTGCGTCTCTCATCAATTGGACCAGCCATTTACATTCTTGTGCTTCCTTTGCTGCTACTCTGTACTGTACCTATTAGTTAATAAGGATACAGTGGACCGTCTTTAGGCACACTCAGAAGTAGTCAATGTCACTATATCTTTCCTGCTCATTCCACTCTTTTTCTGCAGAAAATGCTAGAGTCTAGAATTCGCTTTGGATACCATAGAATATGCTAAATTGCTTGCAAGCGAGGCTTCTTCAATAATTTTACTTTTGATTCCAATGGCAGAGGAGATATTTGGCCTTGTCAATCTCAACTAGATCAAAATCCATGGTATTGATAAATCTTCCATCTTTTGAATCTTTGCCTTCAGCAGAACAGAATCTTATATTAAGTTTTATTAAAGTTTAAAGTGGTTTGCGTTCTAGGATACAAAATTCTTAGAAAAGATTGTATTGAGAAGCCATGTTTTGCAGTGCACTTTCAAGTATGAGAATGTTTGAGCTCTCCAAGCTCCTCGTGAAACCTAACCATAGGTTCACCTTTGTCCTTTAGATTTTTTTTATGTTATCTCCAGTAATAATAACCATTAATGCCGCAGCACGCAGCTAGCTTGCTTTTCTGGGTCCTGACAAACAAACTGGTATTTGTTGAGCCATTGAATATTACGTTGGACAATAAATTGAGGAATCTTCTTGCACCACATTCATGGTGCTTTTTTCAGCTGAGGATTGTTCTTTAATTTGCACATGTACTTGCGATGAGTTTGTTTTTGAACCCTGGGCATTTATCCATGTAAAATTGTTGTCTTAATCACTCATGTCAAAAGTTGTTCTTTTCATCCATTTGCACGACTTCCAATGGTTGCAAATTGCAACAGGTGTTAACAGAACGTTGACAATTTTTAATTTGGCTACAAGACAACTTCTCATCGTTATGCATCGCATTTTACTGTGAGAATCTTTGAGGCAACCATTGAGTTTCCTCTCTCTCTATTAACCCATCAGGTTTTGTCTTCATTACGTTACAGGGGTCTCACATCTTTCTTAGGATTGTTTTCATAGGGTTTGGATCTCTGCATTCAATTGCTCAAGGAGTATATTATGTCTCACGTCATTGGTTCCACACATCCTTCTACATATATCACATTGGCATATCTAGGGTTTTATTTGTCTCGCCCAGTGGATTTCTGAAGTCATGGATCAGATGAAGTTCCTTCTACTATTTCCTGTTGACTTGTAATACTTCTTTGCTACAATCCCGAATTGACTTCCTTTTTCATCCTTGTCATTTTTTTGTTGTTTCTTTTGATTCCAAACTTGGTTATTCTCACATTGGCTTCTTATTTAATTGCTTCCACTACATAATTTCCCACTCTTTTTCATTGTATATTCTTCTTTTTGACCACAGATCATGTTGCATTGCCTTTAATAGCTTTGTTATTGGATCTGCAACTTATAGCATAGTGAGCTTTTAACTGCAAGATAATCATTCGATCATTTGTTTCTCTGTATTTCCCCGTAAGTTGATTGCAACACTGTTGAGCTCCACCTGCATGTAAGCTTTTACAGTGGTCTCCCCTTATTTCCCTTTTTAGTGTGGTAAAGCTCCTGTTTGTTGGATAGCTTTCAGAGTATTTTGTAGGGCCTCTTCACTTCTCATCAGTCATCTGCATTTTTCAGAGTTTCTTTGTTGGCTAAAATACTTAATTTTTGTGTGATGGTGAGATTGGCCACCGTTAGTAGGCAGTGATAAATCCTTGATATCGACCATTTTAGCCAATAATCATAATTCTTTTCATGTTGTCTTCCTCTAATGCATTTTCAAACTGTTGCGATTTCATGTCAGTTTTCTTGGAAAATTAAGAGGCAAGGCTGTCCCCAAGCCTCGTTTTGTGTTGTAGCATACCCATGTCACAACAATCTCTCCACAATAGTTTCCTTGATGGCAACTGCAGCTTGGACTTCACTTTCCATCTTTTGTTTTCTTCACTATCCACTTTTGGCCCTTTAAGTGTGATGTGATTGTTGTCGTTCAACCATTTGATGTCGCCTACAGTTTAGAGATCTTCCGTTGTAACCTGTACTTTTCTGTACAAACATAACCTTGGCCTCTGACCGAGAACAAGTAAAATTTTGACCAGACACTTGGCGAAATCCAACTCCAAATGGATAGCTTCCACAGATTGGTCTGTGCGACCTTATATCTACTCGTCAGCCCCTGATTATGTTTGGACAAAACATTTTTCAATAACTCCAGATAAGACAGGCCCTAATTGCCTACCTTCATACTAATTTGTTGAATTTAGAGATTGGCGAGCACCAAATAAGAAATTGAATTTCCATTCAACTATAGCTTCGAACGATAACACACTTGCAAGATCACTTACAGTGCAGCACTTCACATGCTCATAAAACTCTCTTGGCTTCTCAAAAATGAACTCGGGTTTCTCAGAGAAGGTTTATTGTTTCCGTTCTGCATTCTCAGAAGCTTACATTATAGTGAAGGGGGATGGATATGCTAAGTTATTGCTGTGAGCTTTAGTGAGGTTTATGAGTGTGCAGAAAGTAAAGCAATAAGCTTATTGAGCACTGAGCTTATTTATAAACAAGTCGAGACTTTCTTGTGCCCCTGAGAAAATAGTATATTGCAAGTGACGTGTGTGTTATTGTACTATGAAGTAGCCATAGCGATGGAAATTGATCTTATCTACTGCCCACCAATCTCTGAACTTATCGAAAAACAGTTTCAGTTTCATTTGAGTTTATCCAAGTAGCTCATCCATTATTTGGGTGATAGAGGGGGCTATCAAATTCTTCAATGTTCATGTTGGGAAGAAGAATGGCTAATCTGCGTTTTGTACTGTCTTGTCTTATGAGGCCATGGATTGTTCGCTGCATATTCCATCGAAATACTTGCATAACTGATGGTTTGATGACTTAATGACATAAAGAGATGAATAACTGGAGGAGTTGATGTTGTACAAACAATACTGAAGAAAACCGCTTCTGTCAGCCTCATCCATCTTATAAGGCATATCTGTTATATTTTGTTCCGTTTTTCGGGGTGTGAGGGCACACATTTCATTAAACAATTGAGAGAGAGACAGAGAGATCCTTTCCACGCTACAGTACCATTCTAGGTTTATGATTACCAGTTCTGCTTGGACTCTTGTAAAATTATACTGTAGCTAAGCTCTTTTTCTTACTTGTGCTTGTTCTCTGCAGGTGAGGAGAAGAAGGCATAGAAAAATTGAGGGATAGAACTGAGAAAAGCAGCTCTCCCGCTTCAATTGGTTCGGGTGAACGGGGACATTTCACATCTGGAAGATATCAAGCTCTGGCGGCGAATGAGGAACTTCCAAATCCCGGTTTTGGCAATTCTGCGGAGGCCTCGAACCATTTCAAGCAGCTACAAGAAGATGGCATGCACAACAGTGGTAATTACAATTGAAGACGCTGAGTTAATTGCACCTGCGACGATGGAAAAGTGGAGTCAAATGTACATTTTCCTTCCATTAACGTTCTTGATCTGCAAGAACTGCGATTTAGGTTAAGTGAAATTACCTGTCGGGAGCGAAGCAATCCCGTTGGAAGCTGCCTCCATCTAAGTTGTGCCAGATTTCAATTTTGTTCTCTTCCTACATGTAAGGTGATACATTTTGAGCGGAAAATGATTGTATTGGGAAGCGCGAGCTCTCTCTCTCTCTCTCTCTCTCTCTCTCTCTCTCTCTCTCTCTCTCTGTGTTAAAGTGACAAATCATTGGGGGTGATGTTCAGAAAAATCTATAGATAGATTTGGGGATAAGTGGTCTGTAAATGGAAGGAAAATCGTGATGACAAGGTCTATGGTCGCCCACTCGACACTTCCCGAGTTAAAGTCAGCTAGTTTTGGCAAAAACGGCAGGGTAGGATTTGGCACAAACCCATGCGGGAATTTAGCTCAGGCGAGACCGGTGCTCTGTCCCTTCTGTCATCGAAAGGCTTTAACCCTGTTTCGCTTAGACGGGGTTCTTGATGATCATCGTTTCGTCAGACAATTATATATAAACAATTGGGTTGGGGGGTCATGTGGATATTTGAAGTTGAGAAGGGAGAGAATACATTGCGCAAGTACCCTCCCCATCTTGACGATTCGTAATATCCAAAAAGGAAAATAGAAAACCCTTGGCGATGTCAACCGTTCGCTGGCTTAATACTCTGAAAAATCTTTAGCTTTTAACTCTTATCTCAATTTTACTTTTTATCTTACAAAAAATTTCTACCTTTGGTGGAGCTTTTAAATCTTTATTTACCCCGAAACCTAATGGTCGATTACAAGGTTTACCTAAATTTCACGTGTATTATTAATCGAACAGTTGTAATGAATCATCACCATTAATGACCAATACTTGTCGTTACAATCTACTGACTACAACTTATACTTAGACATACAAAATAAATATGAAATATTAATAAATTAAAAATCTCAATCATAAATATCGTTAGAAATGAAAGTCAGATTAATGATTTCATATTATACTCGTTATCGGACACCATGAAATACCGTAAGGTTGTGCGAAGACATATATCAAGAAAAACATAAAAAGTTACTCTAGATTCATGTTTCTAGAATCTACCCATCAGCACCGATTTCTCAATTTTTAGAGCACGAAACCGGATAGCTTCCCCACCTATCCGATTTCGGGTTGTAAGTTCTATCCTGGAACCATGTTCACCCAAACGGGCCAAACCCCTTAGGTTGCATTTGATCGTCTGTATAAAACTCGGGATAGGATATGTTTTATTATATCCCGTGTTTGGTAGGTGTCCCGGATAGTATAATGTCGGATATAGAGGGGATATAACTCGGATAAAAAAATCCGAGGGAAAGGGGTAGGATAAGGTCGGATAGGATTTCTCTTATCCGTTATATAAAAGCTAACTTTTAGAATGATGATAACTTTCTTATCTCATTTGTTTCTATTTTCATTTTATTTTTTATTTTTTGCAAAGAGGTTTGAAAATCTAATAAAATGTGTATATTTTCAATTTTTTTTTTGTGTATGAGAACGTTATTTTTATAGTAATAAGATCGGAATATTTCATGAGCATCACGTAAGGGCATATATGTCCTTTATATTGATATATAGTTTCTACCAAATGCGGGATATGAGAATATCCGACTTTAAATCCATAGTTCACCAAGCAGTAGATAGGATATGGCCAAATCCCTAGATTTCTTATCCTATCATATCCAATCATATCCCGACCGGAAATCCCGACAACCAAACGCAGCTTTAGTGTACGCTAATTTACATTTCAACTCAGCTTCTCTGGAAGTCTTCTACGATGCACCAATGACCCAAATTCGTTCCCCTAGGCATCCAAAATGCACTAATGTCCGACCTGCTGCATTGAATACTTAAGTACATCATTGAAGTATTTGCTCGTCAAAGGATGACATGATGTTTCTGCACTTTGTAAGCAATGTACAACGTGTGGTGTCGCATGTACATAGCGAAACTAAAGTGAATAATGCCTGAGAAAAACTCTGTATCTTGAAATTAATATTTCACCGCTGCTTAATGGAACCAAACAGTTCTTCAAACGAACGCTTTGGAGAATCTTCGCGGGCGACTATCTCGACAACTTTGTAAGAGGATTCCGGAAGGTTCAAGGCCTCAACAGCAACTTCTGCAACTTGGTCTCTGGAAATAGAGCCTTCATACAGAGTATCCTGAGGATCAAAGAGAAGTAGCACAAGGATTTTGATCAATTTAAGATTTTGCTTAGGGATGGACAAATATATTTGGCAAACTATTTTTCAGTATATTCCTGGCAAGCAGTTCTTCAGAACAAACCTACATCTAAAATCAACTGATGTTCTCGATGTTTTGACCAAGATGCATTTGAATAGTTGGGAAAAGCTTATGCAAGACTAATCAATATCTGAGAAAACAAGGAACTTTAAACAGGAAAAACGACGCAATGAATGGTACTTCTAATCTTTAAAAACAAGGGGTGCCGAAAGTATTCTTGAATATTGTCAATTCATGGCCCAAAAAACTGGAAAAGATCTTTTCAGAAGCAATGGTAATAAACACTTCCAATTGACTGCTGCAAGTACTAAATGAAACCAGAACGAAATGTCCGGGTCAAATTACCTCAGGCTCCATGACGATATTACCCTTGGGAGGTTAGTTACGCAAACCACCAGGCCTCACTATAGTGTAGTTTATTCCGGATCTCCTGATATGTTGCTCTGCCTGAAGCTTGGCAACTAAGGTGAGACCAAAAACGTTTAGGAAGATGTAAGCAGGATTGAGTAACTGCCCCATAGCAGCTCCATTTACTAAGATAGAACTAATTAGGATGAATCTGTTCACTCCAAGTTTGCGGCAAGCTTCAACAAGATTGACAGTGCCAAAATTATCAACCTGTGACAACAAAGCTTCCATCATTCCTGCTCTACATAGAGAATCTTTCTTCTTTCCCCAGGTTAAGGTATGACATTCGGGGTCTGAACCTGGTAAAGACTTGTTCATGAAGATACACAGGATGCATACAGCTATGGAGCCAAGTAATACTAATCGAATAATGTCATAGACAAATGACTCTTCCAATTTACCTGGAATCCATTCAAACAGATCACTGAGAAATGTATCGGTTAGTGTTCGATTAGATGGAGACTTTTGTTCTGGTGCTCCTTTCTCCTGCTTCTTTATAGGCATATATTCAACGGAGGCGCAGACATCAAGAGACATGATTTCCTAGAATATCAGTCCCTTTCTCTTCCCCATTGTTACCTTTCTCCCATTCTGAATATCTTGAATTTCATTATCGACAAAATTTTCATTATACACTAACATAACGTTTGACATTTTGATAAAAGCCTGAAATGCAATAGGTGTAGATGTTCACCTCTCAGAGACAAAGCCTATCGCATGTCTTATGTAGTAAGCCAATAAAAAGTGTAACATCATACTAGAAGCATTGCTAAAATTGTATGAAACTGAGCTTTGCTATCTACTTTTCTAAGAATAAACTGGCAACAGAGTAACACTAGCATTGATTCTTCGAAACTGCATCAAAAGTTCATCTTTCTCCTTCAATGAATTTACCTTCAAACACCAAAACCTCATCGAAGATAAGATTTGACACAAGAGATGCATTTCTCACAACTGATGTACCTTCTTTTTCCTTGGAAGAAGAGAGAGAGAGAGAAGATGAAGTGGAAGAAACAGAAAGGAACACAATATCTTCTTTCGTAGTTCGAATGATAAGCAACTGTCTCTTTGACATTCAATCGAAAAGCTCGTGGCATCGACAGCACAAATGACTAGACAAACATTGTAAGTATAATCGAAGAAAACGTTCAACGGACATCAATGGGATGGAAACAGCCGCACTTGACTGCACTACATGACACTACGGATCTACAAGAGGAATCTACTGAATGCATAACTGCGACTTTTTCTTCGACTAACCTTCCAAGGAGCGAACAAATCCCACCCCGGCCTAAACCCGGTGGCGCAAATCACAGCCTCGGAGTCACCGCCAATTGCTTCAGCCAGCTTCTCGGACCCTTCCGTCACATCAGCTTTCACCTTCAAATGAACTTATTAGATTACACTCCTCTTACAATTCAACCAACTCCGCAACTTAAGATGTTCATTACACTTTAATACTCAATTTCTTCATTTCAGAATCGCAGTCATACTTGCTCGCCGCAACCCAAAAGGACCGCATTGCCCTATATCTGAAAACCAAATTTTCGCAGAATGGCACCATAATTTTCCCCTACACATTGCGAATTCTTCCAAACCTCAAAAAGGTGGGGAAAAAAACACACAAATCAAGAAGAGTATGTATGACTCACAATTTGAAGAGCTGGGTTGTTCTGGGGGAAGGCTGCTCTCGCCCCGTCGACGTCGCGGACCCCGGCCTTGACGGCGAAACCCTTGGCGAGCAGCCGGTCGACGATTCTCTTGCCAGTGCTTCCCGTCGCGCCGGCGACGAAGACTTTCTTCGTCGGGCCCGCATTGACCTCGGCCTTCCCCGCGGCCTCCTCTGTAATCTCATTGCCCTGCTGCATCATCTATCACAGAGAGAGATAGAGAGAGGAGTGAGAACTGGGGGCTTCAAGAACAAGAAGTAAAAGACAGAGAAAACTTGGGTGGGCACGTACCCTGATGGAGCTGAAGGACGTAGACAACGAGGACGATGATGGTGATTGTGGTTTTCCGATAGAGAACGAGAAGGGAGGCGGGGGAAGAAGAAAGTGAGAGGTGGTCGCTCTGAGACTCAGAATCGAAGAAGTGGCCATTTGAGCTTTAGGTGGGCGGTGATGGGTTATCCTGCAAAAATCTAAGTAAAAACTGCGGCCACAAAAAAAAACTCCCTCCTCCTCCACTCCGTTTCTGCCAGTTGCCAGCAGCAGACTGGCTTGTAAGAAAAGGAGATCAATTGTCACGGTCGGACTTCCGGTTCATGTGTGTGGGGGGATACAATATGGACGACACAAATGGATAAATGAGAGTAACTTAAAAGACAATTTATGCGCCGACACAAATGGAAGATGTTCGAAGGTGAAGTTGGCTATCCTTGCCCGAGCTGATGCCGCTCTCTTAACGATGGTGACAGGACGAAACTAGTTATTGCGTTGAATTGAGACGTAAGCACTCGACTTACTCGAGCTAAAAGAAGTCATGATATAAGGATATTCTGTAATATGAGTCATGAGAATAGTTTTGAGAAAGGAAGGATGGCTTGTTATGTTGACTCGAAAAGTATTGCATAATTCATGACCACACTCAATCAGTTTGGACCGTAACAAATAGTTTATATTGGTGTAAGCGATGAAAGATGTGTTTTTCTAAGGCGAGCATAGAGGCCATTCGCCAAAGACTAAGGGAGGGCGATGAAGCCACAGTAAGCGATGTGTTTTGTTGGGCGAGTATCAGCCATTCATCAAAGACCTCAGGAGGGGCCATGATGGTTAAGGAAATACAAGGAAGCGACAAAATAACCCGCGATTAAGGGCGTTACGAAAATCAAGTGGGAAGAATGCCACAATCCAATTTTCCTCATTCAATGAAGGTTTGGAGGTAGACATGGCCATATGGAACCGTGGGCCCGGAACCGGCCCGTTGACTGGACCCACGATACCATAATTGTGGGAACCGGCCCGGAACCGCCCATTCGGGGCCGTTTACGACCCGTTATTAAAAAAAAAAAAAAGATATGGGCCAGTGGGGCAAAGAGCCCGACAGGTTCCGGTGCCGTTACGACCCGTTTTTTTAAAAAAAGATATGGGCCGGTGGGGCAAAGAGCCGTTGGGCTCTTTGCCCCACCGGCCACCCCTCCCCCCCAAACCACACACACACACACACACAACGGCTCTTTGGGCCGTTGGTTAAAAAAAAAATTGAATTATTTTTAATTCTTGCCTATAAATACCTATCCTCCCCCTTTCATTTTTCTCACAAATCCTCTCAACAATTCTCTTAAATCATCTCAAACCCTCTCAATTCGCTCAAATTCTCTCAATTCGCTCAATTCTCTCAATCCCGCCTCAATTCTCTCAATTCGCTCAATTCTCTCAATCCCGCCTCAATTCTCTCAATTCGCTCAATTCTCTCAATCGGATTTCCAATCAATTCTCTCAAAAATGGCAAGTAGAAGCAGAAATGCTGGAAAGGGCAGGATGACTATGGGAGATTCTAAGTGTCCCATTCCCGAATATGATCCTTGTGAGTATGCATGTTGAGAAGACAACGACGATAATATCAACATTGTCCCGATTCCGAACGTCAAGCACATCCCAACACAAGAAAGTCTTCATTCCCTACCGGTGTCGAAGAAACGTCAACGGCAAATGAGCAGGAACGGAAGGGCCAATATAGTATATCCGACTTGTGGCTACACTTCGACAAGGTACGCAATGAAGGCGAAGGTAAGTATAATATAAATTGTAAATATTGTTCGCAAACATATAAATTTACAAAAGAAGACGGCTACGGAACATTCCGTCGGCATTTGACGAAAAAACATCCAACGCAAGCGGAGATGGACAATACGCAACAACAAATTTCCGGGTACACCAATTCTAATCATCATCCTTTATTCTGTTATACTAATGCACTTTATAAACAAACATTAGATGAATATGTTGCCTTTGATCATGCTCCGTTTACTACTAGTGAAAATTTTAATTTGAAATATTTGATAAATATTACGTTGGTTCCGCAAGCACCAACTATTCCAAAAAATACTCTTAAATGCGAAGTTTTTCATCTTTATAAAAAAGGAAAAAAATCTTTAGCAAATTTTTTTGCGGAATTCAATGGACTTGTACATATAGGTAGAGATATTTGGAGTGATCCTTGGCAAATTCATTCTTATATAGGTGTCACGTGTCATTGGATAGGTGACGATTGGACCATTCAAAAAAGACTTATTGCATTTCGAGTTTTTGATGAAAGACATTCGGCTCATAAATATTTATAGAATAATTAGGCAAGTTTTAGAAGAATATAATTTGATAAATAAAGTATTTTCAATTGGTTTTGATAATGCCGCTGCAAATACCGCTTCTATTCCCGAATTAGAAAATATTTGCAAGCCCTCTTTTGACAGATAATTTTTTCACATTAGATGTATTTGTCATGTTTTAAATTTATGTGTGCAAAATGGTTTACAAACTCTTGACACTTCTCTAGCCCCAATAAAGGGTGCAATTAAATTTTTATGGAGTCGTGCCCATTTTATGAAAGCATGGGGAAAATTTTGTAAACAACATGGAAGAAGGGCAAAAAAATTTCCAAAAGATATTCCGACTCGTTGGAATTCTACTTACGAGTTGCTTCGGCAAACTTTTGATTACAAAGATTTATTGTGTATGTTTATTTCACAAAATATTCCCGAAATTACTTTACTTCCGCAACATTGGGACATTTGCAAAAAAAAAAATTAGATTTTTTAAAAACTTTTAATGATGCTACTAAGACTTCATCCGGTATTTATTATCCTACTATGCATATATTTTTAATAGAGTGTGTTAATATTGGTAGTGTTTTTAGTGAATATGAAAATGATACTGAATTAGCTCGAACTATTTTAGTAATGGGAGAAAAATGGTTGCATTATTATTTCCAAATTCTTCTTGTCTATTTAGTGGTATTGTTTTTTATCCACGTATTAAATTAGACGGTTTACTAGATTATTTGAATGTGTATTATCATGATTGTTTACATTTGGAAGATTCAATAGATATTTCAAAAATACAAGGAGATATTAAAGAATCTATAGTAGTATTATATGGAGAATTTTGTAGTAGATATGGTTTAAGTGATTCTGGATCTTTACAATTTACTGCCTCACGTAGCGAAGGTGGTAGTTCACTTAGTAGAGGATATAATATGCTCAAGAGTATGCAAAAAAAAATAATAAAAATGAGCAACATGTAGTATTTCTTAATTAGAAAAATATTTAACCACTCAATTTGAGTTTTGTGATGCAGAACATAGTACTGATTTCGAAATCCTAAAGTAGTGGAAGAGTCACCAAATCGATTACCCAGTTCTCGCTCTCATCGCTCGCCTGATATTGGCAACCCTTTCTTCAATAGTTGCAATTGAATAAGCATTTAGCGCTGGAGAATTAGTTTTGGATTCTCGCCGTTCAAGATTAAGTCCGGAGTTTGTGGAAGCTCAAGCTTGTGTCGACGATTGGATGAGGGCAAAATTTCGACACCAAAAGCTGGATCGAGAACACGAATTTTTTAGCGAGGATTGTGAAGATATCACCGCCACGGGTACCACAACGGATAGCGACGATTGACGATGAGGTAAGTTGGGGTTATCAAAAATAAAAGAACTACATAGGCTTTGATTCTTCTATCCCCAAGAAAATATGTAGACGCTTAATGATAATTCATTAAGTTCAAGCTCATTCCTCCTCTCTCTCTTTTTTCCCCACATTTTATTACAATGTACAATTTAATTATATTTTATATTTTATATTTTATTATATTTATTTTATTATTTTTTATTTTAAAAATTAAAATTAAAAAAAGGAATCGGCTCGGGAATCGGCCCGGAACTGGTATTTTCAAGGGCAGGTTCCGATTCCAACTTTTTGCGGAACCGGGACCGGTGGTTCCACGGAACCGGCCATGTCTATTTGGAGATAAGCTATGCTATATGAAAAGAAGCATGAGGAGTGTGATATAGGATGATACAATTGCATGATGAGAGTGGTGTCCTAGAGTTTGTGTTAGGAATCAAGTGATGAAAGGAATATCACGCGGGAGATATCTAAATGTGTAATTAGACATCCACACACAAACATGTTAAAGGATTGATACTACTCTCCTGATGTTATTCGTGGCGTGGCAAGCTACAATCAATTGTGTAGTATTGAATTGAATTGAGATGCATGTCCTGCACAAGACACAAGATGACTAAGTTAAAAGCAGACGTGGTGCAGTCGGTCACAATAAGGCATTCCACAATATAAGTCAGGGAAAATGATTATGAAAAAGGAAGGCTAGCTTGGTGCATCAGCTTGCCACGTGTCGCATTATTCCACTACTGAGACCAATCAACTCAGGCCACACGAAAGAGTAAACCTATTGTTGTAGATTTTGAGAGAACGTCAGTCATAATCCTGGTTTTAGCGTGAGGGTTGAGGTAGAGATGTTAATTTTTTAAATAAAGAAAGCATGCAAATTTCTACACGTAAGAAATAGAAGTTCAATGCACGAAAGCAAGATTCTTCGATTTCTTCTCCATCTAGCGGAGTTTCACCTGTGTCAGTGGGCAAATCTTTTGGGCTTTAGGCCCAAACATCCCCTTTGGCGGGTGTGGGCCTTGTGTTTTCTCTTAAATTTGGGCCCAAACACCCCTTTGAGCGGGTCCTACTTCAAAGTCGGGTCGGGTTGAACGGGGATGTGATTAACAAAACATAAAACTTGCATAAGCCAGTTTCCCTGCATTGCAGACATCCCCCAAAACATCAAGCATGAAGGAATGTATTATTACAGAAGCGGTTTGCGAAAATACTACAAGGACCGAAACATTAAACATATGAGTTCTCAAATAAAGAACTCATTCCGTCTTTGTGGGTTACCTTGCTCATATATGTATAAGATCATATCCATTCGATTTCTAAAAAGGATTATTAATCCTCAGATTAACCCAATCCAAAGAACTCGCATGCACACAACCACTAAGTTTTACTTAATTGATTTATTACTGCCAAATCTAATCTCTAACCCATGTTTTGAATCCAAACTCAATGAGAGATTAATTTTGTGGTGCAACAATAAGTCTTCTTCTTAGGATTTCATTATTTATAATAGACTATTTTTGAAAAATTAAAGTTTTGCGAGTAGTGGGAAAATCACTTTAAAGAGTTTGATGAAAGAAGTAAAATTGACTAGGATTAGGAGGTTCATGACTAGACAATCTTTAGGCACACTATGACAATTAGAAATCTAGTTTGTACGTCTATGCGGGGAAAAAATCACCAAAAAAGTATTAAACCTATTGTAATTGTGTTAATTTAATTTTAAATCTTTTTTTGTCAATTAAATCCATAACCTTTTGCAATCGTGACAATTCGCTCCATTTGACAGGCTAGTGGTGATGTGGAGTCACTAGCACGAACAAATTTTAATAATATTTTAATATTTCTCTATTTATTAATCATTTTTAACAATTTTTTTTATCTTTTCTTTCTTTTTTGTTAGGGCCGGCAGGAGGTCGCCGGTCGTTGACGAGGGTCGTGGCCCTCCCTCGGTTGCAAGCAAGGGCTTGCGACCCCCACCCGCAGGTCGGTGAGGGCTCGTAAACCCACGGCGGATGGCCAATGGCCTCCCGCCGACCCTAACCCAATTAGAAAGGAACAAAAAAAAACATGAAAAATTGTTAAAAAAATATAATAAAAATAAAATAAAAATCATAATATTATTAAATTGGACGTAACTGCAAAATATTTAAGACTCAATTGGCCAAAATAAAAATTAGGATTGAATTGGCACAATTACAACAGATTTAAAACCTTTTTGGTAATTATCCATGAATAATTTTCAAGAGAAATTTCTTTTTGCAAAGAAAGGGTAAAAAGCACCCTCTCTAATAGCTCAAAAATTCTCCTACTGCGTTAGCAATCAGATATTTTTCTTTACTTATGAGATGATCACGACCAGATCTTCCTGCTATATATGCTGCATTTTAACCAGACAGCTAGCTTGAACAGTTTTGTGCCAGTTGCTGATGAAGCGGGTATTGCTTCTTTTAAGTCGATGGAAATTAACACGCGTAGAGTCGACCTAATGACCGAGCATAATATACTTATCAAAGCAGAAACCGAGCATAACGTACTTATCAAAGAAGAAACCGAGCCCAAGGTTCTCCCCTAGCACATCAATGGCCCATCGAGCAAAATGATGAGGAAATTCTTTACATTGACGTGCAAGCATGCAAACCGAAAACATCGATAAACATACCATGACATAGAATCACGACCTTCAATCCTTTTAATTTACAGTGACTAAATAAGGAGGTACCACTCTCAGATGACAGTAACTACAACGGAAGGATGAATAATAAATCCACGTACAACCAAAGATAGTACTAGAAGCTCTAAAAGCAGTGTGAAGGTAATGAACAAAAGATAAAGTCCTCAACAATATATGGCTTTTTGCTTTAAAAATGGACCTGGCTGGACGACAGCAGCTAATGAGCAGCAACTTGCATATGAAGATGAAGGGTGATGGTCCAGGATGTTGGCACTGCAGACGTTTCTCTCTTAACAGTCAGGTAGTAACCATGTGCACAACGTCACCAATTATCATCACTCTATTCTCACCTTCCAGTCGCTGATAAAACAAAAACAGTCCACTCATCAAGTGACTCACAATAGGGAAATCAGAGTTTAGACTGGGATACAAATGAATTCATGTACAAATGCCTTGCATTTGAAGGCAGCCTTCAAACCAATGGATTGGGTGCAAATAGGTAAATGACTTTTCTCTACCTGCAAAAGTGACATTATCTGTGTACTTGAGTAGGGATTAGTTGCAATGCCATGGATGATTGTCTCAAGTTCCGCAAGTGATATGCTCTCCAAGCGGTTCACTCGCATATGTTGACCGAATATCGTATTGAATGCTTCTATTCTGCAAAGAATCAAAGGGGGAAAAATTAAGATCTATGCAAGCAAATAAATCAGTGCCCAAAGAAACATCCTTATCAATACCTTTCTTGAGACAGGGCAGCAGGTGGTGCTGCGGGTGCGTCATCTACTTCCATGGCATCAGTTGAACTAACAAGAAGAAAGGATGAGAGAGTACACAGAAATCGTAAGTCCGGCCATATCATTGGACAGAAAACACGAGAAAGGAAAGAATCAGTTGAAAGCGAGCTGAGAAGAAGATTCAGTTTACTATGGAGGGAAAGGCTCCACTGTTAACCAACTTGAATTTGCAGAGTAGATCCTTGATCGCTCAGCAAAACAAGAATGAAAAGAAAAAAGCAAAACTACTACAAAAGTTGTATTGCTAGTGAGCTACATTAGCTCAATATAGACGAGACAGCTAACTCTTCTGAATAATAGCAATGTAAACTGTATCAGATAGTAAACGAGGATAAACAATTAGGTGAGGTCAATGACTACTTTCCCCAAATTCACCAAAATCCCCAGAAAGGACTACAATATCATCAGACATTTTCTGTGAAAACTGAAGAATCACGGGCCCTTCATAATAGAAAAATATCATTCGCTGCATGTTAATATGTCAGCGACGCACAAGAGTGAAATAATTCGTAGCAGAGAGATGTGGAAACCAATGACAGGACCTAGGTACAATAGGCTGCAGGCTGCAGCATAAAACAAAATCCTAAAGTAGTCTTGGTCCTCTGGATATAAAATAATGGGCAGAGTTACTGTTGACCCTCCCTTTCACTAAGGGTTTGGTGGACAACAAAAATCTTACACCAAATGGGAAGCTAATTAATCCACACTTTTTGTTGATTGGATCAAATGGTATGGTCAGATATAAGGGGTCATGGTGCAATTTAGCAATTCCATTTTGATACAAGAGGAAACTCTGGAATAGTGGAAGCAAACAAAATAAAACCTGTGAAGAGAAAAGCACATCATGTATACTTACCCTACTGCATTTATGGTAGAGCCATGATCATCTCCATTAGTTTGACCAGCATTGCGATCAGCCTGGTGTTTTCTCTCCAATTCTTTCCCTCTTTCTTGCTCACGCTCTTCCATATCAGTCAATTCTTTGTGATAAATAGCAAAATTTAATACTTTCAGTGCAGCTTCCACATCAGACTTTGTAACCTGATTATACATATAAAATGACCCAGTTATTCATGAAATAAACCTGCATAACGAATTAAATTGAACAAATTCAAGTACCTTTCTGCTCAATTTAAGCTTGGCATGGGCAGTAGATAGACGGATAATGGTTTCTAAAGTTCTCGCTGTGATCGGCAGAGTTCCTCCAGTCTGCAAAAGGTAGGAACCCCCACCAATAAGTCGTGAAAAAAAAAATTATTGACTTCCCAAATACGATATTACTAGAGCTACCTGTGCATTCGAACTGGCATTGCGGAGCTCTGCGTATGCAGTTGCTATGTGTTCAGATGCCTGCAAAAATAAATTTTGAGATTAGCTCCTCACATTTCTGTAATATCAAAGTTCGATAAATACCATGGATAGCTGGTACTCATACTAGGTTCCTCAAAGTCACTTTGCTTTCAATTACAATCGACCAACAATAAAATAAAATAAAAAAGAATCATCATACCTCATCTGTTAGATCTGGCTGAATCCTGTGCTTTGCATAGTGGATATATTTTTTAAGGAACTTGATGGTGAGAGAGTCATTCTTCTGACGCTTCCCTGTTTTCCTCCCATGAAGCATACGGTTATACTTGACAAAAACAGATGAGTCAGCATCCGCTTCATCCTCCCTCCCATACCGTGAACTTCCATCAACTTCACCTACAATTTAAACATATTATATCAAGGACTGAAAATCTGAAATAACAATTTCTACCTGTACGAATTATGACATTTACCCCCATCAAATGTGGAACGGTATCGGTGTATGCGCAAGACATGGTCAGAGATTTGGCGGTCAATATCAGGATCCATTTGATCCAATACAATAAATAGTAGATCAAAACGGGAAAGAAGGGAATCCGGAAGGCCAATGTTCTTTGTAGGAGTCAGAGATCGATCATACTGCAGGCAGGACAGCAGAATAAGTTAAGTAGAATGATGAGTTGTCGACATACATCAAATACTACATTGGTGTCGACATCCATCCTATTGAGAATTTAGCAACGCGTGCACTCTTACAGTTCCATATATGGGATTGGCAGCAGCTACCACACTGCATCGAGCATTCAATGATGCATGGATACCAGCTTTGGCTATAGTTACAGTCTGCTGCTCCATGACCTCATGTATGGCAACCCGATCTTGGTCATTCATTTTGTCAAACTCATCAATACAGACAACACCTCTATCGGCAAGAACCATCGCACCAGCTTCCAGCCTTCTTTCCCCTAATATAAACAAAGGAATGGCATCAGTTAACTCATCACATAATGAAATGTATTTGATAGATCTACCAGATGCTTTACCTGTTTCTTGATCAGATGTAACAGCAGCTGTCAAACCAACTCCAGAAGAACCGCGACCTGTTGTTGATATGGCCAATGGTGCGATATTCATGATGGCTCTTAATAGTTGAGACTTAGCAACAGATGGGTCACCAACCATCATCATGTTTATGTCACTAATAGAAAGAAATATGCAAGAGTAACTCAGAAAGCAAGGAGAAGGTAACTAGGGGCCATGCCTATGATAGCAACTAAGGCCAATGTAAATCATATCTTACTCACCCTCGTAGATGGGTACCATTTTTCAAGTTCTTTTCAACTCCACCAAGCATCAGCAATATCACTGCTTTCTTTATCCATGAGTGACCATATATAGAAGGTGCCAGCGAATTACCAAGTAGATCAAATGTATCATCTCTCCCTGCTATCTTTTTAATATTTTTCAAGTCCTCTGGAGTGTAGATTGGTGCATTGGCCTCTTTATTGAGAAGGGAAACATTGTTAGCAACCAGGACAGTCCTGCACAATAATTGATTAGTCAATCCTACAGAACACAGAAAATGGGAGCATGAGAAGTTCAAGGTGGAAAGAGAGTGACAACGAAGTTTGCTTGAACACCTAACAATACCTGAATACTCCATTTACACCGCCCTTGCTTTTCCCTGGGATGGCTTTGTATACCCCTACAATAGCCACACGGTCTCCAGGCTTGCAAGAATCAACCAAGTCATCTTCCACAATTATATCCACTGTTCGTGGAAGTTGACCAGGAGCAGAATTTTCAGGCATTTCTTGCATTGAGAGGGTCTGATGATCCTTGTATTGGCAGAGTCCATATTCTGTGACCAGTAAATTCCCATTCTCATCCTGAAACAACAGTTTCCCTCAGGAAAGGCTCTCTATAAATCATCAATAATAAGTTCCAAAAGGAATATTATTTACCCTTGTTGGATAAACAGAACCTGTGGGCAGACCCATGTTGGATGTTATGTCTCGATACTCTCGCGTAGTGAACTTTTCAGTTGAGGGGCAGAAGTGTACACTCTTTACCACCTTTGGTCTCACAAGAGAACCTGAAAAGAGCATATTAGTTATTAGTTCTCCCAAATATACGAAATTGCTGGGAGTGCATCTGATAGTGTGTTCAGATGTGCACTTGAAGTCAGAGAGCAGGTTTGTACATTAAACAGTCGAACTCTGGCAAAGCAATTATTAGTATAATGTTGAGCTATTACACTAGAAATTACGTTCACTGGGTAAAACCTAATTCAACATATGGAGTATGCATCCAAGAAGTACAGGTCCATACAGTCTTGAGCAGACGAATATCATCCAAACCTATGTATGGAGGACAAATTGGTACTCTTAATGTGTTTAGTTCATGAGTAAATACGCATGGCCAACTTAGGGCCTATGTGAAACAATCATAGAGAGAAAGGGCTATAAATTAAAGACTAAATAAACAAAGGTTATGCCAATGCCTCAGAGGCAGCATGGCATGATATTTGCTAACCAAGTGAACAACCTATCTTCATATCTGAACCTCTAGAATATCTACCGTTAGGGGAAACAACTATCAGCTTCAGCTATGGAACCAAGAAATTTAAGAAATTTCTAGTAAATTTCTCCAGTGATATGGACTCTCAGAACCTCAAGAGGAGTTTGGTAACCAAGCAACAGCAAAAACAACAGTGTTTGTCAAAAGATGTACATTTGGTTACAATGCCCTCGACGCAGACCATGGAGCCGATAAATTCGGAGAGAAGTTCTCGAGGAGTGACACGGCGAGAAACAAAGGGCCCCTCAAAGCCAACAAGAACAGTCTCTCCTTCCTTCAAGTACTTCCCATCGATTCTGTGAACTAGATCAGTGACCGCATCGGAAAATGCTTGCATGTATTCAACGGGGTTTCTTAAGATCCTGAAAAACAATACAATAGATAAACCATCGAATTATTAAGTAAAACAGATATGACCTGACTGAAATAAGAAATTTGCCTTCTTGAACGAAATAGTAGGAAGCAAAACCCCATTGCATCAAGGCCATGCATAACCAGCAATTTGAGAATGAACACAATATGAATAAAAACCCAGAAAATGACAAATTAATCGGGTGCATAATGCACTTGAGCTTTCACTCATAAGAGGAATAAAAAAATTAAACGACAAAACCTAATTGGGCTGCTCTCACTCACATTCTTTTCTTTCAAAATGACAATTTGAACCCGACAAACAGACAATCATCCTAATCAGCTCGACACACAGGCTACACTCCATAAGCTATCCACTGCTCAACAATACCAGCCGACTCTCCGTGATCGAAACAGTTGAAATAGAAGAAATGACCGAAGAAAACAAACCGGGGCGCCAAGTCGCGGAAGGAGTGCAGATCGGAGATGTCCACGATGAGGCGGCGGCGCTTGTGGTTGATCATCGTCTTAATGTCGTCCATATACATCCGCCCGACCTGAAATCACAGAGCAAGACCGAAGAAACAAATTGATTCAGTCCAACTTTGCTTCGACACGATACGGCAGCGACTCCAGGGGAAAAAAGACACCCACATCGTTCTCCAAGAAAGCCAATAGCTCGCGCTTGTGAGCCGCCCTCACTTCCTCGCTGACGTCCATCGCTCGGAGTTCGCCTCGTGAAGCCTGTCCGGCAAAGAAGAACGCGAGAGGGAGGGAGAGAGAGAGGGAGGGAGGGAGGGAGTGGTAACCCTAATTTTGATGTGTTTTGCCCCTTTTCTTCATCGAGGTCGGAGATGGCGGGAAACAGGGGGGAGAGTGGGGGTGCGGTGATGGCGGGAAACTTGAGGAAGCCGAGGACCATCTCACGTGCGTCACGTGACTACTCGTTGTGGAGCGACATTCTCCCGATTTTTGGTCAAATTTTTTGGTCAGATAAAAATATAAAGATTTTTTTTGGTTCGGATAAAAAAAATAGAGAATTGATTAACTAATCTTTTTAAGAGAAACGATGCCCATATCCACCACTAATATTTTCAAGGGTAAAAGCTATAAAAAAAATCCTAAATTATACTTACAATGACATATTTACGGCAAACTTTTTTTGTTGACACTAAAAACTTCAAACTTGAACTCGTATGATACATTTACGCCAATTTCGAGATAAATGTGTAATGTGCCAACTTGATAAAATTTAGGTTTTTAGTGTAAAAAAAGGATTTTGGTAAATATGTCACACGGGTAAAAGTTTGAAAATTTTGATGTCACAAAAAGAAAATTTTTAGTAAATGTGTTATGCGGATACAAATTTGAGGTTAATGTCACAAAAAAAATGTGAGATAAATATGTAACATTGGGCATTGTTTAGTATTTTTTTTTTTCATGGCGTTTTTCCTATTTTCAATGAAAACGAGTGTCCCTTTTACTTGGTGAACAGAAAATCTCGCTTGGAATTTTGCTCAAATCCCATCAGGTAAAAATTCCTTAAATATAAAAAAGGGAACAATTAATCTGAAGACAATTAAATATATGAGGATAGTATTACTAAAAAGAGATTATTACGGTTATCAAAGGTAAGAAACAAATTTCCAAAATAGAAAATAACACTAGAATTATTTTATTTTTTTACAATAAAGAAGACGTTATTGTACGTTTACATGGCTTCTCATTCTACGTCCTTTGTTAAGTTGGTTCGAAAGGAATTTTTATCATTTTAGATTTTCGAGACTCGGCTAGAGAAATTCTCACCATTACCGGACATTTGAATCGACTTAGCTAACTCCTTTTTGATGTTTTGTCTTGAACAATAAAAAACTGCGTTCGAGCTTTTCCTTTTCTACGGTTTGGAAGCTCTAATGTGAAATCATTAAAGCAACTGGTATTAATAATTTATACATGATATGTTTACTCCTTTGATTTACTTAAAGATTTTCGAAACATAGTGTTTGTTTTTAGAAATTTCATACCCAATTTGAAAATACAGTGAATTCTACAATCTATAAGTTACAAACAAAGTGCTAAAGAACTAGCTTTTGGAAGATCAATACATACTTACCTTACCAAAAAAAAAAAAAACAAAGTGTTAAAGAATATATTTGATTTTGGAATAATATTCCTACGAATGTTTTTAGCTTGAATAATATCCATGGATTTATTTCTCTAAAAAACATGCCATTTTAAGTCCAAATTTATAACAAAAAAAAGGGAAATGCTACCGTCGAGAATAGTACAATCTCAACTATATATCCACACACTATCACTGTTTGCTTTGCATAAAACATTTATTAATTGGGAGATCGTGTGGTCAGAAATAACTAATAGTACTATTAGACTATCGGGCTAGCGACTTAAAAAAAAAACTCCTATTCAAATGTTTAAGATTGATGATGCAATTTTTCTTGAAAAATTGCTACTTATTTTATTTATCGAATTTCAAGATCAAGCAAAGTAACTAGAGAGACGTAGATTCTAGGGGTGGATATGGTTCTAAGGTAGAACCGGACCAATGAAAATAGGATAGGTTTCAGGTTTTGAGGATAAGCAGATAGGTTTCAAGTTCAAAGAATTAAAGAATAGATTCCGATGAATAGGTTTCGGGAGGGCCGAATGCGGAACCTGAAACTAAGTCTTTTAAGTTTGTTCATTTGTTTGTTACGGAACACCGCGCCAGAAACTGCTGACGAGATCGAGAGCTCAAACGAGTCAAATCCTAATAAATTTTCACAGTTGAAATTGTCTGTTCAATAGTTGTCTGATGCTAACAAAAAAACGAGAATGTCAACAGAAAGAGGAAAGATCGAAATACCAGAACTTAACGGTCGAAACGCCCTCTCTCCCTCTCCCTCTCCCTGTCGTTCTAGTTGCAAACTTGTGCCTCCCTTTGATTCTCTTCAGGCATTATCCCTCTCTTCCGCGAGAAGAGGGCTTCGTTTCGGGGCCGCAAGAAGCTTCATGCCTCTGGAGTTTTCCGGGACCGAAGTAGGGTCTTTCACGGCGGAATCGCGATGGCTGCGACCAGCCTCCCGAACAGGACCGGCGCTTGTTACTTCGAAACTGTAGACAACAGCCATGATATCTGGCGAGAACCGGGGGCCCCTCGGCTGTCCGTCTCGGTGTTCCTCAAACAAGTCGGGCTCACCATCTTCGTGTCAAACGCCCTCTTCCTCGCCCTTCGGCCGCTTCGCCAACCTCGGATCATCTCCGACATTCTCGTGAGTTTCGAGCCGTGATTAAATTCGAAAATGTTTGTTCTTATGATTGTGAATCCAATCTCATCTCGTTGCTGTCACGTAGTGTGGTGTGCTGTTAGGTACGTCTGGGTTCTCGCATAGCCCCTACTTTCATAAGATCTTTCCCGAGAGGAGTTACGTGAAGGTCGAGACGGTCGGGTATCTCGGCCTCATGTACCATCTGTTCCTAGTCGGGCTGAGGTTCGACCCAGCCGCGTTGGTGTTGATCGGGAAGAAGGCTACCTCGATCGCCCTGGCGGCCTTCTTCCTCCCCGGGATCGTCGGGATAAGCACCTTCTACATAGTGACCAGCTCCAGCGGTTCCAGCGACGCCAACAGGCTCGGCGGCATGTTCTGGGTGATAGCCCTGACCTTCACGGGGTCGCCAGTCCTTGCGGAGGTCCTCGCAAGCATCAAGCTCCTCCACAGCGACATCGGGAGGACAGCGACGGCCGCAGCCGTGGTCAGTGACGTCTGCGCCTGGGCCCTCGTCATACTGGTGATACCCATGAGCCTGGAGGGCAGAAGCTTCTACTACCCGCTCCTCGCGACCGCCGGGTTCGTGTCGGCGTGCCTCTTCGGAGTCCGCCCAGCCCTTGCTTGGGCGATCAGGAAGACTTCTGGGGAGGGAAACTACAGCGACGGCTATGTGGTGGTGATCCTGATGGGGGTGTCGGCATTCGGGATGATCACGGACGTGATCGGAACGCATGCGATGGTCGGCGCGTTCGTGTTCGGATTGATCATGCCGAACGGGGAGCTGGGATCGAGGCTGGTGCTGAAGATGGAGGAGTGCGTGGACGGGATCTTGTTGCCTTTCTTCTACGTGCTGTGCGGGGTCCGGGTGAATCTGTGGGAGATCAGAGGAGTGGGGAGCTGGGCGCTGACCGTGTTCGTGATCTGTCTGGGTTGGATGGCGAAGGTCCTGAGCACGCTCGGCATCTCCACGTTCTTCAACATCCAACCTCGGGAAGGCGTTGTCCTAGGATTGCTCATGAACTGCAAGAGCCTCCTAGGTTTGGCTCTGCTTGACGTGGCTTGGGACAAAGGGGTACGACCCTTCTCATGTTCTTTTTTTTTTTTTTTTTCCATATTTTCAACCCACTTTTTGATTTCCGACCAAAAACAAAAACCCATTTTTTGATTGGAAAAATGGAATCGAGTCTATTTCGACAAGAGAAAAAAAAATTATTTGGTCCGAAAATCATGTGAACCAAGTCTATTTCGACGATAATCACGCAAGAATCGTGTAGACATTATCGGTTCATATATTATGTACACTAAGTAAAACTTCCCTCTCATCGAATAGTATCGAAAATTATTTTCCGTGAAACTTGAATCACCTTTTTGGTAGCGTTGGATTGCTTTTGTCGATATGTGCTTAGGACCCGATGGCGCGTTTTTAGGCTAATTAAGACTTGACTGCATGACACAAAATGTTCATTACATTTTTCAATAAAGTATTTCATACTACACCTATTAAAGGATTTGAAATTTGATTGAATTTTTAAAACGACAATTTAGGTTTCTGGTGCAAACTTTTCCTGCTTTTTCTTTAGTTTCAATTACTGTAGCACATTTGACCAAATAAAAAAAATTTATTGTAGCACTAAAATACTATGTACCATGCTCATGACAAACTCTACTTGCGTGTGATCACTTGTGTTTCAGGCCTTGACGGTCCAGCAATACTCGATCATGGTGCTGGCTTTCTTGATCATGACAGCATCGGTGGCTCCGCTCATCGACCTGGTTTATGGCCCGACCAAGAGGTTCATGAACTACAAGATCCGATCGGTCCAGGCGACCGGATCAGACACCGATTTCCGCGTCCTCTCGTGCATCTACTCGACGCGCCACATCGCGCCCATCATCAACCTCCTCGAGGTCTCCACGGGCAACATGCACTCGCGCCTCGCCGTGTTCGGGCTCCACCTGGTCGAGGTGACGGGATGCACCTCCGCAATGCTCATCGTCCACGATCCGCACCGGCCCACCCGGGTCAACCTGCACGACCAGGCCCAGTCCGATCACATCATGAAGTCCCTGGAGGACTTCGAGTACCAGAACCGGTCCGCGTCGGTCCAGCTCCTGACCATCCTGTCGCCCTACGAGAGCATGTGCGAGGATGTGTGTGGCATGGCCGAGGACAAGCGCGTCTCCCTCATCATCCTCCCGTTCCACCGCCGGTCCATGACCTCCGGGGCCATGGAGGACGCAGAGCCCGCATTCCGGCCCGTCAACCAGAGCGTGCTCGAGAACGCGCCCTGCTCAGTGGCCCTCCTCGTAGACCGCGGGCTTGCGGCAGGGACGATGCGGCGGACGGATTCGAACCGCGCCATGGCCTGCCGGGCCGTCATGCTCTTTGTTGGGGGCCACGACGACCGCGAGGCCCTCGCCTACGCATGGCAGATGGCGGGCCACCGCTCCATCAACCTCACGGTGGTGAGGTTCCTCCCCGGCAGCAACGTCGTCAACATCGACCCCATGGAGCTCCAAGAGCGGCAAGGCATCCTGACAATCGTTTCCGACGTCGAGCGGCAGGGGCGGCTCGACGACGTCTACATCACCGAGTTCCGCCGGAAGAACTCGGGCAACAATTCGATAACCTACCGCGAGGTGACGGTGAACAACGGGGATGAGACCGTGGCGGCGATAAGGGAAATGGACCGCGAGTTCGATCTGTACATCGTCGGGCGGAGCGAGCGGTCCATATCACCCCTCACGTTCGGGTTGGCGGAGTGGAGCGAGTACCCGGAGCTCGGGGCCATCGGCGACGTACTCGTGTCTTCGAATTTTAGCATGCACGCCTCGGTTCTCGTGGTGCAACAATATGATCCGAAGTCCACGGCGGCGGATGAAGATGGGATCGGGATCTTAGATAGCTTGGCGTATTTCAAGAAGTAGGAACTGCACAAACCTCGAATCACGAAGTAGTACTTTCAGGGCAAACGGTATTCTTCATTTCTTCTTCTTCTCTTCTTCTTCATTTTTCTTTTTTAGTTGGAATTTCTTTCACGTAATTATGGTTTAGGAATAGCTATTGTTTTATTTCTATATCATTTCGGGGCATTACGCTCTCCCAGTCGGCAGAATTTTGTTAACGAGCGTCCCCGAGTACACGGGTTAAGCAGCCGATTAGAGACGTTCCGCAATTTTCAATGCACCAGATACTGTTCACGTGATATGCGAAATCAATATTCCAGGAGATCGTACGTTTAATTGTTAAGCATGCTTAACAAATATCTTGAAAGCAATTATTAAGTTAAGAAAGCACGCTGTGGTCTGACTTATTTTAGAATAATATGAGAACAAAATTTATGTCAGGAATTTTTAATTATCATTCTATTCATTGATTCACCGCAATACTAATTCGGATATTTATTGAAGTTATAAACATATGTAATATGTTCGTTTTATTATATAGATGTAAATGCGAGACAAGAATCCACTATGTCACCACGTTGTCAACGTGTGGGGACGAGAGGCCATTGAACCGACGACTTAAAACACGAAAATTATTCTCAAGAATCATAGAAATTCTCTTCCAATCATTAAATACTGTCCTAATGACTACTTAAACATCTTATGGAACAATTATCAAACATGTTTAATCAAAAGAATTATTTATTTTCCCTTGAAACAAACGAGTTCGAACTAAAAGTGTTCTTTCTATTAACCGTGTAACAAGCTTTTCCATGTACTTTCATATAGAAATCCATGTTCCAGATCAAAAATATATTCCAAAGAGTTCGGAAAACTAAAAATCTTAATTTGGGAGATCGAAATTTTCGTTATTAGGAAGTATTTCAAACACTTGTTAGGACAAACCTTAATTTAAATATACCGCGAGCTTTTCTATACGTTTTCTCAACTCGTAGATATTGAAGTTTGTGCTCAAATCGTGACTAATCATTTCTTTTTTTTTTTTGCCATTTGATTATTTTCGTGGTTTCAGAATTTACTTCGAAGTCTTTTCGACAGTGCATGGCGGTTATAATTTAAATAAGTTTCACTCTATTTTTTCTTGAGTTTAATAAGTTATCGCACTACGCAAGCTGTGGCTAAAATGCACGTGTGAGTTGCGGTACAAAAAAAAGGCTTATATAGAAAAATTAGTGTGATTTGAAGCGGCTAATAACTCATCGGTTTAAATTTTTTAGTAAAGTCGGGTCGACGGTAGACACATATCCCTTATTCCGGAGCAGGATTACTGATAATAAGTCTGTAAATATGGTGCCGCCTCCTCATAATTGTTGCTTTGGATTAGACATAATCACCTACGTAAGACAACCGACATGCTCGGCCCGAGGGCATTTCCTCTGCAGCTGTGGCCATTGCGCGAAAAAACTGATCAGCTACCCTAAATTTGTAGAGAAGCAATCCAGTTATGGACAGCCTTTTCACTCTGGCTATGCTCTCCATGTAAAATATAGATGATCCACCCCAGGGCATTAGTTCCCCAGCCGCCTACAAATGAGCTCAACCTGCATTCCTATTCCATAAACAAGAAGGTCTCGGGACTCGGCAGTGTGACCCCCCCTGCAAAAGTCGATGCATAGACGTAGTATAACCACGGTATTTTCATCACAGAGAATGCAATCCACAGAGAAGCTTACAAGTGAGCCATTTACTGGCTAACCAGAGCCTAAAACAATGAGGGTACTATAGGTTCCTCGAGATTTCCCATGGAGCGGTTTTCCACTCGGGCGTACAACGTGTAGAAAGAGGATCAATATCAGAAGAAGAAGAAGAGCAGTAACAGCAGCTACAACACAGCCGAGAGCCATATCCGATGTGCGACGTATATGAAATTTCGGCGGATTGTTTCGTGCATAAGCGAGGTGCCAGAGGCTGCCGAGAATAGAGATATATAGCTATTCCTTCTTTGAAATGCCTCCCTTTCCTGATAGAACTGCTACCTTGTGCTTGCTTACTAGACTGGCTGGACTGCCTCCTCCATAACTGGTACTGGTGCAGCTGCCTATGCTGCTGATACTAAGCTCAAGCTGGGATCTGCGATTCTCAGTATTTTCTCTAGCTTCAAAAGCTACACAATCCGTGACATATTAACAGGGGTTTCTGGAATAATTTCATCCTCAGCGTCATCCTCAAGCTTTCCACGATAAAACACCTTCCAAAGCGGGCTGAACTCATGTGCTTCCACTTAAGCCAGTGCCGGAAGCGTACTTTCTCACCCGATTCAAACTCCGTCTCCATCCAAGGGGGATTTCAGCCCTTGGCCGGTGGTGTACAGTTTCTTCTTCTTCTTCTTCTTCTTCTTGTCCTCCAATTTCTTGATCGAGTTTCAACCCAAGTCGGAGCTAACCAGCTTCTTCTGGTGTGCAATCACAGTCTTCACAAAACTCCTGCAACAAATTCGGATGTTCAGTAGCGTGTCCGTCGAACCAGAAAGGAATCGGATTGCCCAGCGAAAACCCATTTTCTGAAGACATCGTCCGTTGATAAACGTCAAGTAAAAAAGCAAACTTTAACGATGAACTTGCCTGCCCACTTCAGGTGAAACTGAAATCGCCCATTAGAGAAAGGAAAGTAAGGAGTAAAACTTGTTCTCGAGAAAAGATTATTTTCCAAAAAATAAAAATAAAAACAGAAAAAAGTATCTGCCCGTTAACGGATACCGATAACGCGTATATACCGATGACGTCACAACGCGTCTTGCACCTGACGTAACCAGTTAAGTTCTTCGAGAGCTCTTCTCCCTCCTCCTCCTTCATATCTCTCTCTCTCTCTCTCTCTCTCTCAAAGAAACGAAAAAACCAGATCTGTTTGTTGTCTGGGGGGACTTGCCAGAGAAAGAAAGAAGCGAAAAAGTGAAGAACAGAGTCGAGAGAGCATCCCATCGCCCGTCACCCACGATGGAGGAGGCAAAGAGAGCGCCCAAGCGCCGGCGGGTCGAGTGCAGGCTCATCGAGAAGGAGAGCGCGCGCGAGGTCACTTTCTCCAAGCGCCACCAGGGCCTCTTCCGCAAGGCGGCCGAGCTCTCCCTCCTCTGCGGCGCGGACGTCGCCGTCATCACCTACTCGCCCCACGGCAACCCCTTCGCCTTCGCCCACCCGTCCACCCCGGACGGCCTCGTCGACCGCTACCTCTCGGGCGACGTGACCAGAGACGACGCCGCTGCCGCCGCCGGAGAAGCGGCCGCGTACAGGAAGCGGTACGAGGATTCCGTCGCGAAGCTCGAGGAGGCCAAGAGAGAGGCGGCGAGGACCGCGGCCGAGGCCGGGAAGCGCAAGTGGTGGCTGGACGAGGCGGTCGTGGACGGCATGGAGGAGGAGGAGCTGGAGCATTACGTGGCGTCGCTGGAGGCTTTGCAGGAGTTGATCGCCGATAGAGTCGGGCAGTGCGGTGATTCGGGTTTCTACACCCGATTGATGGCGACGGACATGGACATAAGCATGGACATGGATGCTGCCCTTCTGGCTGAACTGCAATATTATTGCTAATACGGGTCAAAATCCGCTTTCTTAGTTGAACATAATTAGGGATTATATCAAATTCCTCTTGTTAATTTCTTCTTCTGTTCGGTTTTGCAAGCCTTATTGGCTTTAAACTTAGGGTTTAAGTTTTGGGAGACGAGGCATGATGGCGAAGTAAAATTCATGCTGAATAATATTCTTGTATTTCCTATTAATAAAGATGAATAGATCGAGTCCGTTTTCATTCTTTCTTTTCGCCAAACAATCTTTCATAATCTTTTATTGTTTGCGAAGTTATTAGTATTAAATTAAGCTAAAATTACTGTTTATGAAACATAGATTATACGTACATAATTTTCTTCATGTTTGTCCTGTACATGCGATGGCATTAGGAGTACAATCGAAATTGCGAAAATTAATTTTCTTAATTTATATTGGTTAAAAATTGATTTTTTCAGGAAAAAAAATGTGAAAAGAATGAGGGTTGGGATCACAAAGATCGAATTTTGGGTCAGATCCGAACAAATGCTACCCGACCACCAATGTTCACCATATCGACACAACTTATAAATTATGTACTCAGCATTTACACTGCTCAGATAATTACCATATCCTCTTCCGAGGACGATACTCGAGCCGAGCCGAATGCGTCCTCTTGGAAGATCCACTTCTGGTCTGAGTTGGCCCCCAGATAGTCGGTATTCTGGTCGGTAATCGGTATGAACCGATCCCTGGGCGATCGTCCGACCCGATAGAGATTGAGACAGATAGAGAAAATGCTGCATCACTTGCTATGGTCATTCTGATGGCCATTGAAGGGTCTACAACAGGACTTCCGTTGCAATGTACAGTCACAATTCTACATTCCATAATGAGATATTTGAGGATCTAAGCAGACTTGGATGAATACCCAGGTCGCGGATCCACAGGTTGCTCCTCCAATCTTCGAAAATTCCATCCCCTGTTTCTCTGTTTCATCACAAGTTCAAAGTGGTGCGCAACAGCAATCAAACCAGGAGGTCGTTTCGTGGCCTCTCTCTTGGCACCTGCCCAGATCAGGCAAAGCACTTTCATTCACTGATCATCGTCTATGGGGGGTTTGAACCGACAACAGGATCTGTCTCGATGTCGATCGAACTCACCGTTGGGTTGGCGTCGATCAATACTTGATTAGAGCTTCGGGATTTTGGTGATTCTATGTATGATGAAATTGCAATTCGCGAAGCAACGTTATGTTCAAAATCTTCTGTAAAATAATTCTAGACATGAGGTTGTTTCGTAACCATATGTATCTTCTTTATTACTTTAGTAACGTAATTATCTCCGGCATATAGCTTAATTCGATAACCATCGTCCAGCACATCCACTTGACTCCTGGTCTGGGGAGCGAATCTCGGATGCGGTCGGATCTTCTTCGAGAAAATCACTAATTGCACCCGTTAATTTGGCCAGTTTAGTCATAAATCTTTTTACGATTTACCAATGTAGTCCTTTAGTCTAATTTTTACTGGAAATTGATGACGTAGACATCTATCCGGTGGACGCTGACATGGAATCTTTAAAATTCTTTTGTGGAAATTTTCTGATTTTTTTTTTTTGTTAAGGGCCAGCAGGATAGTAATGACGTCAGATGAAAAGGGGCCCGTGCATTTTCGTGTATCTCTCTCAAGAACGAAAATTCCATGGATTAACTAAATTTTAGTACCTTCTGTGAAAAAGAGATTAAATGGATGATTTCAGGAAAAAAGTTGTACATGGGAAAATGCGAGATAGCTTCGGAAGTATCGGGAAAAATCTCTCGATACTTTTTATACAATGAGATCGTGAAAAAAAAAAAAGGATACTACAAGCACTAGCTTTTATACGATACTCACTTTGATACCATAAATTTTTCATTCGAGTGTCGTTAAAAACATTCACTTGCGTCTTTTTTTTTTTAATTTTTTCTGTGTGTCTCGAAAGATTCATGTTCTAAATCGAGAATATATCTCAAAGGAATCTTAGATACATGCGCGATCACAATTCCGGAAATTGAAACTTTCCTTATTAGGAAATATTTCGGACACTTTATGAGGACAAAACCTGGCTATAAGTAATCCGTGAGCTCTCTTGTTCCTTTTCTAAGCTCCTGCGCTTTCAATCTCAACTGTACTGTCTCACTCGAGGCCATGGCGGAGGCAAAGAGGCGAACCCTAGGCCGCCCGTCGAACCGAGTGCAAGCTCATCGAGGACAAAGCCCCGCGCGAGGTCACATTCTCCGAGCGTCACCGGGGCATGTTCAGGATGGCGAGCGGCCACCCCGTCCTCCACCGCAGCTGCAGCCCTGCGCTCTCGACGAGCGCAAGAAGCAGTACCAAGATGCGGCCTCGAAGCTGGAAGAGGGACGCGGTCGAAGGCGGAAAGAGAGGAGGAGGTGCTGGGAATTGTTGCGACCACAGGTGGTGGGATGGGGATGCTGATGACGGCGTGGGAGCGGAAGAGTTAAGAGCATTATGCAGCTTCCCTGGAGAATTTGATGAAGAAGGCCGCTGATAAGATAGACACCAGTGTGTAAATTATGACTCAGCGTTCCTTTTTCGATCACTTAATTCTTTTGTAGAGGATTACGCACAAAGTATTGCCTCATAAAAACAGTAATTCCTATGTAGTTTTTTTCTCACGTAATTTATATGCATGGAACGACTCAAAGTCGAAACTTTAGCTTAATACTAAATAGTTATGAACAATAGAAGATCGTGAGAGATTATGTGAACGATAGAAAGATCGAAAACGAACTTGATCTATTCATCTTTGTCAATGGGAAATACAAGAAGATTGGCGGTCCTCTCCATACATAGCAAGTCAGGTTTACCCAACATTCTCTCCTAAACGTGGGGGCTAAATCTTTGGTAGACGAGGCATGATGGCGATGTGGAAATCATGTCACGCCAGCCGAGGCCGGGAAGCGGAAGTGGTGGCTAGATGAGGCAGTCAAGGACGGCATGGAGGAGGAGGAGGAGGAGGAACTGGAGCATTACGTGGCCGGCGTCGCCGGAGGCTCTGAGGAAGTCGGTCGCCGCTGCCAATGTAGTCGGAGAGTGCGGTGATTCGGGTTCCTACACCCTATTGCTGGCGACGGACATGGACATAAGTAAGCATGGGCATGGATGCTACGTTTCTCGCTGAACTGCAATATTCTTGTTAATGGGTCTAATCCGCTTTATTAGTTGAACATAATTAGGGATTTTATCAAATTCCTTTTGGTAATTTCTTCTTCTGTTCAGTTTTTGGGAGACGAGGCATGATGGCGAAGTGGAAATCATGTTGAGATTATTCTTTGTACCTTCAGTTGACAAAGATGAATCTATCAAATTCGTTTCAGTTCTTTCCTTCGTTAGTTAGACAAATCTCTCGTGATCTTTTGTTAAACCATTTAACGGGGACATTTTGAACCTTCGTTGTCACACAGTGTAACAAGTCAATCAAAAGTATGTAATTCTAAAATTTAAGTGCCACATAAGATCAGATGTAATTAGTCATTTCATTGCATCAGTAGTTATAACTGACACTTAAAACACTTTGAAAGTTTCCCAAAAAAAAAAAAAAAAAGGAAAAAAGGTCACAAAAAACCCTAAATTATATTTATTGTGACACATTTGCCCTAAACTTTTTTTTATGTCACAAAAAACCTTAAACTTTTATCCATGTAACATATTTGCCCCAAACTTATACTAGTGTGACACATTTATGCCATTTTTTTTGTGACACTAAAAATATTAAACTTATATTCATGTGACATATTAACCTCAAAATTTAGGATAAATGTGTCACAAGCATATAAGTTTGGAGTTTTTTATGTCATAAAAAAATAATTTGGAGTAAATGGATCATATTGATATAAGTTTAAGATTTTTTTATGTCATAAAAAAATGTTTTGGATAAATATGTCACACGAGTACAAATTTAAGATTTTTGACGTTTTAATCAGCATGTTTCTTTTACGGATTCGTTTCCTTTTCTTTGGTACTTTTGGGATTAGAAAATGGTAATCCGAAAACTGAAAACGAGAAGGATAGTGATGGCGATGCCGAGAATAGTTCTTCAACATCTGAGGACCATCGTAACTCATTCAACGAGTAGAAATGAGGAGTACAAATGAGGACTTGATGAGTGGCGAATCGCCATCTCCTCCGTACACATCTGTGAACAAGCCTCTAGAGTCAAATGCGGTTGTTCAGAAGTGGAAGCCGGAGATGATTCACAGATCGAGCGGAAGGACGTCGACGAAGCTGTTGGCGATGATACTGACGGCCAAGGAAGCGAGTTAAAGCCGAACAGTGCTCTTATTACAGTTTAGTTTGTCAAGGAAGAAGAAACCCGGGGAGAGTTGGAGAGCGCCAAATATCTACATCTACAGGCTCGAGTCCACAAAGGAGTCTGTGCAATGGAGACGGTGAGAGCTTGCACGTGACGAACTCAGCAGAGAAGCCGGTACTTCACTTGTTTTCGATCAACTGTCGCGTACGATTATATGACCCCTTTTTGAAACGTGCGCCTCCGGAAACGGAATTCGCTTGATAAAGCTGTCGTGCCATTGCTCCGCAGCCTGAGGTACCGGTGACTCCAAGAGCGGCGCAAAGGACTTCTGTGGATGAATTGCTGTGGATTGCTTGATGTCATAACTAGGTCCAGGACATAATTTTCAGGCTTTGGTTTTCCAAGTCACCTGGAAAATTGGTTTGATAGCTAGGCTTTGTAATGCAGCGGCATTTTACAGGTCTGTCAGGGGAGTAACTCTCCTCATTGAGGTCTGAAAATCATTCTTGTTGCCGATATGCTCCCAGACTGCGAAGTTTACCAAATCCAACCGGCAAGTACTCGGGGTCCGTTGTACGCGAGACCGAGGAGCTCCTCTCGAATCCCCTCCCTCGCTCGAAGACGCCGAGTCGCAGAAGACAGACGTTAAAATACCCGAACCAAGAAAGTTAGATGCGGCGGCTTACTTCAGCTCAGGATCCTTCCTATGCTTAGTTGCTCCAGATTGTTAGCTCCGGCGAACGCATTTTCACCGAATCCTTAAATCAACAGTATCTATGTATGCTGGCCAAAGGTAATGACAGACTCGCTGGAAAAATATACGCCTTCGGTTCTCTTTGATTCTGATCAGCAAATCCTTAGCGAGCTTGCTCTGAACTTGAATCGACAAGCTTGATTCCTTCCAATTGTACTTTGGTTTGCAGAGAGAACTGGGAATCTGTATCAGTCGAAAGATGGCGAGCTCAACAAAGATTTCTGGTAAAATATCTTCCTCCAAACAAACAGAGCCTTAGTCAAAATCAATTTTTCGTGTTACCAAGCTACCCTTCGATCATAGTAGAAATATAATAGGTCTTCAAGGAGGACCACATGCTTCATAAATAGTACACCGTTTTCATTAGTGATCGTAAGATGTTAATTGATGCAATTCAACACAGAGGCCCTTACCCCTAGACGTGGCCGGTTCCGGTTCCAAAAACAGGTGGAACCGCCGGTTCCGGTTCCTAGGCCCAATCACTCTTTTTCCTCGGGCCTCCTCCCTTTTTTTTTTTTTTTTAAACCGGATCGGAACCATGGACCTGGTCAACGGGCCGGTTCCGGGCCCGTTCCAGGCCCCGGTTCATTTTGGCCACGTCTACTTACCCCCCTTGGTGCATTCATCCTTAGTTTGGTCACGGACTCTCGTCTCCTCTTGAGCAACGACCCCAAATGGAGTTTGAACTTTGAAGTGGACGAGCAAATCAACAAAGCAATTGCTCATGAGCTAGCAAATTGGACTTTTCGTCGAATGGGAATCGCATCTTCTTTTCTTTTTAATGATCCCCCATCTAGAGTAAAAACATATAATGTTAGTAGAATCTTCTTTAATCAATCATCTTAACATAGGCTCTTTTTCCTTCTTGTAATATTCGCACCGCTTTGATGGAATTGAAGTGTTTTTTTTTTTTTTTATACCCAAAACAAAAAAATATATATCCTTTTTTTTATAATCTTTTTGCTAAATCCCCTTTAACCCTGGTTAACTATATATGTCCCAAAATAATTTTCTCTAATTCGTTCTTCTACTTAATCTCTTTCTTTGTTTTTAATTCTTTCTCTCCACCTTCTTTCTTTGATTTTACCCGTTGCAAGCTCCTTTCTTTCCTCTCCAGTCTCCACCATAGGCCCATGTAATATCACGGCTGCTCATCTTTCATCCCACGCCAGCGAGCTTCGACGAATGGAAGATAGCCACCTGCCAACGGTGGCGACGACCAGAAGTTGTTCTTCCTGAAACAGCCTAGCGAACCGAAGGTGACAGAGACCGGTGAGCGGAGGCGACGGACCACCACCACCACCACCGACCGAAGCCATGGAAACTGATAGCGTAGCCTCAGGCGAACGATTCTCTCCTGAGGTTCTGGGTTTTATGCGGCTTGCTATAGATCAGGTAACGCCTGGCGCAGCCGAATTGTATTGACTTGATGTAGTACTTGAGCTGAAGCTTGATTCCGATTCGTTCGCTGCTATAATTGCGCGGAAACTTGAAGAATTTATAGTTGAATTTGTACAGGAGACGTTGAATAAGTGTTTCTCTGCAAGTGTTGTCTGTGGATGCTTGGTAGTGCATCCATTGGTAATCGACATTGCACGCTGCTAAATCAGCAGCAATCCCTAGAAGGTATAGGTTTTCTTTCTCTCTTTTCAGAGGTGGCAATTTATTGAAAGAAGTAGGTGAAGTCTAGGTTTAAAGAAAAAACAACCAAGGCAGGGTGCAGCAACGGGAAGTTGGGTGTACATGGGGTGGTTCAGTCCCCTTTTAAAGTCAAAAACAGAGCCAATCCAGATGCTGTAGGTTGGGAGGGATGGATTTGGGGTGCTTTTTAGGTGTCTAGGAAATGTGGATGGGTAGTTTGTGCCTATCATGAAGATGTGTAGTGGGTGATAGGTTTGCGGGCATAATTTATTTGTTAGAAGCTTCGATCACTGGGATAGGACTCTGTTGCAGGTTTCATGAGGCATTTGAAGAAGAGGCAAAACCATAGAACCATAGAGGAATGAAGAAGACGCAATGAGATGGCAAGCCACCAGGAAAGGTTGCTTGACAGTCGAGTCCTTTTGCCCCCTTTTGACTTTGGCACCTAGGGAGCATTTAAACCCAAATTTTTTTGGAGCATGAGAATAATGTGAACACGGGTTGTGCCTGTGGATAACTGGTTAGGTGGCTATTTTCTTTGGCCCTGTGGCCTGTGGGTATGGAAAAAGAAAAAAATCACGAGAAACCCAGAGTTTACGTAAGTTATTCAGTAGACTAGAGACAGAATCACAAGACGCTGATTGTCAATTCCGATGTCCAAAAGCTTCACAACAGTTTTAGGGATCTCTCTTTATCCTTATATGCCATAGAATTTATGAAGGAAAATGACCCAGATGCTAAAACTCCAGGAAGCTTCTTGAATTTTTAAGTGAAACCTCATTATTGATAGAAAAGCTTCTGAGGTAACCATGATAGGACACACTAGAATGAGCAACATGTAGTTTCTCAAATTAGTTCTTTTTTTTCGATGCTTTTGTTAGAGCCATATAAGTTAAAACGTTAGGTGGGATTTGTATCTGTATTACAGGACGAGTATGTGGGTAAAATCATTGCTGGGAGGTCAATGACCAGTACATTATACAGGACCTGCAAAATCTTGATCATATAACTATGAGACATGCGTTTTTTTCCTTTAGTATCTGCATATCGATGCTGAAGTATTTCTACTGCTGGCAACGTGATGCTGATGTCCTCTTGAATTTGCCTTTATGCATGCATTAGAGAATTTCTGACTCTTATTCTCATATTTTTTTTCCTCCTAACAAGTAAAGTAATGAGACCTATTTCTTTTCTTATGTAAGGCAAAGCTTGCGTTGGACAGTCTTGAAGTTCCAGTTGGGTAAGTTACTGGTTTTAAGTAACCAGGCGCATTTCATATATGTTACTTTATTTTCTAAATGAGATGATTAGTATTATAGTCTTAATTAGTGAATGATTTCAGATTGGACTCTTTGATTGAACAGCTGTGTGATTGTTGAGGATGAGAACGTTATTGCGGCAGGAAGAAACCGGACTAACGAGACACGGAATGTATGTTTATCATTGCTTCTCCCCGCCATTATATAGATTGTGCCCAGCAACACTTTGTTATTTTTCCAAATTGATACCCTCGAATTATCCACTCGTAGTTTATTGTTGATCATTTTATGTTTCTCCCTTAATATGTATTTATTAGATAATAAAATAATATATATCTATAATCAAATCTGTTAATAAGTTGAATTTTCCATGCATGATTAGGCTGTAAGGTGTTTTGTTCCCCGTTACTCTACGTGAAATATAGCCACGGGTAACAACAACAATAATCTTGCTTTATTATACACAATGTTTTACCTTTTTCTTTTGCCATTGTGCTATGTTTGGAACCATATTACGGTCTTTATCTGCTTTTGTGAAGTTCCTAACATTGTTCTCTCAGGACGTATGTAGCTAGATATCTGGTATACTCTGTGGTCTAAAAATGCATTGTGACCATTGTATTGCCTTTTAAGATGCAAGAACCTGCTCCTTGGCCACAGTTCTTCTTACAATGGCCATTTACACAACTAATTTAAGCTTGGCTTCTGGTAGAGATCATCTCTTAACTAATAGTATAATTCTTTAATCATTTATAGTCATGAGGTGACAATACATTACTATAGATGATTTTATGGATAGTAATGAATAGTTGATGTGAAAAATGCCCTTTATTATCTTGTGGAGCTTAATAAAAAGACAAAGGCCCCTTGCTACAGGGGTATATTTAAAAATACTGTTAGGAAAGGTAGAGGTGGCTGATCCAATAAGAAGCCTCTTTGCCATGTGAGATTTTCATCAACTTCAAGTGAGCAAAACTTGTTGACTTCAAGTAGTACAAGCCTTGATCAACCTTATATCTACTCTTAGTTAGTAAATTTGAAGGAGAAATCACATTCCTCATGAAATGTATTTCCTAAATTCATGTTGAAACTACACTATGAGTAACTGTCTCTCTCACAAAGCTCCTAAGTTTGATATCCTTGCTTTGTTTTTCTCCTTGCGCTTTCATAGGCAACGAGACATGCAGAGATGGAAGCGATTGATGTTCTTCTTATACAGTGGCAGAGGACTGGATTTACGGCTGCAGAAGTTGCGGAGAAGTTTTCAGCATGCTCCCTTTATGTGACATGTGAACCCTGCATAATGTGTGCAGCGGCATTGTCAATCATTGGTATATCTGTTGATCAAACTGAAATAAAACTAAAATTTGCTCAAATTTGTTTATTTATAAATATTTGGATGACTCTTATTCTTTTGTAGGTATAAAGGAAGTATACTATGGCTGTGCAAATGATAAATTTGGAGGCTGTGGCTCAATACTGTCGTTACATTCAAGTAGCTCTGAGGCATGCATTAGGTCAGATTCTGGACTTGCTTTTGCTGGTTTTGTGTCTACATAGCTTTACTTTGAAATTATGACATATAACAATTGACAACTAGAGCTTACTGGAGGTTTCTGATCCTTACGTTGATAACGGATGGATGTGGGTTCATAGTGATTCTGTATGTTGTTGCACGTTGATTGTTGTAATGCATAACCATGAAAATAAATGGAGGTTTGTGGAACTAATTTTCCATCTTTTCTGTCCTTTCCTTCGTTTGAGTGGAAGAAAGTGGTGTTTCTGGAAGCATCAAGAAGTCAGGTTTATATTTATTCTTTCTTTTTCAGCTTTGTTTCCTTTTTCTTAAATTCTTTGTGACTTGTTAGACAGTTCCGTTTTCTTTATTTGCCCTAAAAAATTTACAGTTCTGGGAAGTGCTACAAGTTATGCTAACATCAGTTTCTTTTTTCCTTTTCCCTCTTCCCCCTGTTTCTTCATTTCTTCTTCCTGACTTTTTTTCACTCAGTGAGATTCTTTGATGGCTTTAATGTTATCATATTTAAATCGAGAAATATAGTAGCTTCAAAGAAGTATGATATTCTAACAATGAGGAAATTCATGCTTTCTGATATGTCATGGGCAATGTATTTGATAAAGAAATCTCTTTTCTCGTCTGATAGTTGCAATTGTCTCTTCTTGCATACAATTGAGCGTGTGCCTGCTAAATTGTGGTGTATGGCTTGTGTTTCCAGTAAGATTTTTCATCTGTCTGACGCTGTTATGTGCTAACATTTCACGTCTCCTAAGCTTGTTCAGAACTCATCAATTTTTCACTTTGACTTTGTCGACGTAAATGTTAAAACGTAGTGAAACATGATCTGTTTCATTGTGATTTGAGCAGTACATGAAGTTGCTAATCTAGATTACGGACATTGTTTTCAGTTCAAAGTGTTAGTTTTGAAAGAGCAAGCTCAAGTACTGGGGGAAGAAGCAAGAGATGTATCGAGGATGCATCTAAAGAAAAATTTAAAAGGGAAAAAAATAAACCTTGAAATCTCATACTTTTAGAGCTTGAAATTCATAGCTATGTACAGTGATTAATAATCTGATTATGAGTCAAAAGCATTCTGGGATGCATCTGCCTGCTTTAGGAATGTTTCCAACTTTTTTCTTGTTTCTCTTGCAGTATTGGGAATTCTGGATCAAAGGGATTCAAATGTTGTGGAGGTATAATGGCATCAGAAGCCATTTCTCTTCTGCGAGATTTTTATGAACGAGGAAACCCTAATGGTATAAATGGCGATAACCTTTTTAACTAGTCGGACTATCTCTTCGAAAGAATGTTATTATACTGCAGTTTGCACCTATTTACATTAGATAACATAAGGGAAATGGTAGTTCATTTTCAATGGACCCATAGTTACATATACATTTTAAGAGGCTTTTATGAAATAATAGAGAAATTCTACTTAGAACAAAAGTTTTCTTTATCAATCAATCAAGTTGAGCATTGTGCCTTGGCAACATCTCCTTGAAAGAACCTTCCAGAAAAATTTAACTTTTAGAGCCTATATCAACGGTCTTCCTAGCACTGATCCCCTTCCATATTGATTAAGAAGAAATGAGGAAGCCTGTTTCTGTTTCTACTTTTCATTCAATTTTCTGAACCACCTATAGAAAGAACTGTAGCTGGAGGCTTTTGGTGATTGCAGATCTTGCTGAACAACTCTCTCTCTCTCTCTCTCTCTCTCTCTCTCTCTCTTCCATATGTAAATTGTTTGCTGCAGTGAAGATATGTTGTTGTATCCTTGGTCTGGAGTATTATCTGCCAAATGGAATGTTTTGTAATGACTAAGGGCTAGTGAAATTGCAATTATAGAAGTAGTGGGTCATTGGTTGGATGAGAATTCATTCAGAAGTTTTCTCCATTAAAGATAAGGTGCTCAAGAGTGCTCATCTTGACAATGTGCGTACACTTATCCAGACTGACACTAAGTATAGTTGTTTGAGTGAGCGGTGTTCCACCTTATAATGGTTGCTATGAATAGGTGTAGAATTTGCCCTGTAAACAAAAGGTAGAGTTTCAGATGCCCAGTCTTCTTTCTTTTTTTGTTTTTGCGGGGGGGCACTAATGCCGTGCTTATCATATGTAGCTTACCTCTAGACTCGGTATACCTAGTGAGATGGCCTATTGAAATATAGGATTTCATGTCCTTGATTAAGCAAAATGACGAAGTGCATTATCTTAATAGTTGATAATCCATTGGTTAGACTCATTAGAGGGAAATATCTTCTTCCTTGATCCCTATCATGAATTTGTAAGCATATATGGTTCTTGGTCGAGCGATTGTCCAATTTGCGTTCTTCAGTTGAAAATATTTCAAGAGACTGATCGGACCGTAACCTTTTCATGCCTCTGAGATATAGCATGCTTTGGAAAGTCTTTACATACAGAAAAGATGGCCTCAAATAAATTTTCTTTGCAATAATAAAATCTAGGTGGTTGAACCTTGTTACATGAAGTATCATTTCTCCTCCTTTTTTCCCCTCCTTTTCCATCCATTTTCTATTTACGAGATCGTGGAATCTATCATTGTTTGTATAAATGTATGCTCAGTACTAACATTTGATTTTCAGCTCCAAAGCCTCACAGGTCACAGGTTACTCAGGCTTAAACTTAGATCTTCCTGCATTGATTCTTCCTGTTGAATCTTCCCATGCCTTTGCACAACTAGGTAAGACCTTTGAACTTATGATTCCTTGCTTTTCTGAACATCATGTACATCATGTAGAGATGGAATGACTATAGGTTACTTGTGCATATAACAAGTCGGCTGCATGGTGTGACCTTCCTGTATTATAGCCTGTTAGCAACGGAATGGCATGGATTAGGGCGCTGTGGCAGTATGATGCTCATGTGACTTTTGTGTGTACCTACCGCTATAAATTCCCTTGTCTGGTGGTAGTCAATTACAACGAGGCACTTTTAAGGTCTTCAAGATGGAGTTAGACAACATCCTTGCTCTCATTTCTTATTCTCGGTTTATCATGGTTGTTTTGTTCATTGTTCTTATTCCTGTAAGTCAATCTCTTTATTTGACTTTATCCTAAAAGTAAAATCTGGCAGTTCAAGGTAGTTCCCATTCTTGAAGTGAGAACTAATTGCAAAATAACTTTTGAACCATAGTTTTGCGACTCTTTGTATTCTACATATAAAGTGCAAATTTGGATTTGACGTCATTGGTTCTAGCATGGTAAGACTGCTGTTTGTCCGAAACAGTTGAGGGTAATTATTTTGTCTTAAGATCTTAAAAAGTTGCATAATCATAGTGTGTTTAGACAGCCCTTTAAGTAGAGAGATCCCTGTGAATGGTAATGACGATGATTAGCATTCTATTTGATGGTACGAAGATGTAGTTAAACATCTAGAATTCCATAGTGCCTTCAAATGATTTAGTGTACACTGACTGACAATGAATGTGCCATTTACTGAATTTCCTATTGCAGAGTTTCATCAGGGGACCTGAGAAAGGAAGCGTGATGCACGCCCGGATCAGTTTTTGCCCGAATGATCAGGTGCTTACTGAGGGTTGCAGCTGTGGTCACAAGTCCATTCAATTATTTAGCTTGATTATCAGATTGTAAGATAACTTATGGCATAGCCCTGTGTAGGCATCCCTTTTTTGTTAATGCTAATTTTTGTCATCAACCTATTCTGTAATCTAGCTTGATTTTTTTATTTTTTTGAGCTTTCGAACTTTGAGGTAATTCTAGGCGCGCTATTGATGTGTCTGAGCTTTGTAATCTTGGTCTATATCGCGTGTGATCCCTAATGGTCCATAACGCAACCGGCACCCAAGCATGCTGGGCGGTGCCGTGCCCTGCTAATGCCACATTCTCTTGGGCGTACATGTCATATTCCAAGAAACGAGACTCCAATCCTGGGTAAACAAACCTCTTCCAAGCAACCTTGGCCCCATGATTATTCTCCAACAGCTGAGATCTTCATATCAACTTCTTTGGCATAGTAAAAATTTGGCCAGTTGGGGTCTACCTGCATAACCGAGGTGTTTTACCGTCCATGTAGTCATTTCAGTTTGTAATTTCCCTGATCAAGGACCAACATTCCACATTTACTATTAGAACTATGGAAAATCATGGTGCTTAAGTATGGACCAAGATTTCAAATATGTATGAACACTTGGACTTATTTTCACTTAGGACCACATGCCACGGCGTTTTTTGGATTGTCACGATCACACAAATTTCTTTGTTTGATGATGAATTTATTATTAAGTTGTTGATTAACTTGACTGGTTAACATTAGATAATTTTCTATTAAATGTCATTAGTGAGCCTATGACAAAAGCTAACCTAATGTCTTCTGACATGAAAGACTTCAATTACAAAACGGAAAACGAAGAATAAACAGAGCAAAGCCATTTCCACGAAGCTGGTTTGCGGTCTTTAACGAAATTGGTCCATACTTTGCGTTTTTGATCGAAAATCTTGGTCCATACTTAAGCACCAGATATAACATTATTTTCTGCTGGTACACTTTTTTTGTTATTTTGAGTCAGAACGAAAATCTTCATTTCATACAATAAAAAGAGTACATAACTTCAAAATAAATATGCGAATTCAACAAAATAAGTAAAATAAAAAAAAATTTAAAAAGTAAATTAACTCGGTACTGCTTGTAAAGACAGGCTCATTCTCTAAAGATAAATTTATTGTAATATCAAAGCACGTTCAAAGATTGATCACCGAATCTCGAATTATCATCGGTGTTGGTATACTTGACCCTGCGTGTTATTATATATCTCTTTTGAGTGTTGATGTGGTAAATTATTATATAGCAAGGGAAAAAACAACTTCTCGGAGTTGGGGATGACATTTCAAGGAAGCTACCAAAGTTGACCTAGATCACGAGAATCCTCCGCCCTAGAATTGGCCGTCGGCGAGAAGATCGATCGAGTGGGGAGCGAACTTCCTGGAAAACACAGTTTCAATCCTTCAGCTAACATTCGTTGCCGATTGTCGAAACTTCATCATCCAATGGCTTCTTCGTCCAAACCCGTGAAGGTTTATCACGTGTTCCTGAGCTTCAGAGGCACGGATGTCCGCGACAATTTCCTCCGCCATCTCTACGCAGCTCTTGACCTGAAAGGAATCTACACTTATGTCGACAGCGAGGAGCTCAGGAAAGGGGAGGAAATAGGGCCGGCGCTTACGAAGGCGATCGAGAAATCGCACATGGCGGTCATCATTTTCTCCGAGGATTACGCTTCCTCATCGTGGTGTTTGGAAGAGGCGGCGAAGATCATGGAGTGCCGGGAGGAGAGAGGCCTCATGGTCTTCACGGTGTTTTACAAAGTGGAACCCAGAGAAGTGAGGACGCCAAGAGACAAGTACAGAAAAGCCATGGACAAACACGAGTCCAAGTACGGGGAGAACTCGGAGGAAGTGAAGAGATGGAAGAAAGCTCTTTCAAAAGCCAGTAACCTGTCCGGGTGGGAATTGAAGGACGGGTAAGTAGAGTGCATACATTGAAATATCATGAATCACTTGTTTTGATTAGTGTGGAGCTCTTAGGGTTCTAACTCGACTCAGTCAGAATAGGTTTCGTTAAGTTGGGTACTTATGATTTTCATTATTGGTTGGTGATTGCTCTTTACTTGCTAAGTCAAATTGCTAAGACGATGCCACAATCTTTTTCCTTTTTTTTTTTTTTTTTTGGTCAGAGATGACTCAGATCATATACAGAGAATTGTGAAGGATGTTGCCACTAGCCTTGGCCGAACACCTTTGCATGTTGCTAAGCATCCGGTCGGTATAGATTCCCGTGTGGTTAAGCTGAAATCGATGTTAAACCTTGAGTCTCAGGATGGTGTTCTCATGATGGGATTGTGGGGAAAGGGAGGCATTGGAAAAACGACTTTAGCTAAAGCCATTTACAACGATATTTTCGGTAAATTCGACAGTTCAAGCTTTCTGGCAGATGTTCGCGAAACTTCAAAAGAATGCAAGGACTTGGTTACTTTGCAGGAGAAATTATTATCCGAGATACTATTACGGAAAGAAAAATTAGTAGTGTCTAGTGTTGATGCAGGTTCTGAGCTAATACGAGAAAGACTTCAGCACAAAAAAGTTCTCCTTGTCCTTGATGATGTCGATGACTTGCGCCAGTTAAATGCTTTAGCAGGAGAAGGCAATTGGTTTGGTAATGGAAGCAGGATAATTGTTACAACGAGAGACAAACATTTGATAACTTGTCATGCAATTGATCAAGTTCATGTGTGTGAAGTTAAAGCACTGGAAGACTGTGAAGCTCGTGAGCTGCTGAGCAATCATGCTTTTTCGACACACCAAAAATTAGAAATCAGAAGGGATTTGGTGGATGGTGTTTTGAATCATGCTGGAGGCCTTCCTTTAGCACTTGAGGTGCTGGGTTCCTTCTTGTGTGGTAGAAGAGAAGATGTGTGGGAAAGTTCACTAAAGAAGCTTTCTAGGATTCCCAACAAAACCATTAATGATGTGCTCAAAATAAGTTATGATGGATTGGAGGAAAATGAGAAAGAGATTTTTCTCGACATTGCCTGCTTTTTTAAGAGGAGAGATACTGAGTACGTAAAGAAAGTTCTCAATAGTTGCGAACTTGAGGCGGTAATAGGATTAGAAATCCTCATTGAGAGGTCCTTGATAAACATTGAGCACGAGCAACTGCAAATGCATGACTTGATTCAGTCGATGGGTAAGGATATTGTGAGACTAGAATGTCGCGATGATCCTGGGAGACGCAGCAGACTATGGCTATTAGATGATGTTGTCGATGTTACGTCGAGCGATATGGTAAAACTTGCAAATACAATCAAAATTCTGCTTTTTATCTTTGACTCAAATGACTAAACGTGCATAACTTAAATAGTCTTGTATACACAGGGAGATTGTGCTGTAAAAGCCATAGTGTTGGAGCCACCTACGCCGACGGAGATATATATCGATCCCGATGCTTTTACAAAAATGAGAAAGTTGAGATTGCTCATTTTGCGCAACGTGCATAATTCATTCCAAGGTCCTATTTATCTTCCTAATGAGCTAAGATGGTTTCGATGGGCCGGATGTGCTCGCCCGATTCCAGAATTTTCCCCTGGTCGAAAGAAATTAGTGGGACTTGATATGAAGGAATGCAATATGACAGTAGTGCCAAAACAATTTAAGGTGAGCATTTACCTACATAAGCCTTTTTATTGTCTACTTCGTCTGTGTATGTAATTGCTTTTTATTGACACCAAAGGAAGTGGTGTTCCTATGTTCAAAAAACAACTTGTCTACTTTCTTCAAGATCGCAAATACTTGCGTTGGGAACATTTTTACGTCTAGCAAAATTGGCATTTGAAAAATTAAGTGAAACAACTTAATTAGAGATATCCAATGGAAACATTTTGTTGATAAAATACACAATACAATTATAAATAAATGCAGAAAGAGAAAGATATTTCAACGTTTGAGAACTTTTGAAGAAGGTTATCCAATCGTAAGAGAAAACTATATGGAGAGCATAATAAATTTCGAGATTTAATTTTTTTTTTTTAAGGTCATTGTATCATAAGAAAATTCAAATTTTGGTGTTAAAAATATATGAGAGATGAAATAGAATAACCACTTTCAGGTTCTGTCCATGGGTATAATATTCGTAAATTAAGTAATTGAGGATAATTGATGGAAGAAATAAAATAAAAATAAAACAAATTAAAACCCTTAGAAGTAGGAGGTCTTCTTAAATTTGAATAATGATATTAAGAGTTATGTATACCATGTTAAAGTGATCATGAAACTAAATTGTTAGGTAAAGCACACTTGTAAGTGTGTCACGTGGCTTAATCGTTTTATTGTATATCGTTTGTAAGGTTTCAAGGTGCTTAAAAATTTCTCGATACAATATATAATTCTCACAAAATTAGTTTATAGTAACTTTGGAAAAATTTTTTTTTTTTTGGTCAAAATAGTAACTTTGGATGAAAAGTTAATTAATGGGTTAAGAAATTTGCTCAGAAACCAGAATAGTAAGCCCTAGGTTCCTTCCACATGAAGAGTGTTGAGGCCCAAGGATGAAAATCGTTGAAAGCACAGCTTCATACAAGCACCGTCTTTTTCCCTTTCAGAATGTTTTCCAAGAGTTAGTTTCCTTGTTTTTGCAGGACTTCCAGCAATTGAAGTACCTTAATTTCAGTGAGTGCCAGTCACTATTTCAAATGCCCGACCTCTCATGTACTCCAAATCTCGAGGAATTGGATCTCCAGGATTGCAAGAACTTGGTGGAAGCCCACGATTCAATTGCGTATCACGACAAGCTACTTGTATTGAATCTAAGTGGGTGCTCTGAACTTTGTGTTTTTCCTAATGTGCTCAAGTCGAAAAATCTTGGAGTTCTCGATCTTGATGGATGCACAAAACTCGAGAAGTTCCCTGATATTCCACATAAGCTCGAAGGCTTGAAAGAACTTGGGTTACAAGGGACCGCTATTAAAGAGCTTCCAACATCAATAGAAAATCTCGTCTCTTTGGAGGGAATGCATTTGAGTAATTGCAAGAACTTGGTAAGTCTTCCCTCCAGCATTTACAAGTTACAAAACATTGAAACCTTGGCACTTGGCGGTTGCACAAATTTAATCGAGTTTCCAAAGCACGAGGATTCAGTTGATCCGCACATGAAGTTCGGACTTTCAAATTTAAGCTGGTTAGATCTTTCGGAATGTAATCTATCCGAAGTAGAGTTTCTCGAGAATCTTTCCTGTTTTTCCTCCTTGACAAATTTATTTCTATCGGAGAACGATATTACTTGCCTTCCTACGTCCATTAATAAGCGTCATCAGTTGAGACAATTGGAAGTTTCAAATTGCCGTCGATTACAAGGGATTCCCGAGCTTCCACCGTTTTTGAGCATTCTTCGGGCAGAAGGTTGCAAATCTCTGCAAAAAAATGGAGAATTCACTTTAAATCATAATTTTTTCCGTAGAACGTCGACCATGCCTCTTGGTCAGGTTAGACTCTCTCTCTCTCTCTCTCTCAAATTTCTATGTGGAATTCAGTAGGATTACTTAGCAAACTCCAGTTAAATTCTTCTATTGGGTACTAATATAACAAGCTTTGGTACTTTCTAACGGTCTCTCTTTAGAACAGAATCGTCCTTCTTCCGTTATTCTTTTCCCGGGAGGAGAGATGCCAGAGTGGGTCTTCCCTGTTGAAGATGATTTCGTGTCTTTCATGGCTTCAGCGAACTTGTATGATAAGTTCATTGGATTTGTTCTCTGCGTTGTTCTCGGTAATGATGAACAGCAAGGCGAACACTCATTTGAGGTTGTACTACATGCCAATGACAAAAGTTGGGCTTACAATGAAAAGACTTTTGATGCGTTGGATTCGGATCATATTTGGCTTCATTATCGCATGTCAGATTGGCTTCGGGGAAGAGTCGATTTTGGTCAAAATGGTGAGAGTAATGTACGATTTTTGCTTACCATGTCGAGTACAAACGTGAGAAAGTGGGGATTCCGAATAATATGCAAGCCACTAGAAGACGATTTGAAGGCCGTGCTTCAAGACAATCAGCTAATGGATCCAGCTTTACTCTATGAGATTGGGCATGAATCAACAGACTCAGAAGCTGAGAGTTCACATATGCATGAAGATAGTTCGATCGAAACAGATCTACAGAAAGACTTGCAAGACTGTCAACTGAGTACTGACAAACATAGTCAAATTGTATCAAAGAGAAATCATAAGCTTATTCTCCCCCAAGGCATGCAAACCAGCGCAATGTCGACTGCCAATTCGACTGGCCGAGGTGAGCATGGTAGTGTTGGCTTGCAGCTGTTGTTAGAATGATCGAAACTTGCCGAGGAAGCAATTCGCGGGTAAGTGAACTCGCTGATCTTGAGTACAATGCCTCTTTTTTTTTCTTGTCTTCTCGCTTCTTTTCTCAAGAAACCTTGTCATATGCAGTGGTTCCCACTTTTACTCATACTTCAACATTGAAGTATTTTATGTGCCCACTCCAAATAGTGTTGACTTTGCCAGCTACAACAATGGGAATGATCAGTCCGGTAGAGTTGGAAGCTATTGAGCAATGGCGGAGGACTGGATTTTCAGCTGCAGAAGTTGCAGAGAAGTTTTCAGAATGCTCCCTTTATGTGGCATGGGAAGCATGCATAATGTGTGCATCATCAACATCATCAGTCATTGGTACATCTGCTGATCATACTGAAATAAAACTGAACTTTCCTAAAATGTGCTTATTCATAAATGATTAGATGACTCTTAACCCTTTTCCCAGGTACAAAGCAGGTATGCTATGGCTGTGCAAATGATAAATTCAGAGCCCGTGGCTCAATACTGTCGTTGAATTCAAGTGGCTCCGTGAATCTTACCCCTGCTTCTTTATCTCTTCTTCCTCACTCTTATTCACCACAGTGAGATTCTTTGATGTCTTTAATGTTGTCATATTTAAATCGGGAAACATAGTATCTTCAAAGAAATCTGATATTTTTATGTATGATGGAACTATGCTTTCTGACATGCCATGGACGATGTACTTGATGAAGAAATCTGGTTTTTCTTGCTTATTGGTTGCGGTTGTCTCTTCTTGCAATACACGAGAGCACGAGGCTACCAAGGGCGCGCACGACAACATTTTCTGGAGCAGAAATCTGTTTGGTAACACAACTTTTGGAGCAGTAAAATAGGCTTCTTAGATACTGGAGCTAGTGGATACTAAACTAAGGCTTTCCCTCTTGCACTAATTGTCAATTCTGGGCCATCACTCTGTTCTTCTTCCTAGAGACGATTCTCAGTATTTTCTCCTGATTCAATAGCTACAATCTGTGTCATCATATTAACAAGGGTTTCTGGAATAATTTCATTCCCGAGCGTAATCCTCAAGCTTTCCATGATAGAACACCTTCCAAAACAGGCTGAACTCATGTGCTTTCCACAACATTACTGTCTTCCATTGGCGTCTGTAAATCCACCGTAGTGCTCGGAACCGGATTGGGATTTACAGAGAGGAGCAGAATGGGATGCAGGGACAGGGGTCGAGGGGAGAGGTGATGGCGGTCTGGTCGAGTCGACGAAGAAGCAAAATTCCCTAGGGACGCCATTTTAACATCCTTTTGGGTGGTTCTGGTTGAGGCATCTGAAATGAAAGAGGAAAAAAGAGATCTAGTTCTATCGTTGGCGCGAGCAGGGATTACCATCGATGCTTAATACAACAAAACTGACTGTCTCTCGTTGAAGCCCTAAACAGCAAACAATCTCAATTCTTCTCCCTGTTTCGCTCTCTTCGCCAATTTTCTCTGCTGTCGCACTCCTCCCCTCGCCAATTCCTTCATCAAAAGGGAAGCAACCAAGCTTGTACTGGACAAGAAAAAAGTGTAGCAATTTGACAGCTCAATGGTCAGGCCTAAAATGAACAAGGAACATTTATTTAGACATGGCCACGGGCCGGTTTGGGCCGGTTACGGTTTTAAAAAATTATGAACCGGATCGGAACAGGCGGTTTCAGGCCTGTTTTGAACCGAAAAAAAAAAAAATAAGGGGGGAGGGAAAGCCATTGGCTCTTCGCCCTCGGGCCACAATATGGCCGTTGCAATGCAACGATTCCACCCTTTTTTTTTTCATTCTAAATTTTTTTATAAATATCATTCCCCCTATCATTTTTTCCCACAATTCCTCTCCATTTCTCTCAATTCTTCCAAATTCTCTCAATCCGCTCAATCCCACGTCAATTTTCTAAATCGGCTTTCCGCTTAATTCTCTGACAAAAATAGCAAGTGAAAGCGGAGCTGGTGACAGGGGAAAGAGCCCAATGCAAATGGGGATAGGGGAATCCAATTATCCTCAACCTTATAATCAATATGATCCTCATGAGTTTACATATTGGGTAGACGATGATGATAATATCAACTATGTTCCCAACGTCGAGCACGACCCAACGCAAGAAAGTTCTCATCCTCCTATCGGCGTCGAAGAAACGTCAACAACAAAGGAGCCGGAACAATGGGCTCGGGAGAGTACATCCATCTTATGGCAACACTTCGACAAGGTACATGTAAGCGGAGACAAGTACAAGATAAACTGTAAATATTGTCCAAAATCATACAATTTTAATAAAGGACATGGCTATGGAACATACCGTCGACATCCGACGTAAAAACATGCAACGCAAGCATGGATCGACACCGAGCAACAACAAATTTTCGGGTACGACAATCCTAACATTTCTCCTTCATTTCGTTATAGTAATGAACTTTATAAAGAAACATTAGCTCAATATGTTGCCATTGAACATTTACCATTTACTATTGGTGAAAATTTTGATTTGAATTTTTTTATAAACACTGCATGTACTCCGCAAGCAAAACCTGTTCCGAGAACTACTCTTAAAAGCGAACTTTTTAGGGTTTATAAAAAACAAAAAAGGCTTTGCAAAACTTTTTAAAGGATTTCAATGGACGTGTGCATATAGGTAGCGACATTTAGAGCGATCATTGGCAAATTCATTCTTATATGGGTATCACATGTCATTGGATAGATGACGATTGGAATATTCAAAAAAAATATTTGTATTTCGAGTGTTTGATGAAAGGCATTCGGTCAATAATATTTATAGAATAATTATGAAGTTTTATAAGAATATAATTTGATTAATAAAGTTTTTTCGATAGGTTTTGATAATGCCGCGTCAAATACCGCTTCCATTCCCGATTTAGAAAATATTTGTAAACCCTCTTTTGACGGAAAATTTTCTCACATTAGATGTGCTTGTCATGTTTTAAATTTATGTGTACAAGATAGTTTACGAACTCTTGAAGCTTTTCTCACCCCAATAAAGAGAGCAATTAAATTTTTTTGGATTCTTCCCCCAAGTTATGAAAGAATGGAGTAGATTTTGTAAATCACATGGACAAAAACCAAAATGATTTCCAAAAGATATTCCGACTCGTTGGAATTTTACTTACGAGTTATTTTATCAATCTTTTGCTTATAAAGATTTATTATGTTGGTTTATTTATGATAATGTTTTCGAAATTAGTTTACTTCAACAAGATTGGGTTGTTTGCAAAACAAAAAAAGAAGAAGATTTTTTTAAAGGTTTTAATGATGCAACTTATACTTTATCTGGTGTTTATTATTCTACTACAAATTTATTTTTAATAGAATGTGTTAACATTGCTGGTGTTTTTGTGAATATGAAAAAGATGCTCAATTAGCTCCGACTATTACAGCAATGAAAGCAAAATAATTGCATTATTATGCATGCATTCCTCTTGTTTATTTGGTTGCTATTGTTTTCGATCGACGTACTAAATTAGATAGTTTGTATGATTATCTGAAGGATTATTATTATGATTGTTTATATTTAATGAAATAGTAGATATTAAAACTATACAAGTAGAGGTTAAAGACGCTATAGTAGCATTATATAATGAATTTTGTAGTATATATGATTTAGGTGACAGTGCATCTTCTCAACCCAGTGCCCCACAAAGGGAGGAGAGTTGTAAACTTAGTGAAGAGTACAATCTGCTCATTAGTAGGCAAAAAAGACGAAAAGAAGCAACATGTAATATTTTCGAATTAGAAAACTATTTAACCATTGTTTTTGAGTTCCGTGATTCCGAACACAACACAGATTTCAAAATTCTGGAGTGATGGAAGAATCATTCAACTCGATTCCTAGTCCTCGCTCTCATCGCAAGACAGATATTAGCAAATCATTTTTCAACGGTTGTAGTTGAACAAGCATTTAGCGCTGGAGGATTAATTTTGGACGACCACCGTTCAAGATTAAATCTGGATCTTGTAGAGGCTCAAGCTTGTATCCATGATTGAACAAAGGCTAAATTTGGACAAAAAGAGCTGGATCGAGACTACGAATTCTTCAATAATGATAGTAGAGATATCATCGCCACGGGTACCACAACTGGTAGCGATGATTGACGATAAGGTGAATTGGAGTTATCAAAGGTGAAAGAACTACATGGTTTTGATTCTTCTATCCCAAAAAAATATGTAGGGGCTTAATGATAATTCATTAATGTCAAGCTCATTCCCTCTCCCTTTTTTTCCCTCCAAATTTGATTACAATGTACAATTTGATTATAATTTATAATTGATAATTTATTTTTTTTTATTTCATAATTTATTATTTAAAATTAAATTTTAAATTCGGAACCGGAACCGGTTCTTGAACCGGCGGTTCTGAACCGGAACCGGGACCACTCCGACAAGGGCCGGTTCCGGTTCCATCTAGGCCACGAACCGAAACCGGCGGTTCACGGCCCGTGGCCACGGCTACATTTATTTGTACCTGGAGGAGACTAGAGACTCTGCACCCGCTTCCGGTTTGGATTATTCTTCGGATGGGTTCAGGTTCAACCCTTGGCCCGGTCGCGTACAGATTCTCGGCAAGCGAAAAGCTGCGAACGGTTATCCTCCTCCTCCTCCAATTTCTTGATCGAAGTCGAGCTAAAACACAAGCGTTTCACAAACTCCCGCCACAAATTCAGACGTTCAGTAAAAAACCCATTTCCTGAAAACTTCGTCCGTTACTAAATGTGGAATAAAAAAGCAATCTTTAAGCGGACGGGCAACCTACCTGGGTATAGTCGAACTCGTCGGCGTCGGGCTTCCGCATCCGCTCAGGGTGAAATTAGAAAAGGAAAATAAATAAGAAATAGAATATTTCCCACAAAAAAAAAAAACAGAAAAAGAAATTTATTTCAAGAAAGCTCCGATCCCCGCCCTGTTCTTGCATGCACATTACCTAGTTCAAGATCTCTGCTCCCTTCTTCGTCTTCATCACTCTCTCTCTCTCTCAAAGAAACGAAAAACCAGATCTGTTTGTTGTCTGGGGACTTGCCAGAGAAAGAAAGAAGCAAAAAAGTGAAGACCAGAGTCGAGAGACCATCCCATCGCCCGTCACCCACGATGGAGGCGGCAAAGAGAGCGCCCAAGCGCCGGCGGGTCGAGTGCAGGCTCATCGAGAAGGAGAGCGCGCGCGAGGTCACTTTCTCCAAGCGCCACCAGGGCCTCTTCCGCAAGGCGGCCGAGCTCTCCCTCCTCTGCGGCGCCGACGTCGCCGTCATCACCTACTCGCCCCACGGCAACCCCTTCGCCTTCGCCCACCCGTCCACTCCGGACGCCCTCGTCGACCGCTACCTCTCGGGCGACGTGACCAGAGACGACGACGACGCCGCCGTCGGGGAAGCCGCTGCGCACAGGAAGCGGTACGAGGATTCCGTCGCGAAGCTCGAGGAGGCCAAGAGAGAGGCGGCGAGGACCGCGGCCGAGGCCGGGAAGCGGAAGTGGTGGCTGGACGACGCGGTCGTGGACGGCATGGAGGAGGAGGAGCTGGAGCATTACGTGGCGTCGCTGGAGGCTTTGCAGAAGTTGATCGCCGATAGAGTCGGAGAGTGCGGTGATTCGGGTTTCTACACCCGATTGCTGGCGACGGACATGGACATAAGCATGGACATGGATGCTGCCCTTCTGGCTGAACTGATACATTCTTGTTAATATGGGTCTAATCCGCTTTATTAGTTGAACATAATTAGGGATTTTATCAAATTCCTTTTGTTAATTTCTTCTTCTGTTTGGTTTTGCAAGCCTTATTGGCTTTCAACTTAGGGTTCGAGTTTTCGGGAGACGACGCACGATTGCCAAGTAAAAATCATGTCCGAGTTATGTTCTTGTCTTTCCTGTTGACAAGTATGACTAGACGAAGTTCGTTTTCGTTCTTTCGTTTTTTGCCAAGTGATCTTTCACGATCTTTTCTTTTATTTTTTGTGACGTCATTAGTATTGGATTAAAGTTTCGATTTTGAGTTGTTTCGTATATTTAAAATAAAAAGATAAAAAAAAAATACATATTGGTAAAGTTACTGTTTATGAGACATAGATTATACGTACAATTTTTCCCGTTTATGTCTGACTGCGCGATGACATTAGGAGTACAAATTGATATCTACCTAAACAGTGTTCTCTAGTTGAATTTTGGATGATGGAAATTGGAATTGACATTGTAACTCGGTTATGTGACGTGAGAAAAAAGGAAAGAGAAGTAGCAAGAAGCAGTTTTGAGGACCAAAATTGGATGGGATTCACAGAAGAGCTTGCATCATTTTTTACCCGGACGTCAGGATATATTGGTGAATCACCCACTAGTTTCCTCAGTTTTGTTTGTCTACTAGGACGAACTGCAAACGAATCATCTCAACCATGAGCAATTTGCTATTTTTCTCGTGACAAATCGAGAATTCCAAACAGTAACTTTCTCAATGTATATTCCTTAAAAATTGATTTAATGAAAAATGTTATAAGAATGAGGGTTGGCATCGCAAAGATCGGATTTGGGTCGGATTTGAACAAATGCTGCCCAAACACCAATTTTCCCCCCTAAACCAGCATGCAGAATTCAAACGAATGCGGAGGCACAATGTGCACCATATCGACACAACATATCGATAATTATGTACTTCAGCCTCTACACTGTTCAGATAATTAGCATATCCTCTTGTAACGACAATACTCGAGCCGAGCCAAATACATCTTCTTGGAAGCAAGAACTACCAAATATGCTTGCTGTGCGCCTTCTGGTAAAATCAGTTCAGCCTCCCTTATTCCGGAGCAGGAATACTGTTAATAAGTCGGTATTTATGCTGCCGCCGCCTCATAATTGTTGCTTTGAATTAGACACATGATTCTCTCTGTGTGTAAGACACAAACCTTAATCACCTACATAAGACAACCCACATACTCGGCACGAGGATATTTTCTCTGCAGCTGTGGCCACTGCACGAAAAACTGATCAGCTACTCGTAATTTGTAGAGAAGCAATCCACTTAGAGACAGTCTTTTCACTCTAGCTATGCTCTCCATGTAAAATATAGATGACCATCTGATTCCCAGAACCTGCCACAGTTTCCATAGCTGTCTTTCAGTGTCTAATGACAAACAGATCAATACATGAATCCTCCACAATTCGGAAAAAGAAACCACCGACAGAGTGGAATTTCAAACCTTGAATAAGAAGGCAATTGCACAGAGTGGAATGCACGTCCCGGGGCCATTACAGAGGATCTGCACTTCCAAGGGGATCGTTATCCATCAAGTACGCAAAGCAAATTTATAACTAACTAAAACAAGAAGAAAATTATAGGAAGACATTACCACTTCTGGTCTGAGTTGAATCATGAGGTATAGTGCATGAGTTGTGGCAACTAAAGTCGTCCAAACAGAGGTTACATATGATTGACCGACTTCTCTGCTCCGGTATATCTGCAAATACTTTGCAGTTTTCCCTACCTTGACCCCAGCCTACACATGCAGGAGATTTCTCAGTAAATACTGTGGTATGTAACAAATGTCAGCTGCAATCAACAAAAGATAGAATGAGCGAATGACATGGCTCCGGCTGAGCCAGCAACAGACGACTGCTCTAATGGGAGCCACATGCTTTTCTTCATTTAGGATCACATGCTTGTTCTGTACGTATGTGTGTGTGCATATCACTGTGTGTGTTCTGTCCAACTAAACTAGTGATAACTGAAATTGACGCCCCAAATTTATGAAAAACATATGAACCCACGGAGGATTAAATCCTGCAAAAAGAAAGTATTCTTCGAGTTTGTGTTAAGCAATAATGAGTCATCACGGGAAGACGATGACACTAAGCCACAAATGCTATAGACTATGCACATACAATAGCACAATATGGAAGATGAAATCTCAAAAGTTTGTTCTAGTTTCTTATTCAAGCGGAACTGGATTTAGCACTATCCAACTAGGAAGTCGACCACAATTATTTCTTTTATTTTGTCCATTAATCAATCTTTGCCTTACTACTTCCCACAAAAGATGATTGGATTCTAGCACAGCCACGCAAATAATCACTTCGGTATAATTTCTTCAGATTGAACCCAAATAGTTAGTCAGTATGGATTGTTTCAATGCAAGGTTGCCTCGCTCTTGAAACTAGGTTTCTATAGGAGCGTGTTATTACAAGAGTGGAAAGTCGTCAACAGGCAACAAAGTTAGCCGTTACCATAAAACAGAAAATCTTTAGCAACAAGGTGTCCAAAAACTTTGGTTGCAATGTACTATTTTATGTCTGTTGTGTGGCCACAGTTGAGTGATTTGATATATTAAGTCTTATTCCTTTTTCGTACAAACACGCATCTGCAGTCAACCGACTAGCATGCCACTTGCTTCACAAAAGACCCTCTTCCAGTGCTTTTTGCACAAATATGTGAAACATGGAATCTGATAGGTAGGGCTCTAACACCATCACCATCTCCTAGCAAAGATTTATCATTAACGGTATCAAACTATGTGCTGGTAATCTCATGTTTCTAATGCACATCACAAAATTTAATCAGCAAACAAGTATGGCAACCAGGACCCTGAAATAAAAAAACTACTTCCCTAGAAATAGCTAAAAGATTCAATTCACCTTATTGCCCACTGATTTTTTCCCCAACTCGAGCTTCCCCAATGATTTAGTGACTCTTGTATATGGTTACCCCTCCATGAAGGAAACTGACTAAATTAGCTCCTTTATCCCAACGGCCTCGTATAGCTATAGTTAAGTCTATTTCAAGTAATTAAAACTACCAAAAGTTGACTCTAAAACAAGTGAAGGGTCTCCGATAGGACTGCTATTTTTCAAATCTGCAGCTGGAATTGGTTTCCACTCTCCTCAACGAGCTCATCCTCCCCCGCCTACAAATGAGCTCAATCTACATTCCTATTCCATAAACAAGAATGTCTCGGCACAATCAAAAACTCAAATTGAATGTGAATCCTTATACGCAAAATGTTTTGAAGCATCTTTTGAACGAACAATGGAGTTTAAAAGTTTGATAAGAACAATAACAGCAATTATAAAGAAGTATCACAAGCAGAAAGCAGGAAATGCAGCTGCCATATCCTTATAGATAGCTATAAGCGCTTTACCGCGTCACTCATAGAGTCCTCCATCAAGCGAGCTTTTTGGAGACTCATATTGTCAGTGGCAGCCGCGATGTAGAATCTAGGTGCAAACCTATCTTTCTCCAACACAGACAAGAGATTCAACATCTCGGCAGTGTGACCCCCTGCAAAAATCGATGCATAGACATAGTATAACCACAATTTTTTCACAGAGAATGAAATCCAGAAAGAAGCTAAAAAGTAAACCATTTACTTAGCTAACCTGAGCCTAAAACAATGAGGGTACTATAGCTTCTCTGAGATTTCCCATGGAGCAGTTTGCCACTCCGATGTACAACATATAGAAACCGGATCGATATCAGAAGAACAAGAGCAGTAAGAGCAGCTACAACATAGCCGAGAGCCATGATCTGCATAGGAAATGGCATGTGCTTCCTTTTGCTAATTCAAGATTGAAACTTTATTTCCAATGAGTGCCCTTATGATTAACCTGCAGGATCATAGCTCAGTTGAATCAACAAAATCAGAACGGAGAACGTCAAATATTTGAGCCCTACACATGAAAACCAGAAATAACAGGAGTAATGTAAAGCAACACAATTACAACTCATTCTGCGAGAGAGAACGAAATCCTCTTAAATCATCAATGAAGACCGAAAATTTGCCGGATGACCGAACTGACACTTTTTAAGTTCTGGAATGATTAAGAGCATCAAACACGGATATTCAGCTCAAAAAGCATCAGAAATTCATCAAGGCGCGTACAACTTGGAGATTTCGAAGTAATCGCGAGTGAGGATGCTGTAGCCGGCTATGTAGCACGGACACTCCTCCGGGGTCAACGCGTGTCCGAATTTCGACACGCAGTCAACGCGTGCCCGGAGGGGGATCTGGTGGAGATCGGAGGAGGAGACGAACTGGAGGAGCACATGGTAGTGGAGGACGTTGGCGAGGGGGGGAGAGGCGGCACGTGATGTCGGAGGAGGCGAGGTAGGTTGCGAGGTCGGCGACGGCCAGATCCCGCCGCGAGAAAAGAAGTGAATTTGCCGAGACAAAATCGGCGAGAAATTCCAGGGAGAGGAATCGAAATCGAAATGGGCTGGAGGATGGGTTCGATCGTTACCTGAGATTTGGTTTTGTCGGTCGTACTGGCTCATCTTCAATCGACAACGTCGACTGAGATCCAGCTCTGAAGAAGTCTGTGGAGGGAGGGGAAGAGAGAGATGATGGAGATTATAGAGAGAGAAAGCGAGGAAGACGATAGGATTGTGGCTTAAAGTTAAAAAGGGTGCAAACTGCAAGACACGTCCCGTCACGTGAGCTGCAATCCCTTCCGGCTATTGCCACACAAGGTCTGCGCAAGAAACAAAACAATCGCGGAAGATTTTAAACTGCTGAAGAACATCAGATCCCCCATCAGACGCTGCATAGATCTTTAAAGCCCAAAAGCAGACTTTGCACTTGGGTTTTGGTTTAGAATCTAGTGCCCCAGGATACGAAACGATTCTGATAAATTACGACAAAATAGAGATGCCCACTCGAACCAGAGTTCATAAAAGCGTGCAGAAATGGCAACTCAAGAGCTTCAATACGCAAACAGCAGCAATCAAAATCGACCCCAAAGAGAGAAGAACACTACTTTGGATTGTTCCTCGCTGTACCATGAGATAGAAAAATACACGAGGGATATGTCCAAATTCAGAAGAAGCGAGAGGACAGAAAGGCGCGAGCTGAATCGACGAATCGAAGATGAACAAGACTAGTAGTCATGAACCTATCCCGTGAATTGAAATCGCCCATTAGGGAGAGGAACGTACGAGTGAAAGCCAGTTGGAGAACAGGCACCGGGTCCCTACAGATGCCGATCTGCAACGCCGCCGCCGTCGTCCAGTCCAGCGGAGGAGCGGAGGAGGTGCCTATGGCCAGCGTCGAGTCAGCGGTGAGCGAAGCAGAGATAATTTTATAAAGAGCGAGAATAATTCACGGGCTTCTTTCCCTATTTCAAGTTTTTTTTTTTTTTTTTGGTCATACCCTATTTCAAGTTTAATAAACTGCAATAAACAACTCGATTTCCAATGAGAAACGAAAATAAAAGAAACGTGAAAAATGCATGTTTCGAACAAGTCGTAGATTTGTTTTTCCTTAAATTTTTCGTGAGTTCATTAAAACTATATCACCGGTCTTAGTTAGTTAAATTTTGGTTTGTTTAAGGAAACTATATAGCTAGGACAAAGATTTGTATCATTCAAGAAGTTTTGCTTATGGGAATAAATTACACCCTTTATTTCATTCTTAGTTAACTAGAACACTACGCCGTTTTTTTTTATATATTACGAAATTACGTTTAAGAGCAAATTGTATCCGTTGAGAAAATATATGATGTGATTTCTTTCAGTGAATTCATTTTTGGAAATTTAAACTCAATAATAAAATTTTTGAAGATGATAAATCGGTAAGATAATAGTCATTCATCGAATGTGGACGACATGGCAAAACCATATCATGAGGCATGCCACGAGGTAATCCCAAAAGCAAAGTACAGTCACGACGGAACGAACACAGAAATTTTAAGTTCTTTGAACTTTAAAAGTAAACGGATGAAAAATTTCATCTAATCTGTGTTCATGTGTCGAACACGTGTCGGTGTCTGACAAGCGTCGGATACGGCCGAACACTCGGTCAACAACTCGTACATATGTGTCTGAGTTTCGACATGCAGTCAACAGAACGGACAAGTGAGGAACGGGGAATAGCTACTGGGCACGTTACTCCCAAATCAAGAATCCTACCGTTGCTGCATAGTGCATCATTCATCGAATACGACCATCAAACAAGGCTGTCATTCATCAAGTCTTCCTAGAAATCAAAAAGTTTACCATAGAAGTCGAGGCGAGCTGAGGAGGCGGCTTGAGACGAAGCCGGCGGCCGCGAGGCTGCGAGCGGCGACGCGTTGAGGGGAGGCGACAGACGACGCAAGACAGAGCGCGAAGGCTGCGAAGAGAGGATGCGAACAGACTCGAGAGCAGGGGCGGAGGAGAGATCCAAAATTAGGGTTGGGTCTTTCTCATTTTGACTTTTTTGCCCTTAAAAAAATTATAATTTGCCGACCTTACCCCTTAAGAACTTTTGGCTTCGAGGATCTCATTCTTTGTTGGCTTCTGACTTCATTTTTTTTTTTTTAATCAGAGGCTTCTGACTTGGATAGTTGGTAGTAACATCGTTTCCTATGCTCTGAGTTTGATTTCAGTTTGATAGATGAGGATTGTTTTTTTTTTTTCAATCATTCTAGGGCTCTTTTTATCTATTTATTTATTTGTAAAAATAATAATTTATCATGTATATATGAAAAAATTATACATTTAATATACAACGTGTCCAAACGTGTAGAAATTTTTTATTTTTTGAGCAATCACATATCGACATGCCGTGTCGTGTCGATACTACATAGGTGCTGGATAGTTATGGCTTAAGCTGATAAATTTCTGCGGCCGTTGCGAGATTTACCTGCCTCTTCCACCATCTTTAATTTAAAAAAACAAAAAGGTAAAATGGAAAATCTACATCACGTTGATCCCGTACTGGTATTTACTACAAAATTTAAAAGTAATATAATTTGACATATAATACAAACGTGAAAAATCTACAGAAGTAACGATCAAAATTTTGATGATTATGTAAGTGTGAAACAAGGATGATGATTCCTGTGTACTATCATATCTGTGTTTTTCACCTTTCCCCCCTCCCCGTCTTTTTCGCAGTAATTATCATGTTTGGTCATTTGAATTTACTTAGTGCCGTTTCATGTGAACGACCCAAACATTTTAGGGTCTATATGGTAATACTCCCCGAAAAATATTTCTGTTCCAAAAGTGTTTCCGAAACACTTTCTGAACTGAAAAGCGTATGGTTGAAAAATGTTCCAAAAGTGTTTTGGGGAACACTTTTGAAAAAGAAATATTTTTGAAGCCAAAAAAAGAAACAAAAAAAAATTATTTCTGAGTTTTGGAACACTTTTTAGAAACAACTCGAGGGCAAGCTCGTGCAAGCCGTTTTGGCCTCTGGCCGCCGCCACCCCGATTGTAGGTCGCTTTTTGGTGATTGTAGATCCTTCCTTTTGGTGAAAATTTTTTTTTTTATACTAACCAAATGCATTTTTGTTCCCCAAAATCGTAATCGGGAATAGAAACACAAAAAAATATTTCTATTTCAAATATGCTCTCAGGAACTGAAACGTTACCATACGCAGCCTTTATGTCTTTAAAACCCTTTTTTCTCATATGAAAATTGGTGAGGACTAGCTAGTTCATGATATTTTTAAGGTAAGTGTAACATGTATCATGTCGGGTTTTATTTAGTTCAAGTAACGATTCGATTTCTCTCCGTAGGTATATGTTGATTTTTTGTTTGTCGAAGTAGGTCTTTATCTGTATATACTGAGTTTTTCTTTTTCTTTTTTTTTTTTTGGTGGAAGTATGTATTGAGTTTGAATAGTTTAAATTATCCCACGGGCTATTTCTTTCTCCCCTTTATTGACGTCATTGGTTTATTTCTTTAAATATAGAACCCAGTCGTTCTCTCCAACAACTAAAACGGGTGGCCCCTGTCCGCCCGTCACTCACCGAAAGCAACGGCGTCGTCACGGTAGCCCTGCCCTATTCAACAAATAATTAGCTTCGTCCGTATACCGATTAGCAAATTTAACCCTAATTTCCCAAATTAGGCTAATCTTTCTAAGGCAGTGGTGTGGAAAAGAACCGGGAGTCACCCAAACCGAAGCGAACTGGCCAGTAACCTTGAGGAAGGGTCCGGTTCCCAGTTCCTATAAATGGGAACCGGTGAGTACTAGCCCGGTCCCGAGTTTCAGGGTGGAACCGCTCACACGGATTGCCCGAACCAAACTGGATATATACTTATCCTTTTTGTTGTTGAATGTGCTGATATCACAAGGTTATTGCATGCTAATGAGTCATTAGTGTCGGCTTATGTTTCGGTCTTGTTTTCCATTTTGAAGGAGCTTGCCTCTGTTGTGCAGATTATATGGAAGGAAAGAAAACTGGAATCACTGGAGTCTTGAGTTTGCCTCTTTATTCGGGAATATTTTGCTCTCTTGTGCAGATTGTATGGCAGTAAAGAAATTGATGATTGCAATATGAGCGTGTCGATTATGCAGGTGTAAATAAATTTCACGAGGATAATTACTTGGGATTTCTTGTATTTAGTTTAATTTGTGAGGGAAGCCAAAGTGTTTACAAGATAAGAGTTCTATCTATACTCTCTTAAGTTTTCAATCACGTACCTGTCACATGGGCATTCTAATTGATCAAGCAACATATTCGAGGAAATAAGCAAATTGCGACTATCCGAGGGTATTCTTTACTATTGATGCTCGGTAGGATCGCTCCATGGATCTACCCGAGAACCCCGGTTTGGTGCTCGAATGGATCCATGAAATCAGCGGGCGATTCCCGTACTCATTTTGCAAAACGGACCTTTGGTAGCGAGCGGTTCTCGATTCCGGGCAGCGAGCAAATGGGCAATTTTCATATCAAGGACGGTAGACCAGTAATAAAATTTGGCAGGACACAAAAGGGTCACATTATTCTCGGCTCTCCATTAGGTAATTTGCATGAATTTACACGAGATGAGGACACATTAAAAAAAAAAAATCGTCACAAAATCCCTCTCGTCTGCATAAGACCCTCGCTCACTTTCCGGGGACAAAGTTGGTGGCGTAGGCCCAAGCGTTGTTGTTCACCGGGTCGGCGAGGTGGTCGGCGAGGTTCTCCAACGGCCCCTTTCCGGTCACGATGGCCTGCACGTAGAACCCGAACATGGAGAACATGGCCAGCCTCCCGTTCTTGATCTCCTTCACCTTGAGCTCCGCGAAGGCCTCGGGGTCGTCCGCGAGGCCCAGCGGGTCGAAGCTCCCCCCGGGGTAGAGCGGGTCGGTGACCTCGCCGAGGGGCCCGCCGGCGACGCGGTAGCCCTCGATGGCCCCCATCAGGATGACCTGGCAGGCCCAGATGGCGAGGATGCTCTGGGCGTGGATCAGGCTGGGGTTGCCCAGGTAGTTGAGGCCGCCCTCGCTGAAGATCTGCGCCCCGGCCTTGAACCAGATGGCCTCGCCGAACTGGACGCCGTTGCGGGCCAGGAGCTCCGGGAAGACGCACCCGAGGGCCCCGAGCATGGCCCACCTGGCGTGGATCACCTCGAGCTCGCGGTTCTTGGCGAAGGTCTCAGGGTCGGCCGAGAGCCCGGCGGTGTCCCAGCCGTAGTCGCCGGGGAACTCGCCGGTGAGGTAGGAGGGGGGGTCGCCGGAGAAAGGGCCGAGGTACTTGACGCGGTCAGGGCCGTACCACGGGCTCCCGGACGGGCCGGGCCTGAAGGTCTTCCTCATGGAGACCCTCCCGTTGCCGAAGAGCTCGGGGGCCGACGGGGAGAGCTTCACGGCCCGGCCGGCGAGGGAAGGGGAGGAGAGAGCCATGGTGGAGGCTGCCATTGTCGCTTCGAATGCAAGGACTTTGGTGAAGTAAGGAAGGCGAGAATGATATGAATTTGGTTAAGTTTGGTGGAATATAAATACAGGGGCTGGAGTGATACGAGCCTTATCTTGTGATATCTCTATCTCGCATTTGATTGGGTGTCGAAGATTCCATCCTTGGCTTTGCTATGTATCCCACGTGGCTCGCCCTACTCCACCAGTTCGTGCAGTTGATGTCGGCTTTGATAGATTTTTTCAAGTCTCTTCGATGACTCCACGTGATGTTAGGAAAATTAAAAAAAATTATAAATCTATTATAATTCTATCAATCCAATTTTTAAATTTTTTTTCATCAATTTTATCTTAAATCTTCTGCATTTACGTCATTTTAGTTCATTTGATCAATTTTGATCGAAAAGCACTAACATGGAATCGGTCATCCTAAGTGGCGCGGCTAACAAAAATGTGGAATTTTTTTTTTTTTAGTTTTCTGTGTTGTTTTTTTTTTGTTAAAATTAAAATATTTTAAATATTGATCATGTCAAGACTGGCCGCACCATATAGAATGGATGATGTCTATATCAATAATTTCCGATGAAAATTAACAGGATGGACTCAATTGGCATATAAGATTTAAGACTTAATTGATCAAAAAAATATACGATTAAATTGTCAAAAAAATATATTGTGATGTTGTGATTGATTGGTCTGAAGTTGTGCTAAGACCCTTTATAGAGGCCTTGTAGCTCATCATTATCCATCCGTCATATACTTGTTTGGAGCCTTTCCTTCACTCTCGACGTGGCTGCTGCATAGTGGATGTGTTCTTGGAAAGATTAATCTCCTTAAAATTTATCAGTTCACGGGTAGCAACTCCAGCATGACAACATGTCGGAAATCATCGCGCACAAATCCAGCATGTCAATTCATGCTAATTTCAAGTTAAGTTGTGTTGTGTCATATGACACGAAAACGTTTATGCTTTGTTTTCATTTCATGTCGGAAATCATCGCGCACAAATCCGCTCGTGGAAAAGTCGATGCATCTCTTGGCTATGCATTTTTGTAGTTCATTTTAAAGCAGCCAATTGCAACAGAGAAAGACAATCTCATCCAGCTGATTTGTACACATTTTGCATTCTCTTCTAAAAACAGACTGAGATTGAAAAAATGGTGCTAGAAATTGTAAGATTTCCCTAACCGATTAAGCTTAGTCATCGAAAGAGTCTTCACTTTTTAATGAGATTAATGCCACGTAAGAGACATAAACTAATGAAAAGACACATTAGTAATTCTCGTTAGGTTAATCAAAAAGAATCCGATGTACTAATTTGATAACTTAATTGTACTTTTTAGGAATTTAAGATCTAATCTTACTTTCACAATGAAATTTAAGTCTTTCGATGCACTTATTTCACTAATAACGGATGCAAAGCTTATCTTCCTATTTCAGGATCGGACCAAGTCCTCGGACAGGACAATGAGATAGGGCTATCCAACAACACGTGGTGTCCTCCAATGTCAGCATAGGTGGGAGATTCTTGGTGAGATGATAGTGGCTGTGAGGTTGCCAAGTGGACCCAGAAAATGCGAATCCAAGGTTAAAGACCTTTGAGATATAACAATCCTCTTTTCAAATGTTATCATATTAAACTAACAATATCTTTTATTTTTATAAGATCATAGGTTTATTTTTTTTCCAAATATATTAGTTATTACTTATGTTATAAGTATTCTGTCGATGGTCGAATGTGTGAATTAATAATTTTATCATATAACTAACGTACTACAATTTGAAAATTTGAATCTTTTCAGATTAGTGAGCAACCTTTCTAAAAGAAATGTAAGTGCTGGAACGTTTTTTGTTCATATATGTGTACATAATCTTCTAGTTATGTCAAAAAAATTCATTATCTTAACAAAAGTTTTCATTTTTATCAGCAGTAGTATGTTCTATTTATATCTTAGTTTCCTCGCATGCGCTCCATGCATCTTATTGGGCATAAAGGTGGATGGTTTCTTTTAGGGAAAATAACACAAATAGTTTTTGAACTTTGACTCCATATATAATATGGTCCCTAAACTTTTAATTTGTTCAATGTAGTTCTTGAACCTTAACCCAATGTGTAATTTGGTCCCTAAACTTTTGACTTATTCAATATAGCCCTTGAATTTTTAGTAAATGTTCAATTTAGTCCCTGGACTTATGAAAATATTCATTATTGTCCCTAATCTTAAATTAATGGAAGAACTACATTAAATATTTTCATATAGTTCGGGGACTATAATGAACATGTAGCAAAAGTCTAAGGATCACATTGAACAAACTAAAAGTTCAAGGATCATATTGAACATTAGGCTAAAGTTCAAGGATCATATTGAACAAATTTAAAATTCAAGGACTATAATGCACATTAGGTCAAAGTTTAGGGACTATTTGTGTCATTATCCCTTTCTTTTACACTAAAATAGGGATGGAAATACAAATTTCAAAGGTCAATTATGCGAAGCATACCTATTGGAAATTTGTTAGGTAAATATTCATGAATATTGGAATTTTTGGTAATTTTTTTTTTCAATATTCAATGTTGAGAATAACATATTTTTGTTAGGGAAATGTTTTCATACTGTTAGGGATGGTACAATTTTAACCGTAAATTCACACATCATCACCGTATGTTTTGCATAACGCATTCATCGATTGAGAGATCGCGTGATCAGAAATAATTAACCGACTACCGGGTTAGCGGCTTCTTTTTTTTGTTATTTAAAGTGGATACCAAACTTGAACGTTGGCTTCATCCATGTGTAGATACAAATATTTCACACTAAGGCGATTTTGTAAAATCATTTAAATTATTAATGTTTTTTACACAAGAAACGCTTGGGCCTTTATATTAGTATGGACTAAAGTTTACTCCTTTTTTCATATTATCATTGGACAAAAAACTCGCATTAAAAAGGTAGAACGCACATGAAATTGTAACTAAGGCTTCGTTTATTTCCAGGAGAATAAATATTTTGACAAATATTTCCTAAAAATACTAACTTGTATCGCTTGAAATATATTCGATAAAAAATATACCCTTCTTAACAGCAATTTATATCTAAATATTTTTATGGGCAATAAAAATATTTTTATTTCGATGGACATGTCAAGTGATTTTTATTCAAAAAAAAAAAAAAAAAGAAATCGACCCAACCCAGCCCAAAGAGGGTTCGGGCCGAGTCGAGCTTTGGCACTATTCAGTTTCGAGCAAGGTTGGGGCCGGCCTCTTGATGGTAAGTTGACCCTTGGTGCACGGTTGCCTGTGGCCCTTGCTTGCTATCAACAAAGGTTGCGGACCTCGCACGGCTATCTCACCGGCGGTGGAGGGTGCCACCTCTATCTCCCGCTCCCTAGCGTCTCCCCTTCCTCATGTGTCTTTTTTTTTTTTTTTTTCAGTTTGTAAAGACATTTGAATATTTTTGTTTTGAGTTTCTTGATGTGGTCGTGCACACGTAGATAGGGGTGTCAATTTTTGCAAAGGGGCTGAACATTCGTGCAGTCACATCTACAGAGAACGTATATAAAGGATACACGTTAACATGTATAAGGGATACACGTTTCACAACTCAAACCTTTTGTTGCATTTGTAAAGTCGAAAATATAGGGAGGGAAGAAAGCTGAGGCTATCAAAAGAAAAAAAAAGGAGAAAAAAAAGAAAATTAAAAATATATATTATTAAGAATTGTTCATGCCGGTTACAAGACATTGTGCAAGGCACAGGTCTACCCAGCAAGAAGCGAAGCTTTCCCTCCGTGACTCTAGGTACGGGAGGCTACTATACCTACCTACCTAATAGTCGCCACTAGAAGATGATCTGGGGTCTATCTTCCCTAACCAAAGGCCTTTAAGTTCCCTCCATTTATTTTTTTCTCTGGAGAAACGGATTACGGAGATAACTTACGAGAAAATCCCTCCACAATATCGGGGAATTCCTTTCCCTATCTCCCCTCGGGACCTACTCAGGTCCAAATGGTCACATCTACAAAGAACATATATAAGGGATATACGTTTCACCACTCAAACCTTTGGTTGCATTTATAAAGTCGAAAATATACAAGGGAAAAAAACCTAAAACTATCTACAAGTCAAAGGTAGTATCATGTCGGCTCCGAAAGCAAAAAAAAAAGGAAGAAAAATAAAATAAAAATAAAAATATATTACTAAAAATTATCTACGTTAGTGTCGGTCACACCACATAGGACGTTCAGCGTCTATATGGATTGAATTAGCACAAATATAAAATATTTAGCATTCAATCGAAAAAAAAAAAGTTATAAGACGAAATTGACAAAATTGCAATAGACATAAGACTTTTGTGGTGATTTTCCCTAACATGGGAGCCTTAAAACACAGGCAACACATATCACACATGCAGTGGACCTCACAAGTTCATGCGTGGGTCTATGCGGTTATGATATCACTAAAGCTCAACTTGTTTTATGGAAAATAAATCGTTTAGAAAATATTTTATTCAAAAAATAATCTCTTATATTACTTGAAGTAATTAATCAAGTGAGAAAAAAAATCATCGTTGACAGCAATTTCTTTCTAAAAATTTTCGTGGATGATGAAAATATTTTTGTTCATTCAAGTTTTGTAAGCGATACAAGTCATTGTTTTTTTAAGAAAATGTTTTCCAAATAGTTTATTTTTTGCGAAATAAATTATCCTACATTGAGTTTTAAGAAACTGCAACATGGCCCGTTACGAGACGAAAGGCCCATTTTCAGCCCAAAAAAAGAAAAAAGTTTTCGACATTGCGTTCGTCCAATTGGGCCTTCTCATGCAAAAGCCTTTAAAGCTGCGCGAGACGAGACCTCTGTACATTTTCTTAAAAATGTCGAGATCGCATCCCCAGCTTGCTCAAGACAAGGGAATCGTGCTTTCCGAACGTGCATTGGGGCCTTCATACATTTCATGGAGATCTACCAAAAGGCCCTTGGATAAAATACAAGCACGGTTTTGCAATTTCTTCGGTTTCTTTTGAGAAGATGCAATTGCATTTCTAAAAGACACGGCACATCCGTATGAAATTTTGGCTTTATCATTTTCGAAATGCTAGTATAATTTTTCTCCATTTTTGCCCTCGCTAAGTGTTCAAAATTTTGGAACTCACCATTTTCCAGCATTGGATGTCGCCGACGAAGCCGGATCTCACCGTTGACGACCCCAACCAAGGGTCGTACGACCTCGACGAGGGCCGATTGAGGCCGCATGATCCTAGGCAGCCTTGTTGAGGGTCCTTGAGGCCGGCGATGCCAAATATGGCTCACCGAAAGCTTAAGCCCTTCGCTAGCATCCGACTTGGAGTTTGAGATTTTATTTTTCTAAAAAAATAGCAAAAGTCATTTACAAGTGCGATTTTTCTAAACATCATTTAGATCAAAGTTGCTTCTTAATGCACTTTTAAATTGCACTTTACTAAACACTATTTGCATTTCAAAAAAACCCTTTAAACTAAAGTTCTTTGCCTTTTCCTCAAGACCTTCCCAAAAACTCAATGGGAGGCGGCGTAAATTCTTGTCTAATTAGACAAAGTGGACACTAAACCCACAATTTGAATGCCCAATGTCCAACCAAACATAACGAATTCCATGCCCTTTGAAAAAATTATGCATACACTTAGAGCATGTGAGCCCACTCCGTCTTAGCCATTGAATAATGTGAGTCCCATGTAAGACCGACATGATATAATGAGTGAGATAGAAAGACTCACATGCATCAAATGCATGCAATACTTACTCCTAACCTTCAAAAGAATTTTTATTTAATCTTCAATCCGTAGACAACATTGTGGATCACTTAATAATATGCTTGTGAAGTGTTTAATGGTTAGAATGATTACATAAAAATATGATCTAGCCCTATGTTTAAGACAAAAAGAAAGTTGCGGACTATGTATAACGTAACACTCTAACTACACTCCTTCAAAGGGAAAATTAGTAAAAAAATTTTATGGCTATTCTAATTGTACCAATTCAATTCTAAATCTTTTTTTTTTGTCAATATAAATCTTTTACATTTGTTTCAATTTATTCTATTTGGCAAATCAAAGTTGATGCGCCTTGCTGGCGTTGACGTGGAAAATTTTAAATAATACTTTCATATTCTTCAATTTTTTATTATTACATATTCTTAATAACATTTTTGTTGTCTTTTTTTCTTTTCTTTTCTTTTTTGTTAGGGCTAGCAGGAGGGCGCCAGCCACTGGGTGACGGACTCGGCGGTGCCCTCTTCTTGGCCCTCACAAAAGAAAAAGAAAAGAAAAAAAGGAAAAAAATATAAAATATAATTAAAAAAATTGAAAATATTGTTAAAAATTATCCATTTTAGCACCAGTCAACCAAATGGACTAAATTCACATCAATGCAAAATTTTTATAATTCAAGTAAAAAAAAAAAGGTTTAGGATTGAATTGACCCAATTGCAATAGATTTATGATTTTTTAGTAATTTTCCTCTCATTCAAGGTATTGGCCGTTTCGGTCCATATTATTTCGTGATTTATGTTTTTATCTTTTTGTGTACATGTGAGCACTTTTCTGAAAGGACAATTCATTTTAATAATGATCTTAACTGAGCACGTTTGTTATTACAGTTCCAATGCTTAATGCCATTGCATAAAAAATTTCCTCTTTCGAGTTAATTTTAATTTTATATAAATGAATGGGAGGAATACTTTCTCCCATTCAGTATGCAATTCGAGCCAAGATGAGTCTAAAAGGCAATATTAGGCAAGCTTAGCTCCTCTACACTAGAGCTGAACCCAATCCGTCTTGAATGGATAACATTCTAACCCGACTTTATTACCCTTGCTGTGTCCTCAATCGGATTTCGATAACCCACCAGATTGGGGATGGAAGCCGGACGGGTATGGCCGGGTACCCGATTCGCCCAAACCCCGGGCTTCGACGAAAAGGCCCATGGAACGTCAACGACATGCGAGCCCGTTGTGTTTGGGAACACGTCGGAATCAAAAACGTTAAGCCGTTGCCGATGATGGGCCACGAAATGTCGGCGGCGCTGGGTGGTCGGCGAACGGCACTATGAAAGCAGGAGGAACAAAGTCTAAGTTCAACCGCTTAGTGGATAAGGGAGATAGTTATTGAGGTGCATCTAAGAATTTAGGGATGGACCAACATTTATAAAGTAATCGCTACCGACGGATATTATTTGCGCACAATTATTAATAATCGAAAGAAAGATTTTGTAAAGGATCCGCAATAAATAACACTTGTCAATTTTTCCTGCAATTTACCTTGTCGGTTCTTTATTCTTGTATATTGTTCTTCATTACCTCAATTTATTTAGTTCGTCATGCTATTTCCTGTCCGAATCACCACGGAACCCGATTCATTCTAAAAACCCAAGAACAAGTCTTTGGTCAAATATTTTTCATCTCGGATCATTTTCAGACAATATGCAAGTTTGTCCCGACCCTACTAAGGTTTAGGACTTTTTGAGATTTACTCGATGGATATACTCGGGACCCGTACTTAATAAATCGTTTATTAAATTATTATGTAATTTCCATTAATCATGATAAGAGATCGATTTCTGCAATGCATCGAGTTCAATTTTGGTGTAATTTATTGTTGTTTAGTGCGAGAAATTTGCTTATTAAATTAATAGGGCGGGTCGGGCGTACTCGACGCTGGATGTGGCCCGATCACTTTAATGAGACGGGTTTGGAATTGCACATCAAAATCGGTAGCAAAGTTTGGGGCGGCGGGTCGGGTCGTACTCTAGACGGGTCGAACTCCGTTGCTTGTAAAAAATGAAAGAGGAAAATTCACACTCGCGACTACGCCACTTCCCAGTGAGCGAGAGGAATCCAACGACCACCGGTCACCGGCGATGAACAAGCCGAGAGCTCTCGGTCCGCCGCACCACCACCACAGCCACACTCCCTGCACTCGCACGCACCAGATCGGCGCCCTCCTCGTCGTCGTCACCACCTTCTTCCTCACCAGGCTCTTCGACCACTCCTTCGCTCCCTGCTCCACCACCGCGGTGATCGATCGGGACAGCAAGTACGACTCCGCCGTCGCGCCGTTCGATGGCGTCGGATCCCTCGCGTGGCCTACCAGAGGGTACGGGACTCACCTGTCGCTCAAAATCTACGTCTACGAAGAGGACGAGGTCGACGGGTTGAAGGCGTTGTTGTACGGGAGAGACGGCCGGATCTCTCCGGAGAGCTGTGTTAAGGGTCAATGGGGCTCTCAGGTACTTAATTTCGGTTTTCAGTGTCATTTTAGTGCTTATCTGGCGATTTCGAGTCTCTTCTTCGAGGTGACATGCAGTTACAATTGTGAACTGATGATACGCAGGTTGGTCATGTGGGATTGTTAGACAGAAGAAGCCTAGTTCTGTAGCTGCAATCATGCTTTTGTCTCTTCGATGTTCTTAATTTTGGTTTCAGTATGATATTAGTGTGTCTGTGTGGTTCTTGCAACTCTAGAAGATTTCAAACTATTTTAGCATTTGGAGGAGCATTGGGGACTTTTTAGTACATAGATTGCTTCGAGATTATTGTTTGGACCCTTATCCGAAAGAGGAAATGTGATGCAATAATGTAATGTTTCTGGACCATGTTTTTGAGAGCATTGATCATGAAGGAACTTAGAAGTCTTATGGGAGAAATTATGAGAAGAATACAATATTTGGAGCTATTGTGTTTGGTCTCCTCTGTAGCTTGCGAATGTTTAGTTATAAGTTGTGGAGCTTTGTGGTTTCTTTATTATGCATGCCATTGATGCTAATTATTAGAGTTTCCACTGATAATGCAGGTGAAAATACACAGGCTCTTTCTAGAATCAAGATTTCGTACTAGAAGGAAAGACGAAGCAGATCTTTTCTTTGTGCCAGCTTATGTTAAGTGCGTTCGGATGATGGGAGGCCTTAATGACAAAGAGATCAACCAGACCTATGTGAAGGTATAAAACTTTTATCGGTGTTTGGAGAGTTCTCTGCTGTTTAGGAAAGCACTTTGGAGAACAAAAACAAAAACCAATCAGTTGTTTCTAGTGCAAAATGACTAGACTATGATAGATTTTGAGGACGCTAATTTTGCTACTTCTCCTTCTAGTTTGAAGTGATAATTGGTTCTGCATCAGATGTTTCGAATTTTCATATATTCAGATGATAACAATTAAAAGCAGCAGTTTATGATTCTGGAAACAAAGGTTGTTTTCAGAAACAACTTTTGGAATAGATTTGCAAGGAACTAACTTTCAAAGCATCTTTGACTTTGTTTTGCTTTTCTGAAGTAAGGAAACTCAATTTGGAAAAGAATTCAAACAAAGGGTCCTTTGTTGTTTTTTCAGTGGCTTTAAGTTGGCGTGGTTCAGTGGATGCATATTGCTCTTTTTGTTTAGTTGATCTTTGCCTTGTTCAGTGCAGGTTCTGAGTCAGATGCCTTATTTCAGGTTATCAGGAGGTCGCAACCACATATTTGTCTTTCCAAGGTACCCTTAATTCGTTGCATTGTGGGAGGCAACTAATTGAGTTTGTGGGTCAAAGTTGTGTGATGGTTATGACTCCATTCATCTTGCTTTCCTGATCCTTTTCATTTAAGCATAAAGTTTCTGTGTTCTCAATGTTCCATTTGGCAGTGGATCATGAAATTGCTTTGAAACTATGAATAATCTAGAGCGACTTCACCATTGATCCAGCCTTCAGTGAAATTTGATGATAGTATTCAGTTGTTCAGCTTTGCTAGCTTCCTCATGTTGGTGATCAATTGTCGTTCTTTTGTGAATCTGCAGCGGTGCTGGAGCTCACTTATTTCAATCTTGGGTAACTTACATTAATAGGTCTATAATTCTCACCCCTGAGGTACATTACCTACTCTCCAGGATATGTTGCTCTTTAATGATTTTCAGTTAGGACTTGTGACGTGATTGAGAGGCTACATGGTTGGCTTCTTGTACTTTCTTTATGTTTTAGACTTTACTAGCTGTGCGATGAAGTATAGCTTTCTCCTTCAAAATTATAGTGTCGGGGTTAGAGGCATATATTTGTTTTCGTGTGTCTGGTGGACTTAGCTTATGTCAAATGACGTCCTTTATTGTTGTAAAGCATTCTCTTTGTTCTCCCTACTCTTGACCAATGGTGTAATTTGGTTCTATTAGCGGATTTCTCCTTCTTCCTGTTTTATGAATGCCCCAGAATAAAAATTATCATTTAGTGATCTCGGAATCATATGACTGCAAAAGATATGTGAACCAATGTGGTAACATTTATCATTGACTTTCTTCTGGTTGTGTTTTGTGGTGGGCGTTTTCTTGTGAACATACTGGACATGTGGTTTGGTCTCTTTTTTGTTCTTAAGGCAACTGAAAGGGACATGAGAATACTTTTTTGTTAAACTTGAGCTCCACCTTTCGATTTTCTTCTTTGGTGATTGCTTGGTACTACCTTCAATGCTCTCCCTTGTAGTTTGTTGGATGAATTTTAGAATGATAATGCTGCATGTGCCATGAAATCTTACTCTTTTTAGTAACTGATATGTCAATTTTTATTGGGTTAGAAAACCAATGATTCAAAGCACGGGCCTCACTTATTTCAATACCTAATCTAAATTTCCACATCACACTTTAGTGATATTTCTTAGGACATCTAGTATTTTCCCTTTTGAAATAAGTGAACAGCCTTTTCCTGTATTCAATGTACAAGGACACGAAGTTGGGAGGACATGGAGTTGATAATACTAAACAGGATTTTTCGAATTTGCTCCATTTTATACTTATTCATCAATGTTTTGGGAAATTATCAGATGTTGGTTTTTTCTACATGCCAGAAGGTGAACATCTTAATGCTTCTGTTTTTGTAATTGTCCTTGTTCTACTAGATTGAGTAGTTGACGGAAAGAAAGAATTCTTGTTTGCTTTTCAAATGTGAGAATGCTTGAGGAGATTTATCTTCGGTAATTATTATGAGAGATTGTGTATTTAGAGTACTGGAATTTGTGGTTGAGTGATTTGAGTATCATACTCATACATAGGTGATTTTCTTGAAAGGCATTGCACTTTGACGATCCTAATGATCGTCAAGTAATGTTACTTCAGATGGACCAACCAAATATTTGCCAGACCCAAGTTTTGACAATGGAATTTATTGATGTAAGTTTTGACAACGGAATTTATTGATATATCGGTTAGTGCAGGGTGATCGGACTGATAAGCGGGACTCAAGTGCTTTTAATACTTGGAAAGATATCATCATTCCTGGCAATGTTGATGACAAGATGACCAGTGATGCTGTGGTTCAGCCATTGCCTTTATGGAAGAGGAAATACTTGGCAAACTATTTAGGTCGTGCTCAGAATAAGGTTGGCCGTCTTCGGCTGATAGAACTTGCAAAGCAGTTTCCAGAGAAGGTAACTCTTCTGCAATAATCCCAGCTGATGATTTATAGAATCTGGATTAGGAAATCAATGTGATGGATACCAGAGTGATTTATTGTTTGGATTCTCATGTCTTCGGTTTTCATCACTTCCCTGTAAACTCCAGAGTATGTTCACCTGATAGTTTGAACTATGGCTGCTGGACTAAGATTATCGGTTGGGTAAAACATCGTCATGATTAGGGAACTTGAAGCAGGACTCCCCCTTAGAAGACTGCTAAGGAGTTGATAATTTCAGTGGATAATTATGTTGTTTTCCGTCTTAACATTCTAGGGGTATACTATTGAGGAACAACTATAAAACATCTTTTATGAATTGGCTTGCAGTTTTTAGCTATATTACCAAGTTCCATGCGCATATGAAGTTGTACCACACAGAATAATAAACTCCATATGCATTAAAGAAACAACAAAAAGAGCTCCATTCAAAATAGTCTGATAACCAAGAAATGCATGTATATGTTGTACTATGACTATTAATATCATAAACAGCTTGAATGTCCAGAGTTGAAGTTCAAGGGCCCAGACAAATTGGGCAGGCAAGAGTATTTTGAACACCTACGGAATGCTAAGTTCTGCCTCGCTCCACGTGGGGAGTCATCCTGGACACTTCGCTTTTATGAGGCTTTTTTTGTGGTAAGTTCTCTCTCTCTCTGCACATGTCCAGTGCAAAACCCTCGCACACTCATGTTGCGTAGATACTGGTATGCAATATGTAATGTAGAGAATCTCCATGATTTGGTTAATAGGAGTGTGTCCCAGTGCTCCTGTCAGATCAAGTAGAACTGCCTTTTCAAAATGTTATCGACTACAAGAAGATATCGATCAAGTGGCCATCTTCTCGAACAGGGCCGGAGTTGTTGGAGTACTTGGAGTCGATACCAGGTTGGCATCTCACACCTTTTTTCAGGTCTCCCCCCTCATAATCAGCCATCAGTTAATATCGATTCTATTTTGTGTCAGATGAAGCCATAGAAGAGATGGTTGCCAATGGGAGGCAGGTAAGGTGCTTGTGGGTCTATGCTCCTGAGTTGAACCCGTGCTCAGCAACTAATGCAATTTTGTGGGAACTTCAAAGAAAAGTGAGATATTTCCACCAGTCTACCGAGACATTTTGGCTGCACAATAGATCATTTGTTAACAGAGACTTGATTGAGTTCTCCAAGTGGAGACCTCCCATGCCTTTACCCTGAATATTATCCTCCAAAGTTTTTATCATTTCTCACGAACCATCGATATTGTTAGCCTACGTGAATAGTAGTGATGTTTATTCATGAACCACAAATTCTTTGTGCCCCAAAATCAAATAGCCATTGCTCTATTTTCGCCTTCTCGCCATTCTGGTTACTTTCCTCAATGTTCGTGCGCCCTTGCTAATGACCTATTTGATGAAGTTAATGTTTGCTGAAATTGTGGTTGGTCCTCCTAATCGTCCTCTTAATCAACCTGCTAGAATGGGTAGATAAGAACTTAGTTTTTTTGACATGGGTATTGTCCCAAAATAAGAATGGCAGCTTTGTAAGCAAACCCTATTCTAGAATAATTAACTATGCAAAGTAAATAATATCCAGAAATACTGAAGAGTAGTGATGCGAAAGTCTGCGCAAGTGACTTATATGAACTTTGCCTACTGCATTCTCCAAATTTTGTTGACAGGATCCCCAAAATCCACTAAAAGCTAACTTTTCGATGGTAAACCCAACCCAAACTCACAGAAAGTTATCCTCTCTAGTACAATCACATCAACTGTTGACTACAAAAGCACATTTTAGTATGAGAGGATTCAACAATTTGTAGATGCAGCATTCTCCGTGTTTCAAGCCCACTAAGGACCCTAGGGCATGCTTTCGACAAGAAGATTGCAAAAACTAGGAGTTACCTCACCCCAAATGGTCAAATTTCGGACGGTCATACAGATTCCGGGGCTCGGATAGAGGTTGAGGCTCACTAGCCATCACTAGGCCGTACAGATTCCAGGGCTGGGATAGAGGGTCGAGGCTTCCTAGCCATCACTAGGCCACCCAATTCACCGAATGACTAGGTTTCGTTCCGTGCAAGGACCGAACACTACGTTCAATCGAATCGACTGTCTGGTTCTAACTTTATGAGCATTTTTGAAGAGTTGCTCAAGGCAAAGTCAATACCCGCTAAAACCACATTTGACGATATTTCCCAAGTGCCGCTAAAACCTTTGCGTTCATTATTTGCCATTATTCCAAGTACATTTCAATATCAACTCAATCTAGCTCGAACGGAAGCTCACAGAAATAACCCAACGCAATATTGGAAAGAAAACAAGGGAATGATGCTATGTATACTAAGTTAGTTTACAGAAGTAACTGAAGCAAACTCTGGGTATTCAATATGGTTTGCCTGTCTGAAACCCGACTTGCATCGTGATACCTAGTATACTTAGCATTACTCGAAGAAGAAGAAGAAGAAGAACGGCGCATGTATATAAGCTTCTAGAAAGAATGAATCGAACAAAACCTATACAGATAGAAAATGTACCCATCCGTCACCAATCCTACGGAAACTACTCCTTAATCCAAGTAAAAGCAAAACTTCTGTCACGGACCAACTCCACTCCTTCAACCCTATTCAGCAATGTGATATACCAGTGTTATAAGAGCAACTAGCCCTCATAATCTTCAATGATGGCGAAGCCAAACTGGTAACTCGTCGATGAGCATATGAACTGGGAAGAAGCACCATCTTCTAAGACTTGATTAGGCCCTTAATATCGAATTACCACTGATTGGGATTCCAAGATTTCTCTTGCCTTATGTCTTGTTTTGCTCGATCAGCTGGTCAGCTAGGAACAGCGCGTCGATGGTGACTTTCCAAGAGATCAGCAAGACTGATCTTCCCGCAATTGCCAGTGTCCAGTCTGTCAAACTTGTTGCAGATCTGCAGTATGTCTTTCTCTGATACCTTCCCCATTTCCTTAAGCTTGTATATGACATATTCGGATTTACTGCCAAACACAACAAAGACAAACTCACATTAACGCAGCTCCGTATAGGATCCAGAACAAATACAACGGAAAGGTGCCCAGAAGATGTAAGAGGATTATGATAAAAAAGGGGACTTAATCATGCAACAGTAAAGCGCAATAGGGTATGAGTAACTGGGTGGTAAACACAAAACATACTGGCTACCCGGGGAGGAATTGCCCAGACCCCCCCTGGAGCTGAGAATGCTGGATCAGGTGCATCTGCACCATTGATCATACAGGTTTCACGTGGGGCCCACATGGCCAATGGCAAAAATAGATGCAGTCCAACAATTTACTCGGACAGAATGAAACAGTGGCAACATGGAAGGTGCCTGAAAAGCTGCCGGTGCAAATCTCAATTGATGAAAATGAGAAACATCTGAATTAATGGAGTTAACAAAGTCCAAAGATTCTCCTGCGCAACTATACACCCACTTCTAGAGAGCCATGCGTGCTGAAAGTCAGATTTTCCTCTTATTCTCTTGTTGATACCTTTTGTACCTCTTCTTATCCAGTCATACAAAAGGCATCAACATTGAAGATAAAGTGACGCACTTTCAGTAAAGAACTTATGATCTCTCTCTATGATCAAATCCAACATGTTCATGAAACACAGATACTTTTTTGGGGGACTAATACTTCTATTCAATAACATACCATTGATGACTTCCTCGTCTATGAATACAAAATGCCATTAAAGGAAAGCCTAGACACACATAACTACAACCTGTCTAAAAGTAGTAATGGAAGTTCAATTTTCATAATTACAAACAAACGAAGAGAAAATAGCCAGAAACTAGAATAGCTAAAATTCTAAAAGCATCAATGCATTAGTGTACGTAGAACCGATGTAAAATAAGACAAAGTGAAAACTCTGAAGTTATTCAACAGTTCAAACCATGGACAATTAGCTGTAACTATTAAAGGTAAGTCAATTGGCATAAAATACACCATGAGCATCTTATTTTGACCATCTTCAATCAGTATGTTATTAACCTGAAAAACTAATTGCTACAACTGCAAATTATTTCAGATAAACAGTAGGCACTTATCAAAAAGAAAAGGGCAAATCATCTTCCTTTGATTTGAGATACTGTTCATTTCGATTTCATATTAATTCTGCTCATGGTGGACTCATATCAGATCACTCCAAGAGAAGGGAAGGTGGGATGGAGCGAGGAGGGAAATTTAAGAAAGTCAGTGGCACTCTGTTGTAAAGATGCAAACGAGTGAACCTAACTGAAAACAAATTCTTAAACTGTATTATAGAAGAACTGAGGCATTTCTCATCATGTTTGACTTTGCATAAATCCCATGAATATAGTGCAATAACCTGCACCTTTCTTATATGACAGAATATTTCGGAATTGTTGACGTGAACTTCTAAACAGTGATCGTGATATTAACAAAGATATACAGTTTTTTCATAGAATTTCAAGCTCTGTAAAGCATGAAATAAAAAGCGATTTCCGGTAGCTAGTGCGACCAATTATCAAATAGCGTCGTTTGCTAAATAAACTTCTCCCAGAAGATATATACTCCCCACTAGACAAAACTCGACTCAGAATGTGCATTACACATGCGCACATAAACGTAGTGTCAAGAATAATTTCCACAAACTAAAACAAGGTGAGCAGGATACAATACTACAGTGACTTAACCGGAACTATAAACTATTCCCAACTGCCTTTTGAGAATGACCCTTCACGCCAGATAATGCTCAAAACCGGAAGCAGACTTATGAACATGTTTTGTTGGTGCTTAGTAAAAGAATTCATAATGTGCCATAAGGTTTTATCATGATAAAGGGAACAAAGCATACCTAACAAAGCCATTGTTGTCGATGTCGGCTGCCAGGAACTCGGCTATGGTCATATCATGACCGAGCACCCACTTTGCAATCCTCCTTTGTCGCTTATCAACTCTTGCCTCAGCCAAATAGAGAAAAGCCCGCGCAACCGCCAGTGTCGATACCAATAACCAGATGGAAGCAAAAATACGACCAGGCAATGATGTGAATGCACGGTCTCCATACCCGACTGTGGTGACAGACATCACTGAGAAGTAAAAGGAATCCAACCAGCCAAGCCTCTCAACAAAGTGCATCGCAGCCACACCAATTCCAATACAAATAACCACAACGCCTAAGGCCAGTGCCACTTTCATCCTTATCCTCATCCTCCCCTTTTTCAAATCGATTAAATAGGATCCTCCAGAATCCTTGTTTTCCTTCCTATCCTGTGCCGCCCTCAACAAGTAACTCTCTTGCAAATCAAGAACATAACTAACCATTGCAGACAACAATATATCGATAAATCCGAACCCCACCAATACAAACATTATAGAAAACATCTTGGTTGCAGTGCTATTTGGCGTAATATCACCATACCCAATCGTGCACATAGTGACAATGCAAAAATACATAGCATCCACAACAGGGTGAGTCTCAATAGCGGCAAAGTCATCACGGTTGTACCAGTAAATAGCCACACCGAATGACAAATAAGCAACTAAAAGTATCACCGCCTGACGGACAACCGATTGAGAACTGGACCGAGGCTCCGGTGGAGCAGGTTGGCCATCAACGTCCTTCAAAACCGCCATCGCCGGCGCCGTCTTGCAGCGGTGCAGATGGGATTTCGGGCGCACGGAATTATTATCAATCAAGCGAGGCTCTTGCGGATAAAAGAGCGGTGGCGCGAGCTGGTCTTGAGAAGAGGATGGTCTGGGTGAACTCGCCGACAGAGTCAACGCATCAACGATCTGCGAAGTGTCCTCCGGAGACGGAAAAGGCCCGAAAATGAGGCGGTCCTTGAGCTCCGACGGCGTGAGGGGAATAGGGATGGAGATCTCGTCGTCCTCGGGGAGCGACGAGAGGGACGGCCGCCTCCTGCTGGGGCTAGGATACGGGAGCAGAGGCTCCTTCTCCATACTAATATACTACTATTATGACCACCCAAAATCACATCCACACTACCACGCCAATCGAATTAGGCCAAACCCACCAAACTAAAAAGGATCGAGCTTGTCACACGGCGTGCGGAAACAGGGGAAGGAGACTACGGGAAACAGAGTCCCTCCCAAGAAATAACGCCGAAAACGAAGCGGGGAACCGAAAGGAGAAACTGGGTCGATTGGTATTCTTACTCTGTCGCGAGCGAAGTTGGATTCATGTGCTTCGACAAGGAGAATGCGTGCCGAACGAAACGAAAGCGCTCAGAAGCATTGATATTATAGAGAGAGAGATGATCGAGGGTAATGATGCAAGTTAAGCGCCGAATGATCGTATTGGATACGAGGAGAGAGAGAGAGAGAGAGAGAGAGAGAGAGAGAGATCGGGCTTTTTGTCTGTTTGCTCGTAGTGACGAGAGAGAGATTCGGGCTTTTTGTTTGTTTGCTTGTAGTGATGAGAGAGAGATTCGGGCTTTTTGTCGGTTTTGTTAGTTTCGGGGATTCATAGGACATATATTGCCCGAAGAAGAAAAGGTTGGAACACACGACTTTTTGTGGTTCGGATTTATGGGGAAACGGAAGGCACGCGCTTGTCGAGGCGCGTGTGCTCACCTTCGCTCGCGGGGCTCCGAATCCAATGGGTGGGTCTAGTCATGGCCACGAGCTAGTTTGGGCTTGGAACCGACCCGGGTCAAATTTGAAATAGGCTCGTTGATCGGGCCCGCGGTTCGGAACCAAAACCAACCCGTGGCATACAGGCCCGATTACAGTTTATTAAAATCTTGAACCGCTTTGTTCGGGCCGATTCCAAACTGTAAAAAATCGGGATTAAAAAGAAAAGAAAAGAGCCGTTGCCGGCAACGACTCTTTTCTTTGAGTTTGTTACTAATTTCTAATACCGCTTCTCATCTCTCATTTTTTTCACACAAATTCTCTCAAATTCCCTCAATTCTCTCAATCCGTTCAATTCTCTCAAAAAATGGCAACTGGAAATAGAACAGGTAGCAAAGGCAAGAACTAGGTGGGGGAATCCGATTATCCTCATAGTCCTCGTGATTATAAAGATTGGCAACTTGATGTTGATGTAAATGATGAAATCAACATTATTCATAATATGGAGTAAGTCCAAACGCAAGAGAGTTTTCATCCTCCTATCGGTATTGAAGAAATGTCAACAACAAAGAAGCCGGAGCGAGAATTTACATCGACGTATGGGGCCACTTCATGAAGAAGGAAAGATTTGATATAGCTCCAAAAATGTATGTTGTAGTTTGTAAACATTGTGGGATAAAATACAAATATATCGATGGAGTCGGATATGAAACATTTAAATGACATCTTAAGGCGAAACATCCAATCGAAGCGGGAATTGACACCAAGCAACAACAAATTTCCGGGTACGCCAATCCTAACACTCATCCTTTATTTCGTTATAATGAAAATATTTATAAAGAAGAATTATGTAAAATTGTTTCTGTTGAACATTTATCATTTAATTTTGGTGAAAGATTTGATTTTAATCAATTTATACAAAATGTATGTGTTCCACAAGCAAAACATGTTCCTAGAAATACACTTAAATGCATAATTAAAGATCTTTATAAAAAAGGAAAAAAAGATTTACAGAACTTTTTTTATAAATTTTAATGGACGTGTACATATAGGTAGCGATATTTAAAGTGATCATTGGCAAGTTCATTCTTATATGGGTATAAGATGTCATTGGATAAATGATGATTGTAATATTAAAAAAAGAGTTATTGCATTTAGAGTTTTTGATGATAGGCATATGGTAAATAATATTTATGGATTAATTAGGCAAATTTTAGAAGAATATTATTTGCTTAATAACATTTTTTCAATTGATTTTGATAATGCTGCGGCAAATACCGCTTTAATTGTTGAACTAGAAAAGATTTGTAAATCCGTTTTTTGTGGACAATTTTTTCACGTTAGATGTGCTTGTGATGTTTTAAATTTATGTGTACAAGGTGGTTTAAAAAATCTTAATATTTTTCTCGACCCAATAAAAATTGCAATTCAATTTTTATGAAAACATTCCCAAAAAATGAAAGAATGGTTAAAATTTTGTAGAGCAAATGGAAAAAAAAAAAAAAAGATTTCCAAGAGATGTTCCAAATCGTTGGAATTCTACGTACGAGTTGCTTAATGAATCTTTTGTATATAAAAATTTATTATGTGCATTTATTTCATATAATATAACTCAAATTAATTTATACCCACAAGAATGAGATATTTGCAAAAAAAATTTAGATATTTTAAAAGTTTTTAATGATGCAACTTATACTTTGTTCGGTGTTTATTATCCAACTACGCATTTATTTTTAATAGAATGTATTAATATTATTGGATTTTTTTTTGAAGAAAATGAAAATGATGGTAAATTAAGTGACACTATTATAGCAATGCGAACAAAATGGCTACATTATTATAGCGAAATTCCTATTATTTATTTAGTTGCTTGTGTTTTTTATCCACGTTGTAAATTAGATGGTTTAAGTGATCATTTGAATACGTATTATGAATGTTTATATTTAATTGACGTAATAATTGAATTATATAATGAATTTTGTAGTAAATATAATCTAGTTGATAGTGGATCTTATCAATCTAGTGACATACAAAGTGAGGACATATGTAAAATTAGTAGAGGGTACCAACTTCTGATGTATAGGCAAAAAAGCAAAAGGGAGCAATATAAAGTAATTCCGAAATAGAGAGTTATCTAACCGTTTCTTTTGAGTTTGATGAATCTGAAGGCAGCATAGATTTCACAATATTCCACCCAATACCCAATTCTTGCTCTAATTGCAAAACAAATTTTAGCACCCTTGTTCGACAGTTGCAGTGAACAAGCATTTAGCGCTGGAGGCAATATTTTGGACTAACGATGTTCAAGATTAGCTTTTGATTCGGTGGAGGCTCAAGCTTGTGTTGATGATTGGACAAAGGCTCTCAATATAGACAACAAGAGATAGATCGCAATAATGAAGCTGAATTCTTTGATGACAAATATATCACCGACACCGGTATCGGTCTTGGAAAATGTAGCGACGATTGAGGATGGGGTAAGTATAGGGTTATCAAAGGTAAAAGAATTATATGAGCTTTGATTCTTCTATTCTTAAGAAGATATATAAGCGCTTAATGATAATTCATTAAGTTCAAGTTTTTTCCCCTCCTTTTTTTCCCCCCAAATTTGATTACAATTTATAATTTGATTACAATTTGTATTTAATAATTCATAATTTCATAATTCATTGTTTTCTTTTATTTCATAATTCATTATTTGATAATTTGATTATAATTTTATCACAAATTCATTACAATTTAATTTTTAAATTCAAAAACTGTAATCGAAACCGGAGGTTCCATTTTCGATTTTGAACCGGAACAGGGCAAAAAACCGGCCCGAAACCGCCGGTTCAAAATTGGAATCGGAACAGCCACTTAAGGGCTCGGTTTCGGTTTCCCCTAAATTGGAACCGGAATCACTGGATCATGAACCGGAACCGACGGTTCCGGCCCGAGACCATGACTAGTTAGGTCTCTTTCTCTGACTCGGACTTCGGCCCAGCTATTCGGTCGGGTCAATGGAAGCAAACCAAATGAGAGAGAAAAAGGAATCTTTGAGAATCTGATCAATCTTTGGGTCAAAGTCAAAGATGAACACATGGAGGATTTTAGAATCTGATCAATCTTTGGGTCAAAGTCAAAGATGAACACATGGAGGATTTTAGAATCTGATCAATCTTTGGGTCAAAATCAAAGATGAACACATGGAGGATTTCAGATCCGTCGGCTTTTTATTTGTGAGGGATTGCAACGGCGCCAAATGTAGACCCGTTGAACGGGATGAGTTGAATTGGGTCATAAATGGTCACCTATTAATTCATTTATGATCTATTTATTACAATGCAAACTTTTTGATCAATACCTGATCCAATCCATATCGTAAAACGCTTTCTTATTTAATCGATATTAACAAAATTGATAAATTATTAACAATATTGTATTGCTAAAATATTATGGATATTTTTTTTTTCTTTTTTTTTTTAATCAAAGTTCAGCAAGGGTACTCGACCGGCCCTCGCCTGCGACCATAAGCGACCAAACCCTACTCTGATCAACTGAGTTTGTCGACTATAGTAAAAAATTGGCAATTTTTTTTTATGCAAACATTGTCGCGTCAAATCATGGTGTGCTTTTTTGTTTTATATTTTGTATTTTGTCTTGTGTCGGTCGCAAAATGCAGCGATGACTCAATCCTATTTGTTGAAAGCAAACGTCAACGATTCGTGAGAGAAGTTCGAATTTTCAAACGTAGCGTGCGGGGTAGAGACGTCGTCCTCGTGTTACTGCGGCAAGACAAAACCTTAGTGTGTCGCGAATCCAAGAAAATCAAATATTTGTACAAATCAAAGTGAAATAATTTTCCAGGAAACACAAAAATCAAAGAAAGATTGAGAGAGGGGAAGAAAAATAAAAACACGGGAAACAAGGAAATGAAAAACAAAATCTTTTTAAATCGTCACTCACCACGTGCGAGAGTTCGACCCTCACCCAAATCTATTGAGGGTTTCACGACCCTAGCATGTGGTTAGTGAGGGTTGCGGCTAGAGAAGGCTGGTTCGGGAACCGGCGGTTCCGGTTCCACGAAAAGGTGGAACCGGAACAGGCCGTTGAAAATGCCGGTTCCGGGCCGATTCCGGTTCCGGTTCGGAACCGGCGGTTCATTCTGGTTCCTTTTCTAATATTAATTTTTAAAATAATAAATAATAAAATAAACATAATAAATTATAAATTATAAAATACAATCAAATTGTATATTGTAATAAAATATGGGGAAAAAGAGAGAGAGGAGGAATGGGCTTGAACTTAATGAATTATCATTAAGCGCCTACATATCTTCTTGGGGATAGAAAAATCAAAGCTCATGTAGTTCTTTTACCATTGATAACCCCAACTTACCTCATCGTCAATCGTCGCTACCCGTTGTGGTACCCGTGGCGGTGGTATCTCCAATATCATCGCTAAAAAATTCGTGTTCACGATCTAGCTCTTGGTGTCGATATTTCGCCCTCGTCCAATCGTCGACACAAGCTTGAGCTTCCACAGAGTCCGGGATTAATCTTGAACGGCGAGAGTCCAAAATTAATCCTCCAGCACTAAATGCTTATTCAACTGCAACCGTTGAAGAATGGGTTGCTAATATCCGACGAGCGATGAGGGCGAGAACTGGATAATCGATTTGGTGACTCTTCCACCACTTCGAGATTTCGAAATCTGTACTATGTTCTGCATCACGAAACTCAAATTGAGTGGTTAAATATTTTTCTAATTCGGAAATACTACCTGTTGCCCATTTTTGTTTTTTTTGCCTACTCTTAAGCATATTATACCCTCTACTAAGTGAATTACCACCTTCGCTACGTGAGGCGGTAGATTGTAAAGATCCGTAATCACTTAAACCATATCTACTACAAAATTCTCCATATAATGCTACTATAGATTCTTTAACATCTCCTAGTATATTTGAAATATCTATTGAATCTTCCAAATGTAAACAATCATGATAATACACGTTCAAATAATTTAGTAAACCGTCTAATTTAATTCGTGGATAAAAAAAAATACCAACTAAATAGACAAGAGGAATTTGCAAATAATAATGCAACCATTTTTCTCGCATTACTAAAATAGTTCGAGCTAATTCGATATCATTTTCATATTCACTAAAAACACTACCAATATTAACACACTCTATTAAAAATAAATGCGTAATAGGATAATAAATACCAGATAAAGTCTTAGTAGCATCATTAAAAATTTTCAAAAAATCTAAATTTTTTTTGCAAACGTCCCAATGTTGAGGAAGTAAAGTAATTTTGGGAATATTTTGTGAAATAAACATACATAATAAATCTTTATAATCAAAAGTTTGCCGAAGCAACTCGTACGTAAAATTCCAACGAGTCGGAATATCTTTTGGAAATCTTCTTGCCCTTCTCCCATTTTGTTTACAAAATTTTTCCCATGATTTCATAAAATGGGGACGACTCCATAAAAATTTAATTGCACCCTTTATTGGGGCGAGAGAAGTGTCAAGAGTTCGTAAATCATCTTGTACACATAAATTTAAAACATGACAAGCACATCTAATGTGAAAAAATTGTCCGCTAAAAGTGGGTTTGCAAATATTTTCTAATTCGGAAATAGAAGCGGTATTTGCGGTGGCATTATCAAAACCAATTGAAAATACTTTATTTATCAAATTATATTCTTCTAAAACTTGCCTAATTATTCTATAAATATTATGAGCCGAATGTCTTTCATCAAAAACTCGGAATGCAATAAGTCTTTTTTGCATCGTCCAATCGTCACCTATCCAATGACACGTGACACCCATATAAGAATGAATTTGCCAAGAATCACTCCAAATATCGTTACCTATATGCACACGTCCATTGAATTCCGCAAAAAAATTTTGCTAAAGATTTTTTTTCCTTTTTTATAAAGATGAAAAAGTTCGCGTTTAAGAGTATTTTTTTGGAATAGTTGGCGCTATGCGAACCAACACAATATTTATCAAATATTTCATATTAAAATTTTCACCAGTATTAAACGGAGCATGATCAAGGGCAACATATTCAGCTAATGTTTGTTTATAAAGTGCATCGGTGTAACGAAATATAGGATGAGGATTAGAAGTGGCGTACCTGGAAATTTGTTGTTGCGTATTGTCGATCCTCGCTTGCGTTGGATGTTTTTTCGTCAAATGCCGACGGAATGTTCCGTAGCCGTCTCCTTTCGTAAATTTATATGTTTGCGAACAATATTTACATTTTATATTATACTTACCTTCGCCTTCATCACGTACCTTGTCGAAGTGTAACCACAAGTCGGATGTGTTATCTCGGCCCTTTCGTTCCGGCTCATTTGCCGTTGACGTTTCTTCGACACCGGTGGGAGGATGAAGACTTTCTTGTGTTGGGATGTGCTCGACGTTCGGAATTGGGACATAGTTGATATTATCGTCGTCGTCTTCCCAACATGCATACTCACGAGGATCATATTCGGGAATGGGATGCTCGGAATCTCCCATAGTCATCTTGCCCTTGTCAGCATTTCTCCTTCCACTTGCCATTTTTGAGAGAATTGATCGGAAATCCGATTGAGAGAATTGAGTCGGGATTGAGAGAATTGGGAGAATTTGAGCGATTTGAGAGGATTTGAGAGATTGTTCAGAGAATTTGTGACAAAAATGAAAAGGGGAGCATATGTATTTATATGCAAGAATTATTTTTAATTTTTAATTTTTTTTTCCCAACGGCCAAAGAGCCATTGCCAACAACGGCCCAAAGCCGTTTGGGGGGGTGCGAGCCCGGCCGGGGAGAGAGCCGTTGGGCTCTCTGCCCCACGGCCCTTTTTTTGTTTTTTGTTTATACGGTTCGGAACCGGCTGTTCCGGGCCGGTTCCCACGGTTATGGAACCGTGGGCCAGGTCAACGGGCTGGTTCCGGGCCCACGGGCCCAAATGGTATACTCTAGTTGCGGCCCTCATATAGTGTCGGCGAGAGTTCGCTAACGCTTGCTAGACCGTCGAAAAAAGAAAGTAAAAGAAAAAAAGAAAGAAAAAATAAAAAGGGAAAAGAAAAAAATAAAATAAAAATCAGAAAACCTTTTTATGACTCATAGTAGGTAATCCATTTAGGACCCATTTAAAACCTCTTTAAGACTCACTAAGTTATTTTATGATCAATTTATGACCCACTTAAGTTTGTTAAGCAACTCATTTATGACCAACTCTTCGGTGTGGGCTAATATATGGGTTCTTGATCCATTTTACCATCTCTAACCAAATACAAACAACGTTTGGCTCTTTTTTGGAGGACTTTGGGGAAATGCAATTATATTTTCAAAGTTTTTAGCCTTTAGCTCAAAGTAGCTTCAGAGGTACTTTGTAAAGTAGCATTCTCGAAATGCAAATAGACTTTTTTTCCTTCCAACTTTGACCTTGCTCAACTTTCTAATTTGTCGGTAAAGGCCCGAGCTACCGGCGACCCACCGATGAGCCATCACAACCCTAGCTGGCCGGCTAGATCCGGCCGTCGGCAAATAGTTTGAGATTTTTTCCTAAAAGAATATTAGCAAAAGTCCTTTATAAAGTGTAGTTATTGCCAAATTGATTCATGTCAAAGTTGATTCCAATGTGTTTCTCAAATATATTTTACTAAATACTATTTGCATTTTGAAAAACCTCTTTGGCTCAAAGATATTTGCATTTTTCCAAAGACATTCCCCCAAAGCAGAATTAAACAGGCCCAAAATTGGACACAATCTATTTGCCCAAAGCTCTATGTTGTTTAGTTTCAAAGGACACCGCAAGTGTCATAACTTTCATACGGCGCTTACTTTGATGCCATTGGTTTTCAATCGATTATTTGAGTATCAATTTTTTGAGAAAATGTTCACTCGAGTGAAGTAGCGGTTCCTCTTATTGAAAATCCGACACGGCGTTAACAATGACGACACTTGTAGTGAGCATTTTTAAAATTACGCATTCAAGGTGATCGACTGAAATTTTATGGCATCAGGTTGAGCGTGGAATGAAAAATAGCACTTTTGGTGTTATATGCCGCTTGAATTGAAAGGAAAATAGAGGGAAAAGAAAATAAAGTGAATGGAAGGAAAATAATGGAATAGAGACTATAATTACCATATATTGCGTGAGTGTTAATTAAATGAAAATGATTGAGAAGGAAATGAAATTAGAAAAATTTATTTAAGTATCCTTGTCATGTTTAGATTTGAGAAAAAGTGATGAATATTTATTCAGAACAAAAGGTTGTGAAAAATCCATTTCCCCTATTTCCTATCGATTTTGGAAGGAAAATAATAGCGTGAATTCATGGAAAAATCATGGAAAGTACTTCCATCTCATTCAAATTTACTTTCTTTCACTCGCATACTTTTTCTTTTATCAAACAAAGTAAAACTCTCCCCTATGGTTTCATTTCACTCCACTTCCCTTCTCTTTTTGTCCTACCAAAGTGATACCATATGCTTTACCCATAAATTGCTTAATCAAAATACGAAATTCTTGAGCAATACATAATTAAGGACCATGAAAATATAGTTAACATATTTTCATGGATTTTCAAAATCCAAGAAAAAAAAACAAATTTTTCGTTCTTGCTGTGTGTGAGCGATCTAATTCCTTTTTTTTTTTGGTAAAAAAAAAGTAGATGATCAAAATATGAACAAGTTCGCGCTTGGTTCAAATCCAACCACAATTTGATTGAATTTTAGATTTAGGTGAAATGAAGTAGAAAATTGAAATTGAACTGCTGGAAATGGAAATGACGAGAAACCAAAAGCGCAAATGGAATTGTAAGGACTAGTTCTACAAAAATCTAATTATTTTTAAAGTTGTATGCAAGGAACTAAACATGGAAAATGAGCTGGAAATTGAACCTATGAACTACAAACTTCGTATGACAAACGTTAATGGAAACTAAAAGGGTTAATAACAAGCAAACCTTTTCGACCCAAAAAAAAAAACCATGAAAAACTCTAAATTGATACACCTGGGATAAATTTATCCCAAACTATTTTTTTGACCACCAAAAATCCCAAACCGATACTGTTGTAACAAATTTACCCCAAACTGTTTTTTTGACTATCGAAAATCCTAAACTGGTACACCTATGATAGATTTACCATAAATTAATTTTTTTGACCACAAAAAATCTCAAATTGTTATATCTGTGAAAAGTTTGCCTTTCGTTAAATTGGATTAATACCACGAAAAATTCTAAATCGATATACATGTGAGAAACACAGAGAGTAAAAACCCCAAGTTGGTGTGCCTATCAATTGTCACGTGTTATACAATTTAGCATTTTAACGATTATATTTAACGAAATTTAATGAAAGGTAAATTTATCATATATATACCAGTTTGGGGTAAAATTATCACAAGTGTGCCAGTTTAAAATTTTTTGTGGTTAAAAAAATAATTTGAGGTAAATTTGTCACGCTTGTACCAATTTGGGGTTTTCTGTGTAACTTACCCAAACTAAAAATACATAATGAAAAACATAAAGAAAATGCAATCTAACCCCAATCTTGATCACGCTCGGTAACTGAAAAATTGTCCAAAAAGTACTAAATCTATTACACTTTGCTAATTTAGTCATAAATCTTTTCACATTTGGCCAATTGAGTTCATTCTGCCAACTTTGGCTAGAAATCGCCGACGTGAATGCCATCGGTTCTACGTGGCACGACCGATAATGACTTAGCGATAGCTATAATAATATTTTAATATTCATTCGAATTCTCTTTCTTTTCTTTCTTTTTTCATTTTTTTCTTTTATTTTCGCAGGATTGGTGAGGATTGCGACTCCTCTCCAACTATAGTTGAGGCGGCCTTGCTTAGACCTGGAGGAGGCTAGCCTCGCCCCGTGGCCATGATGGTCTTGCCTAGATATGGGTGAGAACCGGCGAGGGCCAAGCAACCCTCACCGGTTGCTGAGAAAAGAAAAGAGATGAAAAAAAAAAAATTCGAAAGAACATGAAAATATTATAAAAATTATCCACGTCAGCATCTACCATACCACGTAGGATGTCCGGCATCAACGTCGATGATTTCTAGCCAAAAATTGGCCGAATAGATTTAATTGGCCAAAGCTGAAAAGGTTTAGGTCCGAATTGGTAAAAGCGCGATAAATTTATGACTTTTTGGATAATTTTTTGATAACTTGTTCAAAATCTGACCAATTATCTCTAATTATTTCCAATTCTAACCCCATGATTGTTCCCGATTCCTATTTCTCTAGATCAATATCAATCACTAGCCTTGATCATGCCCTTGACCGCGTAGGCCAACAAATTATTTCCAACACTTGAGCGAATTGATATGGCCATATGCTGACGCCCTAATTCTAGGCCGACAAATTCGTACGAGCATTTTTGTTAAGTAAATAAATGAAAAAAAAAAGGCAAAAGAGTAAGAAGAAAAAAGAGAAAAAGAAAAGAAAGGAGAAAGAATATTTTTGGATTTGGCCCTATTTATCCTAGTTCGACCCCTTTATTCGCATGACCCAGTCGGTCAAGCCTAGAGAGGCCGGCCCAGACTTGCGCATAGCCCACAAGCTTCAATCCATATTAGCCGCAACTAGAACTTTTTAAAGGAATCCAGGGTGGAATATCTCTATTCCTTAAATTGTTCCCGAGCTATTTGAAATAAATAAAGTGGGTCATCTTTTTTCAGGGAGAGCTAATGCTTGATTGGTATTTTGGTTTGACATTGCTTTACACCCAAAAGAGGCGAGTGACATCCTAGTTCAACTTGGAGATGGAAGTCATCTTTCGTTTCTGAACGGTGAAGCAAGACGGGAAGTCATCTTTCGAGTAATGGGAGTTTGTAGAATTTTCACTCTATCTCGCTCTTAGGGTTTCTAAACCCTTAGCCCCTTTTTGGGTGAAAAGAGCTTGTACACTCTTCACTCTTTTCCACTCACAAGAGATTGTATGTTGTTTGCTTTTGTTCCAAAGTCCTAGAGTAATCTTAGGCATTATAGGTGTGGAACCTTAGGCATTACAAAGTCTTAGATGAGAAATCTCAAGCATTTTAAGTCTTTCGTGTGGAAACTTAGGCATATCAAGTTCTATTCATAAAAACTTAGGCAAGTAAGGTCCTAGGTGAATAACCGTAGGCGTGTTAAGTCCTAGGTGTGGAACTTTAGGCATTCAAAAGTCTCAGGTGAGTAATGTGAGGAATTTTGAGTCATAGGTTTGGAACCTGACGCATTCAAAAGTGCTAGATGAGTAATCTTAGGTATTTTACGTCCTAGGCATGGAACCTTAGGCATTTAGGGTGGGTTTGGTTCAGCATTTGAAATGGACTTTAGGAAAATGCAAATGCCGTCAACTTAAAAGGGTTTGGGAAATGCTAATTGCATTTGGTAAAAACTCATTTGAAATATGCTTTGGGTTGACTGGTGTTTGGTAAGCACAACTTTGCAAAAGGGCTTTGAATGCAATTTTCTATTTTTTTAATCAAAAACTTAAACCCTTCTTTGGACCAATAAAGATTTCGGGCAGCCGGCAAGCCGGATCCGGCACCGGCGGCCGTAGCTTGACCTTAGGGCGCCCTCATCGAGGGTCGCGCGACCTAGACGAGGGCTGCCTAAGGTCAAGCGACGCCTGGGTTTACTACCAAGTAATTGCGCCTAGGTCGAGCAACCTTAGACGACGCTTAGGTTCCCGTGAACCGGGAGCTGTTGCCTAGGTCGCGCAACCTAGGTGTTGTCGCCTGGTTTCTTTCACCTGGGTGACCAACCTCGCCCGGGCAACCGATCCCTTGCCGGCCCCTCGCCGTCCCTCGGTCGGTGGTCGCCTGGAACTCCAGATCTAACTCCTCAACGAACAACTCAATCAAGAAGATGAACAGTAATAGAGAGGGGTAAAGTCGAAAAAATAGGAAATTAGTGATGATAGTTTTGGAACAAAAAAAAAATCTTTTAGCATTTGGTCAAATGCTGAAAGCCCAATGTTGATCCCTACCAGCATTGAGCTTTCGGCTTTTCCGAGGCCAGCATTTAGCTAAATGCTTGCCTAATGCTAAACCAAATGCTTCAATATTCTCCCAAAGAGTTTTGAGGGCTAAAAGCCCCTTGGAAAATTTGAACCAAACCCACCCTCGAAGTCCTAGATGAGTAATCATAGGCATCTTAAGTCCTAAGTTTGGAACCTTAGTCATTCCAAAAAAGTCCTAGAGGAGTAATCATAGGCATCTCAAGTCATAAGTTTGGACCTTAATCATTCCAAAGGCCTGGATGAGTAATCTTAGGCATTTTAGGCATCTCGAGACCTAGGTAGGTGCCACAGACATCTTAAATCCTAAGTGTACAACTCTAGGCATTTCAAAGTCCTACGTGTGAAGAGCAAAAAAAAAAAAAAAAGCTTCTAGGTGTGAAACCTTAGGTAGGTATCGAAGCTAAGGGATCAAAACCCTCAGCTTCGGTAGAATTGTAATCTCTCTAATCGTGCAAGTGTTCTTTAATCTTTTGCGGTCCATCCCCTTTCAAGCATTGTCCGATTACATGCAAGCTCTTGTCTTTCCTAGTTTACATGCATACAAAAATGGAAATTTTGAGAAAAGGATGATTTCATCATAAAGACTTTAGGTGCGTTCTTTATTTGAAAATTGTTTTCTCTTAGCGGGGAATTCATGTTTAATTAAAATTTCCCATAGAGATTGATCTAATGAGATGATCACCACAAAATGAAAAATGATTTTAGATTACAGGTGCAATTTTCTTCATGATTTTCATTATATGCTTTTTTTATCGTAAGCCATCATGTGGTATCATTGGGGATAAGGACACACAAGTGTTAATTTTCGTACAGCGCTCACTTGAGTGCTATAATTTTTTATTTTTTTTTGCTTGCTTGAATGTTATATTTGCGTAAAATTGTTCGCTGGAGCATCAATTTCGACAATTCGCCCTACATGTCTCACTTTAACTTAATGTTTCAGTCCGAGGCGACTTTTTCAAAAGAAATTGAACTCCAACGTGGAAATTCTTCTAAAGGAAACGACCACGTTTCTCTCTCTCTCTCTCTCTCTCTCTCTCTCTCTCTCCCTGTGAACGCTTCCTCCACAAAAGATAATGTCGTTTCTCTCTCTGTAAATGCTTCCATTTTCCTTCCGTTTCTCAGCAATCGAACAATTGGTTCTTGATCCATCCACCGCAGTGAATGATCTTCGCTTTCTCAAAAATTTACACCATTAATCGGTCAGGACTCTCTGCATTTGACCACTTTAAGAGCTGCATAGAACTATGTTTCTATGGTGGGAGTCCGAGTTTTGAGACTGAAACCATGGGATACTCGATGCTTGTACAGATGAAGGTCTCTTTGTTAGGATGCACGTGTGAGTGAGTTGTGTTAAAGAAATCTCATATCGGAGAATCGAAGTGGTGTAGAGCATTTAATATACCCATGTTGGCACATAACTTGTTAGTTTAAGCTTTTGAATGAACGTGAGTTTGCCTAGATATGTTAAAGGGCTCAGACTTGGGCTCCCTCTTGGTGATCTCCTCGGATAAAGGTATCGGGCTTCTGCTGCGCGCTCCCATCAAATGATATTAGAGCCGATGAAGTTGGGCTATTCAACTTGAGATAAGTTGATGCGTCGGGATACCTGAATTAAGGGGAAGCGAATCGGGAGTGAGTTGTTATATATTAACGGGCTCAGACTTGGGCTCCCTCTTGGTAATCTCCCCAGGCAAAGGTATCGAGCTTCTGCTGCGCGCTCCCATCACTCTTTTCCTATTTCTGCTCTCCAAGAACGCTTTGAAGAATGCTGAGTGTTGCTTGAAAGCATGGTTGGGGCGCTCGAGAAGGTGAAGATGGAGGGCAAGTTAAGAAAAGTTGAAGGTTGAAGAGAAATAAGTGCTTGCGTTGGGGTCGATTGATAGTAAGCAAAATCAGTGGGAAGAGCTGATTTGAACTGATTGAGAAATTGGAATTAGGGTTATTGAAGGTCTGCATTTTGCCCCAATTCGTTAATTTGGGACAAACAGATATCTAAATGAGGAGGTTTAGAGGCTCAAATGCTCACATCATCTTGTTGGCCAGCCACGGCGGAGGTTATATACTAAATTAATGCCACATGAGATTTTTCTGGCGAGACAAATTGTCGGTGGTACTCAAATGAACGTTTTTTTTTTCAACTAATATGACACTCAAGTGATCCAAAAAAAATTATAATACTCGTACAAAAGTTATGACACTTATGGTTTCTTGGTATCCTTATCCTGGTATCATCGACTTGTTTGTGTGCAGTGCATGTAGGGCTTATTTGATAACATCAATAAGTATAAACAATTAACACATTTAACACTTAATTAAATTAAGCACGTATGATAATCATGAATAGTTTTCATTTAAAAGATTCAATTAGGTAAAAAGGTCACCTAATTTGCTAAGTAATCATGTGGCGAATTAACTGATATAATACAAAGGCATCAACATAGAATTAAAAATTGAAAGAATCACCAAAAAAGTCAAATATATTGTACATACATCAATTTAGTCCTAAAACTTTCAAGTTGGCCAATTTAATCCTAAACATTTTGATAATTTGTTAATTTAACCCATCCGGCCAATTGACCAGAAATTACTAATTTGAACGTTAATCATACCACGTAAGACAGTTGGTGTTGAGGTCGATAATTTGTGCAATTTTTACAAATTTTTAATTTTTTTAGTTTATCTTCTTCTTTTTCCATTGTGGCCGACCGTTAGCGAGGGTCCTCGCCCTTGCCAACGCCTTTACCGGCCATGGATGAGGGTGCAAAGGCTCTCCCGGCCACAATGACAAAAAAATTGTATGACAACCTATGTCTACGTCATAAATTTTTGGCGAAAATTAACTAGAAGGAATAAATTGACAATTTGCTAAAAAGTTAATCAATTCGACTAACCTAATTTTCCTGACTATTCATGACGGGAGTAGATAATCCTTAAATAATTGCTTCTAATGTGTTGCCGTTAAAAGATTTTAGCATAATTTTCCTTACTAGATACACTATTTGGCTCTATTATATGTCGCAGCACCCCAATGGTTCCCAAAAGAATAACAAATTTTCTTGTCAACATACTCTTAGATCTCAAATTAGAACGCTGGACCTCTCCCTTACAAGAAAAGGGAGACACTGAGACAATTGCCTCTCGAATACATGCTGCAGAATGGTTAACATGATAGGTTAATTGAAGTTCGCTTATTTGATAGCAAGTCACAATGATATATATATATGTTTATTTGTTTATTTACATGTAAACCTATTTAGATCATCATAATTTGCAAGTAATCAATATCTTAATACTAGCAGACATTAAAGGTAAAAAGTACAAATTTGGAACCTTTGATTCAAGTAATGATTTCAATTAGTATGAGATATTTTGGTATTACAACTAGGAGTGAGCGGTTCCCGGTTCTAGTCCGGTTTCCTTCGAGGGCAGTTCAATGAAACCGATAAATTGGAGCTAAAGTTGCACATATATCTTGGACTATGAGTGTTTTTTTAAAGCAGATCCAAATTACATCCTTTGTCTTGGTTTTTTGTTTTTGTTTTTGGAGGGACTTTCTCCATTTTGTTGATGACTTTATCTTTCCTTGCAAGATTTTCAACTGCGTATTGGTGCTTGGTGGGTTCTGCTTTGCAGGATCAATGATAATGATCTGTTCAAGCATGATTTGAGGCCAGGGGAAGAAAGGGCCGGGAAAGAAAGAAGGGAAACATTATTAAATCTAAGGTTACATTTAAAAACTTAAAAAAAATTAAAATTGACAGGTTCGGTCCTGGCGGTCTGGTCCAATCCTGGCAATCCGGTCCGATCCTGTAGCCCCTAGAATCGGGAACTGGACCGCCGCACTCTGGAACCGGGGAACAGGACCCCCCAGTCCAATCCGGTCCGGGTGGTTCCCGGTTCGGTTAGTCCAACTTGCCTACCCGTAATTATAACCTACCTACCCTTACCAATGAAAGGATATCTCACATGCAATCTTCTAATTTAGGTGATCATATAATGATATTATTCGCATATTTGTTCACCATCTCCATAGTTAAATGAAGCTAAAAGAGTAATGAATCAGGAAAACCTCTATAAAAGTAGTAGCCAATTCTTTTCGCAATAATGCTGTTGTAGTATTTTCAGATATGACGCCGAAAATACCAAAGTGGGCATCGCTAAGTTCTATATAAGTCGGTCGGATCACCTCTTTCTAACACAACAATATTTTCCTCTATTCATCCTATAACAGATCTAAGCTGCAATTGAGCATGGCGATGGAGGTAATCTCTTAGGCTTAATTTCATTCAACATTAATTATTCAATGAAAGTTCATACATCGCTAATTTCATTTGTCTTGCTCTCTTTCAAATTTTTTTTTTTTGTATGGTGATCAAATAGCTTTGTCTTTTTGTCGAATCCGAGAAGATTGGAGCGACCCATCGTCAGAGATGTGGTAATGGACTAATAGTATTGATTCATCATTACTTTCTTCATATTGTGTATGATATTTTGTGTTGCTAAATATCCAATCCATCGAACCTATCAACCATAGGACGTGAGTAAAGTCCTTAAACTGCTTCGTCCGAACTCTGGGACGTACAATTCGAGGATATTTTCGGAGATGAATGGAAGAAAAATATTTTTCAATTCTTGTGTATGGTGATCAAATAGCTTTGTCTTCTTGTCGGATCCAAGAAGATTGGAGCGACCCATTGTCAAAGATGTGATAATGGACTAGCAGTATTGATTCGTCATTACTTTCTTCATATTGCGTACGATATTTTGTGTTGCTAGATATCCAATCCATGGAACCTATCAACCATACAAAAGGATTTTTTTCCCTAATTTTTTCTTCCATAAAAGTTTTATATTTGAAGCAACGTAGATAGATGCCATTTCTTGCACCATTTCTTGCATATTTTTTTAATCATTTTCCACATTGTATTTCTAATTAAGTTATGGTTCAAGCCCAATGAGAAATCATTAGCGCAATAAACAAAAATACATTTATGCTAAGGCATGGAAATCAAATGATGAATAATTTCGATTTCCAAAGTGCACGCGAACCATTATTGAGATATACTTGTCGATAGGTTACCACTCTACTGTCCTCACATGACGTTATTTGTTTGGTTAGTATAGGTTGTATATTTTAGCTTTGAAATATTATAAATCTATCATCTTTATTTCTAACTCCTCTCATCTCGATTCTCTGACGACCCATTATAAGGTCATGATCAAAGCATACATAATATAAGGAACATTTAATCAGTTTCGTACCATGTCAATTGGACAAGACTTTTGTGAATTTATTCATTTGTCTTAATAATCATCCTGGCAACTTTATTAAATAAAGCTGCTTCTTTTATGTATTACCTTGGATCATGACACGAAAATGTTAATGAGGGTTGCCAGAAAGTTGAGATGAAAGGAGTTGAAAACGAAGGTGATAGACTTATAATTACGTTCTCAAAGCATATATGCGTACAATCCTGCTGGAGACAATGATTTACACTTCCATTTTATGATATTTCATTCATGTGTTGTAAAGGGTCGCACAATGAATCACGGAGCATTCAATGTTCTTCATTTTTTGCAATGGTGTTATCATATACAATGCTGGCAAGAATTGTTTCCCGAATTCGTTCATTTAAATTCCTTGCGATTTACTTTCGTATCTAACTTTGGTTAATTCACTCGATCCGTCGAATTTAAAGGATTTTTCTCTTTTGTGGTGAAACGGTATCAATAGGTATAAAATTCATATCATGAATAATTTTTATTTCTGACGTGTACTGCAGTAATATACTCGTGAAATCCTTCCAATTATATACAGAGTTGTTTTTTTTTTTTGTCGAAATTATATACAGCATTAGGAGGCCTAAATCTACCCCAAATTTTTTTGTCTCAGAAAAAACCTTCAAATTTAGGTCTAGTTCCAAATCTTCCTCGAACTTTTTTTTTCGTTTTAGAAAAAATCCAAACTTTAGGTCCAATCCGAAACCTGCCCCAAATTTGGTTGTCTAAAAAAATCACAAAATTTTAATCTATTATCAAATCTATCCAGTAGTCCAATCCTTACTTGGCACCACGTAAAAAAAAAATCGACATCAGCAAAGTAATGGGGCAATATACTGATGAACGTGACATTTTCACATGGAGAACATATCGACCCCTAGTAAAAAATTGTCGAAATTCTGAAATATAAGACCGTTCTAGAATATGAAAATTAGGAACAATTAACGGTGATTTTTGGATAGATGACTAATGGGAGTATATTTGAGATTAGAGCAAAATCTGGTTATTTTCCTCTTAGACCAAAAAAAAAAAAAAAGTTCAGGCTGCATTTGGGATTGGACCTACAGGTTGGCATTTTTTCTGTGACAAAAAAAAGTTGGGAGCAGACTTAGGATTGGACATAAAGTTTGGGGTTTTTTCTGAGATAAAAATAAAATTCATAATAGAGTTGGGGCTAAACCTAAAATTAAGAAGGTTTTTCTAGGGAATTTGGCTGTATGCTTTTGGTCATACTTGCGATACTTTACTTATTTTGTCCTAGCTTTGTGGCTTATATGGTGGAACTCATGGCGAAGTCTGGACCCAACCATGATTTCCTCTTCGTTCTTGAGTCGGATCTAGAAATAAGGCTTTGGGGGGGGGGGCAAGATGGCAGAAAACTGATTGCAACTTCAATTGATGCTAACCAATTTAATTTCGTAAGTTTGGGGATTTTATTATGTCAAACATAGCAACCATATTTGTTGTCCTAAAACAATTTTTATTAGGGATGAAATTGGGAGGCTCAGTATGAGACAGTCCAAAACCGACAACACCTTGAGCGAGTTAATCCGAAGATGTCATAAAAAATATCGGCAAAACATGTATTCAATGTTTTTATTAATTAATGAGGCCGCTTTATGGTGTGATACAAATTTACCATATCCAAAACCAAGGGACAAAGGGATCGAGCTGAATGGACTCCTCCCTAACCGGTGTTGACACCTAAATTTTGATTTCCAGAAATTCATAAAATGAGAGTTAGTCATAATTCTCACAAAAAATAATCTTCATGCATTTCATTTTTTTTTTGTCAGTCGTATCATCTGCATTTAGGGTCATAGATGAATCAATTGAGTTTGATTTGACAGGCGGCTGAATCGGACTCAATCTAAGATTTTTAACTGAACCTGCAATGTGTGCTGAATGGACCTATTTCTTGAGCACAATTCTATTCGTTCAAGCTTGTTTTAATCATTAAGGCTTTCGATTAAATGCTCGTTATTTAGAAAAGCCTTAGTTTGAGCTTGAGAATTCAAGATGAGTCCATAATTTGGATTGAAAATTCGGATGAGTCATGAATGTGAAAGTGCCAAATTTTATATATGTCTCTTGGACTTAAAATCATATTTAAATCAGCCCATTTTTTGTTGTTTAAATTATACGGGAGCTTCAGCTAATTGTAAGTTAAGAAATCCAGGCCCAAGGATATGTTTCAAATTCATGAGCAAGGCCATGTTCGGCCATCTTCACCTCAACGTCCCCTTGGCCGAAAAACTGCATGGTGTCCTCATAGAGATGGACTTTTGAATTTTTGGATTTGATTAAGGAGTTTTAAAGGTCTTATCTTGATAAATGTTTTGAGAAAATAAAACTCTATCATTCTGCGGCAAATAACGGAGAGTTTTGATAGATGTGGACTCTATTAATCTGATGGCTGCAAATTAATCCTACTTTACCTAGGATTAACAATCCGACAATTTCCGACAACTCCTATTCCTACTAGGACTTTGGCTCAGGACTCTATATAAACAAGAGCTCATTCACGTTCAAGGGATTGGACGATTACTAAAATTTTCGGCACACGTTGGGCGGAGAGAGTTGAGAGTTATTTGAGAAGTACGAAGGGGTCCGATTGTTTCCCCCGCGGTCGAGACAATCCCTCTCAAAATTTCGTCGACTCTTCGTCGAATCCTCTTTCATCGCTCGTCCACGACCGCACACTACCGCCACTCCAGCAGCTCACCCAAGGTCAGACGTCCCCGCCATCACAGCTTCGCGAAGTCCTCATCTGCCCTTCTTTGCTGTCCACCAGCGAAAACCATCCAAAGAAGGCTGCTAATCAGTCCAATTCGCATTGCTGTTCATCTTCAGGTTAAGGTGCATTGGTCTTCATTTTGCTATTATTTAAGGATTTAATCCTTGTGCTACGTGTGATAGAGTAACCGGAGGCAATCTCTGGAGATTTGTGCTTCAAAAAGTACAAATTTAGGGTGGAACTCATCAAGCTCGCTGCTGAAAATTCGTTTCAGAAAAGGTAAAAATCTTTCGTTCTTGATTGCTGATCTATCGGTCTTGATTGTTAACCTATACTTGTTAGTTTAGTAACAATATGCACGAGTGTTCGCGAACATACTTCGATTTGCAATTAAAGTCGTAAAACTAAAATCTATTTTTTATCAAACAACAGATGAATTTTTACTGATTGTCAAAAAGTACTCTTGAAATCTAGTTCCACGGGATAAAAATTCTGACCATGGTAGGGACTGAAAATCAGATTTTAGTAGAGTGAAAATTTTGATGTCGTTCTCAGCAAGTATGATGGAAAAGGTGAGGAAGCCATTCGGCACTTAGATTTTCATGGCTAAATTGTTCTCTACGGTTGATCCTAAAGCATTACCTTTGAGTGGTTTTGTCTTGTGATGACTTGGTCCTATCTCTCTATGTCATGAATGATCTGAACTGTCTCGTAAAAAAAAAAATCAGAATTTTCTGGCATGAGCATGGAATTTTTGGCACGTGGGCAATCCGTTTGATCGAACGGTTTAATGTGAGTGGAGGATTAATCTTTTTCGATACGTTGGTTGACTGGAACTTATCCTTTGGTGCTCGATCATAACCTCATGTTGTTGATAGGAATTTGTGATTGTTCGACGCTATCTCCTGGCGTGAATAAAGATTCGATCAAATTGAAATTTTATCTGATTTAGCTAAATTAGATAATTTTTTTTTACTCATGGATACATTTTTTTGAGCTAGTTGTTATCTTTAGCACATGCGAAACGATTTGAATGTTATATGTTGTTATCTTATCTTATCCCTCGTGAATTTTCTGAACACATTTGATTAGAGATAAGGTTTGGTTGGATTGAATGTCAATCTATTCTTTTTTGAGGATTATCTAAAATTAAATTTTCAAATCTCAAAGATAATTTCTCAAATTAAAAATGGATTGAATTTTTGGATGAGGAAAGGTGGATCCCTAATCTTATAATTTCGGTCACCCCTCTAATTTTTGAAATTTCAAGCTCAATTGATTCATTTTATTTTATTTTTGTCGTGCTTGTTTGTTTTGATTTGTTATAAAATTTGTACATCTTTAAACAAACATGCCCATAATATATGTTCCCCTATGTGCCTAGACCCGTCGGAAAAATAAATTGCACGCCTTAGCCACGATCTCGTAGAATGGGATGGTGATTTAGTATAGAAATTCGTATTCTGCTCTTCGGCAAAAGGGATGTTGTTTTTCTATACACATATTCGCATACCGGTTCGAATCCTCGAGGATGTAGCAGATAAAATCTCGCTCTAGCCCGGATCTTTGGGAATGAGAGGATTTTCGGAAAAATCGAAAATTAAAGGTATATTATGGGCATTTTTATTTAATTTTGTTCAGATTTTTGATTGCTTTTGAATGTTTTCTTTCATTACCGAAAATACCAAAAAAAATCATCATTTGGAGCATAATATATGGTCTCATATTACATTTTTTTCAACTAATCAAAATCATTCAAATCACATCGATCAATCAAAATGGGATTTTTCATGAAATTGGTACCGAAAGGGCATTAATTTTTTCAATTAATGTAACCAAGTCCTCGAACCCATTTTTCTCTAGTGCGCAAAAATAAAATAGTTCTCCCTCTATTTTATTAAGGTTTCTAATCAACCTTCTGTAAATGATTAGCGGCGGCTCTAATTGAATATTTTTTTTATGAATAAACCTAAGTTGCGATTCGGTAGGAGTTGGGAGGGTCCGAATTAGGTTAGTTGATTCAATTGACACGATAATCCGTTAGCCTAAATTTTAGGTCACGACAACCAAGCTGTGAAAGGACGATGTTGGTGATCATGGACTGTGTTGATGTTCCCTCGAGCCGAACCAAACCGATAAGTTTGGTTTATTGGCTTGGAATATTTTTGCTATTGATTTATCCATTTGGTTTCAATTCTAGATTTTGAAGACCCGATCAAACGGCTCAAACTGATAACTCCAATGAATTAATATGTTCTCCATATAGAGTGTGTAACATTGCTGGGTATACCACTCATAGGGTATGCAGAAGTGTTAGAACAAAAGCATAGAGAATGCTTTGGAGGATCTAGTGAGGAGCACCCAAATATATAAATGAGAGAAAACTATATTCAAAATGCGTTTTGCATAGGCTTACATGAATAAAATACAAACTTTGCTCTATAAACTTGTTCTCACAACTCTCAACTCTCTCTACCTCTCTCCATATGCTAAGGCTCCCCTCTCTTCTTTGGGCACTAAAGAAGTGCAATTTGTTCCCTTATCAATTAAGAGTCAAAAGTTGGGGCTCCTCATCTTTGACTCTTAATTAACTTTGAAACTAGTCATTAATGAGTCCACTTGATCGACTCATCTTTGGAAGTTTGAAGAGTCAACAAAAATAGCAATACACCTTTTTTTTTCATGGTTTGATATTCTGGTGTCCTAGACGTTAAGAAACCATACCAATACATCCAAACTTGGTGGTTAAACTCTATTACTTTGATGATATTGTAAGGAAGACCCTTTAAAAAAATAGCTCGATGCCAGGATGATAAAAAGCTTAACACCTCTCATTCTTATTATTACTTATATATATTAAAAAAGAAAAAAAAAGGAAATGCACTAGGGAAAAACTCGTGCAACCAAAATCAAATATGAGTTTTTTTTCTTCAATTAAGAGTAAAAATTATAGGCTTATCTTATCTCATAGTATGGATAAGAGATTATCCATGATTTAACCCATCTTCTTGCACTTCAACCTCCAAATGCCAAGTAGAAATAGAAATCCAAGTAGAAATTAGGTGTCGACTCCAACACTCCCCCTCAACACCTAATACTCTTCACCTATAATATTTGGTATTTGTCTTCTTCAGTTGCCTCATGACCGCAACTTCTGATGGGCCTTTGCAAAGCTCGGATTTCATCAACGCCATTTCAGCTAGCACGTTAGTCTCATTATCCTTCTTCGCAGTCTCCATATTCCAATCTTTCACAATAGTTTCGAGATTACAACTCATGTGATCAAGCCTCTCATTCATGATTTTCATTTCATGCTTCAATTGATTAAACTTCAATTGAATCACTTGATCTGAGACATCTTGATCCTTTTTCTCATAGGATCCTTTCTCTACACGCTTCCATTGATCCTTGCCTCTTAGGATATTTTTATCTAGGCGATATTTCTTGAGCTTCTGCAACTTCTTGAGCTCATATTGGAGCTTCTCGTGCTCTCTTTCTTTGATCTTGAGCTCCTTGTTCTTTTGCCTTAGCATGTCATCCATTTCTTTCAACATCTCTTGCAGCTCCTTGGCTTACTCTTCTTCGAGGACATCTCAATGGCTATCACATCATCTGTCTCGATGATACAACCGGCTGCGATCTTTTCTTGCTCCTTTGTAGCAACAATCGCTTGAAGACTCCATTCTTCTTTATTGTTGTACTCCTTCCTAGTAAAAGCTGTAGCATTTCCTTTTACTTGAATGAACGAACAGACCCTAGCAAAGTGACCTACTTTGCCACATATGTAGCACTGTTCGCTATACCTTCTATTGTCCTTGTCACGATCTCGGTGAGCTTCTCCCGGATAAGTACTTCTTCCTTTTGGTCGCCTATGGGATCTGCCATGATCTTTCGGTTGTTTTCCATTCTTAGTACTAGCATTATGACTACATTTGATCGTCTGAATTTCTATTCTGGATAGGATAGGATAGGATATGAAATCCATAGATTTTGCAATATCCTATCCATTGTTTGGTGAATGGCAATACTAAAGTTGGATATGTTCATATCATATCATGTTGATTGTTTGATATTTACAACATATCAATGTAAATGGATATGAAAAGGCACAAATGGAGAACATAATAATCTCTCATAATTCACTACCGAATTTAGTAAGAGAGAAAATATAATCATTCACCTTCATGATAATGAAAAGTTTTGTCTTTCTCGCTACTTACGTGTTTCATAGACTTTTGACATGAATCAACAAGCTATGAAGGTGAAGAAGTTTCGACTCTCTCGTTATTTTCGTAGAGTTTTATCATGGACTAAAAAACTACAAAAGAGTCATGGAATTTCAACATGAATTAAAGATATAGTGGATGAGGAGATGGAGATGATAGTTTTTTTTTTATATTTATTTATAGAAATTTCATCACCCCTCATCTTCGAGAATTAGATAGATCATTTTCAAGTTTGAATATGTGCACTTAAAATTTGGGTTTTTCTACTTCATTTTTTTATATAATTTTTAATTATAAATCTCTTTTTATCATTATTTTTATTTCCTGACATCATTTCTTAATACAATTCTTATTAAATAACAAGTTATATTCAAATATGTATTGATATAGATACTAGGTATATATTTATACACAAACTATATATTGTAAAGTAAAAATAAATTAAATATATGAATAAAATTTAGAATAAATAAAAATGAAAATTATTATTTTTTTGTTATTTTGAGCTTCTTTTAACATTAGAATTCAAATATAAGGTAAATTTAATTATTATTTTAATTCTATAATTTAAGAAGTTAGTTATTCAAAAAATTAGTTTTTATGCAATGACGAAAAGAATCATATCCACCTCTATCACACCTCCCTCCATGGGATAATTTTATCCAGGTTATATCCCTTTTATATACCACTTTGGCCTATCCTAGGCAAGTACCATATAGAAAATATGATAAATTTTATCATATCCCGACTTTTATCTTGACAACAACGTAGCCTATTTGTCTTCTGGCTCTTGAAACCTCTTTTATTTTAAAGAGGGAACATCATCCATGGTACATGCCGATACTACGTCTTTTTCCTCATCGATAATATTCACATGTTCCGTCACCTCTTGTTGACATTCAAATTTGTAATGTCCGAATTTTTTGCATGTAAAAAACCTGACCTTGATTTGTCATGTGTTTTATACTTTCTGGTGAAATTGGAATTTTCACCTTTATCTCGGGCACCTTGGTAATCTTGTTGATATGAGTTAACAACCTGACTTTGCAGTACTTGCTCGAGATTCGAAGCGATGGACTTTTGATTCATTCTTTGGTCAAGCGAGCATAATTAACCTATCAACCGCTCCATCCTTATGGCTACTACATCTTGGCCTTCTTCGACCGCCGCAACAACGTAATCAAATCTTTCGGTCAAAGACCTCAAAATTTTTCCTACGAGTCATCCGTCTTGGAGTTTTTTACCATTAACCCTCAACTGGTTAACTATGATTTATACACAATCAAAGTATGATAAAATAGATTCAGAGTCGTTTATACGTATATACTCAAAATCACCTCGAAGTGTTTGAAGTCGAACTCGCCTCATGTGATTACCGCTCTTGTGGGATTTTAGCATAATATCCCATGTTGCTTAGTAATTTCTGCGCTCAATATTTTTTCAAAAATCGTATATTCCATGGCTTGAAAGATCGCATATAATGCTTTTTTATCTTTCTTTTGGGACTCTACAAACGATATTTCTCCTCCTTTCTCAAAGCGTTGAATTGTTCAATATCGATAACTTCGATGTAGCCATTATCCACCCGGTTCCACAAATCTTGAGATTTGAAGAGAATATTCATGTAGACAGAACAGTTGTTGAAATTTCTTCTATACAACTTTAGAAGTTGAAATTGAATAGCATTGGTGGATGCCATCGCTAGCTCTAAGTTCATGATCCTCGATCGTCTGTTCGGGGTTCTTGTTCTCTAGCCACGGGTTTTGATACTCCAGTTCTTGACTGCCTTGGTTCTAACATGTTCCTTGGCCTGCTGGCTCCGATACCAATTTTAGAGTGTGCAACCTTGCTAGTATACCACTCGTAGGGTATGGGGAAGCATTGGAACAAAAATGATAGAGAATGCTTTGGAGGATTTGGTGAGGAGCACGCAAATATATAAAGTTGAGAGAACTATATTCAAAATGGCTTTTGCATAGGCTTACGTGGAAAATACAAGCTTTGCTCTATAAGCTTGTTTTCACAACTCTCAACTTTCTCTATCTCTTTCCATATGCTAAGGCTCCCCCACACTCAAAATATTCAAAGCAAACTAGCTAATACGGAGACACGCTTTCACTCATTGAGGAGGAGCGCACACACTCTTTCTATAGACTGTTGTCTATCTCTATTTTCTTGGTCTGGCCTCTCTTCTTTGGGCACTAGGTGCGCGCGCAATGAAGTCGGCAAAAATGAAGTGCAAGTTGTTCCCTTATCACTTAAGGGTGTGTTTGTTTCAGTGAAAGTGATTTTCGAGAGTTGATTTTTTATACTTTTACCTATGTGGTTCGCCGAAAATGACAAGCAAGGTCAAAATTTGCCCAATCTAGCCCCGAAGCCGAGCTTCGCTCGCCTTCGACCGTTAAACTCGAGGCTTGTCCTTGGCCGGCAAGCTCGGGCTTGCCCGTGGCAGCAGTTGGCTAGTCGCAGTGGAGGAAGAAGGTGGAGGAATCTCAGAGGAGGAAGAAAGTGGTGAAGGAAAAAGAAAGAAAAAAAAGACATAAATAAATAAAATAAAAAATATTTAAATTTTTTAATTGATATAAAGTTATGATATGGAATCATTTTTCAAATGGGATCCCAACACCATAAAAAATTTTCGGCCACCCATCACCAAATAAAAGAAAACCAACTATTTTCCTGAAAAATTATTTGCCAGAAAGCAATTTCCGTTTAAATTATACCCATGACAGAGTTTTCTATACTCTTTGAATCTTATGTCTAGCTAAACTACATCTACGTATGAAAGGCGATTTTGATCCAATTGTGATTATAATCCTCGATTTTCAATGGTTGTGAGAAAAACATGTGCTTTGCAATCGCACATTGTCGTCTTCCATTGGTTGTGCTGCGAATCTTGCTTGTACCTCGAAATTATGATATTCGTTTAAAACCGTACCAAATCGATAATTAATCAAACGTATCGGTATTGTATAAGTTATGAAATTGAGAGAAAATGGAGATACTGGGCGACTGTGAGCGCGAGAGAGACCGTGATTTCCTCAATTTCTCCTCTCTCTCAACCCCATTTTCCGGCAAAGGCGGTGCAAAAAACCTCTGATGAAAGGTTTTCTCTCTACCGCTATGGGTAGCTTCTCTCTACCGTTTGGGTAGCTTGACCTCATCTTCTTCGTTTCTATATCCAAAACCTAATCCTTAACAATGGTTCTATATATGCTCTCTGTGCCAACCCTGTACACTCTAGCCTACCCCCACAAAGTAAATATCACCCCCTTCTCCACTATGCCCTTCCTCCCGTAACCCGCTTTTCTTCCTTCCTCCGTCTCTTCAACTGAATTCATCTTACTTTCTGTCCATATTCCGGCTGTAATCCTCTCTTCTTGAACCTCGTGTTCTTCGGTCCAGTGCAGCTGCTTCTGCAGTCTTCTGAAGTTTTAAGGGGCCTTTTCAAAGTTGGGTGACACCTTTCTTGCTGGATCCTACTTCCAATGGACGAGAATAATGGTGCTGGTGCTCGTTTGGAAAAACTCTGCAATAAGCTCGGTCGGTTAATGCATAAACAAGACATTACTATCTGTGATGATGACTTTTTGGAGGAAAAACTGACGGAATGTCAACATTCCCTTGTGGGACAACTCTTCCAAACCCCTAGCATCAACTTTCAGGCTTTCCAAACAGCAATGAAAAAGGCCTGGAGAAATGACACCATCGACATCACACCCTGGGAAGATGGTCTTTACAGCTTTACCTTTAGAAGTGCTGCAGAGAAAAAAAAGGGTGCTAGATGGGGGGCAGTGGTCTTTCTCTAATCAGTTATTGCTGTTGAAGGATTGGGAACCGGATCTGCCCCCACACTGCTATGAATTCGATACTTGTGCCTTTTGGATCAGAATATTAGGCCTTCCCCTTGAGTGGAAATCTGCTGGAATTGTGAGAAAAATTGCTAGTACCATGGGGCAAGTGCTGGAAGTGAAGCTAGAGGACACAGGTTCGGTTATCCAACGGGTTGTAAAGGCCAGAGTAGAGCTGGATGTTCATGCTGAGCTGAGTGTGGGCCAGTCAACCACACATCGAGGCAGGAAAATCTGGCTAGATTTTAAATATGAAAGACTCCCTTTCTTTTGCTATGCATGTGGAAAGAAAGGACATTATGCAAGCTACTGTAAAGATGTCCCTTACGATGAAGAAAAGTTTACAACAAAAATGGGAAGCTGTTTTGGCAATTGGCTGCGTGCAGAAGTTCAAGACCACAGCTCTTTTTGGGATGTGTTTTATGCTAAAAAAACAACAGAAAATGCAGTTGCTGTTGAAGAGATCATACCTGAAACACAAGAGCAGCTAGGGCAGAATCTTGTATTGGGGGAGGCTCGGCTAGTTATCACTCTGGAATTCCACAGCAACAAGCACCTCCCCAGGGACAGAACAACAAGGTTAACAAAAAGGAGCTGTAAAGAACCTAAAACACCTTCAATCAAAAGGCAGCGAAGGTACTGCCCTTACTTTTCTGAGACTTCGACACGTGCCTGTTTGGATGAGACCCAACTAGTGGATACACCGGTTCGTACGACTGATACTGCTGAATGGGCTTTGGTGGCTAGCCCTAATAAGCCACCAAAGGAAAAATGAATGCTCTATTTGGAATTGTTAAGGGTTGGGCACACCCTTGACGGTTCGAGAACTGAGAGCCCTTGTGGCTCGCTTCAGGCCCACTGTGATTTTTTTGATGGAAACAAAGAACCAGGAGGCAGCTCTTCAGAAAATAAGGAGAAGGTTAAATTTTCCATACTGCAGGGTGGTTGACCCGATTGGTACTGCTGGGGGTTTGGCTATCTTATGGGATGATAGAGTTGAGCTTACTTTTGACACAGAATCGGAGAGTTATATGAATCTTAGATGTAAAGACTTGATGAGTGGCAAAAGGATGAGAATCACCTTTATTCATGCTCCTTATAACTTCCAGAGAAGACTTCAACTTTGGGAGAAGCTTCGCGAAATCAGTTTTTCCAATGTGTTGCCTTGGGTTTGCTTAGGCGACTTTAATGAGGTGTTGTTCTGTTGGGAGAAATTGGGCAGGTATATGGCTGAAAATTCTCGAATGACAAATTTCCAAAATATGCTGGAAGCTTGTTCTTTGATGGATTTAGAAAGTAAAGGTTGTGCCTTCACGTGGTCAAACAACAGAAATGGAGATGAGAATATCAAAGAACGCCTTGATAGAGTCTTGTGCAATATAGAATGGAGACTTTTGTTCCCCGAAGCAGAAGCTTTCGCACTTCCTGCTGTAGGGTCTGACCACAGTCCCATAATTTTGTCAACTCAGGCTGATAAGAAGAAAAGAATACGAGAATTTAAATTTGAAGCATTTTGGCTTGAGAACGACAATTGCAGAGAAGTTATTCGAGAGGCTTGGGAGTCACCTGCGCACACTATGAAGAATTTAGAGGGCAAGTTGTTGGCAACCTCTGATGCTTTATCTAGATGGAGCAAGAAAGCTTTTTGGAATGGGAAAGAAAGAGTAAACTGGCTGAAACAGGAACTCCAACACCATATGAATAGCAGTCACAGGCCTTTTGAGAGAGAGAAAGTGAAGCAGTTGCAAGGGGAAATTGAATTTTTGTGGAGGCAAGAGGAGATGTACTGGGGGGTGAGATCACGGATACATTGGCTGCGGTGGGGGGATAAAAATACTAAATTCTTTCATGCTACCACAATCCAGCGAAGACAAAGAAACAGATTGTCAATGATTAAAGACTCATCCAACGAATGGATATCTGAACCACAACAGATTACACAAGCTACGGTGCAGTATTTTAAGGAACTTTACCAATCTGAGGGATGTCGTCATTTCTCCCCTATTTTGGAGCAATGCCCCAAGGTTGTTACTGAGGAAATGAACAACTCTTTGCTAGCTGAGGTGAACATTGAAGAAGTTCAACAGGCTATTTTTCAGCTTGGGGCCACTAAAGCACCGGTACCAGATGGACTAAATGGCCCCTTCTACCAACAGAATTGGGATGTGTTAAAGCCGGATATTTTCAATGAGATTAAAGCATTTTTCAGATCTGGAAACATGCCGCATGGACTGAACAGAACCCAAATTTCCCTGATACCAAAGGTCCTACACCCTGAGACGCTTGATCAATATCGCCCTATCAGTTTATGCAACTTTAGCTATAAAATCATTGCTAAAGTGTTAGCAAACAGACTCAAGCCATTACTGCCACAAATCATAGCTGAGGAACAAAGTGCTTTTGTTGGGGGAAGACAAATTCAAGACAACTTTTTTGTGGTGCAGGAAGTATTACATCAGCTCAGAGTTCTAAAAAGAAGGAAAAAGTTCCAAGCAATCTTGAAGCTTGATATGAAAAAAGCTTATGATTGTGTGGAATAGGAGTTCTTAGAGGCATGCTTAAGTAAAGTTGGCTTCCACAAGAGATGGATCGGCAGGATTATGCAGTGTGTTAGTACAGTATCATTTAGCCTTAAAATAAATGGCGAGCTTCTTGAATATTTTGTGCCTTCCCGAGGAATTAGGCAAGGGGACCCTTTATCCCCATATCTTTTCATCCTGGTGGCTAATGTCTTAACTTCACTGATGAGAAAGGCAATGGAAGATGGTAGTATAAAGGGTATTAAACTCAACAAGTGGTGCCCTACTCTTTCCCATCTACTGTTTGCAGATGACTCGATCTTTTTTCTGGATGGGAAGGTGCTGGAATGCCAAAACTTAGCATCAATTCTGAACCAATATTGTATGGCTTCGGGATAGCAGATTAATTTAAACAAATAAGGGATTTTCATTAGTAGAGATTGCCCTCCAAACCTTAAAGAAAATATGGCCGGGGAGTTGAGAGTGCCTATTTTGGAGAAAACTGGAAAATACCTCAGGATTCCTTCGGATTGGGGCGATACAAAAAAGCAAATGTTTTCCTGGATTCTGGGATGAGTTAGCAAAAAGCTGGAAGGTTGGAAGGAGAAATTAATGTCAAGAGCAGGCAAAGAAATCTTGATTAAAACGGTGGTGCAAGCTCTTCCACAATATGCCATGTCAGTTTTCAAAATTCCCATCTCAGTTTGCAAGGCGATTGAGCAGAAAATAGCACAATTCTGGTGGAAGACAAATGAGACAAAAGCTGGTGTTCACTGGAAAATGTGGGAACTGCTGAAAACAAGAAAGGACGTAGGTGGCTTGGGATTTCGAGATTTGCTGGACTTCAACAAAGCAATGTTAGCAAAACAAGCTTGGCGCTTAGGCCACAACTCCAACTCCCCATGGAGTCAACTGCTCAAAAGTCTTTACTTTCCAAATAGAGACTTTTGGCACGCGGATAGGGGGCAACGCGCATCTTGGGGCTGGCAAAGCTTATTGGTGGGAAGGGATTCTATTACTCCTTCAGTTATGTGGGCTGTAGGGAATGGAATTGGAATCAAAGTGAGAGAAGACAAGTGGCTGAAAACAGGGATACTAGTTGGCCCTGCGAAGAGGAATGAACCTCAATTCGTGTCGGGACTCATATCTACATACGCAGAATGTTCGAATAGAGACATTTTACAGGAACACTTTAATGAGAACTCGGTGCAAGAAATCCTCACAATTCCAATCAAACCCCAAACAGAGAGTGATCGGATTGTGTGGCCAGGTACACAATCGGGAAAGTACATTGTTAAAAGCGGATATCATTACATTTGTGCATCTATAACAACTCGGATAGAGAATCAAGCATCAAGTTCCTACCTTCCCCCTTGCAGCCTCTGGAAAGATATTTGGAAATTGAGGGTTCCCCCAAAAATCAGATTCTTCATGTGGAGTTTGTGCCAGAATGCTCTCCCCACCAAGGACAATCTCTATCGCGGGGAAAATAGTACCGACCCTGTTTGCCCCTTGTGTAACCAGAGCGCCGAGACAGTGGAGCATTTATGTCTCCTTTGCCCGTGGACCAAAGAGATTTGGGCAAATCCAAAGCTGAACCTGCGAATCTCAAGCAAAGGGTTATCTCTGTTGTTGGCTAGTGAATTCACCTAGAGGGGGGTGAATAGGTGATAACGTGTGATTTTAAGATTTTAGTGCGGAATTCAAGTCACACAACAAAAATCTCAGATGATCAAACAATTCAATTGATGCTAGAAATGTAATAAGATCGATGCGTATTATTCGTGTGCGGTTTAGCTATCACACCGTATTTAGAATGAACAGAGTAAGAGATAAGGAAAACTGCACATAGGGATTATAGTGGTTCGGCTTTGATTAATCCTACGTCCACTTCTTCGGCCGACTGCCAATCGGCCGGATTCCACTATTAATTTGCTCGGAGGTTATAGATCAATGATCTCCTTAACACGCAGGACTTCACACCTAGCGTTCAACACTCTTGTGTACACCTCGTCACAATTACAATGGATGGATCAAGAAGTGTGTTTAAATGGAGTACACTCTATCTAGGAATTATGAACACTTTTCCCTCTTTACACCGATCTCTGTTCCCTTCGTCTTCGAGATGTCTTTTATACTCTTTCGCCTCCAATCTAGCCGTTGCAAGGCATCTAGAAGAGATCTCTCCAAATCTATCCTTTTGGACGAGATGTTTGCAAAAAGAAGATCTCTTAGCCGTTGGGGATCGCCAAAGGAAAGTCTTCCCCATTTGGATCAAATCGCCCATACAATTATGATCCCAAGTTTCCATAGATGGTTTCTTCCATTTAGAAAGTCTTGGTTTGTCTTCTTGATTCCGCATCCTTGATTGATCTTAGTCACCGAAAATCTACAAGAATGATCCATCTCGATGGCGTCCGTTGATATGCATCAATTAAGTTCAATTTGAATTCCTCTTGAAATTCTGATTACTGCTAGTGAAATACTTCTCTCGGAGCTTGAGCGTTATCCCAACGTCCGAGCTATCCCCACTCAACGTCCGAGCTTGAAACAGCATCTGAGACTCTCAGAAACAATATCTGAGCCAAATTCTTTTGCCAGATTCAATCATGTGTATCCCCGCACCAAAGGATAATCTGCAAAACAAGTAAATCACTGCATTATCTCAAAATACAAGAGTACTATGATTGTTTTGTCAACTTCAAAACCGTCTAGAGATTTTTCTCAACAATCTCCCCTTTTTTGATGATGACAAAACGATCTATTGTAGTAATAAAGAAATTGAGTTTAGAAAAGAATGAGCAACTTCAACAAAGTTACTCTAGAGATAATCTTGCTAAGTAATAATTTTGAAATTTCGTTCCTTGTACTTTTAGCAAGAATAAGTTCTGAGAAAGAATGCATTTATATGCTTATGAAGAGCAATATTCGGAACTTGTGTTATCTCAATCAATAAGATTATATTCTAAGTGCATTGAGATATAAAGTAATTTCAAAAACAAGCAAGTATGAAGATTATAACTTCTCAAATCATCATCCTTTGTTGGATGCTCATAACTTGTCCTGTTTAGTCAGAGCTTTCAAATATGTAAAAAAAAAAAAGAACTTGTTCACCTGCTCTGTTTAAGAGAAGATGTTCCTTCTCAGATGATGTTTTCCAAAGTTCATGCTTTTGTATTCCGCAGAACATGCTGAAATCCCGTATTTAAAGGATACTTGCCAGAATACATACGCAGATAACACCATTAAAACATTAATTTTCTCCCCCTTTTTGTCATCAGCAAAAGGGAGTATCCTGCATATTCAGATAGTGATAAAACATTGCTCCCCCTGAATTCAATGCCTATTTAGGTCATTTATGCAATGTACTCAAAACATACTAGCATTCAGAAAATAATGAATAATCAAATCATGCTGGCATTTAATTTGACAATCATTCAATCAAAGAAGAATAGAGTGTGACAGATGAGGTTCTTATTTTAGTGCTACGAGGTTAAGACTAAAGAAAATTGGAAGAGAGCTTTAGTAGATTTGAAACACAACAGCTCGTGTCATGTGAGACTGCTTTTCATTAACAGTAGCCGCTAGCTTGTGTAGATCCTTTTCAGCCTGTTCAAGCTCAAAGCCCGTAAGATGGTATTTGTTGTTCATATTTTCTTTGAGAATCTGTCTCTTCAATCTCAAGCGATCTTTAATTGCAGTCATTTCAATGTTGAATTTTGTGCTGAACTTCCTCGGATTATCTTTACATTTACCCCGCTTAAACAGAATATCCTATAGCTTGTCTCGTGTCGAGATTTCTGGTTTCTTTGTGTCCCAGAAGTGACACCAATCTCCCCGAGTGTGATCTTTTTTATCTTGTTGAATCTTTTGGACAATATCCCCGTTTATCTCCGTAGATAGCTTTTCAAGAGTCTGTATTCCGGTCACAATGTAGCTTGGATCCAATTTCCGCTCTTCAACCACTGCTCTTGCACATTCCGCTTGAGCAAAGTCTTGCTCATTTTCTTTGCAAAAGCAAAGAAGATCATGAATGTGGAAGTCATTCGGATTCAACTCTTTGTCGGTTTGAAATCCTTGCAGTGAAGCCTTCTTCAATTCTTCTTCGGTTGGCTTTGTTGCATATTCAATCACTTCTTGTTCAGAAATAAACCCATTGTGCCTTATCAAGGCTTTCACATATTCCTCATCATCTTCTTTCTGTCGAGCTGTAAGAATTGTCTTTTTAATGACCTTGGCCAGCCTTATTTTTCTTTCAAGATAAAAGGCAGCCTTTTTGGCGATAAGAGACTTTACCAGTTTAGAATGCTGGTTAGTTTCCTTCCTTGGTGGTTGTAAGGAGCTGCGTGATACTGTGGATAGTATGAAGTCTTGTGGGAATTTCATCAAAACCAGTTTTGAGAATTCTTCCAATTTTTGGTTGATGGATTCCTGAAGTGTATCCACCGTCTTGATTAATCTGTCGGTTTTGAAGAGAATTTGTCTTGCTTTCTCTGAGAGTTCCTGTGCCAGTGCACCGAACTCTTCCATCAGCCTTTCTCTCATTTCTCCTGTTTCCTGAAAAAGCAAATTGTACATTCCAGTGATTTGGTACTTCATCTCAGCCTGGTAGTACAATATGTCCTCCAACAGACTAGAGTCATTATTTTGACTCATTTCTTCTTCCTCAATGCCCGGATCTGTTTCCATGTCCTCCCCCCGAGATTTTTCTCCTTGACTTATAGACAATTGCGTTGGATTAGCGGTTTCTTCTTCGCGATTCTCAACCAGAACGTCATGGTATTCTGTCAACATCTCTTTATGATAGATGTCTTCTTCTTCCGGAATTCCATGTTTTGCTTTTATGATCGCTGTTCTTTCCTTTCTGACTTTTTCAACAAACTCGTTGAGGGAAAGATGATCATCATTCTCTAGATCACTTTGAGAAAGATCGGGGTAGTTTGTTGAGGAATGGATGTTTTTGGGCTCCATGAGGATTGGATGGCGATGAAAGTTATAGGAGACCGAGATTATGAAAGAAGGTTGTGGGAGAAACATGAGTGAAGACCACCCCTTTTTAAATGTGAGGAAGTGACTTCGATTGAGAAAGAAGGATTCCGTAAAAGATGATCCTAATCTTGATAAAATAGGAAATAATTTGAGAATATTTTCAACTCAACCAATTTAAATTCAATCAAGGCAATCAAATATTCAATCGAGCAATCAGCACAATCACATAATATTTGCCGAATATTTAGGAAGATTGTATTGATGCGTACCTTATTTGTTGCCAAAAATAAAAACGACTTACGCGCCAAGATTTTGAACGATCAAATCTTTTGTCGTATCTGCTCGTAAGATGTTGTCTACAGACGATTTTCCACGTTCTAAGATCCGTAAGTTCCTTTAGAAGATGCTTTCAAGCTCTAGAGCTGCTGAAGGTCTTCATATGATACTTTCCAAGTTCCGAGGAAATTTCTCCCGTCTAGACCTCAACTCAAATAGGAATCATGGTAATACCCAACTCTTGTCTAATGTACTCAAATGTATTTTTATCGAGTGCTTTAGTGAATATGTCAGCTAATTGATGTTTAGAATCAACAAATTGAATGTTGACATCACAGTTATGCATATGGTCACGAATGAAATGATGCTTAATTTCAATATGCTTAGCTCGTGAGTGCGTAACCGGGTTCTTTGTGAGGTTGATAACACTTGTGTTGTCACATTTGATTTCCATATTGTGAGCTTCAACACCAAAGTCCTTCGGTTGTTGCTTCATCCATAGTATTTGAGCGCAAATGCTTCCTATTGCAACATATTCAGCTTCTGCAGTTGATAGAGCTACGGTGTTCTGTTTCTTGGAGAACCAAGACACTAGCATTGATCCCGTAAGTTGACATATGCCCGAAGTACTTTTTCTATCCAATCTACAACCCGCAAGATCAGCATCTGAATAGCCATGTAATATAAGATTTGAGGTTTTTGGATACCATAGTCCTATGTTTGGATTAGTTCCTCTATATTTGATGATTCTTTTGACAGCAGACATATGAGATTCTTTGGATCAGATTGAAATCTCGCACACATGCATACAATGAATATAATATCAGGTCGAGATGCAGTAAGATATAACAAAGAACCAATCATGCTCCTGTATAGCTTCTGATCAACCTGTTTGCCCTGTTCATCCTTGTCTAGTTTGGATGAGGTAGACATATGTGATCCTGTTTTCTTGCAATTGTTTTGATCAAACTTCTTCACTAGTTCCAAGACATATTTTTCTTGATGTATGAATGTGCCCCGATTAGTTCGATTTACTTGTAGCCCTAGGAAGAATTTAAGTTCACCCATCATGCTCATCTCAAACTCATTCTGCATGTTCTGAGAGAAATTCTTACAAAGATGTTGGTTAGACGAGCCAAAGATAATATCATCAACATATATCCGGATAAGCAGAATGTCTTTACCTTCCATTCTAATAAAAATGGTTGTATCGACTTTACCTTTTTCGAAACCTTTTTCGGTTAGAAAGTTACTTAACCTTTCATACCAAGCTCGAGGTGCTTGCTTCAGCCCATAAAGAGCCTTCTTCGGTTTGTACACATGATCCGAGTTTTTTGGATCTAAGTTTTTTGGATCTTCAAAACCTGGAGGTTGTTTGACATAAACTTCCTCCTTGATGTACCCATTTAGAAATGCGCTTTTAACATCCATCCGGTACAACTTGAAGTCATGATGGCAAGCGTAAGCAAGTAGCAATCCGATAGCTTCCAGCCTTGCCACTGGTGCATAGGTTTCATCATAATCAATTCCTTTTTCCCGTGAGTAACCTTGTGCAACAAGCTTTACTTTGTTCCTAACTATTTTTCCTTTGTCATCCAACTTATTCCAAAAAATCCATTTGGTTCCGATGATAGGATGATTCTTTGGCTTGGGTACAAGTTCCCAAACTTCATTCAGTCCGAATTGTTGTAGTTCTTGTTGCATAGCTTCGATCCAGCTTTCATCTTCGAGAGCTTCTTCAATTCTTTTGGGTTCAATTTCGGAAACTAGAGCAAAGGCATTTATTGTATCCTTGAGTCTAGATCTAGTTCTGACTCCTTCATCTATATTCCCAATAACCTGATATGCGGGATGACTTGATCTGTATTTCCAACTTCTATTTGATTTGTCATGTTCGGTCTCAGTGGGGTCTTCATCATTTGATCCTTCGGATGATGTGCCTTGCAAGGTGTTTTCCATGTTTTGAAACATTTCAACTAGTTACGTGTCTTCGGATGATGGTTTTCTTTTCCAGAAAATGTGTTACGTATTTCGGATCTTGTTGTTTCTTCCGAATCCATCGTCCGAGTAATTCGCTCTTCTTCAAATTTCACATTCATTGATTCTTCAACTGTCTGAGAGTTCTTGTTGAAGACTCGGTATGCTTTGCTAGTAGTGGAGTAACCCAAGAATACACCTTCATTCGATCTTTCATTAAACTTACCAGTCCTATCACTTGCATTCTTAAGAATATAACATTTACTACCAAGCGCATGAAAATATGAAATATTTGGTTTTCTTCCCTTATATACTTCATAGGGAGTTTTCTCAATCAATGGTCTTAAGAAAACACGATTGATTATATAACATGCAATCGAAACAGATTCAGCCCGGAAATGAGATGGAGCTTTGCTTTCAATTAAAAAAGTTCATGCCATTTCTTGCAAAGATCTATTTTTCCTTTCAACAACTCCATTTTGTTATGGAGTATAAAAAGAAGAAAAATTGTGTTGAAAACCATTTTGATCATAGAATTAAGCAAAGTAATTATTTTCAAATTCTCCTCCGTGATCAGTTTTGATACTAGTAATTGAATAACCTTTTTCATTTTGAACTTTTCTAGAAAAGGTTTTAAAGAATGAGAATGCATCACTCTTGTGAGTAAGAAAGAATACCCAAGTGAATCTTGTATAGTCATCCACAATAACAAGACAATACTTTCTACCTCCAATATTACGTGTTCGAGTGGGTTCGAAAATATCCATGTGTAATAGTTGTAGAGCATGAGTAGTGATGACTTCATTAATGGGTTTGTAAGAATTTCTTACTTGCTTTCCGAGTGTGCATGCTTTACAAAATTTTGTCTTTTCAAATCTGGCATTTGGAAGTCCTCTCACTAGCTTCTTTTTGGAGAGCTTGTTTATTTGCTTGAAGCTTATATGTCCCAGCTTTCTATGCTATAGTTCCGGATCGTCTTTGACGAATAGAAGACATTTTTCATCTTCGGATGATGTGTCCAGAAGGTACATGTTTCCATTTCTTCGTCCGATAAATGATGACTTGTTGTCCTGGCTTGTACCCGAGCACATATTTTCTACAAAAGAAACTTTGTATCCAATATCGCATAATTGGCTAATACTTACAAGATTGAAATTCAAACCCTTGACTAATGAAACATTTTTGATGAGTAGATTGCCAATCTTCACAGTTCCTTTGCCGATAATCGTTCCTTTGTTGTTGCCTCCAAAGGACACGTTTCCTCCATCAAATTTTTCGAGATTAATGAACATGGATAAGTCACCGGTCATATGTCTAGAACACCCGCTATCAAGGTACCATTTGTTTCTTCTTTTGTTTGGTACCCGCAATGATCAAAGATTCTCATTTTTTCTTTGGTACCCAAATTTGTTTGGGTCTTTTGAGGTTAGTCGTAGAAGTGTATTTAAGAATATCATGAGTTGATCGATTAATCTTTGAGTAATAGCTCCTGGAGTGTTTTGGATCATCACAATTTGAACATCCCGAGGGTTGTCGACCTTCAAATCTTACAAATTGTTTCCTAAAATGACTTTGATAAGCGCGTTTGGAAGGTCCCCGCTTAAGTCTTTCTTTTACGTTTGGAAAATAATTTTTCTCATCACTTTCCTTTTGAAAACCAAGTCCAGACTTATTATAGTATGGAACTTGTATGGAAAGTATGCGTTGCAAAGTTTTTGAACCGGATGAGAATTTCTTATGTATCTCTCAAACTTCCTTTTTCAAAACAGAATTCTCTTTTGCGAGAATATCTTTTTCCTTTTTCAGAGAAGGTTTTTCCTTTTCAAAATGATTTCTTTCCTTTTTCAAGAAATCGTTTTCTTTTTCAAGAGATTCTATCCTTGATTTTAATTGCAAATTTTCGCAAGATATAGAATCGGATTTCTCATTTAGTTGACAATATTCCTTTTCGAGAAAGCAAATTTTATCTTTTTGCGAAATATCCTTCTGTCTAAAAATGACAACTTTCTTCTTCAATTCGGAAAGTCTCTTAAGAGTAGCCTTGTATTCTAAACATAACTCATCTATATACGCAGATATTTCATGAGAGATGTTTGGGTGTGTTACCTCGATATCATCATCCGAATCCGCCATTAGACAAACATTTGCGTATTCTTCATCACTTTCACATTCGATGTCGCTCCAAGTTTATGCTTTCAAGGCTTTCTTAGATTTTTCATCCTTATCCTTCTTCTTTAACAAAGGGCAATTGGGTTTGATGTGGCCTCTTTTCTTACATTCAAAGCAAATGACTTCTTGGCCTTCATTTTGGTCTCAGATGATCTTCTCGGATTGAATCGTCCGAGATCCTTTCTGTTTTTGAAGTTCTTGCCTTGTTTAGCCATTCGTCCGAATCTTTTGACCATGAGCGCTAACTCTTCATCATCTTCGACTTCGAAGTCTGAAACATTAGAATCAACATTAGATTTTAAGGCAATTGACTTCTTACCTCTAGTTGTGGTTTCATCATTAATCCTTTCTTCTTCATAAGATTGAAGAGTTCCAATGAGCTCATCCATTGACAATGGAGATATTCTTTGAGTCTCTTGAATGGAAGTTTTAACATTGTCCCATTCCTTTGTAAGAGCTCGTAGTAGCTTGTTGATTCTCATAAGTCCGTAAACCGGTTGCCCGTGATATGTGAGACCATTCACTATTTCAGTGAACCCGTCGAACATTTCTTTCATTGTCTCATCAGGCTTCATTTTGAATGCTTCATATTGTCCGAGTAGAAAGTTGACTTTTGTCTCCTTTACTTTGTCTGTTTCTTCATAGGTGACGTGAAGCTTATCCCAAATTTCTTTTAATGAAGAGCAATCTGCAATACGTCTATATTCGGTAGGAGATAATGCATTATAAAATGAATAAATGGCTTTTGCATCAAGAGCATCTCTCTTGGTTATCTACATTGCGATTAGAGCAATCATCGTGTTATCTTCTGCACTTGTAGTCTCTATCGCTGGATTTACTCCTCTTTGTACGACATCACAGATTTGAGGATCCTGACATCCGAGAAATGCTTTAAATTTGTTCTGCCTGTCGCTATAATCTTTTCCTTCAAAATATGGTGGCCTGTTGTTGCTTCCATCTTCGATCCAAGAAGGAGAGAAATTGCTAGCCATAAAGATCATTAGCTCAGAAGTAAAAACACTTCACAAAATATGAGCACCTCGCTCCGATACCAATTGTTGTTGGCTAGTGAATTCACCTAGAGGGGGTGAATAGGTGATAATGTGTGATTTTAAGATTTTAGTGCGGAATTCAAGTCACACAAAGTAAATCTCAGATGATCAAGCAATTCAATTGATGCTAGAAATGTAATAAGATCGATGCGTATTATTCGTGTGCGGTTTAGCTATCACACCGTATTTAGAATGAACAGAGTAAGAGATAAGGAAAACCGCATAGAGGGATTATAGTGGTTCGGCTTTGATTAAGCCTACGTTCACTTCTTCTGCCGACTGCCAATCGGTTGGATTCCACTAGTAATCTGCTCGGAGGTTACGGATCACCGATCTCCTTGACACGCATGACTTCACACCTAGCGTTCAACACTCTTGTGTACACCTCGTCACAATTACAATGGATGGATCAAGAAGTGTGTTTAAAATGGAGTACACTCTATCTAGGAATTATGAACACTTTTCCCTCTTTACGCCGATCTCTACTCCCTTCGTCTTCGAGATGTCTTTTATACTCTTCCGCCTCCAATCTAGCCGTTGCAAGGCATCCAGAAGAGATCTCTCCAAATCTATCCTTTTGGACGAGATGTTTGCAAAAAGAAGATCTCTTAGCCGTTGGGGATCGCCAAAGGAAAGTCTTCCCCGTTTGGATCAAATCGCCCATACAATTATGATCCCGAGTTTCCATAGATGGTTTCTTCCATTTAGAAAGTCTTGATTTGTCTTCTTGATTCCGCATCCTTGATTGATCTTAGTCACCGAAAATCTACAAGAATGATCCAGCTTGATGGCGTCCGTTGATATGCATCAATTAAGTTCAATTTGAATTCCTCTTGAAATTCTGATTCTCGCTAGTGAAATACTTCTCTCAAAGCTTGAGCGTCATCCCAACGTCCGAGCTATCCCAACTCAACGTCCGAGCTCGAAACAGCATCCGAGACTCTCGGAAACAATATATGAGCCAAATCCTTTTGCCAGATTCAATCCTATGCATCCCCGCACCAAAGGATAATCTGCAAAACAAGTAAATCACTGCATTATCTCAAAATACAATAGTACTATGATTGTTTTGTCAACTTCAAAACCGTCTAGAGATTTTTCTCAACAATCTCGAATTGAAGAATGGGTATGCAATTTTGTGAAAATTCAAAACCACTCACTAGATCTAGCTACAATTTCTACGGTCCTTTGGGGAATACGGAAAGCAAGGAATGAAAACATCTTCAAGAAGAAGTAGCCCGATCCCGCCGCCATCGTCGAGACAACGTTAATTACCCTACATTGCTTTCAAAAATGGAACTTTTCAGCTTGCAAATCGGAATCAACGGAAGGAACATCCTTGACAACCTGGAAGCCCCCTAAAAACCAAGCTTTTAAGGTTAACATTGATGGAGCTTTCTTACCCGGTTCGAGGGAAGGCTCTATCGCATGGCTCTATCGCGATTCCACCGGCCGACCGATAAACGGAGGGGCGAAGACAGTGGTTGCTTCATCGGCCATCATGGTCGAAGCCCTCACTTTAGTCGAAGCTTTGAGGTGCAATCTTTCTCTCCAATCTAAAGAAGTCGAAGCTCTAGATGTTGGAGGACTATCTCGGTTTGATGAAGTGCAAATAGAGACAAACCGTCAACCCCTTGTGGAAGCCCTCTCATGCCCACTCACAACCGTGTGGGAAATTCACATGCCAATCGGAAGATGCAAGGATATTTTAGTCCATTTTCCTAAGTGTCGGGTATCCTATGTGTCAAGAGAAGCTAATTAGATTGCAGATTGGATAGCTAAAAATCATAGGAAAAATGTATTACCTCGGGATTAGGTTTCCTCTCCCCCTTTTGCTCTTTGGGATTTACTTTGTCTTGAAGCCCACCTGTCGGGCTCCTTTGCTTTGAGTTAGGTTTTAATGAAAAGTTTATTATGACAAAAAAAAAAGGTTATGAAATTTCTTGGTACGGATTTAGGTTGAGATTTTTCGAAACCTATCGATTGGGCTTGGGTTGAATTACATGCGAATCCAGCCAAATCGAATCATGCAAATTTCTTTGGCGCAAATGAAAAAACAACAATTATAGGAATTTGGGTCAGACAGCAGTACAACTTCAACGTCCACTCGAACACCAAAGGGCACATACGTAAATTCGACTCCACTCGGTAGGCTTTTATGTTTCGGCGCAGATCGTCGGCCTGGCTGGGCATTTTCCCCGAAGAGAATCATAAATCGCGCCGGGTTAACGCGAGATTGGAGTAGGAGCTGTGAACGCCGAGCGCCGCCTGAACCCGCCCGAGTCGATTCGGCTTGAGCGTTGCCTGAGCCGCGATGGTACGTTGCTTCTGTGATCTCTTCGTTTGTTCGTGGATGATTCGCTCTCCGTCGTCTCCGCGTCGTCTCTGATTGACCCGAAACGGGGTTCGGTGTGTTTGGGAATCAGTTCGAGTTGGAGGCATCTTTCTCTTCTGCAAAACCCTAACCTAACCACTCTTGGCTGCGATTACGTGGGAGTCTCGATGCGTGTGGTTTCCACAATTTCGTTTTGAACTTCTTGTCGCAGGCTTTGCTTCATTACCGGAAGGAGTGTTGTTAATTATGAAGTTTCTGGTCTGCCTCTTGCTGATAATGTCCATCTCGGATCGTGTGAATTGTGCTAATGTTGTCTCGCGAGGAACTTCTGGTTGTCCCGTCGGAATTTGGGGTTCCTCCGTTTGGCCCTGAATTCTGGTTGGCTTATAACTTGTAATAGTGCAGTAGTGATAAGGCACAACTTGGTTTCGCCTGTAGTACTCAGACATGGATATTTTTGTATTTGATAATATCATTGCATTCTTGGATGGTGGCAGTTTGAGTATGTTTCTATCCAAGATGATCTTCTTTCACACGTGGGAAGTTGCTGAGAAAGAGAATAATTCTTGGTTTTAATTTTGTGGTCAATCAATCTGACAATTGGGTTCCTTCTGATGGGTGTCCCCGCAAATAGGAGCTGAAATTCAAATAGGAGCTGAAAGTGAATTTCCTCGTGCTACGCATTCAAAATTGTGCTATTGCAGAGTTAATAGCAGGGATTGCTAATTTGTTTATATTTCCGTCATCTACAAAGGACACATTTTGCTGCTGAATGGCGTTGTTCTTAATAATTCTGGTTACTAATGTTTGCTTACCTCTCCAACACCTATTAACGATAACTCAGAAGTCTTTTTTTCTGTTTAAGAAAAAAAAAAAAACACTTGCTAGTCGCTTGTGGAGAACTCAGAAAACGCGATTTCCCTCAGAAGTCGGAACCAAAATTATCAGCTGAACTGTTTAACTTCCATACTGATGAGAGTTTAGATTCAGTTGCAGTGTTTCGCTTTTACAGTCAGCTTCATGCTATGTCACTTATATATATTTCCCGGATAAACCTTTCTATCTAACAACTAGCTGGCATTATGTTCAGGCTGATCCTGAGCTAGAAGCAATTAGACAGAGAAGAATGCAGGAGCTTATGGCTCAAGGTGGGATGGTAATGACCTTGATTAGAACTGTATCTCAATTGTGTTTTAGTTGTGGATTATTCTTTTTCATTTGTTATTGAATCCCATGCACATAACAGGGAAATCAGCATAACCCTGAACAGCAGAAAGCCCAGGATGAAGCAAAGAGGTTACTATAGTGAATTATCGGTTTCTTTATTTCTTCAGATTTGGCATTCTGAGCATTATTTGGACTAAGACTTCCAACAAAATATTTTAGGGAGGCAGATGAAAGACGGCAAATGATGCTTAGTCAAATTTTGTCATCTGAAGCACGAGAAAGGCGTAAGTTCAAAAAGCATTTTCATTGAACAATATGCTTGGTATGGAAGGGTTCTGGTGTTTTTTCGATTAGTTTCTTCTCCTCTGGACTATTATCTGTTAGAGGCTTGAGTTTTACTTTGTATTGGAAGCTGCAGGTGGCCTGGATAAGCCCCCCACCTGGTCTGTGTTTTCTTAGACCAGTCATCCATTTGTATGTTATGCTACTGTTCAAATTAGGATATCTCGATTTCTAGATTTTCTCCTTTTTCCTCTAGATTTTTTTTTTTAACAGATACTTAGGGCTCATAGACAATTATTCCTCCTCCTCCTCGTCATCATCTCTCTCTCTCTCAATGTGTATGTGTGTGTGTGTTCGTGAGGTCAGGCTGTCATCAAGAAGATCCCTCTCATGTTAGACAGCTTGAAATGCAGAATCTATTTGCTATTTGATGAAAATGTTTGCAATTTTTTCAGCAAACAAAGTGCAGTGATTGCTTATGGTAAAAATGCATTCTGAGATTCCTGATGTTTGGGAAGCCAAAGTTGAAGGAGAACCATGGAAAAGGCACTTTTATCATGTGCATTTGAGAACACAGATATATGAGTGAAATAGGGAAGAAGATATGGATAGAGATCATGTCAGGGGAAAAGGAAGGGAATAGAGGAGATGAGGGCCATGAGAGATAACTAAGCACTGAAGTCTACTCTTCAATTCTGCTGCTGCCACTTTTTGTTTTTTGTGGGTCAAAGCTGCTGCCACTTCATCTGCAGCTATTTTTATGTCTGTCAAACACAAAAGCTAACTATCTTCTAAGTAACTGACACCTAACAAATCTAAAATAAATAACGTTTAAGTCCATCACCCAACTTCTTTTCAAATCCCTGAAACCTCATCCTCAAGGATTAGCCTTCATTTCTTCTTCAATTTGCTGTGGGTTAGTTGAGAATCTGTGATTACACTCACAATCTACTTATCAAAGCAATTTCAAGAATTGACCATTTCAACTCTTGAATTTTTTTGCAAGTTGCACCGCTTCAACTCTAGTTCACTGTTTTGACCAACATAAAAAAAAAAAGAAGGATCACGGGTTCATTGTTAATTTTCTTTGTGAGTTTCCATGGCTCTTCAGGCGTTGTTGCCATTCTTCCTGGCAAACAGCAATTCCTTCAACTCAAAACTCCCATATGGCAAGTCTTTGGGAACACCAAAATGGAGGAAAGGAAGTCATTACATGAGAATTGGTGTCTCTTTAGACACCTTCAAGCCTAAATCCACACAATTTGTACTAGCTCTGAGATAATAGCTGTGAGATAGAGAACTGAAATCTACTCTGTTGTGATAACTTTTATTTTAGGCAACCTAGAAAGCTAACATTTGACGTACCATAGGCATAGCACCACATTTTATTGTTGGCTATTTGCATGAAAGGATATACAAATAGATGTTCTATACTGTGTAAAAGATACACAAGATATCAAGTCAATGTTCTTCATTTATCATTTGGGGTTGAAGAAAAGACCCTGACAAGGGTAATGAACAATGATTTTCAGAAGAAGCTATGATCTTTGCATTTCTCTTCATGTGAATACTTGAAATGCATATCGACAAAGATATGCACTTCATGAGAAATCATATCCAAGAAATTATCAAACTGTGGTACTTTGATGTGGCGTGGGTAGTAAAGTGAGGTGTCTTAACCTCTTCTTTAAATTTTGCATTCAATTTAATGGAAATGGAACATATTGGAAAAAATAAAAAATTTTGTGTATGGTCGCTTCTCACCGCCAAGGGCTTGTTTTCATGTAATTTAAAGATGTCAGATGATGGTGGGTGACTACTTCTTTTGAAAAACCATACTAGACCTCATTGGTTTGATTAAGGATGTCATCTGGGCAGTTTTGTCGTTCCTTTTGAATTCTTTGAAAATCTTCAGAATCTAAGATGTATACTTTAGAAGCAGTTGCTCCTGGTTGAAGATTTAAATCAAGAAAGTGTGAGTTCTTGTTATATGTATCAAAGCCTAGCAGCTGTAGGAAAGTCTCTTTTACCAGCAAGAAAAATACTTACGTCAGCGGGGAGGAAAATCTTTGAAGAATGCTGGGAAATGGCTATCTAGTCTCTAATGCATTTGGTAGTTGCATATCTACTTGTCGATGTGGGTAGACATCTGAACTTGCTCTAACGTTATCTGATATTCACTTGTCTGATTTTTGGACCCTAAGTTGCACGATGATATGTACAACTTTGTCACTGGTTTTTTGCGGGTCAGGTGACTGGATCTCACACCGCTTAAAGATGTCACTTCACTTTGTTACATCACAGATAACAATTCTTTTAAGTCTCTAGCTGCCCTTGAAATTTCTCTTTTTGAAAGTTATTTTGATCTGTACAGTAACTGTCTGGAGATTGAAGGATATTATTTTGTGGGGGGCCATTGTGGAGGATTGAGATGTAGGCATGTTACCGAGTAAATGAGGTTATATCTGTTGTGAACTAATTAAAGAATAGACTTCTTGCCTGGTAGCTGCTATGAACAAATGGGAGATGTATGTCCGAGCTTTCTCACTTTCACTTCCTTTTAACTGCTGTAATTTGGACAGTTGCTAGAATTGCATTGGTGAAGCCTGAGAAGGCCAGAGGTGTTGAAGATGTTGTACTGCGTGCCGCTCAAATGGGTCAGATAGTTGAGAAGGTATGGCTGAGGCTTCTTGGTCAGATGACTTCGTTCCATTATGTTATCAAATCTTTTGTGAATTACAGAAAGCTTGTGTGTTAGGTTTCTGAAGAGAGACTCATATCACTGCTGGAACAGATTAACACCCAGACAACTAAGCAGACAAAAGTCACTGTAAGTTCCTTTCTTGTCTTCTTTGTGCTGTGTTTGTGAATCAAAGGATTAGTTTCAAGGTGTGAGTAACGAGAATAGTTAAGCTTGACGTTGCTTTGGTTGATGATTTTGTCCCAGATCCAGAGGCGTCGTAATGTCCTCGAGGATGATGATTAGCGGAGATCTGAAGAATCGAGAGTAGTTCTTGCCTGTACCTTGTGATTAATTTGACTTCGAGACTTTTGCCTTACCTGTAATGGTCTAGCCAGTTGTATTTTAAATACATTCCCTCCTGTAATGATCTAGCCAGTTGCTTTGGTCCAAACCCTCCTGCAGTTTGAATTGACTTCAATACGGTGAATACTATAGATGAGATATTCTCCGAACGTTTAAGGGAGGACAACATAGAAGAGTGTATAATGGTCTTCGAAGTAAAGAAAGCTGTCTTACTAGGATTATGCATTGCCTGTTGTGGATTTGCAGGATCATCTGAGGTGGTCGTGTTGGGCACTTGGCAATAAGTCATATTATTAGGCTAGATATTTCTTTTGCATGTTTATTGTTGAAGTGGTTGTTAAGTGGTGGCAAAATGGGTCATGTACCCGACTTTTGATCTCACATTCATTGGATGGGTTCAACTTTTGTGAAGTGGGTCAAGATAGGTTCGAACAGGTGAAAGCCCACAGGGTATGGGTCACGATGGATTTAAAATGAACCGACAGAGGTGAACTGTGGAGGGGGCAATGGTAGACTATGTAGCACGGACACTCCTTTGGGGAGGTTTTTTGCGTGTCGGACACTCCGCCGTGTCCGACACGCTCCGGACACAGCCGGACACGCTCGGACACGCGGTCAACGCGTGTCCAAGCGTGGACACTTGGTCAGCGTAACAGACACGCGAGGGACTCGCGTGTCCGGGGGTAAGATGGGAAAATTCTTAGTGATGTCAAAGAAACCCCAAATCTGACCTAATTTTCTTTTCACCCTCAAGCCTCTGCCTCTGTCCACTCTCTCTAGTCGCGATTATCCTCTGTCTCGTTCTCTCTCGCGGCTTTCTCATCCGTCGACTTTGACTCCCTTCGACGCCCACGGCTCGTAGCCTTGTGGTCGCCGGCCTCGCCCGAGGTTCTCAACTCACGATCCTCACTCCTCAACTCGCCACTAAGTTCTGGATTGGTGAGGCCGTGTCCTCGGCTCGCGTTGTTAGTTCGCCTCGCCGGCCTTGGGCACTCGGCTCGCCTCCTCTCGGTCCTCGCGATTGTCTCCCTCGCTTGTCGCCGTTGTCACTCAAGAAAGTTCGTTTCTTTGCACACGAAAACCGGGTAAATTTCTTGGTTTTGATTCCAATAATTACTGTGGATTATTAGATTATTAGTAAAGGTTTGCGAATAGCGTTGTGTTGTAAAATACATTGTAGCCGATTCTTTTGTAAATATTTGTGTTCGTTCTTTCCCAAACAAGAAATTGTAGAATAATGAGATGTCGGTTGGATTTAGATACTTGTTTCCTGTCATTTGTCATTGCAGTTCATTTTCCTAAGTCAAACGGCTTAATACACGTATATTCATGAGCGAGAAGATGAATATCTCGGAGGTTCAGCTTTTTACTTCTTTTGTCTTGTTCACTCCAATCCGACCTTTTCCTAGCATTTTGTTTGTAATGAAGAACTAATGAGAAGATGGAGAGGATTTAGCAGATGTGAAGATCTACCGTGTGACGGAACCCATTCATCGTGAATTTCAATTCTTTGATCGAGTCGAGGTTTTCATTCTTAAAAAATGATGGAGAGAGAGACTAGGATTGCATCTTATTTGCGATTTTCGCCCGCTTGTTCAGGTTTTATAGTGCAACACTTCATGTATCCGTCAAGCTTTATATCTTGTGTGAAATGCCATTACCTACTTCCCATTTGTAAGGTGATTTCGTATGTTGCTACGATCCTCTGGAGATTTATGGTTCCTTGCTTTGCTCATTGGAATTGGTAAGCTGTGGTTTTAGGTCCGCAATCGGTATTGGTTGTATGGAGATTGGGGTTGCTTTTTTGTGATGTGTTTGAATTTCAACAAACTTAGCAGTATGGAGATTAGGGCTGCGTTTTGCAACCGTTATTGGCCATCCGAATGTACTTTTTTATGACCAACTCCATCCGATTGCGCCTTCCTTTGTTTTCTCTGCCAAAATAATAGTTCAATGTTAATGGAACTGAATCTTAAGTCTTATATGCAGCTCTAGTCATTTTCACCGCCACTTAGCAGTGCTTGTGCTTGTGGAATGCTTTGTTTTTTGCCATCACTCTGTTGAATTTATAGTTCTTGTGATTGTATTTTTTGTAGAGTAATATCAATCATGGACAGTAGCACTTCCAGCATACAACCACTTACATCCACCAATGGAGAATTAAATAAACCATTGTGGAGGTATGTTACTAGGTTGGTTGAACATGACAATGCGGGTGGGAATTGCTCTTGGAAATGTAATTTTTGTGAAAAGGATTTTAAGAGTTCATACACGAGAGTTAGGGCCCATTTGTTGATGATAGGTCGAAAAGGGATTGCAAAATGCCGAAAAGTAGAAAAAAAAGATCTTTTGGAGATGGAAAGATTAGATGAAGGAGTCAATGTTAGATTAAGGAGTAATGTGCCAAGAAATGTGCCTTTGCCCCCTTCTAGTTTTTCAGCTACTAGTGGTAATGTTGATAGGATAGATTCATCCTTTGACTCTAGGAAAAGAAAGATTGGAAGTGGGAGTGGGAGTAAAGGATCCATTGAGAATGCATTCAACATGACTCAACGGGAACATTTGGATCATGAGATTGCTAGGATGTTTTATTCGGCGGGCTTGCCGTTTAATCTAGCAAGGAATCCTTACTTTCAATCTGCTTTCACATATGCCGCTAATCACAACATTGCGGGGTATGTCCCACCGAAATATAATATTTTGAGGACTGCTTTGTTGCAAAAAGAGAAGAAAAATATTGAGAGCTTGTGTGTACCTTTCAGAAACATGTGGAAGGAAAAGGGTGTAAGTATTGTGAGTGATGGATGGAGTGACTCACAAAGGAGATCACTAATTAACTTTATGGCGGTGTCGGATGGAAATGCTATGTTTATAAAGTCAGTTGATTGTTCGGAAGAAAGGAAGGACATGCATTTCATTTTCAACTTAATGAAAGAAGTAATCAATGAAGTCGGGCATGACAATGTAGTCCAAGTCATTACGGATAATGCTTCAAATTGTAAGGCTGCGGGACAACTCATTGAGAATGAATTTCCATCTATTGTTTGGACTCCTTGTGTGGTGCATACCCTTAATCTAGCTTTGAAGAACATTTGTGCCGCAAAGAATGTGGAGACCAATCAAGTTGTATATGAGGAGTGTAGTTGGATTACAAAGATTGTTGATGATGTTATGCAAATAAAAAATTTCATTATGAACCATTCTATGAGATTGGTAATATACAACGAGTTTGTTCCCTTGAAGTTACTTTCCGTGGCGGATACCCGTTTTGCTTCAATGGTTGTGATGCTTAGGAGGTTCAAGTTGATAAAAAGTGGTCTTCAAAACATGGTTATTTGTGAGAAATGGAGCATCTATCGAGATGATAATCAAGGGAGGGCTAGGTTTGTCAAGGAGAAGTTGTTGGATGATCTTTGGTGGGATTCAATTGATTACATACTTTCCTTCACGGCTCCCATTTATAATATGCTTAGAATTTGTGACACCGACATGCCTTGTCTTCACTTGGTTTATGATATGTGGGATTCGATGATTGAAAAAGTGAAGAAAGCTATATATATGCATGAAGTGAAAAGCTTAGACGAGGAGTCTACATTTTATGAGGTGGTTCATGCAATTCTTTTGGATCGTTGGAGTAAGAACAACACTCCACTTCATTGCTTGGCACATTCGTTGAATCCTAAGTAAGTTCTATACTCATATGAGATTATTATTATATTAGTTTCTTTTTTTGATATGATAATATAATACTTCTTTTACTTATTTTGTTTTGTTGAATAAGGTTTTATAGTGATCAATGACTCAATGAAGATCCGACTCGAGTTTCTCCATACAAGGATTATGATATTAACCTACAAAGAAAGAAATGCATGAGGAAATACTTTCCTACGGAGGATGAGCGTCGAAAGGTGAATAAGGAGTATCTAGACTTTGCATCCAAAAGTGGGCACTTTCAAGACTATGACTCCATTCAAGAGCGGTATACTATGGATCCTAAGGATTGGTGGTTTGATCATGGTGCATGTACACCTATGCTTCAAAGTATAGCTTTAAAGCTTCTTGCTCAACCTTCTTCTTCATCTTGTGCCGAGAGGAATTGGAGTACTTACTCCTTTATAAACTCAGCGAGAAGAAACAAGATGATCCCAAGACGTGCAGAAGATTTGGTTTTCATTCATAGCAATCTTCGTCTTCTATCAAGAAAAAAGCCACAATATTTCGAAGGAGAGACCAAGATGTGGGATATTGGCGGAGATGCGTTTGATACGTTTGAAGATGTTCGGGTGCTTGAAGTTGCGAGTCTTTCACTTGATGAGCCAGATATAGAATCCGTCATTTTGTCAGAAGAAGCGGATCACGTAGATGAATGACTTTTTGTTGTATTTGATGATGAAATGGGGTTTGTTTTTTGTTTTCCACTTGTGGTTAATTGTTAAATTTAATGGTGGAATTTATGGATTGTATTTTTTTCCCCTCCAAGTTTTATGGAGTATTTGAATGAAATGTAGTTCTTCAACTTGTAGCGTTTGAGGAAATTTGGGAATGACCCAATTCATTTAATTGTTGCTTGTATTTTATCTTACTACATGCATTTTTAAGCCCCTACAGTAGTGAGGGGAGGAATTCCCATATTTTTCCGTTATGTGCTCTGCATCTTATGATCCAACATATATTAGGAACTCAATGTTGAACATATTTATTCAAGTTCTTTTTTAACTTTGAAGTTTGGCAATTGTGGATTGCTGGAGCATTGTGGTTTTGCTTGGAACAAAATTTGGACGGTTGATGACAACCCTCTACCCTTGCGATACTTACTTCTTCCTTCTTCTTTTTTTTATCTAGTTTTTGACTAACATTTTTCATCAACATTTTTCTAGAATATGTTGTGGTCTTATGAGCTTGAAGCTACTATGTAGGGTCATCGAGCAGTTTTACGGTTTTACTTTTACCGCAAAGCAATTATATCTGAATGTCAAATATGAAATAGCTATGACATTTAGACATATGGTGATGTTTTTTTTTTTTTTTGGGTAAGGGACATATTGTGATGTTTGGAGTTGATAAAAATAATAATTTATTATGTATATATAAAAATATACATTTAATATATAACGTGTCCCAGCGTGTCGGAATTCTCTATTTTTTGAGAAATCACGTATCGGCGTGTCGTGTCGTATCGTGTCCCGTGTCCCGTGTCGTGTTGGTGCTACATAGATGGTAGACCACCACTGCGAAGGTCGACAGCGCCCCCAATAGCTCACAGCCCTCCGCACGACCTTCCCTCTCTCTCTGGAGCATAAACTAATTTTGAGGCTGCCAACCTCGAGAAAGATGCATTTGAGATGTGAGGTCGCGGCCCCTGTAAAAGTCGAGCTTGGGGACCTCTCGGGAAGGCCCTTCTTGAGCGTGACATGGCTCAAGGAGATAGAACCGAAACAGAAATGAGACAAGGATGGTCCATGGGTAGCTCGGCGACTGCTTGACGATGGAAAAGGCTCAATGGCCGGGCGACGGTGGAGGCTCGCAAGTGGTTGTGCTTAGTGAATGTTGGTCTTAAGATTTTGATTTTTTGTTTGGAATATGTTTATCAGAAGTCTTAAAACTTGTTACGAAACTGTAATTAACTCATAAAACTTGTAAAAAGTGCAATTTGGTCTTAAAATTTGTCAAATTGATTCAATCGAGGTCTTTCGTTAATTTCGTTCAATTTATCTAACGAAAAATGCTGATGAGGCCTTTTTGAATGTTTTTTATTTCCTACATGACGATGACGTGACTAAAGCGATGTCGTTTTGGTCCGAATCTAATTTTTAATATATATTTTTAAAATTAACTTATAAATCAGCTAAAATAAAAAATACAATTAAAAAAAATGACGTTGGCAACATTCCAATCAAATGATCTGTGGCTGCCAATATATCTCTGGACAATGATCGGCGACGCTTGCCCGATCCGAACGAGGGCCAGCGGGCCCTCGCTTGAGGACGGTGAGGGTCGTCGGCCTTCGCCGACCACATCCCCACCATCGGTGGCCCTTTCCGGCGGTGATGGGGTGACGGCGGCGAGGATTGCGTCTTTGATTCTAGTTTTTGCTTTTTTTTTAAAAAAAATTAGCTTATCTTTTCAATTAATTCAAATAAAAACTATATCAAAAATTAGATTCGGACAAAACGACGTCGTTTTAGTCATGTCATTGCCACATAGAAGAGAGAAAACATTAAAAAAAGGCCACATTGATAATTTTTCATTAACCAAGTTGAATGTAATTAACGGGAAAACTTGATTGCACTAATTTGACAAGTTTTAAGACTTGATTGCACTTTTTGCAAGTTTGAGGATTCAGTTGTACTTTTGTCACAAGATTAGGCCTTCTAATGAACATATTGCTGGGAGTACTATGTTTGGGCGTTTTCGAAAATGAGGGGAAATGATGTTCATGATCACATCATAAAAAGTTAGTATTGGGCTTAAAATAGGTTAAATGAATCGGTAACTCGATATAGATTTTGGATGGGTTGTGATGTTGAATCTTACTCATATTAAGGATCCGTTTGTTTAATAAAAAATGAATGATTTAGAAAACATTTTCATAGAAACTTTCATTTTGTACAAGTTATTTTTTTTTATAATTTTTAGAAAAAAATTGTCCACATCATTTATTTTCACAAAACAAATGGAGCCCGGACAAGACAAAAACAATTATATTTAGTATTTTAAATAATTATCTTATGCGGAAATAACGATGATGACAAGAAATGCCCTAGAGGGTTAGCTTAACAAAAACGTAACTGATTAGAATCCAAGATTCACAAGATATTCAATGTGGGAAAATGAAAACAACCGTCCTCCTCAGCTTTAAAATTTCTGACTTGCAAGCTCTCATCTCCCTATAAAACCAAAGCTTGTAAGGAGAAGAAATTCTGGGCATATCCAAACTGTATGGTCCTAGCACGTATGAAGAACTTTTTATGTATGACACTTCGTTTTGAATGCCTCAGAGAATGGTCGTGAAGAAGGCAAAATGTAGATGCGTAATTTGATCATTTATGTTTTTTAAAATAATATTTACTTTCTTGTTGTATTTTCCTAAATTACTAACAAGTGATTTTGCTTAGGAACTTATTGCCAGATTACTTTCACAGAGTATTGTAATGTGCAGAAGTAACTTAGGGTTAGTGAACCTTGATGTCTTAGAGATTTCAGGGAAGGGGTTGTTATGGATGGCTTGCCTTACCCCTAATCCTTTCTAACGAGCTTAATGTTGGATATTTCTACGATTTGTGTATTATTCAATTGTTTTGTAACGGCTTTAATGGTAATTATGGCTGCAATCAATGCAAACAATTTGAAACGGCCTTGTATCGTTGATTTGATTTGTTTCTGTATTATCTCTCTTCCTTATTTGCCTATAAAGAGAATTTTCTATTACAATAGAAACATATCAAAATAAAAGATATTCCTTTATTTCTTTCCCTTCATTAGCTGAGTTTTACTATAACGTCATTGATTATGTTCCCTCTATTTATTCTGTGTGGAATATAAGGGAAGATCTGTTGTATTTTAGGAGGATAGCCACTACAGCCTTACGCATTAAGTTTCATACTCTGAGATGTGAAATTATTCTTAAGGATAATGCTTGCATGCCTAAGATATTCTCATTCTTATTTTTCCATCTTCTCCAACGCACTTATTTTCAGACAACAATCTTAAGGATAGTCCCTACGGGTTCTCAAACTGAACCTACTATCTTTACCACTGATGCTGCTGCCATCGCCACTACTAATCCAGTTGCACTGTCATCTTTGCCACAAAGTTATATGCCAAACCATTTCCGGACATATCAAAGATTGAATTTTTTTTTTATGACAACAACTTCAAAAAATGGCAAGAAAGAGTTTTCTCTATACGTGCATGGAGTCGCTTTCGCACTTGTGGAGCCCAAACCAATTGATAATAATATGCAAAAAAAAAAAAAAAAATGGATACACGCTAACTAGGTATGTAGACACACAATTATTAGTACGATTTCTAATTAATTGTTTGATGTCTACTGTTCATACAAAGAAGCAAAACAAATATAGGACTCCATGACAACAAAGTACACTGCCGAATATGTGGGTAGACAGAAGTTTGTGATCAGAAATTATTATCGATGGGAAATGTATGATGATAAGGAAGTCAAGATGCAAATCAATGAATATCATAAGCTGGTGGAGGACTTGAAGGCAGAAAACATCAATTTACAAGAACAATTTATTGTGGGAGTGCTGATTGAAAAGCTGATAGAATCTTGGAATGACTACAAGCAACAACTAAAGCACAAAGACAAGCAACTGTTACTAAAAGATCTGCTTGTGCATATCATCATTGAAGAAACAACCCGCAAGGAGACCAAGGCTGCCAGGGCTAAGCAGATTGCTACAAGGGCAAATTTGGTGCATGGTAAACCTCAATATAGCCAAAATAGGTATAATAACAAAAGATCTGATTACAAACCTTCAAAAAGAATGGATCTTGCTTTGTTTGTGGGAAACCATGTCATCATGGAGCCCAGTGTAGAAAAAGAATAATGGAAAATGACAATCTTGCTAAACCAAAAGCCAATCTATTTGAATTAAATGACTCTAATGATATAACTACTGCGGTCATTTCCCAACCCAACATTGTGGCCAATGTGGAAGAATGGGCGGTAGATTCAGGTGCTACCAGACATATTTTTGCAAATGAAAATGAGTTTTCCTCCTATAGTCCAAGAGGAGAAGGAGAAGAGGTTATTTATCTTGGCGATTTGAGAACTACCCAAGTCCTTCGCTAAGGGAAAGTTCTTCTCAAGCTCACATCCGGCAAGACGTTGGCACCGAACGATGTATCGCAGGTCCCTAATATATGGGCAAACCTGGTTCCGTAGCTCTCTTGGGAAAGGCTGGGCTGAAGGTGTCATTCAAATTTGACAAGACTGTAATGATAAAAAATAATGTCTTCATGGGAAAGGGTTATTGCCATTTATGGTTTTTTTGTTGTAAATGTTTCCAATGTTATCAATGAAAATGCTACTTCTTCTGCTTATTTGGTTAAACCTATTGACTTATGGCATGATAGATTAGGACATATTAGTGTTCCTTATGCTAAGAAAATGTAAAAACAAGGTTTAATTTTTTGGATTAAAAACACATGTTTTAATAAATGCATTGTATGTGCTAAAACAGAATTAACTAAAAAGCCTTGTATTTTTTGGACAAAAAAAAAAGCCTTGTATTTCCGTAAATAGAGAATTTAAATTATTGAGCTTAATTCATACTGATTTAGGTGCTTTAAAACAAACTATGACTAGAGGAGGTAAACAATATTATGTGATTTTTATTGAGGATTATTCTAAATTTTCTAAAGTTTATTTGCTTAGGCATAAAAATGAAGCTTTTGATACGTTATATATATATGGCTGAAGTAGATAACCCATTGAATAAAAACATAAAACGACTTAGATCAGATATACATGGTGAATATGTCTTGCTTAATTTATTTTTTCTTGAAAAAGAAGGAATGATTCATGAAACCACTGCTCTGTATTCTCTAGAATCAAATGATGTAGCTGAAAGGAAAATTAGGACAATAAAATGATGAATTATATATGCTTGTCAGTTCTAAAGCTCCTAATAATTTTTTGGGAGAAGCCAAATTGTCTGCTTGTCACATCCAAAATAGAATACCTTATAAAAAAAATAGTAAAATGCCTTATGAATTATGGAAGGGTTATTGTCTTAATTTGAAGTATTTGAAAGTGTGGGGATGCCTCGCAGGTTATGCTTCCTAGTCCTAAGAAAAGAAAAATAAGCTCTATGACATCTGAATGCATGTTTATTGATTATGCAAAACATGGTGCTGCATATCGATTTCTTGTATTGAAAAGTGTTGTGCTTGACAGCAATATAGTTGTTAAGACAAAGAATGCATAATTTTTAAACATATTTTTTTGTTGAGAACTGATACTATTTGTCATACACCTTTTCATAAAAATGATTTTGAAAAATCAATTGATGAACTGAGAAGCAGTAAAAGACCAAGGAAAGAAACCTCTTTTGGAGATGATTTTTATACTAATCTCGTTGATAATGATCCTTTAACCTATTTTGAAGCAATTTTTTCTAGAGAAAGCAGTTTTTGGAAAGAAGCAATAAAAATTGAGATTGATTTTATTTTACAAAATCAAACTTGGAAATTGGTTGATTTGCTACAAGGTGCAATATTGATTGGTTGTAAATGGATTTTTGAAAGAAAATTTAATCTTGATGGTTTCATTGATAAATATAGAGCAACACTAATTGCAAAAGGTTTTATTTAAAACAAAATGCTGATTATTTGATGCCTTTGCTCCAGTAACTAAAATTTCATCTATTCTGTTTTGATTGCTTTAGCCTCTATTTACAAACTTCTTATTCACCAAATGGATGTTAAAATTGAATGGTGATTAGAAGAAGATATTTACATGGTTCAACCCGAGGGCTGTATTGTTCTTGGTCAAGAAAATAAAGTTTATAAATTCCTTAAATCTTTGAATGGATTACAGCAAGCACTAAAGTAATGGCACGAGAAATTTGATCAAGATCTAGTTAATAATGAATTTTCTTCTATTGGAGTTGATAAGTGCGTGTACACAAAAACTGTTTATGGTGAATCTATGATTATGAGCTTATATGTTGATGGCATGCTTATTTTTGGTACATGCATTAATGTTGTGGATGAAACAAAGTGTTTCTTGACTCCTAAATTTGATATGAGGGACTAGAGAAGCTACTCTTATTTTGGGTGTTAAAATCATAAGAGGTTATGGTGGCCTAATGCTTACTCAAGAGCATTATATAGAGAGAGGCTACTTAAAAAATATGGACACTTTGATATTACAACTATAGGCACCCCTTATGATGCTAATACTCAATGGTTGCGTTTGATCGTTAAGATTTCTAGCCAGGATGACATTGGATAGGATATGATATGATATGATATGATATGATATGAAATCTAGAGATTTTGTCATATCCTGTCCATTGTTTGGTGAATCATAGTAATAAAGCCGAATATATTCATATCCCATTATGTTCATGTTTGGTATTTATATATATCGATGTAAATAAATTTGAAATGCACAAACAAAAACTATAAGAATCTCTCATAATTCACTGCGAACTCTAGTAAGAGAAAATATGATCATTCCCATTTGCAACTACGAAAGATACATAGGAGAAGGAGAGTTCTATATTTTTTTAAAAATTTCATTGCCCTACATTTTTCGAGAATTCGAAAGAACATTTCAAGTTCGAATTTGTCCATTTAAAATTTGGATTCTTCTACTTCATTTTTATTTACTTATTTTTTATTTTCATATAATTTTTTTCATTTTTTTTATTCTTTTCCATCATTTCTTAATAAAATATTTATTAAATAATAAACTATACTACCCCAAAATCCTTCTTTGAACTCACCCAATATTTTGACCAAAAAAAACTCACCCACTAAAAAATCCTTCAATTTGTAATGACATATATATGAAGTGTGTGTGTATGTGTACAGAATATATATTGTAAAGTAGAAAGAAACTAAAATTTATAAATATATGGGAAAGAATAAAAAATTATTTTAAATTTTAAATAGTCAAATATAATTCATATTTAATTATTATTCTAATTTTATTTTTTTAAGAATTTTTTTATTTGAGAAAAAAATAGCTTTTATACTATGAACATAAGAAATCTTATCTACCTTTATCCTACCTCTCTCATGGGATAATTTTATCCAAGCTACATTCTTTTATATCCCACTTTGTCCAGTCCTAGGCGATAGCCAAACACAAGATAGGATAAATTTTATCCTATCCCGACTTTCATCCCGACCACTAAACGCAGCCAAGTAGTAAAAAATAAAGGAGATAATGTGGCTCGATCCGAGTATGCTAAGATTATTAAGAGTCTGATGCATTTGATGAACTACACTCCACTTGATATAGCTTATGTTGTATGTAGACTAAGCAGATACACACAAAATCTCAAACGTGATCATTGGACCGCCTTGAGCCGAGTAATGAAATATCTTAGAGGAACTATAAACTATGGTATTTTATATAGTGAATTTCCCACTGCATTAGGAGGATAAAAGTGATATGAACTCGGGTTTTGATTCGGATGAGACAAAATCCACCAGCGGATATGTGTTCACCCATGGTGGAGTAGTTGTAACTTGAAAATCCTCCATGGAGTTAGATTGTGGCTCTAGAACTAGCTAGCAATGAGGCCGAGCGGTTAAGAAACCTATTAGCAGATATTCCGTTAGGAATGAAACTGGTACCTTCTATTTCTACACATTGTGATTGCCAAGTAGTAATAGCCATTGTTGACACTTGATTTTTAATCGCCTTTTCCTTTAATTTTATTTTCTAAAAATCATCAAAAATTCACAAAAAATAAAATAAAAATTAAAAAATCAACATTGGAAGCCTTGGCCAAGCATAAGGAACCAATTTTGAACAAAAAATAATTTTTCATATTTTTCACATTTTTTTAATATTTTCGAAAAATAGGAAAATATTAGAAAATTCATAAAAATTACTTTTCGAGGTCACAAAAATACACAAAAATGTCCAATATTTTTATTTTAATTCCCTTTTCATATTGGCCTCATAAAAAGTTGAAAATTGAATCCAATTTTAGGTGTTTCTTCATAATGCCTAGAGTTGAATTTGCATAAAAAATACCAATTGAGTCTTTTTATTTGCAATTTTTGCACATTTTAGGTCTAGACATTCATTTGTAGTCCCTTTGAACTTCAATTTGATCAATTGCACCCTCAATTACACGGATTGCACAAATTGGGTAAGAATTCCCAAAATTTTTGCAATTTAGTCCCTAGGATTTCAAATTCTTAAAATTACTTTTAACCTAGGGACTATCGTGGCAAAATTAGACCTTCCCTATAGGTTTTCATATGTCCTGAATTGATTGGAATGGGTCTCATAGTCCAATTTGGTCAAATTGACATCCAATTGAATATTTCCCTAATTTGGGCAATTGAAAAATTTGGGGCTTTTGTGCAAATTGATAGGAACTTTTGGGTAAAATTGCATTTTTATATAATATCTAGGCCCCTAAGTCCAATTTTGAGGTTTAATTGCAAAAATTCCTAGTAAATTTTGTTTAATTTCGAAAATTAAGGAAAATTCACTATCTGAACCGGTTCGGACCGGTCTGATCGCCGGTCGGACCGGTAGAATCGGTCCAAAACGGTGTTGTCGTCTTCCCCGTAACGACCGTGCATATGAACAGTACTTGAGCGAATTTTAACGAGCAAATTGATGGGGCAATCGGCGATAATTAGATCGATTGACCTGGTCGTTTTATTCTTCGGGTAACTACCCGTCGATTGAGCCCAACCTCGGAGCCAATGGTCGCCGGAGGAGCTCCGGCGAGCCAGTCAAAGTCCCGGCCATACGAAAAAGTCAACATTCTGCAAATCGGGTGCAATTCGCGCGTAATCAACATCACCGGAGCACTAAACGGAGTCCAACGGAATTGTGTTCCGTTCTTGACGCCGTTTGGACCATTTGGCACGCTCGAGCACGTGCGGAGGAAGCTCGGCTAGCTCACACCCGACGCGCACAAATTCGAAAGTTGGTATAAATAGCCGGGAAGCTTCGCGAATCAAGGAGGGGAGGCTCATTGTGCTCACGAGATCCAACGGAATAGAGAGAGAGTGAGCTAGAGAGAGGAGAGAGTTCCTAGGCGACGCCTTTGCCGAAGCTCCGAGCTCGGATCGTGCACCGCTCGCCCGATCAGTCCAAGTCATATTGAGCTGCGAAACCAAGTTTAGAAGCTCGCTTTCAACTTCAGGAAGCGATCGCGCCGAGCTAGTTAACCCGCAACCTCCAAAACAGGCAAGTCGAACTCTCGATCTTAGCTCTGCACTTCCATGGCATCGTATCGTCCCGAGCACGATTCTTGAAATTGATATGTGTGTTTTTGTTCTGGAGCATTGCCGACCACATCCGTACTTTCATTTTGCATCGATTTTCTATGAAATCGCATAATTGAGTCGTCCAAGCTCCAACACCATAGCTTGAGCTGTCGAAGCCGGCCTAGACAATTCTAGGTCATGCGAGCTCAATCCGAGCTCGAGGTAAGCATCTAGAACTCCTATTCGTGCAATTGTGTGAAGGAATTGATCTATCTTGCTCTGTGATGTGCGATTGAGTTACGCAATGTCGTTACGTGCGAAGCTTATTACTCAAGATCTAGCGGGTGAAATGGATTGATTTTTGGATATGTTAGTCCGGAGGTCGAGGCGAGTCGAGCGGTAGTGGTTTCATGTCAATCCGGTGAGATCTCACTGTTAGATCTCGCCGGAGCTTCTCAGCCGTTCATCCGCTCGTCGGCGAGAGGTTGAAGACGATGATGTGGCGCAGCCAACGTGTCAAAGTCCAGGTGGCGTCGTGCGATTGGTCCAAGGCGTCGCCGACTTAGCTTAGTCGTTGGCGCGAAAAAGCCGAGTCGGATCTGATCCAACGATCACCATAAATAGCTAGATTTGATTCTGGACCGTTGGATAGTATTTTTGTATTTTCGGAATTTTGTTTATTAGCTAGAAAATAGAATAATGCAAAAACGGTGGCGTTTTATGTAAGGCGTGCGGCGTTGTTTTAGTCTTAGGGGAAGTGAACGGCCCAGATTGAATCTAGGTTAGATCGTAGCCGTCCATGCTTTTAATTGATGCGGCGTCGTTCGGGGGACAGGGATAAATGCGTCGTCGTTTTAGGTATAAATGAAGCGAACGGCCTGGATTACATTTGGTTTTTGAATCGTGGCCGTTCATTTGTTAAGTTGCGCGACGTCGTTTTAGAGTAAAGAGATCAACGGCCCAGATTAGAACTAGGTTAGATCGCGGCCGTCCATTCGATTAAGAAGCACGGTGTCGTTTTTGAATAGATAGACTGGAACGTCGTCGTTTCGCTCTGGCGAAGGCCGACGGCCGAGATCGATTCCGGGATTGATCTCGACCATCCATTCATTTTCTTTAATTCCGAATATTAGAAATCAGATTTAGAAAATCCAAAAAATGTATAGAAATGAGTAAAAAATAGAATGCGGTGTCGTTTTTTATGCCAAGCGAGTCTACGGGCGGTCGGATCGGGTTGACCGGCCGTTGAACTATTTGACCCGGTCCAGAAATATTAATAAAAAATAAATAAAAATAGATAAAATTTCCAAAATATCCAAAAAAATTCCAAAAATACTTAGAAAATTCATAAAAATACCCTGATTTTCCCAAAAAATTTCTAAAAATTTCTAGATCTATTCGGGACTCATAAAGTCTGGATCGAAAATTTTTGAGACTTCGAGGGTCGATTAGTGTCGACCGGGAAAATTCCCAATTTTTGTAAAATAAATAAAAAATTCAAAAAAATTAGAAAAATTAGAAAAATTCTAGAAAATCACAAAAATGGGAAATGGCCACATTCAACTGGCCCGACCCCGATTTTGTGATTTTCGGGTCCCGAACCCCAAAAAAGACCATTCTACCCCTCCGGGCCTTCCGCCCCAAATTTTCCCGAACCACCTTGAAACCCAAAACTCGATATTTACGTGGGTCGATAGGGCCGTATTAGACTTGTTCGCTTGATTGATGGATTGAATTGATTGCAATTATTTTGATATTGCATTAAATTTTTTGACTGTGATTGATTAGAATAGTAAAATTCCCATCCGCATGAATACCTTAAGATCGTTAGGGCCTACCTCACCCGAAAATCCATCTGCATGAACTCGTAGGTTAGAAAATCACTCAACATCGGTAACCGAAAGGGCGTCAATGTGAATCTTGGCGTGACCAAGTCCCCGGACCCAAAAATCTCTGGTTTTCGCGGAACCGAACGGTTTCTCCCGATCGCTTGGTAGGGTTTTCCGATCATACCCTCCAATAAATTGATCGGTGGCGACTCCATATTGCATGTACACATTGCACATGCCACCCGACCACACTAAGGTCGATCTCGATATTTGATAAATTTTCTCCGACATCGCGATTCGAGTAATGGGTCTTGGGAGAGACCCGCGATCCTAAAAAATCCCGCCGACAACCGGGGTCCTATAAAAATTAAATGGATCGGCTCGTTAACCCTCTCACCACCGGAAAGATTTTCATGGAAAAATTTCCGGAGGGTCGCGACAGCCATGGCCAAGAATATAACTTTCAATGGTAAAATTATACATATCTAGTTGGGAAATGATGCGGTAAAGAAGTCGCATATTTTGCATGAGGTAGACATCGGCGATTTTGTTTTCTTGCAGTTATTTTGACAAAACTTTTTCACTAGTTCCAAGGCATATTTTTCTTGATGTATGAATGTGCCCCGATTAGCTTGATTTACTTGTAGTCCTAGGAAGAATTTGAATTCTCCCATCATACTCATCTTGAACTCATTCCGCATGGTTTGAGAGAAGTTCTTACAAAGATGTTGGTTAGACGAGCCAAACATAATATCATCAACATATATTTGGATCAGCAGAATGTCTTTACCTTCCCTTCTAATAAATAGAGTTGTATCAACCTTACCTTTTTCGAAACATTTTTTAGTAAGAAAATTACTTAACCTTTCATACCAAGCTCGGGGTGCTTGCTTCAGCCCGTAGAGAGTCTTCTTCAACTTGTACACATGATCCGAGTTCTTTGGATCTTCAAAGCTTGGAGGTTGTTTGACATAAACTTCCTCCTTGATATATCCATTGAGAAATGCGATTTTAACATCCATTTGGTACAACTTGAAGTCATGATGGCAAGCGTAAGCAAGTAGCAATCTGATAGACTCCGGTCTTACTATTGGTACGTAGGTTTTATCGTAATCAATCCCTTCTTCTTGTGAGTAGCCTTTTGCAATGAGCCTTGCTTTGTTCCCGATTACTTTTCCTTTGTCATCCAGCTTATTCCGGAAGACCCATTTGGTTCCAATAACAGGATGATTCTTTCGTTCGGGTACAAGTTCCCAAACTTCATTCAGCCCGAATTGTTGTAACTCTTGTTGCATAGCTTCGATCCAGCTTTCATCTTCAAGGGCTTCTTCGATTCTTTTGGGTTCGACTTCAGAAACTAGAGCAAAGGCATTTATTGTATCCTTGAGTTTGGATATGGTTCTGACTCCTTCATCTATATTTCCAATGACCCGATTTACGGGATGATTGGATTTGTATTTCTAGCTCTTATTTGATTTGTCATGTTCGATCACAGTGAAATCTTCATCATTTGAATCTTCGGATGATGTGCTTTGCAGAGTATTTTCCATGTTCTGAGAGGTTTCATCCGGTTCTGCGTCTTCAAATGATGGGTTTTCCTTATCGGATGACGATTTCTGACTCTCAAATCTTATTGTTTCTTCAGTATCTATCATTTGAGTAGTCCGCTCATCTTCAAATTTCACATTCATTGATTCTTCGACTATCCGAGAGTTCTTGTTGAAGACTCGGTAAGCTCTACTAGTTGTGGAGTATCCCAAGAATACACCTTCATCTGATCTTTCATCAAACTTACCAGTCCGATCACTTGCATTCCTAAGAATATAACATTTGCAACCAAACATATGAAAGTATGAAATATTTGATTTTCTTCCCTTGTAGAGTTCATAGGGAGTTTTCTCAATCAATGGTCCGAGGAAAACACGATTGATAATATAACAAGCGGTTGAAACGACTTCAGCCCATAAATGGGGTGGAGCTTTGCTGTCAATTAATAAAGTTAGTGCCATTTCTTGCAAGGATCTATTTTTCCTTTCAACAACTCCATTTTGTTGAGGAGTCTATGAAGAGGAAAAATTGTGTTTGAAACCTTTTGATCATAGAAATCAGCAAAGTAGTGATTTTCAAATTCTCCTCCGTGATCAGTTTTGATACTTGTAATTGAATAACCTTTTTCATTTTGAACTTTCTTAGAAAAGATTTTAAAGAATGAGAATGCATCACTCTTGTGAGTAAGAAAGAATACCCATGTGAATCTAATATAGTCATCCACAATAACAAGACAATACTTTTTACCTCCAATACTTTGTGTTCGAGTAGGTCCGAAGATATCCATGTGCAACAACTGCAGAGCATGTGTAGTGATAACTTCATTTATAGATTTGTGGGAATTTCTTACTTGCTTTCCAAGAGTGCATGCTTCACAAAGTCTTGTCTTTTCGAATCTGGCATTTGGAAGTCCTCTCACAAGCTTCTTTTTGGAAAGTTTGTTGATTTGCTTGAAGCTTATGTGTCCTAGCATCCCGTGCCATAATTCTGGATCGTCTTTGACGGATAGAAGACATTTTTCATTCTCGGACGATGTGTCTAGAAGGTACATGTTGCCATATCTTCGTCCGGTAAATGATGACTTGTTGTCTTGGCTTGTACCTGAGCACTTATTTTCTGCAAAAGAAACTTTGTATCCAATATTGCATAATTGGCTAATACTAATAAGATTGAAGTTCAAAACCCCGACTAATGAAACATCTTTGATAAGTAGATTGCCAATCTTCACGGTTCCTTTGCCGGTAATCATTCATTTGTTGTTGCCTCCAAAGGAAACATTTCCTCCATCAAGTTTTCAAATTCAATGAATATGGATAAGTAACCAATTATGTGTTTAGAGCAACCGCTATCAAGGTACCATTTGTTTCTTCTTTTGTTCGGTACCTGCAATGATCAAAGATTCTCACTTTTTCTTTGGTACCCAAATTTGTTTGGGTCTTTTGAGGTTAGCCATAGAAGTGTATCTAAGAATGTTACGTGTTGGTCGATTGATCTTTGAGCAGTAGCTCCTGGAATGTTTCGGATCACCATAATTTGAACATCCCGAGAGATGTTGTCCTTCAAATCTTACAAATTGTTTCCTAAAGTGACTTACGTAGGTGCCTTTAGAAGGTCGATGCTTAAGTCTTTCTTTTCTTGTTGGAAAATAATTTTTCTCATCACTTTCTTTTCGAAAACCAAGTCCCGACTTGTTGTAGTAGGGAACTTCTATAGAAAGTATATGTTGTAAAGTTTTTGAACCGGATGAGAATTTTTTGTGTATCTCCAAAACTTCCTTTTTCAAAATGGAGTTCTCTTTTTCAAAAAGATCTTTTTCCTTTTCCAGAGAAATGTTTACCTCTTCAAAAGGATTTCTTTCCTTTTTCAAGAAATCGTTTTCCTTTTTAAGAGTTTCCACCCTTGATTTCAATTGTGCATTTTCGCAAGATATAAAATCGTATTTCTCATTTAGTTGACAAAATTCTTTTTCGAAAAAGCTGATTTTATCTTTTTGCAAAATATCCTTTTGTTTAAAAGCAGCTACTTCCTTTTTCTATTCGGAAAGTCTCTTGAGAGTAGCCTTGTATTCTAAACATAGCTCATCTATATACATAGATACTTCGGGAGAGATGTTTGTATGAGTTACCTCAAGATCATCATCCGAGTCCGCCATTAGACAGACATTTGCGTATTCTTTATCACTTTCACATTCGGTGTCGCTCCAAGTTTCTACTTTCAATGCTTTCTTGGATTTCTCATCCTTGCTTTTCTTCTTTAATAATGGCAATTGGGTTTGATGTGGCCTCTTTTCTTACATTCGTAACAGATGACTTCTTGACCTTCATTTTTGGTCTCGGATGATCTTCTTTGATTGTATCGTCCGAGATCCTTTCTGTCTTTGAAGTTCCTGCCTTGTTTAGCCATTCTTCTGAATCTCTTGACCATGAGCGCTAGCTCTTCATCATCTTCGACTTCGGAATCTGAAACGTCAGAATCAACATTAGATTTTAAGGCAATTGACTTCTTACCTCTAGTTGTGTTTTCATCATTGATTCTTTCTTCTTCATAAGATTGAAGAGTTCCAATGAGTTCATCCATTGACAAGGGAGATATTCTTTGAGTCTCTCAAATGGAAGTTTTAACGTTGTCCCATTCTTTTGTAAGAGCTCGGAGTAGCTTGTTGATTCTCATCGGTCTCGAAACTAGTTGCCCGTGATATGTGAGACCATTCACTATTTACGTGAACCTTTCAAACATTTCTTTTATTGTCTCTTCGGGCTTCATTTTGAATGCTTCATATTGTCCGAGTAGAAAATGGACTTTTGTCTACTTTACTCTATTTGTTCCTTCATAGGTGACATGAAGCTTATCCCATATTTCTTTCGATGAGGAGCAATCCGCAATACGTCTATATTCAGTATGAGATAATGCACTGTAAAATGAATAAATGGCCTTTGCATCAAGAGCATATCTCTTGGTTATCTCGGTTGCGATTAGAGCAGCCGTCGTGTTATCCCCTACACTTGTAGTCTCTGTCGTTGGATTTACTCCTCTTTGTACGACATCCCGCATTTGAGGATCCCGACATCCGAAGAATGCTTTAAATTTATTCTGCCAATCGCTATAATCTTTTCCTTCAAAGTATGGTGGCCTGTTGTTGCTTCCACCTTCAATCCAAGAAGGAGAGAAATTGCTAGCCATAAAGATCGTTAGTTCAGAAGTAAAAACACTTCACAAAATATGAGCATCGGGCTCTGATACCAATTATTGATGGCTAGTGATTTCACGTAGAGGGGGGGTGAATAGGTGATAGAGTGTGATTTTCAGGATTTATTGCGGAATTTAGAACACACAAATAAAAACGGAGATCTCGGATGATGGAGCTAGAGTATATCGCAACGAACAAGTAATTCAATTGATGTAGGATATGTAATGGGAACGATGCGCGTTGTTCGTATGCAGTTTAGCTATCACAAAATATTTAGAGTGATCAGAGTAAGAGATAAGGAAAACCGCACGGAGGGATTATAGTGGTTCAGCTTTGGTTAAGCCTACGTCCACTTCTTCTACTGACGCCCAATCGGCCGGATTCCACTAGAAAGCCGCTCAGAGGTTACTGATTCGCGATCTCCTTGATATGCAAGACTTCAAACCTAGCGCTCAACACTTATGTGTACACCTCCTCACAATTACAATGGATAGATCAAGAAGTGTGTTGGAAATGGAATTAACACTATCTAAGAATTATGAACACTTTTCCCTCTTAACACCGATCTCTTGTTTCCCTTCATCTTCGAGATGTCTTTTATACTCTTCCGCCTCCAATCTAGTCGTTGCAAGACATCCGGAAGAGATCTCTCTAAATCTACCCTTTTGGATGAGATGATTGCCAAAAGAAGATCTCTTAGCTGTTGGGGATCGCCAAAGGAGAGTCTTCCCCTCTTGGATCAAATTGCCCATACAATTATGATCCCGGGTTTCCATAGATGATTTTTTCCATTTGGAAAGTCTTTGTTTGTCTTCTTGGTTCCGCATTCTTGATTGATCTCTGTCATCGAGAATCTTCAAGAATGATCCAGCTCGATGGCGTCCGTTGATATGCATCAATTAAGCTCAACTTGTATTCCTCTTGAAATTCTGATTACTGCTCGTGAAGTACTTCTCTCAGAGCTTGAGCATTATTCCAATGTCTGAGCTATCTCCGCTCATCGTCCGAGCTCGAACTAGCATCCGAGACTCTCAGAAACAACATTTAAGCCAAATCTTTTTGCCAGATTCAATCCCGTGTATCCCCGCACCAAAGAATAATTTGCAAAACAAGTAAATCACGACATTATCTCAAAACACAAAGTACTTTGATTATTTTGTCAACTTCAAAACTGTCTAGGGATTTTTCTCAACAATATGAGACCAAACCTGATTTGGTTCTGAGAGTAGCTCACCAGTAGGAGTAGAAACCAATAATATGCAGCTTTGAAGTAACCTCTTGTTGACGGAATGGTGGAAAAATTTTGTATTCATGTCGCCCTCCTTAAGCCACTTGATTCTCGATTTCTGCTTAAAGAAAGATTCCTCCCGAATTCTTAGTGTAGAGTAGTTGCGAAGGCATTCCCCTTCTCGGTCAAGAAGGGCTCGATTGTTGAAGTCAAGCCGTAAAGCATCTTGGACCGAAGCAAGGTGTAGTCGAGCTTGTTCGGTGCGTTCCGAAATGTCGAAAAAAGAGCTTCTATTTAGTTGTTTGAGATGGCCCTTGAGTAGTTTGAGCTTGCTACAAACAACGAACATAGGAGTGCCGCTAATAGGGGTGGCCCACACCTGCGCAACTATATCCGGGAAGGATGGGTGAGAGGACCAGTAATTAAAGAATTTAAACGATTTTTTAGAGGGGGGAGGTTGCATAACTCTGACCACCATGGGGCTATGGTCCGAAATACCGGGGGCCATGAAAGTAACCTCAAAGAAAGAAAATATGTGGCTCCAATGATCATTGATCAAGACGCGGTCAATCTTGTGTTGCTTTCTTGATTCACCCGATGTGGTGGCCCAAGTGAATTGGTGGCCAACATATCTAAGATCATCAAGAACCGCTTGTGTCAAGCAATCCCCAAATTCGTCGAACGACGAAATCCAAGCACTAGAGCCACCCATCCCGTCCGAATGATCTCGAATCGCATTAAAGTCCCCAGCAACCATCCATCACTCGTCGCAAGCACTTAATCGAATGAGATCAACCCAAAGAGGTCTCCGAGAGATGAAAGTGTGATTGCCATAAACAATCGTTAGGAAACACGACTTATTCATGGCAATAAATGAGAGGTGGGCATGTATAATTTGAGACGATACCGAAATAACCAAGAAGTCAATTACCCGGGGATCCCAACCGATCCATATCCTACTGCGAGTAGAGAATTCGTAATTGGCTAACCAACGCCATCCCGGAAGGATACTAGCAGAAATAGCCTCGAATCGAGCTTGTTTGACTTTTGTCTCCAAGATGCCAATGCAAGAGAGTTGGCTATTTCTTATAAATGCTCTAATCTCGGTTTGTCTAAGGGGGCCTACAAGGCCCCTAATATTCCACACTCCTAAAAACATATTTACAAGGAGAGAGGAGGGGTATCACAATTTTTTGCGACCTTTCTTCCTCTTAGACTTAGGCTTGGCTGTCTTAGAGGAGGAGTGACTATATCAAGAGGAGGATGCTCCTCGCCTTCAGCATTCACCGGTACTGGTAAAGCATTCGTCGCTCGCGATCTAGTAATGGAGGGGATGGAGAGGAGAAATCTTCTTCAAGGTCCGGAGCTATTTTGCTTACATTACCATAACCATTTTCAGATTCGGAAGAATGTATGGAAGAGGCCCGTGAGTTATCCACCGAGTACAACGGTTGTTGCTGTAGAGCAGGGGCGAGTGAAGCTCTCGCTGCTGTGTTCTTTATCTCGGTTTCAGCGAGCAAGGGTTTCTGATTTGGAGAGGCAACACGGCTTGTTTGGACCTGGGTAACGGTCTCTATGGAGTCGGTCTCCACTAGGTGGGAGGCGACAACGGGTTGAGGGGGAACCAAGTCGGGTTGAGTAGGAACCACAGCATTTTGGGGGGAGCTCAAGGCCATGAATTTGCGCCCGGTTTTCCTATGGACCCGCTGCCACTCTTCTTTGTTTTGGGGCTAAGCGGGGGCTTATTTGTCCATAGGAGCATCAACGGTGGTGGCACAAGGAAAGCCCGTCACCTCGGTTTTGTAGCCATAAACTCCACAAGAATGACGGGAGAGAGGCTTCCATTCATATTCAATTTCAATCGGGATCAATTCTCCATCCCAACGTATTTTAATCACTTCAAGGCGAGCCTGAGTTGCCTTGATTTCCACGCATACTCGGGCAAAAGAGAGTCTCTTCATTCCCTCGGTTTGGGCGTCAACATATAGAGGGTTGCCAATGGCACTAGCAATACGACCAATCTCCGATTGTGACCAAAGAGATAGCGGAACATTCTTTAGTCTAATCCAAATTGGGAGGGTGTCATGAGCATCCTTCTTAAGCTTCAACTTTGAGTGCTACTTTTGGAGCATCATAGTACGATTTTGGATGGAAATATGACCCATGTCCAAGACTTTCCTTCTAAAGGAATCATCCGAAATATGAATGAAGTAGTAGCCACTATCATGCGTACGCACATCCACAACTTGAGCCCCCCAAGTCTTTTTGATCACTTCCTCGGTCAATTTGAAGTAGAGTTTTCTCCCCATGAATCGTCCTACAACACATTGATTCAACAAAGGATTTTCATCCGCTACAATGTCGGGCGTAATGTCCACAATAGGTTTCCCATCTACCATTGAAGGGGCAACATAAGCAAGGTTATAGCCCTTAGTCATCATTCTAGCAACATTAGCCCATGAGCGAGGCCGAGCACCCTTAGGCTTGTTGTTGCTTCTACGGTGCCCCTGATTCCCATCCATGGCAGATTTATGTGTCTTGTCATGTCGACTGCCCGCATCGGCCTTAGTCTTAGAAGGACCAGCAGCTGAAGTGCCCTGTTGCTCACGTATATGTATAGGAGGGGGCCTAGATTTCCTATCACGTGATCTTCCCCTACTTCGTCTAGGGTCACGCTCGATCCGCCGTTCGGTTCCAATACCATCCCTATCATCAATTGTAGCTACTACATTCATCGCGGCATCTATAACCAATTTCCTTTTATTCTGATATAGCAGAAAAGGACCACTTTCAAATCTGTTCGTTGTCCACGGGAAGAAATCTCCAGGCAGTGGAGTTGGAGAAGGGTTGTGTCGACCACTAGCACGTAAAAGTAGCTTGATCCACCGGTTGAAGAATCCGGGATGCCACGGAACAACCAAAGATCTCGAGACCCAGCAGAAGAAAATCACGAAATGGTAAATCTGTTCCTCGGGTGACAGGAGAGGTTGAATGGGAAATCCGAGCGGTGAACTTGTGGAATGGGATGCAACGACCTTCGCTGAAAAAATCAGCCAAATCCAATGGAGGAGACAATCGGAATCAACGAATTCCCGTCGGGTGAACAAGACCCGTGAGGATGCCCGGCGAGAGCATTTGGGGGAGGCGCGTGAACAGTACTTGCGCGACCTTATAATTTAATTCTCATTTTACCATAATTTCTCAACTCGGTGAATTGACCTACGTAAATACACCTAAGGCTCACCATTCAACCTCAATTCCACACAAAGGCCCGCGTAAATTACGCCTCAGGCTATAACAATTTACGGGACCCGCGTTTCAACGCATTAGGTTCCCAATGCCATCTCAATGGCCCGTGTCGACACGCATCAAACTTACCATGCATGACTAAGACTTAGGGTATAGTTTCTCCCCGTATGGCACAAATCCCAAGGTAAACTCGTCCCCGCATGGCCAAGTCCCAAGGTTTCACATATCTCGTTTCCTTTTTCCCCGCATGGCACAAGTCCTGTGGTAAACTTGTCCCCGCATGGCCAAGTCCCGGGGTTTCATATATCTCGTTTCCTTTCTCCCCGCATGACACAAGTCCCGGGGAAAACTCGTCCCCGCATGGCCAAGTCCCGGGGTTTCACATATCTCATTTCCATCCACTAGCTAATTCATGTTATGTCTCTCATTATCAAGGGTTCACGAGCCGTTCTTATCTTTCCACAGACTTCATGATCGAGTATATCAAACTCAAGCAATCAACAATGCTATTAACATGAGAAACACCATGGCCAAACACTTTCATTGCATGGCAAACAGTTCACACATTATGGCAATCAAATATCATATGGCCATGAAAACACAATTTCACTCTAAGGTAAACACACATTGGACCTTGCTCATTGCAAGTACATTTCACCTTATAAAATCAATCAATTGAAGGTTAAATTCCTCCATTAGTACCCTAACTTCCTAATAAAGGGTTAGGGGTCACCTACAAAGCAAATTGGACTAGCTCAATCCACCAAATGAAGCCTCAAGGTCTAACTTCAATTCTGTCCAAAAACAGGGTAGTATACGGCTTGAGTTCAATTGCACAAATCAGCTATGAAACCACTTATAAACTCTAATCTAATTTGTGTACTCCATAATAACACATTATACTATATCCTAAGGTGTCTTACCAAGAATTTCAAAGCCAATTGACACCTTGAATAGCCTCTAACAGCTTCAGCCCGAATAGGGCAGCAGCTAACCAGAAACTGTTCTTGCAACAACCAACTTAAATCATCAATTAAACTTCCTCTAAACTTTAAATTATCCCATAATCTTCTTGCTAACCTCTCAATCTATGATTATAGAGGTCTCACCGAAAATTTGAAGTCAAAATGATTCCTTTAAGGCCTCCAATCAATCTGACTCCTTTAGGCGCGCAAATGGTCAAATTATGTCCTCTAGAATTCACCTAAAATTAGCCATGAAAATTATTCAAATCTCAACTAAACTTGCAATCCTAACTCAGCTAACTCAAGTACAACATGTCTAGAAGGTCTCATCGCAAGTTGGAAGCCAAATGAGCTATGGAAACCGATGCAAGAAGGCTCTCTCTCAAACCGGGTCAGATTCTGTCTCGTCTAGACCTTTGTCCATTCAAACAGACTTATGGGAAAAATTACTGGGCCAAATCAAGCTTATAATATGTCCCTGGAAAGATAAGACGATAATATTTTCAATGGTAGTAGTTTTACCTCAAGGCAACATCGGAGGAAGAAGTTATGGCCGGAACAGTATAGGGCATCGGGGCAGGCAACGGCCGGTCGAGCAGAAATGATTCTGTTCGTGAGGAAATTGAAGAAAAAGAAGCAGAGAATGTGGAGAGGAAGAGAGAGAGTATGTTCAGCTGAAGTGAGGAGAGAGAAAGTGTTAATTCACCAATTATTGGTGTGGTCAAAGAGTGAATATTAATTCAAAATGGGTCAATTTTGACTAATTTCCAATAATTGACACTTGGCTTCTCTTCATAATTATTCATGCAAAATGACCATAACACCCCAATAATTTCAGCCACCACATGCTGAAATTGTAAATGACCAAATTGCCCTTCATCCTTCCTTAATACCAAATTATACCTCCCGGGGGCAAAATGATAATTTCGCACTAACGGTCCAAATTTTTCACTTTTCCAATAGAAATTACCCTCGATAAGGTGACGTCCAATTCGTGTCAAATGTTGGCATGCTTCATTGTCCATTGTCCAATTTCGAGATCCCATTTCATGGTCGGTTAACTCGAGATTGATCGAGTCCGAGCGAGATATGATCGAAATACATCGTTAGATAACTTCTCATTCATTAGTCTCGAAATGGCAGGAAATTCAAAATGTCACAACGTTAGCATTGACCGTTGCTTGGTAACGGTCGCGTCACTTGGTACTAGGCGTGTGTCGGCGTGTGTCACCGTCTAGCGTCCTTCTGTGGCGGGTGACCACTCAAAATGGTCATATTCTCAAGACCTATCTGGCTATCTAATCAAAACTAAATTTCATCGAATGAAAACACGCTAAACATGCCAAAGCAGTAATGGTCGCGGTGATTATTGTGCCTCGACTTTGCCGTGGTGCGTACGAAGGTTTTCGATATCTCCCGAACGTGTGCGACCACTCATTTTTCTTGTACAGGCGAGATGTCCGAATATGTGTGTGCAAAACCAATTTTCATTAGCCAGAAACACACGGATCGACGCTATATAGTACGTACTTCGAGACGTGTTTTCTCATTCAGTTCATAGTCAATCATTCGTACAATAATATCAACGTATTAATCAAGCTAAAAGATCAAAGAAAATAAGGCAGAGATTATTAACCAAGGCTATGATACCAAATTTGGATTTCATACATCGAGAAGTACGACTAATCTCTATCGACGTTTAATTATGGAATTGCCCAAGAATATCGTTGAACCACCAACGCTCCTCGGCGAATCTATAATTCTAATACTTGAACCCATCACATTTCTCATCCGTAGGCTTCTAAGGAATTTTTTTGATTCACAACTTTAATTGAATTTGACTCCATTGTCGCATGAATAACTTCTTAAATTTTTTGGAAAATATCGATCGGAATGGGATAAATAACAAAATTAGAAGGCGTGATAGCACTCTTTTAAGGTATGATGCCATGCCGCCACTTGGTCTCGAATCGAGATGCTCTAGCACCACTTCTTAAGAGCCGGCATCCCACGCACAAATAGATATACGATACAAAATGAATTTAACATAATTTCTTTGATGGAATACTTTAAACTTTTCCCTACAACGTTGTTAATGGATACTAGCAAAGATCCGGCGGGGATTGTCACACCCCGACTCTCGGGCTCGCAACATCCCTACCAATTCGCCACAGGTCATAAAGGACCGCGTCCTAGGTATACTATCGACCTACGAAATTATGGCCCACGCAGAACGTGCAACTCTCCCAAACAAACAAGATCAGCGGGATAGAATAGTAGGAAAATCACCACAATCATTTCATTCATAGAGCAAGAGTAGATGAATTTTAACCCTATAGAGTTACACACAGTCAAACACAACCCCATACTTTAGGGCAGCTCTCTAGGATCTCAAAAAGAAACACGGTTAGGTAGGGTTAAACTTTCATCTACTCCCAAAAGATCCTACAACGACCCTCGCCTTAATGTCCGCGGGCTCCATCATTGCCTGAAAATGGTTAACAACGAAGGGGTGAGAAATAAATCTCGGTGAGTCAACGCCTAAGCCCGACTAGGGCGTTGATTCGCTCGTACATCCTAACAACCAGTCACATCATCACAGAGCAGATATTTCAACCACATGCAAGCTTACCCTCCAGGCCACACATAATGCGATGCGGACCTGACTCAATAGTTAAATCAATCAAACCGGATCAATCCATTGGCAAAGCATCACAATACTTGCATGCACAGGACACCACACGTAGTCTATTTATTATTAGCAACGACCCGTAGGTCCATCACACTAGTCAATTTGTGCTCTCCTGGCGGGACTAGGCATCGTCCCTTACTTCCGGCAACGGTTTCTAATAGTCCATGTAACTCCGCTCGACCAACCGTAAGACAATGATTGTCGACACGGCACGGGGCTAACGGGAATCCTTAAAAGGTTTCGCGCCTTCACAAGCTACGACAGGCAAACGAATAGCCAAAAGACAATGATTGACGCGCATCCAAGAATTAGAAGACAATGATTGCCAGGATCAACCAACTATAAGATAATGATTATCGAAATTATCCAATTATGTGACCACTCACGCACTTCAACAACTAACCAGTTCATTTCTTTGAATTAGGCCGAATGCTCATACTCGCATGTTCAAATACTTGGCCCAAGGCCGTTTTCATGCAAAATCATACAATCCGATCTCATATGTGGTCACATGAATGCGCAATTATATTGATTGACAGATTAAGCAATTTGGCGCGATTAACCTTTAATCGGACGCCCATGGCAACCAACAATCCACTTTGGCATTTGCACTCAACAATTCAAAAATCAATTCATCAATTGCAGCCAGTCAATTTTTAATTACAATTTCAATCCCAATTGTGAGTTAATTGCGCACTCGTCTCTGACCTATCGCTCGCTTGCAATCAATCAACACAATCAATCAATTCTAATCACCAATTAACCACAAACAACCTAGCTAATCGACTAGTCTTAAATAATTATGGTCATTTAGCTCGAACCAAGTTTCTATCTAGCCCGACCGTAATTAATCTACCTAAATACCATAATTAGCTAATTAATCTAATTCCGAACGCAATTGACGTTCTAACCGAGAGTTAGAGGCTAACTCACAATTTTAACTAGCTCGGGCAATCTCAACCCGGGCGACGACGATAATGAACTCGCGGCCCAATCCGGCCGGGGCCGACAATGACGATCGGCGACTCGCGACCCAATCGACTTTGGGCTTCGAATGTGGTCAAGGATGGCCCGAAGGACTTGGCGACACCTCGGGTCAGCAGCACGAGACCCAAGGGTGGCGGATAGTGGCTGGAGTTGGGCAAAACAGTGGCGGTCGGCGGTGAACGGAAGATCACGTAACAAGACAGCGGTGAAAACAGGGAAACGGAGCTGTTTTGTGGGGTTTTGGGTGGCTCACTAGCTGGGGGAAAGTTTGGCCATGGTTGGGGGTATCCGGGGTAGCTGTAGATGGCGTCGGAGGCAAAGGTGCAGCGGCTGGACGGAACCGGTGCGAAAACAGGACACTCGGGTCAGAACAGGGGAGGGGATTCCGGGGCTGAAATTGTGCTCTACGGGCGGCAAAACACTTCCAACAGCTTTGGGGGACGGTGAGATGTAGAGGACGAGTGCTGGGGGTGATCGGCGAGTGGCGGAGCCGAGCTAAAACGGCTGCAGCAGCTGCGGAGATCTAAGACCCCAAAATAGGATAAGCGTGCGAAGGGGACTGCCGCCGGGCTGTTCGTGGAGGCTCGAGGTGGTACGCGGCGATCGGACAGAGGTGGGATAGAGTCCAGAGGCGGAAGGAGGTGGCTAGAGGCGGCGGTGGTCGTGCGGCAGCTTGAGCAGAAGCAAAGACCCGAGCGACGCAAAACAGGGCAGGTGGGGGGCTTGGCTCGCGAGGGTTGTCCAGCAGCTTCCACGGCGGTTGTCGATGGCGAGCGGACCGAGGTACGACGGCGTGCAGCTAAGGTGGTGGTGGCTGGAGGTGGTAGTCGCGCAACAAGAACCTAAGAAGGGGGAGGAAGCTTCGGTGATGGGGGCTGCTCACGCAGTGAACAGGGGAGGGGGAGAGGTCTGCTGAGAGAGAGAGAGAGGGGGCTGAGTTGACCAGATTTAATCGGTGGGTGGGGGGCATTTATGGCAAGTTGAACCTAACAAGATATTTTATCTTGTTTTATAGTGTATTATTGGAGGGTGAAACGGTCTTTTGATAAATCAAGATTGAACGAATTTTTGGCTCGATCGACGGAGAATAAAATTTGGATTTTCACGGGCTAGGTTCGGTCCGGAAAAGATCTAGGTGCGAGGATTAAAAATCCTAAGTTGCGGCGACTAAGATTTCGAGACCTAATCGAAACCGAAGGACAAATCGGGACTCGTCCAAAATTCGCTCCTTAAGTCCTTACAATCCGAAATTTTGCACCGACTAAAATTCAATTTTCTTCCTTTAATTGAATTCGGGAAAATTACGTACTACAAATTTCCAAGGCATCACAACTCTCCCCACCTTAGAAAATTTCGTCCTCGAAATTACAATGCGATCATGACTAATAAAAAAGATACGGGTGGCTACTCTTCATAACTTCCTCGTTCTCCCAGGTGGCACCTTCGGTTGCGTTGTGTTGCCAAACCACATTGACCAACCGAATCGTCTTGCTCCGGAGCACTTGCTCTTTCCCATTTACGATCCCGACGGGCCGTTCCACGTGCGCGGCTCGCTCATCTAGCTCGATTTCTTCATAACTCAGCACATGAGAGGGGTCTAGCTCGCACTTCCTTAACATCGATACGTGGAATACGTTTTGCACTTAGGCCGATCTTGGAGGCGGTGTAAGACGATAAGCCAAATTTCCTATCCGCTCCAAAATTTCGAAAGGCCCAACATACCTAGGGCTCAACTTTCTTTTATTGCCAAAATGAGATGTCCTTCTCATAGGCGATACCTTCAAAAAGGTATGATCGCCCACTTGGAATTCTAGAGGTCTACGCCTCCTATCTACATAGCTTTTCCGACGACTCTAAGCGGTCCTCGGCCTATCTCTGATCACCTTGACAACTTCCACAGACTACTCCACTAACTCGGGACCGGTGATCTTTCTTTCACCTACTTCGTCCCAACAGACCGGCGTTCAGCACGCTCTACCACACAACGTTTCAAATGGTGCCATCTTGATACTCTGCTAAAAACCGTTGTTGTAGGCGAACTCAACCAAATGCAATCGCTCTTCCCAACCGCCTTTGAAATCCAAGACATAGGCTCTTAGCATATCCTCAAGAGTCTGGATCTTCCTTTCGGATCGACCATCTGTTTGCGGGTGATAGGTCGTATCGAACTGCAGCTTCATTCCTAAAGCAGCATGCAGACTTTTTCAAAATGTGGTAGTGAACTTGGGATTACGATCTAAGGTAATCGTCACCGGTACTCCATGCAGTCTCACGATGTGCCTCACATACAAATCTGCATATCTGTCCATGGTGAAGTCTTTTCTTACTGGAATGAAGTGTGCCGACTTCGTTAATCTATCGACTACAACCCGGATCAAATCATGTGCTCTCTGACTTCTTGGCAATCCCATCACGACGTCCATCGTGATATGCTCCTATTTCCATTCCGGGATCTCTAAAGGCCGCAGGAGTCCTCCAGGCTTACAGTCTTGCACCTTGACCCGCCGAAAGGTCAAACACTTAGCCACATGTTTGGCTATATCCGCCTTCATTCCATTCCACCAAAAATGTTGCTTCGTATTCTGATACATCTTGGTACCTGCAGGGTGGATACTATAACTGCTATGATGCGCCTCCGATAAGATATCCTCCCTTAGACTTTCATTGACCGGCACAACTAGACGTCCTCTAAACTTGAGTATCCGATCATTGGCCACTTGAAAGTCAACTCTTCGTTTAGCTGAGTCCTCTTGAAGGATCTTCTGAATAGTAGGGTCCGTCGATCGTAGGGTCTTAATTCCGGTATGCACTTCCGGTTCAATCCTCAAAGTATCCACTAGACTTGACAGACGACTTATCTCTAACTTGAAGTCCGAGTCTCCCACTTGCTCAAACAGACGCCATTCATTCACACGTAATTGAGCAATCGCTGATTTTCTACTCGGGGCATCTGCAACCTTATTCGCCTTGCTCGGATGATATAAGATCTCACAATCATAATCCTTAAGCAGCTTTATCCATCGACGCTGCCTCATGTTCAACTTTTCTAAGAGAATAGGTACTTGGGACTTTGATGATCGGTATACACTTGAAAAATTTCCCCAATCGGATAATGCCTCCAATTCTTCAGCGCGAACATGACCGCAGCCAACTCCGTGTCGTGTGTTGGGTAGCTCAACTCATGGGGTTTCAATCGGCGAGATGCATACGCTACTACCCTTCCATGTTGCATCGTAACAACCCTTCCATGTTGCATTAGAACACACCCTAGACCTCCGAGAGACGCATCACTATATATCTCGAATCCTCCGGGACGAGACGGAATCGTCAACACCGGAGCCGTAGTCGCCTTATGCTTAAGCTCTTGGAAACTACGCTCGCACTTGTCTGTCCATTCATACTTCACATCCTTTTTCAGCAGCTTAATCATAGGCGAGGCTATAGCTGAGAACTTCTCTACAAATTGCCTATAATAGCCCGCCGGACCCAAAAAGTTTCTGATCTCAGTCACTATCGTCGGTCTTGGCCAGCCCACGATCGCCTTAATCTTAGACGGGTCCACAGCAATACCTTCGTCGGAAACTACGTGGCCTAAGAACGCCACACGAGCCAACCAAAACTCGCATTTATTGAGCTTGGCAAAAACTCGATGCATTCTCGTAGTCTCCAACACTATCCTCGGGTGTTGTTCATGGTCCTCAGAACTCTTCGAGTACACCAGGATATAGTCTATAAACACTATGATAAAGCGATCCAAGAATTCCTTAGACACTCTGTTCATTAGATCCATAAAAGCAACATGAGCATTTGTCGGACCAAACGGCATCACCGTGAATCATAGTGTCCATGACGCATCCTAAATGCCGTCTTCGGTATATCCTCTTTCCCGATCCTCAACTGATGGTATCCCGTCCGTAGATCAATCTTAGAAAACACTGATACTCCTTGCAGTTGATCGAACAAATCATCAATCCTCGGCGGTGGGTACTTGTTCTTGATCGTCACTTGGTTTAGCTGCCTATAGTCTATACACAACCTCATAGACCCATCCTTCTTCTTAACGAATAACACGGGCGCTCCCTAAGGTGATGCACTAAGGTGAATGAACCCTTTATCCAATAGTTCCGCATTTGAATCTTGAGTTCCTTCGGTTCTGACAACGTCATCCTATACGGCGCCTTAGAGATCGGCTCCGTCCCCGGAGTTAGCTCAATCACAAACTCTATTTCTCTATCCGTCGGTAATCCAGGCAGTTCTTTGGGAAAGACGCCTGGAAACTCACATACTACAGCAATATCCTCTAGCTTTGTTTCCCCAGCAGACGTATCCACTACTGCAGCCAAACAACCTTGGCAACCACTTTCCAACAAGCGAGTCACCTCTAGCGATGAGATTACTACGATTGAGGTTCCTCCTCGATTTCCCACAAATTCAAAATTGGCTCCATCCAACGACCTAAATTGAATAGCCTTGCGAAAACGATCCATTATGGCCCTTTGCTTTGTTAACCAGTCCATTCCCACGATTAGATCAAAATCGTACATCTCCAATACAACTAGATCTATCTCACTCTCGTGACCATTTACTATTAGTCTACAACCAAGATAGCCTATTGCAACTATTACGCTATCCTTTAAATGTGTAGACACCTTGAAAACAATATCTAACGGTGCCACAATTAAACTAGAAAGCTTAACGAACCGATCCGCAACAAACGAATGCGTAACACCAAAGTCAAACAAAGCATAGGCTACGCTATTCTGCAAGAGGACCGTACCTGTGACGGTCGGGGAATCCTTTGCCTCCTCTCGGGTGATAGCAAACACTTGTCCTTGCGCCTAGGGTCTGTTTTGGTAATTCGGTGGCGCAATCCTTCCAACCCGGCCTCCCAGCGGCTTTACTTATTGCCTCTACGGGCGGTCCCTCACAAGATAGCCCTGTTGGCGACATCCAAAGTAGGCTTCACGCATCCCACACAGAGCAAACCCATGCCTCTAATTACATAAGCGATAGACATCATCTCGGCGAGATATCGGCTTACTAATCGCTCCTCGACAATTAGGCGGGATGTTAAATCTGTTACCTTGCATCGGCCTCTTCCCTTGCCGCTTATCAAACCTATTCGAGGGCACGAACCGCGATCCAGAAGTGGCAGCCCTTTCAGCCAAATCTTGTTCTACCATCCGAGCTCTCTCATAGAGGTCATTGTAGCCCTTCAAGTTGATTGGTACCAGCACACTCCAAATCTCGGGCTTCAGCCCATCTCTGAACCTTCCGGCCCTATCCACAAGCTCTTCAACCAGCCTAGGAGCGTACTTAGATAGCTTAGCAAATTTGGCCTCATACTAATCCACTGTCACCTGGTTTTGACGCAGGCGAAAGATCTCTGCCATCTTTTGCTCTCTTACGGTATCTGAGAAATATTTCCTATTAAACGCTTCCACGAAGGCATCCCACATCGGGACCATGCCCTTGGGGAAGACTCTATCCTTAGAAGCTCTCCACCATGTACTTACGTTTCCTTACAACCGGTATATGGCCAGGGTGACATTGTCCTCATCGGTACACCTTAGCAAGTCGAACGCTTTCTCTAGCTCCTCGATCCACGAGGTGACAGCTTCGGGATCTCCGCTCCCAGTGAACTTGGGCGGTTTCAACTTAAGAAATTGCTCCACCATCCTTTGAGCCAGGCGTCCATCATTCATAGCTCTCGCTGGCGGATTCACGGGTGGGGCTTCAGAAGCAACGGCGGCAGCAGGGTTTTGATTTCACACTTGTTGCCCCATCGGGTCTCCAATAGCTCCAAGCACTTGTAGGATCCCAGCCATAATCGGCTCTTGCTCAACAGGTCCAACGACACGCGGTGCTCTTTCTTCCTATAGACTTTCCTCTATCGGCCCGACAGGCCCAATCTGGGGTCCTCGGGGTGCTCTTCTATCGTGTTCGCTCATTTCGCAAGTAAATTACGGAGTCCCGCATACCTCATAGCAAGCGCAATCGTAAGACAGCCCCACAACTCAAATCCATATCAACAACCACATGCATAACGATTATTAACCCACTAATTATCCCAATTTCTATCACTCCTTATTACTCTAGGCTAATGACCGGATGGATTAGGCTGACTTTATCATCATACCACCTTGGGCGAGGATGTCACACCCCGACTCTTCGGCTCGCAACATCCCTACCAATTCGCCACAAGTCATAAATGATAGCATCCTAGGTACATTATCGACTTACGAAATTACGGCGCATGCGGAACGTGCAACTCTCCCAAACAAACAAGATCGGCGGGATAGAATAGTAGAAAAATCACCACAATCATTTCATAAAAGATCATTTCATTCATAAAGCAAGAGCAGATGAATTTTAACTCTATAGAGCTACACACAGTCATAGACAACCCCATACTTCGGGGCGGCTCTCTAAGACCTCAAAAAGAAACACGGTCGGGTAGGGTTAAACCCTCATCTACTCCCAAAAAATCCTACAACGATCCTCGCCTTAATGTCCACAAGCCCCATCATTGCCTGAAAATGGTTAACAATGACAAGGTGAGAAATAAATCTCAGTGAGCCAACGCCTAAGCCTGGCTAGGGCGTTGATTCGCTCAAACATCCTAACAACCGGTCACATCATCACATAGTAGATATTTCAACTACATGCAAGCTTACCCTCCAGGCCACACGTAATGCAATGCGTACGCGACTCAATAGTCAAATCAATCAAACCAGATCAATCCATTGGCAAAGCATCACAGCACTTACATGCACATGACACCACACGTAGTCCATTTATTATCAGCAACGACCCGTAGGGCCAGCACACTAGTCGGTTGGTGCTATCTGGGCAGGGCCAGGCATTGTCCCTTAGTTCCTACGACGGCTTCTGATAGTCCATGTGACTCCACTCGACCAACCGTAAGACAATGATTGTCGACACAGCACAAAGCTAACGGGAATCCTTAAAAGGCTTCGGCCCTTCACAAGCTGCGACCGGCAAACGAATAGCCAGAAGATAATGACCGACGCGCATCCAAGAATCAGAAGACAATGATTGCCAGGACCGACCAACTAGAAGACAATTATTGTCGGAATTATCTAATTATGTGACCACTCAAACACTTCGACAACCATCCATTTCATTTCTTTGGATTAGATCGAATGCTCATACTCGCATGTTCAAATGCTTGACCCAAGGCTATTTTCGTGCAAAATCATGCAACTCGATATCATACGTGGTCACATGAATGCGCAATTATATCGACCGACGGATCAAGCAATTCAGGGCGATTAACCTCTAATCGGACCCCCACGGCAACCAATAATCCACTTTGGCATTCATACTCAACAATTCAAGAATCAATTCATCAATTACGGCCAGTCAATTTTTAATTACAATTTCAATCCCAATTGATGATCAATCGCGCGCTCGTCTCTAACCTATCGCTCACTCGTGATCAATCAACACAATCAATCAATTCTAATCACCAATTAGCCACAAACAACCTAGCTAATCGACTAGTCTTAAATAATTACGGTCATTTAGCTCGAACCATGTTTCTATCTAGCCCAACCGTAATTAATCTACCTAAATACCCTAATTAGCTAATTAATCTAATTCCGAACCCAATTAGCGTCCAAACCAAGAGTTAGGGGCTAACTCACAATTTTAACTAGCTCGGGTAGTCTCAGCTCGGGCGGCGATGATAACGAACTTGCCTTAGCTCGGCTCGACGACGACTATTGGCGACTCGTGACCCAATCGACTTTGGGCTTCCAACTTGGTCAAGGATGGCCCGAAGGACTTGGAGACACCTCGGGACAGCGGCATGGGACCCGAGGGTGGCGGCCGGTAGTAGGAGTTAGGCGAAACAGTGGCGGCCAGCTGTGAACAGTAGATCACAGAACATGACAGCGGTGAAAACAGGGAAACAGAGCTGTTTTGTGGGGTTTTGGGCGGCTCACGAGCCGGGGAGAAGTTTGGCCATGGTCGGGGTCTCCGGGGTAGTCTGTAGGTAACGCCGGAGGCGGTAGTAGATGGCTGAAGGGGGTAGTGCAGCGGCTGGATAGAACCGGTGCAGAAACAGGGCGCTTGGGTCAGAATAGGGGAGAGGTTTCCGGGGCTAAAATCGAGCTCTATGGGCGGCGAACCACTTCCAACAGCTTTGGGGGACGGTAAGGTATGGAGGACGGTCACCGAGGGTGATTGACGAGCGGCAGAGCTGAACTAAAATAGCTGCGGCAGCTACGGAAATCGGAGACGCCAAAATAGGCCAGGTGTGCATCGAGGACCGCTCTGGGGCTGTTCGTGGCGGCTCGAGGTGGCACGCGGCGGTCGGACGGAGTTGGGATGGTATCCAGAGGCAAGCGGAGGTGGCTAGAGGCAGCGGTGGTTGTGCGGCAGCCCGTATAGAAGCAAAGACCCGAGCGACACAAAATAGGGGAGGTGGGGGGCTTGGCTCGCGAGGGTTGTTCGGCGCCTTCCATGGTGGTCGTCAATGGCGGGTGGGCCGAGGTGCGACAGCGTGGAGCCGAGGTAGCGGTGGTCGTGCAACAAGAACCGAGGAAGGAGGAGGAAGCTTCAGTGAGGGAAGAGATGCTCGCACGGTGAAGGGGGGGGGGGGAGAGGTCCGCAGAGAGAGAGAGAGAGAGAGGGATCAGTTGACCAAATTTTACTGGTGGGTGAGGGAATTTATGGAAAGTGCGGCCCACAAGATATTTTTAAATATCTTGTCTTCTAGTGTATTATTGGAGGGTGAAACGGTCTTTTGATAAATCAAGACTAAACGAATTTTTGGCTCGACCGACGGAGAATAAAATTTGGATTTTCACAAGCTAGGTTCGGTCCGGAAAAGGTCTAGGCGCGAGAATTAAAAATCCTAAGTCGCAGCGACCGAGATTTCGAGACCTAATCGAAACCGAACGACAAATCGGGACTCGTTCAAAATTCGTCACTTAAGCCCTTACGATCTGAAATTTTGCACCGACTAAAATTTAATTTTCTTCCTTTAATTGAATTCGGGCAAATTACATACTACGAATTTCCAGGGCGTCACAAGGTTACAACAGAGTTTCAAGTAAGAATATTAGATAGCAAATCTAATATTTCTCCGTAATCTCTCAAGGAAAATAATTAAAAATAAAAGTTGTACTTCTCTTACATTGAAAGAACAAAAATTGGAAGAAGTAAAGCCAAAAAGAAATGTTTAGTATATTATAAAGAAATCATTTGAAAAGACACAAACTTTCGAAGATTAAATAGTTATGTCTAAACAAATACAACCTTTCGAAAGCTAAGTAGTTATGTCCGAATAGACGCAATTCGAAATGCACCTTTTCAAAGGTTGTAAGAGCCATTTGTGAACAATGTAACCATTCCAATAAAACAAGATGGTTATCGTTGTTAGTGCCAAATCTAGTTCACATGCGCACTCACATCTTTTCGATATTGGACAAGGCTCCTCTTAGTTTGTTTGTAAAAAAATCTACCAACACTTTGTCAACGCCAAAGATATTACGGTCATCAACAAGCACATATTTGACAGGTGAATGAGAAAAAAAACACGTAACAACACGTGAATAATGGGGGGGTCACTTGCATAGCAAAATAGTGTCATGACACATATGCCAATCCATTGACAAACATGGATATTAATAAATGTTGGATTTAATGGGTGCATGGGAAGGACCGTGGCCCGCCCATATAGGTTATCATAGCCATTGACCCATATTGGATAACTACTTAAGGCGCTTATCAAATTTATTTTGAACGTGATAAAGGGTCACGTTTCAAGCGTCGTTATTCTCTTGTTAAGAAAACAGATGTCGTTGCTTCCTCATATCATTCAAGAGAGAGAAACAGAAAGAAGGGAGTAGAGAACGAACAAACAACGAATTCCAACTCAACTTCCGAAAATCATATGGACGAACAATCTTTCTAGGGACTACAACGGTAACATCTAATCCGTGGAAAAATGAGGTATGTTTGTTTCGTGATGTGCTTCTCCGATCGGTGATTCAAGATGATTCTAGGGCTTGTTGATTCGGAGTAATTCCGTTGTATATGTTTATGAGATCGGTTCCCTTCATTGGTATCAGAGCAATTGTTCTTGTTTCCCGATCGTTGTGAATGTTCGTAATCGTTTTTAGCGTGAAAGAACCACTTGTATGTAGTTTTTCGTCGATACTGTTCATAGCCCATTGATATAATGTTTACCATTTGTTTATGGTTGAATAATGGGTGCAATTTTTCATCGGTTATGGAGATTTGCAAATTAGTGTTTTTCGGCCATGGAGTTTTTCGCCGATTCTAGCGAAATTTCAGCGAATCACAGCCTGGCTTCCGGCAACTAGGGTCGCACCGCCATGGGCACCTAAAGCCCCAATGTTTCTCGGCATTTGGTTGTTCGCCAGATACGAATTTTACGGGAAATTTTGCGGATTAGGGTTCCGCATCGGAGCGTTTTTTGCTCGATTCCAAAAAATTTCTTCACTGTTTTCATTGATTCTTGGATCTATGTGGTCAAGCCGACGTGGTAATGAAAACCCACTATTAATTTTGGCTTGTGGTGGACTGTCGGAGGAGAATCAGGCGAAGTCGTGGAGGAATGTGTATTGTTCGCGAAAGAAAACCGTCACAAGGAAGAAGAAGTTTCGGCCAATCCGAGCACTTTCGGGCAGACCATGGACAAGGGAGCCCGTGCATTCAGTTATAAATTTAAAAAACAAAAAAACTACCCATTGGGCAGTCCGCCCGAGCAATGTGGGCAATGGGAGAGTTTCCCATGAGACTGCCCACGTGGGAGATTTTTTTTTTATCGCATTTAAAAAAAAGAGGAAGGAGGACAAATGTCGAAAGTGGGATTTGAACCCACGCCCTCCGCATTGAAGCCTAGTGCCCTGGACCGCTCGGCTAGGTTATTTTTAACAAGTCAAATTTGTGAAATGAAATTCAAGAAGGGGCACGTGAATGAGGGTAAAAAAAAAATGGTTTTACCCCCTTCCGCGCAATGATTTTCCAATTTTGGCCCTAAATGCGTGCAACACCCTTTGGGCCCCCGATTTGTGCCAGAATTTACATTTTTGCTCTTACATGCAATATTATGAATATTTTACATGAAATTAGGTGTGCTCTCAATTTATATCTTGTATTATGAAATTAAAGTACGATTTAATGCGTGAATTATTTGTGTATTAGTTCAAATCATGCTATGCCATGTTATGATTATAATATAAGTGGATCATTATGTGATTTATGATCTTTATTCGAGTGGGGAGTTCTATTAAGTTTTAGTAACTTTAACGAACTCAATTTTACTTAAATGATTATATTAATGGTAATTTTAAACGAGGATTCTTGGATGATGATTGGGAACGTAGTGAACTTTCGAATCTAGGGCCTTATGTGAAATTATTTATTAATATAATTAGTTAGTGTAAAATAGATGCATAAATGTTAGGCATTAATGGTTCGTGAATACATGTATATAGAACTTTGTGTTCAGATACAATGGTTTTAGCTCTTACAATATCGTGCCCGAGCTTGATTAAAGAGAGAAATTGGACGGCGAAAATTATGAAAACTGGAATAGGATCCAGTATGTGCTAGAAGAGCAAGAAGCACTAGGAGGTCTTAACCTAGTTATGAAAGAACCTAAAGATTGGAATACCGCACAATATAGAAGGGAATAAGCATTTGCCGCATGGAATAAGATGAACTCTATTGCTCGCATTATGTTGCTGAATATCATGAAAATAGTTTTATGCATGAGTTCAGATATTTATGAAAATACTATAGTCAAGTGAAAGGCATTAAAAACTAAGTTTGGTTAAACATTGGTCACCAACTTGAGATAGATCACTATAAGGTTTGACACTTATATGATACCTCATGGGAAAAATATGAAACCATATTTTGCGGCGTTTGTCAAACATGAGAAGTGAACCGTAAGATACGGCCACATTTTGACCGGTGAGTAGAAAGTGCAAGCAGTAATCCGTTCTTTGCTTCATAGCTATGTACATATGAAAATCCACTTAATCTACAATAAAAGCAAGTTTTTTGGAGACATTATGCGCCGTCTTGAACTAGAGGTGGATCGCCTTTTGGCGGCTAAACCTAAAATCAATATTTGTTATACTGGTTTTAGTTCAAATGAGCTTTGTGCTCAAAGTGTAAGCGTCAAGGTGGGTTTAAGAAGTGGAAAGGATAAAGGAATAGAACCTTCCGGATAGAAATCGAAGTTTAACCAACATTAGAAAGGAAAACGTCATTTCAAGAAAAACATATCAAATGTGAAATGTTTTAGTTGTGATAGAAAGGGTCATTTCACTTGCAATTAGAGTGAGCCAAATAAAGTATATGTATATCTCAATTCAAATTTCAGAATCGGATCTCATCCTTTGTGGATTGTAGAATTAGAGATCACGGACCATGTAGCGAAGGAAAGAAATGCCTTAGTGGAATTTCAATGGGTTTCACATGGAGCAAAATGAGCAAAATGTGGGAAATAATTCTTGAGTGAAAATTAAAGGGATTGGCACATGTCAATTGAATATGCGTGGTGGTTGCACCCCGCTTCTATATGATGTATTATATGCTCCAAAACCTCGACGGAATTTAGTTTCCGTGTTAGTTTTGGTTAAACTTAATTTCAGTTTAAACTTTCATAACGATGATGATGACTTGTCATTGGGAACAAGTTATTATGGTTCTGGATGGCTTCATTGTGTTGATTGTTAAGTATAATAATGTGAATGTAAGTTATTCTCTATTTTCATCTTTTGTGATGATATGAATAAGTGGCATGTTAGGTTGGGTCATTTTGGCCAATAGCAAATCTTTACGTAAGCCAAATAGGGCTTATTGGGTAATATTGAAAATATCAATTTGCCTATTTGTGAGCATGCTTAGCGGGACAAACAAAGACGAAACCATTTGGAAAAGGAACAAGAGCTAAGTTTCCTTTGCAAATTGATCCCTTCGTAAATATGTGGTTCAATGAAGGTGAGGGTAATGCATGGGCTGTTTATTTCATAGCATTATAGATGGTTACACTTGATTCGAACATGTTGTTTTATGATTTTTTTTTTATAAATCCGAGGCATAAGTTGCTTTGAGAAAATTTTTGAGCTTTTGAAAAAAAAAATTTATATAAAAAAAATCTTATCGAGGTCGAGAAAAATCTATTTGATCGGTTCGGATGTTTATGTGATAAAAAAGAAATAGAAAGACAATTAACTATTTCAGCGATTCCTCAATAGAATGGAGTTGCAAAGAGAGGAAACATGTCCCAATGAAAATGGTGAGATTTATGATGGCATAAGCTAATTCGCTTATCACCTTTTGGGGTGAGGTTTTGTTGTTTGCTGTCTAGATACTTAATCGTATGCCTTCTAAATCAGTTACTTCTACTCCATATGAGTTGTGGATAGGTCGATAATAAGATTTGAGTTTTCTTAGACCTTGAGAATTTGCTGCCTTTACTCATAAGTTCTCCTACATGTATGGAAAATTGAGCCCTAGAGCAAAAAGAGTATCTTCATGAGATACTAAGAGCACTCAAAAGGGTACGTATTATAGGTGAGTAAGAAAGTAAAAGTGTAACTGAATATGAATCACGAGATGTCACATTCTTAGTGAATGAATTTTCAAATAAGCGCTAGAAAAGTGAAAAAATATTCTCTGTTTCAAATCTTGGATAGTGATAATGATTTTACTAGAGCATCTCATCCAAGTGGGAGCAATGTGAGAAGTGGGGAATTTGTTTCAAACTAGTCTCAATTGTAACCACCTGATGTAAAAATGTTGTCATTATCTAATCCGAGTGGGAGCATAATGGAGAATGATGTACTAATTGTACAATCTCCAATTTGGCGAGTAAGTCGCAAAAGCTTTCTCCGTCGACTCATCAATGTTTAGACATTGAAGGTAAAGCTTTTATGGTCACTCTACAAGAAGAGAATGAGCCAAGGAATGTAAATGAGGCTCCGACTTGCCCCGATAAGGAAAATTGGATATAAGCAATGGAAAAAGAGATTGAGTCAATAGGATCAAATCAAGTTTAGAAACTGATTGATCTTCCGCATGGACGCAAAGCCATTGGGAGCAATGAGTTCTCAAAATAAAGCCTAAAGTTGATGGCTCGATTGAGAGATATAAGGCTCGCCATGTGTTGAAATGATATATACTTTTTCGTAATGCCATATTGGCATATGATTTTGTAATGATCGATGAAGATCATTATGTATATATCAAAAGATCCAACGATCGATATTTGATCTTCTCATTATATATTGATGATATACTAATTGCTAGGAGCAATATGGAGCTTGTCATTACAATCAAGAATTGGTTATGTTCCAATTTTGAGATAAAAGATATGGGTGAGTCTGCATACATTCTCGAAGTTAAGATTTCAGGATATTTTCATAGAGATTGTGATCTTTTTCACAAGAGACTTGCATAGGTAAGGTTCTTGAATGATTTCGTATGCAAGATTGTACACCCAAAGATGCTCCTATTGCAAGAGGTGAAGGTTTGAGCCGTAGAATATGTCCCGAGACTCCACAAGTAAATGAAGAAATGAAAAATATTCCATATGCTAATGCTATTAGAAGCTTAATGTACACTATGAAGTGTACTAGACCTAATACTTATTATGCAGTTGGAATGGTAAGTGTACCAATCCAATCTAGGTCAAGCATATTGGATTGCCGTCAAGAGATTTTCAAGCTATTTGAAAAGTACTGCTGATTTTTGCTGAGTTATCAAAGTAGAGATCCGTGCCTTGAAGGCTACATCGATATTGAATGAGGAAGAGGTTTAGATAAGAGGAAATCTACCTCTGGGATTGCATTCTTACTTAACGATGGCGCCATGTCATGGAGTAGTAAGAAGCAAACGCATATGGCCTTATCCACGATAGAAGCCGATCTCGTGGTGTTATCGGTAGCAATACAAGAAAGTGTTTGGCTTAAGAGATGTTTGGATCAATGAGGTATTGGTAAGGATGCTACGAGTCCAATTATTGGTTAATTGTGATAGCCAAGCAGCAAGAGCCTATACTAAAGATCCACTACCAAACCAATTATATAGACACGAAGAATGACTTTGTAAAAAAATATGGTTGTACGAAAAGATGTGAACATACAATACATATATACGCATAGAATGATAGCAGATCCTATGACGAAGTGAATTCCCGAAGATGTTTCCCTAAGACCTGTGTTGACAAAGGAATTAGTTCTATACATTGAAATATCTAGAAGTGCGTAGAAGTTAAAGTATTAGATATTTATATTTCCCAAAGTTCACAGTTAATGATACTTGTTATCATTATTGATGCCTATTAGCTTGTATGACATTTATGCATATTGATGCTTAGTGCATTATATTGAGAAGGTATGTCGGACAGATGAGAGATTATCCTACACACACGGGTAATCGCCTTTATTTACTGCGTGATGAATAGAGATGAGACGATTTCAATCTTATTATCTAGGTGATAATAAAGAGCTCAAGATTGAAATTTTGATGTCGCCTTAATAGAAGTGTTAAGATGAGGTCATAATGTTTATTATGTTTGAAAGTTAAATAGCCCATGTATTTCACTTTATCCGTCTTTAATGCTAGATGTGAGTTTTGATGGATTCTTTCAAAAGAGTAGATTTATTAACTCAAGCTAGACATTGAGTATATTTGAGTTATCATCCGTACGGTATTAAGTTGAAAGACATACGTTCCATGGGAAATGAGAAAATACCGTAATACGTACTTCATATTACATGTGCATGAGACGACCAATAAGAGTTAGTGGAAGTTTTGATCTCAACTTTCAAGCCGTGTGAGAGTTTTGAGGGTAAGAGTTCCTCAATTAAGTCCTCTCATGACTCTTACTTATTCTCAAGATTTCTTTTCGGTGTTCGCTATCATAGGGTGTTACCAATAGTCATGAGATTGATTCAATCTAATGGGACATTTCTAGAAAAGTGAGTTGGACTGAGATTGAGAGGTTTAAGGGAAGAGGAAGATTAATTTGTTTTGATATCACATTCAATCTTTGTATTCACAAGTCAATCAATTATAATTATTTGAGTTTAATTATGATTGTGAATACAATGCATACGAAGTGCTTAAAGAGATAAAGAGAGATATGGTGTAAATGTGATTGATTGATCTAGGGTACCGCATACCGAATCTACTCTAAATTAATATGCCCATTTTAAGCTGCCATATACTTCCAACGGATGTACGGCAACGAGTTCTCGTAGTATGCTGGTCCCATAGATTATTTGTTGATATGAACATTATAGAGAAGAGAGAGTTATTGATAGCCCATCATAAGCGAGTGGGAGATGTTGGATTTAATGGGTGTATGGGAAGGACCATGGTCCACCCATGTAGGCTATCAGAGCCCTTGACCCATATTGGATAACCGCTTAAGGCAGTTATCAAATTTATTTTGAACGTGATAAAGGGTCACGTTTCAAGCGTCATTATTCTCTCGTTAAGAAAACAGACGTCGTTGCTTCCTCATATCATTCAAGAGAGAGAAACGAAAAGAGGGGAGTAGAGAACGAACGAACGACGAATTCCAACTCAACTTCCGAAAATCATATGGACGAACAATCTGTCGAGGGACTAAAACGATAACATATAATCTGTGGAAAAACGAGGTATGTTCGTTCTGTGATATGCTTCTCCGATCGGTGATTCAAGATGATTCTAGGGCTTGTTGATTCAGAGTAATTCCGCTGCGTATGTTTATGGTATCGGTTCCCTTCAATATATGCTAATCGACATTGGTGTTTTTTGATGCAGCATATCCAGTCAGTTGATAGCCGTCGATATGAATTTATTGGAGGGAAGTTGAAATATTCTTTAAAACTCGACATCGGCAAGGTAGTGGAGGTGAAGGGCGTGCATTCTTTGGAGGGAACAATTGCCACTCCAAAGTAGGATCGTTGGACATATGGAGAAATTTACATACGGCAGGAGTAACCGTCTAAGAGTATGGATGCAAGATTTGTGGAAATACAAGAACGTGGAAGCACTCGAAGGAAGTTACTCAAGGGATGCAACTGCTGGAGACCTTCAGGAAGTAGTTTCCTTGGAACCAGTATAATTACTACCAGTCTTCCATCAGAGATCCCGCGGCACAAATCAAACAAATTTACTTTATCTTTATCTTCATGCATTGCACCTTATCTTTCGTAGTTGTAGCTTTTAGATTTGCGTTGTAGACATAAATTCTGGCGTATATCTCTATCTTGAGTATTGTGTCGTTGATTAAATTCTGTCATAGTTTGTTAACACTTGGTTACTCTATCGAGTTTGTATTGCCAAATCTTGCGGTCAATTTAAATTCCGGTATGATTTACGCTTGGACATTCTTGTTGTAATCGAATTGGTTGTTGTTTATTTGCCGGTGATACTTCTTGTTCGGAGTTGGCTCAGGGACCATGTCCTTTCTTATTAAAAGCCGAAGAACGACTTTCGGCAAAAGATATTTCGTCGCGAGAGAAATTTCGATGGAACGGACTGGATTGTCATAAATGAATTATTGTCGAAGCTCGATTTAGTGGTGAGCTCAAAATCAACTTCCCCAAAATCCGAACCGATAAGGCTCGAACTTGACTCAGTCTTGCACTTCAACTCGTAAACGATATACCCGAGCTCGAGTAGCTTGATTCGTTGGTTCGTGACGAATCAATTAGAGCCCGATTTCGAAGAAGCATGGGACAAAAAGCTGGTAAAGCGCACAATTGTTTCAACCATGACTGCTTCTCCCAAAGGTCAAGCCTGTGATAAGTTGTTTTCATTTTGCAATCATCACCCATCATCGCTGGTGGTTGCTATCGCCGACCCAGTCCTCCACTCCCTTCTCTCTATCTCCTACCCTTCTCTTCTACATTTTGCTTTTCTTTCTTCCTAGAGTCAAATTAGTTTCTTTCAATTTTGACATCATAGATTCCAAAAGATCTAATTGCACAAGATCATAGATTAGGGGGACTGAAAGTGAACTTCATTTTTGTTGTTGCACGCTCTAGTAAAAGTGCTTGAATTTTCTCTCGTCTTTTTTTTCCGTACAATAGTACTTTACTCCTTTCTCAACCTTCTTTACACAAAGACTTCGTTTTTCGTATTTTTGGCCGGTCATTTTATTCATTTAACATTTTGTAATCACTTGGTGAACAACTCACACATACCATGAACCTACTATATAAGTTTTTTTTTTTTTTTTGGTCAAATACCTAGTATACAAGTTCAATATTTTCTTTTTTTGGGTAAGTGCACTGAAAGTTTTAAAACTTGCAAACAAAGTGTAGTCAAATCACAAAAATATAAAAAATACAATCGGATATTAAAATTTGTGCGAAAAAGTGTTACGAAGTACTTCCATTAATGAGGGATGAGATTGACCTATTTGAAATTTCTAACACTTGGTTAGTCTTTAGCTATAAGATTTATGATTTATTGGCTGGTAAATAATGTTGCAAAGTAAAATTATCAAATCCGAGCCCTCAAAAGCATTCCACCTTAGTTTAAAACAATCTTCACTAAAGGATCTTCTTCATAAAAAATTTCTTGAGAGAAGGATAGGATAAGTGCTAAAAATTGTGTACGGCGCTCACTTTAGTGTCAAAAGTTTCATTCAGATTACTTTAAGTGTCATTTTTTTTATTATAAAAAAACGATCATTTGAGTGCCAACTTCGATATGCATTGACTGAAATCTGATGTGGCATTTTTTATTATTAATATTTAAAGTTGACATGGCCTACCAGAGATCCAGTCATCAATAATTTAAAAAATACAAACTTAATTAGTTTAAAAAAATAAAAAGCTAAAAATTCAAAAAAGGCTAAAATTTGAAAATTTCTGCTATATTCTTATTGCTACGCTAGATGCAAACATACTTTTCTCCCAATTGGTAAGCAAGAGTTCTATTGATGAATAAACAGACTCGAAACTCAGTGGAAAGAATGAAAATATTCTTTTTCAAGATTAATAACTGAATCTTAGGAGAATTTTTTATGGACGTGTGAAGCCGAAAGAGACCAAAGAGAATTAGGATGTGACACAAGTACGAACTTAAATGGATATGTCACTCATCACCTGTAGAAATACTCAAGGGATAAGAGCAAAATAAAATATCCTTCTTGTTCTCAAGCCAAATGCTCAAATAAGTTATGAATCAAACGAGTCTGTATTATTACTCCTCATAACATGTTTATATAGATTAGCATGGAACAACCTTCTAAGCATGAGTGAACTATCAAATAGGTAATAGACTAAGCATTAAAGACATCGACACTACCCAAATATTAAAAACATAGAAACTATATTAACAACTGAACCTCAAGGGATATCTTCATGGACGTGAGTGTCTGAATAGCACTTTATCCCAGAATCGATAATAAGCAAACCTCCATGATTGGATAAACACTAACGGACCACAAAATGCCCAGAAACCAATGACGAACCCAATCGGTATGCCCATGTAAAACCACTTGAAGTCATTATCATCACTGTCGTCATCGTCTCTAGCTTCTTCCGTTCCGTTCCTGGTAATTGAGCAACTTTTGTTGAGCTGAAGCCCGCACAATCCGAGGTTTCCTTCAAAAGAACTTTTAGAAAACGTGAGAAACTGTCCGCTAGTCGGGATGCTTCCCACAAGTTGATTGTTGGAGAGGTTCAGGAATGAAAGGAAATCAAGATTCGCAAGTTGAGCCGGTATGGTTCCACTGAGGTAGTTCCATGAGAGGTCCAATGACTCAAGCTGATGCAAATTCCCCAAAACAGGAGGAATTGAACCCGAAATGGCATTATGCGATAGGTTGAGAAAATAAAGTGCTTTGAGATTCCCAAGTGTGTGTGGTATTGGACCCTCCAATCTATTGCCCGAGAAGTCGATCGACGTGAAAATAGTCAGGATCCTAACAAGTTCTAGCTGTAGACCTTTCAAGGTTACACTAATTGTATCTTCGTAATAGAGCCCACTCGAGGAAAACTGATACTGCAGGCGATCGAAGTCCACATTGGCCTTCATAGCCACCCAAGATGCAAAGAGACTCGCAGGGAGTGTGCCGCTGAAATCATTTGAAGATAGGTCAATGATTTGAAGCATTTGCCAGGTGATGTTGCTATGCGGACATCGAATTTCCCCGTGCAATTTGTTGAGTCGTAAAACAAGGACACGGAGACTTGATATGGCCTTGAAATGGCATGGAAATGTCCCGCCTATTTGATTGTCCCCAATGTTCAAAATCTCCAACTTCGTGCAATTTGCCGGTGACAACGGAATCTGCCCCCGTAAAAAATTCTCACCGATATCCAATGTTTTCAAATTGCATGTTTCCGGGATATTTTGCGGAATATCGCCACTCAACTGGTTACTTCTCAGATTCAATACCACGAGGGACCCCATCATTAAGCAATCGGGAATAGTTCCATTCAGATGGTTATGCGATAAGTCAAGAACTTCAAGATAACCAGCTTTGCAAATTGACTTTGGGATGGTCCCATGGATATTATTCTTTGAAAAATCCAGGTACTTTTTCCATCGAATGTTTGAATGGAGGTCGACGACATGAGTATGATTGTGCAGAGCTGTTTGGAAACCTTCAAAGAAATTAGAGGAAAGATTGAGAAATGCAAGATGTTCTAGTGTCCATATCCATCGCGGTATCTCCCCTTGGATATAATTGTGGGAGAGGTCAAGGGACTCCAAATTGGACTGGTTAGCCAAAAACCGAGGCAATGCCCGCAACCGGCAGGAAGCCAAATGTAACCCATATAAATCAGGGAAAGAGGATGCGGCAGCAGAAGCAAACGCCATGGTGTTAATGGACAAGCCACTATACGATAGATCAAGAACAAGTAAATTTTCAAATCCCTCAAGCGCATCGATATTCATCGAGCCACTAAAATTATTGGAAGAAAGGTCGAGGTAACGGAGCCCTCGCAGTTTGTAAATGGATGCTGGTATTGATCCTTGTAACTGATTGCTACCCAAGTTAAGCATGTCCAGTTGATACGAAGAGATATTCGAATATATCATAAGTCGACCACTAAATCTGTTTTTTGAAAACCGTATCTCCGTAAGTCGGGGAAGTGTAAACAGAGCTGGGGGAATGTCCCCTTCCAATGCATTGTCTTGCAGGTCCAGAATTTCAAGATTCGGAAGGTCTTCCCAGCCAACGGAGGTTATCCGACCCGTTAAAGCATTATGAGATAAGTCTATTTGGGTCAGATTTCTGGATGCACCATATGTCGGAACCGAACCAGTAAGATTGATTAAAAGACAAGTCCAAATAAGTCAGCTTTCTGGATGCACCATACGGCGGAACTGAACCAGTAAGATTATTAAAAGACAAGTCCAAATAAGTCAGCTCTGACGGGTTCTCCATCGAGCTCGGGATCGATCCACTTAATGTGCAATCATGCAATTCTAATCTCGACAATTTTCTGAGATTACCGATTGAATCTGGAAGCCTCCCCGAAATATTCGTTCCACTCAGGACCAGAGTCTCGAGAGAACTATCCTCCAGAAAATCGGGCAAAGAAACCTGAAGAAGTGGGTTGAAGGAGAGGTCAAGGGTCCGAAGTGTTTGTACCTGAAAGACTTCTTGGGGTAATTCTCCCTGCAGGCCACAACCCATTAGGCTCAGAGTTTTCAAGCAGGAAAAATTCGCTAAGGAAGTAGGAACTGTGGTGGACAAGTCGTTGCCATCGAGTTGAATGACCGACAGATTAGCAAGACTCGTAAGAGAAGGGTGGATAGGACCGGATAGAGAACAGACCCGCATGCTCAACACCTCGAGCTTCGGCACTGAAGAAGACCACTCACTTCCCGCAGCAGACACAATGACCCCATCGAGGTACAGCTCTCTCAATTCCCCCAAATCCCCAATCAGCGACCTCAAATTAGGCTTCTCAAGCTTTAGCAGGCCCGGCTGGGAGTTATAAGGAGTAGAGAGATCAAGAGTGCGTAGCATCGACAGGCGCGATAGCTCCGCCGGAATCTTCCCGGCAAATCCAGCACAGGACAAGTTGAGATGTACCAACTGGCTAAGATTCCCGAGTCTGGATGGAATCGCTGAGGAGTCGAAATCGTTGAACGCCAAGTTTAGGCTCCGAAGGAACTCGAGCCTGAAGAGGCTCGACGAACTGTCGATTCCGCCAGAGATCGACTCTTCGCTCAAATCGAGACCGACGACCAGGCCTTCCACGCACGTCACGCCGCTCCATGAACCGGTGCTTCGGTCCCAGTGTACTAGCTTGGAAGACGCAGAGGCGTCGAAGACAATGCTGTCTCTCAGTTCGAGCAAGAGCGATATTTGGTCGACGCCGAGGCATTGGGCTGAAGCTGAAGAAGCCCTAGCAACGTCGGAGAAGATGGAGATGGTGGATATAGCAAGAAGAAGCCATAAGACGATTGAACGGTTCATCAGAAGAAGGAGGAAGAAGAGGGCCGGGAAGAGGGAGTCAACCAAAACCAAGTCGACACTCAGGAGTGGAGGAGTCGTCCAACGCAAGTGCAACCGAAGATTAACAAACAATATATTTGAACAAGAATTTGAAAACCCTTTGCCAGGATTTCGCCTTCAGTCCAGTTTGGTGGGGGTACACTACACACGCGTGAAGAATTTCAATTCCATCCGAACGTGAAGAAGGGTCCTGATTGAATGACTCTATCTGTGCTCTAACTTCTTCCAAAGTAGACGCAATAGCTTTAACTTGACTTGACTGGAGAATGCAAGATTTTTCGTTTCGGTGCTCCCTCTGTTCGCGGATTTGCAAAATGCAGTTTGTGGATGTTAAATACATAACGCGGATGGTAAATTTGAAATTGCCATAGTAACGAACCAAATTGTAAATCATCACTTGCTTTTTGTGGTTTTATATTTATAAAGGTAACTATTTGTATTATCAATGAAAAATTTTAACATAACTTTCAAAACGTTTTTAAGGGGCATAACTTTTAAAAATCGCTTGTAAGTCTATTGGCAAAATCGTTCACTTAAGAGTAACTTTTTTGGAGCCACGTCATCTTTTACCACGTCAACAAACGTAATAGTAAATAACATTTTTAACAGGTTCAACGACAATCCGATGGCCATCAACAAACGTAATAGTAAATACAAATCTACAGGTTCACCGACAATCCGATGGCCTTAAGGTGATCAGATCACCGATTACTTTGTACAAGAATCCTTGGTTTGATGTAGGCATGTCGGGATACTCCTCTTTTAGATCTATCTCTATGAATCTCTATGCTAGCGGCATAAGAAACTTTACCCAAATCATCCATCTTAAAAACTCAAGAAAAAAGTGATCTGCTTTCGTATAGCATGCCAAAATCAACACAGGCAAGCAAAGACCAATATATAGTACTGAGAAAATTATCTTGCTCCCACTAATTTTGAGATACACGCTTGACTACATACAAGGAGGAGTTGTGCTCTTACTGGAAGGCAGATGAACACGAACTATCCTCAATGCAATTTTAATGGAGCTGTGTTTGGTGACTTTGGTCCCATAAACCTTATGCGTATGCACCACTATCTAATGTGGGAATGTGCGCATTCATCATATCACTTGGTTGAGCAAATGGTGGCCTTAAGTGGCTCTTTACCGTTGATGCAGAAGTGATAAGGAAGAATGTTAGAGATAATTAAGGATTCTCTAGAATAATTTCTTATTTAGAGATATTTCTATATTTCTCAAGATTGCACGTATATCGTTGTTTGTGTGTATCTTTATTGACATATGTTGCCTTAGATAGTGATACATTATAAAGCCTATGAATAGGCTAATGTAATATTCATCATGATATATCGAATTACACAGAAATTCCCCAATTTCTTCTTCCGCATTTTTATTTTCAACTAAGAAGAAACATCTGCAATTCTTCCCTCCTTTCTGCATCATAAGTTCCCTTCTAGAGATCATATTTTCATTTCGCTCCCGTTTTATTTCCACAAGGTTGTTGTACTTTAGAACGTGATTTTCTTGTTTAATGTCCTCATTTGCAAAAGGAAAAAATGACAAAAATAGTCCCTAAACTTTGACTATAATATCGTCCCCGAATTTTTGATTTATTCAATATGATCCTTGAACTTTTGCCTAATGAGCAATGCGGTCCATCTAGATAGTAGTTTTTGATGGAGCTGTATTTGCTCCATAATTCTAATCATATCGTCATATAATTAGCATGTTAGACCCTATGCGTATGCGCCCCTATCTAAGGTTGACTTGACTTGGGAATGCGCATATTCATCAAATCACTTGGTTGAGCCTATGGTGGCCTCGAGTGGTTGTTTACTATTGGTGAAGAAGTGATAAGGAAGAAGAAACATCAGCAACTCTTTCCCTCCTTTCTGCATCATAAGGTCCCTTCTAGGGAACAGATTTTCATTTCGCTCCCATTTTATTTCTACAAGGTTTGCTACTTTAGGACATGATTTTCTTGTTTAATGTCCCTATATGTAAAAGAAAAAAAATTGAAAAAAATGGTCCCTAAACTTTCGCTGTAATATCGTCATTGAATTTTTAATTTGTTCAATATAATCTTTAAACTTTTGCCTAATGTGTAATACCATCCAACTAGACAATAGCTTTCAATGGAGCTATGTTTGGTCCATAATTCTAATCACATCATATAATTAGTTTTTTAGACCCTATGCGGATGCGCCACTATCTAAGGTTGACTTGACTTGGGAATGGGCACATTCAAGGATAAGTACAATACAAGTGTCACAACTTTTGTACGATATTCACTTGAATGTCATAACTTTCAAAACGTTCATTTGAGTGTCATGTAGGAGCAAAATCGTTCACTTGAGTGCCATTTTTGTTGGAAAAGCCGACGTGGACTTTTTGCTATTATTTTATTAATTTCTCAGTGCCACGTGATTTTCTTTACATTTTTTAATATTTTATGAAACTTTTTTTTATTTTTTTATGTTTTTATTTTTATTTGATTATTTAATATTTTAAAAAAAAAAAAAAAGAGAAACCCTTAGGTTTCTCGGATGGTGGCTGCCGAGGCCGCGACGGCCCCGGTTGACGGCCACCACGGCCTCGGTAGTCTCGGGTGAGGGCGCAAGACCCATTAAGTATTTTTGGTTAATGAGCTTTACGTCAAAAAATTTATGACTAAATTGGCATAATTAAACAATTTGAAACTAAATTAGCATAAATACAATAGATTTATGACTTTTTCAACAAACTTTTGTGGCACTTTTCCTGTCAAAGCTTATAACAAGTTCTTCTCATTTTCCAATCATCACCCATCATTGCAGGTGGTTGCTATCGCCACCCAGTCCTGCACCCCTTCTCTCTCTCTCCTTCCATTCTCTTCTACATGTTACTTTTCTTTCTTTCTAGAATAAAATTAGTTTCTTTCAATTTTGACATTATAGATGCCAAAACATCCAATTGCAGTCATCATCAAAGTCTTCCCAACTTGGTTCATTTCCGTTGGTGGCTAGTAATTTCACCTAGAGGGGGGTGAATAGGTGATGGAATGTGATTTTAAAAAATTTATTGCGGAGTTTAAATCACACAGAGTAAAACAGAAATCTTAGATGATGGGGACAGAGTGTGTCGCAATGAGCAAAGTCCATCGATTATGTAAAGTCCGATCCTCCAACTAAACATGTGGGGAGAAAAATAATTTATGCTTCATCAAAGGGAATGTGACTTAAGTTAGTTGAAAAAAATCAAAAGTGATGGTAACCCAACCTATATAATTGGAGATCCCATGAATTAGGTTCATATGGGTAATTGCAAGTTATTTGTTGATTTGGTAATGCGCTATTAAAATTGCCGTCTCTTCTAAGGTGAAAATAATGAAAGATTGCTATGTAAAAGAGCTTGAACTAAGCTCTTAATGAATTTTATAGCCATTATTGGTGATGCATTTAATTGCAGAATACATTAGATAGAATCACCTATACAAGTATGGAGTGAGGCCGCTCCTACGAAAATTTTTGGCTAAAATCTCCTGAGCACTTAAGAACAAACCAGGCACACACATAGCCTATTAGTGCAAAATCGCGTTGAACAACAAAATTGTGGGGGTGTAATATGATTGATGAAAATTATAATTCACAAATAAATTTTTGGTTCATAGGAGTTTCAAACATAACCAATGATTTCGTAAATCATAGTTATTCTTTCTAGATTTAGTTCATAGCTTAACAAGAACCAGCTTCTGATGTATTACATTCATTGAGTTTAACCTAACGTTTCTTTTTCAAGAATCTTTTGAAATATGAGCAATTGTTGGATATTTTCACTATTTTTGTATTATCGAAGCAATTGTTATTAATGCAATCAATTTGTAATAGCTCTGTATCGTTGATTTGATTTATTTCATTATTAACTCTCTTCCTTATTTACCTATAAAGAATCTCCTAGTACAACAAAAATATACCAAAATAAGATATCCTAATTTATTTCTTTCTCTTGATTGGCTGGGTTTTATTATAAAGTTATTGTTTTTGTTCCCTCTATTTATTCTATGCAGAATATAGAGGAAGATCTGTTGTATACTGGGAGAATAGCCACTAGAGCCTTACACACCGAGTTTCATATTCTGAGGGGTGAAATTATCTTTAAGAATAATGCTTGCACACCTTCGCTATTCTCGTCCTTATTTTTTCATCTTCTCCGACACATTCTCCTAACATGGGGCAAATCCTTCATTAGATTGGGTCCTCTCGACACGTGTTAACCAATCATTAGCCAATGTCACACAACACGCGACATTTTGAGGTCTGGGGTTTCCTCTATCGAACCACAAAGAACTCTCTACACAATTCACCGCTCTCTCGACTTGGAGCGGCTCGACACTCTCACCTACCACCCGAAGTACAATCCACAATTAAAATTACCTGCTCCTCTTCCTTCACATTTTTGGTGTTACTGTTATGCAACCCCGAAATTTTCGACCAAACTAAGGTACCACGGGAACAAAACACACTCTACCAGATTAAGAGGTTATATTGGTTCTTATTTTTGCCTTTTTGTTATAATTAAAAATCACTATTAGCATTCATCTAAAGAATCTTCAAAAAAAAATATTCTAAACCTATTGTAATAGCGTTAATTCAATCCTAAATATTTTTTAATAGTGAATTGACACGATTCTAATATATTTAAGATTTTTGGGATAATTTTTTTGGCATACATCCATAAGGCCAAAAAAGCAGAATCTTCCCAGGGTGAAGGATGATAGAAGCCCTCAATCTTGGGCACGAATTGAATACAAGGTGGGCCACGAAAAGCCAGTGATTTAGATTTCATTTATAATTCTTGATTGATTTACGGGTGGTGAGACAGCTAGCAAATTGGCATCACAACATTTTTTTTTTTTTTTTTTTGCATTCGGTTTAATAAGATAATGTCTTGCTGGTTGCCCACGAACTAGATTTGGGCCAAACCGGCGATTTTGGTCCAGTTCAATTTGCTTCGTTGCCTTGAAAATCAGAAGAAAGTGACAAGGCAATATTTCTACAAATTGAAGGGAAGTTTGTTTTCATCGTGACCTTATATTTCTCATAAATCTATTAACGGGACTCAACATTTTGGCTGTTGGCCAATTGAAAACTTAAGATTTTATTTTGATGAATCGGAAGGAAGGTATTTTATTTTCCGATAATTTTTTTTAAAATATTGAGTCACTTTTGGAAAAGTTATAAAGGGTGTCGAAAAGTGAAAGCTTTTAAGCGGTTTACATGAAAAAAAGAAAAAGTCAAAATGCACGAACCACACAGAGATTAAACAAAATTTGAAAAATTTCAATCTGAAATACATAGAACTGTAGATTCTCGGCTTTCTTCACGTTTTCTCCAACGACTAGGGTTGTCAATTTTTCTCACTCTCTGCGCTGCATTTTGAAGGGGTTTTAACTACTAATTGTATTATTAATGCTTAATTATTAACTTGGAGATTTTGACTGATATTCACTCAGAAATAAAAGGGACATGTAATCATTAAGTGAGGTTTCCTTACACGGTTTAGAAGGATCCAGGCAACAGACAACCCATCATTCTTCCATCTCTCTCTCTCTCTCTCTCTCTCTCTCTCTCTCTCTCTCTCTCTCTCCATTAATAACCGTTTACTTAGGCTAGTCGTCACCCTTTGTTCAGTATTTTGTGATATGAAATGTGGGGCAAATTTGTTAATGCCCACCATTCATGGGGACATGATCAATGATCGCCTTCCGTCTAGATGTAATGTTGATGGGTATTGTTAATGAAAAATGCGAGGATATATAAGTTAAGATGAATAAGCAAATTTCAAAAAGGAAAAAAGTAGGACTTCGTGAGAACATGGGAATTCCGCCCATTCTGATGCGGAGTGAGTTAAAACTTATGTCGATATAGACATTGTTATTAGATCAATATATCATGTTTATAGCGCAAATACATCTCCTACGTTAGAGGATGACTATTTGGTTCATTGACGATTTGCCATAATCCTAAATGAACATCTTTCGAAAGAAATTTTTTGCCATAATCTTGGAATTCATGAGTAAGATGGGCTAAAAGGGAAAACGGAAGTAGATTCAAGTGAACGGCAAGCAAGACGAGAAATAAAATGTTCCTTCTTTTTTCGACTTCCACAACTACCAGCAGAAGTAAATATCATGAAATGGCATTGAGTGCACATAAAATTCATCAATTCTGGAGAAAAAAAAAAAAGGGACATTTTATTTCACACACACACAAAAGATTTTTCTGACAAAATAAAGACTGGGTAGCTTCCAAAAAATAATACTCGAGTTCGCTATTTCACAGTCTATTTTATTTGAAATAAGTCAATCTCTATGATTAATTGTGTGTAACACAAAAAAAAAATCAATATATTGAAAATGTAAACTTTGCTTAATTGATTATTTACTAGTGCCCTCAAAAATTTACTCTTTGACGTCTCTTTAAAAAGCTACGGATGAAGTGATTAATCGCTAAACATAGATACGGCATAATCTTGAGAGTACTTTGACCACAAAAAAAAAAAAACACTTTGAGAGTACAGCCGGTGATCCTGTTGGTGAAATCTTATCCGACGCACATCAACGGAACAATTTACATGCACTTACAAATATTAATCGAACCGAAGAAATTCAATATCTTGCATGAGAAGACAAAACCAAAAAAAAAAGAGTAATGAAGGAAACAGCAAACCGCGTACAGCCGTGTTGAGTACCAGTTGCCGCCGCGCACTCTTCGTGTCCCCACAACCAAACTACTCTCTCTCTCTCTCCGCAACACCGCGTGGTCATACAAAATTCCCATCCATATATAAACGTCTCTAAACTCTGCTCATTCTCACAGATCATCCTAAACATAAAAGAGCTCTAAACACACACACTCTTTTCATCTTCTCTCATTTTGTCTTCTGCAACTGCAACACTTTTCCTCTCACCAACACAATAGTCAACTAGAACCGAGTCTCAAAAAATGCCGCGGAAGGGCACCTGGAACCTCCTGCGCCTAGTGCTGCTCTGGGCGAGGAAAGGCGGGGCGCTCAAGTTGCAGCTCCGCCTCGTGCCCAAGTTCCTCAAGACCATTGGCCAGGCGACACCGAGCAGCCAAATCTGGTACGGAGAGCGCGAGCTCTCCTTCGACAAGACCCCGGTCGTCCACGTGAAGATGCACCGCCCGGGGTCGATGCGGTGTCACCTGCCACACATCCCGTGTATAAACCCCCACGTTGACCTCGATCCGGAGTTCGATGATGAGGACGACCAGCTATGCTATGGGTACGACGCTGCAAGGAAGAGCTTTCTCGAAAATGGGGGCAGGGAGGAAACTCATTTCGATGAGGAGGTGGATGGAAGAATGGATATGGAGGAAGAGCAAGAGATTGACACAAGAGCAGAGGAGTTCATAGCTAGATTCTACGAACAAATGAAGCTGCAAAGGCAAATTTCGTACCTTCAGTACGATGAGATGCCACAACCAAGGGCAAGCTGATCCCCATTCAGTGTTAACAATTTTTGCACCACATTCAACTTTCTGTCTATTCATTTTTGTAAAAGAGCCGCGGCACTTTGTAAATAATGCAAATTTCTCATGAGTTCCATTCATTCTTTTCCACAGCTTTTTTACACAACATATGAGTTAGTTGCCTTACTGGTGCGTGACTAATTTTCTTTATTAAGAGGAAAACAAGCAGAACACCTCAGATGCCACAGCATATGATGCAAATAGAGATGAGAAGAACCTCAAGACAAAATCATTCTGCATCATGTAAAAGATCAAAATTCAGCTTGAGAATTAAAATTGCTTTGAAAAGATTTAGCACAACTACAATTCTCCTCGGACCCAAAAAACAACCACCAGAATTTCCTCAATCTCCTCACAAGTCAATTATGCACACATCTAGTAGGGGAAAAAAGGGCCTCACATCAATGTGTAACTCATTCGCTATAATACAACGATGAAATAATACAAAATATCTTAGGAGGGTACAGAATTGTTCTTAGCAGTACCTCACCCCTTCGCCGTTAACCACATCACCAATGCGATAAGCTGTTATCTCATTATCACCCAATATCCGAAGGGCAGCTTCAGGGCTAACCACCAAAACCATCCCAATGCCCATATTGAAGGTCCGCCTCATCTCAGAATCTTCTATGTTTCCCACCTAATACAGGAGAGGAAATCACCAATCCACATAAGCATGTATTCGAACTTCTAAGTTACCAAGAAGAGCCAGTGCTAGCTTGACTACATTCTACCAAATCATATACAATGCTTGAGCAGGCTCTTCACCCTGGGCTATTCCCTTAAAGCGAGATTCTAGTCTAGAACAAAATGGAAAACCAACCTCTTGAATCCACTTAAATAGTGGAGGAACCATCCAGGAGTTGCCATAAATGGTGGCACCTAGGCCTTTTGGGAACACGCGCGGTATGTTATCTGTAAACCCACCACCGGTAATATGGGCTAGTCCTTTGATACCTCCCTTGTTGATAAGGTTGAGAACCTGTACAGCAACACAGCAATGCTATGATTAGGGTGGTACTTGGCTCATATATTTTGCCTCAGTCTTAATACTCCAGTTGTATGTTTGAGGAAAGTATCAGAAAGCAAAAGAAAGAGAAAGAGAAATACCTGATTGACATAAATAACAGTAGGAGCCATCAAAGCTTCACCTACTGTCACAGCTTCACCAGGAAGCGGGTCTGTCAAGGAAAGACCACTTCGGGACAAAACTCTGGAAAATATATTAGCAAATTAAGATAATAGAATAAGAGGGCACACGTGAGCATACTTGGGTCAAGATAAAAATAACCTTCTGACAAGAGAGAAACCGTTCGAATGCACCCCACTTGACGGTAAGCCAATGAGCACATCACCAGCAACAATGTCTTTTCCATCTATAACGGAATCCTTCTTCACTATGCCAACAGCAAAGCCGCTGATATCGTATTCGCCCTCCGCATAGAAATCAGGCATTTCTGCAGTCTGGAAGGCACATTGACTATGTTGGTTTCATACAGTATCAAAAATCAAGTAACCATGCAGATCTACCCAGATTATGTAAGTCAAGAAGTAATCATGCAGTTTCAAACATAAGTCAACAATTTTTCCTTTACTTTAGTTTGGCACACAATGAAGAAAAGATACAACAAACTCTTCCAGGGAGAGAGAATGCCAAATTACATAGTAGCAAAAGCCAACAGGAACAACAGCTCTCTTTTCGCCGAAACAAGGGCAACGGCTCAATAGCGAAATCTAATGGACAACTTAATTGCTTTAAGTCCCACAATCTCCCACTTCGCCCTTGAAATTGCTTAGCTGCTGAAAAGAAGTGACCTCCGAATTCCAACCAAAGGTGTCTAGGATCATAACTAGTAGCATAAAAATGAAATATAAAGCATGTGAGATACCTCTCCTCCCAAAAGAGCACAATCAGCTTGCCGACAGCCATCCACAATGCCCTTTATAACCTGCATAAACTTTGTATTAACTCAAGTAGGCTTTAACAGCTCTAGGATTCAGCTATGATAAACAAGATCAGCCGCTACCTTTTCAGCAAGGTCCACATCAAGATGGCTCGTCGCAAAGTAATCCAGGAAAAACAGAGGTTTCGCCCCAGAAGTAACAATGTCATTAACACTCATCGCAACCTAAAATAAGAGTGTTAGACGGAAAAAAGAAGAAGAAGAAGAAGAAGAAGAAGAAGAAGATCAGAAGAGATCATCATCTTTTCCAGTCAATACCAAGTCGATTCCAATCGTTTCATGGATCCCAGAGTCGAATGCAAGTTTCAACTTAGTCCCAACACCATCTGTACCAGCTACAAGGTACGAATCCCCTGCTCATGAAAAACTAATTATTAACTAGCACAAAACCTAAACACAAATACACATTATCTTGAAGCAACTGCCATCCAAGTTTAACCACAGCAAAAACAAGCTGCAACAAGAATATGCAATTGAGAGTCCAAGTAAAATCTATGCCTCAGAACAAATTAAGTTCAATCAGAAGCATAAACATGTTCATGAACTGGCTTATGACAATTAGATTTTTTTTTTGGGGGGGGAAAGCTTTTGCTCTTCTTTCATGATTAAAATGAAGTATGTTCTAAAACTGGCTTATTCAGAAACAAAGAACAAAGTACAAATTATTAAATGGTTGGGACATTCAATCATTGAACTAGGCAATTTAGAATTATCTCATGGCGTAGATAGGGCTGAAGTGAGGAATATCCTCATGTGTGCTCAGAAGCCTCAGTGAAAAGTACCAATGGGAATAACCAGTCAAGTGTAGAAATTAGGGACTACCACACTAATGTACTATCCACTTATATTATAAAGGTCAAGTTTTCTTTATGTCCTTTCTTTCCTAATAGAGGGAGAGCCCAAGATAATTTTTTGTTGGCTTAACCTGCCAATGGCAATTAAGGAATTCCTGAAACCAGTAATCTTATTGCATATGGCAGAAAATATATAACAGTTAACATGTTCTAAACTTCATGCGCCTACATTCCATAATAGATATAATTAAAGCTGAAATGCCCTGCTTACAATCACAAATGGCCATTAGTCTGTACAATCCTCGAATGAACTTCATATGAACAACATCTAATAAAAAATTCCTGCCATGATCTAGCACATAGCATTCTTTCGAAGGAATTCGACTCTGCAACAACAATTCTCCTTGAGCTGGAACATCAATTGGAGTTCACCAAAATACATAACCCATTGCCTTGTTCTGCTAATTAGAGTCTAACTAAACTTCTCAGTTAAAAAAACAAAGTATCTAACTAAACTAGCATTAAAAGTATAAAGGTCTAGGATATCATACCAAGAGGGAAAAGACCTCCAAAGCCTCCAATTCCCGGGGCCATTTTCGCAATTCTTCTAACAAGCTCCGAGCCAGCATCTATATCCACACCAGCATCCTTGTATGTAAGACTTTCAGCCATTTTTGCACTTACGCTATACTTCCTAAAACGTTTCTTTGCACATGCTCTAGCCTGTGTTCCTCCATAATTCACTGGTAGCAGCAGAAATTTCCCAGAGGTTACGTCTAAGGGAATCTTGCATTGATAAGAACCAGACGCATGCGGATTCCGACCACAAGGTCCAGTTGAGACCACAAGAGATTTTAACAACCCGGTTTTGGTTCCAATACTTGGAATCATGCTGGAAACATGAAAGAGGCAAATCAATACTTACAAAAAAATATGGGAATAAAAGAATGACGGATCAATATTATCCAAATTCAGTAATTTAAAACAGGATCAGTCCACAATCAGAGAACTCATGTACCACACAGCAAAAGATAAAGAGTGCACTTACTCCAAAAATCTTCAAAAGAATGAATGAATAAATAAACGTAATAAAAATAAAATCTTGTAATATCTGTAATTGCACCCACAGAGGCCGAAAAAAAAACGGTGAATATGTTCGCAGTTTCATTGTTATACGAAAAATTGCTGATGCACTAAAACGGACCCACAGCACCTCATTAGAACAGCCATGGCAGAGCATCAATTCTTCGTCCACTGGGTTAAAGAAGAAGGAAAAATCTGGAGTCGAGACAACCTTACCTCTAATCTGGAAGTGCCCGGTAAGAGGAGCCCTTGAAATCAATACTGACGCCTCCTCTGTCGAAGAGTCAAGACTTTCGGAGCTATCAGTTGTGTCGTTCAAGACAGCAACGGAGTACCGGTGGATGGTTTTGCCCGAACGGTGCGGACGATCTCCGCTGAACAGGCGGGAGCTTCGGCTTCGGTACAAACCTAAAGATTTTCTCCTTGTGACCGCGCACGAATGGAAGAAGCCCTCGTACTCCACTCTGACTGTGCGGTACTTATAAAGACTCTTCAAGGCACAGATCAGTTCACGTGGGAAGCACGTGTGTACTACACCGAAGCCGGAGACTTTGTTCGGAATCTCGGTTTATGTACTACTCGTTAAGTTAGTAATGCAAATCGTTTTTTATATAAAATACAAAAAGAAAAACAATTTCATTGTTACGTTTGAAATACGCATCCACACTTTCACTATTGAAGCCTTCGCTGAACTTATCGGCCATCCGGTCAGTCGATTTGAGAAATTTCATGCAAACCATGATGAGGATTCATGGTATTATTCTGGGAAAATCTGTGCCCATTCAATTTTTTTGGGGTGATGATTTTGGGAAATTCTTGTTGGGAATGGAGACACCACTATTCTTGTTATGTCCGTGGAATTTGATAAAGGGAAATGCTTCGAATCTGTGAGAAATCACGATGTCTTCTTTGTGAAAATAGATTGCAAGAAAATTGATTATTTAGAAGTGCTCGTTATGAGAAATTTAAGTATTGTAAACGTGGCAATTATGTGGACGTGATGCTACAGTGGTTGATCAATGATTATCATGGTCACCATCATCAAATGCATTTTTCTAGAGTATATTGTTCTGATGCACATTTTGAAGCAAGATAGAGCACAGCAGTTTATGTTCCTTTTATGTGAGCGCCTGGTAACTAGCACGCTATATTTTGTGGGTTGAAAAAACCTTTTTTTTATGTTCATTAAAACATGTTTTTATCTTGTTTTATTTGATTTGTGACTTGTAAGAAAATCATTTGAACATTGCTGGAGTGTTCATCGCACGTGTATATGTGTAAATTAGTAAATATGCTGGGTTGCAAATGCATCTTATGAACATTGCTAGCGTGTACCTCACAAGCGTGTGTTTGAGGAGTTAAAGTCATAAGAAGTTGTAGTGGCTCAATGCTTATCAAGAGCATTACATGGAGAGGCTACTTGTAAAATATTGACTTCAAAGTTATAATTTTACAGACACGTGAATATAAAACTACGACATTTTACATAGTGGATTTCCCCACCGTATCGAATGATACAGCGATGTTAAATGGATCTTGAATTCATGTGGAACAAAATCCACTAATGAATGTGTATTCACTTTTGTGGAAGTGCTGTAACTTGGAAATTAGCCAAAAAAAAACTATGGGGGGAAATGACAATCCCGCTAAACCAAAAGTATATTTGGCTGAAGCAGATGATTCTAATGACGGAAATTGTTGCGGTCATTTCTTAAGCAATATTACGGTTAATGTGAAAGAATGGGTGGAAGACTCAAGTGCTACCAAGCATATTTGTAAATACATAATGCTTTATCCTTTTACACTCTAGTAGAGGAAGGAAGAGAATATTTATCTTGGTGATTCAAGAACTGCTCAACTTCTTGAGAAAAGGGAAAATGTTTCTCAAACTCAAATTTGAAAATGAGACTGAGTAATTGAGAAATTTCTTAGCATATGTTCCCTTGGGAATGAAATTGACACCTTACGTGTATACATTGTTATTGCCAAGCGGCAATAACTATTGCAAAGCGGCAATAGGAATGAAACTTTCAATGATAAATAGACAAATCCCATTGAGGCATGATCCGGTAAAGCAACTGTTGAAAGATGAAATTATGTCCATTGATTAATGAAGTCAAAAGTGGATTTGGCCAATCCTCCGACTATTCATCGAAGGGGAATGGGACTAGCCAATTGAAGAAAATCAATGGTGATGGTAACCCAACCTATGTAATTGGTGATCCCATGAATGAGGCTCATATGGGTAATAACAAGTCACTTGTTGATTTAGCGATGCACTATTAAAAATTTATGTCCCTCCTAAGATGAAAATAGTGCAAGACTACAAGAAAAAGAGGTTGTGCCAAGCTCTTAATAAATTCCATAGCCATTATTAGTGGTGTATTAAGCTGCACAATACACTTGATGGAATTACCTATATAAGTGTGGAGTGGGGCCGCTCCTATGAAAATTTTTAGGGAAAATCTCTAGAGTACTTATGAATAAACCAAGCACGCGCATGGCCTATTAGCGCAAAACCACGTTGAACAACAAATCTTGTGGGAGTGCAATGCGATTGGTGAAAACCATAATTCACAAAAAGGAATTGTTGGTTCATCGAAGTTTTATACTTCACCAATGATTTCGGGAATTATATTTCAATCTTTCTAGGGTGGGTTCATAGCCTAATTAGCATCAATTCCTATGCATTACGCTCAAATAACCCCGCATTATTTTATTTTTATTTCTTTTCAAAACCTTTTGAAATATGTGAGGGATTGTTGGACATTTCAATAGTTTTGAAATATTATTTTATATTGATTTTGATAAAATTATGACGACAATGATTAGCCATCAATATTTCCATCGATCGGTTTTCTAATGGTCGTATAACGGTTTTCTAACGGCCAGATTTCCGACGGACATATAACGGTTTTCCTAATGATTAGTTTTCTAATCGTTCATTAATGGTCTTGTAACGGCTCTTTTCTAACAGCTATTTCTTAATGGCTCTTTTTGTTTGAATATACATTCTCAAATCAAACAACTACAAAAGGGTGTCTCCAAAATTACAAGAAGTGAAATTTTCCTACTTTAGTTTCTCTTCTTCGCTGGGTTATATATATAACGTTGTTTTTGTTCCTTCTAAGTTAGGCCCGTTTCATTAGAGCTGTATAGAATATTATTTATCTTCTTTTCAGCGGTCCTAATTCAACCCCTAAACATGCGAAATTCGGCCAAGCCCCTACACACTAGGGCTGGCTGTACCCAGCCAATTTTTAGCGCAAACAGGCGGCATAATCGTTCACCCGCCGTCGAGGATGGTCGCCCAGAAATACAGAGAGCGAGAGAGAAAGAGACCTTGTTCGCAATGGTCCACTTTCTACCTTTTCGACCTTTGTGCCCGTAAGGCTTCGACGCAGTGATCGAGCAATGTGGAGGGGTCACATTAGCACTTGCAATTGTTGGACGTGAACGAATTTTTCCGGAGAAATTCATCAGGGAATTTGGTATTGCCGTTGAGATTCTACGTGAGAAAGAGACAGAGGCGGGGAAGAGAAGCTCTGATGCGTTCGTTGTAGGTATGCAGGTTAAGAGTCTACTAGAGAGAATCGTGAACAGAGAGTTTCGTGGGGGATGTGATAGCAATCGATTGAATGACAAAATTTCGAGGCAAATTCCACTTCTTTTCCAAAAATCTTCAAATGGAAGGCTGCTGTAGATTACGAAAAATAATAGCCGGCAAGAGAGAAGTGGATAGAACCCGTCACGACTAGGGGCGAGGGCAATGATCGTGGGGAGGTGACAGTTGTGAGGTTAGCCGACGATAGGCGTCGGACGGCCACTGCGACTTCCGTTACATGACATGCAATAATGGACACTTGGTTTGGGACATTCATATCCGTGTTATATTTGGATATTTACCAAACACTATATAAGATATTACAAATCCTATCATTATCCTATCCAAAATTTATTTTTATCCGTCCTTTACCTTTTCCAACAAGAAAATCCAGACGACCGAACACAAAATACATATAGAAACTAGGTTTTAATTAAACATATCCAACACACGTGTTCGTATTTGTAATATTTTAGGTCGTACAATAACTTAAATTTGCATCACCTATTATATTCCACTATAGTAAATTATTTAGATCTTATGAACATTGCATCTAATAGGGAAAATTAAAACATGTTTCCACTGGTATCTATTTTTCAGTTATAAGTGCAATCAAAGTTTTTAAAATTATGACAAAATTCAATCAAGTCCTAAAATATTCAGGGTTCCCCCATCCATTTTGCCACCTTTAGAACACTTCGTCATTGAATTATCATATTCCCTGTGTCTACTTTGTATCTGTCACCTACATGGAACTTCATTCCTATCCTGTTAATCTATGATGCTTATATCGGGGTGACGAATGTGCGAGAAAATCCACCCCCGGTGAAATCTAATAAACTCAGAAATCAATTTAGGAGGTAACTCTTTGCCTCATCCACTTAGTAGCTGACCATTTCTCGCCGGCTAGAACCTTGCATCCTCCATGTACGCTGTTTGGATCCGATTGTCCATCTAGTCCCTGAAAAGAAATGAAGATAAGCCAAAATCAATATGATATATTTGTACCGCCAACCACATGGGGCCATCCAAAAAGGAAAATATAATACACAGAATCAAAATTGTACTCGGGGGACACTAAAGGAAAAAATTGCGACTTTAATTAGTCTAACATCTCGTCCACTCGGCATATCTTGATTGTCTTTCTCTCACAACTTACAACTACAAATAGAAATCTCTTCCCTACAGTAACAGTAACCGAGTCCCAGATCTCAGCATTCCCATTGCTACGTTCCTCAATCAATCCACAAGCAATGCAATCTCCAGTTATCTCTGTTATTTCTAATATCCTGAACAAAAATATGACTATATAGAAACACATGCGAGGCCACACAAAAACTGATGAACTTGGATGAAGGACAGAGGTTCCCACTGCATTGTAGTCCCTTGACCCACCAAACAATACCCAACTCCCCTGTCTATGTATTGCTTGCATGAATGATTGCTAAGTGATCTTCCTTTAATAAATAGGCACCCTAATGTCTGTGCTGGCGCATGATATCTACGTAAGCAAGAAACACCCAACTAGTAACAGATAAATTGAGACAAACCATGCTCCAGAAGAGCACTGCATCTCCTTTCACTGGCTTCACTGATAAGCCCTTCACCATCTTTCCACCACAGCTACATTCACCTGTTCCAGCCTATCAATGCAAATGCCGAATCAACAAACAAATCAGCATCTAATACAGAGATCATACACAGCAGTAAATGATAAAATTCAAGAGCACTTAATGCCCATTTCTCTGTCAATGCTGGCCACATCACATGTATCAATGTAAATTTAAGAAAGTGCGAGCCCCTGAAGATAAAAGCAATGTCCATTACGAATTTGATTATGTAGCGAATCAAAGTAGGCACCATGGGATGCCAAATTTCAATCAAAGCAGAAAGCACGGAAAAAAGGGATCAGACAAAGAAGGATCCAAAAGGTTGGGCACACAAAATCACAAGAGTAGAGCAATTGCACAGACTCTTCTCTCATACAGTCAACTAAATTGGTGGTTGACTGTAACATTGGCTGGCATCCAATGTTACAGAAGAGAATCTATCCTCCACATCATTGTGTTGTCTGCAATCAATGCCATTCCAATTTGATATGGGAATTTTGATAATCATATGCACCAGAAATCCAAACTGATACATGTATAATGCATAGAAAAAGTAAATGAGGAATAACAGACACTGACAAATCCATGTTTCTTATCAAAAAAAGAGTTTCTCAAGGTCTTTCGTGTTCAACCTATAAATAAAAGAAAACTACAAGGTATACTTGCCCTGGTAAAACTGGAACTAAAATGGCTAAGTTACACAAGTACATATATAAATGGGAGCTTTCAGGCAGTAACAATATCCTGAAAAACACGAGTTGATACATATATAATTGGTCACCACAAGAACATTTGAAAGTTCCAGTTATCTGAGTATTTACAGAAGCAAGATAACCATAGCAGCGTTGTTTCTAAACTGAAACTTACAAATTAACTGATTCAGGTGGCATTTATCAATTTGATTTATTCATCTAAGGGTTGGCCCATTTTTAGCTAAGTGCAGTGTCGACTATATTTAAGAGAAGCAACTTATTGAGGAAATGTATGAGTCTAAATCCAAATGATGACATCAACAGAACAGACACTGACAGTGCCCAAATAAATTGCTTATCGTGGCAGTAGGAACATTCTTGACAAATTTTGAAGCATTCATAAAGTGAGTTTCTGAGTTGTTGTGTCACCCCCAAAGTGATGTGGTCAGTATCCACCCCTCCTTTCCCGAAAGGACCAAACACCGAAATCGTTAGCAGTGAAAAGAACACACATCCAGCAAAGAAAAACATTGTCAGAGATGGAAATCTATGATCGATGTGTGGAATACTTACCATAGGAAAATGAGTTTCTCCTCCCTCCACATTGTCACTCAGATACATAAGCACTGTGGCTACTCGCTGACCACCGCGCTGCAAGTTGAACTACAAAAGGTACAAATAGAATATATTTCAATTTCATATATAGGCAACAAATCTTCAAACAACAAGATAATAGTGCGAGACAGAGCAAAAGAAAGTGCAACAGCTGAAAGACACTGGGTGAACTTACAGTGTCAGAGAAGTAGTCGTGATGTGGCTTGTAAAACTGATTCTTTTCATACCTGTGCTTCTGGAGATGTTAGCTTCGATACTGAAACATATTAGTCTTCTGCTCAGGAGCAACAACTTACAGGAGAACGAGTGATTTCCTACCTTAAGACTTGAATGAGCTCCCCATTCTCTACAGGAACTTGAGAAAAGACAGAGATGCGCTTTTCAATTGCCTGAATTTGTTAAAAGAAACGGTATTGAAAGCCTCATTTTGACAAAATGCTCCACGGGTCCCCCATAACAAAGAAGGCAAATCGCACTAGAGGTCATATAGTTGTATTCATAAATGCTGGCGCTATTTCCAGGTTCAAAGAATCATAATCCTGAACTAACCTGCACCATGGGATATCTTCTCTCTTCATGATTCAGAAACATACCAGAGCTTGTCCTAACTTCACTCCTGATTCCCTGGTCAAAAGTTACAAAAATGTTCACGCCAGAGACTCAATAACATCCTAATTAAGATAATCAAGCACTATTTAAGATAAAGTAATATGTTTACTAAAAGTTCTAAAACTTGTCGTGAAAGTGCAATCGAGAAACTGCAATCGAGTCCTAAAACTTATCTAATTAGTGCAATCAACTCTCTCTATTAACTCGATCCAATTCGGCTAACATGCATTTTTTATTACTTTCTTAAGACACGTGACGACAATGTGGCAGGCATCACATCTGAAATAACTTGAAAATTAAAAAAAAAATAACGAAGGAAAAGTTATGCTTTTTCTCTGGCACTTGAGTAGGGACGATGAAGATGATGAATGATCTCGCTCAAACTGTTTCCTCGCCTTGCTGAGAAGCAGACCCAAATATCTCTCTCCGCTCTCCTCTCTCCTCCTTTGTCGTCTTCGTCGCCATCATTTGACCCTTCCTCAGGACGCCCCATCATCGATGGGCATCTGGTATTGGCAAACAATGCAAGTCCCGTGAATCCAAGCCACCACTCAATGCAGCTGCCATTGAACCTGTGCCTAAACGGCATCTCTCTCCCCTCCTTGCCCTCTCCCCCGCACTCCTCTTCTTCATCTCACTATCGCTCGCTTGTCATCTTAGTCAGGTCATGAATGGCTCGAATCGACTCTCTTGACACCGCAGCAGGCGGCTGTCCGTGCTTGTGTGCAGCGCGCTGAGCAGCAGGTTCAACCTGGACAAGGGTGGTGACCACTGGTAAACAACCACCACGTTCAGGGTACGTGGTTTGACCAGTACGATCCTGAAACAGGGTAGGTTCGGGCACGCATAGAAGATTTTGATTTTCATGGGTTGTGTGGTGGGTGAGAAGAAGGGGAAGGAGGGAGAGAGATGGTTGTGGCTGAGGAGTCTGAAGGAGTTTCAGGTGACGGGGGTTTTCAGTTCAAAGAAGCCATCTTCAGTGATGGTCTCTTTCTTTTCTCTCTTTTAGCTATTTAAAGTATTTATTCTTATCCTTCTATTACTTTTTCAACTTTTAATTTTTTTTTAAGAAAATAATTTAAAAAAAAAAAAAAAAAAAACACGTCAGCGATTTTCTATTGGCCAAATTGAAGGGCATTAATGGAGGGACTTGATTGCACCAACTTGGCAAGTTTTAAAACTGAATTGCACTTTTTGAAATCTTTAGGACTCGTTGCACTTTCACAAGAAATTTTAGGGCTTTTAGTGCATTTCTTTCTAAAATAAATCAATGAATATCAAATCTAAAAAAAGAGAAGAAAAAAAAAAGTACACCTTCCCTGTTTTTGCATCCACCACTGTAGAAACCCGAAGCCTCGGAAGGGCAATGGCTCTGAGATAGTCACATTCCTGAAACATAAACGAAATTCCAGTTACCAGTTGTAGGTATCAGCAGAGTACATACTCAGAAGTACTTTTTGCATGAAAAATTAGCCTACATTAATATGTTTAGTTACCATTACCGAACAAGTACACCGAAAAAAAGTAATTTACAGTACCTAAAACGGAGAGATTCCACCTCATCTACTTCAAAAGTTTGATAAACAAGGTGGTCAATAATCATGGCCTAAATTGCATATCATCACCAAATGATATGCAAAAGCACCACAACCTTAGAGGGTGGATTTCCAACAAGACTCAATGGATAGAGCATTCAAAGTCGCAATATTTCTAATGATAACATGAGTTGCCCATGCCTTTCGCTTGAGTAAGATGTACTTTAAGGTAACTTAATCCGAATAATGCAATCTTACTCCTCACAATTTAACACATGAAAAATTGGAAAATGCAGTAGTACATATGGTGATAAACATACCTCCACGCTTAAAAAGTTGTGTAGTACGATGATTCGCGGCGACCAACTAATAATCTCAGGTTTGACCTACAACAAGAAATACATTTTATAAAAAACCTTAGACGATCAAAGAAAAAGAGTACCATATAACAACACAGTTGATTGGTGCGTTTAAAGGGCTGCATCCCAAAAATTACAAACATCGAGATTTATGTAAACTTCAGGTGGTGTGACACAACATATGGGCACAATAGTGGTAAGGGATGAAAATACAGATAACTTTCTGTGGTGGAACATGATTCTTTGTAGTTTTACAAGTTCAGAATATATTTCACAATCAATATTAGGCTTTTATACTAATACTCTTGTGTTAGCAAAAGTCTATAGGACTGACTTCAAGTTTTGGCAATATAGGTGTGTCTACATAATGAATATCGCAAGACTAGTTGTCATGTTGTCATAACACCATTAGCAGGAAAAACAAGACCCTTCCAAAGATCTCAGCTCGAGCAGGTAGCATGCCCAAGAAGTCCAAAGGCATAAGACCTATCACCTAGGGCTAATCCGGGAAACAAACAATGAACCCCTCACAGATTGATGATGTGGAAGAGCGAGACAGTAGTAAGCAACTTCTCACATTGGCACTTAAAGTGAATAAATGATCAATGGCAGGGGAAGTAAAACAGCTATCCCAAGCCAAATGATGAGATCATATGAGGCTGGTTTATTACAGGAAGATTGGATAGAAACAACGCAGAAACAGAGGTTTTGTAGCGAAAAGCTTCCTTCGTTCAAATCCATGGCGACATCGAACATGCACATGTGGATCCAGCAAGCATTCAAGAAAAACATTCTTTTACACGTAAGAATTGATATTAGCTCCAAGAAAGAGCTTTCTGTTGTGCACTTCCTCAATTGATCTTTGAATACTTGGTTGAATTTTGAAATTGATTGTAAAACCAATTCAAGACACAGATCGTTTACCTTCCACCCAAAATAGAAATATATTATTAGTTGTAAAACCAATTCAAGAGACGAGATGCTAATTTTATAGCGCAGAGAAGTCACTACTAAATGTTGTATCAAGCATCATGTATATTTGGAGAGAAAAGTTACTAGGGTCACCACCAAATAAAATGTATAAGTGGGATATCATTGTTAATTAAATTTCCTCGAGATGCAATGTGCTTGTACCAAAGTGTAGTCCTCCTGCATTAGTTTTGTTTAATAAATCACCTTACTCATGATACAGAAATGCTGAGAATTTGATTAAGTTGATATATCAGTAAGAATCAAAGTGACTTCAATTTATAACAATGGAATATGAGAGATAATAGAAACTTCTATATCAATACACTTTCTTTTTTTATTTTTTTCCCTAAAGCAGCTCAAATGCCAATCAATTTTTGCATGCTCTGCTCATTATTAGGCATTCATTATTTTTTCCTTGAGAAAAGGAGATTCTAGTACATGAGAGATGTGCAATAGCTAAGGAACAAAAGAGTAAATAGAAACTATAACAACTCTAATACTAGGGAAAATTTGAGCCCGTTGACCAAAGAAAACTGAAAGAGTACAACATAATAGTGATGGAAGCTTCTGTTCCCTCAAACAATCTATTATCATGTATTACAAAATCAGCACATTAGGCAAAAAATGCAGCACTCCAAGATTTTGATAATTGACATTAAATCGCCACCAAAGGCAACAGCTGAATTACAGGATACATTTCAAAAAGGAAAAAAGACACCTTCGAAGAGCTATAAATAAATTCCACAGATTGACAATGATCTCACACAAAAGGAGAAGATTATTAAAACAAGCTCGTTTTGGGTGGACAAACTGTCTTGGAGATGATTTTCAACGACTTGAAAAGTTGAGGCATTAATTGCAAAAATGAGAAGGACAAGAGTGACTCTGCAACTGACATGAAAAGTCAAGGGATGTATTTGCAGTTAAGGAAGACATCAAAGTTAAAAAGCTCGTGCCCATCACTTTAAAGACTCTAGGCCAGTAATTTTTGAAAAGTGAAAGCCTCTGATCATAACATTATTGTCCATCCAATTGCAAAGGCTAATGTGTTTCAATCTCTGAAATGGGAGTCACCTGTAAAAGAAGAGGTTGTATGCAAAATATAACAAGCAAGCTGTTTCCACTAGTTGCATATCATAAATTAACTCTCTGCTTACATAACCAAGGCGCAAGATTGCAGCTTCCTTGTCATTATCCCAAAATGAAATGCCTGGAAAAATGGCAAAACAAATTGGCCTGTGTTAAACTAAAAGGACAATGCAGAAAAATATCACACATGCAGCTTCTGTAATATAACTTGCGCAGACTCACTGAAACAAAGCAATAAAGTTTAACTGAGACAGATTTTGATGCAGGACAATAAGTCCACAACAAACAATAAATCTTAAGGCTTCATCACACCCAAAGCTTACTAAGAATCACACCTAGGGTTTTTAAAGCTTCACACCTAAGAGAAGAATCGTATCACACAATTCCAAAACAAAGAATTGCCAATTCAAACAATCATCAAGTCTAATCAAATAAAAGAATTAAATCAATATGTATAGACTCTCTGCATTGCTGCTCCAAGTCAAAATAAGAAACTTAGATATTCATATAAAACTACGAAATGTATCCACCTGCCAACCAGGAAAAGGAAACATTAAATCCAATTCCAGCTAGGAAAAAGGTGACTTATCAAAATTCTAATTAAACACTTAGTGAAAATTCCTAATTAATCAAAGAAAATAAATAGTATATCTTCATCTTGCATGCCTTTTCTAAGTCTTCAAAGGTTGTGCCATTGTTCTCAAGAGGAATCAGAGCTACATAGAATTTGACACCCTGTTGTGTAAGTAAGGTCTTTATTGGTTCAAAGGGAAAAGAATAAAATTCTTAAGCTCCACTTGTTTCGCACAAAATGATATTTGGGAAAATATTTTCATTATTCAACTGGGGGAGGGTTGAAAGAGGAAATGACTTTCTCGAGATAAATCTGCCAGTCATTTCCCGTAAACTTGCGAATAGACTGACATGATGAGATTAAGTACAAACATCGTAACAAGCTGTAGCATTTATTTAGGACATTACCACAAATCATCCTAACCAAATGTAGAACAGTCTTTAAAAAAGTGGGGCACACTACAGTAATGTACTTTAGAAATTCCCTTCCATGCAATTCTTCTTTCTTGGTGAAGCACTACCATGTCCAATTCTGTTGAGCATGATGATGATTTCTCCGCTCATGTCTCTCCATTTTTATAAACAACTACTAAAAAAAATGACTCATTTGCCAGCCACCTGGGATGTGAATACTTTGCAATCTGTGATGTCTTTCAGTGAGTTTTTTGTTTTTCATGTTGGGGCTTTTCAATCAGCTATGGTGAGCATGTTTCTTAAATTCTCTATTAGAAATCAATAGTTATGTAGCTGTACTGGTGAGAGTTATCATTTACCTACTAGATGTTTGTGAAAGATTCTCAAAGAATTGGACTTGGAATTTTCACCAGCATTACTGCATCAACTATTTTATTACTAATAATTATTCTAAATATAGATTTGTCTCCTCTCTTTTACATGAGTCAATTTTTCATGTAAGACCACAGTTTTAGTCTAATTAGAAGAGAAAACATGGATTATTTACAATTGAAAGAGATATTTTTGTATCATCAATAGATTGATATGATGATTCTGCTCAAATTAATAAAATGGCTCTACAGAATTTAGATCACCAGTACAGCTAAAATTTTCTTTATAAAAATCAATTATTTCATTCCAAACAGGTGAAATAATTTCAGCCATAATTTTTAATGAGTTTAGCCAAACACCAAAAGATAGTCATTTTCCTGGAAAATGATTTCAAGGGAAACATTTTCCAAAAGTATCACATTTTCCGTGAAACAAATGGAGCATCAATCTCATGTCAAAGTTATATGAGTTTTTAATTGACCAAGTTACAGTCTTAACTATTCACGAGCTTTAAAATAAATTTGTGGTCAACAGAAAAAGACAAAACTAGAAGTCTAATTCAGACAGTCCGGAAAAGTCACTCCATCAGTAGGTGATCTTACATGAAGGGAATGCAACCTTCTTCTAACATATAACTTTTTTCTTTTCTTTTTTTTCTGGTAAGCATGGTAACTTCACCATAATAAAAAGCTCAACCAGCTTGCCTTCAATTTTTCAGTATAAAAATCTCGTTCAGCTAGCCCTTTTATATAGACTAGTGACAGGAAAAAATTTCACATCTTTCTCTGATAATGATTGATTAGCAAAAAACAAAATATCATTCACATACATCGGGAAACTCTTGGATGCAAGGAGACAATGCATCGACTAAACTCTAAACTCTAAAGAAGCATTACAAAACACTTGCATTTTTTTTGGGGGAAAAAGAACAGACAATGGCATTAGTTTGGATACTTCCATGAACCAATACGGGCAACAAACAATTTCATCAGAAAGCCTAATTTTGTCCTGGACAATGTAGTCCAGAAGATGCAACCCTGTGCAGGACCTGTATCATTATATTTTTTATAACTTCCATAAATAAAAAATAATAATAATAAACAGAAACAAAGAAAGGATGCTAAAAGTTATCACAGATCATCCTTAATGAGCCCAAGACCACATAAAAGCTCATCCACAAATAAAACCACTATCTGACAAAGCCTTTATGATGAAAGAAAAGGGATGACCAAGTTACTAACGTGAACCTGTGTTCTTCACAGAGAATTTAAGCTTAAATACATACCTCCGGGTAACCTAAGATAGCCATCTTGCTTAATTTTACGAGCTCCTTTAAAAGATGGAAACTTCGTGCCTGTAAATAACAATGCTCTTAGAAGACCGATATGATTTTTAACAACCCACTAGCTACCATACAACCCCTCTTCCCCAACCCTCACAAACTCACACAAACAAGGAAATGACAAACTACAATCAAATAAACAATATTCTACCATCAACCATATCTGAGTAGAGTTTATGTCCTTCTAATTCAGACCTTAATATGATGTCCACCAATTTGTAGACAAACACCAATATGCATCTTGAAATCCAGAATATCCTTTATGTAATACAAGCGCAATTAAAATTTCTCACCAACATGACAATTCCTTTTTTTTAGTAACTAAAAGAAAGTCAACCACAGGACACCAAGAGGGTACAAACCCAATATCAAAAAGGCAAAAAAAGGTACAGGAAACTTATAAGAGACAATAAAGTCAGAGACAGCTTTACAGTTGCCCATGAGACCATGCCAATTATATAGAAAATGCATAAAAAAATTAACAAAATAAACAGGGAATGAAACCTAATATGGCTCTTCACTCCTCATGGCTCCCCACTAAATAGTCCAAAAGAGCTGACTCTCAATCTGAGTTTTGCAATTGATATGCACAATCACAGTTAATTCAAGAACTCAAATTAGCTGCATATGCAAAGAGACATAAAAAACTGACAATAGAGCATAATTCCAGCAAATCTTGCCTGATAAGTTCTAATAGGTTCTAAACCTAACCAAACATCAGGCAAAAAGAGCAAAACGTGAACCAGCAGATACCAAGACAAGAACCACCAATGCAATCATTGTCAAACTAAAAAGTATTCTCAATAGAAACTGAAATGCTTTTGAGTTCCCATAGTTCTGTAGCTCGTTCTTGTACTGAACCAACCAACCACCCTCTTGCATAAGAAACTAAAGGGGTGAAATTTATAAGCACAATCAGAACTCAGGAATAGATCACTAGTGAAAATGCTCCGAAGCAAATCAATACATATAAAATCGGGGAATATTACGCGTACCGTATGAGTCTTCCAGCTGCCGAATAAATGCTAACTGAAGAAAAGCACCTGCCTCAAAAGCAAGCCAGAGTTGACAATTATCAGGTGCAGATTTCATACAGTGAAAAGCCAAGAATAGCTGTCTACAATCAGACCTTGAACAACTACCACTACATATATGGAGTTAAAATACAACGTCCCTAAATGGTTTGATGTAATAAATCAACAAGCTTAGATCCATGTGAATCAAGCTCCGGTTCAAACCCCATTATTCTCGAACACAGCAAGTCCTGGTATTATATGCAAAATTCACAGCTAACACTATTTCAAGAAACAATTAACAAAATGAATCCCTGCCAAATAATTGCAATTCCCAGTTTGATCGCCTCCAAAAAGTGAAAAATTTAATCACAACCCACTTTATCAGCCGATGAAAGCATAACTCAAAGGACTGCAAAAGCAGATCACCGTCAATCGGAAAGCTTACGTACCAATGATCATTCCCACGGTGACGAATGTCAGCAGCCCGAACACAATCTTCATGGTAGGAGCCATTGTCCGTACAACATAGACTGACAGCACCCGTCTCAGTTCATAGGACCAAGAACATGGGGGAGGGAAGGAGGGATTGCTCAATGAAAGAACGAAGAAGTGGACGATTATGAAGCCCAGCAAATTCAATCGAAGTACCTTGGCAAGCGAAAGCGAGGGCGAGACCCAGCGAGAACCGAGTCGATTTGCTTGGAGTCAGGCGCGCGGTGGGTAACACAGGATCGAGTGGTTCGAGGCGAGATTGAGAATCTGCAATGGAGAGATTCCTGGGACGCCGAAACGACAGGATCCTGCGAATTGCCACGCGAGACAGACAGGACTCAGAGAAACTTTCTTCTCGTAGGGTTTAAGTTCGGGCGGTCAAAAAAGGATAGGAACTGAAACGGAGAAAATGACAAAACGTTGCCACAACTTGTACGTTGAGTTTCTGATTGAGACATCCTCGTTTCTGCTTACTCACATGGTATCAAAACTAGCCAAGCACAATGGACCAATCGAATTAAGAATCGATTAATTTGGTCAGATTCGATTCGAGTGAGCTCCGATCCAGTTTTCAATTTCAAAAAATGAAATTGGTGTTCGAGGGGTTCGGTTCTCGATTTAGAAGGGAGATCCGGACCAATCGACTATCCAATCGAACCGATCATTTTCATTTTTTAAAATATAAAATTGAATATAGTATTATGAAATATTTAAACTATTTACATGGTAATAAATAAGGAACCATGAAGCAATAGCTATGGCAAACATTACAAAAAATTTATATATAAAAGTTTAGAAGTATTGAAGCGGGAAAAACATAGCAAAATCGAGAGAACAACCGTGGAGACATTTGACAACTCGGAAACGAGAGAATGTCTCTGGTCAAGTGATGTGGGAGCATCGAGCTTAATTGATCCATCCTTAAGCTCAGCTCATGTATCATCAATTGAACCAACCAATTCATCGTTCATGCTAGAGAAAACTAAATTTTGCTGCAACTTAATTAGGGGGCTCAAGGATGAAGCTTGCTGATTATGCGATATAGTGGAAATTACAAAGACTTATTGCTGATTTTGAGACTCCCATCAACCAATTGAAGACTGAGGGCAATTTTGAATCAATTTCTATTGCTATTTGATGACATTTAATGGTGTCTTTTGGGCTGCCTAAGTTGGTACATGAACTTGGAGTCTTTATCAAATTTCAATGCATTTGTTTATTGAGTCTTTCAATTCATAGTTTTTTATGAGTCTTTATTGTGGTGGTGTTTGTAAGAGTCTTAATTAGATGAATTCCTCGAGAGTTTATTCAATTTAGGGAATTCGAAAAGTTTTTTTATTCTTTTGTTTTTTGTTCCATCTCTATAAATAGAGGTGTAATCTCTATTATAAAGGAAGACTTTGATGAATAAGAATATTAGAAATTTGCCTCTATTTTGAGCAAATATCTTGGAGAGTGGATAACTCTTATTTCGATTTCTTTATTGTTGGAGAATGGATTACTCCTTAGTGGTGAGCCAAGAAGCACTTTATCTTTGGTTGATGGTTCATCCCTTAGGCCTTAGGTGGTGAGCTTCTATATCCCGAAGTTTGTTATCCTTGGCTGGTGACTCGTCCTTTAGGCCTGGTCGTGAACTTTGTTAATCCCGATTTTGATCTTTGCCTAGTGGTGCTTCCATTAGGCCTTGATCGGATTGTACTCTATCCTTCATTCGGGGCTTGCATGGTAACGATTTTGATATGAAAAAGTGATTTTAATTATAATTGATATTTTTTATTCTATTTCCTAGATAAGTTTTAGAGAATCAGAATGTATTCGATAACCGCACAAAATTTCTATTCATGGAACACAAACACGTTTGGTAACATCACAAAATTTTTGTTCCCGGGGATAATTTCGCTTCCCAATTTATGTCATTTAAGTCAAATAATTACATAGTTACTTTATGAAATTTCATCCTACGTTTATAATTAATTGAAGATTAATTCATATTTGATACACTTGCCCGTCCTTGCAACCACATCATCATGCAACACAAGCACTCCCTTCACACACACACACACACAGATGAATTACCTCTAGAAAGCATGGCGAGGAAGAGGAGAGTCTCGCTGGGCCGGTCCGTTGCTCCGTCCATATTGAAGTCAGCATTGGTGATGGGTTCGTGAACCTCGTCCTTGGAAGCCAAGGATGCATTGAAGAGGAGAGCTCTTTGGTCTTTAGTTCTGGATACTACACAAACCGGGAACGAAGGAGTTAATGGCGACAATTAGACATTAACGGAACGTTGCACAAGCCAATTTTATTGGACCGCCCGAAAATCGGACTGGACCGGTCGGTCCGATCCACGGTTCTAAAATTTGAGAACCGTTCTGTTTCCCAATCTTAGGGTGAGATTGGACCGAGAATCGATCACCCTTAATCACAACAAGTGATCGACATGGGTAAAGCAAGTGATCGGCAGGGACCGCGAAGCTCGACGCCGGCGACTTTAGCGACAACCATCTCACCAAGAGTCTATAGAACAAAGACCAAATGCCACGACTTTTCGACTGGAAGGCCGAACTTAACCACTAGTGGCTTGTAAACACCGAGAATAAAGAGAAAATCCGATTAGACATAATTATGTTTCCCTCGATCTTTCGCGGCCAACTCTTGCTCCAATTGTGTGAAGTAACCGATGTCCAGCTTGGAGGAGTACAATCCGTATGGTGATAGGTTGAATTGGACATGGCCGGTTCCGCCGAACCGCGTTCGGTTCCGAAAAGTGGTCCGGTTCCCGAGTCCAACGGCCCTTTTCCTTCAGGGCTCCCTTTTTGTTTTATAAAAAAATGTTATGGCACGCTCCGTTTCATTTGGTCATGTCTAGGTTGAATTGTGAGAAAAGGAACTCTCATTGGGATTGAGATGAGCACGGGCTATGAAGATATCCTGGAGGTCATGATGCTATTGTCATGAGCTGAATTTTACGTACAATTTGAACCTTGACCGGCTTAACAAAAAGTAATGTACACAATTATCTCTGAGTGCACAGAATCAAAACTCCAACTACAAAGTATAAAGCCCTACTTTTGTTGAGCACTCCGATCACGTACTCAAAAAGATCTTGGGAAGCGCTAATTGAAATGTGACTAAACTCCTAACTCGATCAATCTATAAAATATTTTGGAACGAGCATAAACTTAGTAAATAAAAAGGTAGTCGGGATAAAAATCGGGACATGATAAAATTTATCATATCATGACCTGACTCCTTTTCAGGGATAAAGTGGGATGAAGGAATATAGCTTGGATAAAATTATCACATAGGGGAGGTGGGATAAAGGTGCATATGATTTATTGTATTCATGGTATAAAAGCTATTTTCTCTCGAATAACAAACTTATTAAATAATAAAATTAACATAATAATTAAAAATGAATTATATTTGAATTCTTCTAATATTATAAAGAAAATTAAGAGTAAAGAAAATAATTTTATTTTTTATTCCTATATGTATTTATAAATTTAGTTTCTTTCTATTTTATAATATACATTTTGTGCATTTGTATACATATATATGTATATAGACAAACTTCATGTCGATATCATTACATATTTTAGGTATGGTAGTATTGTTTATTATTTAATAACATATTTATTAAGAAATGATGAAATGGAATAAAAATAATGAAAAAAGAGATATAAAAATAAAGAAAATAAGTAAATAAAAATGAAGTAGAAGAACCTAGATTTTAAATAAACAAATTCAAATTTGAAAATGATCTTTCTAATTCTCGAATAGTGTGAGGCAATGAAATTTCTTAAAAAAAAAATCTAGAAATCTCCATTTCCTTTTCTTATATATCTCTGGTTCATGTTAAAGTTTCACCACTCCTTTGTATTTTTTAGCTCACGTCAAAATTATATGAAAACGGCGAGGGAATTGAAACTTCTTCTCTTTTATAGGTTTTTGATTCTCATCAAAAGTCTATGAAAGTAGGAAGATAGTTAAAACTCATTATCCTCCGTAGTTTTGTGATTTATGTCAAAATTTAATGAAGGTAGCAAGAGAGGCAAACTTTTCATAATTGCGAATATGAATGATCATATTTTTTTTTTCTCTTACTAGAGTTGGCAATACATTATGAGAGATTCTTATAATCTCCGTTTGTGCATTTTCGGGTTCATTTGCATCGATATGTGTAAATACCAAACGATGAACATAATAGGTATGTTCGGCTTTATTATTGTGTTTCGCCAAACATTGGATGGTATATGGCAAAATCCCTGGATTTCATATATTATCCTATCCAAATCCTATTTTGGCTAGAATTCCAAACGATCAAATGCTACCTAAGTATAAAATGGGACATGTAGTCACCACTCGATCCAAGAGCAAAACAATATAATAACAATCAATAAGTTATCACATGTCATTTATAGGAATTATTAAAAATGATAACAACTCAATTTGTAAAAGTGCAATATAAATTTAAATTATTAACAGTATAAATGCAACTTATTTCTTAATTATGTTACATATTCACAATAGAAAACTTAAATCACTCGAGAATATAAAGTGCATTCTACATTATTCAAGTTGTATTGATTTAATCCCAGGTCAACATGTTAACCAATTCATCTTTTGTGAACACAAACTACAACGTGAATTTACGAACAAATGAAAAATCCACATATTCATAAAAAGCAATGACAAGTACAAAACAACCAAGTCAATTTTCCTTTAAAACTTGTCCAATATTACAATAAGGAGATCAACATACTCACAAGAAGGAATATTCATTTACACTTTCTAGACAAATATTTACGTTTCGTTTAAGATGCTGTAATTAACCATGATAGTCTTGCGTCATATTAGCTCATCATGTAACTATTAATTCTTTTTAAAGACATGAATCTATGATATTATCCATACTTAAAGCTAAAAAAACAAAGGGATAATGACACAAATAGTCCTTGAACTTTGACCCAATATGCAATGTAGTCCTTGAACTTTTAATTTGAACAGTATAGTCTCCTAACTTTTAATTTGGCCAATATAGTCCATGAACTTTAACCCAATGTACAATGTGATCTCTGAACTTTTAATTTGATCAATATGGTCATTGAATTTTTGAAACATATTCAACTTAGTCTCCGAACTAGGAAGATATTTAATTTAGTCCTTCCATTGATTCAAATTCTGGGATTGAGTTGAATATATTCCAAAAATTCAGAGATCATATTGATCAAAATAAAATGTCAGGGACCATATTGAATTTGGATTAAAGTTCAAGAACCATATTGATCAAATTAAAAATTTAAGGACTACGTTCTCATATTGGAGCAAAATTCAATGACCATTTATGTCATTTTGCCAATAACAAATAGAGGGCCAACAGTATTTAATGGATCAACAGCATTAAATGAATCAACCCACTTTCCCCCTAGAGATTCTCTTTCTGTAAATGGAAGAGATTTGTGTGAACATAAAGTTTGATCCACTTAAAATTAAGTGATATGATCTTGAATTAGGCAAACAAGACACCTAATCGAACCATATTGAGGTAAGAGAAAATCTTATCTTAGAGAACCTTGATCAGCAAAAATGGTAACTCTTAGCTAGCATGTATAAACTAATTTAAGTATGTGTCCTCAAAAGCATTTTGGGGTGAGATCTTGATCCACGTCATGTAGAGCTGGATGCATATATTGTCGTAACCCCTTTATTCCCCCGCACTCGCATATTGTCTCTCTCTCTGGCCAAAATGCCGCTAGATTCGCCGTCTTCAACCCATGCCTCCGTCTCCCGCCCTACCGCCGCAAATTAGACGTGTCGTCGCAAGTTGGCCGCCCCGCTCTTCTCTTCACCTCCCTTGTCTTCACCGTGTCTCTGTCTCTCCACTACAACTTGCTCGACCACAATGAGCGTCGAGCTCGATCTAACACTTGATGCCGCGGCTGAGCCAAGCCTGCCAACCTTGGCTAAGATCTCAACGACCTTGGAGGAGTCCGCAAGCTCGGATGACAAAGCAAGAATAGGGGGAGGTGAAAGACGGCACAACGAGATGGTGGCTCAATTGGATGGCGGTGGATGTGAAGGCGCGGTGAGTGTCGATGGGGCGGAGGAGGAGAAGGCCGAGCGGGCAAGCAGTGGATAGGATAAAATTGAAAGGAAAAATGCCAAATTCGTAAAATCGGACTTAATCGTAGACCTAACCCACAATTTTAAAGCAAAAATAAGGATGTCAAGGGTGCGAATGACAACCATGCTCTTCCCAAGCTCTATTTCTAGCCAAAATTAGACTTTTCTATTTCTATCCTTTAGATGAGTTTTTGAGTAGAGACAAGTATTTAATAATGACACAACATTGCTATTCTTTGAACATGAATTTGTTTGATAATAGCATAAAAATTCTACGGTTGTCGGCCGGCAACCGGTGGGAATGACGAACGGCAAAGGATGAACAGGAGTAGGGGACTGGAGACTAGCGATAGGCGGATGGTGATGGATACCGATGGCGAAAGGTGAAAGGCAAATGGGAGTCGGGAACCGGAGACCGATTGCTAGTGAATGGCCACCGGGGCCAGCGAATGGAGGCCGGTGAATAGTGGCTAGCATGTGGTGATCGACGGGAGGTCGTTGAAGGTAGGGACACAAGAGAGGCGGCGACCAATGACCGGCATATCAAATATCGGCAGAGGGCAAGTGGAGACCAAAGAATGGAGTTCGGAGACCGTCATACCGCAAATGGCGAAGGGAAAATGGGGACCATGACGTGAGATCGGTGGCTAGCGAACGGAAACCGGCAACCGACTGATCGGAGACCGGTGGTCGTGGATCAACAAACCGGAGACCGATGATTGACAGGTAGTGAATTGCAAAGGGTGAATGGGAGCCGGGGACTAGAGATTGACAACCAACAAACAACGGATGGTGAAGGGCTGCCGGTGGATGAGGATTGGCGGACGACGACGGGGACGCAAGAGAAGTGGTCGGGGGGGAGGGGGTCAAGTATCGGAGACAATTGGGCGGCGATTAGCAATTGGCGGCAGAGATGCGAAAGAGAGGGAGACCACACGTGATAGGGAGGGAGTGAGCAATGAGAAAAATTCTTTATTCTGTTTTTGCTTCAGAAATAGAAAGTTTCCACTTCTTATTTTAGTTCCAAGCCTATTTCTCAGGCAAAAAATTTGTCCCAAAAATAAAAAAATAAAATTACGTTACCAAACTAATTTTTATTCCAAATATGTTCTCCGAAATAAAAAAAAATGAAAAAAAATAGGGAAATAGAACTGTTGTGATGCGCGCCCTAATTTTACGCTTTTAATGTTAAGGATGTAAATTTATGTCTAAACCAAACTAATAAAGGTTGTTCTTAAAGTTTTCCCCTTTTAAATAAATTTGAAGCTGGATACCAATTTTTGGAAGTTGTCTTTAATAACTATTATTCATTGAAAAAAAAAAAGTAGTGAGGAGCCTCCTAGTTTCACGTGCCTCCACTTAATTCCCTTATTTCACACAGCTTATTTAATATCTTCCCTCATCAGTCAGCACCGACAACCAGGGAAAAAACAAGGGAATACAAAGACAAAATCAGGAGATTAAAAGAGGACAAAGGGCCGTTTAGACCGACCCTAACTCCTAAGTCCCATCTTCACATTGGATCCCGGAACAAAATCACACTCACGGGATCGATCCCGGTTGTTCGGGCCCCACACATCCTACGATCCAACGGCCAAGAGAGTCCCAGATTGTAATGACACACTTAATGGGGGATCACATGAACCACACCCAATAAAAACCCTCCCCTTGTCTTGATTTCTTTTCTATCAACAGCTAACTGAACTCCTCCTCCTCACTTGTCTCCCTCCTCATTCAATTCAACCCAGTGAAGTGAAGGGAAGATTAGAGGGCCAGCCACTCTAAGCAAAAGCCAAGAACCAGACCCACAATCAAGATCAAGATCAAGATCAAGAACAGGAGCAACACAGAGAGAGAGAGAGAGAGAGAGAGAGAGAGAGAGATGGGATTCACAATGGGGCTGAACCTGGTTCTGCTGATGGCCATGGTGGCCACCAACATCCTCTCCGTCTACCACCTCTCCACCACCGTCCAGTCCCCCAGGGCCCCCACCCCACAGCCCGTCCCCGACCACCTCCTCCACCAGCTCCGCACCATACGCGCCACCATCAACCACCTCACGCGCCTCCAGCCCCCCTCCCCGCCCTCCGCAGCCGCCAACCCCGCCCCCACCATCCCCCCCGATCTTCTCCTTCACTCCCAGCTCTCCCCCATTGCCTCCGCCTGCCACAGCTACCCGGACCTCCTCCACCGGTTCATGAACTACACCCCCTTCTCCCTCTGCCCCCACGACCCCGACCTTGCTGAAGCCCTTATCCTCCGCGGCTGCCACCCCCTCCCCCGCCGCCGCTGCTTCTCCCGCACCCCGCCAAAGCCTGCTGCTGCCTCCGCCTCCTCTTTGCCGCATGACCCCTTCCCCCTTTCCCTCCCGGACAGCAATGTCATCTGGGCCAAGTACTCCTGCAAGAGCTTCTCTTGCCTCAATCACTACAACCCCAACTTGGGGTTTGACACCTCCCATGAATCCTCAAAGTTCACCACCTACAAGTCTGAGCTGGATCTCCCTGTTTCGCAGTTGCTTCAGATTGCTAAGTCTGCTGGTTCTGTCCTTAGGCTTGGGATCGACATCGGTGGCGGCACGGGCACTTTTGCCGCCACCATGAAGATGCACAATGTGACTGTTGTCACGACTACTATGAACCTTGGCGCGCCTTACAATGAGGCAGCCGCGCTTCGTGGGCTTGTGCCCTTGCACGTGCCACTGCAGCAGCGGCTGCCGGTGTTCGACGGGGCGGTGGATCTGGTCCGGTGTGGTCACGCGGTGAACCGGTGGATACCGGAGACAGTGCTCGAGTTCATGCTGTTTGATATCGATCGGGTTTTGAGGGGCGGTGGGTACTTGTGGTTGGATCACTTCTTCAGCAAAGGGGTGAGCATAGAGAATGTCTACAAGCCCTTGATCGGGAAGCTTGGGTATAAGAAGGTGAAGTGGGCGATGGGGAATAAGACGGACTCAAGCGGGCTGAAGAATGGGGAGGTTTATTTGACTGCCTTGTTGCAGAAGCCTGTTACCAAATGAAGACTACAAGTCATGGAAACACATAGGTAAATGCTCTTCCTTTTATGTTGTTTTGAATATGTTGGCTGGCCATCTTTGCATAGCGATCGGAGTGCATTGGATTGCCATTGATCTTCGTATTATCCACATATGGTTAGTGATTGCCTAAGTCAGTGTTATGGTACTCTGGTGAAGTTGAGATAATCTGAGCTATAACCATGCCACAATTTGCTGCCATATCGCTTTGTTGCGCTCTTGAATTGTTCCAAAAGTGATCAAACAAGTACAATCTTCTTCAGTGGCACTTCATCCTTATATCGTATATGTCGTACTAATGAGTATGCCTCGGTTGTTATATGGCGAACCAAACACATGATTTCGCTGTCATTTCTGAGATAGATTTGAAGTGTTGGGGCATTGGAAAGGCCACTTTTTACTCCTTCATGTGGAGGAGGAAACTTAAGTGTTAAAGGTGGCAAGCCATGCTCGCCCATGGAATAACTCTGAAGAATCAGTCATGAGAGAAGAAATCAAATCCGCAATGTACCCCATCCATGCGGCTAGACCATTGTCGAAGGGATTAAGACAAGATTGTTTACTTGGCCTACTGTCTAAAGATTAATCATATGGGAAATGACCACCTCTAGTCCGTCCAACGTTCTGACTTGACCCTGCTCTATTCAGACTTACTCCCATATTTGATAGACACAACGCCAATTATAACTCATCAAATTGCAGTGTAGTTGAGGGTCATTCATTGATATAACTGCTAGTTCCAATAAGAAGCATTGCAAATCATCCCCTTCATTGGAGATTATCACTTCGAGCTGCCTTAAACACATTATAAATTTTAGCATTCTTAGTCATTCTGAAGTTTTTCACAAGCAAGATGCCACCAAAATTGTTCTAGATTTTTAGCAGAAGATACTACCTTTTGATCTCTCTCGATGTTTAGCTTCCTTCCTAAACCTTCTCTGTGTCATGTAATCCCACTTAACAATTCCCATTTACTAAGGTGGTGAACTTTGAAAACACTCATGTCCATAGCATTTCTATAGTTCCTGTTCCTCAAATAGCCCTCCATTTGATGCGTGTTGTTTTTTTCTACAGGAAGTAATGAATAATGAAGCCAGCCCTCCCTTTTTCTCTGTTTCTATTTCATTTGAGTATTTCGGTGTCATCATTTGGTATATCGCACTGACCAAAATTCTCCGGAAACAGTTCCGCTCTTTTCAACGCTAGGGCAGGAATTCTTACAGACATTATGTATTTGGGGATTGATATAGCATCAAGAAAACTATAAGGGAGCTAGGACACAGTGTTAGGAAACTTGCTTGATCGAAAATTTTCCCTAGAACTTCAATTTCACATGGACACACAGGAGAAATGTCATTTTCACTTGAACACACAGGAGAAGGGACCATAGTCTTTAAACACAAGAATACCAAAAAGGGTAACAACTCAGTAGGGAGGTTGAGAGGTAGCTGTCGTCAGACAAAAGTAGAAGAACAAGCCAATGCAAAATGATTTTGTTCGCAGGGGATTAAGAAATTCTCCCCTACGAAGGACCTCTATTTAAGTAACACAAATTTGCTGCCAGATACATGAAATGCTTTTGTCATGCTGAGGCAGAATGTTGCAATCCGACTGTAAGCTTTTCGGTGAATACCATTATCAGAAAAACACAGAAAGTGAAAAACTTCTCAGCCTTGATGAGGTTTTGATTTCAAACTTTAAGTCCATTTCATTGCATCACCTTTTTATCGAAATGGTGACTTGAATTTGCAAGGTCAGTGGTCAGAGATTGCATACTCTCGCCAGGTTGGAGTTCATATTATGGATGTTCATCATCTATGTCAATTTCTGTAGATTGTCAAAGTGCTTCATATTTGAGGAAGCATCGAGATAGTTAATGTCTTCAATTGGCATCAGTTTTTGCGCATCTGTAGCATTTTGGTTGGCATAATGTCTCCAATAATTCTTATGGCCGAGTAACATTTGCGGTTCTTTATCATGTATAAACCAAAATATGCTTGTTGGAGTGTGGTGCCCTGGTATAAACTGTTTCGGCTAATAAAAAATATGTAGCTCCTCTTCATCCAGTGGGAGAATTAAGAGTCAAATGGGCATTGTAGGTAGCAATTCTGTGCCGGTGTTGAACTCTAGTACTGCAGTTAAGCCAAATGCAGCTATCCACTTCACCGAATGCTTGGTTCGATCCGACGCTATTTGACCTAGTAGTAGACAATCAATTTAGTCCCTTGGCTCCTATTTTCTTGACAAAACCTCTCGTTCTGATTCCAATAATCCATCGCATCCTTGGGTCTGTTTTTTTTTTTTCAGGAACCGCATTGAGATTATGAAAGTTCTGGTGGAAAAACAAGAAAATCTCACCAAAGATTTAGACTCGGTCGAAGATTGACTCCTCCCCCGCCTGGTGTAATGAAGATTTATTCCTTTCTATTACTTAGAAATAAGGATTCAGGGCAACTGCACAGGAACAAGATGGGAACTTGTAAAGGGGTGTCGAAGGCATTGTAAGTTCTAGGGACGGCATGAACAAGGTAGATCGCCGTTGTTTCTTTCATGTTTTTTTTTTTTTTTGCTGTAACAATTATTCTACAATAATTATGGAAAAAGAAATTATTTGACCTGTCCTTGTACTTATGGAAGTACTTAAGAAGAAGGTTTCTTTGTAGCATGTGGGTGGGGCTAAAAGCAGATCTCTAAAGCAAAGTCTGATTCAAAAGGCACGATCGGAATTGAAAGAAAGAAAGGCAGAGTTCCACTTCCTGCCTTTTGCTTCCATATGCTGCCCCGGTCTTCAATCTTGATATGATTGTGTTTCATTCTGTCTTTTGTTTTCTTTCCTTTCTACGAGTGTGCTTCATTCAGTTGTCGTCTTGTATATTGCCGACTGTGTAGCAACAAACTTGATTCCGGGAATGCTGTTTTCGGACTTTCATGGTCGAGTCGACGGTACATGCTCAAGGCCAGTGAAGTTTGGCCATTACCGAAAATGGTGAAATTTGTGAACCGAATGCCTAGACGTGCTTCTTCTACTCGCTTAAAGGATTTCAGAATAGCCCCCCAAAATTGGAAGATTCATCAAATCTGCACGGAGGAGCTCGTTCTCTTTCTCACAAACTTTCGTTCACGCAGCGCGACAATCCCAGATGAACATTTTTTGCCTCCTAGTCCTGGTGCCTAACATTCTTGCCCGAGATTTATCAGGATTGGATACCACAATTCCCGTCTCTTAATTCTCGACTCGGCTCCTCGCACGTGAGGATAAGTCTGTATACCGTAATGAAATCCATACGGCTAGCTTCGCGGGATAGAATAACAGTAAATCTCGACACTACTGGCTAACCAACGATGTAGAATCAGTAGCGAAACTGCGCAACACGTTTCCGAGAGACTGTCCTTCCAAAGGAAGTCTTAGACTTTTTCCGTTGACATGTTCTAACAAGTTTTTTCCCCCCTTGAATAAACGATAGTAGCCTCCATATCGATTCTGCACCACGCGTCTGGAAAATCTATATCCAAAGGTTGGGCCGAACTGGATTCACTGAAATTAGCACCTCAATCGAACTTTGGAATTACTACCTCGTAGGGAAACTTAAGTAGATTGGCTACACTTGGGAAAGTAATAATCATTTTGGATAATTCATTGCTACGTATCGAGTTTCCGAAAACTGAGGTTTACAATCCAGAATGTATTTGGCTCGGAACTCCTGTATTTCTTTGACAGTTGCAAATCAATCTTGTTAGGCATTTTCCTTGATAATCATTGAATATCAAAACCGTAGATTCATGTGGATCCTATTCACTAGTAACGATCTAAATATAGAACATTAAACATATCCACAGGACAAATAAAGGTGGACTACAGAGCATCTACTCACGTCGTAAAGAGAAGATGCTCATTGATTGTGTTTCTAAATTTGTCAAACAGAGGTCAACATGAAACTACATCAGCCCTGAAACCAACCTCCTCATAGAGGTCAGACAGCACCTCCCAAGTACTGCTTAAAAATCCAGTTGAACTCGCACACGAAACAAGAACGATCTGCTCATAGAGGAAAATGTGTGTACCACAGTAAGCAGAACTATCTTAGGGCATATCAGCTCTTGGCTTTCCTCCTCAACAGATCTTGCAGGGGCAGTCCATTGATCTTAGCAGCAAGTATGAAGTCATTTTCTGTCAACCCACCTGAGAAGCGCGCAAAATTTCATGCATGGAAAACTATGCAGAAAGATGGCAGAAGCACAAATTCCGGAAAGGCAACTTGAGGAATATGGCTAGAGTAATTCAGGAGACAAAATTAATGAAAGATAGGAAGGCATTTCCTGCATCTCAAAATGATTAAACTTTCTTGAGATGATATGAAAATAGAAATCCGAAAATAAAATTTGACTTCTTTTGGTTTACAAGGACTGAAGTTGCAAGTTACAAATTAGGCAACACATCGATTGTTAATTGTTTTCTTTCACACAAATGAATCTCTCACAAGAGTAAACAAGATAGAAGCAACATTTTCCATCATGGACTAGTTTAATAATGCATCTCTAACAATACGAGAAAAGTCTTTTGGTCATTGTTGTTAATGCTGTTGTCAACAACTTAACTAGTGCCAGTATATCAACATGAAAAAAGCACAGGAAGAGGGAAAGAGGTGGAAGGGAAAAAAGAGTCAGGTGCGAGTTCTCACCAACTGCATGCGTCCATATTTCAATCGTTACATTATTCCATCCAACAAGATGCAGATCTGGATGATGACCTGCGTTAAACAAATCAAGGTTACTCACACGTTAATCATATTGTCTACTCCACGGCATCACTAAATAATAATAAAAGTATAAACTCATTTTCATTAAGTCAACGTCAGAGACCTTCAGATTCTGCAACTTCAGCTACAAGCCTGAACAATTCCAGTCCTTTAAGGAAACTCTTCACTTTCCAAGAACGATTCAGCTTCAGAACACCACTTTCATTGACCAGGTTCCACTCAGGTACCTGTCAACAGAATCAACTACTAAGAGGATACCTTAAGGCGACAATACAGAAAAAAGGAGAATGAAAAAAGAACACGACCAAAAAAAAAAAAAAACCCTTGAAATTAGTTCATTGGCTGTTTCTTCAGTCATGGGCCTCAGATCCTTTGCGTTGCATGGCACACACTTCTTTGCCGAAAAATCTATGCAAAGACAGCAACATCTTAGAGAAGAAGAAACTGTATAAGCAATTGTATGAAGATCATAACAGATAGAAGTGTGGCGTTTGTGCATAAATCCATTTGCCAGCAACTTTTTGATGATGCTCAATTCAATGCTAATTGTAGCATTTCACTTTTGCTCTTTGGTCAGAAGTTTCACTTTTGCTTTAGTTGGCACAAATTAAGGAAACTCCTTTTCTTTAAAATTAGGGGAACTTGGAATGTAGTTTTTCTGGCACTAACCCTTCATCATATACTGCCTCTCATGCATTTTTTTTTTTGCAAGAAGCTAAGTACTGTAAAGAACTAGAATGCAAAGCAATTAAAGTATGAAGCTTGCGCACACACCTTCACTAGTAGAAAAAGTTCTAAATCCACCCCGCAACTTCCTACTTGACGACAGTGCCACATGATTCTGGAATATCCGGTTTACTTGGGTAATTGAGCTGTAAATAAGTACATTTATTCATTCCCAAAAATATCACTTCCCCAAGTGGTGTGAGGACATATTTCAAAATCGCCCGCCTCCAAACTAACAGAGGAGGAAAAAGGCAAAATGGTCTTTCAGCCAAGCCACAAACCTTTGTCTTGAGGAAATATGAGGCTGAAGCTCCGGAGAAATGACATTTGACATATTATTACTGGAGAAAACTTATGCATACATATACAACTTCTTTGTGCCTTGGCAACTGAAACACAGGTAAATAGTTATCCTAACGTTTAATTAAGAGTTACAACATCCTCGCAACTCGAAAAAAATGAGTAACCAACTAAGGGAAACTTTTATATGACATACTAATCGAGGACTTTAAGCCAACTTCTTCACAGCTTTCACTTGTATTCACATGCAGATGCTAGATATTCTCACAAAGAAATGGAGTCTTATTTTTGGCAGGTTATTTATCTGCTATAACAGAGAAGCATACAAGTATACCATTTTGTCTGAAGTTAATGTATCTACTGCAAATATGAAGTTTGACCAACAAAGGATACCATCTCACTCACGCTATCAAATCCATATCACACAGCCAGTTTCATGCAGCCCAAATTCAAAGTTGCCACAATTTGAGAAAGCACAGATGCTGCTTTTTTAACTACAATAAAAACAAAAATGAAATCAACCTCTGTGCTGAGGTGCAGAAATAGTAAATTGGAACTCTTACTAAAATTTTCTGAACTTGTATAGAAACAAGATTGCAGAGGGCAACATCAACACATGGTCAGATAGTCCTCGACCACCAGAAATCTTCTATCAAGTCCTCAGACAGAAATTATGCTTTACATTCCTTCATTAATTGGAGTGTGAACTTTCCTTGGAAATGACCTCAGGGAATAGTGGCACCAGTACCAGTTATGGAGGAGGCAGTCCAGCCAGAGTTCCCTGAACACTATTTTAAGAGCTGAATTCTGCAGAGGAATATCTGGCTATTTGGAAAATATGGCCGCATTCAGATAATCACCTCTTAATCCTCTACTTTGGGAAGGGACAGCTATGGGAACTGATTTGGCACTCTCTTTTGGACAAACAATAGCAGAGGATTTGTCAATCTCATTCCCAGATTGACAGTGGGCGTGGAAACAAATAGTTCATAAATAAAGGTGTAGAATTCTACTTGCTACCATCCTTATGCCACCTTTTGGCTTATTCAAACTAGATTAGAAATCTAAGGGACTCTCAGATCCCACAGACTAATTTCTCTGATGTAAACGTTTAATGGAGCAGTAGCTCTCCATACCTATCCCACATAACAAATTTCTGGCATGGCAGAATTAAGACAAAAGAAAAAGAATGGTAGCAAACTCCCATCTCCCTCCCTCCCTCCCTCCCTCTCACTCTCCCTTGCTCTCCCTCCCTCCTCCTCTCCCTCCCCCCATCCAAAAACCATCCATGGAGATACTCCATCTTATAGGGAAGCATCACGAGACCGGCAGTAAGCCATGAAATGCCTCGGGCCTTGCTCTCCACTTGCACCAACACACACCAGCACGAGTACATGCGTTTGTGCGGATTCTGATTTACATTCCTATCCACATCCATATGCATCAAAGCTCCCATCTCCAAGTGAAGAGAGTTAATAAAGCGATGAAACTACTTTAGTCTAGACTCTAGACAAGTTTGCACAAAATCAATAATGTAAGACATATGAGTTTGACAAGGATCAGGTAACAGATTGAAGACACCATGCACCAAGTCTAAATAGTTGCTTCTCTCTTTCTCCAACCAAACAAGTGACCTTCTACTAAAAGTAATGGTAAGTCAGATACCGGAGCGAACTCCAATGGCCGAAATACAACAAATCAAAACAGTTCAAATTCGGCGAAAAGCGATTGGTCTACCCAGCCTAGCCTCCAAATAAATCCACGAACAAAATGCAACACACGAGCTCGTCCACCCAATTCTCAGCCCAAGACTTCAGCCAACACACGAATGAAAAACAGAAACCCGCAACGAGCACATGAAAACAACCCCACAAGGCTCAATTGCATCCAAGAGAGAGCAAAACACCAAAGTAAGGCACCGGACAAGGGAACCCACCATCCATGATCCGTCCGCAGTCGCTGGAGCAGTGACGCCAGCCTCACCTGCCGAAGAAACGAAGCACGAGACCGCGAAAGAATCAGCAGAGAAGGGTCAAAACCAATGCGTGGGAAGCGAGAACGACCCGCGAGGGGAATGAGTGCGGGAGAAGAACGAAGCGATGCGCGCCAGGAAGAAGAAGAAGGAGGAGGAGGAGAAGGTGCAGCACCTGAGCCTGAGGAGGTCTAGAGAGAGAAGGTAGAGAGAGATGGATCATCCGAAACATGACACGAGACGCACCGAGCCGGTTCAGCTCCCACGGTCGCGGCGGGGTTTTAAACGGTGCGCTGGTGCTGTGTCATCACGGAACCTTCGACTCGTGATGAATTTATGTATTGCACCCCCAAGTTATTGGGATTTTGCAAATTGTCCCCCCCACCTCGTTTCGATTTTTGCAACTTGCCCCAGAACTTAGAAACCTGTTGCAATGTGTCCCCCCAAGGCAACGACTCCGACCGAACTTTGCTCGAAGTTCTAATCAAGCGATAGGACACGATCGAGTATTAAGGAACTATACGTCGCATTACTACATCTACGTATATAAAAGAACTACCGCACCTGAAAGTGTACGACTCAAAAGCTCCTGATAGAATTCGACCTCAATCGACGCCAACTCCACATCGACATTTAGCGTTGAAATATATGTCGGAGCACTCCTTATGCTTTTTTTTTTTTTTTTATCTTTTCTTTTTGGGAAAATTTCGTTTAAGGACCCGAAGTGTTCTCAATTTTTCAAATAAGGTCTTGAAATAGACGTTATTTCAAATAAGGGCCTGCAGTGGTCTTTTTATTTCAAAAAAGGGGCTGAGTATGGGCGGTTTAGTCATTTTCCCTTTTTTTAAAACTTTTTCCTTTTCTCTTTTTTCCTTTCTTTTTTCTTTTTTTCTTTTTTTGCCCTAGCTCACCGTGGCGGCCTGTGGGGGTGCGGCCTCGCTCGGGGAGCGGGGGCGGCTCGTCGGCTCGCCGGCCTCGGCTCGCTGGTCGAGGGCCCTTGGCTCACCCAGCGTGGCCAACGGGGCGAGATCGCCTCAACGCCTCTTGCATCGCGATGCTCGCCTTCACGGCGAGGGCCGCCATGTGAGGCCTTCGGGCGGTGCTAGAGCCTCGACTTGGGGAGCACAAAGTAGATCCGGTTTTGCACGAGCTCGTCCTCGTTGGTTAGGGGCGGATGAACTCCTGAGGAGTTGCGGATGAAGCGGAAGAAGAAGACGATGAACTCCTCGCAGGAGTTGCGGATGAAGCCCAAAGAAGAAGAAGACGGGGACGACGCACTCTATTTGAAATTTTCGTGAGGGCTAGAGGCCCTAGCTAATGGCCGGGGGGTTGCCGGCCCCCCCCCCGCGCGACCGGCGACCCTCGCGCCAGGCCTCCACCGGTGGTGGGCGGTGACCACAAGCGGGAGGGCGGCCCTCTCGTTGTGTGGCTTTTTTTTTTAAATTAGAAAAAGGAAAAATTAGAGAAAAATGAATAAAAATTTAAAAGTAAAATGACGAAAATACCCTTGAGGCTAGACCCTTTTTGAAATATTATAACCATTGCCTAATTGAAACATTTTCATTTTTCAATCCATTTGAGGCCTTATTTGAGAAAATAAGATGCTTGCCCTTTTTTGGATTTTTCCCTTTCTTTTTTAAGATTTTCTCCCATTTTCTTTTTCTATCTTTCCCCATTTGCTCCTTTTACTTTTGTTTTTACTTTTTTTTTCTCCTCGCTTTTACTCTCTCTCTCTCTCTCTCTTTTTCCATATATTAATGCAACATTTTATGTAGCTTTATTTTAAATTTTTTTCTTATTTTGTCCTCCTTTTTTAATTTGTTCATTTTTTTTTCAAAATGTTTCATTTTCTTTTCAAATACTATTACACAAATAAAAAGGAAAAATGTTAATTCACATTGAAATTTGAGATGTTCTTCTATAGTCTAAATTATTAAAAAAAAAAATTGCATATTCAGCGTTCTTTATTTTCTCAGTCCAGCTCTGTCCGAAGACAGCATTGAGCTAGAAAGAGGTTTTTGCGCGAGCGTTCCGAGTCCTCCGTCGCTGTCCTCCCCTGAGCTAAGCGGTCCCCGAAAAGCTGCGAAGCGTCGCGTTAATGGTGTGCAGCGATCCTCCGTTTCTCAACCCAATCTCCTGTTGCTCGTCATTTGATCGAATTCTTTCGTCTTACTTGTTAGGGTAGCTTCTTGGCCGTGAAAAAAGGGCTTGAGGTTCTTGAACTCGTACTGATCAGCTCGGTGCATGTGCTTGCTGCTGGAGAGGATTCTTGTGTCTGGCGTTAAGGGTCTTGATCTGGGACTTCGTGTTTTGGTTTTCGTTCTTGAAATTTTGAACTTTGCATGTAACGAGAGTGCCTTTCTCTGGTCGACTTTAGCTGTTAATTTTGGTGGGGGAGATCCAAGGCTGTTTCTGTGAGCAAGAATTCGACAGCTAGCTGCTATTTGCTATGAGTGGTGATTGTTGATCTTTGGGTTTTTCTTTTATTGAGGATTTCTTTCATGGGTTGTAGGAGCTGTGCCCTTCGGTGAAGAATGTACTCTTACTAGATTCTGAAGGAAACCGCGTTGCGGCTAAGTACTACTGCGATGACTGGCCGACCAACAGCGCGAAGGAAGCTTTCGAGAAAGCAGTGTTCACTAAGACCCAGAAGACCAATGCCCGAACAGAAGGTAAAGTAGAAAAGAAACTCGAGACCTATTTAGATCGGTTTGGCGCATTATTATGTGTATACCATCGGATCAGATTTGTGCTGATGTCCAGTCTGTGATGCTCTTGTTTGGTTTTTGTTTGAGAATCTCATATATGTGTGCTGATGTCCAGTCTATGATGCTCTTGTTTGGTGTTTGATTTGGTCGCTCTAATATGTGTGAAGTTAGTATTATTTTTTTTCTGTACGAATCACTGCTGTCTTTTCGTGGATTTTTGTGAACAATTGGAATTGCGTATGTGAAATTGGGCAGAGTTATTGGAGCTTCGGCAACAATTCACTCGTAGTCCTATACTTATTCATGGTGGTGCTGATGACTGCAGAATCCTTCTTTTGTTGTGTGTTCTTCTTTGCTTCCTGTATTGGACATTTTCATGTTGCCTACGTTTTGGTTATGCTATTCTATAAGATGAAGTTGCTGAATTTGACTGCCTCCAAGAATTGAAAGATTGCTACTTCATTTACAGCTGAAATAGCGATGATCGAAAACAACGTTGTCGTTTACAAGTTTGTGCAAAGTCTTCACTTTTTTGTTACCGGAGGTGAAGACGAGAATGAGCTCATTTTAGCGACAGTTCTTCAAGGATTTTGTGATGCAGTTGGTCTTCTCTTAAGGTCTTTCTTCTCATTCCTGTTAACTAACTCCAATACTTAGTGTGCCCCTTCAGAAATGATTAATACTGACGTTGTCTGATAGCACTTGTTCCAGGGGCCATGTTGACAGAAGGGAGGCATTAGAAAATCTGGATCTGATCCTAATGTGCCTTGATGAAATTGTTGATGGCGGGTAAGTCATAATGAGCCTTCATATTTAGTATCACTGCCCTATATGAAGAGTCATTGTGATACCTTCTGGAGTATTCTAAAATATACTAATTTTGTATGTCTTATTATTGAGATCAGATCCTTAGGGGATTAAGAAGGAGTACTTATTATTACAATCTGTGCGAGGAGGGCTATGGCTGGTGAAATTTTTACCTAGGTGTCATGAATCATATGGGTGAAGTGTTTTGTTTTCACCGAGTTTGAACTACACTATTTGACCACAACTTAGCGTCTCTTGTCCCTAGCGGGGAAGAATGTTAAAGGGTCAGGGCCTTGTTGTGTTTGATGAAGCATTTTTTGGAATTATGGTATTTACTTTCCACAAAGTTCGTGTTGTGAGTTTTACATGAACAAGCCCTAAAGAGAAAAGTACATGTAGTTAGCATTAATCATTCATTTAAGTGTTTGATGTTTTCGGCGAACTTACCAAAATAGCATCTTTTCAATTGCATAGTCAAAGCATTAGAAATGCAACTGAATCAAAATCAGCCAATTTCTTTTCTTTTCCTCCTTCTCCCCCCTCTTTCCTTGCCCATGCAGCCTTGAACAGGTTGGTACTCGTCGAGATATATCGTTGATTTCTCTCCTGGTTGAATTACTTAGGGTAAGAGTCTAAATGCTATGTAATAAGGATATTATAGTTTGTCATATAACTGGTAACTTTGTATGTATCATATAAGGTTTTTTATTTTTATAAAATTAAGGAACCCTTTCCTTACTTAACTTTATCCGATGAATTCATTATTGAATTAGTTGGCATTATCAAGCATGCTTGATCTAATTTTTTTTGTTTTGTTTTGGTCAATATGCTTGATCTTATTAAGGTTGAATATTTAGATACCGACACTTCAGATAGTTACCAAAGGCCTAGTTTTGGCTATTTCTATGATTCCATCTGAAGTGGGATTCTGGTGTCTGTTGTTTAATTGAATTAGGATATAGTAATCTATTAGTACAAATACTATCTGTCAAAACTTTTACTTGACAACCTCACAATCTCTTTATAAACTCCATTATAGTTCAGCATGAATAGTAAATGAACTATTCATGGGTGCCATACATAGTCCTGAACAAGTACTTCCAAAACCTGATTTGCATCTGATCAGGTTGAGGTGCGTCCCTTATCCTTCTTCACCTCTCTAATTTTTGTCCTGCTCCTTTACTGGAAAGGGGGATTTGAGTGTTGGGCGGGGAAAGGGAGACAAGCAGGCCTTGGTATTAAATATTGTGCCTTTACAATTTCCTTGATTTTGTTTGCAATATTATTTCTTTCCATTTCACGTTACCCTTGCTATTTATCTCGAGGGACGATGTATTGGCGATAGAGGAGATTGAACTCTTGGTGTTCTGAGTGTGTTATCATCATATTGTAGCTCTGCACCTTTTATCGGCACCCCTCCTCCATCAGCTCCCCTTTCTTTTTGGCAGACACTAATGTGGAATGTATCTCATGCAGCATTATTCTTGAAACTGATCCGAACGTGATAGCAGGGAAGGTTGCAAGTCAAAGCGTGGATGCTGGAGGTCCTCTGTCTGAGCAGGTATGGTCAACCTGAGTTCCATACGTAACGGAATGGTTCAATGATATATTCTTCACTGTTAGATTTCTCAATCTTTCCCGCCACTTTCTGCAGACGATAAGTCAAGCCCTGGCCACAGCGAGAGAGCACTTGACCAGATCTCTTCTGAACTGATTTTGCACCTGATGGAATACATTGTGTCTTCTTATCCATCATAGGGTTAGGGTCGTATCCATACTCTGTTCGTTGCTTTTGATTTTCATGCCAATTGAACTATCAATCTCAATTTGGCTTCTGGATTCACTGAATGATGTGGGTGGGCTTTTGTGAGGATTTTGGTGGAGGCAAAACTGAGTATGGTCTGTAGATCAAGTACTAAAGCGACCACTTTAGCTTAATGGAAAAGATTCCAGAAGAAAGAGGGTGTGGTTTACGCTCTAATCATGTGTTCAACAACTATTAGAGTTGTGTTTAAATCTGATCATTATCATCCTAAGCTCTCAAATTTTGCTATATAAAGAGGAGGTAATTCTGTGAATATTGATTAGTAATCGACGACCTCTCGATGATGACAAAGCTCATGTCAAAGTTCATCTTTAAAGTTTATTTCTTCACTGGGCCGACGAAACACATGCATGGATACATGGCAAGCTTAAGTGTTGAGAACTTAGGATTATTCTCATTGGAGTCGACCAAAGACAAGATCTGTAAACTGCAACATCTGATAAAGGTAGAGAATCAGATGTCCAAAGGTCGCCGAAGATCGATTAGTAGGGCAATATGCGTGGCCTTTCATTGGAGATAAGAAGAGAAGTTTGATTTCATATGCTTAAGACACCAAAAATGGCAATCATATGACGTTCGATAACAAGATGAGGCTTTATAACAATGCGGGGTCAAAAAGGCTTTATGACCAGAGGGAGCACAATGGGAAGGGCAGATGAGATGACTGAGTAAAAGCTCTCACCTATATCTTAGAAAAGACAAGATCAAGAGATTAAAGATAGATCCATCCTTCAAGCATCCGCACAGAAATCCGGAAAAGACTTGAGACAAAATTGACTGGAGTGCCTTAAAAAGGACAGTGCACTCCACTTTATGAGACTAGACTTGAATATATTGCCCTGCCATTAAAATTAATACTACGAAAAATTCTAAACTAGTACACATATAATAAATTTATCAAAAACTAACTTTTTATCAGAAAAATTTCATAGTACATAAGTGACAAATTTACCCTCCATTAGTTTTCTTTAAATTTTAACGTTAAATTGTTGAGTTGGATGACACGTAACGGTTGATGGGTGTATCGGTTTGAAGTTCTTCATGGTATTAACCTAATTTAATGGAAACTAACGGATGATAAATTTATTACACATGTACCAATTTGAGATTTTTTATGGTAAAAAAATTAGTTTAGTGTAAATTTATTACAAGTGTACCTGCTTAGATTTGTTTTGGTTAAAAAATTAATTTGAAATAATTTTATTATAAGTATACCGGTTTGGGGCTTTTCGTCGTATTGACTTTTATATCTATTTTAGTTGTGAACTATCTCAAACATAAATTGAAACGGTGATGAATCGTGAGGCCTAACTGTGAACCTTTAGGACCATGTCCCGATAACCACATTCATATCAATCACTATAGAAAATTAAGTTGAAGGTGTCCATTCGCCCCGAGGGACGGAATTATAGCAAAGGATTGAGAATTAGACAAGGTATGGCGGCCTTAATAACTAAAGCAATCACACTAAAAGATAGTCAAATGAAAGAGCTAAGCTCTTCGGCTCATGTTCTTCAATTGTTGCGCAAGGCACAGAAAAAATCCTAAACTTTTCACACTTTTGTTAATTTAATCCTAAACCTTTTAAGTTTGCATATTCATTTCTAAACCTTTCACTTTATACCGTTATGGAAATTGCTGACGTGGATGCTGGTCATCCTACGTGACATCACCGGTCTTGACGTGGATAATTTTTAAATATTTTTATTTGAAAAAATCTAATTTTTTTTGTTATTTTCCTTTTTTTGGTTTGTTGACTCCATGGCCGGTGACCCCTCCAGCCCTAATCCAGCGGGGGTCGCTGGCCTTAAGGCAAGCAAATAAAAAAAACAAAAAATTAATAAAAATTTTAAAAAATCGTCGACGGTGCCACATATGACGGTCAACATCCACGTCAGCAATTTTAGGCATATAGGATTGAATCGGTACAAAGTAAATAGGTTTATGACTGAATCGGCAAATTTGAAAGGTTTAAGATTGAATTGACAAAAGTGTGAAAGGTTTTGGATTTTTTTGACAATTTTCTCATATGGTACATGTGTGCTAATTTAAAATCTAACTCTATAATTGATCTACGAGGGTCGGGTGTTTGCTTCGGATTCTTTAATGTGAAATCATTCCCTCCCTCTATCTAAGGAATTAAGGCTAATGCAATAAATAAGACTAAAGCCCTTATATTAAATTTGAAAAACAACTTTTATTTCAACACGACCGGTAACACCAAGAACATCAGATACACAAGGAATGGGTGTTTGAAAGAGCGCATACGTTTCATGTGCACCGCTTACGTTCATAACTTCTTGTCATCCTTCCCTCCTTCTATATAGATATAAGGAAAGTCCGCTCTCCCTTTCTCTCTTTATGAGTGGAGATCTTCTGTTTTCCTTGCGTCAAGTGAAAATCAGACTTCAGTCCTTCAATCATGCAAGCATAGAATGTCCAAGAATGTCGGATTTAGCGGTTGTCTCAATGAGACTCGAAATTTACAAGAGAGCGGAGAAAAATCGCATGGATGAATCATCATGCACATCGCCAGTAAAAAGCTTTTACCCTCGTGCCACCTACCCTTTCGTTTTCCAATCGGACACATTTGCGTGGAAACTAACTCACGAGATTAAATTATCTGCTCAGCCAGGTACAGGATTAACCTTTTTCCAGAGAAAATTTCATAAATTGACAACACTTCTCTGCTCGTTAATTTTTCTTTATTTTTTTTTAACGAAAGGTGGAAACTTCCATTTGCCTTACGTATTCTATTGCTTTCTTTCTCATGTAGATTCCATCCTCTACAACGCAAAAGCAACATAGCCCGTGACAATCCGTACTTAAATAATCGCCATTTTGCCGCAGAATCATCGTTCGGTAGCACTAAAACGAACCTTTCACATTGCTGCAAAATACTTGCATACTCCCACATCCCCCCACAAATACACTCGAGATTGGTTCCAAAACCAATTTAAGTACAATACGATACAATTGGACAACATCGTCATACTAGTGTCTAGTGGTGCGACACATCTAATGAAGGTTGGATCATGACCATAGCATAAGAAATACACGGGCCGGTACATCTGAAGTAAATGCAATTTCTCTATGGAAGGAACGAAACACAAGTACAGGAAGGAGGCAAAGAGCAAAGCAAAACAGAACGAAACAAACGACAGAAAAATCCACCCATTCTGAATTAGCACAGGTCCCTACGTTAACCTAACTCGAAAGGGTATCTGTAAAATACAACCTCATGGCTCAAAGAGGCAGCCAGCCAAGGTCCTTTAAGGACCCACCAAACGATGCATGATGATTCCGCTCTGTGGATGGATGCCTTTCATTGGCCACTTTCAAACCGAGAACTTAAACCCTAAAAAGACGGGAAGGAATAAGATTAGTAGGTGTTCTGCCATATCTGAGCGGACTGTTTGGCTTGCTGGCTTTGTGAGCCACCGAGCGAACCATCTCTGACAATTTGCTGCTGATGTTCCAGTGACATCCCAGCTGACTGGTAAAAATTTGGGTAATTGAGGGACCCAAAGTGCTGAGAAGGCTGTTGGCCTTGTCCTTGTCGGAGACCAGTGGGTTGTTGAGTTTGCCCTTGGAAGTTGTAATATGTATTGGCTGGAACTGTACCCATTGTACGCGCACCGGGTCCTTGAAGCCACATAGCTGAATTCTCATTCTGAGGAACATATGCAAAGGTTAGGATGAAATCCACGTGAATTAGTTTACTAGAGCAAGAAACTGTATAGCATTTAGAAGTCTAGGATAAGTTCCAAATCTAGGGCTAGTGACGATAGACCTCCATGTTACGGTCTAGTTACGCGAGCACATCCTAAGTTATCCACACTTTGCCCCCGTAAAAGTGTTCAATATAAGTTTCTTGAAGACCGATTCATTGATTATAAGGGACCGTGAAAGAGCTGCATGAATTAAGAGGATGCTCAATATAACTATTAAGGCTACAATTACAGATTTTAGAATGGCTGTTTCGACTTCCAATAAGTTTACCAACCAAACACCTCACAACAACACCCTCACAGTTGCAACACGTCAACCCCAATTGCAAAAACTCAGGGTATTGCAAGTAAAAACATGTGTTACCAAAACTACAACATATTCCAGTAGAACTGCACCACAACAAAGCTACAACACAAACATAGCAATATCGGACAGATCCTAACACTTTGTTTCGCTGAGTGGAGGTGAATGGAAGTGGGAGAAAAAAATACCTACAGAAGTACCTTCATCATGGAGAGGAAAGAAATGAAAGGAAGTGAAGAAAATTACTCCCCTTTGGCACCAGAGAGAGCAAAAAGTCCCCAGCATTGAAGAGAAATGGGGGGAATGGAAATTGTGTCTAACTTGGTTACATGCAAACTGCGCCCCTTAATGAAGATAATAAAGTGCAAAAGGCAAGACAGACTTTGCTTGGATAAGTGGAGGTGAAAGGAAGTGGGAGGAAAAATACCTACAGAAATACCTTCGTTATTCGGTTCTCATGGATAGAAAAGAAATGAAAGGAAGTGAAGGAATCTACTTCCCTTCAGCACAAGAGCAGAGAAAAATTCCCCAGCATTGGAGAGAAAGGGGGGAAAGCGAAATTGTGTCAAACTCAGTAACATGCAAAATGCTATTAAAAAAGAATATTAAAGTACTCAAAGGCATGACGCATTTTAGGCCACTGATTAACTCAATTTCCCTCATCATTTTCCTTTACTGTTAATATAAGCAAGACAGATAAATTACAATCTTCTTTCCTTTTCCCTCGCTTCTTTTCTCTCTCGTTCCATTTTCATCCCTATTTACTCATGTATCACAGGACAAAACTACTATGAAAGAAAAGTGGAGTATAAACAGATTTATTTGGCCACAAAGAGTATAAACACCTCAACCGGGACAGATTACTGGCAATTGAAACCAGATAAGGTATTTACTCTAAACTTAAGTCCCAAAAGGTTCCATTATAATTTCCTGTCAAATTAAACTGACAATATCAGGCAATCACAGGAGGAACACTCTTTATTGGCCCACTACTTCGAGGAAAATTTTTATCTACTGCCACAACAACATTCATTGAACAATTACCTGCTGAAGAGACAGCAAGCTGTTGGCGTCCTTGTACTGTGAGCTCAAAGCATCATCATATCCTAAAGTCGTGGGCGCAGGTGCAGCCGGTGGATTTAGAGAGAAATTCCCTCCAGGAATGCCCGTCGAACCATTAAACCCATAACCAGAAGGAATTGCACCAGACTGAGGCAAGCTGCTGGACGAGAGGCTATTTTTGTATTGGGGAAGAAGAGCAGCTAAAGATTGATGATATGTGCTATTACCAGCGAATGTTTGCTGGAAGGCTGACGGCACATATGAGTAGCTCTGAGGCAAGAAAGGGTAACTGACCATATTTGCAAAATGGCCCAGAGGAAGGGTAGGCTGTGAATAAGGGTGCATTGCAAGGTGCTGAGGAAGAGCAGGTCCTGTAGACAGGCCAGCATTGGGGAGGCTTTGGGGAGTTTGCTGAGCTCCAGAGATATTAGCTGCTCTGAAAGCCTGCCAAAAGCAACAAACAAAAATCATCAGGATGCTAGTATATCAAAAGGGACACAAAATTACATTTCCTTTTCTTTTCTTCTTTAGGTACTCTTTTTGGGTGTCTATTCTGAGAGAGAAGTGATGAGGGGGAAAATTGGAATCAAGCATAGACAAGCAAAATCAAGAGCAAATAAATCACACTGAAAACAAGGTCATCAGTCACCCAAAATTCCAATGCAAATTTCCACCCTTAGCTCTCTCTCTCCCCCAAAATAAATAAACTAAATAAACCCATAACTACAATGTTTCTGTCAAAAGCAACAACCTGTGTTGATAGTTTGGCACACATCCTCTCTACAAATACTGAACTACAGTTGTCTGAGAACCCGAAATGGCTACTTCTGGATCTATAACATTTCCCTGGTTTGACAATTTAAACTCAAAGGTTCAATGGAACCATCTTCACATCCAATAGGACGAAACATGTTATGCAGATTGTAGAAACAACATCCAGAAATTATAGGATGTCCCCTTAGGAGTATTTCACATTCACTACCCTTTGTTCCTTCAAGAAATAATTGTTCATGTACGATTTTCTTTTTTCCTTGGAAACAAAACATTACAATAATGTGACTTCCATAACCAAGAGAAAATGGAAATGCAAACTGTAAGAGTAGTTACAACAAATACAAAGGGCACAAGCATCTACTTGGGATTCTTTCTGCTCAAGCCTAAGCTGGAAAAAGGAGGAAGGATGTGAAGCTTCACAAATTTAATGATTCCTAAGAGCAGACAATAGTAACAAATTCAGCCGACAATTTTACAAGCTCAATTATGTCTCCACGGAATTAGTTCAGGTAAAACAAATCCTGTGCCACCAGTAAGCATCTATTAAAAACATATGATGAATGCCTACTTATTTATAAGCTAAAGTTATTAAATGGTCATCCACTATTCAAATGAGCTAACAAAGCACCTTATCTGTAGGCTACAATACAATCAAAGTATGGAAATTGTTATAAATGAGGGAGCAAACAAGGGCTGGAGAAATTCAAACATATAAACATGCTGCTCTAATTATCACTTAAAATAAGTAGACCCACTACCCAACTTATCTCAAATATTAAACTATTATACGAATGTGTGATTTAATAATTAGATTCTCAAATATTATCATATTACCTGGTTGTCTATAATCACTAATCAGTCCTAAACTGCTTGCCAACCTTTCAAATATGATGAATGCCAAGCTACATATACTCTCAAAGGTAATAAATGAAAAAGAGCTCATAAAAAAGACGATAACGGCAATAATACCTCTGGTGTAGAAATGACTGAACTACTCATTGACGAAGTCGGATTGCTGAATTTTGTAGGCATTGAGTGTGTCACAGGGAAGGGCAAGTATGGAAGATCAGGCTCTCTTTCTGTCTGAACAGTTGAAGCTAACAAAGCACTGGGTAATGAACTTGAATATGACGGCTGCAATTTGTGCCACATGAAAATGAAAGTTAGAACTGTTGATTGTCAATGATGCAAATACGCAGCAACACCTGCATGGTAAAGCTAGAGCAACTAATACTACTTAAGAGGGAAACCCAGCACAAGAGAAGCTCCTTCACAAAGGTCCACTTTACACTTGCCCAAACTGGCTTTTAGAACAGAAATACTTCATAACAGCAGTTCAGAGGTCTACTCATCACTCAAACAAGCCTTGCCCTCCGTAATCAAATCAAGCACTTTTCATACATTCTATCCCTTCCCTCTCCCTCCCTCCCAGAAAGGAGAATTAAGAATTCTGTCATAACTTTACACGTCAGCACTGACATGATGTCCTGAGTTCTGCTTGAATTATAGAACAGGATCATTGGCCAAATAACTTTACTACTCCATTTTGAAAATTACGGCAGAAGTTAGATCTCAATGGTTTTCTCTGTGTCGCAAACTTTCGAAGCTCTGGGGCATCTTGAAAAGAGCAGATGGAGTTCATTAAGTAAACTGGTCGTTACATAGGGTCCTCACAAGCTATCAGCAGACTACACAACATGCATTGACATTTGCTGACGCAGTTGCCCTTCTACCCACCAGCCAATGCTTTATCTGAAATATGACTTAGGTCACATAGTTCATGCGCACACAAACCCCCACATGCACAATTGTATCCCATGATGCTAGTTTTCTCCAAAATTAGACTGGGAAAGATATTTTATCTTACCAGTACACTGGAGAAAGAAGCTAGGTTTTGCAACTGCGAGCTAGTTTGCTGGTGAGTGAATGCAGCATTGAGGTGTTGGGTGTTATCATAACTGAAACCAGGTGCTGAAGATGGGAAGTTGTACTGATTCCCTGAAGTAGTTTCGACTGACTGCTGCTTCAACGAGTCTGGTTGAGAAGCTGAAGGAGCTTCATAGCTCCCAGCACTTACTACAGTAACATGCATATCATCTCCATCCGAAGGGGGCCTAAGATGATCGTCGCCATAATGTTCTGTATTTCTGGATGTAGCAAAAAGGGTATCAGTTTCGAACCATAATATGAAAGAGGGTGTAAAATAGATAGATTTGATTTGGAAAATGGACCTGGCGTCAGACAGGGCAACTGAAGAAGCATCTGCAACTGGTTGTGTTTCAGCCAAATTACTATTCAAGGTCCTAGCACCAGCACCAGCGCCAGAGCCAAAACTACCAAAGCTCAGGTGCTGGCAATCTGGTGTATGGACTTGTAAATGATCGGGAATTACTACAGCAGGACCATCTTCCTCAGATAGCGATTCCTCATCACTGTTCTGAAAATTTAGTTCTTGCAAGTTCGTAGCAACCGTCGTAACATCTTCAGCTAAAGAACAACAATCGCAAGTACAAATGGACATTAGCATTGTCCCAAATGATCAGATATTGAATGGTTCATAACATGGGGTAAAAACATAGAGCTTGACTGCAGAATATTTAGGTCAGACATTTCAGCTACAATCTATAATGCACATTAGAGACACACCATGCAAAACCGGTATTATCTAGATGTATTTGCACAATATTTCATCACTAGAACTTTTAATATCCTTTCTTGAGAATATAAGCAATTCTCAATAAGCCGTGCCATAAAGTAACTCAAGACAATGGCATTTAAGTCACAGGATACTTTTTTCAGTCAAGAATGCACAGATTAAGGGATCATAAAGCTAAAGAATGTAAGGAAAATAAGGGGAGGCCAAAAACCACTCAACAGACCAGTATGAAGTATACATCAAACTTGGCAAGATCATACAAGAGAAAATATCAATTACACAAACTGAGCTATGTCCTAAACCAATAGTAATAAAGTGCATGGAAAGACCCGCCAAGAACATGAGTTTAATCAATGTAATCACCTTCATTATGGTCATATGAATGCATGTGAGGCTGGAAAGCATTGATGTTCTCATAGACATTGTTCTCCAAATAAGACCTCTCTACATCATCATCGCCCTGAATGTTTCTGTTGGACACTGAAGCAAGTCCCATGTGGTTTGCATTGTTTTCCAAAGATCCATCTTCTAAAAGATGAATATTGTCAAGCTGGGATGTCAAATGCTGACTGGTTCCTTCCAAGGGCAAGTCAGATGCACCTCCATACAGTTTCGACTCCACCACTTGTGAATCCAAATTAGAGGATACTGCGGTCCGTGAATTCTCAAATGGAGGCCACTCGTCACTAGAAGGACATGCCTGCTGCTCATCCAAGGGCCAGTCATCATTGGGATCTGACATATATATTTTAGAAGATTGATCCAATTGTTGAAAGTCTTCATGTGTAATTGCTGAATAAGGCGGAAGGACACCTTGATGAATAGGTGCATTCGAGGTCCCAGAAACCTTGCCTTGTGGTCTACCCATCTTCACTATATCTGCCATTGATACTTGACCAGGGACTCCGGCCCAAGCTCGTTGCAATCCTGGTGAAGGCTGAACTGTTGAAGACACAAGCTCACTTTCACCTGCTGCAGACACCTTATTTTCCCAGGCCGAAGCATCACTGAGGGAGATGTCAAGTAAAATTTAGATTATCCAATGCCACGGGATTAACAGCAAATTTTACAATAAAAAAGACTATCAGGCCATTGTGTTTTCTAGGACAGTTAAACATGCAGAAAAGCTTGCAACAATGGCTGTTGAAAGTCCTGGGGAATGTAGCAATTCTACACGTTTCAGCCAGTCAATATTCAATACATGAGATTAGAAGTTAGAGTGCCTCATGACCATATTCAAATATTCCTAATAATAATATACTCATAAGCAATATATTAGATTGCATTGAGAAGTGAACCACTCAGAGAAGCATAAAAAGGGCATAAAACAATATCATGGCATGGCAACAAGAAAGAATAGCAAGACTTCAAAAGAAAATTGGAGGAGAATTTTTTTTTTTTTTAAACGCATCTACGCAGATCATGTAATTGATGAAATTTAACAATACACAGCGACGCAGATCAATTCCTAAATGCCAATTAGAAAAGCAGAAAGACAGTTTGAGAGTCCGAATTGTAAAAGGAATAACCTGTGTGTGATTTGCCGGTTCACAGTATTCCCTGACATAATATAAGCAGAAGATGAAGAACCCGCATAAACATGTGACCCATTCTCCTTCTTATATGGAGCTTTACCAGGCTCTGCCAGAAAGGTGAAATGCAAGGAACAAATTAATGAACTTCCCTTAAACTATAACATAAAAGCCAAAGTCTTCTCAGATTTATAAATTCAGATACCACTAGAGCTTGGTACATTTGCACGTCCACGACCAGCATATCGTTCAGAACCACTCCGACCACCTCGAGTTGATGTGGTAATAGTCCCACGAGGTCTCGGTTCCGTTGTGTCTTTATTCTGAATAAGTGAATTACATTGTAGAACAAATCATTCAAATAATCATAAATAAAACAACTGATAAAAGATATGCGAAAGAGCTCCACCAACTACAAATCAACTAAAGAAACTACGACAGAGGAGAGGACTTATGATAACTATTACCATGGCCAACGATAAATCCTTCGATTTGTTACAATTACAAAAGTAACATAAGGATTTGATCAATAATTGGCTCGACAAACAAGAAACCCACAACTTAATTTAATCAGGAAGCAAATACGCACAAGCCAGTAAAAGTAGACGCAACAAATAGACACAAAAAATGCCCTAATACTCAAGCTCCAGCACAACAGAAAACTGAAATCACGACCAGTATCAATTTTATTAAGATAGAATTCATGTATTTAGAATATTGACATGCTTCATCTTGATTTTATCATCCAGACCATCAAATCACAGACTGGCATTGGAAAATGCTCAGAGTATCATCAAAATGTTGGCAGACAGTATTATATTGGACACACGTAAACATATTAGCTTCCCCACAAAATACTATGAACAGCAAGGGCAATCACCTCCTTTTTCTTTTCTCGCTTGCTCTTCACCTCATGAAAAGGATCTACACATCAATAAGCTCCACATCAGAAAGAAACTTAAATGTCACCAAATACCAGACAGATAATTGCTATATTAATTAATTTAAAGTTTGCAATTGCGAATTATTATGTAATGGAGTACCAAAGCCAAACATTATACAAAAACAATTCAGCAATAAGTTAATTTAAATAAACAATGTGAAGTGGCCAAAGCTTAAAGCTAATAGCCAGCAAAAGATAGAAAACGATCAGCAAGAGAACTCCTAACAATTCCCAATATAGTATTTGCAAGGCACGTTCAGACATTTATTTTCGTATTACACACGTCTCTCTGTTAGTCTAAATAGAAAATGATAGGTGCAAGGATACAAATGACAATACATGGTCCAATGATCCAAATTATTTCTTCTACAATTCAATGCCGTGCTTTAAGGACGAAATATCAACCCTTCCGAACCTTCAGCATGTAAAGGGGGGCAGGCTGTTCTAATCCATTTATCGGTGCAATGGCAAAAAACTGGAACAAGACATATTGACTTGCATATCATAGCAAAAGAAACGTAGAAAGAGCTTCCAGTGCAACACATAGACAAAAGAACAAAACAACTAAAAACCACAATTTGATCTAAGATGAACCATTGGGGCACGGCCCTCACAGAATAATGTCTAAGAAATATAGATCCAAAAGCAGTAAGCATGGCAGTGCCCCCTCGAATTTCAAGGTCTTTCCATGCCAATGTTTGGTTCCAGAACTCACTAAAAATTAGAACAGTACCACAGACAGCTAGGATCATGCTTTCCCCTCCTCAGGCCGGCGATCCACTCACTCAACTGACTCCCACGCTGAGTCAGATCATTCAATGCTACACCAAACTCGGCATTTTTTATAAGAGCTATCTAGTACAACTGAAACTCCTAACTAGGCATAGCGGGAAATTGGCCTTGCAACAAAAGTCCAACGCTTTCTAAGAATGGGATGTCAAAACACTGAGAGCAAGCAGAGCAAAGGCAGCAAAAGCAGATATATGCCTCGCCAAAATGCTAAACACAGCAGCTCAAACTCAGTGACAAAACAGAGAAAGGCCAATCAACACCCAGACGTCCTCAAAAGAGAACTCCGCGCTTCTGGAAAAATTTCAAACTTCAATCACCTAAAAGCTAAATTTAAGCAACCAACGCCAGAAAGCACACAAAGAGGGCGAAAAAACCGTCTTTAATGCGACCTTAAGCCCATCACCAGTCTCCACCGACGCAAAACCCCAAAAAGACCGAAGAGTTCAAAGTTCCTCTTGCCCTACCGTCGTGCTTTTCCCTAGGAATAAAAAGGCAACAGAGCGACCACACACAAACAAACCCCAGCAAAAAAGATCACCTTGAAAGAGGAGGCGATTGACGGCTTCGTTAGGGTCCATGTCACACTCCTTGAGAGCCGCGTAGATCTCCAGCTCCGAGCAGTTCACAATCTCCCTCAAGCTCTGCACCACCTTCCTCGACCCCGTAGGGATTGTCGAAATTCCATTGTTGCCGCCGCCACCGCCGCCGCCTCCTTTGCTCCCCATTCTACACGTCCCTCCCCCCTCGCTCGCTCGCTCGAGGAATCGCTAGATCCAATCAATCTGGGTCGGTTTCCCCTTCTACGGCGTCCGAATAGGGGATGGGTTTTTCGGTCTGCAGATACTTCCGTGGCGAAGAGAAGATGAAGAAGAAGAAAGATATCTCTGTCTCTCTGTCTCTCTCTCTCTCTCTGGGTGTGACGCAGTGTTGGGTGTGCCTCTATCTCTCTCTCTTCGCGAACCAAAAGCAAAAACCCTTCTTCTCTACTCTCTCTCTCTCTCTCTCTCTCTCTCTTGCGGTGGCGTGCAAATCTGCTTTTATATGCGCCCGGCTATGATTTGCTTATTTTCTATCCTCCTAAGATTAGAGATACTTTGTCCAAAAATAAAAGATTAGAAATACCCTCTCTCTCTCTCTCCTCTTTCATGAAAAACTTGTATGTCAAATTAAGTGTGTATATAATTAAGGGTTGAATTCCTTAAAAAATTCAAAACTTTCAATCCAAATTCTACTTCAAACTTTTTTCAATTAAAAAAAAAGTCAACTTTTATTCTAGTCTCAAATCTGTCTCGTTAAACCCCGTCCGAAAATCACCATTTTATTTTTTTTTCAAAATTATCAATAACAAGGCCGCGCAGATATGAATTGTCAGAACATGTGTCTTTGTGAACAACCTTACATTCGTATGAAACAACCGGAAGAAATCAAGTCCGATTTTGGATGGGTAACATGGGCAAATTTCAAATTGAAGTAAAAGTTTGTGATTTTTTTAGATAAAAAGAAATTCGGGGTTAGAATTGTGATTGGACATGAAGTTAAGGTTTTTCATTGAGTTAGGCTAATGCGATAGTGAATTAGAGACACAATTAAAATAAAGATAATTAAATTTCTAGGCTTTACAAAAACATTTTAAATTTCTAAGGCTTATGTTGTAATTCAGGAATCTCCTACACTTTTCAAATTTATGTTTTAGTCTTTTTCTTATCATTTTTAGCAAGTTGATATGTCTTATTTTAAAAGGTTAATACCGTAAAAAATTTCACACTAGTACATTCGTGCCACGTTTACCTTAGATTAATTTTGTGTCAAATAGTTTTTCAAAATTTTCACATACTTTTGCCAATGTGAAAATTAGTTTCGAGTAAATGTGTTATGTGTATATCAATTTGAATTTTACGTGACCTAAAAATTATGGGTGCACCAATTTGAAATTTGAGGCAATATTAACCTTTTTTTTCAATTGACCAAGTTTCAAGTGTTTAGTTTTTTTAGTGATATTGTGTTTGCGCATTGCTTGTTACTCTTTTGCTGGTATACTAAAGTCTTGTTCATTTTCATTTTAATAGCACAAACCTATTTAAAAATCAGATACTCTTTTGGACTTAGAAGGGAATAGGACATCAATAGTGTCATAACTTTCGTACGATGCTCACTTTGATTCTATAACTTATTAAGCAATCATTTACGTATCAATTTTCAAAAAAACGTTCAATTAAGTTACATCAACGAGTTCTTTTGTCCGAAAATCCTACATGGCAATATTTGATATTAAATCATCTGACTTCACTAGTTAGGGAGATGATGGCAACGAAAATGTTTCAAAACCACAAAGTTTAAACCCTTTCTTGTCCGACAAAATGAAAACCCGTTTATTGCCCACAATGTGAGGATTTGGGACTAAATTCGGTTGCAATTTACACCCTCATCCATTTTTACAATTGCAAATTAGGAGTGAGCATGGTTTAAATGTAGAACCTTGTGGCGATCATCTCAAAATTCGAGGAGGAGGATTAACGGATTACTAAACCTCGAGGATGGGTTCAACTCGAGTCTTCTTAGACCCATATCGAATCGCCCTAGAGGGTAATTGATTTTGATTTTAATATAATCATATGACATGTGCAAAGGTGTACATGCTTGGAGTCCCCACCAGTCTTTGAGAAAGGTAAACTGGAACCATTCGATTACACACAACTAAAGATTTCTTGGTTATGCCATCTTTGTCACCAACGCCCTTTCGGTACGTTTGTCGAGTGTTTTTCTAACTTGTTCATGCAGGTTTTAATTTTTGGTGAGTCAAGTCTAATTTCTATGTTTCATGCAAATGGGAGGAATTATCCTAGCAATCACAATCAAATAATATAACTGCATAATTAAGGATCCAATGGATGGGGATAAATCGCATCAAATGACCATAGTAAAGCCCTAGAGGCTTAGATAATGTCCAATTAGGGTTTGAATTCAATTTGGTGATAATTTGCCCAAAAGCGCAAAATCATCATTTTAGGGGATTCTAAATCCAAAACTATGAAAAATGGGTCAAACTAGCCAAAAATGGCCATTCCTTTTTTTTTTTTTTTAGATTTTCAGGAATTTTTCTAATTTTTTAATTTTTTCAATTTTTCATTTTTTTATTTTTCATTTCGAAAACGTTATCCGGATCGGGTGACCCAACCCAAGCTATAGGAACTCGGGGTTGGCCTAAAATGACACAATTTTTTTCTGATTTTTTTTTAATTTTCTAAAAATTTCTAAATTGTTATTCTATTTTCTAGTTTCCAAATTTTATTTACGGAAAAACCCAAATCGCGACACATGGCACTATCCTAGCCATCGGACCATTTTTTTTATTTATTATATATATTTTTTATTTTTTGGATATTGCACCCACTAACATAGCATGCCACGTGTTAGACGGGTGTCACAAGGTTAGCGCAATGTCATCGTTGATTGGTCAATCTACGTTGAATCGGTTAGTGCCTCACTAGGGAAGATGATAGGCGCTTACGGATTCCGGCCAAAATCCTCGGAATCTCGCCGAAGACCTCGAATAGAGCCTAAACCATGCATAACTTCTTCTGATTTCTATCTAGGTTGCTTCCTCATCTTTTGACATGAAAAATATGTGAGATTTATGCTTCGAAACTAGCTAAAACACGTTGATCTAACCTCTCACAGTTGTGAACCTCAGGCAACCTCCATTGTTTATTCTCGAGGTTCGATCCTTAAACTAAGCATTTATAAAGCATATAGAGAGGTTTAGTGTTGGTGAGATTGGCGATATGGGCGAGATTGACAAGATAAACTTGTCAAATCATGATAAGATTGAAGATCAAGATCTAATATGTAATATTTGTATTTACCATAAAAATCGTAGGCTATGTTTAGCAACTATGATGCACTCTTCTTTATTTAAGGAGAATGTATCTCCCCCAAGAAAATAAGAAAATATGGAGATTTCTCCCATGGATGTAGGCTTCCAAGGAACTTTTTCTTGATCGACCGAACCACGTAAACCTCTGTTCATATTCTCTTTTCTCTATCTTTTCTATGTTCGTATTAACTTGCTACATGGTATCAGAGCAAATTAGATCAACATCAAGCTTCTATGCTTCTTGTCGATTCATTGGCCGTTGCGCCTTGTCCTATTAATCGGATAAGTTTTTCTGTTTTTCTTGTTTTTGCACAATGGCTAATCCCGATTTGGGTCGTTCTGGCTCGAATGAAATGAGCACTCGACTCACCTCTATCCTTTTCAATGGTTGCAATTACCTCCCCTGGTCTCGGGGGGTTACAATCGCTCTTGGAGGTAGATCAAAGTTGGGGCATGTTAATGGTTTGATCAACCGCCTCTTATCACTAATCCTAAATATGCCGAGTGGCAAGCTACTGATAATCTTCTTATGTCATGGATTTTTAACTCCATGGATCCCCGGATCTATGAGATTTTTGCATATTCTGATTCTACAAATGCCTTATGGGATTCTCTTCGTGATATGTATGGACATCAAGATAATGATTCTCGGATTTTTAAATTGCAACAGGAGATTGCTCATACTAAGCAAACCTCCGGCCAAACGTTTTGCGAACATCTTGGCAATTTGAAACGAAAATGGGATGAACTCCAACAGTATCGTCCTCCGGTTCCATCCGTCGATGTGTACACGTAGCGAGAAGAACAAGATCGCATATTTCGGTTGCTTGCTAGCATTGGACACGAATATGAAGATGTTAAGAGACAGATTCTTATGAGTGCTACTCTACCATCATTTTCTAATGTATGTGCCACTATTCAACGAGAAGAAACCCGTCGAAGGGTGATGAATATTGACCCCAAATCGGGAGGAGAACTGGTAGAGAGTTCGGTTAATGTAGCTAATGTTGTCAACCAAGCTAGGAATGGCATTTGTTTTAATGGCGCCAAAGGGAAAGGTCGTGGCCGTAATACAAAGTTTCATTGTTCCCATTGTAACAAAGATGGGCATACTCATGATCGTTGCTGGGAGCTATACCCTCACTTACGACCGAGTAAGGATAAGGCTATATATAAGACTATGGATCCTAAAGTTGCTAGTCATGTTGCTACTCTAGATCTTCAAACCTCTCTGGAACAAATATCCTTGCAACTAAAGCAATTGGTGTCCTCTAGCGGTGTTTCTCAACCGAGTGCTGACTCGGGAAATATGGCTCAAACTTCTTAATGTATTTGCCCTATCTGCATCCTCTATGAATAACTTTATAATTGATTCGGGAGCAACCGACTATATGTGTGGTAAGTTCTCGTTAAATAACTCATCTACGTGAGGTTCCCTCTGGTTCATACTCTCCTATTATAGTTGCCAATAGTGAAATGGTTCATATTCAAGGGGTTGGGAAACTAGATTTATTCTCAAACTCTTCTGATGTGTTATTTGTGCCATCATTATCCTCTAATTTGTTATCGGTTAGTAAAATTACTAGGGATCTAAATTGCAATGTTACTTTTTCCCATGATAAGGTTATCTTTCAAGACGGAACCATAGAGAGGAAGATTGGTGAAGGTCGGTTTGAAAAGGGCCTATATACTCTTGATTTTGCGAGTACGTCTTTGGTTGCTAGCCAAGATAAAGGGTTAACATCTCAACTATGGCATTGGCGTATGGGGCACCCATCAGATTGGGTGTTACGGTCTTATTAATCCTACTTTCTCTCTAGATTCAAGATCTTGTGAAACTTGTCGTTTTGCTAAATAGCATATATTGCCTTTTTCTCAAAGGACGAATAATGCATCCGAATTATTTGAGTTGATTCATTTTGATGTTTGGGGTAATGCACCGGTTGAATCTCGAGAAGGTTTTAAATACTTTGTTACGTTTATGGATGATAAATCTTGAACTACTTGGCTGTATTTGCTTACCTCTAAAAGTGAAGTATTGACAGTCTTCAAGGAATTTACTCGAATGATCTATATGCAATATGGTGCTTGGATTAAAAGATTGCGTACTAATAATGGGACTAAATATACCAATCATCCCTTTGAGTCCTTTCTCAAAAGTCTAGGTATTGTACACTAGACTTCATGTGTTAAAACTCCCCAATAAAATGGGGTCGCGGAGAGGAAAAATCGTCATCTCCTTGAGGTAACACGATCACTTCTATTTCATGGAAACTTATCTCGACAGTTTTGGGCTGATGCGGTTTTAACAAGTTGCTATTTGTCAATCGTCTTCCCAGTAAGGTGCTGCAATGCAAATCTCCTATGGAAGTGCTCCTTGGTCGTTCAATTAATCTTTCTCATCTTCGTGTATTCGGTAGTGTGTGCTATGTTCACACTTCATTAGGGAGTAAATTAGATCCTTGTGCAAACAAATGCATTTTTTTGGGATATTCCGGTGTTAAAAAGGGTTATAAATGCTTTGATCCCTCCACCAAAAAATTGTTTATTTCTCGGGATGTTACGTTTGATGAAACTCACATGTATTTTTCTTCTAGGGATCAAATTTAGGGGGAGAATAGTGGTGATTACACTAACAATTATGATTATAGTGTATTTGATATGGAATTTTCTCCCTTGCTGATTGTTTATGATGATATGGTGATTGATGAAACCCAAAGAGATGGGACAAACACTTCTAATCAAGACACAACCGCTTTAGTTCCGGACCCTATCCAGGAAATAGCTCCTGTTCATCGATCAATCCGAACATCTTAGCCCTCAACTCATCTTCACGACTTTGTCACGTATCAGTCATCTACGGCCTATCCGATTCGGGTTTACGTTTGCTATGATTTTATCTCACCCGAGTTTTGTGCTTTCCTATCCGCTATAGATACAAACATTGAGCCCGCAAACTTTCTTGAAGCACAACAATCGTTTGTGTGGAAGAAGGCCATGAATGAGGAACTACAAGCCCTTGACAAAAATCGGACTTGGGATATTATTCCATCACCTCTTGGAAAACGTCCCGTTGGCCGTCGATGGATTTACAAAATCAAGTACAAAAGTGATAGTTCAATTGAGGGGCACAAAACTAGATTGGTCGCCAAGGGATACACCCAAACATACGGAGTGGATTACAAAGAAACGTTTGCTCCTGTGGTAAAGATGAGTACCGTCAGAGTTCTCATGTCGGTTCCTATCAATTATGGCTGGTCATTATTTCAAATGGACGTTAAGAATGCGTTCCTTCATGGAGAACTTGAAGAAGAAGTGCACATGGACCTCCCTTCGGGTCACCCCTTAGAAGATCAAGGAGTTGTTTACAAACTCAAGAAGGCAATCTATGGCCTCAAGCGATCACCTCGAGCATGGTATGGAAAGTTGAGTGCAGCCCTAGTGATGTTTGGCTTTAAAATGGGTAAGTCCGACCATTCTCTATTTGTTAAGAAAAATTCTAAAGGAATTGTGGTAGTGTTAATTTATGTTGATGATATTGTCATTACCGGTGATAATCTGCAAGAGATTGAATCTCTAAAAAAATATTTGCGTGAGAAGTTCGACATCAAGGATTTGGGTCGGTTGCGTTACTTCCTTGGAATTGAGGTTGCTAGTTCCAGAGAAAATATGCATTGGATCTGTTAAAAGAAACAGGAAAATTGGGGGCCAAACCTCGAGAGTCTCCTATGGATTTTGGGAATAAAGTGATAAAAAATACTACTCCTCTCCAAGATTTTGGCCAATTCCAAAGATTAGTTGGTCGACTAACTTATTTGACTATCACTCGACCGGACATTTCATATGCCATTAGCTTTGTGAGCCAATTTATGCATGCCCCTACGAAAGGTCACCTAGAGCTCGTTGACCATATATTGAGATATTTGAAGTCTTGTCTAGGACGTGGCATTCTTATGAAGAAACACAATCACACGGAGGTTGTTGGATATGCTGATGTTGATTGGGTTGATAGTCCCACTGATGGGAAGTCTACCACCGGTTTTTGTACTTTTGTTGGGGGGTAATCTTGTTACGTGGAAAAGTAAAAAACAAAGTGTGGTTGCTCATTTGAGCGCTGAAGCATAATACTGAGCTATGGCTTCGGTGACATGTGAATTGGTCCGGCTTTGCTTGCTATTAAGTGACTTAGGTCTTGAAGGATCTCGTGGTCCTATGAAGCTATTTTGTGAAAATCAAGCAGCAACTCACATTGCGTCAAATCCGGTCTTTCATGAAGAACAAAACACATAGAAGTCGACGTCATTTTGTTCGAGAGAAAGTTCAAGACAAAACTATCGAAACACTTTATGTTCGAAGCATAGAACAACTTGCTGATGTGTTTACTAAGCCTCTTTCTAACGGAGTATTTCAACAATTGTTAGCTAAGTTGACCTCGGAAGACCTCTTCGCCCCAACTTGGAGGGGGAGTGTTGGCAAGATTGGCGATATCGGCGAGATTGACAAGATAAACTTGGCAAATCATGATAAGATTGAGGATCAAGATCCAATATGTAATATCTATATTTACCATAAAAATCATAGGCTATGTTTAGCAACTATGATGTACTCTTCTTTATTTAAGGAGCATGTATCTCCCTCCAAGAAAATAAGAAAATATGGAGATTTCTCCCGTGGATGTAGGCTTCCAAGGAACTTTTTCTTGGTCGACCGAATCACGTAAACCTCTGTTCATATTCTCTTTTCTCTATCTTTTCTATGTTCATATTAACTTGCTACATTTAGGAAGCTTACTCGACATCCAGTTAGCTTCGATTGGGATCGGACGGAGATCGCGAGCTCACGATTGAACCACAAGCTCTAGGAGGTTGTTAATGGTGTTTCACACAAAACCGATGCGAAAGGAAGGTAGGATCGTGCTTAGGGACGACTCTAGGTGCGATTCAACCAATTAAAACAAAGAAACAAGGTCGGAATGAGGATCTACCATTAAAGCACAGCTTGAATGGTCGGTAATTGCAAGTACCTTTTTCGACAACATCGATAGATGCCGCAGGGTTCTGGAGCTTCCTTGGACTCGTACGTAGCTCGGACGAAGCTCAGTTGAGCTTGATTCGTCCGCAAATGGCTTGGCGAAGCTTCGGTCTCCCTCGCGATCGTCCGAGAGAATTGCGACCAAACAAGCTCAAAGTCGGCTCTCTCTCTCTCTCTCTCTCTCTCTCTCTCTCTCTCTCTAGTTTCTCTCACAAGGTTGTTTGAGAGGATTTTCGTAACCAAATGAGCTCTCCTTCTCTCGTAATTGGCTCGGGAGTATTTAATAGATTTGAAAAAATCTTCTCGTGCGCAAATTGGCGCCGTCAACTCGCCTCGCACGTGAACAACGAGTGCCAAATGATTGACGTCGGAAGGAATTGGGCAAGCTAACGATCTCCTTTTGTTGCTCGGGCGTGCTTGAATTGGATCTCAATTGGGTCCTTCTTCTTCATCTTGTCCCTGCATTATTGACACTTGGATTTTGATTAGTAGTTTTTTAGTTTATTTTTCAAAAATTCATAAAAATTGAAAAAATTGAAAAATCAACTTTGGTGACCTTGGCCAAGCCTAGAGAACCATTTTTAAACAAAAAATAATTTTTCATATTTTTCCCATTTTTTAAATATTTTCTGAAAATAGGAAAATTGAAAAATTCAGAAAAATAGCATTCGAGGCTAGAAAAATATGAAAAAATAGTATATATTTTTATTTTAATATTCTTTTCACTTTGACCACGCGAAATTTCAAAAAGTTAATTTAAGTATATGTGTTCCTTCATTACACAGAAACTAGAATTAGGCAAAAAAAAAAAAAAAAAACAAATACCATTTGAGTCATTTTATTTGCAATTTTTGCATTTTTGGAGTGTTGACATTCAACTTGATTACCTTGCATTGCAACTGAGTCCTTGAATTTGAAGAAATTGCACAATTGCACGAATTGGACTTAATTGCATAAATATTTTTAATTTAGTTCCTAAATCCTATTCAAAGTCAAATTAATCAAAATCTAGGGATTGTCATGGCAAAATAGGACCATTACCCTATGTTTTTCAACCTCTTGAATCGATTGGTGGGGGTGATTTGGTTTGATTTGACCATTTAGGGTTTCAATTGCTCAATTTCAATTTCCGAGTTAAGACATAAAATTTGGGTTTTTGATCTATTCGTCACGAAATTTTGGGGAAAATCACATTTTTAGATGATATTCATATCCCTAAATCCAATTTTGAGGTTTAATTTGAAAATTTCCCCAAGGTTTTTGACTAATTTTGAGATTAAAATCAATCGGGTCTGTCGGGTCGGAACGGGTCCGACCTAGTGACCCTGTGGAAACCTAGCTCCTTCGACCAATTTTCCGCATGAAATAATACCGATTTTGCAGGCCGAGATCGTTCAAGGAAATTCGACACCAATTCGTTGATAATCGGACGAATTATGGTGGAGGAATTGAAGAAGACATTTGATCGCATCAATCGAGCCATGTTCAATAGCCTAGACTCGCGGGAGTTACGGCGACGAAATTGATTTGTGCTGCGGTCGAGCCTATTCAAATGTAGAGCAAATTCATGCCAAATTAGCATGAAATTGAGCTTCTTGGAGAACCAAATGGAATGATCATTTCGTTTCCGCCGACGATCGACCTCCGGTGACCATTTTGCACGTGGTATCACATGCGGAACAGCTCGAGCAACCCCTTCCCGCACGCCAATTTTTTCAAAAATCCAACTATAAAATCCTCCATGTTTTTTATCGCAAAGGAGGCCATTCTGTTCGAGAACACTCTAGAGAGGGAAAGAGAGGAGAGACAAAGGTGATTGAATGACCGCCATTTGAGCTTAATTGTGCCGAACCCGTCGAGAGCTCACCGGGTCTTCTCCGACAAAATTGAGTTACGCCGATAATCATTCGAGCTCCCTAGAGACCTAAGGAAGCTTGTTGACCCATCCAATTGGCTTGAGAACTCGAAAAATGGTAAGGTTACTTCTCAAGTTCTCTCTCGGCCTCGCATGGTATCTCATGATCCAGTCGACCATTTAGCGAGTTATTGACCTTGATTTGTTCCTTACACTTCATCGATTACAATTGTACTTGTTTTGTGCATTTTTATTAAGTGAAACTACGTGTCGACCTCTAACCTTCTTCGGTCGGTTGAGAGCCGTTGAGCTTGATCTAGGCCAAATCAAGCCATCGCGAGCATCGGGTAAGTTCCTTCAACCTCCTGTGATGTTTCCCGATGATTTGTTGTAGCTATATTGTGTAGAAAACGGCTAGGGCGGACTCTTGCCGAAGATCGGCTTTGGTCGGAGTTGCGGGTGTGTAATCTGTCATTTTGCTTGCTTGTGCTTGACTTATGTGGTAAGGGATGTCGAGATGAGTCAATTGGTGTTGGTTTCAACTTATTTGGCACTCTGTAGGCCTCGGAATCGCCTTCCGACGAGGCACCGGCGTCGATCATCTTCTCCAATCAAAGTTGACTAGGTTAACGCAAATGTGGCGTTGACGTGGCGCCACGTAGCGGGACACGTGGCAGCCAAGTCGGTGAGGCCGTTATAACCGTTCGGTTTTAATAAATAAAAATTAAATGATCGAACGGTTGAGAGTGTGACATGTGGTCTAATAGAGGCCATAGGATCAATAAATAGATTTTCAATAATTCTAGAAAATACATAAAAATCATAAAAATCAAAAATAGAAAATAGCTATACGGCGCCGTTTTCATGCTCAAGCGGGTCCAAGTCTGGGTTTAGACTGGGCGCCCGATCCGAGTTGACCGGGTTGACCCGTTCCAATTTAATAAAAAAATATAAAAAATAGAAAAATAATAAAAAATTAGAAAATTTGTAAAAAATTCTAAAAAAATTAGAAAAAATAAGGAAAAATCTAAAAAAATTCATAAAAATTACAAAAAATGGGAAATGGCCACATTCAATTGGCTTGACCCTAATTTTTTATTTGTGGGTTCCCGACGCATCCAAAATGACCATTTTAACCTTCTGAGTATTTGGCCCCCGAACACGTTCCGAATCAACCCTGGACTTTAATTGAAAACTCTCTAAGCCTATAGGGCTTCACTAGGCATGGCATGATTAATTTGATTGATTGGTTTGATGCGATTTATCCACACATATCTGATTCCTTGATTTGCGACTTTAATACTTGATTGTGTCTGATAAGATAGAAAATTCCCATATGCATGACACCCATAGGTCGTTAGGGCCTATCTAATCTCCTCAAGCATCTATATGAATTCTTAGGTTAGAAAAATACTCAACTCAGTATCGAAAGGGCATCTATGGCATTCTCGGCGTAATAAAATCCCCGAACCCATTTCTTTGATTTTCGCAGAATCGTTTGGTAACTCTTGACTATTCGATAGGGTTTTCAATCATACCATCTAAGAAATGATTGGTGGCAACTCCGATGGCACATACACTATGCACAAGCCACACGACCACACTAAGGTCGACCCCGATTTTAATCTTTCCCGCCATTGCAATTTGGGTAATAGGCCTTGGGAGGGGCTCGCGTCTGAAATCCATTCATTATGAGTTGGATGATGATGACCCATTAACCCTCAAGACCATTCCACACAACGGTCGCTTGATCGGAGAGGGTCGTAATAGCAGTGAAAGAAAAAAAAAAAGACCGGTCTTTGGTGTTCAACCGTGTCGCCGGGTTAATTGGGTCGGACCTGTCATACCCGATTGACTCCAATGTCCAATGTTTGCCCAATTAGACACTAGATTGACCTATTTTCTCAAATTTAAGTTCAAAATTGGACTTTAGAACATACATATGATCTAGAAATGGTTTTTCGGTTTAGTTGGTTCGATTGTTCATGAAAATCTCAAATGCTTGTGTCAAATTAAGCAAAAAATTGGTGAATTGAACGTTTAAATGATCTAATTTTGCAAATTTGACTTGACCAATGGGTTTAGAAAAGCCAATTATGCTCAAGTAATGACTTGGTTTTGCATGAAATTGACCAATTGATCACAAGTCCCAAATTAGGTTTAAATTGTCCCCAAAATTTGATCAAATTTTAAATTTGCTTAAACTTTGAAATTGGTTAAACTAAAATGAAATTAAAGGTTTTCTGGACCAAATGTCACAATTGACTCAAGGAAAGAAAATAACTAAAAAGGCCTCAATTTGTATTTTTTTTTGTTTGGTTTAGGTATGATAAATCACAAATTGGGAATATCAAGGACTCAAACCTAAATTTTCGAAAACTAATTTGGCCAAAATGTAATTGGGATAAAAACAAAATTACCGACTATTTTTCTATATTTTTTTGGCGACAATTGGTGTTTTTTCTAATATTTGGATACTTTTTAATGAAAGAGAAATTCAAAAAATCCTACAAATTTGGAAAATTATTTTCTGTTCAAAATTGGTTCATAATGCTTGGCCAATTGTTCCAAAGTTGATTTTTAATTTTTATGAATTTTTATTATATTTTATAAAATAAAATGATCGAAAATCACGTGTCAACAAATCTTGAACCCGAAACTAGCCGGTGAAGAGCAAGTCTAGTTTCAAGTTTCAAGTTTCAAGGTATGTATGGTAGATTTTGAGTGTCAAAAATTGAGGAATCCGATCCTATGGGTAAGTGGAACCTAGAAACTATTTTTGTGTTTTTCTTAGTATATATGTCTTTGCATGATCCTGCGGTATTTTATGGCATCTGATGATGGATGTGTAAGCTAGAACAACTACTTTGAGCTTCCATTTCTGGTGATATTTATGACTAAGAATTTTCCTTGTTAATGTTTCATATTTATGGTCATTAAAGGTGATGATTTACTATAATTATTCAATTAAGATTATATGTAGAACCTAGGTAGACCCTATAATCGACCTTACAACCTGTGATAGGGTAGGTTCCAAGTTTCGGGGTATGTAGGATAGGTTCCAAGTTAACAAAAATGAGAAACCTATTATGATGGGTAAGTTTCTGGTGGAACTTGTATGGATCTTGAAAACACTCACCCCTATTGCAAACTAAAATCAATGATTCATTTTAGACATCCCGCCTACCAACTACTTCGGCCACCACCGCCATGATCTAAACATCTCTCTTTATAGGTCTTCGGCGCCCACCATTACTCCCTCCACAACTAGTCTTAACGTTAAACCTTTCGACAAGGCTCATGTTTGAAATCATCAACACCTTGGTTGCTACTCGGATGAGACAGGCCGTCTCCGTGCTTAACAATCCATTCAAATAGAGATTGGAATTTGGGGCTACGGTTTTTTGGGAAGAAAATAAAAACCTAACTACTCAACTTGAGGGAAGATTTTGAGTTTGGGGTTTGATTTATGAAGCAAATTTAACCTTATTTCTCAATTTTGAGCAACTTTATGTTATCAAACAACATTGTTTGGTCTTATATCTTGAGTGTTGAAACTCTTTGATGAGACACATCTAGTTATTTGTTTTAAAAGAATGCCAAGTGATTTTTTGAGGACATAAGTGAGTCACTTTTTTTTGGTCGTCTAAGTATGTCACCTGAATAATCTATTGTTAGAAGTTGCTCTTACATGTTCGCTTGAAAAATTATGACACTAAAGCAGCAAGAAAACTATGACAAGTATCCTTTTCTCGCCTTAGAAAAGTATGGAGAAATTTATTTACCATCCTACCAAATATAAAATATTTGTTGACATGTGATATTTGTATGTGTTAAACGGATTAGGTCTTACCGTGTTGAATAAAAGTCAAATTATGAGCCCTAAGAATTGAAATAGTTAACCGGCCCGGGTAGGTAGAATGAAAGAGAAGAAAGGAAAAAATAACAGAAAAGAGTTGGTATAAATTTTTTTACACAAGATAAGTGCAATACTTCATAAAGTTTACTATTAAAGTGCAGTTGAATCTTAAAATTATAACAAAAATGCAATCAAGTCTAAATTGGAAAAATTACCCAAAAGCTCTAAACCTATTGTCACTGTGTTAATTTAGTCATAAACCTCTTTTTTCTTTTTTATCAATTGAGTCCTCAAAATTTTTAAATTTTACCAATTGAGTCCACCTAGCCATTTTTGGTGAGAAGCTGGTGATATGGACGTCTACATAGCATTGCTAGTGGTGACGTGGATATTATTTTACACTCAATCTAATTCAAGTGACGAAAAATGTAAACCAATGTCTATTTTCTAATATTTTCTTAAGGCAAGCGGCTGATAGGGCACCCATGTCTCCCTCTACTTTGTCACTTGAATTAGACTGAGTTTTTGAACCAAAAAAAAAATAGACTAAGTTAATGAGAATGATCAATTGTGTTAATTGGACAAATGTTAAGACTTGAATGCAATTCTTGTGAAATTTAAGAGTCAATTGTTCTTTCATCATTTTAGGTCATTTGGTGCACTTATCTTTTTTAACAATTCCGAATCAATCTGAATGCAAAGGGTTTGAAGGGATTGGTCCAAGTAGCAAAGACAAAATTCTTCTTTCTTCCTCAAATTCCACTTCTTATTGCATTAAAGGATACTAAAGTAACAATACATTTCTTTTCATTCTTTTCTTCTTTTTTTCTTTATAAAAATATTGGGTCAATCATTCCTCCCCCACTTTTGGACTCATTTATCTTTGCTGAAGGGTCCATTCATGAAAGCTTAGGGCGTGAATGATAACCATATTGTTTATGGAATCAATTTCTTGATAACCATACTATTTTTGGAATCAATTTCTGGCCGGAAATAATTTTTTTTATTTCTAATTTATGGATGAGTTTTCAAGCAAATAAACACGTTTGATAATAATACAAACTTTCTGTTCCCAAAACAGAAATTTGTTTGATAACTGTATAAAATTTCTAAGGTTATCCGTGATCGGTGAACAACAATTAGAAAAAGGCAAATTGGCGATGTCAACCGGGGGCCGGCGAACGGTTGGACATGGAATGATCATCGGTGGACCGGTGACCGGTGAATCGGTTTGTCGGCAGACAGTGGACCGGCAATCGGCGTATGGCGAATCAGCAATCGGAACGTAAGATAGAGGTAGTGAGCAAGGAGAAGAATTATTATTTCTCATTTTTGTTCCAAAAACAAAGAAGCTAAAAAGTTTAACTTCTCATTTCTATTCCAAACCTATTTTTGGAATAAATTTTTGTTCCATAACTAGAAAAATGAAATTACATTACTAAGGGCACGCATGGCAATACTTCTATTTCAGAAGTTAATTTCTGATCAGATAAATTCGTTGGGTAGCGGTTGAAAATTTCTACTTTTGAAATATTATTAACATAAAATATTTTATGAAAAATTATTGTTGACGACGGAAAAATTTCTATTTCATTTTTAAAATTTTTAAATTTCTTTGAAAATTAATTTTTAATAATATTATTAATTTTTTTAAAAATTAAAAATTATTATTTATTTTTTACTTCGGCGATAGATTGCTGCGTTGAGCGATATAGTGTTCGATGGTGGGCGGTGGTGGTTGGCGGTTAGTGGCGGGGGTGGTGGTTGTGAGCGGCAATCGACATTGGGCGGTGGTTGCGGGCGGGTGGCGGTCGGCGTTGGGTAGAGGTTGATGGGTGGCGGCAATTGTAAGCGACAATGGGTTGCGGTTGGCAGAGGTTTGTAGTGGGAGGCGATTGGCGTTGGTCGGCAGTAGTTGTGAGTGGGGGCAGGTGGAGGTCGGCAATAGGTGGCGACCCATGGTGGTCGGTGGCGGTGGCGGTTGGCTGTTGGCGGTGAGGACGGTGTGTGGCGGTCGTCGAGGGTGGCGATGGGTGGTGGCGGAGGTCGTGGAGGCTGGTGGGGTCAAAAAGAGGGTGAGAGTGTAATGAAAAGAGGGTGATGCGAGAAGTAGTTCTTGAGTTTTTTTTTTGTCCAAGAAGTGCTTCTTAAGTTGAGAACCAATTATTTTTAACTTCTCAAATTGGGGAAAAAATAACTTCAGAAGTAAAAATTCACTATAGAATGGGAAATTTCTTTCAAAAGTAAAAATTGTTTCCAAACGGATTTTTACTTTAGAAGTTATATTATCAAACGGATTTCTGCTCTAAAAATGCTTGTGGAGTAGAAATCTACTTTCAGAAGTCTTACCATGCACAATCTAAACCGATGTGTGTTTCAAACTTATTCCAAAAATAGGTTTGGAATAGAAATAAAGAGACAGAATGGTTGTCATTTGCATCCTTGAGAGTCACTCCTCTTCTCCTTAGGATTGTATCTTGCCTCTATGCTTAATGAGATTAGTCAAATCCATGGTATCGTCTTCCTTTGTTAAGGACCATTAGCCATGGGATTTGTTAATCGCTATGTGAAATTTTACGGAACTACTATCAACTATTCTAAAAGTTTAAGCTATTAAATAAAAGTTAATACCATAGAAAATCCCAAACCGGTACGCCCGTGAAAAATTTATCCCGGACTACTTTGTAACCACAAAAAAAAATCCCAAACTGGTTCAATTGTGACAATTTCACTCCAAACTAACACATCCGTAATAAATTTGCTTTTCGTTAGTTTTTGTTAAATTTAACTGTTAAAGTACTAAGTTGTATGACACTTGACAATTGACGAGTGTACCAACTTGAGATTTTTACCTTACGTTTATCACATGTGTATTAATTTGAAATTTTTCGTGGTATTAGCCCAATTTAACGGAGGGTAAATTTGTCACAGGTATACCAATTTAGGATTTTTCATCATAAAAAAAATTAGTTTAGGGTAAATCTATTATAGATGTACCGGTTTAGGGTTTTTAGCAGTCAAAAAATAGTTTGAGATAAATTTGTTACAATTGTACCGGTTTGGAGTTTTTCATGGTCAAAAAAATAATTTTGGGTAAATTTGTCGTGGGTGTACCAGTTTAGGATTTTTTCATGGTATTAACCCATTAAATAAAGGCATAATTCCACAATTCTCTTTTCCATTTTATTCTTGTCTTCACATCCGTCAAAGTTTTGTCCATCTTATTTTGCATGTAAATCCACCCCTGTTCATCAAATTTCACTTGTCATTTGTTACTTTGGCTTGCATGTGAGGGGGCTTGAAATACCTCACATCACTTGGCTATGTGCTTTATAAGCTCTTTATATACGTATGATCCTCCGCCTATGAGCTTACACTTTTGGGTGGACTTTCCCACATGTTATTAGAGTATGAGGTTTTATAGTTTAATCTTCATGCTTTAGGTTCGAGCCAAAGTTCAACTTTTCAAGATCGAGTTACGCTTGCCCCTTTCACATGTGCATCCACCCCTAAAGTTAAATTCCATGTGTCACATCTAATCCGATTTGCACTTGAGAGGAGGTGAAAATATCCCACATTGCATGACAATGGGTATATGCTCTTTATATATATATATATATATATATATATATATATATATATATATATATATTATGTGGCCTCCCTCCGCATATGAATTTAAGGGTGCATTTGTTTAGGGGAAAGTGTTTTACGGAAATTGGTTTTTCGGACTTTTACTCGTTTGGTTTGCTAAAAATGACGAGTCAATGGAAAACACTTTCCGATCAACTTTAATTTTGATGTATAAATTTAGAAAAATGAATTCCTCAATCCGAAGAGGTGAAAACACTTCGATTGCGTTTGGTGGGCTGGATATAACTCCGAATAGGATAATTTGTGTTTGGGAGAACACTAGATTCGGATATGTCCGGATTTAATCCGAATATAATTTGAATAAAAAAATTTCTCCCTAGGGAGTGGAATAAACCCGGATAGGATATCTAATATGCAAAAATCAAGAAAAAAACCATAAAAAGGAGAAAAATCCCTTGTTTCCTCCTAATTTATAAAAATACGATTTTTTTTGCCTAGATAAAGTCATGAAGTTGAGATCATTTTCTAAAAGAGATCCAAATGCTGAAAAATATTTTCAGCCACATTTCATCAAATAAAGGAAAAATACAAAAGCGGAAGACAATAACTAGAAGTGTACTATTCTCATCAATGCAACATGCATGCCAAACTTGAAAATTTTCATTCCAAGCAAACTCTTAGGGCTTTACAACACCTAAAGTTTCATTCCTCCATAAAAACAATGCCCGAAAACCACGCAATGGGACGCAGAAAATTAAACTTGACAAGGATCCTAATTGGTACCCTAATTCCGAAAACTTCTCGGACTAGATGAATAATAAGCTTGAATACTTATACGGCGTTGCAATTCACAGTTGATTCAACTCGTTGGGGTGGTCAAATCGTGCGCGCATAATCTCTCTTCTCTCATTTCCTTTGTTTTCTTTTCTTCTCCACGGATGAGCTTCCTTGTAGACGTGGCCATGGGCCGTGAACCGGCGGTTTCGGTTCGTAGCCATCATGGAACCCGAATTGGCCCTTCAAGGGCGAGTTCAAGGCCCGGTTTCGGTTCCGAATTTAAAATTTAATTTAAAATAATAAATTATGAAATAAAAATAATAATAAATTATCAATTATAAATTATAGTTAAATTGTACATTGTAATCAAATTTGGAGGAAAAAAATGGAGAGGGAATGGATTTGAACTTAATAAATTATCATTAAGTGTCTACATATCTTCTTGGGGATAGAAGAATCAAAATCCATATAGTTCTTTTACTTTTGATAACCCCAACTTATCTCATCGTCAATCGTCACTACCCATGGCGGTGGTATCTCCACTATCATCATTGAAGAATTCGTCATTTCGATCCAGCTCTTGTTGTCGAAATTTAGCCTTTATCCAATCATGAACACAAGCTTGAGCTTCCACAGCATACGGATTTAATCTTGAATGGCGGTTGTCTAAAATTATCCTCCAGCGCTAAATGCTTATTCAATTGCAACTGTTGAAGAAGGGGTTGCTAACATCTGTCTTGCGACGAGAGCAAGGATTGGGAATTGGGTGGAATGAGTTTTCCATCACTCTAGAATTTTGAAATCTGTGCTGTGTTCGGAATCACGGAATTCAAAAAGCAATGGTCAAATAATTTTAGAATTCAAAAATATTACTTGTTGCTCCCTTTTATCTTTTTTGTCTATTAATTAGCAGATTGTACCCTCTACTAAGTCTTCCACTCTCCTCCCTTTGTGAGCTACTAGGTTGAGAAGATCCACTTTCACTATCACATAAATCATATCTACTATAAAATTCATTAAATAATACTACTGTAGAGTTTTTTTTTATCTCTACTTATATAGTTTTAATATCTACTGTTTCATTTAAATATAAACAATCATAGTAATAATCATTCGGATAATCATACAAACCATCTAATTTAGTACGTAGATTGAAAACAATAGCAACCAAATAAATAAGAGGAATGCAGGCATAATAATGTAGCCATTTTGCTTTCATTGCTATAATAGTCGGAGCTAATTGAAAATCTTGCTCATATTCACAAAAAATACCAACAATGTTAACACATTCTATTAAAAACAAATAGTAGTAAGATAATAAACACTAGATAATGTATAAGTTGCATCATTAAAAACTTTCAAAAAATCTAAATTTTTTTGCAAACAACCCAATCTTAAGGGAGTAAAGTAATTTTATAAACATGTTTTGAAATAAACGTACATAATAAATCTTTATAAGCAAAAGATTGATGAAGCAACTTGTAAGTAGAATTCCAACGAGTCGAAACATCTTTTGGAAATCTTTTTGGTTTTTGTCCATGTGATTTATAAAATCTGTCCCATTCTTTCATAACTTGGGGACGACTCCATAAAAATTTAATTGCTCTCTTTATTGGGGTAAGAAAAGTTTCAAGAGTTCGTAAATCATCTTGTACAAATAAATTTAAAACATGGCAATCACATCTAATGTGAAAAAATTATCCGCCAAAAAAGGGTTTACAAATATTTTCTCAATCGGGAATAGAAGCGGTATTTGATGCGACATTATCAAACCAACTGAAAAACTTTATTAATCAAATTATATTCTTCTAAAACTTGCCTAATCATTCTATAAATATTATTGGCGGTATGCCTTTCATCAAACACTCGAAATGCAAGTACTCTTTTTTGAATGTTCCAATCGTTACCTATCCAATGACATATGATATCCATATAAGAATGAATTTGTCAATGATCATGCCAAATATCGTTACTTATATGCACATGTCCATTGAAATATGCAAAAATATTTTGCAAAGCTTTTGTTTGTTTTTTAGACACCCTAAAAAGTTTACGTTTAAGAGTAGTTCTCGAAACAAGTTTTGCTTGCGGAGTACATGCGGTATTGATCAAAAAATTCAAACCAAAATTTTCACCAGTAGTAAAAGGTAAATGTTCAATGGCAACATATTGAGCTAATATTTCTTTATAAAGTTCATCACTATAACGAAATAAAGGAGAAGTGTTAGGATTGGCGTACCCGGAAATTTGTTATTGCTCGATGTCGATCCCCATTTGCGATGCATGTTTTTGAGTCGGATGTCGACGGTATATTCCATATTCGTCTCCTTTATTAAAATTGTATGATTTTGTACAATTTTTACAATTTATCTTGTATTTGTTTCTATTTACATGTATCTTGTCGAAGTGCTACCATAAGTTGGATGTACTCTCTCAGTATCGCTATTTCGGCTCCTTTGCTGTCGACGTTTCTTCGATGCCGGTAGGAGGATGAAGACTTTCTTGCATTGGGATGTGCTCGACGTTGGGAACATAATTGATATTATCATCATCGTCTACCCAATATGTAAACTTACGAGGATCATGATATTAGGGATAATTGGATTCCCCCCTCCCCATCCGTATCGGGCTCTTTCCCCTATCACCGGCTCCGCTTCCACTTGTCATTTTTTTCAAAAAATTGAGTGGAGAGCCAATTTAGAAAATTGACATAATTGAACCGAGATTGAGCGAATTTGAGAGAATTTGAGAGAATTTGTGACAATTTGTGAGAAAAAATGAAAGGGGAGGATATGATATTTATAGAGAATTTACAAAAGAAAAAAAACTTTGGGGAGGGGGGGGAGGGGAGTGCAACGGCCATAAGAAGAGGGGGGAGGGGAGGGCCGGGTTTGGAACCGCCGGTCCCGATCAACGGGCTGGTTCTAGTTATTCCACGGGCCGGTTCCGGGCCTAAACCGGCCCGTGGCCATGCCTACTTCCTTGTTTTGTCCACTGAATGCTTCTTTTCCTTTTTGCACTCACGCACATTTGTTGGAGGAGAAAGAAAGATGGTTGGACTTGGGCTTGGGTTTAAGAGATATAGGTTGGGCTGAGCCTATTATTACTGATTCACTTGGCCAAGAAGAAGGCAACCGCTCTACGTCGTGGAGGGTGATAAGTCAGGCAAGGCAACAACGACTCTGAATAAAGCAGCAATGTCGTGGGAAGAACTGCGCAATGGGTGAGTCATGACCGTGGAGGGACGCTAGGCGGCGGAGCCTTTCTTCCCGCTCTCTCTCTCTCTCTCTCTCTCTCCAATGTTTCTGATATGTGTTCTAAGATTCAAGTGCCAACCTCTAATTTGTAAGGCATTCACGTGTTTATATAGGAAAAACCTAGGTAAATTAGCCGAGCTTGGTTTAGTTCTATGGAAATAATGGGTTTCAATAACGCAAGGCTTTTTCACTCGGACTTTTAATGGGCTGAAAGAAACTCAATTTACACCAATTTTGACCCCATCTCTTTGTGATTTCGGCCAAGCTCGGTGCATAGTATGGCCGAATTTTTGTTCACTTGCAGACCTAATTAATAACATACTTTAACCCTTTAAGGGCTTATTCTAATTAATTCCAAAGCCTTTAACTCTAATGGGCTAAATTGAGCTTAGAATCCTCCATCTTTTGTGTAATCTTCAACCATTTATTCCCCTTATAACCCTGCCCAAATTTTTGCCTCTATGAGGACTCGGTCTCCTCAGTAATTCAATTGAGCTCATAGCCTTCCACCGCCATCCTGAAGTCAGAATGAATTTACTGAACATATCTATATGTAGAATCCTCCTAATTCCATATGCAAACTAAAATAATATTTTATTTTAGGGATAGGGATTGACCCCTAAGTTTCCATGTAGTTAATGACCAAATGAGAATATCAAAATTTATATGTCAACACAAACATCATTCAAAAATGACAAATACCAAAATGGAACATGATGCAAACACCAGCATAGACACAAACACTAGTAACAATGAAACATTTGCTCTCATTCAATAGTTCAAATGACTAGATAGAATCAACATTGAAAGACAAATTACGGAAGTGATACTTGCTAGGATGAAAGAGGTTTAGAGATAGTCGCCGTAGCCATCTTCCCACCAATGCCGTCTTGGTTGTCATCGCTAAATCTGTTGTCGAGGCTCTTGCGACTTACATAAAATGAGAAGGGATTTGATGCCATGACACCTATCTATGATTTAGGGATAAATATCTTTAATTTGTCACCGCGACATAGTGATATTAGAATGCATAACTTGCACGGATTGATGATGGACGAAGAAGAGATCTCAAACCTTTGATTTGGGACTCGCATGGACTTTCCACCCCAACATCGCAGAATTTGGTTTTAGGGATTTGGAGCAAAAGAAACGATTTGAGGCAACTGTGGAACAACTAAATGAATAAGAAATGGTTTGGGGCTATAATGGAACAATGCCATTTTGGATATCTGGAGTTTTCACTTAAATGATCCACTGCATAAAGAGAAACATGATTCAAATAAGCCACATCAACAATTTTTCTTAGTCAAATTGGATGGCGCAAATGGAGAAACTCGATTGCACCATCTTAATAAGTATTAGGACTTGATTGTATCTTTTGCAAGTTTTTAGAATTTAATTATACTTTTATTATAAATTTTAGAACTTTCAGTACACTTATTCCTAACTCTTTTTGTAGCGTCCCAAGGCGCTACTTACTAGCGTGCTCTTCTTTAATGTGATATATACATTAGGCATATGCAGAAGACAATATCGAAAACAAACACATTAGGCCCATATAAGTGCAATCAAGGAGTAGACACACGCATATAGGATATAGCCTTACAAAGTTCACTACTCGTCTTGGTCATATAAAAGTGCATACCACACATATAGATGCCCAATTTATATATAAATTACATGAGTTTCACTAGTTACATACATAACGAGTGCAAAAGGTCACCGGGAGGTTGGGAATGCTATATCATAGCTGCTCTCTGTACTACCATAACTACCAGCATCACCCATATCACGATACCACGGCTTATCGAAAAGATACCTATCGTGTCACCAATCAAAAACTTGCTTGTACACCCCACCTTCGACATTTAACTCGCCTACTCTGCACTACTATCGTCACTGCCATCATCGCCCTGCAAGAAAGGGAGAGGTCCTGCTAGACTACCATCGTGGGCTCGAACATACACGGCTACAAAATGGTAAGGCACAAGACCCGATGCTAAACCTACATCTAGGACCTCTTATAAAATACATAACATCTTCCTAAATAGTACATTCGGGAGATTTGGATCCATGTACTCCTCCCGAGTTTTAGAAAAGTCTACCGGCGCTCCATAACGCACCATAATCTAAATTCCAAATCACAATCTCTTATAATCTAGGCCCAATTGTGACTATTCCGCTCGTAAACTTATTCTGATGGAAAAATCCAGGTATTCACAAATCTTCCCTTCTTAGGAAATTTCATACTCGGAGTTTTAATCTTTATTCCCTTCTCACTAAACCTCGAAGCTGCTTAAGACGATAACTCATCAAATACAGGCAGCCTCATTACACTTCTTCTGCGCTATTCGGACTACTTATTTACGTATAGACCTCCATTAATAATTCAAATTCGTTTCCACAATTCGCCAATCGTCATGGCATCACAAAAAATTCACAATGTCCACTATGCGAGTTAAAGTCTAATCTGCGTATCTTAGATCGGGCTAATCACCTGCCATTTATAAATGCCACCTCAATATGCAATGCATGTGGTTTTGATGGTTAATGAATTAGAAAGTCCACATCTATCTAATGGCACCACTGGTTTGCTAATCAACCCGTGTGGGTAACTTTCGGTGCGCTTCCTAGATCTCTAGGATCACCATGTCCTCAGGCATTCCGGTACGTTTTCCAAACTTTTGCAGATCGCTATGTCCGCAGGCATACATACATCTTTTGCGCACAGCCGAGATCATCTTTAAATACATAAAGCGGAGGCATTCAAACGATTTCACCAATTTCCACAAGGCATCCTAGGCATTTCTCATCCATGACATCTTATCTGCTCATTGTTCGTCATCCGAAATGCGGTGCAATGATATGTCCATGCCATAACAAAATAATTCTGTTCAAACTCAAGGAAACATTTCGGACATCGAAAATGGTTTAGCTTAAAAACATGAAGTACCTCAATTGTTGAAATCCATTTCAGTTAAGAAAATTGGAAAACCTCAAAAACATTTTCTGATTTTTGAGAATTGCTCAAACTTAGCGTAACACCTATACCCACATTTTTCAATGTATAACTTGGTTCATTCTTGCCCCCATCACCATCTTAGAAGCCTGCCAAAAGTCAAACCTTATTTAAGCCTTTTTGCTTCGGCGATCACTCCCCGCCCTCATCGGACCGGGTCATTACGGGTCCATCAACCTTCACCTGGTTCGTCCACAAGCCACACATCTACAAAGAGAGTCTCGCTTGACTCGTTCCATATCGAGTCTCACAATTGTTAGGTGTCTTGTTTAGCTCGTCCCACACTAAGCTTCACAGTTTATCAAGTTTGATATAAATAATGATAATAACCTGTATAATGCATGCTCGTCCTCAAAACTCAACCATTTTAATGTAATAAGCATGTGCAATGCATGTATAACCTCGAAACTCGCACCAAGTCCAAATCGGCTTCCAAAACATAAGTTCTTGATCTAAATTCCATATCATAGAACCATTTGTCGACCACCAAATCCAACTTGTAAGGGTCAATCATTACTAGTCCACACTAATCTTTCTCGATCATCCCCTAAACTAGATCCAAGATCATTCAAATTTATTAATAGAGATTAACATCTAATCCTTGATACATAACTACGAGTTCATGACTATAGTTCATGATGACCACTCACTTCATCGCAAACATCACTTAGTCATTCAGGGCCTATCGATGAAGATCGGTATCTAAACCTCAACATGACAACACCGATTCATTCCTATAATCCTCAATTGCCAATCACTTCATAGTAAGTCCAAAATCCAATGTCTATCGTACTAAATTAACCATCGATCCCAACAATCCAAACCTAAAGGCGAACCACCACTATCTTTCACACATTGGTCACCATACTATATCATTAATAATCCCAATAATCATCACTCTTAAGTAGTGACCAATGTATCTCTTAACTAATAAGTAGCATAAGCTACCGCCAATTCGAAACAATCATGATCACATGTACTTGTAAGTTTTATCGCGTACATGCCTATCAAACACTTTCACTATTAGTGCACCTTATCACCGCAATGTGACCTAAGCTTAGATACCAAGATGAGCTGTGGCGCCCTAGAGCGTAACTTACTAGTGTGCTCTTCTTTAATATGATATTATATATATATATATATATATATCAAGGCGCATGCGAAAGATTATATTGAAAACAAACACATCAAGTCATCATATAAGTGCAATCGGGGGATAGATACGTGCCTCCAAGATATGGCCTTACAAAGTTTACGGGAAAAGTACACTAGAAGTGTCATAACTTGTGTACGGCGTTCACTTAAATGCCATAACTTTCAAAACGTTCACTTAAGTGCCATAACTTTTAAAAATCGTTCACTTGAGTGCTACGTCGGAGCAAAATCGTTCACTTGAGTGCTACAGTAACTTTTCCAGCATGCTACGTCGGCTTTCCGGCGTCTATAGTAACTTTTCCGGCGTGCTACAGCATTTTTTCCAGTGCCTATAGTAACTTTTCCATTTGCCACATCAGCTTTTCCGGCTGTCACGTTAACATGGCACTTAAGTGAGCGATTTTTAAAAGTTATGGCACTTAAGTGAACGTTTTGAAAATTATGGCACTCAAGTGAACTTCGTACAAAAGTTACGGCACTTCTAGTGTACTTTTCCCCAAAGTTTACTATTCGTACATGTCATATATAATTGTACACCACATGTATAGACACCTGATTTATATATAAATAACATGAGTTTCACTAGTTACATACATAACGAGTTCAAAAGGTTAGTGGAACGTTGGGAATGCTACATTATAACTACCACTGTACTACTATAACTACTAGCATCACCCATATCATGCTACCACGGCTCGTCGAAAAGACACATGCCATGTCACCAACCAAAAACTTGCTTGTACACCCCACCTTCGACATCTAACTCGCCTACTCTACACCACTATTGTCATCGCCATCATTGCCCCGCAAGAAAGGGATAGGTCATGCCGGATTACCATCGTGGACTCGAACATACATAGCTACAAAACGTGAGGCACGGGACCTAATGCTAAACCTACATCTACCCGTAAAACACGTAATAGCTTCCTAAACAGTACATTCGGGATATCTGGTTCCATGTACTCCTTCAAGGTACTAGAAAAGTCTACTAGCGCTCCGTAATGCACCATTATTTAAATTCCAAATCACAATCTTTGATAATCTAAGCACAATAGTGACTTTCCTCTTGTAAACTTATTCTAGTGGAAAAATCCAGATCATCACACTTTTGGTCATATTGTTTTGCGTTATTGAGTTCCTCTTACTTGCTTAGAGAAGAACACTCGGAGTGTCAAATTTGTGTATACCACGCTCACTTTAGTGTCAAAAGTTTCGTCCGGATCATTTCAATACCAAATTTTTTGAAAAACGACCATTTAAGTGCCAACTCTGATTTGCTTGGCCAAAAATTTGACATAACATTTCTTTTTGTTAATGTCTAGAGTTGATGTGGCTCGCTAGAGGTCTAATTAGCAATAAAAAAGCTCAAATCTTAAAAATATTTAAAAAATAAAAATATTCAATCTTAATTAGTTTAAAAAATAAAAAAGGTGGAAATTAAAAAAGAAAGACGTGTGCAATAGAGGTCTTAAAACTTATCACAAAAGTAAAATTGAATCCTAAAACTTACCAAAAGTGTAATCGAGTTTTAAAACTTATTAATCGAGTACTTTTTAACTCCATCATTTGAACTAACTGAAAATGCTGATGTTTATTTTTAATATTTTGTCTTTCCTATGTAGTAATGATGTGGCTAAGATGATATTGTTTTGGTTCAAATTCTATTTTTAATAGAGCTTTTATTTAATTTATATTTAAAAAAGCAAAAGTAACTATTTTTTAAAAATACAAGTTATATTTAAAATAAATTTAAAAATAAGATTGAAAATACAGCAAAAAAGATTAAAAAATTAAAAAGGAGGGGGGGGAGGGGACAAGCCGGCGAAGGTATAGCATGGCCACCGGTAGTCACCAAGGGCCGTGCAAGCTCTTACCACCTTGCTCTCCCCCCAACCCATTTTTAATTAATTTTTTTATTTTTTTGTTAAATTTTTAATCTTAATTTTCAATTTATTTTCAAAAAAATTTGTATTTTTTAAAAAATAATTTTTAGATTATTTTTAAATCTAATTTTAATGTTTAAAAGATCACGTGGAAGCCCACATGGACTTAATTTATTTTTTTAAAATGCCACTTCATATTAAACATTTAATTATAACTACCATGTATTATTTTTGGTCGGAATTTCGCCGGAGGCACTTAAGTGATCGTTTTTTCTCCGATTTGTCACATAAGTGATTCGGTGAAATTTTTGCCACTAAAGTGAGCATCATACACAACTTTCGCACTTCTAGTGTTCTTCTCCCCTTACTTACTTAAGCATTATAAATACGCTTGTGACCTAACTATCTAATGATGTTGTGAGTTGAATTAATTTGTATGGTGCTATGGTTGATTTCTTCAAGACATTAGTGTCGGTTAAATAGATAAACTAACCGTCATCTTCCTAGTTATTAATGTATCTTGGCTTCACCTCTTGATTTTTTTTCCATAGATGCTTATTACACAATTCATAAGAAAAGTCAATTCACTAGAAATCATTATAGTTCCTAATTGATATTGACTTAGAGATGTGGTATAACTTGCTTCGATGCTTCGCATGACGAACCTCGGGCCAAACACGGAAGATAAGAACTTGTGCACATTCCCACGCAACCTTTACTACTGTTTTGATCAAGAGAGGAAGAGGTGAAAATGGAAGAGGGATGGTAATGACAGAATCAAAAAGTCCCATACAAGGCATGCACAATATCATGCTCGCGTACCCTAGCGCTCGCTACATCCCATTACGATTGTCATACTCCAGGATCCGGACGATGACAAAACTCAAATTAGATGCACACGCGGAAGTAAATAAATAACCCCGACAAACAAAAGGTACACCGAGGTACCCCACACATAATTAACATATGCATCAAAGTCTTACAAGAAGGTCGGGTCAAAATACAACAGACATCCACTTAGTCCCACCAAAGGTTTTTAGCAAAAGACAACCAAGATGCCACAACCTACTACCACTACACCGAACTGTTGGTCTCATCTTCATCCTCGTCTTGATCCTCTTTAGGGTCGTAATCGGAAGAACTATCGGATCGCACCTCGGTGGCATCCTCCTCCTCCTCTTCAGAATCAGAAATCTCAATTACCTCTATGTCTTCTTCAGGAGTAGGAGTTCTCTCGGGGATGTTCCTTGAACCGACTATACTAATCTCTAGCTCAACCTCATCTTGGATCGGATGACACCAAGTGGGCACGACTCCTCTAGGAACCTCGGTTGGCTTCATTGGACCAGTAGTAAAGTTTCCAATTCGGTGATACCACGCCTCAAAACGATGGGGTATCAAATGGTCCTTCCCTTCTTCAACCTTGACGGCAATACATTTCCTAATAGACACAAAACCTCTACCATCGGGAAACTCGTCAAAAGTAGAGGTCATCTCCTTGGGGTCACCCAAGCGAACAGATGGCATCTTCGGGGTTTGGGGTCTAAAAGAAGGATCCCACGACGGGGTGAGAATAAATCTCAGCAAATCAACCATAACCCTAGACTAAGCCACTAGTACCTCCGGACTACTTCTCAAATCAAAGACGTCCGAAGATGTCAATAAAATCAGTATAGGCATGATGCAAGTGCAAACATAGACATTGACAATTTAAACAATCACAATAACCATGCATTCAGTAGTTCAGAACCAAACTCTACGTACTAGTACAATAATCTCATTTTTGATATTAAGGCCCGCGTAATAACGCATCAGGTTATCTTGATGTACTTGGCAATACCCGCGTAATAACGCATCGGGTTTATATATAATTGCCGGGACCCGCGTAATAACGCATTAGGTCAAATTTTGCATTTAATGCCTCGGGATAATATCAAAACCCCACGTCATAACGCCTCGGGGTACAAATAGTCTCATAACCCGAGTCATAACGCATCGGGTTAACACAACTCATGTATTCGCAAGTCAGCTGATCAAACTTATTCTCAATCAAAAATATTTCTCATTGGCCAAGGGTCCACAATTTCACCTCACATTTCAAATTACTTCATGATCACGTACATCTCGACTTAATGAGCATTTAATCCATAGCACACGAGAATACTCAAGGCCACATTACACTAGGCTCGGCACAAATTGCACCTACATGCAATCAAGTCAACAAGCATAATTCTCGTCAATTCAATCATAATTCATTCTCATGCCACACAAAAGATTAAATATCATATAGTCATTCAATTCATTTGATCATGCATAATTCAACTCATAAATCACCCAATTAGATCACAAATAGGTCCCTTAGTACCCTAATGTCTTAATAAAAGGTTAAGGGTAACTTACCTATTCAATTGACCTAGCTACGACCTTCTAGTCAAGCGTCCAAGTCCAAAATCAATTCTGTCCAAAACAGGGCAGAGTGCGATTTAGGTTCAATCGTGCCGTTTAGCCACAAAACTACCTCTAATCGTCAATTCACTGCACATACTCCTCAATAACACATTCATATACGTCGTAGCATGTCTAAACGACAAATTCAAGACAAGAAGACACCAATTCCAGCCTTGAACAGAACCGGATAGCACCTTCCCAGAACAGAGCAGAAACCGGTTCTGCTTATACCATTTCCAACAGTCCATAATTTCATCCTAAGCTCCAAATTAATGCGAAACCAACTTGCTAAAACTTTATTCTATATGTCTCATGAGTTCACCGAAAATTTGAAGTCAAAATAAGACTTTGAAGACCTCCAATTTGTCCAATTCTTTCAGACATGCAAATAGGCAGTTTCTGCTCCTCAAAAACCATCTCCATTCAGCCATGATTACTCATCAATCCTCAACTAAATTTGCAATCCTGACTCAGCCAAGTCAATTACTATATGTCTAGAATATCCTACAAAAAGTTTGAAGCAAGATGAGCTCTTAAAACCGTTGTAAGAGAGCTCTCTCTCAAACCGGATCAGATTCAATCCCGACTGGACCTTTGTCCATTCAATCGGACCTACAGGAAAATATAGTGGGCCAAATTTTTCTCATAATATGTCCCTAGAAAGATAAGACGATAAGCTTTCAAATGTAGGTGGTCTCACCTTAATCTGACGTCAAACGAAGGAGATATGGCCAGAACAGTGAAGGGTGTTGGGGCTAGACGGGCTGAGCGACTTTCTGTGGGTGAACAAAATGAAGAGGAAAATGGGGTTAACGTGAAGAACAAGGGTGAAGATGATCTTCAGCTGAGCAAAAAGGATGAGAGAGAGTTAAATGCCAATTATATGCTTAGTCCAAAGGTGAATAATTGAGCACATGGGTTAATGAAGTGTAAATATCAAATTTGTCTCTTATCCAAGAATTTCTTCTAGAAGGTTTGACCCTCACTAACTCTCTCTCTCTCTCTCTCTCTCTCTCTCTCTCTCCAGTAAATTTTCAGCAGATAAGGTGTGCAAAAGACCGGAATACCCTTTAGATCACTTAAGGTAAGGTTAATGCTTGAGGGGTAAAATGGTCATTTTACACTTGTCGTCCAAAAATTCATATTTTTCCAAACCAAATTACTATCGATGAGGCGACGTCCAATTCAAAACCAAAATTGGAATTCTTCATTTCCATTTTCCCAATTTCGAGAATCCATCTCCTGATTCATTTTCCTTCGAACGTAACTTCAATTCATCTCAAATTGACGGGCGACTTTTGCAATGACATTACGCATATCGACTCAGTGATTTTCATCACTCTTAGGCTTACTCAAGTCATGGTCATTTTGGTTATCATGTAATTGCGAAGATTTATTACTAGTTCATTAGATCTCGATCGTCAAAATCCGATTTAGGAAAATTTCGCAAATTATACATTGGTTAAGCGGTATTACCCGCGCTCCAATCGTATAACACTAGCAAAGGATTCCATAGTCGCTCATAGATCGACCTTTACCGGCTCTAAATATTCCCTGGACAATCCTTATGGTCAAAATGCCAATTCTCATTCGAGTTTCCTAGGTCTATGTACATTGTCGTGCTTTAGCCTTTCCCTTTTTGGTCAGTATACTCGGGATTGATTAGATCCCAGCGAAATAAAACCGAAGTACATCGGTAGATAATCTTCATTCAATAGTCTTGAAATGGTATGAAATTCAGAATGTCACAACTCTTCCCCCATTACAAAAATTTCATCCGCGAAATTTATTACAACACCCAACTAATCAAACAAATGGGGGTATTGACGTCTCATCGCTTCTTCACTTTCCCACGTAGCGCCTTCGGTTCCGTGATGTTCCCACACGACCTTGACTAGCGGAATAGTCTTATTCCCCAACACTTGTTATTTCCGATCCTCGATTCTGACCGGTCTTTCCATATACGATATTCTGTCGTCCACTTCAACAGTTTCAAAATCCGGAACATGAGTCGAATCTGGCTGGTATTTCCTCAGCATCAACACATGGAATACATTGTGGACTTGCGATAAACTTGGTGGCAAGGCAAGTCTGTAGGCCAACGTTCCATTCCTTTCTAAAATTTCAAAAGGTCCTACATATCTTGGGCTCGGCTTTCCCTTCTTTTTGAATTGTGACAAACCTCGCATTGGCGACACCTTAAGAAAAACATGATCTCCAACTTGAAATTCCAGAGGCTTGCGTCGCTTATCGGCATAACTTTTCGATCAACTGCGTGCCGTTCTTAATCTCTCTCGGATGATTTTTACCGCTTCCACGCATCGTTCTACCAACTCTGGACCTATTATGCTTCTTTCTCCAACCTCATCCCAGCATACCGGAGTTCTACAGGCTCTTCCATATAAGACCTCAAACGGTGCCATTTTAATACTCTGCTGGTAATCGTTATTATATGCGAATCCACTAGATGCAATTGATCTTCCCAACTCCTTTTAAAATCTATTACACATGCTCGTAACATATCCTCAAGCGTATGAATTGTCCTTTCCGATTGTCCATCTATTTGTGGATGATACGCTGTACTAAATTGTAATCTAGTTCCCATAGCGTTTTGCGGACTTTTCCATAAATTCGCTATAAACTTGGGATCTTTGTCCGAAGTGATCGTTACAGGCACCCCCGTGAAGTCGCACTATTTGCCGCATATACAACTTAGCGTACCTGTCCATCGCGAAATCCTTTCGTATGAGTATAAAATGCGCAGACTTAGTCGGTCTATCCACGACTACCGAGATCGAGTCATGTCCCCTCTGACTTCTCGGTAAACCCATAACAAAATCTGTAGTAACATGCCCCCATTTCCATTCCGGGATTTCCAAAGGTTGCAACAGTCCACCAGGCTTACAATGTTGTGCTTTCACCTATTGGTAAGTCAAACATTTTGCTACATACTTAGCCACGTCTATTTTCATTCCGTTCCACCAATAATGTTGACGTAGATTCTGATACATTTTCGTGCTACCCGGATGGATACCGTACGTGTTCCTATGAGCTTCAGATAAAATTCTTTCTTTAAGTTCCTCGTCAACAGGTACACATAAGCATCCGCGAAATTTCAAGATCCCATGTGCTGACACTTGAAACTCTGGTTTTCTCTTCGCGACTTCCATTTTAAGAATCTTTTGAATATCCGGGTCCATAGACTGCAAGGCCTTTATCCTGTCTTGGATCTCGGGTTCCACTCTCAAAGTTGCCATTAAACTTGACAATTGGTAAATTTTCAATTTAAACTTGGAATTTCTTAATTCCTCAAGCGGAGACCATCATTTAACCAATAAATGCGCGATGCTTGACTTTTGACTCAGGGCATCCGCAACTCTATTTGCCTTTCGAGGATGGTACAGAATATCACGGTTATATTCTTTGAGCAACTCCATCCATCGACGCTGTCTCATATTCAACTCTTTTCGAGAGAACAGATACTTCAAGCTCTGATGGTCTGTATAAATCTGGAATCTTTCGCCGCACAGGTAATGTCTCCAAATCTTTAAAGCAAACACGATTGCAGCCAATTCCAAATCATGCGTCGGACAATTCATTTCATGAGGTCTCAATTGTCTTGAAGCATAAGCGACAACTCTTCCATGTTGCATTAATACGCATCCTAAACCCTTTAGCGAAGTATCGCTATAAATTTCATATCCTCCAGGCCCGGAAGGAATGGCCAACACTAGTGCGGTTGTCAATCTTCGCTTAAGCTCTTGGAAACTCCATTCGCACTCATCCGTCCATTCAAACCGCATATCCTTCTTGGTCAACCTCGTTAAGGGAATAGCTATAGACGAGAACTTTCCACAAATCATCTATAATAACCCGCCAATCCCGTAAAACTGCGAACTTGATGAACCGTCGTAGGCCTCGACTAATTCATGACCGCTTTGATTTTTGAGGGGTCTACCGAAATTCCTTCTCCCGATAACACGTAACCAAGAAATGCCACTTTGTTCAGCCAAAACTCGCATTTGCTAAACTTAGCGTAAAGCGAGTATTCTCTCAAAGTCTACAAGACAACTCTCAAGTGTCGTTCATGCTCTTCGTTACTCTTCGAATAAATCAAAATATCGTCAATAAAGACAATCACAAACTGGTCCAAATACTCCTTAAATAGTCGATCCATTAAATCCATAAATGCAGGTGAGGCGTTAGTCAATCCGAACGGTATGACGGTAAATTCATAATGCCCATATCTCGTCCTAAACGCCGTTTTGGAATATCCTCTTTCTTTATCCTCAATTGATGATAACCCATCCTCGTGTCTATCTTAGAAAACATTGAGGCTCCTTGCAACCGATTGAACAAATCATCGATCCTTGGTAATGGGTATTTATTCTTGATCGTTACTTGATTCGGTTGCCTATAATCAATACACAATCGCAATGACCCATCCTTTTTCTTCACGAATAACACCGGCGCTCCCCAAGGCGACGTGCTCGGTTGAATGAATCTCTTGTCTAACAATTCTTGCATCCGAACCTTAAGTTCCTTTAACTCAAATAGGGACATTCTATAAGGTGCCTTCGAAATTGGTTCCGTTCCGTGGGCTAACTCAATTATAAACTCAATTTCCCTCTCTGATGGAAAACCCGACAATTCTTGAGGAAATATATCGAGAAATTCACGTACCACTGGTATACTCCCCAAGTTAGGTTCCACGAACGTCGTAGCCACTACCGCAGCCAAATACGCTTGGCACCCCTCATCTAACAACTTTATTACCTCAAGTGACGAAATTAAAGGAATCGAGATTCCTCCTCGACTTCCTACGAACTCAAATCTAGGGCGATCATCCGGACAGAAACGGATTACCCCGCTACCACAATCAACTACCGCTTTTTGTCTACTCAGCCAATCCATTCCAATAATCACGTCAAAATCAAACGTAGGCAGCACAACCAAATCTATCATATCCTCATTACCCCCAACGACTATGCTACAATTCGCACAACCTAGTGAAACAATCACTTTATCCTTTAACGGGGTAGTAACATGCAACATCACATCCAACGGTTCCAATTTGATATTAGCCAAATCAAGAACCGAGCAGACACAAACGAATATGATGCTCAAGGATAAAATAAAGCATAGGCAAGATGACCGCATAATTTAACCATACTTGTGACCACGCCAGGCGCGTTCTCCGCTTCACCTCATGCCACCGCATAAACCCTTCCTTGAGCGGGTGGTTTGTTCAAATTATCCTGCGGAGCAGCAGCCTGCGGTCCCGCTTGTGGTCGCCGACCTTGAGGTTTAGGTCCCGGAGCTTGGCTCGGACAATTCCTTATCTGATGGCCGAACCGGCCACACTTGAAACATGCACATGTTCTGCTCGGGCAAGGCCCGTTCCCATGTCTTCTACCGCACAAACGGCAAATCCGGTTCGATTGATGCGGTGGTTTCCCAAGGTTCTTCTTAACGGGAGGGGCAAAGCGTCTATTCCTTAACATCGGCATCTTGCCGAACCGACGATTATCTCTCAATGGAGCAAACCGTGATCTAAATGCGATAGCTCTTTCTTTCACGTCCCTCTCTATCATCCGGCTACGTTCATATATCTCCTTATAAGTTCTCAGATTCAAAGCCACCATCTAACTATGAAGTTTCGACCTCAATCCATCTCGAAACCTTCGCGCCTTCTCCCGTGGATCCTCAACCGATCTCGGTGCATACCTCGACAATCCGGCAAACTCAGCCTCATATTGATCCATTGTTAGTTGATTCTGGCGTAACTACAAGAATTCTACTAACTTCCTCTCTCGCGCCGTCTCTGAGAAATACTTATCATTGAAGGCGGTCTTAAAAGCGGTCCAAGTCTGAGCAACGCCTTCCGGAAATACTCCGGCCTTGGTGGCATTTCACCGGTCATTAGCGGTACCTTCCAGCCGATAAACCGCTAGGAGTACTTTCTCCTCATCTGTGCACCCCAAGACTCCAAAAGCCTTATCCAACTTTTCTATCCATCTCGGTGCCAACTCCGGGTCTCCAGATCTGTCAAATTGAGTGGGTTTTAACTTTATAAATTGCTCCACTAGCTGACCCATCTGTCAATTGGCATTTCCACCTCCTTGAACATTAACGGTTCCCATCATTTATATTATTCCCCTCGTTCCCAAGCATTTCCATCATTCACATTGGCTTGATTGGCACGACCCAAAACAGCTCGGACAGCTTGAGCAATATCGGCATTTCTATCTTGATTTTGCCGATCCATCAAATAGCCAATCCTTTCCATGGCCCTAATAATCCCATCTACTCTAGGGTCTTCTATTACTTGCGACTTCAAGCTGGATGCTCCCGATCCTCTCGGTCTACCACGAGGGCGATTCATCTTGCTCAACTTATACTACCTTAATCACTATAATTCCACCATGGAATTAGAAACCCAAGTCACTACTCAAGTCCCATGATTCTACGTTACATAGCAAGATAACAATTACTCAAATAGACAACCAATCACTCAATAGCAACCAAGAGCACATTGATTAGGAGTTCATGTCATACCTTAAGTCCAAACGCATCTGTAACTTAGTATAATCACAACCGGTCATTGATTCACAAAACAAGCCACGGAACAATGACACTCGGTGCTAAGTACGGAGCTTGGTAACCTCTTACACACCCACAATGATGCCACTTCAATATGCCAATCACATGTGCCAACTCAAATGACATGCATTTCTCGCCTAACTCTAGCGAATCTCCTAAGGTCTCGCTACCCACCAATCTAGAATTCATTCCTCCTTATTACTCCAATCCTCAATCACCTCGGATCGAGCTAACCTTGCTACGATACCAAACAAACGGGGATGTCACGCCCGCGTACCCTAGCACTCGCCACATCCCATTACGATCGTCATACTCCAGGATCCGGACGATAACAAAACTCAAATTAGATGCATACGCAGAAGTAAATAAATAGCCCCGACAAACAAAAGGTACACCAAGGTACCCCACATATAATTAACATATGCATCAAAGTCGTACAAGAAGGTCATGTCAAAATACAACAGACGTCCACTTGGTCCCACCAAAGGTTTTTAGCAAAAGACAACCAAGATGCCACAACCTACCACCACTACACTGAACTATTGGTCTCATCTTCATCCTCGTCTTGATCCGCTTTGGGGTCGTAATCGGAAGAACTATTGGATCACACCTCGGTAGCATCCTCCTCCTCCTCTAGGAACCTCGGTTGGCTTCAATGGACCGGTGGTAAAGTTTCCAATTCGGCGATACCACGCCTCAAAACAATGGGGTATCAAATGGTCCTTCCCTTCTTCAACCCGGACGGCAGTACATTTCCGAATATACACAAAACCTTTGCCTTATGGAAACTCGTCAAAAGTAGATGTCATTTCCTTGGGGTCACCCAGGCGAACAGGTGGCATCTTTAAGGTCCGGGGTCTAAAAGAAGGATCCCACGGAGGGGTGAGAATAACTTTTAGCAAATCAACCCTAACCCTAGACTAAGCCACTAGTACCTCCAGACTACTTCTCAAATCAAAGACGTCCGAAGATGTCAATAAAATCAGTATAGGCATGATGCAAGCGCAAACATAGACATTGACAATTTAAACAATCACAATAACCAGGCATTCGGTAGTTCGGAACCAAGCTCTACGTACTAGTACAGTAATCTCATTCTTGATATTAAGGCCCGCGTAATAACGCATCAGGTTATCTTGATGTACTTGGCAATACCCGCGTAATAACGCATTAGGTCAAATTCCGCATTTAATGCCTCAGGATAATATCAAAACCCCACGTCATAACGCCTCAGGGTACAAATAGTCTCATAACCCGAGTCATAACGCATCAGGTTAACACAACTCATGTATTCGCAAGTCAGCTGATCAAACTTATTCTTAGTCAAAAATATTTTTCATTGGCCAAGGGTCCACAATTTCACCTCACATTTCAAACAACTTCATGATCGTGTACAACTCGACTTAACGAGCATTTAATCCATAGCACACGAGAATACTCAAGGCCACATTACACTAGGCCCGGCACAAATTGCACCTACATGCAATCAAGTCAACAAGCATAATTCTCGTCAGTTCAATCATAATTCATTCTCGTGCCATACAAAAGATTAAATATCATATAATCATTCAATTCATTCGATCATGCATAATTTAACTCATAAATCACCCAATTGGATCACAAATAGGTCCCTTAGTACCCTAATGTCTTAATAAAAGGTTAAGGGTAACTTACCTATTCAATTGACCTAGCCACGACCTTCCAGTTAAGCGTCCAAGTCCAAAATCAATTCTGTCCAAAACAGGGTAGAGTGCGATTTAGGTTCAATCGCGCCGTTTAGCCACAAAACTACCTCTAATCGTCAATCCACTGCACATACTCCTCAATAACACATTCATAAACATCGTAGCATGTCTAAACGAAAAATTCAAGCCAAGGAGACACCAATTCCAGCCTTGAACAGAATCGGATAGCACCTTCCCAGAACAGAGCAAAAACTGGTTTTGCTTATACCATTTCCAACAGTTCATAATTTCATCCTAATCTCCAAATTAATGCGAAACCAACTTGCTAAAACTTTATTCTATATGTCTCATGAGTTCACCGAAAATTTGAAGTCAAAATAAGACTTTGAAGACCTCCAATTCGTCCAATTCTTTCAGACATGCAAACAGGCAGTTTCTGCTCCTCAAAAACCATCTCCATTTAGCCATGATTACTCATCAATCCTCAACTAAATTTGCAATCCTAACTCAGCCAAGTCAAGTACTATATGTCTAGAATATCCCACAAAAATTTTGAAGCAAAATGAGCTCTTAAAACCATTGTAAGAGAGCTCTCTCTCAAACCGGGTCAGATTCAATCCCGACTGGACCTTTGTCCATTCAATCGGACCTACAGAAAAATATACTGGGCCAAATTTTGCTCATAATATGTCCCTAGAAAGATAAGATGATAAGTTTTCAAATGTAGGTGGTCTCACCTTAATCCGACGTCAAACGAAGGAGATATGGCCGGAACAGTGAAGGGCGTTGGGGCTGGACGGGCTGAGCGACTTTCTGTGGGTGAACAAAATGAAGAGGAAAATGGAGTTAACATGAAGAACAAGGGTGGGGATGATCTTCAGCTAAGCAAAAAGGATGAGAGAGAGTTAAATGCCAATTATATGCTTAGTCCAAAGGTGAATAGTTGAGCACATGGGTCAATGAAGTGTAAATATCCAATTTGCCTCTTATCCAAGAATTTCTTCTAGAAGGTTTGACCCTCATTGACTCTCTCTCTCTCTCTCTCCAATAAATTTTCAGCATATAAGGTGTACAAAAGACCAGAATACCCTTTAGCTCACTTAAGGTAAGGTTAATGCTTGAGGGGTAAAATGGTCATTTTACACTTGTCATCCAAAAATTCCGATTTTTCCAGACCAAATTACCATCGATGAGGTGACGTCCAATTCAAAACCAAAATTGGAATTCTTCATTTCTATTTTCCCAGTTTCGAAAATCCATCTGTTGATTCATTTTCCTTTGAATGTAACTTCAGTTCATCTCAATCGACGGGCGGCTTTTATAGCGACATTACGCATATCGACTCGGTGATTTTCATCACTCTTAGGCTTGCTCAAGTCATGGTCATTTTGGTTAGGCGGAATCACCCGCGCTCCAATCGTATAACACTAGCAAAGGATTCCATAGTTGTTCATAGATCGACCTTTACCGGCTCTAAATATTCCCTCGACAATCCTTATGGTCAAAATGCCAATTCTCATTTGAGTTTCCTAGGTCCACGTACATTGTCATGCTTTAGCCTTTCCCTTTTCGGTCGGTATATGCGGGATTGATTAGATCCCAGTGAAATAAAACTGAAGTACATCGGTAGATAATCTTCATTCAATAGTCTCGAAATGGTATGAAATTCGGAATGTCATACACAATCTGGCTTGGTATGTGGAATCCACGGGTAGAAGTGCATTCAATGCCAAGGAAGATAGACCAAATCTGATATGGGTGGTGGCTTTATTATTGTTTTGGTTGCTGATTTTGGGGGTGGGCCCCCAATTTCGAGGATGATATTAATGGAAAATGACAAAGAAATTACTCATTGAACTTATTGTATACCGATATCAAAACCTATCGTATGCTCGCTAAATCAAATTTTTGGACCGTCATATTTGATAAGACCCATCCCTTTCAATGGTTTGAATTCACTTTGATTCATTTACTACACTCATGTAATGATTTCACAAATTGTCACGAGATATATAGGGCTCATTTCTCATGCGATGTACAAATTCCTTCTTTTGTTTTTGTTTTTGCCAATTACAATGGCGATTGAATGGATAAAATCATAGAGCCAACCACAAGAACGATAAAGTGAACTTGTGTTTTATGGTGGGAGCAATGGAAATCATGTATTTTTCCACTACATGATTGGTTTGATTTAGTAAAATAAATCTAAATGACATTTGGTTATCTCTAGAGACTAAATTTCTTTCAAAACCATGGCTTGAATGTAGAGCAAATTAGATGGCCATTTTCAATTATTAGGATGCATTAACTAAGGGTGCACGTGATAACATTTTCAAAACACAATTTTTGCTTCACAGGTACTTTTGGAGTGAAGCAGAAATTATTAGGATGCATTAACTAAGGGTGCGCGTGATAACACTTTTGAAACATAATTTTTGCTTCACAAGTACTTTTGGAGTACAAATCTGTTTGGTAAAACAACTTTTCAAGCAGAAATTCATTTGGTAATGGAACTTTATTTTTCTACTTCTAAAGTAATTTTTTGCTTCAAAAATTGTTTTCAACCAATTTTTTTTGTTCATAAAATTGCTCTTAAAATTTAATCAAAGGAAGTTCAAGAATACACTCCAAGAGAGCTTTGGAACACCGTAAATCTAAAAGACCTCGAGGGGGATAAAGAACCCAATTACTCGATGGACTATTTCTCCTTTGGGCTTTATTAACCCAATTAGCCATCTTATTTGCATCTCGATTGATATGGGTCATCTTTAATTTCGAGTAAGGCTCACAAAGAAGATGGGCTTCGTTCTTAAGCACACAGAGACTCCAACTAACTTTAGTTTGATCCGTAAGGGCCACATATTAGATCTAAGCGATCTGTTTCTATCTCTAACTCTTCTCCTACACGGGTGAAAAAATGTGTTAGAGTTTCGACCAAGGTTGTTGTCTCCACCATTTCCGCCGATGAAGGTTTGATTGACCATGCCAAACCGTCAATCAGGCCCCCATGGCTATCTCGGCAAACGGTTGCAATGGCTCATTTGCTCGATCCTTCCAGGTAAACTCCATCTATGTTGATTTTTAACTTTCCCCTCTCCAGTGGTCTCTAAAGTTGAGACGAGGTTGCCGATAAAGTTCCATTTTTCCTCTTTCCTATGAGCCATCTTTTGCAATTTTGAAACAAAGAGTGAGCATTCTCCACCGTATGCTTTGGACTTAGTTCCAAAGAGTGACAAGTGTTGCTATTTCTCTCATTCCCGATTTGCTAGAGAACGTTCTCCAACAATTCAAGAGGAACGCGAGTATGCTCGACGTTCGCTAACCATTCATCAATTCTAGATGAGACCATTTGAGGGAATTTTCAATTACATGGAGGGGTGATTTCATACCTTCCGAAATAGAAATCTCTCGATATTGATGTCTCTCTCATTTCACCCTAACTCTCTCACTTTTGCCGCTTTTCATTCTCGGCGCCTCTCTCAATATTAGTTGCGAATCGCTCTCTACACTTACTCCCAACTACACCTCCACCATCGCTGCCCACTATCGCCAACCACCAAACCACCCCGCCATCGCGGCCAACAACCGCCGACCACCGCTAGCCACCACCCATCGCCGCCTATGACTATAGCTAACCGTCGACCATCATCTGCCTCCTCTCGCCACCGGTCGTTATCGCCGACCATCGCCCGTCGCCGCCCACCTCCAATCACCGCCCTTCGCCAATTGCCGCTACCAAGTCACGATCTCCAGCTACCGAATCACCGTCTCCGACCGCCAAAATAAAAAATAAAAAATAATTTTTTTTATTTTTAAAAAGTAAATGATATTTTTTAATAATAAAATTTATTTTTTAGAGAAATTTAAAAATTTTAAAAATGAAGTAGAAATTTTTACCGGGTCGACAATAATTTTTCATAGAAGATTTTCTATTAATAATGTTTTATAAAAAAACTCACAAAGACGGATCAATAGGAGGCTGATTGGAGTTATTTCCTTTAATATTAGTAGATCTTTTAAGGTTGTTATTGGCTTTACAAGGTCGGTGGACGAAATTATTATCTTTTATTTCCTTTTTTTACTTTATCTTAGTCCTTCTATTAATCGAGGAGTCTGCTCCATTGTAAGAACATATTTGATGAATGAATGAGAATTCATCTCTTGAGTTAAATTTGCTTTATATCGGTTTCTTTTAGCCTTGGAACTTGGATTCTTCCTCGGTGGTGAATCAAAAGCCATTTAGCTGAGTGGAGCATCCGATTATGTCACCAATGATCCCCCATGTTGTCATGAAGACTATCTACTGGAATTGTCGATTATAAAGTTTCGATTACTTTCCTTCGAAATAAGATTGCTTAGCGGATTGAATGCGGATTTCACGGCGATTTACTAGATTGATTGCTTAGCAAATTGATTGATGATTCCATGAAATATACTCTTGTCGGATGCCCGATTAGTTGCTCATTTGATGCCAAATCACGACATGATCAATGAGAGGCTGGTTGGAGTTATTTCCTTTGATATTAGTTGATCTTTTAAGGTTGTTATTGGATGTACAAGGCTGGAGGATGAAATTACTATCTTTTATTTCCTCTTTTGCTTTGTCTTAGTATTTCTATTAATTGAGGAGTCTTCTCCATTGTAAGGACAGATTTGCTGAATGAATGATAATTCCTCTCTTGAGTTGAATTTGCTTTATATCGGTTTCTTTATCCTTGAAAATTGGATTCCCCTTTGGTAGTGAACCAAAAGCTCTTTAGTCTTGGTTAGTGTTTATCCTTTAAACCTCGGTGGTAAGCTTATGTCCCGAATCCCGATCTTGACTTTTGGCTGGTGGCATGCCTTTAGGCCTTGATATGATTGTATCATTTCCCACATTTACCTTATTCACTCAATTTCCATCCTTACACTCCGATCTATTCTCACTTCTTTCGACAATCACTCAAAACGCGTTCACTCGCCTCATGCACACATCAAATTGGTACAGAGAGCTACGTTGAACTAGTTTTGAGTGATACCTTATGTTATTAATTTCTTTTCAAGAAAGACAAAAAGAAATGGTTTATATGGTTTGAAGATCCATAACTTTGGAGCAATCCCACAGCAAAAGACATGAACGTGCTATGGAGAAACTCCAACAATAAATGGACAGAATTCTCGATCGCCTAGAGAAATAGCAAAAGGGTGACATGAGATATTCGGCTGAGCCTTCAACTAAATGTACGTCATTCTTTGAAGATACTTATTCTCACAAGCTAGCGAATACTTCTACATAGGAGAAAGAAAGGAAAAGCCCCCTGATTTCTTTAACGAGCTCCAAAAAGAATCAAATGGTGAATTTAGCAAGTGCTTTAAGTCGTGCGGCTATGGACATAGACAAACAAATTATCCTAACTAGAGGGCTATCACCATTGAAGAAATTAAGAAGATCAATATGGAACTTCGAGACACTCAACAAGATCTATATCAAGAAGAGCTTGAACCAAGGGGCAAGAAGAGATCATGAAACAAATTGAAGATGGAGAGTTGTTGATTATCCACTACCATCAAGCAATTATGATATTGTGGATGGCGAACCTCCAAATCAACTTGTGGAGGGAAATACCGAGGTCATAGAGAAAGAGGCAATGATTATGGTAACCAAAGACATTGCATATTACTTTCATTTCGTATGCCCGGAAATATTGTCTCCAAAAGTGACCATTAAGTGTTAAAATATATTTGACATATTTTCAACTTTTCAGCATATCTTTAATATACTTATTTGTATAAAGCTGATGCATTACTTATTTCATTGCGGGGGCTATCCTCGAGTTCTTTAAGAACCAAGTTATTTTGGTAAGAATGGTTGTGGCAAATTTTGCACTTCTAATCTTGGAGATGAAGCCACAACAAGATTTGACGACAAATCTTTTCAAAACCTAGGGAGAATGATGCAGAGCATCAAATTATATCACAAATGATCCCCATGTTGCCATGAATACTATCGACTAGGATTTTTATTTATAAAATTTCGATTATTTCCCTTAGAAATAAAATTGGTTAGCAGAGTGGATGTGGATTTCATGGTGATTCACCGGATTGATTGCTTAGCAAATTGATTGCTAAATTCATGGGATATACTCTTGACGAATGACTAATTAGTTGCTGATTTGATGTCAAATTAAGATATATCCATGGGAGACTGATTGGAGTTATTTTGTAACTACCCTAGGACTAATATCCTGGTTGCTATTTAATTTTCAAAATGTCCTTCTTAATTTTCAAAAATCTTATTAATATATCCTATATTTCTATTTTCGAGTATCATTAGAAAATATTAACTAAGATCTATTATAGTTGGGAAATTCCTTAGGGATTCTTGTTTAACCAACTTAAGAGCTATCCAACTTTAAGATACCTTTTTTTTTTTTTCGGTTGATACTTTAAGATACCTTAGTCTTCTAACTTGCTTCATTATTTTCTACCAACCTTTATTTTTATATGTAGGGAACTATCTATCCTGTTTAAATAGCAGACATAGCAGCTTCTAAGACAATTACAAAATACTAGATTTTATATAAGTTGGTGTTCGTCCTTAATCCTTGATTACATGCTCTGGGCTTCCCTAATCTATCTTACATCCAAAAAATATAGGAAAGCCATTACCCACCACACTAAACCTTGGGCTTACAATCATCACCTCCCAACCTATCTCACAACCAAAATTTGTTGGAGACTATCCTACCATACTTCCTAGCTGCTAATTTCGTCGGATCATGTATTAGTACATGACGAAATCACCCTAGCTCCTAGCGGCTCGGCCTAAAGCGCAAGAACACCATTGCCTGGGTATCCGGGCGGGCTGTGGAAGTCGTGAAGATGACCCCTCATCGTTCCATCCTCCTGTCACTCATGCTAGGAAACGAACTCTATAGGAATCTATTTAGCCAATCCTACATCAATCCAAATAGTGGAAGTAATGCGAACATAGGTAACATCGGTGTCGACACATATGACATGGTGGCGATGATGTGTCATGGGGTTGGGAACCCAAATATGGTCTCTCGCGGGATGCTCATTTTCTTTCCTCCAGCAAAATAGAATGAAATGGGTGAACAGCCCAGTAAATGAAATTTCTAGGCCTAAAACAAGAATATCAGAATAATACTCAACTTAGCAGTGAAAAATTCATTTTAACATGAAGCTATCTTATGATCCTTTTCATAAATGCCATACATCATCAATCGTGAGACTTCTTCTTAAAACTTCATATAAAAATGATGAGTTAGCTTTTCTTATCACTTTTGGGCACCCTCTCCAAGAACCTCTTATCGGAATTTTTGGTACCGGGCGACGTCGTCACTACACGTGAACGACGGCATGTTGAATTCATGTCATCATTAAATAACAACGTCTATGTCATCGCCTCGAGCAAAAGCTTTCAGCGAATGACGGTAGATCCATCTGTTGTCGTGAACAATGATCATTAGAGGTTTACACATCATGTCGTTACCCCCGAGCCCCTACACCGTTACTTTTCTCGTTAACGGTGGCACGTCGAGTCTTTTAATGTCATCCACAACCTTACAAGCGCATGGTCCATTTATTATCTTTGGTATTATCCATCATGCAAGAGTAAATCAACAAAACCAAGCCTGAATGAGGAATATATTGATGTCGTTTGAGTCGGCAAGTCAACACAACGAATGCTCGGAGCCGACTCGCATTCAGCTCGGTCGACCGAACCCCCGTGCAGCGTGACTGTGGGTGAGGATGGTGGTGTGAGGCGAAGGGCGTGAGAGAGAAGATGTGAAAGGGAAAGAAATGCAAGAAGAGATAAGAGTTTTGAGATGCTCGTAACTTTGCAAGAGTCGTTAGGGCCCCTTTTATAATAGAATGTCAAAGAACTTGCTCCTCACTTTTCTTTTGGTCAAAGACTTGGACACTATTCTTACTGGATCTCTCTCTCTCTCTCTCTCTCTCTCTCTCTCTCTCTAACTTCAAGAGGAAAGATCCCTTCTTGAAAGTTCTTAGGACCCTTTTTGTCAACTTTCATTTATCATACTTCTTAAATGTTTTAACTTTACCCTTTCCTTTTTGTACTAGACTTGTTGTTAGCCACACATTTTTACTAGATCAAGATTGAATCACATCTCCCTATTCTAGAATTTTCTCTTAGTCTAGTTAAATGTAATCTAATCGTAATTAATTTAATTATTTGCTTAGTATCTTTTATGTGTTTATATAATCTTATCTTATTTCACTACATTTAGAAATTAATAACGGAGCTTGTCGACGAAGGATGATATAGGACAAGCAACGGAATCGTCGACTATGGCCGAACAATCATCGCGTCGAGTGGGGATGTCAGTAGGCGCAACGATCCGTCTAGCGCCGATGGGGTGGTCGTCCTCCTTCTCCCCCTCCCCCTCTAGCCGTGCATACCACAATTATTTACTCTAATGCCAAAAGAAAGATGGTGGAATACTGTTATTTTGCTCACACGAACTCCCTCCTTTCTCTGGATATTATTATGACTTGTGAGAAAGATGGGATGGTTTCTAAAGCTCCTTCAAAAGTTATCTTTTCAAGAAAACCATCCCTTGTCATCTCTTGCTTTTTATGTCATTTCTTTTGCATGTATGTTTTGTCGTTACTTTCAAACGTTCAAACCTTATTTTGATAACTTTTGGAAAACTTTTATAAAAAATGAAGACTGAAGAATTCACTCACGTGGACTTCAAGAGCTAGTGACTTCCTTTTTTTATTATTATTATTATTATTATTATTATTATTATTATTATTATTTCAAAGACCACTTGATGGTTCTTAGATTTTTATCCTTCTACGTTTGTCCTCTTGCTCTCTATTTCTTCACGTAAGACTATTTTCCTAATGTTTTCTTTAGTTTATGCTCCTAAGATAGCATTCCTAATCCTAATCTTCTTAATTTACTTATTATCCAACTTGTACTATCTACCCTATTTAATCTGCCACTAACTAATTAAAGACGAACTCATGATTGATTGTTCTTCATTGAAGATCAGCAACCGGCGATGGTCGCCTACAATGTTGTCGCCCATCCACGCCGTTCCTTGATGGCGCGGCTGCCGGCGCTTCAAGCCGGCGATTTGGGCAACACGCCCGGGTCGGCCTCGCACTAACCGGGTACGAGTAGTCCGAACATCGTCCTTCGTTGCTAGCTTAAATGTTTCCCGTTATAAATTGTCATTTATAATAATCTTTAGTCATTTGTTCGCCATTATTATTGCATGTCTTTCTTTTAAAAATCTAAGGACATCCTATATTAATTCGCTAATGACATCTTTTCTAATGGAGTTTTGCTAGATAAATCTATCTAGGAATATTTTAACTTTACTACTTTTCTAATGAATTTCCATTTAATTGTAATTTCATACTTATCCTCCAAGTTTTTGTTATTAAAAATTGCCCATTAAGTTTAGACACTATGAACACATTTATAATACTTTGACTTTACTAATGAAAGTGACATTGATTTTTATCTTAGCATTTAATGCTAGAGAATGACATTTCCATTTATCATTTCCTCCTTGACTTTGCATTGACTAAAAAAAAAATTTACAAAACATTGACTTATTGAAAGATGACCTTATTTTAAATCTTTTAGATAAACTAAATTAACTTATTATTCACTTTATTCTTATTAACTCAATTCAAGAATAACCTCTACGTATCTTATTCTTGAATGGAAATTTCGAATTGTCATGCCCCGACTCTCAAGCTCGCGACATCCCTACCAAATCGTCAAAGGTCATAGAGGATAGCGTCCCGTGTACACTATCGACTTTCGCACTTATGGCACACGCGGAAACGTAAATTCTCCCGGACAATTAACAATAGGGATAGAAAAGTAGGAAATTAAACAAATCATTTAAACAAAAGACAATTTCAGTTCATACATAACCCTATACTTCGGGCGGCTCTCTAGGACCTCAAAAGATACACAATCGGGTAAGGTTAAACTCTCACATACTTCCAAAATCCTATAACGACCCTCACCTTAAACGCCTACGGGCTTCATCACTTGGGACCCGAAAAAGGGTTAACAACGATGGGATAAGAATAATCTCGGTGAAACAACGCCTAAGCCTGGCTAGGACTTTGATTCGCTCAGAAAATCCTACCAGGCAAACATAAAAGCATCATATGTATAATAGTCAACCACAAGCAAACTTACCAATCTCAGCCATGCACAATGCAATGGTCGACTCAACTTAACAGTTACATCAAACAATCAATGGGCACGACATCATATCAATTTGCATGCACGGGACACCACACGAAGTCCATTTATTAATAGGTAACCCATGCGAATGGCGTGGTCGGCGCATACGACCGGTAGGGCCCAACATTACGATCGGTAGTGCCTACTGGCAAGACCGGACATCGTCACTTATTTCTAGTGACGGCGATTGAAAGCTATGTAACCAGTGTGACTGGCACGGCATAGCAGACGTGCATTCCAAAAAGGAGCGTCGATCCGTCACAAGCCGCGACCGGCATCCAATAATTTGTGTGATCCATACGATTGGCACGGCCAAAAATTGACGTGCTTCTGATAAGTCGTGTGGTTTCCCACGATTGACATGGTACAAACTTGTAAAATTCCCATACAACTAGCATGGTTTAACCTCATCATATGATCACTTAGGTACATCCGACAACCAATCAATTTTTATCTTTTATTTTTAGTTGGATACTCATGCGGATGTGCTCAAAGACTCGGCCCAAGGCCATTTTCATGCTAAAATATGTAATTTAATTCCGCACGTGGTCAAATGAATACACAATATTATTCACAAGACATTGTATCTAATACAGGGTGCCCGACACCTTTAATCGCTCGCGCAACCAACAACAGTTAACACTAAGCATTCGATCAAACATTCAATCACCATGGATTAATTAAACGCAAATAATAATTCCAACGATAATTATTAATCCGATTTTAGCCAATTCTGAGCCGCATGCTGGGCTCTGACCTATCGCTCGCGATCAAACACCGGCAATCACCGCCCAAACAATCAGTCCAGTCTAATCACCAATTAGCCACAAACAATCTAACCAATCCAACTATCTTAAATAATTGTGGCCATTTATCTTAATACCCAATTTCTATTTAATTCGACCACTATTAAACTACCTAAACACCCTAAATTGCTAACTATGCTAATTGACTACTACTGAGCGTAATTATCGCCCCAATTAGGATTTAGGGGCTTAACTCACCAAAAACCGGTGGTCGAAGATGGATAGGGTACTAGACTTTCGGATCAAGCCGGGTATTGTTCTCGTGCATTGTTCACGGCCGGTGATCGTTCACGAACGGTAATTTCAATGACACGTATTCGAAACGACAACGGGGTCTCGGCGGCTCACGATGGCGGTACGGCGGCTCACGAAGGCTTGGTGGCCCTTGGGATACGTGGGTGGAGGAGACCGGGGTTTAGGGGTATTTGCAATTGGGATCTCGTGGGTTGAGGTTGGCCGAGGGTAGACGACCACCGGTGGGGGTAGAGCACGGCGATGGCTGGTTTGGCATTGGCGTTATCTTGGACCAGAAGAAGGACGAGGAGTCGTGAGGTGCTCGGGTCCTGTTGGTCCCAAATCAGTGGGTCGTGGGTTACGCGGCTAAATTGGGCTCTCAAATGAGGACTGTCACGGCGGAGCTGAGGTAGTGGTAGTCGAAGGTCATCGGGCTAGTGGTGCGCGGAGCTGAGGTGGCTCGGGGCTATTCGAGCGGGCTGGTCGCGATCTGGGCGGGTTAACGACGCCACGACGAGGACGATGAGGGGCGGAGCGGTGAGATGAGGTGGCCGTGGTAGCCGAGTGTGGTGGTGTTTGGTAGTGTGGCGTCGGATGGGGGGCCGAGAACCCGAAGAAGAATGAAGAAGAAGATGAACGGTGCGAGGGGGCTTCATGCGGCAGAGAAAGGAAAAAAAAGGGAGAGAGAGAGGGGAGAGTACATGGGTAGGGGAAAAAGGAAGAGAGAGAAGAGAGATGATGGTGATTGGTGGGTTGGTCATGATGGGACACCACTTGTCCAATCACCCATTAAGATTTTTGTCCTTTTGTGCATTAAAACCGTGGGCATTTGAATATCGGGTAATATAGGACTGTTTAAACATTTGGCTCAACCGACAGAGGGTGATTTTGGTTTTTTCGCAGATCGGGCTTGGTCAAGGTTATTGAGTGCGCGGATTTCGATCCTAAATGCGGTGACTAAGATTTTCGAAACTTGTCCTAAACTACATAACGTTCCAAGTGTCGTCCAAAAATCGTCACTTACGTCCTCACGATCCAAAATTTTGTACTGATTGAAATTTAATTTTTATCCTTTTTATTGAATTCAAGCACCTTACAAAAGTCGGATTTTTCAGGGCGTCACAACTTTTCCCACCTTAGGGAATTTCGTCCCCTAAATTACAGTACAATCATAACTACTCAAAAAGATAAGGATAGTTACTCTTTATAACTTCCTCATTCTCCCGGATAGCTCCTTCGATCCCATGGTCTTGCTAAACCACCTTGACCAATCGAATCATGTTGCTCCGGAGCACTTGCTTTTTCCTATCCACGATCCCGATTGGACGTTCCACGTACGACACTCACTCATCTAGTTCAATCTCTTCATAACTCAGCACATGAGCGGGGTCTAGCTCGTACTTCCTTAACATCGACACGTGAAATACGTTATGCACACGAGCAAGTCTTGGAGGCAATGCAAGATGATAAGCCGGGTTTCCAATCCGCTCCAAAATTTTAAACGGTCCAACATACCTAGGGCTTGACTTCCCTTTCTTGCCAAAACAAGATGTCACTTCATAGGCGACACCTTGAGAAAAACATGATCTCCTACCCGAAACTCCAAAGGCATGCATTTCCTATCGGTATAACTCTTTTGACGACCCCGAGCGGTATTCAATTTATCTTTAATCACCTTGACAGCCTCCATAGATTGCTCCACTAACTCAAGGCTAGTGATCTTTCTTTCGCCCACTTCGTCCTAACGGACCGGCTTCCCGCACACTCTACCATACAACGCTTCAAATGGTGCCATCTTAATACTTTGCTGATGGTTGTTGTTGTAGGCTAACTCAACCAGACGTAATCGTTCTTCCCAATTGCCTTTGAAATCCAAAACACATGCTCTTAGTATGTCCTCCAAAGTCTGGATTGTCCTTTCAGATCGGCCATCTATCTATGGGTGATAGGCCGTCTTGAACTATAGTTTAGTCCCCAAACAATGTGCAAACTCTTCCAAAATGTGGTAGTGAACTTGGGATCACGATCCGAAGTGATCATCACCGGCACTCCATGCAGTCTCACGATGTTCCTTACGTATAAGTCCGCTTATCTATCTAAAGCGAAGTCTTTTCTTACTAGAATGAAGTGCGCCGACTTCGTCAATCTATCGACCACGACCCAAATTGAATCATGTCCTCTCTGACTTCTTGGTAATCCCATCAAGAAGTCCATCGTGATATGCTCTCATTTCCACTCTAGGATTTTCAAAGGCTGCGGCAATCCTCCGGACTTACAGTGCTACGCCTTAACCTACCGACAAGTCAAACACTTAGTCACATGCTTGGCTATATCCACCTTCATACTATTCCACCAAAAGTGTTGCTTCGGATTTTGATACATCTTCATACTACCTAGATGGATACTATAGCTCTTGCGATGCTCTTCCGACAATATCTCCTCCCTAAGTCCTTCGTCAACAAGAACGCATAGACATCCTCGAAACTTGAGTATCCCATCTTCGCCTACCCGAAAATCAGCTCTTCTCTTTGTTGAGTCTCTTGGAGGATCTTTTGAATGGCGGGGTCCGTCGATCGTATGATCTTAACTCTAGTATGCACTTTCGACTCAATTCTCAAGGTAGCCACAAGGCTTAACAAACAACTTATTTCCAACTTGAAGTCTAAGTCTCTCACTTGCTCAAGCAAATGCCATTCATGAACACGTAATTGAGCAATCGCTAATTTTTTACTCGGGGCATCTAAAACCTTGTTCGCCTTACCCGAATGATATAGGATCTCGTAGTCATAATCCGTAAGCAACTCCATCCATCGATGTTGCCTCATGTTCAACTCCTTCTGAGAGAACAGGTACTTCAAACTACGATGGTTGATGGACACCTGAAAAATTTCCCCAACCAGATAGTGCCTCTAAATCTTTAGGGCAAACACAACCGCAACCAACTCTAGGTCGTGCGTCAGATAATTCAACTCATGGGGTCTCAAGCGGCGTGATGCATATGCTACTACCCTTCCATATTACATCAGAACACAACCTAGACCTCTGAGAGATGCATCACTATAGATCTCGAATCCTCCGGGCCCGGATGGAATCGTTAGCACGGGAGTCATAGTTAGCTTATGCTTAAGCTCTTGAAAACTATGCTTGCACATGTCCGTCCATACAAACTTCACGTTCTTTCCCCCAAACGTCTATAATAGCCTTCCAAACCCAAGAAGCTTCTGATCTCTATCATCGTCGTCGGTCTTGGCCAGGCCCCGACCGCTTCGATCTTGGACGAGTCCACAACAATTCCCTCACCAGAAACCACGTGGCCTAGGAATGCCACACGAGCTAACCAAAACTCTCACTTACTGAACTTCGCATAAAGATAATGCATCCTCGTAGTCTCCAATACTATTCTCGGGTGTTGTTCATGGTCCTCAGAACTCATCGAATACACCGGGATATCGTCTATGAACACTATAACGAATCTATCCAAATACTCTTTGAACACCCTGTTCATTAGATCCATGAAAGCAGCGGGGGCATTCGTTAGACCAAACAGCATCACAGTGAACTCATAATGTCCATAACGCGTCCTAAATGTTGTTTTCAGTATGTCTTCCTTCTTGATTCTCAATTGGTGATAACCCGTCCATAGATCGATCTTAGAAAACACTGAAGCTCCCCGTAGTTGGTCAAATAAGTCATTTATTCTTGGCAGTGGGTACTTGTTCTCGATCATCACTTGATTCGATCGTCTGTAATCTATACACAATCTTATAGATCCATCATTCTTCTTAACAAACAACACCGACGCTCTCCAAGGCGACGCACTGGAGCGGATATATCATTTATTCAAGGGTTAATACCATAAAAAACCCTAAAAAGGAAAACCTGTAACAAATTTACCCCAAACTATTTTTTTTACCACGAAAAATTCCAAACTGGTACATATGTGACAAATTTACCTAAACTATTTTTTTACCACCAAAAACCCACTGGTATATTTGTGACAAATTTACCCTAAACTAATTATTTTGACCCGAAATACCCTAAATACAGGGGCAAATTTACCCCCGTTAAATCGTCACTTTGTTTTTGCTTTTGGTCCTACGGTATGGGAGGACACAATTCTTGGTGCTCACCCAACCGTCCTATGGATGGTGTCATCTTTCGAAGGAAGGAGGTTCACGATTTGACATAAATAGGTAACTTAGCCGAGGAAAGACCCATGGAGACCATGGAGATAACCTGGTAACAATGATACGGAAAGCAAGTCTTCGATCTTACAAAGAAATGCGATGTCTCAAACCTCTCTCTAATGCTTTTGCCTTCCACGAGACCGTCGATCGAAAATCGCCTATCTCAAATTGATAAACATACAAATGGCATATTGGTATCAACTATCACATGTCACTAAATCAACAATTTGATAGTTAAATTTAATGAAAATTAACGGAGGGTAAATTTGTCACATGTGTCGTTTAGGGTAAATTTGTCAGTGTGTTTAGGGTTTTTGTGGTAAAAAATAATTTGGGGTAAATTTATCACAAGTATACTAGTTTGGCGTTTTCTTTATATTACTTCAACAAGGCCTTGAGTTAAGGTCCCATCCTATACGGGCTTTAGAGATTGCCTCCATTGTTTACAAACTCTATTTCTCTTTTTACGACTAGTAACTTTTGAGGAAAGACATCCGAAAACTAGGCGGATGTCTTCTAAATTGTATATCCTCTACGACTACAAACTCCACTATAGGCGGGTTAAATTGTATATCCTTACGACTACAATCCACTATAGGCTTCAGCCTTGTTAGCCAGTTAATCCCCACAATTAAATCAAAGTCAAATATTTCTAGCACAATCAGGTCTATTCTACCCTCACGACAATCTATTACCAGCCTATAGTCAAGACAGCGTACAGGAACAACTACGCTATCCTTTAAAGGCGTAGAAATCTTAAAAACAACATTCAAAGGCAATAGACTTAAACCAACCAACTCAACAAACCTAGCGGCTACAAATGAGTGTGTAGCACCCGAATCAAACAAAGCATTCGCCATATGATTGTGCAAGAGGACCGTACCTATAACGGTTGGCGAATCCTTCGCATCTTCTCTAGTGACAGCAAACACTCTTCCTTGTGCTTAGGGTCGACTCTAAAAGTTTGGTGGCACGTTCTGCCCAAACTGTCCTCCCTGCTGCCGCGGCGCCCGCCTAACCTGCTGCCTCTACGGGCAATATCTCACTTGGTGATCGAACTAGCCATACCCAAAACATGTCCCTCCTCTAAACGGGCACGGACCAAGTCCATACCTTGGGCGGCATAAGCGACACACCCCATCTTAGCGGAATATCGGCTTGCTGATCGCCCCTCTTCGGTTGGGCGGGATGTAATGCCTACCACTAGACATCGGTCTCTTTCCTTGCCGAATGTCTCTTCTATATGATGGCACAAACCGCAATCCAGGTTGCGGCAGCCCTTTCACCAAATCACGCTCCATCATTTGTGCTCTCTCATACAGATCATTGTAATCCTTTAGGTTAAGCGGTACCAACACACTCTTAATTTCCGGCTTCAGTCTATCCCCGAATCTTCTTGCCCCGTCTACTGGGTCCTCTATCATCTTGGGGCATACTTTAACGGTTAGTAAACCTGGCCTCATACTCATCCACCGATAACCGATTCTGGCACAGGCAAAGGAACTCAGCTATCTTCTATTCTCTTACAGTATCCGAGAAGTACTTCCCATTGAACGCCTCTACAAAGGCATCCCACATCGGGACTATACCCTCGAGAAAGACCTTATCCTTAGAGGCTCTCCACCACGAACTTGCATTGCCACGCAACTAATAGACGACCGGAGTAAACTTATCTTCGTCCGTACACCTCAGCAAAGTGAATGCTTTCTCCAGTTCCTCTATCCAAGAGGTGGCAGTCTCAAGATCTCTGCTTCCGCAAACTTAGGTGGCTTCAACTTAAGGAACTATTCCACAAACTTTTGTGCCTGGCGCCCATCATTCGCCACTCCAGGTGACATGTTCCCCGGTAGTACTTCAACAGTTGCGGCAACATTCTAATTCTTTACTTGCTGCCCCATTAGATCCCATATAGCTCTAAGTGCTTGAAGGATCCCAGCCATTGTCGGTTCTTGCCCATCAAGCCCAACAGCACGAGGTGCTCTACCTTCTTCTAGGACCTCTTCGATTAGCCTAACAGGTCTACCCCGGGGTGCTCTTCCATCGCATCTACTCATTTTACGAGTAAATTACGGAGTCCTACCCACCCCATAGCAAGCGTGATAAGAAGACAACCCCAACAACAATGATACATAGATAATAATTACATACACAACACTTACAATCTTACTAACTATCCCGATTCCCAATGCACCTTATCACTCCGGGCTAATGACTTGATGGGTCAGGCCGACCTTGCTCTGGTACCACCTTGGGCGGGGATGTCACACTCCGACTCTCGAGCTCGCGATATCCCTACCAAATTACCACGGGTCATAGAAAATAACGTCCCAAGTACACTATCGACCTTCGCACTTACAGCACATGCGGAAACGTAAATTCTCCTGGATAATTAACAACAAGGATATAAAAGCGGGAAATCAACCCAATCATTCAAACAAAATATAATTTCATTTTATCGACCAAAAGCAAATGAGTTTTAACCCTACAGAGATACACACAGTCATACACAACCCTATACTTCGGGACGGCTCTCTAGGACCTCAAAAGACGCACAACCGGGTAAGGTTAAACTCTCATCTACTTCCAAAATCCTACAACGACCCTCACCTTAAACGCCTATGGGCTTCATCACTTGGGACCCGAAAAAAGGCTTAACAACGACGGGATGAGAATAATCTCGGTGAGTCAATGCCTAAGTCCGGCTAGGACATTGATTCGCTTAGAAACTCCTACCAAGCAACTATAAAAGCATCATATGTATAACGATCAACGACATGTAAACTTACCGGTCTTCAACCATGCATAATGTAATGGTCGACTCAGCTCAACAATCACATCGGACAATCAACGGGCACGGTATCATATCAATTTGCATGCGCAGGACACCACACGAAGTTCATTTATTAATAGGTGACCCACGCGACTAGCGTGATTGGCCCACACGACCGGTATGGCCCCAACACTACGACTAGCTAGGACATTGATTCGCTCAGAAACTCCTACCAAGCAACTATAAAAGCATCATATGTATAACGATCAACGACATGTAAACTTACCGGTCTTCAACCATGCACAATGTAATGGTCGACTCGGCTCAACAATCATATCGGACAATCAACGGGCATGGCATCATATCAATTTGCATGCACGGGACACCACATGAAGTTCATTTATTAATAGGTGGCCCACACGACTAGCATGGCCGGCGCACATAACTAGTATGGCCCCAACACTACGACCGGCGGTGTCTACTAGCGGGACCGGGCATCGTCCCTTACTTCCGGCTACGGCGAATCGAAAGATATATATATCCAGTGCAACTGGGACGGCATAACGAGCGTGTATTTCAAGAAAGAGTGTCGGTCCATCACAAGCTGGGACAGGCATCCGAAAATTTGTGTGATTTGTACAACTAGCATAGGCACAAATTGACGTGCTTCCGACAAGTTGTGTGGTTCCGCACAACCGGCACGACATGAACTTGTAAGGTTCTCGTACGACTAGCCCGGTTTAACCTCATCATATGACCACTCACGCATATCCAACAACCAACCAATTTTTATCTTTTACTTTTAGTCGGATGCTCATGCGGACGTGCTCAAAGATTCGGCCCAAGGCCATTTTCATACTAAAATATGCAATTTAATTCCGTATGTGGTCATATGAATGCACAGTATTATTCACAAGACGTTGTATCTGATACGGGGTGCCCGACACCCATAATCGCTCACGCAACCAGATGCAGCCAACACTAAGCCTTCAATCAAACATTCAATCACCACGGATTAATTAAACGCAAATAATAATTCCAACGATAATTATTAATCCAATTTCAGCCAATTTATCGCCACACGCTTGGCTCTGACCTATCGCTCGCTTGCAATCAAACACTAGCAATCACTATCCAATCAATCAATCCAGTCTAATCACCAATTAGCAATAGACGATCTAACCAATCTAACTACCTTAAATAATTGTAGCCATTTATCTTAAACCCAATTTCTATTTAATCCGATCACAATTAAACTACTTAAACACCCTAAATTGCTAACTATGATAATTGACTATTATTGAGTGTAATTAGCACCCTAATCGGGGTTTACGGGTTTAACTCGTCAAATACCGGCGGTCGAAGACGAGTTGGGCACTAGACTTTCGAATCGAGCCGGATACTGTTCACGGGCACTGTTCATGGTATTGTTCACGTACGGTATTGTTCATGGAACAGTAATTTCAGCGACACATATTTGGGACGACGACGGGGTCTCGGCGGCTCACGGTGGCGGTATGGCAACTCACGGCGGCTTGGTGGCCCTCGGGACACCGGGTAGAAGAGACCGGGGTTTGGGAGTGTTTCTGATCGTGGTCGTTGCCGGTTGAGGTTGGCCGAGGGAGATGACCACCGGCGGGGGTAGAGCATAGCGGTGGCGGGTTTGGCGTCGGCATTGTGTTGAACCGGAAGAAGGAGGAGGAGTCGTGGGGTGCTCGAGTCCCGCGGGTCCCAAATATGTGGGTCGCGGGTCACACGGCCGAGTTGGGCTCACGAATGAGGATTGTCGCGGTAGAGCCGAGGCAATGGCGGTCGAAGGTCATTGGGCTGGTCGTGCGCGGAGCAGCGGTGGCTCGGGGCCGCTCTAGCAGGCCGATCATGGTCCGGGCGGGTTAACGGCGCAACAACAGGGACGGTGAAGCGGCGGAGCGGTGAGATGAGGTGGCGGTGGCAGGTGAGCGCGGTGGTGTTTGGTGGTGTGGCATCGGTGGGGGGCCAAGAACTAGAAGAAGAAGAAGAATGAAGAAGTAGATGAACAGTGCGATGGGGGCTTTGTGCAAAGCAGAGAAAGGGAAAAAAAAGGGGGAGAGAGAGAGGGGGGAGCGCGTAGGTGGGGGAAAAAGGAAGAGAGAGAGAGAGAAGAGAGATGATGGTGATTGGTGGATTGGTGGTGATGGGACACCACTTGTCCCATTACCCATTAAGATTTTTATCCTTTTGTGCATTAAAGCTGTGGGCATTTGAATATCGGGTAATGTAGGACTGGTTGAACATTTGGCTCAATCGATAGAGGGTGATTTTGGTCTTTTCGCAGATCAAGCTCGGTCAAGGTTAGGCTCGGGTGCGCGGATTTCGATCCTAAACGCAATGACTAAGATTTTCAAAACCTATCATAAAGCGCCTAACGTTTCGAGTGTCGTCCAAAAATCGTCACTTACGTCCTCTCAATCCAAAATTTTGTATTGATCGAAATTCAATTTTTATCCTTTTTGTTGAATTCAAGCACCTTACGTAAGTCGGATTTTCCAAGGCGTCACAAGAATGGCCTTTTGAATAAAAAAAATAACTTTCCTTGAGAAATTCCAATTTAATTATATAAAAGTTACGAAATCACATTTCTAAAATTTTTTAAAGAATTCAATCGAAAAATTTTTATTTTATTCTTTAATTATTTCTAATATAATAAAATTCGGGGATATCACATATTTTCTTTAATATTAGGAAATCTTTTAAGGTTGTTATTGCATGTTCAAGGTCGTGGACGAAATTATTGTCTTTTATTTCCTTTTTTGCTTTGTCTTAGTCCTTCTATTAATTGAGGAGTCTTTTCCATTATAAGAACATATCTTGAGTTGAATTTACTTTATATTGGTTTATTTAGCCTTGAAAATTGAATTCTTTCTCGGTAGTGAACCAAAAGTCCTTTAGCCTTGGTTGGTAGTTGTCTTTTAAACCTTGATGGTGAGCTTTTGTCCCAAATCCTAATCTTGACTCTTGGTTGGTAGCGTGCCTTTAAGCCTTGATCTAATTGTACCATCTCCTACATTTACCTTCTTCGCTCAATTTACATCCTCACACACTCTGATCTATTCTAACTTCTTTCAACAATCACTCAAAACACATTCGCCCGTTTCAAGCACGCATCACAATTTGCAGTATCAAAAGTAAATAAAAGTTTCAAATGCAACCAAATTAATTGATTGTTTCATCAATTTAAGGTGAGGCTATGCTTTTGAAATGATTAGTGGAAAAATGTTTGGGCATTTTAGCCAAAAGAAAGTGTCGCGTGGGTAGATTTAGATAATTGAGTGATGCTACATGAATTGACACCGCTACACATAAGCTTAGACTGCTAACTTTGGGAATCGATGGCTCAACAAGCAAAGTCCCTCAAATCCCTCCATTGTGCGAAGATACATGGGTGCATGTTATCCTAATTAATCGGTCGCACCGACTAATTTTACCTCGAAGGGAATGTGTTGCTTGGGATTGTTGTCCCTCACATTTGAGCCCAAGTCATGAAAATTATGGGACTCCATAAAGCCCCTGGGATCGTCAAGATAAATTACATATAATAAAAATTGTTATGTAAAATTCGCAAATTGATCACCTACAGTGAAATACACTCAGAGTCTGTAAATATCTCATGCTGTAATTGCTTGACCCCACTACTTTATCAGAGCTCCGCCTTTAGCCTTAGGACTTATATACCTTGCAATACTTTGGGCGAAAAGTTATTTTTCAAACTATGGGATTAAATCCCGAGTTATTGCCAAATAAAAAAAAAACAATGAGATTATGGAAGTAAATATTCTCGCATTTATTGCTACTGCACTCTATCTTATGATATGTTGGGAATATGTTATGATACTCATCCATGAATTAAACGTATCTTAATGTCTAAAATGTCCCCCATCTATATACAAACGCTGGTTTATCAAGAATACGCAATAAAAGCACTTCGAATTATTGATTTATAGCTTTGCATCGTCTAAGTTCACGAGTTGGAGATAAGTGGACTCGAACTGCTGACATTCGCCACAAGGTGATCCACTTTTTGGGGAATATGAGTCAAAGCAATAACAAGAATATTTTGAGGGGAACATCTTTCACAATCCTTGTAGAGATATTTTGGATCACATTCTCCATAGGGCCCTCTTATCTCTTTCATGAAAGAATCAAAAAAAATTTCCTATAGATTAAGTAATTCGAGAAGTTTCAGGATAATGTTTGCATCCCCTGTATTATCGTAGTTCATATTTGACATTGTCCAAGAGTTGTCGTGCAGGCCGGGTCGAGTACATAAATGGGTATACCCAGCTTGCTACATAATTGAGCAAGACTAAACTTGCGTTTTATGGTGGGAGCAAAGACAGTAGTGGAACAAAATTTTTATTTTTTTTTGGTGGAATCAGACACACATGATAGCATCACAAGAATTGAGCAAGACTAATTCTACTAAACCATTGCTGGACCACCCCTGGGCATAACCTTCGAGACATTCTACACGAGAAAGCTGAATCCCAAATGAAGCATATAAGGTTTTCGCTTCCAAGTGTTTTTAACATACCACTCTCATCCACCTCAGGAAATCATTTGTTCACCCAGGCAGCTTCTTCACAATCCCGCCATACGGATGAGATCAGTTCGGAAACAAACCTTCCATCGGCGTTCCTCTGTCCGATCACTCTGATAGGTCCTCAACGGCTTCCTCGCCATCTGACATGATATCCTCCGAACCATCTATTCCATCTCCCAACTGAGCACCAGCACTTAAAGCCCAGCACCACTTCGACCAACGTCGGGTAACTGGATGTTGACCGTTCCAGATCCTTCAGGCATTAGGCCACTTGAGGTGGAACGATTGTCGGCAGCACGCATCATTGGCGCGCACTGGTGGAGATAGTGAATTCGTTGACTCCCGCACAGGATCTGCACCAGCAACAACGTCAATCGAAGAAGCGCGCAATGAAAAAACACAGGCGCGCTGAGAAAAGGAGAAAAAGGAAGAACATATTGAGTCTATATATGCAAAGACGAAACACCTACCCAAATGGAAGGCGTGGCAGCAGCGGAGCATAACGAAGGTGCGTACGGCTAGGCCCTCCAGGCAGATCGTGCCATGGTTATGATGGTTCATAGTGTCGTTCGATGCAGCGACCAATTTTTTTCATAAACAGTTTCTTCTTCACCTCCTTGTCCACATACACAGAAAGTGAGAACACGAGGGCGGCACACATTGCCTTTGCTAGGGTTTTCATAGAGAGAGAGAAAGAGATGAGAATAAAAGACGGAAACAAGGTGTATTTCAAGGGGGTCGCAATGATGGTAATAAGAGAATAAGGCAACTCTATACAAGGCATGTATAATCTAGGTTGGCACGTGGAAGTCATGCGTTCAAATTAAAAGAAGAGACAAACCAAATCTGATATGGGTGGAGATTTTTTCATTGATTTGTTGCAGGTTTTTGGGGGTGGACCTACAATTTCGAGGATGACACTACACTACTGAAAAATGATGGAGAAATTACTTTTTCAACCTATGGTTAATGTTTTCGGGCAAAAAAACCTATGGTTAATGTTTCAACCAAAAAAAGAAAAACCTATGGTTAATGTTCCGACCAAAACCAAAATGTATAGTTAATATACTAAGATCAACTTTGGACTGTCAGATTGGATAAGACTCGCCAATTTGATGGCTTGAACGCAGTTTAACTCATATATTTATAAGCCATGGAAGGATTTTTCTAATTGATTTGGAATTGATGAGGCTCATTTCTCGATGTGCACTTATTGACGATTAAGAATTTGGTAGTGTTGGACCAACGGGCTGAATGTGAATTTTTTTTTTTTTTTTGGCCAATTACATTGGGTTTGATGGATAGAATCATAGAGCCAATCCCAAGAAGAGCAAAATAAACTTGTGTTTTATGATGGAAGCAATGCAAGTCTTGCATTTTTTTACTATATGATTGACTTGATTTAATAAAATGAATCTAAATGACATTTGGTTTATCTTTTAAGGCTAAATACTTTTCCAAACATGCCATGGTTTTGAATGTAGAGGAACATTGTTGACTATTTTCCATTATTAGGTAGCATTGACTAAGTTCTGGCTCTAGAGAGTGGGACCCGAGTTGGACGCGGTACTTACCACATTATCAGCCTTTAATTCTATCATGAAAAAAAATCTGCTATTACTGTATTCTTTGAACGTTGCACGCAATCCCTAACAATCAATGTGAATAATCAATTTGGATGGAAGCAAATGTGGTAGTTTCAAAACACCTAAAATATTCCCAATCAACTATGCAATATAAGCAGAATAAGGTCTAGCAAAAAGCATAAGGCGCGTCGCGGTTTATAGAGTAAAAGTATTTCAAAACCAATCAAAACTACGACTTTAATTTTGCATCACCAACACTTCACCCTTTTTTTTTTTTTCCAAAACAAAAATTTATTGAGTTTAATTTGCACTGATCAATTTAAAGGTGAGGCTATGCTTTTCAAATTATTAGTCGAGAATTACTTGGGCTTTCTAGACAACACAAAAGCATCATATGGAAAAGTATACATTGACATCGTTCTACATAAGTGTAGACTACGTATCTTGACAAATTACAAACAAATAATATAGAATACTATAAAATATGCTACGTCATTTTTGTATTGTTTCGCCCTATGCGGCTACGTAGCGGAAGTCCAATACCTTTTCCCGTATATGATTACATTCAAGAAAACATGCTAGGTTCCGAAAATGTCTCAAGGAAAATGGCTAGGGAAGTTCATGGACGTGGATATACTATTATACAGAACGATCAATCATAACCTTTGATAGAGATGGAGTGCATCTTCTTTCCGGATAAGTACAACGGATCATAACTTTACTAAGACGTTCACTTAAGTGTCATAACTTTTTTTAGGACCACTTGAGTTCTATAACTTCTAAAAAAGGTTTACTTGAATTCTATAACTTTCAATCCAGCACTCAAGTGTCAATTTTTAAATAAGAAAAACATTCACACAAATACCGAAAATCTGACGTGGTATAACACTTGTGATAAACGTTTTTAAAAGGTTATGATATTTCAAGTGATCGATTGAGAAGTTATATAGCACTTAAGTAATTGAAAAATTTATAGACCTTAAGTGAACACCGTATACAAGTTATGACACTCTAGTGATAAAAAAAAATTATAATACTCGAGTGAGCGTCGTACGAAAGTTATTGCACTTGTGAAGTGTTTGTCTCAACTTCTTCTAAGCAAAGAGGAAGTTCACTTTGATGGGAAGTGGGCCCATCATGTTGTTTCTTCTTTTAGAACAAAATAGGCTCATATCTAAGGCAAATCCAAGGCTATCGCGAGTCCCGTGACGCATTTTCATTGCCTTTTTTTACCCTATCAATATTTTTAGGGTTAATACCATGAAAATTATCAAATTGATAAAATTAATTTTTTTTCACAAAAAATTTTAAACTAGTACACATGTAACAAATTTACTTGAAACTAATTTTTTGGCCACCAAAATCCTAAACTAGTACACTTATGACAAATTTACCTTACTAAAAATTTCAAAGCGATATATCTATAACAAATTTTTCCTAGCAAAAAACTCCAAATTAGTAAATACGTGACAAATTTATCATCCGTTAGTTTTCATTAAATTCGATTAATACCACAAAAAATCTCAAATTGATATACATGTGACAAATGGAGGGTGAAAACATCAAACTGGTACACTTGTCAACCGTAACATATCATTCAACTCAATAATCTAATGATAAAATTTAACGAAAAATAACGTTGGGTAAATTCATCAAGGGTGTACTAATTTGGGGATAAATTTATCACAGATGTACTAGTTTAGAATTTTTCGTAATATTAATTTATTTTTTATTAAAAGAAACGACTTTATTATTTGAAGTTCTTTTGAAGTGCCGACCGGATGTGATTATGACTAAGACGACTTTGAAAGTTGCAATGACATGTGATTTCGACTGAGTATGAAGTTCGTGCATTACCTTATTTTTCAAGTTCACTAAACACAAATGATTTTCACCCTCTCCCCCCAAAAAAAAAAAAATTCAAGCATGGCCTCTCTAGTAAAGCCGTAAGGGCTTGTGTGATTAAAGTTTGGAATGACAATTTTCCTAAAAGGGAAAAATCATCATTTTTAGAGTTTTTAAGGGTCGAAACTAGGGAAATAAGGTCAATCTTGCCATTTCCTATTTTTTATATTTTTTTGGAATTTTTCTGAATTTTTATTTTTTTGGAAAACGTGATCCGGACCGGGTTAGTAGACCCGGCCCATGCCATAGGTGCCGAAACTTGGGCCTGGCCGAAGGCCCAAGTTGGTCTAGGACAAAAACCAACCTCTTGGACTCCGCCCAATCTTTTGCGTTTTCTCTCGGGGGCCCGTCCAGACCAAAAAAAAAGTCCAAGACTGGCACTAAGGCCTCATAATAAACTCTCCTTTTTCGTTGGTGGTCTGTTCAAATTTTTTATTTTATTTTGTATATATTTTTCTTTTTTATACTTTCTATTTTCCTCTCTTTTGGTCTTCTTCCTGTCGTCTTCCCCACCGGCCTTCTTCCTCACAGAACTTCAACCGACTATTCCACTCAACGACGTGACTTCGCCAGCAAAATATTTTCTACGACCGCCTCATCCACTGGCCGATACAGCCAACTCGCAACCGTCAATGGCTACCACAGAGAAACAACGAAAGCGAACGCCGAAGACTGAATTCCCAGAATCAAACACTTACCACCCTTAAACTAGATCTGCCTTCTAAAGTAAAGATAGAGAACTAACATGATGGGACTCTTAACTCAAGGCGACGCAAGAAAGTGAAAGGTAAGTAACTCCAACCTTATTCTCACCCATGGCTGGCGATGGAACCCCTTCAACAAAGCGCAGGACCCGCTGGACTCCTCAGGCAAAGAAATAGAGCTGGACAAGGCATCTCCGGCCCGAGCGGGACGTCCTTGATGCAGCTTCTAGTGGAGAGCAGTGAACGGCAAGGTCCGACGACCGTTGAGGATCCCTCTCATCAACCCTTTGCTCGATGTTCACTGTTTTCTCTTCTTCCACGAGACCTCCCTCACGTTCTCTCTATTCTGTCTCTGGTGGGTTGTTCTCTTTTTTTTTGGGTGGTCTGGTCTTGACCTTTCTCTCTCGCCAAACCAGCACGCAAAAAACTTGATTCTTCTATCTAGGTCTACCCTTTTGTTTTTGCGGCAACTCTCCAAACCAAGAGAACCATTTGTGTTTTTTTTTTCCTTTTTACTCCCAGTCCCTCCCTCCTTTTTTTCCAAGAGATCATCTCGTGTGAACCCGAGATGTGAACTGCCTTACTTCCCTTTTTGTTTTCTTGCTCAGCCTCAGCTTCCCAGCTTCAAATCACCTGGGGTGGTGGAATCGGGAGAGAGGAATTCGTGTTGGCTGGGGGTCCGTATTGAAACGTTGAAGAATTTTTTTAGTATAAGACTCTTCAAATAGGGCAAGAAAGTTCTTTGAATGATCTCTTTCTATCTTAACTCCCATTATATAACAACTTCTCCCATGTTCTTCGTTTCAAAATTAGAGGACAACCATTCTTTTATGGTGATAACCAAATACTTATCATTCTTAGCCAATAGAATATCGTTCACATAAAGTGATAAAATCACAAATTTATCCTCGAACCATTTGACGTACACATAGTGATCTTCTTCGATCATCATAAATCCAAAAGAAGTTATGGCTCGATGAAAACGAAGATGCTACTGTCTAGATGATTGCTTAAGGCCATTTATTGAACGGTGAAGTTTACAAACCTTTTGCTCTTGTCCTTTATCTATGAAACCTATGGGTTACTTCGTATATATTTCCTCATCTAGTTCTCCACTTATAAATGTCGTATTTTTATGAAGGCAAACCTTACAACAGGTAAAAAGGTTTCCTCATAGTCTATGCCCTCTTGTTAAGTATAGCCTTTCGCCACAAGGCGTGACTTATACTTGTCAATGGATCCATCCGCCCTACGCTTAATCTTGAAAGAAAAAAAACAATTTATTTCCAATGGCCTTGTGTCTGGATGGAAGGTCAACTAAGTCCTAGACATGGTTTGCTCTTATATACTCAATTTCATCTTCCAAAGCATTTTTCCATTCTTCCTTGTCAAGAGATGAGAGAGCCTCTTCAACTGTCTTAGGCACTACATCATCTTGTGTGGTAATCATAAATGCTTTCCCTTTAATCTCAAAACGATGACGATGAATGCTTGTACGATTACTCTTGCGTAACTAAACTCTTTGTGAATTTAGTTCACTAGACGATGTAACACTCCCACTAGATCCACTATGTTGAGGTAAATCATTATTTTCCTCAACAACATTTGTGAGTGCATGATCGGGATCTTCCATCTCGCATAGCTGGAAATCCTTATCAATCTCACCTCTATTAGGAAAATCGCTCTCCAATAACTTGACATCTCATGACTCCATTTTAATCACATTTCCATTAGTTTGATCTCCTATGAGCACATATCCTTTGGAGTGTTCTGATTATCTAATAAAGATACATTTCTTCCCTCTAGGACCTAATTTTTCATAGGGATAAGTATAGTACAAATGCTATAACTTTCGTAAGATGCTCACTTGAGTGCCATTACTTTTTTTCTTTTACTTAAGTGTCATAACTTTTAAAAAAATGTTCACTTGAGTGCCATAACTTTCAATGGATTACTTGATTGCCATTTTTTTTTTTATTAAAACATTCACCCAAGTATTGTAAATAGGAAGTGGCATAGTACTTGTGGTTAAAGTTTTTAATAAGTTATGGCATTCAAATGATCAATTGAAAAGTTATATGGCATTCAAGTGATAAAAAAAGTTATGGCACTAAAGTGAACGTCGTACATAAGTTATGACACTTAAATAATCGAAATAAAAACTTATGGCACTTAAGTGAGCGTCATATGAAAATTATTGCATTGGAAATTCAGCTATGATTCCTTTACCAAATGGTTTTCTAATTGTTTTTCTGCCATACGATGTCCACATGTGGGTAGATCAATATAAGCGAGTGACCTTAAAAGACCTTCTCTAGCTAATCTTCTCATTCTACCTAATCCAATGTGACTCAGTCTAGCATGCCAAACACTTGCATCAATATACACATTATTGGAAGATGCAATTAAAGAAAAACAATCATTAACTTCAACATTGTACATATTGTCGTTAATGTCTAATACCATAAAGTCATATAGTATATAACCAGAACCATAATAAAATGTTCCAAACTTCATGTCAACACAATCACTATGAAAATTTAAAATATAAGCTAAGCCGAGAAAAACAACTACAGAGACCAAATTTCACTGAATATTAGGAGCATAAAGGAGGTCATGTAGGAATATAGTTCAACCACCACGCAAGTTTAATTTACATGTACCAACATGTGGCGACCTAAATTTGTCAGAATAATTTAATGAGTGAAGTTCCTTGCTTTCGCAATATAAAGTGAAAATTATATCCTTGGGGACTGATTGATAGCGTGGTGGATTATTGGACCTTAATAAGTTGATGGACGCAATATAATTAGAATAAAGGACCAAGGGCGATTGACATTTAATTGTGAATCACATACGATCGGTCGGGGCAAAACCCGGTCCCAGTGGCCCATCGACTCACCCTCTTATCTACCGACCTAGCCCCTCTCCCTCACCCATAAAAGGATTTTCTATTCTCTCTCCTCTCATTCTTGCACATCTCACAAGAGTATTCACCCTTAAACTCCCTCTTTCCTCTCCATCGGCTCATCTCTTGCTCGCGCCTCTCCTTCTCTCGACGGCCTCTCCGGCTCAACATCAATAGTCCCTCAAACTTGAGCCTTCATTCTCCGCCAACCTCAGCTCAACCTCGCCATCACCATCTCGTCCGTGCACCCGCTCCGCTCTCTCTCTCTCTCTCTCTCTCTCTCTCTCTCTCTCTCTACCATGCGACACCTAAGGAGTATAAGGCAACTCGAGCTCCATTTTGAGGCAATTTGACTTCGGTTTTCTCGAGCGTGGGACCAAAGACAAGTGGAGTCTCTAAACATTTGTCTATGTTGTTTACCTTTTGCTTGATTAGGTGCAATGACGTCGTTTGGGTTTTGGGTATCGATATGGAGACTATTTTGTATGTCCAAGAAATCGCCTTTGCACGTTGAATCCGCTCCTTGAATCGAAGTTTAAGAGTCGTGGATATCTCGATTACGGGAGTTCATCGTCTTGTATGTCCTCGGTTTGGCTTGAATCAAAGTTGAGGTGAATATGGGTTTCGAGTGGCGAATTGCATAGCACGCTTAGTCCGTTGCTTGAAATAGTGTTCCATAGTCGCGAGTAACTTGGTTATAAGTCATGATCGTTTTGATTATCATTAAATTTGCCCGAATTGGATCCGGACATGGGGCTTTAGCCGAGAGCCTTGGGGATTGGTTGTGCAACTCCGTGTTTTCATATGTTGATTTAGGTGGATTGTGCGATGTCTTGTGATGTTGGAAAAGTGGCGTGCAAGGGTTGATCATCTAGTGAATCGTTTGATTGGTGGGAATTGAAGTGAATGTGGATGTAGGGGCCGAGAGCGTTGATGCGTGTTCATGAGATTCGGTGGCTTATGCGTAACATTTAATCGATAGATTGAGGTCTTGAAACTATAGGTAGTTGGGCTATAGCATTGGTTTGTCTAGGCTGCGTTGATCGAAGCTTAATGTGGGTTTCGGATGGAGCACTTAGGCAGCCATGAATTACATGTGCAATAGGCTTGGTCGAGCATTGTATGGTGATATAGATTAGTTATCGAGTGTCTCACGATTTTGAGTGAGTAGTGGTGTTTCGTGGTCTTGAATGTCTCGTAGTATTAGGTAGCTGGACTATGGTATCTGACTATTTCGATTATGAGTCCGATGGTTCGAGATGATCATGGTAGGATGATGTGAGTCTTGAATTGTGAAGTCCATCTTAAGCGTGGCATGACATGAACTATGATTGTTCATTCATGCAAGGGTTGTATGTCGGCGAGTCGTGCCGATAAAGGATGGAGATGGACTAATGAGTGTGCATGAAGGAGGAATTGAACCCGATACTTCGGTTTATCTAGTATCGGAACCCGATAATTCAGTTTGTCTAGTATTGGAAGCGATACTACGGTTTATCCGGTATCGGAACCCGATATTTCAATGTGGCTGGTATCAAAAGCGGTACTTCGATTTGTCGTGTACCGAGTCGATACTTCGGTGTGTTTGGTATTGATACATTACTTCAGTATGTTTGGTAATGTCACGTTACTTCGGTGTATCCGGCAAAGTTGTTACGTTGGATGTGTTCTGATAATACCTTATGAGAGCGGGAAGAAAATCAAGAAGCCGTGTCTTGAAGATCGACGATGCGTTCTTCGACTATCGCGGAGTGTGGAGTCCGAATTAGTTCTAGAAGGTCCGGGTTGGTTATAGAATTAACTATCAAGTTTGTCCCAAGATTCGGGTTGGTTCCGTAAAATGGGTTTATCCTACTCAGCAATAGCAATGAGATTTATTGTACGTGGTTCATGGGGATTGCGGCTTGCATTGCATTGTAAGAATCTTGTGGTGACGGATCAAGTGTCCGTTCATGCGGTTGTAATTCATTAAACTAGTAAGGTCATTTGATATGAAAATAGAATCGTCATCCAGTCTTACTTGTTGATTGCCTATAGTCGTGGTTTTATGTGTTTATTTAATGATCATGGCTTGTTGTTGTTGCTTAAGTAACTGGTATATGCTATAGTCGCCTTGTTAGATGCTTCACTTACTGAGTTTTATACTCACTCCCCGTTGGATTCCATCTATTTTAGATTAGTAGCATGATGGAGCCATGAGAAACACTTATGGATGAAATCCAGGCATAATAGTAGCCGTGAATGGTGAAGGCAATAATGATAGTGGACGATGAGAAGGATGGATTAGGAGGAGATGTTTGTTACTTTCCTAGTTATTGTCTTTTTGACAACCTGAAGTATAAACTAGACAACTATATATAGTTATGAATCAAGTGTTGGTGGATCCACTAGTTATGTTATGCTTGGTGACTATGTGTAACCAATATGTGTTAGAAAAACCTTTAGTGGCCGGATCCTTTTTGACGCACGTGTTTGATTTGGTTGATTGTGTAAGTTATGCCCTCATGTATGATTTTCTTGTCTTCCACATGTGCCATTATATTATGTAATATCATATTATAATAGAGTATGATTAGCAAGGAGGTGGCGCACCTGGACGCCACACGACACCCTTCACTTCAATGCTGGAATTATTTCGATCATATATCCATCTTTTTCTTGGCTGTATCCGACAATACTCCATAAATGCTCCTCGGTCTCTAGCTACTCTGTAGCTCTTGAGTCTATAGTCCACATAGGATGTGATTCATCAATCATTATAGTGCTAGAAACAAAAGCATTACTTAAAGTAATGGAGTAATCTATTACCTTCTTCAAATCGGTGCATTCACGAGCGAAGTGACCCATCTTGCCACAATAGTAAAAAATCATCTTGATCTTGTCCTTCTTCCCATCGTGTTTTTGCCTCGGAGGGTTTTGGCTCTTTTGGATGCTTGATCGGTCTCCTTCCCTTTGTTGTTGAACTTATAGTTCCTTTTGCGTTTAAAGCCCAAAGCTTTGCGTGAACTAGTTTCAGCAACATAAGCATATGTAGAGGATCCGGCAACCTATAGGCGCTCATCCTCTAACTCTAAATGACACGCTATATCATAGAAAGTTGTCATATTTTATGTTAATCTTCATGTTCCCAATTTTAGGAAGGGACACGATAACGAGTGTGAACTTGTTGTTCATCAATTAGAGTATGACCTACTTTCTTCAGCTAGCATATCATGTTTAACATCTCCCGAAGATGTTGCCTCATATTTTGATTTTGACGCTTTCGAAAGGTGTCAAACTTGATAGTAAGTATAATCAATTTAGTAGCAGCCGTACCCCCAAACTTTTCTTTCAAGGCAATCCAAATTTCTTGAGCATTCTCAATTTCTTCAAACTCACACATGAGATCATCCTACATACAGCTTAACAACACGATGCGAGCAATTCTATTTTTCTTTTTCCAAGCTTGATAAGCTTCTAGATCTTCTCTATGTTGAGTAGAAGTTCCATGCTCAAGTTCATCTACGGTGCGGTTGAGGGTTTCCAAAACCTCTAGCTCTTCAAGGATGTACGGAACCTTTTGGTGCTAAATATCATAACTATCACCGTTTAATTTTTCACCCTCGTTGAGATCAGCCACAATGGTATTAGATGCCAAAGCCATAATCAATGTTAATTTTATATTGATAGAATAAGCACAAAATTAATACTAGCGTCTTTTTCACATTAACGCACATATTTATTTTGCAACAAAAAGCAACCTAAATAAATTATAATTCGATAAAAAGATACTGAAACGAAGGTTCACTATGTTCCTAATCAGCTTTTGTGTTACGATTGTGTCACTATTATACGTTTAGTTCAATTCTTGAAAAATTTAAGTTTTAGGTGAGCATTTCATCAAATTCTATTAACATATGAACTCCCACCGTAAAAAATAATCTAACCATATGATCCAATGACATAGCATGATGTGGATTCATATTCAAGTAATTCAAGCATCAATTATAATCAAAATTGTTGAATACAAGATGCAAATAGCAAGTACATTACACTTTATACATGCTATGAACAAACCATGCTCTACACAATTTTCATGGGATTATATACAAATAAGATGTCTTCTGTATTTTTGAAAAAATCTTAAAAATATAGGCAAAAATAATTCAATAAAACCCCAAAATACGAGTATCTTCGGTTCCATACATATTTTTGTAACTTTAGAAGTATCAAACATGTACAATACTTATACAAAGTGAAGATAATTTCAAGACGAACACTACAGTACATCGCACGCCCCCAACGGAGATGCCACACTCCTATACGCACCCCAAGAAGCTTACGTGCGCGTGTTTCACGCGTGGTCTTAGCGTTGACCAGTCAATGATTAGAGTTGACCGAGTCAAGTCCTAAACCGAGTCTACCAAGTCGGTGTGCCATGTCGGTATGCCACGTTAGTAGTCGGTTGAAAATGGTTCACGCACGTGCAGAGCACGTGGCGCATGAGGCCCGCGCAAAGACGTACCTCCGGCACATGTCGGCGCGTGTGGCATCCTACGACGGCGGTTAATTCCTAAAAATGCTCGTAACGTTGAGACGAGCCAGATGGTATATTCAAAACCAACTTTCATTGAGTGAAATTGTACTAAAAGGTGACGTTTCGCCGCTGCCTTGGGAAACTTAGTCCCGTCATGGTGCGTAGCGCGCATGAGTCATCTCCTGTCGTTAGTTGTTGATGAGCGACCACTCAAAATCTTCGTCTTGCCGAGGCGGTTCCAGCTATGTGTTCAAAAATAATTTTCAATGGACAGAAAATCACAAACGAATGCTGAATAGTAGGTACGAATTTCAAGTATTTTTTGCATCAAACCAACAACAAACGTTCGCATTCAATCAAAAAACAATAATGATTGCTTTGATACCAATGTTGGAATTATACATCGAGAGGTACGACTAACCTTCATCGACGTTTGATTGCTGAATTGCCTAGGAATATTGTTGAATCACCGATGTGTCCATGCATCTTCAAACCCACGATGGTCGGAATATAATCATAGATGAAGATATCCACTTTCCACAACGTAAATGCCGATCAATTCTCAAAGTAACGATATATGCCTTTGTTTTGAGTTTGTGTGTGAGAGAGAGAACGAACGTACGTTTCTATCATTCGTTTTCTAACGTTAATTTGGCCCCTGGAAGTTATCTACGTTATTTATATATAAGAAGGCAACCGTTTGAAAGACACCTCTTTTTAGGGCCCTCTCTCAATCATATCCTATCATGGATGCTATCTAATAGAATACATGAAGAACAAAAATGAAGGGGTTTCTTATTGTTTTTTGTGATCCACATGCAAAAAATTTGGGTGGTCCAAGTGATACGAAAGAACAACGTAGAAGAAGAAGGCACAAGTTTGGGGTTTTTTCTTTTGTTTCCGTTTTAAGGTATGTTAGTTTTTACCCATATTTTTCTAGATAAAAATGTCCATACTTCAACCACCGGAAATGTCACACACTCACCGGCAGGTGAACATTTGGTTGGCCGGCAAATTCATGCCCTTATTTGAGACCGGCCTTATTTGAAACAATGTTTATTCGGGTCTGTATTTGATTAAACAACCCCATTTCGGGATTTTATTTGAAATTTTCCATACACTTATCCCTAAAAGAAAAGCTGCAAAACGTGTATCACAACTAGACTTGATCAGCATGCCTGGTAAAAACTTCTTGGCCTGATTAGTAGGCAAGCTGAGCTTAAGCAAGGGCCTCGAGGTCCACCACACCTACATATTTATTAAAATAGCTAATGAATAACACTACAACGATGATTTCGATGTGGCATATAATACTCATGATATACCAATAGTATAAATAAGCCCAAATTTCTAAAGTAGCATGAAAAATAGTATATTAATCATAAGTAAAATATTAAATAAATGGTTAATATCACGAAAAATTCCAAAGTAGTCTCGTTGCGATAAATTTATCCAAAATTATTTTTTAACCACCAAAAATCCTAAATTAGTACGCCTTTGATAAATTTACCCCAAACCGGTATACCTATGATAAATTTAACTTTCGTTAATTTTGTTAAATTTTATCGTCAAATTGCTAAATTGGATGACACGTGGCAATTGCTAGATGTACACGTTTGGGCCTTTTACCCTCTATTGTATCAATTTGTGGTATTTGTCACATGTATACTAATTTGAAATTTTTGGTGGTCAAAATAATTAGTTTGTGATAAATTTGTCACGAAAGTATCGGTTTAGGATTTTTGGCGGTCGAAAAATAGTTTAAGGTAAATTTGTCATAGGTACACTAGTTTCGGTTTTTTTGTAGTCAAAAAATTAATTTTTGATAAAACTGTTATGGGTATTTTAGTTTGGGATTTTTCATGATAAAAATCGTTCTTCATACTTATTCAATTTTCAAGCTGAAATTTGAAAGAATAGAAAATAAAAAAGTGGCCCAATAGGCAAGGTTTGGACCCTTGCCCCCATCGGCCTGTCTGGGCAAAACGTCTAATCCGGCCCAAACAGGCCCGATCCGAGCCCTCCCAAGCCCGCTCACCGAAAAAGAAAAAGAAAAAGGAAAAAATAATTCTCATAACCGTAAGCCACGAGCCACGAGCCACCACCACAACGCCAATATGGGGCTGTTATTGCTCCTCTGCAGCTCCTCCGTCGCTCTCTCACCACTGCCCTCTCCGGCTCAGCCTCTCTCCCCTCGCGCCGCCGCGGCGGCTCCCGTCCGCTGCACCTCGTCAGCTCGGAGGAAGCTCATGTCCGCTGCGCTGTCCGGAGCTCTCTCGTTCAGCCTTCTGTTCTCGCCTCCGTCGATCGCAACAGAGTCTTCTCCGGCACGGACGGCGAAGTCCGAACCGTCGGTGGAGTACTGCCGCGAGGAGGAGAAAGAGGATGGGCCAGGCGCTGTGCCCGAGAAAGTGACCAATGAGGGACTCGTGGAGGAAGCTTGGAATATCGTCAATGAAAGCTTCCTCGGTACTGGTCGCCGTCGCTGGTCGCCTGAAGCGTGGCAGGCAAAATCTCTCTCTCAATGCTAATTTTCGTTTGTCTTTTGGTTTTCCTTTTCCCTCTGAAATGTTTTCTTTAAGCGGAGTGGGTTAATGAGCCGTTCTGTTTGCTCTATTTGCAGCGGAAGAAAGAAGACGTACTGAATACTTCAATTACGACAAGATCAAAGGCTCACGAATTGATAAGACGAATGCTGGCGGGTTTGGGTGATCCTTACACCCGATTTCTCTCTCCTGATGAGGTGATTGGCTCCTTTTTTGCCCGTGTAAATTCTGTAGTGAATTTATGTTTGTGGATATGGCAGTTTATGTTGCGATGGACGAGTCTGACACTGCTAGTCAGTCTGCATTTCATAGACTTTTGACCCTGTAATATAATTTGCATCCCGCATACTTGAGTTACAAACATCGGTGAACTTGCATTACATTTTTTTTTTTCGGGCCAATTTACTTGCATTACATTTACATACTTAAATTTGCACCATTCAATCGAATGTCCAGATGGGTGGCAATATATGCAGATAAAAAGGATAATTTTTTGAGAAGTAATGCAGAACTCAGTCCTTGTTCGACCTCATCTTTCTATAATTATTTAATAAATTGTTGCTGGGTCTATTAGTGTCCTCTATACAGCACCTACCCTAATTGGCAGTAGTACATGCATGAATGTCGGTTGAACTCTTTTCCTTAATTGTTAGTCTAATCTTATCCACTACGGTGAGGAAGACTTGTGAAAGATTATGGCAAAGCTTCAGCTGTCAACTTGTATGCTATCGGCGTGAAAATTTACTTGGTCATCATCTTTTGCTTCACAAATTTCATGGATGTCCTCGCCCAATCACAACGTAATTCTGCCTCCTGAAGAGGTCTTGTATTTAATCCCTCATGTATAGTGGAAAATGATGGTTTAGACATCATCAATATATAGATTAGTTAAACAAGCTTTTATTTCATTATGGCATAGATGCTGAAATTGTGACCTGAACTTGATGCCTAGGAACTTGTGCAGTTGTGTTTGTTCAGTGGGGGTTTTCTATGGTCCCTCAAAGGGCACCAATTCCCTAACGTACTAGCCATAATCGAAGTTCATTTTTTTCATAACTCATACAAATTGTCATAACACAGTATTAAGTGATAATGTGTTATGAGAAAAACAAACACTGATTATGATTGGTATATAAGGGATTGGTAGCTTCAAAGGGAACATGGCCAGGCCCTTGTTCGGCGTGAAAGTTCAGAAGTATTGTTTTCCTATATTAAGGACCACTGAGCTCTGATTATAGGATCTTGGATTGTTTCTTATAATAAATGAGGTTGATATATTTGATGTACATAGATTACAATATATAACGCTTCTGAGTTCTAGTGCTTCTTCTTAATTAAGCTGAGTCCAAGATAGTCTTTTTTGCATGTGTTAAAATTAAAAATAAAAATAAATATCCATTAGGTTGAGGTTGATCAAGTACATCATAATAACATAATTGAGAGCTGACCATAAAAACTGTCATCCCCTTATAAGTGTCAGCCACATGGATCCTCTCGCACCACTGTCCTTTTGAAGGTATCAAGTGTAAGGCAAGATTTAAGTGTTCGAGATCTTTACTTAAAGTTTCTGTTGACATCTTCATATGTCTAAACTACTCCCTCTTCCAACCTCATTCCAGTTATAAGGCAAAACTCACATATCATCACTGGACATCTGATGCATAATCTTTCTTAAAAATGGAAGGTTTGCGGGGTGAATCTTCTGGTCTGATATAGGTATACAGTGGGCTCAAGGCCTGAAATGCAACACGTTCAAGCATGATTTATTGTGTAATAATTGTTTTCCAATCTGTTAGATAAATCTGTATGAGAAATTTCTCAATCTTATTTTTGATTCTCTGGTATGTTTGCTCAATAAGTTGAATGTGGTTCTGCATAATTGACTATCTAAAAGCAAGAGCTACATCAGCCATGTTCTTAGGAGAATAATTTACATCATTTGAAGATCCACGTAGGCAACTCTACTTAGCGGGAAGAGGCCTGGGAGTTATAACTTATATAACTGGATGTTTAAGGAGAATGTTAGTGGCATAGATGTTGGTTAATGTTCTTGTGGTTAGGTCGAGTTGCCATCCTTTACACTTTTTCTTGTTCTTATTTTATGCCAAATTCTTGTTCCCCAGGAGATTGTTCCTTTGAATTTGAAGTCACCCAATCCTAATAGTATAACCCACCTCATACCTCCAAAAGGGTGGAAAATCCACTGCCATAAATAGAAGAACCTGGGAGGGGGGATATACCATTTGGATTTTGACTTCATGTGTTAGTAATTATGAGCATCTTTTAGAGTACGAGTTTAGCACATTACTGAACTTGCTTCTTCTTTTTTTTTTATTTGAAATATCTCTTTAGAACCTTTTATTTATCTAAATGGGATTGCTTATAAAAGTAGTATATATTAAAGAGAGAAGAAGAAAGGAGTTTTTTTTCGAGCCTTATTTTTTTTGTAATGTGAGATATTAATTATCCCTTTTCAATTGTCTAGTGATTGTCTTTTTATTTGGGCAGAAAAGAGATTAGCTTTTGCTCCAAATTTTCAGCATTTACTAACAATCTGTTCAGTTTCAATATGCCGTTATGATGAAAGTTGTCCAGGATGGCTAGGTATGACATGACGGGTATTGGCATAAATCTAAGGGAAGTCCAGGATGATGATGGAAAGGTCAAACTGAAGGTTTTGGGACTTCTACTGGATGGACCAGCCCATGCTGCTGGTGTGAGGCAGGTAAAAATATATCTGAACATAGATCTGCAACTTAGTAACAAGCGCACATCTTCTGACTGCAATAAATACGTAAATTTAGTCCTATTGATTTGCTGTTAGAAACCCCAATTTTGTTATCTCTTTGATGCGTGCACATGCATGCTCATTTCCGATTAACCTGTCTCTCCAGTCTTCACTGGTCGATTTCTCATTGGAAGTGGTCGAACTGACCAGCATCTACATGTGAATGCTTAGTTTTCATCATTATTTGATGATTGAGTATGCCTTTCACACTTATTGCTAGGGGTTAGTTAACTTTATTTGAGCATACCTGATTTCAACATGACTCGACAATGCAAGACCCAATACTCAACCTGAGCTCCATTGACCTTGATGTTTCAAGCTTGAGCTTGACTTGACAAAGTCTTGAATATGTCCAAGCTCGACTTGTGTCGTCTGGATTACCAAACAGTTGGTTTTGTCTAAGCTTGCAATCGAGTTTTGGACTTGCAATAATATAGCAAAGTAGTAATGTCTTCAATGCATGCGTATTTCTATCTCTTATTTTTATGAATATATAAATATACTTAAAATATGTAAGTTCAATTGAGCATTTAGGATTGCAAACTGCCCTAGAATTTAAAGCTTGAACTCGAGTTGATTAAGTCCTCAAGCTACTTGACTTGGATATATAGATACACATATAATATTTAAAGTTCAACTAAGCATTTAGAATTCCAAACTCCCATAGAATTTAAAGCTTGAGCTTGAGGTGATTAAGTCCTCAAACTACTTGACTTGGACAAAACTCCAAAAAAATAGAGCTGACTTGAGCTGTTTATGAGTTGAGCTCATAATTTCTTGACTTTTTTAGCCCCTAATGAAACCCATTAAAGCTCACAGTTTGGTCACCGCCTTTGCATGATTCACAATGATGGGCTTCTTAGGATTGTTCACATACATGAAAAAGTGAACCCTCTTGCGTTAGCTTTATGGCAGTCACATTCTTACAGGATCGAAACGTTGAGATCACAGCTGTTGGATGTGCACACGGTGAAGAAGGAATAAACAGAGTTCTTGTCCCATTTTTCATCAGGGAATAGAATTCTCCTTCCTCCTGCCATGGTTCACTTAAATTTATCATGGAAATCTGTGCATCTTCATGTCTGGGTTTTGTTTTCTTCACATTTTAAGAACTGCTCTATCCTTGACCGGTTCTAGCATAAAATTGCAATGTAGTTTGTCATGCATTGTTGGACAATTAAATGTACAATTGATCCTTGTGTATGAGCAGTGTTTCCTTGGAGGACCCTATTTAGTCTATGAAAGCCTCTCAATAACTTACTGAAATTCATTCTGATAGCTTTAGTGTTTGATGCGAGAGACTAAATGAAACTCCTCCACGTCCTTCTATCGTGCTATAGGCAGAAGGCAGAGAACAGTTTCTCAATGGGGATGTTCTTATTTCCTGGAAAAGATATTTATGCGTTATAGCACTTTTTATGAGCTCCTACTCTACCAGTTTCGGTTTCAACTAGAAGAAATTTGAACATGCATATGATTGGCATGTTTAGATTTCTTTGGTTGATTCTCTTATAGCATTGGCTGTTCAAGAGTTCTCACATTCTGAACTATCATCTTAAAACTATGCTTCATGTTTGTCATTTTTTCCTAACTTGATCTCATGATAGTCTCATTTCTAATGATGGTCTTGCATATGTATACAATTGAAAGCATGTTGTGAGTCTTCCTCTGTCTTTTCTCTTCATGGCAGGGGGATGAAATCTTGGCAGTTAATGGAGATGATATCAGAGGGAAGTCAGCAATTGAAGTATCTTCTTTGTTGCAAGGACCAAATGGAACTTCAGTGAAAATTGAGGTTAATTCTGAAGCAATTCATTGGGAGTATTGTTTCTTTCAGTTAGTTTGTTCTTTCAAGTGCAATTAACATTGAGAAAGATTATCTTCTTTTTGAATTATCATGTTTAGAAAAATTATGACAGGTCAAACACCGGGATTGTGGACCTGTTCAATCTTTTGAAGTCCAAAGGCAACTTGTTGCGCGAACCCCAGTTTTCTATCGGTTGGAAGATGCAGAAAATGGCACGATGTCCATTGGTTACATACGTTTGAAGGAGTTCAATGCATTGGCCATAAAAGATCTAGTTACCGGTGAACAATTATTATTTAACTTTCTTAACTATAGTTTTTTGCACCTTCATTCATTTTGTAGACAATGTTATCAATTTTGAATTTGTTCACGCATGCATGTGCGCATGCACTTGTGAAATAAACACCTTGCCCCCTGAGGTTCCCTAAAAACCTACGCTTTACACTTAAAAAATTTAAGAAACTAGAGAAAAAAAGGTGAAGAGTGTGAGATACTGAAACCAAGGGGTGCAAAGCATTGGTTTTGAAATCGAAGTGTAACTAAGGGAAAAGTTGAGGATGGATTTGGTAACTTTTCCTATCTTTCCTCCTGCATACTTTCCGTATCTAATTTTTAGCTAGTAGCTGCTAGAAAAACTTACTTCCTCCTTCATTCCTTCTAATTGATGTTCTCTATGATAAATACTCTTTGTCACTGTTGTATAATGTAAGCCATCTTGTAAAACCCCATCAATTTGCAAGGTAAACCTCATATTAGGTCTAAAACTCGTAGGATCATATTAAATTGTTTGTCTAGTTTGTAGAATCATGGAAATCACTTACCTTTTGCCTCAAATAAGCCAGGTTTTAATGCAAAAGCTAGACGATGAACAAGCTACGCATGTCAAACAAGAAAATAGGTTAATGGAATAATGTACAATGGTGATTATATGTTGCCAATATTGAAAATGGAGAACTGTAGATATATTAATTAATTTTTTCTTAGATAATAGTAGCACTATTTGTCTTTTTGGGATATTTTGCTGAATTCTAGTGCTCCCTCATTTTGTAGTATAAACGAAAGGTACCACCTGCAGAAGAAAAGCCCAAGATAGTTACGCACAAGAAATATCAATATAACTTTAAGCAGACGACTATTTGAGTCTTGTTCTCAGTGTTTACGGACCATAAATTTAGGTTGGAAGTAGAGATGATGTGGAAATTCCCGATGCTGATTACAAGAGGTCTATGATTTGTCGCAATCACAAGCTTCAAAAGATAGGGAGCTTGGATAAATGCTTTTACTGTAATGCTTTTAGTAAAAGTCAACCCTGACACCCACTTATCTTTTCAGAGTGAGGTTGACCTGACATATAGTTTACAGGCAGTAAGGTCAACGATATGATGCGGAAATTCCCGATGCTGATTACAAGAGGTCTATGATTTGTTGCAATCACAGGCTTCAAAAGATAGGGAGCTTGGATAAATGCTTTTACTATGATGCTTTTAGTGAAAGTCAACCCTGACACCCGCTTATCTTTTCAGAGTGAGGTTGACATGACATATAGTTTACAGGCAGTAAGGTCAACGATGCTTGATGAAGCTAATGTTATTTGAATTTCTTAATATCAATATAACTTTAAGCATACGACTATTTGAGTCTTGTTCTCAGTGTTTACGGACCATAGATTTAGGTTGGAAGTAGAGATGATGCGGAAATTCCCGATGCTGATTACAAGAGGTCTATGATTTGTTGCAATCACAAACTTCAAAAGATAGGGAGCTTGGATAAATGCTTTTACTATAATGCTTTTAGTAAAAGTCAACCCTGACACCCCTTATCTTTTCAGAGTGAGGTTGACATGACATATAGTTTACGGGCAGTAAGGTCAACGGTACTTGATGAAGCTGATGTTATTCGAATTTCTTCTGGAATTGAAAATGATTGGGGTGCTTTTACAAGTTTGGGATACAAGGAATCTTTCATGATAGTAGTTTAAGTGATCAGCCTTTTCCCATTTTGCTAAAAATGGGCAATAAAATGTCTTTCTTGCAAATTTTTAAAAATTTTACTTTGGAGAGAGATGCAAGCTGGATGTAAAATTTGTTGTTTTCTCGCAATGGTGCTTGATGAAGCTGATGTTATTCGAATTTCTTCTGGAATTGAAAATGATTGGGGTGCTTTTACAAGTTTGGGATACAAGGAATCTTTCATAATAGTAGTTTAAGTGATCAGCCTTTTCCCATTTTGCTAAAAGTGGGCAATAAAATGTCTTTCTTGCAAATTTTTAAAAATTTTACTTTGGAGAGAGATGCAAGCTGGATGTAAAATTTGTTGTTTTCTCACAAAACTACGACAAGCTTTCTGTATCTTTGTAATGATCTCTGTTTTGTGTAATTGACTGAAGCAGATTTAGCAAATTGCATGCTGCCTCATTTGTCATGGGGCATGGTAATTCTCGATCAAAAAATGAAGTGGATTATGGAAATTGCTCCGTGCCTGATTTATCATTGTGCATGGAATGCAGGCTTATAAATTTGGGACAAAAGAAATCTTTCATAATAGTAGTTTCAGTTATCAGGAAAATGGGTGACAAGATGTCTGTCTTGCAAATTTATAGGTGAAATTGATCTACCAGGAAGATGCTGGCCCACTTCTGTCATGTCATCTTTGGTTTTGTTTTTTTCCTCTAAATGTGTTGTCTTTTGATGACAGTGATATTCTAACTTTTTAAAGAAATGCATGCTGGATGCAAAATCTGTTGTTTACCTTAATTTCTAGAGATTGAAAGTTTTTTGTAATATTTTAAATATTGACCTTTTTCTTCCTTTTTTTTTTTTTTTTTTTTTTTTTTCTCCCCTCTTCCCTCCTCATTAAAGCCCTTTCTCTTTTTTTTTTTTATTAAAAAAATTAAACCTTAAAAAAAATTTTTAAAAATAAAATATTTTATTTTATTTTTTTTATTAAAATCTCTCAAAAATTTTGGAAAAAAATTGTTTTTTTTTTTTTTTCCAAAATTCAATTTTTCAATACGTGTTCCTCCTTCAATTATTAGTATGTTTTGGAAAATGTGACATTTTCTTCTTTGCCTTCCTCATCTCTCTTTTGGTTTTTTCCTTTCTTCTCAGTACTAAAAATTGTGTTGTTCTTCCCTCAATCGATAGGGCTAGGTACCCTCCTTTTGTAAATGTGGACTTTGATGTTTTTGGGAAGATTCTATTTATTGTTGTTATGAATCTGAAGGAATGATGATTTTTGCAGCAATGAAGCGCCTTCAAGAGATGGGTTCCTCGTATTTCATTTTGGATCTCAGAGATAATCTTGGGGGGCTCGTGCAGGTATTCATCTGACATCGGCAGATATACCATTATGCTTTAAGTACTCTGATGTTGGATTATCCTAGAGTTAGGAGGCTCAGTTTGCTTGGATCCATAGAATTCCTTTTTCATTGTAAATCTTTCCTGTGATGAATCTTCCAGATGGAAAAGTTTGCTTGTTGACATGGATGATATATTTGTGAGAAAAATGTTTCTTTGTCTATCTACTCTCTGTCTAATTGATGCTAGAAGAACTTCTAGCAATTGTTTTCTCAAATCATAAAATACTTCAATGTAGCAGAATAGAATTTGCTTGAATGAGCATAAATGGCGATGAATTCTGTACATCTTTCTCAAATCATGGAACACTCCAATGCGTAGACACATGTCATTCAGAAGTGACCTGTGCTGTACCTTAGTTGTTTACTTCATTCTGATGGCTGTGCAAGATAAGTTGCCAGTAATGGTCAGTAATGGCCATTCAGTGAATGAGTGTGCGGTTGGTGGAAAAATAGCTAGGAGCTTGTTGGCCATCTGTGCTAGCATAGAGAAGAGGAAGATGTTTCTTTTGATCCCTAGGTAACTTTTTAGCTGATTTGGAGTGAGAGAAAAAGAAGAAATTTCCATAACTCTAAGAGCCATTCAGTAAAAGTTATGGATTCTTGCCTTTTTACTTTAAAATTTTGGTATACACTGCACGAGTCTTGATGTAATTGCTATCCTTGACGAATTGGACTCCTTATTTTGTAAATGGTTTGGCATCCCCTTTGGTTCCTCTTTATGAATTCATTTTTATTGATTGATAAAAAGGATTGTTGCCTGAGTACGTGCATTTGCAACATTCCAATAGGTTTAAGAATGACATCGACCAAGAAAATATGTTCCACAATCTGACCACTATGTCCACTAAAAGGATGAACTTATTGTCAGCATTAGGTTTCTCAAGAGCATGAGCTTATTTGATATTAGACTTGTTCATAAGTCCACTGATGCTTTAGATTAGTTGGAGTTGAAACCAAGTATCTATATGTTGTCTTATGATTACGTCCATGTTCATTATTGTTCTTGCAAGAGCATTATTACTTTACATCTGAAAGCTTATGACCCATGCCAAGATGTAGGTCTACTTTGTACAAAGTATTGCTTGATGAAGGATACCTATACTCTCTTACATGCAAACAAAAGAAATACTTCTGTCTCCTCCTTGTTGTTTTGTATCTTTGTATGTGCAGCGTGAGGTTACTGAGTCCTATACAAGGGTGTAAAACAGCTCCAATGTTTTAAAATTTGGTGAAAAGGTCGTTACGTGGATTCTAAGAGTTATGATATTTGTTTTAACTGGATGATATAATATTAGATTCTTCTTGTAGGTAGAGGCCAAAAAGAATCTTAAATCGGCTGTCTGAGTGTCACCTTAATGATCATTACCAAGCTGTTTGCAAATCTAAGCTAAAATACTTAGGATCAGCAGATTAGGAAGAACTTAAAATCCATGTCTCTTCTGATATTTCAGGCTGGAATTGAAATTGCTAAGCTCTTCTTGAACCAAGGAGAAACGGTACGTTATCTCATGTTGACTTTCCATAATTTAATGACTGTCTTGCCATGGTGCTTATTTGTACTTGAAGTACTTTTTTCTCTTCTACATGATTGCCAAGAGTACTTGTGCGCACAATCTCATTATCTCATCCGTTTTTGCAAATAAATATTCTTTAAATGGTCTTGTTAAATAGGGTCCCTAGTGCTCTCCTTAAGTATACTTGATAAGGAGTGTTTCAATTTGCAAAGCATTTGATCACTAATAATATAAGAAAAACGGGGCATTGAAAGCTTCCAACATTCCTTCTTGGGTAACCAAGAAATGCCTTGATGGCATTTGATTGTAATGTTTCCTCAAATAAGCAATGAAAATGGTTCTAAAAATGTGATAAAAAAGGTTCACAAGAGGCTGAATATTTATTCCATAAGGGCTTATTTGCTCCCAATCAGACCAAGTAATCCTTTTAAGGGTGTTCTGAGTGAGTTATTTAAGCTTCACGCTTTTTTTCCTTTGAGTAAAATTGACTTTTTAAGTGGAGCCTTAAGTTTGAATTACACTATTTAGCTACATATTTGTGTTTGTAGCAAATAATTAGGTAGTTTATCAGAAGCAAAGTTAAAATCCCAAGGAAGAATATGAGAAAAGAAAATTATACATTTGTTCTTAAGCAATGCCACTTCATCCCTGCAAATATTGGAAAGAAGAATTCCTAAAGTCCTGTTATATTGATGATTCTGCCATGCAAAATTGTGCATGCTCTGTTTTGTGACAATGGAGTGCGTCAACTATCGGTTTTGTCTCTTATCCATTTTCACAGCTAATTTCACAGGTAGTTAGCAGCATCATTCAGTATTTACTTAGGTGACTACTTCTCTTTTTTCCTTTAAATATTTTTTGAATGATAAACTGCACCCCATTAAGAAGGTACCAAAGGGAGACTTCTCCCATGCAAAACAACTTTAGAAGGGAAGCCATCCACAAACAGAATAATGCCAAAGAAGATTGCTTCAAACATTACCAACAAACTGGTAGTATGAAACTGATCTTTCCAAGGATATTAAAGATGAAAGGTGTATAACCAATTAAGAATCCCAAGAGATTCAACCCTAGAGATGCCCTCTTGTTTCTTTCTTTCCAAATGAGCCAAAAGACAAGCAGAGGAATCATCCTATTTGACTACTCTAATTGTTAAAATATGCGAACTGCTGGATCATAGGGAGGTTGAAGAGGGTAGTCGGATGGAAGGCCAAAGAAATCAAGATACAAGTAAGGAACATAGGTATTTTGACCATCAAAACGTATTATTATATGGAAAATATTAACTGGATGGCACCTTTTTAGATGTCATTGGAGTTCTTTGCAAAAAAGCTGATTCTTTTGATATGCTAAATTTTCTGACAATGTATCAATTCTTCACCAAACTCCTTTCTTTCATAAGCACTAATTTTACAGCGAGTGTCTTAGCATACTTTTAAGCATACTTATTTGGGAATTCAATTTTCAAAACACTAATTGCCGACCCCAACTAGTTTGGGATAAAGGTGATGTTGATGTTGATGTAATTGCTCATAGCAAGAAAAATCAGTGTGATGATCTTCAAAATAACAAGTACCTTGTAGCACCCGTTCCTTTTATATATGTAGTAGGTCTGAATGAGTACTTCGAAGTCAATCATTAAGCAAAACCTGTTCAATATCTGGGATGCAAAAAGAAAGGAATCCCATTCAAGTAGAATGTACTACTTGCTTATGAAAATGACTCATCGTTTCTTCTCAGATCAAGTTTTTATCCTCCAATAAGTGTTATCCTTTGCATTCTAGTACAGAGGTAGTCCTTTTTTTCCTTTTTGGTAGCTTTCAAAAGAATTGGTGATAGTTAACCCTTGTAATCATGTACATTGATATCATACTATGTTTATATTGTATTCTACGTGGGCTGTGTTAACCATTTTTTGTCCTGTTATGCAATTAAACAGGTGACTTATACTGTTGGAAGGGATTCCCAGCACCAGACCACAATTACTGCAGATGCTGCTCCTTTGGTTAAAGATCCTGTTATTGTATGTGTTCCTTCTTGGACATATAAGAGTTTGCAACTTATTAAAAAATTTTAAACCTATTACAAATAAAACAAATTACATTTTTTTGAATTACTAAACCTTGATTTGGTTCAGTCCATATGGCAGTTTCTTAATTAAGCCTTTGGAGCTAGTATTTCTGTTGGGGGCATTTCTGTTGCAACTAGCTGAAGGAAGACGAAAGGGAACAAAAATTTAATGACAATTTTTATTAAGGAGGTTGTTTTCTGTTCGAAGATTTTGATTTGGTGGGGTAAAGAAGTCTCTTCTCACGATACAGTCAATTGGCATTGATAGGAGTCTTCTTTAGATTGACACCCTACCATCTGGTTCCAAAAAATTTTCTCAGTTAGTAGGCAAATTCATTAAGTGAAAATATTTTATTTTAAATCCTTAAACATAATAAGGATTTTCGTTAAAAACTACACTTGAAGCCCTTGTTAAGCAACTAATTGATGAAATCTTGCAGAAACCAATGTACTGAATGTTCTCATGTTCTGTGTAATCCCTGCTTAACAAGTTTCTTGGGGCCACTCTTTAACGTGACTTGCATAATAAAACGTGGCATAAAGAGAGGTGATTATGTTCTCGCTTGAGTGTACCACTGACTTCCACTGAGTAGCTTGTTATAACTAGAACTGTACAACTTTTTTGTGCTGAGCCTGCTGACTTTCATTTTATGGTTACATCTAAATCATCATTTCAGCAGAAATTCAGATTACTATTCGAAAATTAGCTAATAAGTTAAGCCTCTCATGCAGGTTTTGGTAAACAATAAAACAGCCAGTGCTAGTGAAATTGTAAGCTCCTCAACTTGTAATTATGAGCAACTTCTTGTGCATTCTGTCATCTCAATTTAAGATGAATTACCATGACTGTTCATCTTTCATTGTAGGTTGCCTCTGCTCTTCATGACAACTGTAGGGCTGTTCTGGTTGGAGACAGGACTTTTGGCAAGGTACCATAATTGATCTATTTTTTGTAAACCCAGTCGTGTACACAATTTGTCATTGAGGATCTGGAACCAGGTAATCTAGCAGAAGACGCATCATTGGTCTTTATGAGTTTCATTAGATTTATGAGCCACTGTGGTCTTATGGTTGGCTTCTTAGATGGGACAAAGACAGTTTAACGACTGCTTTGCTCTCTATTGAGGACGGAAATGAAACAAACTTTTTATTTAGGGGGATGAATTACACTTAGGAGGTGTGTTTGTTTTTGTTTAAGAAAAAAAAATATTTCACTTTGCTGCGTTTTGATATTCTGAAATATTTTGGAAAGATTTATATGTCAACTTACGTGTCAGTGTGTGCACTTTGTGAAGTATTAGATGTTCCAGGTTTAAGAAAATGTGAAAGTACGTGAGCTGCAAGATTTGATTAGCAAAAAGGGGAATGTTAAAGTCAATTAAGACACCACCTTTGCTTTCTCATTTCATCTCATTAAGTTATCTTAGAATTCATCTTCCCTTTTTCTTTTGGTTTGAATCTTTTTATATGAGGAAATCATGTCCAGAATCGTTTTCTTATAGAATTTCGTTTCTTGACTCTGATTATTTTCTAACTGGCTTAAGATAAATGGTTCAGATTGCGGAGATGATTGATAAAGATGATTGAGTAGGCGACTTAATAACCACAAGTCAAAAAAAAAAAAAAACACGAGTCTAAACTAAGAGTGAGATAAAGATGATTGAGTACCTATTCTTCACAGGGTCTGATCCAATCCGTTTTTGAACTCGATGATGGTTCTGGTGTTGTTGTCACTATTGGGAAGTATGTGACCCCAAACCACATGGACATTAATGGCAATGGAATAGAACCAGATTATCGAAGTCCCCCTGGTACAAATACTTTCTTCCTTTTCTCTGATGCTCCACGCCTTCCCCTATGTAGGGGCAAAATCTTGGTTAGACTGGTCTATTGGGATAAGCTATATTAGATCGTTGCAAGCATGGGCTCCACGCCACCCGATCAGATGGCTCATAAAGTTTTTTCGGTAGACCAAGTGAAAGCAAGAATTGCTCCTAACAAGGGATAAGGTGTTAGATAATTGGTAGCGTAGACCTAATCCACTAGATCCCTCATATGCAGCTTGGAATGAGGTCATCAAGCGTATTTCTCAGTGTAAAATGCTTAGACAAGGATAAGCCTATGTTCTGGCTGCCCTTCAACTTCCTTTCTCGGCCTTCACTGGTAAGTATTTGCTTTGTGTATTGCTTAGCTTGTATTTCCATTTGGGGAACAAATTTGTTAGCGTGAATTGTTCAGCAATAGACTACAGCTCTCTCACATTCTTCCATTTCCTCTCTAGGCCTTTCACCTGTTATAGGAATACAATATGCGACTCTTCCATAAAGGATATCAGAATGTTATCTTTTATCTCCTGCATCAGGTGGATCAGGGCTTCGATGGAGTATGTGAGGGAAATTATTCATTAACCTGATTGCATTGGACCGTGAAAGGGCAACTTGTTTGCATCAGAGGAGGATAATTTTTCTCTTCTGGATCCGAATTTTCTAGCCAAGGTGGAGTTTGTGAGCTCATTGCTGAACCCCACTGAGGATTGGAGTTCCAGGTCTCTGATTCAGAAAGTTCATTACTCATGTTTGGGTATGGCCGGCGCTTTGCTATGTTCTCCCGTAGATCATTTCCACAATGTAAATACGATATCTTGATGAAGTGTGCAGTGTTCTTGTCATCTTTGAATTAGAGGATGTAACAACAATTAGAACACGAAAGAAACAAATCTTGCTATTTCGGTGAAAAGATTGGTGCGTGCAGTCGGCAAAAGGGGTCAGGTTTCTCATGAAGGCTTACGCTTTCTTTCTTTCCTCAGGACGGAGATGAATGCTAGCTATCTGCTTGTTTGCCGCTAAAATATTCCAATGTCTCTTCGATCTGATTCCCAATCTGCCTGTTAAAATTACATTCTCGATCCGCCACGGTAATTCTGAATTTCTTTCTGCATCGAACCAATGCCAATTCGCTTTTGTGATGACGACGATGAGCCGAATACTCCCCATGTTTTGCCTTGTCAATGTGGGATGGAATCAGTGTCAAAGCTAACGATGTAAATCAGCTCAGGTTGAAAAGTGGCGAATTCGGACGGTATAAAGACAGCTAATCGAGTTTTGGTTGCTACCTTGTCCAGCTAAAGCACGACAAATGAGGTTTAAGACACAAGTTTGGGACCTGATTTAGCATTCATTGTTGCTTTTATTATTTAATTAGTCTGGAATCGTTCCATTCCTCCTTTTGTTGCTTCTCAAAGCAATACTAGAAAACTCTTAAAGTTCTTATTTCCAGTTGCTTTTTGAATTGTTATGGTAATCAGTAGACTATATTTGTTTTGAAATTGACGGAGAAAAAATAGTTTCATTGTTCACGAAATATTTAGACGTAAATTATTATTGATAATGAAAATATTTTTCACTATTTGTGAAAATTATTTCAAGTGATACAAGATGTCGTTTTTAGGAAAATATTTTTCAAATCTTTCATTTTTTGTTAATCCGGCGTGACTATTGCGATGGTCGATGCGTTTGTTGCAATGGTCGCATTGCGACATAGGAAAGATCTCGTTGAATAGGCCATCATCATGGTGGTTTTTAAGATTCTATTGCTTCTAGGATATGCCTTTATTTGGGATAAGTGCATTGAAAGTCCAAAAATTTATCACGAAAGCGTAATGGAGTTCTAAAATTTTTAAAAATGCAATCAAATCCTAAAACTTGTCACAAAAGTGCAGTTGAACCCTAAAATTTTCAAAAAGTGCAATCAAGTCCTAAAACTTTTCACGAAGGTACAATCGCATCCTAAAACTTTCAAAAGTGCAATCGACGAAGATACTTGATTTCATCAATTCGACAAACTTTAGGATTTGATTGTACTTTTTAAAAGTTTTAAGACTCAATTGCACATTTATGAAAAAATTTAAAACTCAATTGTACTTTCACGATAAGTTTTAAGATTTTCAATGCACTTATCCTAATTATTTTTTCTTTTGTTTGTCTTTATTCGTGTCCGGTGGGATAAGGTGGGATAAAATTATCCCGCCCCCTTAGGGCTCGGACTATTACCCGGGCTTGTCCTAATTTGAGGGTGCTGTACAGCAGCGAATGGAAACGATTTATCTTATCCGGTGTTTTTATCTAGGCCATCAAGCACGAGCACGCCCTTTGTCTTTATAAGATTACATTAGTAGGTTCTGGGAAATCAGGAACTAGCAAATTTGGTGATTTAGGCTCCACTCATTTAGCGTAAAATGAGATGTTTCTGAAAAAAAAAAAAAAAATTCAGTCATTTTTTAGGAAATTGATAATATTTTCTAGTGTTGTGCCAAAACCTGAAAAATGAACTAGAAAATATTTTCCACCATTCGGTATGGAAAATCCGTGCAGGACTTTTAATAAATATTTTTATGTTTTTAAAAATTTGATTATTTATTTATCTTTACTTTTCTCTTTTCTTTTTCTTTTCTTTTTTTTATTTTTTCCTTGTACATCTGCCACCACTAGCCGGTGATGACCACGAGCAAGCTCAAGCTCACGGCCTATGGCGAGCTCGAGGCTTATCGGGGCGAGCCTTGAGTTCATCGGCCACGGGCGCCGATGGTCACCATGGCCAGCACTCGGCCGAGGAAGAAGGAAAATAGAAAATAAAAACAAAAAATAATCAAAAAGAAAATCTTAAAAATTAAAATTATTAAAAAATTTTAATTTTTTAAAAAATATTTTAAAAAGAAAATGAATGTGAAGAAGTGGAGAATGAAAGATGAGGGAAAATGATTTCCTCTCTTCAAAAGAAAAAAATCATTTTCTCTGCTCTTGAAGGTGTATGTTCTATTGGCAGAAAATGTTTTCCTTGACTCATTTATTTTCGGTAAATCAAACGCCGAAAAATCTGAAAAATATTTTCTTAAAAATTATTTTTCAAGAAACGAACAGAGCTTAAGAATAGACCATATATGTCAATCATGCCTACTACACCATTGTAGCAAGAGGACAATAAACCTAAAGAGGCTCTTTTTCGCAAAGAAAAATGGCCGTCCATTCGAATCTCACCAATACAATTCTTTTCTTTACAATTTTCAAAGGATATAAAAAAAAAAATAAGGAATAGAAAAACTATTATTACTAGAAAATATCCAAGGTCGCTCGTGGCTTAGGTGGTTGAGCATAAGCACATATTCTTAGAGAGACTGGGGCACGAATCCCCGGACGAGATGTCACCTTCGATGAATCGACAATTCATGGACAAGAGCGGTTAGATGTAAAGACGACTTTCATACATGGTGAGCTAGTATATAAGTGATCTTTGAAGCTGTGAAATGGATCTAAAGGTTGCCGATTTGACCTCTGGGGAGAGACGGGCTACAAGAGGCACGACAAACTTTATGGATTCGGATTTTGTTGGCGAGTTTTGCGGTGGTGCCGTCAGTCGGAAAGGCGATCGCAGTCAGTAGTTGCTTTGTCGATGACTGAAGCAAGAGTACATGGCGTCAACAGAAGCAGTCAAGGAAGCTATTTGGCTCAAAGGTTTGCTCTTTGATTTGGGTTTATTGCAGCAAAAGAACATCGATGTTTAGCGCGACAATTAGAGTGCAATAAATTGACTAAAACTCAAATGTACTACAAGAAAACCAAACACGTCGATGTCACGTACCACTTTATACAAACTACTATGTTAACAAAGCCTATCCCATTGGCCAAATGCCAAAGCTGTTCGGGCTTGGTTAGCATTTGCAGCAAATGAAGAAACCTAGAGGCGCTGAAAGTTGGACTTCTCACCAAGGTGGAGATTTGTTGATTGTTGACTCCAAATTTTCCCACTTTAAGTTAGAATCCCGCACTAGTTTGTAACTATCTAGATGTTACAAGAGTGTTTGTGGGGGCTTGGATAAGGAGACAGACGATCCGAGGACATGAGAAAATAGCCTTCCTAGCCCTTAGACAGACCAAGCAAGATGTGGTTGGGTTACCGGCAAATCTAACATTGTTACCCAGCCAATTTTGATGTTGTATTTTGTCAGTACTTGTGAGAACCCTGAAGAGCTTTTCAGAGGCGTCATCCAAAAGAGTTTGGGAGTGCGAGAAGAACTCCTTTTTTGTCGGTGATTCTCGTGAGTTTTGCTGTATCTAGCGTGGAGAAGAAATTAAATGTGAGCAATGAGCGAATGTAATCTTCTCTTTACCTATTATAGTAGAACCATCTCGTTGATCTTGCTTGGTGGAGTAGCCACACCGTCGAATCACGTAAATCGCCCATGTCAGGTTTAGTGTCGACAATTTATTTATTGCTCGATTCTTTTTTTGCATTTGTTCACACTTCCGCGATAGTCGTAACAGGCATCATTATCAAAATGGCGAGCCTGTCACCTCTCCCCATCACAATCCGGAGTGGCGATTCAATGCCGAACCAAACGGCACCGTATGTGTCAACCCATGTCGCCTCCCTTCTCTGGCAATACATGACCATAAAAGTAAAGTAACCACAGGAATTACCAAAATTCTCTTTGCCCTTTCCATTTAGTCCCATGATGCAGTGCAAGGCAGAAAGGAATCCTTGCCCCCTAGCATGACCAGTGCCTTAAATGTTAAATTTAGAATCCATATACACCCAGATTGAAATCCCAAGCAGATCACTCTTTTGCCTTTTGCCTTTTGGCCTTTTTGCCTCTCACCTTTTGCCCCCTTCCTTGGGCACCTTACACTGGCTTCCAAAATCCACCAAATTCCCAAATGCCTGCTTTCTCAAGTTTCCTAAATTCCCCACCTTTCCTGTTTGGGGGTCTCTCTTCAGCCCAAGAAAGCTCTGATTCCTCCTAAAACCCTCTCTCATCTACAATTCTCTTCTCACTATTCTGAACCAATGCCTGAAGCCTTCTCTGCAATAAAGCCCTTGTTGCTTCTCTTATTTAACAAACTCTGGCTTCTCTATCATTGTTTCACAGATAAGATACATAGGAGAAATTCCAACTCCTCATCACAGAAGCAATGCATCCTTTGGTTCTTCATTGCCACATACTCTTCCTCTTCTCTCTATGCCTCAATTCAGGTACTTGTGCTGGATTTTGGCCATCTCAACTTGAGATCCCAAAGATGAATGTTTATGAAATTTTGAAGTCCACCCATTTGCTCCTAATTTCGTTCTTGTAACGCGCCACAGGTTCAGGGGCTGCCCAGCAATCGAAAGAGCATAACAAAGTCCTTCACCATCAACAGAACAGGGCACTGCTATCAACTTCCACATTTGCTGCTCAGCGAGACACTACTCCTGCAAGTATCCCCATTGTCAACCCGACGTCTCCAGGTTCTTCGATACCTATTGTGAACCCAGCGTCACCCCCACCGCCAATCACCACGTTGCCAACCCCAAGTCAAGTCGCGCCTCCGACAACTACCACGCCGACGGCATCAAGTGGACAATGGTGCATCGCGAACCCAGCCGCCTCTCAAACAGCTCTGCAGGTGGCTCTCGACTATGCCTGCGGCTACGGAGGCTCAGACTGCTCGGCGCTACAGCAGGGCGCGAGTTGCTATGATCCTAACACCCTGCAAGATCATGCCTCCTACGCCTTCAACGACTACTACCAGAAGAATCCGATTCCCACTAGCTGTGTTTTTGGAGGAACGGCAACACTCACTTCAACTGACCCAAGTAAGATACTTCCGTCAACACTTCCATTTCTGGAAAACTGGGATCCATCATTGGTCCTTTTAAAAGAAACAAATTTGTGAAAAGATCACTGCAAAATTCTATGAGTAATTAGCACAGGAAATAACTTGATTCACAATCCCACAAAAGCTCCACAATGAGCAAACTTCAATGGTACTAATCTATGTATCAAGAAAATTTCTTGACCTTAGAAATCTTGGCACCCTCAGAAAATCAATTTGGCTAATTAGCATTGATCTTTCCTTTTTCTTTATTTATGGCAGGCCATGGAAGCTGTCACTTTGCATCTTCCGGGTAATCTTCAAAACCTGTTCTTTTTTATCACTCATTGCGATGTGCTAACTGACTGAAAATGACAAGGTTGAACTTTCCAATGCAGCTCAACTCCGACTCCGATGACTCCGACTCCAATGACTCTTACTCCTCCTACTACTTTTACTTCACCAGCTCCACCGACGTTTGTCACACCAGTTTACCAATCCCCACCTTCAACTGTACCAGGGTCACCAACAATCTTTGGGGTCGCAGAGCCAACGGGACAACCCAGCTCAGCCACCTCCATCACGTGCAGCTTAGCGGTTCTACTCACCGCAGCCTGTCTGTCACAGTCACTTCTCGCACGTGGTCCCTAAGCCACTGCAAGGAAAGTTGCATCTGCGCTACCATGAGAAGGCAATTCAATCGCTTCCTTGCATATCTCATGGTATTTGCATTTGAAGGGGTCACCCGGGACACGCAAGGAGGCATTTTGATTCATCGGAGCCTGATCGACCTTCGAGGCGGTTCTCTCTTCCTACAGATGCCGCCTCGAAAGCAATCAAGATGCACGAGATCTCTTGTATTCTTGTCTTTGTCATCAACATCAGAATAGATGCAGGACCCAGAAGAATAAGTTGCAATATAGGAGTCAGAATAGTCATATACAGTGTAAGAATCTCTATACACAATTAGCCAACACAGATAATAATTCATTTAGTTTTACTGGATGAGCAAGATGTCTACTTGTTCTTCGTGGACACCAAATAGCATTGATTGTTCAGATTTTGATAGTGGTGAAGGGAACATAGGAAGCCGAGCAAGTGGGATAAGGTATCTACAAATTTGTGCAGTAACCACATGTGACTCAAGAACACGTTCCTTTAAGGTGTCGTCAAAACGTTATCATCCCCCCTCCTCCAATGCAAAGCGAACCATCTCTGGTTCCTTTAAATACCAAGAGATAAATATGAAGGGATAAGCAAGCATCACTTGAGATGATAAACTCAAATTTAGTGTCCCTTGATTTGCTTTGTAAAAATGGCAGGTTTTGAAAAAAATTAAATCAACAATATGCTAACACCTCTAATAGTCTACGTTATCAAATAACTAGAAAATTTACCAAAAGAGTTCTAAACATATTATGCGTATATCAACTCTATCCTAAACTTTTTAATTTAGCCAATTTAGTCCTAAACTTTTAGACGATTTAACCAAGCGAGGCTCTCTCTCACTTGATTTGGCAAGGGTCGATCCTCGCCGGATCTAACAAAGGCTCAATCGTCACCTCCCGTCGCCTAATGCTGGTAAGGTCGACCCTTGCTAGCCTGCCTATGGTCGGTTGCCGGCCATCGCCAAGGCCTAGCAACCGGCCAAGGAAGAAGGAAAACAAAATTAAAAAAATTTACAATAAATATTCAAAAAAAATTAAAATATATTTATTAAAAATTTGTCTTTGTCAACACCGGCCGAGTGGTACCATGTAAGACATTTGATGTCTACATCGGCGATCGTTGGTCAAAATTGGCTGAAAAATTTTTATTGGCAAATTGTCAAAAAATTTATAACTAAATTCACCAAAAAGAAAGGTCAAATTGAAAGGTTTATAAATTCAATTGGCATCTCCCCAATAACTTTAGAATTTTTTTGATAATTTTTTCCTTTAAATAATATGAATAATCATTTCTCCAAATTAAACAAATTAGATAAATTATTAAATTATAATTTGAGTTGAATATCGTACATGATAATTCATGTGTAAGTTCATTTTTGTCTACCGTCCAAGTATACTGAATTGGAAGCCAAACCAGCAAATTTCATTAACTTAAATTAATGAGAAAATAACAATGAACATTTCCTATAGTGTACGGACTAAATTGAACATGTATAAAAAATTCAAAGACCATATTAAATTACTCAAAAATTTAAAGATGACATTGCATATGTATACAAAATTCATAATCTTATTAAACAAATTAAAAATTCATATACGACATTCGGGCCAAAATTCATGGGCCATTTTGTGTCCTTTTTCTCCAAATAAATAATAGATCTCATCTTTTCATTGAAGCCTGTCTTATAAGTTATCTTGGAGTTTTGACAAAATACATTGATATAATATGCATTATGACGGTGGACTGAGTCCTACGGGGACAACTGGAAATCATATAGATATAGAGACTAGCTCCATCCTCACTAGACATGGTCATATGGAACTGTGGGCCCGGAACCGGAACCGGCCCTCAAGGGCCGGTTCCGGTTTCTAAATTTTCGGAACCGGCCCGGAACCGCCGGTTCCGGGCCGGTTCCAACCAGGCTTTTAAAAAAAAAGGAGGAGGCTTGGGGGAAAAGAGTTATTGGGCCTTGGGCCTAGGAACCGGCCCGAACCGGCCCGGAACCGGTGGTTCCAAACCCGAAACCGAAACCAGCCCTTCAAGGGCCAATTTCGGTTCCACCTTTTTTAGGAACCGGAACCGCCGGTTCCGTGGAACCGGCCACGTCTAATCCTCACCTTCCGCTCTCACCTCAGACCTCAGAATGAAAACTGCCCAGAAATACAAGGAAAAGAGAGAAAATCTCTAACCCATCTGAGGAAAAGGCATTTATTCATTATACAAGATGTCCAAAGTCCGTTGGAAACATCAAAACTTGCCAATTACATTAAAAAAAAAAAAAGAAAGAGAGAGATCTACTTCTGTATACCACTCAACCTATCTTAGAACACTATACTGTCCCTGATTGTACGGAACAACTCCCAGGACATAGACCGACGATGATTCTACTATCTACACGGCACAACACACGGCACATCTATTCATAACCTTTTCCACGAGATTCAGATTAGGAACAAAAGCGAGGCAACCGTGATGCAAACGATGGCTATGGTGGCGACAATGGAACCTTGCTCGAATGATTTTTGAAAGCCGGTGCGGGAGAAGTGCTGAAACCCCAGATACGCTGCTATTAACACTGCGATTATAGCACCTTCTTGCGTTTCCCTGTACATTACATCATAGATGTGAGAAAAAAAAAGATAAACAAAAGCCCGACTTATGGCTCTGCCGATAGGAAGACTTAACTCACCTCAAGTTCATTACTTGCTGAGGAGCCACAATTGCCAGTAGCAATGCCATAAATGGCAACTCAAGTTCACCTAGGGCCAAATCACAAAATAAGAATTCATCCAAATTAGCCGTTGTTAACTTGTAGAATTAAAAGTACAAGGCAGCACAGAAAAAAGATCGAGTACAAGGCTCCAACTTTCTCCTCCCATCTCTCAATTTCACCAATCCCCAATATTCCCAAACAAATCATTGGGGTTCCCTTGACCCTCAATGTAGTGTTGAGTTACTGTGAATTTAGGCTTGGTGGGGACTGGTGACAGCCCTCTGGTGAACAATAAAGCTTATTCTGATATGTAAACCCACAAAATAAGTCAAAAAAAAAAAAAATCTCATACACAACCACAGTTTGCTGCAAAACCAGAGCAAATATGAATAAATTGTACAGAAATCAAGAAAAACTGCCATTTAGAAACCAAATAAACATCAGAATGCTTCGTAAGTAACCTAAAGGCAGTGACTATGCCAATCTATCTGCAAGTTTCCCAGTTATGCCAAAGGAGAGAAAAATAAAAAATATGCATAGCCAGGCAGTCAACAGTTCAGGGCAGTATGTATGATCCCGCCTAATTTGGAAGAGTGAAAACACATGCCAGTAGCAAATCAAGCATAGGTAGTCAGCATACCTGGAATGTAATAGAAAAGACGGACAAGAAGTGCCAGGAAGGCAGCCCACATGCCATACTCACCCCTGCAAAACTCAAATCGCCAGAATTTTACTCAAAGATGCAACTCTGAAGCACATTACAGATTGAGTATTTCACAAATTCAATCAGGACATGATACTAGGGCAGAGACAATCTTGTGCTCCATCAACAGGACAAATACTTAAGCACAGATCTGTCATTTCCGTCAAGAAGTTTTGGCCGAAACAAGTCCATCACCACCCCATGAAGGATAATGCTGGTTAAAATAATAGCATGGTTGTGAAGAAGGTCAACATCAGATATGAGAAGATATCTTACTTCACCCATGAAATGACGCTGGATGGTGCTTGCAGAGCAAACAATGGAACAAGAAAGGACTTCTGAACAGGAGTCCCCTTCGCAAGCATCAGTACCCTGTATCAGCGCAAAAAATCATAAGAAAATGCTGTACAGTCTCAACGAGCAGAAAAGGAGCACCTGGAAGGAACCAATAACTACTTCTCAGCTTATTCATACACTATTAACAAGAAAAAAGCAAACTCGACCAGTCAACTGAAGGGATAATAACACTAAAGGTTACTGCATTTCTCAAAAAGCATTACTGAAAAAAGAAAGCTATCAGATCACATTCTCCATACTCTCGTGTCCAATTAAATCAATGTTGATCTGAAAGGTCAAATTTCAAATTCATTGAGTGCGATAAATTTCGAAAGAAAAACGGAATATAGTTCATAGAATCCGAAATTACTTTGCGAGTTCGCACGATCACAAGTCTCAGTACCAAGTTGGCAACTTAGACCATCCCATGAACCATATCAACAACCCTTAAAACAATATCGAGTCAAATTTAACTAACATTGAGAGGAAATATCGCAGCATTCATCAAATACGCCATCACAGAGAGACAAAAAAGAAAGCCTCACGCGGAAGAGATTGTGGAGATCCACTGGAGATTACGGACAGTGAGCGGCGCGGCGAAGCAAACAGCACCAACGCCTCCACTCCTCTTCGTCTTCCTCTTGGTCAAAGCCATCCTCTGGCCCTCGACCGAATATCTAGCAAAAACCATCGCACAAAAAGACCCGACATTAGTTTCGAAGCCAGCTCGCTACTGGGTACGTCCCCAAGATCGATGGTGGCCGAAACCAGCGAATTCAAGACGGACGAGACGGACCTGAGAGGGTTGTAAGCGAAGGAGCTCGCGCGGGGAGGGAGAGACGGCGAGAAGCGGCTGCCGACGACGCCGAGCGGAGGTCTTGGAGAGAGAAGTGGCGGCTCCTTGTCGATGTGGTGGAAGAGAGGGAGCGCGTTCGGAGAGGAGAGAGAAAAGGTGGTCGCCATCTCTCTGCTTTTGGGGTTTTGGCTGGCCGAAAGCTCGAAAGTGAGTGAGATCAGCGAAAGTCCAGAGGGAAGAGACACAGTGCAGAAGCAGAGACCTGACTAGGAAATCTAGCGAGATCGAGAGATCGAGAGAGAGAGAGAGAGTGTGAGGATTATCCATGATTTCGACTTTAGTTTCGCGAAGATCCTTGATATTTTTCTGGCGGACAATGATTGGAGATTTGGATCCTCACATATCCATTTATTTCGCTAAAAATAATAATTTGTATTGTTGAAAAATATTAATCAATAATTCATTTGTGAAAATAATTCATATCTGCATATTTTCGAGAACGATAAAAATATTTTTGATAAATCATTTTTGTAAATGATATGGACAAATACTTTTTAAAAAATATAGTTTTTTAATCATTTATTTTCCGCTTCTATTTAAGTCTTACAATTTGCATATGAAATGCATTTTGAAACTTCCATGAAGTCCATCTATTGTTTGTACTCGGAAAATCTCACACTAGTGTGAGAGGATGACTTCGGACAAAAAGGATAGAAAGAGTATAAAATCGGTTTAAGTCGGAATATACTTAAATAGAACTATCGCAAAATCCATAAAGGCTTAAAAAGAGAGTGAAAATGTAGTTAAAAAGAATATTATTTTCTGTGGATTTAAGGAATAAATTGAGATGAAAAAATTTGGGCAATAATGTAACCTTTAATACTTGTGAACTATGCGAGGATCGGTTTTGTTTTATTGCGAAAAGTTGAGGCACTAGATTGAACAAACCGAAAGTTTAAGGATTAAATTGAACATTTATAAATCGTTTAGTAACCAAATTTAACTAATCAAAAGAGTCCATGATGACTTTGCACATAGGGTAAGAACTTAAAAACAAACAATCACATTGCATATCTTGTGAAGATCCTTGATAATTTTTAGCGGACAATGATTGGAGTTTTCGATTCTCAAATATCCATTTGTTTTGCTAAAAATGATATTGTCGAAAATAATTAGTCAATTAAAAAAATTTATCACTGATAATAATCTATGTCTAAATATTTTGGTAAATGATGAAAATATTTTTGATTGAATCATCTTTCCAAAAGATACAAGAGAATGCCTTTTTAAAAAATATTTTTTGAATCGTTCAATTTTCACGAAACAAACGAATAAATCTTAAAATGTTTTTGTCTTCTATTTAAGTCCTAAAACTTGCACATATAATGCATTTTGAAACTCCAGTTAAGTCCATCTATTGTTTGTAGTCGGAAAATCTCACGCTAGTATGACAGGATGGCTTCGACAAAGAGGATAGAAAGAATATTAAATTGGTTTAGGTCGGAATATACTTAAATAAAACTATTGCAATATCCATAAAGGGTTAAAAAGAGAGTGAAAACGTAACAAAAAAAGATAGCGTATTTTTTTGTAGATTTAAGAAATAAATTGAGACGGAAAAATTTGGACAATAATGTAACCATTAATACTTGTGAATTGTACAAGGATGGGTTTGATTTTATTGCAAAAGGTTAGGGACTAAATTAAATATATAAGAATAATTTAAGGACTAGATTTAACTAAAGGATAATGCCATGAAAAACCTCAAATTAGTAACTTGTGATAAATTTACCCCAAATTATTTTTTTGACCATCAAAAACCTCAAACTAGTATACATTTGATAAATTTCCCCCAAATTAATTTTTTTTACCACAAAACCTCAAATGAGTACACTTGTGATAAATTTATGTGACAAATTTATCATCGTTAGTTTTTGTAAAATTAAGTTAATATCACAAAAAAAAAACTCCAAATTAGTACATATGTAACAAACGGAGAATGAAAACCTCAAATTGATAAACCCGTCAATAGCCACTTGTCATCTAATTTAGCAATTTAAAGGTCAAATTTAATGGAAACTAGTAGAGGGCAAATTTGTTACAAATATACCAATTTAGGATTTTTTGTGGTCCAAAAATTAGTTCGAGAAAAATTTGTTGTAAATGTACCGGTTCGAGACTTTTCATAGTATTCTATTTAACTAATTAAATAGGTCTAATGATAATATTGTACGTTGGGTCAAAATTTGAGAACTAATACAATCAGTTTCCATATATTCTTCAAAACCTTTGTCTCAGGTAAGTAAAAGTTGATTTGTATGATGGCCACTAAATTTAGGTGAAATTTGCAAATATGATTCCTAATAACTAATGCATTTTTTTTTTTTTTCAAAATTTTGACCTCTTTTAGTCAATAGACTTGTGCTGGAATCCGATACACTTGACCATGAAGATGGATTCATTATGCTACTGGCAATAGCATGCGATCGAAGGTTTTCCCTTTTCTTTTGTTCTTTTTCCCAAGAATGTGATGGAAACTTCCTTGCCAAAGAATTTAGGCTTTATCTTGACCAATTAGGTGCGGCCACGTCCTTAGGTTTTAATTCCTTGATGATTCTTGAGTGCCTTGGATCATCCAATTTGTACTTTTTTGCTATTTTATGACTTTTAGGTGCTTGACCATTGATGCAATTTGATAATATTAATCGCAAACCGATATCTTCAACATAGATTAAAGTTAGTTTTCATCTTATAAAATATGCCAAACCAGTCTTCATCACACATTTACCTTAAATTAATTTTCTTCCCATGAAAAGTCCCAAATCAATATCCCTATGACATATATCACAAAAACAAATTTTCGACCCACAAAGAGAAATACCAAACTGATGCTTGAGTTAAGGGTGCCATTTTGGGATTTTTTGTGGTATGAATATTTATGTAGGATAAATATGCCATGAGAGTAAGTGTTTTAGAATGTTGACAAGATGAAAATTAATTTAAGGTCAATGTGTCGTGAGGCACCAATCTGAGATTATTGAGTGCACTGACTCTCCCACTACAAATGCATCATCAATTGATTCATACGGGGATTTTTCTTAATTGAAACCTTTATATTCCCGCTTCTCCTATCATGCCCTCTCAACTTCACCCTACTTCGGTGTTAATTCGGCTCGAAGCTAATCCTTCCGCAAGATTAAAGAACATCAGGAGCAAACCTCCTCGACTTAATTATGATTATTAGGAAAAAGTACACTAGAAGTGCCATAACTTGTGTACGGCGTTCACTTGAATGCCATAACTTTCAAAACGTTCACTTAAGTGCCATAACTTTAAAAAATTGTTCACTTAAGTGTTACGCCTGAGCAAAATTGTTCACTTAAGTGCTACAGTAACTTTTCCAGCGTGCCACGTCAGCGTTTCGGCATGCCACGTCATCTTTCCGACGTCTACGTATTTCCGGCACGAGCTTTTCCGGCGTAAACCTTTTCCTTACGTTGGTTTTCCATTGCCACATCAACATGACACTCAAGTAAACGATTTTTAAAAGTTATGGCACTTAAGTGAACGTTTTGAAAGTTATGGCACTCAAGTGAACGCCATGCAAAAGTTATGGCACTTCTAGTGTACTTTTCCCCGATTATTACATCAACCTTTGCTCGAGCATAGTAGCGGCTCTTGCCCCTATCATATATCAAATTGAATTTTCAAAAAGCTTAGTAATCAATTGAAAAGTATGAAGAGTAGTTGAATATAACATTAGTATCGTTGTACCAAACTAAAAGAAGATTACAAACTTGAATTGGACAAGAAGTTCTGCCCAATATTGAGGTTCTTGAGGACCATGTCCAGGGATCCCCATGTGAAATCTTATTGTGATTTGGCTTGCCGGTAACTCTTCGCCGGCGTTCTTTTATGAAACACAAGAACAGAAGTCCTTCACCAGTGTATTTTTTCAAATATCATTTAAATCAGTACTGATTTTCTAATGCACATTTAAATTACACTTTATCAAATACAATATGCATTACGAAGGGAAAATTGTTCAAAAAGTCCTAAACCTATTGCACTTTTACCAATTCAATCATAAACCTTTTTAATTTTGCCAATTCGGTCCATCCGGTTAGTTTTTACCGAATATCGCCGACGTGGATGCCAGCCATTTTACGTGGTATTGCTACGCCTGACATGGATGGTTTTTAATAATATATTTTAATATATTTCCAAATATTTTCATTTTTTATTTTCATTTTTTATTAATTTTTATTTTCTTGTTAAATTTTTCTTTACTCTGGCCTACGAGGGTCACCAGGTGCTCACATACCACTAGGCAAGGGTCGTCCGGCCTCATTCGCGGCCGGTGAAGGCTGGGTGACCTTGTCCAGTTGCTAGTGAGGGCCAGCCACAGCAAAAAAAAAAAAAGTGCAGAAAAAGTGAGGAATAAAAGATTAAAAAAATTGAATATTTTATTAAAATATTAGTAAAGGTTGTCCATGTCAGCATTGGGTAGGTGGCCGTCATCTACGTTAGCTATTTTTAGTCAAGATTGGCCGGATGGACTTAATTGACAAAATTTAAAAATGTTGGGACTAAATTAGCAAAATTAAAATGTTTAGGACTAAATTGACAAAATTACAACCGGCTTAGAATTTTTTGGATAATTTCTTCATTTCGAAAAACCCTAATCTTTTGCATTTATCAAAAAGTTTTCTCCAAAAATCCAATCAAGCAGAAGTAAAGAGGCATTCTTGGTGGACTCAGCAAAGCCTGGCATGTGAAGAGCACAGTGTTGCCTAGACTTGTTGGAAGTCAAGAGGCAGAAATGACAGTAACAGATGGTGAAGAGATCTCAATGGCCAAACCTCCAGAAGTCCATAAATGGACGAGGGCGACAGTGTTCAATGAGCAATATCTTACCATATGGCAATCCAAACAAGGAGAAATCAAGCCACTAGAAAGATGTAGGGGTAAACTAAGTTATCTTTAATTTGCTTCGCTTAGAGTCCACATTGTTAAAAACTCTTTACTGCATTGCAACAGGATAAAGTATGATCTAAGATCTCGCCGCCAATCTCGAGCTTTCACGAAGCAACACTTGTAAGGCTCACCTATAATATACACACACGCGCGTGCTATTTTAGTAAACTTGGAAATTTTAAATAAGAAAAAACGAATCGGGGTGGATCCAATTCATCTGCAAATGAAAAATTTACCCTTTTTTTTTTTAACACTCAGAAAAAAAAAAAAAAAACTAGAAAAGAAAAGATCAAGAGTCACTAAGATAAGAGCTAGAGATTCGAGGAGACTCGACTTGAGCCCCGAATATGCTTTGGGATATCGACCTTGTGGTCAGAATCTTCAATCTGGAAGCTCTGCTGGTGCATCAGGCCAATGAGACATGTCCGCAATCATATGCCACTATTGCAAGAAGGCGGGTCACTTGATTGCAGTGCATATACTTTTGCTTGGCATACAAAAAAAAGAAAGTGCAACTAGGAATGTTTTATTGGATATTTAAATGTTGCATCACGCCAAGAAATCACATGGGCTGTAAGTGGCGACTGATTAGAACTTCTTACCTCAATAGGCACGGCAATATGGCTGAGGCGAGGGGAGATTAGTATCCCTAGCCTTTATAAAAAAAAAATCATATATAGTAAGAAAATAAGGAATTTGAATATTGTCAAATACATTGCTAAAATGTAATTTTAATGACTATCGCTCTATGTATTAGCAAAGACCAATGAAATTCAACCGCCAGTTTTCAATCTACCCTTAATGATCAGCAATACTATTTCAGTATTATCTGACCAATATTATCAAAAGTCTTTCTTTTCTCCATCTTAAGTTGTAAAAATCAACCTCAATGAATATATAAGATAATATCTCACAATTTTTTTTTTTGTGGGGGTTGGGGGGTGGTTAATTTTTTTGTAACCGTGGAAATGTATTACTGCAAAATGAACTTCTAAAAAGTAAGTTTTCATGTGAATCTTTTTTCTTGTGGATGATAACTTTTGAATTACTGTTTTGTGTAGTTTGAAGTGCGATATTTCCGTTATATTTTCCTTTGTTCTTGAAACTTACATCTCTACCGCACTCTTTACATGTATACATGTATATGTCACGGAGAGAATCGAGTGGATTATCTTTGAAATAGGGATTTTGAATTCCTTGTTGTTTATATCCGGTAAATTTACTTTTACGGAAGGTCCGTAACGGCAATTATCCTACAGAAGGTCCGTAGTGCAACTCATCGAGTAAGAATTTCCATATCTATTGCTTGGGCGCCTTGTGTGGTGCACACACTTAATATGGCTTTAACGAACATTTAAACAGCAAAGAATGTGAAGACCAATCAAGTAGTTTATGAGAAATGTAGTTAGATTTTGAGATTGCCGAGGATGTTATCTTCATCAAACATTTCATCATAAACCATTTCATGAGATTAGCAATATACAATAAATTTGATCACTTGAAGTTGCTTGCCCTAACGAATATACATTTTGCTTCGATGATTGTGATGCTTAAGAGGTTTAAGTTGATAAAAAGTGATCTTAAAAACATAATTACTTGTGAGAAATGGAGTATCTATCGAAATGATAATCAAGGGAATGCTAAGTTTTTAACGGATTCAATTTATTGTATACTTTTCTTCATGGTTCTTATTTATAACATGCTTAGAATTTGAGACACCAACAAGCTTGCCTTCACTTGATTTATAACTGATGTAATTCAATAATTGAAAAAGTTACATATGTATATGTATGAAGTGAAAAGGCTAGATGATGAGTCTACATATTATGAGGTGGTTATTCTTTCTTTGACATGATGATATAATACTTATAAGATGAATTAGTGATCAATCGGCTCAATGAAGATCCCACTCGAGTTTCTCCATACAAGGATTATGAGATCAACTAAGAAAGAAAAAAAATACATTAGAAAATATTTTTCTAACTTGAATGAGCGTCATAAGGTGAATATGGAGTATGTAGATTTTGCGTGCAAAAGTGGACGTCTCCAAGATTTCATTCAAGATCGGTATTTTATTGAACCTAAGGCGCATGTACATCTATGCTTCAAGGCTTCAAGGCATAGCCTTCGAACTTCTTGCACAACCTTCTTCATCATTTGTGCCGATAGAAATTTGAGTACTTACTCCCTTATGTCTTGGCGAGAAGAAATAAGAAAGACCCCAAAACGTGTAGAAGATTTTGTTTTTATTCACATCAACATTTGTCTTCTATCAAGAAAAAACCCACAATATTTATAAGGAAAGATCAAGATGTGGGATATTGGCGGAGATACATTTGACACATTTAAGAATGTTTGATGCGAGCCTTTCACTTGTTGAACAAGATGTAGAGTCCGTTCTTTTACCAAAAGGAGCGGATAATGTAGATAAATGACGTCTTGTTATATTTGATGGTGAAATAAAGATTGTTTTTTGTTCTCGACTTATTGAAAAATGTTAAACTTAATGGTGGAATGTGGATTGTAGATTACTTGTTCTTTTTTCATCTAAGTTATATGGATTATTGAAATGAAATGTAGTTAAATTTTCCAATTTGAAACATGGTGGATCATTGTTTTTAGTACAAATTCATTCTAGGCCCTTTTTTTATTATTTATTTATTCTCTCTTTTTTTAGAAATCACGTGTCGACGTGTCGTGTCATATCACGTATCATGTCTTGTGCTAGTATAATATAAACGATACGTCGAAAGTAAAAAACAATTCCCATTTCACCATAAAATATAATAAGTCATTTATCTACATTATCTGCTCCTCACAAAACAACGGATTTCATATCCGACTCATCAAGTGAAAGATTCACAACTTTAAGAACCCTAACATCTTCAAACGTGAAAAAAAAAAAATCTTTAAACGTGTCAAATGCATCCGCACCAATATCCAACACCTTGGTCTCTCCACCTAAATATGGTGGGTTTTTTCTTGATAAAAGTCGATGATTGCTATGAATCAAAACCAAATCTTCTACACGTTTTGGGGTCATCTTATTTACTCTCGTCGAGTGCACAAAAAAGTAAGTACTCAAAACTCCTCTCAACACATGATGAAGAAGAAGAGGTTGTGCAAAAAGTTTTATAGCTATGTTGTGAAGCATAGGTGGACATGCACCATTATGAACCCATCATGCCTTAAGTTCCATAAAATATCAATCTTAAATGGAATCAAGTTCTTAAAACCCCCACTTTTGCATGCAAAATGTACACTCCATATTCACCTTGTATCGCTCATCCAAGTTAGAAAAGTATTTTCTCATGCATTTCTTTTTTCTTGGTTGATCTCATAATTCTTGCATGGAGAAACTTGAATAAGAATCTTCATTGAGCCCTTAATCACTATAGTACCAAGCAATGAGGTTGAGTATTATATCATCATGTCAAAGAAAGAATGATCATTATAGTACTACTCTCATATAAGTTTAGAACTTACCTAGGATTCAAGGCATATGTCAAGCAATGAAGTGAAGTGTTGTTCTTAGTCCAAAGATTCACAAAAATTGTAGGAACCACCTCTCAAAATGTAAACTGCTCATCTAACCTTTTGACTTCATGCATATATATAGCTCTCTTCATTTTTTCAATTATTGAACCCACTTGTCATAAATCAAGTAAAGACAAGACTTGTCGATATCACAAATTCTAAATAAGTCATAAATATGAGCCGTAAATAAAAGTATATAATCAATTGAATTCCATCAAAATCATCCAACACCTTCTTCATGACAAACTTAGCCCTCCCTTGATTATCATTTGGATAGATACTTCATTTATCACAAATAATCATGTTTTGAAGACCACTTTTTATCAACTTAAACCTCATAAGCATCACAATCATTGAAGCATAATGTGTATTTGCAATAAAAAGCAACTTCAAATGAACAAACTCATTGTATATTGCTAATTCATGGAATGGTCAATGATGAAATGTTTGATGTGCATAATATCCTCAACAATCTTTGATATCTAACTATATTCCTAATATACTACTTGATTGGTCTCCACATTTTTCATGACATAAATTTCATTTAGAGCTAAATTAAGGGTGCGCACCAAACAAGGTATCCAAACAATGGATGGAAATTTTTGTTTAATGAGTTGTCTCACGCCCTTACAATTTGAAGCATTATTCGTGAAGACTTGGATCACATTTTCATGCCCCAACTTCATTAAAAATAAAATACATGCCCATCGTTTCTCCCGAACAATCAACCGATTTTATAAACATAAGACTTCATTCGACACTACCATAAAATTAATTAGTGATCTTCTTTGTGAGTCACTCCATCCATCACTCACAACACTTACTCCATTCTCTTTTCACGTGTTTGTAATAGGTGTACACAACCTCTCAATATTTGCCTTCTCTTCTTGCAACAATTTGTTTCAATGGTACATACCTAGTGATATTGTGATTAGCAACATAAGAGAAAGATAATTGAAAGTAAAGGTTCCATGCTCGGTTAAATGGTAAACTCGTTGAATAGAACACCTTAGCAATCTCATAATCTAAATGTTTTTGTTGTGTCATGTTGAACGCCTTTTCAATTGATCATCCACTCTCACTTTCAATCTTCCTTTTTCTAGAGTCAAAAGATAAATCCATCTCAACGGTACAACCATCACAACTAGCTGAAACACTAGAAAGAGGCAAAAATACATTTCTAGGCGCATTACTCATTTTTCTAGCATTGACCTCTCTATCTAATCTTTTCATCTCCAAAAGATCCTTTTTTTCTCTTTTTCCGCATTTTCCCATCTATTGTTCACATGTTATCAACAAATGGGCCCTAACTCTCATGTATGAACTCTTAAAATCTTTTTTACAAAATTTACATTTCCAAGACAAATTCCACCCTCCATTGCCATGATTAGCGAACCTAGTAGTATACATTCACATTGGTTTATTTAATTTTTCATTGGTGGATATCACTCTACAAAAAATACAATTACAAGAACTATAAATTTCATATGTACTAAAGCTAGAGGCCGACAAAGAAGCAATAATAATATGAGCATGGATTTATGTTCAACATACAACCAATATTAGATTAGCTCTTGAGAAACTCGTATTTGTCTTTATGATTCATCTACTCGTACACTCTCTTTGCAATACGATCCAATCCAATAAGCTAAAACCGATTCATTCGTGAAAAATAAACACGCTTCATGCCCGCAACGATAAGCCACCATGAATTAATTGAACAAATTAATGACATAATAGCCAAACCTAGGACGAAAAAAGAACAACAAAGAGGACAAGCAACTCTACCACATTGGACATTCCATATCAAAAAACAATCTTCAAATCCCAAAGGGAACAACCACCATCTAGCATAAAAGAAGGGGGGACATTCAAGTTCACAAAGGACACCCAAACATCACAAATTAGAAATTACCCTATCTTATAGGCTCTCACTCGTTAAACTCCGAGGGCTCAAGCTTTTTGCCGATGTTAGTGAAGTGACGTGAGGCGAGGCCACGGTGTTGTGCAAGAGCGGAGTCGAGAGCAAGAGAGGACGATAGTAGAGATAGAGAGCGAGATAGGACAATGAAATTAGGGTTAGTGATTTAGGACGGGCAAATTTTGGTTTCACAATATTAGGTTTTCAAAATTTACATTTTTGCCCCTAAAGATTGGCATTTTTCCAAATTTCCTCGAGACTCACGAGTCCCTTTTTGTTAATTGTGGGTCGTGAGCGGCCGGGCGCTTATCGAACACCGATATGAATTTGACACGCACACGATAGCCTCGAGAGAGTGTTGGAGCTACATAACTTTTTCATGTGATATAATATCAAGTCAAAGGAGCGAGAACACTGATAATGTCTTCCAACACATCCCGAATAAGACATTGACCCTTGTAAAAACTTGTACACCACTCCTAAGAACCTTAAAATTGGGGCTTCTCATGAGAACTTTGATCATCACGACTTTTAATTTCTCTCACATGTTTCAATAGTTCTTATGAGTAGTGTGCAAGTTTTTACAAGGGTCAATGTCTTAACCGACATTTGTGGGAAGACATTATCGATGCTCTTGCTTGTTTGACTTGATATTAGTCCATTTATGCCTCAAGTCATATAACCTCTTAAGCCAACTATTATTTCAATGCTCCACTCCTCCTCCATTTTATTTCAAGTAGATTCAAATTATCATCATCCGATTTGCATCTATACATAAGGTTTGAGAAATATTTATAAAGATATGAAATACTTTGGTTAGCATTTTTCCCAATGTACCAAGTGTGTATATAATATTATGCAATCAAAAACACCATTCGGATGACCTTTGCCAAAAGTTGGTCTTAATTAGTGCATATAGTAGAGCCTTATTTTCCATAGACTCCAAAACACCTCAAATAACTAGAAAGCGAATTTGCAATCTCGTCCAACAAAAATGCAAATTCAAAACAAAGTATTCTTCCAACGTTGATTAGCCAACAAAAGGTGCATATATCATATCATCTTTATAAGTAAGATACATGGAAACAAACATCATCACATCATAAAACAATCATATAATCAAAATTGGATAAAATGATCTCTCTAATATAGATTGGTCAACGTACCATCTCGATCTACACGTACGGTGTAGAAGTACATTGGGTTTTGCATTTGCATGCGGTTAAAACGATTCAAAAGACTTTGACAATCTCCATCACTTAAACAATTTAATCTTTCGATCTGCAAATTTTTTTTGACAATCACGCAGGTTGAAATCCAAGTTTTGGCTTTCTCCTGCTGCATTTGCCAAGAACTTAGATGCCATATTCAACCCAATGTCAGCTTTAGCAAGATCGTTCTTCCACATCTTATGAAGTGTGTTTGATTTTCTAGTATAAATGCATGATTATGCTCATAAACATTCTGCATGACTTCACAAACACCGTTTTCAATATTAAAGCTAACAAGAGCATAACAACGAAATCTAACTTCAAGTCTTTCATTTTTCTTTTCTTGATTCACATGAATAGCGAGAAAACTCTTCACAATTATACAAAAAAGTTCGTCGAGTTATTTTTTTGTTTGAATTTTTATAAATCTGATCATTCACCCCTCCATAACATCAGCCTATTTATGCCACATACTTATTATATGCTTCAAGGTCACTTGAAAATCTATTCCTACTTTAGAATTAAAATCTTTTTGCAAATCATGAATTACATGTGCAAGATTAGGCAATTTCATGCTGGAACAAAAAGCTTACAGAAAGTATTTAAAGCTCTATTCAAAGTACTGTTTGTAAAAACAAGCTAACATCTCGGCCACTACTTGAGACAAGTAAAATATATTTCGCAAGAAAACTTCTTTAGAGTAATGTAAGTGCTTAAGCAAACAAAAAAGAACCTTTTACGACTTCAAAATAGTATGGGTGAAGAATTTCCTCCGATTCAGCCATACGATAACCTCAAACGTGCAAAGTGTTTTGGACGCCGAGATCGGCGGCAAACCAAAAACGTGCAGAAAAAAGGACCTCACCTGTAACGTCAGCTCCATTTAACGAACGAGGACAGCTCACAGACAACACCACTTCACAAATGTCCATCTCACTGTCTGCCACGTAAAAAAAGTGAAAGAATATATCTTCCCCTGCCCAATGCACATATTCACACACACGCACAGACAGAGAGCACAGCATTGCAAAGGTTTCCAGCTAAAATGATGGTTGTTTTGAGTTTCAGAAAGTTGCAACAATATCAATCACATCCTGATCTCAACGCCGACAAGGAAGGCATAGTTAATCACGTAGAATTTGACTCCAGAGATTTGAGCCAAGTTGAAGAACATTTCCCAACGTTCTTCCAAGATGGCATTGATATAATCAACCTCAGGTTCATGTTTAAGGACATTCACCGCTATTTCCTCCCCTAGATAGGTGAACCTTTTGCATCTGCTAAAGTTGTGCTTCCCTTCGCCCTTTTCGGACGGAGTGGGTGTTGGTGGCTCAAGACGCATAAACAAATGGAAAACACACACGCACACACAATCAGAGAGCACACCCGTTGCAAAGTTCTCCACCCAAAAGGGAATCAAATTTGACTAGGCTAGGCAAAGCGTGTTGTGTTCTTCTTTGTGCTTATATGCTTGAGGACATCAAAGAGTCGTGATTTCGACACCCAAGTGACCGCACGGCGGCGAGAGGGTGTCCAGGGCTAATCTGTCGCCGCCGCGACCGGATCCGAGGCCTGAGCGAGCAGGGACCGGTCGCAAGGGTGTCAAATGCGAGATCGACGCCGGAATCGGTCAAAAAACCAGGGTCCTTCTCAAAAATAAAAAAAGCCTCACCAGTGGCTCTGGCTCCGTTTCACGATCAGCGAGGACTGCAGACAACATCCTCCCGTCACGGCTCCGGGACGGTAAGAACAAACCGGCGAACGACGACATCTCACGGTGGCAACCGGGACCCGAGGCCGGAATGAGCAGCGCGAGCCGTTCGACGCCTAAAGGTCGCCGGACCGCGTGGGTGTCGAGGGGCGAGCGCGCGGCTGGTTCTCTGGTGATTTGTTCAAGGAGGAGGAGGAAGAGGAGAAAGAGAATGAGAGAGAGAGAGAGAGAGAGAGAGAGAGGGGGTAACGGGGAGTAAAGGAAAACAGAGAAGAGGAGGTGGCGGCATTTGAAATTGAAATAAGGAAAGAAGAAAGCGAGCCGAGAGAGAGAGGGAGAGAGAGAGAGAGAGATTGATTAACGGGAGGAAATTGATTTGAAAATTCTGAAGCGGGGCCCACCTATACACGTGGCAAGCAGTCAATGGCCTTAATAATGGCCTACTTGGTGCTCAAGACTTGAGCACCTATACGTATTGTTGGTGGTCGCCAACTTACAGAGCACTGCACACACGAGGGCAAGAGTCGGCGTGTTCTTCTCGAATCCTTCCCGTCTCCCTTAATCATCTGTAGACCGTCGCAGCGACCCCCAACTGCAAGTTTGTGAACTTGTTCGGCCGCAAAGCTTTAGCTAGAGGTTCAGTCCCTTTCTTCTTCTTCTCCTTCTTCTTCTTCTTTGCACGCATGGTGTATCTCAGTTTGACCCCGGTTTTGCTACTGGTCTGCTTTTGGGCTGCTGAACCCATTCCGTGTTTCGTTCGTGTTTTCCCATTTCAAGAACTTGCTCCCACTTGCGAAGTTTTTACGGCCCCGGGTTGTCCCGCGTGCTTTTGATGACCCCATGGTGTGCTTATCTTGAGTTGCGCGTTATGTTCGGCACGTGTTTGTTGAATGTCCCATTAGAACTCAATCGGGATTCTCCTGCTGCTTTCGGATGTAAATTCTGCTTCACTAGCGCCTGCACGACTGGGTGGGCACTGCGGTTTGAATACATTGCTAAGCTTCCGCATGGACTAACTAGTTCTCAAGTAGTCTAAAAGAGGAGTGACTACTCCAAGCGGCACGAAGACATATCCACTGTACTGGGATTTTGAATTTTGCAGAAGGCTTGTTTTTTTCTTCTCACATGTACTCGGTTTGTTAAAAGACAAGCTTATAAGTAAGTACTGTAAGTGAGCGGCAACCATCATAGCCAAATCAACTAAGAAACCTGTTAAAGAAATTGAGTTGTTCAATTACCCACTTTTTTTATGCACTACATATATTAAGTAGTAAAGAGTCTCCCTTTGATAGATTAATACGTATGTAGGAACAGGACAAAATCGATACTAGATATGTGTGACCATTACTGTTTAAATTACATTTGTCAGTGCACACCTATGGAGATCTTGCTGGGCTGATCTACCTCTCCAGTTTTAATGAGCATGTGTTAACTAATTAAATTGGCGCTCATACGAATTTTTCTTTCCACTCTATTTAATGAGTATTTTCCATTTGGGTATGTATTCAATGCAAGTAATCATGCATAAAGTGAACTCTTACCCCAGTTTACGTAGAGATAAAGCAATGCTTATATCAAAACTATTTGTCCATATTGCAGAATGATTTGAGCATTAAGTTTGCTATGCGTTCGTGCTTTAATGCGTGCAAGAGAAGTTGTAACTTGATGAGAGAGTTTCATGTGGGCAAGCATTTCTCCAACTTCAATTCTGAGGATATTGTCTTAAAAACAGTTTGTGCTCAGTTGAGGCAAAGGAAGTGGAAACAAGTGGAGCACATTTTGCCGAATCTCAGTAGTTCGTTGGTAAGTTGTGTTATTTGTGAACTTCAAAACTCCCCCAAGTTAGCATGGGAATTTTACAAATGGGTTGCAGGCAAGGAGAAGTATGTACATTCATTAGCTTCTTCCTGTTCTATGATTCATGTTTTGGTACGTGGGAAGAGGTTTAATGATGCGTTATTACTAATGAACGATTTAATATGTGCAAAAGGCATGTCGCCGTTGCAGATTTTGCAAGCACTGATTAGTAACTGTGAAATGTATGATTCAACTCCAGCTGTGTTTGACGCGTTGGTTAGGGCATGTACCATGATTGGGGACACAAAAAGTGCTCATGAGATTATTCAGCAATCCAAGCAGGCTGGCTTTATGGTTACCATCCACGGTTGGAATAACTTTTTAAGTCATCTTTTGAAGCAGAATAATATTGTAGATTTTTGGAAGAGTTATGAGGAAGTGGTCTCAAATGGGTATCTTGAGAATGTGTACTCTTTCAATTTGGTAATACATGCTCTTTGTAAGGAATATAAATTACTGGAAGCAATATCAGTTTTCTATCGAATGCTGAAGAGAGGAATTTGGCCTAACGTGGTCACTTTTAACATGATCATAGATGGAGCTTGTCGGATGCATGATATGGAATCTGCACTCAAACTTGTCAGGAAAATGGGAATAATGTCGAGAGAGTGTGTTCAACCTAATTCAGTCACGTTCAATTGTATCATTAATGGGTTCTGCAAAACAGGGAGGATGGCTGCTGCAGAAGAAGTTTTCAATGAAATGATTACTCTGGGTATTGAGCCAAATGTCAGAACATATGCAACTCTAATTGATGGTTCCCCACGAGTGGGGAGTTTGGATGAGGCATTCCGATTGTGCAATGAAATGGTGACACGGAGATTGATGCCCAATTCTGTTGTCTACAATTCTTTATTATGTTGGCTTTACAAAGAAGGAGATTTGAAGGGTGCATCTTTATTGTTGTCCGACATGATTGAAAAACGTATATGCCCTGATAGTTTCACCTATGCTATCCTTCTAGAGGGGCTATGCAGTAGTGGACATATGAATGAAGCTATCATAATCCACAAGCTTATTCTAGAAAAGAACCTGGCTGAAGATAATTTTTGTTACAATGTCCTAATCAAATATCTTTGTAGAAGCAAGCAGGATTTGGGAGCCTGGCAACTTGTGGGCAGCATGTTTGTCCATGGTCTAGTTCCTAACATTGTAACATATGGCACTTTGATCGATGCGTACTGCAAGGAGGGGAATATAAGACTGGCAATTGAAGTTTATGATAACATAGCCAAGTTGGAAAAACATCCTAACCTTGTTATATACAATTCTGTTTTAAGTGGTTTCTGCAATGTGGCATTAATGGATGCGGCTGAATCTTTGGTGGATTCATTGGAGAGGATGGGATTGTTCGATTCCATGACCTATAACACTTTGTTACATGGCTATTCTATGAGTGGGAATGTCGACATGGTATTTAATTTGGCATCAAAAATTGGTGGTGTAAATAGTATGGTGAACATAGTCACTTGCAATATACTGATAAACTTTCTTTGCAAATTTGGCTGCATGTCACATGCAAAGGAACTTATGAAGGTAATGTGTACACGAGGAATGTCTCCTGACTCTATAACTTATACTACTCTGATAAACAGTCTCAACAAAAATTGCAGTCCTCAGGAAGTGATTGAACTCCATGACTACATGGTCCTCAATGGAGTAATTCCAGATGCCTATACATTTGAAGTAGTCATGAAGCCATTGCTTCAGGAGCTGGATAAAAATGCTGGAAGTTAGCATGGCTGAACACGGTGCTGAAAGTTTGCATGGCTACACAGTTCAGCAATGGAAGCTGCGTCAACTCCATCGTGGAAAGATAATTACCTGAATTTTTGGACTTAAGTTCTTGCAAAAAATCTCTCTCCTCAATATAGACCAAGTTGCTCATGTCTTGTGAGAAATTATAAGCTTTTCACTAAGCAGGATGGTTTGCCTATGATCCATACCAAGAGCATCTCTCTTCTTATGTGGATCTTCCTTTTGCTCTATTGGACATGCTCTTCTTGTTCGATCTGCAGGTAATGTCTGTTGTGCTACATTTTTTGTCCCATTTATTCCTTTCATGTGTCTAATACTCTTTAACGTTTATCTATGGGTCTTTCTATCTGAATTCTCGACTCATGCCTTTTCTCACCATCCCAGGACCAAGGCAGCATTATATTGCTGTTCTTTCTGATTCATTTCCTTGTAGAGCACAGACATGGGATGGTGTCACGGGACATGGATCAAACTGCGGGATAGATCAGGTTTGTAAATTCAGGCTACAAAATTTCTTGAATGAAAGTTGCTGCATTATACACACTACAAAAATGTTTTACCTTGTTTGCTGCCACACTAAGTTTGATGAGATTGAACTGATTGTAAATAGTTGAGATCATAATTACTTTGTGATCTAGAATATTCCGGCTACTGCCTTACTTTGGTGTCATCTCCAATTTAACTGGTCTTACCAGTCTAATATCTTGTAGTTGGACCACGCCATTATTTTGCACTGGCTTTTGACCTTTTTCTTTTCATTTTGGTTAAGAATATATATGCTTGCAGTTTTGCTTTTGGATTAGATGTTCAGTTTGTAGTTGTGACCTTTGAAATTTCCAAAGCCTTTTTTGTTTCCTAGTAAGTCAAACGCTAGTTTAAAGCAGCCTAAATAAAGAATTAGTTTTCAATTCGCTTGGATTTAATCTTTGGCTACTTAGGAGCATTGTACTGGATGACTTGTCAATTTGTCTGTGTTCTTCATCACAAAAGGGATCTCTTCACCCTTGCCCTTATTGTAATACCCATGCAACTGCTAATGGTGATCCTGAGGTTCTGCTGGCCTATTTGCTTCCATGTAATGACCACTGGCGAGGTCATTGGCTGCAGCATCTCTATTTGGTGACTTGGTTTGAAAGTAAGTCGCATGTGCCATGCTGTTATTCTTTTCACTTACCAGGACACGTCTTCTTTGGTAAAGTGAAACCCTGATTGAGTCAACCAAAAGACTTTCTAGGTGGATTAGTGATTTAAATGCCGTTATACTCTTCCTGCGACAATGCTTCAATGCTTATCTCTTGTTTATATGCTGTTTTCGGCTTTAAATATCTGATCATAGCACTTAGTGTTGTGTTTCTGCTCTTGCCATCCTTGACGAATGATTTTTAAGTTAAAAGCTTTGTCAAGAAACTCAATTTCACTCTCCTGGACATGATCTTAATAGAAGTTTTAGGTGGAAAATGACGAACTTGTATGCTCCAATGGCTTCTTCATTTGCTTGCCAGTGCAATTAAAACAACTTTCTCTTTTGTTTTTTGTCCGTAGGATGGAATAGATGCTTTGATAATGCAGTCATGCAGACTTATCAGATTGGGGTCAAACCACAACTTGATAGAGTCATGGAGTATTTCATGCTAGCTCAAGTACATTTTTCTGTCCTTCAGACTCAACTTTTAACTTTTAGTCACATGATTCTAGTTCCTACTGATTGATTTTGTGAGTAACTTTAGTAATTTACAAGTCTGTGCACCTTTGACTAGGTAAAAAAGCTGGCCCTCCAGATATCATCCATGCAGAATTACTCGACATTTTTTTCAGAAGTTGACTGGGTAAAAAAGCGTGCCCTCCAGAAATCGTCCATGCAGAATTACACTTTGACATTTTTTTCAGAAGTATGTACTTTTCCTTGAGTTCGGTTTGGGCCGAGAAGTGACACTTCTTAGTTTCTTTTCTTCTACTTCGAAGGTGGCATAAAACTTTGTTTTGTTATGTGGAATTAGTGAACTGTGGATATAGTTATTGTCCCAAAACTGAACTGGATCGTTCTGTTGGATTGTAAATTGGACCATCAGAATTCTCTCTTTTTCTTTTCTTGTCAAGAAAGAAATAAAAAAAAAGTTAACAATATTTCACAGGACACCAGTTTTACCCGTCTATTCTGCTTTTGCATGGTTCTGAATTATATCTTCTAGTGTTATTGACAATATTTTTAGTCGTAAACATGTTTTGCGAAGACCTAACGGGATATTGTTGTTTAGTCTCTTCGTTAGTTTCTTATGTTGACTTCTGTTCTCACCTTACTACACTCAAGGGAAAAAAATGGGGACAGCCAGCGGATAAAGGTGTCAACAAGATAATCAATCACATGGCGTAGGGCTTAGATTATAAAAAAAGTATTGTGGATTCTTCATTCGATGCAGCATGGGTGCCTCTTTGTGCAGATCTGGGATCGCTGACTTGGTGCGGAACCATTAAGGAAATCGCTTTCTTGATGACGCAGGGTTGATGTTGGTGGTCTTTATTTTGTGTCGATATCGTGGGGTCATTGAATCCACGATTCCTCAATAAGATGGGAGTAATTTTTCGAGTGAGAAATGACTCGAGTCATTTGTAATGAGTTCAGAAATTTAACCACTCAAAACACTTTTTATTCCTTTTGGTTTCACTACATTATCGTATTTATCTTGGATTAGTGATCTCTGTGTACCATTTGTTCTTGGGCTGCCGCTGAATTCTGGTCCTGCAGCGGCGGTATTCATAGACCCAAATCGTTTCTCTGCAACATTATCAATTCTTCGTTGATTAAAACTTTTGTTGGTGAAGTTATAGAGCTGCCTGGTTAATGAAGATAGCATCTTGCTACTCTCTGCTATCCTCGAGTGTATAAGTTCTTTAATTAAGGAGAAAAAAGATTTCTCACTTATGCTTCTTATGTTCTCGTGCGAACCTCTTCAACCATTCCATGAAACAGGTCAAGAGTGAAAAATGTTACCCTCAAGCTAGAGGAACTCCTTTCCAATGAAATCGAAGCGTTACCTTGAAAGAAGGTGCGAACGCAAAGTGCTCTGTCGTTTGACCACCTCAAAGCAAACTTGTGTAAATCAAGGGTGAAAATAAGTACGAGCGTACGCCGCAAGCAATTTGGCTAAGAAAAAACTACCGAATAAAGGGCGAAAAGTACCATGTGACATTTCAGGTGAAGGAGGGGCATCCTTCAAGTAAGAAGAGAAAGTGCCGGATAAATTGAATGGCCACCAATGATGATGCATCGCAACCCTTAAATTGCTTCCGTGGATAGTTTTTTCACGTGAGTCCGATAAGACCATTGAAGACACCCAAGTACATGATGTCTTTAAATGGCTGACATAATTCACAGATAAAATACGCATTGCCAATAAAAAGTACGGATAGTAAGTACAGATAGTAAAAGCTCGATAGGCGTTTCTTAAAGTTCAAATTATCAAAAAGTTCACAGCTCCAAATACAAAATCTTCTGATGATTGTAGCAAGAAGACCGAATCTTGTTTCATAAAACTAGTGTTGGGAGACAGTGAACATACATGGAGGCAAACCGTCGAATACAAGCAGAATAAGGAACATGAGTGCATAGCAACACAATACTAAATCGCAATTAGCAAGCATAATAAGCAAACATATTAGCAAAGAGAGTACTAAGTCGCAATTTACACAATTTAACTCCACGAAAAAAAGGGTACAACAATTGCTCGGTTATCAAACTTCCGGGAATGTTACTATCAGGAGTTCGATAATCGGTCAAGTGGACACATAGATTCACTAAAAGAAGCAAGTCAGCATACACTACAGCAACTCTATTCTTGATTCCAGAGGACCTGCAAGTTGCCTATACAAACATTTGGAGGAAAAAGAAATTAACGGTATAATTATTAAGAATATGTCAGACCAATTGATTAGAAAAACCGATATGACATCTGATTTAACACGTCCCCCTTGTAGCATAATTGGCTGCTGATATTATCATCTACACATCTCAATTTTGCCCAATAGGTTCTAACGGGAGTTTTTCACACTCAGGCGACAATGAGTTTGCTCCAATTCAAACAATTTTTAGCAATTCGATGCACACTGCTAAATTCTTAATCTTAGATGCATCTTCCCAACTCTAATGCTCACCAATAAAGTCCCCCGTATATCCCAAATATTCAGCTCGATTTTTTTAAGATAAATTAAGCTTCGATCCTGGGATCCTGGTCCTGTCCTTGCTTTCTACGACAAAGGTAAAATAATGCTGAACATTATAGCTTCAGAAGACCACAGCCTTATACTTTCAATAATATATTGGCATCCAAGCTGTTTTTAGTAGAAAATGATGCTCCGAAGTTTGATGCCCTAAGAATATATTGACACCCTATTCTTCAATCAACAGAGGGGGTGCTAGCCAAAAGGTCAGTGACAAACATTTTTCCACACAGCCAGAAGATCTAAAATCATTTTCTTAAGACAGCCACTTAACTTCTCTTCCCCTAGACCGAGTTAGAGACAAAGGTTAGAATTATCATCAAATATGCCAACATGATTAAAACCAAGGAAAGTATGATGATGAACATGGTGGATTATCTGCATGTGTTCTATAATTGCTCCAATGAAAGGTTAAAGGTAGAGGATGCCCGAAAATGGTACAAATGCTTAGTAGCAATAAGAAGTAAAATACATAAGAAAATCAATTCACTTGGAGTGAAGAAAGCAAGTGGGTGGATTTATGTAGCCAGTAAATGACAATTCTGAGAAGCAAAAACAAAAAACTTTACCTGAGCTGACCACAGTCAACTAAAGTAAGATCAAGAACACCCAAATGGAACCTGAGACAGAGCCACAATACCAAATCCTAACAGGAGTCATCCTTGATTGGATCCTAAGAGCGATCTATCATTCCTCAATAAAACATGATTGATCATTTTTCTGTTTCATCTGACATTTCATAATTCACCCAAGCAAATATTCTGATGAATGGTTCTTCTCACATGAAGTTACTTTCAAGTTAACATCATGAAGGTTGCAACTTTTACCTGCTTTTGCGTATATCGATCAAAGAAACAACCATGTCTAGTGCCAGTTGCCACTCATGTAGCAACCTGTCTCTGTCAATATGGAGCTTCAACTACAGCACCTTTCTACAAATTTACAACTCTGGAATATATGATGACTGTTCTTGCTGGTCCAAAAGAAAACAGAACCAGATCTGGTGCTACTGTATCCATAATCAGTCACATCACCAAAGAAAGTGAGGAAACAACCAAAATTAATTTCTTTACAAAGTTATAGACGTCTCATAAACAGATATCCCTCAAAAGCACACTCCAACAAGAATTACACCAAATTAATACACATTAATGTGTTTTAAAACAGATAAATAGTCTTGAAATTCTTCAACTATGTAGAATTAGGAAGATATCTGCAGGTCATAGTGCGACAGAACAGACCCAAGAAAAAAAAGTTTGGAAAATTCATTCATGTATCTTCATATTAATGAGGAATGTTATAGCTCAGTAACACCCTCTCTATCCATCATGACAAGGTCCAGTATTTCCACAACTACCCGCAACTAAATTTCCATTAAGTTCCTGCACTTACATTTTGTTCACATATTTGAGTCATAATACAGTTAAGAACTTCATATCCTCTTTCGAAAAGGCTAGACAGCACCATTTCAACGAAATAAACTCTGCTTCAAGTAGCAAGAGCTTGCTTTTATTGCAATCTCAACATCTCCTAGCAGTCGCAAATTACAAAACAACATTTTATGGAGCTAGAAAGTAGTATAAACTAAGTGCAGATCCTGTAACCAAGAACGATATTGTCAAGGTAATATGTTAGCAGTTAACACATCTATGCATCTGAATCCCGTTTTAATTAAAGATGTTTTAATTCCTTTATGCAGGGGAAAAAGGTCTCAAGAGATCAAGACAATTTAGCTTCCTAGCCAGACATAAGAAGCCAGAATCAGAAATGCTGACATCAATAATATGAAGTTTCCTTACACACCCGAATGAAGAATGCTATAGCTCATTTTTAAACCACAGCAGAAATTGCCAAGCCCTTTCTGGAACCTTCTTTTTACAAAATTAGCCAATACACTCCGTGGAACTGTCAATAAAAAGGGAAAAATGGAAAAACATCGAAGCAATTGAAGGAGACTCAAGAATATGAAAATCTATGCTTTGACCTATAACAATTATCTAAACACCAAGTGAAAGAAAACAACAGTAGAGGGCAAACAATAGGGACATGGGACTGCTATTTAAGAAATGTAGATGACGAGGGTTCTTATTCCTTGTTACCGAATCTTCTAGCAATTATAGGACGTACATCATCAGCCCCAACCAGAGTCTCTAAGAAGGGAAGGAGTGATACTAATGCACAATCTGATGGATCATCAAACCAACTCTTAATAGGAATTCCATTATTCACTTGCAACCGGAATACCTGAAATAATCAAAGTGGAGTAACCCCCAAAAGTGAGAATTCTATTTAAGGCAAAAGATTTTCTATGATTCTTCACAACACTTCTTTGCAAATATAGTATGTATCATTTGGATGAACTTGCACAAAACACTCCAAATTTACACTTTCCACCCTCTTCTCTAGATTTAAACCTTTTGTGCGCACCCTCAGCAAATTAACAAATTGGATTCCCGAATCAACACCATTTTTATTGACCTGGACCACAAATAATAACCAAGTTTGTTAACTTTTTATAGTTCAAATATTCAGACAGATTTAACCAATAGAACTACTGACAATTTCACAGAGGATTATTTGAATTGCAGTTAGACTTCAATTTTCAGGGTGAAAACCAGAAGCTTTTAAACTAGAGAGTGCAGAAGGTAATCGAATCGAAATAAATGGTAAAGCACAACTGGCACCACAAAAAAGATGAGTACTCATGGTAAGCATGATAAGGAAAATGAAAGTGGAAGTCATCAAGAGGCAAAAAGTAAGTAAATAGGAAGTGGACAGGAGAGTACCTGGGGAGAATTATCAATAATAGCAACTTTAGCCAAGTCAACACCTAAGATGGTCAAATCTTTCGTGTAAGTGCCATCACTAAAAGTACATGATTCACGATAAACTCGACGTGATATTAGCTTTTGGTATGGATCCAGTATGTCAAGCAGTTGCTCTGCATAGATGCTTTGGCTGGCTGTAAAGATTACGACATTGAACATGTCTGCAACTCTCTCCAAGAAGGTTTGCAGATAAGGCCTTTTTTTGACATATACAGTGTGCTCTTTCATATTGAAAAAGACAGTAAAGGTAAAATCAGCATCATCACAGTGCTCCAATGTAGAATGGACGAGTGTCTCTGCAACAACCACAACCGAGTGCAATGGCACTTCATAATTAGATATTGTTTGTGTATCTGTATCATGGGGCTAAGAAATAAGAGAATCTAATTAAGGCAATCAATTTCACCAGCAGATGCATTTCAAAGCATCTTCTCGGTTAATTAAATATGGAACAGACAAAAAATGAAATAATATCCACGCTAAGTATGACGGACACAGAATTATTGGAAAACACCAGCTTTTATGCCTGTAAATTATATGCAAGAAGCCAACCACGAATATATCTGCCAATTCTACAGAGCTTCTTGGATTTTTGGTTAATTCTATCAAACAGACACTAATTGGCTTAAAAAGGGTTGAGACCTAGTCAGCAAACTTGTGTCATTGGTGCACTTTCTTCTAGCTTTCCTTTTCTTTTTTGGGGGCAATCAGGTAATCTACCACACTTGATATGAGTCCCTTTATCGCTGGCCGTTACTGACATTAAACGCTGTCAAATGGCTGACTTTTTAGAAACTTGACATTTTATGTGAATGCAGTTCCGCGAGCGCGCACACAGAGACAGAGACATTGATTGGGGGGCTGTAGTTGCCCATGCGAAAACGGGCAAGGATAGGAGAGAGCGCACACCCTTGACAATGCATTGCCACTGCTTGGAACCCTGGGCAGACACTTATCAGACCCTCCCTCCCTCTCTTCTCTCTCACAGACGCTCTCAGAGGATATGGCAAATACTTCCTTTGCAATCAGATATAGATGTCAGTAATCATTAGTGCTGATAGACGTGGCTGCTCAAACTGAGAGACCACGACGACGTGATTATCCAAAAAAGACAGGATAAAATCTCAGAACTCCTATAAGTTAGCTGACATAACACCCTATCTCAATGGGATCTTTAGTGCTTGTATGAATGTGAATAATTTAGAACAACTTTGTATTCTTGGACTTCTTTCCCAGAATACATCGTAAACTAAAAGTGTAATAGTGGAAAGCATACTTAACTGTTTGAGAAAAAAAAGGTTTACCTGTTTATTTTCAAGGGGAAAATTCCAAAATATTTTACGAAAGAATAGTTTGATGAACATGTGCCATTCACATTCACAGTTGCCATTCACATTCACAGTTGCCTGTCATTAGAGTTCTGAAACTTCTCTTACCACACATAAACCAGTTACAGTGGCAACAAAAAGAACAAGACAGCTACAAAATCATGTTTACCTATTAAATTTATATGATTCGTTTTTACTATACGTAAAAATCATGCTCAACTGGCAAGAATGCCCAAGTTTCATACAAAATTGTGCTTATCACTCAAAATCATATAATATGTCTGGCTCTCTGCTTCTAGAATAGACAGCTAATATAAGCATATTTACAATATTCATTTTTCCTGATGGGAAAAATCACAGATAAAACTCTATCAAGGGCTTTTATAAGACAATGAAACTAACAAGAAATATTGATACATGACTATGAAAGGTGATGATTAGTAGAGGAAAGGCAACCCCAGATGAATACTGCATATTTTTTAGAAGTAGCGTTTGACTAGCTAATCAGTTCACAAATTGACATTAAAAGTGCCAGAACCTTAGGAGGTATCATAGTATCTTCACAAGACATTGACTTTGGATTCTGACGCTTTTCTTTCTAAAGGAGAAAAAAGAGCAACAAAATTTTCCTTTGAAGGGATAAGAAACAAAGAGGAGAGGAGCATGCAGGATCAAAAGTTTCTCCCTGGGCTAGGAAAATTGTTCTCGACAGATTTTTCTGTCAGTCTACCTATCCACACACATAGTTATGATTGTTTATTTACTTCAACCAGAGAGAGAGAGAGAGAGAGATTACAAACTAAGCTTCTTACCATCAAGATCAAGCACCAATGTCACAGACTTCCTTTTCTGAATTTCCATGTGCGATGCTGTGGGTTGACAAGTCGACACTTCGTCGGACAAGTCAGGTAATGTTCTGATGAACAAATGTGGATCGAAGCACTCTGCTTCGTCCAAAACAGAATGGCATTCTGATTCAGAATTGTAGCATCTCATCTGATCAATTGACATATAAAAGCTGGATCCATCTGCATCAACTGTTCCTCCTTCATGTGACTTGGTATCTTCAATTGCACTAGTAATAAGTGTACTCCCTAGAAGTGGTACCATCATGTATTTTTCAGAAACATCAAACAACATACTTGACTCATCACCCTTGTACCCAGTTAAAGGCATTAAATCAGTTGCATCCTCATCATCCACTGTAACATCATCAGGTCGTAAACCCGCTATAAACATGTCAGAAATGTAGAAATCTGATATACTGCAACTTTGGTAGTCACGTGAACCCTTGTTTTCAAAGCTTTCATCTGCCTCCAACAATGCCACACCAAAATCACAAGTGCTCCCCACCAAATCTGCCAATGAAAACAGGCATTAGAATTAAGCTCCTCAAAAACAAAATAAGAACTCTCTGAAGGCATGTGCACTAGGAAAATAAAATACCCTCAACTCGACAAGCGGAATAAGTAGTTCCTTGTTAAACAGGTAATGTTCATACAAGAGAAATATTGAAGTAACTGTATGATCTGACAAGAAAAGGATAATGAAGCCTGCTTTAAGAAGTTAGAATTTTAAGGATTGAGACAAGGGATAAAATTCGTGGAGTACAGATGCATTAATGAAAAGAAACACCCTGTGGGCGATCAAATACACTATCAGGTAAAATTATGGCATCCTTGGCAGCAAGGGATGCTTATCTCAATGCCATACCCAAAAAATAGAGCTTAAAAGAAAGGTAGGGGAAAAACAGGCTATTAGTCACATCAATTTAGATAAACAACAGTTACACAATCTCTTCAACAAGAACTTGTTCTCTCCCCCATTGCAGTTGCAGTAGAGTAAGAAAATGAATGTAAACAGATGACAAGACAAGAGAGAGCACAAACGGTACTATCTAGCAGAAGGAACATCTTTGACGGATGAGAGTCAAAACAGTACCAATGGAGACACTTTCTATGTTGAGTAGTTCACCAGGCTCCAAAATGGGAGAAAAAATAGTCTCCAAATTAGTTGGACTCGAATGGGCATATTCCTGCAATTAGCAAACTCCAACTGTTACATTAGCACAGGATCCAGGACGGTAATGACTATTTCAGAACATATTGAAGAAGCAAACTGGACTCTGCAGATTGGATACAGAATTAGAAATTGCTGACAAGTTTGCCCCACTGAAGACAACATTTATGGAATTCGAAGACTGCTTTTCAAAAAACAAAAATTAACTTCTTTGAGCCAATTTCCTTGGTTAAATATCTGGATGTTTCAACTTTTCATAATACAGTTCCCAATTCTGATCTTTTTGAGTTTCACTTAACACGAGATAATATGTCATGTTGTTTGTACCCACCTAACTAATCATTCTAGTCCTCCCTGCATTTTCTCACTTGAACATATATTTTAAAGCAAATGAATATAAAAATATATGCATCACCCAGGTAACCAAAAGGAAAAGCTAGCCCTATAGATTCATTCCAGACAAAGAAAACAGAAAATGAATGCATAACCAAGTTAATATCTAGCTAAAAACAACAAGCGAAAAATGCAAATCCTGACTGAAGCTCTCCCACACCTCCCAAGTACCTAGATTTGTCAGATCTATCCTGATTATCTGTAGCATCGTCCTGCCCATTTGTTAGTGTTAGTTATTGATGAAGAAACATGCAGGTTTGAGGGATTAGTAAATTCATTCACACTTTTGGTATAACTACTGATGAAGTCTTTGGCAAATTGAAAGGCTAACTCAACCACAATATGACCCATACAAAATTAGACATAAAATTAAGTTTTAAATAGTTTTGCTCATCAGAAAAACAGATGGAGTGGTGAAATCCAAAGAGTAAAATACCATTTTGCCTGAAGAAGATGAATCAGCCAGAAATGACACCTGCTTCTCTACATAACCCTTCTCGTCATTGAGTTGTTCCAGTTTGGCAATGGCTCCATTACAGTCACTATCTTGAGTGACCACTTCTCTGTCTGAAATAGGAGGGACAGAATACAGAATGCTCAATCGAGAGAAGCTGATGATGCAAATGATTACAAAATTTGCTGCCTGTCTGCAAATACATTGGTTGCACTTCATTGTATCCAGTGTAACTAATGCAAGTTGTGACACAAATAATGTTCATATTTAATACATTCAGTATCAGGAAAGTTCAAAAATTCAACATATACAATAATCAACAACAAGTGGGTAACTGAATTTTCCATCAATTGTTACATCATGGGAAATCTATTATATTGAAACTATTTCATTTTCCATCAATGCTATAAACACAATCAAGTCTATCAAACAAATATGAAATGATTTCCCCTAGATTGCATTTTAACTGGGAAAGGAAATTGAATGAACAAAATGCAGTTAAGAGAACAGTTATTAACGATTCACCTGATATTTTAACTTGGGGACACATCACAGGAAACAACAAAAACAGAGATAAACTTTCATGCAGTTAGTAAAATGACAGCTAAAGAATAAAAGACAACAGATTGTGATTGCGTACCAGTGGAGAAATCCAGAGAAGAAAAGTCAGATTCTGCAGTTTGTTGAGTAGTTGAAAAATCAGAACATGATTTTTTTGAAACTTTACATGATTTAGGACATACACAAAGACCGTTTGCTTCTCGTAAAGAGGCTTTGCCTGGTTTGCTTTTCATTCTTAATGCTGGCATTTGATTGACGGATCTGGTATAAATGACAATCTTGACCCAGAAACATCCGCTTAGGAAGCAAGCCCGCTGCAATCAATCAAACTGCAGTCAAACCAGCAGAAGAAGCATGATGATTATGAAAGCCTGCATAAACAATAAAACACACATGTTGGAAAACTACAGGGAAGAATGGTATGAAGCATCTCTAAGTCCTGGGATATGCTAAAGGAAAAACATCAAATCCACAATGAACCATTCACCCAAGGCAATCCTTTTAAAAACTCGTAGAAATTTCTTATAGGAGATTTTTTTAATGATAAAGAGAATGCAATTAAGAGAATACCAAGGGTTACTTCCCTTATGCAAAATGGCTTCAGAAGGGAAGCCAACCATACACTCAATTATGCATAACAGAGAGTTTCTAACATTTCCAACAAACACGAAGTACCAATCCAATGTACCCACAATACCAGAAGTGAAGCGTGTAAAAACTAATTATTTCCATAAGAATCCCAAGAGGATTTATCTCCTTGAAATGCCCTCTTGTTTCTTTCTTCCCAAATGAGTCAAAATACAAGGAGAGGAATCATCTACCACTATTTCTTCTTTCCAACACACAAATCAATGGCCCCTCCGCAAGCCCATAGTTCATGATGGGAACTGCTTCAGATAACCCACATTACTACTAAGATTGCAGAAACAGTATTCCAAATCCATCAAACCAATTTCAATGGAAAAATACGCATTTCTCCCATTGAACAAATAATCCTTCTTTTACAGTTTCACGAACTTAAATCTCTTTCTAATTTCTGGATGATTGGGTTCCAAACACTCTTTTCTTAGTGTGTCGATCTTGCAATGATTTATAAGACACTCTCAGTCCTGATACTACTTCAAGGATAAGACATTGCAACTCAAGTGTAGAATTGGCTGCATATCATTGTCAATGAAATTGTTGGGGACATCTATAAATAAAAGATGAGAAATGGAAACATTTTTACAAGCATTGCCAACCTTGAACAAACTAATCAAACCTTCACCAACGGCTTTAAATCCCTCCATAACCAACACAAGTAAGAACATGACAATGGATCCCCCTGCTTCTAATCCCCTAAAAGATTCGAAATAACCTCCTCAACCCCATTGCGCAAAACTGAGAAAGATGGTGATGAAATGCATTTGGAATCCACTGATACCATTGGTTGCCAAAGCCCACTCATTTCAGCATTATACATCCTGAACTCCCATGAGACATGATCATTGGCCTTTCTCCAAATCCAACTTGCAAATAACTCCAGATTTCTTTCTCCAAGGCAATCGTCTAAAGTCTCACTGGCAGTCGGAGCAACATCCAAAATATGTTTACCTTCCGAAAGAGTGTTTTAGTACAGTCCTACTAGATGAGGTAAATCCTTCTTGAAACAACCAGCAGGAATTTCACACTAATCTTATAGGACAATGCTCACCAGACTACGGGATGGAAATCCTTGAGAGTATTGCACCTGTCTTCTTAAAAATCAAGACTAGGAGCGTACAATTGAGGCTACCCACAATCTCTCTGCAACTAGGGAACTCATTGAAAACTTTCAATAGATCTCCACCAACAAACTCCAAATTATCTTGGAAGATTCAACGTGAAAGCACCCAGACCAGGTGCCTTATCACCTCTGCTGTCCACGATTGCTCTTGTAATGTCCTCCTCCTTAGAAGGCATTTGCAACTTCTCAACCAAACAAGGAGCAAGCATAGTCAAAGTCGATAATCCTCATAAATAAACCATTGACACAGAAAGTACAATCTCTGTTCATGTCACAACAAAACCCAGTCCTAGAAGATGGCCAACAGTTGGCCAGTACCCAAGGCTAAAATAAGTATTCTCAATATCAAACAAAGATCTAAATTTATTCATGGTTTGGTCATATCATATATCTCTCAGCAATAGGGATAGAGGCTTACACCACACCCACACACATGCCAAACATGACGTATTTACACACTTGGTGATAAAGACGAACAATCCATTTTTGTGCACCCAAATCACGAACAAAGATCCACTACTTGGAACACTGAGTAATGCAACTGCTTAGTTTAAGAAGGGTTAAATTGAAAAAGAAATAAATAAACCCACCCTTTATTTGGTTCCTTTGAATGATAACCTCAGGATAAACCATGACCTCAGATCCCTCAAACAAACTAAGAAATGAACCTTGCCCAGTCAATTCAACAACTTCACTCACCATCCGTTTGACATTCTGCTTTTAACTATTCACCTAACCGCAAAACAGGACTAGATGACATCTAAAAGAAGAACACCAGCAAAAATTCTGAGGAAAGGAAGTGGCGCAATATGCTTTACTGCAACTTTGAGGGCTGCACAAACATAGAATGAGCAAAAGGAAACCATAAAGATCAAATTAAGTGAAGCGTGTTATTATGATCCACCCAATTAGAAGAGAAGTTGACGAGCTTACGAGAATTCCGCCCACAGAGACCAAGTCAACTTACTCAAACCAGCGTACAGAAAATTCATCCAAATTAACAAAAATAAGCCAAAACGAAAAGCAGCAAAAGAACTCATGGAGTCTCAGTTCAGCTCTCATGTTGAAAAATCACAACAGAATTGAACAAAAGCAGAAAACCAACAACGAACCAAGGAAGAAAAGAACAAAAGAGACAGAGACAGCGCGCCCCTTAAAAACCCAGTAACAAAAGACCGCACAAAGTCCGAAATCCTCAAATCTGAGAGTATAACGGCCAGAGCATGGAAGTCAAACCAAAGTCGTCGACTCTACAAACGAACGCAAACACCACCAAAGACGGCCAAAACAACCGCAGCTCCGAGAAGCAGAGGGAGAGGACATCGCAGGAAGCACAAATTAAGCAGCTCAACGAGCGAGCGAGCAAGAGAGAGAGAGAGAGATAGGAGTTCATACGACAGCTGTACAGTGACGACAAGAAGCTGAAAGTCTCCACTAAGAAGACTCGATCACGCACTGAAGCTCGAAGCACGAACCGACGGCGGAGCGAAGATGGATTGGGAGGGAGAATTCCGACGAGTCGCAGAACCGGACATTCCTGCAGAGCTCGATCAGAGAGAGAGAGAAAGAGAGAGAGGAGATGAGACTTGTGCTTTCTCTCTCTCTTAACTTCCACGAACGGTCAGCAGAAGAAATGGAGTCGTTCCCGCGGGGAACAGATGGGCGGCTGGGATCGAATCTTTGGCGAGACGGGAGCGACCGGTAGGGTGGAGCCACGTGGGCCGAGCAGCCAGCTCAGCAACGACGCGCTCGGCACGTGCGGCTTCGAGGAAGGAAGAAGATGAGTGGTCCGGAGACCGCCCTTTCTCTTCTGTTGCTCCCCCACCTGGGTTTTTGGCTTTCCCGCTCGCCTTCTTTCCTCCGTCGGACAAGAGTTCGGTCAGCGTGGGAGTTTTGATGCGAAAGTCACGTGAAATTGCAGGCGATGGTGGACACGGTTCGTTTATATGACAAACAAAACGGCACTGGGTTGAAATACGAATTGTACAAGGGAGATTCGCATATAACCCTATTAGAGGTGATCATTCGGCGGATTCGGGCCTGGCCCCCGAGCCTAATTTGTTGCCCAAGGTAGCCTATCGCATGTAATTTATGTAGGGATTTTTGGGTCCGGCTTGGCCTTGAACAAACATGGGCGGAGTGGGCTTTCTCATACGTGTTGGTAATACATTATTAGTCTCACATTCCAACTTTTACAAATATATGGATAATGACATAGCCGTTCTTCTACTTGAAAAGCGTAACTTCTAACACAAACCTCATGGTCTATATATCTAGGAAAATAGAGAGTTTGTTACGGAAGAAGCACAGTTCTAAAATCCACCTAATACAACATGTATCTCCAAACTCAACTAAACCCAACAAATACCATCCATTCAACTATCTCAACTTTTTGAACAAAAAAAAAAAAAACTATCTCAACTTAACTCATATCCGAAAATGCAACTATCAAAAGCTCTTTGTAGATAGTGCTCTCGTCCCACTTATGTGCTGGCTAAAGATGAAGTTTTGTTAAAAAGAATGGTATGATCAATCACAACTCGGTTCCGACAAAAAAAAAAAATTACGGCTCAGTGAGTAGTACCACTACAAAAAAAAACACGGATTTAGCCACGAAAAATTTGCGACGAATATAGCCACGAAAAAAAAATCCGTTGCTGATTAGCGACGAATATAGCCACGGAAAAAATTTCGTCGCTAATTAGCGACGAATATAGCCACGAAAAATAATTCATCACTAATTTGTGATGAAAATAGCCACGAAAAATATTTCGTCGCAATCTCCTTTGCGACGACAATAGGCTTCATCGCCAATTAGCCACGAATATCTTTTTTTGTCGCAAATTCTTCTCTTAAAAGTTAGCGACGAAAATCAACGTTTGTCGCTAATTAGCGATGAACTTTTATTTTCATTGCAAAATAAGCACTTTGAATAAAAATAATAGAGAAAATATTAAAATTACCGACGAATCATTATTTTCGTCGCTAATTTTAGCGACAAAATATATTATTCGTCGCTAATATGATAGAAATAAAAATAAAAAAGAAAATGTCCAATTTAGTGACGAATTAGCTTTTTCGTCGCTACGGTAGTGACGAAATTTATTTTGCGTCGCTAATATGATATAGATAAAAATCACAATAAAAATAAAAAATAATTAGCGATGAGCAATGTTTTTGGTCACTAATTAGTGACGAAAACCAAATTTCGTCACAAATTTGTTGCTATCATTTAGCGACGAAAACCTATTTCGTCACTAATTAGCGACGAACCACGTTTTTCGTCCCTAATTTGTTGCAAATTCTCTTCTTAAAACTTAGCGACGAAAATTGCCGTTCGTCGCTAATTAGCGACGAACGTTGATTTCGTCGCAAAATTAGCACTATGAATAAAAATAAGCAAGAAAATATTAAAATTAGCGACGAATCATATTTTTCGTCGCTAATTTTATATAAATATAAAAAAAGGAAATATTCAATTTAGCGATGAATTAACTTTGTCGTTGCTAATTTAGCGATGAAATTCTTTTTTCGTCACTAATATGCTATAAATAAAAATAAAAGTAAAAAATAAAATATTAAAATTAGCGACGAATTAGCTTTTTCATCGCTAATTTAGCGATGAACAATTTTGTTCGTTGCAAAATTAGCACTGTGAATAAAAATTAAAAAGAAAATATTTCAATTTAGCGACGAAAATAATTTTTTCGTTGCTAATTTAGCAACGAAATGTATTATTCGTTGCTAATATGATACAAATAAAAATAAAAAAGAAAATATTAGCGACGAATTGTTTTGTTCATTGCTAAATAAGCCACAAATTATTTTTTTGGTCGCTACATTTCTCTCTCCTATCTTATTAATCTTTCTTTTGGCGTTACTTTCTAAAAGCCTCCTGCCCTCTCTCTCTCCTGCTTGTACAATGTCTTCATCTGCTTGTACGACGTCCTTATCTTCTTCTTCACTTCTGCATCTTCTTCATTTCCTCCTCCTCCTTGTTCTTCCTTTCTTTTTCTTCTTGTTCTTCCTTTCTTCTTCTTGTTCAGCCAAGCGACCCACCTCCACCCGACCACTACAGGCTGCACCACCACCATCCATCCACTCCCGTCGCCGCCCACGCTTCACGGCCATCCGGCCTCGCGCGAGCCGCAACCCGGTGAGAAGGTCCCCCGGTCGTCGTAAACCCGGGACCTTCGCCCACGACCCTCCTCCACCTAAGCTCCGCCGCCACCGATCGCCGTTACCCGACCACCTCCAACCACGTGAGCTGGCCGAGACCCACGAGATCGACGACGAGCCCCCGCGACAATGATTTGAGCTCCCCGCTCGTGAACCCGACACCCACCCAAACCACCGTAGCCACTGCTCGGCTTGGCCGCCACCCGAAACTTGCAACCCGAGACCCTCACCTCGTGGCCCAGCCGCACCTCTCCGGCCGCCATCAACCCGAGACCCTCACCTCGAGAGCTCTAAGATCCGCGAGGCCCAAGTCTCGACCCGCGAGCTAGCGGCCCCGCCGTGCCGCGCCATCTTCCCCAACGGCCTCGGCGCCGTTGTATAGCCACTACCGGATCCCTAGTCGTACGTGGTGCGTTGACCAGCCGCCGCCGATCATGGAATCGTGAGCCTCGCGACCCGAACCCGCTAAGTTGACCCAACCCGAGGAACCCGCCGACTCCTACAGAACCATGATATTATTAAGTGCTTAATCAATGTTAAATATAAATTGCAGAAATTAAATTTTCTTTTAATTAAATTTAGAATCGAAAAGTAAAAGAAATGATTTTATAATATGAAAAAAATAAAATTTCGTCGTTAAATTGGGTTTTGCGACGAATTTTACCACGAAAAAAAATTCGTGGCTAATCCAGCATTGCTAAATTTAGCACGAAACATTGTGTTTTCGTCGCTAAATTTAGCGGCGAAATTTATTTTCGTGGGAAAATTTGTGACTAATTAACGAGGAATAAGTTTTGTTGCTAATTTGCCATTGAAGGTAATTCGTCCCAAAATTCATGGCCAATTAGCGACGAAACTTATTCCTCGCTAATTAGCCATGGATAGGTATTCGTCGCAAAATTCGTCACTAATTAGTCACGAATTTTGTTTTTTGTCGCTAAATTTTGCGACACCGAATTGGCAACGAATATTTTTCCGTCGCTAATTTTCGTCGCAAATCAATTTAGAGATGAATTTTGGTCAATTTTTTGTGGCAAAATCCGTGGCTAAATCCTTATTTTTTTGTAGTGTACAAATCTTTTCTAAGTAATCGAACATTCACTATGCATCTTTGTGAAACAATATCATAACTCATTAGTATATAATGTATGTAAAATGTCAAAAAAATTAGTTACATCATTTCAATAGAACTTTTATATATCAGAATTACATATCAAATCAACAATAACAAGTCAACCATTAATGATCTATTTCATTGATCGATCTTTATCAAACTAAATATTAATGGCCCATTTCATTTATCCGTATAATGCTCAATATCTAACTATAGTCCCGCTTACGGCTAGGCCTCCACATATAAGAGCTAGTGATTTGGTCCAGTATGTATACTAAACCAATTATTGTTTCTAATCAAAGCGACATGACCATTATCCAGTAACATCATCCTCTAATTACCCACAAATCAAATCCAGAATCCCTCTTAAAACTCAAGTTCACTAAGCAAAACATCTAACTTTTCCCGATTCAACTCATCCAATAGAGTACTTTTTATAAACCAAATTTGGAAATCAATGACCTGTTCATAATTCTTTTATATAAAATGTTGCGCAAATCATTCAGAGGCAATCGACTCAAACCATACTCAAAACATACTTTGTAATTTCAAATAGACAAAAAGGATAGTAAATGCCAAATCCGATTTTATGTATCCAATATGCCATAAGCACCACTTTTTTCTTTTAAAAGAATATCAAACCACACAATGCCTCCTTAAATAATAATATATCTCAATATTATCATTTTCGAGATATGGGTTTTACAAAATCAAAGATGAGATAAGCATCACTTATCTGTTTGCAAGACCAAACAACATAAGCTACCCGGGCCGACGACCTTGTAATCTTATCGATTAAAATCATATCGAATTCATGTAAAATACCCCTTTAACTAATGACTCGACTAAACTATACTTATTGAGTGATCAATCAACTCCTACGTGCCATCGAAAAGCTCATCCGTAGTAGACACGTCTTAATGTCTACTTTGTGCAACTTGTATGTTGAATTTGTGTTGGAAATATGGGACAAATTGAAGGGTGGATGAATGAGAAATTGATGCTCAAAGAACACCCTTGAGTTGGAAGTAGGAAGTGGAAAAACACTAGTCCCACATTGAAAAGAAAGAAGGTTTTAGAGTGCTTTATAGATAGTTACCCTCCTTTTGAGTGGTAACTGTCACAACACAAGTACTATGCCTCGCGCACGGGCGCAGGGGAGTGCAAATCCCAGGCCTCGACGGAGGCCAAACGAGCTGAAACTTGGGGGCAAGCGCACGACCTGCGTACACGAATGCAAGACCGAGAGGTGGGCCTCGTGAAAAGCCCAATTTTGCCTTTCGATTTATTTTTCCAACTCAAATTGTTACAATTTTTTGTAACGGTTGCCGAAATCGATATTATAACGGTAGATTTAATCAGCCGTTATAATTCATTAGCGAGTTAATGTTGAAATGGCTGCTGAATTGATTCTGTCGTTACATAATAACGGCCGATTTAATTGGCCGTTATAGTTCAATTTCCGAAACGTCCCCCGCTGACCCTAGAAGTAGGTGGTTTCCCATCCAAAATTTTTTGCTCGTCCGAAAATCCTCTCTCTTTCTACTCTCAGCATTTGCATTATTTTCGATAGTGTTCGGTTCCACTTTGTTCGGGTTCGCCGATAGCCTTGAGGTGCGTGCTTGCTTCTTCGCCGCCAACCGTTGTATCCTGGGAGAGAGACGTTCACGAAACCTCGAACACGTAATAGACGAGACGAATATGTTTTAAGGAAACCGTGTCAAATACAAGCCTCGGTATTATTTGTATCGACACCGTTTCTTTTTAATACTATTATTGTAATTCCATTTATGTTCGGTTACGTGATTGTCTTGTTCTAATTTCAATTTTAATGCATTTATCAATTTGTATACTGTTCACGACATTTATATTATCGCCATATTGAATTTTGTTACAATCTTAAAACAGATTCGTACTTGAAATTCAAATGGCTACTGGAAACGAAGTTGTTGATGTGCCTTCCGACAACATCAACCAAAGCACTGTCTCTGCCTTAGGTGTCCAATTGCCTGGATCATCCTTCGCCCCTGCTGCGGTTTCTGTCCACCATGGTGAGAAACCCGAAAAGTTCAACGGATCGAACTTTACAAGGTGGCAGCAAAAGATGTTGTTTTACTTAACAACCTTGAATCTTGCGAGATTCTTGATCGAGGAAGCTCCTAAGCTATCCGAGGGACAAACGGATAAGCAAGCCTTCAATGCTATTGAGGCATGGAAGCACTCTGACTTCCTATGTAGGAACTATGTCATGAATGGTTTACATGACTCGTTGTACAATATCTATTGTGCAATAAAAACAGCAAAGGAGTTATGGGAATCCTTGGACCGGAAATATAAAACAGAGGATGCCGGAGCAAAGAAATTTGTTGTCGGTCGATTCCTTGATTATAAGATGGTGGATTCTAAGACCGTGGATCGATCAAGTGCAAGAAACTCAAGTGATCTTGCATGAGATTCAGGCTGAAGGCATGATCTTGAGTGAAACCTTCCAAGTAGCTTATATTATTGAGGAGCTACCTCCTGGGTGGAAGGATTTCAAGAACTACCTCAAGCACAAGCGAAAGGAAATGAACCTAGAAGAGGCGATTGTTAGACTTCGAATCGAAGAAGATAACAGAGGTTTTGAATGCAGAGGGTTTAATCCTACTATGGCTAAAGCAAATGTTGTGGAGCATAGGCATGGCCCCAAGAACAAAAAGATTGCCAAGCCAAAGTTGGGACCAAAAGGAGGAGTTTCCAAGAACAAGTTTCAAAGAAAATGCTTCAATCGTGGCAAGATGGGTCATAGATACGTGGATTGCAGATTTCCAAAGAAGAAGAGTTATGAAACAAATATGGTCAATGACATCGCTCAAGACGTGTCAGATATAAACCTCTCTGCAATGGTTTCTGAAGTGAACTTGGTTGGGTCAAATCCGAAGGAACGGTGGATTGATACTGGTGCCACTAGGCACGTATACTCCAACAAGGACCCGTTCACAACTCTCGAACCAATTATTGGGGAGAAAGTTTTCATGGGAAACTCTGCCTCTTTTCTTGTTGAAGGCCAAGGGAAGGTACTGCTGAAGATGACATATGGAAAAGAGCCGACTCTGAATAATGTCCTATATGTGCCGGAAATTCGAAAGAACCCGGTCTCCGGGTCTATGTTGAACATGCATGGATTTCGTATGGTGTTCGAGTCAGACAAAGTTATTTTGTCTAAATCCGGAATGCATGTGGGGAAGGGATATGTATCTAATGGGCTTTTTAAGCTCAATGTAATGACAATTATCAATAAAGATAATAAGTCTTCCGTTTATTTGCTTGAGTCTTCCAATTTATGGCATGGTAGACTAGGACACGTTAATTATGATACATTGCGTAGATTAATTAACTTGGAACATATACCCTCATTCCAAATTGATTCAAAACATAAATGTGAAATTTGTGTTGAGTCAAAATTATCCAGATCATCGTTTCAAACAATTGAAAGAAATACCGAACCCCTTGAATTAATTCATAGTGATGTTTGTGATTTGAAATTCATGCAAACAAGAGGTGGTAATAAATACTTTATTACTTTTATCGATGATAACACGAAATACTGCTATGTGTATTTGCTTAAAAGCAAAGATGAAGCCTTAGAGAAATTTGTTCTCTATAAGAATGAAGTTGAAAATCAACTTAACAAGAAAATTAAAAGATTGAGAAGTGATAGAGGTGGTGAGTACGAAGTACCAATTGGTGAATTTCGTGCACAACACGGAATTATACAAGAAGTAATCGCACCCTACTCACCTCAATCAAATGGTGTTGTTGAACGCAAAAATCGCACATTGAAAGAAATGATGAATGCATTATTACTGAGTTCAAGTTTACCTCAAAATATGTGGGGTGAAGCTATTTTGTCAAGCAATTACCTTTTAAATAAGGTACCTCGAAAGAAAGAGGATAGAACCCCTTATGAGCTATGGAAAGGTAGGAGACCATCCTACAAATACTTACGAGTGTGGGGGTGTCTTGCAAAAGTGGCTGTTCCAATACCAAAGAAAATAAAGATAGGTCCTAAAACGGTGGATCGTATCTTTATAGGCTATGCACATAACTGATAATGCATATCGATTTCTTGTACATGAATCGAAAATTCCGGATATACACAAGAATACGATTATGGAATCTAGGAATGCATCATTCTTTGAAGATGTATTTCCTTGCAAATCCAATGGTGGATCAAGTTCGTCTAAATGAACGAATGAAACTATGAATGGAAAAAGTCATGATTCGGATCATAAACTAGAACCCGGACGTAGCAAAAGAGCAAGAGTGGAAAAATCATTTGGAAATGATTTTCTAACTTATTTGTTAGAAAATGAACCATTAAACTATGCGAAAGCTGTGAATACTTCTGAGGGACCTCTATGGAAAGAAGCAATAAAAAGTGAAGTTGATTCTATTTTGCGGAATCATACTTGGGAGCTAGTGGATCTTCCTCCCGGTTGTAAACCTTTAGGGTCTAAATGGATCTTTAAAAGGAAAATGAAACCAGATGGCTCTATTGATAAGTATAAAGCCAGACTTGTAATCAAAGGGTACAGACAACGAGAAGGCTTAGATTACTTTGATACTTATTCTCCAGTGACGAGAATAAACTCCATCGGGATGATACTTGCAATTGCAGCATTGCAAAATCTAGAAGTACATCAAATGGATGTAAAAACAGCTTTCCTAAATGGTGATTTGGATGAAGAAATCTACATGGAACAACCCGAGGGTTTTACGGTTTCGGGGCAAGAAAGGAAAGTATGTAAATTGGTGAAATCATTGTATGGCCTAAAACAAGCGCCAAAGCGGTGGCATGAAAATTTTGATTATGCAATGATTACCAATGGATTTAAGATCAATGAATGTGATAAATGTGTCTACATTAAAGAGACGGAAAATGGCTATGTCATTTTGTGTCTTTATGTAGATGACATACTCATTGTTGGTAGCGATGACAAAACGATCAAATCTACCAAGAATATGTTGAATTCAAGATTTGACATGAAAGATATGGGACTTCTTGATGTGATTTTAGGAATTAAAATCACAAGAACGTCAGAAGGTCTTATTTTAAACCGGTCACACTATGTGGACAAGATTCTTGAAAAATTCAACATGAATGATTCCGGTATTGCTAGAACACCATTAGACATTAGTCTTCATCCGTCCAAGAATAGAGGAGAGGGTATTTCTCAAGTAGAGTACTCTAGAGTTATTGAAAGTCTAATGTACTTAATGAGTTGTACTAGACCGGATATTGCCTATACGGTTAGTAGATTGAGTAGATATACGAGCAATCGTAGTGCCGATCATTGGAAAGCAATAGTGAGAGTACTTAGGTACTTACGGTATACTCGGAATCATGGCCCGCATTATACCGTATACCCAATTGTTCTAGAAGGATATAGTGATGCGAACTAGATATCCGATATAAAAGATTCAAAATCTACTAGTGGATATATATTCACATTAGCGGATGCTGTTGTATCTTGGAAATCCAGTAAACAAACCGTTATAGCCGGATCCACAATGGAATCTGAATTCATAGCTTTGGATAAATGTGGTGAAGAGGCTGAATGGCTACGCCATTTCTTAGAGGATATTCCAAAATGGCAAAAACCCGTGCCACCAATCCGTATACATTGTGACAGTCAATCTGCGATTGGAAGAGCACAGAATAATATGTATAATGGTAAGTCTAGACATATACGTCGTAGACATAATACCATTAGACAACTACTCTCAACTGGAATTATCTCTATTGACTACGTAAAGTCAAAGGATAATATTGCGGATCCGCTAACCAAAGGGTTAAATAGAGAGTTAATTGAAAAATCGACAAGAGGAATGGGACTGAAGCCCATGAAAGAATAAGTTGATATAAAGGAAACCCAACCTAGTTGATTGGAGATCCCAATATCTAGGTTCAAAGGGACAACCTAATTATATAAACTTAGTGATGTCACTGTAGGGGTTTATCCCTAAAACCATTCCTATAAAATATCGTTGATATTGTAAGGAAAAGGATAGCAATTTTTGCTTTAATGATTCTTAAGTGGAGTAAACAAATTACTCAAAATTAAGTAATCACCTATGTGAGAGAGAAGTGGGGCCGCTTCAAAAGAGAATTATTTAGGGCTAAATTCTTTAGAAACTCTCGCAGAACCAGGTTGATGTTCATGGCCAAAACGAACATAATCATGAGAACCGAACAAACGTTTAGATGATTCCTGTGTGAAGTGTATGGTTCATTTACATGAGAAAGCGGGACAGTTCAAGGACATCATGTCTCTTGGACAGCTAGTAAAGTAAATACATTTTCATAAGGGAAGGTTCAAAGGGTAACACCTACCTATCCTATGCGAGTTTCAATTGTTGAACACTATCACAGAGTCAAAACTAAAACAATTTTTATTCATATGGGGGATTGTTGGAAATATGGGACAAATTGAAGGGTGGATGAATGAGAAATTGATGCTCAAAGAACACCCTTGAGTTGGAAGTAGGAAGTGGAAAAACACTAGTCCCACATTGAAAAGAAAGAAGGTTTTAGAGTGCTTTATAGATAGTTACCCTCCTTTTGAGTGGTAACTGTCACAACACAATTACTATGCCTCGCGCATGGGCGCAGGAGGGATGCAAATCCCAGGCCCCGACAAAGGCCCAACGAGCTAAAACTTGGGCGCAAGCGCACGACCCGCATACACGAATGCAAGAGCGAGAGGTGGGCCTCGCGAAAAGCCCAATTTTGCCTTCCGATTTATTTTTCCAACTCAAATTGTTACAATTTTTTGTAACGATTCTTTAAATCGATATTATAATGGCAGATTAATGGTATTGCCGTTACGAAATCAATATTATAACGGCAGATTTAATCAGCCATTATAATTCATTAGCAGGTTAATGTTGAAACGGCTCTTGAATTGATTCTGTCGTTACATAATAACGGCAGATTTAATTGGCCGTTATAGTTCAATTTCCGAAACGTCCCCCGTTGACCCTAGAAGTAGGTGGCTTCCCATCCAAAATTTTTTGCTCGTCCGAAAATCCTCTCTCTTTCTACTCTCAGCATTTGCATTGTTTTCGATAGTGTTCGGTTCCACTTTGTTCGGGTTCGCCGATAGCCTTGAGGTGCGTGCTTGCTTCTTCGCCGCCAACCGCCGTATCCTGGGAGACAGACGTTCACGAAACCTCGAGCACGTAATAGAGGGGACGAATTTGTTTTAAGGAAGCTGTGTCAAACACGAGCCTCGGTATTATTTGTATCGACACCGTTTCTTTTCAATATTATTATTGCAATTCCATTTATGTTCGGTTACGTGATTGTCTTGTTCTAATTTCAATTTTAATGCATTTATCAATTTGTATACTGTTCACGACATTTATATTATCGCCATATTGAATTTTGTTACAATTTGTTCGTGCAATAACTCTTTCCATCAAACCACAATTCAACTAAGCTTACCGTCAAAAGAAAGCCTTTTTAAAGTACTAAAAGGTCCTAAGTAAAATACCAACTCCCCTGCTTGTGAACCGGCATGCCTTGACCTAACCTTAGAAAATTAACTGCCCGCCCCGACCTAACCTTAGAAAATTAACTTTTTTCCTCTCACCGTCTCTCTTAGGATTTCCCTCCCGCCCCCTCTTTTTCTCCTCATCTTCAAGACTTCTTTATTGATTTTGTGGATGACATGATCAACATCCTTCACAAAAGTGGAGAGTTTTATCATGTGAGCTTGGGAATTTGAAGTGCGAACACCTCGAAAGAATTTGCTCTTTCGAATATGCTCGCTAGTTTTGGCTACAGTACTTGCTTTAGATAGTTGAGCACTCCACAAATATCGGAGACTCCTCTATTGCACTCCTCTATTGTTGCCTTCAACAATCGGCTTATTTGAAAATGATTTTGTGATCAATTAGTATCTCTTTTGCAACCCTTCTCTTTCGATCTAGAGCTAGATCAAGATTTGGATGCCTTTCTATTTCAATCTAGATATAAATCTAATATTTACATGGCGTTTTCAATACTCTTTCAACCTATTGGTGGTGTTGTTGTCTCTATATAGTGATGGTGCCGGGAAGCCGAACTTAGGGGCCCATCGCCTTTTGATAAAGCCACAGAGAGGGAAATCCCGGAGTGTGTTCATCATTGATGATTATGTGAGATTCATTGACCGGTGTTGCAACTTGATCCTCGAAGAGGTGGTCGAGGTAATGGATTGCCAGGGCCTCTTGATTGAAGACGTGGACACTTGGCTCGGGCACTCCTAGGCCGATACCAAATCGCGATGGGATTTTTATCGATCGAGGTAGACCTCAGCATCATCGGGTGACATGTGCAATGTGTACATGCAAAAAAAAGTCGCCACCGGCCATTTTTGGAAGGTTGATTGGATACCTTACCGAGCAATTAGGAAAGATTATTCGGTTTTGCGAGACTGGAGATTCTGGATTCGGAGACTTGGTTACAACGATGTTTCTACCAACACTCTTTCGGTACCTAACGTCGAGTGACTAGCCTAACTAAAATTTCTTGCAAGCGTGATTTCGAGTGAGCCAAGTCTAAATATAGGCTTTCATGCAAGTAGACAAGACTATCGTACCAATCATAATTAATAATGTAAGTGCGCGATCAAGGATCCAAAACATGCGGATAAAATACATCAAGATAAGTCATTGCATCCCTAGTATAGCCCTAAATGCTTAGAGAAAATATGATCAATATTTGGGATTGGTTTGGAGAGATTGGAGACAATTCTCCTAGAGGGGCAAAATCATCATTTTTTGAAAGAATCAAGAGTCAAGAATATCCAAAATAGGTTTGACCAGTTGATTGGGGCCAATACCTTTTTTTTTTTTTTTGGAATTTTTGAAATGTTTGAATTTTTGAATTTTTTTTTAAAACTTTTTTATAATTTTTTTTAATTTTCTATAATTTTTTAGAGGATTTTTTATATTTTTTATATTTTTTTATTTATTTCAGAAAATTATCCGGGCCGGGTTGACCCTACCCACGCCTCGTGGATGCCCGGCCCGAACCATAAGGGTTTTGGGTCGGCCTAAACAACATCGTTTTAGGCAAAACTTTTAAACTTTTGAATTTTTTTTAACTTTTTATTCATTTTTCCATTTTCCCGTAAATTTTAATCCGCCACCCCTAATAGCGCCATGTGTCACCCTACAAACCATTCGATCGGATTTCGTTTTTTTAAAACATTTTCTGATCTAACGGCATGGAAGGTGCCATGTGGCTAATCCACGATCGCGAGATCAATTTTAAATATTTTATTTCTAAAAATCATTTTATTTTTGAAAATTATCGGGTCGTGACACGTGGCCAAATCGTGTTCATCTAATCGGGATTTTTATTTTCATTATTATTTTTCAAAAGAAACTTTATTAACTGCACCTGCTGGCTTGACTGTAAATCGGTTGACAAATTTTAAAAGGATATAGAAATGAACTTCTAGATTTAAATTTTTAGTATTCATCCATGCATAAAACTCTTGCAATATTCTATGCCGTTTGTGATATGGAAGATCATCAAGAGTAAAAGTGATCCTAGAGGCACTAGAAGCACCTAGATTAGACTGCATAAGCTCTCAGTCCACTCTTCTAGGCATATCCTCATATTCTTCTTCCATCATGGAACTGATGGGAGGAACAAGTTCCACTTCTAAATCTGAAGGGATAGAGAGGTTAGGAGAGTGCAATTCATCTGTGTCAGACGGAAGGATTGCATCTGATTCTTCTTGAATTGCGACACTAGCAAATTTTGGTGATGGTGGTCTCTCAAGAAAGTTCCAATCGGATTCGCAATCATAAAGGAAGAAGGTGGAGGAGAGGAAGAAGGAGGGAAGGAGGCTGGGTTTAAGTTGTTTGGTTAGATTTTGCCTTTCTCTTTTCTGCAAGAACTCTATCTCTAATTGCCATAATATCATATTTCTGGGTTCGTGGAGTCTGCATGCTTTTCCCATGAGGGAACAGATAGTGGATCAAAAGAGGATGGTTTTTGGAGAATACCGTTTCTCTTGCAAGTCTTTGATCTTTTAATATCTTGATTTCAACGTTTGATAATCAAGATAATGCTTAGGAGGCAGGTCCCCGATTCAATCTTCTAAAGCCTATCTCGATAGAGCTGCACAACTTAGTCTGTGCTATTGCCATCCGATCTACTCGCTAGCTAACACGATCCAATCGAGTCTTAACTTCAATGACCTTAGTTGTTAATGTTCTGAGGGCCTCATTCTGTCCAAGAGCATTTTCTATTTGCCAATTAAGAGCAAATTTTGTAGTATTGATCTTTTTTGAATTTCCTACTTGATCAGCTCCGTTTGGATTTCTAGTCTTTGGACGATGCTCATACCCAGTTGAGCTTTGTGAATTCTTCTAATGGAGGGATGTTAGAAGGCTTGAACATACTAACGCTAGGTAAGATGGTTGGAGGTTTGGGCTGTGACTCTTGTGTAATAAGCGTGTCAGTCTGGATTCTTTTCTGACCAATTAAGGATAGGATTGTAACAAGGTTTGATGAGAGAATATCAAGCCTTTTTTTTTGGAAAAGATTTATGTTTGGTGAGGGTGGTGATATAGATTCAGGAGAAGAGTTTTGTGATTAGATAGTTTATAAGATACAAAAAAACTGGTAATTTCCACTATCTTCTCCAAGTGGTCCGGCAAACAGATCACCTTCTTCCCATCTTCTATAAAACACTTGCTCGGAGAAAAATTGTTTCTTTCTCCTAGGAAGCTTATCATCTCCGTTTTCTGGGGCCAAACATGCTTGGCACTGGCCATTCATATGCCATGGACTACGACCTGTAACAGGATCTCTAAAGCAGACAAGAGGTTGTCCTGTAAAACTAAAAATTAGAGAGACTGACAGTCCCGATTCCTCAATTCACGAACGAAACTTATGAATATCGGGAACGAAACGCGGAAACGTGGATAGCAAACTATACATACCTCTAGCTATTGATGAAAACAGGTGAATGCGGATGCAAGGCGTTGAACAATCTGTGAAAACGGGATACTATTAAGCCAATTACCCTCTCCAAAGCGATGGTGTGCTTTCTCTAACGTACGCTTTGAAGTACGTTCTGAAAATAGAAATTTTCAACGTGAAAAGACGTCGTAACTGACGTTAGGGTTTGGCTTAGACGACCCGTCTTATAAATACATCGCCATCGCACCTCTTCGGATAACGTCTCCCATCAATATGGTTATTAGGCGAGGCGATTATCACGTAATTAATGTGCATAATATAACGCCAATGAAATTAAATGTCGGTAATTATTAACTAAATGTAGGATCATATTATAAATATTATAACATAATGGCTTCTACCTCAAGTTTTTGCCTTCACCACCTGGGGTTTGTGGGACATATCGCTGCATCATAAGAATGGTAGGAAAGAAAGAAGAGGATGTTTTTGTTTTCTCCTAAGAGGGATCAAATTTCATAACCACTGAGCCATCCTTCTTTTTAAAGCATTTAGAGCAACCCAGGTGTTTAGGAGAAGTTTAATTAACTCAGAGCAATGAGTCTGTCTAGGAATATGAATACAGGATGGAGTTTGGTTATTATCAATAGAAATCAACAGGGCATCCTCTGCTGCTCTAGGGGAAGTGAGGTCCGGGTTTTGGACTCTATATACCATATGGTAATGAAGTGTTGCAACAATAGAATTTGGAGACTAGGGAGCTTCAACAATCTACAGCTACACCTTTAAAGCAGTCAAAAGGCGGGGATCAGAGAGAGCCATGTTGAAATTTGGGAACCAGATGACAAACGCGATTTCAAAATTCAAGGTAGTCTTGACTATCCCAATATAGGCATGTTTTTAATCAAGAATCCATGTCAAGAAGTGCCATGCACACTCCTGGAAGAGCCTTGCGACCATGGAAAGTCAAGGCCAAACGAATTGCTCCAAAATAAAGATGAGTACATGCCTAAGTAAGCCATTCGCGCATAAACTCCGGAGGCATATGCAGATTTACAAAGTGCTCATGCTGGGTAGCTGGAATTGGGTATTGGTTAAACCTAGTGGATTGCATATACTCTTTAACATTTTTCTTCTTTATGAAATGGATTGAGGAAAAAGAAGTTGGTTTAGCAAAATCCGAATATGGATTTACAAGGGGAAGATGAGCATTAGAGATCTTATCATCTTCATTGAGGTATGAGACCTCATAAAGATAATCGATCTTAGAGGCATTGGATTTGCTAAAAGAGGATGGAAGATCAAGGGAGACAGGAGCATCTATGACAATAGGGGTATTATGAGAGGGCTTTGTGTCTGCCATCACGAGAGATGTCTTCTAATTAGGTAAAGATGTATGAATATCCTTAAAACAATATTTTTAGCTTGAGTTGTATGAGCTCTAACTCTGATACTACGAAGGGGCTGTGGAGTAAACCCTAAATATAAAGCTGGTATGCTATCTCACATGACACAACCCCCTTATATGTGTTAAAAAGTGCTACCCAAAATCTTAAGCTGGAGGTGGAGGAAGACCATATGAATATAAAAAGCATTTAAGACTCGTTATCAAGCAATGTAGGACAATATTTCAACACCTCATCTCACATGCATGTGGAATTACGAGTGATACGTGAAATTTTGACTACACAAATTCACATGGAGTTTTGACCACACATATTCACGAAAGGCATAGCATTGGCTTTTGATATTATGTTAGAAAGTCTAACCTAAAAACTTAAATTGATAGGCGGATGGAGACTACATTTCATTTGACAATCAAAGTATTACAAATACCAAAATTTCTTACAATCGTTTGCACCATACAACAAGGCAAAAAAAAAAAAAAAAAAAAGATACTTGGGCAGTTTATCCTTTACATCATGAACCAAAATTTCCCCACCATCCTTTACAACATCCAACCACATGACTAATTTAAATAATTGTTCGAATTATTTTGCTAATAATTTTTTTTTATTTTCTTCCAATTTAATAACATGATAGATATAGATAAATTAGTTGTAGAGATATATCATTTAATCCTTGAGTAGTTTATCTCGTTGTATGATATGATATAATGTAAAGTTATATTGAAATTTATTCAAGTAACATGAATATGTCCACTTTAATTGTGAAAATTGTAATTTTAAGTGGATAACTCTTTCGTAAGTTATATTGCTAATTTATAGAGTTAATACAATATCTACAATTACCATACATATTAGATTTACAAAATATACATAATACTTGCCTATTTGCAAGACCAAACGACATAAGCTACCCGAGCCGACGATCTTGTAATCTTATCAATTAAAATCATATCGAATTCAAGTAAAATACCCCTTTAATTGACAACTCGACTAAACTACAGTTATTGAGTGATCAATCGACTCTTACGTGCCAACAAAAATCTCACCCATAGTGGACACGTATTAATGTCTGCTCTATGCAACTCATATGTTGAATTTGTTTGTGCAATAACTCTTTCCATCGGATCCCAATTCAACTGAGCTTACTGTCAAAAGAAAGCCTTTTTGAAGTACTGAAAGGTCCTAAATAAAATACCCACTCCCCTGCTTGTGAATTGGCCTGCCTAGCCTAACCTTAGAAAATTAACTTTTTTCCCTCTCACCGTCTCCCATGGGATTTCCCCCTGCCCCCTCTTTTCTCCTCATATTCAAGACTTCTTTATTGATTTTGTGGACATGATCAACATCCTTCACAAAAGTGGGGAGTTTTATCATGTGAGTTCAAGGATTTGAAGCACAAGCACCTCGAAAAAATCTACTCTTTCGAATATGCTCACTCAAAAGAATCTACTCTTACTCAACCTCATTCATCTCCACATCACGACATTCCAATTGAAAACAGGACCACCATAAATACGAAAATTAGAGAAAACCATCGTCTTTTACCCTCAAAAGCAATTTTTATTTTTTCTAATGAAAATAAAAAGGATAACTTATTTTTCTTGATGCATAAATCCTTGGCATTTCCCACTTGGATGTTTAAGATCCTTCGATGATTAGACTGAACAAGTAAAAAAATGATTTTACGCAGCACGTTTTTTTTTTCTCTAGGGCATATCGTTCACTTTTGTTACAATTTAGATTTAAAGAAAAACATTTAAATTCGCATCTTCATCTTGAAAAATATAATGTTTCTAATAACATGGCATTTCACTTCATGAAAAATTATATAATTTTTTTGAGAAATGAAAATTAATGAGAAATAAAGTTCACTTTACTTCAAGTGAAGTAGATATTTTTTTTTGGCCAGTATTACAATTGAAATAATTTATAATAAATGGATTAATACAATCTAAAGTAAATCATCACAAGACTTTTGAGACATTTTCTGATCTTGCCAAACGGGCCCGCAAGTCCGAGTTCGCCGAAAACGAAACCCTAGCAGCGGCCGCGAGTGCCTATATATAACCTTCATCTTCCTCGTTCATTCCTCAATTCGTCGGCCCCTCAAACCCTAAATCTCTCGCCGTAATCTCTCTCTCTTTCTCTCTCTCGATCTTGATCGAGCTCATAGCTAGTTTGTGAATAATGGTTTGCTCGGTAGTGTGATTGTTTTAGGCCCTTTGGGGCGCTCCGTCGCTTAATCGGACTCACTGCAGTCAATTATTTACATTTGTGAAGATGGGCTTGTTCTGGGTCTGTGTGTTAGTGATGATTCTAACATGGGTTTTGTTTGTCATGGACGAATGAAGGTGGTGGGAGTCGAAGATGGCGGTGCCTTTGTTGTTGAAGAAGATCGTCAAGAAGCGGGTCAAGCAGTTCAAGAGGCCCCAGAGCGACCGCAAGATCTCTGTCAAGGTATAGACTTCCTCGTGTTTATTGCTTTTGATATCCATTGTCTGTCCTTCTTTTCCCTGCTTTCTCTTGTTGTTCACTTGCTCATTTGTTTGATGCAGCAGATTCAGTTGTTGCAGTTCATGTTCTTACGATTTCCCTGGTTTTGTTTCTTCGAAAATTACTTTTTTTGATTTGGTCCGACGTTGTTAGGGACAGGTGCGTAATTTAACTTTTCTATTTTCTTAGATTTTACGGTGCTGACTCCTCTGTGTCTCCCTCCAACGAGTTGTTTCGCAGAGATAGATGATGATAGTGTTTTGTCGCCCCAGTCTTACTTGCATCTGTTGATGCACGGTGGTGATTGACATTTTATCTGATATCTAAACATCTTTTGCTTAAAATTGTAAAGTGCAGTTTTTTCATTTGAGCTTTGCATCTTTGCAACTTTTATGCTTGTTTTCTAGTCTTCCTTTTCGAGGTGTTTTTCTTGCTGTTAATATTAATTTTGCTTGAATCTGATTTTCTTTTTTAATATTGGATGTTGGGGGAACGTGATGATAGATGTTTTGACACCCAGTCTTACTTGCATCAGCAGATGCATTGGTGGTGATTTTACATTGTATCTGATTCTTGAGTACTCTTTATCCATTTTTTTCATTACTTTTTCGAGTCATGCTCGTCCTTATGAGTAATATTGATTGCTATTCTGGTTTATATCAATGAGAGTCGCCGGAATTTGTTTTTTGTTCTGTCTGACTTCTGAGTAAATTTTATTTTTGGAATCATGGCTCAACTCTAATCTTGGGTCTATTGTAGGGTACTTTGTATTAGTAGAAGAAACAGACAAAGGATTTGATGATAGATCTTGACACCCAGTCTTACATGCTTCTCTTGATGCATGATGGTGATAAGCGATCGACTATCTGATCCCTAGCTTATAGTAGTGAGAAACTGGTTAATGGAGTGCTCACTGTAGAACAGTAATCATTTTCTTGCATGGGCTATTCCACACTACATTAACTCAGTATAGCCAAATTTTTAGATTGCTTTGGGACATCTGCATTGAAAATTCATGTGTATGCTTTATCTTTCCCTTACAAGTTTTTGTGTTCTGCAATGGGATATGATGATTTCTACCCAATAATTCTGCTGTTAGATGATGAATATTAACATGCACTACCATCTGATCCCATTCAGTACTAGAACTTGTCTTGGAAGTGTTTTAATTGTTTTTTTTTTTTACATGAACTGTATCGACGTCCCGGGTCCTTTATATTTCTGCAATGTATGATGCAAACTGCCCATAAAACGATTGTGATCGGTTTCTACCCAATGATTCTATTGTTAGATGATTTTTAACCTGCACTACCAGCCTAGCAAGTTAGTAGTAGAATTTGGTTTGGAAGTGTTATTATCATTTTTCGTTTCAGTCGACCTGTCTGTATGATGTGGGTTCCTTTCTTTTCTGCAATCTATGATGCAAACGTCCCATTATCATGATTTTTCAGTGATTATATCTAAAATTATCACCATCTTTCGGCTGAGATTGCAAATCTTGTTATTTACTCCTTTGTGATTTTCTACTTTTCTTTTTTTGCGTGTCAATTTTCTTATATTCTTGATAGAGTTTCTGCCCATGGTATCTGATGTCCAGATTTTAATTCATTATGTAGCTGGACATTTCGTTTTTCTGGGCAAAAAGAAAACACCTGAACAGGTCTTGCGACACCGTTAGCTTCATATCTACTGGCTAACAGTTACTTTATCCCTGATCACATTTTGTATCCATCTGACATAGCTTTTTCACATGGCCATGCCTAGTTTTTTTCCTTCTTTTTTGTGATTCGAAATGTGAGATTCTCGGCTGTCTTGTTAACCATGTAAGATTTGTGGGGCTGGTTGTTAACCATGTAAGGTTTCTGGTGTTGGTTGTATTGGCTCTCACCATACTGTTTGCGTGTTATTAACAGACAAACTGGCGACGGCCCAAAGGTATTGATTCCCGGGTAAGAAGAAAGTTCAAGGGATGTACTTTGATGCCAAATATTGGTTATGGATCGGACAAAAGAACTCGCCATTATCTTCCCAATGGTTTCAAGAAATTTGTTGTGCACAACGCCAAGGAGCTTGAACTATTAATGATGCATAACAGGTACTAGATGACTTGTGGGTGCATAATTAGCTTGTGAAGCTGCTACTTTACTTTGCCATCTCGACATTAATGATGCTGATCTGTTTGCCCCAATTGTTTAGGACGTACTGTGCGGAGATTGCTCACAATGTCTCCACAAGAAAGAGGAAGGAGATCGTCGAACGAGCTGCACAGCTTGATGTCGTGGTTACAAACAAGTTGGCTAGGTTGCGCAGCCAAGAGGACGAGTAAATTTAGAGTCACGAATATTCAATTTTTGTTTGGGGCTTTTTCCTTGGTCCCCCACTAGACTGCAAAGTGATTTTTATTTCTTTTTGCATGTGACAATGTATCTGGATAACGGATTCCTAATTGATTACCATTGGTATAAGTATGGCTTTCTTGAAAATCAAGCTGCAGGAGTTGTAGTCAGGCATGAATGTGTAAAACTGAGAATTGATTTTTTCTTCACTTGTGCTTGTATGCAAAGAAGATAAATTCAACGCAAGTGGGAAAATGCAGTCATTTGGTCGTTCTTGAGAAGTTGCTTTATTCTTTGTTCAAAGTAGTTTGCTGTTGTGCTTGCTTATTGAGAAACTTGGAATTTAACGTCGAATCCCTCGTCAACTGCCTTTTCTTATTATGACCTTGTTATTCTAGAAAGACTTAATTTTTCGGGGTCAAATTTATCCCAAAATAACAAAAAAAAAATTCGAATTGTTTTATTTGTGTCAAATTTATCCAGACTAAATTTTGGACTATCAATAATTCTAAACTGGTGGACAACATTTTTATCTACAAAAAATTTAAAATTGGTATACATCTGACAAACGTAAATAATAAATTCTGAAATAGATGTAAGAAATCTCAAATTGAAACAAATTTAACAGGACAGATGTAATAAATCTCAAATCGAAATAAATATAGTGGACGGTAGGTTTATCACACTTGTGCCATTAATTCTTTTTGGGATGGCCATCTTTTTGCCACAAGTAATGTACATTACAAATTTCTCGTTGGATAATGTCCTTCCCTTACGGAGCAATGCTTTTGCTTGCATGATTCTCATTGATCACCCAGAAGCAGCAGTAGTTTCGTCTTATCATATTTTGACACCATAGAGCAGGAGGAGGAGCGAATGATCATCACATCTGCCCGAGGACTGTTCTAATCTTCTCGAGTTTTGCAAGCACATCATTCATGCCCTTTCTTTCCCCAGGCAACTCCGTGCAACAATGCGCAGCCAGCTCCAGGATTGTCGACACGCATTCCAGCTTCGCAGCAGTTAGCTCTTCTCTGCTCAATAGCTTCGCATCTAGGACGTCTCCAACTGCATCAGGAAGGGAGTTCTTGACCCAGCGCTTCAAGCTTTCTTCCCCGGAAAACATCTCGTCCGTCGGCCCCTTTCCTGTGAAAGTTTCCATCAGCAGGATTCCATAGCTGTACACATCGCCTCTTGTGGAAACAACTCCGCCCGAACCGTACTCTACACACAGAAAACATAAGGTGTCATAACACGTGAACCAGTTTTCCTAACTCTTTATATGACATTATTTCAGTTCATGCATTATGTCGGCCCACTATATGGCGAATGTAGAAGCAAATGATCATCACCTGGTGCCATGTACCCAATGGTGGCGAGGGTCTTGGTTCGAGTCATCGAATTCTCTTCACCTAGAAGTTTGGCGATGCCAAAGTCACAAATGCAAGCAACCAAGTCTTCACCTAAGAGGACGTTGGTCGGTTTCAGATCGCAGTGAACAATGGGAGTTGAATACCCTTCATGCAAATACTCAAGTCCAGACGCGACATCTATCATGATATTAAGTCTCTGAAGGATGTCTAAATAGTTCTCGTCAGAGTGTAACCACCTCTCTAGGCTTCCGTTCGGCTTGTACTCTAGAATCAATGCTCTGAAATCGAGGTTACAACAGCTGCTGATGATCTTCACGAGATTACGATGGCGAATGTTCCTCAGTACCTCACATTCTGCGTCGAAACTCTTTAGAGCGCCTTCTAGTTCTAAATTGAAGACCTTCACTGCGATGCTTAGGCCATCTGACAATGTTCCTTTGTAAACCGAGCCGAAACTCCCGGTTCCTAACAAGTTGCTTGGACTTAGACCATTTGTCACCCGTAGAACTTCGTAGTAGCTTATCCTTCTTCTCGATGTGAAGGTCGTCGAAGCTTCCTCCGTGGAAAGCTTTCTATTTCTCCTCAAGTACCATGCCAGAACAAGCAGAAGACCCAAAGCAAATATTGCCCCCAAAATAGAAGGTAGAAGAATCCTTAGCAGACGCAATTTCTTAGTCCGTGATCGATCAATGGCCGTGACTGGGCACGGAGGAACTTGTAGACGAGGATCTCCACAAAGGGCTTGATTTCCTACAAATGATTGAGCCCGAAAATTTGCAAAAGGGCCACCTGAAGGAATCTTGCCGGTTAAGTGGTTGAAAGAGAGGTTCAAGTATTGGAGGTATGATAGCTTCTCCAACGAATTGGGGATCGGTCCGGTCAAGTTGTTACTTGATAAATCCAGAGATTCCAAGCTCACCATATTTCCAAATGATTCGGGAATATCACTTGAAATGTGTTATGTGATAAAGAGAAGTTCAACATGTTTTGAAGGTTTTCAATGGAGTTGGGTATTTCTCCCGACAGTTGGTTTCCTGATAAGTCTAAAACGGTCACGGCCTTCAGGTTTCCAACTCCAAGAGAAAGATTGCCGCTCAGAAGATTCGTGGAGATATTTAACATCAATATGTTGTTTATATTCCATAACGAATCGGGTATAATGCCTGTAAACCGGTTAGAGTCCAAGTGGAGTTCTCTTAAGGAAGTAAGGTTACCAATGCAAAACGGTATTGATCCGTCGAGCCTGTTGCTGCTCAAATCTAAGAAAGCCAAGCTCGGGAGGTTACAGATGTCCTCAGGAATCGGCCCTTGCAGTTTGTTGTCCTGAAGATCCAAGGCTTGAACTTCACTTATCCCTGCGATTGTTGTGGGAATACGCCCGGACAACTTGTTATCTCCGACACTGAAGAGGATCAAGCCACTTAAATTGCTGATCTCACTAGGAATGCCACCAACGAGCTTGGAATTCGGCATGTTAAGCTCCTTCAGATTACTAGAGAGATTCCCTATTGACGAAGGAAGGAAAGCGTTCAGCTTGTTCTGCCCCAGGTCGATCCTCCTCAAATATCTACAATTACCTAAAGCTGTGATTATGCTCAATCCATCACTTGAAGGTTCACTGGTCAAATTGTTCGCACCCAGGTGTAACCATTGCAAGTACTCTAACTTGCCCAGTGAGGAAGGAATAGAGCCAGAGAATGAGTTGAAGGTCAAGTCTAGACAGGTTAGTTGGGAACAGTTGGAGAGTGAGCTCGGGATCGGGCCTGTTAAGTTGTTCACGCCGAGAAAAAGTTGCATAAGATTTGGCATGGAGAAGCCGAAGCTTGATGGCAAAGTTCCAGTGAGAAGATTGATAGCCATCGTGATCACTTGAATTGTCGATATGTTGAAGATCGCCAGTGGGATGGGCCCGGACAAGCTGCTGTTTGTTAGGCTCAGGACCTGCAAGTTCTGTAGGTTCCCAATTTCGGATGGTATTTCCCCTGAAAGTGCGAATAAAAGAGGATAAAAATCACGAAATTTCATTGGCTATCATTGTCGCAGATAACTTGATATGTGCAATGCAATTTCCAGATTCTCAATGGGTCGAATTGTAACTTCAAGACTCGAAGCTAGAGCAACCAACAATATATTAAATCTTAAGATGGCAGTTTAGTAGGAGACATACCAGTCAAATTGCCCATGCCGAGATATAATTCCTTGAGCATAGTCAAGTTTCCGAGCTCTCGAGGTATGGTTCCTGAAAAATTATTCAGTGAAAGGTCCAAAACCTGAAGCTGCCTGCATTCAGACAAACTGGATGGTATCTCTCCACTGAACTGATTGGAGGACAAGAATAGTCCTTGTAAGTTCGGAAGATTCCCACAAATGTTCTGGGGAAGGACACCAGATAAGCTGTTGGAGCTGAGATCGATGTCCAGAAGCGGAGATTCACTGAAGACGGAGGACGGCATCGCACCCGAGAGCTGATTGTTGCTGAGGTTGATGATCTTCAGCAGTGGGATGTTGAAGATCAGCGGCAGTATGGTGCCTGCGAGCTGGTTTTTGCTGAGATCGAGCGTCTGCAGCGTGGACACATTGCAAATAGACTCCGGTATCGTGCCGGAGAAGCCATTGGCATTCAAGAACAGGTACTTGAGCCGTGGCAAGGAGGCGAGCCATGGCGGGATCTCCCCTTCGAAGAAGTTGCCCCTGCCACTGAAGTACTGAAGTCGGCGGAGGTGCGAGAGCTCCTCCGGGAGAGGCCCGTGGAACGTGTTGTTGGTGATGTTGAAGTAGGCGAGGAAAGAGAGGTTGCCCAGGTGAGGAGGGAGCGTGCCTGAGAGGCCCATGAAGGCAAGGTTGAGGCTCGTGACCCTGCTAGTGTGGGTGGTGCCACAGGTGATCCCAACCCAGTTGCAGACCGATGTTGTCTCTGTCCAGTTTGTGGACAAGAGATGTTCTGGGTCATCGGTGATGTGCTGTTTCAGGGCAAGAAGGGAGGCCTGGTCTGTGGAGATGCTGGGTTGTTCAGCCACGGCTGCTGGTCCAATGAATCAGTGGAGAGAGAGAAGCAATAGTGCAATGATGTTGTTGATGGAGGGTCTTGGTGTTGCCTCCATTAGTGAACTTTCTTTGATGGTAGAGAACTGGACGAACAGAAGTATGCTGGTGCTGGACGGGACGTTATATACTAGGAAAAGTTGAAGCCTTTTGTTGTTAAAAGAGTGTCCCCAAATCATTATAAAAATAGTTAATTTTCAAGATATATATTATGTATATCACGGAAATAATCGATGCATTGCAAATTGCTATGTTACTGTTATTTTCTTTGATCAAATTATGTTTCCCTTGTAATTCGGCGATTGTCAAAAAGTGCAATCAAATCCTAAGACTTATCAAGTTGGTGCAATCAAGTTATTTCATTAACTCTTTGAGAATGTACCAACTTAGCCGGTTTTCGGATTTGATTATATAGACTTGACAAGTTTTAAAACTTAATTTTTGGACTAAATTATACTTTTGTGATAAACTTTAGAACTTGATTGTACATTTTAAAATTTTTAGGATTCAATCGTATTTTCGTGATAAATTTTAAGACTTTCAAGACACTTATTGTAATTTTTTTTTTGTAAAATGCTATAATAATTGCGACTTTAACAAGCAGAGACTCAAATACAAACAAATCCGAAGATATTAGGGATCATAAAAAGAAGGTGGTAATTATGGCGCCAAGTGAGTATTGCACATAATATTTTACACTTATATGATAGAAAAAAAATTATGATATTCAAGTAAATATCATATGAAAATTATGATACTTATAATGTTTTTTTCTTCTTTTTCCGCTTTCCAAACGTTAGAACTTTTTTTTCCGGACTTGGTTGGTGACTTGTCGGACTGGCCATGTTCCTAGGAATTTGATAGAGATGAACGTTCGGGAGAGTGGTGTCAAGTCAAGGTCATCCCGGAGTGCGATCTGTCAACTTTCCACTCAATCAGACCCTACTTTGTTCCATGGCAAAGTCTTCTCACTCGGCATTCATGAAGCCGAATCTTACCGTGTTGACCGATCCTTGCAGAAATGGTGGCTGATGATCTAGCGGAAAATGGCACTCAGGGTACAGTTAAAAAAAAAAAAAATCGCAGCTCTAATAGCCAGAAAAAAATTACCAAAAATATCATAAATATATTATACGTCTGTCGATTTAGTTATAAACTTTTTAATTTGATCAATTAAGCCTTAAACCCTTTGAGAATTTGCTAATGTAATCTTTCAAGTCAATTTTGGCTAGAAATCGCCGACGTGGACGATAATGGTTTTATGTGATGTGACCGGCGCTAATGTGAACATTTTTTTTAACATTTCTTTTAAATTTTCTTTTTCTTTTAACAAAGTAAAAAAATGGAAAAAAGAAAAACAACTTAGAAATTCTTTAAAACTTTGCAAAAACTATCCATTTGCGAGTCGTATCACATATGATGGCTAACGTTTACGTTAGTGAATTTCAGTAAAAATCAGCAACAGAGCAACATATCATCACAACAAAGGTGGATTAATGAAAGGAGCAGTAAAACTCTAACCCTTGCCGGAGAAATTAAGAGACAAATCGGAGGAGGATTTCAATGTTTAGAATCGTTCACTTGGTAGATCTTGATTTCAACAAAGGTCGCTTTTGCGAATGATGAGGGTAAATAATCTGCTCTTGTTTTGGATTGAAAACAAAAGAATTCGAGGTCGGCTTTGGTATAGTCGGCCCTATGATAGACTTATCATGATATGCGCATTTATCCATCGAACTAAACTTGTCGGATAATCTATTTCAAATTGGTATTAGAATAGGAAATTCAGTATTCGAAATTGACGATGCGTTTTCGAGCCGGTAAGAGACTTTCGATCCGTTGATTAAATAGACTGGTAAGGGTTCCCTGAAATTTTGCAAATCCTGTCATTTGGTTCTCTGCTTTTTACCTTACCCCATTGAATTTCTTGTGGCAGAGATCATAGATGCCGTTGAGAAAGGCTCAGGTTTTGATCAAACGGAGAGAGGTATGACTAACCAGGCGAGTGGGGACCTGTAGTTATTCATCGTTTTCTGATCAAGTATATACTTTTTTGGGCTAAGTCATTGTAAGATCATCAGACTAAGAAATTGACTTGTTGCTATGGTTGTTTAGATGCTGTACTTGCGCAAGTGGAAGCAGAGAAGAGGCTGGCTTTGATCAGAGCTTGGGAAGAGAGTGAGAAATCCAAGGCTGAGAGCAAGTAAGAGACTCTTCACTTGTGATTGCCCTCCTTTTGCATTGAGTCCTGGTTGATTTGAGCGAGATCTTGAGACAGGGCATACAAAAAGCTAGCCATCAATGGGTCCTGGGAAAACACCCAGATAGCTTCTGTCGAGGCTCGGATAAAGGAAATCGAGGTGAGCGAAATTCAAACCGTGTTTGAACATGTTCTTAGGTGTCCCGGTTCTCTCTAGCCCACCATCTGAATTATGCGCGGAGCGAAACTGGAACTCTGATTTTCACAGTGTTGTAATTCGATTCGTTCGGGAGGGTCTAGATTGCTACCGATGTGATTTGTTCTTCTTCACAAATGGTAGGAGGAGATAGAAAAGAAGAAGGCCGAGCAGCAGAGAAAATCAGGAACAGATTAGTTGAAATTCACAAGGAAGCCGAAGTAAAAAGGCGACGATCGAAGTGAAACGAGGCGAAGACATCATCAAGGTACAAGAGGCAGCTGCCAAGTTCCGTGCCGCCGGTTATGTACCGAGGAAGCTACTCGGATGCTTCGGCAGCTGAGTTTCCTCGACCAAAATCGATTCAAGAAAGGCAACAATGACCAAATTTCTCCTCTAGACCGGTGCTTCACTATCGGGCGGCGCTTGTTGGAATGACTAGTGTCGCGACCCTCCGTCGGAAATATTTTTCTCCTTCCCGGCGGGCGTCCCGGGCTAACGAGCCGATCCTCCCTTTTTTATATATATATGTGACCCCGGTTGTCCGCGGGATCTTTCGGGATCGCGGGTCTCTCCCAAGACCCATTACTCGAATCGCGATGTCGGGTAAAATTTATATCGAATATCGACCTTAATGTGGTCGGGTGGCATGTGCAATGTGTACATGCAATTTTGGAGTCGCCACCGATCAATTTATTGGAGGGTATGATCGGAAAACCCTACCGAGCGGTCGGGAGAAACCGTTCGGTTCCGCGAAAACCGGAGATTTTTAGGTCCGGGGACTTGGTTACGCCGAGATTTTCATCGATGTCCTTTCGGTTACCGATGTTGAGTGATTTTCTAACATACGAGTTCATGCCGATGCGATATCGGGTGAGGTAGGCTCTAATAGTTCTAGGATGTTCATGCAGACGGGAATTTTACTATTCCTATCAATCACAAGCAATTAGAAAAATTAAAAGCGCAATCAAGACAATCAAAATCAATCAAATCAATCAATCATATAGACATATCTAAAATGACCCTATCGGCCCACAGAGAAGTCAAATTTGGGTTTCGGGGTTGGTTCGGGAAAATTTGGGGCGGAAGGCCCGGAAGGGTAGAATGGTCATTTTTGGGTGTTCGGGACTCGAAAATCACAAAATTGGGATCGGGCCGGTTGAATGTGGCCATTTCCCATTTTTTGTGATTTTATGGAATTTTTCTAATTTTTCTAATTTTTTGAAATTTTTATTTATTTTCTAAAAAATATTGGGAATTTTCCGGGTCGGCACAGATCGACCCTCGAAGTCTCAAAATTTTCGATCCAAACTTTATGAGTCCCGAATCGATCTAGAAATTTTTAGAAATTTTTTGTGAAAATCTGGGAATTTTTATGAATTTTCTAAGTATTTTTGCAATTTTTTTTGGATTTTTGGAAATTTCTTTTTATTTTTTTATTTTTTTTTATTAATAAACCGGACCGGGTCAACCCAGTCAACGACCGGTCAACCCGGTCCGACCACTCGCAGACCCGCTCGACACTCATACGGTACCGTATCCGTGTTTATCTTATTTTTTTGAATTTTCTAAAACATTTTCCTAATATCCGAATATATCAAAATGAAATGAACGGCCGAGATCGGTCTCAAAATTGATCTCGGCCGTCGACACCCTCTCAGACAAAAACGACGACGCTTCGCCCTTCCCTATAAAAACGACGCCGCATAGCAAAACCGACGGACGGTCACGATTAGATTCAAGAGTTGATCCGGACCGCCGACCTAACTTAAACAAAACGACACCGCTTTGGTTAATATCCTGGACGGCCGCGATCAAACCTATATGTAATCCTAGCCGTCTAATCCTTCTATGACTAAAACGACGACGCACTCGGCCTTAACACATGAAACGACGTCGCACCAATCGAGATTTTCAACGGTCACGATTAAGCGTGAGACTAAATCTGAGCCGTTCGTCCCTAATCAAGCCTAAAACGGCGTCGCTTTCGATTATTTCTATTTTCTATCTAATAACCTAATATCCTAAAATACGAAAATGTAGATCCGACGGTCCCGAATCAAACCTATCTATTAATCTGGACCGTCGGATCGGAGCCGACTCGGCTCGCTCGCGCCAACGGCCGAGCCGAGTCGGCGACGCTCCGCACCAATCAAACGATGACACGTAGGCCGCCGACCCGTTGACCGCGCCCAGTCGGCTTCGTCGTCTTCAACCTTGCGACGACGCAACGGACGGCCGAGGTTTCCCGACGAGATCCAACGGTGAAACCTCGGCCGCTCGACCCCAAACCAACGCCAATCTACTCGTTTTTACATCCGGACTAACATATTCAAAGATCAAACAAGTTCAACGGCTGAATCGTAAGAATCGAACCAAACACAATCGGTGATCGTCGAGTTCAAACAAGTATAATCTCGCCAAATCAAAGCAATTAATCAATATACAAGCATAATAGAGAGTCAAGGAGACTTACCTCGAGCTCAGATTGAGCTCGCGGGGGTTGGAATGGTCTCGCCGGTGTTAGGCCGGACCGGCGTGAATGGAAGGTTCGATTCGAGGTTTTTGAGAGGAATTGATGCAAAACGATGATGCGATGGTGGTTAGAGGTGTGTGAGGATCAAAAGGCACAAAACAATTTCAAAAATCGAACGCGAGAACACGAGATGCCATAGTAGCTCAGCACGAAAGCTCGAAGTTCAACTTACCGATCCGGGCGGTCTCGGAGGGCGATATTGGCGGCGATCGCTTCCTTGAACTTCGGACGAGCTTCTGGAAGTGATTTCGAAGCTCGTGGTGGTCTGGATTGGCCGGCCGGACAATGCACGGTTCAAGCTCCGACGAGCGACGGTGATGATCTCTGGACCTTCTCGCTCTACTCTCTCTCTCTTTCTCTCTCTAGTCCGGTAGTCGAGCGAACAGAATGAGCCTCCCTTTGATCTAGAATCTCTCTCGGCTTTTATACTCGTTTTGAATTTGGGCGCGTTCGGGCGAGAGCTCGCCGAGGCCTCCTCACGTGTTCTCACGTGCAACTAGGGTGCCGGACGGCGACGGAATCGGTTAGGATTCCGTCCGTGTCCGTCAAGCCTCCGTCGATCACCAAATGCGCGCTAATTTGACACGGGATTGAGAACGTTGACTTTTTTGGTACCGGGGACTTGACCGGCGATTGCGACCATCTCCGACGGCCATTGGCCGTGCCGCCGGTGGCAATCGATGCGTGTTCACCTGAGAAACAAAACCCCCATGTTAATTAGATCAATTAGTGTCGAATTGCCCTTCAATTTGATCATTGAAATTCGACATTCAAAGCTGCAAATCGCGCGAGTGAGAGGTTGAAGACGACACTGTTTGGACCGGTTCGATCGGTCCGACCGGTGATCAGACCGGTCCGAACCGGTTCGCACGGTAGAATTTTCCAATTTTCAAAATTAAACAAAATAGAGTGGGAATTTTTGCAATTAAACCTCAAAATTGAACTTAGGGACTTAGATATTATCCAGAAATGCAATTTTGCCCAAAAGTTCTTATCAATTTGCACAAAAGCCCCAAATTTTTCAATTTGCCCAAATTGGGGAAATGTTCAATTGAGTGTCAATTCGACCAAATTGGACCATGAGACCTATATCAATCGATCCAGAATGTGTCAAAACCCTAGGGGTGGTTCAATTTTGCCACGAAAGTCCCTCAATTAAGATTAATTTCAAAAATTGGCAAGTTGAGGGACTAAATTGTAAACATTTTTTGGGGATTTGGCCTAATTCGTGCAATTCGTGCAATTGAGGGTGCAATTGATTAAATTGAAGTTCAAAGGGACTGCAATTGAATGTCTAGACCTAGAAAGTGCAAAAATTGCAAATAGAAAGACTCGATTTGTATTTTTTATGGAAATTCAACCCTAGGCGTTGTGAAGGAACTCCTAAAATTGAACTCAATTTTTGATTTTTCTTGAGGTCAATATGAAAAGAGAATTAAAATAAAAATATTGAACATTTTTGTGTATTTTTGTAACCTCGAAAAGTATTTTTTTATGAATTTTGAAGTATTTTCCTATTTTTCGAAAATATTAAAAAATGTGAAAAATATGAAAAATTATTTTTTGTTCCAAATTGGTTCCCTAAGCTTGGCCAAGGCTTCCAATGTTGATTTTTTTAATTTTTTTGATTTTTTTGTGAATTTTTAGTGAATTTTGCAAAATAAAACTAAATGAAACTTGATTAAAAATCGGTGTCAACAACTAGGGACTGAAAATAGCTAGGGAAGCTAGAAGCTTTATGACTATCTTCAAGCCTTGTGAATCCATGGCCAATTTTCTCTTTTGCTCTGAATTTTTTTTTTCCTCGGGTTCGGGAGGATTCCTCGATCTTATTTTCCTGTGATTTTCGTATTTGACAATGGAAATGCATTAGCAAGCATTAACTAGCTGAACACATGTTTTTTACCACATAATTGCTACGACTTCTAAAAACCTTTTATCTTGAGTGTGATAACTTTTAATCGATTACTTTAAGTAACATAACTTTTTAAAACCACTCACTTAAGTATTAGTAATCCGGCGCGGCAAGGCACATGCGGTGAACATTTTTAAAAAAAGTTATGTTACTCAAATGATCGATTGATAAGTTATATAACACTCGAGTGATTAAAAGAAAATTATGACACCAAGCGAGCATCTTACATAATTTATGACACTTATATGATAAAAAAAATTGTGGTACTAAAATAAATACCATGCAAAAATTATGATACTTATGGTGTCATTTTTTCCTTCTCCCCCTTAAGACGTTAGAATTTTTTCTTCTTGGGCTTCGTTGGTGACTTTTCGGACTCGCCATATCCAGGAATTTGGCCCCAACCAATTTCTGCGAAATCCGGAGAATTTGACGGAGGAAGTTGTTCAGGAGAACGATGTAAAGTCAAGGTCTTTCGTAGTGCGAGTTATCAGTCAACTTTCCACACGGTCGGACCCTAATTTGTGCCACGCAATTTGCAATTCTAAAAGCAAAATAAAAAAAAAAAGAAAAAGAAAAGATAGCTGTATTTGACCCACTCATAAAGCCAAATATTGCCGTGTTTGACTCATTCTTTCAGAAGTGATAGCTGATAATCTAGCGGAAAATGACACTTAGGGTACAGTTAAAAAAAAAATCATACCTCTAATAGGCTGAGAAAAAATTATCAAAAAATTCATAAACTTATTGTAATGATGTTAATTCAGCCTTAAACTTTTTAATTTGACAAATTAAATCTTAAATACGTCCTTCAAGACAATTTTAGTTAGAAATTACTGACACGGATGTCAGTCATCCTATATGGCACGGTCCGTTGACATGGACTGTTTTTTCGTTTTTTCACACTGCTTTTTTAAAAAAATTGAAATAGAAAAAAAGAAAAATGATTCAAAAATTTTAAAAATTTGCAAAAATTGTCCATGTTTGCATAGGCTATGATGGCCAATGTCTATGTTATCGACTTTTCAATCAAAATTGGCCGGAATGATTACATTAACAAATAGTCAGAATGTTTAGGATAAAATTAGTCAAATTAAAAAAATTTAGAATTGAAATGAAATTTTTAGGTTTTTTTTTTTTTTTGTATGAAGATCTTGATAAGCTACTGACCGTGTTCGAGTAAAAGTCGCACAATCACCAGTTTTACTAGGAATTACATGAGATAAACTAAGAAACCAAGAGGGCAGAGAGAACCATAATCAACAATTATAACACAAAAAAATGTGGCAGAATATTCGAGATGATAGTGAATTGAAATCATATATTATATTTGGACATGCAAATTTATTTCTTTGCGATCACAAGATATTATGCTAAGGCCACAACCAATGATGTCACAGAATTTTGTTCCTGTTTTTGTTGTTGCAAAGTAACATAGAATCTTCCGTTGGGTGTTTCCTCAGAATTTTAATTGGTCTTTATTTTTTTTTTCTCAAGATGCAAAATACTTGTTAAATTGAGATATACGTCGCGAACTGAAATCTTGAAATCATGAATCGGGAGTCAAATTGAAATTGGGAGTCGGTCAAGTGCCTAAAATTGATATTTTGTGTGATGGACATTTTATGAGTTTTGCAAATTAATACTATATGAGAAAGAATTTCTTCATTTCTCACATGATGGTTCTATCATATGCATAGACAATTTCTCGCGATGGCTCATGGCAACATGCGCCTAGCACTCCGAATTGGATCTAATTGATTGCCCAATCTGTCATGTTACACGGTGGTGGTTGTTGAAACTCGTAGTCGCGAAGCACGTCTCGATCCTCAAGATGATCAAAGACTATCGAAGGTGAAAGATTCTCTTTATCACACAAGAGAAGTTTTCGGGGGAGGAGATGGATGGACTCTATAATTTACTTTATTTATCTTACTTTCACCCTCATTACACCTTCTTACACAAACGATTACAAGACTCACCTTTATATAGACTTAAAAACATGGCTCTTGACATACCCTAGGTACATGAAAAGACACGTCTAGATACATAGTAAGAATTACACATCGGAATACTAAAAGACTCTCGAGAAACACGACAAATAATAACTCTTGAAAAAACTATAAAACAATAATGACACTAAACACGCACATCGGATAAACGTCTGTCGGAAATCGAAAAGTCTATTGACAACCATAAGAATACGAAGAGTCACGCTATTGAAGATTCTAGAGTAGCAGTGATATCTTCAATACTCCCCCTCACCGACTACTCTCTCTTAGGACAGATCTTGCGATCATACCAAGCTGAGTTCTAAACTCATCAAACTTTGCTGCTCCAAGACCTTTGGTGAAGATATCAGCAACTTGATCACCTATCTTGGTGTATTCCATTTTGATCTCGCCCTGCAAGACCTTCTCTCGCAGAAAATGATAGTGTACTTCCACATGCTTTGTTCTAGCATGAAAAACTGGATTTTTTGCTAAGCTTATAGCAGATAGATTATCACAAAACAATGTTGTCGAATAATCTATCGATTGATGGAGATCCTCCAATGATTGCACTAGCCACGAACTCTCCTAAGCTGCCATTGCTTCTGCTCCGTATTCAGCTTACGTCGTCGATAGAGACACGGCCGATCGTCTTTTATTGCATTAGGATACTACTGCTGATCCAAGATTAAATGAGTATCCGGTAGTCGAGCGCCTTGTGTATTGATCTCCAGCAAAGTTGGCATCGCAATAACCGACCAACTCACCCGATGAGACTTTCTTGTACAAAAGGCCAAAATCAAACGTCTTTTTTACATACCTCGAGAAACGCTTGGCTGCATCCAAGTGAGGCTTCCGTGGCTTCTCCATAAATCGACTTACTACTCCCACCGCAAAAGCGATATCAGGTCGAGTTATGGTAAGGTAAATTACACTACCTACCGGTTGCCCGTACATGGTCGAATCTTCTAACTCTCGACCTTCATCGTAACACGACTTTACATGCCCATCCAACGGAGTAGATATAGGCTTGCAATCAAGCATCCCGAACTTCTCCAAGAGATCTCGTGCACACTTCTGTTGACATAGGAATAATCCTTCCTTTGTCCGATCAATCTCGAGTCCCGGAAATTGTTTCATCTCTCCAAGTGCCTTCATCTAAAAACGGGCAAAGAGGTTGGCTCTAATTCGACATATCTCATCTTCATCATCTCCAGTAATGATGAGATCATCCACATAAACCAACATAGCTGCTATTTTTCCATCTTCCGCCTTCACAAACAAGCTCAAATCTCTTTGGGCTACAGAATAAGCGCTTTTCAATAAGAATTCCGTGATCTTCCCATGCCATGCTCTCGAGGCTTGCTTCAAGCCATACAATACTTTCTTTAGCTTGCAGACATATTCCGGATGATTTTTGCTCTTGAAACCATCCGGTTGCTCCATGTATATTTCTCGATCAAGCTCTCCATTAAGAAAGGCATTCTTTACATCTATTTGCCATAGATTCCACGACTTGCTTGCTGTAAGTGCTAACAGAACTCGAACAGTAGTAACTTTTGCCATTGGGCTAAAGGTTTCTTCATAATCGATGCCATACTTTTGCGAAAAACCTCGAGCGACTAGACGTGCTTTATATCTCTCTATCGACCCATATGCTTAGGCCATCCGACAGTACTCCTTTGTAAACCGAGCCAAAACTCCCCATTCCTAACAAGTTGCTTGGACTTAGACCATTTGTCGCCTGTAGAACTTCGTAGTAGCTTATCCTTCTTCTTGATGCGAAGGTCATTGAAGCTTCCTTTGTGGAAGGCTTTCTATTTCTCCTCAAATACCTTGCCAGAACAAACATAATACCTAAAGCAAGTATTGCCACCAAAATAGAAGGTAGAAGAATCCTTAGCAGACACAATTTCTTAGTCTGGGATCGATGAATGGCAGTGACAGGGCACGGAGGAACTTGTAGACGAGGATCGCCACAAAGAGCTTGATTTCCTACAAATGATTGAGCCCGAAAATTTGCAAAAGAGCCACCTGAAGGAATCTCTCCAGATAAGTGGTTGAAAGAGAGGTTCAAGTATTGGAGGTATGATAGCTTCTCCAATGAATTGGGGATCGGCCCGATCAGGTTGTTACTTGATAAATCCAGAGACTCCAAGCTCACCAGCTTTCCAAATGATTCGGGAATATCACCTCCAAATGTGTTATGTGATAAAGAGAAGTTCAACATGTTTTGAAGGTTTTCAATGGAGTTGGGTATTTTCCCCGACAGTTGGTTTCCTGATAAATCTAAAACAGTCACTGCCTTCAGATTTCCAACTCCAAGAGAAAGATTGGCCCTCAGAAGATTTGTGGAGATATTTAACATCAATGTGTTGTTTGTATTCCATAACGAATTGGGTATAGTGCCTGTAAATCGGTTAGAGCCCAAGTGGAGTTCTCTTAAGGAAGTGAGGTTACCAATGCACGATGGTATTGATCCGTCGAGCTTCTTGCTGCTCAAATATAACAAAGCCAAGCTCGGGAGGTTACACATATTTTCAGGAACCGGCCCTTGCAGTTTGTTGTGATTAAGATACAAGCCTTGAACTTCCCTTATCCCTGCGATTGTCGTGGGAATAGGCCCGGTCAACTGGTTATCTCTGACATTGAAGAGGATCAAGCCACTTAATTGCCGACCTCACTAGGAATGCCACCAACGAGCTTGGAACTCCCTATGGAAAACCACTTCAGATTACTAGAGAGATTCCCTATTGACGAAGGAAGGAAAGTGTTCAGCTTGTTCATCTCCAGGTCGATGCTCCTCAAATGTCTACAATTACCTCAAGCTGTGATTATGCTCAATCCATCACTTGAAGGTTCACTGGTCAAATTGTTCACGGCCAGGTTTAACCATTGCAAGTACTCCGACTTGCCAAGTGAGGAAGGAATAGAGCCAGAGAATGAGTTCAGGGGCAGGTCTAGAGAGGTTAGTTGGGAACAGTTGGAAAGAGAGCTCGGGATCGGGCCTGTTAATTTGTTCATGCCGAGGAAAAGTTGCATAAGATTTGGCATAAACAAGCTCAAGCTCGATGGCAAAGTTCCAGTGAGAAGATTCATAGCCATCGTGAACTCTTGAATTGTCGATATGTTGAAGACCGCCAGTGGGATGGGCCCGGACAAACTATTGTTTGCTAGGCTTAGGAGTTACAAGTTCTGTAGGTTCCCAATTTCAGATGGTATTTTCCCTGAAAGTTTGAATAAAAGAGGGAAAAATCACGAAATTTCATTGGCTATCATTGTCGCAGATTACTTGATATGTGCAAGTTGTTTGACTGGTGATGCTCATAGGACTCAAATGCAATGCAATTTCCAGATTCTCAATGGGTCGAATTGTAACTTCAAGACACGAAGCTAGAGCAACCAACACTACATTAAATCCTTAAAATAGCAGTTTGAAAAGGAGACATACCAATCAAATTGTTCACGCCGAGATATAACCCATTGAGCAGAGTCAAGTTTCCAAGCTCTCTAGGTATGGTTCCTGAAAAATTATTCACTGAAAGGGCCAAAACCTGAAGCTGCCTGCATTCAGACAAACTGGATGGTATCCCTCCACTGAACTGATTGAAGGACAAGAATAGTCCTTGTAAGTTCGGAAGATTCCCACAAATGTTCTGGGGAAGGACACCAGATAAGCTGTTGGAGCTGTGATCGATGTCCAGAAGCGGAGATTCACTGAAGACGGAGGACGGCATCGCACCCGAGAGCTGATTGTTGCTGAGGTCGATCACCTTCAGCAGCGGGATGTTGAAGATCAGCGGCAGTATGGTGCCGGCAAGCTGGTTTTCGCTGAGATCGAGCGTCTGCAGCGTGGACACATTGCAAATAGACTCCGGTATCGTGCCGGAGAAGCCATTGGCATTCAAGAACAGGTACTTGAGCCGTGGCAAGGAGGCGAGCCATGGCGGGATCTCCCCTTCGAAGAAGTTGCCCCTGACACTGAAGTACTGAAGTCGGCGGAGGTGCGAGAGCTCCACCGGGAGAGACCCATGGAACGTGTTGTTGGTGATGTTGAAGTAGGCGAGGAAAGAGAGGTTGCCCAGCTGAGGAGGGAGCGTGCCTGAGAGGCCCATGCAGGCAAGGTTGAGTCTCGTGACCCTGCTAGTGTGGGTGGTGCCACAAGTGATCCCAACCCAGTTGCAGACCGATGTTGTCTCTGTCCAGTTTGTGGACAAGAGATCTTCTGGGTCATCGGTGATGTGCTGTTTCAGGGCAAGAAGGGAGGCCTGGTCTGCGGAGATGCTGGGTTGTTCAGCCATGGCTGCTGGTCCAATGAAGCCGTGGAGAGAGAGAAGCAATAGTGCAGTCATGATGTTGATGGAGGGTCTTGGTGTTGCCTCCATTAGTGAAGTTTCTTTGATGGTAGAGAACTGGATGAAGCAGAAGTATGCTTGCCAGGACGTCGTATACTAGGAAAAGTTGAATCCTTTTCTTGTTAAAAGAGTGCCCCCAAATCATTATGAAAATATTCAATTTTCAAGTTATTTATTATGTATATCACGAAAATAATCGGTGCATTGCAAATTGCTACGTTACCGTTGTTTTCTTTGATCGAACTATGTTTTCCATATCATTCGGCAACTTTTAAATAGTGCAATTAAGTCCTAAAATTTATCAAGTTGGCGCAATCAAGTCATTCCATTAACTATATGCAACTTGGTAAATCGAAAATGCTAACAAATGTTGAGATTTGATTGTACCAACTTGGTCAATTTTTGGACTTAATTGCACAAACTTGACAAGTTTTAGAACTTAAGTTTTAGACTAAATTATATTTTTGTGATAAGTTTTAAAACTTGATTGTATTGTATTTTCATATTTTAAGATTTTTAGTGTATTTATTATAATTTTTTTTAAGATAAAATGCTACAATAATTGTGGCTTTGACAAGCAGAGACCTGCATACGGATAAGTCCGAAGACATTAGGAATCATAAAAAGAAGACACGAAAACGAAAGTCAAGTTTGTTTCATAGGTCGTGTGGCAATTAATGGCAGCGAGATTTTAGTGGCAGAGATGGATGCTTGAACTCCAGCCTCAAGGAGTGTGATAGGGGCACTCTGGGTGTCCGGGTCAGCTTGTGCGCATCTCGACTATTCATCGGAGGAGACTAGTGCAGTAACCTATTGCCATGGCCCCCCACTTAAATCATATGTGCTCGGTTGGGGAATCGAACCCGAGATCGGTGTGCCTAACCACACAATCCCAAGTGCATCCTAACCAACCGAGCTATCCATGCATCGGTAGTTTTGTTTCTCATGTTGTAATTAATAAAGTCATCGTACTTGCTTGTCACCTTACCCACGGGCGGCTCCTTACAACTAGACTTATCAAACGATAAATCAAATTGGGTTTAAGTGGGCTGAAATGGATTTGATCTAAATTGACTTATTTTCATTAATCAGAATGATACTCAAAGATGTGCATAGCATATTGCGAAAAGCTAGCCATTTAGAAATGGATTAAAAATGAACAAAGATTAGCAAATTGTTGACACTTGATTTTTGATCATTTTAATTGTAGAAAAATAATAAAAAATCAAGAACAGTTCATAAAAGATAAGCATTTGTATTTCCCACATAGTTCGTCGGTCAAACCAACGATTCTCTTCTCAAAGGTTCAGCTAGCTCCTCTGCCTTTCACTCGTTTGCGAACAATAGAATGGCATTTAGGAGTTCAGTGAGAGAAGCTTGTCTGTCTTACTTCCCGATTGGTACTCCTTCGAAATTTATTATAGAAAGAGAAAGTGTTCGGCGAGAAATAACAAAAGAGGTGCGCCAAGCCCTTGGGCTCTTGAACCGAATTCAACCCCGACCACATTTGAGGGATATGATATAAATATGTCTCGAAGGTTTGGAAGATCCAAAACAAAAAATAGTAATAATTGCTAGCAACAACATAATGGAGGTAGTGATAGTGGACTTTGAAAAGCCTATGTAGGGAAAGCCCTTCAATTCGGGTTAAGAAACCGATTAATCTAAATCCCTCATTCCTATATGAAAACTTTCCAAGGCTCACCTCATGATGTGCGGAAATGAAATTCATTTCCAACTTTGAAACCGTTGGCCAAGTTTAAAGAATCAATTTTGAACAAAAAATATTTTTTCCGAATTTTTTTAAATTTTTGAAATTTCTTTTCATTTAAAAATAGCCAAAAATAAAGAAACATACCAAATGAGGCCGGAAAAATTTGGAAAAATAGTCATTCATCTTAGTTTGAATGCAATTGCATTTTGGCCACGTTATTTTCGCAAAATTAGATTAAGATCATAGTTTTCCCCAATTAATAGGATTTCGGGCTCTAACTGAGCCAAAAACTCAAATCGGGCCCCTTCTATAGAGACCTTCAATTTCATTTTGGTCAAACCAATTTCACAATTTAGACATATTCGAAATTTGACCTTATTCCTAGGGCGTTTTGGACCTAATTTGGGAATCTCATTCAATTGGTCACTTTTAAGTAGTATTACACACTTATCCAAGCATAATCAACTATGGGTAATGTATTGACGAAGTCAGATTCACCAGAAATGGTCGTTAGGGGTATCCATATGGCCATTTTTGCATGAAATTATCATGAATTTTTTTTTTTTCACTTAATCCAGCCAATTGGTCGAAACTTTCCCATAGCCAAATCCTAAACGTGTCTCGGAGTCCAATTTTAGCTTCACTTTCACGAAAACGGAGCAAATTGACCTTGAATGAAAAAAAACAAAATCGGGTCGGATTGACCCGACCCGGTCAACCCAGTTGACGCAGCGCAGAGCACCAGTACGGTTCTTTCACTTGCGCGCGCAAACGATCCCCCAAAATAAAACGGCTTGAACTCGATCTTTCCAGCAAAAATGAAGCCTCCAACGGCAGCTTCTGGGTAACTTCGGACGGCCTGCTGGCGTAACAAACTCAATTCTTAAAAAAAAAATGTCGGTCAGAGGAGTTTTTAGTATAGGGACCTGTGGATGAACGGGGCGAATTCAGTGGGTTTTCTTCTGGAAAAACACACACCGAGAGAGAGAGAGAGAGAGAGAGAGAGAGGGATTTCTGCGCTTCGAAGCTGTCTCCGCTGCTACGCCACCACAGGTATGCCGCACTTCCCCCTGCATACTGCCTCTGTTGTGCTGTTCTAGTTCGGCTGGGTTTGGCGCCGATCAAACTGAGCTAATCCAAGTGGTAGCGACGATCAATAAAGGTCTAAATAGCGCAAATATAGACCTAGTTGCGATCGATTCAGCCCATCAATGAACTATTTGCAGTTGGAAAAGTCGCAAGACATGTGCTTGGTAAAATGCCGAAGTGAGCCAGAATTTCGAGTGAAGATCGAGAGCTTCCGATCGTGTTTATCTATTTTTTTGCGCTTTGATTTCCCCTAGAATAGTTTCTAAATATGTTTTTCGCCTTATTTGTGGTGAATGATCGGTGATAACTCATGGTTGGCACAAACCAAACCTTGACCGAGCCTCGTTGGCACCTTGGATCTGGTGGTGAATGATCGGTGATAACTCATGGTCTAAGGCTTTCAGGTATGTCATTTGAACCTTTTCTGTGTTTACCGTAGCCGTGAAACTGAGTTTGAATGGAAGAAAGTGAAAATGAGAATGTTCGCTGGAATCTGCATTTTTTCGCCGGACTGTGCGAGGTCTTAGGGAGGCTCCGGCGAAGTTGTTGTGGTGATATTTAGACATAAGATTGTCAGTTGGTTAGTCTAGGTGAGATTGTGTGAAAAAATGGGGAATTTCGGACTCCGTTTAGCAATTTCCAGCGAACATCCCTATAAATGAAGGAGGTGGGAGGCGAAGATGGCGGTGCCTTTGTTGTCGAAAAAGATTGTCTAGAAGTGGGTCAAGCAGCTCAAGAGGTTCCAGAGCGACCGCAAGACCTCTGTCAAGGTATACACTTTGTCGTTTTTATTGGTTTTGATGTCTATTGTCTGTTCTTCTTTCCCCTGCATTCTCTTGTTGTTCACTTGCTCATTTGTTGATGCAGCAGAATCAGTTGTTGCTATCCATTTTCTTACAGGTTCCCTGGTGTTCTTTTTCGAAAATTAATTTTTTCGATTTGGTCCGACGATGTTGGGGACAGATGAGCAATTTAACGTTTCTATTTGTTTGGATTTTACAGTGTTTGCTCCTCTGTGTCTCCCTCCAAGGAGGTTGTTTCGCAGAGATAGATGATGATAGTGTTTTGTCGCCCCAGTCTTACTTGCATCTGCTGATGCACGGTGTTGATTGACATTTTATCTGTTATCTAAACATCTGTTGCTTAAAATTGTAAAGTTCAGTTTTTTCATTTGTGCTTTACATCTTTACAACTTTTATGCTTGTTTTCTAGTCTTCCTTCTTGAGGTGTTTTTCTTGCTGTTAAGATTAATTTTTCTTGAATCTGATTTTCTTTTCTATCTATTGGATGTTGGGGGAACATGATGATAGACGTTTCGACACCCAATCTTACTTGCATCAGCAGATGCATTGGTGGTGATTTACATTGTATTTGATTCTTGATTACTCTTTATCCGTTTTTTCGGGTCACCTGAAAATTTTTGAGTCATGCTTTACCTTGTAAGTAGTTTTGGTTGCAATTCGGGTTTATATAGATAAGAGTTGCAATTTGTTTTTGTTCTGACTTCTGAGTAAAATTTTTGCTTTTGAATCACGGCTCAACTGTAATCTTGGGTCTATCATGAGTTACTTTGTATTTATAGGAGAAACATCAAAGGATTTGATGATAGATCTTGACACCCAGCCTTGCATGCTTCACTTGATGCATGATGGTGATAAGCGATCGACAATCTGAACGCCAGCTTATAGCCGCGAGAAAATGGTTAATGGAGTGCTCACTGTAGAAATATTAATCGTTTTCTTGCATGGGCTATTCCACACTACATTAAATCAGTACACCCAATTTTGTAGATTCCTTTGGGGCATCTGCATTGACAATTCATGTGTATGCTTTATCTTTTCTGGACAAGCTTTTTTAAAAGAGTCTGCAACGGGATATGATGATTTGTACCCAATAATTCTGCTGCTAGATGATGAATATTACCAGGCACTGCCATCTGATCCCATTCAGTGCTGGAACTTGTCTTGGAAGTGTTTTAATTTTTTTTTTTCACAGACTGTTTTGACGTTCCGGGTCCTTTATATTTCTGCAATGTATGATGCAAACTACCCTTTAACCCGCACTACCAGCTGAACGAGTTAGTAGTAGAATTTGGTTTGGAAGTTTTTTTATCTTTTTTTTTTTTTGTTTCAGTTGTTGACCTGTCTGGACATTGTGGGTTCCTTTCTTTTCTGCAATCTATGATGCAAACGTTCCATTATCATGATTTTTCTGTGATTATATCTAAAATTATCACCATCTTTCGGCTGAGATTGCAAATCTTGTTATTTAATTCTCTGCGATTTTCTCCTTCCCTTTTTTTGTGTCGATTTCCTTATATCACTTGATAGAGTTTCTGCCCATGGTATCTGATGTCCAGATTTTAATTCCTCATGTAGCTGGACATTTCGTTTTTCTGGGCAAAAAGAAAACACCTGAACAGGTCTTGCGACACCGTTAGCTTCTTATCTACTGGCTAACAGTTACTTTATCCCTGGTCACATTTTTTAGCCATCTGACATGGCTTTTCCACATGCCCATTCCTAGTTTCGTTCTTTTTTGTGATTTGAAATGTGTGATTTTCTTGGCTATCTTGTTAACCATGTAAGATTTTTGGCAATAGTTGTTAAGCATGTAAGGTTTCTGGGGTTGTTTGTATTGGCTCTCACCATACTGTTTGATTGTTATTAACAGACATGCTGGTGACGGCCCAAAGGTATTGATTCCCGAGTGAGAAGAAAGTTCAAGGCATGTACAAGAAGACTCGCCATTATCTTCCCAATGGTTTCAAGAAATTTGTTGTGCACAAGGCTAAGGAGCTTGTACTATTAATGATGCATAACAGGTACTAGATGACTTCTGGGTGCATAATTACCTTGTGAAGCTGCTACTTTGCCATCTCAGCATTAATAATGCCGGTCCATCTTCTCCAATTGTGTAGGACATACCGTATGGAGGTTTTTTTTTTTCTTGTTTTTTGGGGCCGAAGTACTGTGTGGAGGTTGCAAACAATATCTCTACAGGAAAGAGGAAGGACATCGTTGAACGAGCTGCACAGCTTGATGTTGGGGTTACAAACAAGTTGGCTAGGTTGCGCAGCCAAGAGGATGAGTAAATTTAGAGTCTCGACTGTCTCATAATTATCCAAAGGAGGAGAATAATCAATTTTGTTTGCAGCTTTTCGCTTGGTCCACTAGACTGCAAAGTTACTTTTATTTCTTTTTACATGTAACAATGTATCTGGACAACGGATTCCTAATTGATTGCCATTGTTGTAAGTATGGCTTTCCTGAAAATCAAGTAGCAGGAGTTGTGGTTAGGCATGGATGTGTAGAACTGAGAATTGATTTTTTTCTTCATTTGTGTGTAGTATAGATTCAGCGCCCGGTGCATGCCCTGATTCCTCGGACACCCGAGTGTAAAAAATTCCATGTTTCCGACAACCTTCCGTCTGGAATCAAGCTGGCCATTTCATATGAGCAAAGAATATCTCGTTGCTTCCATTTCTAGGTGCTTGATATGTATAACATATGCACTTGGAGGTGTGTATAGTAGATTCAGTGCCCGATCATTTCTAAAAGGGTTGCTGGATATATGGCAAACTCATCAAATTAGAATCCAGATGACATGCGAGGTTCATTTTCTTCCTTCTCGGCATAAACCTCTCAAAGGTCTTGCAGATCCGCCTAATGTATGGATGTCGATGCTGGACATTTCGTTTTTCGGGGCAAAAAGAAAACACCTGAACAGGTCTTGCGACACCATTAGCTTCATATCTACCGGCTAACAGTTAATTGATAGAGTTTCTGCCCATGGTATCTAATGTCCAGATTTTATTTCCTTATGTAGCTGGACATTTCGTTTTTCTGGGCAAAAAGAAAACACCTACCTATATACTCTGTCTCAAATTGATGTAACTTTAGCCCTGACCACATTTTGTATCCATCCGATCGTTAGAGATATGCCCTAAAGCGACTATGTAATAGTTACATATTAGGGATTTCAGTTGTATTTTCAATTTATTATTTAATTAATGGCAAAGACGTATTTATTCATTTGTCCAATTATTTACTTATATGAATAAATTCCACAAGATCGGTTGTGGCTAGACCTATTCTTGAGACGTTGAGAATATGTGTGACATGTTTACGATTAAACTGAATCTTTAAACTGTTCTCGGTTGATGGATCATTAAATGGATATCAATGATCCTGTTGAGACCGGTGTGTTCTTAACTTCACCATTGAGCATTGGATGCTTAAGGGAATGACGAGTCACAAGTCATTGGGTATTGCGATGCCCGAGTTAGAACACAGGTGCTTATATCAGACAAGTTCATCGAACGTGACACGCATTGAACGATTAGCGACATGGAAGCTTTTAGCGTGGTCAATGTCTAATTGTTCATGCTTTGGTCTTGTGTAAATAATCCTTAGACCTGAGGCATAGTGTTGACTTGTGTGTTGGATGACTATGGTTCACGAGGACGCATATTGATGGTTCGTCGATCCGTCTCTGTTCTTGATGGTCGTAGTTCATGCACATACGAAGTCACACGTGTGCGCAAAATGGAATCTGTCTCCTTATCACATGTAAGGTATGATATCCTATGCAATTTAATTATGACAATGCATTGAAATCCTCGGCCGGGGTTATAACCGAGAATGAAATGTTCATGTCTCGTTTGAATGCATGTCGATTAGATTTGTGCATATGATCGAATCGGTGACTTGACAAATATTCCATGGTCTTTGTTCGATCGGGATATAATAAGACAGAGGGATTGAATTACACTGTAGTCAAAGGCGACGGGTTCATTATGTTCTTAAAGCATTCACACTGTCTAGGTAGCCATGACATATTGCTAGATGTCACTCATGGCTTGTAGGACCTGGAAATTGATCGGGACAATCAATTCTCTTGGATGTTCTAATGTGTTAGTGCATGTCTTACTACTAGCTCATTGATGAACCTAGGAATGTCACACACCATAACCAATTCATGATGACATTGAACGGAAAGATGATATTGCAAATATGTTTGCAATCACGACTATTAAATTAGTCAGACTGAAATTAGATTAAATATGATTTAATTTAATTTTTTATTTTTGGTCATGGGCTATGTGCATATGATGCAAACGCACGTCCTAAATCGACACATATTGATGTGCCCGAAATTGCACACATGCTGGTATATATATTTATATATATATTGTTTTTGTCTTTATATATATATGTATGATATATCATATATATTGTTTTTAATAATAATAAATAAACTAATAAAAATTTTGTGCACGTAACACACACGGCCAGCACATTTGCTGGCCATGTGCCGCGTCTCACACGGTCAACAAATAGTTGTTGACCGTGGGACGTGGTGCACGTTGCACACACGATCGGATCGTGTGTGCCGTGCAAACGGTTTTCCGTTTTTCTCTTCGTGCGCGAGCGTAAAAACAGTTTTTAAGCTCTTAGTGTGTGTGCCATTCTAGTGGGCTGTTTTGAGAAAAAGAGAATTCTCGCGTGTGCGTGTGAAGAGGTAAAAAGAGAGATTAAAATACTCTCTCACTTTTCATACGAAAGACCAGAAATTTTTGAGAGTTGTGAGAATTGATTCCACAATATTGCTAGCACAATTCAAGTGGTGATTCTCGCTAGTTCGTTCTTCCGTTTGACGTTGCGATTGGTGGTGTGTCTGAACTAGAGGCCCGACACTTGTGGAGCTCGGATCGAAGAACATCTAAACCTGTTTTGTTTCAAGCACGCTTCAAGAGGTAATCCGTTAAACCCTCTTTCATTTAATATGATTTTTGATTGAAACACACGAATTACGCCTCCGGAGATACGTGTATAGGTTTTTATTTACTTCCGCTGCGTATTTTATATGTTTTATTTGCCTATGCATGTTACGTGTATCCAAACAGTGGTATCAGAGCCAATCCTTAGGCGTTTTCGTGCGTTTAATTGATTTTAGTTCGTAGTGATTTTTGCGATGCTATGGCCAATTTATTTTTAGAGAATTTTTCTTTTTACGTGGCCGATAGAAGTTGATTACTTTATTCGATAAATTAATCAACGTAGCAAAAATTGAGGCTAAATCAATTTTGAATCGAAAATCTGTAATTATTTTATATTATGTATGAATTCTGCAAAATGATTCGCGACTACGAATCAAGTGGCGAGAATGCTAATGCCGCTTAGAATTACGCACGTGAAATTTGTTTCGCCGGCGTTGATTTCTTAACGTGGCTTGCGTTGCTCTACCATGAATATGATTAAATGCAGAATTTTTTTTGTGCCTTCCGAAGCTTTAAATTACGAATTTATTGCTCACGTGGAAGGGTGGTGATCATGGAAAAACCCCTAATCAATGTGATTGATGTATGAATGAATGTATGGTGATTACAGGTATTTTTGGGGTTGTAATTATTAAATGGAGGCTGCGTCCTTCTTTTATTTTTCATGTAATTTTTAGCGTAGTTTAGTATAGTTAATTATTTATGTAAATGCTATGAGGATTACGTGGAGGAGCCGTTAAGCCGGAGAGCTCTATGGGCCCGGTTCGCGAAAAGTTCAAGGAACCAAGACGAAGCGAAAAGCGGATCTCCAATATTAAAATATTAAAATGGTTAAATGTGGTCTCATTGGCTCGAGATCCATTAAACCATAATTCCATGATCACCACGTAGGATAGATGTTTATGCGTTTGACATCTATTTATTTATTATGTTTTATGAGCATGTTAAACCGGTTAATGTGCAAAGTGAGACCTTTAATAATGACCACAACCTCCTTAAAATAATATTAAGTCGTAACGGGTTTCGAACTCGTGGCCTTCCGTCGTCGTGGTTTGATCCTATATTATAGTGGTTGATTGACTGGCTATGGATACATAGGGGTCAATTGCCATTCATAATAATGGACCACTCCATTAAGCATATGATGTTGTGGGATTGGAGCCAAATGATTTCCAATAACTGTTAGGTGAGGAGATCGTTTGCGTTTTCAATACTTGCATGAGACGATGGGTTAGACTTGACTATGATCATGAGGTCAATAACTGTCAGGTGAGACTTTCATGGTCTAGAGGTCGAAATTATAATTGGGACTCACGTATGATGCGTTGAATAAGTTGATTCACTCACCAAGTTTATAGAGCACCAATAACTGTTAGGTGAGGTGGACTATGAGCTGGTGGGACTCCAATCCCCACTAGTAATCTTTACCCAACAAAGGTTACCGTTTCCCATTTTTAAGGAGTATGGGATCCGAATATAAATTTAGTGGGAGGATCTATTTCATTTAAAAGCCAAAATGAAATAGTTACTTTGAAAGACAACATCTAACAATTTATTTTCTGCACAGATATTTATTACTCTGAAAATGGTGAACACAAATCCGCTTGCTTCGATACTTGACAAGAACTGTTTGATTGGACCCAATTTCACTGATTGGGTGAGGAATCCGAGAATTGTTCTCAATTCAGAAAAACTCGGGTATGTGCTTGATGAAAAAATGCCAACCTCTTTTCTTGAGGGTGGGACCCAAGAGGAACGTGTCACTTATGATAAGTGGCATGATGATGACTTAAAAGTTAGGTCATATATGCTTGCTTCAATGAATAATGAATTTCGGAAGAAGTATGAAGCAATGGAAGATGCTAGGTCGATCATATTGCACCTAAAAGAATTCTTTGATGAGAATGATCGAACCTCTAGATATGAGATATCTAAGGCATTATACCGCATGAGGATGGCTGAAGGATCATCAGTTAATGATCACGTTTTGAAAATGATCCGGCACATAGAAGAATTGGCTAGGCTGAATCTCGTTATGGACAATGACTTAGCTGTGGATTTGATCCTCCAATCCTTACCCGATTCCTTCTCTGGTTTTGTCCAAAACTTCCACATGCATAAGATGGAGAAAACTCTTGCTGAGTTACATAGCATGCTAGTAGTTTATGAGAAGGAAATGCACAATACAAGGCCAAATGTAGTGGCTATGGCTATGGCTTCTTCTTCAAAGAGTAAGACTATTTTGAAGAAAAAGAAATGGAAGAGGCCTGTGAAAGCTGCTGTGCAACCAAAACCCAAGATTGAAAAAGGGAAATGTCATTATTGTGGTGTCATGGGGCACTGGAGGAGGAACTGCAAGAAGTACCTCGCGAGCTTGAAGGTCAAGCCAAAGACCAACCTTGTGAAGGTATGGTGTCCATGCTTATTGAAACTAATCTTATGGTTAGTGCTGAATCCAGCTTATGGATTCTGGATTCTGCTGCAACCTCACATATTTGTATGTCTTTGCGGAATACGGAAATAAGCGGGATGCTGGGGCGAAATGAGATTGTCTTAACATTTGCAAATGGGGCAAGAGTTGCTGCATTAGCTATAGGGACTTTTCGTTTATGTTTGCCTTCCGGACATATTTTGGTTTTAAAGAATTGTTTGCATTATGATAATGCTGTTCGGAACATCATCTCTATACCTCGTTTGCGTAAAGAGAATTATGAATTTTCTTTTGCTGATGATGTATGTTCTATTTATTATAATAGAACATGTGTTGGTTCTGGATTATTAACCAATAATCTCTATACCATTACAATGTCCGGTAATGCGATTACCAATGTCAATAAGCAAAATAGTCACGATGTAAATGCCATAACTAATAAACGCCCTAGAGATAGTCCAAATCCAATGTATGTTTGGCATCTTCGATTAGGTCATATTGGAGAAGACAGGATTAACAAGTTGAGTAATGATGGATATATTAATCCAATTGGTTTTGAACCATACTCGACTTGTCATGCATGTCTTCTAGGAAAAATGACTAAGGCGCCCTTTGTAGGACATAGTGCGCGAGCTGCCGACGTACTAGGATTGATACATACGGATGTATGTGGACCAATTAATGAAACTGCTAGGGGTGGTTATTCTTACTTCATTACCTTTTTCGACGATCATTCACGGTATGGGTATTTGTACTTAATGAAGTATAAATCTGAATCCTTTGAAAAGTTCAAGGAATTTAGGTCCGAAGTTGAGAAACAAACAGGAAAGAGTATTAAGGCTCTTCGATCCGATCGAGGAGGTGAATACCTTAGTACTGAATTCTTGGACTACCTTAAAGATAATGGCATTTTATCACGGTGGACACCTCCCGCAACTCCGTAACATAATGGTGTATCCGAGAGGAGAAATCGCACTTTATTGGATATGGTGTGATCTATGATGAGTTACACCGATTTGCCCGGTATCCCTTTGGGGATATGCCCTTGAGACAGACTGCATATTTATCGAACAAGTGCCATCCAAATCTGTTCCAACTACGCCTTATGAGATATGGCATAGTAGGAAACCAAGTCTTAATCATACTAAGATTTGGGGTTGTCCCGCTTTCATCAATAAGTTGAGGACAGAGAAATTGGAGGCTAGGTTTGAACAAGGTCGCTTCATTGGATATCCAAAAGAGACTCTTGGGTATTATTTCTATTTTCACTCCGACCAAAGAGTTTCGGTCAATAGGCATGCTTCCTTTCCGGAGAATCGGTTCATTCAAGAAGGTGGTGCTGGGCGAAAAATAGTCTTACAAGAAGAAAATAATGAAGTACCAAATAACCAAGTTCGGACACCGATCTCCGATTTAGTGGGAGCTTCTGATACACAACCTCTTAGGAGGAGTGCGAGAACGTCTCGTCCGCCTATTCGTTATAGACATTCGGTTGAAGATATTGAGCCACTATTCATTGTGAATGATAGTGATCAACCGAGTGATCCTAGCACCTATGAGGAGGCGATGTCGGACATCGATTCTGGTAAATGGCTAGAAGCCATGAAATCCGAAATGGATTCAATGTATTCCAACGATGTTTGGACTCTAGTTGATCTGCCTGATGGTATTGTACCAATTGGTTGTAAATGGATCTTTAAGAGGAAGATGAACGCTGATGGTCAAGTTGGAACTTACAAAGCACGGCTGGTGGCGAAAGGATATCGTCAAAAAGAAGGGATCGATTACGACGAAACTTTCTCACCTGTAGCCATGCTAAAATCCATTCGGATTATGTTGGCTATAGCTGTGCACCTTGATTATGAGATATTCCAGATGGATGTCAAAACGGCTTTTCTAAATGGTTTCCTCGAGGAGAACATTTATATGGAACAACCACGGGGTTTTGAATCTAGTGGTGAAAGTCGAAAGGTGTGTAGGCTCAAGAGATCCATTTATGGACTCAAACAAGCCTCCGGAAGTTGGAACATCCGTTTTGATGAGGTAGTCAAATCGTTTGGCTTCATTAAAAACCCGGATGAACCATGTGTATATAAGAAGGTCGGTGGGAGCGCAATTGTGTTTCTAGTTCTTTATGTCGATGATATACTTTTAATCGGGAATGATATTCCAATGATATCATCGATCAAACTATTCTTGTCATAGAAATTCTCCATGAAAGATTTAGGAGAGGCAACTTATATTTTAGGTATCAAGATCTATAGAGATAGATCGAGAAGATTGATTGGCCTCTCCCAATCTACGTACATAGATAAAGTGTTAACACGGTTTAACATGCAATGTTCCAAAAGAGGATTATTGCCTTTTAGGCATGGAATCCGTCTTTCCAAGGAGATGTGTCCCAACACTCCTGAAGAAAGAGAACGGATGGCAAAAATACCTTACGCATCCGCAATTGGAAGCATAATGTATGCTATGCTATGTACACGACCCGATATTGCGCATGCTGTAAGTATTACTAGCGGATATCGATCTGATCTAGGGGAGGAGCACTGGATAGCGATCAAGAATATCCTTAAGTACTTGCGAAGGACTAAGGACTTATTCTTGATATATGGAGAAGGAGAGTTTAAAGTTGAAGCTTATACTCGATTCCGATTTTCAATCGGATCCGAATGACTATAAGTCTACATCCGGGTTTGTCTTTACACTCAATGGTGGTGCGGTTAGTTGGAAGAGTTCCAAACAAAGCACAACCGCTGATTCCACCATTGAGGCGAGTATGTAGCCGCTCAAGCGACAAAGGAAGCCGCTTGGATGAAGAAATTCATTTTCGAACTTGGAGTAGTTCCTTCCATTGAGCGACCGGTTACATTGTTTTGTGACAATAATGGGGCAATCGCTCAAGCTAAGGAACCGAGGTCTCACCAAAAGTCCAAGCACATTGAGAGACGCTTCCATCTCATCAGAGAAATAGTTGGGAGAGGTGATATCGCCTTGCAGAAAATTGCCTCGGCGGAAAACGTGGCAGATCCCTTTACTAAGGCCTTACCTCGGTCTTCTTTTGAAAGACACCTTGACAAAATGGGTTTGAGGTACCGGACTAGTTGGCTTTAGTGCAAGTGGGAGATTGTTAGAGATATGCCCTAAAGCGACTATGTAATAGTTACATGTTAGGGATTTCAGTTGTATTTTCAATTTATTATTTAATTAATGGCAAAGACGTATTTATTCATTTGTCCAATTATTTACTTATATGAATAAATTCCACAAGATCAGTTGTGGCTGGACCTATTCTTGAGACGTTGAGAATATGTGTGACGGGTTCACAGTTAAACCGAATCTTTAAACTGTTCCCGGTTGATGGATTATTGAATGGATATCAATGATCCTGTTGAGACCGGTGTGTTCTTAACTTCACCATTGAGCATTGGATGCTTAAGGGAATGACGAGTCACAAGTCATTGGGTATTGCGATGCCCGAGTTAGAACACAGGTGCTTGTATCAGACAAGTTCATCGAACGTGACACGCATTGAACGATTAGGGACATGGAAGCTTTTAGCGTGGTCAATGTCTAATTGTTCATGCTTTGGTCTTGTGTAAATAATCCTTAGACCCGAGGCATAGTGTTGACTTGTGTGTTGGATGACTATGGTTCACGAGGACGCATATTGATGGTTCGTCGATCCGTCTCTGTTCTTGATGGTCGTAGTTCATGTACATACGAAGTCACACGTGTGCGCAAAATGGAATATGTCTCCTTATCACATGCAAGGTATGATATCCTATGCAATTTAATTATGACAATGCATTAAAATCCTCGGCCGGGGTTATAACCGAGAATGAAATGTTCATGTCTCGTTTGAATGCATGTCGATTAGATTTGTGCATATGATCAAATCGGTGACTTGACAAATATTCCATGGTCTTTGTTCGATCGGGATATAGTAAGACAGAGGGATTGAATTACACTGTAGTCAAAGGCGACGGGTTCATTATGTTCTTAAAGCATTCACACTGTCTAGGTAGCCATGACATATTGCTAGATGTCACTCATGGCTTGTAGGACCTGGAAATTGATCGGGACAATCAATTCTCTTGGATGTTCTAATGTGTTAGTGCATGTCTTACTACTAGCTCGGTGATGAACCTAGGAATGTCACACACCATAACCAATTCATGATGACATTGAACGGAAAGATGATATTGCAAATATGTTTGCAATCACGACTATTAAATTAGTCAGACTGAAATTAGATTAAATATGATTTAATTTAATTTTTTATTTTTGGTCATGGGCTATGTGCATATGATGCAAACGCACGTCCTAAATCGACACATATTGATGTGCCCGAAATTGCACCCATGCTGGTATATATATTTATATATATATTGTTTTTGTCTTTATATATATATGTATGATATATCATATATATTGTTTTTAATAATAATAAATAAACTAATAAAAATTTTGTGCACGTAACACACGGCCAGCACATTTGCTGGCCATGTGCACGTCTCACACGGTCAACAAATAGTTGTTGACCGTGGGACGTGGTGCACGTTGCACACACGATCAGATCGTGTGTGCCGTGCAAACGGTTTTCCGTTTTTCTCTTCGTGCGCGAGCGTAAAAACAGTTTTTACGCTCTTAGTGTGTGTGCCATTCTAGTGGGCTGTTTTGAGAAAAAGAGAATTCTCGCGTGTGCGTGTGAAGAGGTAAAAAGAGAGATTAAAATACTCTCTCACTTTTCATACGAAAGACCAGAAATTTTTGAGAGTTGTGAGAATTGATTCCACAATATTGCTAGCACAATTCAAGTGGTGATTCTCGCTAGTTCGTTCTTCCGTTTGACGTTGCGATTGGTGGTGTGTCTAAACTAGAGGCCCGACACTTGTGGAGCTCGGATCGAAGAACATCTAAACCTGTTTTGTTTCAAGCACGCTTCAAGAGGTAATCCGTTAAACCCTCTTTCATTTAATATGATTTTTGATTGAAACGCACGAACTACGCCTCTAGAGATACGTGTATAGGTTTTTATTTACTTCCGCTGCGTATTTTATATGTTTTATTTGCCTATGCATGTTATGTGTATCCAAACACTGACATGTCTTTTTCACATGGCCATACCTAGTTTTTCACTCTTTTTTGTGATTTGACTCGGCTTTCTTGTTAACCATGTAAGATTTTTGGGGCTGGTTGTTAATCATGTAAGGTTTCTGGGGTTGGTTGTATTGGCTCTTGCCATACTGTTTGTGTGTATTGGTTATGGATCGGACAAGAAGAGTCGCCATTATCTTCCTAATGGTTTCAAGAAATTTTTTTTGCACAACTCTAAGGAGCTTGAACTATTAATGATGCATAAAGGTTACTAAACGACTTCTGGGGTGCATAATTAGCTTGTGAAGCCGCTACTTTACCTTGCCAGCTCGACATTAATAATGCCGATCTGTTTGCCCCAATTGTTTAGGACGTACAGTGCAGAGATTGCTCACAGTGTCTCCACAAGCAAGAGGAAGGAGATCGTCAAATGAACTGCACAGCTTGATGTTGTGGTTACAAACAAGTTGGCTAGGTTGCGCAACCAAGAGGACGAGTAAATTTAGAGTCTCGACCGTCTTGGAATTATCCAAAGGAGAATATTCAATTTTTGTTTGCGGGCTCTTTCTTTGGTCCACACTAGACTGCAAAGTTATTTTTATTTCTTTTTGCATGTAACAATACATCTGGATGACGGATTCCTAATTGACTGCTATTGGTATAAGTCGCACGAGTTGTAATTAGGCATGAACGTGTAAAACTGAGAACTGAGTTTTTTCTTCAGTTTGTGCGTGTATGCAAAGAAGGCAAATTCAACGCACGTGGGAAAATGCAGTCATTTGGTCGTTCTTGAGAAGTTGCTTTATTCTTTGTTTAAAGTAGGTTGCTGTTGTGCTTGACTATTGAGAAACTTGGAATTTAATGTCGAATCCTTTGTCAACTGCCTTTTCTTATCATGACCTTATCATTCTAGAAAATCTTAATTTTTAGGGGACAAATCGATATGTTTGTTATAAATTTATTTCAAAATCATAAAAAATTTCAAATTGTTTTATGTGCAACAAATTTATCCAAACTAAGTTTTGGATTATCAATAATTCCAAATTGGTAATTCTTGACAAATTTATTATTTGTATATCACAAAAAATCTTAAATTTTTATACATGTGACAAATGGAGGTATTAAATTCCAAATTGAGACAAATTTAACGGAACAAATTTAATAAATCCCAAATTGATATAAATATAGCGGATGGTAAGTTTATCACAGGTGTGCCATTAATTCTTTTTGGGAAGGCCATCTTTTTGCCACAAGTAATGTACATTACAATTTGACCAAAAAAAAAAAAAACTGGACATTACAAATTTCTTGTTGGATAATGTCCTTCCCTTACGAAAGCAATGCTTTTGCTTGCATGATTCTCATTGATCACATAGAAGCAGCAATTTCGTCAACCAAGAAATAAACAGAACTTTTATTTTGACACCATAGAGCAGGAGGAGCGATTGGTCATCACATCTGCCCCAGGATCATCACCTCTGCCCCAGGACTGTTCTAATCTTCTTGAGTTTTGCAAGCACATCATTCATGCCCATTCTTTTCTCAGGCAACTCCGTGCAACAATGCGTGGCCAGCTCCAGGATTGTCGACACGCATTCCAGCTTCGCAGCAGTTGGCTCTTCTCTGCTCAATAGCTTCGCATCTAGGACATCTCCAACTGCATCAGGAAGGGAGCTCTTGACCCAGCGCTTCAAGCTTTCTTCCCCGGAAAACATCTCATCTGTCGGCCTCTTTCCTGTGAAAATTTCCATCAGCAGGATTCCATAGCTGTACACATCGCCTCTTGTGGAAACATATCCGCCCGAACCGTACTCTACACACAGAAAACATTAGGTGTCATAACATGTGAACCAGTTTTCCTAACTCTTTGTATGACATTATTTCAGTTCATGCATTATGTCAGCCCACTATATGGCGAACGTAGAAGCAAATGATCATCACCTGGTGCCATGTACCCAATGGTGGCGAGCGTCTTGGTTCGAGTCATCGAATTCTCTTCACCTAGAAGTTTGGCGATGCCAAAGTCACAAATGTAAGCAACCAAGTCTTCACCTAAGAGGACATTGGTCGGTTTCAGATCGCAGTGAACAATGGGAGTCGAATACCCTTCATGCAAATACTCAAGTCCAGAGGCGACATCTATCATGATATTAAGTCTCTGAAGGATGTCTAAATAGTACTCGTCAGAGTGTAACCACCTCTCTAGGCTTCCGTTCGGCTTGTACTCTAGAATCAATGCTCTGAAATCGAGGTTACAACAGCTGCTGATGATCTTCACGAGATTACGGTGGCGAATGTTCCTTAGTACCTCACATTCTGCGTCGAAACTCTTTAGAGCGCCTTCTAGTTCTAAATTGAAGACCTTCACTGCGATGCTTAGGCCATCTGACAATGTTCCTTTGTAAACCGAGCCGAAACTCCCGGTTCCTAACAAGTTGCTTGGACTTAGACCATTTGTCACCCGTAGAACTTCGTAGTAGCTTATCCTTCTTCTCGATGTGAAGGTCGTTGAAGCTTCCTTCGTGGAAAGCTTTCTATTTCTCCTCAAGTACCGTGCCAGAACAAGCAGAAGACCTAAAGCAAGTATTGCCGCCAAAATAGAAGGTAGAAGAATCCTTAGCAGACGCAATTTCTTAGTCCGTGATCGTTGAATGGGAGTGACAGGGCAGGGAGGAACTTGTAGACGAGGATCGCCACAAAGAGCTTGATTTCCTACAAATGATTGAGCCCGAAAATTTGCAAAAGGGCCACCTGAAGGAATCTTGCCGGATAAGTGGTTGAAAGAGAGGTTCAAGTATTGGAGGTATGATAGCTTCTCCAACGAATTGGGGATCCGTCCGGTCAAGTTGTTACCTGATAAATCCAGAGACTCCAAGCTCACCAGCTTTCCAAATGATTTAGGAATATCACCTCGAAACGTGTTATGTGATAAAGAGAAGTTCAACATGTTTTGAAGGTTTTCAATGGAGTTAGGTATTTCCCCCGACAGTTGGTTTCCTGATAAATCTAAAACGATTAGTGCCTTCAGGTTTCCAACTCCGAGAGAAAGATTGCCACTCAGAAGATTTGTGGACATATTTAACTTCAATATGTTGTTTATACTCCATAGCGAATCGGGCATAGTGCCAACAAACCGGTTAGAGCCCAAGTGGAGTTCTCTTAAGGAAGTAAGGTTACCAATGCACGACGGTATCGATCGGTCGAGCTCGTTGCTGCTCAAATTTAAGAAAGCCAAGCTTGGGAGGTTACAGATGTCTTCAGGAACCGGCCCTCGTAGTTTGTTGTCATCAAGATACAAGCCTTGAATTTCCCCCATCCTCGCGATTGTTGTGGGAATAGGCCCGGTCAAGTCGTTATCTCTGACGTTGAAGAGGGTCAAGCCACTCAAATTGCCGACCTCGCTAGGAATGCCACCAACGAGCTTGGAACTCTCTAGGGAAAGCCACTTCAGATTTCTGGAGAGATTCCCTATCGACGAAGGAAGGAAAGTGTTGAAATTGTTCACCTGCAGGCCGATGGCCCTCAAATATCTACAATTACCTAAAGCTGTGATTATGCTCAATCCATCACTTGAAGGTTCACTGGTCAAATTGTTCCCGCCCAGGTTGAACATTTGCAAGTACTTCAATTTGCCTAGCGAGGAAGGAATAGAGCCAGAGAATGAGTTCATCGGCAGGTCCTAGATCGGTTAATTGGGAACAGTTGGAGAGAGAGCTCGGGATCGGGCCTGTTAAGTAGTTCATGCCGAGGAAAAGTTGCATGAGATTTGGCATAGATAAGCCGACGCTCGATGGCAAAGTTCCAGTGAGAAGATTCCAAGGCGCCGTGATCATTTGAATTGTCGATATGTTGAAGATCGCCAGTGGGATGGGCCCGGACAAGCTGTTGTTTGTTAGGCCCAGACGCTGCAAGTTCCGTAGGTTCCCAATTTCGGACGGTATTTCCCCTGAAAGTTCGAATCAAAGATGATAAAAATCACGAAATCTCATTGGCTCTCGTTGTCGCGGATAACTTGATATGTGCAAGTTGGCTTGACCGGTGATGCTGATAGGAGTAGGACTCAAGTGCAATGCAATTTCCAGATTCTCAATGGGTCGAATTGTAACTTCAAGACACGAAGCTAGAGCAGCCAACACTACATTAAATCCTTAAAATAGCAAGTTTGATAAGGAGACATACCAATCAAATTGTTGTAGCCGAGATATAACCGGTTAAGCGTAGTCAAGTTTCCGAGCTCTCTAGGTATGGCTCCTGAAAAATTATTCACTGAAAGGGACAGAAACTGAAGTTGCCTGCATTCAGATAAACTGGATGGTATCTCCCCACTGAACTGGTTGCCGGTCAAGAGCAGTCCTTGTAAGTTCGGAAGATTCCCGCAAATGTTCCGGGGAAGGTCGCCAGATAAGTTGTTGTATTTGAGATCGATTTCCAAAAGTGGAGATTCACTGCAAAAGGAGGACGGCATCGCACCCGAGAGCTGATTGCTGCTGAGGTTGATCGCCTTCAGCATCGGCATATTGAAAATCAGCGACGGGATCGAGCGCGCCAGCTGGTTTTCGCTGAGATCGAGCTTCTGCAGCGTGGACACGTTGCAAATAGACTCCGGTATCGCACCGGAGAAGCCGTTGCTGTTCAAGAACAGGTACTCGAGCCGGGGCAACGAGGCGAGCCATGGCGGGATCTCCCCTTCGAAGGAGTTGCCGCTGACGCTGAAGTACTGAAGCCGGCGGAGGCGCGAGAGCTCCACCGGGAGAGATCCGTGGAACGTGTTGTTGGAGATGTCGAAGTAGGCGAGGAAAGAGAGGTTGCCCAGGTGAGGAGGGAGCGTGCCTGAGAGGCCCATGAAGGCAAGGTTGAGGCTCGTGACCCTGCTAGTGTGGGTGGTGCCACAGGTGATCCCCACCCAGTTGCAGACCGATGTTGTCTCTGTCCAGTTTGTGGACAAGAGATCTTCTGGGTCATCGGTTATGTGCTGTTTCAGGGCAAGAAGGGAGGCCTGGTCTGTGGAGCTGCTGGGTTGTTCAGCCATGGCTGCTGGTCCAATGAAGCAGTGGAGAGAGAGAAGCAATAGTGCAGTCATGATGTTGATGGAGGCTCTTGGTGTTGTCTCCATTAGTGAAGTTTTTTTATGGTAGAGAACTGGATGAAGCAGAAGTATGCTGGTGCTGGCCGGGACGTTATATGCTAGGAAAAGTTGAAGCCTTTTGTCGTTAAAAGAGTGTCCCCAAATCATTATAAAAATAGTTAATTTTCAAGATATATATTATGTATATCACGGAAATAATCGATGCATTGCAAATTATATTTTCTTTGGTCAAATTATGTTTCTCATGTAATTTGGTAACTGTCAAAAAGTACAATCAAATCTCAAGACTTATCAAGTTGGTGCAATCAAGTGATTTCATTAACTTTTTGAGAATGTACTAACTTGGTGAGTTTTTGGACTTGATTGTATAGACTTAACAAGTTTTAAAACTTAATTTTTGGACTAAATTATACTTTTATAATAAGCTTTATAGCTTGATTGTATTTGTTAAAATATTTAGGACTCAATCATATTTTCGTGATAAATTTTAGGACTTTCAGTATACTTATTATAATTTTTATGTAAAATGCTATAATAATTGCAACTTTAACAAGCAGAGACTCAGACATAGACAAATCCAAAGATATTAGGAATCATAAAAAGAAGGCGGTAATTATGGCGCCAAGTGAGTATTGTATATAATATTTTACAATTATATAATTTGAAAAAAATTTATAATATTCAACTAAATGTCATTTGAAAATTATGACATTGGCGATGTTAATTTTTTTTTTCCGCTTTTCAAACGTTAGAACTTTTTCTTCTCGGACTTGGTTGGTGACTTGTCGGACTTGCCACGTTCCTAGGAATTTGGTCCCAACTACTCTGTACGAAATCCGGATAATTTGATAGAGATGGAACGTTCGGGGAGAGTGGTGTCAAGTCAAGGTCTTCGCGGAGTGCGATCTGTCAACTTTCCACTCAATAAAGTGCCTTGGCAAAGTCTTCTCACTCGGCATTCGTGAAGCCGAATCTTACCGTGTTGACCGATGCTTGCAGAAATGGTTGCTGATGATCTAGCGGAAAATGGCACTCAGGGTACATTTAAACAAAAAAAAAGGTTCACAGCTATAACAGGCCGAGACAAAATTATCAAAAATGTCCTAAACATATTACACGTATGTCAATTCAATTATAAATTTTCAATTTGGTCAATTAAGCCTTAAATCCTTTGAGGATTTGCTAACGTAGTCTTTCAAGTCAATTTTGGTTAGAAATCGCTGATATGGACGACGGTCATCCTACGTGGTACGACCGGCGTTGATGTGAACTATTTTTTTTGTACATTTCTTTTAAATTTTATTTTTCTTTTAACAAAGTAAAAGATGGAAAAAAGAAAAACAACTTAGAAATTCTTTAAAACTTTGCAAAAACTATCCATTGGCGAGTTGTATCCCATATGATGGGTGATGTTTACGTGACTTTCAGAAAAAATCAGCAACAAAGCAATATATCATCACAACAAAGGTGGATTAACGAAAGGAGCATTAAAACTCTAATCCCTGCCGGAGAAATTAAGAGACAAATCGGAGGAGGATTTTAATTTTTAGAATCGTTCACTTGGTAGATCTTGATTTCAACAAAGGTTGCTTTTGCGACTGATGAGGGTAAGTAATCTGCTCTTGTTTTGGATTGAAAACAAAAGAATTCGAGGTCGGGTTTGGTATGGTCGGCCCTGTGACAAACTTATCATGATATGCGCATTTATCCATCGAACTAAACTTGTTGGATAATCTATTTCAAATTGGTATTAGAATAGGAAATCCAATATTCGAAATTGACGGTGTGTTTTCGAGCCGGCAAGAGACTTTCGATCCATTGATTAAATAGACTGGTCAGGGTTCCCTGCAATTTTGCAAATCCTGTCATTTGGTTCTCTGCTTTTTACCTTACCCCATTGAATTTCTTGTGGCAGAGATCACAGATGCCTTTGAGAAAGGCTCGGGTTTTGATCAAACGGAGAGAGGTATGACTAACCAGGCGAGTGGGGACCCTGTAGTTATTCATTGTTTTCTGATCAAGTACATATTTTTTTGGGCTAAGTCATTGTAAGATCATCAGACTAAGAATTTGACCTGTTGCTATGGTTGGTTAGGTGCGGTACTTGCGCAAGTGGAAGCAGAGAAGAGGCCGGCTTTGATCAGAGCTTGGGAAGAGAGTGAGAAATCCAAGGCTGAGATCAAGTAAGAGACTCTTCACTTGTGATTGCCCTCCCCTTGCATTGAGTCCTGGTTGATTTGAGCGAGATCTTGAGACAGGGCATACAAAAAGCTAGCCATCACTGGGTCTTGGGAAAACACCCAGATAGCTTCTGTCGAGGCTAGGATAAAGGAAATCGAGGTGAGCGAAATTCAAACCGTGTTTGAAAATGTTCTCAGGCGTCCCGGTTCTCTCTAGCCCACCATCTGAATTATGCGCGGAGCGAAACTGGAACTCTGATTTTCACGGTGTTGTAATTCGATTCGTTCGGGAGGGTCTAGATTGCTACCGATGTGATTTGTTCTTCTTCACAAATGGTAGGAGGAGATAGAAAAGAAGAAGGCCGAGCAGGCAGAGAAAATCAGGAGCAGATTAGTTGAAATTCACAAGGAAACCGATGAAAAGAAGGCGACGATGGAAGCGAAACGAGGCGAAGACATCATCAAGGTACAAGAGGCAGCTGCCAAGTTCCCTGCCACCGGTTATGTACCGAGGAAGCTCCTCGGATGCTTCGGCAGCCGAGTTTCCTTGGCCAAAATCGATTCAAGAAGGGCAACAACGACCAAATTTCTCCTCTAAACTGGTGCTTCACTATCGTTAACGTTCGACCCTCTTTGTTTTCTTACCATCAGGCGGATCCGGATTGCCTAACATTGGGATTTTCGTGACATGCGTGACATTACTTAAATTAGATCATCCAAATGAAAATGAACGGCTTGATTTGAGCCATGTTTGAGATTCAAAATTTTTCAAATTCCAAAAAAATTCCCTCCCACATTTTTTCCCTTCCTTTCAACACATAACGTGGGTCAAATCAAGCCATCCATTTTCATTTGGATGGCTTGATTTGAGTAATGTCACGCATGTCATAGAAATCTCAATGTTAGGCGATCCAAATTCCCATCAAGCGGCACTTGTTGGAATGACTAGGACTGAAAATAGCTAGGGAAGCTAGAAGCTTTATGACTATCTTCAAGCCTTGTGAATCCATGGCCATTTTTCTCTTTTGCTCTGAAATTTGTTTTTTTTTTTCCTCAGGTTTCGGAGGATTCCTCGATCTTATTTTCCTGTGATTTTCGTATTTGACAATGGAAATGCATTAGCAAGCATTAACTAGCTAAACACATGTTTTTTACCACATAACTCCTACGACTTCTAAAAACGTTTATCTTGCGTGTGATAACTTTTAATCGATCACTTTAAGATCATAACCTTTTAAAACCGCTCACTTAAGTGTTACTAATCCTGTGCGGCAAGGCACATGTGGTGACCATTTTTAAAAAAGTTATGTTACTCAAATAATCGATTGACAAGTTATATAGCACTTGAGTGATTAAAAGAAAATTATGACACCAAACGAGCATCGTACATAATTTATAACACTTATATGATAAAAAAGTTGTGGCACTCTGTTGCGCGTTTAAAATCCTTCGACTAAGCCCAAACGGGTTCTTGGGCTTTGGCCCAAATATGGTTGGGGCCCAAAAGGATTATCCACGCGGGAATCTTTTATCGAACTTAATTCGTTCGTTTTCCAATAAAGAGTTCCGGATTAATTTTGGACAGAGAGTGTCAAATGCGAAAGATACTGATATTTACGCAAAAGGCATGATCTGGACTCTTGGTAATTCGACAACCCACTTGTTCGACAATGAGATAAACTTCGACGTACTAAGACTCAAGGTGCGACTTCGGAATTTAATCGACGAGACCGAACCAGATTTTAGGACACAATGTTGGAATCTAATCGACGACACTAAACGGTGGATGTAGGACACAATACCGGAATTTAATCGATTGTATTGAACAGGGGGTGTGATGAGTACAGCTCCGGAATTGAATCGACGATGCTGGACTTAATGAGCGGGTGCCGGAATTTAATCAACGACACCTATCTCTGGGTATGACCCTCACCGGAATTGAATCAACCATGGGAATCTGAAAGCTATAGCTAAACTAAAGACTAGGTAAAAGAGTAAAGATTGGTTTGTTGAGTTGTTCGGAGCCTTTGCCCGTTGAATGACCTGCGATATTTATAGGGAGCTTCTTTTTAACTGCCTCTGGTTCTCCACTCCTGCATGTTCTTTCACTCTTCGACGATTTTCATCGACGGTTCCTGGATTTGCGCACCACTTCTTTTTCCACCTTTTGGGATTACCGCCTTTTTGTGTAACCGCTTTGGTCATGGTTTCTTCGTGCGTTTTTTCGCTATGCTTTTGGGAATTGCCGCCTTTAACTCGTGGCATCCTCTTGATCTATCAAAGCCCGATTCCATGACGCTAAGCTGTAGGTAATCATACCTTCCTCAGGCACTTATCACGTAACACCCTAGGCGATTCTAGGTGTCAACACACTCAAATAAATATCATGCAAAAATTATGATACTTTTGGTGTCATTTTTTCCTTCTCCCCTTTAAGACGTTAGAATTTTTTCTTCTTGGGCTTCGTTGGTGACTTTTCGGACTCGCTATGTCCGGGAATTTGGCCCCAACCATTTTCTGCGAAATCCGGAGAATTTGATGGAGGAAGTTGTTCAGGAGAATGATGAATAGTCAAGGTCTTTCGTAGTGCGAGTTATCAGTCAACTTTCCACACGGTCAGACCCTAATTTGCGTCACACAATTTGCAATTCTAAAAGCAAAATCGAAAAAAAAAAAAAATAGCTGCATTTGACCCATTCATAAAAAGCCAAATCTTGCCGTGTTTAACTCATCCTTTCAGAAGTGATAGCTGATAATCGCGGGAAATGGCACTCAGGGTACAGTTGAAAAAAAAAAAATCATACCTCTAATAGGCTGAGAAAAAAATATCAAAAAATTCATAAACTTATTGTAATGATATTAATTCAGTCTTAAATTTTTTAATTTGACTAATTAAATCTTAAATCCATTAAAGATTTGTCAATGTAGTCCTTTATGACGATTTTAGCTAGAAATTACTAACACGGATGACAGTTATCCTATATGGCACGGTCCGTTGACATGGACTGTTTTTTTTTTTTTTTTTCACATTTTTTTCTTCTTTAAAAAGATTGAAATAGAAAAAAAGAAAAATGATTCAAAAATTTTAAAAATTTGCAAAAACTGTCCACGTTAGCATAGGCTATGATGGCCAATGTCTATGTTATCGACTTTTCAGTCAAAATTAGCCGGAATGATTACATTAACAAATAGTCAGAATGTTTAGGATAAAATTAGTCAAATTTAAAAAAATTTAGAATTGAAATGAAATTTTTAGGTTTTTTTTTTTTTGTGTGTGTGTGTGAATATCTTGATAAGCTACCGACCGTGTTCAAGTAAAGTTCGCACAATCACCCGTTTTACTAGGAATAACATGAGATAAACTAAGAAACCAAGAGGGCAGAGAGAACCATAATCAACAATTGTAACACAATAAAATGTCGCAGAATATTCGAGATGATAGTGAATTGAAATCATATATTATATTTGGACATGCAAATTAATTTATTTCTTCGAGATCACAAGATATTATGCTAAGGCCACAACCAATGATGTCACAGAATTTTGTTCCTGTTTTTGTTGTTGCAAAGTAACATAGAATCTTCCGTTGGGTGTTTCCTCAGAATTTTAATTGTTCAAGATGCAAAATACTTGTTAAATTGAGATATCTATTGCGAACCGAAATCTTGAAATCATGAATCGGGAATAAAATTGAAATTGGGAGTCGGTCAAGTGCCTAAAATTGATATTTTGTGTGATGGACATTTTATGAGTTTTGCAAATTAATACTATATGAGAAAGAATTTCTTCATTTCTCACATGATGGTTCTATCATATGCATAGACAATTTCTCGCGATGGCTCATGGCAACATGCGCCTAGCACTCCGAATTGGAACTAATTGATTGCCCAATCTGTCATGTTACACGGTGGTGGTTGTTGAAACTCGTAGTCGCGAAGCACGTCTCGATCCTCAAGATGATCAAAGACTATTGAAGGTGAAAGATTCTCTTTATAATACTCACACAAGAAAAGTTTTTCGGGGAGGAGATGGATGGACTCTATAATTTACTTTATTTATCTTACTTTTACCCTCATTATACCTTCTTACACAAACGATTACAAGACTCATCTTTATATAGGCTTAAAAACATGTCTCTTAACATACCCTAGGTACATGAAAAGACACGTCTAGATACATAGCAAGAATTACACATCGGAATACTAAAAGACTCTCGAGAAACACGACAAATAATAACTCTTGAAAAAACTACAAAACAATAATGACACTAAACACGCACATTGGATAGACGTCTGTTGGAAATCGAAAAGTCTATTGACAACCATAAGAATACGAAGAGTCACACTATTGAAGATTTTAGAGTAGGCGGTGATATCTTTAATACTCCCCCTCATCGACTACTCTCTCTTAGGACAGATCTTGCGATCATACCAAGCTGAGTTCTAAACTCATCAAACTTTGCCGCTCCAAGACCTTGGTGAAGATATCAGCAACTTGATCACCTATCTTGGTGTATTCCATTTTGATCTCGCCCTACAAGACCTTCTCTCGCAGAAAATGATAGTGTATTTCCACATGCTTTGTTCTAGCATGAAAAACTGGATTTTTTGCCAAGCTTATAGCTGATAGATTATCACAAAACAATGTTGTCGAATAATCTATCAATTGATGGAGATCCTCCAATGATTGCACTAGCCACGAACTCTCCCGAGCTGCTATTGCTATTGCTCGTATTCAGCTTCCGTCGTCGATAGAGACACAGTCGGTTGTCTTTTATTGCATTAGGATACTCCTGCTGATCCAAGATTAAATGAGTATCCAATAGTCGAGCGCCTTGTGTATTGATCTCTAGCAAAGTTGGTATCACAATAACCGACCAACTCACCCGATGAGACTTTCTTGTACAAAAGGCCAAAATCAAACGTCTTTTTTACATACCTCGGGAAGCACTTGGCTGCATCCAAGTGAGGCTTCCGTGGCTTCTCCATAAATTGACTTACCACTCCCACTGCAAAAGCGATATCGGGTCGAGTTATGGTAAGGTAAATTACACTACCTACCGGTTGCCCGTACATGGTCGAATCTTCTAACTCTCGACCTTCATCAGCACACCGCTTTGCATTCCCATCCAACGGAGTAGATATAGGCTTGCAATCAAGCATCCCGAACTTCTCCAAGAGATCTCGTGCACACTTTTGTTGACATAAGAATAATCCTTCCTTTGTCCGATCAATCTCGAGTCCTAGAAAGTGTTTCATCTCTCCAAGCTCCTTCATCCGAAAACGGGCAGAGAGGTTGGCTCTAATTCGACATATCTCATCTTCATCATCTCCAGTAATGATGAGATCATCCACATAAACCAACATAGCTGCTATCTTTCCATCTTCTGCCTTCATGAAGAAGCCCAAATCTGCTAGGGCCACAGAATAACTACTTTTCAATAAGAATTCCGTGATCTTCCCATACCATGCTCTCGGGGCTTGCTTCAAGCCATACAATGCTTTCTTTAGCTTGCGAGACATATTCGGATGATTTTTGCTTTTGAAACCATATGGTTGCTCAATGTATATTTCTCGATCAAGCTCTTCATGAAGAAAGGCATTCTTTACATCCATTTGCCATAGATTCCACGACTTGCTTGCTGTAAGTGCTAATAGAACTCGAACAGTAGTAACTTTTGCCATTGGGCTAAAGGTTTCTTCATAATCGACCCCATACTTTTGCGAAAAACCTTGAGTGACTAGATGTGCTTTATATCTCTCTATCGATCCATATGGTCGAGTTTTCAATTTATAAACCCATTTGCAAGATATTGGACGTATCTCTTTAGGTTTCGGCACAAAGTCCCACGTCTCATTCTTCTTTAGTGCGAGGATCTCTTCTTCTATGGCCTTCCTCCACTCTACATCCTTTGATGCTTCCTCATATGTCGACGACTCCCTTGTGCCAACATCTTCGCTCAACGCTGCATTGGCATACTTGGGGTTTGGTCTCCTCTACCTCCGTGATCTCCGAAGTTGAAGCTCCTCTTCTTCATGTTTCTCTACCTGACTTGGTCGAAATTCTTCTATTACTATTCGATACTCATCGGATGAACTTATCGAACCTTGTGACTATGCTTTGATATCCTTTTTGACATCTTTTTCGATAGGCTAATCCTCATCGAATTCTTTCAGCCTTTCTTGAAACTCTTCTTCGATATGCTGTGAATCTGGCAATTCGACAGCTTGAGGTGACCACCATGACGATAATTCATCGAACACCACATTCCTCGAAATATAGCACCTCCCTGTTGTAGGATCACAGTACTTCCATCTTTTTCGTTGATCATCATAGCCCACGAAAATACATCGAATCACTTTCTTGTCAAATTTGCTGCAAAGGTGTTCTGGCACAAATGCTTAACATACACATCCAAAAACTCTGAAATGACTTACCACAGACTTGTAATTCCATAACCTCTCGTATGGTGAAACGAAGCCGAGCCTTGTTTGAGGTAATATGTTACGCTGTTGTCTTCATACACTCAGCCCAAAATTTAGGTGGAACATTCTTCGCATGTAGCATGCTCCCGCATGTCTCTGCTAGATGCCGATTCTTCCTTTCGGCAACTCCATTTTGCTGTGGCGTATACGGACAAGTAAACCGTCAACGTATCTAGCACTCTCGAAAATACTTCATGAATTCATTAGAAGTATATTCTCCCCCATTATCAGCACGAAGGCAAAGAATCTTCTTGCCCACTTCACTTTCTACCTTCTCCTTAAACTCCTTAAATTTGATAAATGCCTCAAATTTATCGTTCATAAAATCAACCCAAACATACCTGGAGAAGTCATTGATAAATGTGATCATATACTTTGATCCACCAATAGACGATTGCTTTCTTGGACCAAACACATCCGAGTGAATGAGCTCAAGAGGCGTACGAGCTTTGAATGATGATTCCTCGTAAGGAAGCTAATGTGCCTTTCCATACCGGCATCCAGCACAAACCACATCTTCTTGAACTTCCAACTCGGGGAGGCCCTTCAGCATATTCTTCTGCATTATCACTTTCAACTTGTGATAACTTACATGCCCAAGCCGTGCATGCCACAAGTCGGGTGTATCATTTTTTCAAGTTTTGTTTACATATGCCATTTGTGCAGACATCACGTAAACGGACTCTAGTCAACGTCCCTCCATGATTGGTTGACTAGTGGGCTTCACACTTCGATATACCTTAACATCTCGTGGACCGAATACAACATAATTACTCGAGTCCGTGAGCTGAGACATAGACAATAAATTTTTTTCATCCCTCGGCACGTGATACACATTTTTCAATTCAACATGCTGTGAATTGAATCGAGGAGTTATCACCGTCTCACCAATATGAGAAATTAGAAATCTCGAGCCGTCTACGGTAATAACTACACGTCCACCGATATAATCAAGCGTATTCGATAGCTTGCTTTGATCTCCGGTCATGTGATTTGAACACCCCGAATCAACAATCCAGTCAACATCATAATTAATCGACTTATCACTTACAGTGATTAAAGCCATCGAATGGTTTAACTCGGCAATGGACGAGGTAACGAGCTTGTCTTGACACCTCGGTTGCAATAGGCGCATGAAAATCCCATTCCACATTGTCATCGAAATCACTCATCTTCGATGATGTTGCGACATTTCCTTCAACTCTCTTTGCTCGACAATCTCTGGCGAAATGACCTTCTTTGCCACAGGTGTAACATCGTTCACTATGTCTTTTGTCATTGCCATAGCGATTCCGCCAAGCTGCCCTTGATCGAAGGCTCGTCTCTCTTAGAAGCTTTTTCCATTCTCCATGAGTTGGCTGCTTTTGCCTTTTGACATGACTTTTTCCCGGCTTGTCATCTCTATTGTCGGCATCGATTCTCCTCTAGCCCTTGAACCCTCTTTTATCACCGAAGAGGGCACTTTCATCTCCCTTAATCGAAAGCTTAGACATTTGATTATCTAAAGTTTCTTGGTTGGTCAAAATATTCTCCAGTTCAATCAACGTCGGTTGAGATCCCATCCACGAGTAGCCGTAACAATACCATTATACTCCGGCTTTAACCCGTGAATAATAATCCTTCTCATTCTCGTTTCGGAGATGGCATTATTTGGATCTAGCTTCGAAATTTCGTCACAAATAGACTTGACTTTGGAGGAATACTAACCCACCGTCATATTTTACTGTGACGTCGACAACGGCTCGTTCTCCAACCTTTGCAACTTGGCTTCATTCAACCTTGTGAACAACGCTGCCAAGTTATCCCATGCCTTCTTGGGAGTCTACACACTCTTTATATGCTGTAATAGGTCATCTTCAACAGTCACAGCAAGAGCGTAGATATCCTTACCCGCTTTGATGTTCCATCTCCTCGCCTTACCATCGTTTGTGGGTGCCGTGGTGTTGCTGCCACCAACAATATCCCCTAAATCTTGACCCAGCAAATAAAATTGCATGCGAGTACTCCAATTATTATAATTGGAATTGTTGAGCTTCTCAATACCATTCGTCGAATTTGATATTTCTGCCATTTGACTGGAAAATAATACTTACTAATGACCAAGTAAGGCTGGTCCCAAGCCAATCGCCGACAATCCCAAGCGTGCTCCGGCAAAACTTCGACATACTCCAGTCCTCGACCACCTATACACGAACAATGGTCACCGACTACCGTCTTCACGAACCATGCTCCGGAAGACTTGATTCACGATCCACGATAACCGTGCTTCGATACCAAAAGTTGAAACTCAGAGTCGTGAAGCACATCTCGATCCTCAAGATGATCAAAGACTATCGAAGGTGAAAGATGCTCTTTATAATACTCACATAAGAGAAGTTTTCAAGGGAGGAGATGGATGAACTCTATAATTTACTTTATTCACCTTACTTTCACCCTCATTACACCTTCTTACACAAACGATTACAAGACTTACCTTTATATATGCTTAAAAACATGACTCTTAACATACCCTAGGTACATGAAAAGACACGTCTAGATACATAGCAAGAATTACACATCGGAATACTAAAATACTCTCGAGACACACGACAAATAATGACTCTTGAAAAAACTACAAAACAATAATGACACTAAACACGCACGTCGGATAGACGTTTGTCGGAAACCGAAAAGTCTATCGACAACTATAAGAATACAAAGAGTCACGCTATTGAAGATTCTAGAGTAGGCGGTGATATCTTCAATAGTGGTAAGTTGCAGCCTTGCAGGAAACACAAGATTATGGTGGATGGCCGTGAGTATAAACAATTAGTTGCTGATATAATGCACTCTGAAAAGATCCATGATTGAAACTTTTCTGCATGCAAAACGATTTTGCGTCTACATGAATCCGAAATAAAAGGGGAAGTGTCAAAAAAGTCCTAAACCTATACAATTCAATCTTAAACCTTTTTTTGAGGCGGAATGTGGCCCCAGAGATTATTTACGCTCGGGTCCTAGGGAAAAGGATACTTTTGGTGCCAAAAGTTGTGTATAGAGATAACTTTGGTGTGAAGAGTTTCAATCGGATCACTTTAGTAACAAGTCGGAGACAAAAGGATCACTTTGGTCCTTCCGATGAAAATTTTCGATCAAAATCACCACGTGTCATTAGTAAATAATTTTTTGATATAAAATGACATTTAAAAAAAATAAGTCCATGTGGGCTGCCATGTAGACTTCTACACTTTAAAATAAATGAAAATAAATCAAATTCAAATTTAAAAAGTTAGCTAAAATTCAAATTAGCTTAAAATAAATATTTTATTAAAAATAAAATTAAAAATAACGTTAAAATTTTAACAAAATACCTTAAAATTTTTTAAAAAAGGAAAAACAATTGCGGAACCGGGGGATGAGGGTTTTTAAACTCTCGTAGTCGCCGAGCCCCGGCCGGGGACGACCACCCCTATCGGCTATAGTGGAGGGCTTGTAGGCCTCGCTTGAGGCCAGCGGGGATGGCCGACCCCCGGGTCGGGGCTAGGCGACCCCCGTTGGCCATGCTCTACCCTCGTCGACCATTGTCGAGGATGGTGGGGAGGCGGCGAGGGCCCTCGCCGCCTATTTTGCACTTTCATGTTCACTTTTTTTTTTTTTAGTTTTTAGTTTTTTCTTGTTAATTTTTAACCTAATTTTTCAATTTATTTTAAATAAACTTTGTATCTTTTGATTTTTTTCCCAATTTTTAGATTTTTTTTATTTTTGTAAAAAGATGAGGTTTTTATTCTTATTTTTAGTATTGTTTTTTTTAATTTTTTTACTTTTTAAATTGCTAATTGGACCTCATCGGAGCAAATCACTCCAAATATTAATGAAATGATGCCATATCAAAATTCGGGCAGAGCAAATCGGACTTGGCACCAAAGTGATAGTTTTTCAAAAAACTTGGCACTTAAGTGATATGATTGAAACTTTTGGAACCAAAGTGACTTCCGTACACAACTTTTGACACAAAAAGTGTCCTTTTCCCTAGGTCCATGTGCGTGAGATGAGACAAAGATGAGAATGGGAATTTGTCAAGCGTACCTTCGATATCGACGCTAGTGAGATTAATCCGGATCATGCTTCTAGCCCGATTGTAGGAAATGCCATACCAAGCGCATGGACTCGCGGTCGAACCGGAACCGATGGCATTGCGAGGAGAGGGAGTCCAAGAAGATAGGGAAGAAACCAAATGGTTGCCAAGATTGGACTTCCAATGGAGAAGGGCTTGTGTGACACCCTAAAAATGTGACTTTTGTTAAGTGCCCGAATTCAATAAAAGGATTAATGTTGAATTTTAGTTTGTATAATACTTTGGATTGTAAGGAATTAAGAGATGAATTTTAGACGGTTCTTGAAATGTCGGTCGGTTTAGATTAGGCCTCGTAAATCTTAATCGCCGTGAATTAGGATCATAATCCTCGCGCCCGAGGCTAACCCTAGTTGAGCTCGGCCCGTGAAAAGATCAAATTACCCTCTGTCCGGTATGCCAAATGCCCAATTAGTCCCGAATTGTGAATTGACTCTTTTGGCCCTCCATTCATTCACAAGAGACAAATCAATTCAAATTTGGTGGGTCCCTAAAGTCAACTCACTCTTACAACCCCACTATCAACCCATCAAGTCTTGGTCAAATCTCTCACCTCCCTCTCTCTCTCTCTCTCTCTCTCCTTTGTATGCCTTCTCCACCTTGTACACCACGCGACCCCCTCTCCCACCGAGCACCTTTCCTCCTTTATCCTCTTGTTTCGTGTGACCACCACTCCATCACTCTACCACCACTCTGCCTCCGTCCGACCTCCGAGCGTGCTCGAGAGCCGTTGAGCAACCCCGAGAAACCCCGAAGCCTAGCCTGCCTTGTTTCGGCTCCCATGGATTGCGCGAGCTATGATAGCCCTTGCCATCACCCCCGACCCCCACCTCGTTACTCCTCCGTCCCTCAACCACCGCCTCAACCGTCGACAGCAACCTTGGAAGTCGTCGGATGCCTTGTTGAGCTCGAAACCAGCCTTGGTCCAACCCTCCCCCGTTTTCGCGCCGAACCCTTGCTTTGTTCCCCGTTTTGCTTGGCCTCGGGTCTTGTCGTTCGTCCCCCTTTTGCTCTAGCACCGCTGCTCTCCGACCACCGTTAACCCCTCGTTAACCCCCGAAGCCGTTGGCGGCCGTCGAACGCATGTGGAGCTCGGCGTAGGAAAACCCTCCATTGTTTTCGTCCTTGTTTTGTCTTGAAGCTTTACCACCGCCTCCAGCCACATTTCGCCGTCTTTGGCCATCCTCCGCCATAGTCATCGCCACCCTCAGCCATCCCTAGAGACCCCCTAGCCTTGGCCGAGCTTCCCTTGACCCTTGGACCACCCGAGATCCCTCGAGATCAGCCCCGACACCCTTTGTCCCCTGTTCCCGACACCTCCCCTCTTCTATTTTGCTCTGCCTTGCTGTTGGCCGCCACGTTTTCGGCCTTCAGAAGCCGCCAGCCGCCTCCCCCGAATGTGTACCACTGTCCCCAAGTGTCGCCGCTTCATCCGATAACCCTCGATCGAGCCTTCGACCCATGGAGCCCGTGAAACCCAAGAGGGAATTGTGAGCCTCGTCGGACTTCGAGGATTATCTCCGTTGTCGCTCGAGCTTGTTTAACTAGTGAGTTAAACACTTAAACCTCGATTAGGGTGCTAATTGCGCTTAGGGTTAGTTAATTAGCTCATTAGGGTGTTTAGGTAGTCTAATTATGATCGGATTAGTTAGAAACTTGGTTTAGGCTAAATGATCGTAATTAGTTAAGTTAGTTGGATTAGCTATGTCATCTCGTGGCTAATTGGAAATTAGAATTGGTTGATTGTGATTGTTTGATCGCGAGCAAGCAAAAGGTTAGAGACGAGTGTATGATTGATTGTCGATTGGAATTGGAACCGATAACGAAATTGACTAGCTCGGATCGATTAATTGTCTCTTGAATTTCTTGATTTAAATGTGCGGATCGATTGCTAATTGTCATGGGTGTTTGTTTTTGGGGCTAATCGCCTCGAGTTGCTTGATAGGTCGGTCGATAAAATTTTGCATTCATGTGACTACGTGTGAGATCAAATTGTATGTTTTGTCATGAAAATGGCCTTGGGTCAAGTCTTTGAGCATGCATGAATGAGCACTAGACTAAATTCAAAGAAATGAAATAGCTGGATGTCGAATTACGTGAGTGGTCACGTAATCGGGAATCTTGAGAATCATTGTCTTTTGATTGGTTGGTCATGGCAATCATTGTCTTCTGATTGTTGGATGCGCGTCAGTCATTGACTTCTAGCTGTTCGTTTGCCGGTTGCAGCTTGTGAAGGATTGAAGACTTGATAAGGATTCCTATTAGCTTCGTGCCGTATCGGTAATCATTATCTTCTGGTTGGTTGAGCGGGGTCACATGGACTACCAGAAGGTGTTGTTGGAAGTAAGGGACGATACATGGTCTTGTCGGAAGAGCACCAACCGACTAGTGTGCTAGACCTACGGGTTGTATATGTTTTTAATGGAATTCGTGTGGTGTCTTGTGTATGCAAGTTGATGTGATGCTTTGCCGGTTGTTGTCTGATGTAACTGTTGAGTCGAGTCGAGCATTGCATTATGCATGGTCGAAGACCGGTAAGTTGCATGTGGTCAATCTATATACTTCATGCTTTCATGGTTACTTGGTAGAATGCTCTAAACGAATCAACGCCCTAGCCTGGCTTAGGCGTTGACTCACCAAGATTTATTTTTCGCCCTATCGTTTAACCCTTTCAAGTCTTAAGTGATGAAGCGACTTGTCCGATTCGGCATTCCTACCGACTAGTACTTTTATGTTATCCATAATAAGGAAGTGCTCTTGGGGCGTGTATGGGAGCAACATGTCACTCGGATTTGGGTCGATGAAGGGTTGTTGCACCTAGTGCTGCACCTCTTCAAGGCCTAGTTTCTAAATGACCATGGTGTACACCACGGCCTATTGCGGGGATTTGAGGAACCATCTAACCCACACCCTTACGTCCCCTCTTGGTATCCCATGGACTTGGATATGCCGGATGGGGAGGTAGTGGACCTTGAGTCTGACATGGAGTCGGAGCCTTCTTCCGGTCGGGATTCTAAGGCTTAGGTGTGATAGCCCTCTTTTTGGGAGCCCCGTGGATGCCTTGGCGGGGAGTTCGGAGATTTTGGAGTAGATGAGAGTTTAACCTTACTCGACCGTGTATTTCTTTTGAGGTCCTAGAGAGCCGCCCCGAAGTTGTGGGGTTGTACATGTACGTAGGTGGCCTTGTAGGGTTAAAACTCATCTGCTTTTGATTAATGAAATGAAAGTGTCTTTTGGATGAATGATTGCGTTGATTTCCTACTTTGCTATCCCCATTTATTCGATTGCTTGGGAGAGTTCACGTTTTCGCATGTGCCGTAAGTGCGTAGGTCAATAGTGCGCCTGGGACGCTATCCTTTGTGACATGTGGCGAATTGATAGGGATGTTGCGTGATCGAGAGTCGGGGCGTGATAGCTTGTGCTTCTGCAGGGGAAGCATATGAGCGGGAAGTAGAATGACAAAGGTGATGAAGGGGGCAAGGGCATCGACAAGGCTCATCATGATCCTCTTGAATTCTGGTGAAGAATCCATTCTTCTTCTTCTCTTTCTCTTTTGGCTCTGGTAAGTTGGTTTTCTTTGTTCCCGAGGCAATGAGTGACGCTTAGGTTGTGAAAAGTCACCTTCTTGTCATTTTCCACCATAACAGGAATGCAATAACTGTTAGAGATATGCCCTAAAGTAATCATGGAATAGTTACATGTTAGGGATTTCAAGTTGTACTTTGAATTTCTTATTTAATTATTGGCAAACACGTATTCATTTGTCCAATTATTTAAATATATGAATAAATTTCATAAGATCGGTTGTGGCTAGACCTATTCTTGAGACGTTGAGAGTATGTGTAACGATTCACGGTTAGATTGAATCTTGAAACTGTTCCCGATCGATAGATCATTGAATGGATATCAATGATCTTGTTGAGATCGATGTGTTTTTAACTTCACCATTAAGTATTGGATACTTAAGAGAATGATGAGTCACAAGTTATTGGGTATTGCGATGCTTAAGTTAGAATACGGATGCTTGTACCGGACAAGTTCATTGAACATGACACGTATTGAACGATTAGCGACATGGAAGCTTTTAGTGTGGTTAATGTCTAATCGTTCATGTTTTGGTCTTGTGTAACTAATCCTTAGACCTGAGGCACAATGATGACTTGTATGTTGGATGGCTATGATTCACAAGTGCGCATATTGGCGGTTCATTGATCTGTCTTTGTACTTGATGGTCATAGTTCATGTACATACGAAGTCACACGTGTACGCAAAATGGAATCTGTCTCATTATTACATGCAAGGTATGATATCCTATGGATCTAGTTATGACAATACATTGAAATCCTCGGCCGGGGTTGTAATCGAGAATAAAATGTTCATGTTTCATATAATTGCATGTCGATTAGATTTGTGAATATGATCGAATTGGTGACTTGACAAATTTGTTCGATCGGGATATAGTAAGATAGATGGATTGAATTACACTGTAACTAAAGTTGATAGGTTCATTATGTTCTTAAAGCATTCACGTTGTCTAGGTAGCCATGACATATTACTAGATGTCACTCATGGCTTGTAGGACCCGGGGATTGATCGGGACAATAAATTCTCTTGGATGTTCTAATGTGTTAGTGCATGTCTTACTACTAACTTAATGATCAATCTAGGAATGTCACACACCACAACCAATTCAGGGATGACGTTGAACGGGAAAGATGATATTACAAATATATTTGCAATCACGACTATTGAATTAGTCGGACTGAAATTAGATTAAATGTAATATAATATAATTTTTATTTTTGGTCATGAACTACGTGCATATGATGCACACGCACGTCTTAAATCAACACATATTGATGTGCTCGAAATTGCGAACATGTTGGTATATATTTTTAGATATATTGATTTGTCTATATATATATATATATGATATATCAAATATATATATTAAGAATAAAAAAAAAAAAAAAAATATGGTGCACGTAGCACACGGTCAGCAACATTTGTTGGCCATGTCCACGTCTCACATGGTCAACAAATAGTTGTTGACCGTGGGACGCGGTGCACGTTGCACACATGATCGGATTGAGTGTGCCGTGCAATCAGTTTTTTTTCTTTCGTGCACGAGCGTGAAAACAGTTTTACGCTCTTCGTAGGTGTGCCATTTTCCAGTGGGCTGATATGAGAAAAAGAGTTCTCTCGCAAGTGCGTGCAAAGAAGTCCAAGAGAGATCAGAAAATACTCTAGTACTTTTATTAGTACAGCAGATCAAAATTTTTTAGAGTGGTGAGAATTGATTCCATAATATTACTAGCATAAATAAAGGGGTGATTCTCACGAGTTCGTTCTTCCGTTTGACATTACGATTGGTGGTGTGTCCGAACTAGAGATTCGATACTTATGGGGCTCGTATCGAAGAACATCTGAATCATCTCGTTTTTCAAGCACGCTTTGAGAGGTAACTTGTTTAATCCTCTTTGTTAATATATTTTTTTTTATTGAAACGCATGAACTACGTCTTTGGAGATACGTGTATAGGTTTTTATTTATTTATTTTCGCTGCGTATTTTATATGTTTTATTTATCTATATATGTTACATGTATCCCAACAATAGGGACAGCTAACTAGCGAAGACTTAGAAAAGCCATGTGAGAGCTGACAGGACGAATTATTGGTTCCTTGAAGTCTTTGGAGTTTTAAGTTTTTTTGTAGTCTTCGTTGGTGACATTTCTGACTCGGTCAGTCCTCATTTCGGAATTGAGTCCCACCCTTCATGTGAAACCCAATCCAGAGACTTTGACGTACATGTCTTCCAGGAAAGTGAACGCTCAACTTTCCACCCTGTCAGAACCTAATTTGGTGGGCTACACAGTTTGCAATTCAAAGCCCAAAGGGGAAGTCTTCTCACTCGGCCTTCGTGAAGCCAAATCTTGACGCGGCTGACCCCATTTTTCCTGATCGATCTAGCCAAATGGCCCCGATAGCACGGTAATTGTATTATATATATATATATATATAAAATACGAGTCGATATAGGTTAAGTTGATCAATTTGAATTGAATCCATTTTCAACCAATAAAAACTTGACCCGATCCTTCACTAGGAATAATGCTAGATAAATCTAAGAGATTACCGATCCTAAAAGGGTAGAGAGAACCATAATTGATCATTATGTTGCAACAATTATCGAGTGGTGTAGCCCAAATTTTCCTTAAAAAAAAAACCATCATAATGTCATGCTACCGACTAGATATCGTGTTTCAAGGTAAATCTTTGAACTTTGAGTTAGGAGAAGACCCCCGTAAAGAATCGAGAGAAAAGGAAGTGGCGCACAGTGGTGGAGTCTGAACAATTCCTAAGACGAATGGTGCCATATCTTTTGACAAGATCGCTAGTGCCGTGACTTTTCATCACCGTCGCATGTTAGAATCCCGCCACGAATGCATCAGCTGAACGCAAGGCCAAAAAATAGCAGATCATAGCTGGAGATGGCTACAGGATTATGACAAAAAAAAAAAAAAAAGGCAGACGAAGAGTGCAGGATCGTAGCAGTACAGTTCAACCTCTCATTGTCCATCTGCGGTATGGATAGATTAACAATAGTTATAAGCGTAGCCAGAGACCTATGAACAGGTGCATCACGACACAATAAAGGCTCTAAGCATACTTCATTAATACACATTATATAGCACAAGAATAATTTGACAAGGGGAATAGTTAGCGTTAGTATCTAAATCAACACGTGCAAAACGAAGTCCCTGTCCAATGGGATGAACTGAAAATGAGGAAAAAAAACGTCTGCTATCATATAAAAATTCTCAACAATCAGAATTGTTGAGAAAAACCTCTAATTGATTTTGAAGTTAACAAAACAATCCATAATCTCTAATATCTAAGTTAATTCCGTGAAATATTATTTTGCAGATTATCCAAAGATGTGTGGATCAAGATACGTGTGATTGAATCTGGCAAGATATGATTAGACGATGTTATGAGGGACTTGGACGTTGTATCGAGCTTAGACATTGAGTGAGGAGCTCGGACGTTGAAATGAGCTTTGAGAGAAGTATTTCACGTGCAACGACCAGATTATCAAGAGATTTATTTCAAGATGATTTAATGGACAATCAAGCTAGATTCGTACTTGGAGATTCTCAATAATGACGACAATAAAGGACGTGGATTAAGGGAGACAAGGATGACTCACCTAATGAAGAACTCCATGTATGAAAACTAGGATCATTATTGTATGGGTGATTTGATTCAAAGCGGGATTCTTTCCTTTATCAACCTCAACGATTACGAAATCCTTTGTATATTGTCTCATCCAAACGGGAAAGTTTGGAGAGCGATCCTATGGAGATCTTACGATGGAAAGCTGGAGATGGAGGAGTATAAAATGAAACCTCAAGGCTGAAGAGAAAAATGCATGAGAGAACATAATTCAAAGTTCCAAGAATGAGAGAACTTCACATTCTTCACGTACTTTTGATCCAACACTATAATACTTAGAGGAGAACATACAAGTGTAAAAGTGTTAGATGGGAAGTCTATTAACCAAGTTGTAAGATCTGAGTTATTCACTAGTGAATCCGGCCGATTAGCTGCCAACATGAAGAAGTGGACGTAAGCTTGAATAAATCCGAACCACTATAAATTCTTTGTACACATTCTCTTTCCCTTACTCTCTCTATTATATACTGTGTTAGTGAATTTGTACACAATGTTGCTTCTAAGGGGATCTCAGATCCTACTAGTCAATATCGTCTGATCGAAGTTTTGAGCGGACTAGTTATATTTCGCATTGATTTCGTAAAATCTTTGAAATCATTTATTCACCCCTCTAGGTGATAACGCTAGCTACAACAATTGGTATCAAAGTTTGGTGCTCATATTTTTAATGAACTATTATTACTTCTGAGCTAACGATCTCTATGGCTAGTAATTTTGCTCCCACTTGAATTGAAGGAGAAAGCAATAGCGGGCCACCTTACTTCGACGGAAAAGAGTAAAACGATTGACGGAATAAATTTAAGGCATATCTCGGATGCTAATATCCACGGATATGGGATGTCATACAAAAAGGGATTGATCCATCTATAAGTACTTCAAGCGGTTCAAATGTTGATGACAACACCAATACTACTCCCACAACTACTCTATCTGCTACTGAATTAGCAAAGAGAGATGCTCTAGATGCTAAAGCTATTTATTCATTTTATAGTGCATTATATCCTACTGAATACAAATGTATTGCAAATTGTCCTTCTTCAAAAGCAATATGGGACAAGCTCTATGTTACCTACGAAGGAACGGACAGAGTCAAGGAGACCAAAGTTAACATACTCCTCAGCCAATACAAAGCATTCAAAATAAAGCCTAATGAAACGGTAAAAGAAATGTTTGACAAATTCATTGAAATAGTGAATGGGCTCACCTATCATGGGCAAATAGTGTCCGGCCCGATGAAAGTGAACGAACTTACGAGAGCACTCACAAAAGAATGGAACAACATCAAAACATCCATTCGAGAGACTTAGAGGATCTCGCCATTACCCATGGATGAATTCATTGGACTTAATCGAGAGGTATGGAGTTCAAAAGAATGGCTAAGAAAGGTAGAAATTACAAAGTCCAAAGAGATTTCAAATGATATGATAAAAGAAGATCATATGGCAGCAAAGATTAGAGCAAAGATGTGATTTGTTATGAATGCAAAAAGAGAGGGCACATTAAGCCTAATTGTCCTCTTCTAAAGAAGAAAGTAAAGGATGAAAAATTCAAGAAGGCTCTGAAGGCGGGAACTTGGAGTGACACAGAATGTGAAAGTGATGAGGAATGTGCCAACATCTATTTAATGGCCAACTCGGACTCTGAGGATGAATCCGAGGTAATTCTTCCTAGCATTCCCTCCGAGGTATCCGAATATATAGATGAATTGTGTTATGATTATAAAATTGCTCTTAAAAGGCTTTCTTGATTGAAAAAGAAAGTTGCCTATTTCTCAAAATGATAAAATCAATTTTCTTGAAAGCGAGTTTTCAAAAATCAAGGAAAAATCTGATTTGATCTCTAAAAAAAAAAATGAAGATTTGGAAATTGAGAATGAATCTTTGAAAAAGGAAAACATTTCTTCGAAAAAGGAAATCTCAGATATTAATAAAAAGTTTTCCTCTAGTTCAAAGACTTTGCAACACATTCTTTCTATACAAGTTCCTTACCACAATAAGTCTGGACTTGGTTTTTAAAAGGAAAGTGAATTGAAAAATGATTTTTCAAAAGCAAAAGAAAGACTCAGAAGAAGACCCTCAAAACACGCACACAAAAATCACTTCATAAGCAATTTATAAGATCCGAGAGACAGAACATCTCAAATGCACAAACCGTGGTGATCCAAGGCATTCAGAAGTTATTGTCCCAAGATCTGGAGACCCACTCGAGATATCTTGAGATTTGCAAACTCCACTAACACAAAAGGACCCAAATAGATTTAGGTACCAAAGAAAAATTGAATTCTTTTGATGTTTAGAGGTATCAATGAAAAGAATAAACAAATGATACCTTGATAGTGGATGTTCTAGACACATAACTTGGAGACTCCAAGATATTTATTAATCTTACTAAGTTTGATGGAGGAAGTGTTTTCTTCGGCAACAATAATAAAGGAACAATTATTGGCAAAGAAGCCATGAAGATTGGCAATCTCTTCATTAATGATATCTCATTGATTAAGGGTTTGAATTTCAATTTTATAAGCATAAGCTAAGCGTGTGATATTGGATATAAAGCCTCTTTTGTGGATGATAAATGCTCAGGTGTTAGCCAGGACAACAAGTGCTCTTTCACATTATGAAGACATGGAAACATGGATCTTCCGAGGATGTCAAATGTCTAGTATCCATCAAAGGTGACTCATAACTTTGGCACAAGAAGCTGGGATGTCACGCCCGACTCTCGAGCATGCGACATCCCTACCAAAACACCCTTAGGTCACGAAGGATAGAGTCCTATGCACACTATCGACCTATGCACTTATAGTGCATGTTGAAACGTGAACTCTTCCAAACAAATAAAAGCAACAGGGAGAGTAAAGCAGGAAATAAACACGACAATCAATCATGCAAAAGATATTTCATTTCCATAATAAGAATAGATGATCCTTAACCTTACAAAGCTGCCAACTACATATACAACCCAATACTTTGGGGCGGCTCTCTAAGACCTCAAAAAGATATACGGGTCGGGTAATGTTAAACTCTTATCTACTCAAAAAATCTCACAACACCCTTGCCTTGGCATCAATAGGGCTCTAAAAAGGGGACAACCACCCGCCTAGGCTCTAGAGCCTTGACCGGAAGAGGGTTCTCGCCTCCATGTCGACTCGAGGTCTACTACCTCCCCCTCGGGTGTATCCAGATCCATGGGATCCTACGATGGGACATAACGGTGCTGATTAGGTGATCCCTCAAATCCCAATAGCGGACCATGGAGCACACCACGGTCATTCAGAAATCAGGCCTTGAAGAGGTACAACACTCACTGCAGCAACCCTTCATCCACCCGGAGCTGAGTGACATGTTGCTCTCGGACTCGCCCCGAAGGCACTTCTTCATGGTGGATAACATAAAAGTCTTGGTCGGTAGGGATGCCAAATCGGACATGTCACTCCATCACCTCGATCCTGAAAGGTTAAACAATGGGGTAAGAATAATTTTAGTGAGTCAACCCCTAAGCCTGGCTTAGGCATTGATTCGCTCAGAGCATTCTAACAAGCAACCACAAAAGCATCAAGTATATAAATCATCCATATGCAAACTTACCCAGTCTTGACCATTCATAATGCAATGATTGACTCAATTCAACAATCATAACCGACGGATAACTAGCAAGGCATTACATCAACTTGTAGGCACATGACACCACATGAAATTCATTTATTAATAGATAATGCCGCTTAGTCCAGCATACTAGACAGTTGGTGCTTTACTAGTGAGACCGGACATCGTCCCATTACTTCGGCGATGGCGACTACTATATCGGTGTAATTCCGATTGACACGGTACGACATAGTAGGTATTCTAGAAAGGAGTGCCAGTTCGTCACAAGCTGCGACCGGCATCCGATCAACCCAACTACATGGATTGTCGTGCATCCGACAAATTATGTATTTTCGATTAACACATCATGATGTTGTCGGGGACAACCATTATGTGACCACTTAAGCACATCCAACGACAACTAGTTAATTTTCATCTTTACCATTAGCCGGATGCTCATGTAGACGTGCTTAAAGACTTTGTACCAAGCCATTTTTATGCTAAATCATGCAATTTGATTTCACACAGGTAGTATGAATGCACAAATTATCTAGCAGGCTTTGCATCTATAAATAGGGACCGACATCCACAACTTTCAGCGATACCACTTAACAAACAAACCTAGTATTTAGACAAACAATTGATCAAGACAAATTAGTTCCAATAAACTCGCAATAAAAATCGATCCACATTTATAAAAATCAAACTAACTTGAATCCAATCCAACCAATAATCAACCGTCTACTCGACTTTGCCCTATCGCTCACTCGCAATCAAACAACGAAAATCAACTGCCTAGTCAAACAATCCAGTCTAATCATCAATTAGCCACAGACGATCAGACTAATCGGTCTGACTTAATTAATCATAACCATTTAACCTAAATCCAATATCTATCTAAACCAATCATGATTAAGCTACCTAAATGCCCTATTAGACTAATTACACTAACTAACTACCACTAAGCGCAATTAGTGCCCTAATCGAGGTTTAGGGTTTAACTCACTATTTAGCGGTCCGAAAATGACGATGCGGCGAAGGCCGCTCAATTCGACTCATGGGCGGTGACGATGATAGAGCTTGGCCTCACAGTCAACGACGGTGAAACGGCTCGGGCTCCGGCGGTGCAGCAAGGTTCGGTAATTGCGGAGGCTCTCGATGGAATCGACGGCAACCTCGGGTTTAGGGGGGTTTAGTGGTGGTTGTCGCGCGAGGGTCTCGGACTCGTGAGGGACCGACGGTTTGAGGTTGACGGTTTGGGCTACTAACAAAGAGGTGATGGAGGGTTGGACGATGGGCGAAGGCGGCGGGCCGCGGGCGAGCAGAATACTAGGATGAGGAGGAGGTCGCGGCGCTTGAGTCCCGAGAGGTAGGCTACGACGACGGGGCTGGTGGGTGGCCAAGGGGAGCCATTGGTAGAGGCGACTAAGGGTGGGGGCCGTTGGTCAAGTGCATAATGTTTTCCATGTTTTGATGCTAAGAAAGTACGAGCTAGACCCCGCTCATGTGCTGAGTTATGAAGAAATCGAGCTAGATGAACAGGCTACGTACGTGGAACGTCCATTCTGGATCATGGATAGGAAAGAGCAAGTGCTCGGAAGCAAGACGATCCTGCTAGTAAAGGTGGTATGGCAACACCATGGAGCCGAAGGAGCTACACGGGAGAGGAGAGTTGTGACACTCTAGAAATTCGTTGTCTGTAGAATGCCCGAATTCAATAAAAAGGATAAAAATTGAATTTCAGTCGGTATAAAATTTTGGATCCTAAGGACATAAGTGACAATTATTTGGACGATTTTCGAGTTGTCGTTTAATTTAGATTAGGTTCGGATAATCTTAGTCGTTGCGAATTAGGATCGAAATCCTCGCGCCTAAGCCTAATCTTGACCGAGCTTAGCCTATGAAAAGACCAAAATTAACCTCCATCCAACGCGCCAAAATTTCGCTCCGTCCTGAAATACCAGATGACCCTTTTTACCCCTCAATAATATACATGAAGATAAATTTTTTTAAAACCTCCAAGTGGGCCCCACTTGTCCCCTCATCCCATCAATCTCCCACCTACCCCTAACATCACTCTCCCCCCATGTAACTAGCTCTCTCTCTTCCTTTTTTTCCTCTCTCTCTCTCTCTCTCTCTCTCCATTCTGCCGCACGACCGACTCCCTTCCCCTATTCATCATCTTCTCCCTTAATCTTCATCATCTTCTTCCATTTTTTCCCTTGCAACTCATGCGACCAGCCTCTTTGTCCTCACCTTGCCCAACTACCACGCCATCCTTGTCACGGCTACTGTCCACCGGCTCGTCAACCCATCGCCGGTCCTCCGCGCTCCATCGCCGACCAGCCCCGTCGGCCCCGGTCTTTGTCCCGAGCCGACCTCCACCGCGCCGGTCGTCACCTGCCAGCCCATCTCAACCCCGCGACCTCCGGATCCGTGGACCCAAAGCCCCGCCGATCTGCGACCTCTTCCTTTTCGCCTCGGTCGCGTCGTCACGAGCTCATCTCGCCGCTGGCTGCAAGCTAGCCGGATCTGTTCACCCTCTACTATGACTCCATGTCGTCAAGCCCGAGCCAACCCGAGACCGCGAACCGCTATCAACCACGGTCCCGACCTGCTGCCACCACTTAGCCCCCGACATTAGCCCCGAGCCCCCTCCAAATCCGCGACACGAAACCCGATCGTAAACGGTGCCTGTGAACAGCACCGACGAACAGTACCCCCATGAACGATGCCGGCCTCGCAAACGGTATCCAACTCGATCCAAAAGTATTGTACCCGACCTGACACCGGTCGCTAATTTTTCAGTGAGTTAAACCCCTAAACCCTAATTAGGGTGCTAATTATGCTCAGTAATAGTTAATTAATGTAGTTAGCAATTTAGGGTGTTTAGGTAGATTAATTGTGGTCGGATTAGATAGAAATTGGGTTTAAGATAAAGGGCCACAATTATTTAAGGTAGTCGAACTGGTTAGATCATTTGTGGCTAATTGGTGAGTAGACTTGCCTAATTGTTTGGGCGGTGATTGCCGGTGTTTGATCGCGAGCGAGCGATAGGTCAGAGGCGAGCGTGCGACTATTAATTAGCTGAAATTGGATTAATAATTATCGTTGGGATTATTAATTGTGTTTAATTAATCCGCGGTGATTGAATGTTTGACTGAAGGCTTGATATTGACTATTGCTTGTTGCATGAGTAGTTTTGGATGTCGGGTACCCTGTTTGGGATATAAATTCTTGTGGATAATGTTGTGCATTCATGTGATCATGTGTGAAATTAAATTGCATATTTTACCATGAAAATGGCTGTGGGCCAAGTTTTGAGCATGTTCGCATGAGTATTCGGCTAAAAGTAAAAGATAAAAATTGGTTGGTTGTCAAATGTACCTGAGTGGTCATATGATGAGATTAAACCGTGCCGGTCGTACGGGAACCTGACAAGTTAATACCGTGCCGGTCATGCAGAACCATATGACTTGTTAGAAGTACGTCAATTCGTGTCCGTACCAGTCATACGGATCACATGAATTGTTGGATGCCGGTCACGGCTTGTGACGGACCGAAGCTCCTTTTTGGAATGCCTGTTTACTATGCCGTGGCGATCGCACTGGATACAAAGCTTTTAGTCGCCATCGCCGTAAGTAAGGGACGATGCTTGGTCCCCCCGGTAGACACTGTCGGTCGTAGTGTTGGGGCCACACCGGTCGTGTATGCCGACCACGCCGGTTGCGTGGGTCACTGGTTAATAATTAGACTTTGTGTAGTGTCCTACGCATGCAAATTGATATGATCTTGTGCCCGTTGATTGTCTAATGTAACTTTTGAGTTGAGTCAAGCATTGCATTGTGCATGGTTGAATACTGGTAAGTTTGCATGTGGTTGACCGTTATACTTATGATGCTTTTATGGTTGCCTGGTAGGATTTGCTAAGCGAATGAACGTCTTAGCCGGGCTTAGGCGTTGACTCACCGAGATTATTCTCACCCCGTCGTTGTTAACCCTTTTTCGGGTCCCAAGTGATGAAGCCCGTGGGCGTTTAAGGCAAGGGTCATTGTAGGATTTTGGAAGTAGATGAGAGTTTAACCTTCCCTAACCGTGTGTCTTTTTGAGGTCCTAGAGAGCCGTTCCGAAGTATGGGTTTGTGTATGAGTGTGTGTAGCTACGTAGGGTTAAAACTCATCTGCTTTTGATCAATAAAATGAAATTGTCTTTTGTTTGAATGATTGAGTGATTTTTTGCTTTTCTATCCTTGTTGTTAATTTTACGGGAGAGTTCACGTTTCCGCGTGCGTCGTAATTACGTAGGTCGATAGCTTACCCGGGATGCTATGTTTTGTGACCTGTGGTGAATTGGTAGGGATGTCGCGAGCTCGAGAGTCGGGGCGTGATATCCCTGCCCAAGGTGGTATCGAGCAAGGTTAGCTTTGATCCATCCGGTCATTGGCCTAGGGTAATAAGGTGCGTTAGGAATTGGGTTAGTTAGTAGGCATATATGTGATGTGCATGTGATTGTTATATGTGTTCTAGTTGTTGGGGCTGTCTTCTTATCGCGTTTGCTATGGGGTGGGTAGAACTCCGTAATTTACCCGCAAGATGAGCAAATGCGATGGAAAAGCACCCCGGGGTAGACCTGTCAAGCAAATCGATGAGATCTTGGAGGAAGAAGTTGGAGCATCTCGTGCCGCTAGGGCTGTCGGGCGGGATCCGAGGATTGATGGGATACTCGAGGCACTTGGAGCCATTGGGAATCTAATGGGACAGCAAGTAAGGAGCCGGAATGCTACCGTTGCTGCTGAAGTACCACCAAGGAATGTGCCAGCTGGAGAGGCGAATGATGGGCATCGAGTACACAAGTTAGTAGAGCAATTCCTGAAATTGAAGCCGCCCAAGTTCTGCGGGAGCGGAGACCCCGAAGCATTTGTCACGACCTAAAAATAAAATTTTCGGGTTAATGGATTATCGGGCTAATTTAATGACTAACCTAATACGGACTCTCCCAAGCCCTACCAATTTGCAACTTTGGTTAATTAGAATGATTTAGAATTCGGAGTTGCCACTAACCATTTTGGGTAGGTTGATTAGAAACCTAAATAAAAATAGCGGAAGGACTATTCTTATTTCTACGAACCAAAGATTGTGGATTCGGGGACTTGATTACATTAACTAATCAAAGCTAATGCCCTTTCGGTACCTTAATTCCATGAGATATTTTAGGTCGGCAACCCAAGCTTGATTGAATTCACTTTAAGTTCAAATGAGGTGTCTTTGTGTTTTCACTTTTTAGAATGAATGCATGATATGAATGAAGGAATGCATGACTGAACAAAAAACAAATGCAATAACATGAATAGATGGCTAAATAAAGGGATGCAATGCAAGACACGCAAAACTAAAGCCATGTTTCCCCATATGGGAAATTAAGTAACCAATTTACACATGCGAGATGACAAAACATAAACTCAAATCATGATATAAAATGCAAAGCAAATCGCGACAACATGATATGATTATCAATCAAAACTAGGTTAGACATGCAATAGCTATGCAAGAATTCATGTTTAATTAAAGGGACATGCGACTTTAATTTAGCAGCTCAAACATTGAATTAACTGGCCCTAAAAAAAAAGGTGAACCTAAACATGAATTCTAAATGACATAGCATAATCATATAATTACATGGAAAATTATGATATGCAACATGTAAACATGCAACATGACAATTTATGACAATTCAATTTTTAGAAAATAAAAAAAATGGAAAAAAGATTAGTGGAACTCGAAAATTTGATATGCAAGTGAGGTACACAATATATGTTATGAGATAAACAAAGAAACATGAGATATGCAACATGATATTTTTTTAAAATGGAAAGTGAGATAAGTGATACTCGAAAGAATATGTAGTGAAAAGATATGCAAAAAGTGACATTTATGCATGAGATAAATGCAAGATATGAGCATAATTTTTTTTGGTATGTTTAGAATTAGAAATACGCATGAGACCAAAGCTATGCTTGAAGTACGAATGATATTTTAAAAAATATGGAATGCAAGATATGATACTCGAAAATATGAAGTCGATATGCAAGATATGCATAAAATTCGGAATATGCGCGAGAATAACGTGAGATATTCAAGATATGCTAAATATGCAATGAGCTAATGCGAGATATGCATGATAAAATTTCCTGATTTCTATCCCTTTTCTTTTGAATTTTCGGTCAGATTAAAAATATTCTGATTTGATTGTCTTTATCTAAATTTTCAAGATAAACTTAATGAGATAAAGCTTTTAGGAAACCTTATCTTCCTAAAGATTTAATCGGACATGGTTTATAAGAAACCATATCTCACTAAATTTTTTAGGATTTTTTTTAAGTTTATCAGGAAATTTAAATTAGACCAGATATCAATCAAGAACGGAATATCAACCCAATCAAATATTCCAAAATAGCGATCCGGACCAAGTCAAACCCTATCCTCTTGTAATTTTTTTGAAAAAAGGATATTCATAAATCTAAACTCGGCTTTTTGAAGATAGTGAATCGGATCTAAATGACGATAGATCAGATCGACTAAATTTCCATCTTTACTAAGTTGGAGGATTGTATCCGAACGGCGACGGATAAGTTTATTCAACTTAATATAGATGTTGCCTATTAGGAAATAAAATTTCCTAATTTAGATTTATATTTTTTTAATTCTGAAAATATGTCCAATGAATCCAATTAAACCCGCTTTTCAAAATTTATGATAAAAATTAGGGTTTTGATATGCAAAACTTGCTCCTTGAATTTTCCCGTAAAAATTTTCAGTGTTCATATCGAAGAATGGAAAGCAAACAGTAACTAATTCTTGCAAAATAGCGACAACAACAATCCAAAGACTTACCTTTAAGCTCGCATAAAAATCTACATGGTTAGTGATCATAAAGCGTGCAAAAAGGGCATTGATTCGGAGAAAACAGCACACAAACAGCATAAAAACAGCATGTGAACAATGACAAAACAGCTTGTTTTTCAACTTAAAACGTCATGAAATCAAACCTACAAAAGTATAGAGAGATTACCTTGAACTAAGCCCAAAAATCTGCACTTAATCAGCCCCGAATAGTGAAAAATTGCATCTAAACAGCAGCAAATGGTCACTTTTATGAGCCCGAAAATCTGCACCAGACGAGCTGTGAATTTGCCCCAAAAACAGCACTGTTTTGATCCAATTTACACCAAAGAGGGACCCCGAACAGCAAGGGATTCGTTCGGTAGTGATGTGCAGCAAAACAGCATTGACCAGAAGCTTGCTGGATTGTCCCCGTAGAAGACCTTAACGGAGCCAAAATAGCAATAGTTTCGTAGGGCTCGACTGAGCTCTTGGGTGATTTGATGGAGAGTAAATCCCCTTCGTGCTCCCCCTCTCTATCACGTGTGTTCTCTCTCAATATTCTGAATTTTTTGAATGTGTGGAACCCCCCTAAATCCTAGGTATAACTGTATATTTATAGAACAAAGGGTTGCATGCAAGCGTAGAGTTTACCGACGATCGTTTGATTCAGAAACTCTTATTAGATATCGATCGTCAGATTGAAAATTCTGACTTTTGAGGAGTCCTATTTATTAACAATAGCTAGAATTTTCGTCCAAATGAGGACTCCCACAAGTTGGACCAAAATCCTAGGCTTTTGTGGGCTCATTTTGTCATTCTAGACCCAATTGGACCTTAACTAATCAAATAGATAATTAATTTAGGCCTTTTTGCAATTTTAAGAGGTCAAATGAGCTGTTTTAAGTCCAAAATTATGATGAAAAATTCGGCATGCCCTCCGGGCCTCATTCGAAATTTTCAAACTAGTCCGGTCCACCCACCTATCAAATTAAGCTCAATTGATCCGACATCCGACCCTAAATGCCATAACATGCTTTTGAGTGACAGAAAATAAATGTGCTATGCATGATAAAATTATTTTTGTGAGAACCATTACTAATTCTCATTTTTATGAAATGATAAACGAAAATTAAAATTTAGGTGTCAACGGCCGCCACCTCGTGGATCGAGGAGTTAGAGAAGGCGTTTGCCCTACTGTGGTGTACCGAGGAGGATAAGGTCACTTTGGCCGTTTATCAACTACAAGGGAATGCGAGTACATGGAGGAGAGCTTCTAAGGACAAAGTCTTTCCCAAGGGTATGGTCCCGACATAGAATGCCTTTGTAGAGGCCTTCAATGGAAAGTTCTTCTCAAATACTACGAGAGAACGGAAGATGGTCGAGTTCCTTCGCTTGCGCCGGAATCAATTATCGGTGCATGAGTATGAGGCGAGATTTGCTGAGCTGTCGAAGTATTCCCCAAGGATGATAAAGGATCTTGTAGATAGGGTAAGAAGATTTCGGGATGGACTGAAGCCGAAAATCAAGAGCGTGTTGGTGCCGCTCAACTTGAAGGATTACGACGATCCGTATGAGAGAGCACAAATGGTGGAACATGATTTGGCTGAAAGGGCTGCCGCAATCGGATCGCGGTTCATATCCTCGGACAGAAGGGACATTCGGCAAGGAAAGAGGTTGATGCCCGGTAGTAGGCACCACATTTGGCCTAACGGAAGAGGGACGATCAACAAGCCGGTGTTCCGCTAAGATGGAGTGTGTCACCTATGCCGCCAGAGGCATGGACCTGGCCCTTGCCGATTAGAGGAGGGGCATGCTTTGGGTGTGGCGAGTTCGGTCTCCAAGTGAGGGACTGCCCATAGAGGCAACAGGTTAGGCAGGCGTCGCGATAGCGGGGAGGACAGTTTGGGCGGAACGCGCCATCGAATTTTTAGATTCGACCCTAGGCGCAAGGAAGGGCGTTTACTGTCACCCGAGAAGAAGCGAAGGATTCGCCGACCGTTACAGGTACGGTCCTCTTGCACAATCATGTGGTATATGCTTTGTTTGATCCGGGTGCTATGCATTCGTTTATAGCTGCTAGAATTGCTGAATTGGCTGGTTTAAGTTTGTTGCCTTTAGATGTTATTTTTAAAATTTCTACACCTTTAAAGGATAGCGTAGTTGCTTTTGTAGGCTGTCCCGATTGTAAGTTGGTTATAGATGGTCATGAGGGTAGGATAGATCCGATTGTGATAGAGATGTTTGACTTTGATTTGATCGTGAGAATGGACTGGTTGACAAAGAAGAAGGCTATAGTGGATTATAGTCGTAAGGCTGTGCAATTTAACCCATCAAGTAGAGGTCGCTTTGAGTTGGTTGGGGGTCGAGGTGGGACCTCAACCTTGTTGGTTTCGTCGCTAGAAGCGACGCGCCCGCTAGAAAGTGGGTGTTAAGGATACTTGGCCTTTGTAATAGACGTGTCGGCCGTGGAACCGAAGTTAGAAGACATCCTAGTGGTTTGTGAGTTCCCGGATATCTTTCCTTAGGAGTTACCAGGGCTGTCACCGGAGAGAGAAATAGAGTTCGTGATAGAGTTGGCCCCTGGGACAAAGCTAATCTCTAAAGCGCCGTATAGGATGGTGTTGTCAGAATTGAAGGAACTCAAGGTTCAGATGCAAGAGTTGTTGGATAAAGGGTTCATTCGCCCTAGCGCATCACCTTGGGGAGCGCCGGTGTTGTTTGTTAAGAAGAAGGATGGATCTATGAAATTTTGTATAGATTACGGACAACCGAATCAAGTGACGATCAAGAACAAATATCCATTGTCAAGGATTGATGATGCGTTCGATTAGCTGTAGGGAGCTTCGGTATTTTCTAAGATCGACATACGGACGGGATACAATCAACTAAGGATCAAGAAGGAGGATATATCGAAGACGATTTTTGGGACGCGATATGGACATTACGAGTTCATTGTGATGCCGTTTGGTCTAACGAATGCTCTTGCTGCTTTTATGGATCTAATGAACAAAGTGTTCAAAGAGTTCTTGGATCGCTTTGTGATTGTATTTATAGACGACATCCTGGTGTACTCGAAGAGTTCTGAGGACTATGAGCAATACCTAAGGATAGTGTTGGAGACCTTGAGAATGCATCGGCCTTTTGCCAAGTTCAATAAGTGTGAGTTTTGGTTAGCTCGTGTGGCATTCTTGGGCCATGTGGTTTCTAGTGAAGGTATTGCTGTAGATTTGTCCAAGATTGGAACGATCATAGACTAGCCAAGACCGATAACAGTGTGAGAGATTAGAAGCTTCTTAGGTTTTGCGGGCTATTATAGACGCTTTGTGGATAAGTTCTCGGCTATAGCCTCGTCTCTAACTAAGTTGTTGAAAAAGGATGTGAAGTACGAATGGACAAACAAGTGTGAGCGTAGTTTTCAAGAGCTTAAGCAAAAGGCGACTACGGCTCCTGTGTTGACGATTCCGTCTGGTCTTGGAGGGTTCGAGATTGATAGTGACGCATCTCTCGAAGGTCCGGGCTGCGTTACGATGCAACATGGAAGGGTGGTAGTTTATGCATCTCGTCGGTTAAGGCCCCACGAATTGAATTATCCGACGCAAAACCTGGAGTTGGCTGCGGTCGTGTTCGCTTTGAAGATCGGGAGTCATTATTCGACCGGGGAAAGTTTTCAAGTGTATACTGATCATCAGAGCCTGAAGTACCTGTTCTCTCAGAATGAGTTGAACATGAGGCAACGTCGATGGATGGAGCTGCTTAAGGACAATAACTGCGGGATCCTATATCATCCGGGCAAGGCGAATAAGGTTGCGAATGCCCTGAATAGAAAATCGGTGATTACTCAATTATGTGTTCATGAACGGCATCTACTTGAGCAAGTACGAGACTCAAACTTCAAGTTGGAAATAAGTTGTCCGTCGAGCCTTGTGGCTACGTAAAAATTGAGCTCGAAGTGCAGGCTAAGGTGAAGGCGTTACGGTCGTTGGACCCCACCATTCAAAAGATCCTTCAAGAGGACTCATCTAAACGAAGGGTCAACTTTCAAGTGGCTGAGGATGGGATACTGAAGTTTCGAGGATGATTGGTTGTGCTTGCCGATGAAAGTCTAAGGGAGGATATCTTATCGGAGGCACATCGTAGCAGCTATAGTATCCATCCAAGTAGTACGAAGATGTATCGGAATTTGAAGCAACACTACTGGTAGAATGGTATGAAGGCGGATATAGCCAAGCATGTGGCTAAGTGTTCGACCTGTCGGCAGGTTAAGGCGTAGCACCGTAAGCCTAGAGGATTGCTGCAACCTTTGGAGATCCCGGAGTGGAAATGGGAGCATATCACGATGGACTTCGTGATGGGGTTGCCAAGGAGTCAAAGAGGACACGATTCGGTCCGGGTTGTAGTCGACCAGTTAACGAAGTCGACGCACTTCATTCCAGTGAGAAAGGATTTTGCGTTGGATAGATACTTGGAGCTATACGTGAGGCACATTGTGAAGCTGCATGGAGTGCCATTGACGATCACTTCAGATCGTGATCCCGGGTTCGCTGCCACATTTTGGAAGAGTTTGCAGCTCGCTTTTGGGACTAAACTGCAGTTCAGTATGGCCTATCACCCCGTAGACAGATTGCCCATCCGAAAAGACAATCCAGACTTTGGAGGACATGTGTTTTGGACTTCGAGGGCAGTTGGGAAGAACAATTGCATTTAATAGAGTTCGCCTACAACAACGATTACCAACAGAGTATCAAGATGGCCTCGTTTGAGGCATTGTATGGTAGAGCATGCGGGACGCCGATCTATTGGGACGAAGTGGGTGAAAGGAAGATCACCGGTCCCGAGTTATTGGAGCGATCTATGGAAGTTGTCAAAGTAATTAGAGACGGAGCGAGAATAGCTCAGAGTCGTTAGAAAAGCTACGCATATAGGAGGCGCAGACCTCTGGAATTCCAAGTGGGCGATCATGTCTTTTTGAAGGTGTCGCCTATGAGAGGGACATCTCGTTTTGGCAAGAAAGGAAAATTAAGCCCTAAGTATGTTGGGCCTTTGAAATTTTGGAGCGGATAAGAAATCTGGATTATCGTCTTGCATTGCCGCCGAGGCGGGCCCAAGTGCATAATGTTTTCCATGTGTCGATGCTAAGAAAGTACGAGCCGGACTCCGCTCATGTATTCAATTATAAAAAAATCGAGCTAGATGAACGGGTTACGTACGTGGAACATCCAATCGGGACCATGGATAGGAAAGAGCAAGTGCTCCGGAGCAATACGATTGTCGCGACCCTCCTTCCGGCGAAGGTTAACGGTTAACGAGCCGATCCTTTTTTTATATATGTCAAATAACCCCGGTTGTCGGCGGGATTTTTTAGGATCGCGGGTCTCTCCCAAGACCCATTACTCGAATCGCGATGTCGGAGAAAATTTATCGTAATCGACTTTTGTGTGGCCGGGTGGCATGTGCAATGTGTACATGCAATTTGGAGTCGCCACCGATCAATTTATTGGAGGGCATGATCGGAAAACCCTACCGAGCGGTCGGGAGAAACCGTTCGGTTCTACGAGAACCAGAGATTTTTGGGTCCGGGGACTTGGTTACGCCAAGATTTTCATTGACGCCCTTTCGGTTACCGATGTTGAGTGATTTTCCAACCTACGAATTCATGCAAATGAAATTTCGGGTGAGGTAGGCCCTAACGATCTAAGGTATTCATGCGGATGGGAATTTTACTATTCTAACGGTCACAATCATGAAATTAAATGCGCAATCAAGATAATCACAACCAATCCAATCAATTAATCAAGGCTCGATATATCTAAGAATGACCCTATCGGCCCACAGAAATGTCAAATTTGGACTCTGGGGGTAGTTCGGGAAAATTTGGGGCGGAAGACCCGGAGGGGTAGAATGGTCATTTTTTTGGGTTTGGGACCCGAAAATCACAAAATCGGGGTCGAGCCGGTTGAATGTGGCCATTTCCCATTTTTTTGTGATTTTATGGAATTTTTCTAATTTTTCTGATTTTTTTTTTATTTTCTAAAAAATTAGAAATTTTCCGGATCGACACGGATCGACCCTCGAAGTCTCAAAATTTTCGATCCAGACTTTTATGAGTCCCGAACCGATCTACAAATTTTTAGAAATTTTTTGGGAAAATCTGGGAATTTGTATGAATTTTCTAAGTATTTTTGTAATTTTTTTGGATTTTTGGAAATTTTTATTTATTTTTATTTATTTTTTATTAATATTTCTGGACCGGGTCAGACCGGTCAACGACCAGTCAACCCGGTCAGACCGCCCGTAGACCACTCTGCCTCACTATGGTACCGTATACGTATTTATCCTATTTATTACAATTTTTTTTATTTTCTAATACCATTTTCTAATATTCAGAAATATATTCGAATAAATGGACGGTCGAGATCGAATCTGGAATTAATCTCGATCGTCGACTCGCCCTCAGATGAAACGACGACGCCTCGGCCTTCTACGCAAAAACGACACCGCATCAAGTAAAAGTATGGACGGCTACGATCTATCCCGAGATCTAATCCGAGCCGTCGATCTTCTCTAGCAAAAACGACGACGCTCCACTTAATACATTGGACGGTCACGATTTCTTCTAGGTCTAATCTAAGCCATCCATTCCTCCTACATCTAAAACGACGACGCTTTCGGCCCCGAGTACAAAACGACGCCGCACAACTAAACTAGCGGACGGTCACGATTAGGCTTGAGGATTGATCTGGACCGTCGATCTACCTTTAGACAAAACGACGCCACTTCACTTAATATCTTGAGCAGCTGCGATCAATCCTAGGTGTAATCCCGGCCGTTCACTCCCTATCTACTCTAAACAACGTCGCCAAGACTCTAACTAAACGGCACCGTTTCATTTTTTTTTATTTCTATCTAATTATCTAATATCTAAAAATACAAAAATACGGATCTGACGGCCCTAAATCAAACTAAACAAATCATCACAGCCGTCGGATGAAGGGCGACTCGGCTCGCTCGCGCCAACGGCCGAGCCGAGTCAACGACACCTTGGCCCAATCACACAATGACACATCATCTCTTTGACCTGTTGACCGCCACATCATCGTCGTCTTCTTCCTCTCGACGACAACAGAACGGAAGGCCGAGGCTTCCCGGCGAGATCCGACGGTGAAACCTCGGCCGATCAACCCCAAACCAAGACCGGCCGACTCGCCCGAACTTCCGGATCAATATATCTCAAAATCAAGGAATTCTATCGGCTAGATCGCAAATATTGAACTACGCACAGAGCATCATCGCAAGATTCGATCAAGCAATACAAAGCATATCTAACTAATTAAATCACACCGGAGCATCGCAGAAGGTCCAAAACGCTTACCTCGAACTCGGATCGAGTTCGGAAGGGCTAGAAAAGCCTGGCCGGTGTTCGGCCGGACCGAGGCATGTGGGAGGCTCGACTCATGGATTTCGGGTAAGATCGATGCAAAAACGATATGTGAACATGATTAGTGATGTCACAGAAGCAAAATGCCCACAATAATCGAAAGAATCATGCTCGGTAAGTCAAGATACCATGATCTCACGGTGAGAAGGTTGAAAGCTCGACTTACCGTTTCGGGGGACCTCGGTGCGATCGAGCTGGTGCGATCGTCTCCTCCAAGCTCGGGCGAGCTTCCGGTGGTGGTCCGGTGCTCCGATTTGGCCTAGATTGGCCGGGATGAAGTTAGGAAGTCTCGGTCTGCGGCTCCGGTTAAGGCGTCGCCGGAACTCCTCTCTCTTTCTCTCTCTATTCTAGTGTGTGAGCGAGCGAATGAGCCTTTTCTCGTTTGGAACCTTCCTCAGCCTTATATACTTGGTTTTCGAATTTTGGCGCGTCGGGTGTGAGCTGGCCAAGAGGTCCTCACGTGCGCCCACGTGATTTTAGGTCGCCGGATGGCGACGGAGTTAGTTGTTATTCCGTCCAAGGCCGTTTGGTGTCCGTTGAACCTTAAACGAGCGTCAATTGTACCTTAGTTACGTAATGTTGACTTTTATCGCGCCGAGCCTTTGATCGGCAATGCCACCGTTCTCCGGCGACGATTAGCTTTGCCGCCGGTGAGAGTCGATGCTCCTCAACTCGAAGAATAAAAGCCCTAAACCAATTAGTTCAATTAGGCACGAATTGATATCCAATTTGATCATTGAAGTTCATCGTCGAATCTGCAGAATTGGGCGAGCAAAGGTTGAAGACGACACTGTTTGGGCCGGTTCGACCGGTCCGACCGGCGGTCAGACCGGTCCGAACGGGTTCAGACAGTGTTCCTCGTACAATTTTCGAAATTAATCAAAATTGGCTGGGAATTTTTGCAATTAAATTTCAAAATTGCACTGAGGGGCTTGGATATTACCTAGAAATGTGGTTTTGCCCAAAATTTCCTATCAATTTGCACAAAAACCCCAAATTTTTCTAAGTTGGCAAATTAGGGAAAAGTTCAATTGAGTGTCAATTTGATCAAATTGGACCATGAGCCCTATGCCAATTGATTCAGAATGTGTAAAAACCTAGGGGGATGGTCCAATTTTGCCACGAAAGCCCCTCAATTAAAAGTAATTTCAAAAATTGGCAAATTGAGGGACTAAATTGCAAATATTTTGGGGGATTTTGTGCAATCCGTGTAATTCGCGCAATTTAGGGTGCAATTGATCAAATTGAAGTTCAAAGGGACTGCAATTGAATGTCTAGACCCAAAATGTGCAAAAATTGCAAATAAAAAGACTCAATTGGTATTTTTCATGTAAATTCAACTCTAGGCATTATGAAGAAACACCTAAAATTGGATTCAATTTTCAATTTTTTATGAGGCCAATATGAAAAGGGAATTAAAAGAAGTTTTTTTTATTTTTTTCTATATTTTTGTGACCTCGAAAGGTATTTTTTATGAATTTCATAATATTTTCCTATTTTCCGAAAATATTAAAAAAAATGTGAAAAATATGAAAAATTATTTTTTGTTCAAAATTGGTTCCTTATGCTTGGACAAGGCTTCCAATGTTGATTTTTTAATTTTTTTATTTTTTGTGAATTTTTTAAAATTTTAGAAAATTATACTAGATGAAAATTGATTAAAAATCGGGTGTCAACAACGATCCCGCTAGTAAAGGTGGTTTGGCAACACCATGGAACTAAAGGAGCTACCTGGAAGAACGAGGAAGTTATGAAGAGTAGCTGTCCTTATCTTTTTGAGTAGTAGTGACTTTGTTGTAATTTCGGGGATGAAATTTCCTAAGGTGGGGAGAATTGTGACGCCCTGAAAATTCGTTGTTCGTAGAGTGCCTAAATTCAATAAAAAGGATAAAAATTGAATTTCAGTCGATACAAAATTTTGGATCGTAAAGACATGAGTGACAATTATTTGGACGATTTTCGAGTTGTCGTTCGGTTTAAATTAAGTTATGATAATCTTAGTCGTCGTGAATTAGGATCGAAATGCTCGCACTTGAGCGTAATCCCGATCAAGCTTAGCCAATGAGAAGACCAAAATTAACCTCCGTCTAGTACACCAAAATTTCGTTCTGTCCCGAAATACTAGATGACCTTTTTACCCCTTAATAATACACATGAAGACAAATTTTTTTCAAACCCCCAAGTGGGCCCCATTTGTCCCCTTATCGCATCAATCTCCCACTTACCCCTCACATCACTCTCCCCCTCCCACGTGACTAGCTCTCTCTCTCTCTCTCTCTCTTCCTTTTTCTTTCTTTCTCTCTCTCTCTCTCTCTCTCTTTTTCCCCATTCTGTAGTGCGACCAGCCCCCCTTCCCCTATTCATCATCTTCTCCCTTCATCTTCATCATCTTCTTCCATTTTTTCCCCTGCAACTCACGCGACCAGCCTCTCCGTCCTCACCTTGCCCGACCATCACGCCGTCCTGTCATCGCCACCGTCCATCAGCTCGTCGGCCCGTCGCCGGTCCTCTGCGCTCCATCGGCGACCGGCTCCATCGACCCCGGCCTCTGTCCCGAGCCGCCTCCATCGCTCCCGGTCGTCGCCCGCGAACCCAACTAGGCCATGAGAGCCCGCAACCTCCAAATCCGTGGATTCAAAGCCCCCCCGACCTGCAACCTCTTCCTTTCCGCCTCGGCCTCATCGTCCCAAGCTCACCTCGCCGCCGGCCGCAAGCTAGCCGGAGCTGCTCATGCTCCGCTAAGTCATCAAGCTTGAGCCGACCCGAGACATCGAACCGCTATCAACGACGGTCCCAAGTTGCTGCCACCATTTAGCTCCCGACGTTAGCCCCGAGCACCCTCCAAATCCACGACCCGAAACTCGACCATGAGCATTACCGATGAACAGTACCCCCGTGAAAAGTACCGACCTCGCGAACAATAGCCGACCCGATCCAAAAATCTCGTACCCGACCCGATACCGGCCGCTGATTTTTCGGTGAGTTAAACCCCTAAACCCCGGTTAGGGCATTAATTGTGCTTAGTAATAGTTAATTAGCGTAGTTAATAATTTAGGGTGTTTAGGTAGATTAATTGTGGTCAGATTAGATAGAAATTGGGTTTAAGATAAATAACCACAATTATTTAAGGTAGTCGAACCGGTTAGATCTTCTGTGGCTAATTGGTGAGTAGATTGGACCGATTATTTGGGTTGTGATTGTCGGTGTTTGATCGCGAGCGAGCGATAAGTCATAGCTGAGCATACGACTATTAATTGGTTGAAATTGGATTAATAATTATCGTTGGGATTATTAATTGTGTTTAATTAATCCGCGGTGATTGAATGTTTGATTGAAGGCTTGATGTTGATCGTTGCTTATTGCATGAGCTGATTTTGGATGTCGGGCGCCTGTTTGAGATATAAAGTCTTGTGGATAATGTTGTGCATTCATATGACCACGTGCGAAATTAAATTGCATATTTTAGCATGAAAATGGCTATGGGCCAAGTCTTGAGCACACTCGCATGAGCATCCGGCTAAAAGTTAAAGATAAAAATTGATTGGTTTTCGGATGTGCCTGAGTGGTCATATGATGAGATTAAACCGTACCGGTTATACGGGAACCCGACAAGTTCGTACCGTGCCGGTTGTGCGGAACTACACGACTTGTTAGAAGCACTTCAATTTGTGCCCTTGCCGGTCGTACGGATCACACGAATTATCGGATGCCAGTCGCAGTTTGTGACGGACTGAAGTTCGTTTTTGGAATGCACGCCTACTATGCCATGCCGGTCACACTAGATACATAGCTTTCAGTTGCCGTCACCGGAAGTAAGGGACGATGCCTGGTCTGCCCGGTATATACTGCCGATCGTAGTTTTGGGGTCACACCGGTCGTGTGCGCCGACCATGCCGATTGCGTGGGTCACCGCTTAATAATTGGACTTCGTGTGGTGTCCTGCGCATGCAAATTAATTTGATGCCGTGCCCGTTGATTGTCTAATGTGATTGTTGAGTTGAGTTGAACATTGCATTGTCTATGGCTAAGGACTAGTAAGTTTGCATGTGGTTGACCATTATACATATGATGCTTTTATGGTTGCCTGGTAGGATTTTCTGAGCGAATCAATGTCCTACCCGGGCTTAGGCGTTGACTCACCGAGATTATTTTCACCCGTCGTTGTTAACCCTTTTTCGGGTCTCAAGTGATGAAGCCCGTGGGCGTTTAAGGTGAGGGTCATTGTAGGATTTTGGAAGTAGATGAGAGTTCAATCTTACCTAACCATGTGTCTTTTTGAGGTCCTAGAGAACCGCTCCGAAGCATGGGGTTTTGCATGATTGTGTGTAGCTCTATAGAGTTAAAACACATCTGCTTTTGGTCAATGAAATGAAATTGTCTTTTGTTTGAATGATTGAGTGATTTTCTGCTTTTCTATCTCTGTTGTTAATTGTCCGGGAGAGTTCACGTTTCCACGTGTGTCATAAGTACGTAGGTCGATAGCCTACCTGTGACGCTATCTTTTGTGACCTGTGGTGAATTGGTAGGGATGTCGCGAGTTCGAGAGTCAAGGCGTGACAGTAAGTTTGAAAATATTTGTAATCAACGCCATTTTGTTATGGATTCTTTTCATCTGCTCTGCAAAATTCAGAACAAAAAGGTCCTATACGGTTTTTTTTTTTTTCACTCAGTGACAATATGAATGGAGAAATTGTTTAGATAGGGAGACAGTGGACAAAGTAGGCGAGTAGTGAAGACAGAGGGAGAATGGAGAAATTGTGAAAATAGAAAGATGATCACCATAACCTTCAATTAAGTCAACTCATTATTAATAAAGTGAATATTTTAACAAAGGGCATAGCACGAATTTCATGACCAATATTATAGATAATTGTAAAGATGATTTAATTGATTCACTCCATTCAAATTCTATTGAGAAATAAGATTACGCTGCAATTTATTCATTCTTATTGACATAATGTAAAACTAAAAATTTTAAGGTTTTTTTTTTTTTTAAATCAATGCCATTTTGTTATGCATTCTTATAGTCTTTATTCACTGGAAAAATTCAAAAAAGAAAAGAAAAATAAAAAGAAAGACTAGATAGCTGAAGTTCTACGTTGCATCCCAATGGATGGAATGCATATGACTCTGTTGATTTGTCTATTCTTTATGAAGGATCATATCTAGGATATACTTATAGCGAAAATTTATGCCCTTGATTGAATCGTACTATTTGATTTGATTAAAAAAGCTGGCGTTATGTGTCTATTAAGCGAATTGCTTTATTACCTATCACGAGCGAATTTATTGATATACTAACCAATATCAGATGTGATATGTCTCCATTGATTGAAGCAACTCGGTTTCTTTTATGTTTACCTATAAAAAGAAGGTAACTTTCTCGTATTTTCTCATATATGTTGTGTTTTGATTGTTACAGAATTTTAAAAATAGGGCACTTCATAATGCAATCATAATATAATATAGATTTTGTGATTTCTATTTGAATGTAACCTTTCTTTCCATAAAACATTTTGAAAATCATATCTTCTTATACATAAGGATCATCACATGCACTTGCAATTGAGATTTCTCTTTTCGAAATTGTAATTCTCGCTAAAAGCTTGATATCCTATGATATTTATCGATTGTTAACGACTGGTAAAAAAGAACTAAGGAGTGTTCCTTATTTCGACGTAGTTAGTAGGGACGCATACGGAATTCCAACTCATGAGTTGAAGATCATATGCTCGAGTTCTATCGATTGTGTGTAAGCTGCTCATGGTGAGAGTCGCCTACACAAGTGAAAGGTTTATTTGATTGGTTCTTTGAGTTTGTAGGTTGTTTCCTGATATTTCAAAGGCTTGCGTCTTTATACTATATCACTTTCGGCATCTTTTAGGAGAAAGGCTACACCAAATTATTCTGACGACCACAGCAAACTAGAGAACTAAGAAAAAAGCGATAGTAGTTTTGATGGATAATTTGTACCACATTATAATATTTATCCAAAATGAAAATGTCACATCTCGTTATAATTTATTGAATGTACTAATAACTGCCTCATATATCTATTCAGGTTCACCTTGCAACCTAAGAGCCAACGCACGCTATATATATATATATATATAAGCTTTTTGAAATTTAGATTGAATCAACAGTAAAAGATGAAAAATTACAGAGCAGAACTTCAAAAACCTGGTTGGATCCATTCGGCTGTATTAAAATAAACGACAAGTGTATCGGACTACGTCTCCACTTTCCATCTTCCATGCTATGACGGCATAATTTCTTAATCAAGTGGTCAAGAAATAGATGCAGTTTACCTAATCCCGGGAAGCCAATCCTCGGTGTTGAACTCCACCGAGAACGAAGAGTTGGTATTCAAGAAGAGAGACGCGTTCCCTAAGCTCTGGACCTCTTCCTAAGTTCCCTCCTCTAAATCCACTTTGAGAACTATGAATCGGAATTTATCTGGGGTCCTGCTATACCCTTGGCCCCATACCTTCGAAGCCACCAACAATGAGCTGCAACATTCGACGAGATACGGCCAATCTTGAAAAAATCTCTGCCCTGGAACAAGTCGCAATTGCATTCGACACTCTATCTCGTCGAGAGTCATGATTTGGTCATGCTCATCCACGACCTCACATAGCCCATCATATTAAATTAGTTGAAGAACGGTAGACCAAGGCAGGTGCTCTGTTGGGCTCACTAACGTCCACGCATCTTCTCCTGATCTGTGGAAGGCAAGCCCTGGTGATCCGGAATAAGAGATCATGACCGTGTAGCTCCTGGACAAAGAAGGGCTCAAGGACAGTGCGATCATACTGATTCCAGGGAAGTGACACAGCTGCCTCTCTAGCCCGTCGAGTTCCACACTGAGACGTGACTTCTGGCAAAGCTTCTCCAAGGCAGGAAGTTTGATGCTGGCGCTCGAAAGAGGATTGAAGATACGGTACTTCTTGTCGTACGTACGGTCCAAGGTCGACACAAGTATCCATCCTGGTGGAGACAAGTTTTGCGCTTGAGATCCTGGCAACAGCACTTGATAAATTCTTCCCCTAGATGGGCTGGTGAACACAGCTACTTGCTTGAGGATAGGAATCATGAGCCAAGGGGATTTCGATTTCATGTTGTACATCTCTTTGGGAGTATTAGATTAAATATATTAAAGTGGGGTCTACGGGAGATACGGTGTGCGCCCATGCGGGCAACCACACCCCATTGAGCGCTTATATGCTCAAACGTGAAAAGTCACGTTGGTTGGTTTTACATCAATAAGCGACGTGGTCTCCATCGTTCTCCCCAGTTGTTCATTCTGTCACTTTCAAGAAAACAGAGAACGAAGAACGCTCCTCCCATCGTCGATTGTCGTTTGCACGAGAAAAACTCCGAGATCGCAAAGGGCATCTAATCGGTGATCAATAAGGTATGTCCTCGTGATGTATCTTCGTCGATCGGTGAATCTGGTGATCTATTAGGCATGTTTCCGCTGTTTTTGAGTATGTATTAGATCGGATTATGTATCCTTCATTGGTATCAGAGCATGTGTTACTTGATTCCCGATCGTTTTGTGTTGATATGGTGCGTTTTTTGAAGATTTTTAACCATAATCGCGAAGTTACTGTTCATAGCCTTTTGATTATGATTTGTTCGTCAAAATAGTAAATTGAACATACCATTAGAACGGGCTCGTCGAGACGATCGTTTTGAGTGGTCGCCGGCCCCGAGGGTCCGCCGGAAGCCGCCGCACGCGCGCCACGCGCCGCGACGGGGCGGAGTCCCGCGGGGCCGTGGCTTTTCGTCCCTTTTTATGCCATTTTCGTTCGCCATTTTTGAGTTATGAATATACCATCGTGTTCGTCTCGAAAAGACGAAAATTTTGGCGAAAATTTGGTCGCCGGAGGAGGCCGGACGGCCGGCCACGCGTCGGCATGCGGCCGGCGGACCCGCTGCGCAAGGCGGGCCACGCGCCGCACGTGCGGCGCACGTGGGGAGGCCCGCGGCGCATTGGGCCAGGGCCGGCCCTTTTGTTTTATAAAAACAGGCCCAATACGAAAAACCCTCCTTTTTTATTAAAATAAGGCCCAGTCCGGCCCATTTGTCTTAAAAACCCAGGCCTTTTAATAAAAGAAAAAGAGAGAGGAATTTGGGCCGGCCCATTTCATTTTTTTACTAAGACCGGCCCGCGACCCGAGCCCGTGACAGACCCGACCCGGTCCGACCGTTGACCCGTTGACCCATTGACCGTTGACCCGTTGATCGTTGACCGTTGACCGTTGACTTTGACCGTTGATTAAAAAAAAAAAAAACAGGTCTTGTTGGTCAATACTAAGGGGTCTTGTTTTACCTATTATTTTATTTGTTATGATATGTTCATAATAGTTACAAAATAATTGGATTTTCGTAATCCATTTGTGTTCTGGATTCGTTGCGGGAACAATGCAATGGGTAAGACGAAACGCGAGAACACCCCAAAGGCCAAGGAGAGTCGAAGCTCAGCAAGCTCTAAGGGAAAAGATTACAATATTGGGTCTTTATAAATGGGATAATGCTTCTGACATTATAACCCATGTTATTAAGGTCAACGAAATGATCCAAGAAATCATATGGGTTGGACAAGAAATGATCCCAATAGATGCATTTTATGCACTACGGAACACTATACCTGTAGAATGGCATGGTTTGATGAATAGCGCGTGGTGGAATGATGCTGCCACATATAAGAAATCCGTGCTACATTTCTTACACGATTTTATAAGGATCGGAGCGATGAAGACGTCATCGCTTGCAATGAATATGTCTTGGCGCGGCATGGAATGCGCCCTGGCATAAAGGCAAGGGTCCTCAAAGGTTTTGTCCAAAGGAGCTGATTTTGGCCCCCGATTTGATTCATAATCCTCCTCGAGACCTTAATTATTCTTTTCCTTGTACCAAGGAAATTACATATGCTCATGTTGTAACTGGAGCTAGGAGGATCACACGTTATTATATTTAGACTTTTATTTTTAGCTAGTTCCTTTCTTGTATGTCTTAAGAGACTTTTAGGGACTTGTGATTGTTGTATTGATGATTTTTGTATATGCATTATGTTATGTGTATATATTTCGAGTGGGAGTGTTCATAAGTTTTAGTAACTGTATGATGAACACAAAGTGATGATTGTATTGGTATTGGTTTAAGACAAGATAATTTGGATGATGATGGGGAACTTAGTGAACTGTTGATTTTAGAATTCTTTTTCTTGAAACTATATACCAGTGTAATCGAGATGCATGAATATGATTGCATTTGTTGCATACAAATAGACTTTAAATACGTGCTAAATGTTATACTCGGATACTATGGCAACGGTATCTAAGAATATTGTTGCTGAGCTCAACAAGGGTGAGAAATTGAATGGCGAAAATTATGAAATCTGGAGCATGAAAATCCGTATGTGCTTGAAGAACTAGAGGCACTGGAAGCTCTTAACCTGACCATGGCTGAGCCAGAGGATGGTAATATTGCACGGCACAGAAGAGACAAAGAAGCCTTCGCTGCCTGGAAGAAAAAGAACTCAATTGCTCGCATTACGTTGTTGAGTAGTATGGATAATGACATCATGAGGGAGTTCGGGCAACATGAAAATGCTAAAGACATGTGGGATGCATTGAAGGCTAGATTTGGTCGGACTTCTGTCACCAAGCTGAGGCGGCTTACAATCGGGTTCGACACTTATAAGATGCCACATGGGCAGAATATAAAGCAACATTTGAGAAAGATGTCGAACATGATTAGTGAGCTAAAGGATGCTGGACATGTGTTGTCTGATGAACAACAAGTGCAGGCTGTAATTCGCTCTTTGCCTCACAATTGGGAACACATGAAGGTGAACCTGACCCACAATATGAACGTCACAACCTTTGAGGATGTTGTGCGCCATTTGGAGCTAGAGGAGGACCGCCTTCCGGCGGCTAAAATACAATCTGATGTATATGTTCTTGGATCTAGCTCACATGGAGCTTCGGGCTTCAAGCGCAAGCATCCTGGAAAGTTCAAGAAGTGGGTAGGCAAAAGAGTTGAACCATCTGGCAAGAAACCAAAGTTTGAGAAGCATGGAAAAGGGAAACGTCTCATGAAGAAGAACATTTCGAGGATGAAATGTTACAAGCGTAGCAAGAAGGGTCACTTCGCTCGCGACTGTGGTGAGCCGAAGAAGGTAGAAACCCTTAACACACTTAAAAGTGTTTGTTACGTATCAAGTTCTGTATTTTTAACCGAATCTCATCCTTTGTGGATTGTAGACTCGGGAGCCACGGACCTTGTAGCCGGAGATCGAAATACGTTCGTGGAATTTCGACGAATTCCAAGTGGAGCGAGATGGATTTATGTAGGAAACAATTCCAGAGTAGAAGTGAAAGGAATTGGCACTTGCCAACTTATCATGCGTGGTGGACGCACTTTATTTCTACATGATGTTACGTACGCTCCGGAGATTCGTCGAAATCTTGTCTCTGTGTTGGTATTAGTCAAACTTGGTTTTAGTATGAATTTTCACAATAATGGTGTGGATTTGTTGTTAGGAACAACTTTTTATGGTTCTGGTTATTTCACGAATGGCTTTATTGTATTAGATATTGAACATGCTAGTGTGAATGTATGTTATTCCCTGTTTGCATCTTCTAGTTCTAATGAGAATGATGTGAATACATGGCATGCTAGACTTGGTCATATTGGCCAACAAAGAATGAATAGATTAGCCAAAGATGGCTTATTAGGCAATATTGTGAAAGTTGAATTGCCTACCCGTGAGCATTGCCTAATGGGAAAAACAACTAGAAAGCCATTTGGAAAAGGGACAAGAGCTGAATTTCCATTGCAATTAATTCATACCGACATCTGTGGTCCGATGAATGTTAGGGCAAGGCATGGTGCTGTTTATTTCATCACATTTATTGATGATTATACTCGATATGGATATGTCTATCTGATATCTCATAAATCAGAAGCATTTAGTTGCTTCAAGAAATTTATGACCTCGGTGGAAAATCAGTTAGATAAGAAAATAAAAGCTTTGAGATCCGATCGAGGTCGAGAATATTTATCTGATGAGTTTAGAAATCTATGTGATGAAAAGGGAATAGATAGACAGTTATCTATTCCATACACTCTGCAACAAAATGGTGTTGCCGAAAGACGAAACAGAACCCTACTTGAAATGGTTAGGTCCATGATGGCACAAGCTAATTTACCGATTGCCTTTTGGGGCGATGCTTTATTAACTGCTGCCTATGTACTTAACCAAATGCCTTCCAAATCGGTCACTTCTACCCCATATGAATTGTGGACAGGTCGAAAACCTGATTTAATCTTTCTCAAACCTTGGGGTTGTGCTGCCTATACTCATGAGTCCTCACATAAATATGGAAAATTAGGACTAAGAGGCAAAAAGAGTATCTTCATAAGGTACTCGGAACACTCAAAAGGATATGTGTTCATAGGTGAGCAAGAAAGTAGAAATGTGACTGAATTTGAATCACGAGATGTCACATTCTTAGAGAATGAATTTCCAAGAAAGGGCGAAATAGGTGAAGATTGTTCCCTATTTGAGACATTGGATCAAGATAATGAGACTGTTGGACATAATGATCCAAGTGGAAGCAATGTGAGAGGTGGGGAGTTGAATACAAACCGATCTCCATTACAACCACTTGATGAATCAATGCCATTATCCGGTCCGAGTGGGAGCGTATTGGAGGAAGAAGTACCCTTGGTACAATCTTCTCCACGACGAACTGGTCGCAAAAGCATTCCTCGACGACGCTTTGAAATTGAAGGGGAAGCTTTCATGATCGCTCCATTGGATGAAGATGAGCCAAGAAATGTGAATGAGGCTCTATCTTGCCCCGATAAGGAAAAATGGATGAAAGCGATGAAAGAAGAGATGGAGTCAATGAAATCAAACCAAGTTTGGGAACTGGTTGATCTTCCAAAAGGACGCAAAGCCATTGGGAACAAATGGGTTCTCAAAATAAAGCGCAAGGCTGATGGCTCAATTGAGAAATATAAGGCACGCCTTGTGGCGAAAGGATATAACCAACGGGAAGGAATTGACTATGAAGATACTTTTTCTCCCGTGGTAAGATTTACCTCGATTCGCCTCATTCTAGCAATAGTGGCTAGTTTGGATCTTGAATTACATCGGATGGATGTAAAGACTGCGTTTCTCAATGGAGAATTAGATGAAGAGATTTACATGGAACAACCCGTTGGGTTTGTTAAAAAGGGCCAAGAACAAAAGATATGTCGACTTTTGAGATCGATATATGGCCTTAAGCGATCTTCAAGACAATGGTATATACGCTTCAATAATGCCATAGTAGCATATGATTTTGAAATAATTAATGAAGATAATTGCGTCTATATCAAAAGGTCCAAAGGTCACTTTGTAATTTTATCATTATATGTTGATGATATATTGATTCTTTGGAAATAATATGGAGTTTGTGAAGACAGTCAAAAGTTGGCTATCTTCTAATTTTGAAATGAAAGATATGGGTGAAGCTACATACATTCTCGGAGTTAAGATTTCGAGAGATCGTTCGAAAAGGTCATTATCTCTTTCGCAAGAGACGTATGTCAATAAAATTCTTGAACGATTTTGTATGCAAGATTGCAAACCCATTGATACTCCTATTGCAAAAGGTAATGGGTTGAGCCGAAGAATGTGTCCTAAGACTCCACAAGAGCAAGAACGTATGAAAAATGTTCCATATGCTAGTGCTATTGGAAGTCTCATGTACGCTATGATGTGTACAAGACCTGATATTTGTTATGCAGTTGGATTGGTCAGTAGATACCAATCCAATCTAGGTCAAGCACATTGGATTGCCGTTAAGAGAATTTTGAGGTATCTGAAAGGAGGCGCCGATTACTCGCTAACTTATCAAGGAAGTGATCTGCACCTAGAGGGCTACATCGATCTGACCGGGAGGAGATTTGGATGAGAGAAAATCCACTTCGGGAAATGTATTCTTCTTGAATAATGGCGCCATATCATGAAGCAAGAAGAAACAACAGTGTATAGCCTTATCCACCATGGAAGCCGAGTTCGTGGCATTATCGGCGGCAGTACAAGAAGGTATTTGGCTTAGAAGATTTATGGATCATTTGGGTGTTACGGGAGATGCTGCAAAACCTGTGAAGGTTTATTGTGATAGTCAAGCAGCAATGGCTTATACTAAGGATCCTAAGTTTCATAGTAAGATCAAACACATAGACATTAAGTATAACTATGTCAAGGACATGGAAGCACGAAAGGAAGTGAACATATAGTATATATCTACACATAGAATGTTAGCAGATCCCATGGCAAAGCCAATTCCTAGAGATGCTTTCTTTGGTCATATAAAGACTCTAGGACTGCGTAGAGGTTAATGTATTGAATATTTGTAATCTTTCCCCGAACGTCAATAATTGATGATGTTGTTTATCAATATTAAAGTCTATAAGTTTATTTGATATTCATGCATATTAATGCTTGGTGCACTATACGTTGGAAAGGTATGTCGGACGGATGAGAGGTTAGCCCACTCACACGGGTAACCGCCTCTATTTATTATGTAGTAAATAGAGATGAGGCAATTTTAAGCTTATTATCTAGGTGATAATTGAGAGCTCAAGCTTAAAATACTAATACTGCCTTAACATGATGTTAAGATGAGGACTTATTACTTACAATGTCCGGAAGTGAAATAACCCACACATTTCGCTTTATCTGTCTTAAATGCCGGATGAGAGTTCTGATGGAAAACTCTTGGCTGGAGTTGTTACGTGAACTCAAGTTGGACACTGAGTGTGTCAAGATGAGCATCTGTACGGTATTAAAATAAAAAGACATACGCTCCATAGGGAAGGAGAACATACCATAATACGTATTTCATATTACGTATGCACTATCGACCAATGAGAGTAGGCAAGAGTTTTGATCTCAACTTTTACGTGCCGTGTGAGACTCTCGAGGATAAAATTCCTCATTTTAAGTACCCTCATGACTCTTCATTATTCTCAAAGTCTCTATTTAGCGTTTGCTATCTTAGGGTATTGCCTATGGTCATGAAATTGATTCGATCTAAAGGGACATTTCTAGAAAAGCGAGTTAAAGCGAGATTGAGAGATCTAATGAATGAGGAAGATTGATTTGGAGTTTTAAGTCACATTATGAATTATATTCACAGACCGGTCAATTATGATTATTTGGTGTGATCATAATTGTGAATATAATATGTCAATTTTAAAATGAGATCTAGTGAGAAATTTATATGTGAGTGATCGATCTAGGGTACAGCATACAATTCATTTCTTTTTATGTCCAATTTTAGAGCTGTTATATACTCCCAACGGATATATGACAACGAGCTCTCGGTGTATGCTGGTCGCACGGGTTATTTGCCAATATGAACTTTGCGAAGATAAAAAGGTTAGTTATTAGTCCTCCGTGGACTAATAGGAGTTGTTTGCCCTACATGGGCGAGTGGGAGATATTAGATTAAATATATTAAAGTGGGGTCTACGGGAGATACGGTGTGCGCCCATGCGGGCAACCACACCCCATTGAGCAGTTATATGCTCAAACGTGAAAAGTCACGTCGGTTGGTTTTATATCAATAAGCGACGTGGTCTCCATCGTTCTCCCCAGTTGTTCATTCTGTTACTTTCAAGAAAACAGAGAACGAAGAACGCTCCTCCCATCGTCGATTGTCGTTTGTGAGAGAAAAACTCCGAGATCGCAAAGGGCATCTAATCGGTGATCAATAAGGTATGTCCTCGTGATGTATCTTCGTCGATCAGTAAATCCGGTGATCTATTGGGCATGTTTCCGCTGTTTTTGAGTATGTATTAGATCGGATTATGTATCCTTCAGGGAGCAGCGAGCCACCATGAGGTGCACACCCCTCCGAAAGCTAGAAAATCTTCTATGGCTAGTCTTCGAGCGATGAGTTCCAGGATTTCTTGTGGGAGTTCTTCCCAATTCGCCGTCGGAGATAATACAATCAAGTTAAAACCTGGTGTGGTGTCCAACTTCTTCATGAATTATATTCCTCAAGACATGAGGCCCGTCCTTTCTTGTGTGGAAGAGGAAAGACAATCTTTGCAGATTTCAGTTTCCTTTTCGACGTAGGGTTACCCCAATTTAACAAATTATTTCTCAAATCTTATTGCTTGTTTTCCTTTATCATGGTTGGCAAGATTCAAATCTTTCTATAGAATACAACAAATCTAAGAGGTAGTTTCGTTTTCAAGATTCTTTTATCAAATAAAATCCATATAAGCCCATGCGAATTATCTAAGTAAATGATAACTCTATAGCATGGCCATAAAAAAGTCCCGTTGTCATGCTCTTTGTTAAAAAATAAATATTTACATCGAATTGAAAGATACTGGCCATGAAAAGTTCCGTGTCGTGCTCTTCTTTGGGTATAAATATTTAAATATCATTTTTGTGTCAAAAAAGAAAAATAAAAAGAAATAGGAAGTCAATTTGGAAGATATTGTAAAAAAATAAAGTTACGCGTCATTCTCCGTGTTAAAAAGAAATATTCACTTTAACGAACCGTCTTGTTTCTCTTCTTTCACGTTCTCTTCATAAAAATATATCTCACATAATTTGGTGAGGGTTTAATCAATTTGCATGTGCACTCCGACAATGCCCTCTTCCTTTTTTTTTTTTTTTTTTATAGAAAAGTTTCTGCCCTTTCCCATGGCCATATCTTGTTTTCACATGCAAACATTTCTCAATTACTCAATCCGAACTCCATCACGAAACAACAAAATACTTTAATTCGATCATTCTTTAATGTAATATACATTTGATTGTATTTAAGTGATATAAAAGTGAAAACTTAAGAAAGTATGTTTAACCACAGTCGCACGTAATTTTATGGCCAAAATTATGGATAATCGTAACAATGGTTTAATTGATTTACGCCATTCAAACTCCATTGCAAAACAAGATAATACTTTAATTTGATCATGATTATCTAAAAGTTGTATATGTTGTTTCATTTACAAAATATTAGACTAAAATTTTAGAGATATTATGTTGTTTTTTTGTCAAAATAACATTTCATTCAATTTTTTGATGAAATACAAAAGAAAAGCATCTCGTTCAAGGAGCACAACTTCAAACTAAGATAAATTCCTAAAAAAATAAATAAATTCCAAACAACTTTAAAACAAATAAGCTCCGAATAAAAGAGAAATCACAAGAACATGCAGATTCGGGAGCAACAGAAATAGAGGTATGGAAAATATCTACAGGAGAGGAGAGATAAGGTTCAATTTTATTCAAATCTTCGAAGCCTTTTAGATAGGCAAATACATAATGGAAATACCACCAAAATAGAATCCATAACAACCCATATATGCATAAATCAATTACTCCACTAACTCCTAAAAACTAAGAAAACTAATAAATAAATAGTTAACCTGCATAAAAAGAAAACAATTATTATTTCAACAATCTCTCTCTTAAACTAATGTTTGCTAAGGTTCATTTTATAGACTTAGACTCTTTTCATCTTTTACACACGTAATAGTCTTATGAGCTTCACGAACGACTCCATCTTGAGGGCTTTGGTGAATATATCAGCAACCTGATCTTCACTCTTGTAGTAGATTAGATCAATTGTTCCATCATTGCTAAAATTTGAAATCTCTCAAGAAATAAAACTTCACATTAATATGCTTGTTTGTTCCATGTAGCACAGGATTATTGGAGAGTTTGGTTGCTGAGTTATTGTCACAAAAAATTTTAGTAGCTCTTGGTTGCTTGAATTGCAACTCCTCAAGAATTCTCCTTAGCCAAATAGCTTGATGAGCGCAACTTGTAGCAGCAAAAAATTCAACTTCTGTACTTGACAAGGTGACAATTGGTTGTTTCTTGGATGACCACGAAATAGCACTTGTCTCAAACATAAAAGCATAACCCAAAGTACTTCTCCTATCATCTTGAGCTCTTGCATAATCACTAACAATAAACCCTAGCAAATTGGACTTTTCACCCTTCTAGTAAAATACCCCAAAGTTTCTAGTTCCTTGCAAGTAATGAAGGATTCTCTTGGTGGCTAACAATGCATCTATGTAGGATTCTCTATATATCTATTGATTAAACTCACGGAATACATTATGTCTGGTCTTGTTGTAGTTAGATACATCAAACTGCCCACAATTTGTTTATGAAGTGTGTTGTCCACCTTTTTCCCTTCATGATCGTTATGTAGCTTTAAGCTAAACACAATTGGAGTGTTAATAGGATTTTCATCCTTCACAAGAAATATGTCCAAAATTTCTCCCACATATTTCTTTTGAGAAATAAAGATCCCATCACTCGATTGCACTACTTCTATGCCGAGAAAGTAATGCATCCATGTTGACACATAAATTTTGACTAACCTTTTTAGTCATTTTTGCATAGAAAATTAGGGATTAATCTTAGTCCCTGGCCAAAAATATTTAATCATTTTAACATCCATTGCATTACTTTTGCATTAGCATAATTGGACCGGTGGCCGAGAATTGAGGTTAAATTAACAAGCGATGAACCCAAGCCCACGTAAAATTTGGCAATAAGGGAGTAAGTGTGCTTGGCTCTTGGATTTAGTTCAGCCCGCTCATGTTCGATTTAAGAAAAAGGCTTTCAATCCCAAAAAATAAATTAAATAATTAAAAGCCTCAATTAAGTCCTGAATAGCTCATGAGAGGCTCACAAAATTCTGTTGAGCCCATTGTTATAGCCAAAATTTATATAATTCCAATTAGCAAAATAAAACTTCGGAGGATAATTCAGCATTTTATTATCAAATCTTGAGATTTCTTTAAGAATATCCTTTATCTCAAGATAGGAAATGAAATATTCGCTTGAAGCTCTAAACCTAGCATTATATAAAACTCATGTTCACGTTGAAACGAGGGGGGATTTCATTCTGAAAATCAAGAGGGACACACATGAGATTGAGACATGGAATAAAGAGGAAGTATTGGTCGTAAGATCCGGAGCTTTCCCACGAGACATAGCCGCTCCTATTGCTCGTACCTATCCTCCGATGAACCTGTCCCTTTGATGATCGGTTGCTGTGACGAGTCCCGACGTCACCCTGCAGGAGGGTGCGACAACACCCATTGATCTTTGCAGGTGCTGCATCAAAACCGGCAAAAGTCCAGCCTCAATAGCATGCTATTGGTCTCGGTTTAGCTATCCCACCGGCGGTAGGTTGACTTCCCAGTAAAGAAATGAAGATCATTCCAACACATCAGGTCAACTTGTTCTCTTCTAGTTTATTGATTTCTTTGCAGGAGACAAATTCTACTAGAAAAGAACAAGGGGGATTGGGAAGACAGGAGGACAATTCCTTGAAGTGGTTCCCTTTCTTTCTTTCTTCTGGTTGCACGTGTTACAGCCCATAATACCAAGAAAAGTCTTCAAGTCCAGTGTTGCAACCATGTCCTTTGCAAGCTGAGTGTGACTCTCCTTCACAAGCCAGCTGTGATTTTCGGAAGATCGGAGCACAAGACTCGGTGCAAATTCGAGTTTGGGAAGGCAACGCCGCAATCTAGGTATATTTCCAAAATTTACTTCTTTTTTTTTTTTGCAATATTACATTGCCTATTTTGCGTGATTTTAGTCTTGGTTGCATATTTTGATGAATTGTATTACTTGATTTAGGATATGCAATATTCATTAGCTTAAACTCGTAAGATTGCGTACCTAAGCAATTAATTCAAAAGAGAAAAGGAAATCTTGCAATCTAGGGAAATTCCCTAACTTGGATATTATGAACATTTGATTGCAAATCTTAATTGTTTGAATTGCATATCAAATTTGGATATTCTCAATTTATATTTTGCTCAAATTGGAAAGATTGTGATTCATGTGAATATTTGAAAATTGTGTGATAATTTTGTGTTAATTCGAAAATCTTTCTGAATATACCCAAGATATTCAAGATATCAAAAATCTTTCAAAATGTGATCGATTATGGGAATTTCCTAATCTGCAACTGCACATATGGAAATAAGTCTATCTATTAGGCTTTAGATTGAATTATTTCCATAGCGGGAATTTCAAATTTTTAGACTCGATCTATCGGGCTTCAAATCGAAACTTAATTCAAATGATTCAGCGGTAATTATCCTTTTCATTAAAAGATTTGCAACTTGAATTTAAATTCATTCACAAAAAATGAAAAACACAAAAAATCAGAAAATTCGAAAAAAAAAAAATTCTTACCTCATCTTTAAATTTCGTGTCAGAAAATCAAAGAAAAGAAAAAGAAGATTAGGAAAATATGGTTTCTTAAAAACCACGTCATTTTCTAGAAATCTTATCTAATGGATTACATCTTTAAATAAAATCTTTGGAATCCATTTCAACTTTTTTAAAAGATGTATGCTTAGGGTTAAGAGATTTTCTTAAAATTTTTGGGAATTAATGAAAGTTAAACTTGAGAATTATAAGTTAATCTCGAACCAATTCACCCTCATTTTACATTAGTTTTTAATTTCGAAAATTAGTCCAAAATACAAAACAATCATAAAAAGAAAACCCAAAAATTGGGCCTTTGAATTTTAAGTCAAAATTAATAAAAATTGCCAAACTGAACATTTTTCAAGAAATTGGTATCGAAAGGGCATTAATTGAAAAATTAATGTAACCAAGTCCCAAACTTAAGATCTCTTGTTTGCAGAAATAAAATGGTTTTCTTCATAAAGTGAGAAAGGAGAGAGAGTAAGGTGATCTTATCTATGCCGGGCATTCGGAAGGCAATAGAGGAGAAGTGCTCAAGCTTCGAATCGTCAAAATTCCGCATCAAGAACGACGAATCCCAAATCGGATACACAATTCCTTTAAACTATCACTGCGTTTCTAGATTCCAACTATGTTGATCCTATTATTGTCGACTTAAGGTTTATAGCGGCTTATATATGATATCAGAGCTTGCGTAGTCTAGAATTGGAACTTTCGATTTTTGCCCGTTTTCAAAAATTTCAATGAATGAAAGTTGATTTTGATTGCATATTCATGTTGTGCTCGTCGATACAAGCGTTTCGGTGGGTGGCACGGGTCCATAGGTGGCGAATTGAGCCGCCATAGTTTGGAACTAGAACCTACGGTTTAGGCTTGTTTTTTGAAAATTTCACCCAGTGAAACTTAAATTTTATTGTATATTTGAATTGTGCTCTACCAATATTTCAAGTGGTTTTCGTCCACCGGAGGATGCCGAAATGGTTGTATACGCGCCATGCACAGCCGGACATTCGAGCCGCGTGAGCCACGTGCGGAACGCCTCGGGCGCATGCACGCGCCCTAAAGGCGGGGACCCCACGCCTAGCCGAATCGTGCCATTTAACACAGCCATCGATGCCTTTTGCCTCATTGGAGGCTACCACGTGACGATTGACATCATTGATGATGTCAATCGAGCACTTTATAGGGATCCGAGTTGACCCGGATCGGATAGTTGGCCCAACCCGTTGATCCCACTCAGTTATGTTGATTGACCGTTGACAGGTCGGACCGGTAGACGGTCGGGCCAAGGGGTCGGGCCAGCGGTTGGACTAGACTGGTCGGGCCGACGGTTGGACTACACCGGTCGGACCGATTGTTGGACAAGGCACGTGCGGCGCTTGAATATCACAAGTCGGAGCTTTTACGGGCGCGTCCGGACTCCGATTTGGGAGTTCTTAGTACTATTGTGCTTGTATGTTACATTGTCATATATTTATTTTAGATTTTTGGGGCTTTTAAGAATAGAAAAATGCATAAAAAAATCCTATATTTATGTATTTCTGAGGGTTGTATTGGCATTTTTCATGTATTTTCATATGGTTTCGAAAATAGCAAGGTTACCTCACAAGAATATGACCACATACGGGATATGTAAAGTATTATTAAGTGTTGACATGTATAAGGCTTAACATGCATCACGACTAGAGCAATATTAATAGCATCCCCTGTGATTTCGGAATAAAGTGCCCCTATAATCCGGTCCGAAATCACTTAGATATGGTAAATGTGAGACATAAAGTTTATATCTTTAGTATGAGAGAGTTTCACAAATTTAATTGGGTAGTGACCGCCAAAGTGGCATGCATAATTGGGTTTGAGAAATATCAATCTCATATTATGGTGAGATGTCTCCTATTTTTAATGCGTGGTCATACTCTCAAAGAAGTTAATTGTGTATTGATTCATGGAAGGATACATGTACAACATATGGTTGGGAATTGATCGATTCTAGTGTTTCATACAGTTAAAGGTGGTGATTTACGAAAATTGAAATATATTCTCACGGTTGTTGTCATGTTGAGAGTTTACAATATGTCATAAATTCTGCCCAAAGGTGATTATGTGATGATTTATGTAACTCTCCAAATGTGTACTTATGTAGTTTTGAGTTTCATAATATTGATTCACGAAGAGTCACATGTGTCGCATAAGGTTAAGGAGCGACTAATCCTAGTGGATCATCTACCCAAAAGTGGTGATTCGCAAAGGTTGGATTATATCCTCATGATGAGTTCTCATGTATAAAGTGCACATTATGTATTCTGCCCAAAAGTGATTACATGATGATGCATGTAAACCTTAAGATGTGTACTTATAAGGTCCAAGTTACACAGTATTCACATGATGCAATTACTATACATTACTTGTTAAATTAGTCACCTTCTCTGTAAATGAAACTCCATTAAGATTGAGGTTCATATCGGTTCGCACGACGTGAAATAGGTAGAGGATTTCAAATTTTGGGATATAGTTGGCCAAAATTATATTGCTCTTAATAAGGATAGGACGACATATTTTACTATTAACCAAAATCACACATTTTTTTGTCTAGGCTAAGAGTGAGAGGATGTGCTTATTATCTTTGAAGCGATCCATTGAGTACCACTTTGAAAGTAGTTTGCCAACTTGGCATTGCTATATAGATGGTGGAAGCCTTGGTGGCTTGGAATTGTATCTCGTCCAAGGCTACTATTGTGATACATTTGCAAGGATGCTTCAATATAAGGTTTGATGGTGCTTATGCGATTAAAGATTACGTCATATGGATGGTGGACACATTGAGCAAAAGGTTTAAAAATCATACTCATAAAAGAACTCATGAAACTACCAGTCATTCTGACAGTTTAGGTCCACAGACAATATTCTTTAAGAAGAATGGTGACCACTTCTTTTGTAAGAAGAAATGTCACATAAAGAAAGACCGCAACAAATATAAAACTTGGTTGTCTAAGTGTGAGTATACAGGTAATGCTTCTTTGGCTTTGATTTGTGAATTCAATTTATCAGAAATCCCATCCCGATTGTGGAGGTTAGATAAAGGTGCAACCAGTTATGTTGCGTTTACCATATAGGGATTTCTAAATCGTAAGAAGCCAAATCAAGGTAAATCAAAGCTTACCGTGGGAAACAACAATAAAGTTGACATTGAATTTGTGGGAGATGTCATTTTAATTCCAGTTTTTTATTTTGATTTGATATTAAGAAACGCATTTACTGTACCTTCCTTTAAACAAAACTTAATCTCCGTATCATGTTTAGACATGTGTAGTTACTCTTTTGAATTAAAAGAACAACGATATTTTCATGTTTTTAAGTCAAATAAAGCTACGTGCTGCAATATGTCTAATGGATTGTACGATTTGTGTTTAACTCCTAATGATATATTCATCGTTTATATAGCTAAAAAGGTTGTTTCAAAGACTTTTGCCTAAAAAAACAGTCTTACACATGGTGACATAAAAGATTTAGCTACTCATGTAGGGAAAAAGTGAGAGGCCGACAAAGCTAACATCCTATATGCTCTTAAATAAGATCTAGAGACTTGCATAGACTGTTGTAGAGAAAAGATGACCAAGATAACTAAGAAGACTACAATCCGTAGTTCTAACTTGTTGGAGGTCATTCAGGCCGACATCAATGGATCCATATGACAACCTTGTGTTGAAAATTTATTTCAACACATTTATTGGCGACTATTGACAATATAGTTATATGTACTTGATTAAGGAAAAGTTTGAGTTTCTTGACAAGTTCAAGGTTTTCAGATCGAAGTCAAGAACCAGTTAGGAAAAGTCATAAAGATTGTCAAATTAGACCGAGCTAGTGAGTATTATGGTAGATATGGCAATGCTGAACAACTTAAAGGACCATTTACCATATCTTAAGGATTCTGAGATAGTAGTTAAGTTTATTATGCCTAGGAGTCCTGAATAAAGGCCAAAATGCATAAAGCACCCTTAGGACCTGGCGAGGAATATGATTAGTAGAACAAACCTACATGATTCACTTTGAGATGTAGCTTTCTGAGCTACCATTTAGCTTCTAATTGGTTTTGGGTTTGACTTCTTTGAGTTATTGGACGTAAATCTGCACCATTTAAGATTTGAGGTTGTCTTGCAGAGGTGATGTTATATAATCCAACATTAGGTAAGACTCCGGAACTACTGGGTATTTTTACCTAGATCATTTTAAGAGGTATTAAGTTTATAATCCCAATGGAGGTACAACAATAGTGGAATCACAGATAGCGAAGTTACTAAAAATTAACAAGGCCAAAAAAGGATGCTCTAAACTATTGAGTTGGGTTGGGATCTTTGTTCTCGTGTGGAGCTTTCTTTTGGCCTATTGGTGTGACATATTTCCTTTCTATTGTGTTTTCTTTATTTTGTGGATCGTCCAAAAGGGAAAGGCTAAAGCACGATAATGTACGTGGACCTAGGAAACTCGAATGAGAATTGGCATTTTGACCATAAGGATTGCCGAGGGAATATTTAGAGTCGGTAAAGGTCGATCTATGAATGACTATGGAATCCTTTGCTAGTGTTACATGATTGGAGCGCGGGTGATTCTCCTTAACTAATGTATAATTTGCGAAATATTCCTAAATCGGATTTTGACGATCGAGACCTAATGGACTAGTAATAAATCTTCACAATTACATGACAACCAAAATGACAATGACTTGAGTAAGCCTAAGAGTGATGAAAATCACCGAGTTGATACGCGTAATGTCGTCGCAAAAGCCACCCGTCGGTTTGAGATGAACCGAAGTTACGTTTGAAGGAAAATGAATCAAGAAATGGATACTCGAAATTGAGAAAATGGAAATGAAGAATTCCAATTTTGTTCTTGAATGGGACGTCGCCTCATCAATAGTAATTTGATTAGGAAAAATCGAAATTTTTGGACGACAAGTGTAAAATGATCATTTTACCCCTCAAGCATTAACCTTACCTTAAGTGATCTAAAGGGCATTTTAGTCTTTTTGTTCCCCTTAGGCTATCGAAAATTCAAAGATGATGAGGTCGGTGATGGTCAATGCTCATGGGATATTATTATTAACATGAGGACAAGTGTCAAATTTTGGAGGTTTGGTCTTAATTGACCATGTGATTAACTATTCCGAGCTTTGACCAAATCAATAATAGAGGTGAAGCTTTTCTCTCTCGCTCTTCCTTTTTGCTTCAGCAGACCAACCACACTTGCTCTCCACGCCAGCCCATCTTCCTCTTCATTTTTTGGACTCACAGAAAATCGCTCAGCACGACAAACCTTGACGCTCTTCACTATTTCAGCCATATCTCCTTCATCCGGCGTCGCTTTGAGGCAAGGTCACCTCCATTTGAAAGATAATTGTCTTGGTTTTCCAGGGATATACTATAAACAAAATTTGGCCTGGTAGTTTTTCCCGTAGGTCTAATTGAATGGACAAAGGTCCAGTCGGGATTAAATCTGACCCGGTTTGAGAGAGAGCTCTCTTACAACGGTTTCAAGAGCTCATTTTGCTTCAAAATTTGTGTGGGATGTTGTAGACATATAGTACTTAACTTGACTGAGTTTGAATGAACAATTTTAGTTGAGTATTGATGAGTGTTCTTAGCTGTTTTGAGATGGGTTTTGAGGAGGAGAAATTGACAGTTTGTACACTTGAAAGGATTAGATTAATTGGAGGTCTTTAAGGTGTTTAATTGGCTTCAAATTTTCGGTGAACCTATTAATCATATAGAGGAAGGTTTTAGCAAGTTGATTTCATATTGAATTGGAGTTTAGGATGAAATTATGGATTGTTGGAGGTGGTATAAGCAGAACCGATTTCTGCTCTGTTCTGGGAAGGTACTGTCCAGTTCTGTTCAAGGCTGGAATTGGTGTCGCCTTGTCTTGAATTTTGTCATTTAGACATGCTACGACGTATATTAGTGTGTTAATGAAGAGTATGTGAAGTGGTTTGGTGATTAGAGCTAGAATTGTAACTAAACGGCATGACAAAACTTAATTGGCAATCTGCCTTATTTTGGACAAAATTAATCTTGGATTCGGAAACTCGAATTAGAGGTCACGACTAGCTTATAGGAATAGGTAAATTACCCTTAACCCTTTATTAAGACATTAGGGTACTAAGGAACCAATTTGTGATCCAATTGGATGATTTATGAGTTGAATTATGCATGATCGAATGAATTGAATGACTATATGATATTTACTCTTTGTATGGCACGAGAATGAATTATGATTGAATTGGCGAGAATTATGCTTGTTGACTTGATTGCATGGCGGTGCAATTTGTGCCAAGCCTAGTGTAATGTGGCCTTGAGTATTCTCGTGAGCTATGGATTAAATGCTTATTAAGTCGAGCCGTACTCGATCATGAAGTTGTTTGAAATGAGAATCGTATCCGTGAACCCTTGGCCAATGGGAAATATTTTGATTGAGATTAAGTTTGATCGATCGACTAGTGAATATATGGGTTGTGTTAACCCGATGAGTTATGACGCGGGTTATGAAATTATTTGTACCCTGAGGCATTATGACACGGGGTTTTGATATTATCTTGAGGCGTTAAACGCGAGATTTGACATGATGGGTTATTACGCAGGTCTTGAAAATTATATATAAACCTAATACGTTATTACGTGGGCATTGCCAAGTACATCAAAATAGCTTGATGCGTTATTACGCGGGCCTTGATATCGAGAATGAGATTACTGTACCAGCACGTAGAGCGTGGTTCTGAACTACCGAATGCCTGGTTATTGTGATTGTTTAAATTGCCAATGTTTATTTGTTTGCCTGCATCATATCTATATTAGTTTTATTGACGTCTTGGGACATCTTTAATTTGAGAAGTAGTCTGGAGGTACTAGTGGCTTAGTCTAGGGTTAAGGTTGATTTATTGAGATTTATTCTCACCCTATCATGGGATCCCTCTTTTAGACCCCGGACACTGAAGATGCCACCTGTTCGCCTGGGGGACCCCAAGGAGATGGCCTCCACTTTTGACGAGTTTCTCGATAGTAGAGGTTTTGTGTATATTACGAAATGTATTGCCGTTTGGGTTGAAGAAGGAAAGGACCATTTGATACCCCATTGTTTTGAGGCATGGTATTGCCAGGTTGGAGACATTACCACCGGTCCATTGAAGCCAACCGAGATTCCTAGAGGAGTCGTGCCCACTTGATGTCATCCAATCCGAGATGAGGTTGAACTAGAGATTAGTATGGTCGGTTCAAGAAACATCCCTAAGAGAACTACTATTCCTGAAGAAGACATAAAAGTAATTGAGGTTTCTGATTGAGGAGGAGGAGGAGGATGCCACCGAGGTGCGATCCGACAGTTCTTCCGATTACAACCCTAAAGTGGACCAAGACGAGGATGAAGATGAGACCAACAGCTCCGTGTAATGATGTTAGGTTGTGGGATCTTTGTTGTCTTTTGCTAAAAACTTTTGGTGAGATTAAGTGGACGTCTGTTGTATTTTGACTCTTATCTTCCCGTAAGACTTTATTGCATATGTTAATTATGTATGGGGTACCTCGGTGTATCTTTTTTTTTGTCAAGGTTGTTTATTTACTTCCGCGTGCGCATTTAATCTGAGTTTTGTCATCGTCCGGATCTTGGAATATGATGATCGTAACGGGATGTGGCGAGCGCTAGGATGCGCGGGCATAACAATTGGGGTTCGGGATCATGTTGTTTAGACATATCCTAATGAAGTTCTTCAAGCCCTATAGGTGCAAGATGAGGTTAAAATAGCTCCATTTAAAAGATCTATAAGGTAGAGATGATCGGTTATACTACCGGACTATATAACCTACTTGGGAGAGCACGATCATGTGATTAGTTGTATGGTTATTCTAGTGAGTTATATAGATGCTATTTCTTGTCCTCAATCGGATCTGCAGTTGGATACGATAAAAGAGGAGATGCAATCTATGAAACTTAATGGTGTTTGGAAGCCTGTTGAATTGTTGAGGATTATAAGCTCATCGGCTGTAAATGGGTGTATAAGACTAAAAGGGACTCTAAAAGAAAAGATTGAGAAGTTTAAAGCCAGAATGGTAACTAAGATTTCACGCAAAGAGAAGGAGTAGACTATGAAGTAATTTTTTCCCAATCTCTTGTGAAGATTCTTTTAGAGTGATCATGGCATTTGTAACTCATTTTGATTTCGCGTTACACCAGATGGATGTTAAAACTGCTTTTTCAAAGGAGACCTTGATGAGGAAGTCTATATAGTATAACCCAAAGGTTTTGCAATTGATGATTTAGATACGCTTATATGTAGACTGAAAGAGTCTATTTAAGGCCTCAAGTAAAGCTTCCGGAAAATAATATTCGGAGTTCCATAATGTTGTTACTTCATTCGGTAATGTTGAGAATAAAGCGAATTAGTGTATATACTGCAAATTCAGTGGGAGGAATTTTATCTTCATATAGACAATATATTGCTTACAAGTAGTGATATTGGATTCTTGCATGAGGTGAAACAAATATTATAAAAATATTGTCATGAAAGACTTTGGTAAGGCATCTTTTATCCAAGGCAGTGAGATCCATTGGGATCGTTCTCACCGGTTATTAGATTTCTCTCATAGGACATATGTTGATTGTAATATGGAAAGATTCAGTATACAAAACTGCAAGCTAGGAATTAGTATTGTCATTAAGGGTGATAAACTGAATCTATTATAATATCATCATACGGATGTTGAGAAAACCCAAACATTGTTTTTGCAGCTTGGGGCAGATATCTATTAAATTCAGAAGATGATCGTTGGGTTGCTGTCAAGAAATTTTTAAGGTACCTAAGAGGACAAAAGACTACATGCCGATTCACAGACAAGTTCGGGACTTACGGCTAGTACGATATTTGGATTTACACCATACTAATTATCAAGACAACAAGAAGTGGACAATTTGGGATACATCTTTATGTTAGCAGGCAATGTAGTATAATGAAAAAGTGAGAAACATAAGTTTGTATTGTCCTCTACTATGCATGCATAGTTTATAGGTATTAGGAAGTTGATTGTATTTGATTTTGTGAAGAGGCTCATACAGTTGTATTATGATAATAGCTCCATAGTGTTATTTATTAACAACGGTAGAGGTTGAAAGGGGATCTATGAATCTAAAGGTCAATTTCTACCTTAAATCCAAAGATGAAAATGGTGATATTAAAGTAGAATATAGTTTCACAGATGATATGGTTGCGGACGCACTAACTAAAGGTATTTTGCCCTTGTGTATTTGAATTGACATATCATTAACATGGGCTTAGCGGCATTGTGGGATGCGGTTGTACGGAGTTATTTTCGGTATTTGCTCTAATAAAGTTCACATCTGTGTTTGTTACATTTTGTAACATCTAGATATGTATGAATTCTATTGCAAGCAATAAAGCATTTATGATTAGGGTGATGTAGAATACATATATCGGTTGAAAATCTCAAGGTATGTGTAAACTTTAAGTAAAGGTTGGAGCATTTAGTTACTAGTTTTAAGGATATATCTTGTTACACATAAAGTAAGGTTAACCATGAACATAAGACATATCAAGGTTCATTGGAACCATAAAAGTACTCTACGGTGCACATAAGGTTTCCCGACACATAAGGAGAGAGAATGATACCTAACAAATGGGATAACACATAAAGTATCTCTCTTATGAGGTGTTACCCATTTGTCACACTACCATAATGAATCCCTATCAGTAGAGTTGAGAACACTCGTAACCATAGATAGCTCTGCGTGTAATTTTATGCAGCTACTTCCATAATTCGGTGTTTGAGACTCTATGGGACAGGATTAGCTATTAAGAATAATCCCTAGACTAGCATAAAAGGCGCGCACTACAATATACTTACAATTAATATAGCCCAAGCGTGAGAATATTAGAGTTATCCTAATGTGGACTTATATTAATTGGAATTATAATTATCATTTTAAGGGCTTGGTCTAATAAATATAGATATAAGGATTCTTAATATGCCGAATATGGGCTTGGCTAGTGTGAGCGAAAATTTAACCCAGCCCGTGATGAGAGGGCCCAATTGAAACTCTATAAATAGCGCTAGAGCCCTCCCCTCTAACCTTCATACTTCATTTCGCCATTTCGTCTCTTCATAAAGTGAGAAAGGAGAGAGAGTGAGGCGATCTCATCGACGTTAGGCATTCGGAGGGTAATATAGTGGAAGTGCTCAAGTTTCAAATCGTTAGAATTCTGCATCAAGAATGGCGAATCACAAATCATGTGTACAATACCTTTAAACCATTACTATGTTTTTAGATTCTAACTATATTGATCTTGGGATTGCCGACTTAAGGTTTATAGTGGCTTACGTTGAAAAATGCCACAATTATGCTCATTGTTATAAAAAATAAAAATAAAAATCACTTTAACATAACGAAAGATGATATAGCCATTTATCTATTTATTTATTTTTTGCGGTTCCTCTTCTCTTCGATTATCTCTGTTAATTTCATTTTATCTTTCACAACAAACCTCACATTAGTCATAAGTTGTTTCTTACTTTGTAATTATAATTTGTGATGTTGTCAATTTTGAGGAATATTATCTAAATAACTCTTGATGTGATGTATGGCTGTTAATTCAATGTTAAACATTTTAGTTTAGCCAATGTAGCTCAAAAACCATTTGGTGATTTTTCAATATTGTATCTTTAACCATTTTAGTAAAAAATCGACGACTTGACGGTTAGTCGGCATTGACTATGTCACATAGGATAGTTAGCGACCGACCTGGTCAAAATAATGTTGTTTTGAAAATTTTTAAAATATATTTTTGAATTTTTTCTTTTTACTTTATTTATTCTTTCCTTCCACTGTTTATTGTTTTCTATCCATCAATTGTCGACCACAGCATGGCCCGGGAAGCCCTTATCCAACATCTTTGACATCACGGACATCGTCCTTGAAGATGCTCTCTTTGAAGCTCGCATACTCTTTGAACCAATTCGGCGAGCTCAAAACTCGAAGAAATCGTTCAAGAATAAGCTATCAAAGATCACAAAGTGTTATGATGAGTACAACTCATTGGCATGTGCCTACGACAACAAGGCTCATGACACCCTTACTCATCGCTGTTGATGTTTAAGTTAATTGTTATCTCTATGGACAATGGTTTTATTAAATAAAATCTCTTATAATAGTTGAGGTGGTAATCGCTCTTCAATAGTTGTAATCTTTCGTCGCCAACATTTGCCACCTTCCTTAATCTTTTGCATTCCTTTAGTCCAATCTCTGAATAGTTACCCGACCCTAGATAATTGATGATGTTGGTGCTCTTCTATGACTTCTATGTGTGTCAATCGTGCCCACGTCTTCCGCTTCTTGGGGTTTTGAAATTTGACAATCCAGTAACTAACAATAAGACTTTACCGACTTCCTTACGATCATGAGAGGTATGCTCATGTCCTCCGCATTTCGTGGATTCCTTGACCTATTCTTAAGGATTCGTTTTGCCTTAGAAACCGCTCTCCCGCCATGGAATTCAAGGAGACTCTTTTTCGTATCCTTCCGTGTCCTTAAAAAATCCTAAATCCGCGGGGTAGCTTGCTAGAGCTTAAATATGATGATTTCACCAATTGACGCCTATCAACACTATCATGTGCTTTGCACGAGGCGTTTCATTCCCTATCGGAAAACCTATTCTTCATGGGTATATCACTTGCATCAATTCTCCATGTGTTCTACCTAGGTATTAACTCCTCACATGCTCTTGATGTGTGTTGACCTCTCACATGTTCCGCACATATACCGATCTTTTACACATACAGCATATGCCTCGGCAGGCGAGTTATTTTGAATGTCAACAGTTATATTGGGTTTATCTAACCATTTAGTATGATTTTTGAAGAAAAGTTGCTATCGGTTATGATGTGGTACCTGTCACGCCCGTGCACCCTAGCGCTCGCCACATCCCATTATGATCGTCATACTCCAGGATCCGGACGATGATAAAACTCGGATTAAATGAGCACGTGGAAGTAAATAAAAACTCTTGATAAAAAAAAGGGACACTAGGGTACCCCACACATAATTAACATATGCAACAAAGTCTTACGGGAAGATCGTAGTGAAAATACAACGTACGTCCACTTGGTCCCACCAAAAGTTTTTAGCAAAAGACAACCAAGATCCCACAACCTAACACCACTACACGAAACTGTTGATCTTATCTTCATCCTCGTCTTGGTCCGCTTCAGTTGTAATTTAGAAGAACCGTCGGATCGCACCTCGGTGGCATCCTCCTCCTCCTCCTCGGAATCAGAAACCTCAATTACTTCTATGTCTTCTTTAGGAGTAGTAGTTCTCTCGGGGATGTTTCTTGAACCAACCATACTAATCTCTAGTTTAACCTCATCTCGGATCGAATGACACCAAGTGGGCACGACTCCTCTAGGAACCTTAGTTGGCTTCAGTGGACCGGTGGTAATGTCTCCAACCCGGCGATACCACGCCTCAAAACGATGGGGTATCAAATGGTCATTCCCTTCTTCAACCCAGACGGCAATACATTTCCTAATATACACAAAACCTCTACCATCGGGAAACTCGTCAAAAGTGGAGGTCATTTCCTTGGGGTCCCCCAGGAAAACAGGTAGCATTTTCGTGGTCCGGGATCTAAAAGAGGGATCCCACGACGGGGTGAGAATAAATCTCAAGAAATTAACCCTAACCCTAAACTAAGCCACTAGTACCTCCAGACTACTTCTCAAATCAAAGACGTCAATAAAATCAGTATAGATATGATACACGCGCAAACATAGACATTAGCAATTTAAACAATCACAATAACTAGGCATTCGGTAGTTCGGAACCAAGCTCTACGCATCGGTACAATAATCTCATTCTCGATATCAAGGCCCGCATAATAACGCATTGGCTATCTTGATGTACTTGGCAATACTGCGCAATACCCGCGTAATACCGCATCAGGTCAAATCCTGCGTTTAACGCCTCGGGATAATATCAAAACCCCGCGTCATAACGCCTTAGGGTACAAATAATCTCATAACCCACGTCATAACGCATCAGGTTAACACAACTCATATATTCCACCGGTCAGTAGATCAAACTTAATCTCGGTCAAAATATTCCCCATTTGCTAAGGGTTCACAGATACGATTCTCATTTCAAACAACTTCATGATCAAGTACAACTCGACTTAACGAGCATTTAATCCATAGCTCACGAGAATACTCAAGGCCACATTATACTAGGCCCGACACAAATTGCATCACCATGCAATCAAGTCAACAAGCATAATTCTCATCAATTCAATCATAATTCATTCTCGTGCCATACAAAGGGTTAAATATCATACGATCATTCAATTCATTTGATCATGCATAATTTAACTCATAAATCACCCAATTGGATCACAAATTGGTCCCTTAGTACCCTAATGTCTTAATAAAGGGTTAAGGGCAATTTACCTATTCAAATAAGCTAGTCGCGATATCCAATTCGAGCTTCTGAATCCAAGATTAATTCTGTCAAAAATAGGGCAGATCGCCAATTAAGTTTTGTCGCGCCGTTTAGTTACAATTCTAGCTCTAATCACCAAACTACTTCACATACTCTTCATTAACATACAAAAATACGTTGTAGCATGTCTAAATGACAAATTCAAGACAAGACGACACCAATTCCAGCCTTGAACAGAACTAGACAGCACCTTCCCAGAATAGAGCAGAAACCGGTTCTGCTTATACCACCTCTAACAGTCCATAATTTCATCCTAAGCTCTAATTCAATATGAAATCAACTTGCTAAAACCTTCCTATATATGATTAATAGGTTCACCGAAAATTTGAAGCCAATTGAACACCTTAAAGACCTCCAATTAGTCTAATCTTTTCAAGTGTGCAAACTGTCAATTTCTGCTCCTCAAAACCCATCTCAAAACAGTCAAGAACACCCATCAATACTCAACTAAAATTATCATTCCAACTCAGCCAAGTCAAGTACTATATGTCTAGAACATCCCACACAAATTTTGAAGTAAAATGAGCTCTTGAAACCGTTGTAAGAGAGCTCTCTCTCAAACCGGGTCAAATTCAATCCCGATTGGACCTTTACCCTTTCAATCGGACCTATGGGAAAAACTACCAGGCCAAATTTTTCTCATAATATATCCCTGGAAAGCCAAGACAATTATCTTTCAAATGGAGGTGACCTTACCTCAAAACGACGTCGGACGAAGGATATATGGCCGAAACAGTAAAGGGCATCGGAGTTTGTCAGGCTGAGCGATTTTCTGTGGGTGCAAAAAATGAAGATGAAGATGGGATGGCGTGGAGAGCAAGAGAGCAAGTGTGGTTGGGCTGCTGAAGCAAAAAGGAAGAGAGAGAGAAGCTTCACCTCCATTATTGATTTAGTCAAGCTTAGAATAGTTAATCACATGGTCAATTAAGACCAAACCTCCAAAATTTGACACTTATCCTCATGTTAATAATATCCCATGAGCATTGACCATCATTGACCTTATCATCTTCCAATTTTCGGTAGCCTAAGGGGAACAAAAGGACCAAAATGCCCTTTAGATCACTTAAGGTAAGGTTAATGCTTGAGGGGTAAAATGGCCATTTTACAATTGTCGTCCAAAAATTACAATTTTTCCAAATCAAATTACTATTGATGAGGCGACGTCCAATTCAAGACCAAAATTGGAATATTTAATTTCCATTTTCTCAATTTCGAGTATCCATTTCTTGATTTATTTTCCTTCGAATGTAACTTTAATTCATTTCAAACTAGCGGGTGGCTTTTGCGGTGATATTACGCGTATCAACTCGGTGATTTTCATCGCTCTTAGGCTTACTCAAGTCATGGTCATTTTGGTTGTCATGTAATTGTAAAGATTATTACTAGTCCATTAGGTCTCGATCGTCAGCATCCGATTTAGGAATATTTTGCAAATTATACACTGATTAACCGGAATTATCCGCGCTTCAATCGTATAACACTAGCAAAGGATTCCATAATCATTCATAGATCGACCTTTACCGGCTCTAAATATTCCCTCAGCAATCCTTATGGTCAAAATGCCAATTCTCATTCGAGTTTCCTAGGTCCACGTACATTGTCGTGCTTTAGCCTTTCCCTTTTGGTCAGTATACTCATGATTGATCATATCCAAGCGAAATAAAACTGAAGTACATTGGTTGTTAATTTTCATTCAATAGTCTCGAACATATAGACCATGTTCGGTGTGTAACCATGTGCCATGTCATATTTCAAGTAATTATCGTTATGTCATATAATTTTTTTTCATGCTTTGAATCGAATCTTTCGTGTCATGCTACATAGAGGTGATCGATTTCAACCTAGCCGATTTCCACCCTATAACATGGAACCGGACCGGACAGACTCTATTCCTATTGTTGGAATCGGAAATTGGCCCACCTAATTTTGAAACTAAACCTAATGGGTCAAAGACTTGTTCTTGGATGGGTTAACAAATTGATACTATACATTTGATATGATTGTCCTTAATTGATTTAGTAGAATACTATATATTAGGGAATATTTTTTTCCTTTTCTTACTTAGACTTATGTACTATAAATAGGGTTGTACTCATACCTTTTGATTATGTGAAAACAACACAATTTTCCTCCCTTTAGTTTCACATCAGTTCATATCATGGCATGGTATCAGAGCCTTTACACATTGTTCTTTAGCTTCTGCACACCATTATTTAACATTTGCCTATCGCTCTTTAGCCTACAAAAAACAAAATGCCTTAGACTTAGAATTCAAACTTTGGCACATCAAGCGATCCACCTTCCGATCCATGTCTAAACACATCCAACATAGCCGTAGAAAACTAGACGGAGGAAGGTCAACATGGACGACTAGTCCAATTCAACCTAGTACAGGGCAATTCTTCTCCAGACCAAATGTTCAATGGGATCTCATACAAGTTAAACCCACTCGGGGCCAAACGAATTCATTGAGCCCAATTCAAATGGCATATGTAGAAAATGGTGGTCTAAGAGGAGGGCCACATCTCGTTGTCGAACCCAACTTGATCCATGGAACAGTTTGGCATTTTCCGAATCAAACCGATTTGGATCTATCGGCGTTTTGGGGTAAACCCGGCTCCAGTTTTCAACCCCGATTTCTTTCCCTTTGCGGGGTACTACCGGCGGTCGGCCAAAACCTAGTGACCCTCTCTACATCTCCACTGGTGATGGACCGGAATTGTGTCTCATTGCGCAACATACCGATGCCGTCCGACAAGCGACTTGTATGATACTGGAGGAAGTGCAACCAACTAGTCCGAATATGGATTGCCAATTCCCTTACCCCAAAGGTTGCCGCCGAACATCCTCCAACCGAAGACGCAAAGAAAATTTGGGAAAATATTTAGGAAATGTATGGTAAGCCAAATAAGGCTAAATTTTTTGATAACTCAAGTCCTATTGGAGTTAAAATAGGGCAACCTTTCAATCGCCATAGTCTTTAACCGATTATCGGCCTTTTGACAGTAGAGCTTAGTCCATAGGTTTTTTTTTTTCTCTTTAATTTCATATTTTTTTTTATTTTTTATAATATTTATTTAATTTATAATTTTATTCTTTTGAAGCTCATTTTTGTAATGTAATTATCAATATTTAATTATTTAAGATATATAAAAAACATGAAATCTTCATAATAGATAACAAGTTAATCGCAATTACATGTACTAATGATGCCATCTTCCTATCCGACCTCATGTTCCGCAATGAGGTTGTCTCCGTTGATCATGAGGTTTAGTGTTATATCGACGAGAACGAAGATCCAATTGAGTACAATGTGTCGATGACGAAGTCATATCTTGTGAAAATATGTCATATCCTACTATAGGAGGGACTAAATAAAAATAAGAGAAATTGGGTCCATATTACGAAGGAGAACTAGCCAGAGTTCGTGGATGTGGATCGTTAAATATTTCCACAAACGGGATGAACCCTACATCGAAATGATGGCTGAACTTTAGAGTGAACTCGGGAGTGAAATTTGTCGTATGATATTCTATGGAATATGGGACGACATTATCATCCGCATGAGTTCGAGGAGTCCTCCGGGTCAGGTGAACAATCTCAAAGGGATCATCACCCTCGTCCGGCCCAATGGGTACTACCGTAGTTCTTGGTTGGGGTGCTGGCATCATTATTAGCCGTCTCTCTTCATTCTGGGCGTATAGCATTGCCCCGATTATCGTCTTCACTTCTGCCCAAGCATCGGGAGATGGGCCAACTAAATCCATGATATGTACGAGTCGTTCGACGCCGTCAACTTAGTAATGATATTAAAATTAACAAAAGTTATCAAATGCCAATAATTTATGTTACTTCAAAATAAGTAATGAATTAAATTGAAAGTGTTTGCACGAATCGTTGAACCCATTGTGCTCCCGCAACAAAATTCACTTTCGTGTATGTCGACGGAACCACTCCATATGTCCTAAATAAAAGTGGAGTGCTTCCATTGTACTTCTACCCGGGATTATACGTTCGGCACATCTGTTTCACAAATCGATCCACCATCTGTGCTTATTCGCTCAATTCGTCTTGGGTGGCGTGTTATCAATATAATACAAGGCGGTATGATGGTGGGGACCTTTTGGGTATTGGTTGGGTATTCGGTCTGAATAGTGCCACTCAACTATCCAGTGACAAATGAGTGTGACATACGCCCTCCAATAGTGTTATCCCTATAAACAATAATTTGATATATCCTTTTCAATGCCCTCGTAGGGCTCTCAAGTAATATATTATCGTAATGAAAAATATCAAATGAATTGAAAATTAATTTAAAAAATACCATGATATTAAACCCATTCGTTATTAACATTATTTACATTTTAGGATCCCATTCGATCAAGTTGATAGCACGGATGTGTCATAGTATGTGTAGGGACGTCGGTTATAGCTCTGTCTTGACTCTAGCTATATAAACGTAAAGCTTTAGATTTTCATGTATTATACGCAATGCAAAGAATTAATGATGCACGAATTGAAAAGGCAATATATAACATACCGACTACCGAAAGGTGCATATGGGAAAGGAGCATCGGAAGTCAGACCACATGAGACACATCCGAAGTGGTCCCACGCCTAAATCTATAGTATATGTAGGGTACTACCCATTTGATTTGAATCCGGATCGGTTGCACGGTTTAACTCCCGATACAACCACGCTAGTCTTCTTGAACCCCAATCGTATTACGTATGAGCCTCGATGTTCGCCATTACTGGGAGAAACAGCAAACTAACTCGAGCATCTATTTTGTCCGAGAAAATAGATCATCCAAGTAAGCGGAGAATGAATGCCCTAGCATGCTACAATACAATGACGTCATTGGCATATTCGAAAGATGATGAAAGTTTTCACTCAACCATCTTAAATTTATTTGCGTGCTACGCAATTGAGTTGGGCAAGCATTAAGCGGTTCATCACGTAAAGCGCCTAATTTCAATTAGTAGGGCTAGTAACTGCAAGTCCATTGATGGAAAACCCTATGATCATCATAATACCGTATATTATGATCGTAACTTCACCTTCCGACATGTGAAATATATAGGTCTCGGGCCACCATCGCTCAACCAATACCGTAATCAAATGCTAATCAAGTTGGACAAATCACATCTTACAAACGTTGTAAAATCTTGAATCTTGCAGATAAAAGACTATGCACGGATCAAGTTCATCTACGTATAACGCTTCTTGCCGACATCTAAGGACCGCAGTCGCAGGTATTTGTGAAATGTCACATGAACTGTTAGTGACAATTTTCATAATACCGTTACCAATGACAAATCACATGCTAAATTCCTTAGTTACCTTAGCGTCCCATACGGCCTATGATCTATGTTGGACCTACTCGGTAAGTAGTGAATTAGCTTTAGGCCTCTATTGAATGTGAGTCATCTATGCCATATCAACACAATTGTAAGGAATCGAAAAAATTTCGTGACTTTAGTTAGTGATCGAGGGAGAGCGTGAGAATTAAGTGAGCGACCCAAAGAAAGCGAATGTAGGAGAGTTGGGGGAGTGAGGGATGAGAGCCTTCGGCTCTGCTTTTTTAAGCGGAGCCGAAGGGCTCTCTGTAGGTCCCCGGCAATCACACTACCGAGCAAGGGGCCCTCCTCTGCAACTAAGGGCAAAGCCCCATACGTGCGGTTGCAAAGCGTGTGGGCCCCCTCGTTGCCTAGCATGGGGCCCTCCTCTACAAGTAAGGGCAAAGCCCCCTGCATGCAGCCTATAAAGCGAGAGCCCCTCGTCGAACGAGGGGCCTTGCCCCCTATCCAGGCGCCGCAATGCCATTATTTGACGCTACGGTATCATTATTCGGTGCGTGAGCACCTTTCAAGTGCTAGGGAGGTAGAATATTGCCAAAAAAATATAAAAATGATTACTAAAGCAGACAATCTACCTAGTTCGAGTTTGCAAACATATGGACATTTGATGCGTTACGTGCTACAATTGAGAGCTCGTTGAATATTACAAGAAACCAGTACATTCATAGCATGATGTATAGATATCCAAATATAACACAAGGTTTTGTCATATATGATATTATGGAGGTGCATGATTATGATACAATTCGAATGATCCAGCAATTTGCACTTGGGACTGGTGGAACATGATTTGTAGTGTTTTATGTAAATGTAGCTAAATATCAAGTGATTAATGATTTCCATTTGGGGGAAGGTTCCAATGTTTGTGAAGAAGAAGATGGTGTGCATAATTGGTACGTGGAGTCCGATGATAATGACGATAATGATGATTATGTGGTTAGTGATGCAAAAGATGATAAATCGATGTACACTACTAATAGTGATGAAGAAGCTGTCGGATATAACAATACGGAGAATTACTACAACATTCATTATACTAATCTCATTCAACCATTGGTATATCTATTTCCCTATTCAGATATCTACAAGAGTCAAGCAAGCAATACGGTATTTGATCCATCAAAAGAATTTGCTGTTGGGTAGATATTTCCATCCCAAGACGCGGTGCGTTTGGTTACAAAAGGGTATTCAATGAGAAGAAATCATAAGTTTTGCTATGATACGACAAAGAAGAGAGAATATGTGATCAAGTGTGGTAATCTGAATGAACCGTGCGGTTGGAGGCTCCGTACGATTACTAAAGTGGGTGGTATATTTTGAAAAATAAGTAAGTATAATGGCCCACGTACATGAAGTAATCTGCAAACTTCTGCGGATCATCAATACCTTGATCAAACGTATATATGCGGCTTTACACAACAAATGGTCTCCATCCAACCGGATATCAAAATCAAGGCAATGATGGTGGAGATTCAAGACTAGCTGAACTTCCAACCTACTTACCGTAAAACCTAGAGGCGAAACAAATGACGATTGCCAAAAAATTTGAAGGATAGGATGAGTCATATGATAAGTTGAAGAAGTACATGAACGTAATTAAGAAAGAATCTTGATTCTCATTTCATGATCGAGGATCGCATGATCGAGGATCAGAGTTGCATGATTTTCGACCGAATGTTTTGGACTTTCAAGCGGACGATTGAAGGTTTCAAAAATTATCGTCTTCTGATATTTATTGATGGTACTTCTTGTACGGGAAATGCTGAAGAACGCTTTTTTGTGCGGCTTCACTTGATAGTAACAATCATAATTTTCCGTTGGCATTTATTGTGATCAATCGGGAAAATGTTGACAATTGGCGATGGTTTATGAATATGTTGCGGAGATATGTCACTAGAAGGGATGATATTTATGTAATATCAAGCGGGCATTTCGAGATTCAACAAGCAATGGAGACAGCACAATGGCGTCCTCTACATGCCCACCATAAATATTGCATTCGTCACATTGTCAAGAACTATAAATTTTTTTAAAAAAATTGACAATGGCAAAAGACATGTTGAGATGGTAGGTAAACATTGAAATTCGTAAATTTCAAAAAAAAATATATTCATAAATTTTACTATAGTATAATAATTATTATTGTAATATATAGCTTACGCGAATCAACGACGAAAGTTTGATTTCATAATGAGTTGAATTAGGGAGTTCGATCCACCCATAGCTAAATGGTGTGATCAGATTTCAAGAGAGAAATAGACAAATACTTATGATGTAGGGAGGAGATATGTATTGATGAACACAAATTTAGTTGAATCGGTCAACGGGATGCTGAAACCCTTTGCGGTGCAATAATAACGGTCATGGTCGAGAAGATATTTTACCAATTGTCCTACTATTTCGATACGAGGAGAATGATGTACAAGATACGTAAGGCCAACGGATGGGTATATACGCAACTTGCGGGTGAAATGCTTTTGAAAAACAATGAAAAAGAAAAAAAGCATAAAGCAAGATGTTTCAACTTTGAAAAAGGAGTTTACGAAGTGAAAACTGGATGTGATAGAACTAGAGGATTTAGGGACAACAAACAAAAAGTGCACCTAGACGTGCGAACGTGCACATGTGAAAAATTTGAACATCTTAAAATTCTTTGTTCCCATGTAATTGCAGTATGTTAAATACATGCAATTCATTACAATGGATTCGTAGATGAATGTTATACATTAGAAAAAAGCCTTGATTCATTTGAATAGAAACCGATCGAATAGTTATTTTTGCAAAGTAACTCAAATAAGACTAAATACTCTTTAACGGTAATTTGTGCCTATCGACAGTACCTAGATAAAGTTAATACTAAAAATATTTGTTGGTAAAACTTACTCGTGTCAACAACTTTGATAAATGAGCGTGGGATACGAGAAAAGTGGATATCATTCATCTACGAACCCATTGTAATTAATTGCATGTACTTTGACATACCGCAATTACGAGGGAATGAGGAATTTTCAGCTATTCAAATTTTTCACATTTGCACGTTCGCATGTCTAGGTGCATTCTATATTTGTTGCCCCTAGATCCTCGGGTTCTATCACGTCTAGTTTCACTTCGTAAACCCCTCTTTTAGAGTCGAAACATCTCACTTGATTCTTCTTTACTTTTTCACTATTTTTTAATAGCGTTTCACTCACAAGTTGCGTATGAACCCATCTCGTTGGCCTTCGCATCGTATACAGCGTTCTTCTCGTGTCGAAATAATAGGACAACCGATAAAATATCTTCTCAACCATGGCTGTTATTGGCGGTTCACGAACGATTTTCAACATCCCGTTGATCGATTCAACTAAATTTGTGTTCATCGATCCATATCTTCTCCTTACATTATAAGCTTTTGTCCATTTCTCCCTTAAAATCCGATCACACCATTTAGCCGTGGTGGATCGAACTCCCTAATTCGCCTCATGATGAAATCGAACTTCCACCGTTGATTCACGTAAGTCGTATATTACAATAATATTTAGTACACTATAATAAAATTTATGAACACGTATTTTCTTGAAATTTACGAATTTCAATGTTTACCCGCCATCTCAACATGTCTTTTGCCATCGTCATTTTTAAAATATTTTTTGTTGCTAATAATGTTATGAATACAATATCTATTGTGGGCATGTGGAGGACGTCACTATATTGTCTCTATTCCTTATTGAATCCCCAAATACCTATCTAATATTACACAAATATCATTCATTTCGATGACATATATCCGCAACATATTCATAAATCACCGCCAATTGTCAATATTTTTCTAATCGACCATAACAATGTCAACGGGAAATTATGATTGTAGCCATCAAATGATGCCGCACAAAGGAGCGTTCATCGGTATTTTCCATACAAGAAAGTACCATAAATAAATATCACAAGATGACAACTTTTGAAACCTTCAATCGTCCGCTTGAAAGTCCAAAACATCCGGTCAAAAATCATGTAACTTTTATCCTCAATCATGCAATTCTCGATTATAAAATGAGAATCTAGATTCTCTTTCTTAATTGCGTTCATATACTTTTTCAACCTATCGTATGACTCATCCTATCCTCCAAATTCTTTGGTAATCGCCATTTGTTTAATCTTCCAAGTTTTACGGTAAGTAGGTTGGAAGTTCGACTTGTCTTGAATCTCCGCCATCATTGCCTTGATTTTGATATTTGGTTGGGCGGAAACCATTTGTTGTATGAAGCTACATATGTATATTTGATCAAAGTGTGGATGATCAACAGACGTTTGCAGATTAGTACATGTATGTGGGCCATTATACTTACTTATTTTCCAAAACATATCACCCACCTTAGTAATCGGGTGGAGCCTCCATCCGCACCGTCCACTCGATTACCACACTTGATCATATATTCTCTCTTCTTTGTTGTATCATAGCAAAACTTATGATTTCTTCTCATTTAGTACTCTTTCGTAGCCAGTTGCACCGCGTTCCGTGATGGGAATATATGCCAAACAACAAATTCGTTTGATTGATCAAATACCATATCGTCCGACTTGGCTCTTATATCGTCATGCATCATATTAAAGTTGATATCCGAATAGGGCGGTTGATGTACCAATGACCGAATGGGATTAGCACAATGGGTGTTATAGTAATCCTCCATATTGTCACATCCAACACCTTCTTCATCACTATCATCGGTGTCCATCGAACAATCGTCTTCTGCATCACTAACCTCATCATTATCATTATTGTCATTATCATCGGACTCTCACGTACCAATTATACACACCATCTTCTTCTTTACCAGCATTAGAACCTTCACCCGTATGGTAATCATTTATTACTTGGTGTTCAGCAACAGTTACATAAAACACTACAAATCCCGTTTCACCAATCTGAAGTGCAAACCGCTAGATCATCCGAATCGTATCATTATCACGCACTCCATAATATCATATATGATAAAATCTTGTATTACATTTGGATATTTATACATCAGGCTATGAATGTACTTATTTTTTGTAATATTCAACGCGCTCTCAATCGTAGCACGTAACGCATCAAATGTCAATATGTTTACAAACTCAAATCAAGTAAATTGTCCACCTTTGTAATCATTTTCATATCCTTTTAGCATTATTCCACCTCCTCAACATTTGCAAAGGTGCTCACGCATCAAACAATGATGTTGCGGCGCCAAATAATGGCACCGTAACGCTCGCGAATGGGGCAAAGCCCTATCGATCGGCAATGGGGTCCTACTTTGCAGATCGCAAATGAGGGACTTTGCCCTCGATTGTAGAGAAGGGTCCCCCACTCGGTAGTCACACCGCCGAGCGAAGAGGCCCCTTACTTTGTAAATCGTAAACATGGGGCTTTGCCCTCGCCCGCAGAAGGCCCCTACTCGGTAATATGACTAACGAGCGTGGGTCCCCCTCCCGTAGACGCTGCCCGACGCCGCAAAGGCAACGTCTACACATCAAGGGCCTTGCCCGCTGTAGCATGTAGACATCGCCCTGGCAGCGCCTGCCGCAAGGCCTTCACGGGCGCTACAAAGGGCTCTGCTGCTTTTTCAAGCAGGGCCGAAGGCTCTCTTCCCTCACTCCCTCAACTCGCCTACATTTGCTCTCCCTCGATCACTCACTCAACTCTCGCACTCTCCCTCGATCACTCACTAAAGTCATGACATTTTTTCAATTCCTCACATTTACGTTGATATGGCACGGATAACTCACATTTAACCGAAGCCCGAGAATGGTTCACTACTTACTAGGCAAGCCCGACATAGATCGTAGGCCGTATCGGACGCTAAGGTAACTAAAGAATTTAGCAAGTAATCTGTCATTTATAATAGCATTATGAAAATTGTCACTAACGGTTTATGTGACATTTCATAGATACCTGCGATTACGGTCCTTAGATGTCAGTGAGCGGCGCTACACATAGGTGAACTTGATCCGCGCATAGTCCCTTATCTCCAAGATTTGAGATTTTATGGTGCTTATAAGATGGGATTAGTGCAGCTTGATTGACATTTGATTACTGCATTGGTCGAGTGATGGAGGCCCAAGATCCACACATTCCATATGCCGGAAGGTGAAGTTACGATCATGATGCATGATATTGCGATAATCACAAGGCTTCCCATCAATGAACTTACGGTTACTAGCTCTACCGATTAGAATTGAGGCGTTTTTTGTGATGAAGCGCTTTGCACTCACTCGGTTCAATTACGTGGCACGCAAATAAATTTAAGATGGTTGAGTGAAAACTTTCATCATCTTTCGGAATATGCCGATAGAGTCACCATACCGCAACATGCTAGGGTATTCATTCTCTGCTTGTTTGAAGGATCTATTTTCTCGGATAAATCAGGAAACCGGGTTAGTTTTTTGTTCCTCCTACTAATGGCGAATATCGAGGCCCCTATGCGGTACAATTAGAGTTCAACGGCACTAGCGTGATTGTATCGGGAGCTACGCCGTGCAATCGACTCGGATGCGAAGCAAATGGGCGGGGTCTTACAAGTACCGCAAATTTTGGTGTGGGAGCGCTTCAAATGTGTCTTCCCTAGTCTATGCTCCCTTCTCAAATGCACCTTTCGGTAGTTGGTATGTAATATATTGCATTTTCAATTTGTGCGTCATTAATTTTTTACAATGCATATAATACATGAAAATCTAAAGTTTTCTGTTTTTGTAACTAGAGTCGAGGCCGAACTACAAGCGACGTCTCCATACATGCTGTGACACATCTGGGTTACGAACTTGAGCGAATGGGATCCGAAGATGTAAATAATGATAACAATGAGCGGGTTTAATGTCATATTACTTTTTAAATTAATATTTCATTTAATTTAATATGTTTCATTACGATAACAGATTACTTGGGAGTCCTACGAAGGTATTGAAGAAGATGTACCAGATCACTGCCTACGGGGACAACACTATTGGAGGGCGAATGTCCCACTCATCTGTCATTGGATAGTTGAGTAGAACTATCCAAACCGAGTACTTTGGCGGTTTGGTTTGTACCAACCAATACTTAGAGGTCCCCACGATCATATTGTCTTGCATGATATTGATAACACATCACCAAGACGGATTGGGCAAATAAGCACAGACGGTAGATTGATTTGTGGAACGGACATGTTGAACGCGTAATCCCGGGTAGAAGTACAACGGAAGCACTCCACTTTCATTCGGGATGTATGAAGTGGTTATGTCGACATACACGAAAGTGGATTTCCGTTGAGAGAGCCGCAATGAGTTCAACGATTCGTGTAAACACTTTCAATTTAATTCATTACTTATTTTTAAGTAACATAAATTATTGGCATTTGATAACTTTTGTTAATTTTGATATCATTACTAGGGTGACGGCATCGAGCAGATTGTACATATCATGAATTCGATCGGTCCATCTTTTAAGGCTTGAGCAGAAGTGAGGACGATAGCTAGGGCAATGTTATACGCCCGGAATGAGGAAATGCGGCTAACAATGATGTCAGCACCCCACCAAGCAACTACGCCCGCACTCATTGGGCCGAACGAGGAGAATGACTCCTTGAAACTGTTCGGCCTACTCGGAGGACTCCTCGAGCTCAACCAAATGATGATGTCGTCCCATATTCCATGGAATATCATATAATGGATTTCGCTCCCGAATTCACTTCGGGTTCACCCAAGATTTCGATGTACGGTTCACTCGGTTTTCTGGAACATTTTACAATCCACATCATCCGCATACTCCAAATAGTTCTTCTTTAGAATATGGACCTGATTTCTCTCATTTTTATCCAATCCCTCCTACAATAAGATATGACATATTTTCACAAGATATGCCTTCGTCATCGACACATCCTACTCAACCGGATCCCCATTCTCATCGGTACAACACCGGACCTCCAATCAATGGAGACAACCTCATTGTGGAATAGGAGATCATGTAGGAAGATGGTATCACTTGATGCATCAATATAATCGATTTGTGGTTTCAATATATGATGTTAAGTCTTGAACTCCACGCTTAAACAAACCACCCACTCCAAGTAATTGTATGGGATGTTACTAGGCAACCATCTAGCTCTTAAGCAAATAGTATTTGCATTAAAGATAAAGTCATCTTGTTAATATTGTCATGCGCCATCAATTACGGTATGAAACAAGAATGCTTAATAAATTTATTGGGAGTTTTCATCATTATGATTTTGAAATGCGATTAGTTCATTTTAGTAATTTTCCCTTTGAAGTGGAAATGATGATTTAAATCAACCAAAGATTGAGTTAGATATTCAAGGTTTTTTCACTATTGTTCCATGCGGTCCAATTATTTATGGTCACAGAATATTTGACATTTTCCTTTAGTATTAATAAGAAAAATTAGATAGAGTTGCTAAGCTCTCTTAATGTATTATTATCTACTTCCATCTTTACCATATATAATCAATTTTCAGATGACAAAAACATTCTTATCTCATCTCATTATGAAAAGGATAGAGAGGATATTAGACATTATTAATAATCAAGTTTTCATACCCATAGGTGATTACCTAACAAATATCCTATTTTAATTTTTTACGAGCACATATCCTGTTATGACTCTTCTTCTTCCCTCAATTCATGAAATAGATGAGGTTTGGCTTGATTCGGGGAATAAATACCGAATTGATGGCGCCATATCATAGCATTTGTGCAATTTCTCATATCATAGTAGGTGAATGACTATCGAATTAATCCATTCTCAATAATTGTAACATTGGTGTAATTACCATACAAAGAAAAGTCTTTCTTTTTTTCAATGCCAAGTGTCACGAACCTCTCCTAGAAAAGGGAATAAAAGGATTACCAAACCTTCGCAAGTAGGTTTAGCTCGGGTCCTTTTAGACCCATACCGAATCACGGCGGGATTTGTCGAGTTCAATATTTAGTACGATCGGGTGACATGTGCAAATGTGTACATGTGACTAGAGTCGCCACCAATTTTTCTAGGAAGGTAAACCGGATACCTTACGGAGCGGTTGGGAGAATTCGTTCGGTTCCGCGGAACTAGAGATTTAGGATTCGGAGACTTGGTTATGCCGGTAGTTTTACCGACGCCCTTTTGGTACCTAACATCGAATGATTTCCTAACTATGATTTCATGCATGCTCAATTTTCAAATGGGGTATGACTGAATTTAGGTTTTCATGCGGGTTGCGGAAAAGACTAGTCCTACCAATCACAATCAAATAATGGAATGCGCAACCAAGAATCCAAGACGTAGGGATAAAATGCATCAAATCAAGTCATGGCATTCCTAGTATAGCCCTAAGGGCTAAGATAAAGTTTGATTATATTTTGAAAAAGAGTTTGGAATGATTAGAGACAATTTGCCCAAAAGGGGCAAAATCCTCATTTTTTGAAGAATTTGGAGCCAAAATCATCAAAAATAGGTTGGGCTGATTGAATGTGGTTATTTTCTACTTTCTTGTGATAATTTTGTTATGATTTTCGAATTTTTTATTATTTTTATTTCTTAATTTAGGAACTCTTTTATTCTGAAAAAAAAAAACCCGGATTGGGCCACGTGGGGCTCACCCATGCTGTAGGAAACCGACTTGGGCCTTAACGGCCCAAGTTGGTCCAAGAAAAGGCTGCCTTTTGGGCTTGATCCAATTTCAATTTTTATTGATTTTAAAAGAAAGGCGAAAATCTAAAATTTGAATTTAGCCCAATTTTTATTCTCTGGCCCAACTTTGAGAACAAGCCCACCGACCACGTATTTTCTATTATTATTTTTTATCCTCCAAAAAAACCATTTTTTTTATTTTCTATTCTATTTTTCTACTTCTTTGTTATTTATATTTTTTTATCTTTTTATTTATCCCAGTGGACGACCAGCATTGCCAATTTCCGGCCAAATAGCCGGAATGACCAAAACGTGACTAAACCTAACCATTTCTTCCATCTAACTCAACTTGAACTAAAATCTAACCAAAACAAAACTTTCCGGTGTCCTAAACACCTAGTAACAGTCCAGCCAGAAAATCCAGAGTCCGGCGAAAGTTCACCGTTCGGCTTACGATTTAAACACGACAGGCATCCAAGAAAGTTCGGGAAACTAACCTGAGTGGTTTCGACGGCGAAACACCGTTCGTTGAAGGCCGCAGATTCACATTTTCGGCGAGATCCAACCAAGCTCGGTCAAGTTTCGACTGAATATGCAAAAAAGGAGTACGTTCACCATGAAAATTTCCTAATCCAGAGTCCGGTCAATAGATATCCTAGATGCAATCCACAACCAAAGGATGAAGAGTCGAAGGAAGTACAGGCGTTCGGTTCAAGTTCGGACTCGGCGCTCACCAGCTGGGGTTGGTGTCTGTGAGAGAGAAACTGTGAAGTAGAAGAAGAAGAAGAAGAAGAAGAAGAAGGAGGTGGGAAGTTGTTAGAGAGAGAGAGAGAGAGAGAGAGGAGTAGACTCAGTAAAGTCGTTCCACCGACAAGTCTCGGGCTTGAAATGCCATTTTGGCTTTTCTTATTCATTTTTTTATTATTTTTATATATCGGATTTTGCTTCTTCTTCTTTTTGCGGATATTTATTATGCGATCCTCTTCCTGCTTCTTCTTTTTTTTTTTTTTCCGCGTTCGTCCCGTTAGAGAAGGGGAGCATCGCGCTTCCGTAAATTTAGCAAACGTGAGGGGCTTCGTGGGAAAATTTGACGCCTGTGTCCGTAAATCGTTTTCTTTGGCCATTTTCACTTTTTTGCAACATGTTTCTTTTATTTACTCATGAAATAAATGTATCTCTTCTCTCTGGAATTTCACTTTTTGTTCATAGCTAGAATTTCGTTTTTCTTTTTTCGTTCTGTTGAAGAATTTTATTTGAGTTAAAAGTGAGCTTTTTCTGATTTTTTAGAGACTGTTTTAATTCGACTCTTTAATAGAGAAATAAGAAAGATACAATCGATAGATCTAATAAAAGTTTGAATTTTTTTGTTCATAATGAAAACTTCCATTTCAACTTTGAAAGATGAAATTTTTTCCCCATTTTTAGTGCCTTTCTCAATTAATTCTTACTCGATGCAATTATAGAGTGCTACAAAAGAATTTAAACAACCCCTTATTTTCGGCTACTCTCTCGTGTAATCACTGATTTTTTATTTTTTTTTCGATCAAGGCTACCAAGCTCCAAGCACAGAGAAAAACCCACATTAAAGCTATGGCACCGTCCTCTTTCACTTTCGTCCCTCAAATTCTGGAAATTTTTTCGTCAAATTGAATGAACCGTCCTCCTCTTGCTCTCGTCGACTGATTTGAGTTTAAAGGTTTTTAGTAACAAACTTTTGGTGGCCTCGGCTTGTTACGCAAGCTGGACATGCTAACTAGCTGGTTGGAAGTTGCTTGGAAGTCGCCCTTTAGTGACTAGTTTTGCTGGAGATGGCTCAGATTCAAGCATCGCAGGTTCTGGAGGTCCTTCCTCGCGCGCAAGAACGACTAGAAATGGCTATTGAGGCTTGCTTGGTTCACTGGTTCGGGTTAGCCTGACCCAATTAACCCGATTTCACAAATTAAAGCTCATAATTAGACTCTAGAACATGTCCAAAACCTAGGAATGATAGCATTTTGCTCAATCGATCAATTATCCACGAAAATTGACAATTGAAGCTCTCAATCGCCAAATTGTGCTAATTCAACCTTTCCAATGTGTTTAAAATGGTTGATTACTCTTGGTAAGGGTTCAATTTCAAATGATAATTGCCAATTGACCACAAGTTCAAAATGGGGACTAAATTACAATTTCAAATAGGTTCAATTTTTCGACAAAACAAGGTCCAATTTTCAAATGTGTTCAATTCATGAAGTTGATTTGATTAGAATGCAATTAAAGATATTTGAATCAAATGTCACAACTGAATCGAAGTGAAAAGAATAATTTGGGATTATGGTTTGACTAGGGACTAAAATGTAAGAAATTTGAAATCAAGGACCCAAATGAAATTTTTAGGATTTAAGCTGACTAAAATACAAGTGAACTAAAATAAGACTAATGGTTATTTTTCCATATTTTTCTGCCCACAAATGCTATTTTTCTCATTTTTAGGGTGTTTTCTTATATAAAGAAATACCAAAAATTCCAAAACATTCAAAAAAATATTTTCTATTCAAAATTATTTCATATGGCTTGGCCAAGACTTTCAAAGTTGATTTTTCAAATTTATGAACTTTTATTGTATTTTTAGTTATTTTTTCTATATATAAAAGGGATTGAAAATCATATGTCAACACCAGGCCAAAGTAAAAAAAAAAAAAAAAGGCTAACAAGGAGATTCAAAAAAATGATGACTACATCCATAAATCTATCCCATCATTATAATTTTATTAAGGCCAAACTAGTCGATTCAATTGTTTGGTCCTCATACTCGAAGTGCGAATCTAATTTTTAGCTACTTCCAACAATACTAGGGATAACGCTAGCAAATCTCTATTTGTTTGTCGGGATTCAGATGCAAATTATATTTGTACTTAACAATCTATTTATTTTATCTATTTGACAATTATGCGAATAATATTTGCATTATCAAAAGTGCACGCCAAGATGCCTCGTCCAAGAATGGACATGCGGGACTGCGAAAAGTGCGGGACATATATGACATGATGGAAAAGATGCATGCTTGCCTATGATAGACTATATGGCCGAATGGTTTGGTGTTGATTATATTGCCTTTGCTTGATTCTTATATTCAATATTAGCTAACTTCCTATCAATAATTTAGAATTTTTACTTACTATCCACCGATTTGCTTTGGTTTGTTCATGTCCATAGAAATTACTCATATGGACGTAGTGGATGTAGAATACGATTCTACATTTCGTCGCTACCTTACTACTATCTATGTGGATGAGGGGCTCGATCATTTGGTCCCTCATCGTTATGTGGCATGGTACATAGTCCTTGGAGAAGGAGACCTTGTCGGACCGATTAGAAACTTCGATGGACCCTTGGGCTTCCATGGTGGTGGACAGCCGCATGACATGTAGGAGGGACCTAGAAATGTGGCTTTTGTTTTGGCAAGGAAAGAATGAAAGCAAGAGGGGTGAATTTTGATGTATGCGCCACTAGAGGCCTTAAGAGCACCATTGCCCTATATATAAACTCGTATGATATAAATAGAGGCATATAATAGTAAAGTGATGTAAAGAAATAGTTGGTATGTAATAAAATGGTATGTTTGATGATGTGTTGTTATAAGTGAAGTCACTTGAATAGATGTTAAAATTCAAGAATTGTTTAATTTAAATAAGCATATTTAGCAAGATGGTGGGACGAATTGAGATTGACGCATCCGGGATGGCAATGAACCTCACCTGCCAACGCCTAGGCTTTGTAGTTGAGATCAGCTCCGATCCCCAATTAGCACCACTCATGTACTAGGGTACCATTGGGGTCGGGTCGGGGCGTTGTATACATGTACACCATGTTAATAAAAAAAACTTGTTTTTCCTTAACAGTAAATGTAAACTACTCATATTTTGAAAAATTGAGTTTTTTTTTTTAATGTTTCCAATGTCTTTCGTTACGAATCGCATCTATTGATACACGGATTCAAAACGTCTCATCCTACAATTGCATAGATAATGTACTCGGAAGTAGCTAATAGAATGAGCCATCTACTCCTCTTCTTGAGCCGTCCCAATAGCTTACAACTTCCATCTCTCTTCAACCCATAGGATGCAATATCTTTCTAATTCGGGAAAAATTACCAAAAAAATCATAAATTATTCCAATTGTTCCAATTCAATCCTAATTTTTTTTTTTTGCAAATTCAATCTTAAACCTTTTGTATTTGTTTTAATTCGAATTCGGCTTTTCTAGAATTATTAAATAGATATGATCCATAATTATGTGATATGATATGACATGTTTGTTTATAGGGTAAGTCTAACATAGTAACTTGGAATGATAAAAGGCTTTTGGGCATTATGGATTGACCTTTACTTTTGACTTTTTAAACTATTGCAATTATGCCAATTCAGTGCTATTTTTTTTTTTTTTGTTGTCAATTCATTCTTAAACTTTTTGCATTTATTCCAATTCAACAGAAACGAGGCACAAGTTATGTGATATGATATAGCATGTTTGTTTAGGGTAAGTTTGACAGAGTAACTCCCAATGATAAAAGGTTTTTGGGTGTTATGAGTTGACCTTTACTTCTGACTTTTTAATACATTTAAATCTTGTGCCGCCCCCACTTTAACTTTTGTCAATTCAAAACATTTAAAATTGCGATGACAGATAAATGGTGACACATAAAGTGGAACATGATATTTTCATAATCTATTCAAACTTTGGGTGATGTTTTAAATTTTTAGGGAACACAAAAAATGCATTTTGTGCTTATGTTTAATGCAAAAACAAACAAGCTCTTTGCAATTCTAATCAAGTAAAAACTCTAACATTGCCCTAGGCTTAGTCAATACGCACGTTTATGTATTTTGACCCCCAGGATCTATTAGCAGGTTAACTAGTAAGGGGGAAAAGAGACTCTAGCTCAAAAACAGCCATTTAGAACTGTGGGTATCATAAAATTCATTCATAAACTTTCCAAATTATGTCAATTTAGTTGTAAAATTTTACCTGAAATTCCAATATAGTCCGTCTAATCAAATTTTGCTGAAAATGCTGATGTGGTGCCACATAGGACTGCCATCACTAGATTGCCATGTGAACTATTTCCGGCAAAAATTGACTGGAAGGACTACATAAGGATTTCGTGCATAGGTTTAGTAATAAATTGGAAAAATTGAAAAGTTTCGAACTAAATAGGCGTTCATATAATAGCTTTAGGACTGATTGTCTAATTTTTCCAGTTCACATTATGAAATATGTTGTGACATGCAATTTGTATATAAATTCAAGTAAATCTCTGCGTACTCTTGCCGCTCGGTAATGTAGACGTTGATACAAAGTATCATTTGCTGTCATCTAATTGGTTCGATTAAAGGCAGATCGTCCAAGCCGAGAGGGGAGATTCACAAAGGATTACTTCCTTATTGCGGATACCGAACGTAAGGTCTCACACTTTTTGAGAAGCAAGATCCGATGGTTGAATTACTCACCCAATCCCTTGTGGTCATAGGGGATCATTTCTATTCATAAGGAGTTGGACCAGTAAGTGCAATTCCACTTTCATGCACATGAAGAATGATTTAGTATAGAACAAATATTTTCAAGTAATTTCGGTTTGGGTCGGAACATGATGACTTTTTTTTTATAACGAATATTTATTTTGTTTTGCTTTGATGATATTATCATATTGGATCGAACAAAACTCCGTTGTTGTAAAAGAAGATTGAGCATACTTTGAATAGGAACCGTAGGTAGTACTGCTTGATCATTTCTACTAACTAATATGTTCGGCTATACGGCTATAAAAAAAAAGGGTTTTGTGACATGTTTGGGTTCGGTTCTAGTTATGCCTCAAACTGAACCGAAACATGTTACTTTACCAAAACTCACCTGAAACAACTCGGCGTTGCACCAGGGGCAAAGCCTAAAATAACAATAGCAGAATTCTGGACCATCCAAAGCCGGACAGGCCCGAAACCTCTAAGCTCACCTGACCAAGGTCAGCAATCTCAAGTCCCCATCCAAGGCCTGAACCCCTAATCCCTTGCGATGGAACGATCATCAGTAGTTTGCTTTTTCCATTACAAATGGCGATTTAAATCAACAAAAACGCCAAGTTAGATGTCCAACGTTTCTCACTATCGTCCAAATATATCGTTCCATTTTCAGGAGGCTGCTAAGTTCTCTTAATCTTACTATTGGCATATGTTAAAGCAAATAAAGGAATAAATTTTACAAACAAAAGTGGCGTGCGTGCGTGCGACCTGGGTTTGACATCGAAATCTTCTTGTTGAGAAATTGGACAGAAAAAAAAAAATCAACTTTAAGGAAGTTAAAAAATCAGGTTGGAGCCATTCGACTGTATAATAGTCACAGCCAATTGCATAGTTGAATGTCTCGACCTTTCCATCGTCCATGTTGTAACTCTTCTTCTCGTCGTCCAAATCCATGAAGTAGATTTGGTTTGGCTTGATTCCAGGAAGGCAAAATTCAGCGTCGAATTCCACCGAGAAGGAAGAGGAAGAGTGAGCGTTTAAGAAGAGACGCGTTCCCTAAGCTCTTTACCTCTTGGTGAGTTCTGTTCTCCAAATCCACTTTGGAAACTCGGATGTTCGTAATGGATTCACCATTCCATGTCGTCCAAGCCACCAGCAATGAGCTCGAACATTCCACAAGCTACGGACAATCGCAAAGATCCTTCCCCAGAACTAATCGCAATTGCATGCGACACTTTCTCTCGTTGAGTCATTATTCGGTTACACGCATCTAAGGCCACAAATAGCCCGTTTGATGGACGCGGAACCGAGGCAGATGCTTCGGTCGACTCACTACCGTCCACGCATCTTCTCCAGATTTGTGAAATGCAAACCCTGATGAAAAGCTATGAGACATGACGGTATAGCTCCTGGACAAAGAAGGGCTTGAGGACAACGCGATCTTGTCGATCTTGATTCCAGGGGAGTCCCACTGGAGGCTCTCCAGCCGAGTTCCACACTGAGACCCGACTTGTGGCAACGTTTCTCCAAGGGGGGGAATTTGATGCTGACGCCGGAAAGCGGATTGAAGATACAGTCACGGTCCCCCTTTGACACGAGTTGCCATCTTGACGGAGACATGGTCGCAACTCGAGATGCTAGCAACTGAAAAATTCTTCCACCAGAGGGGCTGAAGAACCCAGCTTTTCGCTCGCGCACGAGTCATGAGCCATGGGGCGTTCAACTTTGCCTTGTACGCCTCTTTGGCGGCGGCAGCGGACCGCCATGAGGTGCACACGCCTCCAAAAACTAAATAGTCTTCTATGGCTAGTCGACGAGTGATGAGCTCCAATTTTCGTAGCTGGCAAGATACAATTTTCTCTTGGTTTGATATTTTAAGATTTTAAATCTTTCTACAGCATACAACAAATCTAAATGAGAATTTCTTTTTTAAGCTTTAACAAATAAAATCCACAAAAACAAATCCATACATAATATGTAATTGAGTGATAACCATACCATAAGAACAATGCTCGAAACTGTAATTTGAAGTTAAATTGACTTTTAACACTCGAATCATAACTTCTTTAGTATTTAACACTTTTTACATTTAAATCTTCATCATGTGTATGATGAGTTTAATCCTTCTGAACTTACAAAAAAGTTCGGGTTTACTTTGTTAAATGGACAAATATTCTAATTTATTTCTTTCCTAACATATTTGTTTTTCCTTTTTTTTTTTCTTACCATGGGCAAAGCGTCTATTTTTCCCCTAGGCAATATTTCAGGACACAAAAGCGACATTTCAAATTAAGTAGATCTTTATCAAAACAAGACGAAAGGTGGAAAAAAAGTTGTGGTGACGAGGAAGTAGTGACAAGCCGTTATTTGACCATAACAATTGTTGCGGTGGGGTGATAAACGTAATCCATTGGTGACATGATCTTTCAAGGGGAAACTTATAGTAAAAGTGCATAACTTTTGTCCCATGTACAATATCATCCTTGAATTTTATGTTGTTGTAAGTAGGTCTCCCGATTTATGTTCCATGTACAATGCAGTCCTAGATTTTTCAACCAATTTGATTAAGATTGCTCAATTACCTCATGAATGGCAGTATAATGTCTGATATTAATTGGAAAAACTTGACAATCTGTCGAATTTCCTAGGAAAGTGCAGTGCATAATGAGGGCTTGTGATATTGATTCACGGAAACAGGAGAAATTATATAGTGTATCTCATGCAACAGACTAAATCGAATCTTGATGATCATTTTAAGCTCAATGAGTGGCCCATAGGGATCTATAATTTTCATTGGTCCAAATTCGACTTCCAAAATTATTGGATAGAAACGACCCAAAAATTATGTGATACGGTAGATCATAAGTGTTGATACCGTAACCGTAACTCTGACATAAGTACATAGATCGACTATTACTTTTGACTTTTAATTCATTTAAATCTTATAGCATCCACACTTTAACTTTGTCAACTCGAAATATTTGAAATTTTGATGACAGATAAATGTTGACACATAAAGTTGCCTATATTTTCAAATTTTACATGATATTTTAAACTTTTCAGGGAACAAAAAAAAATATTTTGTACTTATGTTTAATGCAAAAATAAACGAGCTCTTTGGAATGGTAATTAACTAAAAATTCTAGCCCCTAGTTTACTTGGTAAGGGGGGAAAGAAACTCTAGCTCAAAGACAGCCATTTAAAGACTCCTTAGGAATTTGCACAATGCTTGACGGATGCAATTTATGCTGACGTTGAATCGAGTGAGGAAGGCTCTCTCTCTCTCTCTCTCTCTCTCTCTCTCTCTCTGGGTGCACAATCTGTGTAACTCTTTGTTTACACAAGCCATCTCCATGATTAACTGAGTCACACCTTATTTCGTCGCACATAAGTAGAATGTCAGGAATCAGATTGTTGCTTTATTTGCTTGATAGAGAGGTTAAGTTATCGTATGTGATTGTAAAAGGAGTGGAGGTTTCATGTTTACTTTTGCGATGCTAATCTTCATCTTACTTGGTTCTGTTGAGAGATTCAGCACCCAAAGCCGGCCTCGCGACTTTTATCCTTCAAACATGTGCAAGCCTGCACTTGCCATTGCCGTTTCATTCCTACTCGATGCTTTAACATCAGCCTTCTCTGGTTTCCTGGGCATGAAAATTGCTCTCTATGCCAGTGCATGGACTGGCTTAAAGAATCGAAATGGCTTTTTGCATGCTGCTTTCAGGACTGGTGCAGCAATGGGATTTCTTGTTGCTGCTATCAGTCTTCTCGGGCTCTATATTGCTATCATAGTGTTCAAGTGCTATTATGGCAATGATTGGGAAGGTAAAGATTAATTTGAATTACAACGTAAAGATTAATAAGTTGTAGCTATTTAAAATACAGCTTATCATATTTCTTAACCTTGATATCAAATACAATTAAATCTTTTTCTTGAAACAAGTTATCTATTCATTATAAATTTTCGATTCATCTCAAACTATGGATAAAAAAAGATACTCTTAAGCGTTAAGCCAAGGACAACGTGTGACTTTCTTTATTTTCTTATTTATTTATTTATTTATTGCGACATCATTTGAAATCATGCTCGGGTTTTCACTTGGGCTACATATAAAGGAACAGAGAGAGAAATTCACTCTCTCTCTCTCTCTCTCTCTCTCGACTTCCAACTTTTATTGCTGAAACTTGTTTGACCGATGATTAAGGAATCATTTTTATGGAGAAGGATAGGCCAAATTATTTTGACAACCACGGCTGGCTAACGAGAGAATAAAGAAGTGAAAATTATAGTCAACATGCAACTTTTGATAGTGTCAATGCGCAATTTTTTCCTTTTATTCTATTTATTTACAGTATATTGTTATGATATCCTGGGTTCACTAATAAATGCCCTTGTTAGGGATTTGTGGAGCTTTATTCTGCAAGAGAGTTGTTTTTATGCAGGAATGACTTAGGATGAGTGACTGAACCGGCATGATTAGGATGTCTAAGAAAGTTTTGATTTGGTGATGCTGAAGCATGGCTAGTTAGGAATGGTCCGGCTTATCCTCTAACCCTTTCTAGGAGCTTGGGGTTAAATTGAAAAATATTACTGAAGTTTTAGAAGATCATGAAAAGTTAGCATGTGAATCCACTTTTGTCAACAATTCCATATTCTAAATTTTTCAAGTTAGAAAAAAGTCAGATGCACGTAACGGAAGATTTAGATCGAATTCAAACTAAAAATAAAAATTAATTTAGATGGATTTATGCACTTATGCAATTTTTATCATATCATAGTAGGTTAATAGAATACTTAATTAATCTATTCTTAATTATTGTGACATGGGTGTAATTACCATGCAAGGCAAAGTTTTTTTTTTTTCCCTCAATACCAGGCCAAAGTAAAGAAAAGCTAAAAACAAATGTGGAAAAATGATGACTACATGCAGCATGCACGTGTCTATACCACTAGCGTCTTGGCACAACAGGAGCATAATAAGGGTATCAAATTTCCATTTCTAGGTCGTGTTTAGCAACTTCCAACAATATTAGGGATAACACTCCCTAATTTTGATTGGATTGTTGCGATCCAGATGCAAATTAGACTTGAACCTGTTAATCTATTAGTAGTATCTATTTGACTATCAAGCGAATAAAATCTGTATTTATGATAGTAATTTAATTAAGATCGTAGCATGCCATGAATTACAGTGCAAGATGAGAACACAACCTTTCTTTTAACTGCGACTTGAAAAGTTAAGTAGGTTCTTTTGCTATCAGAGCAGGCAAAAAAAATACCAAATCGATCCATTCTGAATCATTGCGACACTAGTGTAAGTTCCACATGAAGTGAAGTTTTTTTTTTTTTTTTCCCAATGCCTGGTGAAAGTAAAGGAAAAGCTAAGGAAAAGAAACTTTAGTATAATGATGACTGCATGCACGTATCTATTCCACTGGCCACCCTTGTCTTGGCTCAGTAAGTGGCACAAGCTTGATTTAATTTATGCCAACCCAATTGATTCAATTGTTTGGTCTAAATACTCGGAGGATGTTATCAATTTCCAATTCCACATTAGATTTAAACCTTGTAATTTATTCGTGGTTTCAATATATGATGTTAGGTCTTGAACTCCAAGATTAAACAAAGCAAGACTCCAGCTAATTGTGTGCGATATTACTTGGTGAATATCGGGCTCTTAAACAAATAATATTTGCGTTAATGATAAGTCATTTTATTACAATCGTAATGCGTCATGGATAACGGTATGAAACAAGAATGCTTAACAAAAATTGATTCGGTGTTTTCATCACTGTCATTTTGAAACGCGACTAGGTCATTTGGGTAGTTTTCCCTCTGAGTTACAAATGGTGATTTAATTCAACTAGACATCGAGATGGATATCCAAGGTTTCTCACTATCGTTCCATGTAGCCCAATTATCTATGTTCAAAGAATATTTGACATGTTCTTATATTATTGATTATAAAAATTAGATAAAGTTGCTAAGTTATCTTAATCTATGGTCATCTTCACCCATCTTTAGTAAATAATTCTCAGATGATCAAAACATCATTATCTCATCTCGTTATAAATAGGGTACAAAGGATATCAGATATTATGGATAATTTAATTTTAACATCCATTGGCGATTACCCAACAAATGTCTTATTTTAATTTTGATGGGAACATATCCTTTAATTTAAATTCACGTTCAATTCTCCTGCTTAAAATATCAAAATTAAAATCTAAACCGGTAGTTACCAATAAACACGTGTAAACCGATGATGCACATCTTTCCGTATGATTCTTCCTTTAGAAATTCCAAGTCGTTAGAATAATTGCAAGTACAAATTGGCCGCTAAAGACACTTTCTTACTATTGGCATATGCTAAAGCAATTAAAGCAAAGTTTGCCATGAATATATTTCATAGCAACTTTCTATGCCAACCATCTCGAAAATATACATACAATCTATTGAGAAAAATTCATGAGTGATTTTGAAGTTGACAAAACAATCCATGCACTATTGATATGGGGTAATGCGATGAAATACTTGTTTTGCAAATTGTCCAAAGGTGTGGGATGCATGTCGCGACCTAAAAAATAAATTTTAGGCTAAGGGATTATCAGGTTAATTTTAATGACTAGCCTAATACGGACTCTCCCAAGCCCTACCAAATCGCAACTTAGAATGATTTAAAATTTGAAGTCGCCACTAACCATTTCTTGTAGGTTGATTAGAAACTTAAATAAAATAGCGGAAGAACTATTTTATTCCTACGAACTAGAGATTAAGGATACGTATTTCCATCGGATAGCCCCCGAATCACCGTGATGTCGACCCAAGCCCCGACCGTTTGATCAAAAGTAGTCGACTCGGCCTGAGGTGAAATCGAATTTAAACCCCGACCCATAACGCCGCGGACTCGAACTCATGGACCGTAATCGCAAACCTCGATCATCGCCGCCATCGTGCCCGACCCGACATCGAACGCAGGAGTCGTGAGTTAACCCCTAAACTCCGAATAAGGCGTTAACTGCGTTTAAGGATTAGTTTTATTATTATTATTTGTTAATTTTAATATTTAGCTGGGCCGGATAATTTAATTATCTACGATCGAATTATTTATCCGAAATTGAGCTCGTTAAATATTTTGGTAATATTGACTAGAATCTGGATTAATTAATCGAGTCGGATTAATTAAGTATGGCCTGGGTAAATAATTAATTGTTAATTGTTTATTAGATGATTATTATTGTGTAATTACTGCATTATTATTGGATGATTACTTGATGATTGTGGAATGTCATGATTGATGTACATTTGATGATTGATTACCATGTATATAGATGCAAAGTTTGGTGGATAAATTATAACTGTGTGACCATGTGTGGACCAAATTTTAAACATTAAAATGGCATTGAGCCAAGTTGTGAGTACGACTATTTGTGTATGTGCAATGGGTTAAATGCAAAGATATAAATTGGCTATTTGCATGTCGTGCTTGTGTGGTCACATGATGGATACCGTCCTCTCGGGTACGAGGGTTCGAGCCTAGTAAGTTCGTACCGAGAGAACTTAGAACCACACGATTTATCAAATGCCGATCGTAGCTTATGACGGACCGACACCCCTTACAAGAATGCCGGACTATTAATCCATACCGAGAGTACTTGGAACCACATGGCTTGTCGGTCGCCGACGCCAAAGGAATGGGACGAAGCCCGGTTCCGCCGGAAGAGCATAGTTTTGCTAGACCGGGAATGGTCATTAATAACTGGAACACGTGTGGTGCATTGCGTATACGAATTGTGATGAGTGTTCTAGTTATTTGCCTTAGTTGTATGCAATTGATTGCATGTATATATAAATTGTTTATGTATGGGTCAAGGTGGGGGTAAGATTGCATGTGATTGATGGTTCGATGTGATATTATGCTTGATCGTGTGGTAATTATAATGTAATGCAAGTTGCACGCTATTGATCTTCCATCGATGTTGCCTTGCATACATAGGATGCCTTGAGCAAGTCGATGCCATATCCGGACTTAGGCGTTGACTCACGGAGATTTTATATCTCACCCGTTATTGTTAAATATTTTTAGGTCCGTGATGCCTATAGTACATCCGGTGAGGTTCGGAGTCCCCGTAGACCAGTCCTATGATGTTACTCATCTCCCTATTCCCGAATCCGACCATATATGGGAGCACCATACTACGACCATCCGGGTCGAGGAAGGGCTGGGCTTTTTGATACCTCATATTTTCAAAGTCTGGTTCGTCCGAGATGGTGATATCTTATATGGGCCGATATGAGGATTTGATGGACCTCCTTCTGTGGCCTCGAGTCGGACGTGGGACCCCATGGATTTAGACACTCCGGATGGGGAGGTTGAGGATCCGGATAGCAATATGGATTTCGAGGACTCTGGCCCTGGACCCCCGCCCGATTTTCACCCTTGAGATGTGATTTTAGAGACTTTTGGTTGTGACCTTTTTGTTATAACCGGAGAGGGTGAGGATGGCCTCTCTAGTTGACGTAGAAACGAGTTAACCCCGACAACCCCTGTATTTTTTTTTTTTTATGGTCATGTGGAGCAGCCTTAGAGAACGGGGCCCGTAGTTACCTATGTCTCCCGAGGGTTAAGAAGTATCTATAAAATAAACAAAAAGTTAGTTACTAAGTTGTTTGATGTTATTGATATCCTACTTTTCTATTCCTGTTATTTTTATAATTGTTTGGGAGTCGCACGTTCCGCTTGCGTTAATTAAACAAATAATAATAATAAAGAATAATGGGTCAATGACGTGCTTGAGACGTCGTCCTTTTATGACCTGAGGCGATTTGATAGGATTGTTGCGGGCCCGGGGATCGGGGTGTGACAGTATCTACTAGCGGGTTACTTAGTAAGAAGGAAAAGAAACTCTAGCTCAAAAACAGCCATTAAATGTTCTGGGTATCCTTTATAAGCAAAGCAAAGATGAGCTTATTACTTATGAAGGATCATCAGCAGGTATTAGAATTTGATTTGATTCAAAAAAACTAGCCGTACGTATCTATTAGGCGAATCGTTCATTACCTATCATCACAAGCGAATCTATCAATATACTAACCAATCCACAATGCGATGTGTATTTATTGATTGAAGCCAGTTATTTATGTTTACATATCAAAACGGTAATTTTGTCATATTTATGGATATATGTTGTGTAAAAAACATAATAAAATGACATATGTATATATTGGGACTTATTTGAATGTAATCCTCCCCTCAATAAAACAATGTGAAATCATATCTTTTTATACATAAGGTTCATTACATGTGCTTGAAATTACGATTTCTTTTTCCAACATTATAATTCTCAATAAAAATTTTATTTTCTCATGATATTATTGATAAAATTTGCAAGTGTCTATGACACAAAATACTAATTTTATGTAGCTTACCAAATCTATATATCCGATTCAATTCTTGATTCATAAACTCGAGATTTTGACGTATCTAAGTCTAACAACATACGGGAATAATCTAAAACATATTTATGGATATTTTAACCACCTTAGAAAAGTTTTCGTTTCCTTCTTTATTTTGAATTTCAACTTTTATTTAAACCATACATGCTTGGTCAATGCCTTAAGGAAGCATCCTTTTAGACAAGACTAAAAGCCTAACAGGAAAAAATTCCAAATAATGGCCCGACGTATCTTGATTTTCTCAAATAAGGGTTTAAAGTGAACCTTGTTTTAAATAAGAGCCTGAAATGCCCACATTTTCTCAAAAAATAGTTTGAAGTGAACCTTATTTCAAATAAAGGCCTAAAGTGATATTCAAAAAAATGCCTAGTCTAAAGAACATTTTCATCATTTCTCTTTATTTAATTTCTTTCTTTTTTATTTGTCTTCCTTTTTCTATTTTTTCAAAAAAAAAAAAAAACCAGGCAGGCCCTCTCTAGGATCTGGGCGGGGGCCTCGGCTTCTCCTTATCACTGGCTTCATCACCATCGTTAGCCTCATCAACCTTCACAACCTCGACTCCACTGTCATCCGACAAGCCCGGCTCCTCCTTGCCGCTGGACACGTCAGCCATCTCACCGCATCCATCTCCAGGAGAGTCAACGAGCATGTCGGCAAGGAATCCATCACAGAACTCCTGGCTCGATTCGGCCCTAATACCGCCGCCAACTCTGTCCACCTCGTCATCCTTCATTAGAATGTTCTCGATCTTGTCGATCCACGAGAGCCCCGAGTCTGGAGACGATGTATGCGGTTAACAAGCAAGCGCCGAGCACATCGTCGGCCTCCAGGAGGTCGTCGAACAAACAATAAAGATCAATGTGAGACACCACGTGGGAGTCCATATGCACCTCCAGATTCTTCATAAGAAACTTAAAAAAAATTCATCAATGGAACAAAAAATCGGGAAAAAAAGGAAACAGAAGAAGAAAGGGAAAACAAAACAGAAGATGAAGTTGACGATGGAGGTCCACTGGTGCATCTGATTCACATTAGATTTGGGGAATTTAGGGTTTTGGGGAGGGTTGTTTCAGCGACTTTGATTGATCATCGTCGAAGACGATGGAATACTAGAGCAACGATAATGTTACTTTCACCTTGTGCCTGCATTTGAGTTTCCCACCCCAGGTCACATGTGAATGTTGCCATGACATGTTATCTCTGATTCAACTTTGCATGTCGCATCTAAATCGACATTCTTGCATATGCACTTTGCACCCGTGAATCGAGTCGTGTCACTGTGCTTGAAGAACAATTTGGTTGATCAATAACGAAATTGGCTAAGTGTTTTGGCAACATATTTTACAACCAAATATCAAGCATACTTGATGTTTGGATAATTTGGCCTTACCATTGATTTAATGGTCACTTAGCAAACAAATTGGTTCATCATACCACCTGAATACTCCATTTTGAAGAAAATGACACAAAATGGTCTTTGAATTTTTGCTCAATATGTAATGTGGTCCTCTAAATTTAGCTCAATGTAGTCGTTGAATTTTTAATTTATTCAATATAGTCCACGAACTTTTGGTATATATTTAATTTTGTCCTTGATCTATATCAAAAAGTTCAATGTTGTCCCTGATTTTAAATTAATGGAATGACTACATTGAACATTTTCATATTATTTAAGGACCCTATTGATCATGTACGAAAAGTCTAGCGATCAATTTGAAGATTAGGCTAAAGTTTATGGAGCACATTGAATAATTTAAAAGTTCATGAATTACATTGCATATTTGATCAAAGTTTAGGGACATTGATGAACCATTGCCAACCAGTCATTGTTTGGTCTAAGTGCTTGGAGAGTTTATCAATTTTGCTAAAACTTTGACATTTTTTAAAAATGTTTTTCAATATTTCATTTTCAAGGTGGGGCTTGTCCATAGGTGTAAATTCACTTGTAAGGTCACCCACTTGATGCTTTGAACTCCAGCACGTGAGGTTGTCTTCCTCCCGTTTCCTGCACTATCTAGGGTTTGTACAGTTGCTCTTTCTCAAGACAGAACAAAATATGTCATCTCTCCCCCCCGATACGAGCTACTACCGACTTCTACTTTTTTAAATTTGGATTTTTCTGGTCAACCAAATTCATTTTCCTTTAATCAATTTATTTTCTCGCACGATAATGAAGACAATGCTTTCCGACAAATTACTTCTCGCCAATCATATAAAGTCTAACCAAAACCTTAGTACGACTTTTGGTAAATGCGCGCGGAGATCTTCTTATTGAAGTTAGATCTTTTTCTATGTCGTTTTTAGCAACTTCCAACGACATCAGAGATAACACTGTCAAATCCGAATTGTATTTATTGTGATCTAGATGCTAATTAGATTAGTACCCGGTAATCTCCTTGCGGTTTCCACATATGGTGCTCAATTAATGCGTGTGCTTGACACGAGTATCCATCCTGGTGGAGACAAGGTTTGCGCTAGAGATCCTGGCAACTGTACTTGATAAATTCTTCCTCTAGATGGGCTGAAGAACTCAGCTACTGGCTTGTACTTAGAGTTCATGAGCCAAGGGGCTTTTGATTCCATGTTGTACGTCTCTTTGCGAGCAGCGGACCGCCATGAGGTGCACACACCTCTGCAAGATAGAAAGTCTTCTATGGCTAGTCGTCCAGCGACGAGTTCCAAGATCTCTTGTGGGAGTTCTTCACAATACGCCATCGGAGATAATCCAATCGATTTGCCTGGCGTGCAATTTCTTGATGAATTTATTCCTCAAAACATGAGGCCGGTCCTTTCTTACGTGAAAGAGGAAAGAGAATCTTTGCGGATTCAGTTTCCTTCTTCGGTGAGGGATTACCCTAATCTAACTTCCTCTTTCAACAAGTTGTTTCACAAATCTTATCGCTTCTTTTTCTTTGTTTTACTTGAATGAATATTTCTTCATGGTGGCTGGCAAGATATAGTTCCCTCTTGGTTTGACGTTTTAAGATTCTAATCTTTATACAGGATACGGTAAATCAAGAAAAATATTGGTCATAAAAATCTATAAATATGCTCTTTGTTAAAAAGAAATATTCTCTTCAGCAAATTTAAAGATATTGTACAATTGTCTTTTCTGCTCTTTCACTTTCTCTTCGTCAACGATATCTCATATAACTTGGTAAGTTTCTAGTCAATTTGTATGTGCACTCCAGGTCCTATACGTTTTCTTTTCTTTTTCTTTGTTTTTTTCACTCAGCGACATTATGAAACAAAAAAAATTGATGGTTTAGATAGGGAGACAGTGGACAAAGTAGGGGAGTAGTCAAGATAAAGGAGAACGGAGAAAGTGTGAAAATAGAAAGATGACCACCATATCCTTCAACTAAGTCGACTCATTAATAAAGTGAATATTTTAACAAAGGGTGTAGCACGAATTTCATGACCAATATTATAGATAATTGTAAAGATGATTTAATTGATTCACACCCTTCAAATTCTATCTGAAATAAGATAACACTGCGATTTATTCATTCTTATTGACATGATGTTAAACTAAACATTTTAAGTTTTTTTTTTTCAAATCAATGCCATTTTGTTATCATTCTTATCGTCTTTATTCACTGGAAAAATTAAAAAATAATAAAATAAAAATAAAAGAAAGAATCGATAGCTGAAGTTCTACGTTGCATCCCAATGGATGGAACACATCTATTATTTATGAAGGATCATTCCACGGTATTAGAATCGTACTATTTGACTCGATTCAAAAAGCTAGCAGTATGTGTCCATTAAGCGAGTTGCTTTATTACCTATCACAAGCGAATTTATCGATATACTAACCAATATCCTATGTCATATGTCTCTATGGATTGAACCAACTCGGTTTCTTTTATGTTACCTATAAAGAGAAGGTAATTTTCTCATATTTCATGATATATGTTGTGTTTTGATTGTTACATAAATTTAAAAATAGGGCGCTTTATAACGCAATCATAATATAATACAGATTTTGTGATTTACAATTGAACATAATCTTTCTTTCCATACAACATTTTGATATCATATCTTCTTATACATAAGGATCATCACATGCACCTTGCAATTGGGATTTCTCTTTCCAAAATTGTAATTCTCACTTTTTGAAGTTTGATATCTTATAATATTATTGATAGAATTTTTAAGTGTTAATGTCACAACATTCTAATTGTAGGTAGCTTACCAAATCTTATTAGTCGGTTCAATTATCGATTCATAAATCTGAGGTTTTGATGTATCTCCATTTAACAACTTACAGGTTCATATAAAACACATTCAATTCTTGATTCATAAGTCTGAAGCAGAAGCACCGCTGCAAAAAATATACTGGCTTTGCTCACTGTCCTACCTACTTGCTTATTAATACTTCATCAAAGAAAATCTCCTTCACTTACGCGAAAGAAACATCGCTTATGTATGCAGAAGGGCCAATTCGACACCTCAATCTTGCTGTTGGCATAAAGACTCCAATAGCACCATCACAAAATGCTGTGTACACGAGCAGTTTATAGTGTGTATGGATAGCTTGGTGCCGACCATAACGTTAAATCATACAACAATAAGTCTATACAAGTATCTTTGACTGGATTTTTGGGATTTTTGATGGTTTGATGAATTTGAATGGTTACGATTGGTTTGATATTTATAGATTGTTAACGACTGGTAAAAAAGAACTAAGTAATGCTCCTTATCTCGGGGCAGTTATTAGGGACACATACGGAATTCCAACTCAAGAGTTGAGGATCACCTGTTCAAATCTTATCACCCTCATTGTAAGCTGCCCATGGCGAGAGTTGCCTACACAAGTGAAAGGTATAAATTTGATTGGTTCTTTGAGTTTTAGGCTGTTTCATGATATTTCAAATACTTGCGTCGGCATCTTTGAGGGGAAGGCTACACCAAATTATGCTGACGACCACAGCGATAGACAACTAAGAAAAAGTGTAAATTATAGTAGCGTGCAACTTTTAGTACTTTTGTTCGATAATTGGTGTCCCTTTATATAATATTTATTCAAAATGAAAATATCGCATAGTTTATTGAATGTACTAACAACTGCCTTTATCATATATTTACTCAGGTTCATCCTGCACAAAGGTTGATCTATACAGAGCAAAATTGCATAGGATATATATATACAATTTAAATTGAATCAACAGTAAAAAATGAAAAATTACAGGGCAAAATTTCAAAAACCTGGTTGGAACCACACCGCTCTATTAAATTGAATCAACAGTAAAAAATGAAAAATTACAGGGCAAAATTTCAAAAACCTGGTTGGAACCATACGGCTCTATGAAAATAAACGATAGATGCATCGGAGTATGTCTCCACTTTTCCATCTTCCATGCTATAACAGCAGATCTTCTTAACAAAGTAGTCAGGAAAATAGATGCAGTTTGGCTTAATCCCGGGAAGACAAATCTCGGCATTGAACTCCACCGAGAATGAAAAGTTGGTATTCAAGAAGAGAGACGCGTTCCCTAAGCTCTTGACCTCTTTTTGGGTTCCCTCCTCCAAATCCATTTCAAAAACTGTGAATCGGAAATCATTTAGGGTCCTATAGCCTTTCTTGGAAGCCACCCACAATGAGCCGCAACATTCCACGAAATACGGCCAACCTAGAAATATCTGCCCTAGCAAAAGTCGCAATTGCATACGACGCTCTCTTTCGTCGAGAGTCATGATTTGGTTATGCAAATCCAAGGCCACAAATAGGCCATCATAATAAACCAGTTGAAGGACAGTGGAACAAGGCAGATGCTCTGCTTGACTCACTACCGTCCACGCATCCTCTCCTGATCTGTGGAAAGCAAGCCCTGGTGCTCCGTCATAAGAGATCATGACCGTGTAGCTCCTGGACAAAGAAGGGCTCGACGACAAGGCGATCATGCCGATTCCATGGTACGCCCACCGGTACCTCTCTAGCCCGACGAGCTCATCCCCAAGACGTGACTTGTGGCAAAGCTTTTCCAAAACGGGAAGTTCGATGCTGACGCTCGAAAGAGGATTGAAGATACGGTACCTGTGGTCCCGCGTTGACATGTTTATCCATCCTAGTGGAGACAAGGTTTTTGCTACACACGAATCTAGCACCGGCACTCTGTAAGTTCTTCCTCTAGATGGGCTGAAGAACTCAGCTACTTGATCGAGGATAGAAATCAGGAGCCAAGGGGCTTTTGATTTCGTCCTGTATGTCTCTTTGGGAGCAGCGGACCGCCATGAGGTGCACACCCCTCTGAAAGCTACAAAGTCTTCTATTGCTAGTCGTCCAGCGATGAGTTCCAGGATCTCTTGTGGGAGTTCTTCCCAACTCACCATCGGAGATAATAATACAATCAATTTGCCTGTTGTCCAACTTCTTGATGAATTTATATTCCCCAAAACATGAGGCGCGTCCTTTCTTATGTGAAAGAGGAAATACAATCTTTGCAGATTCCAGTAGGATTACTCCCTCTTGGTTTGATGTTTAAAGATCCAAATCTTTCAATAGAATATAGCAAATCTAAAAGATAGCTTCGTTTTCAAGCTTTTTTTTTTAACCAAATAAAATCCTTAAAAGACCATGCGAATTATCTAAGTAATTGATAACTCGGGAGCATGGCCATAAAAAAAAGTCCCGTGTTATGCTCTTTGTTAAAAAATAATATTTACATCAACGAATTGAAAGATGTTGGCCATACAAAGTTCCTTGTTATACTCTTCTTATACTCTTCTTTGTGTATAAATATGTAAATATCATATTTATGTCCAAAAAAAAAAAAAAAGAAATAGGGAGTCAATTTGGAAGAAATTGTAAAAAAATAAATTTACGAGTTATGCTCTTTGTTAAAAAGAAATAGTCACTTTAACGAATTGAAAGATATTGTGCAGCCTCTTTTCTGTTCTTTCACTTTCACTTCATAAAAAATGTCTCACATAATTTGGTAAGCGTGTAATCAATTTGTATGTGCACTCCGACACCTCCCTCTCTCTTTTTTCTCGAGAAAAAGTTTCTACTCTTTTTCATGGCCATATCCTTGTTTCACACGCAAACATCTATCAATTACTGAATCCAAACTCCATTACGAAACAAGAAAATACTTTAATTCAATCATTCTTAAATGTTATATACATTTGATTGTATTTAAGCGATAGAAAAGTAAAAACTTAACCAAGTATGTTTAACCACAATAGCACGAAATTATATGGCCAGAATTATGGATAACTGTAAAGATGGTTTAATTTATTTACTCCATTCAAACTCCAATGCAAAATAAGATAACATTTTATTTTTATCATGATTATCTAAAAGTTGTATATGTTGTTTCATTTGCATTTACCTAATATTAAACTAGAAAATTTAGAGATATTATGCTTTTTTGTCAAAACAACATTTTATTTACTTCTTCAATGAAATACAAAAGAAAAACATCTCAGTTCAAATAGCATAACTTCAAATTAAGACAAATTCTAAACAACTTCAAAACAAAACAAACTCCGAATAAAAAAGAAATCACTAGAATATAGGTCTCACTCTCAAAGAGCATATTTATGACTTCTTCCCACCAAAATCGATAGCTGATCACCGAATCCATCTTTAGTAAAAAGCACACATCGAAAACTCCATCTAATGCTATGGCTTTGTCATTTGGCGGTACGTGCCTATGTTTATCATCTCCAATACCATCACCAAGCAAATTAAAAAAGTTAAAGGAGCATAGATCTAATACCTGTTAGAGTGAAACATTCACCAAGCTCCTTTGATCTCCTTCAAAATTGAATTTGTTCACTAACGCAATCCGATTAAAGCGAAACTCCAAAAACATATACCCAAAAACCCCAAATCTTAGACTAGGTCAGGATAGAAATCTCTCAAAATGGGATAGAAGTTTTCAAATCCATATTAAATTGGAAGATTAAAGCTCCCAAATGGGAGGAAAATAAGAAAAGGAAATAGAGAACCAAACAACCTAAGAAGATTGTGAGGGAATCAAGTAGAGGGTGCGTCGATAGCTGATTAGATAAAGGGAAATTGGAGAAAGTGAAAAAACAGAAACCACAATATCCTTCAATTTAATCAATTATGGAATATGCGGAACTTCATAGCCAAATTTACAAAGTAGAGTAAAGATATTAATTGATTAATTAAAGAAGAGATTAAATTTTATAAAACCTATTGTGTTTTCTAGTACCCTCTCTTTAGTCTGATTATTATATGGATTACAGTTGAGTGAGTTCAATAACTTGATTGAAGTTGCAACAGAATAATCACGCAAGGATTCTATAAGGGAAATGAACTCGTATAAAGTACTTTAATTCTTTCAATATTTGATCAATGCTGACTCCGGAAAGTCTAATGAAACTAAAATTCAATTCTTCTTGACCTTTTGTATTGACTGACATTGTGTTATACATGCTTGCATTTTGTGTTCTGTAGAAGCAACTTTTGTATGTCTGGATTACTTTTTTCTTTCACATAGGAGTTAAAATTTCTGCTTATTGTTACAGGAAAATGCCATTAAAAAATCCCAAATCATGTCTACTATGACATTAATACGCTAAACTTTTTCTTATGGCACAAAAATCCCGGACCTATGCCCATTTTTGCCCATTTCCTCTATACTTTTTCTTGTGACATAAAAGAAACCCAAATTTGTACTATGTGCCAAGGTTCTATCATATTATTTTTTAGCCAAAAATCGTTATGGTTATCTCGCTTAAGCCATTTGGGCACCATGTCAATACTATTTATTTTTTGGCATCTATATAGGTAAATTTTTAATGGTAATCATTGGTGAAACCTTAAAGGAGGGTATATGGGTCATATAGGTAACAATTTGCGATTTTTAGTGTAAAAAAAAATTAGGATATGTATGTCATATGGACATAGTTGGATTTTTAGGTGGCTTTTGCCCTACCGTTAATGCTTTACTTTCTGGTCTCTATAAGCATTGTTTGTTAAAAAGGAATAATAGAAACAGAATGATTGTTGAGGAAATAATGCAGAAACACTAGCGAATCTTGCAAATAAGTAAATACGAAATCACTAGAGGATAAACAAGAAACGATAAGGACACTAGCGATTACGTGATTTAATCCGAATATCGGTACCTACGTTCACGGGAGAGCCAGCAATATAATTTACTATAATCGAAGAATCAATATTACAATTGCTCATACACTCGAGTGTTTCCCACACCTAAATTAAGCCCAAAACAAATCCACAAATATTATCTCGCAATCTCTCAGAAAGAGCACTCTCACTTAGAAAAACTCACATAGAAAATCCAATAATTATCTTATTTGCTCTACGTATGGCTAAATCAAGAACACCACCTTTGTCCTAGAGAGAACTTCATAGTGCACCCTTCAAGTCGCAACTAGAAGATCTCAACAATAAACCATGAAGTCCTTGTTCTTCTTTGTGCGGTTCAAGAACACAGAGAACTCTCTCTTAGAAAAACTCATAGAGAAAATCAGATAATTATCTTATTTGCTTTGCGTACGGCTAAATCAAGAATGTCACCTTTGTCCTAGAGAGAGCTTCCCTGTGCACTCTTCATGTCACGACTAGAAGATCTCAACAATAAACCACGAAGTCACCATTCTTCTTTGTGCGGTTCAAGAACACACGGTCTCCGGCGTCTATTGTTCGTGCGGCGTTCTCCAGAGAGTAACCCAAAGCCTTTCGTATGTGGTGTGCCCTTATAACGGAGTCAACGGAACTATGTTGACCGGGACCCACACAATATTCTTTCTTGCTTTTGGAATTAGATGTCCCCCGTACGTCATTGAAGAAACCACATCTTGATCAACCTTTATTTTTCTTTTTCTCACACAAAACAAAATCCCACATGTGTATATGACTTCGAAAAGAAATTCTAAGTGGGTCCAACTGAATATGTTAGCGGGTTCGGATTTGGGCTCTCTCTTGACGATCTCCCCGAATGAAAGTATTGAACTTCTGCTGTACACTCTCAATAAATGATATCAGAGCCGATGATTAATTTGTGGCCTATTCCTAGTATGTATCGGTGTTTGATGAACATCTCAAGGAAAGAATCTAGTGGCCAACGTGATTTTCGAGCTGGTAAGCATTGTAGTGTAGCAGCGTAGGCCCCATGGAGGTTGATGGAGATCAAGTTGAAATGGATCTCAAGAAAAGAATTTGGTGGCCAATGCGATTTCAAGACTGGTAGGTGTTGTGGTATACCAACGCAAGCCCAATGGGCATTAATGGAGATTCAAATTGAGATAAATTGATGAGAAAGGATATTTAGATTAAGGGAGAGCAAACCAAACACTGAAACTCACACTTGAGAGGGTGATTGTTAGGATACATGTGTGAATTGTGTTAGAGAAGTCCCACATTGGAGAATTAATGTGGTATGGAGCAATTAATATATTCAAGTTGGCCCATAACTCATTAACTTAAGCTTTTGAGTGAAGATGAGTCTAACTAGATATGTTAATGAGCTCAGACTTGGGCTCTCTTTTGGCGATCTCTCCAAAGAAGTATTGGACTTCTGCTGCGTGCTCTCAACAATGATGATCCACAAAGTGAATAACTTAAACTTACATGTAATGATTGTTGAAATACCATGAAAAGCATTAGATTAGCCTCAGTTCATCGTTCAAGTTGATTTCTTTATATATCAATTATAAAATTAACCAAATAAAAAATATTCATACCAATCAATAAGAAGCCTTTTTTTTCCCTTAAGACCATGTATATTACACATCGTCTTTTCAATATATTGCACATCGTATTTTCCCTTAAGAAAATTCGAGTGAGGCCTAGGGTTGTTGTTGCCGAATTCTATGATGGGTCTAGATTTAATTCAAGCTCAATTTAGCCCATTTAAGCACTTATAATTGTAAAAGGCCCTTAGTTAATTACCCATTTTGTTAGCTAAGATCTAAAAAGGTCCGAAATCCCAAAACGAGCTCACGAGACATGAAAAATTCAGCCATTTGTTCCTCCTCATTCATTTGGCTGAAAATTGATAGAGTTCTTGCGATATTGGACTCTTTCGGGATAAGATTTGGTCAAGAGTTTCATTAGTTTAGGGCTCTCATCTTAATGGGCGTCTTAGAAAAGTAAAACTCTAATAATCAGATTTTTTGATAGGACTCAAAGTTTTTTGGCTAAAAATTGTAGAGTTTTAGTAGACTCTTTAGATGACTTTTATTAGTTTAGGGATCCAATGGCTCACATTTTTAGGATCCGTGTAATTAGATAGGACTCTCGATCCGACGATCCTAAACGGGTCCTATTCCTACTAGAACTCTGAGCTCGAGCTCTTTGTGAGCTTTGTTTAAAAAAAAATCAGAGAATTTTCGTGAGATAGAGAGGTGATCATTTGAAGTTCTAATCCCATAGGCAGCTTAGAGTAGTTTCACGCCAATAGACCGTGCGTCGCTGTCCGTGCTCTAATCGACTCATTCCAGATACCACAACATTCATCATTCGACAATCTATCACTAGCCACTAATGGTACATCGCTCCGATATCTAGAGCTTCCCATCTAAGCCTCCGAGGTTGCCCTTTCTGCTGCCCGATTCCAGCCTGCTGCTCCGCCAAATAGAGCTGTTGTTCGGCCACTATTCAGCCCCGATCCAAGGTGCATTAGCCCCTATTTTCTCAATATTTAAAGGTCTAATATTGTAGTTATTTGTGCTAGATCATTCGGGATTGGTTTCGTGCAAATTGGACTTGAAAAGTTCGATTTTGAGCGCAATAACATCAAGTACACACTTGCTGGAAATTCGCTGAAAAAAGGTTTTTTTTTTTTTTTTACTTTTAGTTGCTGAATTGCACTTGTTTGATTGGTAACTCGTGTTGTTCTTAGATCTCGTTGAACAAATTGATTTTTGCAACAAAAGTTGAGAAATTCAGGCTTTTCTCGCTTAATTCATTCTAGAACCAGAAAAAATTGATACTCTTGGCATAAAATTCTGATTATTCACGCATTATTTGGGTTCTATTGTTTGCTCTCGAGAATTAGTGAAATTTAATTGGAACCACACTTTTCTCAAAGTAACCAAGTTGTTCAAGCAATTGCAAAGCCAAATTGAATTAAATCAGAATTTTTATGAGTCGAATTATGAGTTTGGAACACAACTTCATGTTGGCCAAATTTGACCGTATGAATGGATGGCTATCGCTTTAAATCTTATCCATAGTTGGTTTGAATTGCTCTATCTTGTGATTTCTTGATGCTATCTCTAGGTTGGGGAAAAAGTTTAATCAATTGAGCCTTATCTAATTTTTGGAAACACTTGAGTTGGATAACATTGGACCTACTATGGATAATTTTTGCATTGGATGTTTATCTTTAACACGTGTTAGTCGGATTGAAATCCTTATCTCTTATGATTTTATTGAATATGTTTGATTTGAGATAGGATTTGATTTGTGATTGATGCTTATCTAATTTTTTGAGAAATTATCTGAAAATAAAATTCCCCAATCTTAAAGATAATTTTCTCAAATTAAATTAGATAAAATTTTGGACGAGTAAAGGTGAACCCCACTAAGACATTTTTGGCCACCCTCTTGAATTTTCGAATTTCAAATCTCAATTGACTCATTTTTTATTTTTGTCATACTTGCTTGTTTTGATTTTATTATAAAATTTACACAATTTTAAACAAACATGCTCATAATATATGCTCCCTAGTTTGCCTTGTCCGATCGGAAAATTAAATTTCACACTTTAGCCAAGATATCATGGAATGAGATGGCAATTTAGTACAAAACTTCATGTTTTATCCCTTTGGCAAAAGGGATGTTGTTGTTCTATACCTCTATCCATCTTCCGGCTTGAATCTTCGAGAATATAGAGGATAAATATTCTTCTCTAACCCAAATCTTTGGAGATGAGTGAATTTATCAGAAAATTCGGAATATTAAGGTATATTATGGGCATTTTTATTTTTATTTTTGCTCAAATTTTGTATCGCTTTTGCATGTTTTTATTTTTTCCGAAAATACCAAAAAAATCAAATCATCTCCGCATAATATACGGTCTCATGTCACATTTTTCTTAAATCAATCAATTCATGACAAGCAATCGAAAGGGATTTTTCATGAAATTGGTACTAAAAGGGTATTATTTTTTTCAATTAATGTAACCAAGTCTTCGAACTCATTTTTTATGGTTCGTAGAAATAAAATAGTTATCCCGCTATTCTATTTAGGTTTCTAATCAACCTACCAAGAAACGATTAGTGGCGGCTCCAATTAGACAATTTTTCGTAAATTGAATCTAAGTTGCGATTCGGTAGAACTTGAGAGAGTCCGGATTAGGTTAACTCTAAATATGATGTATAGCCATTAATTCAATCTTAAATTTTTTATGAACCAATGTAGTCCAAAAACTTTTTGACGATTTTCCAATATCGTACCTTTGAACACTTTAGTCAAAAATCGATGACTTGACGGTTAGTTAGGATTGACCACGTCTACGTAGGATAGTTGACGACTGACGTGGTCAAAATAATGTCGTTTTGCAATTTTTTTAAAGAATAGTTTTTTAAATTTTTTTCTTTTTGCTTTATTTTCCTATTCTTTCTTTCCATTGTTCATTATTTTCCCTCTCGTCGGTTGTCGGCCATAGCAAGGCCCTGCAAGCCCTCACCCAACATCCTTGAAGTGACAGCCGTCGTCCTTGGAGATGCTCGTGCACGTGCCTCCGACAGCAAGGGTCATGACACCCCACCTCAACGTTGCTGATGTTTAAGTTAATGGTTGAGATGGTAATTGAGCTTTAGTGGTTGTAATTTTTGGGCCCCAACATTTGCTACCTTAATCTTTTGCATTCTTTTGACCCAATCTTTAAACAATTACCCGGCCTCAAATAATTGGTGATGTTGGTGCTCTTTTACAACATCTACGTGTGTCAATCGTGCCAACGTCTTCTGATTCTTGAGGCTTTGAAATTCGACAATCCAATAACTAACGTTAAAACTTTACCAACTTCCTTTCGACCGTGAGGGGGATGCTCATGTCCCCTTTATTTCGCGGGTTCCTTGACCTACTCTTAAGGATTCATTTTGCCTCGGTAATTGTTCTCCCACCATGGAATTCAAGGAGACTGTTTTCGTATCTCTTGTCACTGTTAAAACACCCTAAATTTGGCGGGGTGGCTTGCTAGAGCTCAAATTTGATGATTTCACCAATTGATGCATATCGACACTATCACGTGCTTTGCATGTGTGTTGACCTCTCACGTCTTCCGCACTTATATCGATCTCTCACTCATGCAGCATGTGCCTTGATGGGCGAGTTATTTTGATTGTTAATAGTTATATTGGATTTATCTATTCATTCAGTATGATTTTTGAGTCAAAGTTGCCATCAGTTGTGATTTGATACCACTGTTCCTTTTGGTGGATTAGCTGAACTTATAAACAAGACATGGTCATGGGCCATGAATTGCTTGTCCCGGTTCATGAATTGGCGGTTCCGCTTCATGGCCATGTTTGAACCCGAACCGGCCCTTGAAGGGGAGGTCCCGGTTCCGGGCCAGTTCAAGGGCCGGTGTCGATTTGCCCTATTTTTGGGCCGTTTGGGGGGGGGGGGGGGGGAAAGGAAAGTTTGCGGGGGGGGAAAGTTTTTTTTTTGGTGGTTTGGAATTGCCGGTACTGGCCCGGTTTCGAAATTTTTTCAAACCGTAACCAGCTCGTGAGGGGCCGAGCCGGTTCGGGGCCCAAAGCGGCTCATGGCCATATCTAATATAGACCATGTCCGGTGTGTAACTATGTTATGCTTGAATCTGAAAAAGCCATGTTATATTTGAAGTCATTATCATCATGTTAGATCATTTTTTTGGTCATGCTTTGAATCTGAATCTTTTGTGCCGTGCCACATAGAAGTGATCGATTTTAGCATTAGCCAGTTTCCACCCTAGAACTTAGAATTGGATTGGATAGGGTCAGTTCCAATTTTGTGGAACCGGGAATCGGCACGCTTGATTTTGAAACCGAACCGAACCAGTCAGGACTTGTTCCTAGATGGGTCAAGGGACGGGCTGTGATTTCTTTTTTTCTTCTTTTTCTATTCCCTATAAGTGTATCTCTCTACAAATAAGAATGTTGCTTTTGTTGGTGAACAACATACGTGCCTGTGTGTTCTATTCGTGCTGAACGTGTCATGTATTTGTCTTCTTGTCCCAGGAGTTGCTTCAATGGCGGAGGAGTTTATTGCTTTGGTTTAGCTTGAGAGGCTATCAGGTTAGGTTCTTGTTTTTGCTTGTCAACTTTACTCTTTATTATTTAAGAGAAAAAGGATTATGTAAAAAAAAAACAAAACCATATCGGTCCGGTTTGAATGGTCCGATTGGTTCGGTTCCACACCAAGAATTAGGAACCAAACCGATTATTGCCAATTCCAAATTTGGGAACTGGAGACTGGACTATTGCTCGCCTCTAACGCTGGATGTAATTATTGGCATGCCATGTAATTTTCTTGTCATGTTTTGCATATGAAATTGCTAATTCATATTTCATGTGATTATTATCATGTCATGTCACTTTTACATCGCATTTTACAAACGAATTTGCATTGTCATGTTACATGATATATTGTCATGTTATGTCATTTTCTCGATATGTTTGAAGTCCGTTATCATGTCATTTTCGCATTATGTTTAAGATTTAATATTGTCATGTCAGGTTACGTGTGATTCCTGTCATGTTTGAATCTCGAATTTCAGGCCATGTTGGATGTCAATATTGCCATGCCGTATGTCATTCAAAATTGTCATGTTGTGTTGTATGTGAGCATTGTCAAGCCATTTCATTTTCTCTCTTGTTTTCAATTCGACGCCACCATGCCTGCATCTGTGTTTGCCACGTCATATGGCATGTGAATATTACGTGTCATATTCAATTCAACTTTGCACGTCAGGAATTAACCAAGATAGGGTAGCACTACAGAAAGGGCATCGTGGAATGCTAATCCATTACATGCGTAATAACACCCCCATTCCTTTGCCCATGCACTTGGGTAGTTTCCCTTCCCCTACACTTTTGCAATTTTCGTATATCGTAGTAGGTGAATAAAACGTCGAACAACATTTGTATTTTATTGATGCCAATCCAGTCGGGTCATTGTTCGGTCATTATCCTTGAAGAGTGTATCCAACAATCCAAACCCATATCTAGGTCGTGTTTACCAACTTCCAACAATACTAGGGATAACACTCCCTAATCTAAATTGGTTTGTTGTGATCCAGATGCAAATTAGATTTGAACCGGATAGTCTATCTATGATATTCCTCTAACTATCAAACGCATAATATCTGTATTTTCAATCGTAATTTAATTAAGATCGTAGCGCACCATGAATTACCGTGCTGGACGAGAACGTGGGCGAAAATTAACATGGCCTTATTTTTACTGTGACTAGAAAAGATAATCATATCCTTTTTGTAGTTTTGAAATGATAATCCAAGTCAACCAAGCACCTAATTAGATATCCAAGGTTTTTACCTATCTTTCCATGTAGTCCAATTACCTATGTTCATGGAATATTTTATTTTTTTCTTCTAGAGTTTATTGAAAAAATTAGATAAGCATTGGAATTCATTTGGCGGGTTGTTAAGTTCTCTCAACTTTCAGTTACCAAAGTACCCTTCTATTATCAAACTCTATAAGAGTAAAGAGAATCTTAGATATCAATCAACATTTAAAATTTGATATCTCTAGACAATTACCCAAGTAATTTCTCATTTTAATTTTGTGCATGTATCCTTAACTTTGAGATTTAATCCATAATTTCCCGCTAAAAGCCATCCAAACCAATGTCGGACATGAAATCAGTCAATCAAAACTTAAAATCTAAACTGACACCCATAACTAACATATGACAAGGGTGGAGATGGGCCATACCAGCGGATGGGTTTGACGTCAAAATCTTCACACTGTGGAAGAGGGGAATAACAAAATTCAAACATTAAAAGTCAGGTTGGAACCATCCGGCTGCAGTTACGTCGGCGCGGCTTCCAGCTGCATCAAAGTATGTCTCGATTTTTCCGTCCTTCATGCTGTAAGTCTTCATTATCCTATCTCCGTAATCTGGGAAATAGACATGGTTTGGCTTGACCGCCGGAAGGCAAGACTCCGCATTGAACTCCACTGAGAACGAAGACTTGCCACTCAAGAAGAGAGATGCGTTGCCCTAGCTCTTGACCTCTTCCTTAGTTCCCTTCTCCAAATCAACTTTGAAAACTAGGATCTTTTTCACGGGTCCATAATACCCTTCGTCTATCGTCAGAACCACCAGCAATGAGCCCAAACATTCGACGAGGTACGCATAACCTTCAACATTATCCAACCCCAGAACTAGTCGTGATTCCATGCGACACTTTCTCTCATCAAGAGTCATTATTTGATCCTGCGCATCCAAAGCCACAAATAGTCCGTTGTAATAAATCAGTCCATAGAGCACGCACCTAGGCAGATGCTCCACGGGACTCACTACCATCCACGCATCTTCTCCAGATCTGAGAAAGGCAAAACCTGGTGTTCCATAATGAGAGATCATGACTGTGTAGCTCTTGGACAAAGAAGGACTTGAGGACAACGCCATCATGTCAATCCCACCGAGGCTCTCCAAGGAAGGTAGTTTGATGCTGACGCGCGAGGGCGGATTGAAGATACAATACTCATCACCGCGCCCGTCTGACAAGAGTATCCATCCTAGTGCAGACAAGGTCTGGTCAATAGATGCTGGCACACGTGCCGGGTAAATTCTCCCCGTAGATAGGCTAGAGAACTTAGCTGTATGCTTGTATCAACAAGTCATGAGCCACACGGCTTTTGACTTTGCCTTGTAGCTCTCTTTGGAGACAGCGGACTGCCATGAGGTGCACACCATTCCAAAAGCTAAAAAGTCTTCTATAGCCAGTCGAACTGCGATGAGTTCCAGGATCCCTTGTGGGAGTTCTTTCCAGTTTGCCATTTCTGCTCCGCAAACTGAATGATCAATTTGCCTGGTGTTCAACTTCTTTGATGAATTTTCTGCTTAAAAAAAAATCTCTGATGAATTTATTTCTCAAAATTTTATTCCTCGAATGAATGTTCGTGACTCACAAGATATAGTTCCCTCTTGGCTTGATCTTCTAAGATTTAAATCTTTCTATAGTATACATCAAATCTAAAAGATAGTTCTTTTCAAGCTTTTACAAATAATAACCATAAAAAGAAAACATTATTTAATTGAGTGATAAGCGCATCATAATTCTACTGCAAATAATGCTTTTTAAATTTAAAGTCAGATTCGACCAAAAAAACAAATTAAAGTCAGACCTTCCTCATGTGTTTGATGAGTTAAATCCTTCTATTTTCCTGAATAGACAAAACTTCAAATATGTTTCTTTTCTTACATATCTCTTTTTCTCATTTTTCTTCTCATGTGCAAAACGTCTGTTCTTTTCCTCCCCAGTACAATTTGGTGACATGTGCAAATGTGTACATGTGACTAGAGTCACCAACGGTTTTTCTAGAAAGGTAAACCAGATACTTTTACAAAGCGGTTGGGAGAATCCGTTTGGCTCTACGGCACCAGAAATTTTAGGTTTGGAGACTTGATTATGCCGGTATTTTTACTAACTTCCTTTTGGTATCTAATATCGAATGATTTCCTAACTATGATTTCATGCATGCTCAATTTTCAGGTGGGGTAAGATTGAATTTAGGTTTTCATGCAAGTTGTGGAAAAGACTAGTCCTACCAATCGCAATCAAATAATGAAATGCGCAACCAAGGATCCCAGTACGTAGGGATAAAATGCATCAAATCAAGTCATGACATTCCTAGTATAGCCCTAAGGGCTCTGATAAAGTTTGATTAGATTTTGAAAAAGAGTTTGGAATGATTAGAGACAATTTGCCCAAAAGGGGCAAAATCCTCATTTTTGGAAAAATCTGGGGCCAAAGTCATCAAAAATAGGTTGGGCTAGTTGAATGTGTTCCTTTTTTGTGATAATTTTTTATGATTTCAATTTTATTATTTTATTTTTAATTTAAACCTTTATTCTGAAAAAAAATTGGATTGGGCACGTGAGGCTTGTAGGCATCCAACTGGGCTCTGAAATAAAGGATAATATTTTTTAATGGCATTCCTAGTATAGCCTAAGGGCCCAAATAAAGTTTGATTAGATTTTGAAAAAGAGTTTGGAATGATTAGAGACAATTTGCCCAAAAGGGGCAAAATCCTCATTTTGGAAGAATTTGGCCAAAGATTTAGGTTGGGCCATTGAATTGGTTATTTCCTCTTTTTTTTATTTGTTTATTTTTTTTTTTTTAATTTGGAACTCTTTTCTTTGAAAAAAGAACAAGCCCACCGACCACCTGTATTTTCTTATTATTAAGAAAAGGGGTTTTTTTATCCAATTTCTTATTGTTTTAAAATAAACCTAATTTGAATTTTATTTTTTTTTTCCACTTTGAAGACATTTTTCTATTTTATTTTCATTTTTGTTATTTTTTTGTTAATTTTTTTTTTCATCTTTTTATTTATCCAAGTGGACGACAAGCATTGCCAATTTCCGGCCAAATCGCCGGAATGACCAAAACGTGACTAAACCTTACCATTTCTTCCATCTAACTCAACTTGAACTAAAATCTAACCAAAACAAAACTTTCCGGTGTCCTAAACACCCAGTAACAGTCCAGCCAGATAATCCAGAGTCCGGCGACCGTTTGGCTTACGATTTAAACACGACAGGCATCCAAGAAAGTTCGGGAAACTAACCTGAGTGGTTTCGACCGTGAAACACCGTTCGTCGAAGGCCACCGATTCACAGTTTCTGCGAGATCCAATCAAGCTCAGTCAAGGTTCGACTCAATATGCAAAAAAGAGTACGTTCTAGGTCAATAGATATCCTAGATGCAATCCACAACCAAAGGATGAAGAATCGAAGCAAGTACAGCCGTTCGGTTAAAGTTCGGACTCGGCGCTCACTCGAGAATTTTATCAAGCAGTTGACGCGCAGGATTTAAACGTCAAATTATTGTTCAATACGAGATCGAATCAATCAAAGCGGACGATGTGCTCTAGCCCTACGACCTCAAATCTGTACCATCTATCCTTTAGATTCGATCATTTTGATAGAAATCAAACCGATCCCCAAGTCGACCATGAAACAAAGAATAAAACCAGGCCGGGACTGACCTTTTTCACGGGCGACGGTGGTGACACGTCAGTGGCGCGGTGGTTCGCGATCTCTCGTTATCTCTCTCCCTCTCTAACTCTCTAACACCGGCTGGTGTTGGTGTCTGTGAGAGAGAAACTGTGAAGAAGAAGAAGAAGAACGTGGGAGGTTGTTAGAAAGAGAGAGAGAGAGAGAGAGGAGGAGAAAGCCGTTCCCTTTTCTCTCTTTTTTTTTTTTTCCCGCGCTCGTCCCGTTAGAGAAGGGCAGCATCGTGCTTCCGTAAATTTAGCAAACGTGAGGGGCTTCGTGGGAAAATTCGACGCCTGTGTCCGTAACCGTTTTCTTTGGCCATTTTCATCTTTTGAATTTGACATTAGCAACTATTCATTGTTTTGGAACGTGTTCCTTTTATTTAATGAAATAAATGTACCTCTTCTCTCTGGAATTTCACTTTTTGTTCACAGCAAGAATTTTGTTTTCCTTTTTTGGTTCTGCCAAAGAATTTCATTTGAGTTAAAAGTGAGCTTTTTTTTCTGATTTTTTCAGGGGCTATTTTAATTCGACTCTATAATAGAGAAATAAGAAAGATACGATCGGCAAATCCAATAAAAGTTTGAATTTTTTCGTTCATAATGAAAACCTCCATTTTGACTTTGAAAGATGAAATTTTTTCCTCGTTTTTAGTGCCCTGCTCAATTAATTCTTACTCGATGCCATGATAAAGTGCTACAAAAGAATTTAAACAAGTTCTTATTTTTGGCTACTCTCTTGTGTAATCACTGATTTTTTTCGATCGAGACTACCAAGCTCCAAGTACGGAGAAAAACCCACATTAAAGCTATCGCGCCGTCCTCTTTCACTTTCGTCCCTCAAATTCTGGAAATTTTTTCGTCAAATTGAATGAACTCTCCTCCTCTTGCTCCCGTCAACTTATTTGAGTTTTAAGGTTTTTAGTAACAACCTTTTGGCGCTCTCAGCTTGTTACGCAATCTGGACATGCTAACTGGCTAGTCGGAAGTTGCTTGGAAGTCGCCCTTTAGTGACTAGTTTTGTTGGAGATGGCTCGGGTTCAAGCATCGCAGGTTCTGGAGGTCCTTCCTTGCATGCAAGAACGACTGGGAATGGCTATTGAAGCTTGCTTGGCTCCCTGGTTCGGGTTAGCCCGACCCAGCTGACCCGATTTCATGATTTTAGCCCAATTTAGTATCGGTTTGACAAATTTTCACAGATTAAAACTCATAATTAGACTCTAGAACACGTCTAAAACCTAGGAATGATAGCATTTTGTTCAATCGGTCTAATTACCCACGAAAAATTCCAAGTTTAATATAAAAAAAATGGGTGACAATTGACAATTGAAGCTCTCAATGGCCAAATTGTGCTAATTCAACCTTTCCAATGTGTTTAAAATGGTTGATTACTCTTGGTAAGGGTTCAATTTCAAATGATAATGGCCAATTGACCACAAGTTCAAAATGGGGACTAAATTACAATTTCAAATAGGTTCAATTTTTCGACAAAACAAGGTCCAATTTTCAAATGTGTTCAATTTATGAAGTTGATTCGATTAGAATGCAATTAAAGATATTTGAATCAAATGTCACAACTGAATCGAAGTGAAAAGTAGATTAGAACATACTTATTTTGGAATTATGGTTTGACTAGGGACTAAAATGTAAGAAATTTGAAATCAACGACCCAAATGGAATTTTTAGGATTTAAGGTGACTAAAATACAAGTGGACTAAAATAAGACTAATGGTTATTTTTCCATATTTTTCTGCCCACAAATGCTATTTTTCTCATTTTTAGGGTGTTTTCTTATATAAAGAAATACCAAAAATTCCAAAACGTTCAAAAAAAATATTTTATATTCAAAATTAGTTCCTATGGCTTGGCCTTGATTTTTCAATTTTGTGAACTTTTATTGTATTTTTAGTTATTTTTTCTAAATATAAAGGGGATTGAAAATCATATATCAACACCAAGTCAGAGTAAAAAAAAAAAAGGCTAAAAAAAGGAGATTCAGAAAAATGATGACTACATGCATAAATCTATCCCATCATTATAATTTTATTAAGGCCAAACTAGTCGATTCAATTATATGGTCTACATACTCAAAGAGCGAATCTATTTTCCATTTCTATGTTATTTTTAGCTACTACAAACAATATTAGGGATAAGGCTAGCAAATCTCTATTCGTTTGTCGGGATTCGGATGCAAATTAGATTTGTACCTAACAATCTATTAATGGTATATACTTGACAATTATGCGAATAATATTTGCATTATCGATAGTAATTTCTTTGGATTGCTATGGACTATGTGAGACAAGAATACGAGTAGTGAAAATTAATTCTACCTTTTTGATATCAAACATGAAAAGGTAATTAGGTGCTTTTAGTAGTAATCTTTTTATTACAAATGGTGATCTAAATCAACCAAACACTTAGTTTGCTTTCTTTGTTTTTTTTTTTTTTTTTTGGTCAGACACGAAACACCTAGTTAGATATTCAAGGACTCTAACTATCTTTCCATGTTTCATTACTCGTGCCTATGAATTATATTTTGTATATTTCACTTCAGAGCATTTTCGGTGTCCCCTTGCTTAAGGCCAACCTATGAATCTGTTGATTTGTTACCTCTCAAACCACTGGGGGTAGGTTGGGGTGAGCCGGTCGTTCACTGGCCTCTCGACGACTGGCGGTCGCCTTGCCTCGGAGATGATCACTCAGCCTAGGGAGGTCTTTGGCTTCCCTGTCCACTCCCTCCGACATTCACCGGAAAAAGCTTCTCAACGGCCGGGAGGTGACACTTGTCTGTAGGACGCCCCTGTTAAGAAGCTTTTGCCGGCGAACTCTTTGTGGAACTTAGAAAAACTGTGCGCCGAAAGTTGTCTGGCCAATGACTCAAAGCAAGCATTTTCTTTGGAGAATCCTAGGCCAAATTATTTTGACAAACCACAACAAACAAACGTGACAATAAACCAAAAAGAAAAAAGAAAAGAAAAAGTATAGTCAAAATGCAACTTTTTCAACGTACTAATGTGTAATTTTGTCCTTTAATGATATTTACACAAAATATATCAGATCTCATTATAAAGAAAAATTACAAAAGAAATTGGACATGAGTGTACTTATGTTCACTTGCATGATTTTCGAGTGTTTCAATCGTTTGATGATATATATATCTTCCTATTAAGCGAATAGTAGTACAGATATTGACAATAGCAACTCTGTTAGAGATATTGATAGGATCATAATCTTATTTGATTCATTCAAGAGAACTTAGCTATATGGTTGTACCGACAAGTCATGAGCCAGAAGGCTTTTTGACTTTGCCTTGTATGTGTCTTTGGTGGCAGCGGACTGCCATGAGGTGCCCACCCTTCCAGCTATTGGTTTTTGGTTGTAGCTGCTGTTCTGGATCTCTGGTCCATGTGTTGATGATTTGGTTTGCTGGTCTACTGATGATGTTTTCTGAATATCTCTTCTGAAGTCGTTCCCCCTTCTAAGATTTAAATCTTTCTATAGCATTCGTTCAATCTAAAAGATAGTTTCTTTCTAAAGGATTTTACGAATAAAATCCATGAAAGGACTCAAACATTAATTAATTGAGTGATAACCGCACCATAATTCTAATGTAAGCAATGCTTTTTAAATTTAAATTCAAACCTTCGTCCTGCGTTTGATGATTTAAATCCTTCTAACCTTTTTAAATACTTCAGGTTTATTTTTCTGAATAGACAAAACTTCAAATATATTTCTTTCTTCACATATCGATTTTCTTCTATTTCTTCCCATGTGCAAAGCGTCTGTTCTTTTCTTCCCATGGTCATCTAAACGGAAAGAAAATTTGAAATCCTTTAAAAATTCCTGAATTGGAAAAACTATCCCATTAGGATTTAAAAAAAAAAACCCAAATTGTAAAAATATATCCCATCTTTAAAAGAATCTCTAAAAATTCCATCTCCAGCTAACTGGCTCCGCCATGACCCTCAAACCAGCTCTCCGGGAAGACCACTTCGGGAGCATGGCGACTTTCAACCGACACCAATTGATGACTCTCCACCGAAATGAGTTCACGGAATTCTGGTATGGCCTCATGAACAGCGTAATAGTGCAATTCCTATCAATTATTTAGTAAAAGAAACATTTAGTAGGGAAAATCTTGTGCACGTTTTCTAATTAATATGAAGCATGTGTCACAAGATTTGAAATAAATAAAATGTGAAAAATGATGACTAATTCGTTTGGACTCTAGTCTTATGAACATATCACATTTTTATTGTATCAGCGTAGGCGAACAAAATACCAAATTGACCCATTCTGAATCATTGCGACACTAGTGTAAATTCCACATGAAGTGAAGTGTTTTTTTTTTTTCAGTGCCAGGTGAAAGTAAAGGAAAAGCTAAGGAAAAGAAACTTTATTATAATGATGACTACATGCACGTATCTATTCCATCGGCCACCCTTGTCTTGGCTCAACAAGTGGCACAATCGTAATTTCATTTATGCCAGCCCAATCAGTTCAATTGTGTTTGGTCAATTAAATACCTGGAGGACGTTATCAATTTCTCATTCCACATTAGATTAGAACGTGCTAATCTATTTGTGGTTTTAATATGTGATGCTAAGTCTTGAACTCCAAGATTAAACAAAGCACGACTCCAGCTAATTGTGTGGTATATTCCTTGAACCAAACATCAAGTTAGATATCCAAGGTTTCTCACTAGCATTCTCGGCAGCCCAATTATCACCGGATTTTGTGTTTTTGTAGGTGATTCTCTGATTTCTTGACATGCCAAGAAGCAACTTGTCATGTCTCGCTCCTCTACAAAGTTTGAATATCTGCTATGGCTAACACTACAATTGAGATTACTTGGCTTCGTTGTCTCCTTGCTAATGTGGGTATTGCCTCCTTTGCTCCCATTCTCCTTCATTACAACAACAAGAATTCTATTCACATTGCTACAAATCTAGTCTTTCACGAGCGTAACAAGCACATCGATATCGATTTTCATCATGCCTCATCAACTCCGGGCACCCATTATTTCTCTTCCCTTTTGTGGCCTCTACAACTTAGCTTGCCGACTTCATCATCAAATCACTTCCATCACATCAATTTGCTGTTCTTTTTTTCAAACTTTCCTTGGTTGACCCACCTTGAGTTTGCGGGGGTTTTAGATATATTTTGTGTATTAGGATTAGGGTTTTTCTCTTTATTGTATGTATTTACGCTTATACCCTTCTTTATATGTAAATTTATACTAGCCTTATGCCTAGTGGTAATCAAACATTGCATTATTTATTTCTCTAGATCTAACATTTGATGCCCGTAGGCGATTACCTAACAAATCTTATATGTTGATTTTGATGAGCACATATCCTTAACTATTAAATTCATATTTGTTTCTCCTACTTAAAATATGAAAAATTGAAATCTAATCGGATGGTTTCCACCTAAGGATAATCACTTACACTTAAAATTAAGATCTACTTTTCGAAGATTTGAACCGGAAGTCCAAGATTCGATTGGAGATTGAAAATAGAGAACAAAGATTTATATTTGATACATGGATCCAGGAGATTGAGTAATATGAATTGGAGGGTGGGGAAAGGGGAAGGAAGAGAAGAAATGGAGAGACAGAGGTGAAATGGATTAGAAAATACACACAAGTTTGGGGCTGTGCTTTGTGCAAAAAAGAAGAAGAGGAGGAAAACCTCAAATCTGCTCCAGACCAACCCGGCCCGGGTTTTTCAGTTCAGGTCACGTGAAATTAGGGCCGGGTTCAGGTAAGAAAAAACGCAATTCCCTTATGGTTCAGTCGGGGTAGCATGGATCCGACCCAGCCCATTGACATCCCTAGTAAAGAGGACATTAGACATTATTAGTAATTAAGTTTTGATACCCACAGGTGATTACCTAACAAATCTCATATTTTGATTTTGATGGGTACATATCCTACATTATTCGTTTCTCCTACTTAAAATATAAAAAATTAAAATCTAAACTGGGGGGCTACCACAAATAATTCTTCTTTCGATCCAATAACTGGTGCACCTGAAGCTGCTGAAGCATAGTAGGCATTGGTTTATCTTAGAATTCCAAGTCTTTAGAATGATTGCAAGTACAAAGTGGCCGGCAAAGACCCTTTCTTACTATTGGCATATGATAAAGCAACTAAAGCAAAGTTAGGCATGAATAAATTTTATAGCGGCATTCTCTGCAAACGCTTTCAGACCTAGACTCACTGATATAAGTCTTATGTCCGCGAATTAATGGCCTGTGTGCGACCTGGGTTTGACGATCGAAATCTTCATGTTGAGAAATTGAAAAGAAAAATCAGCATTTAGAAAGTTGAAAAATCAGGTTGGAACCATTTGGCTGCATAATAGTGACATCGAGTTCCATAAACGTATTTCCTGACCTTTCCATCGTCCATGCTGTAACTCTTCTTCTTCTTCTTCTTCTTCTTCTTCTTCTTCTTCTTCTTCTTCTCGTATTCCATGAAATAGATGTGGTTTGGCTTGAATCTAGAAAGGCAAGATCCATTGGTGAATTCCGCCGAGAAGGAAGAGGAAAGGCTATCATTTAAGAAGAGAGACGCGCTCCCCAGGCTCTTAACCTCTTTTCCCAGGCTCTTAACCTCTTTCTGAGTTCCCTTCTCCAAATCCACTTAAAAAAACTTGTAATCTGTACCCTTCGCCCAATATCTTCCGAGCCACCAGCAATGAGCCCGAACACTCTAAGAGATACCAACGACCATGAGAATTCTGCCTTAGAACTAGTCGCAATTCCATGCGACGCTCTCTCTCGTTTAGAGTCATTATTCGGTTATTCACATCCAAGGCCACAAATTGCCCATAATAATATATCAGTTGAAGGACATCGGACCAAGGCAGATGTGCTGATGGACTCACTACTGTCCACGCATCTTCTCCATATCTGTGAAAGGCAAACTGTCTTTGCCCACACGGTCGATGAACATAGATCATGACTGTGTAGCTCCTGGATGAAGAAGGGCTTGAGGACAGCGCGATCCTAGTAATTCCAGGGGGGAAGCACCAGGGCAGCACGTGGAATTTGACATTGGAAAGTGACACCCGGTGAAGCTTCCCCAAGGTGGGGAGTTTGATGGTGACGCCCGGAAGCGGATTGAAGATACGGCTCCTGTGGCCACACTTTGACACGAGTATCCATCCTGGAGTAGACAAGGTCTCAGAGGGGAAAATTATACTAGAAGTACCAAATATTTGCACCATCTTTGACGCTCAAAATAATCTGCCCACCAATACAAGTGCGTGAAGAACAGTGAGAAGTTTGAAACATGCACCACAATATCATTCAATTGAAGGTGAAAAAAAGTAAAGCTAGTAAAGACATTTATCAATGTGATATATTGGAGTGTTTTTCCTTTTATATAGATGGCATAGCACGAGACTTTAAAGCCAAGTTTATGAAAGATAGTAAAGATATATCTCAACGGATTAATTATAGAAGAGAATTGATGGCTAGAACTTATTTGAGTGTATTTTTCAATAATTTGGCTATTTTAGACAAAAAAATTGAAGCAATGAATTACAATTACATTGAGTAAATTTGGGGTGGGAAGAATCAACGTGTACGAATTGCACCTGGGAAATTACATATCGAAGGACTTTTGTCTCACCCCCTTTTTATCAGTGCTGACTCCAAAAATTCTTTATGAAAGCAAATTTTGATTCTTAGAGATTTTGTTTTAACTGACATTGTGTTACCCTCAACTTTTGCTGCAAACTGTACATAGAAAACTTCATTAAGACTATACATAGAGCTATATATATATATATAATCTACTCGTTTTTCCTAAAAACTTGTTAATAAAAAAACTTGTTTTTCCTTAACAATAAATGTAAACTACTCATATTTTAAAAAATTGAGTTTTTTTTAATGTTTCCAATGTCTTTTTTTTACGAATCGCATCTATTGATACACGGATTCAAAACATCTCATCCTACAATTGCATAGATCATGTAATCGGAAGAAGCTAATAGAATGAGCCATCTACACCTTTTCCTGAGCCATCCCAATAGCTTACGACTTCCATCTCTCTTCAACCCATAGGATGCAATATCTTTCCAATTCAGGGAAAATTACCAAAAAAGTCATAAACTATTGCAATTATTCCAATTCAATCATAAATTTTTTTTTTACAAATTCAATCCTAAACCTTTTTTATTTGTTTCAATTCAAATTCGGCTTTTCTAGAATTATTAAACAGATATGACCCACAATTATGTGATATGATATGGCATGTTTGTTTATAGGGTAAGTCTAACATAGTAACTTGGAATGATAAAAGGCTTTTGGGCATTATGGATTGACCTTTACTTTTGACTTTTTAAATTATTGCAATTGTGCCAATTCAATGCTAAATCTTTTTTTTTTTTTTTTGCCAATTCATTTTTAAACTTTTTGCATTTATTCCAATTCAATAGAAACGAGCTACAAGTTATGTGATATGATATAGCATGTTTGTTAAGGGTAAGTTTGACATAGTAACTTCCAATGATAAAAGGCTTTTGGGCATTATGAATTGACCTTTACTTCTTGCTTTTTAATACATTTAAATCTTGTGCCGCCCCCACTTTAACTTTTGTCAACTCAAAACATCTAAAATTGCGATGACGGATAAATGGCGACACATAAAGTGGAACATGATATTTTCATAATCTATTTAAACATTGGGTGATGTTTTAAATTTTTAGGGAACACAAAAAATACATTTTGTGCTTATGTTTAATGCAAAAACAAACGAGCTCTTTGCAATTCTAATAAAGTAAAAACTCTAACATTGCCCTACGATTAGTCAATACGCACGTTTATGTATTTTGACCCCCAGTATCTATTAGCAGGTTAATTAGTAAGGGGAAAAAAAAACTCTAGCTCAAAAACAGCCATTTAGAATTGTGGGCATCATAAAATTCATTCATAAACTTTCCAAATTATGTCAATTTAGTTGTAAAATTTTACCTGAAATTCCAATATAGTCCTTCTATTCAAATTTTGCTGAAAATACTGATGTGGTGCCACATAGGACTGCCATCACTAGATTTTCATGTGAACTATTTTCAGCAAAAATTGACTGGAAGGACTACATAAGGATTTCATGGACATGTTTAGTAACAAATTGGAAAAATTGAAAAGTTTCAAACTAAATGGGCCTTCATACAATAACTTTAGGACTAATTGTCTAATTTTTCCAGTTCACGTTATGTAATGTGTTGTGATATGCAATTTGTATATCAATTTGAGTAAATCTCTGCTACTCTTGCCGCTTGGTAATGTAGATGTTGATACAAAGTATCATTTACTGTCATCTAATTGGTTCGATTAAAGGCAGATCATCCAAGCCGAGAGAGGAGATTCACAAAGGATTACTTCCTTATTGCGGATACCGAACCTAAGGTCTCACACTTTTTGAGAAGCAGGATCCGATGGTTGAATTACTCACCCAATACCTTTTTGGTCATAGGGGATCATTTCTATTCATAAGGAGTTGGACCAGTTTCTTAAGTGAAGTAACAATTAAGTGCAATTCCACTTTCATGCACATGAAGAACGATTTAGTACGGAACAAATATTTTCAAGTAATTTCGGTTTGGGTCGAAATATGATGTAGTTTTTTATAACGAATATTTATTTTGTTTTGCTTTGATGATATTATCATATTGGATCGAAAAAATTCCATCGTTGTAAAAGAAGATTGAGCATACTTTGAATAGGAATCGTGGGTAGTACTCTGCTTGATCATTTCTACTAACTAATATGTTCGGCTATACAGCTATAAAAAAAAGTGTTTTGTGACATGTTTAGGTTCGGTTCGGGTTATGCCTCAAACCGAACCGAATCATGTTACTTTACCAAAACTCACCTGAAACAACTCGGCGTTGCACTAGGGGCAAAGCCTAAAATAACAATAGCAGAATTCTGGACTATCCAAAGCCGGTCAGGCCCGAAACCTCTAAGCTCACCTGACCAAAGTCAGCAATCTCAAGTCCCCATCCAAGGCCTGAACCCCTACCCCCTTGCGATGGAACGATCATCAGTAGTTTGCTTTTTCCATTCCAAATGACGATTTAAATCAAGAAAATCGCCGAGTTAGATATCCAATGTTCCTCACTATCGTCCAAATATATCGTTCCATTTTCAAGAGACTGCTAAGTTCTCTTAATCTATTGTCATCTAAAATTTATATCTACTACATATAACAAATTTTCAGATGACCAAATTATCTTTATCTCATCTCATTATAAAATAGTAAAGATGACATTAGACATTACTAATAATTCAGGCCTCGATACCACAAGCGATTAACGAACAAATCTCATATTTTGATATTGATCAGTACATATCCTACACTATACGCTTCTCCTACTTAAAATATAAAAAAATTAATATCTAAACGGGTGGCTACCATAAACAATTTTTTCTTTGAATCCAATAACTGATGTGCCTGAAGCTGCATATTAGGCTTTGGTGTATCTTAGAGTTCCCAGTCTTTAGAATAATTCCCAAGTACAAAGTGGCTGTAAAGACCCTATCTTACCATTGGCATATGTTAAAGCAAATAAAGGCATAAATTTTACAAACAAAAGTGGCGTGCGTGCGTGCGACTTGGGTTTGACATCGAAATCTTCTTGTCGAGAAATTGGACAGAAAAAAACGAAAAATAAATCAACTTTAAGAAAGTTCAAAAATCAGGTTGGAGCCATCCGACTGCATAATTGTCACGGCTAATTGCATAGTTGAATGTCTCGACCTTTCCATCGTCCATGTTGTAACTCTTCTTCTCGTCGTCCAAATCCATGAAGTAGATGTGGTTTGGCTTGATTCCAGGAAGGCAAGATTCAGCGTCGAATTCCACCGAGAAGGAAGAGGAAGAGTGAGCGTTTAAGAAGAGAGACGCGTTCCCCAAGCTCTTTACCTCTTGGTGAGTTCTGTTCTCCAAATCCACTTTGGAAACTCGGATGTTTGTAATGGATTCACCATTCCATGTCGTCCAAGCCACCAGCAATGAGCTCGAACATTCCACGAGATACGGACAACCGCAAAGATCCTCTCGTAGAACTAATCGCAATTGCATGCGACACTTTCTCTCGTTGAGAGTCATTATTCGGTTACACGCATCTAAGGCCACAAATAGCCCGTTGTAATAAATCAGTTGATGGACGTGGAACCGAGGCAGATGCGTCGGTCGGCTCACTACCGTCCACGCATCTTCTCCTGATTTGTGAAATGCAAACCCTGATGAAAAGCTATAAGACATGACTGTATAGCTCCTGGACAAAGAAGGGCTTGAGGACAGCGCGATCTTGTTGATCTTGATTCCAGGGGAGTCCCACTGGAGCCTCTCCAGCCCTAGTTCCGCAGTGAGACCTGATTTGTGGCGACGTTTCTCCAAGGTCGGCAGCTCGATGCGGATGCCCGAAAGTGGATTGAAGAGACTGTCCCGGTCCCCATTTGACACGAGTAGCCATCCTGAGGGAGACATGGTCTGAACTCGAGATGCTAGCAACTGAAAAATTCTGCCACCAGAGGGGCTGAAGAACTCAGCTTTTCGCTCGCCCACATGAGTCATGAGCCACGGGGCTTTCGACTTCGCCTTGTATGCCTCTTTGGCGGCAGCGGCAGCGGACCGCCATGAGGTGCACACCCTTCCAAAAGATAAATAGTCTTCTATGGCTAGGCGACGAGCGATGAGTTCCAAGACGTCCTGTGGGAGTCCTGCCCAATTCGCCATCACTTCTTCGTAGATTGTATGATCAATTTGAGAATTTACTCCCCGAAACACCATGCGTGTCCTTTCTTATGTGTCGCAGGACAATTTTTGGGGATTCACCTTCCTTTTCCGTATAGGATTACCCCGATCTAACTACGTCTGTCAATATTCTATTTCACAAATCTCATTGCTTTTTTTCTAATATATTGAATGAATATTCCTTTTTCGTAGCCTGGCAAGATACAATTTTCTCTTGGTTTGATATTTTAAGATTTTAAATCTTTCTACAGCACACAACAAATCTAAAATGAAAGTTTCTTTTTCAATCTTTAACAAATAAAATCCATAAAAAAAAAAACCGATACAGACTATTTAATTGAGTGACAACCGTACCATAAGAACAAATGCTCGAGACTGTAATTTGAAGTTAAATTGACTTTTAACAAGCGAATCATAACTTCTTTCGTGTTTAACACTTTTTACATTTAAATTCAGTTCTTCATCATGTGTTTGATGAGTTTAATCCTTCTGAACTTACAAAAGAGTTCGGGTTTACTTTCTTAAATAGGCAAAATATTCTAATTTATTTCTTTCCTGACATATTTGTTTTTCCTTTTTCTTTATTTTCCGTGGGAAACAACGTCTATTTTTTTCCCTAGGCAATATTTCAGTACACAAAAGCGACATTTCAAATTAACTAGATCTTCTCTCCAAAAAATGAAAAAATAAAATTAAGTAGATCTTTATCGAAACACTAGATGCGGTTGAGTGACAAATGTAATCCAATAGTGACATGACCTTTCAAGGGGAAACTTGTAGTGGAAATGCATAACTTTTGTCTCATGTAAGATAATCGTCCTTGAATTTTATGTTGGTGTTGTGACGTTGTGAAATTTCGAGATCTATAAAAAAAATATATTTGATGGATTTCAATCTAGAATTTGGATCATGTGAATAAGATGCGATTTTAGAGGATTTAAGAGACGGTATTTTGGGTATCCTAGCGACATCGGTCGGGATAGATCAAGTTCTAAACATTTACATCATCGATACAGTAGCATTGAGACCTCTCACATCCAAGATTATCTCTTTGACTCGTGCCTTCGTTGTGAAAATACTAGGATTCCCTTAGTTCTGTTAATTTAATTTGGTCCTAATTAGCCAAATTACCAAATTGCCCTCGGATATTTTCACTACAAGATAAAATTTAAAAATTGTGACTTTACCTCACGTGGGGTCCACCCCCTTTTTCCTATCACCTAGTCAAAGGGACCCACCCACCACTATCACCTTAATCTCTCTCTCTCTCGCTCTCTCTCTCTAAACCATTCCATAAACTCTCGAGTGATATTGACACCCCCTTTCTCAATCCTTCCCTTTAATGATTCTTAAGTGGCGAAAGCAAATTACTCAAAATCTAAGTAACTCCTCCATCGCCCAACCACGTGGCGCCGTCTCCACCTCCACCTTCTTTAGGGCTAAATTCTTTAGGCCAAGACTTCCCCGAAACTTCGATGTTAATGGCCAAAACGACCACAATCACGAGAGCCCCAAGCTTCGATCGATTCTCTACCTCCTGTATGGCTCATTTACATAAGCTACCTCCACGAGCTCTGCGTCGGGTAGGTACTTTGTGAGCGAGCCCTTACACTATCGGAAGGTTCTAAGAGCTAACACCTACCTGGGATATTGAGGTTTCAATTGTTGAACACCATAACGAGTCAATTAAAACAATTTTCATTCATGTGGAGAATTGTTAGAAATATGGGATAAATTGAAGGGTGAATGAATGAGAAATTGATGCTTAAAGAACACCCTTGAGTTGGAAGTGGGAAAGTGGAAGGCACTAATCCCATATTGAAAAGAAAGAAGGCCTTAGAATACTTTATAGATAGTTACCCTCATTTGGAGTGGTAACTATCACAACACAAGCATTATGTCCCATGCACAAGCGGAAGGGGGGGGTGCAAATCCTAAGCCCCGACGGAGGCCCTACGAGTTGAAACTTGGGTGCGAGCGCACGACTTGCGTACACGAATGCAAGACTAATAGGTGGGCCTTGCGAAAAGCCCAATTTTGCTTTTCGGTTTATTTTTCCAAATCAAAAGTTTTTTTTTGTAACAATTGTCGAAATCAATATTATAATAGCAGATTAATGGCATTATTGTTACGAAATCAAGATTATAACAGCAGATTAATAGTGTTGTTGTTACGAAATCAATACTATAACGGCAGATTAATGGCATTGCCATTACGAAATCAATATTATAACGGCAGATTTAATCAACCGTTATTATTCTTTTCCTAAACACCCCCCACTTACCCTAGAAGTAGATGGCTTCCCATTCTAATTTGGACGGACCATAAAATATTCTCCCTCTTTTTCGATTCTTAGCATTTGCATTGTTTTCTCGATAGTGTTCGGTTCCAATTTGTTCAAGTTCCTCGAAGGCTTTGAAGTGTTATGCTTGCTTCTTCGCTACCAATCGTTGTATCTTGAGAGACAGACGTTCACAAAACCTTCAGCACATACTAGAGGGGACGAATTTGTTTTAAGGAAACCGTATCAAACACAGGCCTTGGTATTATTTGTATCGATTCCATTTCTTTTCGGTATTGTTATTGCAATTTTATTTCCATTCAATTATGTTATTGTATTGTCATTGTATTGTATTGTTATAATTTCAAGTTTATTGTGATTATCGGTTTGTATATTGTTCATAACGATTATACTAGAGCCATATTGAATTTTGCTACAATCTTAAAATAGATTCGTTACTTAAAATTCAAATGGCTCTTGGAAATGAATTTGTTGATGTGCCTGTTGACAATATCAACCAAGGCCCTATCTCCGCCTTAGTTGTCCAACCGCCTGGATCATCCTCCGCCCTTGCTGTGGTTTTTGTCCACCATGGTGAGAAACTTGAAAAGTTCAACGAATCGAACTTTAAAAGGTGGCAGCAAAAGATGCTATTTTACTTAACAACCTTGAATCTTGCAAGATTCTTGACTAAGGAAACTCCTTAGCTATCTGAGGGACAAACGGATAAGCAAGCCTTTAACATTGTTGAGGGCTGGAAGCACTCTGACTTCCTATGTAGGAACTATGTCATCAATGGTATACATGACTCATTGTACAATGTCTATTGTGCAATAAAAACAGCAAAGGAGTTATGGTAATCCTTAGACAGGAAATATAAAACAGAGGATGCCGGAGCAAAAAAAATTGTTGTCGGTCGATTCCTTGATTATAAGATGGTGGATTCTAAGGCGTGATCGAGTCAAGTGCAAGAAATTCAAGTGATCTTACATGAGATTCAGGTAGAAGGAATGATCTTGAGTTAAACCTTCCAAGTAGCTTCTATTATTGAGAAGCTACCTCACGGATGGAATGGTTTCAAGAACTACCTCAAGCACAAGCGAAAGAAAATGAACCTAGAGGAGCTGATTGTTAGACTTTGAATCCAAGCGGACAATAGAGGTTTTGAATGCAAAGGGTTCAATCCTACTATAGCTAAGGCAAATGTTGTGGAACATAGGCAAGGCCACAAGAACAAGAAGATTGCCAAGCCAAAGTTGGGACCAAAAGGAGGAGTTTCCAAGAACAAGTTTCAAGGAAAATGCTTCAACCGTGGCAAGATGGGTCATAGATCGCGTGGATTCTGATTTCCAAAGAAGAAGAATTATGAGACAATATGGTGAATGATATCGTTCAAGACGTGTCGGACATAAACCTATCTCGCAATCGTTTTGAAGTGAACTTCGTTGGGTCTAATCCGAAGGAATGGTGGATTGACACAAGCGCCACTTGGCACATATGCTCTAATAAGGACACGTTCACAACTCTCGAACCAATTAATGGGGAGAAAGTTTTCATGGAAAACGCTACCTCTTTTGCTGTTGAAGGCCAAGGGAAGGTGCTACTGAAGATGACATCTGGAAAAGAGGCGACTACGAACAATGTCCTATATGTGCCAGAAATCTGAAAGAACTTGGTCTTCGGGTCTTTGTTGAACGAGCATGGATTTCGTATGGTGCTCAAGTCGGACAAAGTTATTTTGTCTAAATCTGGAATGTATGTAGGGAAGTGATATGTATCTGATGGGCTTTTTAAGCTCAATGTAATGACAATTATCAATAAAGATAATAAGTTTTCTATTTATTTGCTTGAGTCCTCTAATTTATGGCATGGTAGTCTAGAACACGTTAAATATGATACATTGCGTAGATTAATTAACTTGGAACATATATCCTCATTCCAAATTGATTCAAAACATAAATGTGAAATTTGTGTTGAGGCAAAATTAATGAGATCATCATTTCAAACAATTGAAAGAAACACCGAACCCCTTGAATTAATTCATAGCGATGTTTGCGATTTGAAATTCGTACAAACAAGAGGTGGTAATAAATATTTTATTACTTTTATCGATGATAGTACTAAATACTGCTATGTGTATTTGCTTAAAAGCAAATATGAAACCTTAGAGAAATTTGTTCTCTACAAGAATGAAGTTGAAAATCAACTTAATAAGAAAATTAAAAGGCTGAGAAGTGATAGAGGTGGTGAATACGAAGTACCAAATGGTGAATTCTGTGCACAACACGGAATTATACATGAAGTAACTGCGCTTTACTCACCTCAATCAAATGGTGTTGCTGAACGTAAAAATCGCACATTAAAAGAAATGTTGAACGCGATGTTACTAAGTTCGAGTTTACCTGAAAATATGTGGGGTGAAGCTATTTTGTCAAGCAATTACCTTTTAAATAAGGTACCTCGAAAGAAAGAAGATAAAACCCCTTATGAGTTATGGAAAGGTAGGAGACCATCCTATAAATACTTATGAGTGTGGGGGTGTCTTGCAAAACTGGCTATTCCAACACCAAAGAAAATAAAGATAGGTCCTAAAACGGTGAACAGTATCTTTATAGGCTATGCACATAACGATAATGCATATCGATTTCTTGTGCATGAATAAAAAATTCCAAACATACACAAGAATATGATCATTGAATCTAGGAATGCATCATTCTTTGAAGATTTATTTCCTTGCAAATCCAATGATGGATCAAGTTTGTCTAAACGAATGAATGAAACTATGAATGGAAAAAGTCATGATTTGAATCATGAAATTCATGATTCGGATCATGAACTAGAACCCAGACGTAGCAAAAGAGCAAGAGTGGAAAAAGCATTTGGAAATGATTTTCTAACTTATTTGTTAGAAAAGGAACCATTAAATTATGCTGAAGCTGTGAATTCTTCCGAGGGACCTCTATAGAAAGAAGCAATAAAAAGTGAAGTTGATTCTATTTTGTAGAATCATACTTGGGAGCTAGTAGATCTTCCTCTTGGTTGTAAACCTTTAGGGTCCAAATAGATCTTTAAAAGAAAAATGAAAGCAGATAGCTTCATTAATAAATATAAAGCCGGACTTGTACTCAAAGGATACAGACAATGAAAAGGCTTAGATTACGATTACTTTGATATTTAGTCTCCTATGACGAGGATAAACTTAATTAGGATGATACTTTCAATTGCAGCATTGCGAAATCTAGAAGTACATCAAATGGATGTAAAAACAGTTTTCCTAAATGGTGATTTGGAAGAAGAAATCTACATGGAACAACATGAGGATTTTATAGTTCCAGGACAATAAAGGAAAGTCTGTAAATTGGTGAAATCATTGTATGGCCTAAAACAAACCTCAAAGCAATGGCACAAAAATTTTGATTATGCAATGATTACCAATGGTTTTAAGATCAATGAATGTGATAAATGTGTCTACGTTAAAGAGACAGAAAATGGCTATGTCATTTTGTGTCTTTACGTAGATGACATACTCATTGTTGGTAGTAATAACAAAATGATCAAATCTACCAAGAATATGTTGAATTCAAGATTTGACATGAAAGATATGGGATTTGCTGATGTCATTTTAGGAATTAAAATCGCAAGAACATCAGAAGGTCTTATTTTAAACCGGTCACGCTATGTGGACAAGATTCTTGAAAAATTCAACATCAATGGCTCTAGTATTGCTAGAACACTATTAGACAATAGTCTTCATTTGTCCAAGAATAGAAGAGAGAGTATTTCTCAAGTGGAGTACTCTAGAGTTATTGAAAGTCTAATGTACTTAATGAGTTGTACTAGACCATATATTGCCTATACGGTTAGTAGATTGAGTAGATATACAAGCAATCCAGTGCTTGACCATTGAAAAGCAACGGTGAGAGTACTTAGGTACTTATGGTAAACTCAGAATTATGGCACGCATTATACTAGATACCCTCTTGTTCTAGAAGGATATAGTGATGTGAATTGGATATCTGATATAAAAGACTCAAAATCTACTAGTGGATATGTATTCACACAAGCAGTGCAATTTGTATCTTAGAAATCCTGTAAACAAACGTTATAGTTAGATCCACAATGGAATTTGAATTTATAGCTTTGGATAAATATGGTGAAGAGGCTAAATGGCTATGCCATTTCTTAGAGGATAGTCTAAAATAGTAAAAACTTGTGCCACCAATCTGTATACATTGTGATAGTCAATTTGCGATTGGAAGAGTACAGAGTAACATGTATAATGGTAAGTCTAGACATATACGTCATAGATACAATCTTGTTGACACACGATTTTTAATCGACCTGTTTCCAATTTATTTTTGAAAATTCATAAAAAAAAATTCACAAAAAATTGGAAAATTGCAAAATCAACTTTGGAGGCCTTGGCCAAGCTCAAGGAACCATTTTTGATCAAAAAATAATTTTTCATATTTTTCACATTTTTTTGATATTTTCAGAAAATAGGAAAATTCCCAAAAAAAAATCAAGAAAAATACCAATCGAGGTCACAAAAATACAGAAAAATAGTCAGTATTTTTATTTTCTTTTCACTTTGACCTCTTAAAATTTGAAGATTTCAATTCGGATTTGTGTGTTCCTTCACAAATGCACCCCGCAAATTAGATATAAAAATACCATTTGGGGTCATTTCATTTTCTTTCTTCACTATTGAGGGCTGTGACATGATTCTCTAATATTCCATTGCACATTTTGATCCAATTGCACGTCAATTTGTTCAATTTCGACACTAGGGACTTAATTGCACAGAAAATTCTTTCATTTTAGTCCCTAGAAGGCCAAATTCGAAATTAAATTTTCTTAAGAGACACCCAAGGAACCCCTAGACCCCTATCCTGTAGTTTTTGACCTTTTAAATCTAATGATAGGCTCAATTGATGATAATTTCTTCATTAAGGACTCCAATTTTGTAAAAATCATTTTCGGATCCAACTCAATATTTGGGGTTTTCACTCAATTCCTAGGGTATTTTTCACGAAAATCACATTTTCAGAGGTAATCCATGTTGGGAAAGTGATTTTTGGCATTAATTTTGTGAAAAAATGCTAATTACTACCTCAATTTGGCCCTTCTTTGCACGAACCGGGTTTACCGGGTCGGGCGGATCCGATCCGGCACTATTCATCATCTTCTCCAAAGTGTCACGGGCGCAAGATAGAGGGAGAGAGTCCGTTATTCCACGAAGAAGCTTCGAGAAGCTTCTGGAGGGGCCAACGGTTAGAGGGAAGTTAACAAAAAAAGAAAAGTGCTCACAAAGGGGGAAGAACGAAAGAAAAAGGGAGGAGAGAAGGGAGGCACTCGGGAAAAAAGCGAAGTTCGCCATTGAAGGGGCAAGGAACCGAGCGATACGAGCTTGATTTTCCGGCGACTCGGACACCATCAATCACTTTCGTTACTCCGACTAGTTCTAACGGAGTCAATCGAAGCAGGCTGATCAACTCGATCTTCTTGAGATCGGCGAGAGAGGTATGTACAGATCCGGTTTCCCTCAAGCTTAGTTGCCTATATTATGATGCATCGATCGATTTTTCTTGACGATTTTAAGTCTAGATCCCTCCGAGTGCATCACTGAATATTTCTTTCTGCCTTGTTGTGGTTGTTTTTGCATAAACCCTCCTATCGTCAACTCCCTTGAGTCCCGGACACTCGGCCAACGTATGAGCTCACCGAGTAAGGCTAAAACTCTTTAGGCCATTGGTAAGTTTGCTCAACTTTTATGGATGCTACTAGTGTAAATCGGAGTATTGATTTGTACCGACTACGGGCATTCGTGATGGTCGCCGGGAAATGCATCTGTTTGACTTCGTTTAGATTGATTTCAGGTAATTTTCGGTCTCAAATCTGGCGTATATTGATGTAGATTAGTCGGGGAGTAGATTCGTATAAAAATCGTTGAGTTTTGGAGGTGTTTTGGTGTCATTTCTCGGGCTCGGCGGAATCTGTACATTTGGCCGGAATATAATGGTTGAGGACGTTCTGTGAACTGGATTTTAGGGGACAAAATTGAGATATATTAGCTTAGATTGTGTAGAAGATCGAATGGTTTAGGTTTTGCGAAGTTTCGGGTTGATTTTGACGCCGGAATGTGATTTCCGACGAGGCGTCGGTGAGGTTCACGGGCGCCGATCATCTTCTCGGGCGAGCATTTTGACCGGTCAATGTCCATGTGTCGCCGACGTGGTAGCCACGTCGGCAATTTTGTTACTGCAGAAAAGTTCGATCCGACGGCTCAAAGGGACGCCACGTGTCGAGATCTCGTTTTTTTGGAAAATAAAATGATTTTTTCAAATTTATTCATTTTTCAGAAAAATAAAAATCTGATTTTCGTGATCGCGCGGCCCGGGTTTGGCCGCGTATCACCATTCCGATCGTTGGATCGAATTTTCGAAAATTCAAATAATACATAAAAATCATTTTCAGAAAATAAAAAATAGTTAGATTGAACGGTTGAGATTTAATCACGTCATTCGATTTGAACCGTTGATCTCAGTATTTAGAACGTACGGTGGAGATTAAGTCTCCCTTTAATCTTGACTGTCGATTCAGGTCAAGGAATCAAACCGTCAGAATTGCGCCACGTGGCGATATCCTGAGCGTCGATAGACTTTAGGCGGGAATTTTCAAAATTCGAACACAAATACTCGGGGACGACGCCGTTTTTGGAGGGGTCCCGGTCTAGGCGTGTGTTCGGACCGGGTTGACCCGGTCCGATAAATAATAAAAAATAAAAAATATAAAATATAAAAAATATAAAAATCATAAAAAAATCGAAAAAAATTAGGAAAAATTGTAGAAAATTCCCAAAAATTCCAAAAATTCTCAAAAATTAAGGAATGGTCACAATTAATTGGCTAATCCTATTTTTGAGATTTCATTCCCTGATCTTTCCAAAATTGATAATTTTACCCTTTAGGGGTAATTTGTCTCCAAAAAATTCTTGTGAATCTTTAAAAAATGTCGAAAATTAGGAAATGGGTCTGTTTAAATGGCCAATCCTATTTTTGACATTTCTCACTCCAGATTTTTTCTAAAATGACGATTTCTCTTTTTGGCAAATCATCCCCAAAATTTCTCAAAATTACGATTTTGCCCCTCATGGGCAAATCACTTCCAAATCACTCATGATCTTCTCCTATACTTTGAATACCCTTTCTCTAAGCTAATAGGACTATATTAGGAATTCCATGCCGATTTACTATGATTTATCTGCATGTTATGATTTTTTTGATTTGCGCATTTACCCTAATTGATTGTGATTGTTAGAATAGTCACTCCCATCCGCATGAACTCCTAGATTAGGATATGTACTCCACTCGTCCGCATGAAATCCGAGGTTAGAAAATTCAATCAACTTAGGTACCGAAAGGGCGTCAACTCGGATAGTTGGCGTAACTAAGTCCCATATCCCATTTCTCTCGTTTTCGCAGAATCAAGTAGAAGCTCCCGACTATTCGATAGGGTTTCCAATCGTACCTTCCACGAAGCGATTGGTGGCGAATTCCGAGGTATGCACACGTAGCACATGCGACTAGACCGCACCGAAGGTCGACTACGTTATTCTATGTTGCGATTTGGGTAATGGGCCTTGGGAGAGGCCCGCGTCCGAAGGTCCACATGCAACCGGGCCGGAAGGGCGACCCATTAGCCCACGATCTCCCGCCGACGAGATCGGGGTCGCGACAAATACCATTAAACAACTACTCTCAACTGGAATTATCTCTATTGACTACGTAAATTCAACGGATAATATTGCGGATCCACAAACCAAAGGGTTAAACAGAGAGTTAGTTCAAAAAATGACAAGAGGAATGGGACCGAAGCCCATGAAAGCATAAGTTGATATAAAGGAAACCCAACCTAGTTAATTGGAGATTCTAAGATCTAGGTTCAAAGGGACAACCTAATTATATAAACTTAATGATGTTCTTGTGGGGGTTTATTCCTAAACCATTCCTATAAAATATCACTGATATTGTAAGGAAAAAGTATAGCAATTTTACTTTAATGATTCTTAAGTGGAGAAAGCAAACTACTCAAAATTAAGTAATCACCTATGTGAGAGAGAAGTGGAGCCGTTTCAAAGGAGAATTATTTAGGGCTAAATTTTTTAGAAACTCCTGTAGAACCAGGTTGATGTTCATGGCCAAAACAAACATAATCATGAGAACCGAACAAGCGTTTAGATGATTCCTGTGTGAAGTGTATGGTTCATTTACATAAGAAAGCAAGACAGTTCAAGGACATCATGTCTCTTGGACAACTAGTAAAGTAAATATACTTTCACAAGGGAAGGTTCAAAGGGTAACACCTAACTATCCTATGCGGTTTCAATTGTTGAACACTATCACAGAGTCAAAACTAAAACAATTTTCATTCATGTGGGGAATTGTTGGAAATATGGGATAAATTGAAGAGTGAATGAATGAGAAATTGATGCTCAAAGAACACCCTTTAGTTGGAAGTGGAAAAGTGGAAGACACTAATCCCACATTGAAAAGAAAGAAGGCTTTAGAGTGCTTTGTAGATGGTTACCCTCCTTTGGAGTGGTAACTATTACAACACAAGCATTATGCTTTGCGCGCAGGTGTGAGAGGGGGTGCAAATCCTAAGCCCCGACGGAGTCCCGACGAGTTGAAACTTGGGCGCGAGCACACGACCTGCGTACACGAATGCGGGATCGAGAGGTGGGCCTCGTGAAAAGCCCAATTTTGCCTTCTGGTTTATTTTTCCAAATCAAAAGTTCTTTTTTTTTTTTTTTGTAACGGTTGCTGAAATCAATATTATAATGGCAGATTAATGGCATTGCTGTTACGAAATCAAGATTATAACGGCAGATTAATAGTGTTGCTGTTACGAAATCATTACTATAACGGCTGATTAATGGCATTGCCGTTACGAAATCAATATTATAACGGCAGATTTAATAAGCTGTTATTATTCTTTTCCGAAATGCCTCCCACTTATCCTAGAAGTAGATGGCTTCCCATTCTAATTTGGACGGACTAGAAAATCTTCTTCCTCTTTTTTTATTCTCAGCATTAGCATTGTTTTCTCAATAGTGTTCGGTTCCAATTTGTTCAAGCTCACCGAAGGCTTTGAAGTGCTATGCTTGCTTCTTCGCTACCAACCGTTGTATCTTGGGAGATAGACATTCACGAAACCTCCAGCACATACTAGAGGGGACAAATCTGTTTTAAGGAAAGCGTGTCAAACATTGGCCTCGGTATTATTTGTATCGATTCCATTTCTTTTACGTACTATTATTGCAATTCCATTTCCGTTCAATTATGTTATTGTATTATCATTGTATTGTCTTGTTATAATTTCAAGTTTATTGTGATTATCGGTTTGTATATTGTTCATAATGATTATACTAGAGCTATATTGAATTTTGCTACACTTAGCCCCGTGGCCACCCGACTCCTACTCCTTACCCTCTCGGCTAGCCATCAACCCCGACGCCCCGACCACCTCCGGCCGCCCACCACCCCTCGTCAACACCGAGGCCGAGCCGTCATGAGCCGTACCCTCACCAACCAAACTCAACCCTTCCATCGTCATTTCGCAGCCCCTGCACCACCAGCCACTACCAGCTCGACCCGTGCCTGTCATCGCCACTTCGAGCCGGTCCCCGGCCCTCCGAACTAAGAACCCGTAGCCTCCAAGCCCCAAGTCCTCGGCGGAGACCACTCGGAAACCCCGGCCCTTGAACCATCGTCCCGACTCAACCCGATGCCGAGCTCATGAGATCTGAAACTGCGTCGTTTCGTAGCCTCCTCTGCCTTCGTGGCCTATGAACTCGAGAGTGCCGCCATGTACCACCCGCGAATCGCGGCCTTGCCGTCATTGCCAAGCCGCTCACGTTCGTCGTCGCCGTGAGCCTTGTCCGTGGTCCCATAACCCCATCGACCGTCAAAAGCCCTTGGACCCAAGCTCAACCCAAGATCCGACCTGAAGCCATTGTGACGTAAACCCATAATTTGAACTCGTGCCATTGACGTGTATTTTTGTGGTCGTCACCGACGCCCCTGAACCGTCACCGAATGTCTTTAAGTAGTGAGTTAGCCCCTAGCTCTCGGCTAGGATGCTAATTTCATTCAGAAATAGTTAATTAGTATAAATAGTATTATAGGGTGTTTGAATAGATTAATTGTGGTTGGTTTAGTTAGAAACTCGATTTAGGTTAAATGGCCACAATTAAATAAGCCAGATTGGGTAGTTATGTGGACCGTGGTTAGTTCGTGATTATACTAAATTGCTCGATTGATTGCGGTTGTTTAATCGCGAGTGAACGATAGGGCAGAGCTGAGTAGACAATTGATTGTCCATTGGATCGAATTTATATTGGCTCGATTTTATGAAATTTGATTTAATAATTACAATCGGATTAATTGAATGGGTTTAATTAATTGCTATGATCGATTGCTTAATTTGATGCATTGGTTGGCTGTTGAGTATTCTCGGGTGAATTTGTGCTTGTAAGTCGCCTTGTATGAGATGCAAAGTCTTGTGGATAAACTGTGCATTCATATGACCATGTGTGGAATCAAACCGCATGTTTTAGCATGAAACCGGCCTTAGGCCGAGTCTTTGAGCATGATTGTATGAGCATTCGACTAATTACAAAGATAAGAATTGACTGATTGTTGGATGTGCTCATGTGATCATATGATGAGGTTAAATCATGCTAGTTGTACAGGATCCCGACAAGTTCGTACCATGCCGGTCGTGTGGAACCACACGACTTGTCAGATGCACGTCAATCCATGACCGTGCTAGTCATGCAAATCACACGGATTATCGGATGCCGGCCACAGCTTGTAATGGAGTGACGCTCCTTCTAGGAATGCCTGTCCGCCATGCCATGTCGGTCATACCGGATATATGATTTTCATTTACCGTCATCGGAAGTAAAGGACATTGCCTGGTCCTACCAGTAGATACCGGTCGTAGTATTGGAGCCACACCGGTTGTATGCGTCGACCACGCCATTCGTGTGAGTCATCTGTTAATAAAATGGATTTTGTGTGGTATCCTATGCATGCAAGTTGATATGATGATGTGCCAGTTGATTGTACGATGTGATCGTTGGGTCAGGTCGAACATTACATTATGTATGGCTGAAAGGTCGAACATTACATTATGTATGGCTGAAGGCGGGTAAGCTTGCATGTGATTGACGTATATACTATGATTTTGTGATTGGTTGGTAGAATGCTCTGAAGGAATCAACGCCCTAGCCGGGGTTAGGCGTTGACTCATGGCGATTTATATCTCACCTCGTTATTGCTAACCATTTTCGGGCCCTTAACCATGGAGAGCTGGAAATGGATGTGGACCTTATTGGAGTAGTTTGGGAGTCATGTTAATTTTGACCTGTCATCTTTGAGGGTTGTAGAATGTGGCCCGAAGAATGGGCTTGTAGATATTTTACTTCCTTGGGTTAACATAGATAATTAAATAAAATGTGATATTTGCTGAGTTGTCGAGAATTGTTCGATGAGATCGTGTGTTTAACTATCCCTGTTTTGATGTGTTGTCTAGGAATAAATCGTTTCCGCATTTGCTCAATAAGAAGATAAAAATATATGGGTTGATAACGTGCCTAGGATGTTATCTCTTATGACCTGAGGCGTGTAGGTAGGTATATTGCGTACTGAGGATCGGGTGTGACGATTGTAATTAGGTCTCCCGTTTTATGTTCCATGTACAATGCCGTCCAGGATTTTTCAACCAATTTGATTAAGACCACTCAATTAACTCAAGAATGGCAGTATAATGTCTGATATTAATTGGAAAAACTTAACAATCTATCCAATTTCCTAGGAAAGTGTAGTGACTATTGGGGGCTTGTGCTATTGGTTCACTGAAATAGGAGAAATTATGTAGTATATCTGATGCAATGGACTCAATCGAATCTTGACGGGTCATATTAAACTCAATGAGTGGCCCACAATCATTTTCATTGGTCCAAATTCAACTTCCAGAATTATTAGATAGAAACGACCCAAAAATTATGTAATACGGTATATCATGATTGTTGATACTGTAATCGTATATCCGACATACTTACATAGATCGACTTTTATTTCGACTTTTAGTTCATTTAAATCTTGTAGCATCCACATTTTAACTTTTGTCAACTCCAAACATTTGAAATTTCGATGGCAGATAAATGTTGACACATAAAATCCCATATGATGTTGTCATTATTACTTTTTCAAAAATTGGGTGATATTTCAAATTTTTTATGGAACAGAAAAAAAATCATTTGTACTTATGATTACTGCAAAAACAAACGAGCTCTTTGGAATGGTAATTAACTAACAACTGTAACCCCTAGGTTACATGGTAAGGGGGAAAAGAAACTCTAGCTCAAAGGGCGGTTTCTACTTAAGAATTCGGTGCAATGATCTTTAGGAATGTGTACAATGCTTGACGGATGCAATTTCGTGTAACTCTAGCTCGAAGGCTCTCTCTCTTTCCTTTTTTTTTTTTTTTGGGACAATCCGTGTAACTCTTTGTCTACACAAGCCATCTCCATCATTACGGTGAAGGATCATCCGCTGGTATTAAAGTCGTACTAATTGATTTGATTCATATCGCTAGTGATACGTATCTATTAGGTGAATCGCTTATTACCTACCTAGAGCAAATCCATCAATATAGTAACCAATCTATAATTCGATATGTGTTTATTGATTGAAGCGATTCAGTTATCTTTATATTTACCTATCAAAAAAGGTAACTCCGTCATATTTACGGATATATGTTGAGTTTTGATTTTTACAGAATTTTAGAAATAAAGTTTGCACTTTATAATGCAATGAGATGACCTATATAGATTTTGCAATTTATAATTGAATATAATCTTTCTTTCAATGAAACAATGTGAAATAATATCTTCTTATACATAAGAATCATCACGTGCACCTGAAATTAATATTTCTTTTTACCAAGATTATATTTCTTAATGATAAGAAATTTTAGTGTCTATGACACAAAATACTAATTTTAGATATTTTTCAAATCTTGCCATTCGATTCCCAATTCTCAGTTTACATTCATACATTTGAGATTTTAATTTGCGATACATATCTCGATTTAACAATTGAGAGATCATCTGAAATCATGTTGAACTGATCACCTTAGGAAAGTTCTTGTTCCCTTTTCTATTTTGACTTTTAACTTTCATTAGCAACCTCTACATGCTTGGTCAATGCCTTAAGGAAGCATCCTTTCAGAGAAGACAAAACGCCAAATAATTTTGAGAAACGTAATAAGCAAGAGAACAGAAAGGGGAAATTATTTTTTAGTAGAATTGTTTGCAAAGAAGATGTGGTAAGGTCATACAGTGCGTTCCAACAAACTAACTGCTATGTCCACATTATTTGATGTCCTGTAACATCTATTTCGTAAATGATAACTTTGTCGACCTATCGGTAATGTAGACGTCAGTGCAAAGTGTCTTTTACTTGGGATCATTCCTTTTTGTCAAAGCGATCAGGTGATATCTCAAATTATTTTCATCACATGGTCTATGTATGATCTTTGATTCTTCTTGGCATTATATTCAAAGAAACCCCTCCGGAACATGAACATCCGATAATTAGTACGGCATCTGATAATTAGTCTATCAAACACATATGTCCGTTTACAGAGCATGATCTATCTCCAAATAAGTAACCTCTTTAACAACCTTTTTTTTCAACCAGACAACCAATGAAATTCGTCCTTACGAGTGATTTAATGGTGATTTAGCAGACACATCAGTTCCTGGGTACTCCTTTTGAAATCTCCATCTAGTGAACGTGAATTGGCCCAGACCTTTATAAGGTTGTATTGAGAGCTTCACACCGACCATAATGATAAATCGTACAATAACAAGTCTTCTCTCCCATTCTTGAGAAAACCAAAGTAGAGAAAGAACAAAAGAGAAGCAATATGAATACTTCATCACATAATTGAATGAGCTTAACAATGTCACAACTGTTTGACCAGATGAATATTGTATTGACCCTTGAATAATTCTCGAGTATTTATGATTGGTAAGTGATCACGGAGTGAACCAACTCCATAATTCGGCATAGTTGGTTGGGACACATACGAAATTTCAAATCAGGAGTAGAAAATCTAACTGTTCGAATCCTATTAATTGCGTGTAAACTGATCATGGTGAGAGTTTCCTATATAAATCAAAGATATAACTTAAAAGCTTGGTTGGTTCTTAGAGTTTGTAGGCCATTTTACGATATTTCAGATAATTAATTCTCTATACTCATGTCACTTTCAGCACCGTTTCGGAGAAGGCTACGCCAAATTATTCTAACAACCACGGCAAGCTAGAGAACCAAGAAAAAGTGAAAAGCATAGTAACATGCAACTTTTAATTGTTTTGACGGCTTGTGCCCTTTATAGTATTTATTAAATAAAAATAGGAAGTTGCTAGTCTGATGGTCGACAAGTATTGTCGGTTATTTCCGACCATACGATATCCAAATCAATGAGTGAATTATGCAAAACACATATTTGATGATGGGTGGATCTATGGTTGAGATTGTTTTATCTTCGAAAGTACTGTCAGGCCCATAAAAATATCGTATCTTATTATAATCTATTGGATTAAATAATAAATTCTCTTGTCTGATATTTGCTCAGGTTCACCTCGTACGAGGGTTTTTCTATACAGAGCACAATTGGATATGAATCGACATATGTCAACTTGCATGTACTTCGAGTGTTTCAAGTTCAAATACACATATATCAAATGTGCGTGTTGTAAACTTTAGATTAAATCAACAGTAAAAGATGAAAAATTAATATAGATAGGCCCTAAGTTTATGCTCTTATGCAGTTTTATCGTACCAGAGCAGGTAAGAAAAATACTGAATCAATCCATTCTCGATTATTTAGTGATGTTGGCCTAACTATCATACAAAGAGAACTTTCTTTTCTCCAATGCCAGGCCAAAGTAAATGAAACCTTGAAAAAAGAAGAAGAAGAAGAAGAAGAAGAAGAAGAGGAGTAGGAGGAGGAGGAGGAGGAGGAGGAGGAGGAGGAGGAGGAAGAGGAGGAACTCCAGAAAAATGATGAGCACATGAACTTTTCGACATTTCGTACACTGTTTTTCATGGTTCCATTTTTCAGAAAAATCATTTTTTGGTGTAAACTGACTCCTCCTGAGATTGCCCACGTGCTGATTTGAGCTCCAGCATGTGAGGTTGTCTTCGTCCCACACAGACACATATTTAGTCCCAAACCTCGGAGAATGTATCAATTTCCCGTGAACTGTACTATCTAGGGCTTGTACCATTGCTCTTTCTCAAGACAGAACAAAATATGTCTGTCCTTCTCTACCGACTTCTACTTTCAAAATCTAGATTTTATGTACAGCCAAATTCATTTTTCTTTGACCTGATTATTTTTCAACGCAAAAAATGAAAACAATGTTTCCGATATATTGTCTCCGCCCAAACAAACAGAGTTTACGTATGCGATAAATATGCACAGAGATCTACTGATCAAAGTCATACATTTTTCTACGTCGTTTTTAGAACCTTCACACAAACATCAGGATAACACTACCAAATCTCAATTGGATTGTTGTGATGCAGATGCTAATTAGATTTGAACCCGGTAATCTGGTTTCAATATATGAGGTTCAATCTTGAACTCCAACCTTAAACAAAACACAGAGCTCATCTAATTGTATGGGCCATTATTGGGAATCTATGTCTCTTAAGCAAGTTACATTTACATTAACGACAGTAATTCAATTAAGATCGTAACATGCCGTGGATTATGCTGTGAGATGAGAATGCAGATAAAAATTGATTCGGCCTTTTTATCACTGCGATTTGGTCATCTGAACTACAAATGGTGATTCAAATCAACCAAACCCTGATTTAGATATCCAGGGTTTCTAATTCTCACTATCTTTCCGTGCAATCCAATTATCTATCTTCAAAGAACGTTTAACATTTTCTTCTAGAATTAGTCCGAAAAACTAGATAATGTTGCTAAGTTCTCTTAATCTATGGTTATCTACATCAACCTCTACTAAATATAACAAAATTCCAGATGACCAAAATATCCTTATTTCACCTTACTATAAAAAGGTAAAGACAGCATCAGATATAATCAATAAATAAATTTGAATACCCCTAAACAATTAGATAACAAATCTCCCATTTTAATTTTGAAGAGCATGATGATTGATTTAGAGACTCCTACTCGTTTCTCCTGCTTAAAACATCAAAACTAAAAATCTAAAAAAGTGGTGGTTACCACAAAACACGGATAAACCAATGATGCGCATCTTTCCACATGATTCTAAGCTTTTGCTGTATCTTGGAATTCCCCTCTTACGATTCATATGTTAAAGCAATTAAAAGCAAAGTTAAGCCATGAACAATACTTTAAAGTGACCTTCGCCGGTCGATCAGGGTTTGACATCAAAATCTTCTTATCGAGGAAGAGAACAAAACTATTCGACATTGAAGAAAGTTCAAAAACCGGGTTGGAACGATTGGCCTGGAAAATAGGGACAGCCAGTAGGATAGGAGTACGTCTCGGCTTTTCCATCTTCCATGCTATAACAGCGTGTCTTCTTCATAAAGTAGTCAGGAAAATAGATGCAGTTTGGCTTAATCCCGGGAAGACAAGTCTCGTTGAACTCCACCGAGAACGAAAAGTTGTTATTCAAGAAGAGAGACGCTTTCCCTAAGCTCTTGACCTCTTCCTGAGTTCCCTTCTCCAAATCCACTTCAAAAACTGCGAATTGAAAATTATTTACGGTCCTATACCCTTGGCCCCATATGTTCCAAGCCACCAACAATGAGCCGCGACATTCCACGAGATACGGCCAGTCTTGAAATCTCTGCCTTAGAACAAGTCGCAATTGCATGCGACGCTCTCTCTGGTCGAGAGTTGTGATTTGGTAATGCTCATCTAAGGCCACAAATAGCCCATCATAATAAATCAGTTGAAGGACACTCGACCAAGGCAGATGCCCTGCTGGACTCACTACCGTCCACGCATCTTCTCCCGATCTGTGGAAGGCAAGCCCTGGTGATCCGGAATAAGAGATCATGACCGTGTAGCTCCTGGACAAAGAGGGGCTCGAGGACAACGCGATCATGTTGATTCCAGGGGACTCACACAGGTACCTCTCTTGCTCATCGAGTTCCACACCGAGACATGACTTGTGGCGAAGCTTCTCCAAGGTGGGGAGTTCGATGCTGACGCTTGAAAGAGGATTGAAGATACGGCACTTCTTATGGTACGTATGGTCCAAGGTTGACACGAATATCCATCCTGGTGGAGACAAGGCCTGGCCTCCCCACAAATGTAGCAACGGCACTTTGTAAGTTTTTCCTCTAGATGGGCTGAAGAACTCTGCTACTTGCTCAAGGATAGAAATCATGAGCCAAGGGGCTTTCGATTTCGCGCTGTACGTCTCTTTGGGAGCAGCGGACCGCCATGTGGTGCACACCCCTCTGAAAGCTAGAAAGTCTTCTATCGCTAGTCGTCGAGCGATGAGTCCCAGGATATCTCGTGGGAGTTCTTCCCAATTCGCCATCGGAGATAATACAATCAATTTGCCTGGTGTCCAACTTCTTGATGAATTTATTCCTCAAAACATGAGGTCCGTCCTTTCTTATGTGAAAGAGGAAAATCTTTGCAGATTCCAATTTCCTTTTCGGCATAGGGTTACCCCCAATTTAATTGCCTTTTTCAACAGATTGTTTCTCAAATCTTATCGCTTATTTTTCTTTATTTACTTGAATCAATATTCCTTTATCATTGTTGGCAATATATAAGTTTCCTCTTGATTTGATGTTTTAAGATTCAATTCTTTCTATAGAATATAGCAAATCTATAAGATAGTTTAGTTTTCAAGATTCTTTTACCAAATAAAATCCGTAAAAGCCCATGCGAATTATCTAAGTGAATGATAACTCTATAGCATGGCCATAAAAAAGTCCCGTTGTTATGCTGTTTGTTAAAAAATAAATATGTACATTAACGAATTGAAAGATATTGGCCATAAAAAGTTCCGTGTTATGCTCTTCTTTGAGTATAAATATGTAGATATCATATTTATGACAAAAAGAAAAAGAAAAGAAAAAGAAAAGAAAAAGAAATGGGAGTCAATTTGGAAGATACTGTACAAAATAAAGTTAAGTGTTATGCTCTTTGTTAAAAAGAAATATTCACTTTAACGAATTGAAAATATTGTACCTCCTCTTTTCTGTTCTTTCACTTTCTCTTCATAAATATATATATATCACATCCTGCTTTCACATGCAAACATTTCTCTAATACTCAATCCGAAGTCCATTACAAAATAAGAAAATACTTTAATTCGATCATTTGATTGTATTTAAGCGATATAAAAGTGAAAACTTAAGAAAGTATGTTTAACCACAATGGCACGGAATTTTATGGCCGAAATTATGAATAATCGTAAAGATGGTTTAATTGATTTATTCCATTCAAACCCCATTGCAAAATAAGATAATACTTTAATTTGATCATGCTTATTTGAAAGTTGTATATGTTTTTTTATTTGCATTCACATAATATTAAACTAAAAATTTAGAGATAGTATGCTTTTTTTTTTTATCAAAATAACATTTCATTCACTTCTTCAATGAAATATGTGACATCCTCAAACTCGACCTTATTCGGGATGTAATGAAATGATGTTTTTAATTGATGCACTATTAGTAATTCTCGCTTTGAATTGATCATTCATGAGAGGCTAACCAAAAGGGAATAGCTATTAAGGATTTAAATACGCACGACACGAGAACTCAACCATAGACCGATAATTCGACCATAAGGATTGACGAGGGACAATTTTGAGCCATTAAGGACCGATCAAGGAATGGCTTCAACAATAGTATACACTCGGATCGCGGGTAATTCCACTCGACCATTGTATGGATTGCGAATGACCCTGAACCAATTCCTAATGATTGTGTATATTGGAAATAGTGATTGATCTCTTGCAGTTACATAACAATTGAGGTTATCCATGGCTCGAGAAAGTTTAAACGTGGATTGATGTCAACTCAACCACAGGTCAAATACATGTAACTCCTAGAAGCCACCCATTAACTTGAGATGTACTATAGTTGCAATTGATTCATTTTGAACATGGATTAGAATCCGAATATGGGTATTGAATCTTTGAGTTTCATGACTAAACTATTGGATATCACTTCATTGAGCTACCTATTTATCGATTTTCTCGGGATTTTCGAATTAAGGATTAACCGGCCAAAATTTGAAGCCTACAAAGAAGAGGGTCAAAAGAAGTCACCTTGGGCCTCAAGCCTAAGTGTTCAAACATTTGGTCCCAAGACCAACCCAAGTGGGCCTAGTTAAGCCAACTTAACCAATTGAGCCCAATGAGCTTTTCTAAAGCCCAAACCTTATCTTTTGAGCCTGATTTCAATTTGTACGAATCCGTATAAAATACTAGCTCATATACGCGTACAATACTTTATACTATACTTTGTGAAATTACCAAAATACTCTTACCTTGCGAAATGACCAAAGTACCCTTCTTGCATTATTTGCATAAGACAAAAGGCCATCATTAGAGGAGACTTTATGGCCAAGCTTTGCAAGAAGATCTCACTTGGATCTTGACTTAGTGAGGAAGTCTTGAAGAGATAAGACTTGATTTTTTGTCTCACTCTCTCCATTCGGCCAACCCCTCTCCTCTTCTCATTCCTCTCGGATTAGTTGATACTAAGTTCTTTGAAAAGGCCGGATTACACATTCGCACATTACTTTCAAACTCTCACCTCCATTATTACTCTTTGCAATTTATGAACTCCCTACTATCTTGAATTAACTGCTTATTTCTACTCAAATTTCTGCATGCCCGATAGAGATAACATTTTGTTCTCTTTTTTTGGGCAAGATAACACTAAGATTCTCAACTCCGAGCAGTATGTCTTTACCTCTATCCCAATCTCCGATAAAAATGTCAACTCTCTATCAATCAAATAGTCTCCAAATCAAATGATTCTCACGTTGATGCAGATCATTTTCCCTTGATATGCATTGTTCTCCATAAGATAGTCATAAACTGCCTTAGGCCCAAAAGCTTTTCCAAGAAAGTGACAAGATATGAAGCCAAGGTCATCTCGATAATCTTGAATAGGAAGCCATTCTCCTTTCCTCACATTGTTTTCCTACATATGCTAAGGTCAGTAAGGGAGGACAAAGGAAAACTTTCCCATGGTCCTTTGATTACTAAGGTCCTTCAGCATCTGAAGGTTGATATACCTCTTAAACTGAGCTCTCTGCAAGTTCCAAAGGGCAGCACATGTAAATCAATGTGGACTGACATGGGCTACAGATTCATAAGAGGACAATGGAGAGATAGAAAGAAGAATATGGTAGTAGTTGAACCGACTACATCAGCAACATATGCCGATTAGTCTAAATGTTTACATACAAATCCATCACCCTACTGAACCCTCTTTAGGACAATCATTTGAAGTTAGTCGAAATAGAAGATTAGAAGTGCTGAGTGATAGGTCCACTTAACCTGTAGAAAAGAAAAGAAAAAATGACTATTGGAAACTGGATGACTCGGAACCAAGTACATTAAATTTAAAAAATAGGTCAAATCTGGGTCTAAGCTTATGAAGCCTATTCAAACCCAACCCAAACCCGATCCGATTTACTCATTTGACACTTTTAAGCGTCGCACACAAATATTGACACTTGATGTGTCTTTATACCTAATGTAATTTATTTGTTAGGATCATTTAATAATACCAGGCCCACATAAATTGCATTTTAATCAGTCTAGTTATAAAGTGCTGAATGGGCACTAGCGAATGGCGATAGTTGAAGGCGGCAGTTGGTGGTGGTTGGCAGAGGCATGTGCCGTGGGTGGTGGTGACCGATGATTGCCCGGCCGCAATGTAGAATCAGAAACAACTGTAATAACTTACAAATGGGCCGCTTTCAAGGGAAAAAGAAGAAGATATAGGCTCAAGAGACTCAAGCGCACGTCTCGGTTAAGTCCATGAAGCTAATAGCTCAGCTCATCTTTATTCCTTCTGCATGCATTGTCATTTATCTCTTTATTCATTTCATTATTAATAGGATAGAATCTTCACGCATATGATATTATCAAACTGCTCCTGCATCTATCTAACTTAAGTTACAACGCGACAAACAATTGAGTTTTGCAAATCAAATATTCAACCCCATCTCCGGGTTGTATTGTTAATCTCAACAAGTGAGAGAGGCTGCGCTAGGAAGCGGAGACGCCGACAATAATTGAAGTTGGCTAGCTGACGGCGGCTGGCTGAAGCAGCGGGGCCCTAATCTTAGTTATTTTTTCAGGATTGAGCCCACGTAAGCATAAAATTCGACCAAGCCCATTGAAAATCTATAGTGGCCGAAAATTCAATGTGCATAGCACAATGGGGTGTTCTAAACTACGAAAGACTGCTTTCTTTGAAGCGATAAGGCCGGTGTCCCTGAAAATTTTGGCCATATGGAGAAATTTGGGGTGTTCATAACATCTTTTACATTCTCGAATTACATCATCACGAAAAATACATCTGACATTTGGTCAATCATTTCATCATATGTCGAGAGCTAATTATATTTGATCAACCAAACCTTAGTTCTTGAGGAATTCCATCACGCAAGTCTTTAAGGCGATGCACACGACTCGGAAGCGCTTGAACCCCGCAGCCTTGGCCAACGCCTCGAACTCCTTCTCCGTCCGCTCTTTTCCGCCTGGGTTGTAAGCCATCATGATCAGGTCAGCATTAGTGACTAACTTGGTCGTGAAGCTCGTGTCTGGGACTTCAGGAAGGATGAACTCGGCCACTATGACCTTCCCATTTTCCGGGAGCACATTGCAGCAATTCTTCAAGAACTTCAAGCAATGCTCATCGCTCCAGTCGTGACATATCCACTGCACGTCACGACCGCATCAATTGACACGAAGAATTAGAAGAAAAAGGCAATTATCGTTTACATTCGAAAGAAATTGGCAAATGAGAGTGAGGTAACATAAGTTGAACAAACCTTCATGAAAATCGCATCTCCTGTAGGAACACTAACGAACATATCTCCTCCGACATGCTCGACGCCTAACTCGAAGATTGCAATCATTAGTTCGATGAAATCAATATTGAACAACACAGAAAATGAGCTTTTGCAATCATATATTATCATGCACGCATCAAGGATAATCTGTTGTCTCGAAGGCAATTCTAGTTCTAATCACGCATGCGATACAAATAACATGAAGTGATATAGAGAGATTGGAGGATAGCATATACGTACCGGGATAGGAAGGAGCATTGGCGATGACGTGAGGCAAATCAAAGTTGATGCCCTTAATGGAGGGGTACTTGGAGATGATCATGTTGAGGACAGCGCCAGTTCCGCCGCCGACGTCGACTACCGACTCGAGGTCCTCGAAGCCTTTGTATGTCTCGAGGACCTTCTTCATCATCATTGTTGAAACATCGGACATCCCTTTGTTGAATAGTTGGTTGAATCTTGGATCGGTACGGGGGTATTCAAATGCCGTCATTCCATAGGCCTTGTTGAAGGGGACTCCTCCTTCAAGAACAGCATCTTTCAAGTGGTACCTGCATTATATAGGTCAAATGCTCAGTCGATTCGGCTTTTTGTTTCTCCTAATTATGGGTAATGTCAGCGACTAGTCCCATTAATTGATGAACAATTGTCCGAGGTTTGTCAGTTCCGTTTGTTGTCAACCCCAATCTAACAAAACAACTAGCAAAAGAAAACATCGTCATAGGAGGGTATGTTATACCGTCTCTAGCCAGTGCTTGCAGAGACTGCAAACTGGATCGGAGAAGATCTGTCTTCTATATAGATTATCTCTTGGACCAAGAGCGTTTTGGCAGCACTCCACAGAAAAAACTTAATTTTAGGAGTTGTATTGAACTGCCATATCTTCGTCCATAGGGATCTAGGAGCTTGATAAGAGGATGAAGCTTGTGTTGGGTTCCGTGTCTCTATTTCCTGTCCGGTCGTAGTAAGCACTCTTTACGGAAAAATAAACCCGACTTGGTTTTTGTCCATGTTTACATAAAGTAAAATTATTTATTGGATTTAAGCACGTTAGTTATTGTTTTGGATTATTATTGGTGGTCTTCGAAGAAAGCCTTAATTCATGATAGGTGTCGAGAGAAGAATGAAGATAGAAGTTTACAAGCATTTAATGATGAGTGACTAATGAACTATTGAAGCATGAAGATTTCTCCATGAAGGCTACGAATGATTCAAGTGCATTTATTGTGTCTCTATATTGAACTTTATTTGGGCCAAAGTAGTTACTTGTGTTGTTCATGTACGAAACAGGTGTCCAACAATGAGTGTTTTTGGAAGATCAACTATAGAATAGGCTTGGAGCGGCAACAAGCCGGATGATTCGTTTCTACTGTAATTGGGTGCGTGGCATATTCCCATATATAGGATGAATGGAAGAAGAAGTTGAATGACAAAAACAAGAAGTGCATCTTCATTGGCTACAGTGACACAACTAAAGATTTTAAGTTATATAACCCAGTTATTGAAAAGGTAATTATCAATAGGGATGTCTAATTTTTTGAATATGAAGCCTAGGATTGGAACCAAAAGGGTGACTAGAAAAAGCATCACCATCAAAGATGAACCATTTGAGGGAGAGGCACAAAAACCCCCATCATCTTCGGCTGGTGGTACATCTTCACCAACAGCACCTTGAGAACCACCACTATGTCTATCATAGCGATTGAGGGAGACGCCAGCAGAATTCATGGATTATATGATCACAAGAGACAATGACAATGATAGTGATGGAATCACCGATGAAAATATGATAAATTTTTGTTTATTTGCTTAATGTGACCTTGTATCCTATGACAAAGCAGTGTAGATGAGAAGTGGATCCAAGCAATGGATGAAGAAGTCCACTCCATTGAGAAGAATGACACATGGGTTCTGACTTCTTTACCATATGGTAAGAAACCCATTAGTGTCAAGTGGGTGTACTTGATGAAGTACAAACTCGATGGTCGGGTGGACCGTTACAAAGCCAGACTGGTTGTAAAGGGCCATAAGCAAAAGTCAGGTATTGATTATTTTAAAGTATTTGCACCAGTGGCCTTAATAAATATCATTTAGATGATCTTAGCACTTGCATCTCAAAACCGTTGGAGGATCCATCAAATGGATATGAAATCAGCATTTCTTAATGATGTCCTTGAAGAGGAAGTTTACATAGAGCAACCACAGAGCATGAAAATCAAGTTTACAAGCTAAAAAAGGCATTGTATGGGCTAAAATAGGCACCTAGTGCTTCGTACATATGGATCAACATGTACCCATTAGAGCATGAAAGTGTCGTACGAGCATACAATGTATATCAAGTCAATTACTAACCGTGACATAATAATTGTGTGACTTTATGTTAATGACTTAATATTTACAGGAAATTGCGAAAATATGTTTGCAGAATTTAGGGAGGCTATGACTAGCCAATTCGAGATGATAGATTTAGGATTGATGTCCTATTTTCTTGACCTTGAAGTGAAGTAGACATATGATAGCATATTTATTTCATAGCAAAAATATGCTAATAACATTTTGAAGCGATTGAAAATGGAATCACTCAAATCATTTCGGACTCTCGTAATAAAACGGTTGGAGTTGAAGAAAGAAGGAATATATGAACTAGTAATCCCACTTATTTCAAAAGCATTGTTGGCGGTTTGAGATATTTGGCTTCTACTAGGCCGGATATCATATATGAAGTGGGAATTATTAGCGGGTTCTTGGAAAAACCGTATCAATCACATTTGCGGGGTGTAAAAAGAATTTTACAACATGTCGGTGGAACTCGTGACCATAGAATTCTATATTCTTATATCAACAATTCCAGTCTAGTGGGGTATACAAACAGTGATTGAGCAAGTAACAACGGGAATCGCAAAAGTACTTTCGGGGATCAAGAGTAATTTCTTGGTCCCAAAAAAAAAAAAGTTTGTTGTACTCTCAACAGCTGAAGTAGAATATATAGCGTTAGCTTCGATGGCTTGTCAAGCAGTATGGCTTTGTAGGATGTTGCATGAATCGATGCATGAACAAATAGGTCCTACTAAAATGATGTATGACAATAAGTTGGCTATTGCATTAGCCAACAATTCAGTTTTTCGTGGCAGAAGCAAACATATCAACATCAAGTATTACTATGTCTATGACCAAGTCAAAGATAGTGAGATTGAACTTAATTTTTGCAGATCAGAAAATTAGATTGCTAATATTTCGAAAAAACCATTGAAGAAGAATTTGGTCAAAAAATTAGAGATGATGCTTGGCGTTGTTGAAACCCAAAGTCAATTTTAAAGAAGGTTGTTTGACTACTGTAGAATTAATTATTTGATTTGAAAAAGTTAATTGCTGTTATGGATTATTGTTGGTGGTTCTCGAAAAAAGCCTAAATTCATGATAGGCACCGGGAGAAGAATGAAGACAAAAATTCACAAGCATTTAATGATGAGTAACTATGGAACTGTTGAAGCATGGAGATTTTTCCATGAATGCTACGAATGATTCAAGTGTATTTATTGTGTCTTTATGGGACTTTATTTGTGGACTTTTGTTGCTTTATATTTGTCAGAAGATGTGTGCGATGGCTCTTCTTATGTGGACAGCTAGAAAATTTTCTTCTTCTCCCTGAAATTTTACGTTTGTCTAGGAGAAAACAGTGTGAATAGTTTCTTGAATGGTACAACTTCAACAATAACTAGAACACTTCTGAAGCGTTGACACAGAAGCAAAGTGAGCTTCGAGTTGTAGCACGAGCATTTGTATTCCAATAAAAGTTCTCCCTCCGATGTTTATTCGTGCACTCGTTCCAAATTTCCAAGATTAGTATTGCTGTTTTTGGTTCCAACAGTCCATACCAGTTTCGTGAGTGCAAGTGGTGATTAGTACTGCCAAAACAGGGACGAATGTAATGCAGGTAGTTATCTATGTACATTCCAGAATTTGATGAGATGGTGGAAAGGTTAAAATCACTAACCAGCTTTCCATGAGGACTTTATCGTGGTTCATGAGGCACAAAGGGGCCATCGAAACACCATCCTCGTTCTTGGTGAAGAACTTGCAAACCGGGGCAAGCCCGTAGAGCCTCTCGGCCCGCCCATCAGGGAGTTCGTGCGCGGCGCAAGTGACGATGGAGTAGCATGCGAGGAAGCGCAAGATCCGATCGAGCATCGCGGGCGCGTCTGGGTTCTCGGTCGGGAGCTGAGATGCAATCTCGGGGGCAGAGAGGCATGCGCCGGGTCCGGCCTTGGCCATGATCTCGAGGAGGTCGAGCTCGAGAGCCGTCTTGAGGACCATGGGCAGCCCGGCAGCGCTGGTGAGTTGTATCGCGAAGGAAACAATTTCATCATCGTCGTCATTGGGGACTTGGGCGGGGGCCATCGGGGTCTCGCTCAACATCGTACCCGTCTCGATCTCTCACCTTTTTCTTTTCCTCTCTTGAGCAGATCTCTTGATGGAATGGAGGTGTTTCGGAAATCCGCAGAGGGTCTAAGAAGGGTATACAGAGATGGAGGAAGGAGGAGAGTCTAAGCTTTTGTTGAATGTGGTGGACTGAGGGGATTTGATTATGCACGAGGCTCTGATAACGAGGCAAACTAAAAACTATTCACTTGCCTGTCTATCATTTTCCAGATCCATGGATCCACATGCACCGGCTTAAGACAGGGCATGTGGAGACAGCGAAGTCATTGGAATCTTTTTGCAGCCTGTTCTGTTCGCTCCTGTTTTGTCTCTTGCTGAAAACACTTCTTTTATGTTCCGGTTCTGCATTTTATGCGGAGAATTATTATGTAAGTCTTTGAGGAACTGAAAACCAACAGCCTATTTTGGGCCACATAAAAATAAATAATAATTATTAAAAATTATCGTGAGTTTTATTTTTTTAAGAATTTATGCTTCACAACAAACTGTTATTCTTACAATCACTCAAAAACTATTATGCTAGCACACCCTTTATACATGTATCGGACGAGATTTCATGATTGGACTGAATCCACCTCTTCAAGTAACAAATGAAAGTGGTCCATTTAAGTTATTTAACTTAAACAGAAAATGACACAAGCGGTTTTTGACTTTTGACCCAAGGTGCAATGTGATCCATGAACTTGTAATTTGATCAATATGGTTCCTAAACTTTAGCCCGACAAGTGATGTGATCCCTGAACTTTTATTTTGTCCATTGTGGTACTTTTGCTTTGTGTTCAAGTTAGCCTCTAGACTCTAGGAAAATAACCTAATGGAATGATATAATTCAAACTTTTCATACATTCCAAGGCATATGTTGAACATCTAATAAAAGTTTTGAGACCACATTGAAAAAATTAAAAGTTCAGGGGTCACATTGAACATTTGACTAAAGTTCATGGATCACATTAAATAACTTAAAAGTTCAAGGATCACATTATATATTGGGCCAAAGATCATGGATTATTTATGTCATTATGCCTAACTTAAAAGAAACTTTTGTCCCCCCACCCCCCCCCACAACAGACACACATATAGAGACATTTATGAGATTTTTCATATCACCAATTATGCATATTTGGATTGATCTTACTTGATTGATTATCTTAAATATTTATCTAATAAAAGTCTATACATAAAATCCACACTTCTCTAATCCGCATGTTACTTACATTGACATTAGAGCTGGAAAATCCTGAGATTGGACCGGTGCACACCCATGTGAACATCCAAGTGCAATTATCGCATGTCGTGTCATCTTCTGTTTCAGTAATTACTAGTATCCCTCTCTCAACGTAAGTAGCGACGTCAACGTGAACCTATTCTCCCTTCAACGCATCAAACCTCTTTGGCAATGCCCCCGTTTTTTTTTTTTTTTTGGATTTTAGTATCCACACTCAAGTTGACTTCTATGCACCTTGAGCTTGAGGAGAGGTGAGATTTCATAATATTTTCTATAGCTGTTTAGGATATTTCTCATATCTCCCGTGATTGTGCATATATCGGGTGATTCTCCATACCCTCATTTGTGCATATTTTGATTGATCATACTTGATTTGATTCCCTTAGAAAGTTATCTATTATCGCCTATAAATATGATTATGGTACTTTCATTAGATTCATCAGATGCATAGAATGATAGAAATTCCACAATTCTCTCATTCACATATTTCTTATCTCTCTGTTTCTATTCACATTGATGAATGTGCATATAAAATGCAAATGCAAAGAAGAATCTTGCAGCGATTGTATAAAACATTGATATAAATTCTCCTAGAATAGTGTGAAGTCAACGAGTGCAAAGGCACGACCAAAAAAAAACATTGTACAGTGGCGATAATATAAATATTTAGTCATACTTCTCCTTTCAATGATAAGACAGTTTAGTGTTTTCTTTTTCGTAAATGACAATAATAATCATGGGAGATGAATCTTGGGATATGGAGAACTACGCGTTATATACGTATGCATACGCACTCGCCTTCGTTTTACGCATCTGGGCATGGAGACGTACGCTAATTCTAAGTTTCAATACAATAACCATTATGCGCTTCAATTTATTTCTGAATTTAAAAATTCAATGACTGATCACCATTAGCTATGCGTGATAAATGAAACGGTGCGTGATGTTACGTATTACAACTTATTTCAAGATCTGCTCGATTTCCAATATAATTGGTCGGTCACACACAACTAATGTGCTAGACACCTAAAACAATTTTTCGCATCATTTTTCCGATTCGCTCAGCACACACAACTAAATTATCGCCTCAACGTTGGGTCTACCATTTTATTATGCTCTTGCTAATCACAAGAAGCTAGATATAACTCTCTCCATCGTCCAATGCGTCTACATGTTCCGTCCCATTAAGCTCAATCAATCCTTAGTTCTTGAGGAATTCCATGACGTGATCGAAGGCGATGCACGGGACGCGGAAACCCTTGAACCCCGCGGCCTTGGCCAACGCCTCGAACTCCTTCTCTGTCCGCTCCTTCCCGCCGGGGTTGTGCGCCATCATTATCAGGTCGGCCTAAGAGGCTACCTTGGCCGTGAAGCTCGTGTCCGGGAGCTCGGGAAGGATGCACTCGGCCACTACGACCTTCCCTTGTTCCGGGAGCGCGTTGTAGCAATTCTTCAAGAACTTCAAGCAATGATCGTCGCTCCAATCGTGACATATCCACTACACGTCGCAAATGCATCAATTAACGAGGCGAATTAGAAACAAGAAGTTATTGTCATCTAAATTTCAACGTAACATAAGTTGAAGTAACCTTCATGAAAATTGCATCTCCTGTAGGAACACTAACGAACATATCTCCTCCGACGTGCTCGACGCCTAACTCGAAGATTGTGGTCATTAATTCGAGGAAGTCAAAATCGATTAGCATAGGAAATGAGATTTTTCAATTATATATTACCATGCATGCATCGACGCTAATGTAATGTCTGTTGAAATATATAACGCGCGGAAACTAACCAGGATCTTGCAAATAAGTCAATGCAAAAGCACAGAAAAATAACGAGGAACGATAAAGGACACCAGAGATTACGTGGTTCGGTCCGAATATCGGTACCTACATCCACGGGAGAGCCAGCAAGAACAATCCACTATAATCGGAGAATCACAGTTACAATCGCTCAATAACTCTCGTGTTTCCCACACCTAGATTATACCCAAACCCTAAGTGTTTACAAATACAACAACTCAATCGGATATACGAAAAATAAAACTCACGAAGACAATTCAATCGTTTTGTTGAAGCACGTTCGCACGGCCAACAAAACGAGAACCCGAACGATCAGAAGCATTCCTCTGTGCAGCTCCTTCAGCTTGTGCCTCGGCTTGTGCCTACCTTCTCTTCTTCTTCATACGGCTTTAATAGGGATGAGTCAGAGAGCCACAACAAAAGCAAAACCTTTACTTTTGGTTATCTTTCTCTTCAATGATTCTCTCAAGATAACATATATTATATGTAATCCCCTCTTTGTCGCCCAAGTGTGGCGGATAAAGAAAAAAATTCCTTTTTTTTATTTGTTCTTTACGCCCCATTACTAAGATGGAGGGCGCACAAGATATACTCCAAACAATAGAATATTCGTGTGCACTTCTTTTATTCGGCCGGAGGAGTCCACGAAGCTAATCTGATCAAATCTTGCATATTTCAAGATTTTTTTCATCTCCGTAGAAATTCAAACACGAGACACAAAATAACAATTCTCCACCTTGGCTCGATGTTTGAAATCAAAGTCATAGTGCTTATTATCCATGCTGCTCTCCTGTCGCCCTAATGGGCGATCACTCTCTATAGACGCCAATAGTGCTCAAGCAGAGCTTGAGCTTCGCCAAAGGAACAGGCTTAGTCATCATGTCCGCGGGGTTCTCTGTTGTAGCAATCTTTTTCACAACAACCTTACCCTTCGCTAAGACATCTCGGATGAAGTGATACCTAATATTGATATGCTTCGTTCGCTCGTGTTAAACCGGATTATATGCCGGATAAATCGCACCTTGGTTATCACAGTGTATATCAACACTTTTCTGTTCTAACCCAAAGTCCATGAGCAAACCTTGCAACCATATCGCCTCTTTCGCTACAAAGGTCGGTGCCATGTACTCCACCTCGGTCGACGACAAGGCTACGTGGTCCTGTAAGGACGCCTTCCAACTAATCGCACCACCCGCAAGCGTAAACACGTACCCGGCTAAAGACCTGCACTCATCCAAGTCACACCGCATGATCGAATCCACAAAACCAAGGTGGTCTCACCTGCCATTCTTGTCCCTCCGGTATACTATACCAACGTCGATGTCCCCTTCAAATATCGAGGATCCATTTCCTGACTTCCCAATGAGTTTTACCCGGACGCTTCATATAACGACTAACTACACCGACAGCTTGTGAAATATCGGGCCTAGTGCATACCATAGCATACATAATACTACCCACGGCACTAGAATAAGGAACACGAAACATATGTTCCTCCTCCTCCTCAGGTTGCGGCGATAACTTAACCGAAAGTTTAAAGTGCTTCGCTAATGGCGTACTTACAGACTTCGCTGATTGCATATTAAAACGTGCGACAATTTTCTCAATATAGTTCTTTTGAGACAAACGTAGTAATCCTGCAGTCCTGTCACGCAAAATTTCCATACCCAAAATTTTCTTCGCAGCACCTAAATCTTTCATCTCAAACTCAGCACTTAACTGCCTCTTCAGCACATCAATATCGGACATATTTTTCGCTGCTATCAACATATCATCAACATATAATAGCAAATATATCAAAGACCCGTCCTCCAATCTCCCGAAATAAACACAGCTATCCATCTGACTCTTTGAATAGTCCTGACTAGCCATGAAAGCGTCAAACCGCTTATACCTTTGTCTAGGAGATTGTTTCAGCCCATATAAAGATTTCTTTAATAAGCAAACATGATCTTCCTTACCCGGAATAGCAAATCCCTCTGGCTGCCTCATGTAAATCTGCTCCTCCAACTCACCGTGAAGAAACGCCGTTTTCACATCAAGCTGCTCCAACTCGAGATCCTGTGCAGCAACTAAGGCAAGTAAAACACGAATAGAAGTATGCCTTACCACGGGAGAAAACACCTCACTGTAGTCAATGCCTTCCCATTGGGTATACCCCTTCGCAACAAGCCTCGCCTTATATCTCGTTGCCTCGACACCGGGAATGCCCTCTTTCCATTTGTAGACCCATTTACTTCCGACAATCTTCTGGCTCTTGGGTACTTTAACTAGCTCCCATGTCTGATTTCGATGGAGTGATTCCATCTCTTCACTCATAGGCCCTAGCCACTGCGACGACTCGGAACTAGCCATCGCCTCAGAGTAAGACGAAGGTTCATCTGTCTCCACCTCGTCACCTACGGTCAAAGCATAAGCAAAATCTGTATAAGCATAATGTACCAGTGGTTTAATTTGTCTTCTCTGTCTATCTGCGGCTATACTACGCTGCGGCTGTATTGGTTGTTCATTATCACCTATTTCGGGAATTGCGGCCTCATCTGCAGTCTCAACATCTGTTACCTCCGAGGTCTCCGGAGTCTCCACTTGAAGCTCCACCTCACTACTAACACCATGATCTGTCCGCTCTGCTGGTTGTGTATCGGAACTCCTCTGTCGAAGCATTGCAATCTCGTCGAAAATCACATCTCTGCTGATTAGAAGACCGGGTGATCCGGGATCGGTGCACCACAGCCGGTAGCCTTTAACCCCATGTGCATAACCCCGAAATATGCACTTCTTCGACCTCGGCTCAAGCTTACCATCACTCGCATGAGCATACGCGGGACATCCGAATATTCGTAATTCGGAGTAATCAATGAGTTTTCCCGACCATACTTCCTCCGGAGTCTTCCACTCGATAGTAGATGATGGAGATCGATTAATCGGGTAACAAGCCATGTTTATTGCTTCGGCCCAAAATTCCTTGCCTATTCTAGCATGCGAAAGCATGCTCCGAGCCCGCTCAAGTAAAGTTCTGTTCTTCCGTTCTGCCACGCCATTTTGCTGCGGTGTCCCGGGCACCGTGCGATGTCGCACAATCCCTTCTCTCTCGCAGAACTCGGTAAAATCTTTACCACGGAACTCCATGCCGTTATCGGTTCTCGGGCACTTGATTTGTTTATCCGATCGCTTCTCAATCAATGCTTTAAATTTCTTGAACCGATCAAACACATCGGATTTGTGCTTTAGAAAGTATACCCATACCTTCCTGGAATAGTCATCGATAAATGTCAGCATATAACGGGCACCTCCTTTCGAAGGAACCGGAGACGGGCCCCGGACATCCGAATGAATATATTCTACCGGTTGCTTGGTCGAATGAATACCTGTAGCAAACTTAATCCTGCGTTGCTTCCCAAAGATGCGGTGCTCACATAAGTCTAACTTACTTGTCTTCTGACCTTTTAACAACCCTCTATCACTCAGCATCGTCATACCTGCCTCACTCATGTGCCCTAGACGCATATGCCATAAACGAGTTAGATCAGAATCTGACTCACTTGATGAAACTGCAGCAGCTCCTGTCACGGTCTCTCCCAGTAGATGATAGACAGAACTCACTTTCTTCCCTTTCATTACTGTCATAGCATCTCGAGAGATCTTCAGCACTCCACCTTCAGCGGTGTATTTACACCCGATATCATCGAGTGTCCCCAAAGAAATAAGGTTCTTCTTGAGCTCCGGTACATGCCTTACGTGCGTCAATGTGCGCACCACGCCATCGTGCATCCGAATCCGAACTGTCCCTATCCCCACAACCTTGCAGGCTGCGTTATTCCCAGTGAGAACTCTACCACCATCTGCGATCACGGTAAGTAGTAAACCAGTTCTTATGAGGCGTCATATGATAAGAACACCCCGAATCTAGCACCCATTCATCTCCTGACGAACCTGCGGTCACACACAAGACAGCCTCTGCATCACTAGTGCTCTCTTCAGCAACGTTCGCCACACTGGTTGTGGCTTTACGCTTATCACCTCTATTTCTCAACTTAAGACAATCTCTCCTGATGTGCCCCTCCTCGTGACACTCAAAGCACTTCACGCGTCCCTTGGACTTTACGTGGCGTGACTTAGATGCGCTTTTACCTCTGCCTGCTCTTGGACCCTCGTTGTTGCTCTCTACCCCGAATCACTAGTCCTGCGCTACATCCTGCGCTAGGCGTCATCTCGCAACTTTCTCGCCACTCTTTAGAAAATAAGGCGGACTTTACCTCTTCCGAGGTAATCGTAGTACGCCCCTGCATGAGTGAATCACTAAAGTGCTCCCATGACTCTGGTAGGGAAGCCAACAACATCATGCACTTGCTCTTCATCATCAAGTGTCTTACCGACGTTCTTTAAATCCATCATGAGTTTATTAAATTCATCTAGATGGGTTCTGATAGACGTACCTTCAGTATATCCGAACCGGAACATCCTCTTCAACATATATAAGCGATTGTTCAAACCCTTCGTTACATAGAGTGCCAGTTTTGCCCACAATCTTTGCGGTATCCTTCTCCTCACCAACCTCTATTAACACTTCATCCGATAAATTCAACGAGGATTAAACTTCTAGCTTTCCTCATTACCACATCCTTTTCAGCATCCGTCATCGTTTCGAGCAACTCAGCCTTGCCCTCCAATGCTTCTGCTAAACCTTGAGTTGTCAATATCGTCTCCATCTTGAGACTCCACAACCCAAAGTTGTTCCTCCCATTAAACTTCTCAATTTCAGCTTTCACTCCAGACATAATTGCAATAATAGGATATCCAGATAATAATCAGACAAGAAAAAAAGCCCCAAATCACAATCTAGAATATCCGAACCTGGTGCTCTGATACCAATTGTTGAAATATATAACGCGCGGAAACTAACCAGGATCTTGCAAATAAGTCAATGCAAAAGCACAGAAAAATAACGAGGAACGATAAAGGACACCGGAGATTACGTGGTTCGGTCCGAATATCGGTACCTACATCCACGGGAGAGCCGGCAAGAACAATCCACTATAATCGGAGAATCACAGTTACAATCGCTCAATAACTCTCGTGTTTCCCACACCTAGATTATACCCAAACCCTAAGTGTTTACAAATACAACAACTCAATCGGATATACGAAAAATAAAACTCACGAAGACAATTCAATCGTTTTGTTGAAGCACGTTCGCACGGCCAACAAAACGAGAACCCGCACGATCAGAAGCATTCCTCCGTGCAGCTCCTTCAGCTTGTGCCTCGGCTTGTGCCTACCTTCTCTTCTTCTTCATACGGCTTTAATAGGGATGAGTCGGAGAGCCACAACAAAAGCAAAACCTTTACTTTTGGTTATCTTTCTCTTCAATGGTTCTCTCAAGATAACATATATTATATGTAATCCCCTCTTTGTCGCCCAAGTGTGGCGGATAAAGAAAAAAATTCCTTTTTTTTTATTTGTTCTTTCTGCCCCATTACTAAGATGGAAGGCGCACAAGATATACTCCAAACAATAGAATATTCGTGTGCACTTCTTTTATTCGGCCAGAGGAGTCCACGAAGCTAATCTGATCAAATCTTGCATATTTCAAGATTTTTTTCATCTCCGTAGAAATTCAAACACGAGACACAAAATAACAATGTCTCTAAGGCGATTCTAGTTTTTTAACGGTGCATGCATTCGACATGAGGGATGACGGATAAGTACCGGGATAGGATGGAGCATTCGCGATCACGTGAGGCAAATCAAAGTTGATGCCCTTAATGGTGGGGTACTTGGAGACAATCATGTTGAGGACGGGGCTGATTCCGCCGCCGACGTCGACCACCGACTCGAGGCCCTCGAAGCCTTTGTATGTCTCAAGGACCTTCTTCATGGTGATGTTCGAAACATCGGACATGGCTTTGTTGAATAGTTGGTTGAACCTTGGATGCATACGGGGGTACTCGAATGCAGTCATTCGATAGGCCTTGTTGAAAGGGACTCCTCCTTCAAGAATTGCATCTTTCAAGTGGTACCTGCATTATTTGGGCCAAAATTCTACGATAATTGATTTATGTAACAATCTTTCGGTCTTGTGAGATTAACAGCCTATTTTGGATCACAAAAAAATTTGATTAAAAATTTTTGTGGGATCTACTTTTTTAAAAATTCGTGACTCATAACATATTGTTATTTTTACAGTCATTTAAAGACTATTATGCTACCAACACTCAAATTCTACGACGATTCAGCTTTTTTCCTCTTCATAGGTCAAAATTCTTCGACCGACGAATCTATCGAGAGATGATAATCGATCAAAGTCACATTGAACTTTTAATAGCAAGTAGTCGCTAAATAATTGCGTCATAGATTGATAATATGAAGCCGAAACATAATCAATTCTTGTAGCATGGGCCAAATCATGTGGTTATACATTTTGGCATCTCGGGCGGTGGATTGGGTGGCTAAAGCCAGCGGAACTATTGAATCTGGCAAAAGGATTTGGCTCGGATGTTGTTTCTGAGAGTCTCGGACGCTGGTTTGAGTTCGGACGTTGAGCGGGGATAGCTTAGACATTGGAATGACACTCAAGCTCTGAGAGAAGCACTTCATGAGCGATAATCGGAACTTCCGGAAGAATGCAAATTGAACTTAATCGATGCATATCAACGAACGCCATCGAGCTGGATCATTCTTAAAGATTCTTTGTGACAGAGATCAATCAAGGATGCGGAATCAAGAAGACAAACAGAAACTTTCCAAATGGAAGAAACCATCTATGAAAACCTGGGATCATAATTATATAGGCTATCTGATCCAAGCGAGGAAGACTTTCCTTTGGCGATCCCCAACGGCTAAGAGATCTTTTTTTGGTAATCATCTCGTCCAAAAGGGTAGATTTAGAGAGATCTCTTCTGGATGTCTTGCAATGGCTAGATTGAAGGCGGAAGAGTATAAAAGACATCTCGAAAATAAAGGGACAAGAGATCGGCGTTAAGAGGAAAAAGTGTTCATAATTCTTAGATAGAGTGAACTCCATTTTCAATACACTTCTTGATCTACCCATTGTAATTGTGAGGAGATGTACACACGAGTATTAAGCGCTAGGTGTGAAGTCCTGCGTGTCAAGGAGATCATTGATGCGTAACCTCTGAGCGGTTTACTAGTAGAATCTAGCTGATTGGTCGTCGGCCGAAAAAGTGGACGTAGGCTTAACCAAAGCCGAACCACTATAAACCCTATGTGCGGTTTCTCTTATCCCTTACTTTACTCACTCTAAATATATTGTGATAGCTAAACCGCACACGAATAGCATGCATTGATCACATTACATCAATTGAACTACTTGCTCATTGTGATATACTCTAACTTTATCATCTGAGATCTACGTTTTACGGTGCGTGATCTAAATTCCACAATAAGTTCTTAAAAATCACACTCTATCATCTATTCACCCCCCTCTAGGTGAAATCACTAGCCATCAACAAACCTAAACCCAATTTCTATCCAAACTAACCACGATTAAGGTACCAAAACACCCTATTTAGCTAATTACACTAGCTAATTACCACTAAGCGTAATTAGCGCCCTAATCGGGGTTTAGGAGTTTAACTTACAAAAAACAATGGTGGCAGCGACCCGTTGACTCGCGACGATTTGGAGATACATGACGAGGTCGGCGGCTCCACAAGACTTCTAGGTACCACGAGATGACGACAAAGGATAGCTCGATGAGGGTCGGCCGGGCGCGGCTCGGGATGAGGTCGTGGATCGTGGGGCAACGGCGTGGTGGTGGTGGAAGCTGCTGGCGGCGGCTCAAGCTAAGGGGGCCAAGAGGAGAGGCCGCAACTCGGGCTCGTCTGCACCACAATTTAAGGGTGATGGGTGACTAAAGCGGCTTGGTAGGCGATGGCTAGGGCTCGAGGCGGGTGGTGAGGATGATCGGCAACGAGGCTGGCGGAGGTGGTAGAGGGTTGGATGACGGACGGCGAGTGAGGTGAGAGGGAGGAGAATGGGCTATGGGTGGACGGAAATTGGAGCAGTTGTTGACACCCGATTTTTAATTAGTTTTTCTTTAAAAAAATTTCAAAAATCCATAAAAATAAAAAATCAATTTTGGAAACCTTGCCAAGCTTAAGGAACCAATTTTGAACAAAAAATATTTTTCGGTATTTTTCATATTTTTTGATATTTTTGGTATATTAGAAAAATACACAAAAATTTTAAAAAATAACAATTTGTGGCCAAAAAATGTGAAAAAAATCCAATATTTTTGTTTTAATTCCCTCTTCATTTTGGCCATTTAAAATTTGAAAAAATTCAAGTTGGGGTCACATGACTCTTCGCAAACATGGACCCAAATTGAGCCAAGAAATTCATTTGAGGCAATTCTAGTCTTTTTTCCACTTAGTCCAAGTTTTGACATTTGATTCTTACACCTTTAATTTCATTTTGTTCCAATCGATTTCAAATTTTAAGTACATTGCAAAACGGACTTATTTGCATTTTCAATTTAGTCCTCAATTTTCAAATAAAGTCAAATTGGTCATTTTAAATGGGAACCCATGCACATGTGAACCTTGACCCATAGGTTCTTTAGCATTCTAAGCATATTGGTGAGGTTAGATTGACAAAACCTGATCAATTAGGGGCCTACTTGGGCACATTTTATATTCGGGTCGAATTTGAAATTTGGAGCTTTTGCATGAAATTGTCCAATTTGTTTCGAAATTAACATTCCTAAATGGTATCCATGTTGTAAGGTTCAATTTTGGCATTAATTTCATACGAATTGGTCAAATGGACAATTAATTGGACCAAAAACTTGAAATCAGGTCGGGTTGACCAATCCGGTCAACCTATTGACTTCATTGACCAAGTCACCCAAAGAAAAGCGCACACACACAGAACTTATTCTGCACATTCTTCCTACGCACGCCCACAAAAGCTTTAGCAAGAGGGACACCCAGAGAAGATGCAAATGATACACCAATCTGCAAGACCCAGTAGATGATCCAACTTTGATCGACGACCTGCACCAACCCGGCAACGTCTAGTCGGCCAAAACGTGTGCCACACGTGCGAATCCAAGTAGAAGTACCCATAACAGGCTTGAGGCGCCAAACAAAAGGGGAGATAATTGAATTTAGTTTTGGGGGAGGAAGGGATTATGTTAAAAAAGGTAGCAAAAGGCCCATCAAAAGGAAAAAAGGGGGAGCATGGCAGAACAAAAAGAGAGAAAACAAGAGAGAGAGAGAGAGAGGGGGGAGGGGAAGAGTGAAGAAAAGGCTCTCTGCAAGCGGTTGGAGCCGCTATTGAAAAATTTTGGGCCCGAGAGTTTCGAGCTGGACTCTCCGACGATCCAGGCGGTTTTGAAAGCCATCGCCGCCACCATTGGCCCGATCTTAGCCTTACGAACACACTAAGCCTAGTCAACTCCACGAGAAGCCTTGAAACAAGTGAGCTCCTCTTTGACTTGGCGATAGCTTCGTTAATGGCAGACCTTGTTCCATTAGTTCGTCCTTAAATATTTTAGGTCTAGATGAGTCTGGAGCACCTATTGCTCACAAATCTTCCCTTGCTTTGTGTTTTTGCTGCATAAAAACCTTTCATTGACTTCCAAAACTTCTTGAATTGGCCGAGAGCTTTAAAGCTCATTTCGCACATAGGTGAAGTTACACGATCATCAGGTAAGCTCTCTTAACTCATTATGATGCTACTGGATGTTTTAGAATCGAGTACTACGCGAAGTGTGCCGGGTTGCGTTTTCACCCGGACATAGGTGCTCGGCTGGCTATGGTACAAGTATTTCTAGGACGGATTTTGACATAGGACTAAGGTATATTGATTTGGAGACGTTGAGGAGTAGTTTGATGTCAAAATCGCAAAGTTTCGGAGGCGTTCCGATGTCGGAATCATGCTTCTAGCGACGTTCGCTGGCACCAATCATCTTCGCCAACGAGGCGTTGACCGGTCAACGAGAGTTAACCTGGTCAACGCTTACGTGGCCCCGACGTGGTAGCCACATAGTGACTATGCCAGCGCGATTTGTTATAACGGAATAACAAAAAATAAAACTTGATCCGACGGTGGTAGAAATGCCACATGTCGAGATCTTCTATTTTCAGAAATAAAAATATTTTTTTATATATCCCAATTTTTCAAAAATAAAAAAATTGATGTTGTGATCATGCAGCCCAAATTTGGCCACGTGTCACATTTCTGATCGTTGGATCAATTTTCAAAATTCAGATAATAAAGAAAAATCATTTTTGGATTAAAAAAATATCCTCAATCGAACTCCTGACAACCGTAGATCTAATCAAGTGATCAGAGGGTTGTGGATTAGCCACGTAGCCTATCCATGACCTTAGATTTAATCCCAAATCATAGCGTCCAGAGAGCGCTACATGGCATAATCTGAGGCACATGTTTTATTTTAGGTGGGAATTTTCAAAAATGAGTAAAAAAAATTTAAAAAAAATTAAAATTCAAATAGATGATACTGGTGCAACGTCATTTTGGGGTCGTGCGGGTGCGGGCAAGGGTCCGGACCGAGTTGACCGGTACGTTGATCGGGTTCACCCGATCCGGTTCGAATAAAAAAAAATTTTGATTTTTTTTGGAAAATTAGAAAATATTTTTTTTAAAATCCAAAAAATGGAAAAATTTTAGAAAATCCAAAAAAATTAGGAAATATTGTATAAAATCCCTAAAAAAATTCAAAAATTCTAAAAAATTGAGGAATGGCCACAGTCAACTGACCAATCCTATTTTTGAGATTTCTCCTACCAATCTTCTTGAAATAATGATTATACCCTTTAGGCATAAATCATTCTTGAAAAATTCCTGAGATTTGCGAAAATGCCAAAATTAGGGTTTGGATCAAGTTAGGTGGCCAATCCTTTTGTTTGGGTTTTTCAAATCTCATCCATCTTCTAAAATGTTGATTTTACCCCTCAAGGGTAAATTGTCCCCAAAATTTTCATGAAAATTTCAGAAAATTTCAAAAAAAATGCCAAAAATGAGGAGATGGGTCAATTTAGGTAGTCAATCCTATTTTCAACATTTTTCACTTAGGATCTCTTCTGAAATGATGATTTTTTCCTTTTTAGCAAATCATCCCCATATTTTTTTAAAATTACAATTTTGGCCCTCATGGACGAATCACTTCTAAATCACTCCTAACCTTTTTTATGCTTTTAATGTCCCTTCCCTAAGCCAATAGGATTATATTAGGAATGCCATGCTGATTTGATGTGATTTATCCGCATGTTATGGATTCCTTGATTTGCGCATTTACTTTGATTGATTGTGATTGTTAAGGTAGTCACTCCTATCTGTATGAACTCCCTAGATTTAGAATTCGTACCCCAAATCATCTGCATGAAATCCCGAGATTAGAAAATTCAATCAACTTAGGTACCGAAAGGGCATCAACTCTGACAGTTGGCATAACTAAATCCCCGATTCCACTTCTCTGGTTCTCGTAGAATCGAATAGAAACTCCCAACTATTCGATAGGGTTTCTAATCGTACCTTTCATAAAACGATTGGTGGTGACTCGAGGCATGCATACTAGTACATGTCACTAGACCGTACTAAAGGTCGACCACGTTATCCTCCATTGCGATTTGGACAATGGACCTAGGGAGAGGCCCACGCCGAAGGTCCACAAGCAACTAAGGCAAGAGGGCAATCCATTAGCCCTCTACTTCAAGGAGGGTGGAGACGGACTAGCGACTCCGCTGGGGACTTTAGTAGACTTGAGCCGATTAAAAAGTTGATTGGTTTTCCTAACTTGGTTTTATGCAGATGCTCTTGAAGATGAGGTATCTACGCTAACGTATGTGTTAGTTATTTTTACGGATGTGAGAAATAAAGGGTAGAGTGATTGTTGACATTTTTCTTGGAGGTTGGAGTTGGGAATGGATGTTTGTTTTTATGCATATATTAAAGCGGTGTTTGATACAAAATGTTGTGCATGATGTTACATTTTGGCAATCACGACATATTGCACACACATGCGGTCAAACCCCGACTATGACCACCCTTAGGTTTACTTTAGATAGGGAAAGAGTGTGATAGGATCTTGTGTCCGATAGCACTTGAGAATCTCGTATTCATTTTTGCTCATGATCTTGATTGGCATTTTCTAACCGTCTTGGGTAGGTACTCTTGAGGACGAATCTTCCACTTTTGGATCATGGGAGCCTTAGCCTTAGGTTCCATACTCGATATTTTAATTTTTAGAGTCCTACCCTCACTTGTCTCATGTGCATGTCTGTGGATGGTTGGTATACCTAAAACCACACAAAAAATCGGCAAGTTCGGTTGGTAAGATCTTTCTATCCCTCAAACTTGTTACAGTTCATATCATGTTTTTAAAATATTTAACTCATTGTTCATTTTTAATGTGATCATTGCATCCATTGCACTTGAATAGTTCTGGTGATTGGATTAAATGCCTTTTGGAGGGTAGATAGAGATGTTTTCTCCTAGTATTATGGATGTGAAGGCAAAGATAGCACCATTCCTTTACGAGTATAAGGTGGTAAAAAAGAGTCCCCCATGGAGGTCATTGAAGTTTTGTCCAATGAAGATGGCCATTTGGCAATGAAAATGGCAATTTGGAATAGCATATCCCAAAGTTAACTCTTGAAGACCGGAACTGGAGGCATCTCTAAGTGTTTAGGTCACATTCCTTTGATTTGCTTTACTTTCCTAGTTCACTTGTATAGGATTTATTTTTTTAGGATCTCATCTATCTCATCCCTTAGACCGATTGTATTAGGGTTCTATTTTGGTTGTACACATTTGATTAGAACTCTGTTGTATTTCTTTTGATTTATCATTGGAATGTGATAGTGGCATTTCTTTCAATCACTCGAATATTCCCAATCAATTATATAATTCCCTTTGGAAGAAATTGGAATTAGAACTCTTATTTAACCTTTTGGCCCAGTAGGGGAATCCAATCCCAATTTCGCCGGAAGGAACTATAGAATTGAATTGGTTTATGCATGTTTCATATCATTTTTATTTTTTGTAATTCACGATAATTGATTAAGATTTTTCCTATTTTCCAAATTTAATGAAAAGATAGATATCCAAATTATTCCCGTTTTTAGCAAATGGCCTTAATTTGGATACCATATCTTCAATTGACTTTAAACACATTAATATTGTGATTTACACTTTTTGAACATTCCATTGATTTTTCTTGGAACTAATCAAAAGCAATTATCGTGGATTACACTCCTTTCAATTGTATGTTTTCCTTGAAAAATATTGATAAGAGCTTTTCACATAAGGCTAAAGCTCGTGTAAAGATTCTTATCTTTATTAATCACGAGCAAGCATAAAATTGAAAGGATTTGTGCCTTTTTTTTTTTTTCATTTTTCTCTTCTCATATCGCCATTTTCATTTGAAACATGTGATAAAAACTAGTAGTGAAAACATCCATTCGTGGATAGACATGAAGGATAATAATACCAGCACGTGATTAACTAAGTTGGAGAGTCAAGTGGCCCGGATTATTATCATGTTCTTGAAACTCTTGAAGGAAGATGATTCTTTCACTCCATTGTCTACTATGGAGAGCACTATGATCACACCCACCGGATTGTCCATTACCGATACTAATAAGGAGGAGGTGACCGAAGAAATCCTTTTGGTCCTGGGCTCTATTGTGAGAAAGGAATCTAGCTACTTGATGAAGGGAGAAGACCCTACAAACTCAATCGGAACTGGAATTCATCCAAATATTCCTCAAAATGATGACACATTATCTCCTCATTCTAAAGAGAAAACTCCTGAAGTTTTTCAAAGGCATGAATTCACCAAGAAGTACAATGGCATTGGATGTCCGCAAACTCATATCAATCACTTTTTAGGAGAGATGATTGATTATGTTCATGATGATTTACTCCTTATCCATAATTTTTAGTATAGCTTGATTGGTCCCACTTTATCTTGGTTTACGTCACTTGACCTTGGGGGTATCCAAGAATGGGAAGATCTTGCCAACCAATTTCTGCAACAGTATAGATACAACATGAAGACTAGCGCTACCAAAATAGATCCGAAGGATATGAACATGAGAAGAAATGAGACTTTTAGAGAATTCGCATTGACATGGAGAGCGAAAGCTGCTCAAGTTCAACCCGCATTGAACGAGGATAAGTTGATAGCATACTTTCTGAAAGCTCTTTCATACAAATTCTTTAATTGATTGTGTACATCTGGCTGTCAATCATTTTCGCATCCGGTAGACGTTGGTGAAAAGGTGGAATGGGCCATGTGGAATGACAAAGTGCGAAATAAGCAAGGTTATAGAGGATACTCTCAAACAAATGAAGGATCACCTAATGAGATGAAGATCAAATATCAAGGAAAACCAAGCATGACTCAAACTTCTAAACCAAGCAAATCCTCTAAAAAAAACACAAAAATCGCTTGAGCATAAGAAAAAACCACCCCCAAAGCAATTCACCCCACTCCCATGTCCACTCTAAGAGCTTTTACCAGTTTTTCTTGAGAAACGAGTGGTTGCCTAGGAACCATCAAGGAATAATCCTCCTAAATTTCCTGGATACAATGAAGCCAAATCATGCACCTACCATATGAGAGAAAAGGGACACAGTGTCAATAATTGTCGGGCTCTCCAACACAAGGTTCAAGCCCTTATAGACAGTGAAATCTTGAAGTTTGATGAGATGAGGCCAAGTGTACAGGGGAACTTTTCATTTGATTCTCAAAGACTAAACTTCATATGGGGTGACAAAGGGGAAGGGAGATTGGATTTCTCGGTTCGCATCAACAAATTACAAGGTGTTTTGGACGGGGTGCCATTAAGTCCTAGAGGGATCTTGAAAGAGGTGACCAATTGATATGAGGAAGATATCGTATTGGGGCACGAAGAAGCTAGGTCATCTGAAGCTGTCATGGACTTTCCAGGATAAAGCGGTTTACGCTAGTGGTTTGCTTTGTGTTATTTTCATTCAGTCTTTCAATTCATTTTGTAAGAAAAACTCTTTGACTCCTTAGGTCTTGAGCCGTTAGTCCAAGGTGGTATATTTTGTAAAACAACCTTATCATTTGAATTTCAATAAATGCGTATGCACGTTTTACTAAGGACATGCGGGAATACTCCAAACTAGAGCGATGATAATACTTATCTTCGACTTTCGAGGATTTGAGGCTTGGGTTCCCGTACGCTTCCTAGTTTCCAAACGAATTTGAAAGGAACGAAGATATCCAATGATAGGAGGATTAGTTCCTACTTTTTTATTTGCTTTTGGGAAATTGCTTTTCATGTTCACATTAGAGGAACGAGGATATCCAATGACACGAGGATTAGTTCCTATTTCTTGATTTACTTTTGAGAAATTTCCTTTCATGTTCGGATAAGAGGAATGAAAATGTCCAATGATAAGAGGACTAATTCTCTCTTTCTTCATTCTTCCATTGAAAATACCTTTCAAAAAGAGTTTTTCATGCTTGCATAAACTTTGATACTCACATGATGATTTGTGCGGAAGCTACGGAAAAACAGTTCTTCAATAGGGTAAACATGATCGGTCTAATGAAAATACCTCCTATACAATTTAACTTGTCAAACTATTCCTTTTGACTAAAGTTGAAGATGATCAATCATTCAAGCTGCTAGAAGAGATGCTTGAAGATCGATAAGGAGAGTTCATTAAAGCAAATCATTCATGTTCTACCAATGGCGCATATGTAGATAATGTGTGGGGCAAGTTGCCCAAGCACGACTATGATCCCAACCAAGAAAGGGAGCAAAACTAGATCATCTGTTTTGGTAAAAAAGGACGTATTGTTCCTAAATAATTTTCAATCAGAGATGGAAATAATGTTTCCTATCTTTTTCCTCTCGGGTGATGGACAAAGGCAAGGTACCCAAGAAACGATGCCTTCAAATGACAAAATAGGGAGTACCCCCTCCATGGCATTGCAAACATGCATTTAGGATAAAATGATTTTAAGAACATTTTTATAGCTCATTTGTGGACGAAATCCTTGAGGAAACCTCGAAAGAATTTTCTTCGTCAATTAGAAGCCTCTTTGAAAAGAGCATTTGAGAAGAAAGAATTCAAACTTTGTACATTGTTATGTTTGCTAAAGAGATACATTTTATGAATAGAGTGAAGGCCACAAAGCCACCCTTTCATTGCAAACACGAATTAGCTTAGATCACTTGCATCATGTATATCATGCATGCATCATTTTTATCCATCTTCTTTCTTGAAAGATATCGACAAGTCAAGGTAGATGAATCCAAAAGAAAGGAAAATGCCTAAATCCAAAGGACGAATGTGAAGGGTAAATTGTATTGATTCCTATGGTCCGTTTTATGCGCCATTTAGATATGAGATTTCTTTTTTTGACAAGGAAACGTCAAACACTTCAAGGGCGACTATGATTGAGAGAGTTACAAAGTTGCCATATGATAATTTCCAAAGTTGTCAAACTACCAAGAGAAAGATGAAAATAATCAATGACTCAAATGTCCGAGATAGATGACCGGAATTAATAAAGAAGATTCATTGGAAGCAAATCCTTCCCTTCCTATCAAGAGACCAAGCTAGGGGCAAAATTCTCATATGACCAAGAGAGCATATTAGAGTAAAGTTATCAAGTCCAAAAGTGATAAGCATCAAGATACAACCTACTGGGGCAAAGCGACTAAAAAGGATAATTTCCTCAATCATCAAAAATGAAACACCTCAAAGGGGATATCGTGTTCCTAAAAAAAAATTTCAAATGAAGTCAAATATGGGCTGACACTCATCTCTTCATGTGTAGGTACAAAGACGTCCTTAAATTGGATAGGAAATTGTGAAAGAATATGGAAAAGTACTAGGCCATTTGGTCGAGACAAACATCGCCCAACTAGGGCAAATGGATGGTTGATATAGGCGAGGGTTTTCTCGTGGTCAACACCTTCAAGGACGAATGGAAGGATTTGGTGGAGATTAACCATATCGAATGTATCGATAAGACATCTTCTTAACTCTAACAAAGGGAGGACGTCGTAAGGGAGATGACAAGTGACAAGACACTTGTGAAGCACAATTTTCTCAAACATTTAAAATGCAATACCCCAAAGGGAGGTAAACAAGAAGAAAGAAATCAAAATCCCAAACAAGGGGTATCCCAAATTGGATAGAAAACATTGGAAAAGAATTAAACCCTTTAGCTGGGGCAAGTGTCACCTAGTTAGAGCAAGTGAATCGTTTGTACAACTAGATGTAAAAGTAAAACATTTAATTTCTATTAATGGACGCTAGAGAAATACGTACCCATCAAGCAAACCTGGTATAAGTCTTTTCGTAAGTAACACCTCTATAAATGTAGAATGGATGGATTCAACAAAAGTCGTTCACATCATAGCAAAATCTCAAAATTTTCAACATATTGACTCAAGTGAAGGGCAACTTTGTATCATTCTAATTTGATCTTCGATTATCCTAATCCTAACATTAATTTGTCATCCTTTCAATAGGAAATCATTGATACTTAAGAGAACTCGAAGGAAAGAGTTGGCTCACGTGGATCAAAAGAAATACAAACGTTGAAAAATTAGATGCCCAAGAAATGATCTTTGATCAAGCGGAGAGTAAAATGTGTCGGCTCCATCACATTCTCTAACATAAATCCTAATGCAAGCTTCCTTGTTTCTTGAGTAAGAAATGTCAAGAACTTCGAGAATCTCAATGGACCCATTCAAAGGGATTCAGCATTGTTGAGCAGAAATTCTTACGATGAAAAATTGCAGGCAACGTTTAACAAAACCTAAAAAAGAGGACCCGTCAATGCAAACATACATAAGAGAGTCAAAGACTTCCAAAAAATATACTAGGAGAGACTCATCACCGGTTTCTACATGAAGAGGGATAGTCGACATGACAACCAGGTTTCTACAATCTATACATTGGCATCTAGATTGGAATGCATAATCAAGAGTAAAGCCGTATTGTTCCAACTTGTCTTGAATTTGGGAATACGAACTAATACTTAATGTTCGAACTTAATAGGGACTCGCCATCACGGTGGACAAATTTCCACAACCTAGGCACTCTTCTTTAAATTGGAGCGCATAACCGAGGGTAAATTGTATCATTCCAATTTTCCCAAAAATTCGAGAACATACACACGCATATTCCTTTTATATTCCTAGGGATGCTCAGCCATGACGGGCAGGTAAGTATTCATTTCCCCAATCTCTTAGGTTTAAAGCTTTCAGAGTCTTTTCTTCCTACAATGTTAACACTTCTAGGAATCTAGGATATATTCAATTCTCATGTCTAGAAAAGGCATAGGCTTCTCATAGTCACTTTGTTGGCATTCATGCTTAAAAATTGGTGGTTATCCTAACACGATTGAACTATGCATAGTGCATCACAAATTTCCACGGAGGATGAATTTTAGAGAAAATGAAATGAATTCTTCCAACAAGAGATGTTTAAACCTTTCAAATGGATGTTTTCTCATAAGACAAGAAGCAAAACCTATCCAAACACGTCCCATACACACTTGAGAGATGTGTGGAATGAAAGGGATAGCAAAACCTTGACCTGCAAACGTAGGGGTCATTCGCAATGATTACATGGATTGAGAAGACGAAAGACATTCATTTCTCTATCCTAAACACTACAAGTGACCATTAACGACCCCATTAAATGGTGGTTTCATTTCTTTAACCCCCTGTCAAGAGCCACCCCACATCGAGGCCAAATGGAGGTGAGTCCAGTGATATCAAAAGGTAAATGGTTAGAAATTTTCTTGCTCAAACTAGCATCAATCTTCATGTGTTGCTTGACATTTAAACTTATAAGGTAGTTCAGGTGCTTTAGGATGATGAAAAGCATTCGTATCTCTATCCTATACATTTTTATCCTTTGCACGGCCCAATTGAGCCTATACATTTGTTTCATAAACCCCGTTGGTGATCATTGACTATTTCAAGACAAAGAGGACATCACTTCAAAGCGGCAGAAGGACAGAATTTGTAGAGGATTCCTAGATTTTTTTTAAGCATGCTAGGATTCAATTTGCATACCTAGCATAATCATTGAAAATTTTGTTTCCAAAAGGAAAGGAAAGGGCGGGATTTCAATAAAAAAATACGAAAAAGAAAAAAGGAGAAAAGGCTAATCCTGGGCATCAAGAAAAGCAAAGCACCTCGTAAAAGCAAGGCCAATGCCCATTCAAGCACTTGTACACTTGTAAATCATGCGTTTGACCTTGTAAACATCAAAAGATTACATGATATCTTTATCCCCAGCAAGATCTAGTTGTAAAAGAAAATCCCCAAGGGAGTTAGATCATGAAAGATACTCCATAGTTGTGCCATACTCAAGTGACAAAAACATAGACAAAAGTTTGCACCTTCTTGATGTAATAGAGGTGTTCTCTAAAGACAAGTGTGCGCTTCGAAGACTAGAGGTGCTCTCTAAAGATTATAGATATATTTCAAAGACTGAAGACGTTTTTGAAGAATAATCTAGTAGGGTCAGAGCCATTGGTAGATCCGCAATGATCACCAACGTCAAACCCTTTTTTTGTATATTCCGGGCCAAAACAAGCTTTCTTCAGTCCCTAATCCTTACCTATGTTACAACCTTGAAAAGCCTTTTCCGATTAAGGCACTTGAATTAATGTATAGCTAAATGATTCTGATACTGAGGGCACGAAAAATGAAGTTTAGGTAATCATGTCAAAGTGGACACAAGTAGACATGGCCACAGGCCGGTTTGGACCTGGAGCCGGCCCGTTGACCGAGACCGGTTGTTTCGATAACCAACACGGCCCCTCATGGGCCAGTTCCGGTTTTAAAAAATTAGGAACCGGCCAAAAAAAAAAAAAGGTCGCCCTAGGGCCGTTGGCCTAATTGGGGAAAGAGCCAACGGCTCTTTCCCCTCCTCCCACCCTAGCCTCTCTCTGGGCCCTCTCCCCCGGCCCCATCCCTTCCCCCATTCTTATGGTCGTTGCAACCCCTCCTCCCATTTTTTTTCTTTTGTAAATTCCCTATAAATATCATACCCTCCCATTTCATTTTTTCTTACAAATTCTCTCAAATTATCTCAATCCGCTCAATCCCGGTTCAATTGTATCAATTTTCTAAATTAGCTTTTCGCTCAATTTTTTGAAAAAAATGGCAAGTGGAAGCGGAGCTGGTGATAGGGGAAAGAGCCCGATGCCAATGGGGATGGGGGAATCCGATTATCCTCAATATCATGATCCTCGTGAGTTTACATGTTGGGTAGACGATGATGATAATATCAACTATGTTCCCAACGTCAAACACGTCCCAACGCAAGAAAGTCTTCATCCTCTTACCGGCATCAAAGAAACATCGACAACAAAGGTGCCGGAACGGCAAGCCCAGGAGAGTACATCTAACTTGTGGCAACACTTCGACAGGTACATATAAGCGGAGACAAATACAAGATAAATTGTAAATATGTATGAAATCATACAATTTTAATAAAGGAGATGGTTATAGAACATATCGTCAGCATATGACGCAAAAACATGCAATGCAAGTACGGATCGACACTAGGCAACAACAAATTTTCGAGTACGCCAATCCTAACACTTTTCCTTTATTTTGTTATAGTGATGAATTTTATAAAGAAACATTAGCTCAATTTTTTCCATTGAACATTTGCCTTTTACAAATGGTGAAAATTTTGGTTTGAATTTTTTATCAATGCTGCATATACTCCGCAAGCAAAACATGTTCCAAGAACTACTCTTAAACGCGAACTTTTTAGGCTGTATTAGAAAAAAAAAAAAAAAGCTTTGCAAAAAAATTTTTACGGATTTCAATGGACGTGTGCATATAGGTAGCAATATTTGGAGTGATTATTGGAAAATTCATTCTTATAAGGGTATCACATTTCATTGGATAAGTGACAATTGGAACATGCAAAAAAGAGTACTTGCATTTCGAGTGTTTGATTAAAAGCATACCACCAATAATATTTATAGAATAATTATGTAAGTTTTAGAAGAATATAATTTGATTAATAAAGTTTTTTCAATTGATTTTGATAATGCCGCGTCAAATACCGCTTCCATTCCCGATTTAGAAATATTTCTAAATTTTCTTTTGACGGATAATTTTTTCACATTAGATGTGCTTGACATGTTTTGAATCTATATGTACAAGATGGTTTACGAACTCTTGAGACTTTTCTCACCCCAATAAAGAGAGCAATTATATTTTTATGGAGTCGTCCCCAAGTTATAAAAGAATGGGGCGGATTTTATAAATCACATGAACAAAAACCAAAAAGATTTCGAAAAGATGTTCCGACTCATTAGAATTCTACTTACAAGTTGCTTCATCAATCTTTTGCTTATAAAGTTTTATTATGTATGTTTATTTCAAATAATGTTTCTAAAATTACTTTGCTCCCTCAAGATTTTTTTGTTTGAAAAAAGATTTTAGATTTTTTGAAAGTTTTTAATAATGTAAATTATACTTTATCTTGTGTTTATTATCATACTAAGTATTTATTTTTAATAGAGTATGTTGAAATTGTTGGTATTTTTTGTGAATATGAGCAAGATTTTCAGTTAGCTCCAACTATTATAGCAATGAAAGCAAAATGGCTATATTATTATGCCCGTATTCCTCTTATTTATTTGATTGCTATTGTTTTTGATCCACGTACTAAATTAGATTATTTGTATAATTATCTGAATGATATTACTATGATTGTTTACATTTGAATGAAACAGTATATATTAAAACTATACAAGTAGAGGTTAAAAATGCTATAGTTGTATTATATAATGAGTTTTGTAGTAGATATAATTTAGGTGATAGTGGATCTTCTAAACCTAGTGCCTCACAAAGGGAGGAGAGTGGTAGACTTAGTAGAGGGTACAATTTGCTAATTAATAGACAAAAATGATAAAAGGGAGCAACAGGTAATATTTCCGAATTAGAAAATTATTTAACCAATACTTTTAAGTTCCGTGATTCCGAACACAAGACTGATTTCAAAATTCTCGAGTGATGGAAGACTCATTCAACCCAATTCTCAATCCTCACTCTCATCGCAAGACAGATGTTAGCAACCCCTTATTCAACAGATTCAGTTGAACAAGCATTTAGCCTTGGAAGATTAATTTTGGACGACCGCCATTCAAGATTAAATCTTGAAGATGTGGAGGCTCAAGCTTATGTCCATGATTGGACAAATGCTAAATTTCAACAACAAAAGCTGTATCGAAACAACGAATTCTTTAATGATGATAGTGGAGATACCACCACCACGGGTACCACAATGGGTAGTGACCATTGACGATGAGGTAAGTTGGGGTTATCAAAGATAAAAGAATTACATGGGCTTTGATTCTTCTATCCCCAAAAAAATATGTTAGGCACTTAATGATAATTCATTAAGTTCAAGTCCATTCCCTCTCCCTTTTTTCCTCCCAAATTTGATTACAATGTGCAATTTGACTATAATTTATAATTGATAATTTATTATTTTTCTATTTCAAAAAATTATTATTTTAAATTAAAATTTAAATTCGAAACCGGAGCTGGGCCTTGAACCGGCCCGAGGCTGCTGGGTTCATGAACTGGAACCGATGGTTCACAGCCCATGGCCATGTCTAGACACAAGTATTGGTGTTACAATGAACAAAGTTTACAATTTCTTATTGGTAGACAAAGGGTATTTCAAGTTTAAAACAGACATCATCACAGTGTGCACAAAAGTTTTTTATGGTATTTTCCCTGTTCATAACTTTTCTTGAAAGAAGATAGACATTCTTCCTCAATACAAGCTTTTAGTTTTATGGCTAGGGATCTTAGCCTTATGAAATATGTGTTGAGAATGCCATAAAACCTTCATTATAAATATGCAAGTTTCTGAGTATGTAAACAAGGATAATATTACCCAAATAAAAAGTTGTTCATGAAATTATTCAATAAAGAAGTGTGGTAAATTAGTAGCCTACTTGATATAACTTTCCCACAGTGGCTACATCTATGAAAAGGGTGTCTCGACTATTATACATTGTTTGGGAAACTCCTTATAATTGGAAAACATCCAAAGCTTCAACAGATTATATCAGCTTTTATGAAGTGGTATCCTTAGCTTTTATAAAGCAGCAACATCCTATATTAGCGTTAAGCCGCTCACCTTGGTTTGATATAATGGATTGCCAAACACAAGTTATGTTACTCAGAACACCAAGTAAATTGTCCAAAAAGTTATAAACCTATTATACAACGGCCAATTCAGTCCATAGTATTTTAGTTGTGCCAATTTAGTTGTAAATAGTTTCACAATTTGTCAATTGACACGGATGTTGGTCATCCTAAATAACATGGTCAATGCTGATGTAGCTCATTTTTGTAATTTATTTAATTTTTTATGTATTTTTATTTATTTATTTCTTTTCCTTTTTTTTTAAATTTTTTTCCTTTTTTTTACTACAAGGCCGGTAGGAAGCCATCGGCCGAGGCCCAACAAGGGCCGTCAATGCTACACAAAAAGGAAAAAAAAAAAAAAAAATTAAAAAGGGAAAATAAGAGAATATTTAAAATTAATATAAAATACAAAAACTTAAACAAACAATAACTTGCAAAAATTGTATATGTCGGTGTCGGTTATGTCACTTAGGATGGTCACGTTCACAACAGCCATTTCCAATCAAAAGCAACAAGTTGGACTAAATTGGTATACTACCAAAAGGTTTAGGACTAAATTGGCTCCATTGAAAATGTTGGAACCGAATTAATCACCATGCAATAGGTTCAAAACTTTTAGGATAATTATATTTGTTAGGGGTGTCAACGGCATGGTTTGGTTTGGTTTTTTGAAATAACTGAACCAAACCGAACAATTATGGTGAATGGATAAACTAAACCGAATTGCAACCCCAACCGAATAGGCATTGAACCGAACCGAACCGACTTTTCGGTTCGCTACTATTTGCTTTTTCGATTTTCTTAATAAACGGCAACAAAATATATGTTTTTCTTTTATACATGTGCTCGTGCAAAGCGTGTGCCATGTGAGTGGAGCTCCGAGGTTGGCGTCACCGACCTGCCACGGAGCTGCCGCCTCAGGCTCTCCGCGATACCGATCCTCTTCGTCCCAAGGCACCGCGTACACCTCACGAGCCCGAATCGGATCCCTCCCCCTCGCTCTTCCCGACGGTGCACCCCTTCAAGCTCAATGTAATGTTGCCGCACAAAACCATTTCCACTCACTCTGCAAAAAAGCAAACCGGAGTCAGTCAAAGTCACAAGACACCCACAAATTTGTCGTGAGGTTGAAGGAGCAAAGCAAAGACGAACCTGGTTGGATTCGACGTTCCTAACTCGATCAATTCGAGTAAGATCAATTCCTTCAAGAGCAGGTCAAAACAGAGCGTATCGAGCAGAGGTCGGAGAACGCCGATGAGGTCGGACCGGAGGCACAAGCGGAGGACATGGAATCGGTTACTGGGGACCCGGAGAGGGCTGTTGGTCGAACCCGGGTTGCGGGGCGTGCAGCGAGCGGGTGGCGATGGTGGTGCGGTTGCCATATCCGCATTTTCATGTGTAGTGGGTTCTGGTGTTTGCTCGGGGTAGAAGCACCTCATACTTGGTTTTACTCAGTTTGGTTAACTGAATACCGAACCAAATCGAGCCGAAATATCCTGAACCAAAAAAAAGAATTATTTTTGTTTCATTATGCGACTCGGAAAACCGAACCGAACCAAAATGCATGAAATTTTTTGTTCGGTTTGGTTCAGTTTGATTTTAACACCCCTAATATTTGTAACCACCACTCTCCCACTTATGTATTGTATCTATCTATATTCGATTTTGTGTATTTACTATTAGACATAAGAAATTATATCTAGTCTGAACTTATGTGAACACGCGGCATGATATTTATTTGTCAAGTCCGTAAATGATATTGATGAAACATAGAAAGGTTAGAGTGGACTGCTCTCAATGGGACTTCGTCATTCGACAAAGCAGAAACTATTGCCTCACTCGACAAAGAACTTACTGATATGGATTCATTTCAGGATTTACACTGACATGCACGCCACTTGACATCACAGGAAATATTCTTGGCCGGTTCTGAAACAACCAGCAGCACTATCGAGTGGGCGATGACAGAACTCCTACTGAACCCGGAATCCAAGATCAAGGTCCAAGCCGAGCTGTCCCTGGTTGTCGGGTCAAACCGAACGGTCCAGGAAACCGATATAGACTAGCTCTCCTACCTGCAAGCAGTTGTGAAGGAAACCTTCAGGCTCCACCCGCCACTCCCCTTCCTCGTGCCACGGAAGGCCATTCGCGATACCATCTTCATGGGTTTTGAAATACCCGAAAACACACAGGTCTTTATGAACGCTAGGGCAATCGGTATAGACTCAGATGTCTGGGAAGAACCTATGGCTTTTAAGCCCGAGAGTTTCATCGGGTCGAAGTTGGATTACAAGGGTCAACACTACGAGTTCCTTCCATTTGGAGCAGGTCGAAGGATGTGTGTCGGCGTGCCCTTGGCACATCGCGTGCTTCATCTGGCTTTGGGCTCACTGCTTCATGAGTTCAATTGGGAGTTCGATGGCCGCATTTATCCGAAGACGATGGATATGCGTGATAGGATGGGGGTGGCCACGAGGCAGTATGTGCCCTTGCTGGTGGTGCCCAAAAGAAAGCAACATAAGACTTGGTTCGCTTGGAAATTTATGTTTGCTATGTAATTTTAGTCTGAATATTTCTTTGCTTCCTCAATTGCTACTGCACGTGTGGACATTCGTTGTATATGTATTTTATTCCTACCAATCCTCAGTCCAAATATGTCAAATAAAAACGGGCCTATGTCATTTTCAAAATCGTCTCATGCATCAATTAGATTTTTAGATCTCAAAATAATTGAATTTCTTGTTCTAACAACTTGTAAATAGATGATAGAGTAGGCTACAGCCAGAGATCTTTAGTCCATTGGCAAGAATTCCATCTCCTTCACGGGACTAGCAGTTCCCCCTGTTAATCGTTGGGGACCCAAATAACCACACGGAGGTAATAAACTTCATAGCCATTGCATCTATCTTACAATGTTTTGATCTCAATGAATTATTATGCACTTTCTCTTCCGAAGTATGTATTCCTTCCGGCTATGGAGATAAAGAAAGAATTAGTAACCGATCTCCCAAGCCTATATATACCTCGCAAACTATCAAACTAATGCTCGATATCTACGCAACAACTTTGATTATGAGTTATATCTATCAATACCTGGATTGGCCATCTACTATTTTTACTGAACCATCCCAATAGCTTGCGACTTCAATCTCTCTTCAACCCATAAATACAGTATCTTTCTAAAGTCATATACAGGTATGATTAAAAATAATAGCATTAAAGATTAAAAGTGAATTAGCATACCCAATCACTAAAGTTTTTAAGATTTGGCCAAGTTTATAATGTTTCAAGCACTCTCATCTTTTATCTTGCTTTATATAGACTCTAATTTCCCATGACTAATTTGACCCCTGTGCTATATTTTTCACGTTGTTCTCATTACGACATTAAAAAGGTAATTTCGAGGATTAACAAAGGATCAATTAGAGCCATCCGAATGCTTACATGACAAGAAATGCCCTCTTCACGAAAGGGCCAAGCGGGGCTTATCACTATAGGAGTTATTCTTTTTTCGTTGAAACTGTACACATGTAATGACACATTGAAATAATCTCGAAACAAAATGCAATCCCAAAACTTGCTTCAGTACATTGAGGAAAGATGCCGAAAAAATTTACATGAAGCATTACCAAGAACACATTAAACTAGCCGATGCGCAAACAATTTGTTGTCACTCTTAACTCCTTTCTCTTGCCACTTTTCGTTCCCTTCTTCTACATAATTAGCATTAGTGGTGTCGTTATTAAATTCGAATCCGCAATTAAATTCCATTATTGTTCTATACCGTCCAATGGACTGCATTGTTCCACAACTGGCCCGTTGACTTCGACGTTGAGGCTTGTTGTGTTTATCTCACTGAGAATGAGATCGTAGTTCTCGATTCTAATATAAGATCTTTCGGATTTGGCACTCTCGGTCGATCTTATTCAACGAACCGATTAAGTTCTTAAAAGATTCCCACTTGGATAATCCTGTGGGCCCAACCTACCCATCGAGAACCCGTTTGGGTTAGTCAAGGGATTTTTAGAACAAAAATACTCCCAAAGCGTCTATGTTCAAAATCAAAACAAAAAAAAACTTAATTCCTAATTCTTGCCACTTTTCATGCCTTCTTCTAGATAATTAGCATTTGTGTGTAAAGAATCGAAACCACTCGAATGGACTTCATCAAACCGGCCAACTTTGGGCCCATGGGAATAGAGGTATTCTAATTGATGTTGGGCTCCCTCTTGTTCTGGTGCACTCTTAGTCTATGTCGAAATCACCTTATTCCTATTCTTTGCCTCCTTGCACTCGCCTCCTCTCCACTCTTCTGTTGGTTTGTATCTCCTCTAGATTCTTCGCTTTTGTTTTTGCTTTTGCTTCCGGTTTCTTGGTTTTTTTATGCTTCCTAGTGGTAGTTCGACATCAGACAAGGAAGAATTCCCAAACCATGTTGAATCAAGAGATCTACAAGCTGAAAATGAAGTTTCTCCTCCAAAATCAAGCCGATCACCCTTAATATCTTATGGGTTCTACTGTCTAATTCATCCTTAAAGGAATCTAGTCTATGGCTCTTTGTTCCTCCGGTGCATACTTAGATAGCTCTGCAAATTTTGCTTCATACTAGTCTACGGTCAAGCGATTTTGGCGCAGATAAAGGAACTCTACTAGCTTGCGCGGTCCAAGAAATACTTGTTGAAGACTTCCCATCACGTACTCGAATTCCCCTATAGCTGATGCACGGCCAAAGTGACTTTGTCTTACTACGAACACCTCAACGGGGCCAGACGTGGTAGCCTTGAGGTCTCTACATCCAGAAAACTTAGAAGACTTCAATTTCAGAAACTGCTCTACCAACTTGTGCATCCGACCGCCTCCATTCCCGTTTCCAACTAACATGTCTTCTTGAGGAGCAACGGCGGCGATGGTAGTCCGGTTCCTCATCCGTTGCCCCATCGGATATCCTAGAATGCATAGAGTTCCGACATTCCTTAGTGTAGCCATACGTTCTCGAGTATGTATCGCATCGCATAGCTAAGGTGGAGTCTTATGTTCTGGAATATGTTGTGCCATATGTACCGGGGGTTGAGCCTTACATTCTCAAGGACACGAAGCCGTTATCATTTGAGATGGAGGAAGACCCTTACATGTGGGACTCGGATGGATCGGAAGAGCCCGCAGATTCCAAGCATCCTCAACATGCATAGATTGATTCCTCATTAGTCATGATTTGAGATTGTTGCATTTATGACATTTTGAACATCCTAGAACTATCTAGGTTGTAATAAATTCATTTCATTCTCATTTACACGTTTTTGATATATTCATCATGAGATAGCAAAAATCAATTATCACGGATTGATCTCTTTTTAATAGCATGATTATTTGCGATAAATGGAGAAAAAGACTATTCTAGTGGAGTTCGGGCTCCCTAGTGAGCCTTTTTCCTCATTATCCTCGAATAAACATAGTATTGAAGGAACTTTAAAGTTCTAAGTCCTTAATTCCAATTCTTCACGATCGCAGCTATGGTGGTCCGAGGTCGTCGATGGTGGCTTGATCGAAGCGGGCCGATCCGGTCTTCAAAACCCACACCATAACCGGTCCAATTATCCAGGGATTGGCAACCAATTTCATTGATCAATCTCGGCCTACAAATGGAAAAATGCGCAAGAAGACCACTTGGGGAAGAAAGAGCTCGGCCGGATCGTGGGTCGGATCTAGTTTGACCCAACAAACCCAAGTAGGTTAAAATGACCAAATTGACCTTATAAACTTCAAAATTTTTCAAAATAAAATTTCAAATTTACATTAAGGGGCACGAATATCATCTAAAAATATGATTTTCTCCAAAATTTTGTGGTGAATTAATCAAATACCCCAATCGATGGCTTAAATGATCAATTTAGTTCGAAATGCCCACGACAATCGATTCGTAAGGTTGAAAAACATAAGATAGAGGTCTTACCTAGTCATGGCAGTCCCTAAATTTTAATTAATTTGACTTTGAAAAGATCATAAGGACTAAATTGAAATGTTTTAATACAATTGAGTCCAAATTGTGCAATTTTGCAATTTCTTGTAATTCAAGTACTCAGTTGCAATGCAGGGTAATCAAGTTGAATTTCAAGACTCCAAAAATGTAAAGCTTGCAAATAACATGACTCAAAAGGTAATTTTTGGCTTGATTTAGGATTATGTTCAATGAAGAAACATAGGGTCCTGAATCAATTTTTTTTTAAATCTTAAGTGGTCATATTGAAAAGGGAATTAAAAGAAAAATATAGACTATTTTTGCATATTTTTCTGATCTCAAATGCTATTTTTTAAATTTTCAATTATTTTTATTTTTGGGAAAATATTAAAAAACGAAAAATATGAAAAATTATTTTTCATTTAAAAATGGTTCCCTGTGCTTGGTCAAGGTCCCCAAAATTAATTTTGCAATTTTTTTGACTTTTATGAATTGTTTATGAATTTTTGAAAATTTTACTAAAGAACTAACGATAAAAAAACCGAGTGTCGACAGGTTGACTTTATAGTGACAAGACTTAATTATTTCACTTAAATAAAAAAAATTGAGAAAAGAAATTGTTCCTGAAAAATAGTAATTATGTGTAGTTACCAAATACATTCTTGTTTCGAGAATAAAAATTTTGTGCAGATACTAAATGCACTCTAATTCTCTAAAACTCGTCAGGGAACAGAATAAAAAAAAAATCAATTATGAATAGAATTGATCTTTTCGATGAGAATCCTTGCCAAACACATCCTAAGAGGAAAACACGTTGATCTTAGAACAAACTAAACAATTCGGTGCACCAACCATGATGTGATATTTCTTAGGAGATGTGATTAGGAAATCTAATCTCGGTGCAAAGATTTAGGGTGCGCATGATAACACTTTCGAAGCAAAAATCTATTTGGTAACTTAACTTCTAGAACAAAAATCCGTTTTGTTACGCAATTTCATTTTTCTACTTCTGGAGCATTTTTCTTTAGAAGTAGTTTTGGGGACACTTGAAGAAGGTAAAAAAAATTACTTTTCTCTAGAAGTAGAAAAATCAACTTTTTTCTCTTAAGCAAAAGTAGCTTTTGGAAGATCAATACATACTTACCTTACCAAAAAAAAAAAAAGTAGAAAAATCAACTTCTAGTTAGAAGTGAATTTCTAAAGCGAAGTATTGCCATGCACATCCTTAAATTCTAGACTAATTGAATTTCTTTCCGCACTCATTTAAAAATAGTGGAGTCTATTCCAGCCCCATGCAACTAAATCCACTCATTTTCACTAAGGGACATTATTGCCGTTATTGATTCAATTGAGTAGCGATCCAAATTTACCCACTTTCCTTATTTTGCCAGTATTTTCTATTTTAATGTACGATGTAATTGTCATAATTTATAATATCAGATGATAGGTAATTGCCGTTAGGATTCAACTGAAATTCGTAGGGGTGGATCCAAGATTATCAACTTTCTTCTTTGGTCAGCATTTTCTATTTCAATGGAGGATGTACATGTCATAATTTAGAATATCATATGCTTTCTTCTCTCTCTTACCTTGCTCATTTAAGGCACTACGTTTCATTTTAAATTTTAGATTTTACCTCTGTATATATTAGCCTTGTCGTAGACAGAAATTTCCATAAAAAAACCGAGATCTTTTCCACGATATCAAACAATTTATGTATTTATGGTCAGATGAAGTTTACACATTAACAACATCTTAAAAAATTCAACACAAATAAACTCGTCAAATAGGAAACCTTTTTTAGATACTCCTTTTACTCCATTCAACATGGGGTAGGGATCAAATTAGTTACAAAGAAATCAAGTTTATTTGAAAACAAGGATAAAATACTGGAGTGCTCGAACATTAAATATTCAGTGAGTTCTTAGAATGTTCAATGATTGGGACGCTAATTCACTTTTACGCTTTAATGATCCACATATTTAACAATATGCTAGCCCTCGCTGCCACCATGAGGGCGGCGCCGCCACCTCTAAAGAGCATTTCTTTTTGCACAAGGTCATTTTTTCCCTTCTTTTTGGCCACAAGAATACATCTTAAACTCCTTTCAAACAAAGTGCATTTTGGTGGGTGAATTACATCAAAAACCAGCAAATCCTTTACAGGTTGACAATTTCCAAAATACCTGCGATGCTAATTCATTAGGACAAAAATTGTGCGCAAGGCCCCGTCAGCAACATTGCCTATCGTGTGCTAGTGATGCTAACCGTCGTGCACTTGCACACCCACGACCAGTGGTTTGCTGATCGTGGGGTTAATTGTCACGATTAGCAATTGCTGATTGTGAGTTTCATTGTGCGCCGTTTCTTTAACAAAAAGAAAACAGTCACATTTGCATTCAGGGTGTTCGCAGAGTGGGCGTGCCATTGTTGTGTGAAAGAGAGACAAAAAGTATTCAGTTGCTTTTGTTCTTGGAGTGAACAAGAATATTGAGAGTTCGGAGAATTGATTCCTCAAGATTTCTAGCAAGTGATTCTAGCGAGCTTGTTCTTCGGTTCAACATTACGATTGGTGGTATATCTAAATTAGAGGGCCGACATTTTGTGGAGCTCAAACCAAAGAACATCCAAACCAGCTTGTTTCAAGCACACTACGAGAGGTAATATGTTAAATTCCTTCATTTAATTTGATTTTTGATTGAAACTCACGAACAATGCCTCTTGAGATACATGTATGGATTTTATTTTTGCTCCATTTATAATTATTATTTTGCCTATGCATGTCACGTATATCCCAACTATCACGCCCCGACTCTCGAGCTCGCGACATCCCTACCTTACTCGCCTCGGGTCATGAATGATAGCGTCCCGGGTAAGCCATCGACCTACGAAATTACGGCGCATGCGGAACGTGCAATTCTCCCGGACAAATAAAACAGCGGGATAGCATAGCAGGAAATATATACCAAGGAAAATAGTCAAAAGTAACATCCCCAGTTACAAGACAGTAGATGAGTCTTAATCCTCTTGAGCTACAGAAATATATACAACCCCATACTTCGGGGCAGCTCACTAAGACCTCAAATGTTACCCGGTCAATAAGGTTAACTTTTCATCTACTCCAAAAGACTACCCTCATAACTTGGCCTCGGTACCCGCAAAGCTCCATCACTTGGGACCCGAAAGTGGTTCCCACAACGGGGTGAGATATAAATCTCAATGAATCAAGCCTAAGCTCGGTTAGGACACCGATTCGCCTATAACCTCCTAAACACGAGGATTATAAAAATCACGATATAGACATATATCCGGCCATCATATCACATGGCAATAATCACCCACATGCATACTTACCCGGCCTTGACCACACATAATGCAATGCTTGACTCCACTCAATAGCCACATCGGACAACCAACCGAACATGCATCACACTCACAAGTATGCCTTTGGACACCACACAAGTCCAATTATTAACGATGATCGCGCTCTTGGCGCCACGGTGATGAGGATCCACGCGGCCGTGATCGACTCTCACAACTAATGCGATCCCGCATTCTTCCCGAGACCAAGGCTACGTTCCTTTTCCCTCTCGGCAACGGCTACTACAAGCGGTGTATCCAAGGTGCACCACGCGGCACGGCAAGTAGGCATCCCTATACGGGGTTTCGGTCCATCACAAGCTGCGACCGGCATCCGATAATCCCTTAAAACCATACATACCATACGGGGCATGAATTATTGTGCTTCTGGCAAGTCGTGTGGTTCCATAAAAATGGTACGGTGTGTACTATGTGTACAGTACAAACTTGCCAGGAAAACCCATCATCGTTCCTTCATATGACCATACAGCACACCCGACACATCAATCAACTTATTCTCTTTGATTTAGGCCGGATGCTCACACAACGTGCTCAAAGACTCGGCTCAAGGCTATTTTCATGCTAAAATATGTCTTTGATTTTGCACACGGTCATATGCATATGCGGACTACCAAATAGAGTTTGGAAAGACACACGGGACAATTAATTCCCAAACAAACACCAACTCACTCAACGAGCATTTAGGATACTCAAATCAACATTTCAACGGGGCGATCCACTCAAACAAAGTCATCAATTCCACTAGGCCACATAAAGGCTCAATTTCGTACCTGAGTCATTAATTAGCCAATTTGATTTATAGTCGCCAATCGATCGCTCGTCCTTAACCTATCGCTCGCTCGCGATCAAATCACAACAAACGGTCAAGTTCGCCTAACAACAATTAGCCACGGACAATTCTAATTTAATCGATTATGGTCATTTACCCTAAACCGAGTTTCTAACTAATCCGACCATAATCAAATCTACCTAAATTCCCTATTGACTAGCTAACTAATTCTAGGCGCAATTAGCGCCCTAACCAAGGATTAGGGTCAACTCACCGTTTTAACTAGCTCGGGCGGTCTCAACTCGAGTGGCGGTGACACGAACTCAGCCCCGCCCGCGACGATTATTGGCGATCCTTGAAAATTCCTCGGCACGAACTTTGAGACCGATGTCGAAAATTACTGTTCACCGCCGGAGTTACTGTTCACGGTCGGCCGGCGGCAGTATTCACGCCGGTACTATTCATGAGCACTATTCACCGATCACTGTTCACCCGTACTGTTCACTGTCACTGTTCACGAAACACTGTTCACCCGAACGGAAAATCTTGGCTCCACGCTCTCGGGACGACGGCAGGGCTGCGATTCCTGCAGTCGGGACACCCAGATCTAGTGGGTCTTGCACGAGGAACAACGGAGGCCGAGGTGAGGGGCTCGGGTCGGCGTCGGGTGAGGTCTCGGGTCCTCGGATCTCGCGGCTTGAGGCGGTGACGCGATGACGAGTGGCTGAGGTGCGGTGGCGCGGCGGTGGCGCGGCGGTACGGTGGCGGTTGGCTCGGGGAGTGACGGACGACGGAGGTGGCTCGACTGGAGGCGTGGGGTTGGGGCCGCGAGGCGCGACTGGAGGGGTTGAACGGAGCTGGTGGACGAGCAACGAGCTTGCAGCGGCGGCGGCGCGAGGTGGAGCGAGGCGAGGCTGTGGTGGTGGTGATGGAGATCGGGTGGAAGCTACCCAAAAAGAAAAGAAGATGGCGATGGACGATGAAGACGAAGAAGACAAGAGGAAGAAGAAACACAGTAGATGGGGGAAGTGCTCGCGCGGTCAACAGGAGGAGAGAGAGGGAAGTAATGGAAGAAAGAGAAAAAGATAAGATGGGGATGAAGTGATGGGGAGGGGGCTTCACGTGGAGGGTGAGGTGAGAGAAGATAGGGAAGAGAGAGAGAGAGAGTGGGCAGAAGGGTGAGTGGACTAGTGGTTGGGGAAAGACAAGTGGGTCCCACAATCCACTCACCAATTAAAGCTTTTGTCCACAAGTGAGTAATTGAAGGGCAAGATGGTAATTTGACATTTTAGGACTGAACGAATTTTTGGCTCAACCGATCGGGAATAAAATTTGGGTTTTCACGGGCTAGGTTCGGTCAGGAAAAGTTTAGGCGTGAGGATTAAAATCCTAAGTCGCGTCTACGATTTCAAGACTCAATCGAAACCGAACGACAAATCGGGAAACGTCCAAAAATCGTCACTTACGTCCTTTTGATCCGAAATTTTATACCAACTAGAATTCAACAATAATCCTTTTTATTGAACTCGGTCTCTTAACAAACTACGAAATTTCAGGGCGTCACACCAACAGCCATTTCCAACCCCATACAACTTAATCCAATCATTCTTACTAAAGAGACGTAGTTGCTGCTAATGATTAAACTGAAATTAAAAGTAGTGGATCCAAATTTATCCACTTTCCTTCTTTTGTCAACATTTTCTATTTCAACGCAGCATATCATATATTTTTTCTCTCTTCTTCTAACAATTTCTAAGTGGGTTTTACCATGCATATTTAAGGCATTGTGTGTTTATTTTAAATTTTAGATTTTACCTTTGTACCTATTAGTTTGTCACTGAGAGAAATTCCCAGAATAAACCATGCATATTTGGATGTCGTCAAATAATCTGTGCATTTATTGTCAACCAGAATTGAATGAAATTTGGACATAAACAACATTTTAAACAATTCAACATGTATAAACTAATCAAATAGGAAACCCCTTTTTAGGAAACTCCTTTTACACAATTCAGCATGAAAAGAATTGGATCCAAAACTGGAAGCTCTTTTTTAGAAAATTTAGTCAATTTAGAAAGCACTCAAACTTGGAAACCTATTCGAATTTGGAGAGTTTCTTTTTGAGGTTCAAACTCAAGTCATATTTTCAACGGATACAATGTACAATGAATAAATGTTGATTGAGTACATATTGAGAGAATAATCTGGTTGGTTGATTACGCCAAGCATGTATAGGATGCATGAGATTTTTTTTTCCTTTTTAGGGGTTTGGAATGATAAAAGAATTTTTGCATTAAGCATAGTATAAGACTTTGAACTTCCTCCTGTATCGTAGCATAAATCTAAGCCATAACATTACAAAGAGTGGGTGACCATGCACAAGTTCGTGCGTCACTGAATAGAGAAAAATAGTGACCCTAGAAACCATTCATAAGCCATGGCAGGTACATCGTGCCAGGCCATAGGCCAGGACTACATCAGTCTATTGCCCGATTGTCTAATCCACCATATCTTCTCCTTTTTGCCCACGAGGGAGGTCGTCAAGACTTGCATCTTGTCGAGAAGGTGGCGGTCTATTTGGACCACTGTTTTGGATCTCGGGTTCGACTCTTTTTACGATTATTCAATTGTGAACAAAGTTTTGGTTCACTATGTGTCGCCTAAGGTGAAAAAGTTCCATCTAGACATAAGATCAAAGCGGGACTTCTGCCACTCTACCATTGATTCATGGATTCACTTTGCTATTGATCATCAAGTCGAGGACCTTCTCCTCATCGTGAATATTTATTGGGAGTTTTACACATTGTGTCCATCGCTTAATCGTTGCTCTTCGTTGACTAAGCTATGTTTGAGAGGCTGTGGTTTCTCATCCGGTGATTGTATTAGTTGGAGTTCGCTCAAGTCCTTGACCATCCAAAATGTGAGCGATGATGTGCTTCGGAAGATTTTGATGGGCAGCCCTGTTCTTGAATACTTGAATTTGATAAGTTGCCAGGATGTAAGAAGAATTCATTCGAGAAGCTTGAGAGAGTTGGTAATTGATGCTCTTATCGTGGAATCCCTCGTGGAGATCTCGACTCCTTGTTTGCTGTCATTGCGAGTGAGAGGCGATCATTTTCATGGGATGTTAAGAATTATTGAAGCACCATTCTTAGTCATTGCAGAATTAGATTTTGACGGTCCGGTCAGATCGGATTACTTCCCGCTAAAGCAAATGCTTTCCAAGCTGCATAGCGCTACTCAGATTCTTTTGGGCGCATGGTGCCTTCGGGTAAGCCTAATCATCTTTCTTCCCAATGGACATCATCTATGAGTGATCATTATTCTACCAAACTTTATGAATGTTTTGGAATTACATTGATGGAATTATTCTACCTCTGCAATTTTTTTTTCCAAGTTAAACTGACTTTCGACGTGGTTTTGACGTGGTTAGGTTATGTGGCCTCCGAAGGTAGAAGACGTGCAGGTTTTGCTGCCAAATTGCAAGTCTTTAACGCTACACATTCCCTTCAGGCAGTTCAGTTTCCCTGCTGTAGCAAATATGCTAGCAACTACACCAAATTTGGAGAAGCTTGTCATAAGTTTTGAGCCATCTGATTGGGGCGATCTCTGGGTATACTCCTTGAACTCTAATCCATAGGTTTAGATAATGATCTCTGCATATAAAAACTTCAAAGAATTAACTCGAATGTATCATCCAAAGAATCTCACTTCCCTTGTCTTCTTGAGTCCATGAACTAATGTCACCGGTGTAATGATATGTTTGTTTCATGACTGTTGCAACCTATGTTTCAAATGCTCCCCCTATATAATGCTCCGAATGTTTCACGACAATCTCACGGTCTTTTCCTTTTCTTTTTTCCCTTTTTGTGAAGGCCACTGGGTGACAATGAGAATTCATGCCCAGGCATTGATGAACTCGAGTGCCCATATTTTTTTTTTCCCTTATTTATGATTTCCTCTAATCTCATTATTGTAGGCTAGACATCTAATTTTACAAGGGATAATTCTTCTTTTAGATGATTAAAACATTAAGGCATTGAAACTAAATCTTGTTTTTGTTGGAACGTTCACCGTCTTTTATTCTTTGTGCAGTGTAAATCTGGCTATAACTTTAGCGATGTTGATCATGAAAGCTATTGGGGCGTAAAGAAGAAGTACAAGAGTTGGGCTCGGCATCTCAAGAATATAGAGATAATTGGATTTTATGCTTGTTTAAGAATCAAGTATGACGAAGTGCTCGTGCTGGTAAAGTTTTTGCTCGGACATGCATCTATCCTGGAAAATATGGTCATCAAGGTCAAGTCTGAGCGTGAGGTAGTTGATTCAGACATATTGCTTGAAGTGGCCCAACGACTTCAAAGTTGTTACAGAGCTTCCAAGCATGCAGCAGTTATACTCAATTACATGGAAAAAGGGGTTGGAAAGCGGTGGAATATAACAACGTGTTTGCGCATTGGCAATAAAAATACCTGATTGGAATAGGAACATTGTACGCCACAACATCAGCTAGCTCATCTGTTGCTGCTTGCTAGTAAAGTCTCGTTTATGTTTTTCTGGGTTTTAAAGCAAGTTCTCGGATTGCATTTTGTCTTCGGAATTGTTTTCGAACTCTCTCAGTTTACGGACCTTTTCCCTGAAGAGGTTATTTGCCATCTTCTTGACTTATTGAGATCATATCTTGTCATGTAAACATTCGGATGGCTTTAATTGATCTCTTTTTTTTTACATCTTTAAAAATTAGAAGAAAGCCAAAAACTTTTGCTCCCTAATAGCATAGAACGTAAAAATTATAGCACGGGGATCAAATTAGTTATGAACAATTGAGTCTATTTTAAAACAAAGAAATATGTTGGGAGTGATTGAAACATTATAAACTCAGCGAGTTCATAAAAATTTCAATGATTAGGGACGCTAATTCACTTTTAAGCTTTAATGATACACATATTTAACAATATGCAAGCCCTCCCCGCCAACATGGAGGCGGCGCCACCACCTCTAAAGAGCTTTTTCTTTTTAATCAGGGCCCTTTTTTTTTTTTTTTCCATTTTGGCCACAAGAGTACATCTTAAATTCCTTCTTTCAAACAAAGTATATCATGGTGGGTGAATTACATCTAAAACCAGCAAATCCTTTAAAGGATGGCAGTTTCCTAATTAAATTCACTTGCAATGCTAATTAATTAGGTCATACATTTTCCATCCTTCTGATTATAGTAACTTGTACATTAAGAAAATTCTAAAGGCCACCTCCTAATGTCATCCACAATAGTATCAACTTCCTAACTACAACAGTTCTTTCACGTTCTTTACAGCATTTCCAATCACCTCAGCATCTCTTTTCATCACAAACTGCAACCGATCTTTTAGTTTTGCCAACTACTAAGGTTCTTTCACCTTCTTCAATTGCTAATGCTTCATTCACCTCAACACAGCATGGACCTCCTCACTTTAACCGGATACGGCTGATCTCCTACTATTCCTTACAGTGACTGCGACCCCAACTTCTTTACTTTTACCGAAACAAGTTGATCTTCATACATCCCTCAGAAGTAGGATGCCATCTCCCTTGCTTGTTGCTCCTCTGCTTACAGCCACCATTCATTTTCAAATTCTGAAGCTCGTCAAATGGCGCTTGTATTCTTCGAAGAAACTGGCTGTGGATTAATTTTTCCTTACTTTCCAGATATACCTACATATAGACATTATTTCTATCGGTAGCTCCATCTGTTTTCCAGTGATCTTTTCAATATCTACAACAATCTTCATAAGCCTATCCATAATTTTCTTAAATAGTATGTGTATTTGATCATACACATCTTTTGACTTTAAGAAAATACTATATTGTACGGTTTGAAGAGACATTGAAGTTAAAGCTATTGGGATGATTAAAGTAAAAGGAGTAGATGGCTCATTTTACTGTCTCCTCCTACGATAGTAAATTTAGCCGCAATAGAACTTCAAAAACCATATACTGTTGTGATACACGTAACATGCACAGGCAAAAATATCATATAAAATAATCAAACGCAGCGGAAATAAATAAAACCTATACACGTATCTTCGGAGGCGTAGTTCGTGTGTTTCAATCGAAAATCTTAATTAACGAATGAAGTTAATGGATTACCTCTTAAAGCATGCTTGAAACGAAAAGATTCGGATGTTCTTCGATCCGAGCCCCATAAGTGTTAAGTCTCTAGTTCGGACACACTACCAATCGCAACGTCGAACGGAATAAAAAACTTACGGATGATCACCACTTGAATTGTGCTAGCAATATTGTGGAATCAATTCTTCACGCTTTCAAAATTTTGGTCACCGTAAGAGCAAAAGTCTAGAGAGGATTTTCTGATTTTTTCTCTCACAAAAGCACGCCCGAGTGAAAACTGTTTTTCACTCGTTTCCCCTTTTCCTTTTTGCAGACAAATTTTTTTTTTTTTTTTTTTTTGTGAAAAAATGCGCCGCACTATCAGCATCGTGAGAAGCAACCACGATCTGATCGTGGGCGAATTACACAACGACGGCAACTACGTTGCCGTCCGTTGTGCATGGGCAGACGATGAGCAACATTTGCTCATCGTCTGCCACGCATATGGTCAGCATTTGCTGACCATGTGCATGCACTTAATTTTTTTTTTTAATAATAATAACCATTATTATAATAAACAAAAAGGATATACAATAATAAATGTGCATATTGGATGTATAATATATTTCCACGTTCAACATACATGTGCATCATATGCACGTGCGCCAATGACCAAAAAATAAAATTAAAATTAAATCACATTTAATTTAATTTTAGCCTGACTAAAATCGGTATATCGTAATTGCAAACATATTTACAATGTTGTTTTTCCGTTCAATGTCGTCATGTATTGGTTAAGGTGTGTGACATCCCTAGGTTCATCACCGAGCTGAAAGTAAGACATGCACTAACACGTTAGTACTTCCAAGAGAATTGATTGTCCTGATCAATCTCTAGGTCCTACAAGTCATGAGTGACATTTAACAATATGTCATGACTACGCAGACAATGTGAATACTTTAAGAACATAATGAATCTGTCGGCTTTGGCCACAGTGTAATTTAATCTCTCTGTCTTACTATATCCCGATCGAACAAAGACCATGGAATATTTATCAAGTCACCAATTCGATCATATGCACAAATCTAATCGACATGCATTCATACGAAACATGAACATTTCATTCTCGGTTATAACCCCGGCAGAGGATTTCAATGTATTGTCATAATTAAATTGCATAGGATATCATGCCTTGCATGTGACAAGGAGACAGATTCCATTTTACGCACATGTGTAACTTCGTATGTGCATGAACTGTGACCATCAAGTACAGAGATGGATTGACGAACCGTTAATATTGCATAGGATTTCAATGTATTGTCATAATTAAATTGCATAGGATATCATGCCTTGCATGTGGCAAGGAGACAGATTCCATTTTACGCACATGTGTAACTTCGTATGTGCATGAAGCGTGACCATTAAGTACAGAGATGGATTGACGAACCGTTAATATGTGTCCTCGCAAACCATAGCCATCCAACACACAAGTCAACACTATGCCTCAGGTTTAAGGATTATTTACACAAGATCAAAGCATGAACAATTAGACATTGACCACGCTAAAAGCTTCCATGTCGCTAATCATTCAACGCGTATCACGTTCGGTGAACTTTTCCGGTACAAGCACTTGTGTTCTAACTCGGGCATCGCAATACCCAATGACTTGTGACTCATCATTCCCTTAAGTATCCAATAGTTAATTGTGAAGTCAAGAACACGCCGATCTCAACGGGATCGTTGATATCCATTCAATGATCCATTGATCGGGAACATTTTAAAGATTCGGTTTAAGCGTGAACCCATCACACATTCTCAATGTCTCAAGAATTGGTCCAGTCATAAGCGATCTTATGGAATTTATTCATATAAGTAAATAATTGGACAAATGAAAAAATACGTCTTTGCCATTAATTAAATAAGAAATTGAAAATACAATTGAAATCCCTAAGATGTAACTATTACATAGTCGTTTTAGGGCATATCTCTATACGTCTAAAAGTGCAAGCCATAGTTGAGTGTGCAAGCCTATTTAAACCTAAGCCTCCCTCTCTCTTATGAATGCAAACTACCTCCCAGCTCATTCTGGCCCCTCGAGTATGAGTGGCTGACCATTTCCAAAATCTTATCTAACAGAGGTTTACGATCACTTGCAGTTAGCTTGCTTGAAACAAGAGGGACCCCAAGATATTCCACAGGCAAAGAACCTTGCTCAAATCCAGATATAGCCAAAATATTTGTTGCTGAGTCTGCAGATAAACATTCTGAACAGAACTAAGTCTTCATGGAATTAAGTCTCAGTCGTCACAGCTGGCACAACTTCTCAAATATCTGCAAAATCACACAGAGTCCTCAACCTTCCCTGCCCGAAAATATAACAAGGTCATCTGCATAACATAATTGGGCGTACTTGATCTCGCTGCACAGAGGATGATAATGAATTTTCCCTGCAGCTGCAGATCAGCCAACAAGCATGAGAATACTTGCATAGCCATGACAAGAAGATTGTAAAACAAGGTTCTCTTCTAAGCCCTTTCTTTTTAGGAGAATAACCTTCCAAAGAACCATTAAGAGCTATAGAAAACACGGGATTTGTTACGCAAGCCTGAATCTAACTAACAAAAGTTGTAGGAATCCCAATGGGCTATAAAACATTTTAAGAGTAAAATCCAAATTGACAGAGTCAAAAGCATTCATGATATCAGCTTTAATAAAGTATTGGAAACTCCATTTCAATGATAGTATCTCACAATTTCATGGGTTAAAAGAATATTGTCTGCAATCTTTCCCCCTTCAATGAAAGCACTCTGATCGGGATGAATAAATGAAGGCAAAATCCCCATTGGTCTCAGAGAAAGTATCTTGGTGATGCCATTACAGAACATATTACAGCATAAAATTGGTCTAAACTAAGACATATTTGAAGGATTGGGAACTTTTGGCTCTAATGCTATTACTGTTATTGTATTGATTGCACCAAGAAGCCTGGAAGAGGAGGAAAAAAATTCAAGCATAGCACTTGTAACATCAGCACCGACAACTCCAGTCTCTCTTGAAGTACTAAGAAGTGCATCCATCGGGTCCAGGACTCTTGCCCTCTTTAATATACCAAATTGCATCTTTAACATCAGTAGCTGTAACGGGCGATATAAGAGCATCAATGTCCTCCTGTGATAAAGGGTAATTCAAGATGGATCTCAACTCTTCCTATAGACCTCCAGTGCATTGGGGATCAGTCCTACCCAGAAGACTCTTCCGTTATAGGAAGAAATCACTCGCTCTTTAACTTTTTGAAGTTCTAATAGAATTCAAATGCCACTCAAGAATTTATACATGTCCCACCGTTCCATTATGCAAAGCATCTTTCTCCAACCGGACCAGCAGTGTACTGTGCCGAATTTCGTCAGTTGCCGGCCAGCTTTTGGGTGGGAGCAGCTTTGAGTCTTCTAATACTTCGAGAGAGCTTTCTCTCGATTCGATAGAGTGACATGATGCCCCAAAATTCGCCGGGCAATATGAGCTTACTGCTCTGTTCGCCACAGCAAGTTTGATGCTTGTGTGGCCTTCTTTTCCAAACCACGACCCTAAAAAATAGGCTCGCCTTGCAGAGTCTTAATTTCATATTTAATGTTTCTTTGATAGGATTTTGAAGCTTCCCTCGTGGTGTATCTTTCAATTGGCTTCTGGGCAATCGGGCGACAGACTGATATGTAATCCTCGTCATCATTTTGGCCTATGGTCTGCTTCGAAGTAGCTGCCATGGCTTCTGTCATTTCTTTTCTTTCTCTGTTCAGTGGAGCGTGGACTTGAGTAGAGATTGCTTCCTTAAGTGATGGCTTACACTCTGCGGCGGTCGGCTGGAAGTGTCGACAATAGGGTACTTACTCCACTACATTTTCACTAGATGAACCCTTGATGATTTTCCTATTTGGACAATTTCCTTCAATTTAGTTATTTTCCTATTTTGAGTTTTCTTCGAATCCAAACATATTGCTATTTACGACACCAACTTTATTCTAGCACTTGTCATTACATTTATTGTAACTCGTACATCGTCCATCGCTCCTATCTTCTTCTTTTCGTCAAAAGAAAGTTTCTATTCATTACTCGAGAGGCATATAAAAGGCTTTCAGACCTAACATATCACCAATAAATAAAAGAAAAAGAAAATATCATAAAGCAAATAAAAAAGCATATTCTACAAGTAAAAGCACACTATCATACTTCAAGAATAGATCTGCTGCCATAAATGTTCCGCAGCTGATTACTAGGTGCAACGATGAGCATATTCCGAGAACTCTCACACCACTTATAACAGCTTACGATGTCTGTCTAGATTCAACGTACTCATCCCATCACCATAGTCGAGCAGTAAGACCAATATCAATATGTTTGAAGGAACATAAATCAAATACATGTGAGGAACTTCTGAATCAACATTTAGATTTAGTTCGGGAGGGTAAAATCCCGAATCTAGACCCAAATCTAAATCGAGAAAAGAGAGCGGCCTAATCTCGAAGAGTTTGTGGAGCCACGTCAAACATCTTCCTTGGTGGATATCGACTTGACTAATGGCTGAACCGATCTCCACATTCACTCAAGATTAGTTACATAAATTTATTCATATTCAAAAACTCCCAAGACGGAGTGGGAGAGAAAAGCAATGAAAACCCAAGCAAAATAAAAGAAAATCTTGAGCTTCCCGCAGAAGATCTTTAAATGTCCAGCGCTTAGAACCGACTAAAATCAAGTAAAAATCTTGAATCCCATGTTCGCGAGAGATATGAGGCAGCTTCAATTCGAAATAGATATAAATCGTTTGTTCTCATACACCAGGCAATTCTTGTTTGAATAACATAAAATTGATTTTTTGGATTTGACCATATTTGTTGCAGTTTCTGAATTTGCTTGTTGGTAGCCTTGATTCATGGTAGGCGCCGGGGAAGGAGAATGAAGACAAGAGTTCACAAGCATTTAATGATGAGTGATTATTGAACTACTGAAGCATGAAAATTTCGCCATGGAAGGCCACGAATGATTCAAGTGCATTTATTGTGTGTTTTTATTGGACTTTATTTGTGTACTTTTTGTCGCGTTATGTTTGTTAGAAGATGTGTGCATGGCTCTTTTCACGTGGACAGCTTGGCTCTTTCTTTTTCTTCATTAAATGTTACTTTGGCCTTGGAGGAGAAAGTCATGGGTGATTAGTTTTTTTCTGAATAGTGCAACTTTAGCAATAAATAGAAGACTTGAGAAACTTGCGAAGCATTGTAAACAAGCCACAGAACTCCAAGTGAGCTTTGAGTTGTAGCATGAGTATTTTGCATTCGAATAAAACAAATTCTCCCTCCAATCTGTATTTGTTCCCTTGTTCTAAATTTTCAAAGTCGCCATTATTGTTTTGATTCCAACAACTCTCGTCTGATTCCGTGAAATTAGGCTTTATTCCACTTGTTTTCTGAAAGTTGCAGGCCTATGGCAGGGCTATTGACTCTCCCGCATTTTTGGGCATTTCATATTTAGTATAATAAGCTTGGCAATATTTGTTTGTGTGTTCAAAATTTGTTGTCTTTACTACAGTTTTCGAGGGGTGCTTCTAAAATCCTTGAGGAATTGTTCCTTGGAGGGACGGTTGCCGTTGAACTTGGATCACAAACATAAGATCTTGACTGTCTGATGAAGTCATGTTAAATGCTTGTATGTGAAGGCAGTACAGAAACAATTGTTTTATTTGACAGCTGGTGTCATTTACCATTGCATGTATATGCAGTTCCATCATTCCCGGGGGATTTTTTGCTTTTGCTGATTAGTCCCTCTTCTTTTTTAAACAATAATGAATCAAAAGGACAATTTATTGCATTTTGGGGGGAATTTCACTTTTGTTGAATTTAGTGAAATCTGCAGGCTACATATGAATTACCAGTCGTTAAAGGTTCTTAGAGTTGGATGATGTCAATCTTCAATTGTAATGATTTCTTGCTGCCATCTGAATGTCCTCTATGTTTGCCATATGATTTGTTCTGCTTTCTGTATGATCTTTTAGTACTATGAAATAAGTTGGTAGTCTTCCTCAAATGCAGAGGAGATTATTCGGATGGTCGATAAAGTTTCTGTTGCTGATCAACAAAAGCAAGTCCAATACTCCTCCAGCAGCAGTTGATTCTCTAGTATCAAGTAAAGCTCGTCATCGCAGAGGCCTTAGTTTTGCTGTAGGGGGAAGTGGATCAACTGAGAGAAGATCTGGTGGGTTCTTTAGCCCAAATCTCATTCTTTTCCATAAAAGCAAGCATCGAGTTCTCATTCCTTAAGATGGATGGCCTTGATGGACTGTCCATTATAGTCATTTCTAAGCATGTTCAGTTGCCAGAACCCCAAAGGGATAACCTGCAGGATCATACATGTACGAAGTCTATGCTGTTAATCAATAAGTTTGCGTTAACTCTCAGTACCTACTTGGCTTGCATTTTGACGGTTTTTGATCTGCTTCATTTCAGCGACGAGAGTTCGGCATGTTGGTAGGGACAAGGCATAGACGATACGAGATGTGAACAATATTAGCAATCAGGTTGGCCTTCGCCCTGAAGTGGAATTGTACTTGCTGGAATTCCTGGGGATGTATCATATGCTAATTATGAGAACTTAGGCGTTTTCAAAACGGAAGTTCTCAGTTCGGTGCTTTGAATGTGCTTCAAAGGGATTTTTATCAGCTTTCTCGTTATTGGGTGAAATTTTAGATTTACTTGTTTTCGGTCGGTGCAGGTGAGGAGTCTCTAGTCAAATTCATGCTTGCTGTTAGATTTAAAGTAGTCAAAGAAGTGCCAAAGTTCCATGATCTGATTCTACTAGATTTGGAAAAACACTCTCACAATCTTTCAGTTTGCTAAAACAATATTAGGAACAACACCGATCTTTCCCCATAAGAAGTATTGAGGAATGTGTTTTTGAAGACATAAGCTTGGTCAAACTGGAAGATGTTAGATCATATCTGCATAGGAGTTTTTACATTCTGGGAAGACATGTTGGAACTAGGAAACACCATCCCTTGTGTAAGCTTGCATGAAAAACCTCTATTCCCTTCTTTTGTTGTTGCTTGATGCTTTACATGCAAATGAAATATTCAGCGAATCAAGAAATGTCAAAGCTTCCTAGGACTATCACATGTCTAGTTACGGATAGCGCTTTCTCTCTTTCTCTATGTTCCATCTATCTTTCACGTGCTCAATGTTATGGTACAACACAGAGTATCGGTGAACCAAGTAATGTTAAGCTTCTTAACAGCATTATCCAATTGTCCAGCTAGTATGGCAGTCTCTATTTCTCAAAAAGCCATATGGTATCTTCCAAAATGCTCAAAGTACGTAACTTGTGCCATACAATAGTCACAGGATTGCAGAGAACAAGTGGAACACACATAAAGCTATGCACTCAAATATTGTTTCTTGCTTTCTCTAGTGAATTTTGCTGTGCGATCTGCCATGGAACCAAGTCCTTCAAAAGTCTGGCTATTGCAGTTGCACCAGCTTCTGTCTTCTTTCGGGAGTGTTCCACGATCATTTTCCATAGGGAATTATTATTCTCCTGCTTCAGAGAATGATCTTTACGAGTTGACTACAGGAGCTTATCCGTGCTCCTCAACTTCATTCCTTTCAAACTGGATTTAGGAGCAACAGCCATGCCACAGTTGTTTCCATCATGAAAGGAAAATCCAACGGGAAGAAACACAAGTCAAATAACCAAATGGCATGTCTGACAAACTGCTGGAACACTATTAGGACATACACATGATGAACAACAACACATTCGTGAGCTCAAACACAGAGCTAAGATGTCCACATGATTTCGGAAGGATTTCGCAGGAAAGGATAGTCAAAAGCAACTTAGCATTTGAGAAGCTCTCTTCCGAGGTTTAGAACAACTCGGGCTACTTCAAACAGTTTCCAAGGATCCACTTCTTCAACAGATTTGGTCCACTGGTGAGGATCGCTATTTTATCCAATACGAGTGCATTTCCAAATTTTCTTAGAAAATTTGCAAATAAAAATACTAATACAGAAACTACAGTTTCAGACTAAGATAAACAACACCAAATCAAACAATCACAACATGCTTGAGCCAAGTCATACACTCAACTAGGTGCAGGATTTTAACTACGGAATTATGCCATATGAATATTTTTTGAATATCCGTTAATCTAATTACAACAATACTCATAATGTCATCAACAAAATGGTTAATTGCTTGATTGAACATAACACCAAGCATAATGTCTACACTGCTAGTATCGATAACAAATACAAGCATATATATGTCTCACCATCGATTGCACCTGGGTTGGATATCAACACAACAATTTTAATTACAAGTCATGTCTATCAATACCTGGATCCAATACATCTTATCCAACAATTGCCTAAATCATGTATTTGGTCGAAACAGTAGACATGGTAATGACATGACAAAGGCTAAATGGGGTAAGTCACTGTCATTGATCTGATATGGATTTCTTAGAATATCATTACTTATTTGAATAGGGATTTCCTTACTGGATCGAGGGCTACAGAAGGAAAAGCTACGACAACACGTCATTCAACCTCGTAAAACAATTGCGAAACAAATTACTATCCCAAAACTTGCTTTAACATGCTCAAAAACTTCCCTGAAGACAATACCAGCAACACACCAAAGCAATTGATGTTGTAGCTTACAGTGTCACTATTCCAATCCGGCATCCTATGGCCAACGCAAATGCATTTTGTTGTTACTCTTACCTCGTTTCTTTTGCCACTTTCCATGCTCTTTTTCCAAATAATTGAGCATAATTGCAGCATGCTCAGAAGCTCTATGACAACATAGAAGTAGTTGGGCCACTTCATGCCATTTGCTTGAATCGACTACCTTGATATTTTGTGATCGCTTCATAACTTCGATGACCATATTTTCCAGTACAAATAAAAATGTCAACATTCTTGAGATATTGAGCCCAGCGCTTGAGTTTCTTCTTCATACGACAAGAATTCTTGTTCAAGATTTCCTTAGAGTCTAAGTCAGATGCACTCTGCACACGGATAAAAGATAGAGTGAACTTTCCAAATAAAATACGATTTAGTTACCACGCTTTAATAACCTAATCAGCCGAAAGAACAATCATCTCTTGTCAAATCAGATCTCTAGCCTATAGTAACCAGATCCAAGGAAATCGTGTATGAGGGAAGTGAAAATTCGGACAGACGAGTTCATCAATGCAAGCACAATCTTTTAATCGTCATCATCACAATGGCATTCACAGAGAGAGAGAGAGAGAAGAGGAGCAAGAGTCCACATGACAGCCTTGAAACTTCCAGAGCATTATGCTAGTTTCACCGTATGAACGGACTCAAGGAAACAAAAGATGGGAGAGACTTTGGATGCTACATTCCAGTGAATTAGAGTTTGGGAAATATACCGAGGACGGATCATATGGCTTCAAAATTATAAACAGCTTCTCCAAATTTGGTGTAGCTGCCAGCATTTTCACTATAGCAGGAAAGCTAAAACTGGGGACGGGCATGTGTAGGGTCAGAGACTTGCAACTCGGCAGCGAAACCTGCGCGTCTTCTATCTTCAGATTCCGCGTAACCTAGTCACATCAAAAGAAAAGAGTCAAATCACCAAGAAAAAGGCATGGGGTGACATTCTTATGTTAGCAAAATTAGCCTGGAATGATAAAAACATAGATTATTCCCTCAAGTACATCACAATCGGTGCTTCTTTCCTCATAGAAAATTCGTCAATATTACCCCCAAAATGTCCACAAGCTTTGGCAGATTGATGCTCACTATCCTAAGTGAAAAGCTACGGGGAAAAGATAATGCCATTATGAAGCAAGATGACTATGCTCACCCAAGCCCACCAAGAACCGAGAAGAATTCGAGTAGCATTCTGCAGCTTGGGAAACATTTGCTTCAGCAGGCAGATACTTGATATGGATGGAACATCGAAATCTAAGTCAGCTTCAAGTAAGGATGGTGCTTCCACAATTCTTATCGACTCATAAAAATAGTGATCTCTCACACACAATGACAGTAATCGAGGAGTCGAAATCTGCAAAGGGAATGCCACATTATTTTCAATCACCAACTCTTTCAAACTTGTTGAATGAATTCCTTTTATACCCCGACATCTTTTCAAATTCAAGTATTCAAGAACAGGGCTGCCCATCAAAATCTTCCGAAAAACATCATCACCCAGGAGCATGGATTCCATGGACAAGGACTTAAGCGAACTTCAATTGATACTTTCGCTAGATGAGAAAAGGCAATCACTCAAACATAGGTTAGTCAACGAAGAGCAATTATAAAGCGGTGGAGACAACGTGTAGTAGCCCAAGCAAATAGTAAAAGTGAGAAGTGTTGAGGTTGATGTCTTGTATTCTGTTATTGAAGAGATTATGAGGCGGTTCCGAAAGGCCCCCTACGACTGGACAACACGGGGGTCCCGCTCCCCGCTCACCGGGCGGGGGTCCTGGGGGGCCGCCCGGGCGGGGGTCGCGGGGGCAGCGCCCCCGAGCCGCCGGAGGCGTTTTATGTTCAGTTATAGAAGGTTTTCTATGGAAAAATTAAATATTTTAGGCTATGTGGGCAATTTTGTAATTTGTGCCATGTAGGGTTTCGCTATATATGTTTAGGGCGAAACGGATCTCTAATATATAGAGAGGGTGTGAGAAAGAGCGGCTGTACACTTTTCTACGTTATTAGTGAAACAGATCTCATCTCCCCGTGGACGTAGGTAGGCGGAACATCTTCACCGCCGAACCACGTAAATTCTTGTGTTGTGCGAATTTCCATTACTTTCTTGCATCGTTGATAGGATCGAATTTAGATATTCGACAAGAAGAAATTCTTCCACTTGATGATCAATCGCAAAGCGAAGCCATGAATCAATCGCAGAAGAGTAGAAGCGCACGATCTCGACGTAAAGGTGGAACTTTTTCACCTTAGCCCACGCATATTGCGTCAAAACCCCGTCCACGAACGATTCATCATAAGAAGAGCCGAAGAAAGAGATGGAGAACTTGAGATCCAAGACAGTGGTCCAAACAAACCGCCACCTTATCGACAAAACACATGTTTTGATGGCGTCCTCCGTGGGCAAAAAGGAGAAGATGTGGTGGATTAGGCAATCGGGCAGCAGATCGATGTAATCCTCATCATCTTTTCGGCCCGAGGTCCGCTTCGAAGTACCTGCCATGGCTTCTGTCGTTTGTTTTCTTTCTCTGATCGATGGAGCGTGGACTTGAGTTGAGATTGCTTCCTTAAGTGATGGCTTACACTCGGTGGGGGCTCGAGCGACGGTAAGGACAGCAACCTCCTCGTTGGCTGCAAGTGTCGGGCCGTCGGCGCGTGAAGCTTGGAGTGAAGACCAGCGAGGTGCCGAATCGGGTGACGGTCGGTGCAGAGCAGCTCGGTTGGTTCTCGGACAAGTGCGGCTACTTCACGGTGAGGAGCAGATTGAGGTGGGACGGGAGGTTCCGGCCTAGAGCGTCGGCGATGCGAGCTCGGCTTCGGAGCGTGAGGAGGCTCACGGTTTCAGAGGAGTCGCGAGGAAGAAGATGAAGGACAACGAGAAAATATTGGGTGGCCCGGCCACGCCACGTCACCGTTCACCCAGCCAATCACAACCGGACACGTGTCTCCATGTCAGCCATGTCAAGCCCACTTGCTTTTCTCGAGAAAAAGTTTTTTTGGCCTTTTTTCATTTGAAAAAATCGTCTTTTCTAGACCTCCCTCATTAATTACCCTTTTTCCGCTTCGGAAGGTGGAAGACGTGAAGTGACGTCCCGCTCCTTCTCACCAAAGAAACACGACTCTCTTCTCTCCCTCTCTTGTTTTTGAAATTTGGAGCCTTCGGCTTCACACTCTGCTCCACTACTCGTTTGGTCTTTTGCTCCGGCGCTCTCTCGGTCGCTCGCTCTTCCTCTAGTTTGGCGCACACTCGCTCTTGCTCGATGCTCCTTACTCCGATGACTCTCCTTTGGTCTTTGCTCGACCGCTCTTTCAATCTGTACTTCGGCGCTCGCTCATCGCTCGTTGGGTCTCGAGCGGGATGACGTTGCTTCCACGAAGCGGATTCTCCTCGAAATTGACGACCAGCCGCTGATCCATGGGGGAGCGCAAAAGGAAGTGTTGCTCCTCTGGAGTCGGCGGCAGCAAAGAGAGGGAACGCGAGCATCGTGAAAGAACCGCTCAAGCATTCAACTAGAGAAGAGGTGCTCCTTACTCCTCCGACGATCGTTTGGTCTCTGCTCCAGCGCTCGCTAACTCTCGGGTCTCTGCTCCTCACTCGTGCTCGAGGGTTTTCCAGTGCGGAAATGGATCAGCTTCAACTTGACCCTACTAGGCAAGACTCACCCGTTACTCCTATACAATTGATGGATACATAATCCGATCTAACACATACTCAAAAATAGCGGAAACATGCCCAATAGATCACCGGATTCAACGATCGACGAAGATACATCACGAGGACATACCTTATTGATCACCGATTAGATGCCCTTTGCGATCTCGGAGTTTTCCTCTGTCAAACGACAATCGACGATGGGAGGAGCGTTCTTCGTTCTCTGTTTTCTTGAAAAGTGACAGAATGAACAAGCGTGGAGAACGATGGAGACCACGTCAGTTATTGACGTAAAACCAACCAACGTGACTTTTCACGTTTGAGCATATAACTGCTCAATGGGGTATGGTTGCCCGCATGGGCGCACACCGTATCTCCTGTAGACCCCACTTTAATATTTAATCTAATATCTCCCCCTCGCCCATGTAGGGCAAACAACTCCTATTTGTCCACGGAGGACTAACAACTAAACATTTTATCTTCGCAAAGTTCATATTGGCAAATAACCCGTGCGACCAGCATACACTGAGAGCTCGTTGTCATATATCCGTTGGGAGTACATGACAGCTCTAAAATTGGACATAAAAAGAAATGAATTGTATGTTGTACCCTAGATCGATCGGTCACATATAAATTTCTCACTAGATCTCATTTTAAAATTGACATATTATATTCACAATTATGATCACACTAAATAATCATAATTGACCGGTCTGTGAATATAATTCATAATGTGACTTAAAACTCCAAATCAATCTTCCTCATTCATTAGATCTCTCAATCTCGGTTCAGCTCGCTTTTCTAGAAATGTCCCTTTAGATCGAATCAATTTCATGACCATAGGCAACACCCTAAGATAGCAAACACTAAATAGAGACCTTGAGAATAATGAAGAGTCATGAGGGTACTTAAAATGAGGAATTTTATCCTCGAGAGTCTCACACGGCACATAGAAGTTGAGATCAAAAAACTCTTGCCTACTCTCATTGGTCGATAGTGCATACGTAATATGAAATACGTATTACGGTATGTTCTCCTTCCCTATGGAGCGTATGTCTTTCTATTTTAATACCGTACGGATGCTCATCTTGACACACTCAATGTCTAACTTGAGTTCACGTAACAACTCCAGCCAAGAGTTTTCATCGGAACTCTCATCCGGCGTTTAAGACGGATAAAGCGAAATATGCGGGTTATTTCACTTCCGGACATTGTAAGTAATAAGTCCTCATCTTAACATCATGTTAAGGCGGTATTAGTATTTTAAGCTTGAGCTCTCAATTATCACCTAGATAATAAGCTTAAAATTGCCTCATCTCTATTCACTACATAAATAAATAGAGGCGGTTACCCGTGTGAGTGGGCTAACCTCTCATCTTTCCGACATACCTTTTTAACATATAGTGCACCAAGCATTAATATGCATGAATATCAAATAAACTTATAGACTTTAATATTGATAAACAACATCATCAATTATTAACGTTCGGGGAAAAATTACAAATATTCAATACATTAACCTCTACCGAGTCCTAGAGTCTTTATATGACCAAAGAAAGCATCTCTAGGAATTGGCTTTGTCATGGGATCTGCTAACATTCTATGCGTAGATATATACCGTAGGTTCACTTCCTTTCGTGCTTCCATGTCCTTGACATAGTTATACTTAATGTCTATGTGTTTGATCTTACTATGAAACTTAGGATCCTTAGTATAAGCCATTGCTGCTTGACTATCACAATAAACCTTCACAGGTTTTGCAGCATCTCCTGTAACACCCAAACGATCCATAAATCTTCTAAGCCAAACACCTTCTTGTGCTGCCGCTGATAATGCCACGAACTCGGCTTCCATGGTGGATAAGGCTATACACTATTGTTTCTTCTTGCTCCACGATATGGCGCCATTATTCAGTAAGAATACATTTTCAGAAGTTGATTTTCTCTCATCCAAATCTCCTCCCCGGTCAGCATCGGTGTAGCCCTCTAGGTGCAGATCACTTCCTTGATAAGTTAGCGAGTAATCGGCAGTTCCTTTCAGATACCTCAAAATTCTCTTAACGGCAATCCAATGTGCTTGACCTGGATTGGATTGGTATCTACCGACCAATCCAACCGCATAACAAATATCAGGTCTTGTACACATCATAGCGTACATGAGACTTCCAATAACACCGGCATATGGAACATTTTTCATACGTTCTTGTTCTTGTGGAGTCTTAGGACACATTCTTCTGCTCAACCCATTACCTTTTGCAATAGGAGTATCAATGGGTTTGCAATCTTGCATACAAAATCGTTCGAGAATTTTATTGACGTACGTCTCTTGCGAAAGAGATAATGACCTTTTCGAACGATCTCTCGAAATCTTAACTCCGAGAATGTATGTAGCTTCACCCATATCTTTCATTTCAAAATTAGAAGATAGCCAACTTTTGATTGTCTTCACAAATTCCATATTATTTCCAGCAATCAATATATCATCAACATATAATGATAAAATTACAAAGTGACCTTTGGACCTTTTGATATAGACGCAATTATCTTCATTAATTATTTCAAAATCATATGCCACTATGGCATTATTGAAGCGTATATACCATTGTCTTGAAGATCGCTTAAGGCCATATATCGATCTCAAAAGTCGACATACCTTTTGTTCTTGGCCCTTTTTAACAAACCCAACGGGTTGTTCCATGTAAATCTCTTCATCTAATTCTCCATTGAGAAAAGCAGTATTTACATCCATCTGATGTAATTCAAGATCCAAACTAGCCACTATTGCTAGAATGAGGCGAATCGAGGTAAATCTTACCACGGGAGAAAAAGTATCTTCATAGTCAATTCCTTCCTGTTGGTTATATCATTTCGCCACAAGGCGTGCCTTATATTTCTCAATTGAGCCATCAGCCTTACGCTTTATTTTGAGAACCCATTTGCTCCCAATGGCTTTGCGTCCTTTTGGAAGATCAACCAGTTCCCAAACTTGATTTGATTTCATTGACTCCATCTCTTCTTTCATCGCTTTCATCCATTTTTCCTTATCGGGGCAAGATAGAGTCTCATTCACATTTCTTGGCTCATCTTCATCCAATGGAGAGATCATGAAAGCTTCCCCTTCAATTTCAAAGCGTCGTCGAGGAATGCTTTTTTTTACTAGTTCGTCGTGGAGAAGATTGTACCAAGGGTACTTCTTCCTCCAATACGCTCCCACTCGGACCAGATAATGGCATTGATTCATCAAGTGGTTGCAATGGAGATCGGTTTGTATTCAACTCCCCACCTCTCACATTGTTTCCACTTGGATCATTATGTCCAATAATCTCATTATCTTGATCCAATGCTTCAAATGGGGAACAATCTTCACCTATTTCGCCCTTTCTTGGAAATTCATTCTCTAAGAATGTAACATCTCGTGATTCAAATTCAGTCACATTTCCACTTTCTTGCTCACCTATGAACACATATCCTTTTGAGTGTTACGAGTATCTTATGAAGATACTCTTTTTGCCTCTTGGTCCTAATTTTCCATATTTATGTAAGGACTCATGAGTATAGGCGGCACAACCCCAAGTTTTGAGAAAGCTTAAATCAGGCTTTCGACCTGTCCACAATTCATATGGGGTAGAAGTGACTGATTTGGAAGGCACTCGGTTAAGTACATAGGCAGCGGTTAATAAAGCATCGCCCCAAAAGGCAATCGGTAAATTAGCTTGTGCCATCATGGACCTAACCATTTCAAGTAGGGTTCTGTTTCGTCTTTCGGCAACACCATTTTGTTGCAGAGTGTATGGAATAGATAACTGTCTATTTATTTCCTTTTCATCACATAGAATTCTGAACTCATCGGATAAATATTCTCGACCTCGATCGGATCTCAAAGCTTTTATTTTCTTATCTAACTGATTTTCCACTAAGGTCATAAATTTCTTGAAGCAACTAAATGCTTCTGATTTATGAGATATTAGATAGACATATCCATATCGAGTATAATCATCAATAAATGTGATGAAATAAACAGCATCATGCCTTGCCCTAACATTCATCGGACCACGGATGTCGGTATGAATTAATTGCAATGGAAATTCAGCTCTTGTCCCTTTTCCAAATGGCTTTCTAGTTGTTTTTCCCATTAGACAATGCTCATAGGTAGGCAATTCAACTTTCTCAATATTGCCTAATAAGCCATCTTTGGCTAATCTATTCATTCTTTGTTGGCCTATATGACCAAGTCTAGCATGCCATGTATTCACATCATTCTCATTAGAACTAGAAGATGCAAACAGGGAATAACATACATTCACACTAGTATGTTCGATATCCAATACAATGAAGCCATCCGTGAAATAACCAGAACCATAAAAAGTCGTTCCTAACAGCAAATCCACACCATTGTTATGAAAATTCATCCTAAAACCAAGTTTGACTAATACCAACACAGAGACAAGATTTCGACGAATCTCTGGAGCGTACGGAACATCATGTAGAAATAAAGTGCGTCCACCACGCATGATAAGTTGGCAAGTGCCAATTCCTTTCACTTCTACTCTGGAATTGTTTCCTACATAAATCAATCTCGCTCCACTTGGAATTCGTCGAAATTCCACGAACGTATTTCGATCTCCGGCTACATGGTCTGTGGCTCCTGAGTCTACAGTCCACAAAGGATGAGATTTAGTTAAAAATACAGAACTTGATACATAACAAACACTTTTAAGTGTGTTAAGAGTTTCTACCTTCTTCGGCTCACCACGGTCGCGAGCGAAGTGACCCTTCTTGCCACGGTTGTAACATTTCATCCTCGAAATGTTCTTCTTCATGGGACGTTTCCCTTTTCCATGCTTCTCAAACTTTGGTTTCTTGCCGGACGGTTCAACTCTTTTGCCTATCCACTTCTTGAACTTTCCAGGATGCTTGCGCTTGAAGCCCGAAGCTCCATGTGAGCTAGATCCAAGAACATATACATCGGATTGTATCTTAGCCGCCAGAAGGCGGTCCTCCTCTAGCTCCAAATGGCGCACAACATCCTCAAAGGTTATGACGTTCACATTGTGGGTCGGGTTCACCTTCATGTGTTCCCAATTGTGAGGCAAAGAGCGAATTACAGCCTGCACTTGTTGTTCATCACACAACACATGTCCAGCATCCTTTAGCTCACTAATCATGTTCGACATCTTCCTCAAATGTTGCTTTATATTCTGCCCATGTGGCATCTTATAAGTGTCGACCCCGATTGTAAGCTGCCTCAGCTTGGTGACAGAAGTCTGACCAAATCTAGCCTTCAATGCATCCCACATGTCTTTAGCATTTTCATGCTGCCTGAATTCCCTCATGATGTCATTATCCATACTACTCAACAACGTAATGCGAGCAGTAGATTTCTTTTTCTTCCAGGCAGTTAAGGCTTCTTTGTCTCTTCTGTGTTGTGCGGTATTGCCATCCTCTGGCTCGGTCATGGTCGGGTTAAGAGCTTCCAGTGCCTCTAGTTCTTCAAGCACATCTTGGATTTTCATACTCCAGATTTCATAATTTTCTCCATTCAATTTCTCACCCTTGTTGAGCTCAGCAACAATATTCTTAGATGTCGTTGCCATAGTATCTGAATATAACATTTAGCACGTATTTAAAGTCTATTTGTATGCAACAAATGCAATCATATTCATGCATCTCGATTATACTGGTATATAGTTTCAAAAAAGAATTCTAAAATCAACAGTTCACTAAGTTCCCCATCATCATCCAGATTTTCTTATCTAAAACCAATACCAATACAATCATCACTTTGTGTTCATCATACAGTTACTAAAACTTATGAACACTCCCACTCGAAATATATACACATAACATAATGCATATACAAAAATCATCAATACAACAATCACAAGTCCCTAAAAGTCTCCTAAGACATACAAGAAAGGAACTAGCTAAAAACAAAAGTCTAAATATAATAACGTGTGATCCTCCTAGCTCCAGTTTCAACATGAGCATATGTAATTTCTTTGGTACAAGGAAAAGAATAATTAAGGTCTCGAGGAGGATTATGAATCAAATCGGGGGCCAAAATCAGCTCCTTTGGACAAAACCTTTGCGGACCCTTGCCTTTACGCCCGGGCGCATTCTGTCTGCGCCAAGATATATTCATTGCAAGCGATGACGTCTTCATCGCTCCGATCCTTATAAAATCGTGTAAGAAATGTAGCACGGATTTCTTATATGTGGCAGCATCATTCCACCACGCGCTATTCATCAAACCATGCCATTCTACAGGTATAGTGTTACGTAGTGCATAAAATGCATCTACTGGAGTCATTTCTTGTCCAGCCCATACGATTTCTTGGATCATTTCGTTGACCTTAATAACATGAGTTATAATGTAAGAAGTATTATCCCATTTATAAAGGCCCAATTTTGTAATCTTTTCCCTTAGAGCTTGCCGAGCTTGAGCTCTCCTTGGCCTTTGGGGTGTTCTCGCATTTCGTCTTACCCATTGCATTGTTCCCGCAACGAATGCAGAACACAAATGGATTACGAAAATCCAATTATTTTGTAACTATTATGAACATATCATAACAAATAAAATAATAGGTAAAACACGACCCCTTAGTATTGACCAACAATACTTTTTTTTTTTGGTCAACGGTCAAAGTCAACGGTCAACGGGTCAACGGTCACGGGTCAACGGTCAACGGTCGCGGGTCAAAGGTCGGACCGGGTCGGGTCTGAAACGGGTCGCGAGTCGCGGGCCGGTCCAGCAAAAAAGAAATGGGCCGTGTAAAATAAATGGGCCGGATCATTTTTTTTTAAACAAAAAAAGAGACTGGGCTAGGTGTTGGGCCGGATCTGGCCCAACAAGCCGCGGGCCGCAGGCGCGCGCGGCCCGGGCCCCCCACGTGCGCCGCACGTGCGGCGCGTGGCCGGCCGCGCGCAGCCCCTGGCGGCGCGAGCCGGGCGCGTGGGCCACCGTCCGGCATCCTCCGGCGACCAAATTTTCGCCAAAATTTTCGTCTCTTCGAGACGAACACGATGGTATATTCATAACTCAAAAATGGCGAACAAAAATGGCATAAAAAGGGACGAAACGCCACGGCCTCGCGGAACTCCGCCCCGTCGCGGCGCGTGGCGCGCGTGGGGCGACGTCCGGCGGACCCTCGTGGCCGGCGACCACTCAAAACGATCGTCTCGATGAGCCCGTTCTACTGGTATGTTCAATTTATTATTTTGACGAAAAAATCATAATCAAAAAGCTATGAACAGAAACTTCGTGATTAGGGTTAAAAAAATCTTCAAAAAACGCACCATATCAACACAAAACGATCGGGAATCAAGTAACACATGCTCTGATACCAATGATGGATACATAATCCGATCTAACACATACTCAAAAACAGCGGAAACATGCCCAATAGATCACCGGATTCACCGATCGACGAAGATACATCACGAGGACATACCTTATTGATCACCGATTAGATGCCCTTTGCGATCTCGGAGTTTTCCTCTGTCAAACGACAATTGACGATGGGAGGAGCGTTCTTCGTTCTCTGTTTTCTTGAAAAGTGACAGAATGAACAACTGGGGAGAACGATGGAGACCACGTCGGTTATTGACGTAAAACCAACCAACGTGACTTTTCACGTTTGAGCATATAACTGCTCAATGGGGTATGGTTGCCCGCATGGGCGCACACCGTATCTCCTGTAGACCCCACTTTAATATTTAATCTCATAATAATAAACAACTCATCACAATTCTCTGACAATCGAATAAACGTGGGAAAAAATAAAGAGAGTATGTGGCACTTCCATTTCTCAGTATACTAGTTTTTATTTGCAACATCCTCCATCTTTTTGTATGCTGTAACAATTATCTACAGCTTCACCCTCGCAATCTCCCATTTCAATCAAATTAGCTCTGCATATGTGACTTAAGCATTGTTGTTGTTATACCTGATGATATTGGGCATGTGGGCTTCAACCAGATTAGGGATAAACATGCCTGCAATGGCTGAACTAACAATGAGGAGAAACGACTGGAAGCTACAGCTGGTTGGTGAACCAACAGGAGAGCTATACGCGGCCATCATCCCCCGCCTGGCCCACCGCGGCGACATCAAGCACATTAGCGGCCTCATCTACGAGGAGACCTGCGGCGGCCTCAAGATCTTCCTCGACAACGGCATCCATGAAGGCATCACCTACACCAAGCACGCCCGCTGCAAGACCGTCACCACCACCACCATGGACGTTGTCTACGCCCTCAAGAGGCAGGGCAGGATCCTCTATGGCTTCGGCGGTTGATTGCGTTTTGGGGGCGGTGTTTCACTCCAATGCGCCTGTCGTTGAATTAGGTATTGTTGTGGTGGTTGCGGCGCTCTAGCGTCAGGGCTTTTGATTTGGTTTGGAATCGAAGTCACGTGTAATGCGAATACTTGGTTCGATTCAATGAGATGTTAGTGTTCGCAGTCATCAATCTCCCCGTCCAATCAGTTTCGCAATGTTCCTATTCACTTTAATTCGTTCGTACTCTGCTGATGGTCATTCATGACTGTTTACCCATCTCTGTTGAGATCGCGAATTGTAGCAAAATTGAATCGGCTCGTCTTTTTTTCACATTTCTGCAAGTTCGCCATTGCTGGAGCGTCTCTTGCTTGCTCCGTGATTTTCCTTTGGTGCCGTTGGCGGGCAATCTCCATTAACAGTGTTTCACAAGTCATGCAGCTCTGTTCATCAATCGGTAAAGTTGTGCTCCAACTTTAGCTGAACTTGAATCTACCGCCCATGGCATTTTGGTAATTCACGGACATTAAACGAGTCGTGTGTTGAAGGGCAAGTGGAAAATTTAAACATGTGATTGGGGGTTATCACGATTGATAAGCATATGGATCGATTAGCTGCAGTTTCCGTGGCAGAACCCATTCTTGTTTTCAGGATTTGAATATGAGGCTATAAAAGTTGATGCGGTTTGTTTCCTTTGCTCCGCTCTTCTACTTGTCGGGTGATCCGGAAATGCATCGGTGAACACCGACAAAAAATTATCTACAGCAATAAATTGGAAAATTAAATGTCATTGAATTTAAACATGTGTCCAAGTCTAACACGTCCGAACTAAGCTCTAAAGATCGACCTTCTTTATTAACATTCCACAATCAAGCTTCCCAAACAGCACAAAAGACGAAAGAATTCTAACAAACACAAAAAGCAATGACTGTGCTGCTATCTTCCGCCTCCCGATGAATTAAGGACCACGCAATGTCTATGCCTTTGGAATCGCTCATTTCATTCATTTAGGATGTTGAAAAGAATTGGATGACTGTGCGGTTATCTTCCGCCTCCCAGCAGCATGATATATGGTGGTTGCATTTATGTAAACAAAAAACAAGAAACTATTAACAACAACATTAGAATTTGTAACAAATTTCAGCAAAACTTTAGAATAGTAACCCAAACTTCATTAGATAGCCTTGCACGCGCGAGTTAACTGATTGATCGTTGTTAGCTTTAGTTTTTAAGGCAAATCGGGGAGACTCCACGAGACGGACCAATGGAGCACCAGAGACCGAGCACGGCCCAATTAAGAACTAGCCTTCTTAAAAGAAAAAGGTTAAAATGAGAGTTGAGTCTAGACATGGCCACGGGCCGGTTTGGGCCAAGAACCGGCCCGCGGAAGAACTGAAATCGGCCCGTTGACCGGGACCGGCGGTTCCGAACCCGAACAGGCCAAGCCCACGACGGGCCGATTCCGATTTTAAAAAATTAGGAACCGGCCCTGAACCGGTGGTTCCGGGCCGGTTCCAAACTGGCCAAAAAAAAATTAAGGAAAAAGCTGTTGCTCTTTCCGTCCTCCCTGGGCCCACCCCGGAACCGGAACCAAGACCTCACTTTTCACTTGCCTTCCCTCATTATTTCGACCGCCGCAACGATAAATCAATGCTCTAAGCAACTAATTACTACTTATTTTGGTTTAAAAAGCGCTGCATTTTCCTTCTTTCTGCTTCCTCATGCATGTATCTACCCAGTTTTATACATTGTCATTCACGAGAAAGGACATGTGCATGTGTGCCCTCCGATGAAATTGGTCGCCCATTTTCATTATAGGATGCAACATAAAATGACTTTAATTAATCTATCATCCTCTATCACATCACACCTACTTTCACTACCTTGTTTGTTACCCATTAAGCATTTTCAATTATTATAATGAGATTGATTATTACGGTAATACCTCTCAGAAGTTATTTCCAGCCTTCACTTAGATCTTCATTATAGTGCAATTTATAAAGTACGTGGGATCCGCCGACACCATTGAGCTCTAGATATTAACGTGAAGACCTGACTAGCAACATAGATTTGTCGTCCTAATCTATGTTTTTTAAGTCAAATAATTTGTTAAACAGGTGATACCTTGGTGCCGGTCTCACACATTCAACAGATCTGTGTGAGAATCCGGAGAACTCGCAACCTGTTGAAATCAACAGCATAAATATGTCATCTGACAACAAATGCACTAACATTCATCTACATCATAAGAAGCAATAGAACCTAACCATGCGCATTCACAAGGAGAAGACATTAAGCATGTATATAACTAAGTAATAAGCTATTTCATCACAAATAAGTTGTCTGAGATGAGCGATTACAAGTAGAATTCTTCATAAGACTGAGTTAACAAATTTAAAACCGCAATATCAAATTTAAATTCAAAACTCCATCCACGCTGCTATTGCATTCCATCTTGATTGTATTAAGACGAGACGTCGGCATTGGTGACAGTGACGTCGGTGCCGGCCAGTCAAGTGAACTGAATTGGCACAAATGCAAAAGGTTTAGGACTAAATTAGCATACAAAAAAAGATTTAGGACTGAATTGACACAATTACAATAGGTTTACGATTTTTTTTTGGTAATTTTTCCGTCACACATGTGCGCCCTCGTTCATCAACTTTACTTGCCGTTCTCAGAACGATTTCCGTGTGAGAGGGGATTTTAATCTCACATTGCTTGTCAAAGATTGCATAGAGTTTATAATGTATCGAGCACTCTCATCTTTTATATTTCTTATTCAATAGACTCAAATTTTCATAACTACTTTGATCCATGTACTATATTTGGGCATTCTACTCGTTATGCTATTAAAAGGAAAAAAACTCTTTCAGGAGTTTCCCCGAATTTTAGGATGTCAATATTTTTTGAAAATTATTAATTAAAGCAACCCGGATGTGTACATAACAAGAAATGCTCTCAATAATTAAACAATAAGCCACCCGGTCCGTAGGCTAAAGGCCAAGTGGGGAATGTCACTGTCATTGATCTACTGTGGATTTCCTAGAACAGCATTACTCATTTGAATAGAGACTCCCTTATTGGATAGAGGGCTCCAGAGACAACACGTTGCTCAACCCTAACTTGCTTTAAAACACTGAAAATTTTCCATGAGACAATACCAGCAACAGACCAAGCTAGTTGATGTTATAGCTTATAGTAATTCCTATTCCAATCAGGCATCTTTACGGCCAATGCACATACATTTTTTTGTTTCTCGAACTCCTTTCTTCCAGCGCTTCCCGTACTCTTCTTCCAGGTAATAGAGTGTAACTACGGCATGCTTAGAAGCTCTGTGATAACATTGAAGTCGTCGGGCCACTTTATGCAATTCGTGTGAATCGACTACCTGAAGATAGTGTGATCCATTCACAACTTTGATGACCATATTTTCCAGCACGCAAGCATGTCCAAGAAGAAACTTTACCAACGTGAGCACTTCCTCGTATTTGAATCTTAAACAAGACCAAAATCCAACAATCTCAACATTCTTGAGATGTCGAGCCCAACGCTTGAACTTTTTCTTTAGATGCCAATAGCTGTCATGATCGACATTGGAGGAGTCTAAGTCAGGTGTATCCTACACACGGATAAAATACAAAGTGAAAGTTCCAAATAGAACACAACTTAGTTTCCACACTTTAATATCTCGATCACCCGAAAAAAATGATCGTCTCTTGTAAAATCAGGTCTCTAACCCATAGTAATCAGATCCGAGGAAATCATAAGCAAGGGAAAACCAAAATTCTGGCACCCGAGTTTATCAATGTGAGCACAGTCCATTGTCATACATTTCTAGACTAAATCTATCTTGGTCTAGAAAAGAAATTAACAAGCTTCTAATCATCACCGTCAGTGGCATTCACACACACACACACACACACATGACAAACAAGAATCCACAAGATTGTGGTGAAACTTTTTTGGAGTATTGTGAAGGGGGCATTTCAAACATAGGCTGCGATAGTATTGAAACTACTAGGGCATTAATTATACTAGTTTCATAAATTGATGACACGAGGAGACAAAAGAAAGCATAGACTTTGGAAGGTACATTCCAGTGAATCCTTTGAAATATCTTTAACCTGTGAATTAGAGTTTAGAGAATATACCGAGTACGAATGAAATGGCTCAAGAATTATAGCCAGCTTCTCCAAATTTGGTGTAGTTGCCAGCATATTTGCCATAGCATGAAAGCCAAAATCGAGGATGGGAACGTGTAGGGTGAGAGACTTGCAATTCGGCAGCGAAACCTGCACGTCTTCTACCTTCTGAGTCCCCATAACCTAACCACGTCAAAAGATAAAGTCAGATCACTAGGAGAAAAGTTTGTCGTGACATCCTTTGTATTTGTTATGTTGGCAAAGTATAGCTTGGAATGATAAAATATCGATGGAACTTCTCTCAAGTACAATCACAATCCAGTACTCGTTTCCTCATAGAAAATTCATCAATATAACCCCTAAATGTCCACAAGCTTTGGCAGATCGATGTCCACTATACGAAGTGAAAAGCTACATGGAAAAGATAACGTCCATTATGTAGCAAGGTAACAATGCTTACCCAAGCGCACCAAGAACTAAGAAGAATTCAAGTAGCATTCTGCAGCTTGCAAAGCATTTCCTTCAGCAGGCAGAAATCTGATTCGTGGGGACCGTAGAAATCTAATTCGGCTTCAAGCAAGGGTGGTGCTTCAACAAGTCTTATTGCCTCATAATGAGAATGACCTGTCACACGCAATAACAGTAATTGAGGAGTCAAAATGCGCAATCCGTTGTTATCTACAATCACCAACTCTTTCAAACTCGTTGAATGAATTCCTTTTACACCATAACATCGTTTCAAATTCAAGTATTCCAGAACAGGGCTGCCCAGCAAAATCTTCTGAAGCACGTCATCACTCAAGCTCACGTCTTGAAGGGACAAGGACTTAAGCGAACTCCAACTGATCCTTTCGCTAGATGAGAAACTGCAGCCGCTCAAACATAGCCTTGTCAACGAAAAGCAATTATAAAGCAATGGAGACAACGTGTAAACTGGCCGATATAATGGTTGAGATGAAGTTCTTCCACTTGATGATCATTCGCAAAGCGAACCCATGAATCGATCTGAAAGGGGTAGATGAGCTCTGCTCTGATGTCAAGGTGGAACTTTTTCACCTTAGCCCACTCATACAACGTCAAAACCCTATCCACAAACGAATCATCATCATAAGAAGAGACGGAGAACCTGAGATCCGAGATAGTGGTCCAAACAGACCGCCAACTTTTCGACAAAACACAAGCTTTGACGACGTCCCTCGTGGGCAAAAAGGAGAAGATGTGGGTGATTAGGCAATCGGGCAACAGACTGATGTAATCCTTATCATATTTTCGGCCTGTGGTCTGCTTCGAAGTACCTGGCATGGCTTCTGTCGTTTCTTTTCTTTCTCTATTCGGTGAAGCGTGGACTTGTGTTGAGATTGCTTCCTCCGGTAATGGCTTATATGGGCTCGCGGCAAGACACCAGAGGAAGTTCGAGATTCTCTACTATATGCTTAACTCATATATTCCTTTGCCTTTTCAAATCTCCCAGAAAAGGAAAAAAAATATCGCATGCATCTGATAAGAATCTTGACATGGTACAATCAACCAATCAGACTATTCTCTTGATATACACCCTGCACAAGTTTTATCTATTATATATTGTTCACAATATATTTGAAGGATGGAGATATTTCCATATCGTATGTGACCTAATCCACTGCATTTTCACTAGATGCACCCTTAATGATTTTCCTATTTGGACAATTTCCATCAATTTAGTTATTTTCCTATGTTGGGCTTTCTTCAAATTCGAACATATTCCCATTTACAACATGAAATTTATTCTCGACTTTATCATTACTCCTATTGCAACTCATGCATCGTAGTATGGACCGCCAGTCATTCCCCAAACCCGACCACCGGACACAAGCACCACCAGCCAAGCCTCCGCCTCCTCCAGCGAGGGCCAATATGGCATCACCCAAAGCTAGGTCGCAGCACTAAGCCCTTCCCTTTCTTCCCCTCTCTACTCACCCTCTGCTTTGCTTGCCACCGCCATCGAGGCTCGAAATTTTGCACGAGCCTCGAGTCTTGTACTCAGCCGCGCTTGACCAGAGCCCTGATCTCAGATCTAGGGTAGGAGTTCATTGTCATATAGCCTGAGATGGGAGGTTGGCTCTCTTTGTCCTTCCACGGAGCCTTGGTCATTTTTGCTCGAATTTCTGCACTACAAAAAAACAAGGATTTAGCCACGGAAAATTAGCGATGAAAAAACTTCGTCGCTAATTTGTGACGAAAATAGCGACGAAAAAAAAATTCGTCGCTATTTGAGACAAAAATAGCGACGAAAAAATTCATCGCTAATTAGCGACGAAAATAGCAACGCAACTATATTCGTCGCTAATTGGTGACGCAAATAGCGACGAAAAAAAATTCGACACTAATTTGGCGACAAAAATAGCGACGAAAAAAATTCGTCACTAATTTGCGACGAAATTAGCGACGAAAAACTTGTTCGTCGCTAAATTAGCGACAAAAAAGTTTTTCGTCACTAATTTAGCGACGAAATTAGCGACAAACAAGTTTTTCGTCGCTAAATTAGTGACGAAAAATTTTTTCGTCTCTAATTTAGCGACGAAAAGGTGATTCGTCGGTAAACCAATTTCCGTAATTTAGCGACGAAAATCGATTTCGTCGCAAAATTAGTCGCAACATTTACGACGAAAGGGATTTTCGTAGCTAAATAACATATGTTTTTTTGTCACTAAAGTCCAACATATTTTCTTCGTTAATTTATACAATTAACGACGAAATTTGCAATTCTCATCGGATTAACCATGCTCTACTATAAATAATTCAAGCAAATACTTGGGGAAGTGTTTTTGACATGGTTATTTTTTCAATTTCAAAGTAATTGTCTTGTCACATACAAAATTTAATTTTTAGAATTTTATTGTCTTAATTAAGAGTATTAAACATTAGATATGATATTTTTAATATTTTATAAATATTTAATTCATATGCTATTAATTCAAATTACAAGTCATTCTCTATTTTCATTTGTCTTGGTCAATTTCTATGTTGCTATATAATAAGATATTGCTCGTGCTCATTTCTATTTCTATGTTGATGATCGGTGGCAATACATTTTAAGAAGCTTCAGATTGTGACATCTACTTTTGATACATTTAGGAGTCTAATGCTAATGTTTCTATTCTTGGTGAGATGGAGCATGGATAATATGTTAGCGAATGAGATCTTTTTCCGAGGCAAGGATGATTTCTTTTTCCGATGAAGATTGTTTCGTCGCTAATTTAGCGAATTCTTTTGAATTCTATAGGATAGAATTCATTGCTAATTTTAAGAAGCTTCAGATTGTTTCCATTTTTCGTTGCTCATTTAGCGACAAAATTTCCAATAGGATATAATTCCCAAATTCGAATTATTTTGAATTCTATTTTTTTTCAAAAATAAGAATAGAAAGAAAATATTTAATAATAAATGGAATAAATAAACAAATTTAATAAATTAAGAAATTGAAAATATATGAAAATAGAATACGAACTAAAATAAAAAAGAGAATATTCAAATTAGCAATGAATTCATTTTTTTGTCGCTAAATTAACGACGAAAGAAAAATTCGTAGCTAATAGAATATGAATAAAAATAAAAAGAATAGCGACAAATAAACTATTTCGTCGCTAAATTAGCGACGAAAAATCGAGTTCATCGCTAAATTTAGCGACGAAAAAAATTATTCGTCGCTAAATTAGCCACGAAAGAAATATTCGTCGCTAAATTAGCTACGAAATAAATATTCGTCGCTAATTTAGCGATGAAAGAAATATTCGTCGCTAATTTAGCTACGAAATAAATATTCGTCGCTAATTTAGTGATGAATAAAAATAAAATCTAAAATATTCAAATTAGCGACAAATTATTCTTTTCGTCGCTAATATAATATGAAAAAAAAATATTCAATTTAGCTACGGAAAGTTTATTCGTCGCTAATGGAATACGAATAAAAATAAAAAATAAAATATTCAAATTAGCGACGAATCTGTTTATTTGTCGCTAAATTAGCGACGAAAAAAAGAATTCGTCGCTAAATTAATGACGAAACAAAGTATTCATCACTAAATTAGGGACGAAAAATCGAGTTCGTCGCTAAATTTAGCGACGAAAAAAATTATTCGTCGCTAATTTAGCGACGAAATAAATATTCGTCGCTAAATTAGCTACGAAATAAATATTCGTCGCTAATTTAGAGACGAAAGAAATATTCGTCGCTAATTTAGCTACGAAATAAATATTCGTCGCTAATTTAGTGATGAATAAAAATAAAATATAAAATATTCAAATTAGCGACGAATTATTCTTTTCGTCGCTAATATAATATGAAAAAAAATATATTCAATTTAGCTACGGAAAGTTTATTCGTCGCTAATGCAATACGAATAAAAATAAAAAATAAAATATTCAAATTAGCGACGAATCTATTTATTTGTCGCTAATTTAGCGACGAAAAAAAGAATTCGTCGCTAAATTAATGATGAAACAAAGTATTCATCACTAAATTAGGGACGAAAAATCGAGTTCGTCGCTAAATTTAGCGACGAAAAAAATTATTCGTCGCTAATTTAGCGACGAAATAAATATTCGTCGCTAAATTAGCTACGAAATAAATATTCGTCGCTAATTTAGCGACGAAAGAAATATTCGTCGCTAATTTAGCTACGAAATAAATATTCGTCGCTAATTTAGTGATGAATAAAAATAAAATATAAAATATTCAAATTAGCGACGAATTATTCTTTTCGTCGCTAATATAATATGAAAAAAAAAATATTCAATTTAGCTACGGAAAGTTTATTCGTCGCTAATACAATACGAATAAAAATAAAAAATAAAATATTCAAATTAGCGACGAATCTATTTATTTGTCGCTAATTTAGCGACGAAATAAATTTTTCGTCGCTAAATTAGCGACGTATTTTTTTTTCGTCGCTAATTTAGCGACGAATATACGTTTTCATCGCTAAGTTGGCGACAAAAATATGTTTTCGTCGCTAAAGTTCCCAGACAAAATCCATTTGCCGCGTTCTTTCTTTTCCTTTTCCCTCTCCATCCCCAACCTTTCGACCAAGCCGCCAGAGCCCAAATCTATCTCTCTCTCTCTCTCTCTCTCTCTCTCTCTCTCTCTCTCAACCTTCGCCACCAGAGCCAGCATCAACCGCCGTCGCCTTCGCACCGCCGTCTCCAGCGACCTACCGCCTCCATCAATCGGCAGTCCACGACCGGCAGTAGCCAGAAACTGGCTATTTTCGAGCTCTCTCTCTGAGGATCTGTGTCGATGGCTGTAGGTACGGTCCTTCCGACTTCCCTTTCACTCTATGCTTGATTTGATGTCTGGAAGCTTATCTGGGGACAGAGGAAGCATTGTGTGGGCAGCATATGCTACTGCTAATATGTTATGGAGATTTTATCAATCGTTTTTATTGTTTCTCTGTTCTATTTGTCGATTTACTCGGTTCGAAGCTATTTTATCCAAATTTTAAGCTTTATGCATGACATCGTGGGATGGTGTCGACCCTCATGTTGGGAAATGTGGGGATCCGTTGGTTGGTTTAGTGGATTGAAGTGTCGACCCTCCTGAGTAATTTGATTAACAAATGGCGAATGTTTTTGCAAATATGCACGTTGGCGACAAGAGTTGAGTGACTTGAGTGTGTGTAGGTGATTATTATCATTTTGAAACTGTTTTAAATTGAATGCACAGAGTGTTGAGTTATTGCTCTGTCATCTCCTCTTATGAATTTACAACTTTTGTTTCTAGGCATCCTTTGTTGGAGCAATGGCAATTGCAGACTTGGTCAAGACCACCTCAGGTCCAAAGGGAATGGTAATATTTACAGTTCTCTGAGTGTATTGTCTATCTGGAATGGTTTGCATAAGTTAGCCTCTGCCATGTAGAGTAAATTGGAATTCTGCTTGATGTAAACTATGGATTGGAGATGGCTAGCCTTTTTTATGTGATTTGAAGTTGGTTCTCTTGATGTATCATAACTTCAGGATAAGATTCTGCAATCAACAGGCAGAGGCCGGGAAGTTACTGTTACAAATGATGGTGCCACCATCTTAATATCTCTTCATATTGACAATCCGGCCGCTAAAGTCCTTGTCGATATCATTCATATGATATAAGTGCTGTTATACTACAAAAATTTCTCATTATTCATAGTTGCATGTTTTTCTGGCACTAGAAGATTTTCCTGAAAGCAACTCTAGGGGATAAGGAAATTAATGATTTTGATTCTAAGTATACTACTTATAAAAGAATCAAGTTAAGTTATAGGAAACCTGTAGAGCTGTATGCCTCACGTAGATAGGGAAGACTTTTTATTGCTTGCTTACCGATGTCAGTATCTGTCTTGGCAAAACTCTTAATATGTGAGTCAGAAATCTCTAAAGTTCAAGATGATGAAGTTGACGATGGGACTACATCGGTTATTGTTTTGGCTGGAGAACTTCTACGTGAGGCAGAGAAGCTGGTCAATGCAAAGATACACCCAATGACGATAATTTCTGGTTTGTGCTTGTGTTCTTTATTTGGGATCCTTTTGAGTTTCTTGTGGATTCTATACTTTTTTGTGGAAATCCTTATCTTCCATTCTTGTTTCCTTTGAATCATTCAATTCATTACGCATTTCTATTCCATGGTAGCTAAGCTTTTTTCAATATTTTCCACTGAGTTTGAGAGGTGAATATTGGTATCTGTGACCCAGGACCTTTCCTATGAGATTTGACCATTATTCCTCTTGTGATCCTCGATTATTTTCAATATTCTTTTGGTTCGTCTTGTAAACCTTCTTCTATTGTAGTAAAATTTGTTCTTCCAGTTCTTGAAGTTTATGCATTGATAGAGTGCTCAACACATTATGTCCAATTGAAAGATCTTTCCCTCAGGCATGCTTGATGAAAGCTGAATGACACTGGATCACTTGTTGGGTAAAGGTTTTGTGATAGATAAATCGTCTAAGTGGATGCTGATGATAGGTGGTTCCATTCATGCTCAGTATAGAGGAATGTTGGTCCTCAGGATAAATCACACGTCAAAATGGTGTATGGGTGCTGTTATAGATAGGGTTATCATTGCAGTAGAATGTAGAGGGCTTTTTTCCTCTGAGCTATCTTATTTTGTCCTTAATCTCTACCACCTTTCACTTGATGCTGATATCTGAAGGTCGAAGTCATCTTAAGTGCTTCATCTCTGTAGGATATCGAATGGTAGCTGAATGTGCATGTGATGTTCTATTACAGAGGGCAATGGATAACAAAGACGATGCAGGTATTCTTCTTGACCATTGCCTGTGATTTGCTTCCAACATTTGGATAACTAGTGTTTCCATCATGAACGTTTTATTGTCGAGTATCCTTGGGTGTGGTAAAATTCTCACTGATGAGATATATATGTAGGTACAGTTGTTTTTTAGCTGCTAAATCCAACGACCTTTCTCATTTGCTTGTTCATCTGTTCAACATTTGTGCCTTTTGTAACTTTTATGACTAATTCACAATTATCTTGGGTGATGCAGAGAAATTTACGTCTGACTTGATGAAGATTGCAAAGACTACTTTGAGTTCCATAATATTATCTCAAGATAAGGAACAGTTTGCCCAGTTGGCTGTTGATGCTGTTATGAGGCTAAAGGTTTTTTTATAGTTATCAAGCAGAAAAAAAGAGCCTTTTAGTGCTGCTGGTTTTACTTCTAAGTTTCTTTGCGTAGACGTCTGGAGCACACACTCTTATTTGTAGCAGCTATTAGTTTGCACTGCCTCTGCTCTTGAATGCTTTATTGATATGTCTCTTAAACTGTCAGGGCAGCACAAACTTAGATCAAGGAAATGCTAACCTTTCCAGGTTAGTGCAGAGCTTAAGCCAGAAAAGTGTGATCAGTGGTTCAATGGTTCAAGGGTCCAGTATCATTAAGAGGTTGTTCAATCAGCCTTTGCCGTGTACACCAAATAAATCATCGGTTCCGAAAACGCTGCCACAAGGGATTTCTTCTCCAACTGGAAAATGCGCATCCTCAATTGAAGTGTCTTCAAATGGGGGCTGCAGTAACAGTACCACACCTCAAGAGGCTACCCCAACTCACTGCACTTGTCTGTTAGAGATTGCGTTGTTGCGGTACTTAAGAATCTATGTTAAGTGAATGATAGATGAATGATATTTTATTTTTTCAGAAAACTCTCTCTTCCAGTGAATGGTAGATGAATGCATTTTGTTTGCATATTATTATAATATTTAGATCTTACTTTATCAATGTTAAATACAAATTCTAGAAATTAAATTTGTTTTTAATTACATTTAAAATTGAAAATTAAAAGAAATTATTTTATTATACGATCACAAAATATAAAAGTTCGATGCAAAATTCGTCCCATGCCCGATCGTCGCAAAATTCATGGCTGAACAAATTTCGTTGCAAAATTTATCCCTGAATAATATTCGTGGAAAAAAAAAATCGTCGAATCAAATTTAGCGACGAAAAGTTGATTTCGTCGCTAATTTTGCCACAAAAAGTTCGGCAAAATTCGTCACTAATTGACTTTTTGCGACGAATTTTGCCACAAAAAAAAATTCGTGGCTATTCCGGCGTCGCAAAATTTAGCGACGAAAAACACTTTTCGTCGCTAAATTTAGCAACGAAATGGAATTTTCGTCACTAAATTTAGCGACGAAACACACTTTTCGTCGCTAAATTTTAGCGACGAAATGGAATTTTCGTCGCCAAATTTAACGACGAAACACACTTTTCGTCGCTAAATTTTAGTGACGACTTTAGCGACGAAATATATTTTCGTCGCTAAATTTAGCGACGAAATTTCAAAATTTCGTCGCTAAATTTTGCGACGCCGAATTAGCCACGAATTTTTGTTCGTGGCAAAATTCGTCATAAAAGTCATTTAGCGACGAAATTTTCCAAATTTTTCGGGGCAAAATTCGTCGCTAAATCCTCTTTTTTTTGTAGTGCTGGTAATTGGACTGCTGAGTTTTGCTGGGTTAATCAGACTTCTGAAGTGGAAGGCCCGGTGGCGGTCACTCGTGGACTCCGCCATTGGACTCGCCAGAGATGTTGCGGTCGAGGGGCGGCGCAATGGCAAGGTAGAGGAGATGGAGCGTGTGAAGCGAGGGTAAACTGAAATTAGAAAATTTAGTGAGGGTGTAGGAAAACAAAAATATTAACGTGGGCAGAGTTAGAGGAATTAAATTAATGCTAGGTAAGACTTGCATTGGGTTGGACTTTGAAAATGCTGACTTTGATTCAAAATTATTCGAAAAAAAAAACACCTCAATATTTTTTTATAGAAAGTCTTTAGTTCCAATCGCTTCCTCAGAAAGAAGCTCTTGACTCTTATTTCACGTTCATAACTAATTTCGTTGGTCATGGAGAAAATCAATTAGATATGGAGAGTCACTTAATCCGAAAAAGAAATTAAAATTGTGCAAAATGAAGATATATGGTATATAAAAAGATAAACAACATAATTATTATAAAAAATCATTGCATTAATTCTTTGAAAGGAACAAAGAAAACTAACTTTATTTGAATTACAACGTAAAGATTAGGACATTGTATCTATTTAAAATACAACTTATCACATTTCTTCACCTTGATATTAAATGCAATTAAAATCTTTTTCTTTAAAAAAATTTATCTATTCATTATAGATTTTCAACTCATCTCAAACTATGGATAAAGAAAAATAGTCATAAGCGCTAACTCGGCCTATGAAAAATTAATGAAAGTTGCGCTAAAAGAAATAATATATTTGTAAGGACGTCCAACTCGTGTAAAACAAAACTTTTATTGCAAAGATGCCAGTTCTCAAAACTTTTCTTTACTCTGATTTTTTTTTTTAATCATATGTCCATTTTAACTAAATTTTAACTTTTATGCAGGTTTTTGCATGTTTAACTTTACTAAAAAAATTTCCCTTTTTGGTGTTTGTGCAGAATATATAGGTTCAAATGCAGATTTCATGGAAAAACGTGATAACATCATTGTGATTGTAAGTGACAAAAAATTTTATGCCTAATTCATGCATAAGCTACATGTAAAAATATCATTACATGCACGATATCTATAATAAGTCACGCAAAACGTTAGCCATATAATTAGTATTTAACGCGGAATTAAGAGAATGGCTCTTATACTCTGTAATAATACGTCCATGAAGATGTGTGCTTGGTATGTACACAAAGAGGTGTGTTTGAGAGGACCCTACGAAGAGGTGCTTTTTGAATGACAACCTTCTTATCTATAAAAGGGAAAGATAACTTTGAAAGGGTACATACGATAATGAACGTCGTACGTTCTTCCCATTGCACTCTCAAGAACAAACACTCCCACCAAAAGCAAAAACAGTTACTTTGAGAATCGATTTGCATTTACGTTGTGAATCAAGAATACTTTCCGCACGTGATTATATTCGGACTGTTGTGAGTTTGAAGATTCGTGGAGGACACGTCAAAGATTCAACAAAGTTCTTGGGCAAACTCCGCAATGAAACATCGATAGAGGTTAGTAGAATTTCTCGATGTTAAATTCCAACATTGGTATCAGAGCCTTGGTTAGATCTCTACCTTGTTCTTCGGTTGAGTTTTGACTGGTAGTTTTAAGATTATTGCATGAATATTTACAAACGATTCTAGCGCGATAGATCACCGTATTGTTCGTCGACTTTCTTCGAAATTTTGTTCATGAAAATTATTTTTTCATCGCACGGTGAGATAGATCTCGTTGAGACGAGAAAAATGATTGGTGATAGTCCTATGGGCAACGTCGTATGCGCCAGATGTGCAAAGAAAGTGAAATGTGGTGTGGGACCATCATTGGAGAATTTTTGTTCTCTGGCTACATGTTCACAGTGAACAGCGGGTGTATATTAAAAAGAAAAATAACAAGAAATTGATTTTTTGTGGACTTGGGAAGGACGAAAGTCCAAGTTTCACATTTTTTTTTAAATGTGATTTTTTTGGGTGGCATAATTGACCTCGGATAAATCTCACATTTTCACCGGAGATACAATGAAAATTTTGGTCCTATGGTTCCGCAAATAGTGGCAAAGAAATAATAAAAAAAGAAGAAGGAATTTTTGAACAGTCGCCAAGGACACAAGCGCATAGAAGAGTCGCCCTGCGCGTGCTCTCCATGCGCACGACACGGGTCACGTGTGGCCTATGTGCACGTGCATGGCATGCGCCTGTACATGGTAGTGCACAATGCACTGTGCACGGTGCACTGGTCTGCCTTGCATTTTTTTGGACCACGTGCTGCTCTTTGCTTATTTACTGTTTTGCCTTGGCTGGTTATTTACGATTTTGCCATTACTCATTTTATTTACTGTTTTGCCATTACATGCAATTCAGTATATGTATATATATATTTATTTATTTATTTACGTCTAGTATTCCGTATTTTATTATAATTGATGCTTGAATTATTTGTATACTAGTTCGCATCATGTTAAGCTTTTACGATTACACGAGAATGTAATTATTTTTCTAGTGGGAGTTCATAGGTTGGTAGAATTTGATGAAATTCTCATCTAGAACTTGAATTTTGTGCAAATTGAACTAAATACATGATAGTGAGACAATCGTAACATAGAAACTGATTGGGAACATGGTGAACTTTCGTTTCATGTCTTTTGTCGAATTATCATTTATTTAAGATGCTCTTTGCTGTAAAAAATTAATTATATATATATATGTTAATGTGAAAGATGTGCTAGTATTAATTCTACGATTATTCTGTCAATATAGAATTGTCATTGACTATGGCTTCTGCATCTAAGACCATTATGGTTGACTTCAATAAGGGTGAAAAACCGAACAGTGACAATTATGATATTTGGCACCGAAAGGTTCTATACATCCTTGAAGAGCAAGAGGTTTTGGAAACCCTCAACCACACCATGGATCAACCTAAGCAAGGAAATTTTGCTCAACACAGAAGAGATCTAGAAGCTTATCAAGCTTGGAAAAAGAAAAATAGCATTGCTCGCATCACGTTGCTGAGTCGTATGCGGGATGATCTCATGTGTGAGTTTGAAGGACTTGAGACTCAAAATATTTGGATTTCTCCAAAAGAAAAACTTGGGGGTACGTCCGCTACTAAATTGAGGAGGCTCACTATCAAGTTTGACACCTTTCAAAAGTGTCAAAATCAAAATATGAGGCAACACCTTCGGGAGATGTCAAACATGATACGAGAGCTCAAGGCGGCAGGCCTTACCCTAAGCGATGAGCAGCAAGTTCGAGCCATTATTAGGTCTCTTCCCGAAAGTTGGGAGCATATGAAAATCAACATGACGCATAATGAGAATATCACAACTTTTGATGATATAGCGCGTAATTTGGAGTTAGAATATGAGCACCTATAGGCTACTAAATCTTCTACGCATGCTTATGTTGCTGAAACTAGTTTGTGCAAAGGTTCAAGCTTCAAGCGTAAAAGGAACTATAAGTTCAACAATAAAGGGAAGGAGACTGATCAAGCATCCAAAAGAGCCAAAACCCTTCGAAGCAAGAAGCATCGTGGGAAGAAGGATAAGGCCACAATGATCTGTTACAATTGTGGCAAAATGGGTCATTTCGCTCGTGAATGCACCGAGCCAAAGAAGGTAATAGTTTACTCCATTACTTTAAGTAATGCTTTTGTTTCTAGCACTGTAATGCTTGCTGAATCACATCCTATGTGGACTATAGACTCAGGAGCCACGGACCATGTAGCTAGAGACCGAGGAGCAATTGTGGAGTATCGTCGGATACCGCTAGGAAAAAGATGGATATATGTTGGAAATAACTCCAAAATTGAAGTGAAGGGTATTGGCACATGTAAATTAAATTTACGTGGTGGTCGAACTCTGTTCCTACATGATGTCCTCTATGCTCCCGATATTCAGCGAAATTTGGTCTCCGTAGTTGTTCTTCTAGGCTTAGGTTATGTTTTAAATTTTCATGGTGATTGTGTTGATATTAAGTTTGGAACATCTTATTATGGTTCCGGTTATATACTGAATGGTTTCATGATTTTAGACATTGACAATAATATGTACAATGTTAATGTAAATGATTGTTTTTCTTTAATTGCATCTTCTCAAAATGTGAATATTGATGCAAATATTTGGCATGCTAGATCGGGTCACATTGGGTTAGATAGAATGAAAAGATTAGTTAGAGAAGGCATTTTAGGGTCGCTCGGTAATATCGATTTACCCACATGTGAACACCGTATAGTAGGAAAAACAACTAGAAAATCATTTGGTAAAGGAATTAGGACTGAATTTCCATTGCAATTAGTACATTCTGATATTTGTGGTCCATTGAATGTGATGGCGAGGCATGGAGCCTCATATTTTATACATTTATAGACGACTTCACGCGCTTCAGTTATATTTTTCTGATCTCCCATAAGTGAAAGCATTGAATTGTTTTAGACGATATATGAGTTTAGTAGAGAATTAGTTAGACAAAACAATAAAAACATTAAGAACCGATCGCGGGCGTGAGAATCTATCTGAGCAATTCAAGGCTCTTTGTGATGAAAAGGGTATCAAAAGGCAATTGACTATTCCTTATACCCCGCAACAAAATGGGATTCTTGAGAGAAGGAATATAACCCTATTAGAAATGGTTAGGTCTATGATGGTACAAGCAAATTTACCGATCTCATTATGGGGAGATGCATTATTAACTACCGCCTATATACTTAACCGCATGCCTTCTAAGTCGGTCACTTCCACTCCTTATGAATTATGGACTGGTAGAAAACCAGATTTAACCGGACTGTGACCTTAGGGGTGTGCAAGATATGTTCATGACTCTTTCCATAAATATGAAAAATTAGGTCCTAGAGGGAAGAAATGTATCTTTATTAGATACTTTGAGCACTCCAAAGGATATGTGTTCATAGGTAAATAGGCTGATGGAAGTGTGACTGAAATGGAATCACAAGATGTCACGTTCTTAGAGAACGATTTTCCTAGTAGAGGTGAAATCGATAAGGATTTGCAATTATATGAGACGAAAAATCCTGATAACGCACCCACTAATGTTGATGAAAAAAATAATAATTTACCTCAACATACTAGACCTAGTGGAAGTGTTGCATCGTCTAGTGAACCGAACTCACAAGGACTTCAATTACGTAAAAGTAATCGTACAAGCATTCCTCGTCGTCGTTTTGAGATTGAAGGGGAAACATTTATGGTTGCTTCACAAGGCGATCAGAGCCTAAGACAGTTGAAGAGGCTTTGTCATCTCCCGACAAGGAAGAATGGAAAAATACTTTGGAAGATGAAATGGATTCTATGAGAGCAAACCATGTTTGGGACTTGGTTAATCTACCACCCGAACGCAAAGCAATTGGAAATAAATGGATTTTCAAGATCAAGCGTAGGGCGGATGGATCCGTTGAAAAGCATAAGGCTCACCTTGTGGCGAAAGGCATAGACTATGAAGAAACTTTTTCACCAGTTGTAAGGTTTGCCTCCATACGCCTTATCCTAGCTATAATCGCAAATTTAGACTTAGAATTACATCAAATGGATGTAAAGACAACATTTCTCAATGGAGAACTAGATGAAGAAATCTATATGAAGCAACCGATAGGTTTCATAACTAAAGGCCAAGAGCAAAAAATTTGCAAGCTTCATCGTTCGATATATGGCCTTAAGCAATCATTTGGACAATGGTACATTCGTTTTCATCAAGCCATAACTTCTTTTGGGTTTATAATGATTGAAGAAGATCACTGTGTGTATGTCAAACGATCCGAGGATAAATTTGTGATTTTATCACTCTATGTGGATGATATTCTGTTAGCTGGGAATGATAAGGATCTTGTTGTCACCATAAAAGAATGGTTGTCCTCCACTTTTGAAATGAAGGACATGGGAGAAGCTGCTTATATTTTGGGAGTTAAGATAGAAAGAGATCGTTCACGACACCTTCTTGCTTTATCTCAAGAGTCTTATATTAAAAAGATTCTTGAATGATTCAATATACAGCATTGTAATCCCATTGATACCCCTATCATGCAAGGCGAATGCCCGAGTTTTGAGATATGTCCTAAGACTCCAAAAGAAAAGAAAGAAATGGAAATTGTTCCTTACTCTAGTGCTATCGGGAGTTTAATGTATGCTATGATGTGTACTCGACCCAATATATGTCATGCCGTGGGGATAGTGAGTCGCTACTAGTCAAATCTTGGCCAAGAACACTGGAAAGCAGTCAAGAGGATCCTGAGATACTTGAAAGGCACAATGGACTATCGACTTTGTTATTAAGGAGTTGATTTACGCTTAATTGGTTACTCTGATGCTAATTGTGGAGGAGATTTTGATGAGCGCAAGTCGACATCTAGATATGCGTTCTTGCTTAATGGAGGTGCGATTTCTTGGAGTAGCAAGAAACCGACATGCACAGCTCTATCTACAATGGAGGCTGAATTTATTGCATGCTCTGCTACAGTGCAAGAAGCAGTATGGCTAAAACGTTTCTTTGAAAATTTAGTCATAATCACTGATGTTCAAAAACCAGTGACGGTTTATTGTGATAGTTAAGCAGCCATTGCCTATATCAAAGATCCCAAGTATCATAGTAGGACAAAGCATATTGACATAAAGAATAACTTCATCGGAGATGTAATAGCGCAGAAGGAAGTAGCCATACAATATATTTCTACGAACAAGATGATTGCTGATCCATTCACTAAGGCTATTCCTAGAGACTTGTTCTTGACGCACAGGGTGTCTCTAGGGTTACGTAGAATATAATCTATCATATTGTCGAGGATTGTTACATTATGTATATGTACTATAAATGTACTGTACTTATTATTAAATGAATTGATGTTTCATTCTCAAGTACAATTCATTATAAGACTAGCACAAGCATACATATATTGTTGAAAGGTATGTCATCATGCAATGATTGGTTCACTCACACGAGCAATCACCTCAAGCGCTGTAGTAAGCAAGTTGAGATGAGACGGTATGTACGAAAGATGTTGGAAGAGCGAATTCAGTACATAATATATTTATGTTGCCTTGATTGGAATCAAGATGAGGTCTATGATTTATAAATGATGAGACCGAACATGATACTCCCACAATCATGTATGCCCGATGGAAGCCGGATGCAAGTGTTTAATTAGGTGCTGTAGAAAGCGAGCCGATATAGCACTCGAGCTAAACATACATACATGAAAAGCATATGACTATGTTTAGGCTAGGATCCGTGTAGTGGATATATTTGATAAATGATATACACTCTTGTAAAAAGAGAAATCTACTATAGCATGTAATTCATACTACATGTGCTTTATTCGACCAATAAAGGGGATGAGTATAATTATCCCTACTTACTCATCGTGTGAGTCATTGAGGTAATTCATGAATTGATTATCTCAATTTGTACCATATATTACTTCTAACTATGTTCTTAAAGTAACGGATCAATGTTGCTGCTTTAGCATGTTACCGGCGGTCATGAAAATTAATATGGTTTTATGGGACGTGTCTAGGAAAGCAGTTGTTCTGAAATGGAGAGAGACATGAGTACGAAGGAAGACTATTGTTGTTTTTCATCTATCACATGTATTTATTGGTCGACCAATTATATCGCTTATTGTGTGTGCGAATATAATTGTAAATACATGGTGGATTAAAGAATGTCAAGTATAGCCTTTAAAGGATAGGTATACTTAGACCGATGTAATAAAATATGTCCGGGGTACTGTGAGACATTATTTTTCTTTTTAGAGTTGTAGCTGTTATGTATTCCTAACAGGTGCATAACTGAGCTCTCAAGTGTAGGTGTACTCACTGGTCGCACGATATTTTTGTAGGTATGAATTGATTCTAAAGTAGGCGATGTTAATTGTTTTAGAGTATTATCAAATCCTTCATGTCCGAGTGGGAGATGTAATAATACGTCCACGAAGAGATGTGTTTGGTATGTGTGACATCCTGTAATCCAACTTGTTTTGAAGCCTTGAATAAATGAAAAGTCTCATCGATGTATTTCAGTCGAATCTCACTCGGAATTGATCCCTCTCAAGCGGACTAACCAAATGGAAATGGCTAACTAGGAAAATCAAGTATGTAGACCTAAGAACTTGATCCTGGACTGACTCTTTGGCTATGAAAATTATCGAAGGAATATTTTGGACCAATATAGGCAGATCCAAGAATAATTAAGGAACGATTTGGATAATACCCTACGCTTGGATCACGGGTCATTCCATTCGACCTTGTATGGGTTCCAAATGCCCCTAAATTATTTTGTAACGATCGTGCCCATTGGGACTAATGATTGGCCCTCGCAATTGAATGACAACCAAGGTTGCCATGGCTCGAGTAATTCTTAAACGTGATTTTATCACGGGTCGATACGCGTAACTCCTAAAAGCCGTCCGTTAGTTTGCGATACGCTGAAAATTCTATCGATCGAGATTGATCGCGAATCGACCTTCAAAATTTGACGTCGGACCTTCAGGGGTTTCAATAAATAAATTTTGGACGTTTCCTCATCCCGTGTGCAATTCCTTCGCGGTTCGCCCCAAAAAGGTTCGGGAAAAGTATATTTGGACTGGATATGGGAAATGACCCATTTGCCTTCGAAAAATACCTCATTTTTCACTTGGACCGAAGGGTATTTTGGTCATTTTTCCCTTTGGCCGAGTTCAACTAGTCTTTATGGGGAGGAAAATTATTTTTTTTTTCTCATCTCGACTTCGTGGACCCAAATAATTATTTTTAACCTATATTAGCTATTATTTTAGCCTTCTTCCTCTTCATTTTTTTTTTCAAGAACCCTCTCTCTCTAGCTCACTTTCTCTCTCTACCTCATACTCCCTCACTTGGCCGAATTCTCTTTCTCTCACCCTCCATTGCCGAAAATTCTTCAAGCTTTCACCGGTGTCGCTTTGGATCACTTGGAGTTGCTAGATCGTCGTCAAGTCGCCGGCCGTGCAAGGACCGCCGGAATCGCCGTCTGATTCCAGATTTTCGCAACCGTTCAACGGAGGGTTTTGCGAATTTTTGAGATAGGATTGTTTCTAAACCTAAATTATGCGGTTAGGTTGCTAATAGACCTTGTATTTGCAAAATTTTGATGAAGAAATTGTTGGAATTGAGCTTGGAAGGGTGCTGGCCGAAAATTTGCAGAATGGAGGAGAGAGAAACATGTTCTTGAGGTGAATAGTGGAGTCAAGAGGACAATTATTTGGTCAAAATTTGACCATGGTTACTTTATGTCTAACTATAGTTACTTTATGCTATTATTTAATCATGGTTATGTTAGTATTTGACTCTAGTTAATTTTTAAACCATGGTTAGATTATATTTTAACTATAGTTAATTTTATGTGACATAATGTTGTTATGTCATGGTGCTAATTAAATGTGGCATTATTACTATAGTTTAGTACTATAGTCGTAAATTAATTATACATTAGAAAATTATTATTGTTTAATCCTAATAATTCCCACGTTAGTAATTTTAATCGTACGTTATTTATATATTGCTACGTTAGCATAAATTGATCGGGTGGTCTGGATTAATCCTTACTTTAGTGTGAATTAATCGGGTGGTCCCGATTTATTTATTCTCTAACGTGAGTGAATCACGTGGTCCTGAACTATTCCGAGAAAATATGAGGATCGTATTCAATCAAGTCGTCCGAGGCCAAAGTGAGCCGTTTTCGTCTGATTGTCTGAGACCGAGAAAATGTGATGGTCGTATTCAATCAAGTCGTCCGAGGCCAAAGTGAGCCGTATTCGTCCGATTGTCCGAGACCGAGAAAGTATGAAAGTCGTGTTCAATTAAGTCGTCCGAGACCAAAGTGAGTCGTGTTCGACTAATTGTCCGAGACTTAATCCGGTCGTGTTCCTATGTGTCCGAGACCGAGATTTGTGGGTCGTATTCCTTTGTGTCCGAAACTCTGGTATATATATGTAGAGCCGTGTTCTATAAAGGTCCGAGGCTCAATGTTATGAACTTATATGATGAGGGTGAAGTAACATGGAATATTCTGGAGTAACGTGGAATATTTTTGGAGTAACGTGGAATATTCTGAAGTGACGTGGAATATTTTTGGAGTAACGTAGAATATTCTGGAGTAACGTGGAATATTTTGGAGTAGCGTGGAATATTTTCGGAGTAACGTGGAAATTTTCGGAGTAATGTGGATATTTATATTATGGTTCGATGCATTCATCACGGGCCCCGAAGCACGTAGAATATTTTATTGTCGGACTAAGGCGTGGAACATCGAAACGGGAGTAACGTAGAATATTGGAGAAGGTGTGAGAATTTTCGGAAAGAATGGAATTTTTCTGGATTTTAATTGTGAATTTTTGGGTAAGAAAAAGGGATTGTCGGAAATTTTTCAATGAAAATGTGTCTGGAGGCACTAGCAACCTAATCTAGAGTTAGAGATTTTCCTACTGAGATTTTATCTCACCCCGTCGTGGGTTTGTTGTTTTTTAGACCCTCCGCCTCAACTATGAGTGTTCCGCCCCCGAAGTTCGATATTCCTTGGGACATGGATATGCAAGTGACAGAGTATCCTGTAGGGGAAAATCAAGTTTATTATAGATATGCAACTACAGTTTGGGTAGACATCGGAGAGCTATACTGGAAGCCCCGGACATATGTGGCATGGACTTATCGCCACGGGAACCCGACCGTGGGACCACCGAGCGGTTTTCATGTTCCCTTTAATGGAATCGGGGAGTATCCTGTGAAAGCTGCACCTCCAGATGGAGAAGTGGTGAATCCCGATGCTGCACCTGAAGTTTTGGCGCCCGATCCTGTAACTACGGTACCTACATAAGAAGATGGCGAAATTGTGGAGCCTTTGGATGCCGAGCGATCTCCAGAGTTGGATGAGGCCGAGCTGGCAGCCCGATACGGGTTTGTGCTGGGTAGCAAGGACGAGGATTAGGGTAGTTGGCCTCATAGTTTTTGTAGCGTGTTGTATTTTGGTTGTGTAGCGGGCTTCGACCACATGCCTTTTTGTTATAGGTGGTCACGGGCTTGTACAGTGACCCCCGAAGCCCTAGGTTTAACAGTTTGTAACAACTATGTATATATGTACATATGTGTGTTTTTACCATCCCAAGTTATCGTAGTGTTATTGGTTTTCTGTACGGAGATTTTATTGCTTCCACGAAATTTTATTTTGTTGGCCTTTGGATCCTGGAGAACCTGCACACGTTGCGGCCGGGTGGGATGTCGACGACTCGTAGGGTTCGGGTCGTGACATCCCCGTTTGGAGTGGTATCGTAGTAAGGTCAGCTCGATTCAAGTTTGGAAGAGTTGTGAAGTGATAAGGAGCGATGACTTTGGGATAGTTAGGCGGAGAGACATTAGGTGTTTACGTGAGCTAATCGCATTATGCGGGGCATTTGAATATGCGCCCGTGATTTGCTTGATTGATTGTTGTCGTCTTGAGTGCTTGGTTTTGTTTGTTGAATCGTTCTTCCAGAAACGATTATTAGCTTTGAGCTAATTGCTATGTTAAGCAGTGTGAGACTGCTAGACCGAGTAGATGGTTTAGGTCTCTAATTCCTTGACAGAATTACTTTTGGTTCAGGTGTTGAGAAGAGAGTTGATGGAAATGGAAAATCAAGGTAGAGGTTCCAGAGGAGCATCTAGAGGAGGTTCTAGAGGAGCCTCTAGTTCGAGAACTACAGTTAGAGAAGATCGGAGAGTGGATAGAGTCCTTAGGGATCTTGAGGAGATGGGAAATCTTATGGGTAGGCGGACTCGGGAACGAGCTGCCGCTATTGCCCAAGCCGTTGAGGTTTCTGTTCTTCTTGCCCGTGGGGGCAATGTCAATCAGGGAAATGACAATGGGAATAGGCGGATGCATTAGTTGGTAGAGCAGTTCTTGAAATTGAAACCGGCGAAGTTTACCGGGAAAGGTGACCCGGAAGCTGCACCTCGTTGGATAGAATATCTGGAGAAAGCATTCGAGGTATTGGGTAGCATCGAGGAGGAGAAAGTGACCCTAGCAGTGTATCGACTTCAAGATACAGCCGGTGATTGGTGGAAGGCCACTAAAGGAAGAGTTTTCTTGGAGGGTACCGCTTTGAATTGGACTGTCTTCACGGAAGTCTTTAATGGGAAATATTTTTTCGAGACCGCTCGGGAGCAGAAGATGTTAGAATTTCAGCAACTCCGCCAGAACTAGATGACGATAGATCGATACGATGCTGAATTCTCGAGATTGTCGAAGTATGCTCCGAGAATGGTAGAGAATCCATTGGATAGAGCAAGGAGGTTTCGGGACGGATCGAGGTTGGAGCTTCGCGATCAGTTGATTTTCTTGAACCCGAGAGACTATGACGAGTTGTATGAGCGGGGTCAGATGGTGGAGCGAGAAATGAAAGAGATGGCTGCCACATATGGATCGCGGTTCATGCCGATCCGGGGACAACCGCCGTTTGGTAAAAGGCCAATGATGGGAAATAGGCGTTTTGTCCCTCCAGTGAGGAGGAATAATGGAAAATCGGTATATCAGTCCAATCAGAATCGCCGATTTTGTGGCGGGAGGCACGGGAATGGACCTTGCCCGAGTAGGACGGGGGCGTGCATCAAATGTGGAAAATTTGATCATCATATAAGGAATTGCCTGGAGCTAGCCCCCGAACAGCGATTTCAACCCCAAAGACCCCAGGTGAGACCTCATATTAGAGCCGCTCCACGGAATAATCGAAGCAGACCGCCAGCACAAGGGAGAATATATGCAATGGCGCGTAATGAGGCGGAGAATGCGCCTGGCGTGATCACAGGTACGGTCTCCTTATGTGATCATGCTGCATATGCTTTCTTTGATTCCGGAGCATCTCATTCGTTCATATCCGTTCAATTTGTGGAGTTAGCTGGGATTGAGTTAAAATTGTTAGAAGTAATGTTGCACGTAACTACGTCCTTAAAGGATAAAGTATTGGTTACCTTAGGGTGTATTGGATGTAAGATAGTCATTGACGGTAGAGAAGAATTAATAGACCTACCAGTTTTGACTATGCATGACTATGACGTTATAATTGGAATGGATTGGCTGGGAAAGCAAAGAGCTGTTTTTGATTGTGGTAGCAGGGTGATCCAATTTAATCCTATTGGTCATCCTAGATTTGAGTTTGTGGGAAGTCGATGAGGAATCTCGATTCCTCTGATCTCGTCACTGGAAGTGACTAAGTTGTTAAATGAAGGATGCCAAGGATATTTTGTTGCTGTAGTGGATTCGTCAATTGAAGAACCGAGGCTAAAGGATATAGCGATGGTGCACGATTATCCCGATGTCTTTCCTCAAGAATTGTCGGGATTGCCACCTGAAAGAGAAGTGGAATTTGTGATTGAGTTAGCACCAAGGACATAACCGATTTCCAAAGCGCCCTACGGAATGTCCCTCTCAGAGTTGAAGGAATTGAAGGTTCGGTTGCAAGAATTGCTGGATAAAGGATTTATCCGCCCCACTGCATCGCCTTGGGAAGCGCCAGTGTTGTTTGTGAGAAAAAAGGACGGGTCATTGCGATTATGCATTGACTACTAGCGATTGAATCAAGTGACCATTAAGAACAAGTATCCATTGCCAAGGATAGATGACTTGTTCGATCAATTGCAAGGCGCTTCAGTATTTTCTATGATTGATTTGAGGGCGAGCTACCACTAGTTGAGGATCAAGAAAGAGGACATACCGAAGACCGCTTTCCATACTAGATATGGGCATTATGAGTTCACGGTCATGCCTTTCGGATTGACCAATGCCCCGGCTGCCTTTATGGATATGATGCATCGGGGGTTCGGAGAATTCTTGGATTAGTTTGTCATCATGTTTATCGATGATATTTTGGTGTACTCGAGAAGTTCAGAGGAACATGAATATCATCTGAGCATTATTCTACGGACCTTAAGGGAACAAGCTCTTTATGCCAAATTTAGCAAGTGTGAATTTTGGCTTGATCGAGTAGCATTTCTAGGACACATCGTCTCGGGAATGGAATCTCGAGTAGATCCGGCGAAAATTGAGATCGTAGTGAATTGGCCAAGACCGACGTCGTTTACGGAGGTTCGAAGTTTTCTAGGCTTGGCAGGATATTATCGCCGATTTGTAGAAAAGTTTTCTTCGATAGCTATACCATTGATGCAGCTAACGAAGAAGGAAACTCGATTCGAATGGACAGATAAGTGTGAGAGGAGTTTCCAAGAACTGAAACATAGGTTGACGACGGCACCAGCTTCGACGATACCATCGGGTCCCGAAGGATTTGAAATTTATAGCGATGCTTCGCTAAAGGGACTCGGATGCATATTAATGCAACATGGCGGGGTGGTTGCATATGTGTCGCGACAGTTGAGGCCTCATGAGCAGAACTATCCAACGCATGATTTAGAACTTGCGGCGATTATTTTTGCAATGAAGATTTGGAGGCATTATCTGTGGGGAGAAAAGTTTCAAATTTACACGAATCATCAGAGTTTAAAGTATTTATTCTCCCGTAAAGAGCTGAATATGAGGCAGCACTGTTGGATGGAGTTATTGAAGGACTATGATTGTGATATTTTATATCACCCTGGAAAAGCGAATAAAGTAGCGGATGCTCTGAGTCGAAAGTCGAGTATGGCGCATTTATTGGTTAAAGAGTGGACTTTATTGAAAGAGTTGAGAGATTCGAAGTTTAAGTTGGAAGTTGGCAATCTCTCAAGTCTACCGGCAACCCCGAGGATTGAGCTAGAGATTCAAGCAAGGATTAAAGCGTTGCGATCGATGGATCCTAACATTCAGAAAATTTTAGAGATGGATGCCACCAAGAGGAAACCCGAGTTTCAAGTGGCCGAGGACGGAATCTTGAAATTCCGTGGACGTGCGTGTGTCCCTAACGATGAGGAGCTCAAGGAAAAGATTTTGTCAGAAGCTCATCGGAGTAGTTATAGTGTGCATCCAGGCAATACTAAAATGTATCAGAATCTGCGCCAACATTACCGGTGGAATGGAATGAAAGTTGACGTGGCCAAGCATGTGGCTAAATATTTAACGTGCCAGCAAGTAAAGGCACAACATTGTAAGCCTGGAGGACTACTTCGACCGTTAGAGATTCCCGAGTGGAAATGGGAACATGTTACCATGGATTTCGTCATGGGACTACCAAGGAGCCAGAGAGGGCGTGATTCAATTTGGGTAATTGTGGACTGATTGACTAAGTCCGCACATTTTCGGGCAGTGCGAAAGGATTTCGCAATGGAAAAGTATGCCGAGTTGTATATGCACCAAATAGTTCGACTACATGGAGTGCCAAGAATAATTACGTTGGACGGGGACCCTAAGTTCACTGCAACTTTCTGGAAAAGTCTTGAGAATGCCATGGGAACCCAAGTGCGGTTTAGCACCGCCTATCACCCTCGCATGGACGGACAATCAGAAAGAACAATACGGACACTTGAGGATATGTTGAGGGCATGCGTGATAGATTTTAAAAGGGATTGGGAAGAACGGCTACATTTAGTGGAGTTTGCCTACAATAATAGCTTCCAGCAGAGCATTAGAATGGCACCATTTGAAGCGTTGTACGGCAGAGCTTGCGTAACTCTAGTTTATTGGGATGAAGTTGGTGAGAGAAGCATAACGGGACCAGAGCTGGTTCAGCAATCCGTTGAGGCAATGAAAGTGATCAAAGAAAGGCTAAAGACCGCCCAAAGTCGTCAGAAGAGTTATGCGGATAGATGGCGTAAACCGTTGGAATTCCACGTGGGAGATCACGTCTTCCTTAAGGTGTCGCCGATGCGAGGCTTATCTCGGTTTGGGAAGAAGGGAAAATTGAGTCCGAGGTATGTAGGTCCATTTGAGATCGTAGAACGGATTGGGACGTTAGCTTATCAACTTGCCTTGCCGCCAAACTTGTCCCCAGTCCATAATGTTTTTCACGTGTCTATGTTGAGGAAGTATGAGCCGGACCCAACTCATATACTAGATCATGAAGTCGTGGAAGTTGATGAAAGAGTATCCTGCATGGAGAGACCAAGGCGAATAGAAGACAGAAAGGAACAAGTTCTAAGGAACAAGACAATTTGACGGGTGAAGGTCATATAGGAACACCATGGAACGGAAGGGGCAACCCGAGAAAATGAAGAAACGATGAGGTAATCGCGCCCCCATTTGTTTGAATAGATAAGTTTTGTTGTAAATTTCGAGGATGAAATTTTTATAAGGGGGGAAGAATTGTGACATCCCGTAATCCGGCTTGTTTTGAAACCTTGAATAAATGAAAAGTCTTATCGATGTATTTCAGTCGAATCTCACTCGGAATTGATCACTCTCGAGCAGACTAACCAAATGGGAATGGCTAACTAGGAAAATCAAGTACGTGGACCTAAGAACTTGATCCTGGATTGACTCTTTGGCCATGAAAATTGTCGAGGGAATATTTTAGACCAAAATATCCCTAAATTATTTTCTAACGATCGCGCCCATCGGGACTAGTGATTGACCCTCGCAATTGAATGACAACCAAGGTCACCATGGCTCAAGTAATTCTTAACCGTGATTTTATCACAGGTCGATACGCGTAACTCCTAAAAGCCGCCCATTAGTTTGAGATACGCTGAAAATTCTATCGATCGAGATTGATCGCAAATCGAGTTTCAAAATTTGACGTCGGACCTTCAAAGGTTTCAATAAATAAATTTTGGACGTTTCCTCATCCCGTGTGCAATTCCTTCGCGGTTCGCCCCAAAGAGGTTCAAGAAAAGTAGATTTGGACTGGATATGGAAAAGGATCCATTTGCCCTCGAAAAATACCCCATTTTTCACTTGGACCGAAGGGTATTTTGGTCATTTTTCCCTTTGGCCGAGTTTGACTAGTCGTTGTGGGAAGGAAAATTATTTTTTTCTCCTCTTGACTTTGTAGACCCAAATAATTATTTTTAACCTATATTAGTTATTATTTTAGTCTTCTTCCTCTTCATTTTTTTTTTCAAGAACCCTCTCTCTCTAGCTCACTTTCTCTCTCTACCTCATACTCCCTCACTTGGCCGAATTCTCTCTCTCTCATCCTCCATTGCCGAAAATTTTTCAAGCTTTCACCGGTGTCGCTTTGGATCGCTTGGAGTTGCTAGATCGTCGTCAAGTCGCCGGCCGTGCAAGGACCGCCGGAATCGCCGCTTGATTCCAGATTTTCGCAACTGTTCAATGGAGGTTTTTGCGAGTTTTTGAGGTAGGATTGTTTCTAAACCTAAATTATGCGGTTAGGTTGCTAATAGACCTTGTATTTGCAAAATTTTGATGAAGAAATTGTTGGAATTGAGCTTGGAAGGTGTTGGCCGAAAATTTGCAGACTAGAGGAGAGAGAAACATGTTCTTGAGATGAATAGTGGAGTCAAGAGGATAATTATTTGGTCAAAGTTTGACCATGGTTACTTTATGTCTAACTACAGTTACTTTATGCTATTATTTAATCATGGTTAGGTTAGTATTTGACTCTAGTTAATTTTTAAACCATGGTTAGATTATATTTTAACTATAGTTAATTTTATGTGACATAATGTTGTTATGTCATTGTGCTAATTAAATGTGGCATTATTACTATAGTTTAGTACTATAGTCGTAAATTAATTATACGTTAGAAAATTATTATTGTTCGGCCCTAATAATTCCCGCGTTAATAATTTTAATCGTATGTTATTTATATATTGCTATGTTAGCATAAATTGATCGGGTGGTCTGCATTAATCCTTGGTTTAGTGTGAATTAATCGGGTGGCCACGATTTATTTATTCTCTAACGTGAGTGAATCACGTGGTCCCGAACTATCTCGAGAAAATATGAGGATCGTATTCAATCAAGTCGCCTGAGGCCAAAGTGAGCCGTATTCGTCCGATTGTCTGAAACCAAGAAAATGTGATGGTCGTATTCAATCAAGTCGTCCGAGGCCAAAGTAAGCCGTATTCGTCTGATTGTCCGAGATCGAGAAAGTATGAAAGTCGTGTTCAATTAAGTCGTCCGAGACCAAAGTGAGTCGTGTTCGACTAATTGTCCGAGACTTAATCTGATCGTGTTCCTATGTGTCCGAGACCGAGATTTATGGGTCGTATTCCTTTGTGTCCGAGATCCCGGTATATATATGTAGAGCCGTGTTCTATAAAGGTCCGACGCTCAATGTTATGAACTTATATGATGAGGGTGAAGTAACGTGGAATATTTTTGGAGTAACGTGGAATATTCTGGAGTAACGTAGAATATTTTTGGAGTAACATGGAATATTCTGGAGTAACGTGGAATATTCTGGAGTAGCGTAGAATATTTTCGGAGTAACGTGGAAATTTTCGGAGTAATGTGGATATTTGTATTATGGTCTGATGCGTTCAACACGGGCCCCGAAGCACGTAGAATATTTTATTGTCAGACTAAGGCGTGGAACGCCGAAACGGGAGTAACGTAGAATATTGGAGAAGGTGTGAGAATTTTCGGAAAAAGAATGGAATTTTTCTGGATTTTAATTGTGAATTTTTGGGTAAGAAAGAGTGATTGTCAGAAATTTTTCAATGAAAATGTGTCTGGAGGCACTAGCGACCTAATCTAGAGTTAGAGATTTTCCTACCGAGATTTTATCTCATCCCGTCGTGGGTTCGTTGTTTTTCGGACACTCCGCCTCAGCCATGAGTGTCCCGCCCCCGAAGTTCGATATTCCTCGAGATATGGATACGCAAGTGACCAAGTATCCTGTCGGGGAAAATCAAGTTTATTATAGATATGCAACTATAGTTTGGGTAGACACCGGAGAGCTATACTGGAAGCCCCGGACATATGTGGCATGGACTTATCGCCACGGGGACCCGACCGTGGGACCACCGAGCGGTTTCGATGTTCCCTTTTATGGAGTCGGGGAGTACAATCCTGTGAACGCTGCACCTCCGGATGGAGAAGTGGTGAATCCCGATGCCGCACCTGAAGTTTTGGCGCCCGATCCCGTAACTACGGTACCTGCAGAAGAAGATGGCGAAGTTGTGGAGCCTTCGGATACCGAGTAGTCTCCAGAGTTGGATGAGGCCGAGCTGGCAGCCCGATACGGGTTTGTGTTGGGTAGCGAGGACGAGGATTAAGGTAGTTGGCCTCATAGTTTTTGTAGCATGTTGTATTTTGGTTGTGTAGCGGGCTTCGATCACGTGCTTTTTTGTTATAGGTGGTCACGGGCTTGTACAAGTGGCCCCCAAGCCCTAGTTTTAACAGTTTGTAACAACTATGTATATATGTACATATGTGTGTTTTTACCATCCCAAGTTATCGTAGTGTTATTGGTTTTCTGTACGGATATTTTGTTGCTTCCGCGAAATTTTATTTTGTTGGCCTTTGGATCCTGGAGAACCGTATACGGTCGTGGCCAGGTGAAATATCGACGGCTCGTAGGGTTCGGGTCGTGACAATATGTACACAAAGAGGTATGTTTGAGAAGACCCCACGAAGAAGTGCTTTTTGAATGGCAACCTTCTTATCTATAAAAGGGAAAGACAACTTTGAAAGGGAACGTACGATAATGAACGTTCCTGCAGAAAACTAACGTACGCTCTTCCCATTACACTCTCAAAAACAAACGCTCCCACCAAAAGCAAAAACAGTTACTTTGAGAATCGATTTGCATTTACGTTGTGAATCAAGAATACTTTCCGCACGTGATTGTATTCGGACTGTTGTGAGTTTGAAGATTCGTGGAAGACACGTTGGAGATTCAACAAAGTTCTTGGGCAAATTCCGCAACGGAACATCGATAGAAGTTAGTAAAATTTCTCGATGTTAAATTCCAACATACTCTCTCCACGTAATCCTTATTAGCTTCTGGCATAATGAGAACTATTGCAAGACTTGTCGTCACTAACGAGGATTACGTGCCCAAAATGGAGGCACACCGCTCAACAGGATGGACAATATTACACCTGCTGTCCAAACATCCGCTGCTGGCCGGTAATGCTTTAGAAGTACCACAGGGGCAACGTAATATGGACTTCCAACCACATCAGTGAATAATTGCATGAAATGCCGTGTCTTATTTTATGAAAAACAAAAAATTTGCTTGGGCAGATTTGATGGGGATGGACTTTACTTTCGTCGGTGCATTTGTGCTTCTAACTCGTGAAAGAAAAATCGTAAAAGCTTCATATTGAATGAGTGGTTCTCTAGCCAGTCTACATTTGGAAGACAAATGTCGCTGGTTCGATCCGGTCAATGCCAACAAGATGCACATAGCCATAGAAATAAGATGCTCAAATGCTCGTGCAAATGTGCAAAATGAGATGCTCAAGTATGACTGGCTAGATGCTGGAGGTGAATTGGAGAGAGATAGCTCCTTGTTGTTTCATGTGCCGGACTCGAGTTAATGTATAATAAAACCCCAGGGCCAAACAAGCTCAAGCCGAAAGTCCATGGCTTTCAGGTCTCTATGCTTACTCCGAGCTAATGACAAGCCTCGACAAATCGACAACGATTTTCGTTAGCTCAGCGGCCTTCCTCTCACTATAATGCCCCCTCTGGATAATCTGGTCAAACAGCTCACCGCCAGAGCAGAGCTCCATAACGATGTGGACGCACAATGGATCCTCGTAAACACCCTTAATCGCGATGGTATTCTTTGGACTAGCCAAATGGTGCATTATCTGGATCTACCTCCTAATATCCTCCACATCCCCTCTAGAGATCAACTTCCGCTTTGTGATCGACTTGCTCGCACAGTCGACACCTGTGGTGATCTCTTGCAAGAGAGAAAACAGAGAAGCGATTGGGAAGCGTGGAAAGGAAGGAAAAGAAGAAGGAAAGTGGGATCCACAAGGGAAAAAAGAAAAATAAAATAGAAGAAATTAGATCAAGTGACAAAAAAAAAAAGGATCACTCTTGTGGAGTTATACCAAAAGTAAAGGGGGCAAAGAAGGGATAAAACATTCCATCAATTGAAACATTCCATATGTAGTGCATTACATATGTATTTGCATAAATATTTACTTCCCCTTCAAAAAGATAAAACATTCCAAAAGATAACGAATTTGAAACTTTATGGGGTCTTCAATTTTTCAATCCTGATAAATGCAAAACAGAAAGACAAGACTATAGTTCTAGAGTTCGGGAACTGTACAGGCAACAATATCGTACATCATTGGTGCTATCCTTAGTGAAACTCTGCAATCTCAAAAACCCTGGCAGTTCCATCAATTGAAACAGAAACAAGGAACTCCCCGTTAGCAGACACTGACAGGGACTGAACAGCTTCGGAATGCCCATTAAATGTTCTTACGCAATCACCAGAAAGGCTATCCCACACTCGTACTTTGCCATCGACACAACCCGTAGCCAAAAATCTTGACTTACCAACCCAAGTCAAGCAAGCCACTCCATCCTGGAGATAATAGATGCCAAACAAGCCCCAAGTCCATCACAAATGAATTAACACGAATTTTAAGTGCAGAAGACAGCTATATGACAATAGAATCTGAATGAACAGATTCAATCAGTAAAGTTGAGGTACATGGAATCATGAGCAATCACCTCGTGGTCACAGGTGGCGCGGGGAGAAGAATGCTGGAGATCCCATATAATGAGCTTCTGATCTAAGCTTCCAGTTGCAACCCACGGGGAGCTGCAATAGGAGTTTGGAAAGCGTAAAAAAAATTGCTGGATTTCGTATAGATCAATTTCCAATAATCTCGGCAACATTTTTTTGTTTGAAGTGTTTTAAACATACATTCCAATGGGAGGAATATAAGCAAATACTTTTCTTTGATGAGAAAATAGTCAGAGCATTCACTTGCTTAAATGCTTAATACACATCATCGGCAGTCTCTATGTGGAATGTGTGATTCTGGTAGAACCAAAACCTCACCTTTTCACTTGCCTTCCCACATTATTTTGACCGCCACAACAATAAATCAATGCTTTAAGCAACTGATTACTACTTATTTTGGTTTAAAAAGCGCTGCAATTTTCCTTCTTTATGCTCTTCCCATGCATGTATCTTCCCCATTTTATACTGTCATTCACAGGGAAGAATATGTGCATATGTGCCCTTTGATGAAAATGGACGACATTTTCATTATACGATACAACATAATATGTCTTTAATTAATTCACAATCCTTTATCACATCACACCTACTTTCAATTCCTTCTTCAAAGGAAAACTCCGTGCATTATTTTATATCTATGCTCTAATCTCATGCTTCCAGTCTGCTCATTTCTTATTCCCTAACAGGCATTTTCAATAATTAGAGAATTGAATGGGATTGATTATTACAGTAATACCTCTCAGAATTTATTTCCAGCCTTTAATAAAATCTTCCATTTACATTTCTCTGAGCTTGCCTTTTATATTAGACGAGTGTTTAGTTTAAAGTCTTTAATCATAGTCTGAATTACAAACTACAAGGGATCTGCCGAAACCATTGAGCTCTAGATATTATCATGAAGACCATGACTAGCAGATATAGATATATCCTCCTAATCTATGTTCAAGTCAAATACTTTGTTAAACAGGTGATACCTCGGTGCCAGTCCCACACATTCGACAGAATCTGAATGAGCATCCAAAGAACTCACAACCTGTTCAAATCAGCAGCATATGTCATGAGACAACAAATGCACTAAAAATCAGCCACAGCATAAGCAGCAATAGGATCTCACCATGCGCATTCGCAAGGGAGAAGACCTCAAGGATGGATATAACTAACTGAGTAATAAGCTATCTCATCACAACAACAAGAAGTTGTCTGAGATGAGCAATTATAAGTAAAATTCTTCAGAAGACTGAGTTAACAAATCTAAAAATCGCAAAATCAAATTTAAATTCATCCACACTGCCATCGCATTCCAACTTGATTGTACTAAAACATAAGGATTTATCATTACAGAACCCTCCCAATCCCTCCCCATGATGCTACCAGAAGTAGTACCTGTGATACTTAATTTTTTCCCCTACTTTTTCATTGACACTAATGCATGCTTCAACATAGAACGACATAAATGGAAAGGCAAAAGTGGGAAAAGAATAACAGAAGAAGAAGAAGAGAAGCAAGATCCCACCCTTCCACTTGATATATTGACAATGCGAACAGATCCATCTTTGGCACCAGTAATAGCAAGACTTGAATCAGAGCTTATTGCCATGCTTGTTAGTCCTTCAGCATGATATGGATGACCTAAAGGGAACACATTAGATGTCAAGTATTTTGGATGGAATAGTAAAGGCTACACACACCTGTCTGACCCTCAGATACAAAATCTTTAAAATACAGATATCACTTGTTTCCACTGTAAGTGCTGTTTGCTGATATAGAAAATTCTTTTCATAAAGGAAGAATATGAAGATTCTATGAAAATGGGGAGGAAAGAAACCATATAAATTGGGATTATTGCTAGTCCGCTGTCAATGAAAAAAAGATTCTTACACACTGACTATTGGATAAGTGACAAGTGTGTTTGGAGTTAGGTTTATGAACGAAATTCATTCACAAATCAATAATCTGATGGTGAGTGTAAATTATTTCTTACACCGGTGATGGACTGACACACCTAATTGGCTGAACTTTCCAAGTACTGACATTCACATATGAGGAACAAAAACAAATTCAAGTTTCAAGCATGTCAAGGCCATTGAAGACATCCCAAATGAACCAAAAGGACAAAAAAAATGAGCTTTTTCCCACTGGGTGAGTTGCCTAGATCTTAGACAAACAAACAAAGAGAAATAAATAACCTAAATGTTATCGTTAAGGTGTCCCATATCGTTTATCTATGGAGTTATAAATTATCCCATATCGTCTATCCATATGGAGTTTATATGGGCATGATATTGAAGTTATCTCCCTCCACCTATTACTGAAAGTTTTAAATTAGACTTTCTAACATAGTATCGGAGCCAATTCCACCTCAATTTATGGAGCACATGTGGGCCCCCCATTCATCAATTTCACTTGCCGTTCTCAGTTTGGTTTCCATGTGAGAGGGGGTTTTAAAATTATCTCACATCACTTGTCATTGAGGTTTATATGGGCCTAATATTCATATTATGTTCCTCCACCTATTAATTTCAGCTTTTGGGTTGGACATTTTATCTGTGATAATCTTACATTGAGCTTCTTTCCCTAAGATCTCATGCTAGGCTATACTCTAATCATCCAACACAGAGACATAAAGCTAATAAAATTGCTATAAAAGTAGAAAGAACTAGATGTTTCAAAATAGAGCTCTAAGGATCCTAGAAATTCAAGCAATTCTAGTGCAGCAAGAGGTAAGAATAAGGCCCTTTCTAACATCTCATTACGTTGACTTTTTACCACATCTGGCAAAGTACTGACGCATGTGATGTGCATCTTTTAGAAGAATGCAAAGCATTTCTGGTTATCTAGTCGAGATACTATAGCTCATCAACTTATTCTTTTCAATGGACGCATTTTTCACAACATGCTTTGATCAAATGTTAGGATGCATAACCTCTAACATTCACCTCAACAACCTCTTTCTCAGGACGCTACTTCCACGCCAGTGAATCAACTTGTTTACCCTCTGTAAATAATACCTCAACAAACAAGATTAACAAGGGTTGACGAGAATACCTTTTACGACATGAATGTTTTCCCCACTCTTGGGATTCCAAATTCTCAATGTTGCATCATCTGAGCCAGTACATATCGTTTTACCTAGACAAAGAGGAGAGCTATAGTGTTGACAATGACTTTTTAAAAAAAAAAGCCTTTAGTAGCAGACAACAGCAAAGAGACTATAAGTACCATCAGGAGTAAAATCTCCACATGTTACGCTACTACCATGCCCCGAAAACATATTCAAGTAGGCAATCTTGTCAGCATTCCACATCCAAACAGTGGAATCCTCAGAACCCGCTAATATTAAGTGTCCCTTGGGATGCCACCTGATCCACTGAGTAATCACACAGCTCATCACCAACTTTTTTGGGAAAATGAAATGTCAAGGCAGCAATATCTCGTCTATTCAAATTTCACCTCTATCCCCCCTCCAGGTCCATCAAGGGTGCCTTTAAGATTTCCAGATGAAACGTCCCAAATCTGTATAACTCCATCAAGGCTTCCAGATGCAAGCAGCTGCCCATCCAGACTAAACGCTAAACTAGAGACAGAATCCTTATGACCTGCAGGAACTCCAGAAGATTAGGGTTTTCCAGCAAACTTATTTGCCCCTGCATCAGCGTAAATAGATAGTAAAATATCAACAATATGGGTCTCTATGCAATAGGAAGTAACTAGTGGCCCCATGCACATGCCTTGGAGCTCAACCGCCCAATCTCCATGACCGATCCTCCACAGAAACCCTTTATCATCTCCACCTCCAGTTGCCACCATTGTTGCATCTGTGGGACTGCAAGCAACAGTGTAGAGTTCACCTGCATACAAGGAAGAAGATAGACAAGTCAGAAAAAACTTCTACAAGACATGGCATGCTTCTTGAACCAAGTACCTCCGTGAATGCTCATCTATAAAATGCAAATATAGAAATTTGTCTTTTCACAAAAAGCTGACATTTTAGATTACACATCAGTCAATGGTCCAAGTAATTTCCATCACAACCACAATGAAGAGCTAAATGGTTGTCATTCAATTTTCCAATTAGTTTTTTGATACAATAAGAACTAAATGGCACCAAATATAACACCAGGGCTATGGGTCTCTAGTTTATGGCTGCTTCAGAATACGATTAATCTGGCATGGGCTAGACCAACTTGATCCCCTTTAGTAGTGAATTAACAGCCAGTCATCTATTTGAACAGGAAAGGATGATAAACTCAATGCCGTTCAAGAGTTCCACTCCAACACGGCAAACCAGTTTTATCAGACAATCTGCTACGTCAATCCCCTCAAGCAATAAGGCTTTCTCAAAGACTTTGAACCAACCACGCACAAATTAATTCTTCTTTTGTTCTAGAACACCCAACGAAGACTCAAGATGGATGTTGAGTAGAACCTCTACCAATGTCGTTTGTAATTACACTATAATTCTCAATCATGATCATAATGCATGACTACTTAACAGGGGGATCAATTGTTGCACTAAGGATTTGCACTTGCGCTCATGAACACCCTTAGCATATACAAAAAGCACTAGTACTTTATTCCCTCATCTCAATTGATTAACCCATCCTGCAATTCAGATCAGTCGTCTGAATCTCATTGGAACAAGAACGTCAGCTTTTTTTACACATAAAGAGCAGATAATTGTTATCTCCATTGCTGGTTGCGTTCTTACCCATTTCATAGATAGCCATAATGGTCTAATCAGCTGAATGACAGCCACCAGCCACAATCTAACACTCCCACTACAACCTAGACTAGCATCATATCCGTGTCCAGCAGAATTATAAGCATAGAAAATTGCCTCTCACAAACGAACAAGAACCAAAAAGTTACCATTATGGCCTGTGAATATGTGCAACGAGTCATCCGCTTCCTCTGAAATTAAAAGACAGAGACGATCAGCCGTTAAAAATCTGCCGGTAAAGTCGACCATAAACGCCCAGTCGATGCTGCACAAAGGTTGCTGAATTCGCCCACTCCGAATGGCCCCTAAACCTAATGAATTCACGGAAACCCAGGCCAAACAGGAACGAAGGAAATCATTGCATTAGCCTTACCAGCCTCGTCTGCCTCATCATCGACGTCAGGAAGATCTGTAAAACACAATCGAGGAGTCAGAGAAACGAAGGAAACCGAACCTCTACCAGACACATGAACGGAATCAAAAGAGGAGGAACCCCGAGTAAAGAAATTAAAGACAAGCTTCAACACTCATTCATACGTATACACGCTCTGACTGAACTGTACTTGTGTCGAGACCATCTGAGGCAAATTAGAAGCGAGAGAGATGATGATGAAGAAGAAGAAGGAGAAGATGGAGATGAAACCTTCGTCGTCGACGGTGACTTCGTGGATGATGTCGGAGTCGTCGAGGAACACCTCGCCCTGGTCGTCGCCGTCGCCGTCGCCGTCGTCGTCGCGGTGGACTTGCGAGCTGCTCATTGTCCCGTTCTCCGGGGTGGCTATCGCGAACGGCGGCGCTCGAAGCTTTAGGGTCAGTTAGGCTACCTGGTGACACTCCGATCGCAACCAACGTTAACGTTTTCCCCTTCAAAAAGGTTCTTAAAAAAGAAAAATAAAGTAATTCTACCTTTAGAGTGAACTTAATTTAATATTACTATGCATTGGTCAATTAATGATGAAATAAGTCAAAAATGATTTATCCCACAAATATAATTCTCTTATTCCAATTTTGTCAAGAAAAAAATATAATCCTTTTATGGTTCCTCAATTAAATAGCATTTGTATAGCAAAATTGAGTTATAATCCTATGGTCCTTTATAATGTAATCTTTTCTTATTTATAATAATTGGCGCAAAATCATGTGAAGATCATTTTACGATTTTATTATAATAGCACAGAACTTTTTTGACTTATTTTGAGGAAAATGATGATATATACCGGTTCGTATTGCGAACCGAACAATTATCATCTAAAGGGAAAAAATAGATAAAGGACCATGATGACATCACAAGCATTTGAAATATCATTGACTTCATAAACAAGTATTGTAACTTCCTTTTTGTTCAGAAAGTACTTTTGACTCTTTAAATTTAGTTCAACACAGGGCTCCTAGAGATGAGCAATTTAAATATCAATTCGGGTTCTACCTACAATCTAGAACTTATCCTGTCAACAACAATTTTTTATTTTTGGAATATGAAACCTATCACGTACGCTCCGATACCGGCTAGAGACAAACTCACATAGACCTAATTCGTTCGTTTTGTCAAACATGCAGTGAGCAATTACATGGAGGTCATTATATTCAAAGCAAGTGAGAGATGAACATTCGGATCTTCAAGTGTTTGTTCTTGGTCAAAATAAAATAAAGATGGAGCATTCATATCTCACATTAGAGATGATAGTAAATCGAGAGAGAATAGAAATCAAAGTCCGAGAGTGAGCAAGAGGCCACAACAAGTAAGATGCAAAAGTAAGAAGAGAGATTATAAGGTCACACGTTCTCTAGTTTTGGTTCGGTTCTTCTATTCTTGATCCGATTCGATCCGGTTTCTACTCGGAATCAAAAATTGAACCGCACAATACTTTTGGAATCGAGAAAAGGAACCGGATCAATTTTTACGATCGGTTCGATCTAGCTCTTGACTCTACTTGGAATCCATGCTCTCTTCTATTAAATAGGTTGTTGTCATGTGATTTACATAAAGTATTTAGTAAAAATTCATCCCAATTGCTGAAATAACACGCTTACTAAGCAAAATAATATGTCACTTTCATTTTGGTATTGTGAGATTAGAAGACAGCAAGAGTACTGACTTAAACGATCTTAATAGTGTCTATTTTGATGTGCTATTATTATCTTAAGAATGCCCATCCAATTTAAATGTGGATAAAACTTTCTCAAAAGTAGGGAAGATATTTTTTTGAAAATATTTTTCTCTTTTCAAGAAGAGGAAAATATTTTCTTCATCTTTCTTTCCTCCTCTTTTTCACATCTTTTTTCTGTTTTTTTTTACTTTCTTTTCATCTTTTATTGATTTTATCAAAGTGAGGAAATTTTATTTATTTAATATTTCCCTTATTCTTCATTTTTTATTTTTTTGTTTTTATCTTTTATCTTCTCCCTTCTTCTCCTTTGGGCGGTTGCTGACCATGACCACGACCTAACGTTGTCGGCCTCACCGGCAAGCTCGAGCCTTGCCTATGGCTAATCACCGGTAGAAAAGAGTAATAATAAAAAAAAAAAAAACAACAAAAAAAGAAAAAAAAGGAAAAAGAAAACAATATATAATTAAAACATTAACAAATTTAATTTTTGTAAAAATTAAAAAATGAAAATAAAAAATAGAAAAAAAATATTGAATATAGTTGCTTGGAGGAAAATTAAACTTAATTTTTCATACTAAAGGACAAAAAATACTTTTAGAGTTTTTTTCATATTTCCGTCAAACATAAAAAAATATAATTATTTATAAAAAAAATATTTTTCCGAAATAACTCATTTTTTGTAAAATAAATAGAGCCAATAAGTCGACAAAATTAAGACAGATAATACAGGATTATGGGTAACATGAATTTAAATATGATAACTTCAGGTAAAATTACACTTAAAAAAGTTTTCAATTTATTGTTTTTTTAACAATATCAGCCATTCAAATTTACTAGGTTTTCTCACTCCTTTTCCTCCTCGCCGGCTGCCCAAAAAACCCCAGCCGAAGGGCAAAAACCCGGGGAGATCTGATCTCGAAGAGGAACCACAAAGATGGTGAAATTCCTCAAGCCCGGGAAGGCCGTGATCGTCCTCCAGGGCCGCTACGCCGGCCGGAAGGCCGTCATCATCCGCAACTTCGACGACGGCACGAGGGACCGCCCCTACGGCCACTGCCTTGTCGCCGGGATCAAGAAGTACCCGAGCAAGGTCATCAAGAAGGACTCCGCCAAGAAGACAGCAAAGAAGTCGCGGGTGAAGGCGTTCGTGAAGCTCGTCAACTACAGGCACCTGATGCCCACTCGCTACACCCTCGACGTCGACCTCAAGGACGTCGTCGCCGTCGACTCCCTCCAGAGCAAGGACAAGAAGGTCACCGCCGCCAAGGAGACCAAGAAGAGGCTCGAGGAGCGGTTCAAGACCGGCAAGAACAGGTGGTTCTTCACCAAGCTCAGGTTCTGATTTCAGTCCGTTTGTGAAATGGGGTCGTGTTAGGGCAAGATTCGATTTTGATCCTTTTGTTTTCAATTCATGGATTGAGTGAACGATGAATGAGGCGAGCCTGGATTCCGCTGTAGTGGCTAATTAGGAGCTTGAACATCTCATTCAATTTTGAAATGTGTTACTACTGTTAATGTTTCAGTGTTGGATCTGTTTCGGGTTGCTTTGACAATTTTCCTATACGAGGTAGTGCTTTGACTCGGTAGAGGTGTGAAACTCGATATTTGCGTTGCCGGTATTTTTCTACTGTTTAGATCTTGTGGAATGGAGCTTGTCATAGTTACAACCGAATTTAGAGTTTCTGGTATTATTATTCTGTCGTTGATTTGTTGATCCTAGGCTACTCAGTTAATGGTGTCGGAGTAGGGAATTTTTTTCACAGGTATGCTATTGTTCTAAACAATGTCTACTTTCAGCCTATGATGTTTGATCAGGTATGAGCAGGGTGATATGGTACATCTAATGTTTTTATTTGTGATTGAACACTGTCTTTTTAAGGAATTTGAGTTATTTCCTGGGGAGGGGAGAAAGTTGTTCATTTCGGGGCCTCGATTCTGTATTTGGCATAAATACTTAGCCCATATGAATTGCAGAGTTAGAAGTTTGATTCTAGAGAGTGCGCTTTGAAGCTGTCTTTCGCGTTATCTTATTCTGAATCTTGATTCGTGCTTGAGATAGCAATATCAAAGCCACACAACATGAAATTAATTAAGTTATTGGTACTTTCGCTAGTCCCTGCAAAATTATGTCCATCTCAGTCGTCGTTGTTAATATCAGGTCAAATTCTTCATTGCTTAGGATTATGGTTCAAATCAGTATGCCAGCGCTTCATTGAGTAATGTCATTGATCGCTGAATGTGTTTGAGCCGTAGTCTCTATTATGTGCTTATTGACGCTAGTAATCATCATGATTTGTATTTGTTAAGAAAAATCATCTGCATTTATCGTCATTGTGATTGCTAGGATTCTGGTTCTAATCAGTATACTAGTGCTTCATTGAGTAAATGCCATTGAACGCTGAATGTGTATTAGCCGTAGTGTCTGTTATGTGCTTATTCACACTGGTAATCATCATGATTTGTATTTGTTAAGAAAAATCATCAGGATTTATCGTCATTGTGATTTCGTGTTGGGCTTTAGTGTTTGGTCAGCGCAATTAGATCCTACTCTGCTTTTTTGGAACATGAAAACTGAATTGCGAGTGTCTCTTTGAGTGGCTGATCCGATCGCATGGTTGTTTTCCCGCGTCTTCTTCCTCTTGTTTTGTCTTTCTGGCGTGCTGTCATGCTATCTCAAGGCAATATAGACAGAGTTAGATGATGATGGTTCTCACACGTAAGTTTCCGGGCCATATCTTCTTTCTCTTATGGAACGTCGAGGGTCTCTCTCTGGGGCGTGCGCTGTCCGCTGTCTGCTGGCGGTGCATAGAACACTCATACAACAGTAACAAAGCAATCCAAGCATTATCCCAACAGGTCCAGTATGAGTTTGCTTTATCACAGGGTAGTTCCGCAATTGGGACAAGTTCACTGCTAAGATAGGAGTTGTCTCTCGTGTCCTAGAGTGCAACTTCCAATTTTTTCAATGTATCAGATAACTCTGGTGATTTTGATCTATGTAGCACCGATACTCTTAGGGGGTCTCCATGTTGTGTCCGACATTTTTCGACATGTGATCGACATATGATCAGCGCTCCGGAGATGTCGGCGACACGTGAATCCAGCATTTTGACATGTCATTTCGACGCGCATGGATCAATTTTAAACATTTTCAACAAATTAGAAGTGTTGAGGAAAAAAAAAAAACTTGGGGGTCAAAATGTAAATCTATCAAAAATATATATACTTAAGTTATATATCCAGTTACCTCAAAATTAATATGCTCAGTCAATCAAAATAAAAATTGTGAATCTCTAATAGAAAAAAGAAGAAGAAGAAATTCACGATATACATATACAAATTTATCATGTATGTATGTGTGTGTGTGTGTGTATAACGTGTCCTAACGCATCGAAATTATCTATTTTTTTAAGAATCACGTGACAGCATGTCGTATCGGTGCTACATAAATTTTGATTGACGTTGTCCTACTCTTCTGATTGCGAGTAAACTACTTCTTCTCTTGTCATTTGCTCTGGCATTGTGAGATATAGTGTCAATATTCCTTTGCCAGTATATAGCTGTAAGGACATCCTATTAATGTTTCGGGATTTCAATCCTTGAAGTTCGAAAACTGCAAAATGTTACCTTGAACATAATTCAGATTTGCACTAGTTTAAGCTTGATACGAGACTGACTATAGAGTTGAGTACCGGACTTGTCGTGCTAAGACGGAAGTCTAGGTCTATGAAGCGACAGCAATCCTCAGCCCTTCTCTCGGTAGTGGGATGTCTATTTCAACAGAGCGATGCGGGGGCTTTGATTAGGAGACATCTTCTAAACTTCTTCAACTTTGAGCCGGGCTTTTTTAATGATTTTTTCTCTATCGCTTGTAATGGCGCTGTTTTGGTTCAAATCTAAATTTTTTAACTTAGGTTATATTTAAATTAGATCAAATAAACTCAAATTAAAAAAGAAAAAGAAAAACCGGCGAGGGCCTGCCTTTACCAACAATTGTTTTTATTTTTAGTTTTGTGTAGCTCATTCTTTAATATGGTTTAGATGTAAATTGGATTAACATATCGGATTTGAATCAAAACGATTTTGACTTTATGCTTCATTTTAAGCCATGTCAACACTAGGGGTGAGCATGAGAAGGGTGGGTTGGGTCCGGACCTAGACCCCGTTATAACCGGTTTCCAGTTTTTGGAACCAAAAACCGACCCTGTTTTTCGGTCCGGTTTCAAGGTCTACTCGATAACCTATTTTCCTTTTTTTTTCATCAAAATAATATGAGCATCGATAAAATGAGCAATAAAAATTACAATCCACCAAAAATAATCATCCAAAAAATAATAATAAATAATAGTATAATCCACCACAGAAGTGCATCAAGAAGTTGTTTATCCGAGTAGTTGGGTCGGATGACATTTGTTATCACAATGCCATTTGTCTTGAAACTCCCATCAAACACATGGTGTGCAACGGATGTTCGGTGAATGCAATAAACACTATCGTTGTAAGTGTGCTAAACACCATAACTAAACTGTCGCTAGCAACATAGAACCACAACGAAAAAATAGTGGTCATTTGAGCTTTGCTCAAATGATACGCTTGGAAAAACCACAACATATCTTAATAAGAAAGCTAGAACAAAAACAACATAACTCGAAGCTTGCCTTCGTGGAGCATCCACAGAAGTTGGCAGGGGAGGTGAGACCACGAAGAGGGCCGACCACCGACAAGGGGTTCGGTTGTGAAGGTGAGAGCCGTGAGGCAACTAAAGGGCCACGCTGGACCGGACACTACACTAGGATTTCTTTTTTTTAAAAGTAACTAAAAACCGGTTCTAAAATCGGTCCGGGTGGGTCTTCACCTAGAACCGGGAACTGGACCAGTTTCAACCAATTCCCAAAAATTGAAACCGATTCCCGAACCGGTTTGAGCAAGAACCAATTCGCGACCCTATTTTTTGGGTGGGCCGATCCGGGTTTTGGGCAAACCCGACCTGATTGCACACCCCCGGTCAACACCGCTTAGGAAAGCAAAAACATAATAAAAAAAAGTCTTGTAAGCATTTTTCGTTAGCTAGGTTGGATGGAGTAAATCAATGTACTAGGCTTCACCAATTTAACAAGTTTTAAGATTTAATTATATTTTCATGATAAGTTTTAGGACTTTTAGTTTTCTTCTTTGATGCCTCTATTAGGATTAGAGCCCATGTTCTCTTCTCTGGGGTGGGTTGGCATAATTCATGCGATTATTATACGACGAGGTATGCGGAATGCGCCATCGGAAGAACTTTTCCGTGATCTCGCAGTACAGCAAACAAGCTAAAGAATTAAACGATTGCTTTCATCACTAACACAAATGATGTAGTATTTGTAGAGATAATGGCAAAAGGCACTTCGGATGGTGTTACGGGCGTGCATGGTGACACATCTTTAATGATGCAACTTCTAAAATAGAAATTCGTTTGGTTACGCAATATTATATTTCTACTTCTGAAGCAAATTTCTACTTCTTTCTACTTTTGAAGTTGTTTTTGAGCCAATTCTATAAGTTAAAAAAAGTTACTTCTTTTCTAAAAGTAGAAATCTCTCAACATCAATATTTTTCTCACTTCGGCTTTTTTTCATTTTCGGTTCCTCTCTCTCCCAACCACGCCTCTGCTGTTACCGCCCATTGCCAACCTTCTTTGTCCACCATCAATTTGTTAAGCATATCAAATTGCGCTTCACCAACGCCACCGCCCACTGCCGCTACAACCATTGCCGACCGCCGTTTCTGCCCACCACTGTTTTCTGCTGCCAACCCCCAACCATCGCCACCGCCGACCTGCGGAATAAAAAATAAATATTTATTATTTATTTTTAAAAAGTAAATAAAATTTTTAACAATAAAAAATTATTTTTTTTATTAAAAATGAAGTGGAAATTTTTGACCTCCGACAATAATTTTTCGTAGAAGACTCGGTGTTGATAATATCTAGAAGTATAAATTTTCAACTGTTATCTAACGAATTTCTGTTTTAGAAGTAAAAATTTTGTCCTGTTATTAAATGCTTTTTTCTAATTAGAAATCAACTTTTGAAACAAAAGTAAAAAAATTAACTTTTGCACAGAAAATAAAATAGAAAAATCAACTTCGCCTCATAAGTTGATTTCTAAAGCAGAAGTGTTGCCTTGCGCGCCATATGTTGCTGCAAAAAGATCAATTTTCAAGGCCATGCTTTTTTTTTTTGGTCAAAAGAAAGATGCCATTCATATCATAATAATAGTTCGAGTGTTATGTTTGAGAAGTGTAAAATTTTCAGGATCGGCCGGACCTATCCAAGAGTGTAATGGCTCATTGCAAAAGAAAAACTACTAATGTGAACCCGGAAAATTGGAAGGATTTTGCTTCAAAGGTATCCCAAAGCATTTGTTAAACAATTGAATAAATAAATTTTACTCTTTTTGATGTACTATTTTTCTCCTGTTATGTATAGTAAATTTTCTGAAATCAGATAGCACCTTTTTTTATATATCAAATATGCATAATAAGTGGCGTAATTGCACTTAGTTGTAAGAACCTAATTACAATGACCGACCCTTTTGTATCTAAGAATGTCTTTTCTAAAGATGCAAGAGGTCATTCCAATGGTCGTATTCAATTAATGTAGAAGATACCAAAATGCCAAAAGAGGGGAGGGTGGGGATCAAAATTAGGGGTGGTCGGTTCCCCGGCGATCCAATGAAATCGGTGGACTATAAGTTTGGGCAGAACAATACGGGTCCATGGTAAATTTGAGAGAAAAAAAGTCGGTGGATTATTCCAATAATATATATTAAAAATATTTTGAAGAAATAGTTAACCTAAATTGTTCAGGTTTTGCTCCAAACTCACTTCTCTCCTCTTGAATCAAACTCGAATGTCTTGCCTTCATAATAAAAACTCTAAATGGTGCTTGCTCCGCAATCCGATCACCCTCGGCTCCTCTCATCTTCCCCAATTACCTTTACCAAATTTATGCAATCTTCGATTGTGTTTTGTCTTAATTCAATCTATATTTGGATCCACGAATTTTGAATCCGATCATATTCGATATTCCAAACCCATTAGTTCGTCTTACGCACCCTTAGTCAAAATAGTTCATATATCATGTGATCCACTCTCACGTATGATCCTTGCTTCTTTGTAACTTGACGTGAATTATGCAAAAGCATAGTCCTAGGTTAAATGTAATGTTTAAGAAGATTTTCTTCCAAATTTAGTCAATTTTACTCATTCTTTTAGTAACTTATAAGTACTTTGATGATTGTACAATCGTCATCTACTTATTTGTTAGCTCGAAAAATTGACATAGAAAAATAGTAATGTTACATTTTGATTTAAAGGTTCAACGACTTCTATCAAGTTCCTATTAGAAGTCCCTTTAAATATTGTAATTTCGGACATGACACTCCGTCCTCATTGCCTATGGTCTTGAAAATTCGGACCCGAACTATTGGAGTGGCCCAATTTTTTCCATGCTACCGAGTTAGGAAATTTTTTTAACGAATTATATTCATGTGATTTTTACATAAAATTGGCAAAATTTTTAGGGGACATAATTTTGCCGTCCGAGGTCCCATTAACTCGATTTTTGCAACGATCTAATGGAATAGCCGTGGATTCAAGTAAGGGTATACAATTGGACTTAATTGGAAAAAAAAAAAAAAAGTTGAAAGAATTATTTGGTTTAAATTTACATCAAATTTAGCCAAACTTTTATAAGGAATTATTTTCCTGTCCGGGCGGTTTTTGCCCCTGCAAAAGCATTTCAACGATATCCATGGCGACTTTTCACAAGAAAAATCCTAGGTCCGCACCTTCTCCTCTTCTTAGTTCCCCTCCTGTTACTGCCGGCCATGGGCCCTAGTTATTTCACAATTGCCAAATTGAAGGCGAAAATTGATGGCCTTCAAACAACTCAATGTTCCACAAATTTAGGCAAATTTTTATCGAGAATAAGTTTTCTAGCCCTATAACTCTCGGTGCGACGGCAGCGACATCGGCCAGTACGCTGAGCCGCATAATAGAGCTATTGTGGCATAAGCCGGACCCTACAGAAGGGCCACCGCTGCAGTTTTGCGCCCTGCCTTATGCTACGATGGTGAGGTAGATGCTCTCGTTCGCGGACAACGCTCTCCAACACAGCCAATGCAGAGACGTCAATCGAAGCCTTCATACGGTTGGGATTGTGCTGCAGTCGTGGGAGAGGCAATTCAAGAGCAAGTCCCCTTTGATCGATATGAGTACAGTCTTGTTTATGAGCTCGTCATGTTGTCCATAGGGGTTGTCAATCATTTGGGTGTTAAATGTGCCGCATTGATACAAGTTTTGGATTTTTTACGTAACAAGAAAAAGTTTAAGGTAAATGTGTTACACGAATATTAGTTTAGGGTAAATGCAAGAAAAATTATAAAGGATTTTTAGTTACAGAATTTAACACAATAAAAGATAATTTTGGCCAAGAATGACCGTACTAAATAATTTTTTTTATATCAACACGTTAACTATTAAGAACATGAAATCTACAATTTATGAGCCCATTTAAATTTGTTTGCTTCCAAATAGTTGGGTTTTATATGTCGACACGTTAACTATTAAGAATCATGACATCTACAAGTAAAACTATAGAAGTTCATACCGGATACAAAAAAAAGACAATGTAAATCGCGATATTTCATAGATTTAGGCTCCATTTCTTTGGCAAAAAAATAAATAATTTGGAAAACATATTACTAAAAATAATCGATTTACAAAGAAGGATGAATGAAAAAAAAAAACATTCACCATCCACGAAAATGCTTAGATATTAATCGTTATCGATCATAAAAATATTTTTTATCGACTAATTATTTAAAGCGATACAAGCAAATTTTTTCCAAATCATTCATTCTCCGGGAAACAAGTGGAGGCTCAAAAGAAAATGAAGGAATAAGCTTCGAATGAGACGTAACTGCAGACATAGAATCACCTTATCAGAAATATCTTCAATCGACTGCGCTCAACCTAAACAAGAGAACATGGGCGATAATCTTACTATTCAAATCACGGCGAGGGACACGGGACAAAGACAAAATCAATTAGATATTTCCTTTGGTGTAATTTCTTCTCAAATTTGAAGATGTTAAAATAAGTTTCTTTAAGATAATTTTGAAAGTGAAGAACGGGCCTGAACCATTCGTGCCTGGGCTCTGAACATCAAAAGCCTGTACGGCCCTGTGGCCAGTCCTACTGTCGGCCCAACCTTTACTGTTGTACCGAACTTAGCTACCAAATCGGAACCAAACCAAAGTTACTAATCAGGATACATTCGTGAAAGAATTGTTTATTTATTTATGAAAGTTTGGACCTACCGAACCGGCCCGACTTCGATACCAATCAGGCAAAACTAATTAAATTATCTCGTTGAAGCCCGTGTGGTACGTTTTATCCTTTTCACAATCTCCTATTTCCTGAAAAAATTGGTCTAGGGACATTTCTTGGTCCTTTGTGTTTGTGCATTGGGTACCCTCATGCTTCTAGATGCAAATTACAATCTACGGGACTTGGACAGACCGGTAAATTTTACCTTGATAGCGTTCAACTTCCATAGAGGACGATACCTTCCAATCGGAAGGTTCGTCATTCATGCCAGGAAATAAGCCAGGCTGAAAGTTAGATATGTAAAAGATATGTCTCCTCATCAAAGACCACATTGCTCAAGTGTTGAAATAGAAACTTCAGTACGAGAGAAGGGCTGAGCAATAGAGTTCTGTTTGGTTACGAAAACTCAATTACTCTAATCCTTTGCAACTCTATAGACCGTCTCGTGTCGGCTTAAACTACCCATCTGAACTATTTCCAAGGTCCTGAATGATAAGGCATTTGAAGTTTTCGAACTTCCAAGGATTTGAAGTCCTGAAACATTAGTAGGGTGGACTTTCATATTGGCAAAGGACTGTTGACAGTTAATCTAGCAATGCCAGAGCAAATGAAAAGAAAAGTTAAGACAGATGTAGTTTTTACACAGGATGACAGGGCACACGAAAGGATCTTCTTATAATTGCCAGAGCTATCTGATGCATTGCAAAAAATGGAAGTTGCACTCTAGGATACAAGAGACAACTACCATCTCAGCAGTGAATTTGTCCTGAAGACTTATGTCTGATAGAAATCAATCAACAGTGTAACTTTGTATATATGCCTTGTGATAGCATGACAGCATGCCACAAAGGCAAAACAAAGAGGAAGGTAGGGGAAAATAACCATGTGATTGGATTAGCCCTTTGATAGAGACTCGTGGTTCAGCTTTCAAAATCCAAAAAAGCAGAGTAGGATATGAAACTTATGATAGTGCAACGAACCAAATACTAAAGCCCAACACAAAATCGCAACGACAATCCATCCAGATGACTTCTGTTTTGTCAAACATGAATCATGATGGTTACTACTGTGAATAAGCACATTAATGAGAGACTACAGCTATGTTCCATTCAGCAATCAATTGCATCACAAGATGAAGGCAATGGTATTAGTTATTAGAACCATAACCCTAGCAAATGAAGAATTTGATCTCATTATAACGATGAGGACCGACAGAGAATTTTGCTGCAACCAACAAAACCAACAATGACTTCATTGATTTTATGCCAGGTGGCTTTGATATTCCTATCGCAAGCACAGATCAAGATTCAAAATAAGATAAAGACGACTTCAAAGCATGCTCTCTAGAATTGAACTTCAAACTCTTCATTTCATATGGACAAGTAGTTATGCAAATACAGAATCAAGGCCAAGAAATGAACACCTCTACCACGTTCAATCACAAATAAACAAATTAAGATGTACCATATCACCCTGCTCATACCTGATCAAACATCATAGGTCGAAAGCAGACAATGTTTAGAACAATAGCAAACTTTGCAAAAAAGGTCCCTACTCCAACACAATTAACAGAGCAGCTTAAATGATGAACGAATCGACCGCTGAATGATAATGCCAGGAACTTCAAATTCACTACTAACCATGACAAGCTCGATTCCACAAAATCTAAATAGTAGAAAAATACCGGCATCGCGTATATCGATTTAACTCCTCTAACGGAGTCAAAGCACTACCACATACAAGAAAACTGTCAAAAGCAAAAAACATTATCAACCGAAACGGATCCGACACTGAAACATTAACAGTAGTAACGCATTTCAAAATCGAATGAGATGCTCATGCTCCAAATTAACCAATACAGCCGAATCCAGGCTCGCCTCATTCATCGTTCCCTTAATCCATGTATTGAAAACAAAAGGATCAAAATCGAATCTTGCCCTAATACGACACCATTTCACAAACGGACTGAAATCAGAACCTGAGCTTGGTGAAGAACCACCTGTTCTTGCCGGTCTTGAAACGCTCCTCGAGCCTCTTCTTGGTCTCCTTGGCGGCGGTGACCTTCTTGTCCTTGCTCTGGAGGGAGTCGACGGCGACGACGTCCTTGAGGTCGACGTCGAGGGTGTAGCGAGTGGGCATCAGGTGCCTGTAGTTGACAAGCTTCACGAACGCCTTCACCCGCGACTTCTTGGCCGTCTTCTTGGCGGAGTCCTTCTTGATGACCTTGCTCGGGTACTTCTTGATCCCGGCGACGAGGCAGTGGCCGTAGGGTCGGTCCCTCGTGCCGTCGTCGAAGTTGCGGATGATGACGGCCTTCCGGCCTGCGTAGCGGCCCTGGAGGACGATCACGGCCTTCCCGGGCTTGAGGAATTTCACCATCTTTGTGGTTCCTCTTCGAGATCTCTGTGGGTTTGTCGGCTAGGGTTTTTTTCCGCAGCAGGCGAGAGAGGAGGGGGCAAGGGAACATGTGCTTTTATAGGTGGTGGCTTCGCAAAAAATTAGCAAATTTTGATTTATGCTGGCTATGTTTATGTTGTAATTTCGTCAACTTGATTTTATCGATAAACATGTTACGATCAAATTGTTCTGACCTGAAATCGACTCTCGTCCAAATATCTGAATCTTATGAATCTATCAATCTAATTATGAAAGTGATCTATAATGCTATATTTGATTTAAATTAATGATATTTATCTATTATGAATGGTGGAACTGTAAGTATCTAAAATTTTGCTCATTCTATGATCGAGTGCTTGACATTTTTTTTCTTCCATCTAAACACCAAAACAATTCAAATGCGCTGGTAAATAAACACTACCTATCTACTTTAACAATCTAAGGCCACCTCTTGAAATGATGTCGCATCAATAGTGACAAAAAATGAAAGCCAAGATCATCCAAGTAGATGGTATGATTTTTGCTCATAACCAAGTCATGTTAACATGCACAGCTACCTCTTGAAATGATATCACATCAATAGTGACAAAATGAAAGGCCAAGATCATCCGAGTAGATGGAATGATTTTTTGCTTATAACCAAGTCATGTTAGCAATTCGGTTTAAATTTTGTTAAGTAACCGGGTCACATCGAAAAAAAAAAAATATTTTGCGGCTAGAGTTTCGTTCTCTTCACTCTTTGTTAGCAAACCTCCTCATTTCCCAAAAAACTCTTCCCTCTTTGGCCTTTTTTTTTCTCTCCCGATTTGTTTTGGGATGTGTGAATAAATTTCTGCGATTAATTTTGATGGAACGTGGAGATTAGTTCAATTATTGGTCCAATAGACAGCCATAAAGAAGGATGCTCGTGACATAGTTCTTTGAGATTAGGCCGTTCTCATCTCTCTAGGGTTTTATTATCTTGAACTAGATCTAAATATAGATTTGTGAGTTTCTTACCAAATTTTTATTTGTGTTATTGATGTTGGTATCTCTGCATTACGTTGGTTATGAGGACATTGAGTTTAAACGCGAATGAAATGGGAGATCTTGGCGTATGCTCATCATTAAATCTGGTGATCGATTGCTGATGGTTTACAATGACAGATCTATTCTTAAGGGATAAGAGTGTGCTTTTAGCTAGAAATTGTACTTAGCATTGCTTTGTTTTGTAGTTATTTAGGAATTTCTAAACTTGAAAGCCTTTTTTGTATCTATCGAGTACTAGTTTAATTGATGAATGGAATCTTTCTTTCAATCGAAAAAAAGTGGGCCACATTGGAAAAATCACATTATATGACAATTTAGTTAATAGAGACATCAGATTGAGCCAAATTTGAAAAGTTGAGATACTTGATTGAATACGAAAAGAAGTTTGAGTAATTGGTTATATAGCAAACAAACTTCAGATACCTGCGATGTTATTTTACCTATTCTTTCCTTCTATCGGTACTATATATAATATTGATCATACGGTTTAGAATACCGGCGGATATATATATCCTCAAAGTTCACTGTTACTATGATAGAATCACAAAATAATGTTACTATAAATTTACATGTATAAGGATTATTCGAATGACAAAATTTTAAAGTAAAATCCGATCTACTAATTGAATTTCGTTAATCATTCGTGCAATGATTTTTGACATATTATGTCATTAACCGATTAAAGAAGAAAGACTTGAAATTCATACTCTAGCCATTTGTATACACTGTCCAGGTATTATAATCGTAAACAGTTTCTAGGTGATCTAGTATGAACATGGAAGCATTCAACACGAACCAATGAAAAAAGACTTAAATTCATACTCTGATTGTTCCTTTATTGCTTGATTTCAATTAAACAACAATATTTAATCACTAAGCACATCACTTCATGAGAAAAACCAGAAAAGTTGAATTACATCTTAGGCTCTATTTATTTCACAAAAAATGAACGATTTGAAAATTATTTTCCTGAAAATAATTGCTTTTATCGTTACAAAAGTGAAGGAACAAAAAAAATCTCCATCGTCCATGAAGTGTTCGGACATAAATTGTTGCTGAAAATAAAGTATTTTTTATTGATTAATTATTTCAAGCAATACAAGTGATTATTTTTAAAATAGTTTTTCCGAATCATATTTTCCGCAAAACAAACGTAACTCTTAAGAAAAAAAAAAGAAACTAATCTTGTTGCCGGTTGTCTTCCTGGAATTGACAAAATTTGACTCACTTAATAAAGCGCTTGGGGGGTGGCCTAGTTTGCTTGTTCAATCCTAATAGTATAGTCTCAGTCTGACATATAGTAGTAATACAAAAGGTTAGGCCCAACAATTGGGAGGAAAAGTATATGGCCACATAATAATAATAATAATAATAATAATAATAATAATAATGAGAAATAAATTCATGATAGATATCCACTCGTTCGAATAAGAGAATACTACCATGGTCTTATTTGGTGAGGTTGGAATTAGATTACAAAAAGACTTGAGAATTAACAATTGTAAAATTTTCATTTTCAAAAGAAATCAAAATTTCGAATTATATTACTTTTGTGAAATACGAGTCCTTAAAAAAAATAAAAATTATGTTGAAGTTAATTACCAAGCAACGCTTGTTATTGAAATTTCACTACTACCGTAATTATTCGCCATCATCATTAATATCATGGACCAACCATGTCACCAAGGACCTCGAAAGCCAGCTCAATGTTACTATATTTACTTCATTTTGCCCAATTGAGATTGTCCATAAGGTCGGGCTCGTAACCTCACACCTTAGTTCGGGGACCCCAATTCATCCTTGCCCAAGACCACGGCAATCGACCCGGGACTTCAGCCCTAGCGGCCCGGACCAATTTGTCAATCAAAGATTCTATTTAGGTAGGGGTGGATGCTTCCACCACTATTGATGGCATTGTTGTACTCTATTTTGTTCTTTTTTTTATTTTATAATGCAATAGTCTAGTTCATTATCCACAATGATAGCCATTTGGAAGGGGTGCATGAAAACGTTTCAGAAATAGAATTTCTGTTCCAAACTTATTTCTGAAATAGGTTTGGAACAGAAACTCGTTTGGTAACGCAATTCTATTTTTCTATTTCCGAAACAAAAAATTGTTCCAAAATAGATTTGATGGGGAAATGAGAAACAATAATTTTCTACTTCTCCGAGAAACAGAAATATAAATCTGTTTGAAAACATTTGAAAATTCCTACTTCTAGAAAATGCAACGGCCCGTGGCAAGTGCTAGTGGTGGACGGGTGGCAGCGATGGCGGGCGACCGGCAGCGGCGAGGGGTGGCGACCAATGTCGGCATTTTTTTTATATTTTTTGAAAAACGACCACTTAAGTGCCAATTCTAATATATTTGACCGAAAATCCGATATGGCATTTTTTTTTAATTAATATCTAAAGCTGGTGTGAATCGGTGGAGGTCTAGTCAACAACAAAAAAAAAGATAGAAGTTCAAAACCAATATTAAAAAAATTAAAAATTAATTAAATTAAAAATTTTTAAAAAGCTAAAATTAAGCTATAAAAAAAAAAAACAGAGGTTTGCAAAGGCGGCCGCCGCCACTCCATCATCGTCCGTAATGGCCGACGAGGGTAGCCGGCCCCCGGCTATCCCTCACCCTCGCCGCCTGTGTAACCCCCTTTCTTTTTATTTTATTTCATTTTATTTTTATTTTTAGCTTATTTTCAAATTTAATTTAATTCTTTAGCTTGTTTTTAATTTTAGAGATCCACTTGGAAGTCCATGTGGACTGAATTTTATAAAACATTTGCTACGTTAGATCGAAAATTTAATTATTAATGCTACGTAATCGGTTTGGCCGGAATTTCTTGCTGGAGGCACTTAAGTGATCATTGTTTTCTCCAATTTGGCACTTAAGTGATTTGACGGAAACTTTTAACACTAAAATGAATGTCGTACACAACTTTTAGCACTTTTGGTGTACTTCTCCCCTTCTTTAACATATTTACAATAAATGCATATAAATCGTCTCTTGTTTTGTAGTGCATTAACTAGAGGAAAATCGAATATTTTTTGTTACGTAGTGCATTAATTAGAGGGAAATCGGATATTTCTTTACCATGTCTACAAAAGCTGTTTTATTCAATTCTGTTTAATATAATTTATTATGATCAAGAATGGCAAAATCGTGACTTCATGGAATGATATATTTAATCCATTTTTAAGTACATTACACACAAGGCCACTAGAATAGTCAACAAGAATGACGACACCACGTCTAAATCTATTGTGGTTCCTCCTCATTTACTCTCTCATTGCCACCAAGCCCTTTGGAGCTGTTGACGCCTAAATTTTGACTAATCTATTTTTTGCATAAAAATTATAAAAAAATCATCTCACATATTTATTTTTAGCGTACATTGCATTGGCATATAATTTGGGCAAGCGGAACACTTAATTTAGCATGCGTCTAGACTAGGCACGGGATGGAAAAATACACCGAGAAGATTTGAAACTTCGGGGACTGTATTGCAAATACTTAAAACTTCGGGGACTGTATTGCAAATACTTGAAACTTCGGGGACTGCATTGCAAATACCAAAAGAAGATGGAGAAAGGAAGATGGTGAAGAGAAGATAATGAAAGGAAGATGGTGAAGAGAAGATAAAGAAGAGAAGATAATGAAAGGAAGATGGTAAAGGGAAGATGAAGAAGAGAAGATGAATATGAAGAAGGGAAGATGAAAATGGAAGGTGAAGAAATGAAGATGAAGAAGAGAAGATGAAAATGGAAGGTGAAGAATGAAGGATGGAGAACTTTGCCTATAAAAGAGAGCTCTTGAGAAGAGTTTTAGGAGGGGAGTGAAAGAGAATTGAGAGAGTTTTAGAGTGGAAGAGTATTGAGAGAATTTGTGAGAGAAATTCTTTAGAGAGGAAAAAAGAGAGTTCTTGAGAAAAATCGTAAGAGAAAATTTGAGAGTGAAGAAAGAGTTTTAGTCGAGCATCATCTTCGACGAGTCCCGGCACGTACTTCGCCTCTCGCCATCCAACAACGCCACTACTTGCCTTTTTTCGACGATAGCCACGTTCTTCCAATTCCGAGATCTTGAAGGAAGCCATAACGTGTACGTGAGTAAGATTTTGTGTAATAGAAGGTAACCCTTTCCATCTCGATCTACAAAAATGTAATCGTTTGGTTTGAATATTTGTTTGTTTATTTTAGACATGCCACGTGTTCCAAATTTTAGCATTATTACATGTTAATTTATTTTTGTAAATACTCGTGATTGGCTGCGTTTTCTTTCTTTCTAAATCACCCATGGTGTATATCGTACAAAGTTCAATGTTTTACATCCCCATAAAAAAGAAGAAAAAATCAAAAAATTGCATCTTTGAATTTCAAGTAAAATCCATCAAAATTGCCAAATCAAATATTTTTCATGAAAATGGTACCGAAAGGGCGTTAGAGTAATCTAGCGTAACCAAATCCCCGAATTCAAAATCTCTGGTTCGCGGAAATAAGATAGTCTTCTCCCGCTATTTTATTTAGGTTTCTAATCAACCTACCGAAAATGATTAGTGGCGACTCCAAATTCAAAACACATTGCATGTTAATTATTTGAACCTTAAGTTGCGATTTGGTATGGACTTGGGAGAGTCCGAGTTAGGTTAGTTAATTAATTAACCTGATAATCCATTAGCCCGAAAATAAACTCGTTTATTTTTTAGGTCGCGATGACTTGGCGACTCACTGGGAATTTAAGAGGACTTAGGCCATATAATTTCATGAAAAAGGAATCACTTGATTTGGCAAACTTTGGTTGAATTCTCATTCTTAGGTGTTAAATGTTTTTGCGATTGGGAGTTATAAGGGGAGGAGTGATTGGCTAACCCTTTGTTTTGCGAGGCTTGGTGAATTGGAATTGTGATTTAACTTTTGAATCATTGAAGCGGTGTTTGCTTTTAATTGTTGTGCATGATTTATCGTCTTTGCACTACACTGCACACAACCCGTGACCAAACCCGGGTCACACTAATAGTTTTAAGATGGTATTTAGATGGTCCTTTAACCTTGGCGGTAAGGCTTCGCTAAAGGTTATCCCATCTGGATCCCGAAATTTTTTTCAAAAAAATGGCTCAAGGGTCGTTCTTATGCACGTGAGGCTACGATGCATGAGAATTGCCCTTGTCGACCGAACAAAGCCGAAGTGATTGAACCCGACTAGTCACGACTATTGTACGCGAGGCTGCGACTAGTCATGATGATTGCGCGCGAGGCTGCGACATGTCGCTTCGTTCATCATTTCACTTTGCAAAAGCCTTTTGGATAGATAGAATAAGATTTAAACTCACAATTCATGCGCATGTCTTTGTGATTGACATTTTCTTCATATGAACGGTAATTTCTTGTCTCTTTTATCCTATTATCTCGTTTTTATTTTGAGCTGGTCCATGGTTTAGGAGTATCGTTGTCTTATTTCCAATTTCGCACTTTGCTTCCGTAGCTTTTACAATTTCATCGGTTGTCCTCCATTCTGATTTGGCTTGTTCTTGTTGTGAGATTTTTACTAAATTCTACGATCAAGTTTTGAGTAAGTGCCAAACATAAAAGTTGTAGACCTATGTTTCAACTAATATCCTACAAAATTTCAGAATTAAATTCATAATTTAAGATGGCCTTTCGTTTTTTCAACTACCTGCGGTTATAACAGTTTTCTGAATGCGATTTTTCGGAAAGACACATTAAACTGATTTGATCCGCTCATTTCTAGTCCGATTGGCCAACATGAAAGTTGTTCACCATCTTCTCAACTACAAGCTCGTAAAATTTGGACGAATTTCAGTCAACGTGTGAATTAATACGGATTTTTTTTTAAAAGCGGATAAACTGAAAATTACATGTTTCAATCCTTTGGCTATAATCACTTTGTTCGTTTGAGTCTAGAGGGATGCCATGGACCGGCTCGATATTCTTGCTCTCTGTACTCATTTTGCGTTTGTTACTACGTACGGGTAATTTATCACGGATCCTCCACATATTACTCGATCGTCGCAAGGAAGATGGCCGACATCAACGCCACCGTCGGTCTGCCCTAGACGAGAAACTTGGCTCCTTGACCGAGCGCTTGAAGGGATGATGTCCCGAAAGATGGAAGAAATGATGGCTGCCTTCGCCGCCAAACTTCAATCATCCACCACCAGCCCGCCGCTAACCATTCCTGCTCCAATTCCTCCTATGGACAACTCCGGTAAAGCCCCGGAAACTGCTCCCTATCAGACAATGCCGCTAGAAGACGTGATCTTCACGGGCGTGAGCTCGAGCACGCCGCCCGTAGTCCCAATCCCCCAAGCCAGCCCCGTGGCCCCGGGTTGAATGGTGATACGGCCAAGCGGTTGGCCCAAATGGAACAGAGGATCCGAGAGGTCGAGGGGACTCACAACATACCCAGTTGACTTGTCTGTCTTTTCAAAGGTCACAGTGCCGGAGAAGTTCAAAATGCCCGACTTCGAGAAGTATGATGGGACTTCTAACCCGGTTCAACACGTCCGGATGTACCAGGCAAGAATGAATAAGCACGCGACCAACGGCCCCCTAATGGTCCGGACTTTCCGGGCTAGTTTAAAAGAAGCTGCCATGAGGTGGTATACGGACTACGAGATCTATCGGATGGATGATTGGGAGAAGGCAGCTAATGCTTTCATCAAACATTTCAGCTTTAACTTGGACGTGCTCACCACCGGGAGAAGATCTTGAACAGCTTGAGATGAAGAAAGGAGAAACAATCAAGCGTATGCCACCAGGTGGAGGAATGTGGCATCTCGTGAAAACCGGTCCCTCCGGAAAGGGAGCTCATGAAGTTGTTTGTTTCCACTCGCGAATTATGAAAACCCGAATTCGGGATCCGTTGCTACGTCATTCAGCCATCTCATCGCAATGGCTGAAGAAATCGAGAACGGTATGAAGAAAGGTTGGTACGATGATGTCACCACGACGACTAAGAGGTTTGCGGTAAGGAAAGATAAGGAACCGGCTCCACAGGTTAACATGACCTACGGCCCGAAACCCATGACCCGGACGCCGGTTGTGCAGATTCCTAATCAGCAGCAGGCTAATTTCGGCGCACAACGACAAAGAGGGAATCAACGGCCCCCTCGGCGGTTTACTCCTCTACCAGGAACCCCGTCACAGGTACTCGCGGTTCTACGTAAGAGAGGTTTACCGACTTCCGAGCCTCTACGATCCGGTAACACGAGCTCGCCAAAATATGATCCATCAAAGAAATGTGATTACCACCGTGGGGAGCCTGGACATGACACCGACAACTGTTTCGTGTTGAAGCATCGGATTCAAGATCTTCTTGATTCTAAGGCATTCTCATTCCAAGGCAACAAACAGCCAAATGTCCAGAATAATCCTTTGCCGGATCATTCCGGTAAAGTTAATCTTGTATTCGGGTGGGAATCGACAGGTTGGTGCTAGTAAGGATGAAGGAGTCTTCGATATCGCCGGTTGTTTTGATGACGTAACCATTGCTGCTATATCCGAAGACGGAGCGCAAAAAAGAGGAACCTTACCCGGCGCCTAAACCTTCTAAATCATTCGTCAATGCCATATGTGATGATCCCTGGAGGGTTTAGATTCGAGTAACATCTTTATGTTTATGTAATCCCGCGTGGGACCTTTTCTGTTTCCTTTAGGTTTTGGGTCACATTGGGATTTCTATTCTGTGTTGCACTCTTGAATTTTTTCCTAGAAGATGTAATTTCATATCAATAAAATTGCACTATTTTTCGAATCTTGTTGAAGTATCCCAAACCAACCCGATGACGATAACCAACGACCAACAAGTTTGTCATCATGGTGAGAACCGAGGGTTGGGCTTCTTCAAGAATTCATGTCCCACGGTTTTGAAAAAAATAATAATAATAACAAAAAATAAATAAATAAAGTTCTTCAAAAAAAAAAAAAAAAAAACACCGCAATTAAACCTTGTTTGTTTTTCTCGATTTTGTTACTTTATGTTTAGGGGGATACATGAGGAGGGAAATCTAGTGGATTCAGAAGTATACGACCTAGATGAGTGCAGTCCAGATTATGAGGAAATTCGTCGGGATTTCGAACGACATGAGGAGATCAAGCCCTTGACCGGTGAACAAACTGTCTCGGTCAACCTAGGCGATGCAGAAAACCCTAAAGAAGTTAAGATCGGGCCAAACCTTTCCAAAGAGATGACCGAGCGCTTGATTAAGCTCTTGAAGGATTACCGGGACATTTTCGCTTGGTCCTATGCAGATATGCCCGGTCTTGACCGTTCTATTGTCGAACATTGTTTGCCAATCGATCCTTCGGCTAAGCCAGTAGTGCAAAAGTCAAGGAGGGCCGGACCAGAAGTGGTCCAGAAGATCAAAGAGGAAGTCATGAAGTTGCTTGACGTCGGATTCCTGGAGACTACAGAATATTCCGATTGGGTTGCCAATATAGTCCCGGTCATGAAGAAGGATGGACGTATTCGAGTCTGTGTCGATTACGAGATTTGAATAAGGCCGATCCTAAAGATGATTTTCCCTCCCACATATTGACATGCTCGTTGATGATCTTCGGGGTTTGAATTGTTTTCATTCATGGATGGTTTTTCCGGGTACAATCAGATCCCGATGAATGTCAATGACAAGTTGAAAACCACTTTCACCACACCATGGGGAATGTTTCATTACCGAGTGATGCCGTTCGGTCTCGGAAATGCTGGAGCTACTTACCAACGAGCCATGGTTGCCCTTTTCCACGACATGATGCATAATGAGATTGAGGTTTACGTTGATGACATGATAGCAAAAACAAGGCATGGAGAAGATCATGTCGAAACGCTCAAGAAATTGTTCGATAGACTCCGAAAGTACAAGTTACGCCTCAACCCCGCCAAGTGTGTCTTTGGGACCAGCTCGGGCAAGCTGCTCGGATTCGTGGTAAGCAATAAGGGTATTGAAGTCGACCCTTCTAAAGTCAAGGCTATTCGTGAGCTTAAGCCGCCGACGACGGTTAAAGAAGTTCGAAGTCCGATGGGCAGGCTAAACTATATTGCTCGATTCATCCCTCGGTTATCAGAAACCGCTAAGCCATTCCTCAAGCTGTTAAAGAAGAATGCGCTAATCCAATGGGATAGCGAATGTGAAGAAGCTTTTGGGAAACCGAAGCAAGATCTCATGAGTCCACCCGTGCTTATTCCTCCAACACCGGGGCAACCTTTAATCCTCTACCTCACAATCCTTAGTGAGTCTTTGGGTGCTATGTTAGCACAAGAGAGGCGGGAGGATGGAAAAGAACGAGCCATTTATTATCCGAGCAAGAAATTCACCGCCCGGAAATGAAGTACACCGGCGAGAAAACATGTGCGGCGTTAGTCCAGGTACTGCACAGGCTTCGGCAATATACCTTGCATTACCAGGTACTTCTGGTGACAGAGTGCGATCCTATCAAATACTTGCTTAATCAACCCGCCTTGATTGGTAGACTTGCCAAATGGCGGATCCTCATCTCCGAATTTGATGTTCAATATTTGTCCCAAAAGTCAATCAAGGGACGGGCTATAGCGGATGTCCTAGCTGAAAATCCGGGACGAGATGATGATGCCTATTATTCCGAGGATCGGATCATGTCGGTGGAAGATTACATCTGGACTATGTATTTTGACGGAGCTGTCAATTTATCGGGATCGGGCACGGGCGCGGTTCTGATATCTCCAGGTGGTCAGCATTATCCTGTGGCCGCAAAATTGGTATTCCCTTGCACAAATAATATAGCGGAATATGAGGCATGCATCCTCGGTCTGCGTGCGATTGAAATGGGGATAGCCCGACTCAAGGTGTTCGGAGATTCCGCTCGATTATCCTTCGATCGTTGGAAAGTGGAAGACGAGAGATGCTAAATTGCTACCCTACCATGAGTATCTGGATAAACCGGTGAAGGAATTTGAGGATATCTCATTTGAGTATCCGTCCGGGACTCATAATCGATTCACTGATGCATTGGCTACCTTGTCTTCAATGTTACAAATCGCCAATGGACTTGAGGTTGACCCACTGAAAATCGAGGTATTAAAAAAGCCGGCATATTGTATGGCCGTGATCGATGAACCCGATAGTAAGCCGTGGTACCATGACATCAAAACTTATATTCGAGCGCAGCTTCCTGAAGAAAGTACCGTATCCGACCAAAAGTACATAAGGAAGATGGCTTCAAGTTCTTCTTAAATGGAGAAAATTTATACAAGCGATCATTCGATTCTGTCCCGCTAAGATGCGTTGATTCAACCGAAGCAGTTCGTCTGATGATGGAAGTGCATGAAGGGATCTGTGGTCCACACATGAATGGCCACATGTTAGCTAAGAAGGTTATGAGGTTGGGTTATTATTGGCTCACGCTCGAAAGAGATTGTATTCAGCATGTCCGGAGTTGTCACAAATGTCAGATTCATGGTGACAAGATTAATGTCCCTCCGAATGAGTTGCATCGATTATCCGAACCATGGCCGTTTTCTATGTGGGGCATTGATGTTATTGGCCCTATCAATCCTAAAGCATCCAATGGGCATCGATTCATCTTGGTAGCAATTGACTATTTCTCTAAATGGATCGAAGCCGCATCCTATTTAGCGGTCACAGCACGAAATATCGTGAAATTTATCCGTCGAGATATCATCGCTCGATATGGTTCACCCGAAGCCATAATCACCGACAATGGCTCAAATTTGAACAACAAGCTAATGGACGAATTGTTCAAGGAATTCAAGATCAAGCATATGAACTCTTCCCCATATCGTCCTCGGATGAATGGAGCAGTAGAAGCCGCCAATAAGAATATTAAGAAAATCTTAGCGAAGACGGCTGAGAATTATCGCGATTGGCATGAGAGGTTGCCATTTGCACTTATGGCGTATCGGACCTCGATCCGGACATCTACGGGGGCAACCCCGTATTCTCTTGTATATGGAATGGAGGCTGTTCTACCGATTGAAGTGGAAATTCCTTCCTTACGTATCTTGTCTCAAGCTATGCTTGACGGAAGCCGAATGGATCCACGAGAGGGCAAGCCAATTGAATCTGATCGATGAAAAGAGAATTAAGGCTATATGTCATGGCCGGTGTTATCAGCAGAGGGTTGCTAATTCATTCAACAAAAAAGTTCGGCCTCGATATTTTCGGATCAATGACCTGGTCTTGCGAAAATTGTTGCCAATAGTCCCACTCCCGGAAGGGAAGTTTGCTCCAAACTATGGTGGTCCATATATAGTAAAGAAGGTGCTCCCTGGTGGTGCTTTGATTCGGCCGAGATGGATGGTCGTGTATTTACCAACCCGGTGAATTCGACTCCGTAAAGAAATATTATACTTGATTTACTCGATGTTTTCATAATCGAGTTATAATATTAATACTGATTCACAAGTTGTTCACATTTGGGCATTCGTTTGTTTCATCGCTACCAATTTTCTTTGAGAGATCGTTTCGAATGGGGGGTCTCTCTCGGCCCAATTGAATCAGCCATCGTAGCGTGAGATTTACATATTCACGAGTAAAAGGGGTTATCTTGCGAAAAATATAACAAAAAAATGAAATCAGTAAAAACTTGCATTCGTTTCATCCATCGAAAGCCTTACAAATAGATCATCGGGGTGGGAACGTAAAGCCAAACCGAGCCCTAATGAGCATCACAAAGGAGCTTAACTCGGTCCTCCATACAATTGATGCTCCGCCTACACCGATCGCTTCGAGAATCAAGATCCGCCAGCCTTAAAGAGGAGGAGCTCACATTTCTCTTTAAGCTCGGCTACCTTGTCCTCGTGATACTCGACACAGATTCCAAGTCATGGATCAGCATTCTCCCGCGGGCTATATCCAGGGTCGATCGTCCATCCTTTCTTCCAGCCATGTGCATTGGAATTTCAAAACAATATTGAGCGGATCACGCTCAAAGATGGTCCGAGACATGGCCAAACGTTCCACCAAGTTTCCCCTCTCACGAACCGGCAAGGAAACTTGATCATTACCGTAGTCAAGGGCCTTCTTATAATTGTCGGCTACAAGTCGGCCAACACCAAGTTATCCCGTCCGATCCCGATAGCGTGCCCTCACAAGATAGGCCAAAGTAACATCTTGATGAGCGTGATTGTAAGCCTCCGGGAAGTTAGTGAAGAGGGTAGGGAAGATCCTATATTCCTCTTCTAACTTGGTACCTTGAATAGAAGTAGCGTCCATATCCCTAAACATAAGACGAATTTCAGTTTCGACCTCCGGATGATTGGCTATATAAGAGTAGCCCTGGCCTAGGAGATTATAAAGTTTCTCCCATTTGGCCAAAACCTCGGCCCGAGAAGACGTGTGCATGGAGGGAGGCCATTGTTGTTGAAGCAACCGAAAAAGAATGGATGCGAAAGAGTGCTTAGAAGGTTGGAGATGAAGATATGAAAGCGATGATCATCTCGGCGTTAAATCCTAATTTAAAGGGCAGGAAAAGTCATAGCAATAATTATTGTGGGGGCCGAGTTAATTATCCGGGTGAAACTACGGACGTTTCGTCCGTGAATCACGGATCTACCATCTCGAGGCTCACGAATTCGAAAAAGTTGCGAAATGACTTAAAGGTTCCGCCATATTAAAAGAGGGACAAGCATACTACAGAAAAGATTTGAGGGTCCCACCGTGTCAAAAGGAAATGAAGAAGACAGAGCGGGAAACACAAAATCTTGGGAGAAGCACTGGCTTAGTGGTTTTCATCCACGTTAAAAGGGAGGCTCTGGAACATGCATGTTTACTCAAAAGAATTTGGAGAGAGTAAGCATACACGGAGAGTAGAGTGAACAAAAAGCAAGTAAGAAGTATTTCAATCCAACATGTTTGGAGGCTACCAGCACTTACTTGGAGGCAACCAACCTAGACATCCCCGAGAATGAACTGCTGAATTTCGAGGCCGGATCCAGCGCAGAAGCCGTAAAACCCAACTCCCTTGGCGGTGAAGTTCAAGATCTCGATAACAGCAACAACAATAGCAGCAGGAGCAGCCGTAGTCAACCCCTGAAAAGAAAACATCAAATCAAAGAGCTCGAAGCTGCCTTCAAGGAGTGCCCTTACGTGAACGGGAAACGAAAAAATGAGTTGAGCCGGAAGCTAGGAATGGAGCCCTTGAAGGTCGGTTTTGGTTTCAAAATAAGCGGGCCCGAGTGAAGGTTCGAAGTGAAAGTCATGAACTTGCGTCTCTAAAGGAAGAAAATGAAGAGCTTCGAGCAGAGATCAAGAGGTATAGGGATGCTCTTAACATCGCTATTTGCCATGTCTCGCAGCAACCCCATCACCTTTGGTGGCATGTTCCTTGATGAGCCACATCCGAGCATTGAAAATGCTCATTTATCGATTCATCCTCCCGAGCAAGTTCTCGCACAATCGGATTTCGTTGGGGATACATCCCGAAAAGTCGGCCTTGCGGAGGCGTAACCGATGCCCTTCGAGGGAAGTGACATGCATCACTACAATTGGAGTTTCCCCGATGTCACGATCGGCCAATTCAACACCGATGAAACTCCGAATCGTAGCCTACATGAAGCTTGAGTTTTTATTATGGGCTTTCAAAATATCACTCTTTTGAGCATTACTAGCTAGCCCTTATGAATTCTCAAGAGAAGTAGAGACATGCGTGAATGAATGTCTGTTTGTTACAAAGTCCCCATGTGAGACATTCTTCCTTTTACGCCTAGAGTTAATCAAGGGGCAAAGAACGAGTACTATCCGCAAATATCATCATGCTTAAATGCGTGAATTCTTTGTCGGATTTGATTGAACGCCGAAAGGAAAAGCATTAAAAGCCTTCACATAGATAGATGCAAAAAGATTTGAGAAAAAAATAGCTGCCTCGTTATTAGAGAAAGCAAAAAGATTCGAGGAAATAAGCGCCTCGGGAGGAAGTGAAAAGATTCGAGGAAGGAAATAATCGCCTCGTTCGTAGGGGGAACCGAAAAGATCCGAGGAAGGAAATAAGCGCCTCGTTCATAGAGAAAGCGAAAAGATTTGAGGGCTCCTACATATCGGAAAAGGAAAAAGATGACAGATTGAGTGAGAGGCAAGAGTTATTACGAAATGGATCCAAGGCACTAAGACCGGAAAGGAGAGAAAAAGTTGTCCTCTTTCGTAGAAAAAGCGAGAACCTATATGCGAGACTAACAGATCAGAAAAAGTTTATAAATGACCACCGAGAACTCGTCACGAAAGACCACCATCACTTTTGTGATTTTCGGGCGATTGTTTTGCAAGTCCGAGAACATCTAAAGCTCGGTCTCGGTCGAAACAGCCATTTTTGATCTACATATGGAAGGTTTTAAAAGAAAAACACGTTCATTCCAGCGGAAGTATGGGAACCTTCCTATCCCGAAGATCTGCGAGTCATGGTCATTGATGGCAACCCCGTTTCCCTCTCAATCCTCGTTGCTATCTGAGAAGTTGCATGTACAGGGTTTTTGCTAATGCGAAAGCAACGGATGCCTTACAAGTATCGAGGCGTACAAATATGATTTTGACATCGTCACGGCCGTCGTAGGGATCGACATGGACGGTTTCGATCTCTTAAAGATCATTGATTCGAGTTGGACATACGGGTCATCGTAGTATCAACAAGTAATGATCAACAGTTCATAACGAGGGCCATATCGCATGGTGCTCGAGACGTCCCTGCGAAGCCGGTCTGCGTTCAAGTGCTCCAAAACATTTGGCAGCATTTGTAAGGAAGCAATTACTTGTACAAAAAAACCACGACCAAGCCGACGACGATGATTTTGTCCAAAAGAAAAGGCCCCTTTGGTCCGCCAAGCTTCATTCTATATTCATTGAGGAGTTCGACGCTAGGAATCAATTCAAGCACGACCACTCGGCTGTACATAAAATGATGAATATAGACGGACTCACCATGCAAAGTGTCACAAATCACCTTCAAAGGGTTAGAGATAAGGCGAGGAAGCACGATGCAGCTTGGGACCAAGGCGACCGGACCGAGTTGGTTGGAAGATCAATTCGGGAAAACCTACCGAGCAAAAGGTACCCGGCCACTTCCCAATCAAGAATACAAGGTTATACCAACATTCCGCTGGTGGTTCTAGTAGCGGACCGGTTGATCATCCCTACAAGTTCCCGAGCAACGACGGAGGCTCAAGCTTAAGGAGTCAGATCGCTCACGCAATCTGTCACCGGTGTTAGCAAGTAACAATGCCCAATTCGAGTATCAATTGCTCGAAAAATCAGAAGATTACTTTGATGATGAGCTTGCTACCTTGATGAGCCTGTTTGGAAATGAAGGACCTCCGGAGCTGTGATCCGAAGCAAGTTATTATGGGTCTTCAAACAACGATTGTTGGTGTTTAGTCCAAGACAGAATCGGTTGATCGTTGAAGTGGCCAGCAAGAGAGGTGGAACCAATCTCGCATGAATACTCCTTTAATTCCATGTATAGTTCCCCTACGTGGGATATTTTTTACTTTCTAACTGTCTAGAATTTGCCTAGAGTTAAAGGACGAATTTTCTCCTCTCTTGTCAAATGCGTAAGTTCCTTACTAAGCTAGGCCTGTAGCAAATCAATTTGTGGACGACGCCCCCGAACATCCGTAAAGAGAGATTCCGAATAGCCTTACTTGGGAGAATACGAGTAAAAGACCAAGCGGGCTCAAAGATGGGTAACTCCGTATCGTCCCAATTGGCTCTTAGTCGTTTCAAACTCTAATTTAATCTTATTTCATTCTCAACAGGGGATTGCCAACTGTTTTGAGGACAATATAGCAAAAAGCGAACCAACCATGGACGCCAACATCACCATAGCCTAGTGGTTGGGGGAATGACAGTGGTCCGAGGCCTCCCGGGTTCGATCCTGGGATTTGGCATCAATGTACAAAGATTAATAAAAACCTTTTTGCTTCGCAGTTCAATGCCGATTGAAGCTCAGCCCAATGGTTACAAAACCGGAGATATAACATCCCGGACATACAATCCGATCCGGATGAGTTAATCTTTTCAATTCAAAGTTCACAAGAAATTCGTACAAGGGTAAAGCGGTATCGTTTCAACTCGTTTAGAACATGAGAACGTACATTGACGCTTTCCCTTTTGATTTTTACAGGGGTCACTGCCTTTCCGGATAGGGAAGTATCCCTTCTCTTTAAAATTAATGAATCGAGAAATTTTTTGAAGCCTTTGACAATCTCAAGTCTCGAAGTAGACAATAAAGTTTTGCAACTCATTTGCATGAGCGAGGGGCAACTCACGATCCACGCCCCTAAAAATTTTCTTACGTGCTTGCACCAAGATAAAAAGTTGCTACATTTTATATGCTCAAAAACACTCATACATTGCATAGTTTGTGCATGACTGTTCCTCATATTTAATTTACCAACTCTGAATAAGGAACATGAACTACATAAGATACATCGGATGTATGGAATGGGGCATGACAGGATGATGAAAGGCAATCATTTCCCAAACACGTCCAATTTTTTTCAGGCGAGATGAACGGTGGCAAAATTCCGCATTCCCCGAGGTAAAGAGTTTTCTCGTGAAAGGTACGATAGCTGAAGTGACGGAGGCGTTCATTTCTCTATCCTAAACACTACAAGTTATCCATTGATTACCCCTTTTGAGCGGTGGTTTCATTTCTTCACCCTTGTCAAGAACCACCCCACATCGGGGTCCGGACGGGTTAATTCTAGCAGCAACACGAGGTAAATGGTTAGAAATTTTCTTGCTCGGACTAACATTAATCTTCGGGTGTTTCTTTGCATTTATACTCGAATTTTAATTCAAGTGCCTTAGGATGATGAAGAGCATTTACTTCTCTATCCTATACACTTCATTCTTTGCATAGCCCACTTGAGCCTGCAAATTCATTTCTTAAACCCATGTTGGTGATCATTTGCTCATTCCAAAGACGAAGAATTGGAGATGGTCGGGTCAACAGAGAGTTCCCGAATGGACTCATTTCTTGTATGCTAGATTTTTTATGTTTACATAATTTTTCTTTGTAAATGTTTATGTTTGTTGTAATTCTTGGTTCAAAATCATGGGATTGTAAAAAAAAAAAAAAAAAGGGAGAGGCAAACTCAGCTTAAAGGAGAAGGGCCCGCTCTCAAAAAAAAAAAAAGAAAAAAAAAGAAGGGAAAAGAAATCTCTTCTCAAAAAAAAAAAAAAAAAAAAAAAAAAAGAAGAAGAAGAAAAAGAAAAATGAGAGTCGGGAGTAAGAAAAGCAAAGGCGATCTCATATGAAAATTTCAAGCATAGGAAAAGCAAAGTGCCTACCAAAAGTAAGGCCAATGCACATTCATTTGTAAAGTACTTCTGAATTTTGAATGTACATTTTTGCATGTTAAGTTGTAAATTCCATATACATGTTTGCATTGTGTCTCTTGCAAATCCTTGACAGACACTTGTTGTGAAGAAGACTCCCCAAGAAATCGGTTTGCAAAGTGCAATTTTCAGTAGAAGACTACCATCCCTCATTCAATGATGGTATTCTTTTCGAAGACATTTCCGGAAGACCAAGATCGGTGACTAGTCGGCGATGATCACCAACGTCAAGCCCCTTCTCATTTAATTTCTGAGCCAAAACGAGCCTTTTCGTTCCTCGGTCCCCAATCCTAGCCTACGTTATAACCCTCCAAAGTCTCTTCTGATTAGGACACTTGAGTTAACGTAGAGTTAAATGATTTTAAGCATCACTTGAAGAAGTTCGAGCAAGATTATTTCTCTCTCATTTTCGCAGGATTCTTGACTTGTAAACCGGGAGCGGATGATGAAGAAATTCATTTCAGCAGCCTTGACTCAATTAGAGTCCCCTTTGTAAACCTTTGACCTAGCCCTCATTACGGTCCTAATCAAGACCTCCGGATCGGCTCGGTCGTATCAATTGCGAGATTACTTGGATCCTTATCGAATGCGATGATGGAAAGATTGAGTGATTTTTCTTGAATCCTGCAGACAGGATAAATAGCTTTTCTTGAGAGTGAGTGAAAGCCCTTTCGGACTGAAGTCCCCCCATTCAGCTCATAGTATTCGTAATGTGAGAACCTCCCTGGACAAAATTGGTAATGCAAACTTGACGGAATGGTTATGCATGAACCATAGTATGAGTGATTGCATTATACTCATTGTTGAATATGTTTGTGTGTGTTACCTCCGACATTCTATGATAGGTAATACATTCCCGATGTTCGAGTTCCCTCCCAAGGTCTCGAAATTCATCCAAGGATTATTGAACGAACAAGTTCTTGCTGGCAAATGCCTACTAGGTACGATACGAGCAACTGCTTTCGTTCCTTGATTAATCGTTTGGAGAACCCGGGTGAGTTTTTCGAACCCCTTTTCAAATTAACAACTCTTATGATGATAGTTGTTATGATTCAATTCAAGCAATATGCCCCTTTCGTACTTATCGATTCCATTCGATGGTGCTCCTATCAAATATTGTTCAATTCGGGCAATATGCCTCTTCTATCAGGACGTGAAGACATATGGACTGGCGATCTTGACATCTTATCAAATCATAACGACGTAGCTCTTATGATTTCGGTCTCGGATCACGAAGACGTATGCACCGGTGATCTTGACCTTTAGTCGGCTCATAATGACATAGCTCTTATGATTTTCGGCTCCTTTATCAAATCATGAAGACATAAGCACCCATGGTTTTGATCCAAACCAAATCATAATGACGTAACTCTTATGATTTTGTTTCCCCTTTGTCGAATTGTGAAGACATATGCATTGGCGATTTCAACATTTAATCAACTCACAACAACGTAGCTCTTGTGAACTTGATTCCACTTCTTTCGACTCACAACGACGTAGCTCTTGTGATCTCAAACGACACACATATTTTGCGTTGTCTCGCACTAGAAAGAAGCCTCTGGTAACGGATAAGGCACCGATACCTTAAAATCCTTGCATCCGCAAAAAGAAACTTGGAAATTAAGAGAACCATTAGCTTACGAGAAATTTGGTAAAACAGGTATTCTTGTATGCGATCCATGTGCAGGTTTCTCTAACATGGAAAAGAGGAATTATGACACATGTTATTTACTGTCTTGCATATCATGCATCACTTCATTACATAAAAAATAGGATTAAAACTCCCGCCAAAAAGTTCATTCATCATTTGCACTGTCAAAATTTAGGGTTCAATTTTGTCTTTGAGCGGAACCTCTACGAGCCTCCATTCAAAGAGGGGCAGCTGTTGACGCCTAAATTTTGACTAATCTATTTTTTGCATAAAAATTATAAAAAAATCATCTCACATATTTATTTTTAGCGTACATTGCATTGGCATATAATTTGGGCAAGTAGAACACTTAATTTAGCATGCGTCTAGACTAGGCACGGGATGGAAAAATACACCGAGAAGATTTGAAACTTCAGGGACTGTATTGCAAATACTTAAAACTTCGGGGACTGTATTGCAAATACTTGAAACTTCAGGGACCGCATTGCAAATACCAAAAGAAGATGGAGAAAGGAAGATGGTGAAGAGAAGATAATGAAAGGAAGGTGGTGAAGAGAAGATAAAGAAGAGAAGATAATGAAAGGAAGATGGTGAAGGGAAGATGAAGAAGAGAAGATGAATATGAAGAAGGGAAGATGAAAATGGAAGGTGAAGAAATGAAGATGAAGAAGAGAAGATGAAAATGGAAGGTGAAGAAGTGAAGATGAAGAATGAAGGATGGAGAACTTTGCCTTTAAAAGAGAGCTCTTGAGAAGAGTTTTAGGAGGGGAGTGAAAGAGAATTGAGAGAGTTTTAGAGTGGAAGAGTATTGAGAGAATTTGTGAGAGAAATTCTTTAGAGAGGAAAAAGAGAGTTCTTGAGAAAAATCGTAAGAGAAAATTTGAGAGTGAAGAAAAGAGTTTTAGTCGAGCATCATCTTCGACGAGTCCCGGCACGTACTTCGCCTCTCGCCATCCAACAACGCCACTACTTGCCTTTTTTCGACGATAGCCACGTTCTTCCAATTCCGAGATCTTGAAGGAAGCCATAACGTGTACGTGAGTAAGATTTTGTGTAATAGAAGGTAACCCTTTCCATCTCGATCTACAAAAATGTAATCGTTTGGTTTGAATATTTGTTTGTTTATTTTAGACATGCCACGTGTTCCAAATTTTAGCATTATTACATGTTAATTTATTTTTGTAAATACTCGTGATTGGCTGCGTTTTCTTTCTTTCTAAATCACCCATGGTGTATATCGTACAAAGTTCAATGTTTTACATCCCCATAAAAAAGAAGAAAAATCAAAAATTGCATCTTTGAATTTCAAGTAAAATCCATCAAAATTGCCAAATCAAATATTTTTCATGAAAATGGTACCGAAAGGGCGTTAGAGTAATCTAGCGTAACCAAATCCCCGAATTCAAAATCTCCGGTTCGCGGAAATAAGATAGTCTTCTCCCGCTATTTTATTTAGGTTTCTAATCAACCTACCGAAAATGATTAGTGGCGACTCCAAATTCAAAACACATTGCATGTTAATTATTTGAACCTTAAGTTGCGATTTGGTATGGACTTGGGAGAGTCCGAGTTAGGTTAGTTAATTAATTAACCCGATAATCCATTAGCCCGAAAATAAACTCGTTTATTTTTCTAGGTCGCGACAGGAACCTATGGCTTCAGCATCAAACTCTTCCCAATAGACCGATTTGACAAAATGCTCTTTCCTGAAAATCTCACCTCGGAAGAAAGATACCAAAGAATCTCCGATATATCCGGAGCTCGTGTTTGCCAACTTGAATCATCAATGGTTTCTCCGAGTTCAATGAAGAGGAAGGAGTCAACAGGACATGGCCCCAATGCACTGAAACCTACGGTTTCTAAGCATCCCATTATTGTGTATTACATGACTAGCTTGATGGTTGGCACACTTTCATATCATGCCGATTTGTTTGTGGATACGAGTAGCAATGATACATGGATGCAATGCGAAGGATGCACTACTTGTTTCCCCTTAAGGCAAGGTAACTTCCAAAGAAGCAAATCGCAAACTTATCGGCCTTTACCATGTGAACGCCTCCTTTGTGTTCCTTCCATATGTATAAATGGTCGTTGTGCCTATAATATAAGTTATCACCATTTCGGAGAGCGTAATTCTAGTAGCGGGGGTAGGTTGGATCGGATACCTTTATCTTTCGGGATGGCAATGGATTTGCGAGAGGATTCCCCAAAACCGTGTCGGGTTGCGGCCTAAACAACCACATCATGCATGTGCTTAGGCTCGGAGAAAATAATACCATATCTGGATTTTTTGGCTTGGGAGCGGGGAAGAGGTCTATTATGACACAATTGGCTAGTGAGACTAAAAGACGCATCTCGTATTGCTTGCCCTCGTGGTACAGCCATGGCGGTACCCGGATGCGCGAATAGGTGACCGTCCTGGATCAATTGTTCGGACGACAGCTTTGATTTCTAATGTGGCCTACAAGGTTAATCTCACAGGCATTAGCTTCAACGTAAAGCCCCTACATATAAATCCTAGCTCTAGGAGGCGGGTTGCATCTTGACTCGGGAAGTCCTCATTGTGACATCCCGTATTCCGACTCACTTTTGAAGATTTGGATGAATGAAATGTCTCATTGATGTATTTCAGTCGAATCTCACTCGGAATTGATCCCTCTTGAGCAGACTAACCAAATGGGAATGGTTGCCTATGAAAATCAAGTACGTGAAACTAAGAACTTGATCCTTGACTGACTCTTTGGCCATGAAAATTGTCGAGGGAATATTCTGAACCAATATAGGCCAATCCTATAATAACTAAGGAACGATTTGGATAATACCCTCCACTCGGATCAAGGGTGATTCCGTTTGATCTCGTATGGGTTCCAAACGTCCCTAAATTATATTTTAAAGATCGTGTCCATCGGGAATAATGATTGACCCTCGCAATTGAATGACAACCAAAGTCGCCATGGCTCGAGAAATTCTTAAACGTGATATTAATCACATGTCGATATGTGTAACTCCTAAAAGCCATCTATTAGTTTGAGATACGCTGAAATTTCAATTGATCAAGATTGATCGCGAATCGAGTTTCAGAATTTGACGTCGGACCTTCAGGGGTTTCAATAATTAAATTTTGAACTTTTCCTTATCCAGTGTACAATTTCTTCGTGGTTCGCCCCGAAGGGTTTAGGAAATTACTTTTTTGCCCTTCTTGACCTTGGAAACCCCAAAAATATCTAGCCCAATTATTATCCTAACCTTATACTAATAAATTTTGGTCTTCTTCTCCAAAAATTCAAGAAAACACTCTCTCCCCTTGGCCGAGATTCCCTCTCTCCCCCACCTCCATTGCCAAAAATTTTCCAAGCCCTCACCGGATTCGCCTTGGATCGCCGGAGCTCGACTACCGGCGTGAACTACCGGGAACCGCCGGATCTTGTGGGTTTTTAGTCGAGCAAAGGGAGTTGCCGGAGCCGCCGGATTGGGATTAAAACTTCTCTCATTTTCTCGCCGAAAAACTTGCTAAATTTGTGGTAAGTTGGTCCATAACCTTAGATTAGGTACCTAGGATACTAATAGGCTTGAGATTGAGTAGATTTGGGTGAAAAATTGGTTGGGTTTGCTCATTTTCATGCCTTGGCCGAGAATGAGAGGGAGAGGAGAGAGAAAAAATGGTGTTCTTGCATGAATAGTGATTATGCATGATAACTAATGGACGGCTAGGATTTAATCTAGCTTTTTATGCTTTAATCCGACGGCCTATATCGAATCTTGTTTAGGAACATTAATCTAACGGCCAAGATTTATTCCTGCTTAGTATAGATTAATTGAGTGGTGGAGATTTATTGCATGTGGGGATATTTTAATCGGACAGCCTAGATTAATCACCACGTTAGTATAGTTTGATTAATTGGTGCGTATTAATTGTACGTTAGTGGAATTTCAATCGGAAGTTGATTAATAATTGCTATGTTAGTATAATTCCGATCGTGTGGTATAGATTAATTTTTGTGGTGAAAAAATTAATCGTGTGGTCCGATTGGCCATTGGTCTTGTGTGACCTAATCGGGTGGTCTTGATTTATTAATTCTCATACGTGAGTGAATCACGTGGTTCCGATCGAGTATTTATTCAGTACAATTAAATCGAGTAGTCTCGATTGGGCAATTGAGGAAAATTGGAGAGATCGCATGGTCCCGATCTTTTGTTGAAGAAAAATTGGTGAGACCGGATGGTCTCCATCTGCTAATCAAGAAATTTAGCAGGATCACGTGGCGAAGATTGATCGATTGGAAGAAATTAAGAGATCGTGTGGTATCGGACGAACGATCGAGGAATTGTTGTGGTATATGGTCTTTATGAGGATTATTTGAGAGGAAATGTGGAATTTTTATCCCGAGGCATGATGGCGCGGCGTTCGTATTTTATAAGACCATATGTTGCCCGAGGCGTTATGACGTGGGCTCTGTTATTATTATTTTACCCCGAGGCGTTAAACGCGGGGTTGTGCTTATTATTTTATCCTGAGGCGTTAAACGCGGGATAGTGGCCTGAGGCGTTATTATGCGGGTCTGTCCGGTTATAATATAGCCTGATGCGTTAAACGTGGGCTCTGGACCAACGTGGAATTTTTATGCTAGCCTGATGCGTTAAACGCGGGTTTTGGATCCACGTAGAATATTTATAATGGCCTAAGGTGTTAAACGCGGGTCTGTCCTTTTATATGTTAGCCTAATGCGTTAAACGCGGGCATTTGAGTAACGTGGAATATTTATATGTTAGCCTGATGTGTTAAACGTGGGTTTTGGATCCACATGGAATTTTATATGTTAGCTTGAGGCGTTAAACGTGGGCTTTGGAGTAACGTGGAATATTTTTATGACAGTCCGAGGCGTGGAACGCCGATATGGGAGTAACGTGGAATTTTTGAACAAGGTGTGGCAATTTTTGGAGAAAGAATGGAATATTCTGGAATTTATTTGTGAAATTTTGATTGAAGAATGAATTGTTGGGAATTGCTCACCTAGGACGTGTCTGGAGGCACTAGCGCCCTAACCTAGGATTATGGACTTTCTTACTGAGATTTATTCTCACCTCGTTGTGGGATTAACATTTTCGGGTCTCAAGTGATGGATCATGTGATCGCCATGGAATGACATCGGAAGCCATCTTTGGGAGGACTTAGATATTAAGCTCTATCCGGATGTGACGTTTTGTAGCTTTAAGAAATTGATAATTTTATATTGTCCACTTTGACTATGTAGCCAGTTTGGTGAATACTAAAAGAGGTACCATCCTTCGTCCTAAGTCATCTCTGTTTATATGAAAGTCAAAGCCTTAGGTTCGACTTTTGTAAAGGATACGTGGTTATGTATATAAGTTTTTCTTTTACCGTCCCAAGTCATCGTATTGCTATTGGTATACTGTACGGGGATTTGTTTCGCTTTTACACATGTTATTCTCGTTGGCCTTTGGATCTTGGAGAACTGTACACAGTCATGGCCGGAGGGGATGTTAGCGGGCTCGTGGGGTTCGGGTCGTGACATCTCCGTTTGGAGTGGTATCAGAGCAAGGTCAGCTCGATCAAAAGAGATTGAGGCTTGGAGTAACAAGGAGTGATGACTTGGGGACGATTAGATCTTGGGACCCTTAGGATAAGGCATTGATTTCTGAATCTTGAGGATTATAGGCTTGAACTTGTATTATATTCTAATGGTTCTAGTATCGTTTTATTTTGTTGGTAATCTTGGGTGATGATGTTATTGAGGTTTATGAGTGAGCAAGAAAGAAATTGAGGAGTCACAAGTAAGGATTTTGAGCTTGTACATGTGTTTGAGGCTAATAGAGGATTGCTTTTGAGTGAATGGTCGGTTGGATTATATGACTGTGACTATGGTTTGTCAATGACTCAACTTGAAGAATATGGTTGAACATAGGCATTGGATCTATAGGACGTGGCAGTCATTGGTGAAATTAGAGATCTTCGGTGGATAAGAATTGATCTGGAAACGATTATGGTATAACAAGTAGCGAAGACAATCATGTAGTGCTTGTATTTGTGGCATTAAAATGAAAGTCGAGGAGTGTGCATGCATGAGCTTATCACTATCGGACCTAATAAACTGTCGCTTGCTATGGGACAAGTTGACGGGATACCTATAAACCGTAATGAAGCATGATATGTGACATGTGGAACGGGGCTTTCTCCGTAGATGTATGACTTGGGATAACCCGCAATGACCGGGTCTGATAAGGACGGGGAGTGATCGCAGGGACAGAGAGGTCCGGACAAGGAGCGGCTCTTGACAGGCTTCTAAGATAGCAAGGAGGCAGGAATAACCCAGGTCATAAATTGAAAGGGAAAGTCTAGGTATCAGGTTAAGTCTGATCTTGATTAAGAGACGTGTTGCACCGAGTTGATCTTCAAGATGGAATTTCAAAATTTGCTTGGCATTTGTGATGGCGCCTGTGATTGGCGTGATTAAAAGTTTCGTGCTTGGCAGTGGATTGGCCTGTTGGGCATATGTTGTAGTTGGCATCATGTGATTGTTATGGCTAAAGTCTAACAGAGAGATTAGACGGCATGTGGGGTTCATAACCCGTTGAATTGATGTCTTCCGAAAGTACGATAGCCTGTTGTGTTCGTATTAGAGAAACATGTACCTTTATACTTAAAGTATGAGCGATTGACTCACTGAAGTAATGCCTTGAATGGTCGCTTGATGTTGGCCTAGTTGAGGTTTGCCTAGTAATTGGGTGTTAATTGAGAAATTGCCTTGTTGAGGCTGGCTTGATAGGTAGTCATTGGTTAAGGGTGATTTGGAATCCTTGGATAATTGGCAAGTAGTCGAGAGTTGCCTAAGAACCACTAGATGGTTGATTGCTGGTGACAGATAATGAGATGAGTAGCCTAGAATTGCTAGACCCGAGTAGATGACTTAAGTCTTTAATTCCTGAAGGGAATTGTAGTGGTTCAAGTGCCATTAGGACCTAATGAGGTCGAACGACTAGAGTATGGTCACTAAAGAAGTATTTTGCTCGAGTATGCAAGATATACGAAGATTCAAGAACTGAAAGGAATCATGATATGTGAGTAAAGATGAACCACGATAGTATGAGCGCTGGAAGAGCGTTTGGGCCGATCTTGTAATTTGTACAAGACCCAAGAGTTGAAGGGTCAAGAGAACATTGAGAGGAATTTGAAATTCGATGGGCAGACAGACTCGAGAAGGAGTTGCCATTGTTGCCCAAAGCAGATAAGACTGCTATGTTGATTGTGTTGTCAGCAAAGTAATTGGTAGAGATCATGGGAGAGATGATAAAGAATGGAAATGAAAATCGTTTGAAAGAAAGCTTGTGAAAGGATGTATAAGAGTGAGATTGACTAAGTTCGATGGAGAGAGTGAATTTAAAAAAAAAAAAGTCTTTCTCTGGATTGGGGATTGTGTAAGGAAACCTTAGAGGTTTTGGGTGCACGGAAGAAAAGAAGTGACCCTAGCAGTTACTAACCTTAAGAGGTCATCGATGATTGGTAAAAGGTCATCAAAGGAAGAGTTTTTCCTTGAAGGCATGATATCCGCCTAGATTGCCTTCGCTAAGCTGTTTAATAGAAAATACTTTACGAGGTTTCTCGAGAACAAGAATTATCTGAACTTTAATAACTTTGCAAAGATCTCAAGGCGATCCACCAATGCGAGACAAAGTTCTCACGGTTGTCTAAGTGTACTAAAGGTGGTTAATGGCCTTATTAATGAGACGTGAAGTTTCTGCGTGGATTGGAATTCGAAAGCCTTATGGCTAGTTGTTACTCCTAATTATGAGGAATGCTAATGGGTCGTAATGAATGAAGTGGATGATCGGAAGAGGAATAGGCAAGAGAATTTCCGTTCATGGATTGCGAGTAAGGGAATTTTCACTTATGGAGCATAGAATGTGCCTGTGAGGAATGGTTATTACCTTGGTGTAGAGCCCGTAATGAAAGGTCGGCGTTTCTTCTCTTCAGATTCTGGGAAAGATTATGAAAAAAGTTATGTGAGTTGTCTGACTTTGTTGATTTATATGTGATTGAGTGAGGTTGAATCGGGACCACTGGAAGTGGTATTGGGAGTTATCATCCTAAAGGATAGGGCGTCGTTTTTAAAGGGCAATTGGATCATGAGATGGTCATTAATAGAAAGGAAAGGGAATGGATTTGATAGTCCCGACTACTCACGGTGTTCATGGATGGATGAGTAAGCAAAAAGGGGTACTTGGATTGTAACCGCAAGGTAAATTGATGTAACCAATTAAGATATCCAAGGTGTGGATGTGCAGAGACCGAGGAAGAACCTCGACTCCTTTGAACCTTGTCACTAAAGATGACTGGGTTATTAGAAGAGAATGTTAAGTATGGGGCATCTGAATCTTGGAGTAAGAACACCGCTATTAGCGTGGACTCCAAGGACAAGATGGATTCGAAGTAGAAGAATTCCCTTGAAGTGTATAGTTTCCTTCATAGGGTAGGAGACACTAATGTAGAAGGAAGAGAAAGTTCTAATTGTTGTGGCAATAAAATTGAACGTCTAGACCGAGAAAAGAAGACACAAAACTCAAATGATCCCCGTAAAATTATTCTAAGGGACTATCTTGTTGACAATGTTGAATTCCAGGAAATGTCGATGTTTAGTGGAATGAATGAAATTGGGATGAGTTCGTGTTAGCTGGTTGTGGAACCAAGAGGTTAAGACACTAATGCCTCATGAGAAAAGAGTGACAAAAATGAACGAAATGCTACCCGAGCGGATTGGAGACCCATGAGAGTAAAGAGCCAAGGTTTGAGCTCTCGGATGGATGGTACGAAGGATAGTTTGAACGATTCGACATATGGTAGCAAGAAGTTGATAATAGTCGGATTAAGTATCGGGATTGATTGTTACCGTCTTTAAAGACGATGATCGGACTCGTTTAAGAAGTCACGAGAAGCATGACCCCGAGGAAACAATCATTGTATGCTAAGTGTGAAGAGTACGAGTTTTGGGTATGATGAGGTGAAATTCATTGGTCGTGTGAAGTCCAAGAGAGGGGATCCCTATAAATCCTTTATGGGTAGAAAGTGACGATTGATCGACTAAGGTCGATGTGAGTTACTGAAATTTGAAGTTTCCTGGAATTGATGGATTGTTATAGAAGGATCGTAGGAAGATCCCCACAAGAATTATTCCATTGATAAAAAGTACTAAAGACGAGACATAACGCGAATGGATGAAATTGTTTACGGAAAGGGGAACGTTGCTTGTGCAAGGAATGACCTCGCAACTATGTGAACTACAAGAGTTAGAAATATTGACTGTCCCAAAGGGGACTGAAGGCCAGGTCGTGAGTTCGATGCCCTTATCGCTATGGAATGGTGAATTAAGTAGCGGATGCATACAATTGAAAATTGAGCGTCTTGCATTTGACAATGAAGGGATAGACCTTACCTCGAGGAATAAGAGATTCAACTTCTAAATTGGAAGCTTATCAATTGACTAGTTTGATGGCCACTCAAAGCATCAAGCCTGAAGGTTAGAAAGGGATTAAGATGTGGCGATGAATGGACCCGGACTTTTAAGGATCATGGAAACGAATAGAATAGGGAGAAAATCCAGACTTCTGAGTACTTGGAAAAGAAACCTCGAAGTTGAGGGTAGAAACCTTGAAGTCCCATAGACGAGTGTACGAGTTCTATGTTGGAGAGGAATCTAAAGACATGACCTCATCGGAATTTGAGGGAAGAATTACGGTATCCAATGGAGTGGACTGAAGGTTGGATTAGTCTCACATGTGGTCAAGGATTAGACATGTCGGCTAGAAAGAGGCATGACCTTGAAGATTTAAAGATTACTATGATCGTTGGAGGTTTCCGAATGGAATTTAGAGCGGATTACTACGAAAGTAATCTTGAACTTGCTTAAGGAGTCAAGAAAGTTACGACTCGATTTGGATAATAGAGGGTGAGTTGATAAAGGCCATGAGTCTTATGCGATGCTTTGGAAAGACCTTCAGTCCGGAATTAGAAAAGTTGGATTGTAGTAAGGTATGCATGTTATTCTTGGACCAATAAACAATTGAAGAGGTGATTTGAATATTCGAGGGCGTACTACCAACAAATATTGCGAATGTCAAAAGGGAAGAGGAAGGTGAGCACAGTCGAGGACCAAAGGAAACGAGTTTTGAAGGATGAAAACTATTGCTGTTAAGAACATTATCGAAGTGTCAAGTGACGACAAGAACTACTTTGGAAAGCGTGGTAGTGATGAGGCATTAGTACCCCCTAAGACGAGATGATTGGAGGATTGCAAATTTCGAGGACGAAATTTTTGTAAGGGGGGAAGAATTGTGACATCCCGTATTCCGACTCACTTTTGAAGCTTTGGATGAATGAAATGTCTCATTGATGTATTTTAGTCGAATCTTACTCGGAATTAATCCCTCTTGAGGAGACTAACCAAATGGGAATGACTCCCTAGGAAAATCAAGTACGTAGACCTAAGAACTTGATCCTTGATTGACTTTTTGGCCATGAAAATTGTCGAGGAAATATTCTGAACCAATATAGGCCAATCCTAGAATGATTAAGGAACGATTTGGATAATACCCTCCACTCGGATCAAGGGTGATTCCGTTTGATCTCGTATGGGTTCCGAACGTCCCTAAATTATATTTTAAAGATCGTGTCCATCGGGACTAATGATTGACCCTCGCAATTGAATGACAACCAAAGTCGCCATGGCTCGAGAAATTCTTAAACGTGATATTAATCACATGTCGATACGTGTAACTCCTAAAAGCCATCTATTAGTTTGAGATACGCTGAAATTTCAATTGATCAAGATTGATCGCGAATCGAGTTTCAGAATTTGACGTCGGACCTTCAGGGGTTTCAATAATTAAATTTTGAACTTTTCCTTATCCAGTGTACAATTTCTTCGTGGTTCGCCCCAAAGGGTTTAGGAAATTACTTTTTTGCCCTTCTTGACCTTGGAAACCCCAAAAATATCTAGCCCAATTATTATCCTAACCTTATACTAATAAATTTTGGTCTTCTTCTCCAAAAATTCAAGAAAACACTCTCTCCCCTTGGCCGAGATTCCCTCTCTCCCCCACCTCCATTGCCAAAAATTTTCCAAGCCCTCACCGGATTCGCCTTGGATCGCCGGAGCTCGACTACCGCCGTGAACTACCGGGAACCGCCGGATCTTGTGGGTTTTTAGTCGAGCAAAGGGAGTTGCCGGAGCCGCCGGATTGGGATTAAAACTTCTCTCATTTTCTCGCCGAAAAACTTGCTAAATTTGTGGTAAGTTGGTCCATAACCTTAGATTAGGTACCTAGGATACTAATAGGCTTGAGATTGAGTAGATTTGGGTGAAAAATTGGTTGGGTTTGCTCATTTTCATGCCTTGGCCGAGAATGAGAGGGAGAGGAGAGAGAAAAAATGGTGTTCTTGCTTGAATAGTGATTATGCATGATAACTAATGGATGGCTAGGATTTAATCTACCTTTTTATGCTTTAATTCAATGGCCTATATCAAATCTTGTTTGGGAAGATTAATCTGACGGCCAATATTTATTCCCGCTTAGTATAGATTAATTGAGCGGTGGAGATTTATTGCATGTGGGGATATTTTGATTAGACGGCCTAGATTAATCGCCACGTTAGTATAGTTTGATTAATTGGTGCATATTAATTGTACGTTAGTGGAATTTTGATCGGACGGTGATTAATAATTGTTATGTTAGCATAATTCCGATCGTGTGGTATAGATTAATTTTTGTGGTGAAAAAATTAATCGTGTGGTCCGATTGGCCATTGGTCTTGTGTGACCTAATCGGGTGGTCCCGATTTATTAATTCTCTAACGTGAGTGAACCATGATGTTCCGATCGAGTATTTATTCAGTACAATTAAATCGAGTGGTCTCGATTGGGCAATTGAGGAAAATTGGAGAGATCGCATGGTCCCGATCTTTTGTTGGAGAAAAATTGATGAGACCGGATGGTCTCCATCTGCTAATCAAGAAATTTAGCGGGATCACATGGTGAAGATTGATCGATCGATCGGAAGAAATTAAGAGATCGTGTGATATCGGACGAGCGATCGAGGAATTGTTGTGGTATATGGTCTTTATGAGAATTATTTGAGAGGAAATGTGGAATTTTTACCCCGAGGCGTGATGACGTGGGGTTCGTATTTTATAAGACCATATGTTGCCCGAGGCATTATACGTGGGCTCTGTTATTATTGTTTTACCCCGAGGCGTTAAACGCGGGGTTGTGCTTATTATTTTATCCCGAGGCGTTAAACGCGGGATAGTGGCCCGAGGCGTTATTACGCGGGTCTGTCCGGTTATAATATAGCCTGATGCGTTAAACGTGGGCTCTGGACTAACATGAAATTTATATGTTAGCATGATCCGTTAAATGCGGGCTTTGAATCCACGTAGAATATTTATAATGGCCTGAGGCGTTAAACGCTGGTTTGCCCTTTTATATGTTAGCTTGATGTGTTAAACGCGGGCTCTGGACCAACGTGGAATTTATATGTTAGTCTAATGCGGTAAACGCGGGTTTTGGATCCAAGTAGAATATTTATAATGGCCTGAGGCATTAAACGCGGGTCTGTCCTTTTATATGTTAGCTTGATGCGTTAAACACGGGCTTTAGGTCCACGTGGAATTTTATATGTTAGCTTGAGGCGTTAAACGCTGGTTTGCCCTTTTATATGTTAGCCTGATGTGTTAAACGCGGGCTCTCGACCAACGTGGAATTTATATGTTAGTCTAATGCGGTAAACGCGGGTTTTGGATCCAAGTAGAATATTTATAATGGCCTGAGGCATTAAACGCGGGTCTGTCCTTTTATATGTTAGCCTGATGCGTTAAACACGAGCTTTAGGTCCACGTGGAATTTTATATGTTAGCTTGAGGCGTTAAACGCGAGCTTTGGAGTAACGTGGAATATTTTTATGACAGTCCGAGGCATGAAACGCCGATATGGGAGTAACGTGAAATTTTTGGAAAATGTGCGACAATTTTTGGAGAAAGAATGGAATATTCTGGAATTTATTTGTGAAATTTTTGATTGAAGAATGAATTGTTGGGAATTGCTCACCTAGGATGTGTCTGGATGCACTAGCGCCCTAACCTAGAATTAGAGACTTTCTTACCGAGATTTATTCTCACCCCATTGTGGGATTAACATTTTCAGGTCTCAAGTGATGGATCATGTGATCGCCATGGAATGACATCGGAAGCCATCTTTGTGAGGACTTAGATATTAAGCTCTATTCGGATGTAACCTTTTGTAGCCTTAAGAAATTGATAATTTTGTATTGTCCGCTTTAACTGTGCAGCCAGTTTGGTGAATAGTAAGAGAGGTACCATCCTTCATCCTAAGTCATCTCTGTTTATAATGAAAGCCAAAGCCTTAGGTTCGACTTTTGTAAAGGATACGTGGTTATGTATATAAGTTTTTCTTTTACCGTCCCAAATCATCGTATTGCTATTGGTATCTGTGCGGGGATTTGTTTATGCTTCCACACGTGTTATTTTCGTTGGCCTTTGGATCCTAGAGAACTGTACACAGTCGTGGCCGGATGGAATGTTAGTGGGCTCATGGGGTTCGGGTCGTGACACTCATAGTATGCTTGTTGAAATTGCCTATTATCCCGTGAGGGAAGCAATAATCGAATACTTCTTGAGCAAATACTCTTTTCACCCTAACCCTTTTAAGCCAGTCAATTTTGACGAATGCTATGGCGTGCCTCGTGGGAATTATACATATCCAACGATGGCATATCATTTCCCAGGAGCCGATCTTTTCTTCCTACCGAAAATGTGTTCAAATTCTATGATAGTGGTTTTTGCTTGATGATCATCCCCGCAAGCAGTGGAGGACGGCATGTGCTTGGAGCGTTTCAACAGGCGAATCATTGGTTCTTATTTGTCTTTGAAAGATCAAGAGCTTCTTTCGTTCCGGAAGTGTGTGAAGTCCATTGAGAAGAAAAAGCAAAGGGGGTAAGTCTAAGCAAACGAAACCTAAAAGTCGTGTGCGCAGTCCTCTTATGTATTAATGATTTACTAAAGAGAAACGTTCATCAAGTTCTTTCCTCATAGATGCCCTTGATTTTGCAGCTGCAAGTTACCAGCTTATGGCAATACATAGCTGAGGTCCCCAATTCCGGTTCGCAAACTTTGAGTTTGAAACTAGTTATTATTTTGGAGTAGGGAAGTGTAAAATTGACTCTTGCCAGCTGTTATAATTAAGCTCTGTGTCAATGTGAAGCTTCATCCCTTTTATCATTTTAGCATGTGAAGAAAACAACTCTAATAAAAAAAAAAAAAATTTAAACTACTCATGGACTTGTAAACCGCCCTCTTCCTTGAATGTCGTGGGGGTGGATCTGCCACCTCCTACCACCCACGGAAGTGGAGTTCACATATTTGACCAATGACAACTTGTCAAGCGTGTCTCAGGGTGCGCATGAAAGCACTTCAGAAGTTGCATTTCTCTGCCAAAGCCCATCTAGCAAATAAAATGTGTTTGATAAAAACTTGGTCGAAGTAGAAATCCGTTTGGTAAAAAAATTGACTTCTAGTAGGATTTTTCACTTATGGTAAGATTTTTTACTTACGATAAGATTTTTGGCCAATTTTGAGAAGTAAAAAATTTTAACTTCTCGGCTCTAGAATTACTTCTTGGACCACACACTCCTCCATCGACCACCATTGTTGTGATAGTCGGCCGCCGACCACAGCCGCCGCCAACCGCCGCCAACAGCCGCCGACCACCGCAGACAGCCGCTGCCGCCGCCGACCACCGGCGCCGGCCGCTGCCGTCGCTGCCGCCACCGACCACCACGACAACCGCTTCCGCCGACTACCATTGCTGTGATTGCCGACCACCGTAGTTGTGACCGCCGATCACAGCCGCCGCCGACCACTGCCGTCGCCGACCACCTCCACCGCCACCCGCGGCCGCCGCCAACCACCACCGACCACCGCCACCGTCGACCATCGCCGCCGAAGATTTTGTTAATAATGTTTCAAAAGTAGAAATTTTCAATCATTATCAAACGAATTTTTTTTATCAGAAGTCAATCTGGAGTAGAAGTAGAAAAACCAACTTCTATTTTTGAGGAGAAGTAGAAAAATCAACTTCTAATCAGAAGTTGATTTATCATGGAGAAGTGTTTTCATGCGCACCCTCAATCTCTCTGTGCGTAATATGAGCGTGCCTCCATAGGTTCGCGTTCTTGCACGCGCCAAACGCTCCACGTTCCCCGCCGGCGACACCGACGATGTCACCCACCATGTCGGCCCGCTACCACGTCACCGTACCACGTCATCATTGACCATCATTGATCGCGTTGACTTGCTGACCGGTTCAATTAGACGGGCCCGATCGCTTATGAACATAATAAATCCAAAAGAGAACACATGCATGAACACAAAGCGACATCAAATGGCCTAATAGGATCAGAATTGGTAAAAATTCGTTTGATTAGTTAGATAACAAACAATCATACCAAGTGATAGGTACCAAGAGGGCGCTAATTGGACGATTAGCATAATCAAGTCACCAAACTTAGAAAATCCCCTGGTTGCATATAAAACAAGGCAAAACTTCTATGCCTCGTTTGCTTTCTAGCCGATCCTAAAAAGCTAGTAGCAACTCATAAAATATCTTAGGATTAATCAAACTCAAAATAAAATCCAACGTTGCGATAGGCATGTATGTACTTCTATAAGAAATCTCGTGATACGACGATTCAACCAAGGAATGTGGTACTTCAGTAACTGAATTCTCGAGCCTTGAACTTTCGATTGTCACTTTAGAGTCTAGTTGAAGGTTTTGTTCGCAATCAACCTAAAGAATAATTGGTTTCAACTCCTAGAGCTATTTAACCATTCGGATCAAAGGGGTTTACCCCGACCTAGAAAGGAAAGAACATTGACGCTTAAACTTTTGGGTGAATTTTTGGACTTCTACTTCCAAAATTATAACTTTGAAAATCGGCGAGGGATACACGGCAGTGATTATGTCATATGTCTCGGCAATGTTTTGGTTTTCATGTCCAATGAATTAGAGGAGACGTGACTAATTGAAGGATTTCAAATATTTTATGCTAAAGATTGATGACTTCCACGATGAGGCTATGATCCAAGTTTGATGCTTATGCTAGTTCAGAAGTATAGCTGTTTTCCCCCTTTTTTCAAATTTGGACGAGTTCCACTAGAAAAAAATTGACTGACAAATTGCATCGTCAGTTTCGAACTTACAATTACTGCTGCTTTAGTTTAACTTTAATAAATTTCTGATTTCAAAAAAATTCGATATATGGGATTGAAAATTTTAAACTGCTTGAAACATAGTCGACACTCATCCTGGCGTGAAGAAAATCATGCAGTTTCAATAGATGATTAGAAATTATACGAAAACTTGCAATGTTTGCCAGAAATGATTATTAGTTTGTCTACTCATTTTCACAATTAGGTAGACGTTAATTTTGTCTTATTCAATAGTAATTTTTCTTTTCAGAATCTGTGCAAGGCACGAGCTAACATGCAGTTCACGTCAATTAGCCGAAAAGCCCATTCATGGAAAGGCCTGGAGGCCCCAAACTTGCAATTTTTTTTCTGTCGAAAAAACTTGCCAACTTGATTACTACTAATAATGGTATTTCGACTCTTACGTGGGAAATGACGCAATAGTACCCAGAAAGGGCTAAAGCTTATAACTTTTCTATTTGCTTAACCATTCATGTTGAATAAAATCGTCAAATTTTTTTTTTTTTGACAAAACTAATCCAATCGAAAAATTTAGGATTGAATTGGCCGTCGTATAATGAGCTTAGGACTTTTTGGACAATTGTCCTTGAAAATCAACTATAGTGCATTAGTAATTCCTTACATTTAAGCGGTCAACATTTTTTTTTTTAATCGTTTTTTCATTGCTTGTTCTGATAAGTGTTTAGTAATTCAGAGACAGAATAAAGCAAGTTGGGCGGCAAAAGATGCTCTCTGATGTGAAATAAAGAGTAACAATACCTGACGAACTTATTTTTTTTTTAAAAGAAGGAAAGGTAATTATTAACAATATTTAAATATGCTATTAGCTCCTCAATTTCACAGTGGAGCTAAGTAATTACAAAATCAGCAACCAAAGCAAGTTCAGAAATGCATGCCTCGGAGCTACCTGAACGCAACGTCAGTGTCGAACCACAGCCTCCAACTTCATCATTTGCAGAGCCGTAGAATACTGCCTTTATACCTAAAGAGGAAAGCTGAGTTTTATTTTCAGTATGACCAACAGATGTACCGGTGATCGATAATGGCACGGCACACGTAAAGAGAGCATGCCGAAAACTTCTCGGCAACTTCTGCAGCTGAAAACCAAGTCTCTCTGCCACTGTTCCTGAAGGACAACAAGAGATTCCATCTCTACATGTCTTGTTGCCTATGAAAGCGCAAGGAGAAAAACAAGCCAAGCATATCAAATCTAGGAGCTTTGTGGAAAAAGACAGCTTCTCACGATGCAGGTCGACATAAATCTAGGAAGTGCACTTCATGAGAAATGTTTTCTCCTTCAAGTTAAGCGATTGGGAGCACCTACAAGATTGATTAAGGCGTATGCGATATGAACTCAACAAGTTTTGCTTGCTTGAAGCTGCTCATCTTTCCTATATTAGGTTTCACTCAGACATTGAAGAAACTTCCGGGAGTTTTAGCTTCTAGGTAATTTTCCTTCTTGCACACTATGGCACATAGGGAAAGAAATAGAACCCTAAACTGTCGTGAAGGCCTCAGTAATCAGAATTGACAATCAACTTCTCTATTCTACTGAATAACTCATGCGAAACTTCGCGTTTCTCGTGATTTCATTTTCATATCCACAGTCCACGGGGCGAAAGAAAATTACCACCGAACCAGTTATCCATGGACACAAGTCGATGTTCATATTACTGTCACGCTTCAAATCCTCTCTCTCTTTTTCTAGTGTGGCTGTTTGTCCGCTTCGATGCCTGGTTTCGCGTAAGGGAGTTCCCAAACTATAGCACCCGGATCGGCTCAGTTTTCTGCCTGAAAAGGGGACTGAACCAACCCATGTACACCCTACTTCCCATTGTTTCACTCTCCCTCGCTTGTTTTTCATTTGAACCTAGACTTTACGTACATAACTTGCCGGGGTATGAAAAGAAGGAAAGAAAAGTTATACCTTCTAGAGGCTGTCCCTGAATTTGTAGCGAGTAACGTTTTGTAGCAATGAATTCACCACCGAACATCCAGAGACTAAACTAACGGAGAAACATTTATCCAACGTCTCTCGTACAAATGCAATGGCACACGCTTCAAGTTCCCGCGCAATTGTAGCACCGCAAGAGTCGAAATCAATATCCATGTCAAGTATCACATCAACTCGTGGAATGTGTCAGGCGCTACCTGATCTATGGCAAGCTGCATGAAGCCCAGAAGCTCAGAGAGAATCGTTCACCTAAAGCTGCGTGACCAGTTTCCACAGCTTCGGTCGGTGGAGGTAGTCCGTGGCCTCCGCTTGCCGACTGTTTGCTAGGACTCTGTTTCAGGATGTCGCCTCGCGATCTTACATTCTTCAGAGCTCGCTAGTGTCTGATGGAAGATGATCGAAGTTTGCCTATGGCGGAGAAAGAATTACAGAGTTCCATTTAGAATGTACAGTAGACTTGGGTAAAAATAGGTACTAGCAGCGTGTTACGAGATTTTTTGAGAAAGGGCAACGAGAAGAACAAGGAGAAAGAAGGCATTGTAATGAAGATCAGCGAGTTCACTTACCCACTTCCTCGGCAAGTTTCCATCATTCTAACTACGAAAGCTGCAAGCCGACACCACCATGCTTATCTCTGCTGGTCGAATTGGAAGTCAACATATTCTTCGTTGGCACGCCTTGAGGGAGAACAAGCTTACGTCGGTGCTCAATTGACAACCTTGCAAGTCCTTCTGCAGATCTGTTTTGATCGAACTATCATCGTGCATAAGTGTAACAGTCAGGCTTCTGAATCTGTTGATTCATGAGCAACCTCATAGAGTAAAGCTGGATCTATTAGCTCATTGTCTTCAAGCACAACCTCTAAATCATCCTCTAGTTGCTTACATATTATTCGGAATCCCCACTTTTTCACGATTCCACCCGATACTCTAAGGCTAAATTGTGCATAACCCCCATCAGTTTGACCAAAATCGACTACTCCCCACAACTTGGATGGTATAAAATACTCAAGCCAGATACGATTCGAATCTGTAAACAAGAAATCATCAATGGTGGGTTGCAATTCCTCCTTTCGCCATTAATGCATGGTTCAATCATAAGCCAGGTTCCCTCTTTCCGTTCATCATTACTTAAAACCGCACAAAGAACAAATCCAAGAAACTTGCCATACAATTCCTTTGAAGCCATGAAGAATACAGAATCATCTTCAATAGGGAGGACCCACCTCGGGATCTCTTCTCCAGGAAGACAAATCATGTAACGACCAGTATTCTGCTACAAAGATAGAGCGTTAGAAAAACTCAATCTGAGTTTAGTACGTAATGCTAGTGAATTCTACTTCGACTTGGAGCTCAATAAATGAGTAGAGATCCAATGACCCTCGCTTGCATTAATATAGAAGTCTCATGTGATAGAAATCATTCCCATACAAGTACGGTAGCCACCTCCACTACAATGCATTTGGCAAACTCTGGATATTCAAGCCAATGGGGATACATATGCAACATTTTCTGACTTTATCTGATTTTTAATTAGTTAGCGGTTAATGGCCAAGAAAATTAGTAAATGACAAAGTTTTTGCTAAGTATAGAAATGAATATTTTGAGTTCTAGTCCCAGAGAACATAAATGTGATCGATTCATTTAACACCCCTAGGTATTTCCTTGAATGAAATGAGTGCTGTGGGCGGAAAATGGAGCAACTGATGGTCCACCCTATTCTATTCAACCTTCTATCAATGTATGCTGCCTTTATTCCACCAAAAGCTAAATAATTATGTCCTTAACCCCAGAAGGTTTTTCAAGTGGCAATCATGTTTATCTTCTTCAATCAAGGCCTAAGTTCAAATCATCACATCGGCACATTTTCTGTGTTACTCCACATGGAAATATGAGAGAGAGAGAGAGAGAGACTAACCTGGTCAGGCGGGGAAATATTAGCCATGGCCAACCCTCTAGGGACAAAATTGTGAAATGAAGTTAAACCTCCAGTTTTTTGCAGAGATTCGCAACCGTCCGCCAAAAGGAAATTCAAAAGTGGCGGCAGCTCGGGAATCTCTTTTAACTGATGGCAACTTTGAACATGCAACAGAGATAAACGACCGTGCTTATTGATGGATGTAGGAAGGCTAGTAATATTGTTCCACGCCAGAATTAATTCTGTCAAGCTGGGAAAACAAGAAAGATTCTCAAGAAACTCTACATCGGACAGACTACATCCCGTAAGATTTAACCAGCGCAAACTTGAAAATCCGATCTTCATGCACGGATCAGCTGAATCCTCGTACTTTGGGAACTTGAATAAATTTGTGCAATCCCAAAGTACCAACTCTTCAATGTTTTGTAATTTGTAAATGCTAGACGGAAGACTTGTTAGGTCCTTGCAACTAATTAAATGCATTTTCTCCAAAGACACAAGATTTTCTATCGATGCAGGAAGCTCTTTAATAGCTGTCTCTTGTAACCCAAGCTCTTTCAGGCCTTCGAGCTTATGTGGAATATCAGGGAACCTTTCAAATTTTGAACATTTTCCAAGATTGAGATTTCTGAGATTTTTTGACTTGAGCTCATTTGGAAAAACACTAAGTTTAGAGCACCCCCAGAAATTCACCCCGAGTAACTTGTCATGACATGCAATGGACTTGTGGGCTGCTACCAAGTTTTTGCAATCCTCAAGATTCAATTCCTCGAGATTTGGAGTACACGAAAGGTCGGGCATATGAACCAGTGACTCACAGGAACTGAAATTAAAGTACTTCAAATTTTCGAAGTCATGCAGAAACAGTGAAACTAACTTTGATAAACATTCTGAAAGGGAAAAAAAAGGATGCTAGACAATTTAGCAAATCAAAGATAACTCTTATCATTTTACGTTTTAGATAATATTTGGTACAACTGAATAATACAAAGGTACACAATATGAAAAAATCCACAAATAAACTTGTGTTGGACAATTACTAAATAAACCAAAGTTAACACCATTAAAAATCTCAAATCAGTATGCAAATTTACTTCAAATTAGTTTTCATTTTGCAAAAATCTTAAATTAGTACCACTATAACACAGCTACCCACAAACTAAGTTTCTTCTAACACAAAATCTCAAATCGGTACTCCTGACCCAAATCTAGCTCCCTTAGTAAATGAAAGTTAGTTTGGGATAAAATTGTGCCACGTGTCATGCATGTGGCAATCACTATAGTCAAGTGAAGTGTCAAGTTACGAGCATGCGAATGTAGGCAAAATGACAAAACTATCCCCGTGTCAGCAGAAGCAAAGTGAAGTACCACAGGGTGAGCATAGGAATGAAGACTGCTTGACCGTATATAATAGATGATGCCGGATATAAATACCATCACAATGTAATTGCGTCAAATTAATGAACGTTAAAATTCTTTTGAAGTCATGCAAAGACAATGAAGCCAAATTTGAAAAACATTCGGAAGGAATTTTTTTTTTTCATGTACTCAAATCAAAATCTGGCTGTGACTTACTATTAAAAAACTAGTGTACGCCCCTACTGGATCACCTATAACGCTTTAGGTGTGCAAGCATTAGACAAGTTAATGGCAAAGTTCCTAATAAATACTTCCTTATGTCCTCTTAGAAATGCTGCTACTTAAGAACTGATTTTAAGCAATTTAGCAATGCTTTTTCTCACAGATGGTGCATTCAAACCTTCGACTGAGCTAATGTTATTGATGCTGGACTGATCCCGCCGTTTCGGTATTGGTCGGGTGAGGCTCCAGTGATGACTATGGTTGTGTTCGGTAGGGTTTTTGTGGAAAGTCTTTGTAAAAATGTAAAGGGCTTTAAGTTAAAGAAGTTTTTAGAAATGCAGATTGTATTTGCTAAATTGTAACTTAAACGTATCATTGTAAAGCAATTTTGGGTACGATAGCGTTTGAAAAAATTATTCTGGCAAAGGACTTTTCTTATTTTCTTATTATAAGAAGGAAAAAGAAAAACTAAAACCTTTTCCTAGCTCCAACAAAGGATAGGCTGCCGCCGGCGATCACCAGCGAGGGCCGCCTATGGTCGCTCGACCCTTGCGACCCCTCGATGAGGTCGCTACCACCTTGGTGATGGCCATCCGGGTCACGCAATCCCTAAGGGCCATCTGGGCCGGGCGACCTAAAGCGGCCCCGGCTTGGGTTGCACGACCCTTCATTGAGGTTGCGCAACCCCAGCGTGGGCCGCCTGGGTCGTGCGGCCCTTAGTAGAGGTCACGTCACCCCGGCAAGGGCCACCTGAGTTTGTATGATCGTAGGTGACGGTCGCTTGTGTCGTACGACCACGCTAGACCCTCTCTTGCCCGTCGCTGGCCACACGCGACATTTTTGGCCTAGAGAAGATGATGAATAGTCATAAATGAGAGCAAAAATAGAAAGCCAAAAAATTGGTGATGATAGTTTTATAAGAATTTTTTTTTTTACTAACCGTAGCCTTGCATGCTGAGAAAGCTAAAAGCCCAAGGCAGCCGAGGACATGCCTTGGCCTTCAAGCCTTCCTAAGGCAAGCTTTTACTGAATGGGGTTCTAAAAATTTTCCCAAACAATCATATTTTGGATCAAGGGATTTTGGACGCCCAAAGCCCCTTGGGAAAGTCTTTTCCAAACGCAGCCATGTGGCCTACCGCTCAACCAGCTATTCCTTGGGTGTTTCGACTTCCATATACATATCAACGGGTAGGTTCTTCATATCTTGTTACCCTTTTGTTCAATCATCATAAAATTTTTCTATAAAATATAAAAGTACATCTGTCAACAACTGACAGCAAATTGCATTTTGAATTTCTTCTCTCGGTAGATTAGATCTGATTTGGAAACATAAATATGTCGATAGTTAGAGATATTATGTTTAGAAAGTCCGTAAACTTTATCTATACTATTATTTAATATTCCTTCCATCAATTGTCCTCCAATGCTTATTCTACAGACATCATACATTGATTATTTTAGTTTTTATCTCTCTCATATTCCAATATCAACAATTGAATTTTCTAATGATGCAGTGACCTTCGTAAAATAAAAGAAAATCGAATCTTAGAAACATCTTTCTCTTTCCACATATATGTATAAAAATTATTTATATTGTGTATTTTATTAACGAAATGTTTCTATTTAATATTTCTAACAAAGTTGTTTGCTCAATTTTTCACTTGCCCATTTTGCTGCACATAGAAATATTTCTAACCCAAGTTGTTAGGGTCATTTTCAAAATACGCATGTACATATACAAATGAATTAGATAATAAAAATATCTATGCAGGGAAATGCTCACCTTAAATTGTTTTGGCACTACTGCGATACTGCTTTTAGGCATATCAAGTCCCACTAATTTCTTAGGACTTGAGGAAAATTCTGGAATCCCGCGAGCACATCCAGGCCATTCAAACCATCTAAGCTCATCAGGAAGACATAGAGGACCTTGGAAAGTATCATGCACGTTACATAATATGAGCAATCTCAGCCTTCTCATTTTCGTAAATGCATCAAGACCAATACACATCTTTGTTGGCTCGGGTAGCTCCAACACTATGGCTTTTACAGCACAATCTCCCTGTATGTACAAGATTATCATATATATTATACATTTTAAATAATTAAATTCCAAGAAAAGGAGCATAATTTTGATGGTATTTGCAATCTTACCACGCCGCCCGATAGAACATTGAAGACATCATCGTGACGCCATAGTCTACTGCGTTTGTCGGGATCATCTCGACATTCTTGGTTCACAATTTCCATACCCATGAATTGAATCAAGTCATGCATTTCTATTGTGAAACCAATTCTTATCAAGGACCTCTCCATGAGAATTTCCAATCCTATTATTGCCTCAAGATCGCAACTATCGAGAACTTTCTCTACGTACTCACTATTCTTCCCCTTAAAAAAGCAGGCAATATCGAGAAAAATCTCTTTCTCATTTTCCTCTAGTCCATCATAACTTATTTTGAGCACATCATTTATTTTACTGTTAGGTACTCTAGAAAGTTTCTTTAGTGTACCTTCCCATTCATGTTCTCTTCTACCACGTAAGAAGGAACCCAACACCTCAAGTGCTAAAGGAAGGCCTTTCGTAAGGTTCAGAACACCGTCAACTAGATCGGTCCCGATTTCCAATTTTGGTTGTGTTGGAAAAGCATGCTTACTTAACAGCTCATGAGCTTCACTATCATCTAGTGCTTTAACTTCATAGATGTGATCTTGATTTATCCCGTGACAAGTCAACAAATGTTTATCTCTTGTAGTAATGATGATCTTACTCCCACCACCAAACCACTTGCCTTCGCTAGCTAAAGCATTTAACTGGCACAAGTCATCCACATCATCAAGGATGAGGAGAATTTTTTTGTGACGAAGTCTATGCTGTATGAGGTTTATACCTTTATCGACACTGGACACTTCTAATCTTTGTTGTAGTATCAAAATCTCGGACAGTAATTTTTCTTGCAACAGAACTAAACCCTTAGAATCTTTTGAAGCTTCTCGAACATTTGCTAGAAGACATGAACCCTCAAATTGTCTAAAAATAGTATTATAAAGAGCTTTTGCTAAAGTTGTCTTCCCTATGCCTCCCTGTCCCCATAATCCCACCATGACAACATTATCTTGAGCCTTAAGGTTTAACATCCATTCCAGCTTAACCACTCGGGAATCTATCCCAACCGGATGCTTAGCAACATGCAAAGGTGATCGGTCTAAGTGAGTGGAGATTTCCTTCACAATTCTTTGTATGAGCTCCGATTCATCTCTGACAAAAACGGAAAAAGAAGTTGAAGCATGATTTAGCAATTTGAATAAGCAAATCTCGAGCAATCACCAGCCAAATGACAAAGCAGCGGGTCAACCTCTCGCATAATCACAGGAAAAACAAACTGTACTCCCACTCGGTCGAATTAGAACCCTAGGAGCTCCACACCACTCGAAACAAGTTCAAGGTTCAACTTATTTTTCTTTTGGACTAGACAATTTGTCCATTTGGTCGATCAAGTTTTAAAATTTTGTATTTACAATCATATGTGTGTCGATTCATCTACTTAATTTTTTTTACAAACAGACTTTATAGTCACTTCTAAAGATAAGTTTCTTAGGAAAAACTAGAAACACGACTCTACTTACCCATCACTCAAATGCCAACCGGACAAGCTACCGGCGTCAAAAAGAGCTTTCTTCCATCTCTTCACTTTCTCCAAATCCTTCCTGAACTTGGATTCATGCTTAGAAAGAGCTTTCCCATAACTCTTTCTCCCTCCTCTCACTTCTCTTGGGTCCACTTTATAAAACACTGGTAGAACGGTAAGGTATGTTTGCTCCTTGCACTCCATAATCTTCGCTACCTCCTCCAAGCACCATTGTGAGGAAGCGTAATTCTCCGAGAAAACGATTATTGCGATACACGATTGCTCGATGGCCTTCATAAGCACTGGCGATATTTCGTCTCCCTTCCTCAGTTCCTCGCTATCAAAGAAAGCGTATACTCCACTCTTCTCTAAAGCTTTGTACAGATGACCGAGGAAGTTGTTACGCAAATCCGTGCCTCTAAAGCTCAAGAAGACATCGTAAATCTTTTCGGGTTTCGATGAAGAAGCCATTGAACGATGGAGTTTGACAATCAGCCACGAGCACTAGCCTATGAAGCACCGACACCCCAAACCCCTCGGCGTGTCGACGTCAGGGTTGGCTTCGCGAGACAGAGAGGACTGAGAGAGGGGTGTGAGATTTTTTCAAGAGGCAGAAAGGAGGATGGAGGGAACAGAGAGAAGAGGGAGATGAAACATGTGAGATGTTCTTTTGGTGATTTTTTCAAAAAGCAAAGAGAGAGAAGAGGGGGAGACAGAGAGGAGAGAGGGGGGGCTGAGGTGTGTGTCAGACATTTAAAAAAAAAAAGTAAAGAGAGAAGGGGAGGAGACGTGAGAGAGGAGGAGAAGCTTGCAGACGCAGATTAAGAAATTTTTTTTTTTTTAATTCATTATTTATTTATTTTTATAGGCTGATTGGATTAAATTATGGAAGTATCTGTGGTACGTGTTTTCTTTTTATTATAAGCGCTCTTTTTGAAAATTCTCCACTTTATAAAAGAAAAATTATAGAAATAATAACATATCATACATATACAAAAATATATTTAATATATAACGTCTCCCCAACGTATCAGAAATCTCTATTTTTTTAAAAATGATGTGTCGACATATCGTGTCGTGTCGCGTGACATTGCTACTTAGGTACTAACTTCGGATTTGGTGGAGGGTTTTACCAGGCAGTTGGTTCACCACTTGATCTTCTCGTTAATTTATTCTTATAACAAAGATGCACTGACTGTTCTTATTACATCGGTAAACGGTGGTGCTTAAGGGGGGGGACCAAGGCATCTAAAGGTGTGAACACATGGACTTTTTTTCATTAAAGACCGCGTACCACCGCCGAACTATCTGGTTGGCACAAGATTCTCCGTGGCCGACGAGAGTATTAAATATTGTGATCGCTACTGGTCCTGGTGGGACTCGATAATTGCACGGACCGACAAACTACTCTAGGCCATGGGTTCACTCACAAAAACAACTTTGCTGGCTAATTAATTGCTCGCTAATCAATCGCCTCACTAATTAATTGCTCGCTAATCAATCGCCTCACTAATTAATTGCTGGCTCCCACGAAAGGGCATTCCAAACCACCTACAAGTTTATTTTTCTTTGCTCTTTTCTATCCGAATGATCTGTGATAATGTAACACATAATTTTTTTTTTATACGCGCAATTACTAGTACGAGCGAGCAAAGACCTAGCTACCTGGAGACCAAATGAAGACACTCAGAATGTTAATTGAGGGGTTGAGGAGAAGAGCTGATGGACTGTCCAGAAAAGGACCAACGTTCAATTACAAATCAGAAGAGAGGAGGCAGGTCTGAATTCCCACCCACCCCCCCTCTCTCTCTCTCTCTCTCTCTCTCTCTCTCCTAGAAAGAAATAGAAAGTAACTATTTCCAACGGTCTATATTTTCCAACTTGATTTAATTCTGCGAAGGAATTTCCTACAACTGAATATTTTCTTCGGTGGGGTCAACAGAAATTACTGCATGAATGGCAATGCCGTCCAAAGTAAGATTTCCTGCCAAATCTCCCAACTTTTCACTTGCCCAACCCATACAGCTGAGAAATAAACTCTCTTAGCCATGGATTTCCACATCAATTCATTGCCTAGTACGTCAACACTAAAGGTAAGCCCACGTTAAATAGTGCCGGTGTAGCTGCTCACCACCCTCTTCAATGCGTAGCGTGATGAAAAATTTCGCGATGCTTACGAGGGAAATCACCACATGCCATTGGTACCAATGATTCCCACAAGTGATGAAGGCGGTCAACATCTCTCGGTAAGGATCTCACGATTAGCAATCTTTGCAATAAGTTTAATGGCAAAATACGCATATCATTTGTGTTAGTTAGTGTTATGATTAACGCAAAAATAATAACGGAATTAAAACTGAGAAGAAGAAACGAGCACAATTATTTACATGGAGACCCTTGCGGGAAAAATCACAAGGTGTGGAGAAGCGAAACCCATTATAGAAATTCAAAAATTGCAAAAAGAGGTTTTCAAAAATATAAAAGACTCTTTTTGTCTTTGTTTCTTAAAGTGACAGCTTGAGAAAGAGCAATATTTATACTATTGCCCCGAAACCCTAACGTTAGCCTAAGCCCATAAAGAATTAAAGACATACTCAACAAATCTCCACTTTAGTTTGAATTCCTCAAATAGACATAAGTAATAAACAATCTTCTCCTCCCACTAGAGTAAAACTCAGTTTCAGTGAACATTAACCAAATTCATGTAGCTGGGTTGTTTTTCGGCCTAGTTGTTTTGGCTGTTTTTTCCTTCTTTCTTTACGGACCCTTGTCCTTCTTTTGGACCCACGATACTCTTGCACTCCTAATGACACTCTCTAGTGTCATCACCAGTGCATGACCTTTTTTGTAGTGTCGGGCTCCCTTTGCTTTTGTATAGTCACGCTTTAGTTTAAGTCAATATACCACTTACCTTTACCCAAAAAAAAAAAAAACCAAATTCAAGTAATAGCAATAGGCAAGAGCTTTGTCAAAAAATCAACTGGATTATTTTCTATACAAATCTTCAAGACCTTAAATACAGCCATCAACAAGAATGTCTCGATACCGTACATCAATGTGTTTTATCCTCTCACGGTGCATATGATCTTTAGTAAGATGTATAACACAATGACTATCACAATGAACAACATTCACACAATAATTAACACTGAACTCTCCAAATAAGCCTCTTAACTATATACTCTGCCTCTATAGTAAACAAAGCAATAGTATGCTATTGTGACATCCAAATTTCTGCCGGGCTAAGTTTATTAGCAAAATAGCTAATGTCGAGCTTAGATTATTAGAGATTACGAATTGGGAGTTTAATTATTTGGTGCAGTGGACCATTGAGTTAATTGTGGTGGCAAATGCGACTAAGATTTAAACGAGGGACCGTTGGATGTTTGTATTATTATTGGATCGATAGTTTTGTCGTGCGTGAAATCAGTTCAGGATTGAACTACAAAGCGCCCTAAACCACCCTAGCCTAGACCCCACTATGAAAGACCCATTCATTCTCTCTCCTCACTTTTTCACAAAAAATCTCTCCATTTCTCTCTTTTTCTCTCTCACCCGTGAGATCTCTCACTCTCATCTTGTGCCGGCAACTTGAAGGCTCGATGATGGAGGTCCATGAACTTCCCTAGCCTCGAGCTCAGCCCCACCGACACCGCTAACCCACCACTCCCCCTTTTCCCGTTGAGCCGCCTGACGCCAAGCAAGGAAGCAGCGAAGCGAGTTCATTTTCGAAGCAATTCGAGCTCCGTTTTCTTCGTACTTTGATTTGAGACAAGTACACATCTAACCTTACCACTAGACGGTCCGATTATCGTTTATTTTAGCACGGATTAATTACTTGGAAAATAGGTATGTCGAATGAGACTATGCTTGCATGGAGAGGAAAATGCCTTTGCATGAACGATCCGTCGCATGAGTTAATGCCTTTGGGTCATGGGAGGTATGGACACAAGAGTTGATCGTCTTTTTTGTCGTCGAAACGAAGTGAATTGAACTCAGAACCCATGGGTGAGTATTCAATCGTGAGCTTGGGATTGGGGTTAAATGCCCAATTTGTTTTGCATATTGATTCTACTTGCAAGAGTATGTTCCTATGAGTCTAGATAACTTCAATTCAGGGTTGAACTACTTGACACATTGTTGATCGGATGTGAATTAAGGATTAAGCCTAGAAGAAGGTTCGGCCATGAGCATTGAGGGGTTGTTTGTGAAGTTTCCTAGTTCGAATGTCGATTCCAAAGAAAATCTAACTAGCCATCTTTATATGTGTACGTTGTTGTGGTTGTCATTGTGTATCATGGTGTTTGCTGATTGTTTGGTTTTCGCCCGAGTGAATGGTGAATTAGATAGTTTAGTCGATCGGCTAAACGTACTTACTTGCTGGGCTTTCGGGTGACTTCTCATGGTTTAACTATTTTTTAGTTTAGTAGCAAGAATGACAATCTGATACTTTGTATGATGGTGATTATGGATTGGGAAGAGAAACCTTTACTTACTTTCCAATTGTTGTCTTTTGATATGACATGATGTAACTAACTTGCTATATATATACCGGATAATCCTATTTACGCGTGAACGTTTATTTATATCAGATACAGGTAGTGAAACCCTATAAAAGCCATACCTTATAGCGCGTGTCTATTCCTTGACTGCACTTGTGATGGCCTTCTATTTTTTGTATCGTCTCTCGCATGTGCTGTATTATATTATATGTAATAAAATATTAATAGTACACGCTAGTAAGTGAAGCCCTGGGACATTACAACCGTAAAGAAGTTTTTCAATTGACTGCAAAACCGTCGGTAGTAAAGATGTACCCAGTCAAAGACCTCCTATTATCAAGGCTACTAGCATAATCGGAATCAACATATCCTGTAAGAGTTTTACAAGTTCCCCAAAGTCTATACCATAATGTAAGTACCCTTTCAATATCTCAAAATCCACTTTACAACTTGCTAATGAAATTTTTCTGGGCATGATAAATATCTACTTACCACGCTAACAGCATGTGAAATATCGGGTCCAGTGCAAACCATATGATACATAAGGCTACCAACTGCAAGAGAGTATGAAACATGTGACCTATATTTTATCTCCTCATCTATTTGTGGACATAAACTAACCGATAAACTACGGTGACCAGCAAGAGGAGTACTTACTGGTTTGACATCATTCATGCCAAAACAATCTAACACCGTCTCAATGTAGTTTTTTTTGAAAGATGCAATTTTTCCCTTATTCGATCTCGCTAAATTTTCTTGTCTAGGATTTTTGTTGTTGTAACTAAATCCTTCATATAAAATTCTGCTCTCAACTGTGCCTTCAAATTTTGAATATTATATTCATTTTTTGCTGCAATCAACATATCATCAACATAGAATAGTAGATGAATATAAGATCCGTTTGAAAGTTTGCACAGATATACACAATTATCTTATTTGCTCCTACAATAGCCAAGTTGCACCATAAATGAATCAAACCTTTTATATCACTATTTAAGTGATTGCTTCAAGCCATATATAATTTTTTTTTTCAATAAATAAACATGATCTTACTTACCTTCAAACTGAAAACTCTCTGGTTGACTAATATTGATTTTCTCTTCAAGTTCACTAATTCTTCTGCTGTTTCATCCGATGTGGTTTCTATTTTCTTTCGTTTACTGAATAGAGTTTTCTTCAAATCTTGCTGCATAAAAACAGCTAACATACGAACTTGTCATAGGTTGAAACCGCCACTTCCATCAAATTTCTCAATATCCAATTTCATTGTTGAACTTGAAGCCATAACTAGAAGATAAAAAAAAGGGTAAAGCTCTTATACCAATTTGTGGGAGTACGCGAAGCAGCAGCCCAATACCTTTTGCGTGAGGAGATCACCAAGATTGTTATGACTAATGTGGAAATAATAATGAAATTAAAATCGAGAAGAAGAAACGAACACAAAGATTTATGTGGAAACTTTTGCGGGAAAAATCATGGGAAGATGAGAAGCCAAATCCACTATAAAAATTCAAGAATTATAAAAGGAGGCTCTAAAAAAAAATCTGTCTTTGTTTCTCAACCTAATAGCTTGAGAAAGAAACAATATTTATACTATTATCCCAAAACCCTAACATTGGCCAGAGTACATAAAAATTAAAAAAGACACACTTAACAATTAGTATGGTTATGCTATAGGTAAGACCAATGCATGTCATTTTTGCATTTATTTAAGCTATATATTCTACCCATAACGTTTGGACATGTCACGAAATTGGTTGCACTTCATACATCGCAAATAGTATTTGACATCGAAAACAGAAAAGTATCACCACCTATTGCATAGACACCCCGTCAAAATTGGGGAAATAGAAGAATAGTCAAAGAAGGCTAAGGGCCTAGAGACTAGGTTGTGCTAGGAGTCCTTGCCTAGACAGAAAATCAGTATAAGACCTGCTAAGAGTACACTAATATTAAGAAATTATAATATAGAGCTTGACCTGCATCATTACATAGCAGTAGCAAAGGTTAATTGACCCCCTCGAACAGAAGTCGATATGCACCAGGAAATTAGTCTGTGTTAACAATAAATTAAGGGTACTTTATTGGAAGAAAAACTGTTTTAAGAAATTTATTTTCTAATTTTTCGGTGAGTAAATGACGAAAAATTAATCGATCTGCTGAAAACGTTTTTCATTAGCTGAAAACAACAAGTTTACATTGGAGGAACGAGTTCCCTTTTTGATTTGCAAGTCTTTCGGCACCTATTGGAACATGAATGCCAACTGTTTTGAATTAGATGCACTTTTGTTATCAGAGCGGTATGCATTGAACCCGGCACGCTGTTGTGATTGAATTCGGTGTTGTTATTTGGATGGTATCCAGCGGATTCATGCAGGCTTCTCTGATTGGATTGAATTGGTATTCAAGATCTGACATTCGAACATTGTCTTCGAATCATCAGATGCATGTCCCTTTTTGCTTGCATAGAGTTAGTATTTTCTTTTCATAATTAGACTAGTTCCTTTGTGTTGTTTTTTGTTTTTGCTTTTTAATCTTTTGGGCCAAGGGCTGGCCAAGGTCGCCAACCGACTCTTGCTGGCACCGGGCGAGGGCCACGACACCCTTGCCAAGGGCTAATGAGGGCCGTGAAGCCCTTGCCTAGTGCCAGCGATGGTCGTCTACCCTCGCTTGTGGCCGGCTCTTAGCCCCTCAAAACAAAAAAGAAAAGAAATGAAAAATTAAAAAATTATTAAAATTATTGAAAATGTCCACGTTAGTGGCGGTCGAGCCACGTAGGATAATTGGCGCCCACGTCAATGATTTTTGGCCAAAACCAGCCGGATGGACCGAGGCAGCGTTTAGTTCAGTTTTTTCAAGAGGCTTTGAGAAAATGCAAATGGTTTTTACCTTAAACGGCTTTCAAGCAATACAAAGACTCTTTGATAAACTACACTTTGGGAAGATACTTTGAGAGAAATGCCGTTTGGTGGAAATGTGTTGAAAAGTCCCTTGGGTGATTCATTTAAGTTTTTTTTTTTAACTTTTAATTTTTTAAAAATTGAAGAAAAACGTTTAAATTTTATTATTTAGACGTTGAAAATAATGTTAAAGACATGTATAAACAAATTTCTAAATGAAATATATATTTTTTTACTACAAAAACTCAAACGAAAAAATTCACATCAAAGTGGACTGAAAATTCACATCAAAGTTATTCTTCCACCAAAGTAGAGTTGGCAGTGGAGAGGAATGGTGATGAAGTAAAGTCAGCGAGTAGCCATGTCGATAGGGTTTGTTTTTGAAAAGGCGCAAACTTTGGGTTTATATTAAGATTTTGGTGGCAAAACAGGAAAGTGGCGAATTTTTCATTAATTCTTGATTCTAGCATTCAAAAATGCTAAAAGCTCAAGACTAGTGGGGACCTGCCTTGAGCTTTTAGATTTTGCAAGGGTAGCATTCGGCCTAAAGCCCTTCAAAAAACTTGCCAAACAGCCCAAATTCTCCAGAAGTGCTTCAGAGGTATGGAACTCCTTAAGAAAGCTAAACTAAACGCAATTGGAATAAATACAAAATGTTATAATTAAAATGACATAAAAAGGGGTTTATGATTGAGTTGGTACAATTACAATAAATTTAGGACTCTTTTGATTCTGTTTAAATTACCAACTCTTACGTAAAATTATCAATTTTAACTGGTTACTCACCAACTTTTATTTGATTATTTTTAAACGCCAACTGTTCTATTGATGTATGCATATTTTCTTCGGGAGCATTCCAACGTATTAAATTTGTAAATGCTACTAACTTTAATCTGCCAGCAACATTCGCAGATAAATATTGGTAGGTAGTTAAAACATTCGGTGATATTGAAAAAATAAAAAATAAATCTTCATGATTTGTTGAAATAAGAGTTGATAGAACTATATTAGATGATAATTCTTTTTTGTTATATTCTATCTCTAACTCTCCTCACTCTGACTCGAACCCTACACTTGTGATACTAGTGTCCCTACCCCAAATCTCTTTACCAAACCGGCTTAATGGCTATTGGCAATTAGCTGATAATTTAATCGATGAAGAGTTGGTAAGTCACTTAAATTACTATGGGTGAGCAAAGCACGTAAATTTAGACAATTCATAGAAAGTAATTTAAGAGTAATCAAATGACTGTTAGTGGTCCCACACAATACAAGCTAAATAACTTAGAATTATAATAGGGAGCATGTTGAGGGTGTCGGCTTCCATGGAGTAAGGAAACCTTCGTTCGCTGGAATGTTTGCTCATCGGTCGCTGACAGCAACACACAGACGTGGCAGGCCCCAGAGCTGACACGTGGGGTTTCCACAAAGTGAACGTGTACCACAATCCACCGCTCTGGTCGACCTCAAAATTCTCCCACTCCATTTGCAATCTGTTCTGGGGCTTTTTTCCAAACCAGGTGGACAAAACAAAGTAAATACCAAATCGGGTGTTGACTTTTTTTATTTACCAAATCAGGTGTCGCTCGGCAGTCATAATGCCGAGCGACACCCGGCTCGGCCGCCACACCGCCGAGCGGCGGGGGGAAGTGTTGGTCGCCACCCGCTCGGCACTTATAGTGCCGATCGGGCCCGCCGCTCGGCACCAAAAATGCCGAGCGGGTGCCCAATCAGCCCCGCGCCCATCCCAACCCCACACATTGGACACACAACGTAAGATATGTTGGTGCTTTGGGACAAATTTTAGGGGGTGCAATTGTGCCGACAGTGGATGATATGGAAATATCCCCTGTTTACGGAAAACGTCTCTCTCACAGAGAGGGAATGATTCGAGAGTAAAAAGACGAAAAGGGGGTCATTCCCGAGAAGTGAGATTGGGTTGATATGTGAATGATGGAAGCTAAAGGGGCAAAAAGGTAATTTTCGTATGTGCATGCATTTGGACTAGGTCGGGGGTGTCCTCGCACTCCAAAGGGCTAGGTGATTACGAAAATTCACGTGTAATTGACTAATCTTAGGGAACCAAACTCTTAGCTAGGGCTGAAGCTTGAATTCATCCGAACAAAAAAAAAATCACGCGACAAACTAAGAAGTCTCATAAGCAATCGGCTGATTTAACAACCCGTGGATTAAAGGCATAGCGATTTCGGCGTGTCGCGAGAATTCTTATAATTATGTATGTGTATGTAGCCACCGATGTCACACGAAAGCATATGATATTCATGCCTCATGTTTGAATGAGGAGGGGCGCAAAAAATAAAAAAATGAAAAGGCGTTCTCTTGTCGAATGAGACTCTCATCACTTGCATGGGCCTCCGAGAAACCAAGCAAAGGATTACCCAAAAAAAAAAGGAAAAAGAAAAAAAAAGGTCATCAAGACGATTGGCTTTTGACTATGCATGAAAATCAAAGATGGTGCAGAAACTAAGATGCCTCTTCGGCAATTCAAAGAATGGCTTCTTCGGAACATGCAATTTGCAATTTTTTATTTTATTTTAATCATGTTTTGTCAATCAATAGTTACCGAAGTGCTTTCTTGTGTAAGTGGAGCAAAAAAAACATGGCTGGTGAACAAACCGAAAAGTTCAATGTACATGATATTGAAGAGATTAATTTACATCGAAAGGACATTAAGGCGATCTTTTATCTTTTTGGGGGGTTGGTCGAAGTTCATTTTAGTACTTGGAAAGAGGCAAATTTCGCGAGCCGATGTTGACTTTTTGAGTAGACCATAAAGCTCATTAGGGTTCAAGTCATTGTCTAGCTTACGTGGATTGGAGTAATCTCGTATTAAACAACAGATCGGGGTGTGGAGCGATATAAGATGAATTCCGAATACGATGTTTGCTACGTTTTAGGAAGAATCTTGAGGAGATTAGTGACCGCGGAACGACTAGAACCGCTCTTCTTCCCACTTAAAATTTATTAGAAAGCGTAGGGTGGGTAGAGCAAAATAGATGTTGTTAGAGAAATTGTTAGAGAAATGCTTTCAGTTGATGGTTGGAATATATGAAAGCGGGGACAAGAAAAGTCCCGAGGTAGATAGACAATAATGATTTGGGGCTATTGAGGTCGTCTCTTTCCTCATCCCTTTTATGCTCATGGTTTGAGCATTTTCTTATTTCTTCCATTCTTCACCCTTGTCCACTTCTGGTTCTTAGTCCTCCTCTTCTTCTTCTTCTGCCCCGTGGGAGTAAAGCCTTCCCCATTCATGTCGGGTTTTCCAATCTCGGGTTGACAATCCTCGCAGAACTAAAGAACGTCCCCATGGAAAACTACGGTCTCTAGGCAATAGCTAAAAAACAGATAAAAAAAAAATGAGGCCGACATTCCAAATTTTTAACAGCGAGCATTCTCTTGCATGCATGCATACGAGAATGCACATGTATCATTATGTGATGTAATTATAGAAGGTGTGAGGGGCGAACTTACCGGTGGACAGCGTATTCCTTACAATCGTCACAATAGATCAAAGTCTCCTCAAAACCAGTATCTCCGCATTGGAGGCGCATAATCGCCCGCACGAACATAAAATCGGGGTAGACCTCAAACCTTATTTGGATTTTTAGGCATTTAAAAATTTACGGCCATTAAAACCGATCAACCTAATTCTCACAAAATGGAAACCGAAATTGTGATGGTTGTGAAAAACAGCGATAACGAATGAACCTTTACGAGAAATTAGCGACGAAAAGTGTAGGACGGCCGGAGTATGCGTACCATTTCCTTCGCTGGATTCACCGCCACGAACGTAGAATCCCCGTCCCGGTCGTGGCAGGGGGGTACTCGCCGCGCTCGGCGGCTCGGTCTTGTTGGACGAGAGAATCCATCCTGTCCTTCCTTTTTTTCACGAAGCACTTAAGAATGAGAGAAAAATAACCGGGACTAACTTCGTTTTTGCGCTCCAACTTTGAATTCCTTCCCGTCCACTTTATATTGCGAGATTTGGGGGAGGCCCTCCCGGCTTTGCAGCCCGTATTTGGGGGAGGCCCCCCCCCCAAATACGGGCTGCGAGAGAGAGAGAGAGAGAGAGAGAGGAGAGAGAGAGAGAGCGAGAGAGAGAGAGAGAGAGAGAGAGAGTGAGAGGGAGAGGTCATGTTACATTATTGGCATAGAATCGAGTACTTGGTTGGGGGGCCTCCCCCAACCAAGTACGTTAAAGTGCCAATAATGGCACTGCATGAACAAAAATAAATAAAGAAAAGCAAGACGTTGCGGTGCCAATAATGGCACCGCAGCACTTATTGGAGGCCTCCCCTACACCTTATTGTGTGTAGAAGTAGCTTCCGTTGCGTCCGCACACGGGGGGCGTTGCAGAGCCATTCACGGGTTTGATTAATTCAGTTTGAATTATTCTCCAAAAAAAAAAATTACACATGTAATATAAAAATCAACTAAAAAAATGAACGTAATAAAGATGATCGTTGAGCGGTATTATAACATTACAAAAGTGTCATCAAACTATTTTACATAATTGACACAACCGGCATCTAATCCCGGGCCGATCCGTGCGCACATGTTTGCCTGTTGTGCCCCGATTTCCCGCAGTTCGTGCAATGGTTACGCGAATCGCCTACGCTCGGGGTTCTCCAATCCATCTCATTACGTATCCGAGATGCACGAGGCCTTCCTTTCTTCCTAATACGCCTTGGATCCGGAACTAATGGCAACACATTAGCTTTATCCCAGTAGTCATGATGCCCTAACGGATGAAACATCTACCGATAGCATCGAAGGGTTTTGTCCAACGTATAACATTCATCTACGAACCCAGTGTAATCAATTGCATGTAGTTGGCATACCGCAATTACGTGGGAATAAGACATTTTCAACTGTTCAAATTTTCCACATGTGCATGTTCGCTCGTGCGGATGCACTTTGTATTTGTTGCCCCCGGATCCTCTAGTTCTATCACGTGCGGTTTTCACTTCGTAAATCCCTCTTTCGTAGTCGAAACATCTTACCCGATGCCTCTTTGCCTTTTCGCTATTTTTGTAGAGCGTTTCACCCGCAATTTGCGTAAATTGCCATTGGTTGGCCTTTCGCATCGTGTACATCGTTCTCCTCATGTCAAAATAATGAGACAATTGGTAGAATATCTTTTCCACCATGGCTGTTATTGGCAAACCACGAACGGGTTTCAGCATCCCGTTGACCGATTCAACCAAATTTGTGGTCATCGATCCATATCTCTTCCCTCCATCATAAGTCTTTGTCCATTTCTCCCTTGGAATCTGATCACACCATTCAGCTGTGGGTTGATCGACCTCCCTAATTCGGCTCATGATGAAATCGAACTTCCGTCATTGATTCGCGTAAGCTGCACATTACAATAATAATCAGTATAGTACATTATAGTAAAATTTTGTAAAAAGTTTTGAGGTGGGAATTCACAAAATTCAACGTTTACCTACCATTTGAACATGTTTTATCCCGTCGGCATTTTTGAAATATTTTTTGTAGTTGCCGACAATATGAAGAATGCAATATCTATGGTGGGCATGTGGAGGACGCCACCGTGCTGTCTGCATTGCTTGTTGAATCCCGATATGTCCGTCCGATATCACACAAATATCATCCCTTCCGGTGACATATCTCCGCAGCATATTCATAAACCACCGCCGATTGTCAACATTTTCCCTATCAACCACAGTAAATGCCAATGGGAAATTATGATTATTCCCATCAAGTGAGGCCGCACAAAGGAGCGTTCCTCGGTATTTTCCATATAAGAAAGTATCGTCGACAAATATAACAGGCCGACAACTTTTGAAACCTTCAATTGTTTGCCTAAAAGTCCAAAACATGCGGTCGAAAACCGTGCAGCTCTCATCATCAGCCATGCGTCCCTCGATCACGAAATGAGAACCTGGATTCTCTTTCATCATTGCGTTCATGTACCTCCTCAACCTACCATATGACTCATTCCATCCGCCAAATTCTTTGGCAATCGCCAATTGTTTGGCCTTCCGGATTTTACGGTAAGTAGGTTGGAAGTTAAGCTTGTCTTGAATCTCCGCCATGATCGCCTTGATTTTGATATCTGGTTGGGTGGAGACCATTTGTTGGATGAAGCTGCATATGTACATTTGATCGAGGTGCAGATGATCTACGGATGCATGTATATTCTCGCATGTATGTGGGCCATTATATTTACTTATTTTCCAAAACATGCCACCCACTTTTGTGATCGCGCGGAGCCTCCAACTACATGGTCTATTCGGATTACCACACTTGATGACATATTCTCTCTTCTTCGTGGTATCATAGCAAAACCTATGATTTCTTCTCATTGAGTACTATTTGATGACTAGCTGTACCGCATCCCGTGATGGAAAAAGCTGCCCAACAGCAAATTCGTTCGACGGATCAAATACCGTACCGCCCGGCTTTGCTCTTGTATCGTCTTGCATCATATCAAAGTCGATCTCCGAGTAGGGCGGTGGATGTACCAATGGCTGAATGGGGTTACTATACTGCGTGTTATAGTAACTCTCCATATTGTCAGATTTAACAGCTTCGGCATCACTATCATCACTGTCTATCCAACTATCATCGTCTTCATCGCTAGCCTCATCATGGTCATTATCATCATTATCACCATCATCATCATTATTATCGTTATTATCATCGGACTCACCCGGTCGATTACGCACAACATCTTGTCCTTCTTGTTCTTCTTCTTCCGCTCCTTCTTGTTCTTCTTCTTCTCCTTCTTGTTCTTCTTCTTCTGCTCCTTCTTGTTCTTCTTCTTCTTCACAAACATTGGACCCTTCCCCCGTATGGTAATCATGTATCACCCGGTGTTCATCTACAATGACATAAAACACTACAAACCCCATTCCAGCAGTCTGATTGGCAAATTGCTGGATCATCCGAACAGTATTATCATCACGCACGTCCATTATATCATACACGACAAACCCTTGTGTGACATTTGTGTATCTATAGATGATGCTATGAATGTACCGATTTCCGGTAATATTCAACGCGCTCTCAATCGTAGCACGTAATGCATCTAATGTCCATATGTTTGCAAACGCGAACCAGGTGGATTCTCCGCCTTCGTAATCAGCTCCATAATCTTTTTGCACTATTCTTCCTCCCCAATGCAAAATCGCAACAAATGTAGACGCCATTCTGCTAAAGAAATTATAAATTATTTGGCGGCTACATTTTACGAAACATTACAACAACCAATATATCAAATGAAAAAAACATCATTCTATAGCCATAAACATTCTGCTAAAGAAATGTTTACAAAATTAAAATTTAATGAATTTTAAATATTGTAATTATTTCACGTATAAATAACAACCCAAAAAAATAAATCTATACTTAAGAAACTGTAAAAAATAGGTATAACAAAATTAACCTCGAAATATCGATGGAGAGCACGTGCCGAATGAATATTTCTTAATTGCCAAGACAATGCACCGAGCAACAACGTTGGCTTGGCACGAAATCACAACTTCTGGGGAAAAAAATTTCAGAAATTAATTTCAATATGACGTAGATATTAATAAAAAATATAAAAAACACACATCGTAATATACACTTACTGAAGCAACAGAGAGGGCAACAATTTCTGAGCCCGGGCAACCGAGAGGGTTTTAGTGTGAAATAGAGGAAGTGCGAGAGTTGGAACACGAGAGAGGGAAAGCGCAAGAGTTATATGAGAATGCGAGAGTAAGAGAGAGGGAAGCTTTAGCCGTGCTTTAAACACAGTCGAAGAGAGGCCGTAGCACCCGTGAAGGTGCTTCAGCGCGAATAATGGCGCCGCAACACATTCGCAGATGCTGCAATGAGTGAGGGCCCCCTCCTACAGCTACAATAATGGCGCAGGGGAGGGCCCCCCGTTTCCGCCGCCATTATGGCGCCGAAAGGGGGGCCCCCATACCGCAGCGCCCGTGGCGCCGCAGAGTGGGGAGGGGGCCGCCCCCCATACTGCCGCGCCCGTGGCGCCACTAGCGTTGCAGGGTGGGGGCCCCCTCCCCCACGGCGCAGACCACGCCGCAGCCGCGTGGGGAGGGGGGAGGCCCCCCTAGGCCGGCAGCCTGGTGCCGCAGCCCTAGGGAGTGGGTTGGCCCCCACCCCCTTATCTTGCAGCGCCATTATTGGCGCCGCAGGCCATAGGGGGAGGGGGCTGCCCCTCCACATGAGCTGCGGCGCCAATAATGGTACCGCAGCCGTGGGGGGCCTCTGCGGCACCTTCATGGGCGTTGCAGAGTGTCCTTCGCCTCTGCTTTTTTAAGTAGAGGCGAGTGCTCTCATTTCTCATCATCGACTATATTTCTTCGATTGCTTACTCAACTCTCGTGCTCTTCCTCGATTACTTACCGAAGTTACGAAATTTTAGCATTCTTCACAATTCTGTTGAAATGGCACAGAGGAGTCACATTCAGCTAGGGCCCGAGAATGATTCACTACTTAGTGGACGGGCCCGACACGTATCACAAGCTTTATGGGACACCGAGGTAATTGCGGAATTTAGCATGTTAACTGTCATTTGTCACGACATTATGAAAATAGTCACTAATAGTTGATGTGACAATTTTGCGGATACCGCAACCGCAGCTTCTTAGATGTCAAAGAGCGGCGCAACACGTAGGTGAACTTGATCCGCGAATACTCCCTTATCTGCAAGATTCGGGATTTTACGGTGTTTATAAAATGGGGTTTGTCCAGCTTGATTGGCATTTGATTACAGCATTGGTCGAGCGATGGAGGCCCGAGACCCATACCTTTCATATGCCGGAAGGTGAAGTTACGATCACGCTGCAGGACATTGCGATGATTACGGGGCTTCCTATCGAGGGACTTGCTATTATCGCCCCTACTGATTGGAATTGGGGCCATCTCTGTGATCATCTACTTGGTGCTCGGCCAGCTCAACTGCGCGGCACACAAATAAATTTAAGATGGTTGAGTGAAAACTTTCACCATCTTCCGGAAGATGCCGATGAGGTCACTGTACTATATCATGCTAGGGCATTCGTTCTCCGCCCGATTGGAGGATATATTTTCGCGGACAAATCAGGTGCTCGAGTTAGTTTGCTATTTCTCCCACTATTAGCGAACATCGAGGCCCCTACACAGTACGGTTGGGGTTCAGTAGCACTAGCATGGTTGTATCGAGAGCTATGCCGTGCAACCGATCCAAACGCGAGGCAAATGGGCGGTGCCCTACATGTACTCCAGATTTGGGCGTGGGAGCGTTTCAAATGTGTCTCCCCCGGTCCGACTTCCGCTGCTCCTTTCCCGGATGCACCTTTCGGTAGTCGGTATGTCATGTATTGCCTTTTTTCATTTCGTGCGTCATTAATTTTTTTGCAGCGCGTATAGTACATGAAATCTAAAGTTTTATGTTTCTGCACACTGAGTTGAGGCCGAACTACAACCGACGTCCCCACGCATACCGTGACACATCTGCGCTACCAATTTGATCGAATGGGGACCGATGATGTAAGTAATGATAGCAACGAGTGGGTTCAATATAATGTTAATCTTTAAATTTAGCTTTGGTGTAATTTGATATATTTCATTACGATAACAGATTATTTGGGAGCCGTATGACGAAATTGAAGAAGAGGTACCGGATCATCGCTTTCACGGACAAAACTATTGGAGGGCGAAAGTCCCACTCATCTGTCACTGGATAGTTGAGTGGCACTATCCGCACCGTGTACTTCGGCGGTTTCGGTTGCAGCAGCCAATACCTAAGAATCCTCACGATCATAGTGGCTTGCATGGTCTTGATAACACGCCACCGAAGACCGATTGGGAGAATAAGCACAGACAGTGGATCGATTTGTGGAACAGACGTGCCGAACGTATAGTGCGGGGTAGACATTCAATGGAAACACTCCACTTTCATTCCGGATATATGGAGTGGTTCCGTCGACATACAAGGAAGTGGATTTCTATTGCGGGAGCTGCAATGGGTTCAACGGTTCGTGCATTTTAATTTCAATTTATTTCACTACTTATTTTAAGTAACATAAATTATTGATATATTGATAACTTTTGTTAATTTTGATATCATTACTAGGGTGATGGGGTCGAGCAGATCGTACATATCATGGATTCGGTCGGTCCATCTCCTCAAGCTTGGGAAGAAGTGAGGACAATAGCTAGGGCAATGTTATATGCCCGTAATGAGGAACGGCGGCTAACAATGATGCCAGTACCTCAACCAGCAACTACGGCAACACCCATTGGGCCGGACGAGGAGGATGACCCCCCTGAGACTGTTCACCCGACCCGGAGAAGTCCTCGAGCTCATACATATGATGATGTCGTCCCATATTCCATGGAATATCATACAACGGATTTCGCTCCCGAGTTCACTTCGGGGTTCAGCCAACATTTCGATGCGGGGTTCACCCAGGTTCACGGAACATTTGATGATCAACATCCGGAGACTCCAGCTAGTTCTCCTTCGGAGTATGGACCCGATTTCTCTCATTCTTATCCAGTCCCTCCTACATAAGGGTATGACATATTTTCACAAGATATGCCTTCGTCATCGAGACATCCTACTCGGTCGGACCCTCGTTCTCGTCGGTATGACACTAGGCCTCCCGATCAACGGAGACAACCTCATTGCGGAACAGGAGGTCATGTAGGAAGACGACATCGTTAGTACATGTAATTGCAATTAACTTGATATCTATTATGAAGATTTCGTGTTTTTGTATATCTTATGCAATTATATGTCGTGTTTCGACACGTATCCATTTTTATTTATTTGAAGAAAACACCAAAAAAATAAAAATAAAAAACCACGGAAACGGTGCCCATGGTAACACAAATACGCAATTTTTTTGTTCATCACTAAAACCTTCAAAATTGACCTACCACCAAAAACCGTAAACCCTATGCATCAAAAGGGGATGGTGGAAGAAAAACATTAGATGGAGCAATTTTAAAACACTAATCTCCATTCAAGAAGATCATATAATTATTCAAGAAGATCATATGATTATTGGAGAAGCTACTTTTCTACGTTTCTCCCCGGTTTAAACACACGTCAGAAGTTTTCCAACAGGCAAATTTCATGTTCACTTTTACCCGGCAAAAGTACACTTTTAGTGTCATAGTTGTGTATGAAGATTACTTTAGTGCAAAAAATTTCAAACGGATTACTTTAATACTAAGTCGGAGACAAAAGGATCGCTTTGGTACCTCCGGCAAAAAATTTTCGGTGAAAATTAATACGTGCCTTGAGCATTTTCTCCTTTTAAATTTCATCCAAAAGGAGCTTTTGGTGATCAAGTCAGTAAATCTTGTGGAAAATTATGTGAATTCTGTCATCAGATTGTCTCGCGATGAATTGTGAGGACTATAAAGAAGTGACAGTATTTTAGTGACTCAAGTGTAGTTGTAATTTTCGTTTTGTCGCTTGATTAATGGTGAATCATGTGCTGCTCCTCATGGAGTATGTGTCACCAATCGGATCGCGTAAATCCAGTGTCCGATATATTTTCTTGTTTTTTTATTATTGTGTTCGATTGCTTTTTTTTTTTCTTTTTTTGAAACAACCGTATGAATAGCTTCAAATTAACTTGATCAGCGGAAAAAGAAATGAACTCTCATTTTTGCAGAGATATTATCAGTCCGTATTTCCTTTAAAGTAGTATATATATATATATATATATATATATATATATATATTTAGGGGGTCAACCCTCAAAAGATTCTATGCATGTTTCTATCCAAGATGAAATCACCGATCCAACTACCTTGGCGAAGTCAAATTCCTATTTTGTTTCCCAATCAATGTTCGAGATAATTTTGATGAAATGTCCCGATACAATTTATCCTTAAAAAAAAAATATGAATCGGGTCGGTTCGTTCTCTCATAATTATTCCAAAAAGAGCTAAAGACAACATATCGTGCGGACACATATATGAGCTCAACTTGCATCTTTCCAGCAACTTCATAGGATGAATGCTTTGACCAATGAAATTAATAAATTAAAAAAACCAATCGATCCCTTAAAAAAAATATAATGCCTACTCATATAAACACTGGTAGATGATAGTTCAAAGTAACTTACAAAATGCATAGAGAGTGTACAGATATACTAATTATGTTTGAGAGTGACCACGGAATTCTTTCGTCCCGTTCAAATTTACAACCCTAGAGCAAAGAGGGAAAATCCTTAGCCAGAAAGTTACAACCGTCAAGTTACGCCGCACCATCTTGTGTCCAGTGCTTCTTGTGAATTGGTATCATAATTTGCATACAAACAATTTTGACTCATCATCAATATATTTGCAAGTAACGCTATCTTACATTTGATTCAACGATAACAATTGCAGCTAGCCATTTCAAGTACGCGAAACACGGGGTTGACGCTCCGGACCAGGAGAAACTCACATACAGCTACAGCTGGATCGAGGGTGACGCCCCGATGAACATATTCGAGAAGATCTCGTATGACATCAAGATCGAGGCCAACCCCGAGGGAGGGTCCATATGCAAGAACAGGGAGCAAGTACTACGCCACTCGGTAACATTCGGTTCACCGAGGAGCAAATCAACGAAGGCAAGGAGAAGGTCTTGGGCTTGTTCAACGCTCTTGAGGGTTATCTCTAGGCCAACCGTAATGCTTGCTAAGAATGTCAGACGTATGAGGTGATCACCGTCTATTACCACAAGATTGTCGATCTTATCATGATGTCTCTCCTAAAGGGTGTGTGTCTCTTCATGGTTGTTCATTTTTAATCTTGGGTTTATGTTCAGATTAAGGAGCCTCGGGCCCGCCCCGTAGCAAGTCTCTGAGATCGTTCTGTTGTTTTGAGTATTTTGAGAATGGTGTGATGTCAAAAAATAAATACGAAGGAAATCCTCTTTCTATTTTCGTAGTATGCGCGTAATTTATTATTCCTTAATTTGATACGTGAAAACTAAGGAGGGAAAACGTCAACCGTCAAAAAGCAACATGCTCTTTATTTCTAAAATAATTGGTGTTCGCACTATCATTATTTGGATAGTATATGACACCTCATTTAACAATTTATTCTACAAAAGAATAAATCGTTAAGTACTTAGCTTATAAAGAACTGGCTAGGTGTTTGAGGTCCCGTATGCTCGATACTTAAAACTCCAATTCGTTTGCACCTTCTTAATTACAATGTACCGAATAATCGATATCAATTTCGTGATCAATCCAATTTGCCTACTTAATTAATTATGATTAATACATACTCTTCCAACAACTCTGTCATTTGGATCAAATGAAATTAGCGCATGCCATGCGAAGTCAATCCAATTATAGACAATATGAAAATGATAGGAGTGTAGTGTTGTACATTTTACAATCTAATTCGTCCACAAATTGTAAAATGAAAACTCATTGACCATTTAGCCGATGCCTTTTTCTTCCCCAACCTTGACCGCTTTCATGTGTCAGATAAATTATTTCCTAATCATTCACTCTATAATACAAGTCCTATTTCTACCATTGAACGAATCCAAATATATAATTATTTATGATTTGTTTTATTTCATGAAGCCGGTCGGCACTTATAGTGCCGAACGGATCGCCGGTCGGCACTAATACTGTCGAGCGGCAGTCCGTTCGGCACTATAAGTGCCGACCGGACTTTGTCCGCCAGTCCTCCCGACCGATCGGCGGTGTGACTGCCGAGCGAGTGTCGCTCGGCACTATGATCGCCGAGCGACACCTGATTTGGTAAATAAAAAAAGTCAACCCCTGATTTGGTAATTGTTTTGTTTTTTACACCTGGTTTGGAAAAAAGCCCTCTGTTCTGCATGTGAGTTCTAGCATTTTCAACTTCTTCTCAGGGCGGCGACACTGGAAATGGGTCAAGGCCAGGAAGTCAAGACCAGAAATGATCCCCAAGTCGAGATTCAGGTTCTAGACTTGCTTTGTTATTTTTCAACTGTCCATCAAATTGGGTTGCTAGTTGGCGGCGGAGGGTAGGTGAGCGAGTGAGCTTGTTGTTGGGGTTGTAATTACAGGAAAGAGGGGAGATCTTCTTCTTCTATAGGCCCAAGGTGGAGAGAGAAGCGGCTCACAGCGCCGATGACGTGCAGCGCCTTTACATTGTCCTCCGTCCTGGGTCCGGCAAGAGGCCCGTCGAGGAGAAGCAAGATCCCCACTCCGGCAAGGAAGGCTTCAACCCCAGTTCCCGCGGCAAGGCCACAGTGGAAGGTGGCCACGGTAGCCAGGTAATGATGGTCGCAAGAACTGCGACCCAACAAATTGTCTATGATCAGCTCGCAATATCACAGGCTCTTATTGAATGCCAAACGCAGGAAGTGAACATCGAGAAGCAGGCACTGTTGAGGTTGATAGTGTTGGGGAAGAAGAGTCTTCCGGACCCAAGACAGCGGGGCCGACCTTACTGGGGATTTGTGGAGATGGTCACCACCAAGATCGGCGATGTCAAGTCGGCCCTTCAAGCAGGTCCTCCCTGTCTCTCTCTCTCTCTCTCTCAGTGTGTGTTTGTGATTCAATTGGATACTACGTCTTCCTTATTGCAGAGGAGTACGACACTTCCACGAGGGGACACCGCCACAAGCCGGCGGCCAGACCGTTGGGAGAGGGCGTGTACCGCATACTTAGACACAAATCGAGCGGGAGGAAGGCGCATACGCATCTCATATACAAGCTCGAATTCCCTCCAGAAGGTGAGAAGCAGGAGACCCAGGAGTCGCTCAACGTGGAAAGAGAAGGATCCTTCCTCATTCAGATCAAGAACCCCGACCAGCATGGGGCCGGCCCTTCCCAGTTCGGGGGACTCCAGAGCAAGCGCAAGGTGGTGTTCCCCGCCTGCCTGCAGGGACAGTTCGGGCAGCGGAGGTTCATCCAGGCCGATCCGCCTGACTTCCTGAACTACGAAGGGTGCGAGTTGCTGCTGATATCGGCATCGGACGACATAGAGGAGGAGCTGGGGTTAGAGCTCAAAGGGGAATGTGAGGGCGATCCCTCCTGTTCCGATCTGCTCAAGACGTTCGGGGAAACTGCACCCATGGATCCCCTCTTCAGGGGCACGTGGGCCTGAACTTCAACCTTTTTGACACTTTTGGTCTGTGTTTAATCAGGAAACCCTCGTTTCGTGTTACAACTTCAGTTGAGTATGTGTAATATATTTGATTTTTGATCCCCCCAAGGCTAATCTTGCAATTTAATTTATTTCATCAGACCAAATGGCTCTAAACATACTCGGAAATGAAAGGGTGATTCCACGGCCTAAGTGGTGGAATGGCAGTTCTATGGAGATTAAAATTCCTTGTCTTTATTACAATTTCTCAAATTCAATCGTAACTGTGTTTATTTTCAAAAAGTTAGGTATTGAATTGGCTAAAGCACTATATGTTTACGATTTTTTAGACAATTTTCTCTATCCAAGTTAACAATGGCCCTTGGGCGATGCCGACTAAATGGTCGTGCTCGGCTTCCCGAATCGCCGAGTAAAGGGTCGTGCTCGACTGGGCCCATTCGGAGAAGGGCCTAAGCACGGGGTCAAGCCATGCCGTGCTTGGCCCGGCAGCAAAATTGCATACAGGAGGAGTTAGTAGATTCGACCTCCTTGGGATATCAATGTCGCCGGAGAGTTTGCCGGGCCTCGAAAAATTAGTGATACAAAGGCCCAGTTTCTCTCACTCTGAGTTGGAGGTATCAGTCTACTTCAAAGACAATGTATCTCTACAAGAAAGCTTTAAATTCTCTATTTTTTGTTACCTAGTGTTGACACAAAAAATAATTTGGTCGTCAATAAGCATATGTCTAGCCCGTGATAAACACGTGAATGACACATGAGTACAGGCGATCACGTGAATTTTGCTACATGCATGCCAATCTATCAATGAGCACAAGGGTTGACATGTGCAAGTGACATCTATATTCATAAAATACCATATACTCAATTGCCAAAAGACGAGGATGAATAATTGGCAATTACCAATATGAGCATTGGTGACGAATATTGAAAGGACACTTGCCATTCTAAAATTCAAGATAGACGAGACAGTTGAAATCATGGCCACATGTTTTAGAGGGAGCAATTACCAATGAGAAAGAAGATCGTGGAGTAGTTAATATACAGCAAACGCAATCGCCCGATGATGTGGGTACAAAACTTGTGGAAACATGAAAGCAATTGATAGAGATTTCACGAAGAGATGAAATCGCTGGAAACCGTCAAAGGCAATTACGATAAGACCACTATAAATAATGCCAGTCATCCAACATAACCTCCCCGTCCCCAACCCGGGGACAAATCACTCAAATTTATCTTTATCATTACTTTTTAGTATCATACTTTATCTTTTGTAATTGTAGCTTCTAGATTTGCATCGACCGGCGTGTCTTTATCTTGAATATTGTGTCGTTGATTAAATTTCAGTATAATACTTGTCGCAACCTAAAAATCAGATTAATGGATTATTAGATTAATTAGATGACTAACCTAATACGGACTCTCCCAAGCCCTACTAATTCGCAACTTCGATTTGTTCGGATGATTTATAGTTTGGAGTGGCGACTAATCATTTTGTGATAGGTTGATTAGAAATTTAAATAAAATAGCGAGAGAACTATTTCATTTCTATGAATTAGATATTGTGAGTTCGAGGACTTGGTTACATTAATTAATCAAAGTTAATGCCCTTTTATGAAAAATCCTAAGTTTAGCAACTCAACTCAACTTGAATTGATTCACTTCATGTTTAAAAGGAGGGATTTTTTTGGGTTTTTGCATTTTTTAGTGAATGTATGAATGACATGTGAACAAGTATGCAATCAATTAAACTAAACATGCAAGGACCACTTAATATGCCAATATTTCATCTAACCTAGACGACATGCAATTTTAGTTTAACTAAACATGCAAGTTTAAGATTAACCAGCCTAAGCATATAGTCTAAGTTGACTATCCTAATATTTATGATCCTAAAACATGATTTTCCAGAAAGTGCTTAGAGCGTTTCGACAGGAGAATTACCGGTTCTTATTTGACTTTGAAAGATCAAGACCTTCTTTCGTTCCAGAATTGTGTGAAGCTAATTGAGACGAAAAAGCAAAGGGGAAAGTCTAGGTAGATGAAACCTAAAAGTCATTTATGCAGGGCTCTTCTGTATTAATGATTTAATAAAGAGAAACTTTCATCAAGTTCTGTCTTCATAGATGCCCTTGATTTCCAGCTGCAGGTTACCACCTTATGGCAATACATAGCTGAGGCCTCCAATTCCAGTTCGCAAACTCTGAATTCGAAACTAGTTATTATCTTCATAAGACTATCTTACCCATCTATCTACGGTAGATTTCAAGAGATGAACTATTGATATTTTGAAGTAGGGGAGTGTAAAATTGATTCTCGCTTGCCCTTATGATTAAAAATTATTATCTCTAAAAAGCAGTAAGAAAACATCTATTTATATTTCTATTTCTTCATACAAATCGCTAAACACCTACACTCTTTTTCCTCTTATCTATTTCTCCCGATCTATCGACCTGGAGCTCTGCGTCAATGTGGAGCTTCTTCCCGTTATCATTTTAGCATGTGAAGAAAACAACTCTCAATAACGAATGTCGGGGGTGGATCTGTCACCACCTAAGACCCACGCTGGTGGAGTTCATGTCTTTGGCGGATGACAACTCGTCATGCGCGTCTCGATCTCTCCACGCGTGAACACACACACACCTCCACAGGTTCACGCGAAATGCTCCACGTTTCCGTTGACGACATTGATGACGTCACCCCCCATGTCAGCTCACAGCCACGTCGCTCTACCACGTCATCACTGACCATCGTTGATCGCGTTGACTTGTTGATCCGTTCAGTCCAACTAGTCCGATCGCTTATGAACATAATAAATCCAAAAGAGAACAAATGCACGAACACATAGCAACATCAATTGACTTATAGGATCAGAATTGGAAAAAAAGTTGTTTAATCGCTTGGATTAACAATTATGTCAAGTTTTAGGTACCGAAAGGACACTAATTGGACGATTAGCGTACTCCCATGTCTCGTCTGGTTTCTCGCCAATCCTAAAAGGCTAGCAGCGACTCCTAGAATCGCTTAAGTTTAATCAAACTCAAAATGAAATCTGACATCACACAAGGTATATTTATGTACTACTTTAGAAAATTTCATGACACGATGATTTAACCGAGGAATGTGGTACTGAATAGTGATATGGAATATGCTAACTCTTTCGCCCGTGCAACTATTTTCTCAAGCCTTAAACTTTTGATTATCGCTTTGGAGTCTACAAGATCGATTAAGGCGTATGCTACATGAGCTCAACAAGTTTTGCTAGCTTGAAGTAAATGAGAATCTCACATGGAAAAAGAGGCTTCTTACTAGATTAGCCACCTCTACCGTTTCTAACATTATCTTTATATATACCGCCGTAGCAAGGTGCCTTTGTTCTTACTTCTTGAAAGGGCAAAATATTTTTCGTATCAACTATTTTTGACTATCCACAAGATGATTTTATAGTAGTGTATGGTCACCACGAAACTATAAACAATTGCAGCACTAGACTATTAGATAGAAGATGATCTCCCCCAGAAACCAGGCTTAAACTACTTGTGTACTGGGGCCATTGCATGAAGAAATGTGGCCACGGAGTTGGTCCTAAAATCTTAAAAGGCAATACAATGCTCACAATGCATTTTTATACCCAGTAAGAATACCAAAGTTTAGCTAACATACAGCCTAAGAAAACAATGTTAGTTAGTAACTTCACAAAGGCAGATAAAGACCATAATATGGTTCCAGACAGAGCACAATGGTAAATGAAAAACGCGACACATTGTGCATAATAAAGCAAGAATTTTGTTGGTGTTAGCCTTAGTCATATCTTATGGAAGAATAATGGGAGAAAAACCATTTACAGCCTAATTCTGCATGGAAAATTCCACTATTAAAACATTTGTTCAGATAAATTATTGTATGATCTATTTAAGAAATAGTGAAGGGAAAAACATGAAATGATCAACAATGATCTAGGAGTGGATAGTTTGAGGGCATATTCAAAACAATAACAACGTAGTATTGACCAAAATTTATGGAAGGGGTTGGAGAAGCAAAGGTTAGCATACATTTCGTGGCTCATTTGTCCGGTTTCTTCCTGCCGCAGTAACGCTTCCATCCTCAACAATCACACAGCTGTTCAATCAAAGTACCTTATAAATATATAAAGCACACTGTGAAACCATTCACTAATCTAGACTAGAATACTGATAATCTTAATTAGAAAATAAAGTTACATATCTGAAATGGACCGACCTACCTACTGAAGATCACTTTCTTACCAATGTCCATATAACTCTCATGCTCCAAGTAAATTTGGTTTTCATTTCTCCCTAGTTGCCAAAGTCACCAAGTGGTAAAAGGAATCGAACTCAAAATCCTATTAAAATTGTGTCTCGAGTTTGAACCCATTTACGAGACTTGACACATGTGTAGTATTTTCTGCTCAATCCACGCGCATCCTTTCTCTTCATGCGCAATGACAAGCAAAATCAGAAGATTTGTTTTCAAATGGAAAGAATGAAGGATACAGATATCCTAGCATTAAAGAAGTGCATGCTCAATGAAGATGGGGCTCCATTTGTCTTCTTGCCTTTATGCTCTTATCTCTTTGCTAGCTTTTCATCACTTGACCAACAAGAGGAAAGTGAAGGTCAAAAGAGTGCACATCCATTTCTTTTCCTTATTGCTTGTGGGTGTCCATCCACCATCCATCATCCACCATCATTAGATTCCCCATGGATTATGGTGAACTTGGGAACCGAAAGGTAAGATATCTTCATGGACTTTTTCAAGAAGAAATCTAATGATGCTGTTTTCTTATCTCCTTCACCTATCCCATAAGAAGGAGCAAAGATCTCTATGAAGATATGGTAAGAGAACAAGAGCTCAAGAGACGACGAGAGTCTAAAGCTCCGAGAGGTTTGTTCGTCGCGTCGAGTCTATTGAGTTGAGTTATTAAACATTGTGGGTATCGGATGTATAATCTAGGATTGAGAAATACTTGAGCGCAAGCAATTGTAATCCTATAATTCTCTGATTTATTAGTGGATTATTTTGTTGGCTTTCCTGTGGACGTAGATTCCGACATTCGGACCGAACCACGTATATTTTGTATCCTTTATTGTTGCTCATTTTATTTCTCTGTCAATTTTTCTACGGCTCCCGACATTAATTGCAAAGGCTCAACGATCCGATTCCGCTGCGATACCGATTATTTCACAACAATTGGTATCAGAGTTAAGACTTTGCAATTATGTATGGAATGAGAGTAGAAGTCGAGAAATTTAACGGGAGGAATAACTTTGAGTTATGGAGCGTCAAGATGGAGGAACTACCGACAATTCAAGGTTTGGTTGAGGCATTGGAAGGCAAGGCTAAGTTGTCCGATACAATGAAAGATACCGACAAGGAGGTGATGATGAGGAAGGCCGGGAGCATAATCCCGTTAAACCAATCGGATGAGGTGCTAATAGAGGCAGCCGATGAGAAAGATGTCACGGTGATGTGGGAAAAACTCCAGGCCCTCTATGTTACAAATGGTTTAAACAATCGATTATACATGCTGAAGAGGATGTTTCAATTTCGACACACTGAAGGTACGTCCATTAGATCTCACATAGATGAGTTTAATAAACTCATGATGAGCTTGAAGATTGTCGGAAAGATTCTAGACGATGAAGAACAATGTATGATGTAGTTGACATCTTTGCCATAATCATGGGAGCATTTCACCGACTCCTTGTTATAGGGGCGCACTACAATTACCTCGTAAGAGGTAAAATCCACCCTATTTTAAAAGGAGTGGCAACGAAAATTGCGAGATGACGGTCCATTGCAAGATGTGGCGCGATGACTAGTGATTCGAGGCGGAGATCAACATCGGTGGCCCAGCAGCAATAAAGGCAAAAACAGGTCATAATTGCTACATGGAAAATTCAAAGGTTGCATGAAATGCTTTAAATGTCACGAGCAAGGGCACATGTGGAGAGATTATCCAAAATTGAGAAATAAAGGCAATGGGCAAAATGCCACAAGTAATGTGGCTAATGTTATTGAGCAAAGTACTAGTGATGCCGAGGCCGTCCTATGTGCATCAACGAGTTCGTCAGGAGACGAATCGATGCTAGATTCCGAATGTTCCTATCACATGACCCCTCATAGGAACCGGTTCACTACATACCAAATTGCAGATTGTGATAGAGTTCTATTGGGGAATAACGCATCCGGAAGGTTATGGGGATGGGGACGGTTCGGATCCGGATGCACGATGGCGTAAAATTGATGCTGATAGATATGAGGCATGTACCGGAACTCAAGATGAACCTTATTTCTCTAGGGACACTCGATAACATCGGGTGTAAGTACACCGCTGAAGGTACCGAAGATCTCTTGGGGTGCCATGATGGTGATCAAATGGAAGAAGACGAATTCTCTCTATCATCTACTATGAGAGATCGTGACCGGAGCTGCAGCGGTTTCATCGGGTGAGTCAAAATCAAACTTAACTCGGTTGTGGCATATGCGATTAGGACACATGAGTGAGGCAGGTATGACAATGCTGAGTGAAAAGGGTTGCTAAAAGGTCAAAAGACAAAAAAGCTAGACATATGTGAGCACCGCATCTTCGAAAAATAGCGCTGGGTTAAATTCAGTATAGCTGTGCATTCGACCAAGCAATCGGTTAAATACATTCATTCGGACGTCTAGGGACCGTCTCTAGTTCCTTCGAAAGGAGGTGCCGGATATATGATTACATTTATTGACGACTATTCGAGGAAGGTATGGGTATAATTCCCGAAGCACAAATCCGAGGTATTTAATCGGTTAAAAAATTTTAAGGCATTGATTGAGAAGCAGATAGGAAAACAAATCAAGTGCCTAAGACCTAATAATGGCATGGAGTTATGTGATAAGGATTTTACCAAGTTTTGCTAAAAAGAAGAGATTGTGAGACATTGCACGGTTCTCGGGACACCACAACGTAATGGCGTTGTAGAACGGAAGAACAGAACCCTACTTGAGCAAGCTTGATGCATGCTTTCGCATGTAGGATTGGGCAAGTAATTTTGGGCTGAAGGAGTAAATATGGCATGTTACCCGGTTAATCGATCTCTATCTTCTGCTATCGAGTGGAAGACTCCTAAGGAAGTATGGTCGGGGAAACTTGTGAATTATTCCGGATTACGGATATTCGAATGTCCTACGTATGCTCATGCAAGGGAAGGTAAGCTTGAGCCGAGGGCAAAGAAGTGCATATTTTTGGGTTATGCATAAGGGGTGAAGGCTACTGGTTGTGATGCGCTGATATTAGATCGCCCCATTTTATAATCAACAGAGACATGATCTTCGACGAGACCGTAATGCTTCAAAGGAGGAGTCTTGAGACTCAACCAAGAGAGCAAACAGATCGTGGTGTCAGAAGTGAAATGGAGCTTGAGATAGAGCTTTCGAAGACTTCGGAGGTAATAGAGGAGGAGACTGTGGATATGGCCATAATTCTTGAAGACGATGATACGTAACAACTAGAGCCACATCACAATATAGCCACGAGCAAACAGAAAAAGCAAGTCAAACCACCGATACATTATGGTTATGCTGACATTGACATTGCATTGATTGTAGGTGATGAAGTAGAGGCAGCCGAGCCTTCGTCTTACTCTGAGAAGATGGCTAGTGCTAAGTCATCGCAGTGGCTAGAGGCTATGAGTGAAAAAATAGAATCACTCTACTAGAATCGGACATGGGAGCTGGTCAAAGTACCCAAAAGCCGGAAGATTGTTGGGTGCAAATGGGTCTACAAGCGGAAGGAGGGCATTTTCGATGTCGAGGCAGCAAGGTACAAGGCAAGACTCGTTGCGAAGGCATATGCTCAGCAAGAGGGCATCGACTACAATGATGTGTTTTCTCCTATGGTAAGACATACTTATATTTATGCATTATTTGCTTTAGTTACTACACGGGATCTCGAGCTGGAGTAGTTAGATGTAAAAAAGGTGTTTCTTCATGGTGAGTTGGAGAAACAAATTTATATGAGGTAACCAAAGGGATTTTCTATCCTTGGTAAGGAGGAGCATGTTTTCTTATTAAATAAATCTTTGTATAGGCTGAAACAGTCTCCTAGATAGTGGTATAAACGTTTTGATGTTTTCATGGCTAGTCAGGATTATTCGAAAAGTCAAATGGATAGTTGTGTTTATTTTAGGAGACTGGAAGATGGATCTTTGATTCATTCGTTATTATATGTTGATGATATATTAATAGTAGCTAAACAAATGTCCGATATTGATGTGTTGAAGCAGTAGTTGAGTGTTGAGTTTGAAATGAAAGATTTCGGTGCTGCTAAAAAGATATTATATATGGAGATTTTGTGTGACAAGGCTCTGAGGATTTTGCGTGTATCGCAAAAGAAATATATTGAGAAGATCGTTACACAATTTAACATGTAGTCAGCAAAATCTATAAGTACACATTTAGCTGCACATTTTAAACTTTTCGATAAGTTTTCACCACAGACTTAGGAGGAGGAGAAGCATAAGTCCCATGTTCCATATTCTAGTGTAGTGGGCAGTATTATGTATGCCATGGTATGTATTAGGCCCGACATTTCACAAGCTATAGGCATTATCAACCGTTACATGAAATGCCTAGGTAAGATACATTGGGAAGTTGTGAAATGGAACCTTAGATATTTGAAGGGGAGAGCAGACGTTGGTATCATATAGCAAAGAGACGGGAATGGCAATGGGACCACATAGTACTTGGATTCGGATCATGCAAGTGACTTGGATGGCCATAGATCGTTAGCGGGGTATGTATTTACACTAGCAGGTGGTGCAGTAAGTTGGAAGGCATCCTTACAAGATCATGTTGCTTTGTCTTCAATCGAGGTAGAGTACATGGCGCCGACCTTTGTGGCAAAAGAGGCGATATGGCTGAGATGTTTGCTCTCGGACCTTGGATTGGAGCAGAAAAGCGTCATTATACATTGTGACAATCAATGTGCGATATATCTAGCTTATAATCCGATATATCATGAGCGAACAAAGCATATTGACATAAGCTACCATTTTATTCGAGATATCATAGCGAAGATCATTATTGTTGTTATGAAAATAGCAACTGCGTAGAACCCGACGGATATGATGACGGAGCCGAGTCCTTTGGCAAAGCTCGAGCTTTGCTGGAGCTCAATCAACGTCTATAGAGTATGAACGTCCATCGAGGCGTTGGGAGAGCTAGCATGAATAATTAAGCACAATAACTTGGATGCAAATGTCTAGCCAAGGTGGAGAATTATTAAAATTGTGTCTCGAGTTTGAGCTCGTTTACAAGAACTAACACACGTGGAGTATTTATTGCTCAATCCATGCGCATCATTTCTCTTCATGCGAGATGACAAGCAAAATCAAAAGATTTATTTTCAGATAGAAAGAATGAAGGATATGGAAATCCTAGAGTTAAAGAAGTGCATGCTCAATGAAGATGGGGCTCCATTTGTCTTCTTGCCTTTATGCTCTTGTCTCTTTGCTAGCTTTCCATCACTTGGCCGACAAGAGGAAAATGAAGGTTAGAAGAGTGCATATCCATTTCTTTTCCTTATTGCTTGTGGGTGTCCATCCACCATCCACCAACCATCATCATTAGATTTCCCGTGGATTATGGTGAACGTAGGAACCGAAAGGTAAGATATCTTCATGGACTTTTTTAAGAAGAAATCTAATGATGATGTTTTCTTGTCTCCTTCACCTATCCCATAAAAAGGAGCAAAAACCTCTTTGAAGATATGGTAAGAGAACAAGAGCTCAAGAGACAATGAGAGTCTAGAGATCGAAGAGGTTTGTTCTTCGCGTCGAGTCTATCGAGTTGAGTTATTAAACACTTTGGGTATCGGGTGTATAATCTAGGATTGGAAAACATTTGACATTTGAGCGCAAGTGATTGTAATCTTGTAATTATTTGATTTATTAGTGTATTATTTTGTTGGCTATCCCGTAGATATAGGTTCCGACATTCAGACCGAACTATATATATCTTGTGTCATTTATTGTTCCTTGTTTAATTTCTCTATCGATTTTTCTACGGCTCTCAACGTTAATTGCAAAGGCTCGACGATCCGATTTTGCTGTGGTACCAATTATTTCACAACAAATCCAACTCAATTATTACACAAACTTAAGACAATTCGGACATGCCGGGCGTTACCTAATCTATATCAATTTGCATGAAGCCGAGAACCATTCACTTGAAGTTACATTATCGGTTTCCGTGGCTTCAATCGGCGATGGTAGTTCGTCGCCTCTGCTCACCGGTCTCCACTGCCGTCGGTTCACTAGGGGCTTTGTTTGAGGAAGATGAACTTCTTTGATTCATCGATTTTGTTGTTGGCAGGCAGCGATCTTACATTCATTAGAGCTCGCTAGTGTCCGATGGAAGACGAGCGGTTGTGATGTTGAAAGTTGCGTAGGTGGAGTTCGAAGTTGCTAACGATCGACCAAAGAGGATTTAGCAAAAAATAATTAAAAAAAAGATAAAAACATTTCAGTAAAGATTGGCGAGTTCACTTACCTCTGAATTGTGACTCTTAACGACAAAAGCAACGAGCAAATACTGCCACACTCATCTCTGCCAATCGAATTAGAAGTCCACATTATCTTTGTTCGCATGCCTCATGGGCGGAAAGCTCATGATTACTCATTGGTACTATTTGATTATGTTCCTCGATACTCATTTGACAATATTTCAAGCCTTCTTGAGTATCTGCTTCGCTCAAACTATCGTCGTGCATGAGTGAACTCTTGACTTCCGAATCCGTCGAGCCATGAACAACCTCAGAGAGGGAATGCAGATCCATTAGCCGATTGTCCCAAATCTCAATCTTTGAATCATCCTCTAACTGCTTGCATATTATTCGGACTCCCCACTTTTTCACACCCTCACCCGATAGCGTAATGCTAAATTATGCATGACTCCCATCAATTGACCAAAATTGACTACATGCCAAAGGTAAGACGGGGAGCAACAACGAAGTAGGATACGATCTGAATCCACTGTTGTTGGAAAATGAGGGTGCATGGGAGTACCATGGTCCACCCATATATGCTATCCCAACCCCTTAACCTCTTAGATAATGCCAAAGGCAATTACTCATTTTGAACGTAAAAAAAGTCACATTTATAAGATATATTCTTCCCCCTCTGCTAGTTTTGTAGAACAGAGAATAGAGATGACGACAACGATGATTCTCCCTTCTCCTCTTCCGAATGTTATATCGAGACGAACTCTTTCGCTGCATAGGGTACATTTAATTTGTGAAAAATGAGGTACGTCCTTTCCGTGATGTATTTCTCTAATTAGTGATTCAAGATGATTTTAGGGCGTGTTAGTTTTGAGCAATTCCCCTGCATATGTAATGGGATTGGTTCACTTCATTGGTATCAAAGCAATTGTTCTTGTTTCCTGATCACATAAGAAATTTGATGAATTTCGTGTTTTCTTTTTTGGTAAATCATTTTTTCGGGGCTTTTTCGGTGGGGGATTTTTTTGCCCATTCCAAAAAAATTCCTGCGAATCATGACTTGGCTTTGTGCAAGTAGAGTCTTACCGCCATGGGGAATAAAAGCCCTAAGGTTTCTCGGCATTTGGTTGTTCGCCGGAGATGAATTTCGCGAAGGAAGTTCGTGGGTTAGGGTTCTGCGTCCAACCGATTTTCGCTCGATTTCGAAAACAATAACTTCACCGTTTTCGTTGATTCTTGAACCTACGTGGTCGCGGTGACGTGGTGTTCAAAACCCACTATTAATTTTGGTTTGAGGTGGGTGGTTGGAAGAGAATTGGCCGATTGAAGTTGCGGTGAAAAATGGAAAAGGGGTTGCGTGAAGGCTTCTGCTCTTCGTGAGTAGAAAAAAATTTCGGGCAGCCCGAGTAGTTTTGGGCAGACCACGGGCAAGGGGGCCTGTGTATTTAGTTACAAATTTTAAAAAAATGGAAATGTCCATCAAGCAGCCCACTGTGGGCAACGGGAGGTTTCATGAGACCCCCTCCCCGAAAGAGATTCTTTTTTTTTTTTTTAAAAAAAAAAAAAGGAAGAATGAAGGAGGACAAATGACAAAAGTGGGATTTGAACCCACGCGCTCTCCACCGAAGCTCAGTGTCTTGGATCACTCGGCTAGGTTGGCATCGACATTTCAAATAGGTGAAATGAAATTCAAGTAGGGGCATAAATTCTGGTTTTACCCCTTGGTTTTGCCCTTTCCTCGCATTGATTTGCCAATTTTGCCCCTAGACGCTTGCATTAATCTTTTGGCCATTGATTTGTGCTAGAATTATGGTGTTGCCCTTGGAAGCTTAATTTAAGTTTTTGCCCCTTTTAGTTAATTTACAATTCAGTCCTTACCCACATAAATTTGTTGTTTTGCCCTTACATGCAATATTGTGAATGTTTTGCATGAAATTAAATATACTTGCAATTTATATCTTGTATTTTGAAATTAGAGTATGATTTGATGCGTGACTTATTTCTATATTAGTTCAAATCATGCTATGTCATGTTATGATTACAAGATATATGGATCATTGTGTAGTTTATAACCTTTATTTGAGTGGGGAGTTCTATAAAGTTTTAGTAACTTTAATGAACTCAATTTTACATAAATTATTATATTAATGGTAACTTCAAACAAGGATTCTTGGACGATGATCGAGAACATAGTAAACTTTCGAATCTGAGGCCTTACGTGAAATTATTTATTAATATAATTAGTTAGTGTAAAATAGATGCATAAATGTTAGGCATTAATAGTTCGTGAATACATGTCTATAGAACTTTGTATTTAGATACAATGGCTTTAGCTTCTTAGAATATAGTAGTTGAGCTTGACAAAGGAGAGAAATTGGATGGCGAAAATTATGAAAACCGGAATAGGCTCCGGTATGTGCTAGAAGAGCAAGAAGTACTAGGAGCTCTTAACCTAGTTATGAAAGAACCTCAAGATCAAAATACTACACAATATAAAAAGGAAGAAAAGGCATTTACTGCATGAAACAAGATGAATTCTATTGCTCGCATTATGTTGCTGAGAAACATAAAAAAATAATTTTATGTGTGAGTTTAGACATTTATGAAAATGCCAAAGTCAAGTGCGAGCATCAAAGTTAAATTTGGTTAGACATGGGTCACCAAATGGAGACAAATCAATATAAGGTTTGACACTTATATGATGCCTCATGGGCATAATATGAAATAACTTTTGTTGCATGTGTCAAACATGGACTAAAGTATACTAGAAGTGCCAAAACTTATGTATGACGCTCACTTTAGTGCCAAAACTTTCAAAATGATCACTTAAGTGCCAATTTTTTAAAAAACAATCACTTAAGTGCCAACTTCTTTTAAAAACGATCATTTCGGTGCCAATTTCAATTTGAGTTGACGTGGCTTGTCGGAAATCCGATACGTGCTATTTTTTATTAATATTTGAGCCGACGTGGCTCGATAAAGTTGACAATGAAGTGATTATTCTTTTAAAAAATTGTCACCTAAATTATCATTTTTTTAAAAAATTAGCACTTAAGTGATCGTTTTGAAAGTTTCAGCACCGAAGTGATCATTTTTCAAAATATTTAGCACTTAAGTGATCATTTTGATAGTTTTGACACTAAAGTGAATGCCGTACACAAATTTTGACACTTGTAGTGTATTTAAGCTGTCAAACATGATAAGTGAACTGTAATATGTAGGCCACATTTTTTTATTGATGAATAGCAAATGCAAACAGTAATCTATCTCTTACGTTATAGCTGTGTATATATGAAAATCCACTTCATCCACAATAAAAAAAAATACTTTTGAAAATGGTATGTGTTGTCTTGAGCTAGAGAAAGATTGCTTCCTAGCAGCTAAATCAGAAACAATATTTCCTATGCTGGTTCTAACTCAAGCGAGGCTTCGTGCTCTAGGTGCAAGTGTCAAGTTGGGTTCAAGAAGTGGAAAGGACAAGAGAATAGATTCTTCATGATGGAAATAGAAGTTTAACCGACATGGAAAAGGAAAGTATCCTTTTAAGAAAAACATCTCAAAGGTGAAATGTCTTTACTGTGGTAATGAGGGTCACTTCGCTCATGACTGTAAGTTAAAGAAGTTAGAAACTCTCCGTATACTTGAAAGTATTACTTATGTCTCAAATTCAGTTTTCGTAATTGAATCTCATCATTTGTGGGTTGTAGACTTAGGAGCCATAGACCATGTAATGAAAGATAGAAACACATTTGTGATATTTCAATGTTTTTCACATGGAGCAAAGTAGATAAACATGAGAAATAATTTCTGAGTGAAAGTTAAAGGAATTGGCACCTACCAATTGAATATGCACGATGGTCGCACCTTGTTCCTACATAATGTGTTATATACTCCAAAAATTTGATTAAATTTAGCTTCCACATTAGTTTTGTTTAAACTTGGTTTCATTTTGAACTTTCATAATGATGATCATGACTTATCGTTGGGAACAAGTTATTATAGTTCTAGGTATTTTCTGGATGGTTTCATTATGCTGATTGTTGAGTACAATAATATGAATATTATTAGTCATTCCCTATTTACATCTTCTGTTATGATGTGAATTTGTGGCAAGCTATGTTGGGTCATATTGGCCAATGGAGAACATTTGAATAAGCCAAAGAGGGCTTATTAGGCAATATTGAAAAAATTGATTTGCCGTTATGTGAGCATTGCTTAGCTAGAAAAATAACAAGAAAACCATTTAAAAAAGAAACAAGAGCCGAGTTTCCTTTGCCGTTGATCCATTCGGACATATGTGGTTTAATGAATGTGAGAGAAAGGCACAAGGCTATTTAGGTCTATGATAGCATATGCTAATTTGCCTATCACTTTTTGGGGTATAGTTTTGTTGATAGTTGTCTAGATACTTAACCTTATGCCTTTTAAATCATTTACTTCTACTCCATATAAGTTGTGGACAGGTCGAAAAAAAGATTTGAGTTTTATTAGAGCTTAGGGTTGTGCTTCCTATACACAAGAGTCCTCCCACATGTATAAAAAAATTGGGCCCTAGAGACAAAATGAGTATCTTCATGAGATACCGAGAGCACTCGAAAAGGTATGTGTTATAGGTGAACAAGAAAGTGGAAAGCGGAAAGCGTAACTGAATTTGAATCACGAGATGTCACATCCTTAATGAATGAAGACTATTCTTTGTTTGAAATCTTGGATAATGATAATGATTTTATTAGGGCATCTCATCCAAGTGGGACCAATCTGAGAAGTGGAGAATTAGTTTCAAACCAATCTCAATTGCAACCACTTAATGTGAAGAAGATGTCCTCATTGTCTAATCCGAGTTGTAGCATAATGGAGAATGAGGTACTAAGTATACAATCTCCAATTTGGCTAATGAGTCGCAAAAGCTTTTCTCCATTGACTCGTCGACGTTTAGACATTGAAGGTAAATCTTTCATGGTCACTTCACAAGAAGAGAATGAGCCAAGGAATGTAAATGAAGCCCTGACTTGCCTTGATAAGGAAAAGTCGGTATAAACAATGGAAAAAGAGATGGAGTTAATGAAATCAAACCAAGTTTGGGAACCGGTTGATCTTCCGAACGGACACAAAGCCATTGAGAACAAGTGAGTTCCTCAAAAGAAAGTGTAAAGCTGATGGCTCAATTGAGATATATAAGGTTCACCTTGTAGTTAAAGGGTACAATTAGCTAGAAGAATTGATTATGAGGTGTTTTTTTTTCTCCCGTGGTGAGATTTAACTCGGTTCACCTTATTTTGGCCATAATGATTAGTGTGGATCTTGGATTACATCAAATGGATGTAAAGACTGCGATTCTCAATGGAGAATTAGTAAAAAAAAAAAAACCTATATGAAATAGCTCATTAGGTTTGTCATAGAAGGCCAATAGTAAAAGGTATGTCGACTTTTGAGATCAACATATAGCCTCAAGCAATCTTCGAGATACTAGTATATAATTCGTAATGCCATAGTGGCATGTGATTTGGTAATGATTGATGAGGATCATTGCGTATATATTAAAAGATCCAAAGATCAATATGTGACCTTATCATTATATGTTGATGATATACTAATTGGTGGAAACAATATGGAGCTTATTTCTAATTCTTCTCCAATAAAAGATCGGGACCACACGATCTTTTTAATTTTCCTCAATCGCCCAATCGAGACCAAAATATGGTCTTATAAAAATACTAACCCCACGTCATAACACTTAAGGGTAAAATTCCATACTTCCTCTCAAATAATCCTCATAAAGACCATATGATAACAATAATTCCTCTATCGCTCGTCCGATACCATATGATCACATAAAACCTTCCGATCGATCAATCTTCGCCATGTAATCATGCCAAATTTCCTAATTAGCAGATCGAGACCACATGATCACATCCATTTTCTCTGATAAAAGATCGGGACCACACGATCTTTCTAATTCTTCTCCAATAAAAGATCGGGACCACACGATCTTTTTAATTTTCCTCAATTGCCCAATCGAGACCACTCGATTTAAATATACTGAATAAATACTCGATTGGGACCACGTGATTCACTTATGTTGAATAAATAATAAATCGGGGTCACCCGATTAAATCTGTGACATCCCGTATTCCGATTCACTTTTGAAGCTTTGAAGGAATGAAATGTCTCATCGATGTATTTAAACTAAATCTCACTCCGAATTGATTCCTCTCGAGTAGACTAACCAAATGGGAATGGCTTGCTAGGAAAATCAAGTACGTAGACCTAAGAACTTGATCTTGGATTGACTCTTTAGCCATGAAAATTGTTGAGGAAATATTTTAGACCAATATAGGCCGATCCTAGAAAGATTAAGGAATGATTTGGATAATACCCTACGCTCGGATCACGGGTGATTCCATTTGACCTCGTATGGGTTCCGAACGTCCCTAAATTATTTTCTAACGATTGTGTTCGTCGGGACTAGTGATTGACCCTAGCAATTGAATGACAACCAAAGTCACCATGGCTCGAGAAATTCTTAAACGTGATATTAATCACGGGTCGATACACATAACTCCTAAAAGCCATCTGTTAATTTGAGATATGCTGAAATTTCAATTGATCGAGATTGAGCATGAATTGAGCTTTAAAATTTGATGTCGGACCTTCAGGGGTTTCAATAATTAAATTTTGGACATTTCCTCATTCGGAGTATGATTACTTCGCAGTTCGCCCCAAAGGGCTTAGGAAAAATAAAATTTGGACCGAAAATGGAAAAAGACCCATTTACCCTTGGAAAATATCAAATTTTTCACTTTGGCTCAAGGGCATTTCAGTCAAATTATTCCCATGGCCGAAATTGACTAGTCAACATAGAGGGGAATTACCTTTTTGTCCTTCTTGACTTTGAAGACCCCAAAAAATATCCTAATCCTTATTAATAAATTTTGTGGCCTTCTTCTTCATAAAATTGCAAGAGCACTCTCTCACTACTCTCTCTCTCTCGCCCTTGGCCGAACCACCATTGCTATCTCTCTCTCTCACCAAAAATTTTCCAAGCTTCCCCGGTGTCGCCTTGAACCGCTGGAGCTCAACCTTCCACCGTGAACCGCCTTGAATTGCCGGAGTAGCTAGGGTTGAAGCCGATCAAGAGGAGTCGCCGGAGCCACCGGTTGGAATCAAAACTTCTTTCGATTTCTTGCCGGAAAACTTGCTAAAATTGTGGTAAGTTGGTTCCTAACCTTAGGTTAAGTATCTAGGATACTAATAGACTTAGAGATTGAGTGATTTTGATGAAGAAATTGTTGGATTTGTGCTTGGATTGTATTTTGGCTGAAAATTGCATGAAGGAGGAGGGAGAAATAGAGATGTTCTTGCATGAATAATGGGAATGCATAATTACCAATGGATGGCTAGGATTTGATTTAGCTTATCTTGCTTTAATCCAACGGCCTAGAATGAATCTTGTTTAGGAAGTTTGATCCGATGGCCAAGGTTATTTCCTGCTTAGTGAAAATTAATCGAGTGGTGGAGAATAATTGCACGTGAAGATATTTTAATCGTACAAGCACGATTAATCGCCACGTTATGATAGTTTGATTGATTGGTACGTATTAATTGTACGTTAGTGGAATTATGATCATACGATAATTATTGATTGCTACATTAGTGTAATTTCGATCGTGTGGCGTAGATTAATTTTTATAGCGACAAAAATTAATCGTTTGGCCCGATTGGCCTTTGGTCTTGTGTAACCTAATCGGGTGGTCTCGATTTATTAATTCTCTAACGTGAGTGAATCGCGTGGTTCCGATCGAGTATCCGCCCAATACAATTTAATTGAGTGGTCTCGATTGGGCAATTGAGAAAAATTAGAAAGATCGTGTGGTCCCGATCTTTGTTAGAGAAAAATTGAGAAGCTAATGTGGTTCCGATCTGTCATCAGAGGAAAGTGGTGAGACCGGGTGGTCTCGATATGCAAATCAGGAAATTTAGCAAGATCATGTGACGAAGATTGATTGATCGGAAGGATTTAAGTGATCGTGTGGCATCGGATGAGCGATTGAGGAATTGTTGTTGTTATATGGTCTTAAATGGAATAATTGAGAGGAAGTGTGGAATTGTACCCCGAAGCGTTATGACGCGGGGTTCGTGCTAATAAGACCATGTTCAACCCGAGGTGTTATGATGCGGGCTTCGCATATTATTTTACCCTGAGGCGTTAAACGCGGGGTTGCGCTTATTATTTTACCATGATGCGTTAAACACGGGATATTAACCCGATGCGTTATTACGCCGGTTACAGTGACATGATGTGTTATTACGCGAGTCCGTCCGGTTATAATATAGCCCGATGCGTTAAACGCGGGCTCTAAACCAACGTGGAATTTTATATATTGGCCTGAGGCGTTATTACGTGGGTATGTCCAGTTATATGATAGCCTGATGCGTTAAACGTGGGTTCTAGACCAACGTAGAATTTTATATGATAGCTTGATGCGTTAAACGCGGGCTTTGGATCCACGTGGAAGATTGATATTATAGTCTGAGGCGTTAAACACGGGCTCTGGAATAACGTGGAATATTTTATTTACAGTCCGAGGCGTGGAACACCGATATGGGAGTAACGTAGAATATTTGGGAAGGTGTGGCAATTTTTGGAGAAATAATGGAATATTCTGAAATTTATTTGTGGAATTTTTTAACCGAAGAATGATTTATTGGAAATTGCTCACCTAGGATGTGTCTGGAGGCACTAGAGCCCTAACATAGGGTTAGGGACTTTCTTACTGAGATTTATTCTCACCCCGTCGTGGGATTAATATTTTCAAGTCTCAAGTGACGGGTCAAGTGATTGCCATGGAGTGACATCGGAAGTCATCTTTGGGAGGACTTAGATATTAAGCTCTATTATGATGTAACCTTTTGTAGCCTTAAGAAATTGATAATTTTGTGTAGTCTGCTTTGACTATGCAGCCAGTTTGGTGAATACTAAGAGAGGTACCATCCTTCGTCCTAAGTCATCTCTGTTTATAATGAAAGGAGTTTTATATTCGTTTCCGCATGTGTATTTCTTTTGCATTAAGCTTGAATTGGATGGCTGAGGGATCCTAGGAGACTAAAGGAAGTCAAAAAGCCTGGTCGAATGTTCGCGTGCCTCGCTGGGTTCGGGCGTAACAAAATCATACTCAAGCCGTCGGCCAATCGAGCCACATGATTAATTTATGCTACCACAAAAATTAATCTACGCCACACGATCGAAATTATACTAACGTAACAATCAATAATCACCATACGATTGAAATTTCGCTAACGTACATTTAATACGTACCATACAATTAAACTATAGTAATGTGGCAATTAATCGGGACCATACAATTAATATACTCTAACATGCATTTAATTTCCACCACACGATTAATCTACATAAAGCAGGATTCAATCACGGCCATCCGATCAATCTTCCAAAGCAAGATTCAATATGGGCCATTTGATTAAAGCATGAAAAGCAAGATTAAATCCTAGCCATCCATTATCACTCATTCATTTACTATTCACTTCAAGAACACATTTTCTCTCTCCTCCTCCATCAAATTTTTGGCCAAAGCATAATCTAGAGCAAATTTCACAAATTTTTCATCCAAACTATTCAATCTAATGTCCATTAGCAACCTAAATACCTAATCTAAGATTAGAAACCAACTTACCCAAAATCTAGCAAATTTTCCTACGAAAAAGTCGAGAGAAAATTTGATCTCAACCAATGGCTCTGGCGATTCCTCTCGATTTGCTAAAACCCACGAAGATCCGGCGGTCCCGGTAGCTCACGGCAAGAGGTTGTGCTCCAGCGGTTCAAGGCGAAACCGGTGAGTGAGAGAGAGAGGGTGGCAATGGCGATGGCGAGTTCGGCCAAGGGGTTAGAGAGAGAAAGTAGTGAGAGAAGCTTTTGCAATTTATGAAGAAGAAGACAAAAAATATTGATTAATAAAAGTAAGGATATTTTGGGGGTGGATTTTTTGGTCTAGGAGTCAATAATGGCAAAAAGGTAATTTCCCCCATCAAAGACTAGTCAAATTTTAGCCAAGGGGGTGATTTAACCGAAATGCCCTTCCGCCAAAGTTAAAACTTGGATATTTTTCAAGGGCAAATGGGTCTTTTCCCATTTTCAATCCAAATTTTATTTTTCCCGAACCCTTTGGGGCGAACCGCGAAGTATAGTACATCTGGACGAGGAAACGTCCAAAATTTAATTATTGACACCCCTGAAGGTCCGACGTCAAATTCTGAAGCTCGATTCGCGATCAATCTCGATTAATTAAAATTTCAGCATATTTCAAACTAACGGGCGGCTTTTAGGAGTTACGCGTATCGACCCGTGATTAATATCACGTTTAAGAATTTCTCAAGCCATGGCGACTTTGGTTATCATTCAATTGTGAGGGTTAATCACTAGTCCCGATGGACACGATCGTTAGAAAATAATTTAGGGATGTTCGAAACCCATACGAGGTCAAATGGAATCACCCGTGATCCAAGCGTATGGTATTATCCAAATCGTTCCTTAATCATTCTAGGATCGGCCTATATTGTTCCAAAATATTCTCTCGATAATTTTCATGGCCAAAGAATCAGTCCAGGATCAAGTTCTTAGGTCCACGTACTTGATTTTCCTAGTCCACCATTCCCATTTGGTTAGTCTACTCAAAATGGACCATTTCTGAGTGAGATTAAACTGAAATACATCAACGAGACCTTTCATTTATTCAAAGCTTCAAAAACGAGTCGGAATACATAATGTCACATTTAATATCTCATATTCAAGAATTGCACGCAAACACATGAAATAAAATTAAGTGCTAGTTAGTTTAAAATTCTAAATTATTCGGATATGTTCAAAGATAATTCCTGTTACTTTATATTTGTTTGAGATAATTTATAACACCTTATAATTGGCGAGAACAAATATTGAATCAAAGATTGCCAATAGTCATATTTTTCTTTCCTTTTTTTCGATGATTATACAATTTAATTTTGTATGTAAAAACGTATATATGTAAGCAAGCGACATAGTTAGAATTAGGTTAAACAACTCATACTAGCAAATTTGCATTTTGAATTTCTTCCCTAGGTAGATTTGATTTTGAGCTATGACTATGTCAATAGTTAGAGATAGTACGTTTAGAAAGTATTTTGAGATATATATATGTGTGTGTGTCCTTGATCTATACTATATGTGAAGTAGTAAAATCCTTCTACTTTCGAGGAATTTCAACCTCTTTTTTATTCCTTCCATCAGTGATCCTCAATTGCTTATTTCACAAATATTATATCCATGTAAAAATACATGAAATTGGTTATTCTATTTTATCTCTCACACATTTCAATATATTACAATTTGAATTTGTTCATGATGCAATGACCTTCATAAAAAAATTTCAGTTTTTCTCTTTCTACATATATAATAACGAAATTTCTTTGTTTTGTGTATTATATCAACAAAATGTTTTCATTGCAAATTGCTAATAAAGTTGTTTCACTTAATTTTTCAATGCCAATTTTGCTGCACATTATTTCTAACGCAAGTAGTTAACGTTGTCCTGAAAGAAAACTCGAGTAGTGGCTTCTAAAAAGGAGGAACACCATTTCCTTATGAAAAATGATAATAAAGAGGTCTATGTACATAAATGCTCACCTGACATAGTTTTATGACTCTTGGGATACCGCAACCGCTGATATCAAGTCTCACTAATTTCTTTGGACCGGGAAAAAATGTGGATTCTAGACACCATATCCAGCCCATTCAATCCATCTTAGCTCATTTGGAAGCCATCTAGGGCCTTGGAAAGAGTTATGCACGTGGCGCACAATAAGTAATCTCAACCTCCTCATTTTTGAAAAAGCATTAGGATGGATACATAGCTCTTTCTACTCATATGGCTTCAACACTATGGCTTTTATAGTACAACCTCCCCGTATATTCAATACTATTTAGCTTATGCACATTTAGTAAATAGAATCAAAGATAAGAAGCAGAATTTTGATGGTATTTGCAAGGCTTACATCGTTGTGTTGCAGAACATCGCGAACATCATCATAGAGCCATAGTCCGCTACGTTTCCTGGGATAATCTCGGCATTCTTGGTTCACAATATCCATACCCATCGATTGGATTAAGTCATCCATTTTGAGGATTCCAAACTCAATTCTCATCAAGGACTTCTCAATGAGAATTTTGAATCCTATTGTTGCCTCAAGATCGGATCCGTCGAGGACTTCCTTTACATACTCACTATGTCTCCCATTAAAGAAGCAGGCAACGTGAAGAAAAATCTCTTTCCAATCTTCCTCTAAACCATCATAACTTATTTTGAGCACATCATTGATGGTTTTATCAGGAATTTGAGAAAGTCTATTTAGTGTACTTTGCCATTCATGTTCTCTTCTCCCACATAAGAATGAACCTAGCACCTCAAGTGCTAAAGGAAGGCCTTTAGCATGATTCACAACACTCTTCACTAGATCTGTCCCGATTTTCAATTTTTGGTGGGTTGGAAAGCATACTTACTAAACAGCTCATGAGCTTCATTGTCATTCAATGCTTGAACTTCATACACATAATCTTGATTTATGCCATGACAAGTTAGCAAATATTTATCTCTTGTAGTAAAGATGATCCTACTTCCATTACCAAACCACTTGCCTCCTCCCGCTAAAGCATTTAATTGGTACAAGTCATCCACATCATCAAGGATGAGGAAAACTTTCTTCCAACCAAGTCTGTGTTGTATTATATTAATACCTTCATCAACATTGGATACTTCTAATCATTGTTGCAGGAATAATATATCTTTCAACAATGTTTCCTGCAAAGTAACTAGACCCCTACTATCTTTTGAAGTTTTTTGAACTTTTGCCAAAAAAAATGAACCCTCCAATTATCTAGACATAGCATTATAAAAGGCTTTTGCTATACTTGTCTTCCCTATACCTCCCCATCCCCATAATTCTATCATGAGAACACCATCATCACACTCAAGTTTTAACATTGATTTCAGCTTAACAACTTGGTAATCTATCCCAATAGGATGCTTAGCAACATGCAAAGGTTTTCGGTCTAGGTGATTGGAGATCTCCTTCACAATTCTTTGTATAAGCTCTGACTCATCTCCGACACAAACAGAAAAACAAGTTGTAGCATTGTTTTAGCAGTTTGAATAAACAACTAATGAGCAATCACTGGCCAACAATGACAAAGCGATGCGTGACATTTTCAGATAAATCATAGCCAAAATAAAATGTACTCTCACCGAGTCAAATTAGGACTTCAACAGCTCTTTACATCAATCAAATCAAGTTCGGGGTTCAACTGTCATAACCCGAACCCTGCGAGCTCATCGACATCTCACCTGGCCACACTTATGTACAGTTCTCCAGGATCCAAAGGCCAACAAATTCATGCGGAAGCAAAAACAAATCCCCGTACAGAAACAATTAACATCACGATGACTTGGGATGGTAAAAACAAACTTATATACATATCCACACGTTCTATACAATTTTCCAAATCTACGGCCGGAGGCCACTGTATGCAAGCCTATGACCACTAAAACAAAAGATTACGTGGTCGAAGCCTACTATACATCCCGAATAAAACAGCCCGAAAAGTCAAGAGGCCAACTACCCTAGGCCTCGTTCTCGCTATCCGGTACTATATCATCTCTCGCCTCCAGCTCATCCTCGTCAAGCTCGGTGGTCATTCCGCATCCGATGGCTCTACAACCTCCCATCTTCTCCCGGTACCATGACATTAGGGAATACCGAATCTCCCGGGCGTAACACTCATGGCTGAGGCGGGTGGTCTCGAAAAACAACGAACCCACGACGGGGTGAGATAAAATCTCGAGAAGCTAGCCCCTAATCCTAGATTAGGGCTCTAGTGCCTCCAGACACATTTTTCGGTGAACAATTTCCAATAATTCTTCTTTCTTCCCAAAAATTCCACAATTTAATTCCGGAAAATTCCGTTCTTTCTCCGAAAATTCTCACACCTTCTCCAATATTCTACGTTACTCCCGTTTGCGTTCCACGCCTCGGCCTAACAATAAAATATTCTACGTGCTCCCGTGGCCCGTTTTTTAGCACACCAGGCCATAATATAAATGTCCACCTTACTCCAAAAATTTCCATGTTACCCCGAAAATATTCCACGGCACTCCGAAAATATTCCACGTTACTCCGGAAATATTCCACGTTACTCCACCGCCATCAAATAAGTTCATAACATTGAGCCTCGGACCTTTATGGAACACGGCTCATATATATACCAGGGTCTCGGACACATAGGAATACGACCACGGATCTCGGTCTCGGACACATAGGAACACGACCGGATCAAGTCTCGGACAATTAGTCGAACACGACTCACTTTGGTCTCGGACGACTTAATTGAACACGACTTTCTTACTTTCTCGGTCTCGGACAATCAGACGAATACGGCTCACTTTGGCCTCGGACGACTTGATTGAATACGACCCTCACATTTCCTCGGTCTCGGACAATCGGGACGAATCGGCTCACTTTGGCCTCGGACGACTTGATTGAATACGACCCTTACATTTCCTCGGTCTCGGACAATCGGACGAATACGGCTCACTTTGGCCTCGGACGACTTGATTGAATACGACCCTTCTCATTTCCTCGGTCTTAGACAATCAGACGAATACGGCTCACTTTGGCCTCCGATGACTTGATTGAATACGACCCTTACATTTTCTCGGAATAGATCGGGATCACGTGATTCACTCACGTTAGAGAATTAATAATTCGGGATCACCCGATTAATTCACACTAATCCAAATATTAATCCAGATTACCCGATCAGTTAATACTACCATAGTATCCAATCCACGTCATGCGACCATATTACGCTAACGTAGCAATTTATAAATCACGCGCCACTAAAATTATACTAACGTGGAAATTTATCACGGCCGAACAATAATAATTTTCTAACATATAAAATAATTCTACTATAGTACTAAACTATAGTACTAATGCCACATTTATTTAGTACCATGGCATAACAACTTTATGTCACATAAAAGTAACCCTAGTTAATATATTAACTAACCATGGTTAAAAAATTAACTAGAGTCAAATACTAACCTAACCTTGGTTAAACAATAGCATAAAGTAACTCTAGTTAGGGCATAAAGTAACCATAGTTAAACTTTGACCACTATTATCTTCTTGACTTTACTATTCATGCAAGAACAAGCTTTCTCTCTCCTCCAAATATTCATTCTCGGCCAAGGCATAAAAATGGCCAAAAACAACCAATTTTTCACCCAAATCTACCAAATCTCAAGTCCATTAGCATTCTAGATACCTAATATAAGGTTAGGGACCAACTTACCACTATTTTAGCAAGTTTTCCGGCGAGAAACCAAGAAAAATTTTGACCCTAATCCGGCGGCTCCGGCAACTCCTCTTGACCGGCTTTAACCCACGGAAATCCGGCGACTCCGAGTAGCTCACGGCGGTAGTCGAGCTCCGGCGGTTCAAGGCGACACCGGCGGTTGTTTGAAGAATTTTCGATGAGGGAGAGAATGAGCAAGGGTGAGTTCGGCCAAGAGAGGGAGTGAGCTAGAGAGAGAAAGGGGTCTTGAAAAATGAAGAAGAAGAAAGCCAAAATAATTAATATAGGTTAAAATAATTATTGGGTGGGATATTTTGGTGTCTTGAAAGTCAAGAGGGACAAATTGGTGATTTTCTCCACCAAAAATAGTCAAAATTCGGCCAAGGGGTAAAATGACCAAAATACCCTTCGTTCCAAGTTAAAAATGGGGTATTTTTCGAGGGTAAATGGGTCCTTTCCCATATCCAGTCCAAATCTATTTTTCCTGAACCTCTTTGGGGCGAACCGCGAAAGAATTGCACCCAAGATGAGGAAACGTCCAAATTTTTTTTTATATTTTTGAAACCCCTGAAAGTCCGACCTGCCGGATTACGGGATGTCACATCAACTTTTATCACCCAAGATATTCATGTTCTTTGGATTTATACATGAAGACTAGCTTATTTAAAAAGAGCTACTTTAGGACTTTGAACGACCGTTCGGATCTTGATTCGAAAACTATTAAATACGTGAAGCACAATATTATAACCTTACATTGCTCGTACACACTAATTATCCCATTTTCGGCATTGCGAACTTTCTTACTACTTCCAAAGAAATGGGATGAGTTCAATAACGCCGCTTATCATTTTGTCCATGGGTATGTGACATCCCATCCCACATCGCCTAGGAGGATAGCCTTGGGTTGGTTTATAAGGACTTGGGTGCCCCTTAGAGTTGCAAGAGGCCTTTTTCGAGCGTTGTATGGGCGATGCTCGGAGGAACAAAACCGTGAGGACTGTGTGTCCAAAGCGGACAATATCTTGTAAAGTGGTGCATCGGAAGCGTGTGGGGCTCAGGCCATTACAGGTTGGTATCGAGCCAACCTCCGACCGCATGTGAGGCCGCAACGGGCGCTCGCTGGTACCGCTGAGAGCACAAAGTCACAGCGTGGACTGTGCCGCTAAGAGGGGATTATGTGACATCCCCGTCCCACATCGCCTAGGAGGCGATCCTTGGGTTGGTTTATAAGGACTTAGGTGCCCCTTAGACTTGCAAGAGGGTCCAAAGCGGACAATATCTTGTAAAGTGGTGCAGCGGAAGTGCGTGGGGGTAGATCAAGTTTCGACATTTTATACTTACAGTAATGTGTGTGTCGACTCATTTTTTTTTAACGAACAGTCTTTGTACTTGTAAAGATTAACTTCATACACAAAATATGATTTTTTTCCTTACCAAAAAAAAAAAAAAACTTCATACACAAAATATGGACACCACTCTACTTACCCATCACTAAAAGGCCACCCCGATAAGCTACCGGCGTCGAAAATAGCTTTCTTCTATCTCTTCTTTTTCTCCGCATCCTTTCCAAACTTGGACTCATGCTTAGCTTGAGCTCTCCCTTCTCTCACTTCTCTTGGGTCGAAATCTGTGATGGCACCATGTGCAAAGATATTGGGTTGTGATATCAAGAATCTTTCTTTAATCAAGAGCCGCTTGTCTAGGGCACTTTTAGTCTTTATCGTGAAGAATCTTTTGATATTCGTACGTGCATATGATTTGGCTTGGATTTACTCCACCACCTCGTTTAATGTGGTCGTCGACAAGCCATTGGACCGACAAGCTCTTGAGAAATAGTGAATAGAAATATAGGATATGTGAATTTTCATGAGAAATTACCCGAACAGTACTTGACCCGTATTATGATATCGTTTGAATTTTGAACTACTTGATGATATGCTAAAAGATATATTTCATACTGAAAATGGTCATGCCATTCGTTTCTACTTCTTTCTTCGTGAACTGAGATGGTCCTACGGCCGAAAAAATTCCAGGATCTTTATTCAAAGCTCTCCTAATGGAAAATATGACTCATGATAGCAATTATGAATTGACTAGTTTCGTTGATGTATACAATTTACAAGAATAAAAAAATTATATTTATATATATTAGTGCTTTGATCCTGATAGTGAAATGTTATTCATAATCAAAATAAAGTGTAATCCTCTGAGAAAATGATGATTGCAATGCACGATTGCTCGACAGCCTTCATAAGTGCTGGGGACTGGTCTTCCTTCCTTAATTCCTCCCTATCAACAAAATGTATATTCCATTCTAATCTAAAGCTTATCAATGTAAAGGACATATATGCTCCTACGTGATGCTAATGAAAAATTTCGATCTTATTATTATAAAAATAACGTTCTCATACACAAAAAAAATTGAAAATATACACATTTTATTAGATTTTAAACCTCTTTGCAACAAAAATAAAATAAATAAAATAGAAAAAATGAGACAAGAAAGTTGTCATCATTCTAAAGTTGCTTTTATATGACGGATAGTCATTCACCTTTCCACTCCCCCCTTTTTTATCTTGCGCAGGTCCGTATCTTTGAGAATCAAGAAGGACGTTGTAAATCCTTTTAGGTGTGGATGAAGAAGCCATTGGATGATGGAGTTCAACAATCTGCAACGACTATCAGCTTGAGGATTGATATAGTGTTTTTCAGGTAGTTGGTTCACCACTTGATCTTCTTGTTGATTCATTCTTAGTACTTTGATAAATGGTGGGGCTTTAGGGGTGATGGATTCTCGTGATCTAGGTCAGGGACTTGCTGATAAAAACAACTTTGCAGGCTTCCTCTAATTTTGCGTGCTTTGAACTGCTCATTTTCTTCGAATTCTTACGAAAAAGATTGGTAGAAAGGACCGTCATGCTGTCTTTAGGGAGCAACTTTGAATCTTTCCTTTTGCGCATGCTTTTTCTTGGTTCATTTTAACCTCTCATTAAAAATCACGTACATATGCAATCCTTGAAATGGAGGGAAAAGTACCAAAAAAGTCATAAATATATTGTATTAGTATCAATTCAATCATAAACCTTTTAATTGAACTAATTTAGTCCTAAACTTTTTGTATTGGTACCAATTCAGTCCATCCGGCAAAATTTGACTAGAAATCGCTGACGTGGACATCAACAATCCTACGTAGAATGGCCGATGCTAGCGTAAATATTTTCAATATATTTTTTAAAAAATATATTTTTAAATTATTTTTCCTTCTTTTTTTTCCTTTTTCTTTTCTAAAGCTTTGGTTTGGCTGGCAAGGGTCGCTAGCAACCCTCGTCGGCCCCCGGCCGAGGGCCGGCCAGCCCTATTAAAAACCGACCTATTAAGGAGAAGTCATGTACCAGAGTTCTACAAAACAGAGAACAACATGATCCAGGTTGATTTTATCATTGCGAAGACTTGAACATAGGTGACAAGGAGCGGAGCAGAGATGGAAGTGATCGAACATGGGAATAAGAAGCAAGCTCGCCTTCCACATTATTTTAAGCCATGTTTTTTGCATGTAATGAGTTTCCGAAGAGCACTAATTATATCAGAGGCTTGAAAATCCTGTGGTCTGATTAGTCTCTTGAAAGGATTGGTTGAAACTTGAAAGGATCGTCATGCGGTGTTTAGGGAGCATCCATTTCCCTAATTCAATTATACTGTCCTTTCAATATGGCTTAGCGTCTGGTTTTTTTAAGCTCTCATTAAAAGTGCCACTTGAATTATATTCTAGAGATATAGGTCACAAACAAAAACAGTTTGGATCATCAACGCAGTAGTTTGTAATTCGTACCGTTGGTAAAAAATATAAATAAAAGTCGGTAAACTATAAAAGCATTGTTTTTTAACTGGAGATACAGCAAGTAGGCAAATAACAAAACAAATAAATGTTGAAAACTAACTCAAATAAGAGTTGGAATGCTAAATTGGCTAGTAAATCAATCAGGGGAAAGGTCGATAATCACTCTAACTGAGATTGATAGCTTCTAAAAGGAATTAGTGCACCAAAAGTCTTAAAACCTGTCAAGAAAATACAATCGAGTCCTACAATTTTCAAATAGTTCAATCAATTTGGAAAACTTATCAAATCGATTCAATCAATTCTTTCAGGTAACTCCATCCTATTTGACTATCGAAAAACATCGATATGCTCTTTTTATTATTATAAATAAACGAGCTGACAATTATTTGTTTTTGTGAGAAAATGTTAGATGCTTAGCTATCATGTGATCGACCACCCAAGTAATTATTCTATACTAAGTGCTATTAACTTTTCACTTTCCTCTAAAGCAAAATATTTTTATGAATGTTTTAGGAGCACCTAAGAATCTCTCTTTTTGGGCATGCATTTCCCTTCTGCAATTACTCTGTCGCTGCAATCTAGAGGTGGAGATATTAGACTAAAAAGGAAAAAAAAATCTGGAGTGGAGAGAGAGTGTGATAGCTTTGTCCGTTTCCAGGCTTGCAACATGTACTTATCAGAGCTTATGGTGCTTCGCTTGTGTGGACCGAGTAGAGCTCAGCTTGTGATAAGAGGGTCTATGGCTAAACACTCTATAAATAGTGCTATAGTCTTATCTAACCCTGATGCACAAATAATTTTACATAATGAGTAGTTACAAAAATTAATCATGAAGAGCAGTCTTATTGAGCTAGTGATATAGATGGCAATAGAGGAGAAGCACTTACACGGTCTAGATGTTGCTATTCCGCATTAAGAACAATGAATTCCAAATTAGAAACGCAAATCCCTATTGTCTCATTATTGTGTTCTAGATTCTATGGAAATATTCTAGGTGCCATCTTATACGGCTAACAAAAGAATCAAATCTGTGAACTCGCCCATAAACCGGGAAATACATGCACTATACAATGTAATTACATCGAGATTATGCAACAAGGGAATTATGAACCTATATACAGCTCCTCTTATACCGCATGTAACAAATTCAATGATCTAAAATTCATGTATAGAATTAGCATTTCCACTATGGATAAGACGGTCTTGATGGATAAACCGAAGAAAAAAGGTCTCTCGTTCAGGATTGAACAATATTAAAAACACGCTCAGGTAAGAAGCAATTGCCAATTGCCTCCGTTGACCAAGCAAAAAACATTGGGATTTTCATGTACTCTTGGAGCCACCACTTGACTATCTAAAACAATCATGGTCACCACGCGACCAATCAAATCATTGAGATTTTCCCACAATTTTATGCCAGGCAAAGTCAACCATGATCGTGTTAAAAAAAAGTCCACAATGATCACCACATTAACTGACTCTACAACATCATATTTCCAAGAGTTTAGGACATATTGGTACACTCAAGCTGCTTAAATTCAGTCAATGCATTCTTTGCTAGGAAATCCATGGAATTATTTATATAAATACAACTTTTCTCCTCATTAGGTTTTGTTTTTTTTTGTTTTTTTCTCGGTTTTTGATGGTGTGTGTTTTTATGTAATGGCTGGATTTGGTATTGATTAATATTTTGGTTAAGGTTAGTGAGTCATCTAGTTTTTATTTTATATTTGATGAGGATCCAATCATTAGGGATCACACATGATATAGTCCGAACTCTGGTTCTGAGACACATCAATAACATGCCTAGAATTAACTCGAAATTTCGGAAAACTCAAAAAAAAAAAAATCAAGCAGATTATAGTATTTGTCCCACGACAAAAATTACCATTAGAAAAGAGATTCCAACATAGGGTTATGCTGTAAATTATCTAATAATTAAGTTAAATCATGAAATGAACTTGTGATTGTAGCTGCCATCCTCAGTGAACACATGACCATCCGAGCTTCTTCTCTAAGGCTACTTGAAGAAATTCTGTGATTGGAAAAACAGTAAATGACACATGCATTGTCAGTTAAAGTGCACAGAATCATTTAAAACCATTTTATGGAATGCTAGATGTTTAACTATATCCTCTCATTACAAAATAGAAATGTAATTGTCGTTAGTAATAATCACACAAGTATCTATACGATGATTATGAAATGTTTCAACATCTTGTGACAAAATAATTAACTGTTGCTGACATCACACACAAACAGGAGAGGATCTTATTGTGCTAGAATCAGCACCAATGATGTGACATCCAGATTAGTGCTTTACATGTAGTATGCAAAGAGTCGCGAATGAGTTCACGTCAAGAATGGGTGCAAGTTTGACTTAGGTTATAGTCCAAATGAATATAATCAGAATAAACCAAGAATCAGGAATGAAGAGCAAAGATGTTGTCTAACTTCATCTTGAAGACCTCTATATAGTGTCCTCGTTGTGATTGACCTCTATCATACAAGGAAATCTATAGCTATAGGTATACTCCATCTTAGCATCTAGCATGAGCATCATATCCTACTGCCACAGCAAGTAGCATTGCCACAGCGCCATAACCCGTGCCATTCCCTTTTAACAGGCCATATTATAGAAGGTCAAGTAACTGACAATCATTCAATATGCAAAAGAGTTGCATCATAATACCATACATGATGTCCATGATGTTAAGAAAAGCGAGAACCATAATCCAAAGGTCTTACCTAGTTGTGCAAAGCCATGACAGGATTCAACAGGAAGAACCAATGCACGCAGAATCTAATGAGAAGCCTGAGTAACCCGTGATCTGTAAGGCTTTGGAGATAAAATCCAAATATTATCATTTAGTTTATATAATATTTAAACAAATCGTAGACTACACAATGTCATAAACAGCAAATGAATGGAAAAGGAGGGGAAATTGATGAAGAGAAATGACATTCAAGTTATAGGGTTCTATAAAACAGACCAGGAAATCAAACAGGGCAAACCTAGTTCATGTTTTTCACAATACTTTTGACTTATAAGCAGATTATTAAGAGCAGCATACTTGAGCTTCTTCTTTTAAAACTAATAATTCAACAGAGAAGACGTTGTCTGCTATCTAGATTAGCTACTCTACACACTCCAATTACAATGAAAGAGATCCTATTTCACTATGCTTTTAAATTTTGTGTCAACAAAATCTGAGGAAAAAATTGATGAGTTCTGAACAAGCTTAGGAAACATGAAATGTTGGATCATGGCAGCATCATACAGATGAAAAATCATACTGGAAACACATGCCACACATCACAATTTAGCAAGCACATGCCCTCATGTATGCAAGAAGTGACGATTCCAACTAATAAACAAGAATAGAGATTTCCTTATTAAGTACATCGCCCATGGCATACCAGAAAACATAATTTCCTCATAGTTAAAAATTCATATTTCTTTGAAGATGCTATATTTACCGTTTTAAAAACATTAAAGACATCAAAGAATCTTGCTGGAGTGAAAAAAAGCAAGGAAGAGGAGGTGAAGAAACAGGGGGGGGAAGGCAAAAGGAAAGAACAAGTCACGTTGAATTTAAAAATAAAAGGACGCAAGGCAGGAAAAGAAAGAAATAATATAAACTTAGACTTCTTGACACTTCTAGAAACTCGAGTTTCTTCCATTTAGACTTGCAAAAGGTGGAAACGCATGGCTATGCATCGCAATATTCAAAGTGCCACAACAAACGCAATTACTATGAAACCACATCCATCATTAATCAACATAAGGGGTCATAAACCTCTAGTAACTTTTGTTGTCAATTGACATTTGCCACAATTTCAAAGTGGAGCTAAGTAGGTATGAAATCAGCAACAAAAGCAAGTTCAGAAACTGACCTATTGCAATGACAGTATTGAGCCACAGCCTCCAAATTTATCGCTTGCACAGCCATAATATTCCTCATTTATACCTAGAAATGGCTAACAGTCATCTAATCAATATTTCAATAAACAAATTGTGAGAAAGTTTAGTTTTATTTCAGTATGACCAACAGATGTACTGATGATCCACAATGCTGCTGCAAACATTATGCATAGTTCACATGTCACACAATGGGAGCACCTTGAAAACAACTCTGCAACTTCCGCAGACGAAAAGCCAATCTGCTGCCACTGTTCAAGAAGATCATCAAGAGCTTCCATCTCCGCATGTCCTGTTGCCTGGGAAAGCGCAAGGAGAAAAATAAAGAAAGCATTTCAAACTTTGGAGCTTTGTCAGAAAGAAAGTTGTTCTTGGTGCAGTTTCAACATAAATTTAGGAAATGCATTTCCTGAAATGTGTCTTCTCCTTCACGTTTATCTTTTTTTACTCTTGCTTAACATTTTAGTCCAATAGTTTATCTTTGAATTGGTTCATCTCTTAGTGCCGTTTCCTTCTTCCTCTTAATGTTCAGAGCATCTGTAGTACAAATAACAAATAGTTAACAAAAGCAAATAATGACAACACAATTTAACTCGTCTTCTCCCTCTTCAAATCACCTCTTTCATATCTGCTCCATGCTGACTATACTTTCAAGGCTTGATCGTGTTCATCCTTTGCACGGTATGCAGACTAAGTGAGGGAGATTAGAGTGCATACATTGTAACCTAGGACATGATTTTCGTCAAAGCCAACAGCATTAGATCATGAGTCGTATTGGAAGAATCACTGTCTTTAAGACAGAGTCATCGATACACCTTATCCAGAAATTTCACATCTTTCTTCAAATACCCTAAGAGAGGATCTTATGTGTGAAGCATGACAATTCTCTTTGCTCTTCACTATTAGGTATTCGATCTAGTTTCTAGTACTCAAGCGTTATATCTTTGAAATTTTATGTGAAATTGCAGTTGTCCTCCCTATACTTGACATTTTGCAAAGTCTCTTAACTCGCTTCCACAACTTCAGAATTTTGCATCTCTTGCTACAAATTTTCAATCAAGAGAGGAGAAGCCAACATAACAACTCGCTCTCACATAATCTAAGGCAATAAATACATAGCCAGAGTAATCTATGAAATTGTAATATGTTTAGGCAATCAAGTACTCGATAACATATTCAAGCATGCAACACAGCACAATCTATGAGAATTGAACATTCTGGTCCAGCAGCTTGCAATGGCTTTATTTCTTTCCAAAAACCAAAATATCATTCTTCTACTCTCTCTCTCCTCATTAAAGCTTTTCCTTTGACTGTTCTCAGTCCGAAATTCAGACAGAGCACAATGGCAAATGAGAAACGTGAAACATAGTACGTAGTAAAGCAAGATTCTTGCAATTGTTAGCTGTAGTAATATTTTATGAAAGAATAATGGGAACAAAACCATTTACAGCCCAGTAATGCATAGAAAGTTGCACTTTTTAACAGGTTTGCTATATTTTATCATATTAGATATACTTAAGGCAGAAACACAAAAAAGATCAACACCAACTACGAGTGGTTAATGTGAAGGTATCAACCCAGAACAACAACAAAGTGCAGTTCCCTGAAATTCATAGAAAAGGATGGAGAAGCAATGATAGACACACATTCTGTCTCAGTAGTCCTGTTTGCTCCTGCCGCAATGGGGTGCCCTTCCTCAACAATCACATAGCTGTTCAATCAAAGTATAATGAAAATAAAGTACAATGTGAAATCATTTACTAATTAGGACTGAAAATACTAATCATCTCAATTAGAAAATAAAGTAACATATCTGAAACGCACCTGGTAATTGAAAATAAGTTTCTTCCTTAACTGGAACTTCAAGTCTGTCCAAAGCAAGCTTTGCCTTATATAAGAAAGGCAAATAGGTCTTGATACTTGTTAGGACCTAGGAGAACCAAAATATAAGAGTCTGAATTTCTCTCATACCTGCATACAGGCAATTCAAGGGAAAATCAGCATCAAGTGCCAGCAGTAGAAATATTTCAGTATCAATAGGCAGCAACTAATTGAAAGAATCCATGTCTCATAGCTATGTGATCAAGATCTTGGAGGTCCTGTATAGTATACATGGAATGAATCCATGTCTAGTGGTTCTTTTCTTTTTCCTATCCACACTCTAAAGGGCGGGAGAAAATAACCACCTAACCAGTTATCTATGGGCACAAGCCAATGCTCATGTTACTGTCATGCCTAAGTAGAATTGGTCTCATTTCTCCCTAGTTGCCAAAGTAAAAAATTGGTAAAAATGACTCTGACTGTCAAGCAACACTTGATGATGGCTTGCCATCTCACTGCATCTTCTTCATTCCTCTATAGTTTTGCCTCTTCAAGTGCCTGACAAAACCTAGCGACAGAGTCCTATGCCAGTAACAGAAGTTTCTCAAAATTCAATTGTCCTATCAAACCGGTCACTAGCTGCACATCTTTATGATTGATAGCTACATTCTACATATCCTAGACACGTCAAATGCACCCCCAAATCTTTCTCTCTCTCTCTTTCTCTCTCTGAACAAATGCTATACCTTCTAGAGATTGTCACTGATTTTGCAGCGGGTAACGTTGATTACCAATGAATTCCCTACCAAGCATCCACAGACTAAACTAACGAAGAAACACTAATTCAACGCCTCTCGAACAAATTAAACAACACATTCTTCGAGTTCTTGCACAATTGCAGCACCAAATGTAATCAAATCCAAAATCCAGCTCAAGTATCACATCAACTAATACAATTCGGATGTGCTTGGCTTTACCTGATCCATAGCAAGCTGAAGGAAGTGCCCAAAACCTCAGGAGAGAATGGTTCTGGTTCACCCGAAGCTCCGTCTATCAGTTTCCATGGATTCGGACAGCGTAGGTAGTCTGTCTCCTCCGCTCGCCCGCCTCCATAGCCGTCGGTTCGCTGGTAAGTCTATTTCAGGAAGACGAACTACTCCTGTTCGTCGCCTCAGTTCTTTTTTTTTTTTGGGTGCAACGTCGCCACAGTGGGAAGAAGAGCGATCGTGATGCTGAACGTGCGTCGGTGGAAGCTTGGGAATCTCTCGGAGTCGATGCCATTTTGATTTTGCAGCATCCAATAGGGACAAAATATCATGCTCATTGAGGGATGCAGGAATGGCAGGGGCCCAGGCCCCACCCAGGCCTAAATTTACCGAAGGGGGAAAACGGGAAAGATTCTCCAGAACGTCTATTTGGCATAGATAACTTCCCCAAAGGTATAAATATTTTAAATTTGAAAATCCGGTCTTCATGCAAGGATCACCCAAATTCTCTTGCTTTGGAAACCCGATAAATTTGGGCAACCCGCAAGCCCCATTTGTTTAAGTTTTTGTAACTTGTAAATGCTAGATGGAAGATTCACCAAATTTTTGCAATCAGTAAAAACGATTAAATCCAAAGAGACAAGATTTTCCATTGATGCAGGAAGTTCTTTAATAGCGGTGCCATATAAATTAAGTGCTGTCAAGGCTTCAAGTTTATGTGGAATATCAGGGAACCTTTCAAACTTTGTGCAGCAAAAAAGATTGAGACCTTGGAGATTTTTTGACTTGAGCTCCTTTGATAAATTACGCAGTTCAGAGCAAAATGCTAAATCCAACCACTGTAAGTTGTCATGATTTGCAATGGACTCGTGTGCTTTTACCAAGTTTATGCAAAAAGAGAGATTCAATTTCTCGAGATTTGGAGCACATGAGATGTCGGGCATACAAACTAACGAGCTGCATCCGCTAAAATTAATGTACTTCAAATGTCGAAATTCCTGCAGAAACAGTGAAACTAACTTGTCATTGGAAGTTACTATAAATTGATATTGTGAGAATTATAATTGTATTGTGAAATTAGTAAACACTTACAAAATCTACCAGTAAATATAAATCTATACATTTATTGGGTGAGAGATTGAAAATTAGATATAGACAAATCAAAACGCTAATGAATATTGATTAGATGGCGGCCCCGTCTCATGCTATGTGGCAATCAAAAAAGCCAAGTGGAAGTGTCACGTGGTGAGCATCGGAGTGACCATTTTATGTATAATCGGTTAAAGTAAATAGAATACATTCTATCACGATGAACTTTTCCCAAAAATTAAGAAACTTTCAAATTTTTTTGAAGTCATGCAAAGCCAATGAAATGAATTTTGGAAACCATTATGTAAGAAAAAAAAATATAGGATTCAACTCAAAATCTGGCTCTCCCTTTAGATTAAGAAATTAGTGGTAACTACTAAATCCCTACATTATATCGGATTAGATAAACACGGTACATGCATTACTGGATATTTTTTCTTTTGGAAATTGACTAACGCTTTTTAGTGTGTTCAAACTTAGCTAATTCTATTGATGCGAAAAAATACGGCCTCAACCTATGTGCATTGGGTAAGGTAAGGCTCCATCACTTGATGACTACTTTGAGCAGAACCTGCTATAATTATGATATTTGATTTGCCACATTCAAATCAAATTCTTAGCGCTCTGTTTTTTATCCATTCTTTCGTATTTTTGTTTTCTTTATATGCTATCATCATACCATTTTTCTATAAAATAAAAAGGGTTATATATAAATAACCAACACAATCGAGTGAAGTTAAATAGCTTACTTACACTAGCACATTTGCACATGCTAACTCCATCTATATTACAATATATAATAAGGAAGACGTCCTACTTTTAAGGAACTTTGAATCTTCTCTTATTCCTTCTATCACTTATACTCAATTACATATTTTATAAATACTATCGCCTATGGAAAACTACATGAAATAGGTTTTCTATTCCGACCAAAAAAAAGGTTATTCTATTTTATCTCTCGCATATTTCAATATCATAGTTTGAATTTTCTTTGATGCAATGACCTTCATAATAAATTTTCACATCTGGAAATGCCTTTCTCTTCTGCATATGTTTATAAGGTTTCTTTGTGTGGCCTATTTATTTCTAATAAAGTTCTTCATGCTTGATTTTTCAAATGCCAATTTTGCTGCACATAAAATTTTCTGCGAGTAGTTAGAAGTCATTTTGAAAGATAGAGAAGTGGTTTCTAAAATATAGGAACACCACTACTCCTTATACAAAAAAATGAGTAGATATTAAATACAGCAAATAAATGCTCACCCCCAATGGTTTTGGCATTACTGTCATAGTGCCTCGGGGCATTTCAAGTCCCAGCAATTTATTTGGACCAGAGGAAAATTCTGGAATCCAGGGACCACCGGGCCATTCAAACCATCTGAGCCAATTTGGAAGACACACTGGACCTTGGAAAGAAACATTTCGCAAAATGAGCAATCTCAACCTTCTCGGTTTTGTAAAAGCATCATGACCGATAGATATCTTTAATGGCACAAGTGGCTCCAACACTATGGCCTTTACATCACAATCTCCCCATGTACATGCATTTTTAGGTTCAGCATGTTCAGAATTTGAGTCAAAAGATGAGAATTAGAGGTTTTGATCTTATGTGCAAGTCTTACCATGTCGTGTGACGTAACATCAAGAACATCCTCATACAGCCATAGTCCGGCTGCGTCTCTTGAGATCATCGCATTCTTGGTTCACGATATCTTTACCCATCAATTGAATCAAGTCATGCATTTGTATCTTTCCGGACTTGGATTCGGTTTTTATCAAGGACCTCTCAATGAGAATTTGTAATCCTATTGCTGCACTAAGGTCGCACCCCTCGAGAATTTTCTTAACATGACAAAATTGCCACCCCTTAAAGAAGCAAGCAATGTGGAGAAAAATCTCTTTCTCATTTGCTTCTAGTCCATCATAACTTATTTTGAGAACATCATTGATGTCTTTCTTAGGAATTCTAGAAAGGCTGCCTAGCACACTCTCCCATTCATCTTGTCTTCTACCACATAAGAAGGAACCCAACACCTCAAGTGCTAAAGGAAGGCCTTTAGCATGATCCAAAACACCATCCACTAGATCTTCCCCTGATTTTTAATTTGTGGTGTGGAGGAAAAGCATGCTTACTAAGCAGCTCATGAGCTTCACCGTTATCCAGTGCTTTAACTTCATACACATGATCCCTATCTAACCTGGGAGTTAGCAAATGGCTATCTCTTGTAGTAACAAGGATCCTACTCCCATTACCAAACCAATTGATTTTCCTCGCTAAAGCACGTAATCGGTTCAAGTGGTCCACATCATCAAGGATGACAAGAACTCTTTTGTGACCTAGTCTTTGTTGTATTTGATTAATACCTCCAGCGACATTGAACACTACTAATCTTTCTTTAGGTAATAATATATCCTTTAGTAATTTTTCTTGCAAAGTAACTAAACCCATTGCAACCCTTTGATCTTTCTCGTATATTTGCCGGAAAACTTGAACCTTCAAATTGTTTGGAAATATCATTATAAATGGCTCTCCCCAAAGTTGTCTTTCCAATGCCTCCCTGTCCCCATAATCCCACCATGATAACATCATCTTTAGACTCAAGGTTTAAAATTGATTTCAGCTTAACCACTCTTGGACTCTATCCCAACCGGATGCCTCAGCAACATGCTAAAGGTGTTTGGCTTAGGCGAGTTGAGATCTCCTTCACAATTTCTTGTATAACATTTGACTCATCATCTCTAACAAAAACAGAAAAAGAAGTTTTAGCATCATTTTAGCAATTAGAGATAAGCAAATAACAAGCAATCACCAGCCAAAAATGACAAAGCCAAGTTGTATCTTGTTTGGAGAGCCACATGTAATTTTTCGAGCTAGAAAATGTGACTTCCCACTGAGTCAAATTTAGGACTCCGAGAGCTCCAAACATTCAAAATCTATTGAATTAATAGACCTAAATGAAACGTGAAGATCTCAAATAGCCACCACGATTCAATTATTCTTCGTTTTGAATCTCATGTGATTAGGACTTTGAACGATGGTTAAGATTTTGATTCCAAAAGAAAGAGCCACTAAATTCCTAAGCAATGATGTTATTGCTTTACATGGCCTCACAAGGCAGAATTAATCAATGTTCGAAACATTATGAAGTTTCTTATTTCCTTCCAAACAAATGGGGTAAGGGCAATAACACTAACTTTAACTTTTTGTCCATTTGACAAACAAGTTTGGACATTCTATTTTGATCAAATGAGTCAATAAATTTTTCAGCCGATGAAGAGCTAGTGTCCATATTTTTCATTATTGGAAAAGCAATTTTCGTTTGTTTTACTGATACCACGTTGATTTCTTTTTTCGCACTCAAAATGCCTTACCTTTAACTAGTTTGTGATTAATGGTTGCTCAACAATCGAAAATCTATAGAACTCTTAAAGTGACTAATTAATGAAACGTGAAGATCCTCAGGAATAGCCCATAAGCTGAACATAAATACAAAAATTATCACACTCATGTGTGCAAAGATATAGTTTCATCATAAAAAGATGGAACCCTTTCTACTTACCCATCATTCAAAGTCCACCCGATCAAGTTACCAGCATCAAGAAAGAGCTTTCTTCCATCTCTCCATTTTCTTCGAATGCTTAGACTCATGCTTAGCCTAGGCTTTGCATAACTCGCTCTCCCCCTCTCACTTCTTTTGGATCCACTTTATAAAACACTGGTAGAACGATGGTGATGTCATTTTGCTCCTTGCACTCCATAATCTTGGCCAGCTCTTCCAAGCACCACCACGAGAAAGCATAATTCTCGAGAGAAGACGATGATCGCGATGCGCGATTCTTCGATGGCCTGCATGAGCATCGATATTTTATCTCCCTTCCACAGTTCCTCGTTATCTCGAAAAGTGTGTATTCCACCCTGGATTAACGCCGTGTAGAGATGACCGACGAAGTTTTTACGCACGTCCATGCCTCTAAAAATCAAGAAGACTTCGTAAGGGCCTCTGGGTTTCGATGAAGAAGCCATTGATACAATGGAGTTCAACAATCAGCAAAGACTCTGGGCTTAAGATTTGATAGGGTGTTTTCCTATGAAGCACCGGGCGCATCGGTATCGGACAAAGACGCGCGTTGCAATGCCAGCGACACGCGGCGGACTCGCGAGTCGGTGAGGAAGGAGGGCGGTGAAAACGGAGATATGAAACTACGAGATCAGGACGAGATGGGGAGGTGAATGTCTGCGTCTCGCCATGAGCTAGCGACGGTGATGGAGGAGGGCGGAAAAACCGCGGATCTGGAGGAAGGGAGGCAGCGAGCGAGCGTCCCGAGCAGTGAATGAGTTTTGTGTGCGCCGGAGCAGAGAGCGAACAAGCGGCGGAGGAACAGAGCAAGAGAGCGCCGGAGGAGAAACGAGGCAACCAAAATCACGGTGGTTGTCGTTGCTTCGTTCACTTGGCGATACAGGGAGGTGAGGCCTGCGTGTTCAAAAGGAAAAGGGAGAGAACGGAGAGCCTGGGGAAGAGGCGAGATAAGAGACGAGCGAGGGGAAGTGTGAGATTTTTCTTTTTTTTTCAAAAAGTGAGGAGAAAGAGAGAGAGAATCCCACGCGACTTGTGGATGCGTGACTTTGGGAGACCCCCCAACCCGACCCGACCTCCATCCAACGGCTCTCCTTCCATCATCATCCATCTGGTTTCATTTTTGACCTTGTCGCCCTCCCTCTCATCATTTTCAAATCTCACACGATCTTCAACTGGGTCTTCATCTGTCACTCCAAAAAAGAAAAGTAGGGAGCGGGGATTAATTAGGGCAAATCCTGGATAAATGAATTCCCAGCCGTGTAACGTGAGTAATAATTGGTGTGTTTGGCTTCTTTTTGTGTATGTGTCTTTTTTGTTATATAAATTTTTATTTTGGAGGAAAATGAAATTTGCCATTTGCCGTGTATTTGTCTTTTTTTTATATAAATTTTTATTTTGGAGGAAAATGAAATTTTCCATTTGCCATAGAAGTGGTGAATAGTGTTTGGCTTCTTTTTGTGAAATCTAACGAAACAAGCTTATCTGTGGCTGACAAAAGTAGGTCTCGAGCTGATAAAAAACGACTTTTCTGGCTTCCTCGAAATTTCATCCCAAACCTCTAAGAAGTTGCTTTTATCCTGCTATAAAATAATCTACCACTTGACCCGATCAAGAGACATATATAATTACACGCACGATGAAGTGTGCCAGCAAAAAATACTGACAGATCATGGCCTTATTTTCCCGGCAGACTGCATACCGACTACGAGGGAATGGCTTTGTTCTGGTTAGTCTTCAGTTTTTTTTAAACGAAGTATTTCATTTAATAGGCTCATTGATTAAAAAAAAAACAGAAGACTTTGCTGGCCTCCTCGAAAGGGCAGGCAATTCCCAAAATTCGAGTAGTTGTCTTTTCTTTGCTTTCCTTCTTCTTCTTCTTTGTTTTTTTTTTTTCAAGTAATCGATAACAATTTAACACATGCTTATTCATAAGATATAGAACCACATGCACAACTAAGACTATAATAGGTCTAACCCTATTTCAATTTGTATATGCACACAATTATTATCATGACGGCAAAGGCTTGGGCTGTCCTAAAGACCTATAAAACTTCCGCAAACCCTATGAACTATTACGTCTAAGCCTTCATCTGTAATAGTAGTTCAAATATAGAGCAATTTGTGCGCAATAGCCCGATGGCTTTTACGGCAATATGCTTGAGAAAAATTATAACTTGGGTTGTGCCAGTATACATATTAATATGCAGATTTTGTCGCTTGCCCAAATGTTAGCATAGGGTTTCTTGACATTGGTCCTTGACATTGATATTAGCTACCTATTTTAGAGTACATGTGATTGATGCATACTATGCGATGCATTAGCTTATGGAGAATAGATGGAACATTGATGTTACTTGAGAATATCTATTTGTTGTATTTCGGCGATGCATTATGTCCATTTACAAAAATTGCAGTAATCATCACTCGATCTCATAGAACTGGTGATGATTGCCATTTGCTGAGCCATAGTCTTGCTCTCCCTTTCTATTACCATTCTATGAGAGAAGGAAGAGAGAGAGAGGGCACGTGATGGCAACAACAAAAAAAGAGAGTTTTCTTTTTCTGTGCCATAATCTTGAGAGAAGATTATCATGATATTCTTATTTTCTTTGAAATCTAGTGGATTCGCAGAGTATGTTTGTGTGGAGATGTAGCCCAATTTTGGACGAACTTGGATAACAAATTTTCTGATATTTTCTTTTGAGTATGTTCTTTCATTTTTATATTAAGCTAGCATGGATTGCTTGCTTGGTCCTTTTTTTTTTTTTTTTGTAAAATCGGTGTGTGATTCCTAACACACATGACTATGTTTTCAGGAAGTTCGTTTGCCATTTGATATTCTTGTTGATTTATTCTTGTACTAGAGGACACAAATGCGTGACTTTTTTGGGGGTAGGGACGGCAAACAATAGTATTAGATCTATTAATGATATTAAGAACTTTGGACAATGATGGTGCTTAAGGATGGACCAAGATACCTAATAGGTGTGAACACATGGACTTATATTCACCGAATACTTAGTCAGATTGTCTTATGGACAGAAGTTTCTTTGTATGATATTAAATTTTTTGTAAGTCTAGCTGACTATGACGTTCAACATAAGATAAACTTTTAATTAATATGCCGGCTTGAGGGAATGGCTTTCCACCTGTTTAGTCTTCGGATTTCTTCTTCTTTTATGGAAAATGAAGTATTCGCGGGTGATGAAATCGAAGAAAGTTTACCAATAGAGGAAAGGAAATAAATCTGGCGAATGGGGATCCGCAAAGATTCTGAAAACGGCAGAATTTTTACCTTCTATTAAATTACCTCTCCCGAATCGAGCCAATGTTGGGCAAGGGCAAATTTGTCCCAAAATTTTCATTTCCCTATTGCGATCTCATGTGAAGCCACGCGAATAGCTCCAAATGAACGGTTTGCAAATTATGTTTTCATTTATATTTTTTAAAAAATAATCGTTTATATTGTTTACAAAGATAAGCGAATGAAATTTTTTTCCTTCGCTATGAAATTAATGCGACATAGGTTGTTATCGATCATGAAAATATGGATAGCTGCTTTTGAGATTTGATTGAATTGATTTGCGTGGACGGCCGATCCACCATGCTTTTTAAATTCATGTGTCGTCGGTGTTTCGCTACGTGTTTTTGTATCCGTTCCTTGATTTGAATGCACAAAGTGCTAGCGACCCGTCTCGTGATTGGCCGTCCGATCACCCCGGTGCCCTCTCCGTATCAATCGAGGATCGAATTTCGATAAACAGGCCATGTTTAATTGATTGCTCGACCGGGGCCGGGCATTGATTTCTAGTGTCCTCTCCGCGTCGATCGAGTATCAAATTTCAATGTGGCCGCTTCGGCGACGCAATTCCGTTGAGCGCGGTGGCCTGCGAGACCCCGATGTGACACTTGTCGTCCCTTTATTGCTCGCCATCAAGATTGCAACCTCTCCTTCTAAGTGCGTGATCACACGAATATAAAAAGCGAGCCGAGTGACACACTAACTAGATACATTTATGTGTAAATTGTGTTTTCAAAATGAACCTTAATCTCCGTAAACTTAATCCGGATCCGTAGCTTCTCGTCGTGCAGGTGATTGATTCCAGAATGGATAGTTCCTATTCTAGAACCGAGGACACTGCGGGTCATAGAAATAATGATAATTGTCACTTGCTAAGTCGTAATGTGTTTTAAGTTTTGCGAATACAAGTTTTTACCTAATGAATGATCTCATATGAAGTTAAATAGTTATCAAATGGTTGGTTTTCATTAAATGCTTCATCCCTTATAATACGGCCTATTAGTCTCTACAATTTAGGTGTGAATTTTAGGGTATGATACATATACTAAAATATTTTCGTGAAATAGAATTAAAAACTCATGATGGGCATTTTGGCGTGCACGACAATAGTTCTATTTTTATATTTTTAAATTTTAGCATTAATAAAAGAGCCCAACCTTTCTGTTTGTTCCTCCATCTTTATCCACGAGGGCCACATGACTATGACATTACAGCTACCGTTTCGTTCCCCCGAGAGAAATAGACGTTTTATTACATCATTTGAAAATTGTTTGGACTTGTATTGAAAAATTACAATGTAGACATAATTTTTTTCAAAACATCAAATTACACTAAATTCTTCTTATCAAGACAAGGTAAATTAATGAAAATTCCTAAACTTACTGCGCTTCTTTGTAATTCCATTGTAGACCTTTCGATTGCACCAATTAAGTCATAAACCTTTTCACTTTTTATCAATTGACTCCATTCGGCCAATTTTGGCTTAAAAAACGCATGGATGCCGACCATTGTACGTGTCACGACCCGCACCGACGTGTCAATTTTTTAAGATATTTAAATATTTTTTGTAATTTATTTATTTTTCTTTTATTTCGGAGATTGATTCCAAATAAGAAAAGTACTGTGGACTCGTATAGACATTGGTAAAATTAAAAATTATGTGGATCAACATTGTTGACAATCTGTAGTTTTTACTCCTATTAAATAAATTTTGTCATTCTCAATCGTATAAACGTAATGCATTAGAGATAAATCAAACTTATATAAAGCGATATATATTTTTATTTAAAAAAAGGATATGTTGTTTAACCAAACTATTAAATAAATGAGTCAGCAACAGCTCATCCGAAATAGTAGTTTTTTTTTTTTTAAGAAAGCGTTAGATGCTTTCAAAGCATCATTGGATCAGGCACCCATCTAATTATTCAATATCAAGTACCTCGAATTTTTTACTTTTCCTCCAAAGAAAAATATTATGATGAAGCAGACAGGTTGAATGGACAATCGTGTGGTGAATTAGAGAGCACCTAACCATCTCCCTATTTGTGCATTAATAGTACCATTTTACTTATAATTTAGAGATATATTTCACTAACAAAATGTGCTGGATCATGCACAATCGTCGGTAAACTTGAGCTGTTGGCTAGAAAGAGCTGCGAGGAGGCGATTATTTGCGTCTAATAACTAAAATGTTATTAATTGAAGCATAAAAGTTGAAGAGATTCATATGGAGTCGACTATTTTTACCGAGTCAAATTCAATTTATTTTATGCACTAAATGCACTCAATGATATTTTCAAGGTGGATATCCGTACCACTACTTCTTAACGTATACGATTAGGCGTTTTGAGACCACTTGTATAAACTTGAGTTGCTAAATCTTCATGGTTAAAAGGATGGATCTTGCGCGACACCCACCTTATCTAATGTGTATGACCCAATTACTCATGGTTAAAAGGATGGATCTTTCAATTGTGCCAATTTCCTGCTAGACATTTTAATGATTTGCCAATTTAGTTTTAAACCTTTCAATGATTTGTTAACTATGTCATTCAGACTAATTTTGGCTAGAAATCACCGATGTGGACAACATTTGTAATTTTTTTAACTTTTCAAATATTTTCTTTTTCTTTTTCTTTCTTCCCTCTTTACCTCTGCCAACCATCACCGTGTCACCCAATATTCCGACTTGCTTTCGAAGCTTTGAATAAATGAAATGTCTCATTGATGTATTTCAGTCGAATCTCACTCGAAATTAATCCCTCTCGCGCAGACTAACCAAATGGGAATGGCTAGCTAGGAAAATCAAGTACATGAACCTAAGAACTTGATCTTGGATTGACTCTTTGGCCATGAAAATTGTTGAAGGAATATTTTGAACCAATATAGGCTGATCCTAGAATGAGTAAGGAATGATTTGGGTAATACCTAATGCTTGGATCATGAGTGATTCCGTTTGACCTCGTGTGGGTTCCAAACGTTCCTAAATTATTTTCTAACGATCGTGTCCATCGGGACTAGTGATAGACCCTCGCAATTGAATAACAACCAAAGTTGCCATGGCTCGAGAAACTCTTAAACGTGATATTAATCACGAGTCGATACGCGTAACTCCTAAAAGCCGTCCGTTAATTTGAGATACGCTGAAATTTCAATTGATCGAGATTGATCGCGAATCGAACTTCGAAATTAGACGTCGGATCTTCAGGGGTTCTAATAATTAAATTTTGGATGTTACCTCATCCGAAGTACGATTTCTTCGCGGTTCGCCCCAAAGGGTGCAAGAAAAAAATAAAATTTGAATTGGAAATGGGAAAAGACCCATTTACCCTTGGAAAATATCCATTTCTTCACTTTGGCTTAAGGGCATTTCGGTCAATACCCCTAGTGGCCGAAAATTTGGACTAGTCAATGGTGAGGAATTTACCATTTTTCCCTTCTTGACTTTCAAGACCCCAAAATATCTATCCCAAAAATTATCCTAACCTATTATATTGATGATTTTTACCATCTTCTTCATAATTTCTTGAAGCTTTCTCTCTCTACCTCACCCTCACTCTTTTGGCCGAATTCTTCATCACCGTCCTCCATTGCCGAAAAATTTCTTCAAGCTAGCACCGGTCATCCCCTTGAACCGCCAAAGCATAACCACCACCGTGAACCGCCCGTAGCCACCAGAGTAATGTGGGTCAACGCCGACCGGGAGGAATCACCGGAGCCGCCGCTCGGGGTCAAATTTTCTCTCGACTTTTCACTGGAAAAATTTGCTAGATTTTGAGTAAGTTGGTTTCTAATATTAGATTAGGTAACTAGGATGCTAATGGATTATAGAATTGTGTAGTTTTGATGAAAAATTGTTGGATTTGAGCTTGATGTTGCTTTGGCCGAAAATGGGAGGAGAAGGAGAGAGAAAGTTTGTGTTCTTGAGGGAATAGTAATGCATGATTGATATTGGAGGGCTAGGATTAAATCTAGCTTTATCATGCTTTATTTGAATGGCCTAGATTGAATCTTGCTTAGGAAGATTGATCGGACGGCTACGGTTGAATTCTACTTTATGAAGATTAATCATATGGTGGAGATTTAATGCACGTTAGGGTATTTTAATTGTACGGTCCCGATTAATTGCCACGTTACTATAGTTTAATTGTATTGTACGTATTAATTGTACGTTAGCGAAATCTTAATCGTACAGTGATTATTAATTGCTACGTTAGCATAATTAATATCGTGTGGCGTAGATTAATTTTTGTGGTAGCATAAATTAATTGTGTGGCCCGATTGGCCGATGGCTTGAGTGTGATGTAATCGGGTGGTCCCGATTTATTATTTATTCAACGTGAATGAATCACGTGGTCCCGATCGGATATTTATTCAATATATTTAAATCGAGTGGTCTCAAATGAGCAGTTGAGGAAAATTAGAAAGATCGTGTGGTCCCGATCTTTTATTGGAGAAAAATTTAGAAGATCGTGTGGTCTTGATCTGCTAATCGGGAAGTTTAGCGAGATCATGTGGTGAAGATTGATTGATCGGAAGGTTTTATGTGATCGGGTGGTATCGGACAAGCGATCGAGGAATTATTGTTATTATATGGTCTTTACGTGGAATAATTGAGATGAAGTGTGGAAATATACCACGAAGCGTTATTACGCGGGATACGTACTTATAAGACCATATTTTTCCCTAAGGCGTTATGATGCGGGCTCTATTATTATTTTACCTTGAGGCATTAAACGCAGGGTTTTGTGTATTATTTTATCCCGAGGCATTAAACACGGGATATTAACCTGTGGCGTTATTATGCGGGTTATAGTGATCCGAGGTGTTATTAAGCGGGTCCAGACAATATAATAGCCCGAGGTGTTATTACACGGGTCTGTCCATTTTTATTATAGCCTGAGGCATTAAACGCGGGCATTGGAGTAACATGGGATAATTTTATTATAGCCCGAGGCGTGGAACGCCGATATGGGAGTAACGTAGAATTTTTAAAAAGGTGTGGCAATTTTGGGAGAAAGAATGAAGTATTTTGGAATTGATTGGTTGAATTATTGATTGAAGGAGGAATTGTTGAGAATTGCTCACCTAGGACGTGTCCGGAGGCACTATCGCCCTAACTTAGGATTAGGGACTTTTTTTACCGAGATTTATTCTCACCCCGTCGTGGGCTCTCTTTTTTCATACCCTCCGCTTCGTCCTTCCAATTAGGAGAAATAATGGGAAACCGGTGTACTAGTCCAACTGGAATTGCCGACTCTATGGAAGGAGGCACGAGAATGGGCCTTGCTCGAGTAGGACGGGGGCGTGCTTCGGATGTGGCAAGTTTGATCATCATATAAGGAATTGGCCGGAGCAAGCCCCGTAACCTCTTTTTCAGCCCTAACGACCCTAGGCAAGACCTCAAATCGGAGCCACTCCACGGAATAATCAGAACAGATCGCCGATATAAGGAAGAGTGTATGCAGTGGCACGCAATGAGGTAGAGAATGCGCCAGGTGTGATCACGTGTACGGTCTCCTTATGCGATCATGCTGCATATGCTTTCTTTGATTCTGGAGCATCGCACTCTTTTGTATCTGCTCAATTTGTGGAGTTAGTTGGAATTGAGTTAAAACCGCTAGAAGTAATGCTACCCGTAACTACACCCTTAAAGGATAATGTATTGGTTACATTAGGGTGTTCTGGATGTAAAATAGTCATTGGTGGTAGAGAAGAATTAATAGACCTAGCAGTTTTGACTATGCATGACTATGACGTTATAATTGGAATGGATTGGCCGGGAAAACAAAGAGCTGTTTTTGATTGTGGTAGCGGGGTGATCCAATTTAATCCGATTGGTCATCCTAGATTTGAGTTTGTGGGAAGTCGAGGAGGAATCTTGATTCCCCTGATCTTGTCACCGGAAGTGGCTAAGTTGTTAAATGAAGGATGCCAAGGGTATCTAGCCGTAGTGGTGGATTCGTCGATTGAAGGACCGAGGTTAGAGGATATAGCAGTGGTGCGCGATTATCCCGATGTCTTTCCTCAAGAATTGCCAAGATTGCCACCTGAAAGGGAAGTGGAGTTCGTGATTGAGTTAGTTGCCGGGACAGAATCGATCTCTAAGGCGCCCTCTGGAATGTCCCTATCAGAGTTGAAGGAATTGAAAGTTCAAATGCAAGAATTGCTGGATAAAGGGTTTATCCACCCTGGTGCATCGCCATGGGGAGCGCCGATCTTGTTTGTGAGGAAGAAGGACGGGTCATTACGATTATGCATTGACTACCGACGGTTGAATCAAGTAACCATCAAGAACAAGTATCCATTGCCAAGGATAGATTACTTGTTCGATCAATCGCATGGCGCTTCAGTATTTTCTAAGATCGACTTGAGGATGGGCTACTATCGGTTGAGAATTAAGAAGGATAAGATACCAAAGATCGCTTTCCGTACCGGATATGGACATTACGAGTTTACGGTCATGCCTTTTGGATTGACAAATGCCCCAGCTGCTTTTATGGATATGATGCATTGGGTGTTCAGAGAATTCTTGGATCGGTTTGTCATCATGTTCATCGATGATATCTTGGTGTATTCAAAGACCTTGGAGGAACATGAACACCATATAAGCATCGTTCTACAGAGTTTACAAGAGCACGCTCTCTATACCAAATTTAGAGTAAGTATGAATTTTGGCTCGATCAAGTAGTATTTCTTGGACATGTAGTCTCCGGAGATGGGATCTCAGTAGACCCGGTGAAAATTGAAACCGTGGTGAATTGGCCAAGACCGACGTCGGCTATAGAGGTTCGGAGTTTTCTAGGCTTAGCGGGATATTATAGATGGTTTGTGGAAAAGTTCTCTTCGATAGCTATTCCATTGACACAGCTAACGAAGAAGGAAACTCGCTTTGAATGGACAGATAAGTGCGAGAGGAGTTTCCAAGAACTGAAGCATAAGTTGACGACAGCACTAGTTCTGACGATACCATCTGGTCCTGGAGGATTTGAGATATATAGCGATGCTTCGCTCAATGGACTAGGATGTGTCCTAATGCAGCATGGCAGAGTGGTTGCATATGTATCGCGATAGTTAAGGCCTCATGAACTGAACTACCCAAAGCATGATTTGGAGCTGGCAGCGATTGTTTTTGCATTGAAGATTTGGAGGCATTATCTGTGGGGAGAAAGGTTTCAGATTTATACGGACCATCAAAGTTTGAAGTATTTATTCTCCCAGAAATAACTGAATATGAAACAATGACGTTGGATGGAATTATTGAAGGACTACGAGCGTGATATTTTATATCACCTTGGGAAAGCGAATAAAGTAGCGGATGCTCTTAGTCGGAAGTCGAGCATCGCACATTTGATGGTTAAAGAGTGGATTTTATTGGAGGAATTGAGGGATTCAGAGTTTAAGTTTGAGGTTTGTAATCTCTCAAGTTTGCTAGCAACTTTGAGAATTGAGCCGTAGATTCAAGCAAGAATTAAGACGTTGCAATCTGTGGATCCCGATATACAAAAAATTTTGGAGATGGATGCAACCAAGAGAAAACCCGAATTCCAAGTAACCGAGGACGAAATCTTGAAATTCCATGGACGCCTGTGTGTCTCTAATGATAAGGAGCTTAAGTAGAAAATTTTATCAGAAGCTCATTGAAGTAACTACAAGATGCACCCAGGTAGCACCAAGATGTATCGGAATCTGCATTAGCATTACTGGTGGAATGGAATAAAAGTCGACGTAGCAAAGCACGTAGCTAAATGTTTGACGTGCCAACAAGTGAAGGCACAATAATGCAAGCTTGGAGGATTACTTCGGCCGCTAGAGATTCCCGAGTAGAAATGGGAGCACGTTACCATGGATTTCGTTATGGGATTATCGAGGAGCTAGAGAGGACATGATTCGATTTGGGTGATCGTCGACGGATTGACTAAGTCCGCACATTTTCCGGGCGTGCGAAAGGACTTCGCAATGGAAAAGTATGCCGAGATGTATATGCGCCGGATAGTTCGATTGCATGGAGTTCCTGTAACTATTACTTCAGATAGAGATCCTAAATTTACCGCAACTTTCTAGAAAAGTCCTCAGAATGTAATGGGAACCCAAGTGCGGTATAGCACCGCGTATCACCCCCGCACAAACGGACAGTCGGAGAGGATGATACAGACACTTGAGGATATGTTGCGGGCATGCGTGATAGATTTTAAAGGGGGTTGGGAAGAACATTTACATCTAGTGGAGTTTGCCTACAACAACGGTTTCCAGCAGAGTATCGGAATGGCACCCTTTGAGGCGTTGCACGACGTAGCTTGCAGAACTCCGGTATGTTGGGATGAAGTTGGCGAGAGAAGTATAACGGGTCCAGAGTTGGTTCAACAATCTGTTGAGGCGTTGAAAGTGATCAGAGAAAGGCTAAAGACTGCCCAGAGTCGTCAAAAGAGTTATGCGGATAGACGACGTAAACCTTTAGAATTCTAGGTGGGAGATCATGTTTTCCTAAAGGTATCACCAATGCGAGGTTTATCTCGATTTGGAAAGAAAGGAAAGCTGAGTTCGAGATACGTAGGCCCATTTGAAATCCTAGAACAGATTGGGACCTTAGCTTATTGACTCGGCTTGCCGTCAAACTTGTCCTAAGTCCATAACATCTTCCACATATCCATATTGAGGAAGTATGAATCGGACCCAACTCATATGCTGGATCATGAAGTTGTGGAAGTATATGAAAGGATATTTTACGTCGAGAGGCCAATGCGAATAGAAGACGGAAAAGAACAAGTTTTGAGGAACAAGACAATTCCACCGGTGAAAGTGATTTGGGAGCACCATGGAACGAAAGGGGCAACCTGGGAAAATGAAGAACCGATGAGGCACCAGCACCCCCATTTATTTGAGTAGACAAGTTGTTGTAAATTTCAAGGACGAAATTTTTGTAAGGGGGGAAGAATTATGACATCCTATATTCCGACTCGCTTTCGAAGCTTTGAATAAATAAAATGTCTCATTGCTATATTTCACTCGAATCTCACTCGGAATTGATCCCTCTCGAGCAAATTAACCAGATGGGAATGGCTAGCTAGGAAAATCAAGTACGTAGACCTAAGAACTTGATCCTGGATTGACTCTTTGGCCATGAAAATTGTCGAGGGAATATTTTGAACCAATATAGGCCGATCCTAGAATGATTAATGAATGATTTGGGTAATACCTAACGCTTGGATCACGAGTGATTCCGTTTAATCTCGTGTGGGTTCCAAATGTGCCCAAATTATTTTCTAACAATCGTGTCCATCGGGACTAATGTTTGACCATCGCAATTGAATGACAACCAAAGTTGCCATGGCTTGAGAAACTCTCAAACGTGATATTAATCACGAGTCAATACGCGTAACTCCTAAAAGCCGTCCCTTAGTTTGAGATACGCTGAAATTTCAATTGATCGAGATTGATCGCAAATTGAACTTTGAAATTAGATGTCAGATCTTCGGGGGTTCTAATAATTAAATTTTGGATGTTACCTCATCCGAAGTACAATTTCTTCGCGGTTCGCCCCAAAGGGTTTAGGAAAAAAATAAAATTTGGACTTGAAATGGGAAAAAACCCATTTACCCTTGGAAAATATCCATTTCTTCACTTTGGCTCAAGGGCATTTCGGTCAATACCCCTAGCGGCCGAAAATTTGGCCGACGGCTTGTGTGTGATGTAATCGGGTGGTCCCGATTTATTATTTATTCAATGTGAGTGAATCACGTGGTCCCGATCGGATATTTATTCAGTATATTTAAATCGAGTGGTTTCGATTGAGCAATTGGGGAAAATTAGAAAGATCATGCGGTCTCGATCTTTTATTGGAGAAAAATTTAGAAGATCGTGTGGTCTTGATCCGTTAATTGGGAAGTTTAGCGAGATCGTATGGTGAAGATTGATTGATCGGAAGGTTTTATGTGATCGGGTGATATCGGACAAGCGATCGAGGAATTATTGTTATTATATGGTCTTTACGTGGAATAATTGAGAGGAAGTGTGGAAATATACCCTAAAGCGTTATTACGCGGAGTACGTACTTATAAGACCATATTTTGCCCTAAGGCATTATGACGCTGGGTTCTATTATTATTTTACCCCGGGGCGTTAAATGCGTGGTTTTGTGTATTATTTTATCCCGAGGCGTTAAGTACGGGATATTAACCCGAGGCGTTATTACGCGGATTATAGTGATCTGAGGCTTTATTAAGCGGATCCGCACAATATAATGGCCTGAGGCATTATTACGCGGGTCTGTCCATTTTTATTATAGCCCGACGCGTTAAACGCGGGCATTAGAGTAACATGGAATACTTTTATTATAGCTTGAGGCGTGGAACGCCGATATGGGAGTAACGTGGAATTTTTATAAAAGTGTGACAATTTTGGGAGAAAGAATGAAGTATTATGAAATTTATTTATTGAATTATTGATTGAAGGAGGAATTGTTGAGAATTGCTCACCTAGGACATGTCCGGAGGCCCTAGCGCCCTAACCTAGGATTAGAGACTTTCTTACTAAGATTTATTCTCATCCCGTCGTGGGCTCTCTTTTTCAAACCCTCCGCCTCGACCATGAATGATCCACCCCGGAGATTCGAAATCCCTCGGGATATGGATACATTAGTGACTGAATATCCGGTGGGGGAAGACAAAGTTTATTATAGGCACACCACCACTATTTGGGTGGACATAGGAGAGCTCTATTGGAAGCCCAACATGTACGTGGCGTGGATGTACCGCCAAGGGGATATGTCGGTGGGTCCGTTGAGTGGTTTTGATATTCCCTACGGTGGAGTTGAGGAATGGGACTCTACTAGTGCTACATCTCCAGACAACGTAGTGGTGCATCCCGATGCTGGTCCCGAAAGCTTGGAGCCCGACCCAGAAGTTATGGTGCTAGCAGAGAATGGGGAAGTCGTAGAACCGTCTGATGCAGAACAACCACCAAAGGTTGACGAGGATGAGTTTGGAGCTATAAATGATATAGTAGATGATAACAAGGATGAGGCCTAGGGTAGTTGGCCTCTTGACTTTTGTTGAGTGTTTTTCTGTTGAGGAAAGTTAGGCTTCGACCACTAGATCTTTTTGTTATAGGTGGTCACAAGCTTGTACAGTGGCCTCCGAAGCCCTAGGTTTGAGGGTTGTAATAATTATATATATATATGTACATAAGTTTGTTTTTACTATCCCAAGTTATTGTAGTGTTGTTGGTTCCTTTACGGGGATTTGTTTCTACTTCTGCATGTTTTGTTTTTATTAGCCTTTGGATCTTGGAGAATTGTACACAAGCGTGGCCGGAAGGGATGTTTTATGAGCTCACAGGGTTCGAGTCGTGACAATCACCGACTCTCGACGATAGCCATCAGCCTTAGATGAGGGTCACCCTCATATAGTCCTTGTAGGCCTAGGTAAGGCTAGGCTTGGGTGGCCTTCGTTTGGGCTAATGCTAGCGTCAGATAGGCCAGCGAGGGGGATCCTTGTCCAGGCAAGGGCTACACTTGCCCGAGGCTAGCCAAGGGCAGCCATCACTTAAGGCCGACGAGCCCAACGATAGCCGGCAAAGGTAAAAAGGGAAAAAAAAGAAAAGAAAAAGAAAGAAGAAAAAAATTCAGAAAGTGAAAAATTGCAAAAGTTGTCCTCACCAGCATCCGTCGTGCCACATAAGATGGCTAACGCCGACTAGAACACCTATATTTACTCATAAATTTTAGCTAGAAGGATTAAATTTGCAAATTGGCAAACGATTTAGGACTAAATTGATAAATTATCAACATATTTATGACTAAATAAACCTAATTAAAAGGTCTATGACTGAATTAGACGTCATAAGTTTAGGACTAAATTGGAGCAATTAAAAGATTTAAAACTAAATTGGGTGCAGTAGGTTTAGGACTAGATTGACACCATTGAAAAGATTAAGACTATAGCTATTGTACAATAGGTTTAGAATTTTTAGCCAAGTACCTTATTACTCAATCGTGATAGATGATCGTTGCAACCCTCTTAGTCGTCGATACGATACGGCGATCGAGGTGAGCGAGGTTAACGAGCCGCGCTTCCAACCCGGTTGGCGGTAGATCTTGGCGCACGGGTCCTTCCCGTGACCCATTACTCGAATCGCGATGTGAATAGAATTTTCGATATTGGGGTCGACCTTAGTGTTGTCGGATGATATGTGCATAGTGTACATGCATATAGAGTCGCCACCGATCAATTTTTGGAGGGTATGATCGGGAACCCTATCGAGCGGTCGGGAGAAACCGTTCGATTCTACGAGAACTAGAGAAGTGGGTCCGGGGACTTGGTTACGCTGAGATTTACATCGAGGCCCTTTCGGTTACTGAAGTTGAGTGATTTTCTAATCTAAGAATTCATGCGGATGAAATTTAAGGCGAGTAACGATCTAGGGTATCATGCATACGAGAATTTGCTAACCTATCAACACAATCACTAATATGAAGGCGCAATTAAGATAATCACAATCAAATCATACAATCAAACGTGACATATCTAATATAGCCTTATCGGCCCATAGAAACACTTATTCGAGTTTCGGGATGGTTCGAGAATTTTTTGGAGCCAAATGCCCGGAAGGGTAAAATGGTCATTTTTGAGGGTTTGGGACCCAAAAATCACAAAATAGGGTCGGGTCAGTTGAATGTGACTATTTCCCATTTTTTGTGATTTTTCTGAATTTTTTTTGGAATTTTTCTAATTTTTTTTGAATATTTATTTATTTTTAAAAAAAATCGATAATTTCCCGGATTGATGTAATTCAACCCTCGGAACTTCAAAATTTTTCGATCCAGACCATATGAGTCCTGAATCGACCTAAATATTTTTTAGAAATTTTTTGGGAAAATCTGGAAATTTTTATGAATTTTAGTAATTTTTTTTGGATTTTTAGAAAAATTTTATGAATTTTTATGAATTTTTTATTAACATTTCGGACCGTGCCAACCCCGCCAACGCTCGGCCAACCAGACCCAGACCCGACTCGCGACCCGCTCGACCTAAAAACGACGCCGGATCCCTTTTCTATATTTTTTTGATTTTTCTAAACAATTTCCTAATATTCGAAAATACAAAAAATAAATGGACGGCCAGGATCAATCTTGGAAACGATCTCAGTCGTCAACTCACTCACACTCATGTGCGCCCTACCACACTGGATCACATCCGCCCTACGCATGAAACGACGCCGCTTCGCGACTAAATGGACGGTCACGATCTAAACCCGGATCTAATCTCGACCATTCACGCGCCTAAGTCTAAAATGATGACGCATCGGTCCCTTGTCCTAAACGACACCGCACGACCACTAACCTAAACGGCATCGTTTTTCAATTTTTTATTTTCTATCTATTAAACGAATTATTAGAAAATACCAAAAATTCAATCCAACGGCCTAGAATCAAATTCATCTAATTATCACGACCGTCGAATCTAATTCGACTCGGCTCGCTCGCGCCAACGGCCATACTGTCTCGAATTCGAGCTGGACTAATCAAAATGCGACACCTCGGATCGTTGACTCGCCGACCAAGCCACGTTAGCTCATCTTCAACCTCTCGCCGGTGAAGTAGTGAACCCGAGACTCCTCCGACGAGATCTAACGGTGAGATCTCGACGGAATGACACAAAATCGGCACCAATCGACTCGCCTAACACTCTAGATTAACATATCTTAGAATCAAGCAATTCTATCGGCTAAATCGTGAGTATTAGGCTACGCACGTAACAACATCTCGTAGTTCGATCACACAATACAGAGCACAATTGACTAATTCACTCACACATGAGCATCACGGGGAGTTCGGGAGACTTACCTCGAGCTCTGATTGAGCTCGCAATAGCTAGAAAAGCCCATCCGATGTTCGGCCAAACCGCGACCGGTTGAAGGTTCGACTCGTGCAATTTGAGCAAAATCGATGCAAAACAGGAATGTAGATGTGCTTAGTGATGTTCCGGAAGTAAAACACGCACATCAATTACAACGATCATGTTCGTGGAGGTGCGATGCCATGAATGCACAGTAAAATGATTTGAAGCTCGACTCACCGATTTAGGAGATCACGGACCAATTGAGCTGGTGCGATGGCTTCCACCTAGCTCGGACGAGCTTCCGGTGATGATCTATTGCCTCGATTTGGCCTGGATTGGCCGGGCTGAAGTCGCGAAGTCTCGGTCCGAAGCCTCGGCAATGGCATCGCGTGAGAGCTTCTCTCTCTACTTCTCTCTCTCTCTCTCTCTCTCTCTCTCTCTCTCTCTCTCTCTCTCTCTCTCTCTCTCTCTCTTACGGTATCGCGGACGAGCACGAAATGAGCCTCTTCTCATTCGCGAAGCATCCCGAGCCTTTTATACTAACTTCGAATTTGAGCGCGCACGGAGGAGCTCGCCGACTCACTTTGCATGTGCCCACGCGTGCGAAGTGAGTTGGACGGCGTCTCAAACGGAACGAGATTCCGTCGAGCTCCGTTTGGCACTCCGGCGATCGTAAACGAGCACGAATTTCACTTGTTTTTGAAAATGTTAACTTTTCTGTGCACCGGGACTTTGATTGCTTCGCGGGCGCTCCTCCGGCGACCATTGGTCGTGCCGTCGGTCTCAATTGACGCGTTTGGTCATGGCGGACAAACCGCCTCCCTAAGCTTGTCCAATTATAGCCAATTGGGCGTCCAATTTGATCGTAGAAATTCATCATCCAATCTGCAGAGTGTCGCGAGTTCGGGGAAGAAGATGACATTGTTCGGGACCGGTTCGACTCGTCCGGCCAGCGGTCAGACCGGTCTGAATCGGTTCGATGTGTAATTTTCAAAATTAATCAAAATTTATGGGGAATTTTTGCAATTAAACCTCAAAATTGAACTTAGGGGCTTAAATATTGTCTAGAAATGTGATTTTACCAAAAAGTTCCCATCAATTTATACAAAAACCCTAATTTTTTCTAAAATTGTAAATCGTGGAAAAGCTCAATTGGATGCCTAAATGACCAAATTGGATCAAATTATCCCTGCCAATTGATTCAGAGCATATGAACACCTTAGGGGGTAGTCCAATTTTTCCATGAAATTCCGTTGATCAAAAGTAATTTTGAAAATTGGAAATTTTAAGGGACTAAATTGCAAAGAAATTGGGGATTTTTGTCCAATTTGCACAATTGGGGGAGAAATTGATCAAATTGAAGTTGCAGAGGACTGAAATTAAATGTCTTGACTCAAGATATGCGAAAATTGCAAACAAAAAGACTCAAATTACATTTTTTAGGCGAATTCAACCCTTGGTGTTGTGAAGAAACATCTAAAATTGAGTTCAATTTTTAATTTTTCTTATGGTTAATATGAAGAGGGAATTAAAATAAAAATATGAAACATTTTTTTATATTTTTGTGACCTCGGCAAGTATTTTTTGCGAATTTTCTTGTATTTTCCTATTTTCCAAAAATATTAAAAAAATATGAAAAATATGAAAAATTATTTTTTTTTCAAAAATGGTTCCTTATACTTGGCCAAGGCTACCAAACTTGATTTTTCAATTTTTTTTAACTTTTTGTGAATTTTTGTGAATTTTATGAAGTAAAACTAAGAAATATTTGATAAAAAATTAGGTGTCAACAGTTGCCCCTCTTTGAAAGTAATCTCGGTTAGAGGTTGCTTTCAAAGACAAGGTGACACCTGAATCTTTAATAGACTCTATTAGGGAAAAGTTTAAGAAAAGCGAGTCTCAACATTCAATCATCTTACCTTTACCGTTGAAGTTCAATATTCTATGGAAGGATTACTTTGGCTCATTCATGATTAAGAGAGAGAAATGAAGAGAGAGAAATTTACCTGTGGCTTACTTGTCAACAGTCTAAAGATTGTTGGTTGGAGGTTGATAGGACGAGTTTATGAGATTACCTCTAAGCAATTCGTGAGGTCTTTTTGAAGAGTAGAACTCGTCCGGTGTTATGTGTCTTTTCGCAGGAGTTGAAGGTTAGAAGGAAGGTTTACCCCGTAATAAGGGATTTACCGAGAAAGATCCAAAACGGAAGGAAATTGGCTATCATGTAGGAAGGAATTCACCTAGTAAAAGGAAATCGATTATTCTGTATAAAGGAGTTCACCTATTAAAAGAGAATTGACTATCCTGTATGAAGGAATTCACCGATTAAAAGGGGATTGGACATCCCGTAGGAAGGAATTCATCGATTAAAAGGAGATTGAATATCCCGTAGAAAGGAATTCACCTATTAAAAGGAGATTGGCTATCCCGTAGGAATGAATTCACCGTTTAAAAGGAAATTGGCTATCCCGTAGGAAGGAATTCACCGTTTAAAAGGAAATTAGCTATCATGTAGGATGGAATTCACCGTTTAAAAGGAAATTGGATATCCCGTAGGAAGGAATTCACCAATTAAAAGGAGATTGGTTATCCTGTAGAAAGGAATTCATTATTTAAAAGGAGGTTGGCTATCCTGTAGAAAGGAATTCACCTATTAAAAGAGAATACCCCGATGTCTTCCTTCCGGAATCGACAAAAGCGGTAACACGGGTATTGTTCCAAGGACCTATGATTGCTAAGAATCCTTTGGGAAACTTAAATCAAACTTTAGATTTAAAAGATGAGAGGGTGCTATCTGAGGACCTAGGATTACTAGAGAACCTATAGAAGTCGAAACCCGATTTTCAAATTTTAAAAGGAAGAGGGTGTCATCTGAGGACCTAGGATTACTAGAGAACCCGCTGAAGCTCAATACCTAATTTTTAGATTTAAAAAGGAAGAAGGTGTCATCTGAGGACCTAGGATTACTAGCGAACCTACGGAAGCTCGAACCCGATTTTCAGATTTAAAAAGATGAGGGGGGTAGCCGAGGACTTGGGGACACCACAAGATCTGCAAAAATTCAAATTAGTTAGATCTTCACACGTGCAGTCATTCCGAGGATTTGGGGATGATAGAAGACCTGCATAAATTTAACTAAACATCGTTAGAACGCTTTCGTGAGTGATCCAATGGGTTGAGGCCATGGATCATGACGAAGAAAAAGTTGTTCTAGGTTTTTAGGGAAATTAGAAATCTCAAAAAGATTTTCAAATTGCATTTGTGAAGGAAGCGTGTCCAAATACAAGTTCAAATTTCCACTAGGGATGAATTCTGAATATCTCGATCCGAGTATTCTCCAAAAAGGCTATTTTAAAAGATTTCAAAAGGATTTCCTTTATCCAAGAGGGCTTCTCACCATTTGGAAAGGCTTTTCTCAAAACTCAAATCCGCTCACGTAAAACCTAACCTTGAGGTTTCGGGATCATTCGAGATGCATATAATCCGATTGATCAGAGAAGGCATTTAAAAGGGACTGTAATTCGGGCTAGATCAAGGGTTTATCAAAGGACATTCATCTTGAGGCTAAGAAAAGAATGTTCATCAAGAATGAGTTCTTCGAGTCTACAAGTCAAGAACCCTGAAGATACGATAAGACAAGATTGTACTTACCTCTTTAAGTAGTAGCTTCCTGTGTGATTTCTTGCATCGGCTTGAGACATTTCTAGATCAGAAAAGTTTCGGAGATAGGTTGTATCTTGGTTCAAGGTGGGCTTTTTGAAAAATGCCCTATATTCAAAAGAGGGGTGAACATGGGTGATCACCTTGATATTTTTACCAGCAATCGTTTGCTTTAAGGAAGATTCATGAACACCTTTCCTCGGTCAACTTAGAGGATTTTCCTCCCTTCATTATGATTTTTCAAACTTTGTCCCTTTACGGGACGCTTTTAAATGGGTTTTGGCCTTTACTTTTACCAGGCACTTTGCTTTTTCTAGCCCTTTTGTCTCTTTTTATTTTCTGCATTGATCGGCTCTTTTCGAGACCAGGATCGAAAATTCTTCCAATTATGCTTTTGACTTATTGCTAGTAATTCCTTTGTTCTGCCCCGATATAGGGAGGTGATCACCAATAATGGTTTAGAAATGACGATCAAAGGCTCAAATTAGCTAATCAAAGGATAAAGTGTTTGGGGATAGAGAAATGAAGTGCCCTTCTTCACTTTGAGGTGTTCCAAGCCTCCGTGAGAAATCATCTCAAGCTATCACAAAAAGATTGATGCAGGTTAGCACAATAATGTCTTACCTTGATCTTTTTCTCCAAGGAATCAACCAACGAACCTCCAAATATGCCCCAAGACGGGGTGGTTCTTGACTGGGTTTTATTCAAAAAAAAAAATTTCTCCCTTTTTAGTTCGTAATGGTTGTCAAGGGATATAAATGTGTATGGAAAATTTGAAATGAAAATGTCTTTCGTCATTTCAATCCATGTAATCACCGCGAATGATCCCTACGTCCCAAGATTAAGCTTTTTCTCTCTATCACCTTCACTCATCTCTCAAGTATATCGGGGACGTGTTTGAGGATAAGGTTTGCCTCTTTTCACCTGAAGGATCATCCTTTTGAAAAGCTTTCAAAACATACCCTTTCGTAGATCCACAAGGCGTTTTCATCAAAATTCACCATTTGTGAAAATTTTCATCAAAAAAGATATATTCAAAAGGCGTTTGTGAAATTTAAAGGGGATGTTTCTTTAAAGGGCCTTGCGGCTTTGCGGATCAAAAGTTTTGCAATAGTGCGAAGCATGTTAACGTCTTCTAGTGAGGATGAGTATCTTTCATAAAAGAAGAGAACCTCAAACCCGTTTCCTTCAAATGTTGTCTCCTATTTCCTGGAGAAACAAAAGAAACCAATCAGCTATGGATATTCGAAATTTCAAATCAAAACCGATTTCCTGTTTGATCAATCGCTTTGCAAGATTCTTCATGACTCAGAGCCCTCCCGCAAAATACAAACATATGCAAATGCAAGTATGCAGATGGCGTGTAAGTGCAAAGTTTTATGTGACTCGGATTTGCTCATCAATCAATTCGAAGCTTGACTTTATTTCGGGGATAATATTTCTTCACGGCATCTGCATTTACTGGACTTGCCAGTTCTTCTCCATCCATGTTTACAAGGATAAGGGCTCCCCCGGATAAAACTTTCTGGATTACGTATGGGCCTTCATAGTTTGGTGTAAATTTGCCTCTTGCGTGTTGAGCATTCGGGAGCATCTTTCCCACAACTAGCATCCCCGCTTTAAAATTCCCGGGTTTGACCTTTTTGTTGAAAGCTCTCGCCACTTTCTTCTGATAGCTTTGGCCATGGCAAATGGCCTTTAGTTGTTTTTTTCATCAATCGATTTAACTTCTCATGTCTCTACTAATTCCATTCATCCTCCGAGAGTTTAATCTGGGAAAGGATCCTTAAAGAGGGAATTTCAACTTCTATCGGTAGGACCGCTTCCATACCATATACCAATGAGGAGGGAGTTGCCCCGATTGAAGTACGAATCGAAGTTTGATAAGCCACGAGAGAATATGGCAATCTTTCGTGCCAATCTCGATACCTCTCGGCGGTCTTGGCCAATATTTTCTTGATATTCTTATTTACCGCTTCCACAGCTCCATTCATTTGTGGGCGGTAAGGTGAAAAATTAAGGTATCGTACCTTGAATTGACCCAATAGGTGATCCACAACCATGTTGTTCGGATTGGAGCCATTGTCTGTAATGATCACTCTTGGGACCCCATATCTTGAAATGATATCTCGCTTGATGAATTTTGCCACACTGTTTGCGGTGACGTTGGCATATGAGCTGGCTTCAATCCATTTGGTGAAGTAATCGATGGCCACTAGAATAAAACGATGCCCATTGGAGGCCTTTGGGTTGATAGGACCAATTATGTCAATTCCCCACATAGAGAAAGGCCAAGGTTCTGACATTTGATGAAGTTCGTTTGGCGGTGCATTTATCTTGTCGCCATATACCTGGCATCGATGATAAGATCGAACATGTTGATTGCAATTTGATTCGATAGTCATCCAGTAATATCCGAGTCTCATGATCTTCTTAGCGAGGAGATGACCGTTCATGTGCGGTCCACATTCTCCTTCATAGATCTCTTTTATAATGAGATTTGCTTCCTTGGCGTTTACACACCTCATCAAAACTGGATCAAAGGATCTCTTGTATAGGGCCTGTCCACCGAGGAAGAATTTAGAAGACATCTTGTTGATGTACTTTTTATCTTCTGGTTGGCTATCTCGTGGGAATTCGCCTTTCAGCAAATAACTTTTGATATCATGATACCATGGTTCTTCATCAGATTCTCCTTCGATGACCATGCAAGATGTTGGTTGATTAAGGATATCAATCCTTAATGGTTCTATCTCAAGGCCATTTTGTACTTGTAACATGGCCGATAATGTGGCTAAAGCATCGGCGAAGTGGTTACGAGTTCTTGGCAAATACTCGAATATGATCTCATCAAAATGTTGGATCAGCCCTTCGAGAAACTTGTGATAAGGGATATGCTTGGGATCATTCGTTTTCTATGCTCCCTAGGTTTGTAAGATGATGAGCATGGAATCTCCACACACCAGCAGCTTCTTTACTTTCAATGAGATGGCCAGCAGTAACCCAAGGATGCAAGCTTCATATTTAGAAATGTTGTTGGTGCACGGGAATACCAACTTGGCCGAGACGGGATAATGTTGATCTTAAGGGGATATTAAAACTGTCCCGGTACCAAATCCAGTGAGATTCACTGCGCCGTCGAAGTACATTGTCCATTTGTCTTCGGATATGTTCAAAATTTGACTTCCATCATTTCGCTCCGGAATGTCCTTAGGAGGATTTTCGGCCAATATGTCGGCGATCGCTCTTCCCTTGACACATTTTTGGGGAGAGGTTTCGATGTCGAACTCCGAAAGGAGCACTTGCCACTTGGCCATCTTTCCCAATAAAGATGGTTTTTCCAGGAGGTACTTGATAGGGTCATTTTCGGTGACCAGTTAGATATGGTAATGCAAGGTATACTGCCTCAGCCTATAGAAGACCCAAACCAACGCTCCGCAGGCTCTTTCTACCGATGAGTATTTAACTTCGGATGCGGTGAACTTTTTGCCCGGAGAGTAAATGGCTCGTTCCTTTCGATCCTTGGGGTTAGTTTGGGCAAGTAAAACTCCCAAGAACTCATCATGAACCGTCAGATATAAAGTCAAAGGAATGTTAGGGATTAGAGGTACCAAGATCGGAGGTTGTACCAAATATTCCTTGATCTTTTCGAATGCTTGTTGACATTTGGAATCTCACTTCACTTTTGCGCCCTTTTTTAGGAGTTTGAAGAAGGGTTTCGCCGTTTCCGACAATTGTGATATGAATCTGGATATGTAATTTAGTCTTCCAAGTAGACCCCTTACTTCTTTAACGGTAGAGGGAGTCCATATTTCCCATATGGCTTTGATATTAGAAGGGTCGATTTCGATACCACGACCGCTCATGACAAATCCAAGCAACTTTCCCGATCCGGAGCCAAATACACATTTTGCGGGATTCAGCTTGAGCTTATATTTCCTCGATCGATCAAATAACTTTTTTAGTACTTGGACATGATCTTCTCCGGGTTTGGACTTGGTGATCATATCATCCACATAGACTTCTACCTCTTTGTGTATCCTATCATGGAACAGAGTCACCATAGCTCTTTGATATGTTGCCCCTACGTTTTTCAATCCAAAAGGCATGACCTTATAGTAGAAGATCCTCCATTGGGTGACGAACGAAGTCTTGATCTTGTCTTCTTCTTTGAGCATGATTTGATTATATCCCAAGAAGCCATCCATGAAGGAAAATAATTCAAAGTTCGCGGTGCTGTCGACGAGCACGTCAATATGTGGTAAGGGGAAGTCATCTTTTGGACTGGCCTTGTTGAAATCTTGATAATCCACGCATATTCGGATTCTCCCATCCTTTTTCTTAACCGGTACGATGTTAGCGACCCAATCAGCATATGGGACAACTTCGATGAATCCTACTTTAAGAAGCTTCATCACTTCTTCTTTAATCTTATCTAACAACTCAGGGTTCATTCTTCTGCATGGTTGGTTAACCGGTTTGCATGCAGGATTTGTGGGTAAAGCATGTTCTACTATGTCTCGGTCCAATCCTAGCATGTCAGCATACGACCGTGCGAAGATATCCTAATATTCTTTAAGCAACTCTATCATCCTCAAAACGTCCGTTGTAGATAAATGCCCCCCTATTTTCACCTCTTTAACACAACATGAGTCCCCCAAGTTGACGATAATAGGTTCTTCGTAAATAGGAGGTTTGGACTCTTCAAAACAATCCCATTCCCTCTTGATATCGCTCACATCCGCCTCTTCTTCATCAATCTCATAGGAGTAGTCATCAAGCCGATCTGAGTCACATATTAACATGTTATGCATGGGAGGGATGATATGCCTGAAATGCATCAAGAAATGTTAGTATGCAAAAATGACAAAATTACGGAATGCATGACCTATTTTGACAAAAATATTTTCGAATTAGTTTTTTTTTTTTTTAAGAAAAGGAAAGGAGAACTAGTCCTTGATTTTCTAGACATCCTGGTTCTCAAGATACCATTTTAAAACCCAAGATCATATGGCGGATCGGGCCTCAAGCTTTATGATAAGGGCAATTGTCATTATTGGACCAATCCGTTGCTCCATATGTCTTTAATAAAACTTGAGATGATTTTTATTGATAAACGCGACTAATGGCAATACAACATTGCACTTTTTGAATCGTGAAATGAGATCCAAAGGGTGCTTAAAAGGAGAAACAAAAAGCTTTGCTACGAAACAAATGTGTCAAATGGGTGAAAGATAAATTTCAGAAAGAGCCTTTTAGTCGGGGGTGGGAAAGTCATCATTGAGCTATTCAATGATTACATTCACCCGATTGTCTAGAAATGGGTTGAATAAGTCCGGCTCCACAACATCGTAAACATCTTCATCCTCAAGCCATTTTCCTCCTATGGAGAATACTTGAGATAAGAGATTTTCAAACATTTTCCCTTTAGCTTTCCAAGCATTGGTGCCAATAAAGCGACTACCTTGGTGTCCACGACGTCCTTGGTCTCCATAACACTTGTTTCGACCTCGGCCTCGACCCGTATCATGTCCTATCATCTCCTTATATCCCATACCAACCTTATGATCATTTGAGTTAAGACTCAGGGGACTATGAATTCCTTGGCCATACTTCCCCAATCTAGTGCCAGGAATGAAACCATTCGTGAGGAGTACCTTTCCGACCATAGTTGCGGGTTTCGACAATTCCGGAGTAGCTATCTTCGCATCAAATGGTATGTGCATAACGGATATGATGTCGAAGGTGTGATAACTAAGCTCATCCTCCTTTAGGGGCTCCATGTAGGGAACCATTCCTTTCGAGGAAGCGCGATGTCCCATTTCACCGTGGATAGTGATCGGTTGACCTTGGACCACAAATTTAACCTTCTGATGTAGAGAATAAGGTAATGCTCCAAATACATGGATCCACGGCCTTCCCAAAAGCAAAGTGAAAGCACTAGGAATATCCAGCACTTGAAATAGTATGGAGAAATTTACCGGCCCAATAGAGACATCCAGTTCAATTTTGCCCACCACATTCTTGGAAACTCCGTCGAATGAGCGAATAGTCACCTTGGATGTCCTGATGAAGTCTTCGTTTATCCCCAAGCTCCTTAGAGTGCTTAGAGGGTACAAATTAAAAGCTGAGCCATTATCAATTAAGACATGAGGTACCTCTTTTCCCTATCACCTTACGGCGATATAGAGAGCCTTGTTGTGAACACGTCCTTCTCTCGGGAAATCTTCATCCAAGAAAGAAATCTGATCCTTCAAAAGAATGGCGCCCACGAAGTCTCCCAAGTGGACTTCGTTGATGGTCTCAGGAATGTGTACTTCGTCCAATACCTTCATAAGGGTGTTTTTATGTTTCTCTGAATTTTTTAAAAGGTCAAGCAAAGAGATTTGTGTGGGCATTTTCCGAAGTTGGTTAACGACTTCGTACTCACTAGTTCTCACAACGGATTGAAGCCTTTCGATTTCTTTTGCGGTTGGCGCTTTCTTCTCGGGTTCCATCTCTCTTGGAGCATAACATCTACTAGATCTCATCACGGCATCAATCTCACCGATCCCGTAATCCCAGTGTATCGCCTTTGGGTCATATTCTTTCACGGGTGGAAGTTTAATCCTTATTGGCTTGATTCTGTCATCCCGATCTTTCAAGATTTCCGTCACTCCCTCATGAAGTGAATCCAGTGTTGACGGTTTTTTTGAACCGGAAGCTTCCCAGTTATCCACCTTATTCAAATTGATCACAAAACGGATAGAGGTGTCTACCATCCCAATCATCTCGTCCTCATGGACGCTTTCAGGATTATGTTCGGGACATGGCCTCGCGGGCGTTGCATCGGCGATGCTTCCTTCATCAAAGCGTCTTTGCCTTTCCCTTTTGACTCTCATGATTATGCCCTCTATTCTCATACCAACATCCACCATGTGTTGGAAGGAGGAATATGTGTATGCATACATACGGTCAAAATATTCTGTCGGCAACGACTTGAGCATGAACTTCAGCATTTCCCTTTCCGATAGCGGTGGTTGTACCATCATAGCATGCTTTTTCCACCTTCTAGCAAAGAATTCGAAAATCTCATCTTCTCATTTTCCGATATTCAACAAGTTGGCTTTGGTGAAGTATCCTCTAATCCCAGCTTCAAAGTGTTGTACGAAGTGCTCTGATAGTTCTTCCCAACTTGGGACCCAATCTAGATCGATTGATTGGAACCAAGCCAATACGAGACCGGCCATACTATGTTTAAAGTTCTGGATTAACGTTTCATCGTCTTCGTGACGACCAACCATTTGGCGGAGGTAATACGAGATATGTGCCGTAGAATACCCAGCACCGTCATACTTCAAGCGGAAAGTCACCCTTGGATTCACGCCTTGGGGTGGAATATTTCTAACTTGGGTAATCGGCACGATCAACTCTTTCAATTCATCCACCTTCTTCAAAATGTTGTCGCCTTGTTCTTGCAACAACGCGATACGTCGATTCTGTGTTTCAATATTTCGCCGTATCTCCAAGATCTGTATATTTTCTTTCGTTGTTGCGGTATTATTCTTGACCGCTAATCGAAATAACTCCGCCACCATACTCGCCGGATGACGAATGTGGGTCTCTAAATTAGAAAGTCGCATATTGAACTCTTGATTCTTCTATTCATCCTGAGGGACCTCTTGATTCTTAACTTCATCAACCGTCCCTACGAACTCTTCACTCTCGGGGTCGTCCATACCACCCCAACCATCGGGAATTATATCTCATGAACCAATGAAAAAGCTTGGTGGCGCCGAATATAGGACTTTAAAGTTGTAGCCGCCGCTATCTTCTCCGAGATTGTCAATTATCTCGCCTCTTTCAAGAGCTTTCTGCATGAACCTTCTGTTACCTCGGAGAGCTTTCTCAAGGCGGATTTCATAATCATTTAGCTCTTCCGCCTCTATGTCATCTTGGACATTCATCAAGTATCCCGAAGGGACTCTCTAGGTCTTTCCTCTTGTAGTTTTCATCACGAACTCCTCTGCCACCATATCAATGGTTACATAGGTCCCCTTAAATACAACATCCTCTATTCTCCCAATGACGCCTAGGTTGATTAGCCATTCCGGACATGCATCTTTTTGTTCCTTGGAAATAATTTCTCCATCGGGGTATTGTGAAGCTAGCGTCGGGATGTCTTGTATTCTATCCACAGCCATTATGAATTCCAGAATCTCTTCAAGACTATCTTCAAATATCGCGTTCACCTCGCGATGTTCCGGCAAAGGGTTTTGCTGCGCGTTAGGTTCTGTCCTATCAAATTCCAGGACATTACCGTCAATCAAGGCTTGCACCTTGTATTTAAGAGAGAGACAGTTGTCAACATTGTGCCCCATTTCTCCCATGTGATACACACATGTCCGGGTCTCATCAAACCCAGCGAACCTAGGAGGATTTGCTCTAGGAGGCTCCTTCACAACCAATCGGTTTTCCAGCAGCATGGGTAGTAATTTTGACAAAGGTCGAGGTAGTGGGGTAAAAAACAGCTGGTTTCTCTTTCTTGGCTCCGGTAGTTTAGGGATAGTCCAAGAAGGAGCTCCTTAGGTAGGGGTAGAGGATGAAAACTTTTTCGGTTTAGGTGGGTTAAGAACAAACGCTACATCCCTAGTTTGCTCTCTATCCCTTCTTACGGGGTATTGGTGTCTAAAGGATGACTCGGGTATCTTCTTCTCCCGCAACGCCCATTCATGACGTTCCGCCACTTTAATTAAGTGCGCGAACGTTCGACAGCCCGAGGTGTTCAACTTATCAAAGTATTCGAAGGGTAATGCCTTGAGGAAGATGTCCACCAACTCTTCTTTAGGGACAAGCGGTTTCACTTGCACCGCTATGGCCCTCCACCTTTGAGCGTAGGCATGAACGGCCTCATTCTTCCCTTTAGTGGTCCTCAAGAGGTCTTCCCTAGTAAGGGTCGTTAGAGTATTAAATTTGTACTGCCCGAGGAATTCATCAGCTAACTTGTCCCAATTAGCGAGCCTTTCAAGTTCCAACTCGATAAACCATGCCAAGGCTGCCCTAGATAAACTTTCTTGGAAAGTGTTGACCAACAAACGGGATATTGTTTGAAAATTGAGACATGCGGCGCATGTAGTACTTTAGATGTGCCTTGGGACATCCAGGTCCCGTTATACTTCCTCACAAAATTAGGCTCCTTGTAATCAGAAGGAACCTCGATTTTCTCTAACGGTGTCACTTTATCAAATCTCGAGAGCTTGTATCCTTGACTAGCCAAGCATTCCTCAATCTTGGCAAGTCTTTTAATTTCTTCCTCCATCTTGAGGGCTTGTTTTTCTTTCTTCTCCGGATCAATTACAACTGGAGAGTCCTTAGGCGGTTGCTCCAAATTTGGAGAGGGGTTCACAGCAGGGACCGGATTAGCTCCCGCACCATACGATGCGCTCGGAGGAGCTTGAGAGTTCGGATCGATGGGATATTTCCTTTGACCGGCAATCAGCATTGCCTTCATCTCTGCCACCATTGTGGCTATCATGTTCATCTGGTTCTCAAGAATACCCACACGAGGCGCGAGTTCTTCTTGTTCCATTTTTATAAGGCGCGGCTTGCTATGAGTCCTCGTGATTATGAGTCACCTGTTTTTCATGACGTTAATCAGTATCAAGAGCATTCAAAAATCCGAAAGGATTAATCCGTGGTAATTGTATTTCCTATATGATAATGTGTATGCATGCAATGCGTATAAAGAAAATAAGATGCATTTATTACAACCCAAATTGTTCAAAAGTACTCAAAAAGATAATAATATGCAATACTAAATGGGGGAATGGATCTATTTGAGCCGAGGACGCTTGCATTCTTCTTGTTCCTTCGATCCGTCCGAATCCCACAAATAAGGATCTTCTCCTTCTTCGGACATCCAGAGCTCCGGATCTTCCGGGATGTACGGTTCCACTCCCGGGACGTATGGTACTATGTATTCGGGTACATAGGATTTCACTTCTTCAATGCGGGGAGATACGCACTCAAGTACATATGGCTCGACCAATGATCTGTAGTACTCCTTGAACTTCTAAATATACTCCTTAGAAGCCCTATGGATGTTCATCTCATCATCTAAATAGTCGGGCCATTCAACTTGTTGCAATGGGGAATTCTTCGTGGCATGAAGGATAAGCTTGATTCGGGCCCGATAGAGCTTCTTTGCTTCTTTGGTGAGCTTTCCATGTGACATGTCAAATGAGAAGATCCCAAGACAAGTATCCGGTGCCACTTGTTGTAAAATGCCGAATTGCCTCACCACGCGAATAGGATAATAGGCCACTGCACCGGTATATCCTAATAAAGGAATAGGACTATCATCAATGCCGATAATGCGAGCCTCTAGGATCTTAGGCCAAGTCAGACGCCATCGGATAAGCTCATTCTCCAAATCTCTCAACAGCTCGACCCATTTCTTGAAAGAATGTTTAGACATAAGGGATTGGCACTTAAAGAAGGATTTAAGAAGATGTACATGCTCATTGATCTTGTAGCATCCTACTCGGAGTTGGAAAATCTTTATGTGAGAAACGAACCACATATGAAGTAGTCTGTTGGATGCTTGGAAAGTGGCTTTTTTGGAGGTTTTAAATCGGTTTAGAGAAAGGAAGGTTTCAGCTAAAATCATGTAGGAATAGTTCCATCGGCAACATGCTTATTGAGCTATGTAGACTATAGAAGGATCAAAGGTAGTCCTGGAAGTGGAAAATAGGACAAATGCAAAGAAGGCTAGGATGAACACCTTTCTCAATTTATGACCGGTGTCGGCGGATAGGGAGGAGTAATTTTTAAAGAGGAATGAGAAAGTGAATCTGCCGGAGTTGGATTTGTAGAACCTTTTCTATCTCAAAAGTCTTGAGGCGAAGGAAGCTTGATAGAAAAGGGTAGGGTCCATGTCTAGAGGAGGTTGAGCTATATGATCATCAAAATTGGCCCCAATGATAGTAGAATACTCTTCGAGTGTGGGAGTCATCTCGAGGCCTTGGAAGTTGAAAGTCATCGTGTGCATATCCCATGTCTTAGCTAAAGCTTGAAAAAGGGCCGGTTGATACTCTACTCTGATCAAATCCACTAGTTGGCCCAAACGTCCTTCAACATATGTTTTGTTGATCGGGTTGAATTGATCCCACCATTGAGATAGCTCCTTGCGAGGCACCGGGATGATCTTGATATCTCCTTTCCCCATGATCTAGAATATGCAAAATGATGATTCTAAAGTCAATTGCCACGGATTTTGATGGATATGCATGAAATGTGATGCAAATGCACTAACCAAATTCCATGTCATCTTTTAGTAAAATGAGGGTCAACTACTCCCATTTGACCAAAATAAACCAAATGGGGTAGTCATGGACCAAATCTCACCTAAAGATGGCATGTAATCGATTAGGATCGTTTAAGTGTAATCGGGGAGAAAGTTACCATTATAATTTTGAATCTGACAACCCACAAAATTCACAATCCTAATACAGTTAAATTCAAAGAGGCAAGATAAAAACATCTAAAGATGTTCGACCAATACATACCGATAGAAAATACAAAGACAATCCGGAGGAAGTGCGATAAACCCTAAAAAATGCCCCCAAAGTCAAACTAGACTAGCTAATCGAAGCGACGTCCTCATCCGACGATATCTTTATCAACTCGGGGGGCTCAATATCTTCTTCATCATCAAAGGATATGACAACAATTTTCCTCTTCTTAATTGGAGAGTGATCCGGGGCCGTCTTGATTGTGCGAGGCCCTCTCATCAATTTTACGTATAGCTCTTGGATCATTTTTTTTTCTCCATTTGAGCTCCAAATGTTGTACGCAACTTGTATAGTAATAGTTTTCACCATGGATGCGATTGCGTCCATTGAATTCCCTCCGGTGGACAAATCCGAAGACTCGGAATGAATCAAGCTTTCGGTCACTACGTCGAATGCTCCTCCACTTCCACATGAACACATCGGGAACATGGGTCCGACCTTGGGGCATCATCTATCCCTAAAAAAAAAATTGACCTTCAACCCCAATCACTTAAACGATCTTACAAATTTCGATGATATGTTCGTGAAAATGCATGCTATACATAATTTAAATTTACAAGTTCAAAAGGGCAAAAGCCTTACCAACCAATGTTACTCTTTTTTTGTATTTTTGATTTTAGGTATACCAACCTTCCATTCACATGCGCATGAGACAAGTGAGGTTTAACCCTAAAGGAATCAAAAGGCTCGGGTATGGACCTAAAAAGGCTCCCGCTATACAAATTGATAAGCCACCCACAAGCGCAATCAAACAACAAGTGGGTAGGATCATCAATCTCGCATAGCGAGCGGGATCAAATATGGTCAACCCCAGTGCAATCAAAAATAGGAGCTTTGCGTACCAATCCCTATCTAAGGCGACCTAAAAGGGTGATTCGCGGCTTTGGTTTAGGCGCTTATGTGTGCGGTGTCGTGATCCTCAAAATATGCAAAGCATGTACAACAATTTATATCAAACACCGCTTCAATATGTGCATAAATAAACACACAACACCGAAGCACCATATCTACACAAAATAGGTTAACATAGACTCCACCCCTTATAACTCCCATCTGTATCAACATTTAACACTTTTCATTAGTGGATGTACCTCGCCTTCAGATCATCTGCGGAAAACAAGGTTATAAAAACACTCAACTTTTTTATTGGCTTAAGTCCTCTTGATGATTTTGTAATCATCGGTTCCCAGCTGAGTCGCCGATCTGTCGCGACCCTCTTAGTCCTCGATTCGATGTTGAGGCGATCGAGGTGAGCGAGGTTAATGAGCCGCGTTTCGACCCGGTTGCGGTGGATCTTGGCGTGCGGGTCCCTCCCGTTACCCATTACTCGAATCATGATGTGAAGAGAATTTTCGATATTGGGGTCGACCTTAGTGTGGTCGGATGATATGTGCATAGTGTACATGCATATGGAGTCGCCACCGATCAATTTTTGGAGGGTATGATCGGAAACCCTATCGAGCGGTCGGGAGAAATCGTTCGATTCTACGAGAACTAGAGAAGTGGATCCGGGGACTTGGTTACGCCGAGATTTACATCGACACCCTTTCGGTTACCGAAGTTGAGTGATTTTCTAACCTAAGAATTCATGCAGATGAAATTTAAAGTGAGGTAGGCTCTAACGATCTAGGTATCATGTAGACGGGAATTTGCTAACCTATCAATCACAATCATGAATATGAAGGCCCAATCAAGAATAATCACAATCAAGACAATCAATCAATCAAATGTGACATATCTAATATAGCCCTATCGGCCCATAGAAAGACCTATTCGAGTTCCAAGGATGGTTCGAGCAAATTTTTGGGGCCAAATGCCCAAAAGGGTAAAACGGTCATTTTTTAGGGTTCGGGACCCAAAAATCACAAAATAGGATCGGGCCAGTTGAATGTGACCATTTCCCATTTTTTGTGATTTTTTAGAATTTTTTTTGAAATTTTTCTAATTTTTTTTAATTTTTATTTATTTTTTTTTTAAATCAATAATTTCTCGGATCGATGTAATTCAACCCTCGGAACTTCAAAATTTTTTTATCCGGACCATAAGAGTCCCGAATCAACCTAAACATTTTTTAGAAATTGTTTGGGAAAATCTGGAAATTTTTATGAATTTTAGTAATTTTTTTGGATTTTTTAGAAAAATTTTATGAATTTTTATTAAATTTTTATTAATATTTCGGACCGGCTCAACTCGGTCAACGCCTGGTCAACCTGACCCAGACCCGACTCGTGACCCGCTTGACCTAAAAACGACGCCGGATCCCTTTTCTATATATTTTTTGATTTTTTAAACAATTTCCTAATATTCGAAAATACAAAAAATAAATGGACGGTCGGGATCAATCTTGGAATTGATCTTAGCCGTCGACTCATTCGCGCTCATGTGCATCCTACCACACTGGATCACATCCGCCCTACGCATGAAACAACGCTCGTAATGGACTAAATGAACGGCCAAGATTTTAACCTAGGTCTAATCTCGACCATCCACGCGCCTAAGTCTAAAAAGACGACGCATCGGTCCCTTGTCCTAAACGACGCCGCACGACTACTAACCTAAACAGCATCGTTTTTCAATTTTTTTATTTTCTATATATTAAACGAATTATTAGAAAATACCAAAAATTCAATCCAACGGCTTAGAATTAAATTCATCTAATTATCACAACCGTCGGATCAAGGCTCGGCTTTCGCTCGCGCTAACGGCCATACCGACTCGGATTCGAGATGGACTAATCAAAACGCGACACCTCATACTATTGACTCGCCGACCAAGCCACGTCGCCTCGTCTTCAACCTCTCGCCGACGACGCCGTGAATGGCCGAGACTCCTCCGGCGAGATCTCGACGGAATGACACAAAACCAGCACTAATCGACTCGCCTAACACTCTAGATTAACATATCTCGAAATCAAGCAATTCTATCGGCTAAATCGCGAGTATCAAGCTACGCACCGAACAACATCTCGTAGTTCGATCACACAATACAGAGCATAATTGACTAATTCACTCACACACGAGCATCACAGGGAGTTCAAGAGACTTGCCTCAAGCTCTGATTGAGCTCGCAGTGGCTAGAAAAGCCCGGCCGATGTTCGGCCAAACCACGACTAGTTGAAGGTTCGACTCGGGCAATTCGAGCAAAATCGATGCAAAATAGGAATGTAGATGTGCTTAGTGATGTTCCAAAAGCAAAACGCACACATCAATTGCAACGATCATGTTCGTGGAGGTACGATGCCATGAATGCACGGTAAAATGATTCGAAGCTCAACTCACCAATTTAGGAGATCACAGACCAATTGAGCTGGTGCGATGGCTTCCTCCTAGCTCAAACGAGCTTCCAGTGATGATCTATTGCCTCGATTTGGCCTGGATCGGCCGGGCTGAAGTCGTAAAGTCTCGGTTTAAAGCCTCGGCAATGGCGTCACGCGAGAGCTTCTCTCTCTACTTTTCTCTCTCTCTCTCTCTCTCTCTCTCTCTCTCTCTCTCTCTCTCTCTCTCTCTCTCTCTCTCTCTCTCTCTCTCTCTCTCTATTATTCGTATCGTGAGCACGAAATGAGCCTCTTCTCATTTGCGAAGATTCCCAAGCCTTTTATACTAACTTCGAATTTGAGCGCGCACGGAAGGAGCTCGCCGACTCACTTTACACATGCCCACGTGTGCGATGTGAGTTGGACGGCGTTTGGAACGGAACAGATTCCGTCCCAGCTCCGTTTGGCACTCCGGCGATCGCAAACGAGCACGAATTTCACTTGTTTTTGAAAATGTTGACTTTTCTGTGCACCGGGATTTTGATTGCTTCGCCGGCGCTACTCCGGCGACCATTGGTCGTGCCGTCAATCTCAATCGACACGTCCGGTCATGGCGGACAAAACGCCTCCCTAAGCTCGTCCAATTATAGCCAATTGGGTGTCCAATTTGATCGTAGAAATTCATCATCCAATCTGCAGAGTGTCGCGAGCTTGAGGAAGAAGACGACACTGTTCTGGTCTGGTTCGACCGGTCTAAATCGGTTCTGACGTGTAAATTTCAAAATTAATCAAAATTTATGGGGAATTTTTGCAATTAAACCTCAAAATTGAACTTAGGGGCCTAAATATTGTCTAGAAATGTGATTTTACCCAAAAGTTCCCATCAATTTCTACAAAAAACCCCCAATTTTTTCTAAAATTGCAAATCGGAGAAAAGCTCAATTGGACGCCTAAATGACCAAATTGGATCAAATTATCCCTGCCAATCAATTCAGAGCATATGAAAACCTTAGGGAGTAGTCCAATTTTTCCATGAAAGTCCGTTGATCAAAAGTAATTTCGAAAATTGGAAATTTTAAGGAACTGAATTGCAAAGAAATTGGGGATTTTTGTCCAATTCATGCAATTCGCACAATTGGGGGCGAAATTGATCAAATTGAAGTTGCAGAAGACTGAAATTGAATGTCTTGACTCAAGATGTGTGAAAATTGCAAATAAAAAGACTCAAATTGCATTTTTTAGGCGAATTCAACCCTTGATGTTGTGAAGAAACACCTAACATTGAGTTCAATTTTTAATTTTTCTTGCATTCAATATGAAGAGGGAATTAAAATAAAAATACGGAATATTTTTCTATATTTTTGTGACCTCGGGAAGTATTTTTTGCAAGTTTTCTTGTATTTTCCTATTTTCCAAAAATATTAAAAAATGTGAAAAATATGAAAAATTATTTTTTGTTCAAAAATGGTTCTTTATGCTTGGCCAAGGCTACCAAACTTGATTTTTCAATTTTTTTAACTTTTTTGTGAATTTTTGTGAATTTTATGAAGTAAAACTAAGAAATATTTGATCAAAAATCGGTGTCAACAAATGATGTTAGTCTTTTTAAGTGCGGGCTAAGAGTGAGTTCATATTCGAATCCATGATCTTATATTACAGGTGGAAGAGGAATCTATCTAGCGAATACCCAAAAATTGACATAATCTAATGGAAGATTATGAATTGTCATTAGAAATTCTCAACCTTGAACTTCTTGTAAACAATTCCAAGTCAAGTTCGAACGTTTTGAATGTCTGAATTTCTTTTTCATTTTTTTGGCATTGATACCCAACTTCCTTCAGTCGCGTTCCGTCCAAATTTGATTTCATTTATAGAATGTGTGAAGTCCAGTTGATGAGGACCACTGACCCCAGAGAGGGATAGAAGCAGGGAAGTTTAGAATTTCTCTTCTTTTAAAGATGAAAGGCACGGTCGAAATACGTAATAATGCAGTTCAAAGTTTGAATAGAAGGGAGTGTCTCCACTCTGGATTTGTAACAGAGTCGGCACAATTTAGTGGGAATAATTTAGAGAGTTTTGACTAAGTACGTTCCAAGCGGATTAAATTAAAAACCGCCGTATCTGTCGTTTTTTTTTTCTTGGTCAGAAATAACATTTTATTTCATTCACTTCCTCAAGATGTAAGAAATAAATAACCAAATACATCTCAAATAACTTCAAAACAAAACAAGCTCCAGTTAAAAGAGAAATCATCATAACAAGGTAATGGGTTGCACGCTTAAAGAGCACATCTATGACTTCTTCACACCATAATCGGCGGCCAATTATTGAACTCGTCTTCAGCAATGAGCACACACCGAATACCCCATCTGTAGCTAGGCTTTGTCTTTCGGCGGTGCGCACTTAGGTTTAGCGTCCCAACATCATCACCGAGCAGAGTAAAAAGGTTGAGCGAGCATAGATTTGACATTTGTGAAAGCGAAATCTTCACGAAACTCTCTCCTCTGATCTCTTACGAAATTGGATTTGTTCACAAACAAAACCCGAATAGAGTGAAACCCCGAAAACATACACGTAGAAAATCCCAAATCTAAACTGGATTAGGATGGAAATATCCCAAAACTGTGGGAGAAATTGGCCGTATCTGTTTAATCCCTAACATTTTCATATTGGGCTTAACGTCAATTTTTGCCCTTATGACATGGGCCTTCTACTTTGATTCCAACGAGGGCATTCTTGGATGCGCATGGAATCTTGTTCTTGTCTGAGTTTTCTTCGCGTGAAATGTAACCCCCCAGTGTCCACACATGAAATTATTCGACCAAGCCTCATCATGTGACTCTCCAGACAAAGGCGCCACACCCTTGCCGAGAAGTAAGTCGAGCTTCTCTCCTCATAAGCAATTCATATGTAATATGAAGGTCCGCAAGTACACCGATCATTCTAACAACAGAAGCAGCGAGCAAACACTGCCATGCTCATCTCTGCCCATATAACTAGAATTCCAAATGGTCTTGGTTCACAATGCTACTGCACACATTATTTATGGTTCACATGTCACACAGGGAGCATAGTGAAAAATTCTCTGCACCTTCTGCAGCCGAAAATTCAGTCCTCTGCCGCTGTTCAAGAACATCATCATGAGCTGCCATCTCTGCATGTCTAGTTGCCTAATGAAAGCGCAAGGAGAAAAAATAATGCAAGCATATCAATGATCAAACTTGGGAGCTTTGCCAGTGAGAAAGTTGTTCTTAGTGTAGTAGGAAATGCATTTCATGAGAAATGTTCTCTCCTTCAAGTCAACAAGTTTTGCTCGCCTGAAGTTGCTGAGAATCTCACATAGAAAAAAGATACTGAAATGCACCTGGTTATTCGATTAGCCACCTCCACTATAGCAAGGTGCCTTTGTCTTTAATTATGCTCCACAAGATACTGGAAATCAGCTTTTTTACCCAACTGGATTGGAACCTCAAGGATGTCCAACGCAAGCTTTGTGATGCGAATGATCTTTCGCACGAAGTATAATGGCGCTGGGTGTCCCTCGGCGCATATCTCATACTATCTTCGCCAAATGGCTGGCTATCATGAGGAGGATGAAACACTGATCCGGAACTTCGGACATAGTTTAACGGGCCCCGCGCTAGCATGGTTTCAATTAATTGACTTAGCCTGGGTCCCGAGCTGGGAGGATTTATCGGAACACGAATTTGAGCTCAATCCGACGTCGTCGACCTGATCCGCTGGTTCTAGCTGCAGCACCGTTTCACCTTCCGATTAGATTTGTGTTGATCCAAATGATCCAGAAACGTATTACTAATGACATCCGCATCATTCTCCTCTACTTGAGAAAAACTCGTCCTCGAGTTAGAATCAAAATCCGGATACATTGGCTCGGTTGACTCATGGAATGGCGACAAATCAGCAACATTAAAAGTGTTGGATATGTCCATGCTATGTGGAAGGTCTATGACATAAGCATTATCATTGATTCTTCTATTGACAGTATAAGGCCCATACTTCTTCCGCTGCAAGTTGCTGTAAGATCCAGCTTGTAACCGCTCCTTACGAAGAAACACCATAATCTGATCACCTACCTCAAACACCTGCTTTTGCTCGTGCTTATCTGCGGCTGCCTTATACTTCTTATTAGCTTCCTCCAGCTTCTGTCTGACTTCATGATGCACTTCTACAATCTGTTTAGCCATATGATCCGCCGCAACACTCTTGTCTGTTTGCTTAGGCAATCGTATCAAATCTAGAGTATGCTGAGGCGCCTTTGTATAAACAACAGTAAAAGGCGATCCGCCAATAGAACTATGGATTGCATTATTATAAGCAAACTCTGCCCGAGATAAAGCAATATCCCACTGTTTCGGCTTGTCTCCATAAATGCTTCGAATCAAATTGCCCAGAGTTCTATTGACCACCTCTGTCCGACCATCAGACCACGGATGTGCTGTGCTACTAAAATTCAAAGAAGCGTCAAAGAGCTTCCACAAGGTCCTCCAAAAGTGCCCCAGAAACTTACTGTCTCTATCAGAAGTAATAGATTTAGGCACTCCATGCAAGCGAACCACTTCTTTGAAAAATAATCTGGCCACACTTACTGCATCGGACGTTTTCCTACAAGGAATGAAGTGTACCATCTTGGAAAATCTGTCTACCACAACAAAAACAGAATTTACGCCTCTTTGGGTTCGTAGCAAACCAAGCACAAAATCCATAGACAGATCTTCCCATATATTGTCGGGAACGGGTAAAGGCATGTATAGACCTGTATTCTTGCACGCGCGTGCAAGAATTGACACCAACGAGCGTGCAAGTCTTTGCTAATTCTCTTCTGACTATTCGGATACTTCAAAGCTTCATGATCAGAATATAGCACGAATTCTTTTCCTATCGGATAATGCTCCCGTGTCTTTAACGCCCTTACGACGGAATAAAATTCTTTGTCATAAGTACTCCACTTCTGTCTCGCGTCGCTAAGCTTCTCTTTGAAATAGCAAATTGGTTTGCGCTCTTGAGATAAAACAGCTCCTATGCCCACTCCACTAGCATCACAGTCCACTTCAAACAGTTTATCAAAATCGGGTAAAGCCGTAACGGGCGCGGTACATAACTTTTCTTTCGTAACAAATAAACTACTCTCGGCTTCCTCCCCCCATACAAATTTACCTTTCTTCATACACTCTGTAATTGGGGCCGCAATAGTACTGAAATTTTTAATAAAACGCTTATAAAAGGTAGCCAACCCATGGAAACTCCTAACTTCAGAAACGGTTGTAGGAGCTGGCCACTCTCTTATTGCTCTAACTTTCGCCTCATCCACCTCTATTCCCTCGGCGGTGATAATAAATCCCAAGAATAACAACTTATTAGTCGAAAACCGCACTTCTTAAGATTTACATACAAGCTTATTGATCCGCAAAGTTGTCAATACCTCCCTCAAATGCATCAAATGCTCCTCCTCAGTTCTACTATAAATCGGGATATCATCAAAATAAACTACGACAAATTTGCCAATAAAAGATTTCAAAACCTGATTTATAAGCCTCATGAAAGTGCTTGGAGCATTAGAAAGCCCGAACGGCATCACCAACCACTCGTATAGCCCCTCTTTTGTCTTGAAAGCTGTCTTCCACTCATCGCCGGGCCGAATACGAACCCGATGATAACCGTTCTTCAAATCCAGCTTCAAGAACCACTTAGCGCCATGTAACCTATCCAAGATGTCATCCAATCTTGGAATAGGAAACTTGTAGCCCACGGTTATCTTGTTGATGGCTCTGCTATCTACACACATCCTCCAACTCCCATCTTTCTTAGGAGTTAACAGGGCAGAAACAACACATGGGCTCATACTATTTCGAATATGCCCCTTTCGCAACAACTCCTCCACCTTCTCCTTTAGAATCTCGCTCTCCTTTGGACTCATCCTGTAGTGCGGTAGGTTAGGCGGACTAGCACCGGGAATTAAGTCTATATGGTGCTGAATATCACGCATAGGAGGCAATCCGTCTGGAACCTCCTCGGGCATCAACTCGCTAAATTCCTTCAATAAAGGTCTAACTGATTCAGGTTGCTCCTCTACTTGTTGTTCGGCCTCTGCCTCAATTGGCTGCTTTACTATCAAAACATGAATTTCCCTAGTCTCCTTAATTTCAGAGTCAAATTTCCTTGTAAGGGTAAGGAAATTACTTCCGCAACCTGTTTGCTTTTGTTCTTTAGGGGCAGCAATGTATACTTCACACCATCCTTCACAAGATTATACCGATTGCTCCTCCCCGAATGCCGAGCATCTACATCAAATTGCCACGGCCTCCCAAATAACACGTGACATACATCCATGTCTACCACATCACAATACAATTCATCATGATATTTACCAATGGAGAATGGAATTTTACATCGCTCAGTCACCCGAATGCCGTCTGCTCCAGATTTAATCCATCCTAACGTGTATGGGTTAGGATGCTTCTCCACGGGTATGCCTAGCTTCTTCACCGCCTCTTTCCCGATAATGTTCTCCATGCTCCCACTTGTCAATGACCACAAGTGAAGATTTTTCCCAGGAATGGTACAGCTGGTTCGGAATAAGCGATGTCGCTGCGAATCATCCTCCTGTTTTGGGGCTAACATCATCCTGCGCACAACACAATTCACCTCCTCTTCCTCTTCTTCAAAATCATCCTCGTCGCCATCCGGTTCACAACAATATTCATCTTCCTCCTCTTCCCTCGCTGCCACATTAACCTGTCTTTCTCTCGAGGGCATTCATTAGATTTGTGCCTGTGTTGATTACACCCGTAGCACTTTATCCCCGCTGGTTTAGCGTAAGGATTTGGGTTCGCAGATTTCTGCGCTTGCGTTCCCTTATCCCTCGCCTCGTTTATAGGGCGCTTCTCCACCACCTTACATCTCGACTCCGTTACGTGTTATAGCGATTGTTGAAGCCGCTTTTCTCTACTGAGCTGTTCGAACCGCTACCTCTATAGTTCTCGTAGCCCCTCTTACCCCATTCTTGCTGCATCATCTCTGCCTTCATCGCCATGTTCTTCGCTTGAGATAGATTCCGCAAAATCTGTACTCCAATCTTATCTCGGATGAAGGGCTTCAACCCATCGAGATATCCGGCCACCTGTTGCCCCTCCGTCTCCGACAGGTTATTTCGCTCCGCCAACCTCATAAATTCTGCCGTGTACTCATGTACAGCACCGATTACCTTCTCGGGCAACGTTGATATTGCTTTGGAACATGATCTCGCTCATAATCAAGAGGAAGGAACTCCTGCTTCAAGAATCTTCTCATCCTCTCGCCAAGTTCGAACTCGCTCTTTTCCTTCTCTCGCTCTCCTATTCCGCAATCTCTCCCACCATGCGGATGCACCCCCTTCAATCTACATGCTACTAATCGCACCTTTTTCTCACTAGGGGTTTCCATATAATCGAAGAATTTATCTATATCAAAGAACCCAATCTAGAAATTCCTCTATTCCCTGGACCCCCATTAAAAAAAGGGATATCGACTTTTAGTTTAAAGTCGTTACCTTCCACGATCGTCATAGCGTCGCCGCCGTCTCTTCTTTCACGATCGTTGTAACGTCCCCCTTCGATTTCCTCCATAATTGTTCCGGTTTGCATAATCATCACGTTCTTCATCCGAAACTTCGGTCTCCTCTTCTTCCAAACTCTCTGAATAAAGAGGATTATTACGCCTGCGAACAGAACAGGCCTATCGACTGTGGTCACCGCGAGCAAAATCTGCACCCGGCCTTCCGCCTTGTCGCCGATTCCGATTCACATCAACGCCGAGACCCTCGAATCGATCTCGCTATCTCGTCAAATCGCTCTTCGAAACGACGAAGGCCTTGATCAAATCGTTGATCTATGCGTTCCATTAAACGCTGCTCCAAACGTTGCAGCCTGTCGTCCCCAAGGATTGGGGCTCCGGTCTCCTGAACATCGTCACGAAGACCACCGCCACGCCATAGGCTCGATACCACTCCGACGCAAAGATTCGACGAATAACGCAAGAAAACCCTTGCTAAAAGAGAGAAATCTCGAAAATTATGTGAATATTATTGATGATGTCTTCAAAAAACGTGATAAACACCTTTTATAGGGTGTTATCCTAACCCTAGTCCAATTAGGAAACAAAATATCAAAAAATGGAAAATTACAAAAGTGCCACTGAAATAAAATTAAGCCCGAAAAATACTAAAAAAAATAGGAAAACCCATCTAGACATTCTCGAACGGCCAAAATTCATCGTTAGTCACGGCCAAAGGCCGTGAGTATTGATCAGGACGCCGTTTCGCTTCAGTCTGCCGAATTTGAGCTCAATCCGACGTCGTCGACCCGATCCGCTGGTTCTAGCCGCAGCACTGTTTCGCCTTCCGATTAGATTTGTGTTGATCCAATCGATCCGGAAACGTATTACTAATGACATCCGCATCACTTTGCCCTATAAAAGAAAATCAAATAGCTCTTGTTACTTGTTAGGAGGAAAAAATATGAGCATAAGAGAGAGAAATTCCCCCATGCATTGCATGACCGCAATCAGGCAATTCAAAAGGAAATCAACATCGAGTTGCTACGAGTGGAAATATTTAAGCATCAATTTGCAGCGGCTAATGGAATGAATCCATGTCTCATTGCTAGACGATCAAGGATGTCCAGTAGAAATCAATTGTCCTAGCAAACCTATTCCAGCTGTAATAGGTATATACTACCCATCCACATTTCCTAGACACCTCAAAAGCACCCAAATCCCTCTGTCTCATTGGTTTCGACCGAACCAACCCATGTGCAGCGTGTGTGACGTCGATTGTTTTTCCACTGAACGTAGACTGGACCTGTTTCTTTGGATAAGTTGCCACCTATCAAAAGAAAGAAGAAAAGCTATACCTTCTAGGGACTGCCAGTGAATTCACTTCCAAGCATCCACAGACATGAAACGTCTCTCGATCGAATTTGACGGCACATTCTTCAAGTTCCCGGGGAAATGTAGCACCAAACCAATCAAATTCAAAATCCAGCCCAAGCATTACACCAGCTTAATACGATTTGGATGTGCCGGGCATTACCTAATCTATAGCACTCTTACCAATTTCCACGGCTTTGGTCAGCGGTGGTAGTCTGTCACCTCCGCTCGCTGGTCTCCATCGCCTTCAGTTCTCTAGGAACTCTGTTTGAGGGAGACGAACTTCTTCTATTGGTCACCTCCGTGGCAAGTGGCGAACTTACACTTGTTAGAGCTCGCTGGTGTCTGATAGAAGATGATAAGTCGTGGTGCTAAAAGTGAATAAAGAATTACAGAATTTTAGTTAGAATATCAATTAAACGCGAATAAGAAGAAGAAAGAATGCATCGTAATGGACATCAGCTGAGTTCACTTACCTACGAATTGCTTCCTTATCAAGTTTCCATCATTCCACCTACAAAAACAGTCAGTCAACAAAAGCTTTCTCATCTCCATCCGTCGAATTGGAAGTTGACAGAGTCTTCATTCGCTTGCCTTGAGGGAGAATAAACTCTTGATTTCTCTTTGATTCTATTCGACTATGTTCCTCAGAACTCATTCGACCATCTTCCATGTCCTTCAATAGATCTATCTTGATCGAACTAACTTTGCTCTCGACTTCCGAATCTATCGATTTGAGAACAACCTCGAGGAGTAAAGCTGGATCCATTAGCTGATTGTTTTGAAGTGCGGCCTTTAAATCATCCTCTAGTGGTTTGCATATTATTCGGAGACCCCACTTTTTCACATATGTAGTTGACACACTAAGGCTGAATTGTACATAATTCCCATCAATTTGACCAAAATCGACTACACCCCACAGGTCAGATGGTACGAAATACTGAATCCACGTATAATCATAATCTGGAACATCCACATGAAAACTCGGATCTCCTCGGAAATACCGCCCTTCGCCCTCAACATATGAAAAAATCTCAAAATTGGCAGGGGTCATCCTATCTTCCCGTTCATGGACAGCGAAAGAGAAAGCCAATCCAAGAAACTTGTCATATAAGTCCTTTGAAGCCTTGAAAGATACGAAGCCCTCTTCAACAGGGACGACCCACTCTGGCATCTCTCCTCCCATGAGAGAAATGTCCAAATCACGAGGTACCTGTCATGAAGAGATATCGTTAGAAAGAACTCGAGTTTGTTATTTGTGCCCAAATAGAAGAATTCATTTCGACTTTAGCAAGTATTTCTAGCTCTCTAAATGAGTATAGATCCAGTGATCCTTGCTTGCACTAATATACAAGTTTCATGTGATGGAATCATTATTAACAAAGTACGGCATCGCATGCACACGTGCAGAATTACTTCATATTTTTTTGCTTTTTTGAAGCCCAAGCTTGCATTATCTGCAATTGGAATGTACAAACACACATTGAATTCAGCATATACTTCACATCAATATGTGCGTGTATGAGAGAGAGAGAATCTAACCTGGTCACGTGAAGAAATATCAGCCATGGCCAACCCTCTACGGACAAAATGATGAATTAAAGTTGAGTCACTTTTTTGCAGAGATTCGCTATTATCCACCTCTATTCTGCCCAATGACAGTGGAAGCTCGGGAATCTCTCGTAATTGAGGGCATTCACTAAAAGTCAAATATAACAAATGATCACGCTTACTGATGGACGTAGGAAGGCTATTAATATTGTTCCTCCCCAGATGTAATTCCTCCAAGATGGGACAACAGGAAAGGTTCTCAAGAAACTCTACTTCGGTCAAATTACAATCATAAAGATACAAAAACAATAAATTTGAAAGTCCGGTCTTCATGCAGGGATCATTTGAATCCTCAAACTTTGGAAACCCGATTAAGTTTGTGCAACACTCAGCGCCCAAGGCTCTAAGGTTTTGTAACTTGTAAATGCTAGACGGAAGACTTACCAGGTTCTTGCATTTATCTAAATTTATTTCCTCCAAAGAGACCAAATTTTCTATTGATGCTGGAAGTCCTTTAATAGCGGTCTCTTCAAGATCAAGCTCTATTAGGCCTTCCAGTTTACGTGGAACATCAGGGAACCTTTCTAATTTTGTGCATTTTCCAAGTTGGAGTTCCCGTAGATTTTTTGCCTCGAGCACTTTTGGAAAAATTCTAAGTTCAGAGCAATTACGTAAATCCAAGACCTGTAACTTGCCATGATCTCCGATGGACACATGTACTTCTACCAAGTTTTTGCAAAAATTCAGATGCAATTCCTCGAGATTTGGAGTCCATGATATGTCAGGCGTGCGAACCAACGACTTGCAGAAGTCGAAATTCATGTACTTCAAATTTCGGAAATCCTGCACAAACGGCGAAATCAGCTTTGATAAACATTCTGGAAGGGACAAAAAGGGGGGGTTTTTGTAGGATGCTGTTTGCTTCCTTATATTTAGAACGTGGAATTCCCGTTTGAGAATAGGTTGCCACTGAAGCATATCCGTTATTGTATCTTTCACGAAATTATTACATTTGAGGTCGTCAATCGTAAAATTTGAGCAATTTGTTTATTCAATGTAGAGTTGATCTGCTGCAGAGTCCACATTTATGCATTATGCTAGTTGTTGTACATAGACGGGGCAGTCAAACTCGTGAACTTTAATATCCGATGCAATTGACGGTGTCCATGTTTTTATAATATTGATCATTAATAATATCACAATCTTTTTTTTGGTCTTGGGGGCTTACCTTGATTCAGGGTTATAAAATTAGCTCCACAACACGTGAGGGAGATTGGGTTCGTGAGGGAAAGGATATGGAATAATTACTAGTCAGGTTTCTGAGTAAATTTTCTAACCTAGTAATTAACTTTTCATTCAAAGTTACTATAAACTGATGTGGGAAGATTTAAAATCGTATTGAGAAATTACTAAACACTTAAAAACTTTACCAGTACTCATTCATACACACGTAAATATTAGCAAATTAGAGTCAACTCCTATCACTTTACATTTCAGAAATTATTTGAAAGAATTTAAAATATATAGATATACAATACAGAAAAGTTCGCAAATAAAATTGTGTTAACAAGTATGAAAATAATAGATTAAATACCAATAAGAATCCCATGCACATTTACCTCTTGTTAATTTTCGTCTCATGAAAATCCTAAACTAGGACGACCATGACACATTTACCCCAAGTTAATTTTCATCTAACAAAAAATCACAAACTGATAACTCTCAACCAAATCTACTCTTCATTAGTAGATAAAAATTAGTTCGGGATAAATCTGTGTCTCGTGTCATGCATGTGGCAATCACAAAATTCAAGTGAAGTGTCACACAACAAGCATGCAAATGTAGGGAACATAACAAAAGTATGCGAAGCGTCATGCCATGTGACAATTCATAGAACTATAGTGAAGTGCCATGTGGCTGAGTGCGGATGCGGCCACATGATAAAAGTGTTCCACGGGTCATGGCATGTGGCAATCACAAAAGCAAAGTGAAGCATCGCATGACAAGCATAGGAATGAAGACTTTGCTAGGTCTGGCTATAACTATATATCATAGATGAACGGGATTGCGTAAAATTTACTGACCTATAAATTTTATTGAATTCATGCAAAGCCAATCAAGCCAACTTTGAAAAACATTCCAAGGAAAATAAAAATTTCATTTTGTATGCTCGGTTAAAAATCTGGCTCTGACTTTCCATTAGGAAATTAGCGGTATGGCCGTCTTGCATCACTTATATTAATTTAGTTGTGCACCCAATACACATAGTGCTGGCAAAGTTCCTAATAAGTACTCTATTATATGTCCACTTAGAAGTGTTCCTCCTTGAGAATTGACTTAAGTAATAAACAATGCCTTGTTTTACAGAATGATGCATTCAAACCTTCGACTGAGCTAATTTTATTGATGCTGGACAAATCCCCCGCGTTTTGGCTCTATCACTTGATGACTATGTGGCCTACCCCTCAACCAGCTACTCCTTGGGTAGGTTGGTCATATTTTTGTTTCCTTCTTTGTTCGATCACTATACAAATTTTTAGTAAAACAAAAATTTTATGCGTAAACAACCGATGGCGAATTGCATTTTGAATTTCTTCACTAGGTAGATTTGATCTGATTTTGAAATATATCTATGTTGATAGTTAGAGTTATTAGGTTTAGGAAGTATGTAAACCTTAATCTATACATGTATCGAGTGAGAGATTGAAAATTAGATATAGTCAAATCAAAATGCTAATGAATATTGATTAGATGCTGGCCGCATCTCCTGCTATGTGGCAATCAAAAAAGCCAAGTGAAAGTGTCACGTTGTGAGCATCGGAGTGACCACTTTATGTATAATCAGTTAAAGTTAACACTCTATCACGATGAACTTTTCCCAAAAATTAAGAAACTTCTAAATTTTTTTGAAGTCATGCAAAGACAACAAAACGAATTTTGGAAACCATTATGTAAGAAAAAAATATAAGATTCAACTCAAAATCTGGGTCTCCCTTTAGATTAAGAAACTAGTGGTAACTACTAAATCCCTAATTATATCGTATTACGTGTAAACACGGTACAAGCATTATTGGAATATTTTATCACATCTATTTGGAAATTCTGCAACTAACAATGCCTTGTTTTGGTAGTCCGGTGCATTCAAACCTTCGACCGAGCTAATTCTATTGATACGGAACAAATACGGCCGTCAACCAGTGTGCATTGGGTAAGGTAAGGCTCCATCACTTGATGACTACTTTGAGCTGAGGCTGCTATAATTATGATATTTGATTCGCCACATTCAAATCAAACGCTTGACCACTCAACTAGCGACTCTTTAGATGATTTTACTTTTATACACAAGATCAACGGGCTCACTCTTCATATTTTTGTTTTCTTTATATGCTATCATCATACCATTTTTCTATAAAATAAAAAGGGTTATATGTAAATAACCGACACAATCAAAGTGAAGTAAAATAGCTTACTTACACTAGCACATTTGCACATGCTAACTCCATCTATATTACAATATACAATAAGAAAGACGTCCTACTTTTAGGGAACTTTGAATCTTCTGTTCCTTCTATCACTTAAACTCAATTACATATTTTATAAATACTATCGCCATGGACGGACACATGAAATAGGTTATTCTATTTTATCTCTCGCAACTTTCAATATCGAAATTTGAATTTTCTCTTGATGCAATGACCTTCACGATAAATTTTCACATCCCGAAATGCCTTTCTCTTATGCGTATAATTATATGATTTCTTTGTGCGGTCCAATTATTTCTAATAAAGTTCATCATGCTTGATTTTTCAAATGCCAATTTTGTCGCACGTAAAATATTGCTGCGAGTAATTAAGAGTCATTTTGAAAGAGAAGCGGTTTCTAAAATATAGGAACACCACTACTCCCGTGTAAGAGTATATATAATACACAAATAAACTCACCCCCAATGGTTTTGGCATTGTTGTCATAGTGCCTCCGCGCATGTCAAGTCCCCGTAATTTATTTGGACCAGAGGAAAATTCTGGAATCCGGGGAGCATCGGGCCATTCAAACCATCTGAGCCGATTTGGAAGACACATTGGACCTTGGAAAGAAACATTTCCCAAAATGAGCAATTCCAACCCTCTCAGCTTTGTAAAAGCATCACGACCAGTAGATATCTCTATTGGCACAAGTGAATTCAACACTATGGCTTTTACTTTTACGTTACAATCTCCCTGCATGTACAAGAATATTTAGGTTATGCATGTTCGGTAATTTGAGTCAAAAGATGAGAATTGGAGTTTTGAGCTTATGTGCAAGTCTTACCATGTCGCATGACAGAACATCAAGCACATCCTCATACGCCCATAGTCTGCTGCGTCTCTCGGGATCATCGGATTCTTGGTTCACGATATCTTTACCCATCAATTGAATCAAGTCATGCACTTGTATGCTTCCGGACTTAGTTCTTATCAAGGACCTCTCGGTGAGAATCAGTAATCCTATTCTCGCATTAAGGTCACAACTATCAAGAACTTTCTTAACGTGATCAAAATCCCATCCCTTAAAGAAGCGGGCAATGTGGAGAAAAATCTCTTTCTCATTTCGCTCTAGTCCTTCATAACTTATTTTGAGCACATCATTGATGTCTTTCGTAGGACTTCTAGAAAGCTTGTCTAGCGCACTTTCCCATTCATCTTGTCTTCTACCACATAAGAAGGAACCCAACACCACAAGTGCTAAAGGAAGGCCTTTAGCATGATCCAAAACACCATCCACTAGATCTTCCCTTATTTTTAATTTGTGGTGCGGAGGAAAAGCATGCTTACTAAGCAGCTCACGAGCTTCACCGTTATCCAGTGCTTTAACTTCATACACATGATGTTCATCTATCCAACGAGTCAACAAATGGCCATCTCTTGTAGTAACGAGGATCCTACTCCCATTGCCAAACCATTCGGCTTTTCTTGCTAAAGCAAGTAACTGCTTCTCGTGATCCACATCATCAAGGATGATAAGAACTCTTTTGTTACGGAGTCTATCTTGTATTAGCATAACGCCTCTATCGACATTGGGCACCACTATCTTTTTGTGCGGTAATAATATATCGTTCAAGAATTGTTCTTGCAAAGTAACTAAACCCTTGCGATCTTCTGAATTTTCTCGAACACCTGCTAGAAAACTTGAACCATCAAATTGTCCGGAAATATCATTATTGATGGCTTTCCCCAATGTTGTCTTTCCAATGCCTCCCTGTCCCCATAATCCCACCATGAGAACATCATCTTTAGACTCAAGGTTTAACATTGATTTTAGCTTAGCCACTCGTGACTCTATCCCAACCGGATGCTCAGCAACATCTAAAGGTGTTTGGCTTAGGCGAGTTGAGATGTTCTTCACAATTTTTTGCAAAACATTTGATTCATCATCTCTGGCAAAAAGGGTAAAAGGAAGTTTTAGCATCATTTTAGCAATTGGAATAAGCAAATAACGAGCAATCACCAGCAAAGAGTGACAAAGCAGTGCATCTCATTTTCAGATAATTACAACCAAAAGAAAATGTATTCCCACCGAGTCAAATTTGAACTCCGAGAGCTCCACACCAATCAAAACATGTGTCTGTCTACTTAAATTATCCATGTTCTTTTGCTTTAGACATGACGATTCACTTATTTTTCGTTTTGACTCTCATGTGATTTAGGACTTTGAACGATGGTTAAGATTTTGATTCCAAAACCATTAAATTCCCCGAAAGCACGATGTTATTGCTTTACATGGCCTGCACACGCTAATTAATCCTATACGATATTGGGTAAGGGAAATAACGCTACTTAACATTCTGTCCATTTGGCAAACAAGTTTGAACATTCTATTCTGATCAAATGAATCAATAAATTTTTCAAGCGATGAAGTGCTAGTGTCCATTTTTAATTATTGGAAAAGCCACGCGTCTGTTTTATGGATAGCCACGTGAATTTTCGAACTCAAAATGCCACCTGTAACTAGTTTGTGAAATGGTTGGCCAAAATCGAAAATCTATAGAACTCAGAGTGACTAAAATGAAACGTGAAGACCTCAAATAGCCCATAACTAAATAAATAAAAAATTATCACACTCGTAAAGAATAGTTTCATATACAAAAGATGGAACCCTTTCTACTTACCCATCATTCAAAGTCCACCCGATCAAGTGACCGGCGTCCCAAAGAGCTTTCTTCCATCTCTCCATTTTCTCGGGATGCTTAGACTCATGCTTAGCTAGGCCTCGTGCATAACTCGCTCTCCCCCCTCTCACTTCTTTTGGGTCTGCTTTATAAAACACTGGTAGAACGATGAGGTCATTCTGCTCCTTGCACTCCATAATATTGGCCACCTCTTCCAAGCACCACCACGAGAAAGCATAATTCTCAGAGAAGACGATGATCGCGATGCGCGATTCTTTGATGGCCTGCATGAGCATCGATATTTTATCTCCCTTCCACAGTTCCTCGCTATCTCGAAAAGTATGTATTCCATTCCGGACTAGCTCGTTATAGAGATGGCCGACGAAGTTTTTACGCACGTCCATGCCTCTAAAACTCAAGAAGACTTCATAAGGCCCTCTGGATTTCGATGAAGGAGCCATTGATACGATGGAGTTCAACAATCAAGAACGACAGTAAGCTTGAGATTTGATGCAGTGTTTTCAAGTGGCTCGTTCACCACTTGATCTTCTTGTTGATTGATTCTTATACTACAGGACAGAGACTTCGGAAAATGGGAGTGGTTAAGGATGGACCAAGACAGGTAATGGTGTGAACACAGAGACTTTTTTCACTGAAAGACCGCGTACCGCCGCGTTGTCCGGATTGAGAGATATCTAAAGGTGTGAACACGGGGACTTTTTTCACTGAAGACCGCGTGGGCCGACAAAAGCTAGTCGTGGGCTGATAAAAACAACTTTGCTGGCTTCCTCGAAATTTCATCCCCAACCTCTGAGAAGTTGTTTTCACCTTGCTAAATAATAATCTACCACATGACCCGCTCAAGAGACATGTAATTACCAGAAATATCCCAATCAAGTGATCTATTAATAATTGTGGAACTATTCGGACTGTCCTTCGGTCTTTCTGCACAATCAAGTGTACCAGCCAAAAAAATAATAAATCTATTAATAATTATAGAAATGGTTGACGAAAAAAATAATAAATTTATTAATAATTATAGAAATGGCCGACGAAGGTATTACGCATCTTCTCTCTGAAACTCAAAAAGACATCGTAAGGCCTGTGGATTTCGATGAAGAAGCCATTGGTATAATGGAGTTCAACCATAAAAAACGACCGTGAGCTTAAGATTTCATAACAGGTTTTTTTAAGTAGCTCATTCACCACTTGATCTTCTTGTCGATTTATTCTTGTATATTAGAGGATAGCGATGCACGACTTTTTTACTGAAGTCCGTGGACCACCGTCTTACTCGGAATCTCGAATATGCTGAGCGAAACAAGCTTGTTTGTGGCCGACAAAATTATTGTACGGATGGACAAACAACTCTAGGGTGGTGGACATTCGTGATCTTGGTCGTGGGCTCACTCATAAAACAACTTCAGTTTTTTCCTTGCTATATAGTAATTTACCCTATGACCACTCAAAGACATATATAATCCCACGCACAATCAGGTGTGCAAGCAAATAGTAAAATTAGATCAATAATAGTGGAAATTTGGAAAAACATGGCGCTCATATATGAATCAAGACAAGTTAATAGGCGTGAACACATGGACTTTATCTTCACTATTGCATTGTTGGGATTCTCTGACAGACACAAGCTTGTCTCTGGCTGACAAAAGTAGTGGGAGAAACAGCTTTGGGATGATGGATTCTTGTCATCTGGTCATAGGCTTAGTCAGAAAAACTTCGCTGGCTTCCTCGAAATGGCTATCCCTAATCCCCATCTCTGAGTAGTCTCTTCTTCGCCAAGTAACAATTTAACACATGATCACTCGGACGACATGTAATACGTAGGATAATAATATTTTCTAATGGGCAGAGGTTGTGGCTCACTTCATCTTAGCCACATCATTACAACATAGGAAAAAGAAAATATTAAAAAAAATCAATTTTTTCGTTAGTTCAAATTGACAAAGTTAAAGGAAGGATTCGATTGCATTAATTTAAAAAGTTTTAAGACTTAGATATATTTATTTTTTTATAAATTTTAGGAGTCAATTACACTCTTATAACAAGTTTAGGGCCTCCAGTACATGTGTCTCTTTTTTGTAATTTTTAGCCTATTAAGGGTATGTTTGTTTCACGAAAAATGAGCAATTTAGAAAATATTTTCCAAAATGCGATTGCTTATTTCGCTTAGAAAAATGAATAAATGAAATTTTTTTCATCACTTGTGAAAATAGTTAGGCATATATTGTTATTGATAATGAAAACACTCTCCATTGTCTAATTTTTCTAAACAATATAAGCAATCACCTTTTGAAAAATATTTTCCAAATTGCTTATTTTCTATAAGATACACACCTAAGTTTGTATTTTGTTTTATCTTTTATTATGTTTTTTCAACTTTTAGCTTTTTTTATTGCTGAATGGACCTTCGGCAAGCCAAGTCGGTTTCAATATTAAGAAAGAATGTCACATCAAATTTCCGGTCATATAGATCGAAATTATCACTTAAGTGATTGTATTTCAAAAAATTGGTACTTAAATGATCCGATGAAAACTTTTGGCATTACTGGAGCGCGGTACATAACTTTTAATGCTTATGGGATTCTATTTTCCATCTATTCCATGAGAAAATTAAGAATCAAACTCGTCGATGTGGTGCAATTGTATCCTTTAACAGGAATATTTGCTTATCTTAGTCCTAAACTCGAACCTTTTATTAGATCTCTGCATTCGGATAATGGATATTTAATGCATTTGAATTAAACAAAGGTTGTTTGCATTGAATTAAACAGAGGGCTCGGCAATGTTCTTCATTTTGGATGGATGGCTCGACATGCGAGATGAACTAGAATTCAAAACCGAAGAATCGTGGGAGTCGGTTTCAATTTCACGATAGCGCCATTGGACCCGGCTTTAACATTACGGAGTTGGATATGGTTACAAGATAGTGGAATCAGTCCGGACTCCTTGCTGTGGAGTTAGATATGAGTTGGCCAAGTTGGATGTCGATTGAAAGAGTTGTGGAAGTTTGGATAAAAAAATTTGAAGATGAGGATTAGATGAGTCAAGGCCGGCCAAGAGAGTAGACTGCTACGAAAAAAAACAACCCGTTTTTTGAAGAGGGTTTTTGGATTATACAAAAATCAAACATGGTCAAACACTCGTTTGAAAAGATTGATGAGCTGGCCAGGAATGAAGTAAGAGGGGAAAAAAGAGGGAGAGGGTCATTTGGTGATTGATTTGAGGAAACTGTGTCGGTGGATGGCTTTCGGTGGCTGGGGAATTCAAAAGGGGAGATTTGAGTGAGGGTTGGAAAGTAAACCAAAATCAGAATCAGACAAGATTAGAAAGCGTGGAAGATCCGCTTCTCACGCTACTTTTACCTTCGCCTTCATCCACCCAAAAAGAATTCATCTTTCCACCGTTTCGTTCGTGCATATAACTCCTGTTTTATTCACAGGCAACTTAGTTAGATTAAACCATATTGGTGATCAAAAGTAATCATAAATACACAATAAAACTTCTAGATGGCATATTAGATGATTATTGCATCACAAGATTAGTTAAGAATTTATAATTAATCCAACTTCATCTAGTGTGGTATTGATCTTTGTCGCCTAAATTAGGAAACTCGTACTTAGTATTCACTTAAGTGCACGTTAATTTCAATGCATAGCTCATAGGGATCCTATCTCGGAACTCAATAACGAGGCATTAAATAATATAGTCGGATACGATTCCTGTTATTTCTTTTCTCATGCTCACGGGGATCCCAACCCGGAACTTAATAACGCGGCATTAAAAAATGTGGCTGGATGCAATCCCAGTTATTTCTTTCCTCATCTTTTACTTTATTTTTCCATTATTTAAATGGATCTGTATTTGTATGTTTTGAGTATCCATAAATTGATTATTATTTACATTTCCATTTCTTCTTAGAAAACCCAAAAAAAAAAAAAATTTGCATGCAAAGCCTTTTATAAAAGAAGAGGTACCATAACCAGAATTATATTTCTATTGCATAATCAAGTCTTCGAATCTACGAATCTTTAGTTCGTAGAAATAAACAGTCTCTCGCATTTTATTTGGCTCCCAACTCTAGTGGGGACTTTAAATAAAATAATCAAATCATTGATGAGAAATCAATTTGCTTTTGGTGGAGTATTTAAAAGTCTGTAGAGATCTCATTCTGCAAGGACGATCCATCTTGAATTGCGTCGGTGCTCAAGAAGCTAGAATCCTCTATTGGAAGCGTTCCAGCCTCGTTGGGGCGTTCGCAAAATTTGGGGTATCTTTATCTCCGTGCAAAATGGACACTTTGGTGCTCTCCCTTTATGTATCTTCAGCTTGGAGAGCCAAGTATCGGGACATAGCCACGACCCACGAGGACATTTTTGCAGCAAAGCGTCATGGCTAACTACCGCAAATAAGTGTTCTTTCCTTGGATAATTTGCCACGAAAAGTCACCTATTGGGTGATAAACGTAATGTTCAAGCATGTGTACGAGGTAAAATTTTGAATTTGAAACTTGAAGAATTTGTCACTTTTTCGCCCATTCTTTGAGCTTCGCTGTCTCTAGCTGCTTTGAACGGCAAGTGGAGCTCACGAACACTATTGAAGTATGGTCCCACATTGCTTGACAACAAGTCCTAAATATCTCTCTATATTTATGTAGTCTCTCTTTACATATCAAATTTGAAAAAATAGAAAAAGAGAAATTTCACCGATGTGAAATGAGGCTAAAATAAACGCCGTACCAACTTTGAACAGCAAGATTCAAGCCTGTGAGTCTCGAGTTGCGAACAATCAATTCTAAGTCGTTATGTTGAATTGCTCTCAACAAAGTTATCTCTTTTGGACTGGCCTTCTCTACAGAACTTTGGAAAAACATGGCGCTCAAATATTGACCAAGATAAGTCCATAGGTGTGAACACATGGACTTATCTTCACCAACGCGTTATTGGGATTCTCTGACGGACACAAGCATGTCTGTGGCCGACAAAAGTAGTGGAGAAACAGCTTTGGGGTGGTGGATTCTCGTCATCTGGTCATAGGCTCTCACTAGTGGGAAAAACTTTGCTGGCTTCCACGAAATGGCTATTCCTATCCCCCACCTCTGAGTAGTCTCTTCGTTACCAAGTAATAATTTAACGCAGGACCACTCGGACCACATATACTATGGATGACAATAGTACTTTCTGATGGGCGGGGCTCACTGCTCACGGCGTCTTAGTCACGGCATTACCTAGAAAACATTAAAAAATAAAAAATAACGTCGATTTCTTCGTTAGTCCAAATTGAAAGAAGGGCCCGATTGCATTAATTTGATAAGTTTTATGACTCGAATACATGTTTTATAAATTTCAGAATTCAATTGCACTCTCATAACAAGTTTTAGGACCTCTAGTGCATCTGTCCTTTTTTTTTCTTGAAATTTTTAGCTTTTTTATTTTTTAAAATCTAATTAAGTTTTTATTTTTTGTATTTTATTATTTTTTCAACTTTTAGTCTTTTTTTATTGTTGACTAGACCTCCAGCGAGCCATGTTGGCTTCAAATATTGACAAAAAATGTCACGTTGAATTTCCAGTCAAGTAGATCGGAGTTAGCACTTAAGTGATTGTATTTCAAAAGAATTAGTACTTAAGTGATCCGACGGAAACTTGTGGCACTAAAGTGAGTGCGGTAGACTAGGGTCGAGCAAATCAGACCGACCAGACAGGACTGGTGGTCCGGTTCCTAGTTCCATAGGGTGGTGGTCTGGCTCTCGATCCTTAAAATTGGAACCAGTGGTCGGTCGGTCCAATTCCCGGGTTCAGGGGTACAGGATCGGACTTGACTGATCAATTTTAATTATTATTTTTTTAAAATTAATAAACGTAACCATATATTTTATTTAATGTTTCCCTTCTTTCTTGGAGTTTGATGAATTAAACATGGTCACTGTACTCATGATAAACATTTTGGCTCAAGTTTGCCTTTGCAAGAATTCAACGATAATGCTTGGTCCTGCAACTTGACCTCTGGATAGTTTCAGGTAGTTTGAGTCTTTTTTTTTTTCTCTCTAAAAAAACGGAGAATGCATGCGGTAGGAGTGGATAGCAAGGTGAACATTTAGAATGATGGATGATGACTGGCGATAATATTTTAGTTATGCCTATTGACAATTCTGTTGTTTCCGGAGTTGAGTGGTTTATAGGACTTATCCTAGGTTAAATCAATAAGAATTTTGTCATGCCCCTATATACGATTTTCTTAAACTTCAACGTGACTTCGCACTTTATCTGCAAGTAATGTATACCGGTAGCCGGGCAGTCCGGTTTGCGGTTCCTGGGTGTACTTTGGGTCACCATCCAACTTACTGCAGTTTGGGACCAAAAGGGATAAAATAAAATTCTACAGTTTATTAACGATTCGATTGGACCGCTCGAGAATTGGACCGGATTGACTGTTCGGTATGATTCCTAGTTTCGAAAATTGGAAATCGAGATCACCGGTCCAGTTCCCGGTTCTTGAGGGGAATCGAGTCGGACCGGAAATCGTTCACCCCCTACCGTACACAACTTTTAATACTTCCGGGATATTCTTTTCCATTTATTCTATGAGAAAATTAAGAATCGAGTTCACCGATGTGGTGCGATTGGATCCTTTAATAGAAATATTTGCTTATCTTAGTCCTAAACTGGAACTTTTATTTATTTATTTATTTTTTTGGTAAGGTAAGTATATATTGATATGTTAAAAGCACTAATTACAAGGAACTTTTATTATATCTCTATGTTTTGATAATGGGGACATTTAATGCATTTGAATTAAACGAAGCATGTTTGCATCAAATTAAACAGGGGGCTCGGCCATGAACATCTTCATTTTGGATCGGCCGATGGATGGCTTGACATGCGAGATGAACTAGAATTCAAAACTCAAGAATCATGGGAGTTGGCTCGAATTTCATGATAGCGCCATTGGACCCCGGCTTCAACATTGCGGGATTGGATATGATTCCAAGATAGTGGGATCAGTCCTAACTCCTTGTTGTGGAGTTACATATGAGTCGAGCAAGTTGGATCTCGAATGCAAGAATTGTGGAAGTTTTGATAAAAAATTTGAAGATGAGGATTAGATGTGTCAAGGCCGGCCAAGAGAGCGGACTGTTACGAAAAAGATCATCCCTTTTTGAAGAGGGTTTTTGGATTATACAAAAATCAAACATGGTCAAACACTCGTTTGAAAAGATTGATGAGCTGGCCAGGAATGAAGTAGAGGGGAAAAAGAGGGAGCGGGTCATTTGGTGATTGACTTGAGGAAAATGTGTCGGTGGATGGCTTTCGCCGGCTGGGGAATTCGAAAAGGGAGATTTGAGTGAGAGTTGGAAAGTAACCGAAAATCAGAATCGGACAAGATTAGAAAGCGTGGAGGATCCGTTTCTCACGCTATTTTTACCTTCGCCTTCATCCACCCAAAAAGAATTGATCATTCTACCGTTTCGGACATGCATATAGCTTTACTTAGTTCAGAACCATTCAATTAGCTCTTGTTTTATTCACAAGCAACTTAGTTAGATTAAACCATATTGGTAATCAAAAGTAATCATAAATACACAATAAAAATTCTAGATAGCATATTAGATGATTATTGCATCACAAGATTAGTTTAGAATTCATAATTAATCTGGCTTCATCTAGTGTGGTATTGATCTTTGTCACCTAGATTAGGAAACTCGTACTTAGTATTTACTTAAGTGCACGTTAATTTTAATGCATAGCTCATAGGGATCCTATCTCGGAACTCAATAACGAGGCATTAGATAATATGGCCGGATACGATTCCCGTTATTTCTTTCCTCATGCTCACGGGGATCCCAACCCGGAACTTAATAACGAGACATTAAATAATGTGGCTGGATGCGATCCCAGTTGTTTCTTTCCTCATCTTTTACTTTATTTGCCATTATTTAAATGGATCTGTATTTTTTTTTTAGTATACATAAATTAATTTATATTTACATTTCCATTTCTACTTAGAAAACCCAAAAAAATAAATTGCATGCAAAGCCTTTTATAAAAGAAGAGGTACCATAACGAGAATTATATTTCTATTGCATAATCAAGTCTCCGAATCTACGAATCTTTAGTTCGTAGAGGTAAGCAGTCTCTCGCATTTTATTTGGCTCCTAACTCTAGTGGGGACTTTAAATAAAATAATCAAATCATTGATGAGAAATCAATTTGCTTTTGGTGGAGTTTTTAAAAGTCTGTAGAGATCTCATTCTGCAAGGACGATCCATCTTGAATTGTGTCGGTGCTCAAGAAGCTAGAATCCTCTATCGGAAGAGTTCCAACTCGTTGGGGCATTCGCAAAATTTGAGGTATCTTTATCTCGGTGCAAAATGGACACTTTGGTGCTCTCCCTTTATGTATCTTCAGCTTGGAGAGCCAAGTATCGGGACATAGCCACCACCCACGAGGACATTTTTGCAGCAAAGCGTCGTGGCTAGCTACCGCAAATAAGTGTTCTTTCCTTGGATAATTTGCTACGAAACGTCACCTGTTGGGTGATAAATGTAATGTTCAAGCTTGTTTACGAGGTAAAATTTTGAATTTGAAACTTGAAGAATCTGTCACTTTTTCTCCCATTCTTTGAGCTTCGCTATCTCTAGCTACTTCGAACGACAAGTGAAGCTCACAAACATTATTGAAGGATGGTCCCACATCGCTTGACAACAAGTCATAAATATATCTTTATATTTATGTAGTCTCCCTTTACTTATCAAATTTGAAAAAATAGAAAAAGAGAAATTTCCCCTATATGAAATGAGGCTAAAACAAACGCCATACCAACTTTGCACAGCAAGATTCAAGCATGTGAGTCTCGAGTTGCGAACAGGCAATACCAAGTCATTATGTTGAATTGCTCTCAACGAAGTTGTCTCTGTTGGACTGGCCTTCTCTATAGAACTTTGGAAAAACATGGCGCTCAAGTATTGACCAAGATAAGTCAATAGGTGTAAACACATGGACTTATCTTCACCAACGTGTTGTTGGGATTCTCTGACGGACACAAGCATGTCTGTGGCCGACAAAAGTAGTGGAGAAACAGCATTGGGGTGGTGGATTCTCGTCAGCTGGTCATAGGCTCACTAGTGGGAAAAACTTTGCTGGCTTCCACGAAATGGCTATTCCTATCCCCCACCTCTGAGTGGTCTCTTCGTCACCAAGTAATAATTTAACGCAGGACCACTCAGACCACATATAATATGTATGACAATAGTACTTTCTGATGGGTGGGGCTCACGGCTCACGGCGTCTTAGCCACGGCATTACCTAGAAAATATTTAAAAATAAAAAATAACGTCAATTTCCTAGTTAGTCCAAATTGACGAAGTTGAAGGAAGGGCTCGATTATATTAATTTGATAAGTTTTAAGACTTGAACACACTTTTTTTTTTTTATAAATTTTAGAATTTAATTACATTCTCATAACAAGTTTTAGGACCTCTAATACATATGTCCTTTTTTTTTCTTGAAATTTTTAGCTTTTTTATTTTTTAAAATCTAATTAAGTTTTTATTTTTTTGTCTTTTATTATTATTTTTTTCAACTTTTAGCCTTTTCTATTGCTAACTAGACCTCCAACGAGCCATGTTGGCTTCAAATATTGATAAAAAAATGTCACGTTGAATTTCCAGTCAAGTAGATCGGAGTTGGTATTTAAGTGATTGTATTTCAAAAGAATTGGTACCTAAGTGATCCGATGCAAACTTGTGGCACTAAAGTGAGTGTGGTACACTAGGGGTTAGCAAATCGGATTGACCAGACAAAGCCGGTAGTCCGGTTCCGGGCCCAAAGGGTGGTGGTCTGGCTCCCGATCCTTAAAAATGAAACTGGTGGTTGGCCGGTCCAATTCCCGGTTCTAGGGGTACAAGACCGGACCGGACCTATAAATTTTAATTATTATTTTTTTAAAATTAATAAACGTAACCCTAGATTTTATTTAATGTTTCCCTTCTTTCTTGGAGTTTGATGAATTAAACATGGTTACTGTATTCATGATAAACGTTTTGGCTCAAGTTTGCCTTTGCAAGAATTCAACGATAATGCTTGATCCTGCAACTTGACCTCTGGATAGTTTCAGGTAGTTTGAGTCTTTTTTTTTTTCTCTCTAAAAAAACGGAGAATGCATGCTGTAGGAGTGGATAGCAAGGTGAAAATTAAGAATGATGGATGATGATTGATGATAATATTTTAGTTATGCCTATTGACAATTCTGTTGTTTCCGAAATTGAGTGGTTTATAGGACTTATCCTAGGTTAAATCAATAAGAATTTTGTCATGCCCCTGTATGTGATTTTCTTAAACTTCAACGTGACTTCGCACTTTATCTGCAAGTAATGTATACCGGTAGTCGGGCAATCCGATTCGTGATTTCCTGGTGTACTCCGGATCACCATCCAACTTACTGGAGTTTGGGATCGAAAGGGATAAAATAAAATTCTATTGTTTATTATCGGTTCCATTGATTTGCCCGGGAATTGGATCGGGCCAACCGTTCGCCTCGATTCCCAATTCCGAAAATTGAGAATCGGGATCACCGGTTCGGTTCTCGGTTCTTGAGGGGAATCGAGCTAGACCGGGAATCGCTCACCCCTACTGTACACAACTTTTGATACTTATGGGATATTCTTTCCCATTTATTCTATGAGAAAATTAAGAATCGAGATCGTCGATGTGGTGTGCTTGGATCCTTTAATAGAAATATTTGCTTATCTTAGTCCTAAACTCGAACTTTTATTATATCTCTATATTTAGATAATGGGGACATTTAATGCATTTGAATTAAACGAAGCATGTTTGCATCGAATTAAACAGGGGGCTTGGCTATGAACATCTTCATTTTGGATCGGTCGATGGATGGCTTGACATGCGAGATGAACTAGAATTCAAAACTCAAGAATCGTGGGAGTTGGCTTGAATTTCATGATAGCGCCATTGGACTCGGCTTCAACACTGCGGGATTGGATATGATTCCAAGATAGTGGGATAAGTACTAACTCCTTGCTGTAGAGTTACATATGAGTCGAGCAAGTTGGATCTCGAATGCAAGAATTGTGGAAGTTTTGACAAAAAATTTGAAGATGAGGATTAGAAAATTAAGAATCGAGCTCGTCGATGTGGTGTGCTTGGACCCTTTAATAGAAATATTTGCTTATCTTAGTCCTAAACTGGAACTTTTATTATATCTCTATATTTAGATAATGGGGACATTTAATGCATTTGAATTAAACGAAGCATGTTTGCATCGAATTAAACAGGGGGCTTGGCTATGTACATCTTCATTTTGGATCGGTCGATGGATGGCTTGACATGCGAGATGAACTAGAATTCAAAACTCAAGAATCGTGGGAGTTGGCTTGAATTTCATGATAGCGCCATTGGACCCGGCTTCAACACTGCGGGATTGGATATGATTCCAAGATAGTGGGATCAGTCCTAACTCCTTGCTGTAGAGTTACATATGAGTCGAGCAAGTTGGATCTCGAATGCAAGAATTGTGGAAGTTTTGACAAAAAATTTGAAGATGAGGATTAGACGAGTCAAGGCCGACCAAGAGAGCGGACTGTTACGAAAAAAAAAAAACAACCCATTTTTTGAAGAGGGATTTTGAAGGAGCAAAATGCGGTCAAGAGAATTGGATCACACGAAAATGAAACATGGCCAAACACTCACAGAGGCACCGTGGTTGATGACCAAAACACAGAGCAAACAAGGCGATCTGGAGTTTGAAAAGATTAATGAGCTGGTCAGGGATGAAAAAAGGAGGGAGGGAAAAGAGGAAGAGGTTCATGTGGTGATTGATTTAAGGAAAATCTGTCCGTGAGAGTTGGAAAGTAACAAAAGATCAGAATCAGACAAGTTCAGAAACTGATCTAATGCATGCCCCGGAGCTACTTGAATGCAACAGACTCCAAATTTATCATTTGCACAGCCATAATATGCTTCCTTTTATACCGAAAATTGGCTAACAGTCATCCAAACATTTATGAACAAACAAAACTTTACAAAAACTAAATTTAATTTCATTATGAAAACCAACAAATGTACCAATGATCGATAATGCTGCTGCACACATTATGCGTACTTCACATGAAACATAAAGGGAGCATGCTGAAAATTTCCCTGCAACTTCTGCAGACGGAAGTCCAGTCCTCCGCCTCCGTCAAGAACATCAGTGAGCTTCCATTTCTGCACGTCTTCTTGCCTAGGAAATCGCAAGGAGAAACATAAGCAAACAATACCAACCTTAGGAGCTTGTCAGATCGAAAGTTTTGCTCCAAGTGTAGTTTCAACATAAATTTAGGAAATGCATTTCATGAAAAATGTTTTCTCCTTCATGTTTTTTTTTTCCTGTTACTCCTGCTTAACGTTGGAGTCCTATAGTTTATCTTTGAATCGCTGCATCTCTTACTGTCGTTTCCTTGTTCCTCAGTGTCAAGAGGAGAGCAATAGTAATGCAAAATAACAAATAGTTAACCGAAGCAAATAATAGCAACACAACTCTAACCCGTCTATTTCCTCTTCAAATTGCCTCTTTCGTATCTGCTCCATGTTATGACTATACTTTCAACTGCATGAGGTCATGATCCCACCGGAAGAACCACTCTCTCCAAGATAGAATCATCCATGCACCTTATTCGGAAATTTCAATTCTTTCTTCAAATACCCACAACACCAAGAGTCTAAGAGAAGATCTTATTCGTGAAGCATGGAAAACATTCTTTGCTCCCCAATGCCAAGGTGTCAACATTGTTTGAAGAACATTCTCCTTACTATTAGTATTCGCTCTAACTTCTAGTACTCAATCATTATAATCTTGTGTGAAATTGCAGTTACCCTCCCTGTACTTGAGATTTTGCAAAGTCTCTTAACTTGCTTCCTATAACTTTAGAATTTTGCATCTCATCTCACTATGCCTTTTTAATCAATAGAGGTGAAGGCACCATAATAGCTCGCTCTCATGTAATTTAAAGCAATATATATCTATACATATATATATATATATATATATATATATATATAGACACACACACACATACTCGGAATGCTCTGTAAATTTATAATCTGTTGAGACAATCATGTACGATTTAACAAATTCAAGCATGCAATAGAGCGTAGCCTGCGAGCGTTGAACATTTTGGTCCAACATCTTGTGACGGCTTTATTTCTTTTCAATAAAATAAATTCCCCAGTTCTCTCTCTCTCTCATTGAAGCTTATTCTTTGACTGTTTTCGGTCCAAAATTCTGACAGGGAACAATCGCAAACATTGTACATAGCTAATCAAGATTCTTGGTATTGTTGGCCGTAGTCATAAGAATAATGAAAACAAAACCATTTCCAGCCTAATAATGCATAAAAAATTCCACTTTTTAACATTATAGATACATAAAAAAAACATAGTATTGTTCAGATATACTACTTTATCATATATTAAAGAAATATTTTAAGGCAGAACCGCAAAAAAGGTCAACAATAACTACGAGTTGATAATGTGAGGGTATCAATTTAGGACAACAGCAAAGTGCTGTTGGCCAAAATTTATAGCAAGGGGTGGAGAAGCAGTGATAGACGTACATTTGTGTCTCATTAGTCCTTTTTTTTCCTGCCGCAATAAGGTGCCCTTCCTCAACAATCACACAAATGTTCGATCAAGGTATAATAGAAGTAATATACAATGTGAAATCAAACTGCCAAGTAGTGATTTTTAATGCAAATCCCACCTAACACTCAAACTAAAATGGCTTTAACAACACTAAAGTAAGAACAGCAACTAATTTGAGAATCTACATTAATCAGGTTTCACTCAAACATTCAAGATGCATCTAGGAGTTTTAGCTTCTCGGTCATTTTCCTTCATAAAAGCTATGGCCCATAAGGATAAAAAGAGAATCCTAAACTGCTGCAAAGTTCTCAGAATTCAGCATCGACAATCAGCATCTTGTGCTTTTGTCTCTATTCTATCGAATTACTTATGTAAACTCCATGTTCCTCGTTTATTTCTTTTTCATATCCACAGTGCAGTTCACAGGGCGAAAGGAAATAACCAACTGACCTGTTATCCATGGGCACAACCGATGTTCACATTACTCTCACACTCCCAAGTAAATTTGGTCTTTAAATCGTCCCTAGTTGCCAAAAGTCAAGCGACAATTCCTGGTGGCTTGCCAGCTCACTGCATCTTCTACATTCCTCCATGGTTTATCAAAATTCAATTCTCCTGGCAAGCCTATCACCCGCTGCACATATGTATGATAAGTACATACTGCACATCCACATTTCCCAGACACCTCAAACATATGTCATATTTCCATAACGATTAAAAGGATACTTCGACAGAGGCGAACATCAGTTTTGATATGCTCATTTTGTTTCCAGAAGAATTCAACATTAATAGGTTTCGAGTTTGGAGAAAATGACATAACGGGGCAACTATATATCAAGACTCTTGACAAATTTCATGAGTCGTGTGTTCGAATCCATTTGCAGTGATACTTGAGTGAAGGAAGAATGATCGAGATTGCTCTGTAGTTTCATTATTGAGTACAAAATACACCAAAAGAGGGTTGGATTGAGGGTTGAATCTACGTGAAACAAAGTACCAATAAAAGTAGATGCACTGGAATTGAAATTACATTAGAAAATTTTCAAACGAATATAGATAAACTCACGGAGACCACTTTCCATGTTTGCATTGTGCTAGCTGGCAAAGTTTAAATGGACAAATAAAATAACTCAATGGACATATATGGGTAAAAGTGAGTAATAACATGTTGAGAAAATAAAACGAGAAGAACAAGGAGAAAGAAGGCACCTAAATCAAGATCAGCCGAGTTCACTTACCTACGAATTGCTTCCTTAGCAAGTTTCCCGATCATTCTGACAACAAAAGCTGCAACCCAACACCGCCATACTCATCTCTGCCGATAGAATTAGAAGTCCACGTGGTCTTGGTTCGCATGCCTCGAGTAAGAATAAGCTCCTGATTTCTCTTTGATACTACTATTTGACTATGTTCCTCAGTACTCATTTGACAATCTTGCAGGTCTTCCTGAGGATCTGCTTTGCTCGAATAATCTTTGTGCGCAAGTGAACTCTCTGCTTCTAAATCTGTTGATTCTGAGATCTCGACTTTTGAATATGTTGATTCAAGATCAACCTCCTTCAGTAATGCTACATCCATTAGCTGATTGTCCCGAATCTCAATCTTTAAATCGTCCTCCAGTGGCTTGCATATTATTCGAAATCCCCATTTTGTCACAACATCGTCATTCTTTACTTTAAGGCTAAATTGTACATAACTCCCCTCAATTTGACCAAAATCGACTTCTCCAAATAGATTAAATGGCACGGTACACTCAAGATAGATATGATCCGAGAACAAATAGACGAAACTTTTTTGAAGAATACGCAGACTTTTGCCATTAACATGTGGTTCAATCTCCAACATAGCATCCCCTTCATGAAAATCTCCACAGAAAACAAAACAGAGAGCCAATCCAAGAAACTTGCAATACAAATGCTCTGAAGCCATGAAAGATATTGAATCCCCTTCAAAAGGGAGCACCCACTCCGGCATCTCTACTCCAGGGATTAAAATATTGTAATAAGGACTCTCCTGTTATAAAGACAAGCTATTAGAAAGTACCCAAACAGAAGAATTTAATTTGAGTTTAATAAGTAATCCTAGTGAACGCCACTTCCTATAGCTCTATAAATCAGTAGAGATCTGAAGATCCTTGCTTGCATTAATATACAAGTCCCATGTGATATAAATCATTACTATAGAAGTACTGTAAACACCTCCATTACATGCATGATGAGGGCAGATTCCGTTAATATTTGTTTGCCTTTCTTAAGCTTTCAAATAATGTATTTTCTCGAGTTTTCAAGCTCCACCCACTACACATTGGATCCAACATATACTACACATTGATGTACATTAGAGAGAGAGAGAGAGAGAGAGTCTCTAACCTGGCCAAGTGAGGAAATAGCAGGTAGGGTCAACCCTCTACGGACAAAATTATCAAAAGAAGTTAAATGTCCACTTTTCTCCAGGCCACATTCCATCGCTTGAAAACAATTCAAAGAGGGTGGAAGCTCGGGAATCTTTCGTAATCGACGGCAACGTGAAACCCTCAATACGGACAAATGATCACGCTTGTGCAAGGATGTAGGAAGGCTAGTAATATCATTCTCATACAGATCTAACTCTCTTAAGAGGGGACAACAGGAAAGATTCTCAAGAAACTCTACTTCGGATAAACAACCTTGTCTAAAATCTAACGAGCGTAAATTTGAAAGTCCGGTCTTTATGTGCGGATCAGCTAAATCCTCATACTTTGGGAACCTGACTAACCTTGGGCAATAGCAAATTTTCAATTCTTCAAGGTTTTGTAACTTGTAAATGCTAGACGGAAGACTCTTCAGGTTCATGCAACGACATATGCTCATTCTCTGCAATGAGACAAGATGTTCTATTGATGGAGGAAGTTCTTTAATAGTAGTCCCTTCTAAATTGAGCTCTTTCAGGCCTTCGAGTTCATGTGGAATATCGGGGAACCTTTCAAATTTTTTGCAATCTTCAATACTGAGAACTTGGAGACTTTTTGACTTGAGCATCGGAAAAACACTAAGCTCAAAGCACTCATGTATTTTCAACACCCGTAACTTGTCATGATATGCAATTGACTCGTGTGCTTCTACCAAGTTGTAGCAAAGCTCGAATTCCAATTCCTCGAGATTCGGAATACCAAAGAGGTCGGGGGTACAAACCAGAGAGTTGCATACACGGAAACTAATGTGCTTCAGATTTTGAAAGTCCTGCAGAAACAGCGAAACCAACTTCGATAAACATTTTGAAAGGGAAAACAAGGATGTTTGTCTGATGCTGCGGCCGTTTTTAAGGATTTTCATATTTAGCTCAGGAAGCTTGGATCGTACTATTCCGGTTTCTGGAGAAATGTGTTAACACTTTAATTAATTTTTCACTCCAAGTTACTATGGACTAATTTTGTGAGAAATACATATTGTATTGAGAAATTACTGAACACTTAGAAACTTGACCAGTAATTACAAATCTATACACATGGGTAAAGCTTGTGGCTCGGCACACTCACGGGCGACCTTTAATCAGTAATTTAGTTTTTATGATCATTTAAACAAATCATTTAATCAAGATAGTTCCTATCAATATACATTTTAGATATTATTTGAAAGAACTGAATAATATATGGCTACATAATACAAAAGAAAAATCACAAATTCATTTTTTTAGACAATCATTAAAAAAATTAAGGTTAATACCATTAAAAATCTCAAATAGGTACACGCATTTATCCAAACTTATTTTTGTCTCATAAAAAATTCAAAGACCAAAATATATCCTTCGTTAGTAGACGAAAATGATTTGGGATAAAACTCTCCCATGGGTCATGTCATGTAGTGATCACAAAGAAAAATGACGTGTCACATGATGAGCCTGCTAATGCCAACACATGACAAAACTATGCCACATGGCAATCGTAGTGAAATGCCACATGGCGAGAATGGGGATTCTCATGACAAAATTATGTCAAATGTCATACCATGTAGCAATTAAAGAAGAAAAGTGAGGTGATGCATCGCAAGAACATGAGTGAACACCCTATCAATTCTGGTTTGAACTATATGTATTTGATGAATGTCAAGGATATAGATTCTCTTGCAATTAAACTTCGGATAAATTGACAAAATTTATCTTTGAAGTCACGAAAGAGAATGAAGCCAACTTTGAAAAACATTCAATAGAAAATATAAATTACATATATATAATTCAAAATCTAACTCTGACTTTCTATTAAGAAATTGGTGTTATGCCTATACTGGATCACTTAAAGCAAATTAGTTGTACGCGCAATACATGCCTTATTGGCAAAGTTTCTAGAATTCTTTTTATTACATCTACTTACAGTTAAGAACTGATTTAAGGAATGAATAATGTTTGTTTTACAGCGCGATGCACTCAAACCTTCCTCTGAGCTAATTCTATTGATGCAGTACAAATCCCTCTGTCTACGTACGTGTATTGGGTAAGGCTACTAGGTTTTGAAAGCGTTTGACTTCATCTATAGTATTACATAAAATAAAGATGATCTCCTACTTCTAAAGGATCTCAATCTATCGTTTTATGCTATTTTTATCTCTCTCACGTATTTCTATGTTAAAAATCTGAATTTCCTTATTTAAAAAAAACCTTCAAATCTCGAAATATCTTTCACTTTTCTCATAAATTGAAAACATCTACTTGTAGTGTACATCTTATCAACAGAATGTTTCCATTAAACAATTCCATATGGTGGTTCGCTTGATTTTTCAAATGCCAATTTTGCTGCACTGAAGAACATATCTTACGCAAGTGGTTAGAGTCGTTTAGAAGAAAATAGAGAAATGGTTTCTAAAACAGAGGAACACCACTTCCTTCTGGGTACTAGCATACATGCACAAATGAGGTAGATAATAAAAAGGTCAATGAAGGTAAAATGCTGACCTCAAATTGTCTTGGCTCTCCTGGCATCTCAAATAGTTTTGGCTCTCCTTCCATTCTGCCTCCGCGGATATCAAGTACCACTAATTTATTTGGACCAGAGGAAAATTCTGGAATCCAGGGACTACATTCAGCCCATCCCAACCATCTTAGCTGATTAGGAAGACGTATAGGACCTTGGAAAGAAACATTGCACAGGATAAGCAATCTCAAATTTCTCATTTTTGTAAAAGCAACAGGACCAATACACATCTCCATCGGCTTACGCAGCTCCAACACTATGGCTTTTACAGCACAATCTCCCTGTACATACAAGAATATTTAGGTTATGCACATTCAGTAATCAGAGTCAAAGATAAGAAGCAGAGATTCGATCGCATGTGCATGTCTTACCATGTCACGCGATAGAACTTCAAGAACATCCTCATATAGCCGTAGTCTTCTGCGTCTCCCGGGATCATCAAATTCTTGCTCCACCTCATGCATACCCATCAATTGAATCAAGTCATGCATTTGTAGGTTTCCATGCTCAATTCTTATCAAGGACCTCTTAATAAGAGTATCAAATCCTGCTGCTGTCTGAAGATCACAACTTTCAAGAACTCTCTCTGTATAGTCTCTTGCTCGCCCCTTAAAGAAGCATGCAACATGGAGAAAGATCTCTCGCTCATTTTTCTCTAGTCCATCATAAGTCACTTTGAGCACATTATTAATCTTTTGGTTAGGAGTCGTGGAAAGTCTCTTTAGTATACTTTCCATACATCTTCTGTTGTACCACGTAATAAGGAACCCAACACCTCAAGTGCTAAAGGCGGGCCTTTAGCATGATTCAGAAAACCACGCACTAGATCTGTCCCGATTTCTAATTTTTGGTATGTCGGAAAAGCATGCTTTCCAAGTAGCTCACAAGCTTCACCGTCATCCAGCACTTTAACTTCATACACAGACACATGATCCCAACCTAATCTGGGAGTCGAAAAATGGCTATCTCTTGTAGTAACAAGGATTCTACTCCCCCTGCCAAACCATTTGGCTTTTCCCGCTAAAGCATGTAACTATTTCTCGTCATCCACATCATCAAGGATGACAAGAACTCTTTTGTCACGGAGTCTAAGTGGTATTAAACTTTTACCTCTAGCAACATCGGACACCACTAATCTTGTTGGCGGGAACAATATATCATTGAGTAATTGTTCTTGCAAAGCGACTAAACCCATGCCATCCTTTGACTTTTCTCGAACATTTCGAGAAAACTTGAATCGTCAAATTGTTTGGAAATATCATTAAAAATGGCTATCCCTAAAGTTGTCTTTCCGATGCCTCCCCGTCCCCATAATCCCACTATGAGAACATCATCCTTAGATTCAAGGTTCAACATTGGTTTCACCTCGGTCACTCGGGAGTCCATCCCAACCGGATGCTCAGCAACAATAAAAGGTACTTGGTTTAGGCGAGTTAAGATATCCTTTGTGACATCCCGAATTCCGACTCACTTTCGAAGCATTGAATAAATGAAAGTTCTCATTGATGTATTTCATTCGAATCTCACTCGGAATTGATCCCTCTCGAGCAGACTAACCAAATGGGAATGGCTAGCTAGGAAAATCAAGTACGTGGACCTAAGAACTTGATCCTGGATTGATTCTTTGGCCATGAAAATTGTCGAGGGAATATTTCGGACCAATATAGGCCGATCCTAGAATAATTAAGGAACGATTTGGGTAATGCCCTATACTTGGATCACGGGTGATTCCGTTTGACCTCGTATGGGTTCCAAACGTCCCCGAATTATTTTCTAACGATCGTGTCCATCGGGACTAGTGATTGACCCTCGCAATTGATTGACAACCAAGGTCGCCATGACTCGAGTAATTCTTAAACGTGATTTTAATCACGGGTCGATGCGCGTAACTCCTAAAAGCCGCCCGTTAGTTTGAGATACGCTGAAAATTCTATTGATCGAGATTGATCGCGAATCAAGCTTCAGAATTTGACGTTGGACCTTCGGGGGTTTCAATAAATAAAATTTTGGACGTTTCCTCATCCTGTGTGAAATTCCTTCGCGGTTCGCCCCAAAGAGGTTTAGGAAAAGTATATTTGATTGGATATGGGAAAGGACCCTTTTGCCCTCGAAAAATACCCTATTTTTCACTTGGAACGAAGGGTATTTTGGTCATTTCCCCTTTTGGCCGAGATTGACTAGTCAATGAGGGGAGATAATTATTTTTCTCTTGACTTTGGGAGCATAATTAATTATTATTAACCTATATTAATTATTATATTGGCATCTTCTTCTTCATTGTCCAAAGACTCTCTCTCTCTCTCTAGCTCACTTTCTCTCTACCTCACTCTCCCTCTCCCTCTCCCTCACTTGGCCGAACACCCTCTCTCTCACCCTCCATTGCCGAAAATTCTTCAAGCCTTCTTTGGTGTTGCTTTGGAGCGCTTGGAGTCGCTAGAATGTCGCCGAGTCGCCGGCCGTGCAAGGACCGCCGGAATCGCCGCTCGATTCAAGCTTTTCCTCAACCGTTCAACGGAGGTTTTTGCGAGTTTTTGAGGTAGGATTGTTTCTAAACCTAAATTGGGTGGTTAGGTTGCTAAAAGACCATGAAATTGTGAATTTTTGATGAAGAAAAGTGTTGGATTTGAGCTTGTGGAGGGGCTGGACGAAAATTGCAGAAATGGAGGTGAGATATGGTTGTTCTTGCAATGAATAGTAATTGCAAGAGGATATTTGTTTGGTCAAAGTTTGACCATGGTTACCCTACCAACCCTAGTTACTTTTTGTTCAACTATGGTTGCTTTATGCTATTTATTAATCATGGTTAGGTTAGTATTTGACTCTAGTTAGTTTTTGAACCATGGTTAGTTTAAATATTAACTAGGGTTACTTTTATGTGACATAAAGTCGTTATGCCATGGTGCTAATTAAATGTGACATTATTATAGTATAGTACTATGGTTGTGAATAAATTATATGTTAGAAAATTATTATTGTTCGGCCGTGATATATTTCCACGTTAGTATAATTATAATGGCACGTGATTTATAAATTGCTACGTTAGCGTAATATGGTCGCATGACGTGGATTGGATACTATGGTAGTATTAATTGATCGGGTAGTCTGAATTAATATTTGGATTAGTGTGAATTAATCGGGTGATCCCGAATTATTAATTCTCTAACGTGAGTGAATCACGTGGTCCCGATCTATTCTCGAGAAAATGAGAAGGGTCGTATTCAATCAAGTCGTCGAGGCCAAAGTGAGCCGTATTCGTCGATTGTCCGAGACCGAGGAAATATGAGGGTCGTATTCAATCAAGTCGTCTAAGGCCAAAGTGAGCCGTATTCGTCTGATTGTCCGAGACCGAGGAAATGTGAGGGTCGTATTCAATCAAGTCGTCCGAGGCCAAAGTGAGCCGTATTCGTCTGATTGTCCGAGACCGAGAAAGCAAGAAAGTCGTGTTCAATTAAGTCGTCCGAGACCAAAGTGAGTCGTGTTCGACTAATTGTCCAAGACTTGATCCGGTCGTGTTCCTATGTGTCCGAGACCGAGATTCGTGGGTCGTATTCCTATGTGTCTCGAGACCGGGTATATGTATTGAGCCGTGTTCCATAAAGGTCCGAGGCTCAATGTTATGAACTTATTTGATGGCGGTGGAGTAACGTGGAATATTCGGAGGAACGTGGAATATTTTTTGGAGTAACGTGAAATATTCTGGAGGAATGTGGAATATTCTCGGAGGAATGTGGAATATTTTTGGAGTAACGTGGAATATTCTGGAGTGACGTGGAATATTTTTGGAGTAACGTAGAAATTTTCGGAGTAATGTGGATATTTATATTATGGCATGATGTGTTAAAAACGTGCCCTGGAGCACGTAGAATATTTTATTGTCGGCCGAGGCGTGGAACGCCGAGAGGGGAGTAACGTAGAATATTTGAGAAGGTGTGAGAATTTTCGGAGAAAGAGTGGAATTTTCTGGAATTTAATTGGGGAATTTTTGGGTAAGAAAGAAAGAGTTGTTGGAAATTGTTGCTCGCCTAGATTGTGTCCGGAGGCACTAGCGACACGATTTAGGGTTAGAGATTTTCCTATCGAGATTTTATCTCACCCCGTCGTGGGTTCGTTGTTTTCGGACCCTCCGTCGCAATGATCCGACCCAAAGATCGAGATGCCAGGAGAAGTTGTGGAGCCTTTGGATGCTGAGTAGCTGCTTGAGATAGCGAGGATGAGGCTTAGGATAGTCGGCCCCTCAGTTTTTTGTGGAGTGTTGTATTTTGGTTGTGTAGCGGGCTTCGACCACGTGTCTTTTGTTATAGGTGGTCACGGGCTTGTACAGTGGCCCCTGAAGCCTTAAGTTTGACAGTTTGTAACAACTATGTATATATGTACATATGTGTGTTTTTACCATCCCAAGTTATCGTAGTGTTATTGGTTTTTTACGTACGGAGATTTTGTTGCTTCCGCATATGTTGTATAATATTGTTGGCCTGAGGATCCCGGAGAACCGTACGCAAGCGAGGCCATGTGGGATGTCGACGGTTCATAAGGTTCGGGTCGTGACATCCCCGTTTGGAGTGGTATCAGAGCAAGGTCAGCTCGATCGAATGAGATTGAGACTTGGAGTAATAAGGAGTGATGACTTGGGGACGATTAGATACTTGGGACCCTTAGGATAAGACATTGATTTTCGAATCTTAAGGATTATAGGGTTGAACTTGTATTGTACTCTAATGGTTCTAGTATCTTTTTGTTTTATTGGTAAACTTGGGTGATGGTATTATTGAGGTTTATAAGTGAGCAAACAGGAAATTGAGGAGCCATAAGTATAGATTTTGAGGTTGTACATGTGCTTGAGGCTAATAGAGGATTGCCTTTGAGTGAAGGGTCGGTTGGATTATATGACTGTGATTATGGTTTGTCAATGACTCAACTTGAAGAATATGCTAGAACATAGGCAATTGATCTATGAGACGTGATAGTCATTGGTGGAATTAGAGATCTTTGGTGGATAAGAATTGATCCGGAAGCGACTATGGTACGTCGAGTAACGAGGACAATCATGCAGTGTAGATGTTTGTGGCATTAAAACGAAAGTTGATGAATGTGCATGCATGAGCTTATCACGATTGGACTTAATAAACTGTCGCTTGGTATGGGACAAGTGACGGGATACCTATAAACCGTAATGAAGCATGATATGGGTCGTGTGGAATGGGACTCTCTCCGTAGAAGTATGACTTGGGACAATCTGCAACGACCGGGTTTGATGAGGGCGGGGAGTGATCGCCGGGACAGAGAGGTCCGGACAAGGAGCGGCTCCCGACAGGCTTCTAAGATATCAAGGAGGCGGGAATGACCCGAGCCATAAATTGAAAGGGAAAGTCTAGGTATCAAGGTTAAGTCCGATCTTGATTAAGAGACGTGTTGCACCGAGTTGATCCTCAAGGTGAAATTTCAAAATTTGCTTGGCATTTGTGATGGCGCCCGGGATTGGCATGATTAAAGGTTTCATGTTGGGCGGTGGATGCTGTTATGTAGTTGGCATCATGTGATTATTGTGGCAAAGGTCTAACCGAGAGATTAGACGGCGTGTGGGGTTCATACCCCGTTGAACCGGTATCTTCCGAAAGTGTGATAGTCTATTGTGTTCGTATTAGAGGAACAGGTGCCTTTATATTTAAAATATGAGCGATTGACTCACTGAAGTAATGTCTTGAATGATTGCTTGATGTTGGCCTAGTTGAGGCTTGCCTAGTAATTGGTGGTTCATTGAGAAATTGCCTCGTTGAGGCTAACTTGATAGATAGTCACTGGTTATGGGTGACTTGGAACCCTTGGATAATTGGCAAGTAGTTGAGAGTTACCTAAGAACCACCGGGTGGTTGATTGCTGGTGAGAGATAATGAGATGAGCAACTTGTAATCGCTAGACTCAAGTATATGACTTAAGTCTTTAATTCCTATAGGGAAGCCGTAGTGGTTCAAGTGCTATAAGAACCTAATGAGGTCGAACAACCAGAGTATGGTCACTAGAGGAGCATATGGCTCGAGTATGCAAAATATGAGAAGATCCAAGAACCGAAAGGAATCATGATAAGTGAGTAAAGATGAACCACGAGAGTATGAGCGCTGGAAGAGCGTTTGGCCCGAGCTTGTAAGTTGTGCGAGACCCTAGAGTTGAAGGGGTCAAGAGAACCTTGAGAGGAATTTGAAATTCGATGGGTAGGCGACTCAAGAAGGAGCTGCGTTGTTGCCCAAAGCAGATAAGGCGCTCTTGTTGATTGTGTTGTTAGCAAAGTAAATGGTAGAGATCATGGGAAAGACGATAGAGAATGGAAAAGAAAATCGTTTGAAAGAAAGCTTGTGGAAGGATGCATAAGAGTGAGATTGATTAAGTTCGATGGAGAAAGAGTGAATTAAAACCGCCTTTCTCTGGATTAGGGATTATGTAAGGAAACCTCGGAGGTTTCGGGTGCACGGATGAAAAGAAAGTGACCCCGGCGGTTACTAACCTTAAGAGGCCGTCGATCATTAGTGAAAGATCACTAAAGGAAGGGTTTTTCCTTGAAGGCATGATATATGCCTGGATTGTCTTCGCCAAGTTGTCCAATGGAAAGTACCTTTCTAAGGTTACTCGAAAACAAGGATTGTCTGAACTTCAATAGCTTTGCAAAGATCCGAAGGCGATCCACCAATACGAGACAAAGTCCTTGAAGCTATCTACGTGTACTAAGGGAGGACAAGGACCCTTTGAATGAAACGTGAAGTCCCTAAGGAGATTGAAATTCGAAAGTCTTATGACTAGTTGTTACTCTAATTCTGAGGAATGATAACGGGTCGTAATGAATGAAGTGGATGATCGGAAGAGGAATAAGCAAGAGAATTTTCGTTCATGGATTGCGAGTAAGGGAATTTTCACTTATGGAGCATAGAATGTGCCGGGGAGGAATGGCTATTACCTTGGCGTATAGCCTGTAATTAAAGATTGACGTTTCTTCTCTATCACAAGAGGAAAAAAATTATGGAAAAAGTTATGTCAATTGTCCGACTTTGTTGATTTATATGCGATTGAGTGAGGTTGAATCGGGACCACTAGAAGTGGTATTGCGAGTTATCATCCTAAAGGATAGGGCGTCATTTTTAAAGGGCAATTGGATCATGAGATGGTCGTTAATGGAAAGGAAAGGGAATGGCCCGATAATCCCGACTACCCACAGTGTTCATGGATGGAGGAGTAAGCAAAAAGGGGAACTTGGATTGTACCTGCAAGGTGAATTGATTTAATCAATTATGATACCCAAGGTGTGGATGTGCGGAGACCGAGGAAGAACCTCAACTCCTTTGAACCTTGTCGCTAAAGATGACTGGGTTATTAGAAGAGAATGTCAAGTGTGGGGGTATTTGAATCCCGGAGTAAGAACACCGCTATTGGCGTGAACTCCAAAGACGAAGTGGATTCAAAGTAGAACAATGCCACCGTAGTGTATCGTTTCCTTCCTAGGGTAAGAGACCTCAGTGTGGAAGGAAGAGAAAGTTCTAATTGTCGTGGCATTAAGATTGAACATCTAGACTGAGAAAGAAAACGCATAACTCAAATGATCTCCTTAAAATTATTCTAAGGACTTGTTTTATAGACAATGTTGAATTCCTGGAAATGTCGATGTTCGTTGGAACGAATGAAATGGGGATAAGATCGTATTAGCTGGTTGTGGAACCAAGAGATTAAGGGACTGATGCTTCCCGAGGGAAGAGTGATAAAAATGAAAAAAATGTGGCATGGTCTAACTGGAAATCTATAAAGACAGAGAGCCAAAGTATAAACTATCAAGTGGATGGTACGAATGACAGTTTAAACGAATCGACACCTGGTAGCAAGAGCTGACAATAGTCGGATTGTGTATCCAAGGAATAATTGAATTAATTGTTACCGTCTTTAGAGACGATGATTGGACTCGTTTAAGGAGTCACGAGAAGCATGATCCCGAGGAAACAATCAGAGTATGCTAAGTGTGAAGAGTGCGAGTTTTGGGTCCGATAAGGTGAAATTCATTGGTCGTGTGAAGTCCGAGAGAGGGGATCCCTATGAATCCTTCAGGATTAAAAAGTGATAATGTATCGACTAAGGTCGATGTGAGTTATTGAAATTTGAAGTTTCCTGAAATTAATGAACTGTCATAGACGGATCTAGGAAGATTCCCCACAAGAATTATTCCATTGATGAAAAGGACTAAGGACGAGACGTAGAGCGAATGGATGAAATTGTTTACGAAGATGGGAGTGTTGCTTGTGCAAGGAATGACCTCGCAACTATGTGAACTACAAGAGTTAGAAATATTGACCGCACCAAAGGGAACCGAAGGAAAGGTCATGTTTGCGATGCCCTTACCGCTAAGGAATGGTGAATTAAGTAGCGGATGCATATAATTGAAAATCGAGCATCTTGCATTTGGCAACGAAGGGATAGACCTTACCTCGAGGAATAAGAGATTCAACTCCTAAATTGGAAGTTTACCAATTGACTAGTTTGATGGCTATTTGAAGCATCAAGCCCGAAGGTCGAAAGGAATTGAGATATGGCGATGAATGGACCCGGACTTCTAAGGGTCGTGGAAACGAATAGAACAAGGAGGAAATTCAGACTTCGATTATTTGGAAAAGAAACCTCGAAGTTGAGGATAGAAACCTTGAAGTTCAATAGACGAGTGTACGAGTTCAATAGTGGAGAGGAATCTAAAGATATGACCTCATCGGAATGTGAGGGGAGAATTACGATGTCCAATGGAATGGACTGAAGGTTGGATCGGTCTTACATGTGGTTAAGGATGAGACATGCCGGCCGGGAAGAGGCATGACCTTAAAAATCAAAAGATTACTATGAACGTTGAAGGTTTTCAAATGGAGTTGAGAGCAAATTACTACAAAAGTAATCTTGAACTTGCTTAAGGAGTCGAGAATGTTACGACTCGATTTGAATAATAGAGGGCAAGTTGATAAAGGCCATGAGTCTTATGCGATGCTTTGGAAAGACCTTTAGTCCAGAATTAGAAAAAGCTGGATTGTAGTAATGTATGCATGTTATTCTTGGACCAATAGTCAATGGAAGAGGTGATTTGAATACTCGAGGACATGCTACCAACAGATTTTGTAAATGACAAAAGGGAAGAGGAAGGTGAACACGGTTGAGGACCAAAGAAAACGAGTTCGAAGGATGAAAACCGTTGCTGTTAAGGAGGTTATCGAAGTGTCAAATGACGACAAGAACTACTTTGGGAAGTGTGGTAGTGATAAGGCGTCGGTACCCCATAAGACGAGATGATTGGAGAATTGCAAATTTCGAGGACGAAATTTTGTAAGGGGGGAAGAATTGTGACATCCCGAATTCCGACTCACTTTCGAAACATTGAATAAATGAAAGGTCTCATTGATGTATTTCAGTCGAATCTCACTCGGAATTGATCCCTCTCGAGCGGACTAACCAAATGGGAATTGCTAGCTAGGAAAATCAAGTACGTGGACCTAAGAACTTGATCCCTGGATTGATTCTTTGGCCATGAAAATTGTCGAGGGAATATTCTGGACCAATATAGGCCGATCCTAGAATAATTAAGGAACGATTTGGGTAATGCCCTATACTTGGATCACGGGTGATTCCGTTTGACCTCGTATGGGTTCCAAACGTCCCCGAATTATTTTCTAACAATCGTGTCCATCGGGACTAGTGATTGACCCTCGCAATTGATTGACAACCAAGGTCGCCATGGCTCGAGTAATTCTTAAACGTGATTTTAATCACGGGTCGATACGCGTAACTCCTAAAAGCCGCCCGTTAGTTTGAGATACGCTGAAAATTCTATTGATCGAGATTGATCGCGAATCAAGCTTCGGAATTTGACGTTGGACCTTCAGGGGTTTCAATAAATAAAATTTTGGACGTTTCCTCATCCTGTGAAATTCCTTCGCGGTTCGCCCCAAAGAGGTTTAGGAAAAGTATATTTGATTGGATATGGGAAAGGACCCTTTTGCCCTCGAAAAATACCCTATTTTTCACTTGGAACGAAGGGTATTTTGGTCATTTCCCCTTTTGGCCGAGATTGACTAGTCAATGAGGGGAGATAATTATTTTTCTCTTGACTTTGGGAGCATAATTAATTATTATTAACCTATATTAATTATTATATTGGCATCTTCTTCTTCATTGTCCAAAGACTCTCTCTCTCTCTCTAGCTCACTTTCTCTCTACCTCACTCTCCCTCTCCCTCTCCCTCACTTGGCCGAACACCCTCTCTCTCACCCTCCATTGCCGAAAATTCTTCAAGCCTTCTTTGGTGTTGCTTTGGAGCGCTTGGAGTCGCTAGAATGTCGCCGAGTCGCCGGCCGTGCAAGGACCGCCGGAATCGCCGCTCGATTCAAGCTTTTCCTCAACCGTTCAACGGAGGTTTTTGCGAGTTTTTGAGGTAGGATTGTTTCTAAACCTAAATTGGGTGGTTAGGTTGCTAAAAGACCATGAAATTGTGAATTTTTGATGAAGAAAAGTGTTGGATTTGAGCTTGTGGAGGGGCTGGACGAAAATTGCAGAAATGGAGGTGAGATATGGTTGTTCTTGCAATGAATAGTAATTGCAAGAGGATATTTGTTTGGTCAAAGTTTGACCATGGTTACCCTACCAACCCTAGTTACTTTTTGTTCAACTATGGTTGCTTTATGCTATTTATTAATCATGGTTAGGTTAGTATTTGACTCTAGTTAGTTTTTGAACCATGGTTAGTTTAAATATTAACTAGGGTTACTTTTATGTGACATAAAGTCGTTATGCCATGGTGCTAATTAAATGTGACATTATTATAGTATAGTACTATGGTTGTGAATAAATTATATGTTAGAAAATTATTATTGTTCGGCCGTGATATATTTCCACGTTAGTATAATTATAATGGCACGTGATTTATAAATTGCTACGTTAGCGTAATATGGTCGCATGACGTGGATTGGATACTATGGTAGTATTAATTGATCGGGTAGTCTGAATTAATATTTGGATTAGTGTGAATTAATCGGGTGATCCCGAATTATTAATTCTCTAACGTGAGTGAATCACGTGGTCCCGATCTATTCCGAGAAAATGAGAAGGGTCGTATTCAATCAAGTCGTCCGAGGCCAAAGTGAGCCGTATTCGTCTGATTGTCCGAGACCGAGGAAATATGAGGGTCGTATTCAATCAAGTCGTCTAAGGCCAAAGTGAGCCGTATTCGTCCGATTGTCGAGACCGAGGAAATGTGAGGGTCGTATTCAATCAAGTCGAATTCGAGGCCAAAGTGAGCCGTATTCGTCCGATTGTCTCGAGACCGAGAAAGCAAGAAAGTCGTGTTCAATTAAGTCGTCCGAGACCAAAGTGAGTCGTGTTCGACTAATTGTCCAAGACTTGATCCGGTCGTGTTCCTATGTGTCCGAGACCGAGATCCGTGGGTCGTATTCCTATGTGTCTGAGACCCGGGTATATGTATTGAGCCGTGTTCCATAAAGGTCCGAGGCTCAATGTTATGAACTTATTTGATGGCGGTGGAGTAACGTGGAATATTCCGGAGGAACGTGGAATATTTTTGGAGTAACGTGAAATATTCCGGAGGAATGTGGAATATTCTGAGGAATGTGGAATATTTTTGGAGTAACGTGGAATATTCTGGAGTGACGTGGAATATTTTTGGAGTAACGTAGAAATTTTCGGAGTAATGTGGATATTTATATTATGGCATGATGTGTTAAAAACGTGCCCTGGAGCACGTAGAATATTTTATTGTCGGGCCGAGGCGTGGAACGCCGAGAGGGGAGTAACGTAGAATATTTGAGAAGGTGTGAGAATTTTCGGAGAAAGAGTGGAATTTTCTGGAATTTAATTGGGGAATTTTTGGGTAAGAAAGAAAGAGTTGTTGGAAATTGTTGCTCGCCTAGATTGTGTCGGGAGGCACTAGCGACCTGATTTAGGGTTAGAGATTTTCCTATCGAGATTTTATCTCACCCCGTCGTGGGTTCGTTGTTTTGAGACCCTCCGTCGCAATGATCCGACCCAAAGATCGAGATGCCAGGAGAAGTTGTGGAGCCTTTGGATGCTGAGTAGCTGCTTGAGATAGCGAGGATGAGGCTTAGGATAGTCGGCCCCTCGTTTTTGTGGAGTGTTGTATTTTGGTTGTGTAGCGGGCTTCGACCACGTGTCTTTTGTTATAGGTGGTCACGGGCTTGTACAAAGGCCCTCGAAGCCTTAAGTTTGACAGTTTGTAACAACTATGTATATATGTACATATGTGTGTTTTTACCATCCCAAGTTATCGTAGTGTTATTGGTTTTCTGTACGGAGATTTTGTTGCTTCCGCATATGTTGTATAATATTGTTGGCCCGAGGATCCGGGAGAACCGTACGCAAGCGAGGCCATGTGGGATGTCGACGGTTCATAAGGTTCGGGTCGTGACATCCCCGTTTGGAGTGGTATCAGAGCAAGGTCAGCTCGATCGAATGAGATTGAGACTTGGAGTAATAAGGAGTGATGACTTGGGGACGATTAGATACTGGGACCCTTAGGATAAGACATTGATTTCTGAATCTTAAGGATTATAGGGTTGAACTTGTATTGTACTCTAATGGTTCTAGTATCTTTTTGTTTTATTGGTAAACTTGGGTGATGGTATTATTGAGGTTTATAAGTGAGCAAACAGGAAATTGAGGAGCCATAAGTATAGATTTTGAGGTTGTACATGTGCTTGAGGCTAATAGAGGATTGCCTTTGAGTGAAGGGTCAGTTGGATTATATGACTGTGATTATGGTTTGTCAATGACTCAACTTGAAGAATATGCTAGAACATAGGCAATTGATCTATGAGACGTGATAGTCATTGGTGGAATTAGAGATCTTTGGTGGATAAGAATTGATCTGGAAGCGACTATGGTACGTCGAGTAACGAGGACAATCATGCAGTGTAGATGTTTGTGGCATTAAAACGAAAGTTGATGAATGTGCATGCATGAGCTTATCACGATTGGACTTAATAAACCTGTCGCTTGGTATGGGACAAGTGACGGGATACCTATAAACCGTAATGAAGCATGATATGGGTCGTGTGGAACGGGACTCTCTCCGTAGAAGTATGACTTGGGACAACTGCGCAACGACCGTGTTTGATGAGGGCGGGGAGTGATCGCCGGGGACAGAGGTCCGGACAAGGAGCGGCTCCCTGACGGGCTTCTAAGATATCAAGGAGGCGGGAATGACCCAGGCCATAAATTGAAAGGGAAAGTCTAGGTATCAAGTTAAGTCCGATCTTGATTAAGAGACGTGTTGCACCGAGTTGATCCTCAAGGTGAAATTTCAAAATTTGCTTGGCATTTGTGATGGCGCCTGGGATTGGCATGATTAAAGGTTTCATGCTGGGCAGTGGATGCTGTTATGTAGTTGGCATCATGTGATTATTGTGGCAAAGGTCTAACCGAGAGATTAGACGGCGTGTGGGGTTCATACCCCGTTGAACCGGTATCTTCCGAAAGTGTGATAGTCTATTGTGTTCGTATTAGAGGAACAGTGCCTTTATATTTAAAATATGAGCGATTGACTCACCGAAGTAATGTCTTGAATGATTGCTTGATGTTGGCCTAGTTGAGGCTTGCCTAGTAATTGGTGGTTCATTGAGAAATTGCCTCGTTGAGGCTAACTTGATAGATAGTCACTGGTTATGGGTGACTTGGAACCCTTGGATAATTGGCAAGTAGTTGAGAGTTACCTAAGAACCACTGGGTGGTTGATTGCTGGTGAGAGATAATGAGATGAGCAACTTGTAATCGCTAGACTCAAGTATATGACTTAAGTCTTTAATTCCTATAGGAACCTGTAGTGGTTCAAGTGCTATAAGAACCTAATGAGGTCGAACAACCAGAGTATGGTCACTAGAGGAGCATATGGCTCGAGTATGCAAAATATGAGAAGATCCAAGAACCGAAAGGAATCATGATAAGTGAGTAAAGATGAACCACGAGAGTATGAGCGCCTGGAAGAGCGTTTGGCCCGAGCTTGTAAGTTGTGCGAGACCCTAGAGTTGAAGGGGTCAAGAGAACCTTGAGAGGAATTTGAAATTCGATGGGTAGGCGACTCAAGAAGGAGCTGCCGTTGTTGCCCAAAGCGATAAGATCGCTATCGTTGATTGTGTTGTTAGCAAAGTAAATGGTAGAGATCATGGGAAAGACGATAGAGAATGGAAAAGAAAATCGCTTTGAAAGAAAGCTTGTGGAAGGATGCATAAGAGTGAGATTGATTAAGTTCGATGGAGAAAGAGTGAATTAAAACCGCCTTTCTCTGGATTAGGGATTATGTAAGGAAACCTCGGAGGTTCGGGGTGCACGGATGAAAAGAAAGTGACCCTGGCAGCTACTAACCTTAAGAGGCCGTCGATCATTAGTGAAAGATCACTAAAGGAAGGGTTTTTCCTTGAAGGCATGATATATGCCTGGATTGTCTTCGCCAAGTTGTCCAATGGAAAGTACCTTTCTAAGGTTACTCGAAAACAAGGATTGTCTGAACTTCAATAGCTTTGCAAAGATCTGAAGGCGATCCACCAATACGAGACAAAGTCCTTGAAGCTATCTACGTGTACTAAGGGAGGACAAGGACCCTTTGAATGAAACGTGAAGTCCCTAAGGAGATTGAAATTCGAAAGTCTTATGACTAGTTGTTACTCTAATTCTGAGGAATGATAACGGGTCGTAATGAATGAAGTGGATGATCGGAAGAGGAATAAGCAAGAGAATTTTCGTTCATGGATTGCGAGTAAGGGAATTTTCACTTATGGAGCATAGAATGTGCCGGGGAGGAATGGCTATTACCTTGGCGTATAGCCTGTAATTAAAGATTGACGTTTCTTCTCTATCACAAGGAAAAAAAAAATTATGGAAAAAGTTATGTCAATTGTCTGACTTTGTTGATTTATATGCGATTGAGTGAGGTTGAATCGGGACCACTAGAAGTGGTATTGCGAGTTATCATCCTAAAGGATAGGGCGTCATTTTTAAAGGGCAATTGGATCATGAGATGGTCGTTAATGGAAAGGAAAGGGAATGGCCCGATAATCCCGACTACCCACAGTGTTCATGGATGGAGGAGTAAGCAAAAAGGGGAACTTGGATTGTACCTGCAAGGTGAATTGATTTAATCAATTATGATACCCAAGGTGTGGATGTGCGGAGACCGAGGAAGAACCTCAACTCCTTTGAACCTTGTCGCTAAAGATGACCGGGTTATTAGAAGAGAATGTCAAGTGTGGGGGTATTTGAATCCTGGAGTAAGAACACCGCTATTGGCGTGAACTCCAAAGGGAAGTGGATTCAAAGTAGAACAATGCCACCGTAGTGTATCGTTTCCTTCCTAGGGTAAGAGACCTCAAGTGTGGAAGGAAGAGAAAGTTCTAATTGTCGTGGCATTAAGATTGAACATCTAGACCGAGAAAGAAAACGCATAACTCAAATGATCTCCTTAAAATTATTCTAAGGACTTGTTTTATAGACAATGTTGAATTCCCGGAAATGTCGATGTTCGTTGGAACGAATGAAATGGGGATAAGATCGTATTAGCTGGTTGTGGAACCAAGAGATTAGGGACTGATGCTTCCCGAGGGAAGAGTGATAAAAATGAAAAAAATGTGGCATGGTCTAACTCGGAAATCTATAAAGACAGAGAGCCAAAGTATAAACTATCAAGTGGATGGTACGAATGACGAGTTTAAACGAATCGACACCTGGTAGCAAGAGCCGACAATAGTCGGATTGTGTATCCAAGGAATAATTGAATTAATTGTTACCGTCTTTAGAGACGATGATTGGACTCGTTTAAGGAGTCACGAGAAGCATGATCCCGAGGAAACAATCGTAGTATGCTAAGTGTGAAGAGTGCGAGTTTTGGGTCCGATAAGGTGAAATTCATTGGTCGTGTGAAGTCTCGAGAGAGGGGATCCCTATGAATCCTTCGAGGATTAAAAAGTGATAATGTATCGACTAAGGTCGATGTGAGTTATTGAAATTTGAAGTTTCCTGAAATTAATGAACTGTCATAGACGGATCTAGGAAGATTCCCCACAAGAATTATTCCATTGATGAAAAGGACTAAGGACGAGACGTAGAGCGAATGGATGAAATTGTTTACGAAGATGGGAGTGTTGCTTGTGCAAGGAATGACCTCGCAACTATGTGAACTACAAGAGTTAGAAATATTGATTGCACCAAAGGGAACTGAAGGAAAGGTCATGTTTGCGATGCCCTTACCGCTAAGGAATGGTGAATTAAGTAGCGGATGCATATAATTGAAAATCGAGCATCTTGCATTTGGCAACGAAGGGATAGACCTTACCTCGAGGAATAAGAGATTCAACTCCTAAATTGGAAGTTTACCAATTGACTAGTTTGATGGCTATTTGAAGCATCAAGCCTGAAGGTCAGAAAGGAATTGAGATATGGCGATGAATGGACCCGGACTTCTAAGGGTCGTGGAAACGAATAGAACAAGGAGGAAATTCAGACTTCTGATTATTTGGAAAAGAAACCTCGAAGTTGAGGATAGAAACCTTGAAGTTCAATAGACGAGTGTACGAGTTCAATAGTGGAGAGGAATCTAAAGATATGACCTCATCGGAATGTGAGGGGAGAATTACGATGTCCAATGGAATGGACTGAAGGTTGGATCAGTCTTACATGTGGTTAAGGATGAGACATGCCGGCCAGGAAGAGGCATGACCTTAAAAATCAAAAGATTACTATGAACGTTGAAGGTTTTCAAATGGAGTTGAGAGCAAATTACTACAAAAGTAATCTTGAACTTGCTTAAGGAGTCGAGAATGTTACGACTCGATTTGAATAATAGAGGGCAAGTTGATAAAGGCCATGAGTCTTATGCGATGCTTTGGAAAGACCTTTAGTCCAGAATTAGAAAAAGCTGGATTGTAGTAATGTATGCATGTTATTCTTGGACCAATAGTCAATGGAAGAGGTGATTTGAATACTCGAGGACATGCTACCAACAGATTTTGTAAATGACAAAAGGGAAGAGGAAGGTGAACACAGTTGAGGACCAAAGAAAACGAGTTCGAAGGATGAAAACCGTTGCTGTTAAGGAGGTTATCGAAGTGTCAAATGACGACAAGAACTACTTTGGGAAGTGTGGTAGTGATAAGGCGTCAGTACCCCATAAGACGAGATGATTGGAGAATTGCAAATTTCGAGGACGAAATTTTGTAAGGGGGGAAGAATTGTGACATCCCGAATTCCGACTCACTTTCGAAACATTGAATAAATGAAAGGTCTCATTGATGTATTTCAGTCGAATCTCACTCGGAATTGATCCCTCTCGAGCAGACTAACCAAATGGGAATTGCTAGCTAGGAAAATCAAGTACGTGGACCTAAGAACTTGATCCTGGATTGATTCTTTGGCCATGAAAATTGTCGAGGGAATATTCTGGACCAATATAGGCCGATCCTAGAATAATTAAGGAACGATTTGGGTAATGCCCTATACTTGGATCACGGGTGATTCCGTTTGACCTCGTATGGGTTCCAAACGTCCCCGAATTATTTTCTAACAATCGTGTCCATCGGGACTAGTGATTGACCCTCGCAATTGATTGACAACCAAGGTCGCCATGGCTCGAGTAATTCTTAAACGTGATTTTAATCACGGGTCGATACGCGTAACTCCTAAAAGCCGCCCGTTAGTTTGAGATACGCTGAAAATTCTATTGATCGAGATTGATCGCGAATCAAGCTTCGGAATTTGACGTTGGACCTTCGGGGGTTTCAATAAATAAAATTTTGGACGTTTCCTCATCCTGTGTGAAATTCCTTCGCGGTTCGCCCCAAAGAGGTTTAGGAAAAGTATATTTGGACTGGATATGGGAAAGGACCCTTTTGCCCTCGAAAAATACCCTATTTTTCACTTGGAACGAAGGGTATTTTGGTCATTTCCCCTTTTGGCCGAGATTGACTAGTCAATGAGGGGAGATAATTATTTTTCTCTTGACTTTGGGAGCATAATTAATTATTATTAACCTATATTAATTATTATATTGGCATCTTCTTCTTCATTGTCCAAAGACTCTCTCTCTCTCTCTAGCTCACTTTCTCTCTACCTCACTCTCCCTCTCCCTCTCCCTCACTTGGCCGAACACCCTCTCTCTCACCCTCCATTGCCGAAAATTCTTCAAGCCTTCTTTGGTGTTGCTTTGGAGCGCTTGGAGTCGCTAGAATGTCGCCGAGTCGCCGGCCGTGCAAGGACCGCCGGAATCGCCGCTCGATTCAAGCTTTTCCTCAACCGTTCAACGGAGGTTTTTTGCGAGTTTTTGAGGTAGGATTGTTTCTAAACCTAAATTGGGTGGTTAGGTTGCTAAAAGACCATGAAATTGTGAATTTTTGATGAAGAAAAGTGTTGGATTTGAGCTTGTGGAGGGGCTGGACGAAAATTGCAGAAATGGAGGTGAGATATGGTTGTTCTTGCAATGAATAGTAATTGCAAGAGGATATTTGTTTGGTCAAAGTTTGACCATGGTTACCCTACCAACCCTAGTTACTTTTTGTTCAACTATGGTTGCTTTATGCTATTTATTAATCATGGTTAGGTTAGTATTTGACTCTAGTTAGTTTTTGAACCATGGTTAGTTTAAATATTAACTAGGGTTACTTTTATGTGACATAAAGTCGTTATGCCATGGTGCTAATTAAATGTGACATTATTATAGTATAGTACTATGGTTGTGAATAAATTATATGTTAGAAAATTATTATTGTTCGGCCGTGATATATTTCCACGTTAGTATAATTATAATGGCACGTGATTTATAAATTGCTACGTTAGCGTAATATGGTCGCATGACGTGGATTGGATACTATGGTAGTATTAATTGATCGGGTAGTCTGAATTAATATTTGGATTAGTGTGAATTAATCGGGTGATCCCGAATTATTAATTCTCTAACGTGAGTGAATCACGTGGTCCCGATCTATTCTGAGAAAATGAGAAGGGTCGTATTCAATCAAGTCGTCCGAGGCCAAAGTGAGCCGTATTCGTCCGATTGTCCGAGACCGAGGAAATATGAGGGTCGTATTCAATCAAGTCGTCTAAGGCCAAAGTGAGCCGTATTCGTCCGATTGTCTGAGACCGAGGAAATGTGAGGGTCGTATTCAATCAAGTCGTCTGAGGCCAAAGTGAGCCGTATTCGTCCGATTGTCCGAGACCGAGAAAGCAAGAAAGTCGTGTTCAATTAAGTCGTCCGAGACCAAAGTGAGTCGTGTTCGACTAATTGTCCAAGACTTGATCCGGTCGTGTTCCTATGTGTCCGAGACCGAGATCCGTGGGTCGTATTCCTATGTGTCCGAGACCCGGGTATATGTATTGAGCCGTGTTCCATAAAGGTCCGAGGCTCAATGTTATGAACTTATTTGATGGCGGTGGAGTAACGTGGAATATTCTGGAGGAACGTGGAATATTTTTGGAGTAACGTGAAATATTCTGGAGGAATGTGGAATATTCTGGAGGAATGTGGAATATTTTTGGAGTAACGTGGAATATTCTGGAGTGACGTGGAATATTTTTGGAGTAACGTAGAAATTTTCGGAGTAATGTGGATATTTATATTATGGCATGATGTGTTAAAAACGTGCCCTGGAGCACGTAGAATATTTTATTGTCGGACTGAGGCGTGGAACGCCGAGAGGGGAGTAACGTAGAATATTTGAGAAGGTGTGAGAATTTTCGGAGAAAGAGTGGAATTTTCTGGAATTTAATTGGGGAATTTTTGGGTAAGAAAGAAAGAGTTGTTGGAAATTGTTGCTCGCCTAGATTGTGTCGGGAGGCACTAGCGACCTGATTTAGGGTTAGAGATTTTCCTATCGAGATTTTATCTCACCCCGTCGTGGGTTCGTTGTTTCGGGACCCTCCGTCGCAATGATCCGACCCAAAGATCGAGATGCCGGGAGAAGTTGTGGAGCCTTTGGATGCTGAGTAGCTGCTTGAGATAGCGAGGATGAGGCTTAGGATAGTCGGCCCCTCAGTTTTTTGTGGAGTGTTGTATTTTGGTTGTGTAGCGGGCTTCGACCACGTGTCTTTTGTTATAGGTGGTCACGGGCTTGTACAGTGGCCCCCGAAGCCTTAAGTTTGACAGTTTGTAACAACTATGTATATATGTACATATGTGTGTTTTTACCATCCCAAGTTATCGTAGTGTTATTGGTTTTCTGTACGGAGATTTTGTTGCTTCCGCATATGTTGTATAATATTGTTGGCCCGAGGATCCTGGAGAACTGTACGCAAGCGAGGCCATGTGGGATGTCGACGGTTCATAAGGTTCGGGTCGTGACATCCTTCACAATTTCTTGTTTAACCTTTGCCTCATCATCTTTGGCAAAAATGGAAAAAGAAGTTTTAGCAATTGGAATAAGCAAATAATGAGCAATCAACAGCCAACAATGGCAAAGCAGTGCATCTCATTTTCAGATAATTACAGCCAAAAGAAAATGTATTCCCACCGAGCCAAATTTGAACTCCGAGAGCTCCACATCAATCAAAACATGTATCTATCTACTTAAGTGATTTGTGCTCTTTTGCTTTAGACACGACGATTCACTTGTTCTTCTTTTTGACTGTCCGATGTGATTTATTTCTAAGTTTAGTAAAAAATAATCATTTAGGACTTTCAATGGTGGTGAAGATTTTGATTCCGAAACTATTAGATTCCCCGAAAGGACGATGTTGTTGTTTTACATGGCCTGCACACGCTAATTAATCCTGTATGAAACATTGCGACCTCTCTTATGCCAAATTTCGTTTGTTTTTCCTAACTTTTATATGAAATTACCAAATTTTATGATTATTTTTATATGCAGTATCCATCCTTGTAAAAAAAAGTTTAGTTTCAATGCAAAATATGGAAACCCCTCTGCTTACCCATCATTCAAAGTCCACCCGATCAAGTTACCAGCGTCCAAAAGAGCTTTCTTCCATCTCTCCATTTTCTCTGAATGCTTAGACTCATGCTTAGCCAGGCCTCGTGCATAACTCGCTCTTCCCCCTCTCACTTCTTTTGGGTCTACTTTATAAAACACTGGTCGAACAGTGAGGACCCCTTGCTCATTGCACTCCATAATCTTGGTCACCTCTTCCAAGCACCACCATGAGGAAGCGTAATTCTCAGAGAAAACGATGATTGCGATACGCGATTCTTTGATAGCCTTCAAGAGCATCAATATATTCTCCCCCTTCTTCAATTCCTCGTTATCTCGAAAAGTGCGTATTCCATTCTGGACTAACGCATTGTAGAGATGGCTGACGAAGCTATAACGTACATCCGTACCTCTAAAACTCAAGAAGACCTCGTATGGCCCGATGTATTTCGATGAAGAAGCCATTGGTATGATGGAGTTCAACAATCAAAATCGACTGTGAGCTTGAGATTTGATGCAGTGTTTTTCAAGTAGCTCGTTCACCACTCGATCTTCTTGTTGATTGATTCTTATACTAGAGGACAGAGACGGATAAATTTTTTTTAATTCTTTGGAAAATGGGGTTGTTTAAAGATCGACCGAGACATCTAAAGGTGTGAGCACAGAGACTTTTGACACTGAAGACCGCATGGCCGACAAAAGTAGGTCGTGGGCTGATAAGAAACAACTTCCTCGAAATTTCATCCCCAACCTCTGAGAAGTTGTTTTTCCCTTGCTATATAATAATCTACCACATGACCCACTCACGAGACATATAATTACTAGAAATATCTCAATCATGTGTCTTAATAATTGTAGAACTATTCGGACTGTCTTTCAGTCTTTCTGCACAATCAAGCGTACCGGCGAAAAAAAAAATTGATCCATTAATAATTGTAGAACACGGTGCTTAAGGGTGCGCATAGCAATATTTCTACTCTAAAAATTAACTTATAGTTAGAAGTTGGTTTTTCTAGTTCTGTTCCAGAAATAGATTTTTGATCGGATAAAGACATTTGATGACAGGACAAAATTTCTATTTCTAGAACAGAAATTGATTTCGTACAGGTTGAAAATTTCTATTTCTGGAACACAATTGGCACCAAATCTTGTACGAAAAATTATTGATTCTAACTTAAAATGAACGTTATTCGAGAAAAGTTAAATGCAAATTTTTGCATTTTAATGGCAGAGTTTTTAAATTTTTGTGTTATTTAAAGAACTCAACTTTTCTGTTTGTTCCTCCGTCTTTATCTACATGGGCCGCATGACTATGACATTACCATTGCCCACTTCATTCCCCAGGCACGAAGTCTTTACATAAACCTGGTCTTCCTACCCCAACATCGTTTTATTTTACTTAAGAAGTCTGTGATATGCACATGAATTGAAGGATTAATTTCGTGCATTATCTATCAATGATGACAGACAATTCGCAACCAGAATAAAGAGGTAAGGCGATAGAGGATCACCCTGTCTAATGGCTCTTGTCGGTGTGAAGTAAGGCAAAGGTTCTCCATTCAATTTTATGCTAAAAGAAACACTGGTTACCTATTGTATTACCCATCTAACCCATTTTTGTCCAAAACCCATTTATGCTGAAGATGGGTTTTGGCTAAATCTCAATGTTTGAAAGGATGGATCTCGCATCAGACCCACCTTATCTAATGTGTATGTCCAAATCGCCCGTGGTGAATCAGATTCACCAAAGAGGTATGAAAAAACAAGGAGAGATGGTCGTAATGGTTAAAATGAGTTAAACTTTTAGTGAAAAAGTTGTCCAAAAAATTCTAAATTTATTGTACGATAGCCAACTCGGTCCTGAACTTTTTAATTGTGCCAAATGAGTCCTAAACCTTTTGACAATTTGCCAATTTCATTCTAGATATTTCAATTATGTGAATTTAGCCCTAAATATTTTGATGATTTGCCAATTTAGTCCCAAACCTATTAACGATTTTCCAATTTAGTCCATCTGATCAATTTTTCTTGAAAATCACTGGTATGGACAACTTTTATATTTTTTTACCCTTTGAATTTTTCTCCTTCTTTTCTCTTTGCTTTTTCTTTTTCTTTTTTCTTTTTTCCCTCTCCCCTCCGCTAGTGATCACCGAGCATCATTGATAGCCAGCGAAGGTCCTTGGCCTCAGATGAGGGTCACCGTCATCTAGCCTTCACAGGCCTAGACGAGGCCGGTGTTGGGCTGCCCTCACTTGGGCCGATGTTGGCCTCGTCTAGGCTAACGAATGCGTCTCTTGCCAGACTCGTCGAGGAGGACCCTTGTTGAGGCATGGGCTACCTCAACTTGAGGCCGGCGAGGGCAACTATCACTTGAGGCCGGTGAGACCAGACAATCGCTAGCGGAGATAAAAAGGGAAAAAAGGAAAAGAAAGACGAAAGAAGAAAAATTTTGGAAAATAAAAAAACTCGCAAAAATTGCCCATGCCAGCGCTAGTCGTACCATATAGGATGGTTGGCATTGACTAGACCACCAAGATAATTCTTTCCAGCTAATTTTGATTGGAATGACCAAATGTACAAATTGTCAAACGGTTTACGACAAAATTTGCAATCAACAAAATATATAGGACTAAATTGATACAATTAAAAATTTGAGGACTGAATTGTGCATCTTAGATTTAAGACTAAATTGGTACGATTGAAAGGTTTAGAATTGAATTAGCCACCACAGGTTTAGGACTAAACAAACCAGATTCAAGTCCAACGTTTTGAGTGTCAGAATTTCTTTTTCATTCTTTTGGCTTCGATACTAAACTTCCTTCGTTTGCGTTTCGGGCTATAATCTGGTTTCGATCATTGGAGTTTAAGTTGAGCTGAGATGGCGCGTCCAGATTTGATATCATGTATAGAATGTGTGAATTCTAGTTGATGATGACCACTGACCCCAGAGAGAGATGGAAGCAGGGAAGTTAAGAATTTCTCTTCTTTTGAAGATTGATGGCCTTTACCCATGAATAATGTCGCGGTCGAAATACAAAATATTTCAAAAAATAATTCTGAATAATGTCGCGTTTCGGCCTAACATTTTCATATTAGGCTTGATGTCGACTTATGCGCTTATGACATGGACCTTCTAGTTTGTTTCCTCCTTACACATGGCGATACACCACTTGTCGTTTAGCTCTTATTTTAGCAATATGCACCGCATTTAAGTAAATGATTCAAGTCAGGAAAAAAGAAAAGAAAAAAAAAAGCATGACATGGCACATTATTTAGCGAAAGGGCCACATTGAGCTATATTTTGGAAGTTCGGGTACTCAATTGAATAAAAAAAAAAAAGGTTGAGACAAATAGACGAAATTCAAATATTTACAGTATTATTACATCTAAAAAATCATGTTATATTTATTTTCTTCCAAAGTGTTCTTACATTTACATTAACGGCCATTGTAATAAATGTTCAAGGAAACCTAAAGCAAGTTGAAAACAATGAAGAGTTGAAGACTACTGTTCTTTGTGCTCACAAGTCACAAAGATCCTCCGTTCTATCTGCCAAGCCAGTTCCAGTTCCTCCCAGTGCTGCAAGCAACTGCAAAGACATCAGTCCCTCTCGCTCTAGTGAATCATTCTTTCCCATGCAGCTTTCCCAACCAGAAGTGGTTGTTCGAGCTGGGCACGAGAGCTCTCAAGGCAGACATTCGGCGAAACTCTCAAGCAGCACTTGTCCATGCCTCTGTTACTGGCCAGTTATTCATGTAAACTCGGTGTTTCTCGTGATTATTTCTTATTCATATCCTCTGAACAGCCCATATGAAGAAAGAAAACAACCCACCTAACCAGTTACTTATGGGCACAACCAATGTCCATAATACTCTCACACTCCAAGTGGTTAAAGGACTGGACTGTCAAGCGACCATTCCTGGTTTTGCATCTACGAATTCCCTACTTTCCATTATTTCACTCTCCCTCGCTTGTTTTTCATTTGAAGCTAGAGTTCTCCTACTTCTCTCAGTAAAATTCAACGTCTATGACAACAAAGAAAGAAAGCTATGTGCGAAGAAATACTGATTCAGCGTCTCTCAAACAAATTCAACGACACACCCTTCAAGTTCCCATGCAATTGTAGCACCAATTGAGTCGAATTTAAAATCCAGCTCAAGTATTACATCACCTTAATAAAATTCGAATGTGTCTGGTGTCACCTGATCTATAGCAAGCTGCATGAAGCCTATAACCTCAGGAGAGAATCATTCACCCGAAGCTACGCCACCAGCTTTCATGGCTTCGGTAGGTGGTGGTAGTCCGTCGCCTCTGCTAGCCGGCCTCCCTCCCCGTCGGTTTGCTAGGGACTCTGTTTCCAAAAGACGGGCTTCTCTTGTTTGTTGCCTCCTTTGGCAAGTGGCGATCTTCCATTCGTTAGAGCTCACTTGTGTCGTATGGAAGATGAAGAGTCGTGATGCTGAAGGCGGTGTCGATGGAGTTGGAAGTTTGCCTATGGCGGAGAAAACGAAGGAGCTTACAATGGGACCTCGAAGAAAATGAACAAAGAGAAGAAAGAAGTTTGCCTATGGGTTCTTGTAACATTCTGTATTCCGACTCGCTTTCGAGGTTTTGAATAAATGGAATGTCTCGTTGATGTATTTCAGTTTAATCTCACTCGAAATGGTCCATTTTGAGCGAGACTAACTAAATGGGAATGGCTAGCTAGGAAAAATCAAGTACGTGGACCTAAGAACTTGATCATGAAATGACTCTTTAGCCATGAAAATTGTCGAGGGAATATTTTGAACCAATATAGGCCGATCCTAGAATGATTAAGGAACGATTTGGGTAATACCCTACGCTTGGATTACGGGTGATTCCGTTTGACCTCGTATGGGTTCCGAACGTCCCTAAATTATTTTCTAACGATCGTGTCCATCGGGACTAGTGATTGACCCTCGTAATTGAATGACAACCAAAGTCGCCATAGCTCGAGAAATCCTTAAACGTGATATTAATCACGGGTCGATACGCGTAACTCCTAAAAGCCGCCCATTAGTTAGAGATACACTAAAATTTCAATTGATCGAGATTGATCGCGAATTGGACTTCGAAATTTGACATCGGACCTTCAGGGGTTTCAATAGTTAAATTTTGGACATTTCCTCATCCAGTGTACAATTTCTTCGCGGTTCGCCGAAAGAGTTCAGGAAAAATAAAATTTGGATTGGAAATGGGAAATTACCCATTTACCCTTGGAGAATACCTCATTTTCACTTTGGCTCAAGGGCATTTTGGTCAAATAATCCCCTTGACCGAAAATGTTGACTATTCCTTGGTGAGAAATTCCATTTTTGCCCATCTTGCATTCAAGACACCAAAATATCTCTCCCAAAATATTATCCTACCCTTTTATTAATAAATGTTGGTCTTCTTCCCCAAATTTTTCAAGACCACACTCTCTCTCTACCCTATTTCCTCTCTTGGCCGAAAATCCTCTCTCACCATCCTCCATTGCCGAAAAAATTCCCAAGCTTCGCCGGTGTCGCCTTGGATCGCCGGAGCTTGACTACCACCGTGAACTACCGGGAACCGCTGGATCTTGTGGATTTTTAGCCAAGCAAAGGGAGTCGCCGGAGCCGCCGGATTGGAATCAAAACTTCTCCCGATTTTTTTGCCGGAAAACCTGCTAAAATTGTGGTAAGTTGGTTCATAAATTTAGATTAGGTATCTATGATGCTAATAGACTTGAGATTGAGTAGATTTGGGTGAAAAATTGGTTGGTTTTGCTCATATTCATGCCTTGGCCGAAAATGAAGAAGAAGGGAGGAGAGAGAAAGATGTTTGTTGACACCTAAATTTTGATTTTTAATAAATCATTCATTTAAGTATAAAATGAGAATTATCATAGTTCTCGCAAAAATTAATTTCTCATGTACTGCATATTTACTTTTTGTTAGTCATGCATATCATTGCATTCGGGCCAGAGGCAAAGCAATTGAGCTCAATTTGACGGAGGACTGGACTAGGCTTAGTTTGGATTTTTTGGCAATCAAGAAGGGGTGTGTGTCGAAAATTAACAAGGCTATTGGAATAATTTTCAGATTAAATCAGCCCATTTATGTTTAATTTGGAAAAATCCTTTTAATTAAAAAATGTCCATTAATTGAAAAAAAAAAGGGGCTTCATGGATGAATATTTTGTCTCCGGATCAAATTGCGATTATCACAAGTTGAGGGACAATTTTGCAAATAATGAAAATAAAACATAAACCCTAGCTCACCATTATAAATACACGCGTAGGGTTTACATTCGAGGGGGCCACATAATTTTACATACACGGCAGAATAGGGAGCGACAGAATAGAAGCACGCAGCCACAAGATTAGAGAAAAAGGGTTACGGTTCTTCGTGCGGGTTCGGAAGAATGGCGTGATCGGGGGCGAAGATTGACTTCTCCGCGGGGGAAAAGTCCAAGAGGGGAAGGGGTTGAATTTTTCTTTCTCTTAAACAAGAAGAATAATTACTTATGCCTTTTCTCTCTTTTTCTTTGCAGGATCTACTTCTTTTGCTACGATTATAGAAACGGCCACGACAATTATGGAACAGGAAGTAGGAAGTGCAGCCTAGCACACGTTTGGGTTCAACCTGGTGATGGTAAATTCATGGAGGTGTTGCCTCGGGTCCAAATTGTGTGTTTGGCAACCTTATTGCGGCATCTAGGTTGCCTCACTTGCACATCGACGGTTTCATGACAAAGCAGCCAGTAATCTTGACGATCGGCATCATAACGCTTGATATTAAGTCAAGCCCATCAAGAACAAAAAAAATGCTAATCGCGTGGCCTCTTCGGTTGAGCGTCATTGTTGTCCTTGATCGCAAGCACTACCGTTGTTCCAAGAAGGCCAATCGCGAACATCCAGGTGCCGAGATGAAGCGACTGTTCAGAGATTCACGTACCGAAAGCAATCTATTCCCGCACTCTCGAGCCTCGCACGGATGATGTTATTTTCGGGTTCAGTTTTCACTTGTTTATCTTTACGGAGTTCCGGTGTTACCTTTGGTGTCTTGCATATATCCATCTATATTGTGGCTCCTAATTAGCATAGTGTTTTTTCAATTACATATCTATATCTCTTTTGATCACCTTTTACACACATGCATACGGGAAGCTTCTCACGTGGATTCATGGGTGTTTGTGAACACCCATAGTGCTCCCTTGTCGTCATCATAAATTTTTTCAATATTCGTCCTACCTTCATCGCAATCATTAGGCGACCACCAAGACCTTGTGAGCGGCCCCCTAACAGCACCACCAAATCAGCCCCGAGGTCTCCAATCTCAGTCATCCAGCCCCGGCGCAACCTAGTAGTCTTGTTCGACCAAAATCAGCCGGACCGCAGTTGCTGTTCAATTCGTTTATCTGCTGTCCAGCCTTTGTTTGAGGTCGACCAGCCTTTGTTTTACTATTATTCGAAGTTCTAATCTTGTGTCAACTTGTCTTAGATCATTCAAGAGTGCATTCTTGGCGAATCGAGCTTAAAAGGTGCTAACTTTGGGCGATTCTTCGAGGCAGCGCAAGTGCAGAATTTCAGCTTGAAAAAGGTAAAAAAATTTTAACTTTTGATTGCAAGTCCATGCTCTTTTGATTGGAAATTTGTAAGTATGTTATTGCATCTCAATGAACATAAAGGATTTGCAATGAAAACTAGAAAATTTAAGCTTTTCTATCCAACTTTTGCTTGAGCTCAAAATTGGAGCTCTTGATGCAAATTCTGATTTGTTTAATAATCCACTTTGATTGATGAATTCAACGGAACCCTATGAGTGCTCTTGAGAATTTATTGAATTGTCTTGGAAAATTAACTTTTCTCAAAGTCATGATCAAATTGGATAGATTTGAAAAGATGAGAATTTTGGATCAATTTTCAATATACACCTCTCTTGGCCGAAATTTGCATGTCATGGATGAGCATTGTTCTTATTTTTATCTCAATTGGTTGAGTTGATGTTATCCCATTGGTTGTTCAATCTTATCTCATTTGAATTGGATAATGATCATGTGAATAAACTTTATCTAATCTATGAGAATTTTCGAATTGGATAACATTTAACTTGTGAATAATCTTTTGCTTCGGATAGTTATCTCACATTCATTCTATTGGTTATATTGCCTTATCTTTTATGGGTGCTCATGTCATGGATACGTTTTGTGTCTAATTGGATGTTATTTGGTCATTGTGGATGGACTTTTGATTCCAATGATTATCTTTAACATGTGAATCGGTTGAGATGATTATTTGATCCTATCTCCGGTAAATTTTCTGAAAGCATTTGATTAGAGATAATATTTGCGTTCGACTGGATAATTATCCCATTTTTTTAGAATTATCTGAAATTAAATTTTCAAACCTTAAAGATAATTTCTCAAATTAAAAATGGATCAATCTTTTTAGATGAGGAAAGGTGGACCCCAATGCCATATTTTTGGCCACCCCTCTCATATTTTCAAAATATCCCAAATAAATTGACTCATTTTCATGTTATTTTTCTTATGCTTGTTTGTTTTGATTTGTTATAAAATTTGCACATCTTTAAACAAACATGCCCATAATATATGCTCCCTATGTGCCTAGACCCTTCGGAAAAATTAAATCACACGCCTTAGCCACGATCTCGTGGAATGGGATGTGATTTAGTACAGAAATTCGTGTTCTGCCCTTTGGTGAGAAGGGACGTTGTTTTTCTATATACATATCCGCATACTCGCTCGAATCCTCGAGGATGTAGCGGATAAAATCTCGCTCTAACCCGGATCTTTGGGAATGAGAGGATTTTCGGAAAAATCGAAAATTAAAAGGTATATTAAGGGCATTTTTGTTTATTTTTGTTCAGATTTTTGATTACTTTTGAATGTTTTCTTTTATTACTGAAAATACCAAAAAATCATCCTTTGGGCACTTAATATATGGTCTTCATGTCACATTTTTTCAATTCACATTGATCAATTAGAGAAGGCTTTTTCATGAAATTGGTACCCAAAGGGCGTTAATTTTTTCAATTAGCGTAACCAAGTCCCCGGAACTCATTCTCTTTGGTTCGTAGAGATAAAATAGTTCTCCCGCTATTTTATATAGGTTTCTAATCAACCTACCGTAAATGATTAGTGGCGGCTCCGATTGAATAATTTCTCATGAACAAACCTAAGTTGCGATTCGGTAGGACTTGGGAGGGTTCGAATTATGTTAGTTGATTTAATTAACCTAATAATCCGTTAGCCTAATTTTAGGTCGCGACAATGTTCTTACATGAATACTGAAATGCAATGAGTAGAAATGGAGGGCTAGGATTTAATCTAGCTAATTTTGCTTTAATCCAATGGTTGGTATTGAATCTTGTTTATGAAGCTTGATCCGACGGCCGAGATTAATTCCTGCTTAGTTTAATTAATTGAGTGGTGGAGATTAATTGTATGTTAGTATAGTATAATCGTATAATACGTATTAAATGCCACATTAGTACATTATAATTGTACGGTACGTATTTAATGTACGTTAGTGAAATTTTGATTATACGGTGGTTATTAATTGCTATGTTGGTAGAATTAATATTGTGTGGCGTAGATTAATTTTTGTGGTAGCTGGAATTAATCGTGTGGCCCGATTGGCCATTGGTCTTGTGTGACCTAATCGGGTGGTCCCGATTTATTAATTCTCTAACGTGAGTGAATCACGTGGTCCCGATCGAGTATTGGTACAGCATATTTAAATCGAGTGGTCTCGATTGGGCAATTGAGAAAAATTAGAAAGATCGCATGGTCCCGATCTTTGTTGAGGAAAAATTGATGAGACCGGATGGTCTTGATGCGCTAATCAGGAAAATTTATCATGATCACGTGGCAAGGGTTGATTAATTGGAAGCATCTGAGGGATCGTGTGGTATCGGCCAAGCGATCGAGGACTTATCGTGATTATATGGTCTTCACGTGGAATTATTGAGAGGAAGTGTGGAATTTTACCCTGAGGCGTTATGACGCGGGGTAGGTATTTTATAAGACCATATTTAGCCTGAGGCGTTATGACGCAGGCTTTGTTATTATTATTTTATCCTGAGGCGTTAAACGCAGGGTTGTGCTTACGATATTATCCCGAGCCGTTAAACGCAGGATACTAACCCGAGGCGTTATTACGCGGGTTACAGCGACTCGAGGCGTTATTACGCGGGTCCGTCCCGTTATAATTTAGCTTGAGGCGTTAAACGCGGGCCCTGGACCAACGTGGAATATTTATACGATAGCCCGATGCGTTAAACGCGGGCATATGAGTAACGTGGAATTTTATATGATAGCTTGAGGCGTGGAACGCCGGCTTTGGAGCAACGTGGAATATTTTTATGGTAGTCTGAGATGTGAAATATCGATTTGAGGGTAACGTAAAATATTTGTAAAAGTGTGACAATTTTTGGAGAAAGAATGGAATATTCTTGAATTTATTTGTGGAGTTTTTGACTCAAGGAAGAATTGTTCGAAATTGTTCACCGAGGTTGTGTCTGGAGGCACTAGAGCCCTAAACTAGGATTAGAGGCTTTCTTGCTGAGATTTTATCTCACCCCGTCGTGGGCTCTCTCTTTTCGGACCCTTTGCCGCAACAATGAATGATCCGCCCTAGAGGTTCGAGATCCCACGAGACATGGATACAGTAGTTACCGAGTATCCGGTGGGAGAAGAAAAGGTGTATTATAGGCACGTGACTATTATTTGGGTGGACACCGGAGAGCTCTTTTGGAAAACCCACAAGTATGAGGCGTGGACATACCGCCACGGGGACTTGACAGTGGGACCACCGACCGGCTTCGATATTCCCTACGATGGTGTTGGGGAATGAGACCCCACTAGCACTCCACCTCCCGACGGTGTAGTGATGAGCCTAGACACCGGTCTTGAAGACTCAGAATCTGACCCGGAGGTCGTGGCGCTAGGAGAGGATGTACGGATCGTCGAGCCTTCGGATGCGGAGCAGCCGCCGGAGATGGATGAGGACGAGCTGGCAGCCATAGACGAGATAATGCCCGATAGAGAGGACGAGGCTTAGGGTAGTTGGTCTCTTGAGCTGTTGTATAGTGTTTTCTTTTTTAAGTATAGTAGGCTTCGACCATGAGATCTTTTTGTTATAAGTGGTCACAAGCTTATACGGTGGCCTCCGAAGCCTTAAGTTTGAGGGTTGTAACAATTATGTATATATATACATAAGTGTGTTTTTACCATCCTAAGTTATCGTAATGTTGTTGATTTCTGTAGGAGGAATAGTTCTGCTTCCACGATGTTTTATAATATTGTTGGCCTTTGGATCCTAGAGAACTGTACGCAATCGTGGTCAGAGGGGATGTTTGCGAGCTCGCAGGGTTCGGATCGTGACAGTTACAGTGAGCAGTAAGTAGCAGCACATGGTTGAGAAAAGAAAACGAGGAGAAAGAACACACTCAAATGAAGATCAGTTGAGTTCAATTACCTACGAATTGCTTCCGTAGCAAGTTCCCATTATTCTAACAACAAAGCTGCGAGCCAATCACCACCATTCTCATCTCTGCCAATCGAATTAAAAGTCCACATCATCTTGGTCCGCAACCCTCGAGTGAGAATAAGCTCTTCATTTCTCTTTCTACCATTTAACTTTGTTCCTCAGCACTTATTTGACAATCTTGCAAGCGTTCATGAAGATCTGTTTTGATGGAATTGTCTTCGTACATAAGTGAACTCTCGGCTTTTGAATCTGCTGATCCAGGAACAACCTCACAGAGTACATGTGGATCCATTAGTCGGTTTTTCAGAATCTCAATCCACAAATCGTTCTCTAGTGGCTCGCATATTATTCGGAGTCCCCATGCTACAACGTCTCCTCTCACCGTAAGGCTAAGTTGTGCATACCTCCCAGCAATTTGGCCAAAATCGATGTCTCCCCACAGATTATCCCGAATGAAATACTGGATATAGATATGACACTTACTCAAATCAGGGAATTCTTCTCGCCTGGAACGCCGCCATTTGCCATTAACATGTAGTCGAATTGTCAAAGAGGCTTCCGCTTTCGAATAATGTCTAAGGGCAACAACACAAAGTGCCAAACCAAGAAACTTCTTATACGAGCCTTTTGAAACCATGAGCGATACGGAGCACTTTTCAACAGGGCTATAGTCTCCAATCTGCATCCACTCTGGCACCTTGCCATCAATAGGGACGAGTGGCACCTTGCTATCAACAGTGAAGATCCACTCTGGCATCTTACTTCCGGAGAGAAGAAAAGAGCAATGAGGACCCTGGTGTCATGAAGATAGACGACCATTAGAAAGTAACCAAGTTTGTTATTTGTACCCAAATAAAAGAATTCAATTTGAGTTTAGTAAGTAATCCTAGCGAATTCCACTTCCTACTAGAGCTCTATAAATGAGTGGAGATCCGATGATCCTTGCTTGCATTCACATGTACAGATTATTCCCATAAAAGAACGCATAGACACCTCCATTACATGCATCTGCGTGCAGAATCCCTTAGTATTTGTTTGTTTTTCTTAAGCCTCCGACCTTGCATTTTCTTTAGTTTTCCAGCTCCATTACACACCGGATTCAAAATACATACTCCACATCGATGTACGTGAGAGAGAGAGAGAGAGACAGAGAATCTAACCTGTGTAAGTGAGGAAATACGAGACATGGTCAACCCTCTGCCGACAAATTGATGAAATGAAGTTAAATGTCCAGTATTTCCCAGAGATTCGCAATTTTGCGCCCGGAACCCCTTTAAAAATGGTGGAAGCTCGGGACACTCTCGTAATTGACGGCAACCTGAAACTCTCAATACGGACAAATGATAACGCTTTTGGATTGACGTAGGAATGCTGGTAATATGGTTCATAGAAAGATCCAGTACTTCTAAAAGGGGACAACAGGAAAGATTTTCAAGAAACTCTACTCCATGCAGAGAACACCCCTCAAGGTCTAATATGCGTAAATTTGGAAGTCCGGTCTCTGTGCGCGGACCAACTGAGTCGTCATACTTTGGGAACCTTTCTAACCCACTAGAATATTGAAGGTTCAATTCTTTAAGGTTTGGTAAGTTGTAAATGCTAGACGGAAGATGTGACAGGTATTCGCAATTGCTTAAATCCAGTGTCTCCAAAGAGATAAGATTTGCTATTGTTTCAGGAAGTTGGGTAATAGAGGTCCCTCGTAAATTTAGCTCTTTCAGACCTACGAGTTTATTTGGAATACGAGGGAATCTTGAAATTTTTTTGCAAGAAGCAAGACGGAGAGCTTGGAGATTTTTTGACTTGAGCACTTCTGGAAAAACTCTAAGTCTATAGCACCCCTCTAAATCCAAAACCCGTAAATTGGCATGATCTGCAATCGACTCGTCTGCTTCTTCCAAGTTTTTGCAATGCTTGAGATCCAATTCCTCGAGATTTGGAGTACATGAGAGGTCGGGCATACGAACCAGTGACTTACATTTACTGAAATTAAGGTACTTCAATTGTTGGAAGCCCTGCAAAAACAACGAAACCAACTCTTGATAAATATTCTGAAAGGTAAAAAGGGAGTGTTTGTATGATGTTGTTGCCACTTTTAAGGAGTTTCATTCTTAGGCCTCAGCACTCTTCATGGGAAACGAAGTAGAGAGAATAGTTAGATCAGGCAACTTGGAATGTACTATTCAGGGTTATGAGTAAATTTCTTAACCTATTAATTAACTTTTCGTTTGGAGTTACGATAAACTGAATTTTGTAGAATTACACATTGTACAAAGAAATTACTGAACACTAGGAAACTTTACCATTAATATGTGTGGATATATATAGATGTGTGTGCACTGGCGCGGAGGGAGAGAGGGGTTAAAGTTTACATGAGATTAAGCCACGTGGCACAATCATGGGAGACTTTAACCCAGAAATTTGGTTTTTATGATCACTTTAACAAATCAGAATTACTCTTATCATTTTACGTTTTAGATTCATTCGAAAGAATTGTATATTAGATAGATACACAATATAAAAAATATTCACCAATAACTTTTAATAGACAATCATAGAAAAAATTAGGGTTAACCCCATTAACAATCCCAAACAGGCATGTACATTTATCTCGAACTCACTTTTTATCTCACAAAACTTTCAAATTAGTACACTACGGCTCAATTCTCCCCAAGCTAATTTTCATCTCACACAAAATTCTAAAGTAACGTGTGACATCCTGTAATCCGACTCGTTTTGAAGCTTTGAATAAATGAAAAGTTTCATTGATGTATTTCGGTTTAATCTCACTCAGAAATGGTCCATTACGAGCGGACTAACCAAATGGGAATGGCTAGCTAGGAAAATCAAGTACGTGGACCTAAGAACTTGATCCTGAGCCGACTCTTTGGCCATGAAAATTGTCAAGGGAATATTTTGGACCAATATAGGCCGATCCTAGAATGATTAAGGAACGATTTGGACAATATCCTACGCTTGGATCATGGGTGATTCCGTTTGATCTCGTATGGGTTCCAAACGTCCCTAAATTATTTTCTAACGATCGCGACCATCGGGACTAGTGATTAACCCTCGCAATTGAATGACAACCAAGGTCGCCATGGTTTGAGTAATTCTTAAACGTGATTTTAATCACGGGTCGATACGCGTAACTCCTAAAAGCCGCTCGTTAGTTTGAGATACGCTAAAATTTCTATTGATTGAGATTGATCACGAATCGAGTTTCATAATTTGACGTCGGACCTTCAGGGGTTTCAATAAATAAATTTTGGACGTTTCCTCATCCAGTGTACAAATTTCTTCGTTGTTCACCCAAAGGGTTCGGGAAAAATAAAATTTGGAGTGGAAATGGGAAATTACCCATTTGCCCTTGAGGAGTACCCAATTTTTCACTTGGATCGAAGAGCATTTTAGTCATTTGACTAGTCTTGTGGGGGGAATTCTATTTTTGCCCTTCTTGCATTCAAGACACCAAAATATCCACCCTTGAATTATCTAGCCTTTTATTAATTAATGTTTTTGGCTCTCTTCTTCTTCATTTTTCAAGAACACTCTCTCTCTCCACCTCACTTTCTCACTCTACCTCACCCCTTGGCCGAATTCACTCTCCCTCCCACTTCCATTGCCGAAAAATTTCCTAAGCCTAGCCGGATTCGCCTTGGATCGCCGGAGCTCGACTACCACCCGAACCACCTTGAACCGCCGGAGTTTTGTGGATTTTTAGCCGAGCAAGGGAGTCTCCGGAGCCGCCGGTTGGAACCAAGATTTCTTCGCCTGTTTCTTGCCGGAAAACTTGCAAAAATTGTTATAAGTTGGTCCCTAACCTTATATTAGGTATCTAGGGTGCTAATAGACCATAGATTATGTAGTTTTTGGTGAAAACTTGGTTGTTTTTGGCCATTTTTATTCCTTGGCCGAGAATGAAGTTTTGAGGAGAGAGAAACCATGTTCTTGAAGTGAATAGTGAATTCAAGAGGATAATTGCATGGTCAAAGTTGGACCATGGTTACTTTTGCTAACTCTAGTTTCTTTATGCCTAACTCTAGTTACTTTATGCTATTATTTAATCATGGTTAGGTTAGTTATTAACTCTAGTTAATTTTTGAACTAGGGTTAGGTTATATTTTAACTATAGTTGCTTTTATATGATAATATGTTGTTATGCCATGGAATTAATTAAATGTGGTATTGTTATAGTTTAGTACTATAGTAGTGAATTAATTGCACGTTAGAATATTTAAATTGTTCGGCCCCGATAAATTTCCACGTTGGTATAATTAAATTGTATGGTGCGTATTAATTGCACGTTAGTATAATTTTAATCGTACGTATTTATTTATTGCTACGCTAGCATAAATATGGTCGTGTGGCGTAGATTGAATTTTGTGGTAGTATAAATTGATCGGGTGGTCTGGATTAATCTATGGATTAACGTGAATTAATCGGGTGGTCCCGATTTATTAATTCTCTAACGTGAGCGAATCACGTGGTCGCGATCTATTATCGGAAAATATGAGGGTCGTATTCAATCGAGTCGTCAAAGGCCAAAGTGAGCCGTATTAGTCTGATTGTCTAAGATCGAGAAGGTATGAAAGTCGTGTTCAATTAAGTCGTCCGAGACCAAATTGCGTCGTGTTCGACTAATTGTCCGAGACTTAATCCGGTCGTGTTCCTATGTGTCCAAGACCGAGATGTTTGGGTCGTATTCCTTTGTGTCTGAGACCCTGGTATATATATAGAGCCGTGTTCTATAAAGGTCCGAGGCTCAATGTTATGAACTTGTATGATGTCGGTGGAGTAACGTGGAATTTTTTTGAGTAATGTGGCTATTTATATTATGGCTTGATGCGTTAAACGCGGGTCCCGGAGCACGTGGAATATTTTATTGTCAGAATGAGGCGTGGAACGCCGAAACGGGAGTAACGTAGAATATTTGAGAAGGTGTGGGAATTTTCGGAGAAAGAATGGAATTTTTCTGGATTTTTAATTGTGGAATTTTTAGGTAAGAAATAAGGATTGTTGGAAATTATTCACTGAAAATGTGTCTGGAGGCACTAGAGCCCTAATCTAGGATTAGGGGCTAGCTTACTGAGATTTTATCTCATCCCGTCGTGGGCTCGTTGTTTATTTCGGACCCTCCGCCGCAAGCATGAATGACTCGCCCCGGAGGTTCGGTGTTCCCCAAGACATGAATACCTTAGTAACAGAATATCCGGTGGGGGAAAACAAAGTTTATTGTAGGCACGCGACAACGATTTGGGTTGACACGGGGGAGATCTACTGGAAGCCCCATACGTATGTAGCTTGGACGTACCGCCACAGTAATATGACCGTGGGACCGTTGAGAGGATTTGATGTTCCCTTCGATGGAGTTGGAGAGTTTGATCCAGTAAATGCTGCTCCTCCGGATGGCGTGGTAGTGCATCCAGATGATGGACCTGGAGTTTTGGCGCCTAACCCCGTAGCCGCGGTACCTACCGAAGATGGGGAAGTTGTGGAGCCTTCAGATCTTGAGCAGCCCCTAGAGTTGGACGAGGATGAGCTACCAGCTGTAGATAAGATTGTACCGGATAGCGAGAACGAGGCCTAGGATAGTTGGCCTCCCGACTTTTGTAGAGTGTTTTATTTTGGTTGTGTAGCAGGCTTCGACCACGTCTCTTTTTGTTATAGGTGGTCACGGGCTTGTACAGTGACCCTCGAAGCCCTAGGTTTGACGAGTTTGTAGCAATTATGTATATATGTACATAAGTGTGTTTTACCATCCCAAGTTATCGTAGTTTTGTTGGTTTCTGTACGGAGATTGTTGTTGCTTTCGCATATGTTGTTTTAATTTTGTTGGCCTTTGGATCCGGGAGAACTGTACACGGTCGTGGCCAGGTGGGATGTCGACGGCTTGTAGGATTCGGGTTGTGACATCCCCGTTTGGAGTGGTATCAGAGCAAGGTCAGCTCGATTCATGTTTGGAAGAGATATGGAGTGATAAGGAGCGATGACTTTGGGATGGTTAGACAGAGAGACCTTAGGTGTTTGCGCAAGCTAAATGCGTTATACGGGGAATTTGAATGTGCCTTTGTGATTTGCTTGATTGACTACTATCGTGCTGAGTGTTTGGTTTGTTTGTTGAATCGTTCTTCTAGAAACGACATTTAGCTTTATGCTAGTTGCTATGTTAAGTAGTGTGAGACTGCTAGATTCGAGTAGATGGTTTAGGTTTCTAATTCCTTGGTGGAATTATTTTGGTTCAGGTGTTGTGAAGAAAGTTGATGGAAATGGAAAATCAAGGTAGAGGTTAGGGGAGCCTCTAGTTCAAGAACAGCCGTTAGGGAAGATCCAAGAGTGGACGGAGTCCTTAGGGCTTTAGAAGAGATTGGGAATCTCATGGGTAGGCAGACTCGAGAACGAGCCGCTGCTATTGCCCAAGCCGCCGAGGCTGCTGCTGCTGCCGCTGCCCATGGAGGCAATGTCAATCGGGGGAACGACAATGGGAATAGACGGATGCATCGGTTGGTAGAGCAGTTCTTGAAATTGAAACCGGCGAAGTTTATCGGGAAAGGTGACCCGTAAGCTACACCTTGTTGGATAGAAGATCCGGAAAAAGCATTTGAGGTATTGGGTTGCGCCGAGGAGGAGAAAGTGACCCTGGCGGTGTATCAGCTTCAAGATACGACTAGTGATTGGTGGAAGGCCACCAAGGGAAGAGTTTTCCCGGAGGATACCGCTTTGAATTGGACTATTTTCACGGAAGTTTTCAATGGAAAGTATTTTTCAGAAACCGCTCGGGAGCATAAGATGTTGGAATTTCAGTAGCTCTGGCGGAACCATATGACGATAGATCGGTATGAGGCTGAATTCTCGAGATTGTCGAAGTATGCACCGAAGATGGTAGAGAATTCGCTAGATAGAGCGAGGAGGTTTCGGGACGGATTGAGGCTGGAGTTTCGCGATCGGTTGATCCCGCTGAACCCGAGAGACTATGATGAGTTGTATGAGCGGGGTCAAATGGTGGAGCGAGACATGAAAGAGAGGGTTGCCGCATTTGGATCGCGGTTCATGCCGGCCGGGGGCAACCGCCGGTTTGGCAAGAGGCCAATGATGGGAAATAGGCGTTTTGTCCCTCCGATCGGGAGGAATAATGGGAAGCCGGTGTATTAGTTCAACCAGAATTGCCGACTTTGTGGAAGAAGGCACGGGAATGGGCCTTGCCCGAGTAGGACGGGGGCGTGTTGCAAATGTGGAAAATTTGATCATCATATAAGGAGTTGCCCGGAGCTAGCCCCAGAACAGCGATTTCGGCCCCAAAGACTCCGGGCGAGACCTCATATTAGAGCCACTCCACAGAATAACCGGAACGGACCGGCGACGCAAGGGAGAATGTATGCGGTGGCGCGCAATGAGGCAGAGAATGCGCTTGGTGTGATCACGTGTACGGTCTCCTTATGTGATCATCTTGCATATGCTTTATTTGATTCTGGAGCGTCCCATTCATTTGTATCTGCTCAATTTGTGGAATTAGTTGGGATTGAGTTAAAAGCGCTAGAAGTAATGTTGCACGTAACTACACCCTTAAAGGATAAAGTATTGGTTACCTTAGGGTGTACTGGATGTAAGATAGTCATTGGCGGTAGAGAATAATTAATAGACCTAGCGGTTTTGACTATGCATGACTATGACGTCATAATTGGAATGGATTGGGTGGGAAAGCAAAGAGCTATTTTTGATTGTGGTAGCAAGGTGATCCAATTTAATCCTATTGGTCATCCTAGATTCGAGTTTGTGGGAAGTCGAGGAGGAATCTCGATTCCCTTGATCTCATCACTGGAAGTGACTAAGTTGTTAAAGGAAGGATGCTAAGGATATTTGACTGCAGTGGTGGATTCGTCGATTGAAGGACCGAGGCTAGAGGATATAGCTGTGGTGCGCGATTATCCCGATGTCTTTCCTCAAGAATTGTCGGGATTGCCACCTGAAAGAGAAGTGGAATTTGTGATTGAGTTAGCACCGGGGACATAACCGATTTCCAAGGCGCCCTACGGAATGTCCCTCTCAGAGTTGAAGGAATCGAAGGTTCAAATGCAAGAATTGCTGGATAAAGGATTTATCCGCCCCGGTGCATCGCCTTGGGGAGCGCCGGTGTTGTTTGTAAGGAAAAAGGACAAGTCATTGCGATTATGCATTGACTATCAATGATTGAATCAAGTGACCATTAAGAACAAGTATCCATTGCCAATGATAGATGACTTGTTCGATCAATCGCAAGGCGCTTCAGTATTTTCTAAGATTGATTTGAGGACGGGCTAGTACCGGTTAAGGATCAAGAAGGTGGACATACCGAAGACCGCTTTCCGTACTAGATATGGGCATTATGAGTTCACGGTCATGCCTTTTGGATTGACCAATGCCCCAATTGCCTTTATGGATATGATGTATCGGATGTTGGGAGAATTCTTGGATCGGTTTGTCATTGTGTTTATCGATGATATTTTGGTGTACTCGAGGAGCTCGGAGGAACATGAACACCATCTGAGCATAGTTCTACGGACTTTAAGGGAGCACGCTCTCTATGCCAAATTTAGTAAGTGTGAATTTTGGCTCAATCGAGTAGCGTTTCTAAGACATATTGTCTCGGGTAATGGAATCTCGGTATACCCGATGAAAATTGAGACTGTGGTGAATTGGCTAAGACCGACGTGCGTCACGGAGGTTCGAAGTTTTCTAGGTTTGGCGGGATATTATAGACGGTTCATAGAAAAGTTCTCTTCGATAGCTATACCGTTAACACAGCTAAAGAAGAAGGAAACTCGCCTTGAATGGACAGATAAGTGTGAGAGGAGTTTCCAAGAACTGAAACATAGGTTGATGACGGTACTAGTTCTGACGATACCATCGAATCATGGGGGATTTGAAATTTATAGCGATGCTTCTCTAAAGGGACTCGGATGCGTATTAATGCAACATGGCGGGGTGGTCGCGTATGCGTTGCGGCGATTGATGCCTCATGAGCAGAACTATCCAACGCATGATTTAGAGCTTGCAGCGATTGTTTTTGCATCGAAGATATGGAGGCATTATTTGTGGGGAGAAAAGTATCGGATCTATACGAATCATCAGAGTTTGAAGTATTTGTTCTCCCGTAAAGAGTTAAATATGAGACAGCGCCGTTGGATGGAATTACTAAAGAACTACGATTGTGATATTTTATATCAGCCTGAAAAAGCGAATAAAGTAGCGGATGCTCTTAGTTAGAAGTCGAGCATTGCGCATTTGATGGTGAAAGAATGGACTTTAGTTGAAAAGTTGAGAAATTCGGAGTTTAAGTTGGAAGTTTGTAATCTCTCAAGCCCGTTGGCAACTCTGAGAATTGAACCCGAGATTCAGGCGAGGATTAAGGCATTGCAGTCGGAGGATCCCGATATTCAGAAAATTTTAGAGATGGATGCCACCAAGAGGAAACTTGAATTTCAAGTGGCCAAGGACGGAATCCTGAAATTTCGTGGACGTCTGTGTGTCCCTAATGATGAGGAGCTTAAGGAAACGATTTTGTCAGAAGCTCATCGAAGCGGTTATAGTGTGCATCCAGGCAGCACAAAAATGTATCAGAATCGTGCCAACAACATTACTTGGTGGAATGGAATGAAAGTAGATGTGGCCAAGCATGTGGCTAAGTGTTTGACATGCCAACAAGTAAAGGCACAACATTGCAAGCCTGGTGGATTACTTAGACCACTGGAGATTCCCGAGTGGAAATGGGAGCACGTTACCATGGACTTTGTCATGGGGTTACCGAGAAGCCAGAGAGGGCACGATTCAATTTGGGTAGTTGTGGACAGATTGACTAAGTCTGCACATTTTTCGGCGATGCGAAAGGATTTCGCAATAGAAAAGTATGCTGAGTTGTATATGAGCCGGATAGTTCGGTTGCATGGGTGCCAATAACAATTACATCGGATAGAGATCCTAAGTTTACCGCAACTTTCTGGAAAAGTCTTTAGAATGCCATGGGAACTCAAGTGCAATATAGCACCGCGTATCATCCTCAGACAGACGGACAATCGGAGAGAACAATTCAGACTTTTGATGATATGTTGAGGGCATGCATAATAGATTTTAAAGGTGGTTGGGAAGAACAGCTACATTTAGTGGAGTTTGCCTACAACAATAGCTTCCAGCAGAGTATCGGAATGGCACCGTTTGAAGCGTTGTACTGCAGAGCTTGCGGAACTCCAGTACGTTGGGATGAAGTTGGCGAGAGAAGTATAACGGGACCCGAGCTAGTTCAGCAATCTGTTGAGGCAATGAAAGTGATCAGAGAAAGGCTAAAGACTGCCCAAAGTCGTCAAAAGAGTTATGCGAATAGACGACGTAGACCGTTGGAATTCCAAGTGGGAGACCATGTTTTCTTGAAAGTGTTGCTGATGAGAGACTTATCTCGGTTTGGGAAGAAAGGAAAATTAAGTCTGAGGTACGTAGGTTCATTTGAAATCCTGGAACGGATTGGGACGTTAGCTTATCGACTTGCTTTGCCGCTGAACTTGTCCCAAGTCCATAACGTTTTTCATGTGTCCATGTTGAGGAAGTACGAACCGGACCCAACGCATGTGTTGGATCATGAGGTTGTGGAAGTTGATGAAAGGGTATCCTACGTAGAAAGGCCAATGCGAATAGAAGACATAAAGGAACAAGTTCTGAGGAGCAAAACATTTTCACTAGTGAAGGTGATATGGGAGCACCATGGAACGGAAGGGGCAACCTGGGAAAATGAAGAAACGATGAGGCAACCGCACCCCCATTTGTTTGAATAGATAAGTTTTGTTGTAAATTTCGAGGACGGAATTTTTGTAAGGGGGAAGAATTGTGACATCCCGTAATCCGACTCGTTTTGAAGTTTTGAATAAATGAAAAGTCTCATTGATGTATTTCAGTTTAATCTCACTCATAAATGGTCCATTCCGAGCAGACTAACCAAATGGGAATGGCTAGCTAGAAAAATCAAGTACGTGGACCTAAGAACTTGATTCTGGACCGACTCTTTAGCCATAAAAATTGTCGAGGGAATATTTTGGACCAATATAGGCCGATCCTAGAATGATTAAGGAACGATTTGGATAATATATTACGCTTGGATCACCGGGTGATTCCGTTTGACCTCGTATGGGTTCCAAACGTCCCTAAATTATTTTATAACGATCGCGACCATCGAGACTAGTGATTAACCCTCACAATTGAATGACAACCAAGGTCGCCATGGTTTGAGTAATTCTTAAACGTGATTTTAATCACGGGTTGATACGCGTAACTCCTAAAAGCCGTCCGTTAGTTTGAGATACGCTGAAATTTCTATTGATTGAAATTGATCGCGAATCGAGCTTCAGAATTTGACGTCAGACCTTCGGGGGTTTCAATAAATAAATTTTGGACGTTTCCTCATCTAGTGTACAAATTTCTTCGCGGTTCGCCCAAACGGTTCAGGAAAAATACAATTTGGACTGGAAATGGGAAATTACCCATTTGCCCTTGAGGAGTACCCAATTTTTCACTTGAACCGAAGAGCATTTTAGTCATTTGACTAGTCTTGTGGGGGGAATTCCATTTTTGTCCTTCTTGCATTCAAGACACCAAAAATATCCACCCTTGAATTATCTAGCCTTTTATTAATTAATGTTTTTGGCCCTCTTCTTCTTCATTTTTCAAGAACACTCTCTCTCTCCACCTCACTTTCTCTCTCTACCTCACCCCTTGGCCGAATTCACTCTCTCTCCCACCTCCATTGCCGAAAAATTTCCTAAGCCTAGCCGGATTCGCCTTGGATCGCCGGAACTCGACTACCACCCGAACCACCTTGAACCGCCGGAGTTTTGTGGATTTTTAGCCGAGCAAGGGAGTCTCCGGAGCCACCGGTTGGAACCAAGATTTCTTCGCCCGTTTCTCGCCGGAAAACTTGCAAAAATTGTTGTAAGTTGGTCCCTAACCTCATATTATGTATCTAGGGTGCTAATAGACTATAGATTATGTAGTTTTTGGTGAAAAATTGGTTGTTTTTGGCCATTTTTATGCCTTGGCCGAGAATGAAGTTTTGAGGAGAGAGAAACCATGTTCTTGAAGTGAATAGTGAATTTAAGAGGATAATTGTATGGTCAAAGTTGAACCATGGTTACTTTTGCTAACTCTAGTTACTTTATGCTATTATTTAACCATGGTTAGGTTAGTTATTAACTCTAGTTAATTTTTGAACCATGGTTAGGTTATATTTTAACTATAGTTACTTTTATGTGACAATATGTTGTTATGCCATGAAATTAATTAAATGTGGTATTGTTATAGTTTAGTACTATAGTAGTGAATTAATTGAACGTTAGAATATTTAAATTGTTCGGCCCCGATAAATTTCCACGTTGGTATAATTAAATTGTATGGTGCGTATTAATTTCACGTTAGTATAATTTTAATCGTACGTATTTATTTATTGCTACGCTAGCATAAATATGGTCGTGTGGCGTAGATTGAATTCTGTGGTAGCATAAATTGATCGGGTGGTCTGGATTAATCTATGGATTAGCGTGAATTAATTGGGTGGTCCCGATTTATTAATTCTCTAACGTGAACGAATCACGTGGTCCCTATCTATTCTCGGAAAATATGAGGGTCGTATTCAATCGAGTCATTTGAGGCCAAAGTGAGCCGTATTCGTTTGATTATCTGAAACCGAGAATGTATGAAAATCGTGTTCAATTAAGTCATCCGAGATCAAAGTGAGTCGTGTTCGACTAATTGTCTGAGACTTAATTCGGTCGTGTTCCTATGTATCCAAGACCGAGATTTTTGGGTCGTATTCCTTTGTGTCTGAGACCCCGGTATATATATAGAGCCGTGTTCTATAAAGGTCCGAGGCTCAATGTTATGAACTTGTATGATGTCGGTGGAGTAACGTGAAATTTTTTGGAGTAACATGGATATTTATATTATGGCCCGATGCGTTAAACGCGGGTCACGGAGCACGTGGAATATTTTATTGTCAGACCGAGGCGTGGAACGCCAAAACGGGAGTAACGTAGAATATTTTAGAAGGTGTGGGAATTTTCGGAGAAAGAATGGAATTTTTCTGGATTTTTAATTGTGGAATTTTTGGGTAAGAAAGAAGGATTATTGGAAATTGTTCACTGAAAATGTGTCTGGAGGCACTAGAGCCCTAATCTAGGATTAGGGGCTAGCTTATCGAGATTTTATCTCACCCCGTCGTGGGCTCGTTGTTTATTTCGGACCCTCCGCCGCAAGCATGAATGACCCGCCCCGGAGGTTCGGTATTCCCCAAGACATGGATACCTTAGTAACAGAATATCCGGTGGGGGAAAACAAAGTTTATTGTAGGCACGCGACAACGATTTGGGTGGACACGGGGGAGATCTACTGGAGGCCCCATACATATGTAGCTTGGAAGTACCGCCATGGTAATATGACCGTGGGACCGTTGAGAGGATTTGATGTTCCCTTCGATGGAGTCGGAGAGTTTGATCCGGTAAATGTTGCTCCTCCGGATGGCATGGTAGTGCATCCAGATGCTGGACCTAGAGTTTTGGCGCCTAACCCCGTAGCCGCGGTACCTACCGAAGATGGGGAAGTTGTGGAGCCTTCGGATGCCGAGCAGCCCCCAGAGTTGGACGAGGATGAGCTAGCAACTGTAGATGAGATTGTACCGGATAGCGAGGACGAGGCCTAGGATAGTTGGTCTCCTGACTTTTGTAGAGTGTTTTATTTTGGTTGTGTAACGGGCTTCAACCACGTTTCTTTTTGTGATAGGTGGTCACGGGCTTGTACAGTGACCCTCGAAGCCCTAGGTTTGATGAGTTTGTAGCAGTTATGTATATATATACATAAGTGTGTTTTAACATCCCAAGTTATCGTAGTTTTGTTAGTTTTCGTACGGGGATTGTTGTTGCTTCCGTATGTGTTGTTTTAATTTTGTTGGCCTTTGGATCCCGGAGAACCGTACGCGGTCGTGGCCGGGTGGGATGTCGACGGCTTATAGGGTTTAGGTCATGACATAGCGGCAATCCCAAGAGTAAAGTAAACTGCCACGTGGCATGCATGCGGATGTGGGACACGCTACAAAACTATGTCTGCGTCATGCATCATGTAGCAGTCATTGAAGTGAAGTGAAGTCGTGTTATGTGGTGAGTACATGAGTGAACACTCAATAAGTTCTGATATTATATATAAAGAGAGAGAGACAGAGATGAATGTCAAATATAAAAATTCCATCACAATTTGAGAAACATCAGGAACAAAATAAAAATTTCGTATTTTCAAATCAAAATATTGGTTTGACTTTCTGTTAAGAAATTAGTGGTATGCCCCACGCATTACACCCATTATTGGCAAAGTTTCTAGCTATTGTTTTCTACGTCTCCTTAGAAATGCTGATCCCTACGAACCGATGTAAGCAATTAACAATGCCTTTGTTTTACAGAACGGTGCGTTTATGAGCTAATTATATTGATACCGGACAAATCCCGCCAATTACGTACGCGCAATGGGTAAGACTCCACTACTTGATGGCTTCGCGGCCTACCAGTCAACCAACTACTCCTTGGGTGCTTTTAACTTATATATTCATGTCAAGCGGTAAGTCCGTCACATTTTTGTTTCTCTTTTATTTGATCACTTTTTCTGTAACATGAAAATATTTAAATGGGTAAAACGACAACTCAAGTGCTAATGTTTATGTACGGTATTCACTTTGATATCGTTATCTTTTCTGGATCACTTAAATGCCGAATTTTTTTAAAAACAATTATTTACGTGCCAATTCCGGTGAGGTCGTCGGAATTTTTAGCCGTTGGAACTAAAGTGATTGTTTTTTGGATTATTTAATTATCAATTTTTTTCGAAAATAATTATTTAAGTGCTAACTCCGGTGAGGTCACCGAAATTTCTCATCGTTGGCACTAAAGTAATCATTTTTTCTCCGATTTGGCACTTAAGTATATTGGCACTTGAGGTGTCCTTATGCCCATTTAAATATGCAAAAAACCGACGTAACTAGAATTAGGTTACACAGATTATGATAGCAGATTAGCATTTTGAATTTCTTCCCTTGCTGGATTTGATTTGATTTAAAATATAACTATGTGGGTAGCTAGAGATATTAGGCCTTTTTTTATTTTTTTGGTCAAAGAGATATTAGGCTTAAAGAGTATTTGAACTTCTTCTATAATATTATATAAAATACAGATGATCTCCTACTTTTAAGGGATTTCAATCTTTTCTTTTCATTCCTTCAATTGATTATCCTTAATAATTTATTTTGCAGATATTATAGCTATGGAAAATACGTGAAATTGATAATTCTATTTTATCTCACAATTAGAATATGATAATTCAAATTTGCTTATGATGCAATGACTTTCATTTAATAAATTCCCCTATTAACCTTGAAATATCTTTCTCTTTCGACATATATGAATAAAGTTTCTTTGTTACATGTATTTTAGCAACAAATCTTTTCCATTAGTTACTTCTGATAAAGTTGTTTCGCTTAAATTTTTCAAACGCCAATTTTGCTGCACGTAATTTTTTTTTTTTTACACCACCTACTGAGGATCATTTTAAAATAACATAGAGAAGTGGTTTTTAAAGCATAGGAACTACTTGCTTTTGTGTACTAGTTCGTATAATCCGCATAAACATATACAAATGAAGTAGATAATAAAAAGCACTATGTAGGTAAATGCTCACCTTAAATTGTTTTACAACTCCTGTGACATTGCGTTCGCGCATATCAAGTCCCACTAATTTCTTTGGACCTGCAGAAAATTCTATCTGGCGAGAATATCCAGGCCATTCAACCCATCTTAGCTCATTAGGAAGACATATAGGACCTTGAAAAGAAACCTTGCGCAAGATGAGCAAACTCAACTTTGTCATCTTTGTAAAAGCATCACAATTGATACACATCTTTCTCCACACATGTAGCTCCACCACTATGGCTTTTACAGTGGAATTTTCCTGTATGTACACAAATATTTAGGTTATGCATATTTAGTAACTAGAGTCAAAGAAAAGGAGCAAACTTTTGATTGTATTCACAACTCTTACCACGTTGCATGAAAGAACATTGTAAACATCGTCATACAGCCACAGTCTACTGCGTCTCCCGGGATCATGACATTCTTGCTTCACAATATCCATACCCATCGATTGAATCAAGTCGTGCATTTGTAGTATTCCGGACTCGATTCTTATCATGGACCTCTCAAAAAGAACTTGTAATCCTAATGTTGCTTGAAAATCGCAACTGTTGAGAACTTTATTGATGTGCTCAATTTTCCACCCCTTAAAGAAGCATGCGATGTGGAGAAAAATCTCTTTATGATCTTCATCTAGTCCATCATAACTTATTTTGAGCACATCATTGATGGATTTGTCGGGAAACCTAGAAAGTCTTTCTAGTATATCTTCCCATTCTCGTTCTCTTCTATTGTGTAAGAAGGAACCGAGCACCTCAAGTGCTAAAGGAAGGCCTTTAGCATGATTTAGAAAACCATCCACTAGATCTGTCCCGATTTGGTGTGTTAGAAAAGCATGCTTACTAAGCAGCTCACAAGCTTCACCGTCATCCAACGCTTGAACTTCATACACATACACATGATCCCAATCTAGCTTGGGAGTTAGGAAATGGCTATCTCTTGTAGTAATGAGGATCCTACTCCCATTACCAAACCAATTGGCTTTTCCCGCTAAAGCACGTAATCGGTTCAAGTGATCCACATCATCAAGGATGACAAGAACTCTTTTGTGACCAAGTCTTTGCTCTATTAGAGTAATACCTCGGGCGACATCGGACAGTACTAATCGTTCTTTAGGCAATAATATATCATTTAGTAATTGTTCTTGCAAAGTAGCTAAACCATTGCGATCTTTTGAATTTTCTCGAACATTTGCCGGAAAACTCGAACCTTCAAATTGTTTGGAAATATCATTATAAATGGCTTTCCCTAAAGTTGTCTTTCCTATGCCTCCCTGTCCCCATAATCCCACCATGAGAACATCATCTATAGACTCGAGGTTCAACATCGATTTCAATTTAACCACTCGAGAATCTATCCCAACCGGATGCTCAGCAACATGTAAAGGTGTTCGGCCTAGGTGAGTTGAGATCTCCTTCACAATTTCTTGTATAATCTTTGCCTCATCATCTCTAACAAAAAAAAAAAAAAAAAAGGAGTGGTAGCATCGTTTTAGCAATTGGAAATAAGAAAACAACGAGCAATCACCAACCAACATTGACAAAGCAATGCATCTCATTTTCAGATAATTACAGCCAAAACAAATTTATTCCGACCGAGTCGAATTTGAAATCGTAAAGCTCCACACCAATCAAAACATGCATCTCTATCTACTTAAGTTATACATGTTCTTTTGCTTCGGACATGACGATTGACTTATTCTCTAAATTTAGTCAAAAAGAGCCATTTAGGACTTTGAACGGTGGTTAAGATTTGGATTCCAAGTTTATTGAATTCCCCGAAGCACGGTGTCATTGCTCTACATGGGTGGCATACACTAATTATCCTGTATGAAACATTGGGAACATTTTTATTCCTTCCAAACAAATGGGGCAAGGGCAATAACACTACTTAACATTTTGTCCATTTGTCAATCAAGTTTTAACATTTTATTTTTATTGAAAAAGCCACATGTCTGTCTTATGGATAACCACATGTGATTTTTTAGAACTGAAAATGCTACTTGTGACAAGTTTAGGACTCGGATGACCAGAATCCAAAATCTATAGATCTCGAATGACCAAAATGAAATGTGAAGACCTCAAATTGCCCAAGCATTAAATGTTTAGAACTTCTATTGCACATTGAGGAGGGCAACAAGGATCCAAAAGAAAGAGCTATAGACCTTACTCGAATGAAACAGGGCTTAGCAAAAGCCGAAGGCAGAATTCTATTGCTCTAAGCGTAAAATTAAGTTTTTTCTTTTCTTTTCGTGCCGGTGAGTTCAAATAAGTATTGGAATGCTAAATAATTGTCGGTGGAAAAAGGATCGACGACTTATAACTTTTTAGTAATTTACCAATGATTTCGTGAATTCACTAACTTTTTTTGTAATTTGAAGTTCACGAATTTTGTACTACCTTATCAAATTTGATTTGCATAACTTATGACAGCGAATTTATTTTTTGTATGAGATTACTAATATAAATTAGAATGACTTACCAACCTTTCTCATATGAAATAATTACCTTTTAGTCTTGGGTTACCAAATCTCGCTTGAGCTACTTGTTAATGTTTACCTATATTTTTAGATTTTACCAATTATTTCTATTGGGTTAATAGCTCTCATTTAAGTTACTTACTAACTCATTTCAGAATTTGCCAACCTTAATTAGAGTAAATTATCAACTTTTCTTCAATTAAGTTATCAACTAATTTTGGGTTATTAATTCTTATTTGAGTTACAAAGCAAAGTTTAATTGTCTTTTAATCATAAACTTTTCTAATCTTTTGCCGAATTTCATTTATATTTCCTAACTCTTACATGAAATTACTAACATTTGCAATTTATTCATTCAATTATTTTTACAAACAATATCCATACTTGTAAAGATTAGTTTCACATACAAAAGATGGAAACCCCTCTACTTACCCATCATTCAACGTCCACCCGATCAAGTTTCCAGCATTGAAAAGGGCATTCTTCCATCTCTTTATTTCCTCCGAATCCTTTCCGTGCTTAGACTCATGCTTAGCCAGGCCTCGTGCATAACTCGCTCTCCCCTTTCTCACTTCTTTTGGGTCGACTTTATAAAACACTGGTCGAACGGTGATGACCTTTTGCGCATTGCACTCCATAATCTTGGCCACCTCTTCCAAGCACCACCATGAGGAAGTGTAATTCTCAGAGAAAACGATAATTGCGATGCACGATTCTTCGATGGCCTTCATAAGTACTGATATATTGTCTCCCTTCCTCAATTCTTCGTTGTCTTGGAAAGTGTGTATTCCATTCTGGACTAACGCTCCGTAGAGATGACTGACGAAGTTGTTACGTACCTCTCCTCTGAAACTCAAGAAGACATCGTAAGTCCTTTTGGATTTCGATGAAGAAGCCATTGGATGATGGAGTTCAACAATCAAAATGGACTATGAGCTTAAGATTTGATGCGGTGTTTTGACGTAGCTCGGACACCACTTGATCTTCTTGGTGATTCATTCTTATACTAGAGGAGAGAGAGAGATAGGTAACTTTTTTTAGTACTTTAGCAAATGGTGGTGGTTAAGGATGGACTAAGACATGTAAAGGTCTGAACACGTGGACCTTTTTCACTGAAGACCGCGTGCCACCGCGTTATTCGGACTGTGCGAGCGACACAAGCTTCTCCATGGCCGACAAAAGTAGGTCACGGGCTGATAAAAAACGACTTTTCTTGCTTCCTCGAAAGTTCATCCCCATAGGGTCAAAAAAGAAAGTTCATCCCCAACCTCTAAGAAGTCTTTTTTTTTTCTTGCTATATAATAATCTACCACATGACCCACTCAAGAGACATATAAAATTACACGCGATGAAGAGTACCAGCAAATTCGACCCAAAAAAAAAACAAAAAAAAACAAGAAGTTTACCGACATTCAGGGAATAGGTTTCATCTGTTTAATCTTCATTTTTCTTTTTTGAAAAAGAAGTATTTCATATCATCGGGTTAGCTTTCCTTATGGGTTCACTAATAAGGAAAAAACTTTGCTGGCTTCCTCGAAAGCGCAGGCAATTCCCAACCTTCGAGTAGTTGTCTTTCCTTTGTTTTACTTTTCTTCAAGTGATCAATAATAATTTAACATATGCACAAGTAAAGGCCCTATTTCATTTTTTTTTATACACACAATTATTAGCTAAAGACCCCTAAAACGTCCGCAAACCCTATGGACTATAAAGTCTAAGCCTTCACCTGTAATCTTGCTCTCCCTTTCTATGACCATTCCAGAAGAACGAATAAGAGTAAATGGGGGCATGTGCAGACTGATATGGGGCGACCTTGCATGCAATTTACCAAATAAATGTTAGGAAATTGAGAGTACTATTGAATTCCTTTCGGACACGGTTTGGGTATTCTTAAGATTTGTAGATACAAGTTTTACGTGATGAATGATTTGGTGTGAAGTTAGATTCTTATGAAATGGTTTTAGTTAAAGTCTTCGTCCATTACAGGACAGCTGGTCATACCCTATAAATTTGGGGTATGTTACATATACAAACGTATTGTCATGAAATAAAGATGAATACTCGTAATATTTTCACTAATTAAATGGGCGATTAACTGCCGACGACAAAGCTAACATCTTCATGCTCACCCGACAAAGTTTTCGGATTTTAGATTACTTAAATGTGGACCACAAGACTGTGTAGTTCGCTCACTATTTGATCTTCTCGTTGGTTTAATCATGTAATAGAGGGCACAAATGCCTGACTTTTCTCTGCGGTAGGGTCAACAAACAATAATATTAAATCTATCAGTAATATTAGAACTTTGGAGAATGATGGTGCTTAAGGATGGACCAAGATACCTAATAGGTGTGAACACATGGACTTATATTCACCGAAGACGGCATACAATGGCGTTATTCAGATTGTCTTATTGACAAAAGCTTCCTTGTTTGATATTAAATTTATTTTCTTAAATTCTAGAAGAGTATGACGTTCAACATAAAATAAATATTTTACTAATATGCTGGCTTCGAGGGAATGACTTTCATCTGTTTAGTTTTTCGTTCTTCTTTTTCTTACACGGAAACTGGAGTTTAGTTTATTCATCATCAGGATAGCTTTTGTCATGGGCTGACTAATAAGACAAACTTTTCTGGCTTCCTCGAAATGGCGCTCCTGACCTTTGAGTAATTGTTTTCTGTTTGCTGATTTTTTATTTTTTTATTTTTATAATCGTGGCTATCCTAGAGCTATGTAGCACGGACTCGCCTGTTAGGGAGATTTTTGCATGTCGGACACGGACCGACATGCGCCAGACACTGCCGGACACGCGGTCAACGCGTGTCCGAGCTCCGACACTTGGTCAACAGAACGGACACGAGTGGGACTCGCGTGTCCAGTGTGTAGGTGAGTCAAAATTGAAAAAAAAATCCAAAATTTTCTGATCTAATCTCTTTCTCTCGCGGTCTCTACCTGTGGCGCTCTTCTCTCTCTCATGTCGCTGCTCTAGGCCTAGTTGCGACTCGCCGCCTTCCCTCGGAACGGCAGATGCATGGAGAAGACCACAGATCTAAAAACCTTAGAGGGGCGTCGCCGGAGGGAGGGAAGGAGAGATAGAAGGAGGACGCAACTCCAAGAGCAAGACAAAGAAAGCACGCTTGGAGAGTGAGTGAGAAGGGAAAGAGTGCCGCTGGAGAGTGAGGGAAGCAAGTCAGTGAGGAAAAGAGAGAGAAAAGAAGAGGTGAATTTAGGGTTGGCTGATCAGTATACTGGACCCGTGGACCGGTTCAGTCGTTCGGTCCGTTGATCTGATTTCAATCCGGTTTCACGTAAAAAGATGAAAATTTAAAATTATTCAGAATCCATATTGTCATGCTGACAGAAAAATATATAAAAATATATATTTAATATATAACGTGTTCGAGCGTGTCGAAATTCTGTATTTTTTAAGAACTCACGTGTCGGCGTATCGTGTAGTGTCGTGTCTCGTATCCCGTGTCATGTCCGTGCTACATAGCCCTAGAGGTCCACAAAATATTTGGTATGCCCCGTGAACCAATCAAACCTAGGTCTTTGACGTGTATGCTGGCAGTATTTGGTATGTCCCGTGAACCAATCAAATCTAGGTCTTTGACCTGTGTGCCGGTAGTATTTTGTATGCCCCGTGAACCAATCAATCTAAGTCCTTGACTCTGCACGCTTTTTGTTTTTGGTCGAAAGCAAACTGCATAGCTGATAATTAAAGGTTCTCACAAAAAGAGCCCAAACGAGGGGCATCAACTACAAGTAACTCCCAAAGGGGTTGAGGAGGGGACGAGAATCAAAAGGCCGGAATACAATTAGATCGGTGCATTTTGGCGACCCAGTCGGTCACCCGGTTGGGTTCCCTCTTGCAATGGGCCACCGTTATATTTGGATGGTGGGCTAGGGGTATTTGGGCCTCGCAAATAAGAGGTTCGGCCTCCCAATACACTTTCATCTCTCCTTTGACCGGAGAACTAAGGATAGAGTCGGATTCAATGTGCACTAAAAGCTTCTTCTCGCCCACATCTCTCTTCGCTTCCAGTAGCTTCAAGCCAGCGACCAAGGCCCTAGCTTCAGCCAACAGAGCAGAGCAAGGACGGATTTTCCTGTGAATCCGTCAAGAAGGACCCCGTTCGAGTCTCTAAGGACTCCCGTGATTGCTCCATCTGTTCTGGCATCTCCAACCGGAGCGTCAACATTCAATTTCAGATTTGGGTTTTCCGGAGGGATCCGGATGGGGGTGAGCTCGAAACTGCGGAAGAAAAGCTTAGATCTTTTGAATTCCACTTGCGGTAGCTTGGAAGTGTTGCCTCTGCTTCCTCAAGTAGGTGTTCTGCGTTTGGCTTTAATCCCCGAAAGACTAAGTTATTTCTTTTTTTTTTCCATTTGCCCCAGAGGATGATGGCAGCCAAGTCAAAAGTGGGTGGGTGGCTTTATTCGTCTAATTTGTCCTGGAGCCAAGCGTCCATACGAGAAAAGCTTGGAGGACGCCTTTGACTTATGTTATGCTTTTCCTAGAACTGTTCTGTCCATGGACATAGATATAGCCAAATGGGCCCGGGGGCCCGGAACCGGCCCGTTGACCAGGCCCACAGTTCTAACGCGGAACCGGAACCGGCCCTCAGGGCCGGTTCCGGTTTTTAAATTGTCGGAACAGGCCCGGAACCGCTGGTTCCGGGCCAGTTCCGACCCGTTTTTTTTAAAAAAAGGGGGAGGCACGGGAGAAAGAGCCGTTGGGCTCGGGAACCGGCGATTCGGAACCGGAATCGGAACCGCCGATTCGGCCGAACCAGCCACCTCTACACGGACAGAACAAGAAAATATGCTTGGTAGTTTCCGCTTGTTAATTGCATACAGGACATAGGGGTTAGGAGATTATGTTTCGCCTGAAAAGATTGTATCTTTTGGGTAGGGCATTCTGACATATATTCCATTGAAAGATTCGGACTTTTGGGGTTCCAAATGCCATTCCAGAGTTTTCGGGATGGTTGGAGGGAGATAGAAGCCACGTCCGTGTTCTATTTCTGTTCCACTTCTCTAAGAAAGTTGTAGGCGCTCTTATTAATAGAGAAGTTCCCTGTTTGATTTCTAGTCCATTTCAGCTTATCTCCGAGAGGGAGGTGGCTTAGAGGGATAGAGAGAATTTCCTTAGCTATATTCTCGTCAAACATAAGTCTAATTGTGCGGGTATCCCACTCAGCTTTCTTTTTCTGAATTAATTCCACCACTTTCACCGAGTCTGATTTATTTGCTGGACCTCCTATAATTCCCCTCTTAAGCCAGCAGTCTTTCCTAATATTAACTGACTCTTCGGTGCCAATGGACCATCTCACTCTACCATGAAGAATGCTCTGCCACCCCCATGATGGTTTGGATCCTCTCTCGGCTTGTAAAATGTGACGTCCCGAAATTTTGACATCTGTAAGATAATTGGATTTAATAAAAGTTAAATCATGAATTTCAGCCTGAGAAATAAATTTGGATTTTTGAGTATTTAAGAGACGATAATTGGATATTCTGGAGACGTCGGTCGGAGTAATTTAAGCTCCGATAGCTTAGTCGTTGCGTAGTAGTATTGAAACCCTTCGTGCCAAAGTTTAGCCCCGATCATGCCCTAGCCTTGAAAGTACTAAAATTGTCACGCCCCGAACTCGACGAGTACGTGAACATCCCACGAGGCTGTTCTTCAATGAATGATCTCCCGGGATTCTTCGGCCCACAACTTAAGAACTTCCAAAGGATATAAGCATATGGAAGCAATAAAACATCTCTAAGCAAGTTTAATACAAGATGACTCGGGACAAGAAGGTACGTCTTTTCACAACACCAATTACGAGTCCAAAGGTTTCAATTCTAACTTCCAGACAAAATGAAATCCTTAGGGTCACAAAAGTAAATCCATGTTCTACAATTATTTCCTCACATATTCATCCTTGTCAAGCTCGGTTTCCATCATTTGGGACACGAAAATGTTAATCCCACGACGGGGTGAGATATAAATCTCGGTTAGCTAGCCCTAAACCTAAACTAGGCTATTAGTACCTCCAGACATCTTTTAAAACAGTAGATAAAGTTCATCAAGCAATTTAACGTATGGTACTCAATGCATCACAATAAGTCATCATGAATGGCATATAACAAATACAATTCTAAGGCATCCATTTTATCAAAATCATGTTCCTCGTGCCAGCATCATAACAAGTTTATATGCAAGGATTTCTTCTCAATTTCATCACAATTCTCTTTTCAACGGCTATGCCCACGTCAATACGCGTCGAGCTCTTCATGCTTCCGATACCAATGGCCAAGTTTAACCTACTAGCACAATATCAAATCCGTATTCCAGGAATCAATTCACATTTCACCTTCATTTCTCCTTTCTCAACTCAATAATTTGGCCCTCATTCTAACGCCTCAAGATAATTTTAATTACAACTCTGCAAGGCATAAGACCCAGGGAATCACATATCCCCGCATGGCACAAGACTCATGGTATTACAATTCTTAACCTCGCATGGCACAAGACCCGGGGAATCACATATCCCCGCATGGCACAAGACTCGGGGTATTACAATTCTTAACCTTGCATGGCACAAGACCCAAGGAATTACATATCTCCGCATGGTACAAGACTCGGGGTATTACAATTTCAATTCACTTATCCCCGCATGATCAAGACCCAGGGTATCACATATCCCCGCATGATCAAGACCTAGGGTATCACAATTTCAATTCACTTATCCCCGCATGATCAAGACCCGAAGTATCACATATCCCCGCATGATCAAGACCCAGGGTATGATAGGCCCTTAGGCTCATATCTTATTTACCTCAACTTGCCATCTCATGTTATGTTTCTCGTTGCATAAGGCTCATAAGCCAATCTTGTCTTTCAACAGACCTCACGGTCAAGTATATTTCAATCAAGCAAATAACAATGCTTTAGACATGAGAAACCGATTCTTCTTTTACCAAGAGGAGTAATCATGGCCGTATACTTTCATTGCATGGCACAATCTCATATATATTGGGAATCAATTACACAACTCATTTTCTTGCCATTTCAAGCATAATTTCTCACACAAATGCTATTCAAGGCCAAATACCATACGACCATGCAAACACATGAGCACCAAGTACACATATTGCCAATTCAACCATGAAAAGATCACAAGTTCACCCCAAGGAATCACACAAGATTCAGCTATGTTGGGCCACATTTGGTCTCTAGCAATACAAGCACAATTCACTTCATAAACTCATCAATTAAGTCATTAATTCATCCCTTAGTACCCTAACGTCCTAATAAAGGGTTAGGGGTCACTTACAAAGCAAATTGGACTAGCTTAATCCACCATATGAAGCCTCAAGGTCCAACTTCAATTCTGTCCAAAAACAGGGCAGTATACGGTTTGAGTTCAATTGCACAAATCAGCCATGAAACCACTTCTAAACTCCAATCCAATTCGTGTACTCCACAATAACACATTATACTATATCCTAAGGTGTCTTACCAAGAATTTCAAAGCCAATTGACACCTCAAATAGCCTCCAACAGCTTCAACCCAAACAGGCCAGCATCTAACCAGAAACTGTTCTTGCAACAACCAACTTAAGTCAGCAATTAAACTTGCTATAAACTTCAAATTATCCCATAATATTCTTGCTAACCTCTCAATCTATGATTATAGAGGTCTCACCGAAAATTTGAAATCAAAATGACACCTTTAAGGCCTCCAATCAGTCCGATTCGTTTAGGCACGCAGATGGTCAAATTCTGTCCTCCAGAATTCACCTCAAATCAGCCATGAAAATTCTTCAAATCTCAACTACACTTCCAATCCTAACTCAGCAAACTTAAGTACAACATGTCTAGAAGGTCTCACCACAATTTGGAAGCCAAATGAGCTCTGGAAACTGATGCAAGAAGGCTCTCTCTCAAACCGGGTTAAATTCTGCCTCGTCCAGACCTTTGTCCATTCAAATAGACCTACGGGAAAAAAATACCGGGCCAAATTAAGCTTATAATATGTCCCTGGAAAGATAAGACGATAAGATTTCAAATGGAAGTGGTCTCACCTCAATCAGATGTCGGACAAAGAAGTTATGGCCGGAACAGTGAAGCAGTCGGGACAGAACAGCGAGCTGGCCGAGTAGAATAGATTTTGTTTGTGAGGAAATGAAGAGGAAGAAGGGGCAACGTGGAGAGGGAGAGAGCAAAAGTGTTCAGCTGAAGTCAAGAGAGAGAGTGTGTGTTTATCACCAATAATTGGGGTTGGTCAAGATGTGAATAGTAGGTCAATAGGGTTAATTATGGATAATTATCCAAAAATTCATATTTGGCCTTATTTTCATAAATATATTGGAATTTATTGACCATCATTGACCAATATTTCTCTCACATTTTCAACAGCCCATGGGGGTGTCAATTGATCAAAATGCCCTTCATCCTTCATTAATACCAAATTATACCTCCCGGGGGCAAAACGGTAATTTCGCACCGACAGGTCAAATTTTTCGCCTTTCCAATAGAAATTACCCTCGATGACGCGACATCCAATTCATTTCAATTGTTGGCATTCTTCATTGTCAGATATCCGATTTCGAGATCTCATTCCATCATTAGCCTCGAAGAGGGTCGAAATTGAGAATGTCACAAAAATACCCTTAGTTGTTTGAACCAAATGACCAATTAATCCTAAAATACCAATTTACCAAAATGTTCTTGAATTTACGCACTACAGGACAAAAATATTCAAACTTGATTTGACCTCTAATGGACCCCTCAAGTCAACTCACCAACCCACTAGTCTTTTCACCAACCACCCATCAACTCAAGTTTTGTTTCTCTCTCTTTTATCTTTTCTCTCTCTTCTCTCTCTCTTCCTCCTCCTCACGGTTTCCCCCCATTCGATGACATCCCTCCCGACCCTCCCTCTCCTTAGCCGTTATTGCTCCGGCTGACCACCATTTCGCCGCCTCCTCCCGCCATTCTACCGTCGTCGCTTCGCCACTAGCCCGTTGTCAACCCGCCAAGTTGAGCCCCGCGAGCGGCTACCGCCGACCTCCACCCGAGAACCCCGACCCCCTTTCCTCCTTCGCCCATCGTTGCGACTACCACGAGCCCGCCGGGTCTTCTGCGATGCCGTTCTCACCTTAGCCACCCTATGCCCCCGTCTCGACCAACCCCCAAGCTCGCCAAAACCCGACGCTCATCCTTCGTCTCGTCGTTGAGTCGCGACCCGCAGCCCCCAACCGAACTCAAGACCAACTCAAGCTCCACCGGTCACCCGCATCGCCGCCGAATCCTAGTCGTCATTGTTGTCGTGCCATATGGACCCATAGCCGATGCCCCGCCGCTTGTCCACCTTCGCTGCGAGCTAACGCAGGCTACTCCCACGGTTCTTCGCCTCCTTTAGCAACCCCGGCCCGTCAAGCTCGCAGCCCCATTGCCACCTCGGACCACCACCCTCACCCTTGCGCCTCGTCGTGACTTGTCACCACCTTAGCCGCCGACCCCGGTGGTTGCCATGTCGCCGTGGACCCGAGAGCCCTCCGTCGCCGTGAACCTGTGATCGTCGTGGACCACCGCCATCGTGAGTTAACCCTAATCCCCGATTAGGACGTTAATTTCCTTTAGGGATAGATTAATTAGTGTTAATTCTGAATTAGTTAGTTAATTGTGATATGGTTAGGTTAGTAATCCCGATTAGGTTAAATGATCATAGTTATTTAACTCTGGTTGGATAAAATAGATCGTGGCTAGTTGATGGTAAACTGTCTTGGTTTTGATCGCGAGCGGGTTTGTTAGGCGATGCCGAGTGGACTGATGATTATCGGATTAATTAATTAAGATGAACTTAATTAATTGTAATTGGATTAATTAATTGTGGCTAGGCTAATCAACCGTAGTCGGAATAATTAATTATTATTATCGATTGATTGATGGATGATTATTGGTTTACTGTTGTATGCATTAGTTGTGTAGATATTATGTATATATGACAATTAATCACCCCGTATCGGATACAAAGTCTAGTGGATAAATTGTACATTCATGTGACCACGTGTGGAATCAAGTTGCATATTTGAGCATGAAAATGGCCTTGGGCCGAGTCTTTAAGCACGATTGTGTGACCATTTGACTAAATATAAAAGATAAGAATTGATTTGGTTGTGCAGTGCCTTGTGTGGTCATATGATGATTTTTCGACAAGTTCATGCCGTGTCGATCGGAATTATACGACTTGTCGGATGCACGTCAATCTATGATGTCGGGTTGGTCGAATGCCGATGGCAGCTTGTGATGGACTAACGCTCCTTATAGGAATGCTTGTTATGTCCGTGTCATGTCGATCGGAATCACACAGCTTAACGGTCGTCATTGTCGAAGTAATGGAACGATGCCTGGTCATGCCAGTAGAGCACCAACTATCTAGTGTGGTAAGCACAAACCGTCTAGTTTGCATGCACTAACTGTCTAGTATGCCGGGTCGTATGGCCATTAATAATCGGAACACGTATGGGTTTCTGTGCATACAAATTGTTTGGGTGTTCCGGTTGTATGTCTTGATTGGAGTAACTGTTGAGTCATGTCGAATATTGCATTACACATGAACCAAGGCATGTTAAGTTTGCATGTGATTGTGGATATATTGCTGGGTTGTGCCTATTCCTGTGATTAATTAGAGCATGGCATAGAACGCACGCTATTATTTTGTTATCGACTTATGCTGCATGTTTAGGCCACCCTGAGTGAATCAACGCCCTAGTCGGACTTAGGCGTTGACTTACCGAGATTTATTTCTCATCCCGTTATTGTTGACCTTTTCGGGACTAAGGTAATGGAGACTTGTCCGGTTCGATTCGGGGTCCCTTTAGACCAGTTATTTGATATCGAGTACCATATAGTCTCGGACACGAATCTAGTCTAGGAGCATCATGTGATGACCATATGGGTAGAGGAGGCGTTGGAGCACTTAGTACTCCACCATTTCAAAGCCTATTTGTTCGCTATAGCGATGCTCTCTACGGGCCAATCCGTGGATTCGAGGGGCTGCCTACTGCGGCCCCTAGGATCGAAACCTAGGACTCGATGGACATCGATATGCCTAGCGAGGAGGTACTGGACCCCGAGTACGACCCGATCTATGACGACCCGAACTACGTGCCTACGCCCTAGTATTTTTTATGAGCTGTTGTGGTTGTGGAAACCTTTTTGGGAGATGTGTGGATGAGGGTGATGTGACCCCTCTTCCGTAGTAGATATGACTTTAACCGTACCCCGACCCACCTATCTTTTTGCTGGTCTTAAGAAGCCGCCCCGAAGTATGGAGTTGTATATGTTTAGCTCCGTAGGGTTAAAAATTATCTGTTAATATAAATGAAATAGTCTTTTACCGAGTTGATTGTTGTTGTTGGTTGTCCTGCTTTCCTATACCCGTTATTTGTATTGTCGACTAGAAGTTGTACGTTTTGCATGCGCTTATTAAAAAGATAAAATTTATGGGTCGATGATGTACTTGAGACATTGTCCTTTATGACTTGAGGCAATTTGGTAGGGCTGTAGCATACCCAAGGATCGAGGCGGGACATAAAAGTTTATGTTTGGGAAATATGTGCCTTTAAGAAATCTACTCCATAAGGAATTTTGATTACGTGTTAGTCTCTAGGCTTGTTTTCCCAGTAGAGCTTTGTTAAAAGTGGCCATGTCTTTAAACCCCAGCCCTCCAAAGTCTTTTCTTGACTTTATCAACTCCCACCTACGCCAATGCAGCCCCGATTTGGACTCACTATTTTTCCACCAAAAGGAGGCTATCCTTCGTTCGATTTATTTGTAGATTGAAATTGGGATTTTGAAAATACTTTGCATCCAGTAGTTCAATGGATTTTGTTGCAATATTCTTGAGAACAATCATAACTTGTGTTTTTGTACTCTTTGTTAAAATCATGTGTTAACTATCCAATAACGAAAAGTTTATTGCTTCATTCACAATTATCTATATTATATATTGAAAAATCAAAACATAATAATAACATATCAAAACTTAAAATCACAATAAGTTCTTATTATGGTATCTTGAATTTATCATCATATCATATTTCTCAAAGATCGTTTAAAATCTTCCTTATGTATTATTGTAGCCATACTCTTTGTCGTACGATTTGTCTTCCGTATATTATTGTTTATGAGTCATTTGCAGTCTTAAAAAAAAAAAAAGAAGCATTACATATTCCCATATTGCTTCTGATCAAGCAATCAATTTGGTGTTCAAGCATTGCGAAAATTTTAGGCTCCAGGCATATTAGAAATTTACGATACAATAGAAATTTCTATATTGGTTTAAAAAATTATCTCATTAGAGATGTCTGTATATGTGGTGGTATAAAAAGTTTACATTTGCTTTCTCACATAAATCTTTTGGAGATTGAAACTCCAAATAAGAAAAGTATCGTGGATTCGTATGGAAATTGGTACAATTAAAATTGTGTGATTCAAGATTGTTTCAACCAATTTATTAAATTAAGGGATATGTTCATTAGAAGTCTTAAAACTTGTCACCAAAATGCAATTAAGTCCTAAAACTTGCAAAAAGTGCAATCAAGTCCTAAAACTTATCAAATTGAGTCAATTGAGTCCTTCCGTTAAGTTCGTATAATGTGGATAATTAAAAACGCTCATGTGGTATATTTTTATCATTTCTCTCTCCTACATGGCAAAAATATTTGCCCAACTCATCCACGTCGCCAAAACTACATCGTATTGCATATGTTTCTTTTCCTGTCCAAACCTAAAACGACATCTCCTCCACTCTTCTTGTCCATCGCCTCTCTCTCTCTCTCTCTCTCTCTCAAAAGACTGAATTGGAAAGCTCTTCGACCCCTTCAACGATTTGGGATCCCAAGAAAGCGTCTTGGCTGCAGATTGAGTGTCGACGACGGTGGCGGTGAGGGTCTCCAATTGTCTGCACTTTTCTCCATACATGTGAACCCTAAAGCCCCAAATTAAGACGATGTGGCATCCTACAAGAGTATTTTCGGTGGTCCGTTCGTGTGAACGCTAAAATGTTCCTCCTTCTCGCACGGAGGCGAGGTGCTCATGTCGAATTCAACACCATTGAGGTCAAAGTTGAGCTCGGTACGTCGGATTCAACGTTGCTAAGCTTGGATCTACCATCATTGGCTTACGTTCGAAGCCCTAAAGCACTGCACAACGATCTTCGAGCATGTATGACCTTTTGATCTTCTATGGCCTTTTTCTTTGCCCTACTTTCTTATATAAATATATATATATATATATATATATATAGTGGGGGGTATGGTGGACGTCAAAACATTTGTGTACGATCGGGAATTGTTGAGGTTGGTGTTCTTTTCTGCTGAAGTTTCCCTTGTACGGTCAAAACACACTTTTGCTGGAGCTTTTTCTAGGTGTAATTTCTCATACGATTTGGCAATTTGTATGGTTTGATACGAAGAGTTTGAACTTTAGGATGTATAGCAAGAAAAAACGAGCCTTGTGAATCACTTTAGGGTATCCGGGATGGGAGCTAAGTGCATCTCAATCGTCATTAGGTGTATGAACAGTGAAAACCACATTGTTGTATGCGACACATCTATACCTGTGGTCTAGTGCTTGAGATACATGTTAGGATAAGTGCAGTTGTCAAAATCTACAAGATTTGCTTTTGTTCTTTAAAATAGGAATCAACAGGTCACTTTTTATAAATTTCTAGAGTTCTTAGTTCCAAGCCCTAGCCATTAAGAATTCTTCGAAAGCATGTTGTTGGATCGCGAGGTCCGATTGTTTCATCAATTTAGTTCGGGGTGGTCACTGTGTATTTGGTTATGTGAAAACACTTTGGTACTCGTAGAAAATACTTGAATTTAGTGTGGTTCTTAGGTTTGCTGGTATGTTGACCCTCCCTTTCCTTTTACGACTGAAGTCATTAGTATTTTTTACTTAAAACTTGACGAATGAAAGTGCTATTTGTTTTTGTTCCCGTGTAGGTCGGATGGCCGATAAAAATAAAGTTTATGTCATTGTTTTCTTTGGAGGTAAATTTCAAGTAGGACCACCATTGGAATACGTAGGTTGAAGGGTTAATATTATTGAAATAGACTTAAGTAATAGTTCATTGTGTATTATAATTGAAGCTATTGAGGCTTTAACTAGGCATAAATTAGAGAAACTATTTTATAGAGTTTTAGGAAGTAGTATTCTTGAAGATGGGATAACTTCTAGGTATTTATGGCATAACTTTGGTTTGATAGATCTGTTATATCACTATCTACATTCTGAAAATGTGGAACTATATATTGAGCATGTCAATGATGAAGAGACGACTACTAAGATTGGGGGCTTGAGATGGAAATTAGAGATCTGTCTGATGTGAATGTAGAAAGTGTGCATAATGTGGCTGGTAATTTGTTTGAAAATGTGATTGCTAATGTTGATGATGACTGGAATCGGGTTGAGGTTGGTAATATAGATATGGATGAGGGTGATGACGATCATGCATGTTATTTGGAGGATGTGAAACATTTGAGTGACAACTATGATTTTGCATCGGTTGATGCAAGGAGAAATTTAAGGAAATTTTCAGCGAGACATAAGTTGAAAACTAGAACTAACATTGTGGCAGTTGGTACTTTCCAATTAGACATTGATTCCCTAATAGAGTTAGTAGCTAATCCTCTGATTGTGGATGGTTCAGGGTACGAAGCAGAGTACTATAATTTAGATGAGGAATAAAGTCTTCATTCGGGTTCCGATGATAAGGGTGAAGAGGAAGCGGATGATGTTATTTCAAGGAGAACGAGTAGGTCTCCATCGTATGATCAAACATGTGGTAATCCAGTATTTGTTGTTGGCATGACATTTGAGGATGCAACTGAGTTCAAAGATACAGTTTTGAGGTGCTCTGTGGTTAAGCAAAGAGCAATTAAATATACCAAGAACATTACTAGATTTGTAAGAGCTAGGTGCGCCCGCACCAATTGCAACTGGATGATTGATGGTGCTCTTGACAACAACATCGGATCATTTCATTTGAAAAAGTACATGGATAAGCAAATATGTAGTATCGCTTTTAAGAATAAGCGAGTGTCTACTTCTTATTTAGCTATTCTCTAACTAGTTTCTTCAATTGAGGTGTATTGATTTTAGGCAAAGCAGAAATGAGAATCATGAAGTATCACTTTGAGTCAATGCAGGAGAACAAATCTAAAAGTATCAAAGGAATTGCAAGGCAATTATAAGAAGGAGTATGGACAGATGTATGACTACTTGAGGGAGCTCTACATTGCAAGCCATGCAAGCACATTTAAAATGTAAGTTAAAAAGCCATTGCCAAGTTCCCTACCATTATTTGATAGGGCTTACATTTGCTTTGATACTTGCGGGGAAGGATTTTTGGCGGGGTGTCAGAAGATTATTGGATTAGATGGATGTTTCTTGAGGGGCTTAATTAAGGGTGAGTTGTTGTGTCTTGTAGGGAGGGGTGCCAACAGCCAAATGTATCCAATGGCATGGGCGGTTGTAAGAATTAATAATAAGGACACATGGGCTTGGTTTATCAACTTTTTGAAGGAAGACCTTGACATGGGTGATAGTAATGGTTGGGCTTTATTAGGTGACTAACAAAAGATGTGCAATAGTATTATCACTCGTCTTAAATTTTTTTACGGCACTATATGCAATGCTTATTGGTATTAATGTTTTGTTCTTTTTTTTTTGTATTTGTTAGAGTCCCATCCCTTCAACAGTTGAGCTTTTGCCAAATGCAAAACATAGGATGTGAATAAGGCATATATATTCTAATTAGGGTAAAAAATAAAAAGGAAAGCAGTTGATGAGACAATAATGAAAATATGCTAAGAGTACTAACATGGCAGATTTTGAGGTGCATAGAAAGAGGTTGAAGGAAATGTCTCCATAAGGTCATGATGACCTATTCCATACTAAACTAGAAACATTAGTGTAAGGCTTTCTTTGAGATCAACATAAAATGCGATGTTGTTGATAATAATCTTAGTGAAGCTTTCAATAGTAGGTACATGGAAGTTAGGTGAAAGACCATTGTGAGTATGCTATAAGATATTAGAATCATGGTTATGAATAGAATGCACACTCGGAGGAATGCATGTGCTAGGTGGACAAGAAATTATGGTCCAAGGATTATGCATAAGTGACATCTGAATACAACTACTAGTAGATATTGCCATTTGGAATGGAATGGACATGAAAGATTCGAGATTATGGAAGGCAGTGACAAATATGTTGTTGACTTGAATTTAAACACTTGTTCTTGTATAGCTTGTGAAGTTAGTGGAGTTCCATGTTGCCATGCCATTTGTGCAATACATCATAAGAAATATGATCCATGTGACTACCTAGCTGAGTGCTTCAACAAGGATAAATACCTAAGTTATTATCAATTCATGATGCCTAATGTGAGAGGAGAGAAATTTCATGGGAAAACCAACAAAGAAGCTCCTCCGCCCCCGCCAATTAAAAAGATGCCTGGTAGGCCAAAGAGGAATCGAAGAAGGCAACCAATTGAGCTTGTAATGACAGGATGACTAAAGAGGGTAAGCGAATGACTTGTTCTACCTGCAATGTGGTTGGACATAACTGCAAGGGATGTCCTCCAAAAAAGGTATTTCTTCAACTAGATCGTGTAGATTCTATACTTGTTGTCTTAATATGTTGTCAATTAATGCTTGTTATGTGCTTCTCAAGCTAATGCTCGAGCTTATACTCAATCTCGGGCCAATTCCGTTGGATCAAGGCCCGAAAAAAGACAAGTAAGTTATTCTACAATCATGCATTGTAAATTTTAAATATGAAGGTTTAGTTTAATGATGATGAGTATGTATTCAGGCTAAAACTACAACAACAATAAGTGCAGCTAAAGGGGGATCTAAAGGCCCGGCCACTACTTCAGCAAGTGCTTCTGTGGAAGCTAGTGCAACTGTATAAGATAATAGTGGGAAGGTCAATGCTTTTGCTTAGTCTAGTATAGATATAAGAGGATGCAAGGCTAGTGCTAATGTAGGTGCATGTAGTGGACAAGCCATTGCCTTTCTTGAAGCGTATTTTGATCAACGAAAAGGAATTTTTTTTTTGCTCAAACTAGTGCTATATCTCATGAGAGATCTCAGAAAATCCCGATTAATAGTACCTCAATCCCCATGCATTCAGATGTTTTGACTACATTCTCATGCTCAATTTTTTCTTTTTTCAGTTTAAAAGACCTGAAATTGAAATGGGAATGATGCAAGGACAATCACCTTCAACTGAAAAAGAAGAGAATGGTAGGTTATGGTATTTACACAAATCCTAGGAAAAACTTTCAAATCCTCTATGTGAGTAAGGCTTTTACATTTTATAATAGTAATTGACCATCTCCTTAAGCTAAAAACATACCCATTCTTATGTAGCTTCGCACAACTGTGCAAGAGTAATGAAACTACCAGACAAAGGAGTAGTTTCAGGAGTTTCAATGGAAAAGGCATATCTCGAAGCAAGTGAACAACCTCAGTCATTGAGAACTTATCCTCGAAAGCATGTTGCGGTGAAGCCAAAAGTACCATCTCAACCCCAGGCGAGTTCCGAAGCACCATCACAATCTAAAAAGAGTTTCAAGCCCCAGCCATTAAGAATTCCTCAAAAGCATGTTGTTGTAAAGCTAAAACCACCATCACAATCCCAAGCGAGTTACCAACCTTAGTCATCCCATGCTACAATAGCTACTCCAAACCCTGCTTGGAAGAGTGCCACATGAGGTACACCGTATACAAGGACGAACCAAGTGAATCAAGTGAACGCCGAACCGGCTAGACCACTTGAGACCATAGACCTGGATTGATGTATATGCTGAATATTGTTGTTTTTTTATGTCAGTTATGAGCTAGTTTTTTTGTATTTTACACTTTGGGCAGCTCTTATTTTGTTTTAGATTGCATGTTGCCATCGCAATGTTATGGCTGATGGTAGTGACCTGAAAAAGAGTTGTTCTAGCTTTAATGGTAGCTGCATGGGACAAGTCTGCATGTCCACAACTGGTATAGCTTTGATGAGTTTGGATCACTTGATAGCTACTCTTTTCATTTATGTAGATTTGATGGGTTTGGACCATTGATTCTCTCTTCGGCAAAGAATTTCCTCTGAATGTATTCATGGTCCATGTATCTTCAACAGTCTTATTTTTGCTATTTCTATTTTTTTATTACTCTATGATTATTATCTTGGCTTTATAACGTGTATTTAATGGAGCTTGTATTTTATCCCGGGCAAATTGTCTGTTAGATTTAGAGTCCTAATGATTTTGCATGATCTTTACAAACGTTGGGTTATCCTTGCGCATGACCAATGACGTAGAGCAGTGAATGTGTGTGCTCATTACATCTAATAGGCTGGTGGTTGTTCATAATTGTGACTACCGACGCATATAGTTCTCAAGTATAGGCTGAGAAGTGCTGTTTTCAATTGCTAATCATCTTTACAACCACACTTTTGTGATAAAGCTAGAAATTTTTTGAATAAGTTGATATGGCCAGTTTTTATCACGTGCGCTGTTCCAATTTTGCTTGGTTTCTCCTGTGTACCCTTTCCATATTGGTGCTTTGATCATTCACTGATCCTTCATATTAGTGATCCTTATATGGAATGGTGTTTTGTTTAAGCTTGTTTAGGCAGTATATGGCTTGGCTTTAAGCTGGACCAAAAGGCCCTCTTGGCTTTCCTCTTAAAACATATGAAAAAGTTTTGAGGTGAACTAAAATTATAATAGTTTTAGGCCAATCCAATATGCTTATATGGGTTATAGGTTACAATTGAATTTCGAGCTATCTTAGACCTGGTAGCTTTCAAACCATCACCCCTTAATGCAACCGACAATTGAAGTCCTGCTTTGTGTGAGTGGTTAAAGCTGAGGAGAAATTTGATCCGACCATGGTCACGTGACAAAGGAGAGGAACACTTCGGCTCAACTATATGTAACAAGAAAGTACACATTCTTCTTAATTACCCACAATCAATCTTACAAACTTAGAAACATGATACTATGAAAGACTTAAAAACTTCCCACTAACTTTCACATTACATATGACTAATATAATGATACAACAGATGCATAGAAAAAATGCCAATTGATATAGCACATTTTGTTGCTTCACTCGTGCAAGCTCCTCCTTTAAATGTCTATTTTCTACCCTTTCCGTCTTCATTTCAGCTATCGGTGAGCTCACATCAATCTCGTCACACCCTGATTGGCTTGATTCTCGTAGTGCTTGATTTCTTTCAAGGAGGTCAACTATCATATCCCCCACTCCATCCGGTATCTTTGGGTCAATCCACATGAAGGGATTGCAGCAAACTGGACCATCAAACTTAGCACATCCATGAAACCTTCTTCCAGCCTTTTTCCTTGTTTTTTGCAATAAGAATTGGTGATCGAGCACCATGATAGGAGGTTAGTGCCAACTCGACCTCATTAGGAGCTACACTACTTGATTTAGATGTTGGTGTCCTCATTCTTCTTGTGGCCATATGAAGAAAGCATATATGGGCTACAAACCAGCAAAATTTACTATGCAAAAGAATAGAGGCATATTACCTCATTGAAAAATATTTTAAGCAAAAAGTATAACTCATTTACGTTACCATAGAAAGTATGTAAAAATTATGCAATAATATCATAATCTCAAGACCATTTCTACCGGCTTGAAAATGAACATGAATCAAATTCAACAATCCCTAATCGGAGACAAATGTTTCGACGTCTACCATGCTCCCCACAAAAAAAAAAAATTTGCACATACATATATAAGAAAGAAAGTAGGGCGAAGAAAAAGGCCAGAGAAGATCAAAAGGTCACACGTGCTCGGACATTGTTATGCGGGGGCTTCGGGGCCTCGAACGAAGCCAATGATGGTAGGTCCAAGCTTAGTGACATTGAATCTGACATCCCGAGCTCTACTTCAACCTCAATGGCGCTAAATTCGACGCAAGCACCCTCACCTCCGTACGAGGAGGAGGAATGTTTTAGGGTTCGCACGGACAGACTGCCACAAAGACTCCCGCGAGACGCCACATTGTCTTGATTTGGGGCTTTAGGGTTCACATGTATGGAGAAGAAGACAAGTGATTGGAAACCCTCACCGTCGCCGTCGTCGATGCTCAATCCATGCCCGAGATACTTCTGTGAGATGCCAAATCGTCGAAGTTATCGAAGAGATTCCGGTTCAATCTTTTGAGAGAGAGAGAGAGAGAGGAAGAAGAAGAGTGGAGGAGATGTCGTTTTAGGTTTGGACATGAAAGAAACATATGCAATATGATGTAGTTTTGCTGACGTGGATAAGTTGGGCAAATATTTTTGCTACGTAGGAGAGAGAAATGATAAAAATATGCCCCATCAACGTTTTCCATTAGCCACATTAGACGGAATTAACGGAAGGACTCAATTGGTTCAACTTGATAAGTTTTAGGACTTGATTGCACTTTTTACAAGTTTTAGAAATTAACTACACTTTGGTGACAAGTTTTAGGACTTTTGGTGAACATATCCCTTAAATTAATAAGCCAGCAACGGCTCATCCTGGCACGCTTGGTCCAGGGTCTTGACAAAGCCTCGTTTCAAACAGGATGGTGCCTAGGCTCAACTTATTAGGTAGCAAATCGTGCACTATTTTGGACTTGGGCAAAGTTAGTCGTATGGGTTATAATGGCTGGTAGTGGCATTGGCCCAATTCTCCTTACAATGATTTAATTGCGATCTAAATATCACAATAGAGAGCTAAACCAATAAAAATAAATGTGTCATATCATTCCCACATAATCCCGACTTCACCTTACAATTGTATTGTAAGTCATTGAATGAGAATCACAATCACAACATATATGTGCCAGCTTTCCCTCCGCAACCAATCAAATTTGACTATAGTGACACATAGCGATTTGTCGATTATGAGGAATTATAGGGATGAAATTCGAAGGCTAGTGTGACGCATTGGAAATTAGACCATTGTAAAGAGACTGAATTCAATAAAAAGGATTAATTTTGTTTCTAGTAGATATAAAATTTTGGATCATAAGGAATTAAGAGACGAATTTTGGACCATTCTCGAAATGTCGTTTGGTTTAGATTAGGTTCCAAAATCTTAGTCGCCGCGATTTAGGATTTTTAATCCTTGCACCTAAGCCTAGTCCGGACTTAGCCTAGCCCATGAAAATCAATTTTATTCTCGGTCAGTTGAGCCAAAAATCCATTTAGTCCCGATTTATTAAATTACCCTTTTGCCTCTCCAATTATGTACTAGAAGACAAAAGCTTTAAAATTGTGACTTGATGGGTGGGGCCCACAAGTCAATCCCCCACCCACTAATCACATCCGGTCAACTCTCTCACCTGCCCTCTCTCTCACTCCTGCTGACCTGCTCCCTTAATCTCCCGCATGATCTCTCTCTCTCTCCTGCCGACCCGCTTCCTTAATCTCCTACACGATCTCTCTCTCTTTGCTTTACACCCGCGCGACTCCTTCTTCCTCCTTCCACCGTGCACACCTCCTCTTCCTTGGTCGTTTTTGCGCCACCACAACCACCGACCGCCATCAGCCTCCTTCGCCCGCCACTCAACCCCCGCTCCGACCGCCGCACGTTGTTGGAAAGCCTTGGAGCAGCCCTCTCACACGTTTGCCCATTTTTTACTGTTGTGGGCCGCTCGATCTGCTTTAGCCCTTGCTGCCTCATCCAGCCGCCACCGGCCACCCCCTCGCCACCCATCCGATCCTCAGCCACCGGCACGACCACCGTGCGCCGCCTTGGAAGTCGTCGAGCAGCCCTAAAGAACCCCGGCAACTCCCCTGCTCTGTTTCGGCGTTCGTGGACTACCCGAGCTTCGGTAGCCTTATTGTCGCTCCGGACCGCCACCAGCCGTCGCGTCGTCATCCTCCGTCCTCACCATAACCCTCTTGACCCCATCCCACCGTCCGTCACCCCCCTGAACCACCTCGGAAGGCGACGTGCCCTGGTTTTGACCGAGAACCCTGTTTCAAGCTCGGCTCCAAGTTGCGACTGTTTTGGCTTCCTCTGCCGCTCGTCGACCACCCCCAAGAACCGTCCTCCATCCCTCACCATCCCCCACGGTCGTCGACAGCCGCTAGACACCTGTAGAGCTCAATTTCAGCCCCGGCTAGCCTCTTTTGTTTTGGACCCGTGTCCCTTGTTTCGCGCCCGGTTCTGTCCAGCCGCTGTTCAACCGCCTCCGGCCATCCGCCGCCGCCGTCGTCGCCGGCTACAGCTGCCCCGAAGACCCTCCGACCATGGTTGAACCTTCCCCTAGCCCTTGGACACCCGAACCCCCTCAATCAGCCCCCAACGCTACCTTTTGCCCTATTTTTCCTCTGCCCGATCACTTTTCCGTCCTGTTCGGCCGTCGGCCGCCACATTCCCGGCCACCGACGACCACTAGCCACCACCTCGGGTTACGTACCGCTGTCCCGGAGAGTCGCTACATCCTACGGACCCTCCTTGACCTAGTTTGGAGCCGAAGATCGAGGTTGACCGCGAGTCACCGATCGTCGTCGCCGAGCCAAGCCAAGTTCATTGTCGTTCTTGAGATCGCTCGAGCTAGTTTAATTTGTGAGTTAAACCCCTAAACCCCAATTAGGGTGCTAATTACGCTTAGTTAGTGTAATTAATGTAATTAGTTTAATAGGGTATTTAGGTAGCTTAATTGTGATCGATTTAAATAGAGACTGTGTTTAAGTTAAATGGCCACAATTAATTAAGTCAATCCGCTAATCAGGTTGTCTGCTGCTATTTGGTGATTAAATTAGAGCGATTGTTTGGGCGGTGATTGTTGGTGTGTGACTACGAGCTAGCGATAGGACAGAGCCGAGTGGACGCTTGATTGTTGATTGGATTGAACTTTCGATATTTGTTTTATAAATCTGGATCAACTTTTATCGTCGGATTATTGAAAAATGTTTGGTTGATTGTCCCGATTGCGTATTTGGGTGCTTGGTTTTACGTGTTGGATGTTATGGGTGAAAATTGTGGGTGTCGGTCCCACGTTTTCTAGATGCAAAGTCTGGTGCATAATCGGTGCATTCATGCGAATCGAGTGAAATCAAATTGCATATTTTGGCATGAAAACGGCCCGGTGCCGAGTCATTGATCATAACCGCATGAGCATCTCGCTAAGTGTAAAGATAAGAATTTGACTGGTTATTGCCGAATGCGCTTGAATGATCACATAATGTTTGTCCCCGACAAGATCGTGCCGTGTCGATCGGAATTACACGACTTGTCGGATGCACGTCAATCCATATTGTCGGGTTGATCGGATACCGGTCGCAGCTTGTGACGAACCGCCGCTCCTTTTGGAATGCCTGCTATGTCGTGCCGTGTCAATCGAAATTACACTAGCATGGTAGTTACCGTCGCCGAAGTAATGGGATGATGCCCGGTTCCGCCAGTAGAGCACCAAGCGTCTAGTGTGCTAGGCACCAATTGTCTAGTGTCTCGGGCCATGTGGCCTCATCTGTTAATAATTGGACTTCGTGTGGTATCCCGTGCGTGCAAATTGATGTGATGTCTTGCCAATTGTTTGTCAGATGTGGCTATTGATTTAGGGTCGAACATTGCATTATGGATGGCTGAAGACCGGTAAGGTTGCATGTGGGAGAAGTATATACTTGATGCTTTTGTGATTGCTTAGTAGAATGCCATGAGCAAATCAACTCCCTAGCCGGGATTAGGCGTTGACTCACCGAGATTTATTTCTCACCCCGTCATTTAACCATTTCGGGTCCTAAGTGATGGAGCCCGTGATGATAGGGCATGATTGACAAAGTAGTTTTTGGGAGTAGATGATGGTTTAACCTTACCCGACCGTGTTTCTTTTTTGAGGTCTTAGCGAGTCGCCCCGAAGGATGGGGTTGTATATGTCATCTGTAGCTCCGTATGGTTAAAACTCATCTGCTTTAACTTTATGAATGAAATTGTCTTTTGTGAAATGATTGTGGTGATGTTCTTGCTATACTACCCTGTTGATCTTGTTGTTTGAGAGAGTTGCACGTTTCGCATGCGCTGTAAATTCGTAGGTCGATAGTGTACTTGGGACACTATCCTTCGTGACTCGTGGCGAGTTTAGTAGGGATGCCGCGGGCCTCAAGATCGGGGCATGATAGCTAGCACCTGCCAAGACCCTGCCCCAAACGATACCCCTACCCTTGTAAAGCCCCAACAATGGCAAAAATACGAAAAATGTTCCAAACTTATTATATTGGTATCCACTCTGTTCTAATTCTTTCAATTAGACTAATTCAGTCATAAACATTTTCACATTGATACCAATTCAGTCCATCAAACCAATTTTAGGGAAGTGTTATATAAGATTTGCTAAAGAATTATGTTTTTTTTAATATATATTTAGTGCATTTCTTATATTAGTTAAGATTTAATTTTGTTTTTATTAACATAATATACTAAATATCTTTTATAATTTTTTTTTCAAAATCTTTTATAATTAGTTAGAGATATTTAATAGATCTTTTCTTTCTCTTTTCTATTAAGTAAGATGCGGTATAAATTTTGTACTATACTATTGGAATTCATAATCCATTTCCTCTAAACTAAATATAGAAACTACTAGTTGATTCTTGAAGACTTAAACGCCGGAAAGCAAAGTGTGAACCAAGCACGAAGTTGAAGAGCCCTAGTGGAGCTTGAAGACTCGGCGAAGACAAGAAAATAGAAGTCTACAAATATCCCAAAAACAACCTAGTCCTTGGACAGTAGTGGAAGTGTGTAGATGTCGTGACCTAATTTTTCATAGGCTAATGTATTGTTAAGCTAATTATCTAATTAATCTAACTTGGACTCTCCCAAGTCTATACCGAATCACAACTTATGGTTTGCTCTTTAAGCATGCAAATGATTTCATATTTAGAGTTGTCACTAATCAATTTATGGTAGGCTGATTAGACACTTAAATAAAGTATCGAGAAAAATTTCTTATTCCTAACTAAAAAATCAATGAGTTCGCAGACTTGGTTATGCTAATATTTCTATTAACGCCTTTTTGGTACATTTCATTGTAATGAAAACATTTAAGCAGCTTGGATTAATTTTAATCTAAAGGTCTAACATGTGATGGTGATCATGTGAGTGTGTAGACATTATTTAACACTCAATAATCAAAGCATTAAGTAAATTGCAAGATAGGAAAAAAAAGGAACGTACTTGGATATTGTAGCCTAAACCTTAACGCTTATCTCCCAAACATAAGACATGGTTTTCACTTGTTTAAAAGAAGAATGCAAATGAATGAAAAGCATAGGAAATCTTAGACTAAAGGCATGGAATGGCACGCAAGGCATTTTTTATTTAAATGACCTAACTCAAATGACATGTAAATTAATTTAACTAGAATGACATGCAATTCTAATTAAATGACATGCCGATAAACTTAGTCTAAATGGCATGTGAAGATGAATTAAATTTAACCTAAGTGCATTCAATGTTAGATTAAATTACTTAAACATGTGACCTAGATTACTAAACCTAGACATGCGAATAGGACATGGCAAATGACGTGGAATGCAATTGATGACGTGGCAAATGATGTGGAAAAATATATGTCATGGAAAAATATGCATTCTAACCTATATGGTATGCATATAAAATAAATGCCTAACCTATATGCGTGACACAAAATATACTAAAATATATAAAAGGCAAGCACATGAGATATTCTTGGTATTTTTGAATGATTTTTCGAAAGTAATAATTAATGAAATAAAATCTATCTTAAATGAAGATTATTCTAAATGTCTAGGAATTAATTTGAATTGAATCCTAAAATTATCTGGGAAATATTTGATCCTAAATCTAAATGTTTTAAGATGTAATTATCTATCAAAATGGAGACGGAATCCTAATCTATATGAGGATATTTAAAATGTACCTCATCTATTATATAAGATTTCAAGGAGATCATATTTGAAACGTTTTAGATAGGAATTTCTTACCTAATCCGAATATTTTGCAAGATAATCTTTCCCGTTTGACTCGGCGGATTGGGATCATGCAGTGAATCCGTGGCTTGCGGACTACGGCAAAGCAGGGCCAATGGCTTTGGTGGCTGGACACGGACGATGAGGGAGTCACGCGGGAGTGCTCGCGGTGGGGACCTTGACAATGCTCGAAAGGTCGTCGGTTGACAATTTATGGCAAGCTCTTCAAGATCTACGGAAGGGAATGTTTCGCCGGTTTGGCTTGGGGAACGCGGCTACACAGATGCCTTGATGGTAGTATCTTCGGACAGTAGCTCGTCGAAGCAATGGCTGCGGATACTTGAAGTCTTCGTGCGTAAAGGGGGTGTTCACTCCTCAACGTGAAGGCCTCTCTCTCCTTTGTCTCTTCTCTGTATTGTCCTTTCCTGTTTCGTGTTTCATGTAGTCGTAGGCACAAGAAGAGAGAGAGAGCCCTTCATGCGGTCAATGGAGAAAGAAGAATAAGCCAATGGAGAAGCAAGAACAACTCCCCTTCACGATTTTTCTATGCGCCGTGGATTGTGTCTCTGAAGTCCCCTCCCGCTCCCCCTTTCTTACGCTCTCTTCTTTGTTGGTGTTGCCTGGTTCGGGGAGTGACGGCTGATCCGAGACGATGAAGGAGCGCAGCAGCCGCGTCGTGAATACCGGGGATGACGACGTCTCGGTTCAAAAGCTGGAATAGTCGGAGGAGGTTCGACAAGTCAGCCCTGTGACGCCCTGGAAATTAGACCCTATGTACAGAGACCGAGTTCAATAAAAAGAATTATTATTGAATTCCAATTGGTAAAAATTTCGGATCGCAAGGACGTAAGTGACGAATTTTGGACGATTCCCGATTTGTCGTTCCGTTTCGATTAGGTCTCAAAATCTCGGTCGCCGCAATTTCGGATTTTTTAATCCTCGCGCCCGAGCCTAACTCCGACTAAGCCCGATTTGTGAAAAGATCAAAATTATTTCCCAATCGGTTGAGCCAATTACCCGATCGGTTCCAATTTATCAAATTACCATTTTGCCCCTCCATTATTCACTAAAGGACAAAATGTTTAATGGGTGATGAGACAAGTGGTGTCCCATCACCACCCACTCAACTCAGCCAATACACATACTCTCTCTCTCTCTCTCTCTCCCCCCCTCCCCTGCACTCGCGCAAGCACCTGCTCCCCCCATCACCGAACCATCTTCTTCCTTGGCGATTTTTGCTAGACCACCACCTCCGTCCACCATCCTACTCCTCAATCCGCCGCTGCTCGTCGCCACCACCACCATCTCGACCGCCGTCCGCCACCGCCGGACCTAAAACGGCCTCGGCGTTACCTCGCTCTGTTTAGGATCCAGTGAGCTATTCGAGCTTCGTCGGCCCTCACGCCGCTTCTGACTGGCACCAGCCACCACTCCATCACCCTACCGACCCTCAACCACCGCCACGACCATCGCACGCTGCTCCGAGGCCGCTAAACCGCCGTGAACAGCCCCCGACGCCGGCCTACCCCGTTACGCCCTCCAACCTGTTCGCAGCTGTTCCATCCTTCTCCGCCCAGCTCCGGCCACCCCAAACCACCCCGAACGACCGCCTTCGACCCCACACCGTCCCCCAAGGCCGCCATAAGCCGGCCGCCGCCTAGGGAGCCCAAATACCTCCCGGACCGGCCTCCCCTGTTTTGGCATCACCCTTCCACCGGTTCTGCCAGCCGCTACACTGCCGCCTCCGACCGTCCGTCGCCGCCACCAGCGCCACCCGTAGTCACCCCGAAGACCCTCGACCGTGGCCGAACCTTCCCCCAGCCCTTGGACCACCTGAACCCCTCAAAACAGCCTCGTTTCCCCTATTTTTGCTGCTGCCTTGTTACGTGCCGCCACTGTTCACCACCGGCCGCCACCGCTTTGGCCACCGGCGACCACCAGCCACTACCCTCGGGTCCGGTGCCGCTGTCCCAGAGAGCCGCCACGTCCCGCGGACAGCCCTTGGCCAAGTTGGAAACCCAAAGCTTAAGTTCGGGTCGCGGGTCATCGATCATCGTAGCCGGGCCGAGCAGAGTTCGTGTCGTCGCCGCTCGAGTTGAGACCGTCCGAGTTAATTTTAATTGTGAGTTAGCCCCTAACACTCGGTTAGGACGCTAATTACGTTCGGAATTAGATTAATTAGCTAATTCGGGTGTTTAGGTAGATTAATTATGGTTGAGCTAGATAGAAACGTGGTTTAGGCTAAATGACCGCAATTGGTTAAGATTAGTCGATTAGCTAGGTTGTGCGTGGCTAATTGGTGAGTAAAATTGATTGAATTGATTGATTGTGTTGATTGATCGCGAGTGAGCGATAAGTCAGAAACGAGCGCGTGATTGACGGTCAATTGGAATTAATAATTGATCGGCTGCAATTGATTCTTGAATTGTTGGCTGTGAATGCCAGATTTGATTGTTGATTGCCGTGGGGGTCCGATTAGAGATTAATCGTCCCAAATTGCTTGATTTGTCGGTCGATATAATTGCGCATTCATGTGACCACGTATGAGATCAAATTGCATGTTTTTGCACGAAAATGCCCTTGGGCCAAATATTCGAACATGCGAGTATAAGCATTCGACCTAATTCTAAGATATGAACTGGCTGGTTGTCGAAGTGCTTGAGTGATCACATAATTGGATAATTCCGATAATCATTTTCTTCTGGTTGATCGGTCCTGGCAATCATTGTCTTCTAGTTGTTGGATGCGCGTCGGTCATTGTCTTTCGGCTGTTCGTTTGCCCGTCGCAGCTTATGAAAGGTCGAAGCCTTTTAAGGATTCATGATAGCTCCATCTTGTGTCGACAATCATTGTCTTACGGTTGATCGAGTGGAGTCACATATCTTGTCAGAAGCCATTGCCGGAAGTAAGGGACAATACCTGGTCCCGCTAGGAGAGCACCAACCGACTCGTGTGCTGGACCTACGGGTCGGTTATGATAATAAATGGACTACGGGTGGTGTCCTGTGCATGCAAGTGCTGTGATGCTTTGCCAACGGATTGATTGGTTTGATTGATTTGATTGTTGAGTCGGGTTTGCATTGCATTATGTGTGGCTTGGAGGGTAAGCTTGCATATGGTTGAAATATCTGCTCTTTATTGACGTATTTGTTTGTTAGGACGTCCGAGCAAATCAATGCCTTAGCCGGGCTTAGGCGTTGACTCACCGAGATTTATTTCTCACCCCGTCGTTGTTAACCATTTTCGGGCGGTGATGGAGCCCGTGGACATTAAGGCGAAGGTCGTTGTAGGATCTTTTGGGAGTAAATGAGGGTTTAACCCTACTTGACCGTGTTTCTTTTTGAGGTCTTGGAGAGCCGCCCCAAAGTATGGGGTTGTACATATTTATCGTAGCTCCGTAGGGTTAAAATTCATTTGTTCTTGCTTTATGAATGAAATTGTCTTTGTGAAATGACTGTGTTGATTTTCTTCTTGTACTATCCCGCTAATTTTGTTTGTTTGGGAGAGTTGCACGTTCTGCATGCGCCGTAATTTCGTAGGTCGATAGTGTACCGGGGACGCTATTATTCGTGACCCGAGGCGAGTTTGGTAGGGATGTTGCGGGCCCGGGGATCGGGGCGTGACAAGCCCGTTGCTGCTGCGAGCGGATGGAACAACAGGCGCCGGTGAAGCTTTACCACTAGATCGCTACGTCATAGTGCGGGGACACCTCGGCTCGGTCGGACGCCGTGGGAGTAGAGCAGCCACATTGATGGTTGGTCTCGGTACAATAACGGGCCTCGTCATCTCGCAGCTAGGGGGCACGGCAAGGCATGACAAGGGATGGTTGTGCAACGGATTGAGCAGGTGCAAGTGAAGGAATAGCAGCCACGGGGAAGGAGTTTTGGCCTTGAAACTCCTCCGGACGTTCCTTTTCCTTTTCTTCGAACCCCCCTCTCTCTCGGTCGTGAGTTTTAAATGTGTCCGACTTCCTCCCATTTTGAATACCAAGTGCTAAAAAGTGTAAAAAAAAATCCTAAATTTATTATATTGATGCTAATTCAGTTATAAACCTTTTTTTTGGGTCAATTTAGACTTAAAACTTTTGAATTGACACTAATAAAAGGTTTAGAACTGAATTAGCAGGACAAAAGGTTTGGGACTGAATTGGCAAAAAAATATTTACGAATGAATTGGCATCAATGTAATAGATTTAAGAATTTTTTTATGACACTTTTCCCGCACTTTTTATATTGTAACACTAGGTTTAACCATTTCTTGTGAGGCCAAATTTCGACTTTTATGGGCTCAATTAAACTCAAAGTCCATTTAATCAAGACCCAAGTTAATCACATGCGCTTAATTAAGCAAATTATAGCCCTAAGTGGACAGGCCTAATTCCCTTCTTGGTCTTGCAATTTTCGGCCACATTAGCCGTCATAGCTTGGCCGAATTTTCCTGTAGTGTACGTCTAATTCGTGTGATTGATTCGAGTCCATTTCCACCGCCAGTCCAATTAAATGTAAATGAAATTTGATGCGGAAATTAAAACTAAACTACCCTATAAATCTATATAAAATGAATTGGCTTAAATAAAACTTATGTACGGCGCTAACTTTAGTGTCAAAACTTACAAAACGATCACTTAAATGCCAATTTTTTTGAAAAACGATCATTTCGGTGCCAAAAATTTCAAAATGATCACTTAAGTACCAATTGATCTTAAAAACGATCAATTAAGTGCCAAATTTTTTGAAAAATAATCACTTGAGTGCCAACTCCGGCGAGCCACGTTAGCTCAAATTTTAATAAAAAAAAATAGGCCACATCGGATTTACGATGGGCCACGTCAGCTCAAATTGGAGTTGGCATTGAAGTGATCGTTTTTAAAAGAAGTTGGCACTTAAATGATCGTTTTGAAAGTTTCGGCACTAAAGTGAGCGCCGTACACAAGTTTTGGCACTTGTAGTGTACTTTAGCCAAAATGAATTTATTATTTTTGATAGGGATTAAGGTTAGTTCCTAATCTCTAACTTGCAGAAAATTATCTGCACTATGTCGGTGGAATTGCTCTATAAGTGGAGCTTGTACTTGTTCATGTAATTGTGGGAAGGGCACTATAATAAACTTCATATCCCTTAGCTCCTCCACTATTACTCCTCCAACTATATTTGAAGTGCCATTTCCATAAATTAGCGAAACTATCCTTGTCCCATAAATTGTACCTGTATTTTACCTATATTCGTCAAAGTATCCTAACCTTATCATTCTGTATCAACTAGACCATACACACACTTGCACACATCAAAACACAAACTATCATTGACATCAAAGCCTTACTTCCACATGTACCGTCACATATTTGCGACATATAAGTTAAGCAATACGAGCAAATTACAAATTATCTCAAGTTAGAGTGCAAAGCGACCTATTAAAGGAAGATCATGAACATTAATGCACACGAATTTAGATGAGTTGGATGAAACTCGCCCATAAGCACTAGAGCATATTGTCATGAAAGAACAGAGTTTTCAAGGCCTACAACAAGCATGTTAAAATCGAACAATTTGCCGTTCACGATTTGGTATGCAAGACTACGATGAATTCGGCAATTGGTCATTAACTTGGGAAGGCGCATACCAAATGTTAGATGTGCTAAGTGGTAATGCTTATCGATTAATGAGCTTAGAAAGTCTTGCCGCGATGACTAACGAAAAGTACTTACTTTTCATCCAACTCTGTGCAAGATGCAAGAGATGCCGGAGAAACAAAAGCATAAAGAGAGAAAATCGACATGAAAAGTAACAATATCGATGCGTCAATATTTACATGTGATCTAATAGTTTCTTTACACTTCTTCTGAAAGTTGACAGGCCTTCATCCAAGGACTTGTTATCTGCAGCACATTTCGTCCTGATGGATAAATGCCTGAGAACTTCTACTTGCTGTCGATCGTACGCCTGCATGGTTGAGTCGACCTCCCGAAGCTGTTGCTTCATAGACCTCCCTTCACACCGAATATCAATATGGTTAAGTTCGATCTGGCGTTCGACTTCAGCTAGAAGTGTTTCGAGCCTTTCCTTTTCTTTCGTGAGCTCAGCCTTCTTTTCGATGGCATCCTGGAAAGAACTGCGACGTTCTTTCAAAATTTCCTTTCCAACTTTCAGTCTGTCTTCTAGTTTGTTGAAGCTCTCTTCAACAGTTGTCGACAACTCAACCTTGTCGCAGTTGCGTCTAAAAACTTCGACCCCATTGGCAAAGAGTGTAGCAAACTCTTCACAGTCATGCTGAAATTCGGGAGTCTTTGTGAAGCAATCAATCACTGACAGAAATCAACTCGGCGAGCAGATTCTTTATTCTGTCTTCGACGCCTGAGTTAGAAGCAATCTGGGAGTATCCTCCTTCTGTGAGTTGGTACAGCTCCTCCCACTTGGCCCTCACGTCATCGACATAGGGCTTTTCACATCTTTGTTTCACAACTCCCAAGATTTCATCGATTACTTCTAAATCGGATGTCTCAACATCCGAACTTTCAGAAGTCGAATCTTCAACCGCCGTCGATGGTTGTGCACTTGGCAGATCAACCATTTCTACAGCTCCCTGAGAAGGCATAGATGCTGTTGATGTTTTCGGCATCACCGTTGATGTCAAAGCTGATACATTCCCTGAGCCTGTGGCAGACGGATCATTGATTGGTTCTGGCTCAGGCATATCTGTGGCTGAATCACCAGCGCTGGAAGTTCTGGCATTGGTCTGCTCCCCTGAGTTGGTCGGCGACTGAACTTCAGGAGGCCGAGCTGGTGTATGAGTGCCGTGAGGGAGAATAACCTTAAGATTTCTCTTTGATGCTACTTGATTATGTTTCTCAGTATTTAGTTGACACTCTTGCCAGTCTTTCTGGACATCTGTTTCGATGGGACTATTTTCGTGCACAGGTGAACTCTCGGCTTCTGAATCTGTTAACTCACGACCAACCTCGTAGAGTAAAGCTTGATGCATTACCTGATTGTCTTGAAGCAAAACCTTTAAATTGTCTTCTAGTGGCTTGCATGTTATACGGAGTCCCCACATTTTCACGTTTCTACTCGATACTGTAAGGCTAAATTGTACGTAACTCCCATCACTTTGACCAAAATCAACTACTCCCCACAGGTCAGATGGCATGAGATACATAAACCAGATATGATCCGAAGCCAAAACAAAGTTAGTCTCATGGCAATCCCGCCTTTCACCATTAACACATGGTACAATCTCCAATGAGAATACCTCTCTCGGATTGTCGATACCAAACACGACACAGAGAGTGAATCCAAGAAACTTGTCATACAAGTCCTTTGAGGCCATGAAAGACATGGGACCTGCTTCAACAGGGACAACCCACTCTGGCATCTCTCCTCCAGGGACAAAAATAGAGTAATTAGGACGATCCTGTTATAAAGATAGACCATTAAAAAGTGCCAAGTTTGTTGTTAGTACCCAAATAGAAGAATTTAATTTGAGTTTAGTAAGTAATCCTAGTGAATTCCACTGCGAACTGGAGCTCTATGAATGAGTTGAGATCCAATGATCCTTGCTTGCATTAACGTACAAGTCTCATGTGATAGAAGTCATTTCCATAGAAGTTCGGTGGCCAACTCCATCAAATTCATATACGTGCAGAATCACTTTATATTTGTTTGCTTTCCTTAAGCCTTCAATCTTGCATTTTCTGCTATTGCAATACACAAGCACACACTGGATCCACATTGTACTCTACACCGATATATGAGAGAGAGGGAGAGCGAGAATCTAACCTGGCCAAGGGAGGAAATATCCGCGGTGGTCAACACTCTACGGACAAAACCATGAAATGAAGTTAAATCTCCATTTTTCTGCAGCAATTCGCAATTGTCCGCCCAAAGATAATTCAAAGATGGTGGTAGCTCAGGAATTTCTTGTAATTGATGGCAATCTGAAACTTTCAATATGGACAGCTGATCACGCTTATTGATGGATGTAGGAAGGCTAGTAATTTTGCTCCCTGCCAGATTTAACTGTCTTAAGAAGGGAAAACAAGAGAGATTCTCAAGAAACTCTACTTTGGGCATGTTACATCCGGCAAGGTCTAACGATTGTAAACTTGAATGTCCGGTCTCCATGAACAGATCAGCGGAATCCTCGTACTCTGGAAACTCCGTTAAGTTTGTGCAACCATAAACTGCCAAGTCTTCAATGTTTTGTAACTTATAAATGCTAGATGGAAGACTTATCAGGTTCTTGCAATTACCTAAATCCATTCTCTCCAAAGAGACAAGATTTTCTATTGACGTAGGAAGCTCTATAATAGCGGTCTCTTGTAGAAAAACCTTTTTTAGGCCTTCGAGTTTATATGGAATTTCAGGGAACCTTTCAAGTTTTTCACAATAATTAAGATTGAGGGTATGGAGATTTTTTGTCTCGAGCACATTTGGAAAAACACTAAGTTCAGAGCACTCCCTTAGATTCAAAACCTGTAACTTATCATGATGTGCAATCGACTCGTGGGCTTCTACCAATTTTTTGCAATACACGAGATCCAATTCCTTGAGATTTGGAGTACATGAGAGGTCGGGCATATGGACCGGTGACTCGCAGCTACGGAAAATCATGTACTTCAAATTTTGGAAGTCCTACAAAAACAGAGAAACCAACTTTGATAAACAATGTCATAGGGCAGGCAAATGGCGTTTATACGATATTGTTGCCACTTCAAGGATTTTCATCCTTAGGCCACAACACTCTTCATGTGGAACAAAGGAAGGAGCATTGTTAAATATGAAACTTGGAACCTACTATTCAGGTTTCCGAGTAAATTTCTTAGCCTATTAATTAACTTTCCATTCAAAGTTGCTATATACTGATTTTGTGAGAATTACTTATTGCATTGAGAAATTACTGAACACTTAGAAATTGTACTAGTAATTACCAATATGCATGCATTATTTCTCAAAATTAGCGCCGCGTGGCAACCATGCGAATGTGGACCACATGAGAAAACTACCCCATGTAGCAATTATAGAAACATAGTGAAATCAAGGTGAGCACAAGTGTAAACACTTCTTTGGTTCCACCTTTAACTATATATAATAAAAAAATATGCTTACGTGACAGTTTTTAAAGTGTGATCATCACGACCTAAAAAATAAATAAGTTAATTTTCGGGCTAATGGATTATCAGGTTAATTAATTAACTAACCTAACTCGGACTCTCCCAAGTCCATACCAAATCGCAACTTAAGGTTCAAATAATTAACATGCAATGTGTTTTGAATTTGGAGTCGCCACTAATCATTTTCGGTAGGTTGATTAGAAACCTAAATAAAATAGCGGGAGAAAACTATCTTACTTCCGCGAACCGGAGATTTTGAATTCGGGGATTTGGTTACGCTAGATTACTCTAACGCCCTTTCGGTACCATTTTCATGAAAAATATTTGATTTGGCAATTTTGATGGATTTTACTTGAAATTCAAAGATGCAATTTTTTTGATTTTTTCTTCTTTTTTATGGGAATGTAAAACATTGAACTTTGTACGATATACACCATGGGTGATTTAGAAAGAAAGAAAACGCAGCCAATCACGAGTATTTACAAAAATAAATTAACATGTAATAATGCTAAATTTTTGGGATACGTGACATGTCTAAAATAAACAAACAAATGTTCACACCAAACGATTACATTTTTGTAGATCGAGATGGAAAGGGTTACCTTCTATTACGCAAAATCTTACTCACGTACACGTTATGGCTTCCTTCAAGATCTCGGAGTTGGAAGAACGTGGCTATCGTCGAAAAAGGCAAGCAGTGGCGTTGTTGGATGGCGAGAGGCGAAGTACGTGTCGGGACTCGTCGAAGATGATGCTCGACTAAAACTCTTTTCTTCACTCTCAAATTTTCTCTTCCGATTTTTCTCAAGAACTCTCTTTTTCCTCTCTAAAGAATTTCTCTCACAAATTCTCTCAATTCTCTTCCACTCTCTCCTTTCTTCTCAAGAACTCTCCCTCTCTAAAACTCTTCTCAAGAGCTCTCTACCTTCTCTATCACCAAAATTCTCCTCCTCAATTCTCAAGAACTCTCCCTCTTTTATAGCCAAATTTCTCCACCCTTCATTCTTCATCTTCATTTCTTCACCTTCCATTTTCATCTTCCTTCTTCATCTTCATTTCTTCACCTTCCATTTTTTTTTTTTTTTTTCCTTCATTTTTCTTCCTTCTTCTATTCTTTCTTCACCTTCCATTTTCATCTTCCTTCTTCATATTCATCTTCTCTTCTTCATCTTCCCTTCACCATCTTCCTTTCATTATCTTCTCTTCTTTATCTTCTCTTCACCATCTTCCTTTCATTATCTTCTCTTCTTCATCTTCCCTTCTCCATCTTCTTTTGGTATTTGCAATGCAGTCCCTGAAGTTTCAAGTATTTGCAATACAGTCCCTGAAATTTTAAGTATTTGCAATACAGTCCCCGAAGTTTCAAATCTTCTCGGTGTATTTTTCCATCCCGTGCCTAGTCTAGACGCATGCTAAATTAAGTGTTCTGCTTGCCCAATTATATGCCAATGCAATGTACGCTAAAAATAAATATGTGAGATGATTTTTATTTAGAACTAAAATTAGTTCTAATTTTTATACAAAGATTAGTCAAAATTTAGGTGTCAACAGCTGCCCCTCTTTGAGTGGAGGCTCGTAGAGGTTCCGCTCAAAGACAAAATTGAACCCTAAATTTTGACGGTGCAAATGATGAATGAACTTTTTGGCGGGAGTTTTAATCCCATTTTTTATGTAATGAAGTGATGCATGATATGCAAGACTGTAAATAACATATGCCAAAATTTTCCTTTTTCATGTTAGAGAAACTTGCACATGGATCGCATACAAGAATACCTGTTTTACCAAATTTCTCGTAAGCTAATGGTTCTCTTAATTTCCAAGCTTCTTTTTGCGGATGCAAGGATTTTAAGGTATTTGGCCTATCTGTTATCGGAGACTTCTCCCTAATGCAAGACAGCGCAAGATATGTGTGTCGTTTGAGATCACAAGAGCTACGTCGTTGTGAGTCGAAAGAAGTGAAATCAAGTTCACAAGAGCTACGTCGTTGTGAGTTGATTAAATGTTGAAATCGCCAGTGCATATGTCTTCACGATTCGACAAAGGGGAACCAAAATCATAAGAGCTACGTCGTTATGATTTGGTTTGGATCAAAATCATGGGTGCTTATGTCTTCATGATTTGATAAAGGAGCCGAAAATCATAAGAGCTATGTCATTATGAGCCGACTAAAGGTCAAGATCACTAGTGCATATGTCTTCGTGATCTAAGACCGAAATCATAAGAGCTACGTCGTTATGATTTGATAAGATGTCAAGATCGCCAGTGCATATGTCTTCACGATCTAAGATTGAAACCATAGGAGCACCATCAAATGGAATCGATAAGTACAAAAGGGGCATATTGCCTGAATTGAATCATAACAACTATCATCGGAAGAGTTGTTAATTTGAAAAGGGGTTCGGAAAACTTACTTGGGTTTTTGAGACCGAAATCATAAGAGCTACGTCGTTATGATTTGATAAGATGTCAAGATCGCCAGTGCATATGTCTTCACGACTCGATAGAAGAGGCATATTGCCCGAATTGAACAATATTTGATAGGAGCACCATCGAATGGAATCGATAAGTACAAAAGGGGCATATTGCCCGAATTGAATCATAACAACTATCATCGGAAGAGTTGTTAATTTGAAAAGGGGTTCAGAAAACTTACCTGGGTTTTCGAGACCGAATAACCAAGGAACGAGGTAGATTGCTTGTATCGTACCTGTTTAATCACTTGAGATGAACATGATCAATTGTTAACGCAACATGACACGTCCATAAATTGTTGAATTTTTTGTTTACATTGCAAAGCTCCACTGGGAATTTGTCAATAAGGAAAGCGATCTAATCCTTTTGACGAGTTTGATCAAATCAAATGAGGAACCTTTAATCAGAAAGGACTTCCACTCAATCTCATGGAAAGGTTCGGGTTGAAGATATACTTACCTGAGGATTTGAAAGATTACCTGGCGGACATTTGCCAGCAAAACTTGCTCATTCAATAATCCTTGGATGAATTTCGAGACCTTGGGAGGGAACTCGAACATCGGGAATGTATTACCTATCATAGAATGTCGGAGGTAACACACACAAACATATTCAACAATGAGTATAATGCAATCACTCATACTATGGTTCATGCATAACCATTCTGTCAAGTTTGCATTACCAATTTTGTCCAGGGAGGTTCTCACATTACGAATACCTCGAATGTGAGCTGAATGGGGGGACTTCGGTCCGAAAGGGCTTTCTCTCACTCTCGAGAAAAGCTATTTATCCTGTCTGCAGGATTCAAGAGAAATCACTCAATCTTTCCATCATCGCATTCGATAAGGATCCAAGTAATCTCGCAATTGATACGACCGAGCCGATCTGGAGGTCTTGATTAGGACCGTAATGAGGGCTAGGTCAAAGGTTTACAAAGGGGACTCTAATTGAGTCAAAGGTTCTTGAAATGAATTTCTTCATCATCTCGCTCCGGATTTACAAGTCAAGAACCCTACAAAAATGAGAGAGAAATAATCTTGCTCGAACTTCTTCGAGCGATGCTTAAAATCATTTAACTCTACGTTAACTCAAGTGCCCTAATCGGAAGAGACTTTGAAGGGTTATAACGTAGGCTAGGATTGGGGACCGAGGAACAAAAAGGCTCATTTTGGCTCGGAAATTAAATGAGAAGGGGCTTGACGTTGGTGATCATCGTTGACTAGTCACCGATCTTGGTCTTCGGAAATGTCTTGGGAAAGAATACCATCATTGAATGAGGGATGGTAGTTTTCTACTGAAAATTGCACTTTGCAACCGACTTCTTGGGGAGTCTTCTTCACAACAAGTGTCCGTCGAGGATTTGCAAGAGACACAATGCAAACATGTACATGGAATTTACAACTTAACATGCAAAAATGTACATTCAAAATTCAGAAGTACTTTACAAATGAATGTGCATTGGCCTTACTTTTGGTAGGCACTTTGCTTTTCCTATGCTTGAAATTTTCATATGAGATCAGCCTTTGCTTTTCTTACTCTCGACTCTCATTTTTCTTTTTTCTCTTCTTTTTCTCGAGAAGAGATTTCTTTTCCTTTTTCTTTGAGAGCTCTTCGACATCTCTTTATTTTGTTTTTTTTTTTTTAAAAGAGCGGGCCCTTCTCCTTTAAGCTGAGTTTGCCTCTTTCTTTTTTTACAATCCCATGATTTTGAACCGGGAATTACAACAAACATAAACATTTACAAAGCAAAATTATGTAAACATAAAAAATCTAGCATACAAGAAATGAGTCCATTCGGGAATTCTTTGTTGACCCGACCATCTCCAATTCTAATCCTTGGGAAAATGCTATCTTCGTCTTTGGAATGAGCAAATGATCACCAACGGGGGTTTAAGAAATGAATTTGCAGGCTCAAGTGGGCTATGCAAAGAATGAAGTGTATAGGATAGAGAAATGAATGCTCTTCATCATCCTAAGGCACTTGAATTAAAATTCGAGTATAAATGCAAAGAAACACCCGAAGATTAATGTTAGTCCGAACAAGAAAATTTCTAACCATTTACCTCGTGTTGCTTGCTAGAATTAACCCGTCCTGGACCCCGATGTGGGGTGGTTCTTGACAGGGTAAAGAAATGAAACCACCGCTCAAAGGGGTAATCAATGGATCACCTGTAGTGTTTGGGATAGAGAACTGAATGCCTCTGTCATTTCGGCTATCGTACCTTTTGCGAGAAAACCTTTTACCTTGTGAAATGCGGAACTTAGCCACCGTTCAACTCTCCTGAAAAAATGGGACGTGTTTGGGAAAGGATTGCCTTTCATCATCCTGCCCTGCCCCATTCCATACATTCGATGTATCTTATGTAGTTCATGTTCCTTATTTAGAGTTGGTAAATTAAACATGAGGAACAGTCATGCGCAAACTATGCAATGTATGAGTGTTTTTGAGCATATAAAATGCAGCAACTTTTATCTTGGTGGATAGAATTCGCAAGCACATAAGAAACTTCTTAGGGGCGTGGATTGGGAGTTGCCCCTGCTCATGCAAATGAGTTGTAAAACTTCATTATCCGGTTCGAGACATGAGATTGTCAAAGGCTCCGGGAATTTCTTATTTCATTAATTCTTCGAGGAGAATGGATACTTCCCTATCCGGAAAGGCGGTGACCCTCGTAAAAATCAAAAGGGAAAGCGTCAATGTACGTTCTCATGTTCTAAACGAGTTGAAACGATACCGCTTTACCCTTGTACGAATTTCTTGTGAACTTTGAATTGAAAAGATCAACTCATCTGGATCGGATTGTATGTCCGGGATGTTATCTCTCCGGTTTTGTAACCATCTGGGCTGAGCTTCAATCGGCATTGAATCGCGAAGCAAAAAGGTTTTTATTAATCTTTGTACATTGATGCCAAATCCCGGGATCGAACCTGGGATGCCTCGGACCATTGTCATTCCCCCAACCACTAGGTTGTGGTGATGTTGGCGTCTATGGTTGGTTCGCTTTTTTGCTATATTGTTCTCAAAGCAGTTGGCAATCCCCCGTCGAGAATCAAATAAGCTTAAATTAGAGTTTGAAACGACTAAGAGCCAATTGGAACGATACGGAGTTACCCATCTTTGAGCTCGCTTGGTCTTTTACTCGTATTCTTCCAAGTAAGGCTATTCAGAATCGGGAGTTCAGGGGCGTCGTCCACAAATTGATTTGCTACAGGCCTAGCTTAACAAGGAACTCACGCATTTGATAAGGGAGGAGAAAATTCGCCCTTTAACTCTAGGCAAATTCTAGACTGCTAGAAAGTAAAAAATATCTCACGCAGGGGAACTATACATGGAATTAAAGAAGTATTCATGCGAGATTGGTTCCACCTCTCTTGCTGGCCATTCCAATGATCGAGCGATTTTGTCTTGGACTAAACACCAACAATCGTTGTTTGAAGACCCATAATAACTTGCTTCGGATCACGGCTCCGGAGGTCCTTCATTTCCAAACAGGCTCATCAAGGTAGCAAGCTCATCATCGAAGTAATCTTCTGATTGATACTCGAATTGGGTAGTGTTACTTGCTAACACTAGCGGCGGATTTCCCACTTTGTTTTCACCGTGAGCGAGTCGACTCCTTGAGCTTGAGCTTCCGCCGTTGCTCGGAAACTTGTAGGGGTGATCAACCGGTCTGCTGCTAGAACCACCAGCGGAAGGTTGATATGACCTGCATTCTTGATTGGGAAGTGGCCAGGTACCTTTTGCTCGGTAGGTTTTCCCGGAATTGATCTTCCAGTCAACTCGGGTCCGGTCGCCTTGGTCCCAAGCTGCATTGTGCTTTCTCGCCTTATCTCTAACCCTTTGAAGGTGATTCGTGACACTTTGCATGGTGAGTCTGTCTATATTCATTATCTTGTATACAGCCATTGGTCGTCTTGAATTGATTCCTAGCCGTCGAACCGCATCAATGAATATAGAATGAAGCGTGGCGGACCAAAGGGGCCTTTTCTTTTGGACAAAATCGTCGTCGTCAGCTTGGTCGTGGTTTTTTTGTTCGAGTAATTGCTTCCTTATAGCATGCTGCCAAATGTTTTGGAGCACTCGAACGCAGATCGGCTTCTGTAGGACGTCTCGAGCACCATGCAATATGGCCCTCGTTACGAACTGCTGATCATTACTTGCTGATACTACGATGACCTGTACGTCCAACTCGGAATCAATGATCTTTAAGAAATTGAAACCGTCCATGTCGATTCCTACCATGGCTGTGACGACGATGTCAAAATCATATTTGTCTTGCCTCAGCACTTCTAAGGCATCCGTTGCTTTCGCATAAGCAGAAACCCCGTACATGCAACTTCTCAGCATAGCAACGAGGATTGAGAGGGAAACGGGGTTGCCATCAATGGCCATGACTCGTAGATCCTCGGGATAGGAAGGTTCCCACACTTCTGCCTGGAATGAACGTGTTTTTCTTTTAAAACCTTCCATATGTAGACCGAAAATGGCTGTTTTGACTAGAGACTGAGCTTTAGATGTTCTCGGACTTGCAAAACAATTTGCCCGAAAATCACAAAGTGATGGTGGTCTTTCGTGACGAGTTCTGGTGGTCATTAGGTGCATGGAGACTTTATAAACTTTTCCGATCTGTTAGTCTCGCATATAGGTTCTCGCTTTTTCTATGAAAGATGACAGCTTTTTCTCTCCTTTCCGGTCTTAGTGCCTTGGATCCACTTCGTAATAACTCTTATCTCTCACTAATCTGTCATCTTTTTTTCTTTTCTGATATGGAGGAGCCCTCAAATCTTTTCGCTTTCTCTACGAACGAGGCAATCATTTCCCTCCTTTCCGGTCTTGGTGCCTTGGATCCATTTCGTAATAACTCTTATCTCTCACTCAATCTGTCATCTTTTTTCTTTTCTGATATGGAGGAGCCCTCAAATCTTTTCGCTTTCTCTACGAACGAGGCAATTATTTCTCCCCTCAAATCTTTTCGCCCCCTCCTACGAACGAGGCAGTTATTTCCCTCCTCAAATCTTTTTCGCATTTACCTATGTGAATGTTTTCAATGTTTTTCTTTTCGGCGTTCGGTCAAATCTGACAAGGAATTCACGCATTTAAGCATGATGATATTCTTTGCCCCCCGGATTAACTCTAGGCGTAAGAAGAAGAATGTCTCACATGGGGACTTTGTAACAAACAGTACATTCATTCATGCATGTCCCTACTTTTCTTGAGGATTCGTAAGGGCTGGCTAGTAATGCTCAAAAGAGCGATATTTTGAGAGCCCATAATAAAAACTCAAACTTCATGTAGGCTACGGACTCAGAGTTCCATCATCGTTGAATTGGGCCGATCGTGACACCGTGGAAACTCCAATTGTAGTGATGCATTTCTCTTCCCTTGAAGGGCGCCGGTTACGCCTCCGGAAGACCGATTTTGCGGGATGTATCCCCAACGAAATCCGATTGTGCGCGAACTTGCTCTGGGGGATGAACCGATAAATGAGCATTTTCAATGCTCGGATGTGGCTGATCAAGGAACATGTCACCAAAGGTGATGGGGGTGCTACGGACATGGCAAACAGCGGTGTTAAGAGCATCCCTATACCTCTTGTTCTCTGCTCGAAGCTTTTCATTTTCATCCCTCAGAAACGCAAGTTCATGACTTTCACTTTTAACCTTCAATCGGGCCCGCTTGTTTTGAAACCAAAACTTGACCTTCAAGGGCTCCATTCCTAGCTTCCGGCTCAATTCATTTTTTCGTTTCCCGTTCACGTAAGGGCACTCCTTGAAGGCATCTTCGAGCACTTTGATTTGATGTTTTCGGGGTTGACTACGGCTCTTGTTGCTATTGTTGTTGCTGTTATCGAGATCTTGAACTTCATCGCCGAGGGGGTTGGATTTTATGGCTTCAGCACTGGGTTCGACCTCGAAATTTTCAATGCCTCTCGCCAGTTCGCTCTCCGGGACATCCAGGTTGGTTGCCTCCAATAAGTGCTGGTTGCCTCTAAACATGTTGGATTGGAATACCTCTTACTACCTTCTACTCTTCTTTTTTTCTTGTGAGTAATCGGGTATGTTCTAAAGCCTCCCTTTTAACGTGGATGAAAACCACCAAGCCGGCGCTTCTCCCAAGATTTCGTGTTTCCCGCTCTGTCCTCTTCCTTTCCTTTTGACATGGTGGGACCCTCAAATCTTTTTCGCGGGTGTAGACTTGTCTCTCTCTTAATTTTTCAATTATGGCGGGACCTTTAAGTCGTTTCGCAACTTTTCCGGATTTGTGAGGTTTGAGATGGTAGATCCGTGATTCACGGACGAAACGTCTGTAGCTTTACCCGGATAATTAACTCGGCCCCCACTGCAATTATTGCTATGACTTTTTCTGCCCTTTAAATTAGGATTTAACGCCGAGACGATCATCGCTTTCATATCTTCATCTCCAACCTTCTAAGCACTCTTTCGCATCCATTCTTTTTCGGTTGCTTCAACAACAATGGCCTCCCTCCCCGCACACGTCTTCTCGGCCGAAGTTTTGGCCAAATGGGAGAAACTTTACAATCTCCTAGGCCAGGGCTACTCTTATATAGCCAACCACCCGGAGACCGAAGCTGAAATCCGTCTTATGTTTACGGATATGGACACTGCTTCTATTGAAGGCACCAAGTTAGAAGAGGAATACGGGATCTTTCCTACTCTCTTCACTAACTTCCTGGAGGCTTACAATCATGCTCATCAAGATGTTACTTTGGCTCATCTTGTGAGAGCTCGCTATCAGGATCGGTCGGACAACTTGATGTTGGCCGGTCTTGTAGCCGACAATTATAAGAAGGCCCTTGACTACGGTAATGATCAAGTCTCATTGCTGATTCGTGAGAGGGGAACTTGGTGGAACGTTTGGCCATGTCCCGGACCATCTTTGAGAGCGATCCGCTCAATATTGTTTTGAAATTCCAATGCACATGGCTGGAAGAAAGGCTGGACGATCCGACCCTGGATATAGCTCGCGGGAGAATGCTGATCCATGACTTGGAATCTGCTGCCGAGTATCACGAGGACGGGGTGGCCAAGCTTAAAGAGAAATGTGAGCTCCTCCTCTTTAAGCTGGCGGATCTTGATTCTCGGAGCGATCGGTGTAGGCGGAGTATCAACCGTATGGAGAGTCGGTTGAACTCCTTTGTGATGCTCATTAGGGCTCGGTTTGGCTTTACGTTTCCACCCCGATGATCCGTTTGTAAGGTTTTCCGCTGAATGAAATGGATGCAAGTTTTTGCTCATTCGCATTTTGCTTTCACATTATTTCATCTTCTATATGCTTTGTGATTTTATCTTGGTCGTCATATTTTTTCGCAAGATAACCCCTTTACTTTGTGGATATGTAAATCTCACGCTCTTGATGGTCAATTCAATTGGGCCAGAGAGACCCCCCATTTGAAACAATCTCTCAGCAAAGATTAATAGTGAAGAAACAAACGAATACCCGAATGTGAACAATTCGTGAATCTGTCTTAATATTATAACTTGATTATGACAACATGAGAGTAAATCAAGTATAATATTTTTTTACAAGATCAGAATTGACTGGATTGGTGAAGACACGACCATCCATCTCGGCTAGAATCAAAGCACCACCAGGGAGCACCTTCTTTACTATATATGGACCACCATAGTTTGGAGCAAACTTTCCTTCTGGGAGTGGGACTATTGGCAATAATTTTCTCAAGACCAGGTCATTGATCCGAAAATATCGAGGCCGAACTTTTTTGTTGAATGAATTAGCAACCCTCTGCTGATAACACTGGCCATGACATATAGCCTTAATTCTCTTTTCATCGATCGGATTCAATTGGCTTGCCCTCTGCTGGATCCATCCAGCTTCCGTCAACATAGCTTGAGACAAGATACGTAAGGAAGGAATTTCCACTTCAACCGGTAGAACAGCCTCCATTCCATATACAAGAGAATACGGGGTTGCCCCAGTAGATGTCCGGATCGAGGTCCGATATGCCATAAGTGCAAATGGCAACCTCTCATGCCAATCGCGATAATTTTCAGCCGTCTTCGCCAAGATTTTCTTAATGTTCTTATTGGCGGCTTCTACTGCTCCATTCATCCGAGGACGATATGGGGAAGAGTTCGGATGCTTGATCTTGAATTCCTTAAACAATTCGTCCATGAGTTTATTGTTTAAGTTCGAGCCATTGTCGGTGATTATGGCTTCGGGTGAACCGTATCGAGCAATGATGTCTCGACGGATAAATTTCACGATATTTCGTGCCGTGACCGCTAAATAGGATGCGGCTTCGATCCATTTTGAGAAATAGTCAATCGCCACTAAGATGAATCGATGTCCATTGGATGCTTTAGGGTTGATAGGGCCGATAACATCAATGCCCCACATAGAAAACGGCCATGGTTCGGATAATCGATGCAACTCATTTGGAGGGACATTAATTTTGTCACCATGAATCTGACATTTGTGACAGCTCCGGACATGCTGAATACAATCTCTTTCGAGCGTGAGCCAATAATAACCCAATCTCATAATCTTCTTAGCTAACAAGTGGCCGTTCATGTGTGGACCACGGATCCCTTCATGTACTTCCATCATCAGACGGACTGCTTCGGTTGAGTCAACGCATCTTAGCGGGACGGAATCGAATGACCGTTTGTACAAATTTTCTCCATTCAAGAAGAACTTCGAGGCCATCTTCCTTATGTACTTTTGGTCGGATACGGTACTTTTTTCGGGGAACTCCCGCTTCTGAATATAAGTCTTGATGTCATGGTACCACGGCTTACCATCGGGTTCATCGATTACGGCCATACAATATGCTGGCTTTTTAAATACCTCGATCTTCGGTGGGTCAACCTCAAGTCCATTGGCGACTTGTAACATTGAAGACAAGGTAGCCAATGCATCGCCGAATCGATTATGAGTCTTGGACAGATACTCAAATGAGATATCCTCAAATTCCTCCACCAGTCCATCCGAGATACTCATGGTAGGGCAGCAATTTAGCATCTCTTGTCTTCCACTTTCCAACGATCGAAGGATAATCAAAGCGGAATCTCCGAACACCTTGAGTCCGGCTATCCCCATTTCAATCGCAGCCCGCAAACCGAGGATGCATGCCTCATATTCTCGCTATGTTATTTGTGCAAGGGAATACCAATTTTGCTGCCACGGGATAATGTCGACCACTTGGAGATATCGTAACCGCGCCCGTGCTCGATCCCCGATAAATTGACAGCTCCGTCAAAATACATAGTCCAGATGTAATCCTCCACCGACATGATTCGATCTTCGGAATGATAGGCATCATCATCTCGCCCCGGATTTTCAGCTAGGACATCTGCTATAGCCCGTCCCTTGATTGACTTTTTGGGACAAATATTGAACATCAAACTCGGAGATGAGGATTTGCCATTTGGCAAGTCTACCAATCAAGGCGGGTTGATTTAGCAAATATTTGATAGGATCGCACTCTGTCACCGAAGCACCCGGTAATGCAAGGTATATTGTCGAAGCCTGTGCGCACCGCACTAACGCCGCACATGTTTTCTCGCTCGGAGTATTTCATTTCCGGAAGCTGTGAATTTCTTGCTCATATAATAAATGGCTCGTTCTTTTCCATCCTCTTGCCTCTCTTGGGCTAACATAGCACCCAAGGACTCGCTAAGGATTGTGAGGTAGAGGATTAAAGGTTGCCCCGGTGTTGGAGGAACAAGCACCGGTGGATTCATGAGATGCTGCTTCAGTTTCCCAAAAGCTTCTTCACATTCGATATCCCATTGAACTAGCGCATTCTTCTTTAACAGCTTGAGAAATGGCTTAGCGGTTTCTGATAACCGAGAGATGAATCGAGCAATATAGTTTAGCCTACCCATCAAACTTCGAACTTCTTTAACCGTCGTCGGCGGCTTAAGCTCACGAATAGCCTTGACTTTAGAAGGGTCGACTTCGATGCCCTTGTCGCTACCACGAATCCGAGCAACTTGCCCGAGCTGGTCCCAAAGACACACTTAGCGGGGTTGAGGCGTAACTTGTACTTTCGGAGTCCGTCGAACAATTTCTTCAGCGTTTCGACGTGATCTTCTCCATGCCTTGTTTTTGCTATCATGTCATCGACGTAAACCTCAATCTCATTATGCATCATGTCGTGGAAAAGGGCAACCATGGCTTGTTGGTAAGTAGCTCCAGCGATTTCGAGACCGAACGGCATCACCCGGTAATGGAACATTCCCCATGGTGTGGTGAAAGTGGTTTTCAACTTGTCATTGACATTCATCAAGATCTGATTGTACCCGGAGAAACCGTCCATGAATGAAAACAATTCAAACCCCGCAAGATCGTCAACAAGTACATCGATATGCGGGAGGGGAAAATCATCTTTAGGGCTGGCCTTATTCAAATCTCGATAATCGACATGGACCCGAATACGCCCATCCTTCTTCATGATCGGGACTATATTGGCAACCCAATCGAATATTCAGTAGTCTCAAGGAATCCGACGTCAAGCGCCTTCATGACCTCCTCTTTGATCTTCCGGACCAATTCCGGTCCGGCCCTCCTTGACTTTTGCACCACCGGCTTAGCCGAAGGATCTATCGGCAAACAATGTTCGACAATGGAACGGTCAAGACCGGGCATATCTGCATAGGACCAGGCGAAAATATCCTGGTAATCCTTCGGGAGCTTAGTCAAGCGCTCGGTCATCTCTTTGGAAAGGTTTGCCCCGATCTTAACTTCTTTAGGGTTTTCTGCATCGCCTAGGTTGACCGAGACAGTTTGTTCACCGGTCAAGGGCTTGATCTCCTCATGTCGTTCGAAATCCCGACGAATTTCCTCATAATCTGGACTGCACTCATCTAGGTCGTATACTTCCGAATCCACTAGGTTTCCCTCCATGAAACATAAAGTAACAAAATCGGAAGGACAAACGGGGCTTAATTGCGGTGTGATTTTTTTTTTAAGAACTTTCTTTTATTATTTTTTTATTTTTTCAAAACCGTGGGACATGAATTCTTGAAGAAGCCCAACCCTCGGTTCTTACCATGATGACAAAATTGTTGGTCGTTGGTTATCGTCATCGGGTTGGTTTGGGATACTTCAACAAGATTCGAAAAATAGTGCAATTTTATTGATAAGGAATTACATCTTTTAGGAAAGAAAATCCAAGAGTGCAAGACAGAATATAAATCCAAATGCGATCCAAAACTTAAAGGAAACAGAAAATGTCCCACGTAGGGGATTGCATAAACATAAAGATGTTACTCCGAATCTAAACCCTCCGGTGGATCATCACATATGGCATTGACGAATGATTTGGAAGGTTTAGGCGCTGGGTAAGGTTCCTCTTCATGCGCTCCGTCTTCGGATATAGCAGCAATGGTTACATCATCAAAACAACCGGTGATATCGAAGACCCCTTCATCCTCTTCGGACTCTATTGGCTTAACCGGAATACCTCGATCCTTCGGTGTGTCGGGGAACACAATCCCCAAGTCTTCTTCGAATTGGGTCAAATTATCGTAACCTCCAACCACTCCAGGTGATCGGAAAGTGGTATATAGAGGTGGGAGTAAAGGACTACATGCCCGCTTACCGCGACCCATTACGCTTCTTTTATGCCCACGTCCCCGACATCCCGCACGGGCTGTGTGAGATTGGCCTTTGGGTTCAATTGGGGTGCGAATCCCTTAGCCATGTCGACCTAAACCCATACCGGGTTTGAAGTCATTGCCAACCATTATCTTAGCCACCATAAGAGAAGTGGCTGATATTTCGGGAACCGGCAAAGGACTTTCCGGTGATGCATGGATGGTGTGTACTATCTCAAAAGCGTGGTAGGAATCTTCTTCAACATGAGTCGGCTCGATGTAAGGGATGGCCGTCTCATTGAAAATCTGGTGATCTTCCTCCCCATGGACAGTCACCAACTTTTGTTCGACCACGAACTTAATTTTTCGATGAAGGCTTGATGGGACAGCTCCGGCATTATGAATCCAAGGTCGGCCTAAGAGAAGGTTAAAGGCCGAAGGAATATCCAATACCTGGAAGAGAATGTCAAACAAAGAAGGCCCGATCTGAATCTCCAAGTTGATCCGCCCCAAGACATCCTTCTTTATGCCATCGAATGAGCGGACGAAAGTCTTGGCCGTCCGCAACCCTGGCCAGTCGATTCCAAGACGATTCAATGTGGCTAATGGGCAAATATTCAATGCCGACCCGTTGTCAATAAGTACCCGAGCTACGTGAGTTTGCTTATGTTTCACTGTTATGTGCAAAGCTTTGTTATGACCCCGCCCTTCAAGAGGAATCTCATCGTTAGCGAATGCAACCTGATCCTTTAGAAGGATCGTCCCCACAAAGTTCTCTAGTTTGTCCTGTTCAACATTCTCGGGTACGTGAATTTCACCGAGTACCTTCATCAAGGACTCCCGATGCTTCTCGGATGACCGTAGAAGTTCAAGTAGAGATACCCGAGCCGGTGACTTCCGCAACGGGTCGACAACGCTATATTCACTCGCCTTGATTACAGCCAAGAATTCCTTAGCATCTTTCTCGGTGACTTGCTTAGTCGGTTGGTCATCGCTATAAGCGCGTCCCGATCTTGTTATCGGGGCAAGATCGTAGGACCAAGGAACCGCCTTGTCATTAGCGTAGGGAAAAGGCTGAGGTGAGGCAATGACTATTCCAAGTTCATCATCCACTACATCTTCCAAGGCGGGCATGTCTGCTAACTCTGGGTCATTCTTGATCAAGTTAGTCACATTAGCATCTTCCACCCGAGACTCTTGAAAAGTCCCGGGTTTGGTCAAAGCTGCAAGCTCCCGATCCCGATCAATGACAATCCGGGATATAGTGGCCCTTGTCCCGGTTTGACTTGCCCGGACTATGAATCCGTTCTTCATGAGAGTGGAGACCTTTTCCTTCAATCGATCGAGTGATATCGGTTCACCGACCTCATAATATCCTCGCCCGATCAGAGCATTGAGAACATCAGCTACTTCAACCTTAACAGCACCAACCTGTCTAATTCCCGGCCCGAATACAGCATTAACTTTGCTTGAATGATCTAGCAAAGGATTATTCTGGACATTCTGCGGTTTGTTGCCTTGGAACGAGAATGCCTTAGAATCAAGAAGATCTTGGATCCGATGCTTTAACACGAAACATTTGTCGGTGTCATGTCCAAGCTCCCCGCAGTGGTAATCACATTTCTTTGATGAATCATATCTTGGCGAGCTCGTGTTACCGAGTCGTAGAGGCTCGGAAGTCGGTAAACCTCTCTTACGTAGAACCGCGAGTACTTGCGACGGGGTTCCTGGTAGAGGGGTGAACCGCCGAGGGGGCCGTTGATTCCCTCTTTGTCATTGCACGCCGAAATTGGCCTCTTGCTGATTTGGAATTCGTACGGCTGGCGTCCGGGCCGTGGGTTTTTGGCCGTAGGTCATGTTAACCTGTGGGACCGGCTCCTTGTCTTTCCTTACCGCAAACCTCTTAGTCGTTGTGGTGACATCATCGTACCAACCTTTCTTCATACCGTTCTCGATTTCTTCAGCCATTGCGATGAGATGGCTGAATGACGTAGCGACGAATCCCAGAATTCGGGTTTTCATAATTCGCGGCAGAGTGGAAACAAACAACTTCATAAGCTCCCTTTCCGGAGGGACTGGTTTCAGTTGAGATGCCACATTCCTCCACCTGGTGGCATACCGCTTGATTGTTTCTCCTTTCTTCATCTCAAGCTGTTCAAGATCTTCTCCGGTGGTGAGCACGTCCAAGTTAAAGCTAAAATGTTTGATGAAAGCATTAGCTGCCTTCTCCCAATCATCCATCCGATAGATCTCGTAGTCCGTATACCACCTCATGGCAGCTTCTTTTAAACTAGCCTGGAAAGTCCGGACCATTAGGGGGCCGTTGGTCGCGTGCTTATTCATTCTTGCCTGGTACATCCGGACGTGCTGAACCGGGTTGGAAGTTCCATCATACTTCTCGAAGTCGGGCATCTTGAACTTCTCCGGCACTGTGACCTTTGAAAAGACAGACAAGTCAATCTAGGGTATGTTGTGAGTCCCCTCGACCTCTCGGATCCTCTGTTCCATTTGGGCCAACCGCTTGGCCGTATCACCATTCAACCCGGGGGCCACAGGGCTTGTTTGGGGGATTGGGACTACGGGCGGCGTACTCGAGCTCACGCCCGTGAAGATCACATCTTCTAGCGGCATTGTCTGATAGCGAGCGGTTTCCGGGGCTTTACCGGAGTTGTCCATAGGAGGAATTAGAGCGGGAATGGTTGGCGGCGGGCTGGGGGTGGATGATTGAAGTTTGGCGGCGAAGGCAGCCATCATTTCTTCCATCTTTCGGGACATCATCCCTTCGAAGCGCTCGGTCAAGGAGCCAAGTTTCTCGTCTAGGGCAGCACCGACGGTGGCGTTGATATCGGCCATCTTCCTCGCGACTAATCGAGTAATATGCGGAGGATCCGTGATAAATTACCTGTACACAGTAACAAACCCAAAATGAGTACAGGGAGCAAGAATAGCGAGCCGGCCCATGGCATCCCTCTAGACTCAAACGAACAAAGTGATTATGACCAAAGGAATAGAACATGCAATTTTCAGTTTGTCAGCTTTTACGAAAAAATCCGTATTAATTCACACGTTGACTGAAATTCGTCCAAATTTTACGAGCTTGTAGTTGAGAAGATGGTGAACAACTTTCATGTTGGCCAATCGGACTAGAAATGAGCGGATCAAATCAGTTTAATGTGTCTTTCCGAAAAATCGCATTCAGAAAACTGTTATAACCGCAGGTAGTTGAAAAAACGAAAGGCCATCTTAAATTATGAATTTAATTCTGAAATTTTGCAGGATATTAGTTGAAACATAGGTCTACAACTTTCATGTTTGGTACTTACTCAAAACTCGATCATAGAATTTAGTAAAAATCGTACAACAGGAACAAGCCAGATCGGAATTGAGGACAACCGATGAAATTGTAAAAACTACAGAAGCAAAGTGTGAAATTGGAAACAAGATAATGAGATTCCTAAACAATCAACCTATGAAAGTAAATACATGACTCAATTTAGGCAAACCAAGAAATCAAACGATCTTTCTTTTTTTAGAGACCACGTGATCTATAGACGAATGGGCCTTCAAGGCGCGCCGCAATCGTGCATTCTCCTTCGCCAAAGCATCTGCCTTTTCTTGGGCCTTCATCGCCTTCTCTTCGATGGCTTTGAGTTGAGCTTGACGGGTATGCTGCATTGTCACGATCGGGATCTTCGGGAGTATCTCAGCGGGGATGGCATGAAACTGAATATACCGAGTTGTGGCAAAGTGACTCCTCATTTTTCCGGTGAGCTCCTCTATGGGCCAAATCAGCTTCGATTAGAACACTCCCGCCAAGCCTCGGAATGACGTCTCGGTTACGCTCTCGTAGTTCTCGTCCTTCTCAAATTGAACTTGGAATTCGTTGGGCCCAAGTGAAGGCGGGATATCCTGCAGAACCCGAAATTGTCGTGTAACCCGAAGAGGCCGATAGCTGGTTGCTCCATAAATGCCCATCAAAGGCACGGGTTTCGGGTCGCCATGGCACAATCGAGCTTCTACCACTCGGAACCATACAGCTTGCCAAAGGAAAATCTTAGGATTTGGATTCTCGAATAAATGGACCCACTGCGTATAGTGCAAGTTTTTAGTTCGGTCCTGTATTTGTTTAAATCTTAAAATAGGGTTGTTAGTCATACCCATTTCAAATATAGTCATGTTTTCCCCGAATTGAGAAAGGTGTGAGAAAAACCAGATTTGTAAAAGCTCAATTGGGGCTCGAAAAGTCTTATCTTTTTCTTTCTTGTTTTCTTTTTTGGAATGAGCGAAACGTGTTAGTGAAATGAAAGTTTCAGCAAGGATGGTGTTTACAAAATTGACCCCACCACAAACTTGTTTTACCGTCCATGCTATCACGGGGTCTATAACGTTCTGACGAAATGGAAAAATGATAAGTCCGAAAAAGGTTAAGATAAAAATCTTAGATCTCATGAGGTCGGAGTTATTTTCAAAACATTCAATGAGGAAAGATAATGGGCATGCCCGGCAGTTACCCTTGAGCACTTTTTCAATTTCTTTTGTAGTCGAACCCAAAAATTCAGCAAGCACTACCACCGGATCTACCCGAATAGGTGGTTCAATCACATCCAACTCAATTGATTTTCCAATGGCAATACTGTATTCTTCCGGAGTGGGTGTGAGCTCAAACTTACCTCCGAACACAAACGTGGTCGTCTCGGGGCACCAAAAATGAGCAAGTGCTTGCATGATCCCGCTTTGAACATCAATCTCAAGAATTGGCAACATGAACCCGATACGCTTGAGCACGTATTGCTGGCCATCCGGCTTCAACTTACCCCATAGCTTCTTGAGCTCTAGCTTCGGAGTAGGCACGAAACGGATATCGTTGCGACCCATTCGTATATAGATCACGTGCCAATTAAATCAACCTAAACCATGGACCAGCCCAAAATAAAAATGAGATAACAAGGCATAAGAGACAAGAAATTACCGCTCGTAGGAAGAAAATGTCAATCACAAAGACATGCACATGAAGTGTGGATTCAGATTTTAGTTCTTTTAGCAAAATGAAATGAAAGACAGAACGACATGTCGCAGCCTCGCGTACGTTCATCATGACTAGTTGCTGCCTTGCATACATAGTCACGACTAGTCGGGTCCAATCATCTCGGCTTGGTTCGGTCGACAAGAGCAACTCTCATGCATCATAGCCTTACGTGCATGAGAATAACTCTTGAGCCATTTTTTGAAGAATTCGGGATCCAAGCGGGATAACCTTTAGCGAAGCCTTACCGCCAAGGTTAAAGAACCACATAAATACCATCCTGAAACTATCGGGTGACCCGGGTTCGGTCACAAGTCAAGGTGGTGTAGTGCAATTATATAGAGGCATGCACGACATTTTAAAAGCAATCGGCTCTCCGATAGTTCAAAAATTAAAATTCTCATCACCAAGCCTGCAAAACAGAGGTTAGCCACAGACTCCTCCCCTTATAACTCCCTTTCCCGCAAAACCATTTAACACCTAAGGATTAAAATTCAAAAAAGATTGTCGGATCAAGTGATTTTATTTTTCATGAAATTATTATGGCCTAAGTCCTCTTTAGATCCTCAGTGGAGTCGCCAAGCTGTCACGACCTAAAAAATAAACAAGTTAATTTTCGGGCTAATGGATTATCAGGTTAATTAATTAACTAACCTAACTCGGACTCTCCCAAGTCCATACCAAATCGCAACTTAAGGTTCAAATAATTAACATGCAATGTGTTTTGAATTTGGAGTCGCCACTAATCATTTTCGGTAGGTTGATTAGAAACCTAAATAAAATAGCGGGAGAAAACTATCTTACTTCCGCGAACCGGAGATTTTGAATTCGGGGATTTGGTTACGCTAGATTACTCTAACGCCCTTTCGGTACCATTTTCATGAAAAATATTTGATTTGGCAATTTTGATGGATTTTACTTGAAATTCAAAGATGCAATTTTTTTGATTTTTTCTTCTTTTTTATGGGAATGTAAAACATTGAACTTTGTACGATATACACCATGGGTGATTTAGAAAGAAAGAAAACGCAGCCAATCACGGGTATTTACAAAAATAAATTAACATGTAATAATGCTAAATTTTTGGGATACGTGACATGTCTAAAATAAACAAACAAATGTTCACACCAAACGATTACATTTTTGTAGATCGAGATGGAAAAGGTTACCTTCTATTACGCAAAATCTTACTCACGTACACGTTATGGCTTCCTTCAAGATCTCGGAGTTGGAAGAACGTGGCTATCGTCGAAAAAGGCAAGCAGTGGCGTTGTTGGATGGTGAGAGACGAAGTACGTGTCGGGACTCGTCGAACATGATGCTCGACTAAAACTCTTTTCTTCACTCTCAAATTTTCTCTTCCGATTTTTCTCAAGAACTCTCTTTTTCCTCTCTAAAGAATTTCTCTCACAAATTCTCTCAATTCTCTTCCACTCTCTCCTTTCTTCTCAAGAACTCTCCCTCTCTAAAACTCTTCTCAAGAGCTCTCTACCTTCTCTATCACCAAAATTCTCCTCCTCAATTCTCAAGAACTCTCCCTCTTTTATAGCCAAATTTCTCCACCCTTCATTCTTCATCTTCATTTCTTCACCTTCCATTTTCATCTTCCCTTCTTCATCTTCATTTCTTCACCTTCCATTTTCATCTTCTCTTCTTCATCTTCATTTCTTCACCTTCCATTTTCATCTCCCCTTCTTCATATTCATTTCTTCACCTTCCATTTTCATCTTCCCTTCTTCATATTCATCTTCTCTTCTTCATCTTCCCTTCACCATCTTCCTTTCATTATCTTCTCTTCTTTATCTTCTCTTCACCATCTTCCTTTCATTATCTTCTCTTCTTCATCTTCCCTTCTCCATTTTCTTTTGGTATTTGCAATGCGGTCCCTGAAGTTTCAAGTATTTGCAATACGGTCCCTGAAATTTTAAGTATTTGCAATACGAGTCCTGAAGTTTCAAATCTTCTCGGTGTATTTTTCCATCCCGTGCCTAGTCTAGACGCATGCTAAATTAAGTGTTCCGCTTGCCCAATTATATGCCAATGCAATGTACGCTAAAAATAAATATGTGAGATGATTTTTATTTAGAACTAAAATTAGTTCTAATTTTTATGCAAAGATTAGTCAAAATTTTGGTGTCAACGGTGACATTGACAACATATTCTAAGCCACAAAATATAGATAACAAACAATTAAAAATTATTGTAGGGTCCATTTTTTCAAAAATTTGTAGCTCACAATATGATGTTATTCTCACGATTACTCAAATATTGTTATGCTAGCAAAGTCCTATATGATAAATTCCATCACAATGAAATTTTCCAAAAGTTAATGAACTTTAAAATTGTTTTGAAGTCAAAATGTTGAAAACAACTTTGAAAGACATTCGAAGGAATATGAAATTTTCATATGTTGAGTTCAAAATCTGGCTCTGACTTTCTCATAAATATTTTGTAACGTCCACATAGAAATGCTGCTCCTCAAGAGCTGATTTAACCAATTAACAATGCCTTGTTTTACAGAACGGTGCATTCAAACCTTCGATTGAGCCAATTCTACTAAAGCGGGATAAATCCAGCCATATACATTAAGTGCATCGAGTAAGGCTCCATCTCACTTGGTAATCACGTGATTTTTAAGGTTATTTTGAGTGAGAGATGCTGTGATTAGAATATGCAATTTGCCACTTTCAACTCAAATGCTTGCCCACTTTTTGTTTTTTTATGGTCGGAATGCTTGCCCACTTAACCAACTACTCCAACTACTACTTGGGTGTTTTTACTTTTATTCAATCATTATAATTTTCTTGTGAAATAAAAAAGTTAATATGCAAACAACTGACATAGTTACAATTAGATTTGGCAGCTTACACTAGCAGATACCACTTTTCATTTCTTCACTGGGTAGATTTGATTTGATTTTGAAATATTTCCAAGACAATAGTTAGAGATATTAGGTAAAGAATCTATTTGAACTTCATCTATACTGTTGTATTACGCAAAGAAGATCTTCTACTTTTGAGGATTTCGATCTTTGTTTTTTTTTTTTTTTCATTCCTTCCATTACTTATCATCAATTACTTATTTTACAAATATTACACACATGAACAAATATGTGAAATTGATTATTATATTTTATTTCCCACATATTTTGTTATTAATATTCGAATTTCTTATGATGCAATGGCCTTAAAAAAATTAAAATCTTGAATATCTTTCTCTTCCCACATGTATATATAAAATTTCTTTTTATTGTGTATTTTATAAAAAAAAAATTCAATTAAATTTTTCTAATGCCAATTTTATTCTAACGCAAGTAGTTAAGGTTACTTTGAAATAAAATAGAGATGTGGTTTCTAAAACATAGGAACTCCACTTCCTTTTGTGTATTAGTACATATAAAACGCATCTGCATAGATAAATGAGGCAGATAATAAAAAGGTTTATGCAGGTAAATGCTCACCTTAAATTGTTTTGGCCCTACTGGGATACTGCCATCGCGCATATCAAGTCCCACTAATTTCTTTGAACCATAGGAGAATTCTGGAATCCACAGAGCACGTCCAGCCCAATGTAACCATCTTAGCTCATTGGGTAGGCATACGCGACCTTGGAAAGAATCATGCACATCGAGCACGATGAGCAATTTCAACCTTTTCATTTTTGTAAAAGCATTAAGATCGATATCTATCTCTTTCAGCTCAGGAGGCTTCAACACTATGGCTTTTACAGCATAATTTCCCTGTATATACAAGAGTTAGGTTATGCATAATATAATAAAAGATAAGGAGCAGAAATTTGATTGTATTTGCAAGTCTTACCTTGTCACGTGATAGAACATCGAGAACGTCGTCATACACCCAAAGTCTGTTGTGATTCCGGGATCACCGCGACATTCTTGATTCACAATATCCATACCCATTGCCTCAATCAAGTCATGCATTTTTAGGGATCCATTCTTCTCAAAGCTTATCAAGGACTTCTCGGTGAGAATATCTACTCCTATTGCTGCCTCAAAATCGCAACTGTCGAGAACTTTGATAGTGTACTCACTGTCCCACCCTTTAAAGAAGCAGGCAATGTGGAGAAAAATCTCTTTCTCATTTTCGTCTAGTCCATCATAACTTATTTTGAGCACATCCATAATGGTTTTATTAGGAATCTTAGAAAGTTTATTTAGTGTGCTTCTCCATTCACGTTCTCTTCGATTACGTAATGAGGAACCCAACACCTCAAATGCTAAAGGAAGACCTTTTGCATGACTCAGAGCATCATCCACTAGACCTGGCTTGATTTCCAATGGTTGGTGTGTTAGAAAAGCATGATTACTAAGCAGCTCACGAGCTTCACCGTCATCCAGTTCTTCAACTTCATACACATGATATTGACCGAGTTAGCAACTGTTTATCTCTTGTAGTGATTATAATCCTACTTCCATTACCAAACCAGTTGCCTTCTCCTACTAAGGCATGTAATTGGCACAAGTCACTCACATCATCAAGGATGACAAGAACTTTTTTGTGACCAAGTCCGTGTTGTATTTGATTAATACCTCCATCGACATTGGACACTTCCAATCTTTTTGCCGATAATAATATATCATTTAGTAATATTTCTTGCAAAGTAGCTAAGCCCCTGGTGCCTTTTGAAGTTTCTCGAACATTTGCCGAAAAACATGAATGCTCAAATTGTCTAAACATAGCATTGTAAAGGGCTTTTGCTAAAGTTGTCTTTCCTATGCCTCCTTGTCCCCATAATCCCACCATGACAACTTTATCATCGGACTCCATGTTTAACAGCGATTTCAGCTTAATCATTCGGGACTCTATCCCAACCGGATGCTTAGCAACATGCAAAGGTGTTCGGTCTAGGTCAATTGAGATTTTCTCCACAATATTTTGTATAAACTCTGACTCATCTCTGACAAAAAACAGAAAAAAATTTTTTTGTTGTAGCATTGATTTAGCAATTTAAATAAGCAATCACCAGCCAACAATGATAAGGCAGGGCTTTACATTTTAAGATAATTACAGCCAAAACGAAATGTTTTCCCACCTAGTCAAATTTGAACTCCGAGAGCTCCACACCAATCAAAGCATGTGCCTATTTACTTAAGTGATTCATGATGATTCACTTATATTTCTTTTTGACAATCATATGTGATTTATTTCTAAGTTTAGTCAAAAAGTGCCATTTAGTTCTTTAAATGGTGGTTAAGATTTTGGAATCAAAATTATTAAATTTTCCGAGACACTATGTCATTGCTTTATATGGCCTGCACACACTAATTATCCTGTATGAAACATTGCGAACTTTTTATTCCTTCCAAACAAATTTGTCAAACAAGCTTTAACATTTTATTTTGATCGAATGAGCCTGTAAATTTTTCAGCCGATGAATTGCTAGTTTCTATTGTTGAAAAAGCTAATTGTCTATTCTATGTATAGACACATGTGATTTTTCGAACTCAAAATGCCACTTGTGACAAGATTAGGACTCGGTTGACCAGAATCCAAAATCAATAGATCTCAAATGACCATAATGAAACGTGAAGACCTCAAATAGCCCAAGGATTAAATGTTTAGAACTTCTATTACAGTTTTGAGGACGCCAACAAGGATCCAAAAGAAAGAGCTATAGACCTTACTCTATTGAAACAGGGCTCAGCAAAAGCCAAAGGTAGAATTCTATTGTCCTATGCCCAAAATTAAGTCTCGTTTTTTTCTTTTCGTGCCCATGAACTCAAATAAGTATAAGAATGTTAAATAACTGCCGGTGAAAAAAGGATAAGATCCTTTCATACAACCTTTTAGTAACTTACCAACGATTTTATGAATTCACCAACTTTTTTTATAATTTGAAAATTACGAATTTTGTACTGACTTACCAGATTTGATTTGCATAACCTAAGATAATCGAATTTATTCTTGTATAAAGTAACTGACATAAATTAGAATGAATTCACCAACTCTTGCTTGAGCTACTTGCCAATGTTTACCTATTCTTTTAGTTTTTACTGAATTTTTTCTATTGGGTTACTAGGTCTCAATTAAGTTACTAACTCATTTCAGAATTTGCCAACCTTAATTAGAGCAAATTACCAACTTTTCTCCAATTAAGTTATCAGCCAATTTTGAGTTATCAATTCCTATTTGAGTTACTAAGCAAAGTTTATTTTTCTCTTAATTATAAACTTTTCTAATCTTTTGCCAAATTTCGTTTGTCTTTCTTAACTACGTCTTAAATACTAACTCTTATATTAAATCACTAACTTTTATGATTTATTCATTCAATTATTTTTACAAGCAATATCCATACTTGTAAACATTAGTTTCATACAAAAAAGATGGAACCCTTTCTGCTTACCCATCATTCAAAGTCCACCCGGACAAGCTACCGGCGTCGAGAAGAGCTTTCTTCCACCTCTTCATTTCCTTCGAATTTTTCCCATGCTTAGACTCATGCTTAGCCAGGCCTCTAGCATAACTCGCTCTTCCCCCTCTCACTTCTTTTGGGTCTACTTTAAAAAAAAATGGAAAAAAAGGGAGGCCCTTCTCCCCCTCCCCCCCAAAATCTTCGCCCCCCCCTCCCCCCCCCCCCAAAGAAAAAAAAAAAAAAAAAAAAAAAAAAAAAAAAAAAAAATTAATTTTTTTTTATTTTAAAAAAAAAAAAAAAAAATTTCCCCCCCCCCACTTTTTTTTTTTTTTTAAAAATTTTTTATTTAATTTTGAATAAAGCCTAAAAAAAAAGGAAAAAAAAAATATTAAAAAACCCCCAAAAAAAAAAAAAAAAAAAATTTTGATGAAGAAGCCATTGGAGGATCGAGTTCAACAATCCAAAAGGACAATAACCTTAAGATTTGATAGTTTTTCAAGTAGCCGGTACACCACTTGATCTTCTTGGTGGTTTATGCTTATATCAGAGGAGAGAGATGCGCAATATTTTTTTAGTACTTTAGCAAATGGTGATCCTTAAGGGCGGACCAAGACATGTAAACGTGTGAACACGTGGACTTTTCTCACTCAAGACCGCGTACCACCGCGTTATTCGGACTGTCAGAGCGAAACAAGCTTATCCGTGGCCGACAAAAGTATGTCTCGGGCTGATAAAAAACGACTTTTCTGGCTCCCTCGAAATTTCATCCCCAACCTCTGAGAAGAAGTTTTTTACTTGCTATAAAATAATCTACCACATGACCCGCTCAAGAGACATATAATTACACCTCCTCGAAAAGGCAGGCAATTCCCAAATTCCGAGTAGTTGTCTTTTCTTTGCTTTCCTTTTTTTTTTTTCAGGTGATCAATAACAATTTAACGCATTAGTATTCATAAGGTATAGAACCATATGCACAACTAAGTCTATAATATGTCTAACCCTATTTCAATTTTTTTATACAAACAATTATTAGCATGACGGCAATGGCTTGGCTATCCTAAAGACCTATAAAACGTCCTCAAACGCTATGAACTATTAAGTCTAAGCCTTTGCCTGTAATAGTAGTTCAAATATAGAGCAATTCGTACGCAATAGCTCGATGGCTTTTGCGGCAATATGCTTGAGAAAAATTATAACTTGGGCTATGCAAGTATACATATTAATATGTGGATTTTGTCACTTGCCGAAATGTTGGCATAGGGTTTCTTGACATTAGTCCTTGACATTGATATTAACTGCCTATTTTAGAGTACATGTGATTGATGCATGTTATGCGATGCATTAGCTTATTATGGAGGACAGATGGAACATTGATGTTACTTGAGAATATCTATTTGTTTTACTTCGGCAATGCATTATATCCATTTATAAAAATTGTAGTAATCATTACTCGATCTCATAGAACTGGTGATGATTGCCATTTGCTGAGCCATAATCTTGCTCTCCCTTTCTATTTCCATTCTATGAGAGAAGGAAGAGAGAGAGAGGGACGGGATGGCAAAAAAAAAAAGTGAGTTTTCTTTTTCTGCATGCCATAATCTTGAGAGAAGATTATTATGGTACTCTTGTTTTCTTTGAAATCTAGTGGATTCGCAGAGTATGTTTGCGCGGAGATGTACCCAAATTTTGGATGAAATTGGATAACAAATTTTCTGATATTTTATTTCGATTATGTTCTTTTATTTTTATACTAAGCTAGTGTGGATATTGCTTGCTTGGTCATTTTCTTTTTGGTAAAATCGGTGTGTGATTCCTAACACACATGACTGTGTTTTCAGGAAGTTCGTTTGCCATTTGATATTCTTGTTGATTTATTCTTGTACTAGAGGACACAGATGAGTGATTTTTTTTTTTTTTTGGGGTAGGGACGGCAAACAATAATATTAGATCTACTAATGATATTAAGAACTTTGGACAATGATGGTGCTTAAGGATGGAGCAAGATACCTAATAGGCGTGAACACATGGACTTATATTCACCGAATACTTATTCAGATGGTCTTATGGACAAAAGTTTCTTTGTATGATATTAAATTTTTTGTTAGAGTCTAGATGACTATGACGTTCAACATAAGATAAACTTTTAATTACTCAGCCTGAGGGAATGGCTTTCCACCTATTTAGTCTTCGGTTTTCTCCCTCTTTTTATGGAAAATGAAGTATCCGCTTTCACTAGGTTAGCTTTTGTTAGAGGCTCACTTATAAGACAAATCATGTTGGCTTCCCCGAAATGGCTTTCGCGACCTCTGAGGGGTTGTTTTCTCTTTGCTAAATAATCATCTAACGCATGACTAGTCATTAGATGTATAGTTATATGCACGTTATATATGATAGATCCAACCACTTTCATTATTATTATTATTATTATTTTATAATCATTGCTGCACTGGAGGCCCATTAGCAACCGATAAGCCCCCATGGGCCAATTAAATCTAGACCTTTGACCTGTAACTTGATAGTCTAGATTTACAGCAGTTTGCACACACTACGTCAATGGCTTTTATGACAATATGCTTGAAAGGAAATCATAACTTAGGCTGTACAAGTACATGAACATGCATTTCAAATTTTGTCATCTGGTGAAATGTGGTCATAGGGTTTGGTTTCTTGATATCCTTTCATATGACTTCCATTGTTCGTGACTTCATTTCATAGAAATAATGACAATTGTCACTTGCTAAGCCGTGATGTGTTTTAAGTTTTGCGAATACAACTTTTACCTGATGAATAATTTGACGTCAAGTTAAATAGTTACAAAATGATTGGTTTTCATTAAATACTTCATCCTTTATACAACGGCCGATCATTCTCTACAATTTAGGTATGAATTTTGGGGTATGATATGTATACTAAAATATTTTCGTAAAATAGAGTTGAAAACGCATGATGGGCCCTTGGCCGGGCATGACAATAGTTCTATTGTTCTATTTTTAAACTTTAGCATTAATAAGAGGGCCCAACCTTTCTGTTTGCTCCTCCATCTATATCTATGAGGGCCACTTGCCTATATGACATTACAACTACCCGTTTCGTTCCCCGGAGAAAAAGTCTTCCATAAACTGGATCTTCGTACCCCAACATCATCATCTTATATTACCTAAAAAGTTCGTGCTAGGCACAGGAATTGCAGGATTAATGTCGGTAATGTTTCAATATTAACAAAAAATGGTAACTTTACACTAATCTTGTGCATATCGTTTTTTCCTAATTATTTAGATAAGTAAATATTTCAAGGACAACTTTGGTAAATTTAAGTGTTTATTCCTAGAAATAAACTTGTATTGAAAAATTACAATGTAGTATACATATTTTCAAAACATCAAATTACACTAAATTCTTCTTATCATGATAGGGTAAATTACCGAAAATTTCTAAACCTACTGCGCTTTTGCCAATTCTATCATAGATCTTTCAATTGTGCCAATTGAGTCCTAAACCTTTTCACTTTTTGTCAATTACTTCCAACCCACCAATTTTAGTTGAAATTTGCGTAGATGTTGGCCGTCCTACGTATCACTATCGCGACCCACCTCGAAGAGCGGAGAGGAGGTTTAGAGGCGATCGCCGATTTTTGTTTGATGAGTGAAGAAATCGGCTTGGACTCTCCCATAGTCCTCACCTCGCGGCGGCGAAATTTAGGAATCGGTTTCCACCTTTAACGTGCGTGGTCGGGTGACATGTGCGTGGTGTACATGCATTCGGAGTCGCCACTAATCTTTGGGGAAGGTAGATTGGAAATTTCATCGGACAACTTTGGTAAAGTTAAGTGTTTATTCCTAGAAATAAACTTGTATTGAAAAATTACAATGTAGACATACTTATTTTCAAAACATCAAATTACACTAAATTCTTCTCATCAAAATAGGGTAAATTACCAAAAATTTCTAAAAAAATTTCTAAACCTACTGCGCTTTTACCAATTCCATCATAGATCTTTCAATTACGCCAATTGAGTCCCAATTAAGTCCTAAACCTTTTTCACTTTTTTCAATTGTTTCCAACCGACCAATTTTGGTTGAAAATTGCATAGATGCCGGCCGTCCTACGTATCACTATCGTGACCCACCTCGAAGAGCGAAGAGGAGGTTTAGAGGCAATCGCCGATTTCTGTTTGATGAGTGAAGAAATCAACTTGGACTCTCCCATAGTCCTCACCTCACGCGACGGCGGTATTTAGGAATCGGTTTCGACCTTTAACGTGCGTGGTCGGGTGACATGTGCGTTGTGTACATGCATTCGGAGTCGCCACCAATCTTTGGAAAAGGTAGATTAAAAATCTCGTTGGCCAATGGGAGAAGTCACACGACTCATACGGAACTAGAGAAGTGGGATCGGGGACTTAGTTACGCCAATATCGTAATTGATGCCCTTTCAATACCTAAGTTGAATGAATTTTCTAATCTCGGGATTTCATGTAAATGATTTGAAGTAAGAATCCTAAATCTAGGAGTTCATGCAAATGGGAATACCTAACTACCAACCACAATCAATAAAATAAATGCGCAAATCAAGGATCCAAACTTGCGAATAAAACGCATGAATACAACACATGACATCCCTAGTGAAGCCCTAATGGCTTAGAGAATGTGTATTTGGGAATCCGGGGAAGATTTGGATGTCGTTTGCTCATGAGGGACAAAATCGTCATTTTGGAAATATAAGGGATAATTTCCCCATAAGGGGGCAGAATTATCATTTTGAAAGGGAATAGAAACCCAAGAGCGTCAAAAAAAGGATTGGCCAATTGAAATGGCCCATTTCCTATTTTCTGACCTTTTTGGGAATGAATTGCCCATGGGGGGAGAAATTGTCATTTAGGAGAGATTAGGAACCCAACAGTGTCAGAAATAGGATTGGCGAGTTGAATGTGCCAATTTCTTATTTTTCGACATTTTTTTGAAATTTTCGGGAATTTTTCGAGGACAATTTACCCTTAAGGGGTAAAATTATCTATTTCAAAAAGAATCGGGGGACAAAAACCCAAAAATAGGATTGGCCAGTGGAAATGGCCCATTTCCTAATTTTTGGGATTTTCTAGAAATGTTTGGAATTTTTCTCAATTTTTTCCAATTTGTTTTGAATTTTCCATGGTTTTTCCATTTTTTATTTTAAAAACCATTTTCCAAATTTTTTATTAAAAATTTAAATTATCACTAGGTTGACTCGGTCCGCTCCTCGTTGGCACCCGGTCCAGACCGTATCGGCCTAAGCCTAAACGACGTCGTATTATAGTTTTCTAATTTTTATTTATTTTTCAAAATTTTCTAGGATTATCTGATTTTTTTTTATTTTCTATTCCTACGATCAGCAATGAACCACGTGGCCAGCCCACGGTTCTCCAATCCACCCATCGGATCTACGGTCAGGATCAGGTGACATAGCTAATCAACGGTTGTTCGATCTGGCTATATTTTTTAAAAAAACTGATTTCTAATTTTTGAAAGCAATTTTTTTTTTCAAAAAGTCAAAATGGACGGTCGGGATGGTGATGCGTGGCCAAATCTGGGCCACACGATCACAAAATATTTTTTATTTTCGAAATTCAGAATATTTTTTGAAAAATGATTTTTTTTAAAAGCCAGATCGTGACACGTGGCGCAAGAGCCACTGTGAGATCTAATTTTTTATTTTTATATATTTTATTAAAATGGAACTACTCGCTGACATGGACGCACACGTGGCAGACCACGTGACGCTACGTCAGTGTCGACTGGTCAACAAAAGTTGACCGGTCAACCTCATCGTAGGAGAATCGCTAGCGCCTAGCCGGAAGCTCCATTCCGACGTGAAAACTTGGCCAGAAGCCCGCAATTTTGACATATATTGAATCATCAGGTAAACCACATCAACATATCCTAAAACTAACCAAAACTAACGGTGGAATCGCCATGAACAGAGCTCGAGAGCTCTCGGCCATTGCGGATCCACAATTAACAGCAAACCCAAAACCAAGCCACCAAACACACAAGCCAGGTTTTTGAAGGTCTAGAGAGCTTACCTACAAGACAGATTGGTCTAGGAAGGTCTGTGGAGGCCGAGTTGCAGGTTCGGGTTCGCCGGAGGTACGGAGGTCGATTCAGTGCATTTTTCAATACAATGTGACGCAGAAACAGGACAGAAGCGAGCTTAGGACATGATTTAAATGAGTTCTGATAAAAAAAACTTCATTAAAACAGTATGGCTTCTGGGGTCGCCATTGATACCGAGCTTGGAAGTTCAAGACGACACTCAACTATTTCGGGACTTACAGAAGAGTCGGCTGGGTTTTGCTTGTTCCCCAAGTCGAGACGAGGCTAATAGCGTTTGTAGCGTCATCTGACGTTGCTTAGATCACTGGGGAAGCGAGCTCAAAGCTCTCTGCCACCTGCAACAATGGCGGATTCTCGCCCCCCCCTCTCTCTCTCTCTCTCTCTCTCTCTCTCCATGCTTAACTAATTTCCGTTCTGTTAGTCTCCCTTTTTTATTCCTTTTTTGTTTGTCTTTTGTGAGAAACCTTCTAGAATCCCCTCTAACCGCTTCTCTCTCTCTCCGCTCGTTGGTGCTTGTGCGAAGGAACGCCGAAGAAGGTGATGAGTAGTGTCGAGTAGCCGGGTCGGACCCACCCAACCCGACTGTGTGAAAAATCTCCAAATTGAGCTAGAAAATGGCTTCTTTTAATGAAATTGAGCCCAAAATTGGACCCCACCAGCACAATTACCTTTGAAAATGTAATTTTTATGAAAATTTCTCTTGAAATTGTGCAAAAACCCCAAATGTTGGATAGGATTTGGGAATGATTTGCGCAAAATACAAGCCCTTAATGAAGGAATTGGCGCCAATTAGACCCATCATTGGATTCGGAAAGGTGAAAACTGTAGGGTAGGTGTCTTGAAATTTCTTGGGTGCCCTCTGAAAAATTTAATTTCTGTTTTGGCATTTTAGGGACCAAAATGAAAATACTTTTATGCAATTAGGTCCCTAACATCAAAATTGAGCCATTCTGTATAAAATTGGACTAATATATAAAATGAGGTATTGGAGGACCATGTCGTAACTCCTAAAAAGTGCAAAAGGAAAATAAAATGACTCAAAAGGTATTTTTTTAAGGCCAATCCGGGTTTACGGTTGTGTAGAAACATGCAATCCCGAATTGAATTTTTCCAATTTTAAGAGGTCAAGGTGAAAAAAGATTTAAAATAAAAATATTTACTATTTTTAGATTTTTTACGACCTCAAATGTTATTTTTCCTGATTTTTCAAGTATTTTCTTATTTTCGAAAAATATATAAAAAAAAGTGAAAATATGAAAAATTATTGTTTGTTCAAAATTGGTCACATATCCTTGACCAAGGCTTCCAAAGCTGATTTTACAATTTTATGAATTTTTAAATATTTTTCAAAAGAAAAAATGATTAAAAATTAGTTGTCAACAGTCACGACCTGCACTGACGTGTCAACTTTTAAGCTATTTAAATAATTTTTTTAATTAATTTATTTATTTTTCTTTTCTTTCGGAGATTGATTCTAAATAAGAAAAGTACTGTGGACTCATATAGACATTGGTAGCATTAAAAATTCTGCAGATCGACATTGTTGACAATCCGCAGTTTTTACTCCCATTAAATAATTTTTTTCATTCTCAATCATTTAAAAATAATGGGTTAGAGATAAATCAAACTTATATAAAGCGACATATATTTTTATTTTAAAAAAGGATATGTTGTTTAACCAATGAATTAAATAATGAGTCAGCAACAGCTCATCCACAATAGTTGTTGTTTGTTTTTTTTTTGGGATGAGAAAGCGTTAGATGCTTTCAAAGCATCATTGGATCAGGCACCCAACTAATTATTCAATATCAAGTGCCATGAACTTTTTGCTTTTCCTCTAAAGAAAAATAATGTGGTGAATTAGAGAGCACCTAACCATCTCCCTATTTGCGCATTAATAGTGCCATTTTACTTATTAATTAGAGATATATTCCTCCAACAAAATGTGCTGGATCATGCACAATCCTCGGTAAACTTGAGTTGTTGGTTAGAAAGAGCTGCGGGGAGGTAGTTATATCGTCTAATAACTAAAAGTAATTAACTGAAGCGTAAAAGTCGAAGAGATTCATATGGAGTTGACTATTTTTCTCGGGTCAAATTCAATTTAGTTTTATGCACTAAATGCACTCAATGATTTTTTCAAGGTAGATAACCATACCACTACTTAATGTATACGATTAGGTGTTCCGAGACCACTTGTACAAACTTGAGCCGCTAAGGCTGTGTATAGTAACGCTCAATGAAAAGTATTTCTATTCCCAAAATGTTTCAAGAAACGCGTCTGGTAAAAAAGTATTCCCAAAGCATTTCGGGAATACTTTTGAGAAACAAAAACACTTTTAAAGCAAAAACAAGAAACAAAAAAACACTTGCTTCTGTATATCTAGAACACTTTTTAGAAAACACATTTGAAACATTTTTTAGAAATAATTGGGAACAATTTTATTTTTGAACACACTCTCTTCTCTTTTATTCTTACACGATGTTGACACTTGATTTTTAATCATTTTATTTTAAAAAATTAATTAAAAATTCCAAAAAAATTTCATAAAATTACATAATCAACCTTGGAAGCTTTGGCCTAGTCTTAGGAACTAATTTTGAACAAAAAATATTTTTCTTAATTTTTGACATTTTTCGGATTTATTTTAATTATAAAAATAGCCTAAAATCAAGAGAAATAGTATTCGTGGTAAAAAAAATGCGCAAAAATAGTCCATATTATTATTTTAATTCCCTTTTCATTTTGGCCTCTTAAATTTTTGAAAATTGAGTTTGGTATGACATGCCTCTTCATTGAAATAATCCTAAATTGACTAAAAAAATTTCATTTTAAATCATTTTAGCGAAAAATTTTACTTTTAGAGTCATGATATGAGACTTTGATACGTTGCATCTCATTTTAGTCCTCATGTTTGGAAAAATTGCACAATTGGACTAAAAGGACTTAAATGCATAAATATTTATCATTATAGTCCCCGGTTTCACTCAAAATGTAATTAATATTTTTCTAGGGGTCCCCGTTGAAAGGTAATCATATTTTTAACTACTTGGGAACATTTACATGTGACTCACAATTGTAATTTTTCCTATCTATAGAAAACGTATTTGATGTTCTCGTTGTCCAATTCCAATTCATCTTCTCTTTCAATTTTTTTTTTTATAGTTGGTCTCATCCTTATTTTAATTTGATAAATTATGCATAAATTACTATACATATATTGGTCCAATTTGATTTAGTAAATTGAACAAATGAGATTTAATTTGATTTAGTAATTTAAAAGATAAAGACATCTTAATTTTAGTATATATATAGTCCCCTTAATTAAATGAAAAATTAGGAGCAATTGTTTTTGTAGTTACCAAATGCGTTTCTTTTCTTTTCTTTTTGTTATGAGAATAGAAACTTTATACAGTTACTAAATGCTTTTTGTTCTTTTTATTGTTCCGAGAACTGAATTTTTTTGCAGTTACCAAATGCGTTTCTGTTTCCAAAAATCATTGCCGGGAATAGAAATAGAAAAAAGTGTTTCTGTTCCAAAAGTTGTTCCGAGAAAAGAAACATTACCATATGCAGCCTAAATCTCCATGGTTGAAAGGATGGATCTCGCGCGACAACGACCTTATCTAATGTGTATGACCCAATTAATCGTGGTGAATCGGATTCATCCCCCAAAAAAAAAAAATTAGGAATAATGAAAGATGATCGTAATTGTGAAAATGGGTCAGATTCTTAGTGGGAAGATTGTCCAACAAAATTCTAAACTTATTGTATGACGGACAATTTAGTTATAAACCTTTCAATTATGCTAATTGAGCACTAAACCTTTTGGCGATTTGTCAATTTAATTCTAAATATTTCAATTGTGCCAATTTAGTGCTAGACATTTTAATGATTTGCCAATTTAGTTCTAAACCTTTTAACAATTGCTAACTATGTCATTCGGACTAATTTTGGCTGGAAATCGTTGATGTAGACAACATTTGTAATTTTTTAAACTTTTCAAATTTTAAATTTTCTTTTCTTTTTCTTTCCTCCCTCTTTACCTCTGCCGACCATCACCGACTCTCGTCGATAGCCATCGGCCTCAAACGAGGGTCATCCTCATCGGGTCCTTGTAGGCCTAGGTGAGGCCAGGCTTGGGGGGCCTTCATTTGGGCTGATGATGGCGTTAGCTTGGGGGGTGGGGGCCTTGTCCAAGCAAGAGTTAAACTTGCCTGAGGCTAGCTAGGGGCAGCCATCACTTGAGGCCAACGAGGCCCAACGATAGCTGGTGGAGGTAAAAAGGGAAACAAAGAAAAAAATGAAAAAAATGAAAAATTGCAAAAATTGTCCTCGCCATCATCTGTTGTGCCACGTAGGACCGCAGACATTGACTAGATTGCCTATATTTACTCGGAAATTTTACTGTAAGGACTAAATTTGCAAATTGACAAACGGTTTAGGACTACATTGACAAATCATCAACATATTTAGGACTAAATAGACCTAATTAAAAGGTCTATCACTGAATTGGGTATCATAGGTTTAGGACTAAATTGGAGCAATTAAAAGATTTAAAACTAAATTGGGTGCAATACGTTTAGGACTAAATCGCCTCCATTGAAAAGATTAAGAATTTAGCCATTGTACAATGGGTTTAGAATTGTTAGCTGTGTCCTTTATTACTCAATCGTGATAGATGATAGTCAGTTTTTTTAATTGTGGGCTAAGAATGAGTTCATATTAGAATCCATGATCTTGTATTTCAGGTGGAAGAGGAATCTATCCAGCGAATACCCAAAGATTGACATAATCTAATGGAAGATTATGAACTGTCATTAGAAATTCTCAACTTCTGAATTTCTAGTAAACAATTCCAAGTCAAGCTCGAACGTGTTGAGTGTCTGAATTTATTTTTCATTTTTTTGGCATTGATACCCGACTTCCTTCAGTCGCGTTCAGTCCAAATTTGATTTCATTTATAGAATGTGTGAAGTTGATGATGACCACTGATCCAAGAGAGAGATAGCAGCAGGGAAGCTTAGAATTTCTCTTCCTTTAAAGATGAAAGGCACGGTCAAAATACGAAATAATGCAGTTCAAAGTTTGAATAGAAGGGACTGTCTCAACTCTGGATTTGTGACAGAGTCAACACAACTTATTGGAAATAATTTAGAGGGTTTTGACCTAGTACGTTCCGAGCGGATTAAATTAAAAACCGCCATATCTGTTTTTTTTCTTTTGTATCAGAAATAAAATTTTATTTCATTCACTTCATCGAGATATATGAAAGGAATATCAAAATACATCATAGATAACTTTAAAACAAAACAAGCTCCACAGAAAAGAGAAATAATTATAACGAAGTAATGGGTTGCACACTAAAAAAGTACATATATGACTTCTTCACACCATAATTGGTGGCGAATTACCGAACCCCTCTTTAGCAATGAGCACTCTTGGTGGTTTGTTTGCAAAAACAAACTAAGAGGTGCTTTGTCCCACATTGAAAAGATGTGAGTGCGCACGTGGACTAGATTTGGCATTAATCAACTATTACCATTGTTTTCTAGTGAAACAGTGCGACTGTTCACAAAGGATTCTAACAATCTTGAAAGGTTGTGTCTATTCAATTAACAGTTATTTTCTAAGGCACTCTTACAACCTTTAGTGTTTTTGTGTCTATTCGAAAATAACTACCGATTCTTACATGGAAAGGTGTGATTGAATAAACTGTTTGGACACGAAGAGTTGCATGAGAAGAAACTACTTTTCGGACGCGAAAAGGTGTGTTCATTTCTCGTTATATATTCAAGTGTTCTATTCATTTTCAGAATCTTTAACTTCACTTTTCAATTTTCGTTCTTTCAACACAAGAGAAATATAGCCTTTGTTTCCAATTGTTTCTTAGAAAGATCCTAGAGAAATATCAGAATTGCTATATTCTATTCTCATTGAGACTTTGTTGTATCCTGGAGGATATTTGGTGAAAACCATTAGCAACGTTGTGGGGCAAATAAATCCTTAAAGAAAGTGATTACACGCCTCAAAGTCTTATTCCATTGTTCCTCCCATTCGACGAAATTTTCCCAACAATTTTAAGTGTTTATTTTCTATAATAATGGCGTCGGATTTTGATTACGCAATCGCATTCCATGGCGATTCGTGAATGAAGGCGTTTTGTACAGGATACATCATCTCACGAGGAAAGAAGTGGCAGCATTCAATCTCACAAGGAGGACAAGACTGAAAGTCCAAATGTTCAAGGAATCTCCATCTCCTCTAGAAGGGCCTCATGTAAAAGGATAGCAATATACGTGATACACGAGTACCCGTGTCTTTAGTGGCAGACTCGACTGTGGAGAATTGGATTTGTTTTGACTATTTGGGTTTCCAATATGGCGTTCCGAAACTCTCAGATCTCAAGTCACTTCTTCAATATGATTGTTGATGGGCGTGATCTTCATCGAGAAGCACATCCGCGAGGTCCGCGTTCGCTCTACGGACTTGGTCGAGCAAGGGCCGGAGTGTTCGCGGTTGACCCCATGAGTATTCAAAACATCGTACATATGAAGAATAGAGGAGCGATCCAGAAGGCAAATATTTACAAGAGAAATCATTTTCAAAATGGGTCTTCAATGGCTCTAGTCAGACGCTGACGATCATCACCAGTAGTCGTCGTCCACAGTTTCAAAAGAATGCAGAACATTCTCTGTTTTGCTATGCTTCATGGCCGACAGCCTAAAGCGACTGGATCTCCCTCGAGACCCCTTTCATTGGATGTTACTTCGTTGATCGTCGATGATAATCGAAGACTCTGTCGTCGCGGTAGTTGCCAATCTATTAACAAGGTAATACCTACTACTTGTCACTCTATTTTAATGAGAAAAAGAAACTATTTCGATATTGGTGAGAATATTTGAAATTTTCGTTGCATACGAATTTTCAATGAAATGCTCAAAAGAACCCGTGCAAGTTGGCTTTGTAAAGCATATTGCCTTGGATTAAGTCATGTCAGTTATTTTCAATTCATTTCAATAATGGAAATGCGTTTTCTATATCATATTTTCTCTGCCTTATGTTCAATGCCCTGTTATTACTAATGGCGGTTGTCGCTGAGATGGCGATGGTGGATCCAAGGCCAAAACTTGTTCAGACAACGGTTTTCGGCAAGACTGTGGACTTCTACCGCTCGATGCGAAGGGATGGATTATTTCTCTTCCATCTTGAAGGCCTGCACGAGGCTTTCGGACTTCGAGCTTGGCTGAAGGATGCACACTCTCATGGCGTAAATGGGTCTGGACTACGACGTCTATGTCGAGACCGTTTGCTCTGCATTTATACGAAATGCGGATATGTCCAAGATGCGTAGAGTCGTTTTTTTATCATGATGATGGCACAGAGAAAAGAAACATTTTTCTTCCCTGATTAGGTAATAAACAATTTACCATAATGGAGACTCGGGTTCTGGTTATTTCTTCAGGTGACAAAAAAAGCCCTCGAGGAATAGTGTCCCCGCCGTGTTTCTATGAAGTATAAATGGTATGAATTGTGAGAGAAAGGGGGTTACGGCGACTGCTTTCAGGGGGCCTCAGTCTGCATGTGTTTTGGGTGTATTTTCTTGGCAAAGGAAGGTATTCTCAAGAGCGACCCATAACTGATTGTGCTGCGAGAAGGGAGATTTTCTTGGCGATTTCCTCTCTCTTTCTCATCGCTATGGCAGGCAGTTGTCCGTGGAATCCTCTATGACAATGGCGTCTTTTGGAATGGTGGGGTTCATTTGATAGTCCAACGGGGGCTTCCACGTGCAAAATGAGCAATTTGGGACGATGCCAAGACTTCCTACTTTGTAGAATCGAGAGTAGGAAGTTCAGGTGTTTTAGGGAGTCTCGTGGGCGTATGAATTTTTTTTTCTTGGATGGGGTCACGAACTGCTCAATTTAAGATTTTTAAGTAGGAAAAGATTATTGCGGCCAATTTATTAAATATTACGTGGAGCTTGTTTTGTCATGAGTGGGTTGGCTCTTGACGAAATTACGCAGATGCTTTTCGGCAAATATGATATAACGTTACCAGGAGTTTGTTCGAACTGGACAAGGGAGCACCTGCGAGGTACTTTTCTTTGGTGCTAGCATGTGTCCTTTTTTGACTACTTGGCGGCTACGGGAAATGAGAACAATTTTTGTTACTTAAATATTAAATGCCAATAATGAAAAATTAATGAAGTCATATTGTCCCATGATTTCAAATACAATGGGGCTTATGGGTGCATTTATTCTAAATTCACTAGAAACTATGGTATTTTATCATAGTTTTAGTTTGCTTATACGTTGATGGTTTGCTTTTTTTTTTTTTAAACCAATATGATTAGTACCATTGAGACTAAAAAGTATCTAACTTTCATGTTGAAAATGAAAGATTTCGGTGAAGCTGATATATCTTGGGTATAAAAGTTAAAAACATAGTGGGGATTGCTCTTTGAGTCAAAGTGATTATATTGAAGTGATTACTTGAAAAGATGTTAAATAAAGTCAAACATCTTGGCTTTAAGGAAATTAATACTCCGTTTGATTCTAGTATGGAATTAAATTATAATACTGGTATAACAATAGCATAACTTGAATATGCTAGTGTTGTAGGTCTTTGATGTATGTGATGCATAGTACTAGACCTGATATTGCTTTTTCCATATGACAGTTGAGTAGATATACTAGTAATTCAATTATAGGACATAGGAGTCACGAGAATTTTTTGTTATCTTAAGAGAACTAAAAAAAATATTAGGATTGTTCTATGATAATTATCCAATTGTGTTAGAAGGATACGCCGATACTAATTGAATTTCTAGTGTGAAAAAAAAATAATATTCCACATATGGATAGATCTTCACATTAGGGAGATGTGATGTATCTTGGATAAGCAAGAAACAAACATGCATAACTCACTCAACGATAGAATCAGAACTTATTGCTTTAACGACAATTGAAAAGGAGGTTGAGTGGATTAGAAATTTACTATTAGAAATTAAATGATTGCCTAGTCCTATGCCTCCTTTTTTTGTTCATTGCAACAATCAGGCTACTTTGACAAGAGCTCGTAGTAGCACTTATAATGAAAAGTCTAGACCTGTTAGCCTAAGGCATAAGTGCGTGAGACAATTGATTCAAGATGGTACCATAACAATTGTTTAGGTGAGGTCAAGTAAGAATCGGGCTGATCTCTTTACAAAGGCTTTACCAAGAGAGATGGTAAAAGTGACCTCAAAAGAAAATGGGCTGAAACCCTTGACTTAAAATCACCAGTAATGGTAACTCGACCTAATATTAGCATATCACTAGTTATAAGGTTTAATGGGTAAAAACAAGTTAACGATGGTGATTGTTTGATACCGACACTAGCCCGAACATGAGAAGTCGGTATCGTGCGTTACGTTTAGAGGTTGAGTTATACTCTTAATGAAGTATAATACGATTTAGTAGCGTGTTCATTAGTAACAGAAACACGTGAAAATACTTCACCTATATGGGCTTAGAAGTAGTGTCGCTTCTTACGAATGTTAGGATTACTTTCTAGAGAGCTCATGAAACAAGTATAAACACAAGGCCATAATAGTGCTAAGTAAATATAAACTTCTCGTTGAAACAAGAGATTCGTATATGTGCGGTATGTCCGATTCTATTATATAGAGTAACAAATTTAAAGCCAGCAGCTATTTGTAACTTTTATAGAATTGAGATACTTGCACTAATTGAAGGTTTAACTCGAAAGAGACCTTCCCGTATGTATATTAATCACATGGAGATTTTAGCTGTATTTTTTTTTTTTTTTGAGAAATTTTGTTTTTTAATTTTGTTTTTACAAACAAAGTGGGAGATTGTTGGTGGTTTGTTTGCAAAAACAAACTAAGAGGTGCTTTGTCCTACATTGAAAAGATGTGAGTGCGCACGTGGACTAGATTTGGCACTAATCAACTATTACAATTGTTTTCTAGTAAAACAGTGCAATTGTTCATAAAGGATTCTAACAATCTTGAAAGATTGTGTCTATTCAATTAGCGGTTATTTTTTAAGGCACTCTTACAACCTTTAGTGTGTTTGTGTCTATTCAAAAATAACTACCGATTCTTACATGGAAATGTGTGATTGAATAAACTGTTTGGACACGAAGAGTTGCATGAGAAGAAACTACTTTTCGGACGTGAAAAGGTGCGTTCATTTCTCGTTTATATTCAAGTATTCTATTCATTTTCAGAATCTTTAACTTCACTTTTTAATTTTCGTTCTTTTAACACAAGAGAAATACAGCCTTTGTTTCCAATTGTTTCCTAGAGAGATCTTGGAGAAATATCAAAATTGCTATATGCTATTCTCATTGAGACTTTGTTGTATCCTGGAGAATATTTGCTGAAAACCATTAGAAACGTTGTGGGGCAAATAAATTCTTAAAGAAAGTGATTACACGCCTCAAAGTTTGATTTCATTGTTCATCCCATTTGACGAAATTTTCCCAACAAGCACCATATGAGAAATCTATCTTTTGCTACGGCTTTGCCTTAGTGCATGCCTAGGTTTGGTGTCCCCATACCATCACCAAGTAGAGTAAAAAGATTGAACGAGCATAGATTTGACACTTATAAATAGATTTGACACCTATAAGAGCAAAACCTTCATGAAGCTCTCCTCTAATCTCTTAAGAAACTGGACTCGTTCACAAATAAAACCTAAAGAGAGTGAAACTCCGAAAATATACACGCAAAAAAACCCAAATTTAAACTACATCGGGATGAAAACGTCCCAGAAATGAGAGAAAAATTGGCCCTATCTTTTTAATCCCAAACATTTTCATATTGAGCTTAATGTCAATTTATGCCCTTATGACATGGGCCTTCTACTTTATCGATCAGCTCCTATTTAGCAATATGGATCATATTTACCGAGTGAATGAACCAAGTCAGCCAAAAAAAAGACATGGCACATTATTTAACGAAAAGATCGCGTCGAGCTATATTTTGAAAGTTCAGGTACTCAACTTAACAAAAGAAAAGTTGAGACAAGTAGACAAAAATACAAGTATTGACTGAGTTGTTACCTCTAAGAAATTACGGTATATTTGTTTTCTTCCAAAGTTTTCTTACATTTACTTTCCTCTTTATTTATAGACTATTGTGAATCATTCTTTCCCCTACAGCTTTCCCAACCGGAAGTGGTTGTCTACGTAGGTAAGCGAACTCTCTCGGGAGATATTCGTCGAAACTCTCAAGCAGCAATTGCCCATGGCGCCGTTACTAAGGGCGACTGCCACTGGGAATCGGGCCTATAGGTAAAATTACATGAAGCATATACGCAAAAGTATATTCAACAGGGATATCCAAATTCATGAACTAGTGGAACAATAATAAAAAGAAGAATTAACAGTATAAAACATATATCAGAGAACATCAACCACAGACATGGCCAAGGTTGTTGCATCTCCTAATGAAAATGTACACCCTACTTCCCATTATTTCACTCTCCCTCGGTTGTTCTTCTTTCACCTACTTCTTTCAATGACCTACGAATTCCCTATGAAGCATCCACAGACAAAACTTACGAAGAAACATTGATTCAGCATCTCTCGAACAAATTCGACGACACGCTCTTCAAGTTCCTGCGCAACTGTAGCACCAATTGAGTCGAATTCAAAACCCAGCTCAAGTATTACATCAACTTAATAAAATTCGAACGTGCCAGGCAATAGGCATTACCCGATCTATAGCAAGCTGCATAAAGTAGAACCTCAGGATAGAATCGTTCACCTGAAGCTACGTCACCAGTTTCCATGGCTTCAGTCGGCGGTGATAGTAGGTTGCCTCTGTTGGCGGGTCTCCATCGCCGTCGGTTTGCTAGGGACTTTGTTTCTCGAAGACAAGCTTCTTCTGCTCGTCGCCTCCGCTGGCAGGTGGCGTTCTTCCATTCGTGATAGCTCATCCACGTCGTAGGGAAGATGTGGAGTGGTGATGCTGAAAGAGGCGTCGATGGAGTTGGAAGTTTGCTTATGGCGGACAAAAGGCAGGAGCTTACAGCGGGAATGTTAAAGAAAAAGAACAAAGAGAAGAGAGAATTACCGGATTCTGCTTAGGTATAAAGGAGACTTAAGCAAAAAAGGGAAGGTAATTGTTTATTATTTTAAATGAGGATTTTTTTTTTTACGTCGACAAAGACGAAAAACAGTTCTCATGTATTCCTTTGTTTTGCAAAAAAATTGATACTTACAATTTTCAAGACATGGTCTTTAGAAAATGACATAATGGGGCAACTATGTGGTATAATTTTTATGAGTCGTGTATTAGAGTGATGGTTGATTGAAGGGCGAACTACGGAGATCGCTCTTAATTTCATACTAGAGTATAAAATGCACGAATGGGGTTTGGATGGAGGAATGAATCTATATGAAATTGAGTGCGAATAAAAGTAGATGAACTGGAATTGAAATTACATTGAAATGAGACAAAATTTTGAAACGAAAATACAAGGAGCATGAAAGTGCAAGAAGCAACTTAAGAAAAAGTACAAATGAAGAACAAAGATAGATAAAACTCAACGAGGGTGTTCTTGGATGCGCATGGGATCTTGTTCCTGTCTGAGTTTTCTTCGCGTGAAATGTACTCTCCAGTGTCCACACATGAAACTTTTCGCCCAGGGGCCAGGCCGGCGCAACACCCTTGCCGAGAAGTAAGTTGAGTTTCTCTCCTCAGAAGCAATTCATATGTAAAATGGAGGTCCGCAAGTTTACCGATCATTCTAACAACAGAAGCAGCGAGCAAACACTGCCATACTCATCTCTGCCAATCTAACTAGAATTCCAAATGGTCTTGGTTCACAATGCTACTGCACACATTATTTATGGTTCACATGCCACACAAAGGGAGCGTGGTGAAAGGTCCTCTGCATCTTCTGCAGCCGGAAATTCAGTCCCACCGCCGCTATTCAAGAACATCATCAAGAGCTTCCATCTCTGCATGTCTTGTTGCCTATGAAAGCGCAAGGAGAACAAAATAATGCAAGGATATCAAACTTGGAAACTTTGTCAGTGAGAAAGTTGGTTCTTAGTGTAGAAGGAAATGCATTTCATGAAAAATGTTCTCTCCTTCAAGTGAACAAGTTTTGCTCGCCTGAAGTTGCTAAGAATCTCACATGGAAAAAGATACTGAAATGCACCTGGCTATTGGATTAGCCACCTCCGCTTTTTCTGACAGCATTTTTACTCCTATGGCAATGTGCCTTTGTCTTTTATTATGCTCCACAAGGTACTGGAAATCAGCTTTTTTACCCAACTGGAACCTCAAATATGTCCAAAGCAAGCTTTGCCCTATAAAAGAAAATCAAATGGCTCATGTTACTTGTTAGGAGGAAAAAATATGAGCATGAGAATGAGAAATTCTCTCATGCATTGCATGACTGCAATCAGGCAATTCAAGGGGAAATCAACTTCAAGTTGCTCCCAGTAGAAATACTTTAAGCATCGACATGCAGCTGCTAATGGAATGAATCCATGTCTCATAGCTATAAGATCAAGGATGTCCAGTAGAAATCCATTGTCCTAGTAAACCTATTACCGGCTGCACATCTTTATGATACGTACATACTACTCATCCACATTTCCTAGACACCTCAAAAGCACCCAAATCCCTCTGAGTCTCGTTGGTTTCGACCGAACCTACCCATATGCACCCTACTTCCCATTGTTTCATCCTCCCTCGCTTGTTTTTCCTTTGAACGTAGACTTCACCTACTTCGAATAAACTGCCACCAATCAAAAGAAAGACTGAATAGATATACCTTCTAGGGATTGTTGCTGATTTTGCATCGTGTGACATAGATTGCCAGTGAATTCACTACCAAGTATCCACAGACATAACTTACGATGAAACACTTAATCAACGTCTCTCGAACAAATTCAAGACACGTTCTTCAAGCTCCTGCGCAGCTTTAGCACCAAACGAATCGAATTCAAAATCCAGCTCAAGCATTACACAAACTTAATACAATTCGGATGTGCCAGGTGTTACCCGACCTATAGCAATCTGCATGAAGCTCAGAACCTCTGCAGGGAATCGTTCACCCGAACCTACCTGACCATTTGCCGTGGCTTCGTTCTGTGGTGGTAGCCTGTCCCCTCCACTTGCTGGTCATCGCAGTCGGTTCACTAGGGACTCTGTTTCAGGAAGGTGGCAATCTTACATTCGTCGGAGCTCAGTAGTGTTGGATGCAAGATGATCAGTCGTGATGCTGAAAGTGGGTCGGTGGAGTTCGTAGTTTGGCAGAGAACTGAGGATTTAGAGAATAAAGAACTGCAGAATTTTATTTAGGACGTCAAGTAAACTTGGGTAACAAGTTCCAAGTTCTTTTGAGAAAAGAGAACAAGAAGAAACAAGAAGAAAGGAGGCATTGCAATGAAGATCAGGTGAGTTCACTTACCTACGGCGAATTGCTTTCTTACCAAGTTTCCATCATTCTGACAACAAAAGCTGCAAGCCAACACCACCATTCTCATCTCCGGCGGTCAAATTGGAAGTCAGCATAGTCTTGGTCCGCATGCCTTGTTGGAGAATAAGCTCATGATTTCTTCTGGATACTATTTGTCTATGTTCCTCCATACTCATTTGACCATCTTGCGAGTTCTTTACTAGATCTACTTCGATCGGACTGTGTTCATGCATATGGGGACTCTCGGCTTCTAGATCTGTTGAGTCATCACCAATCTCTTAGAGGAAATTTGGATCTATCAGCTCACTGTCTCGAATCTCAATCTTTAAATCGTCCTCTAATGGCTTGCATATTATTCGGAATCCCCACTTTTTCGCCTTTCCATGCGCTGGTTCGATGCTAAATTCTACACAACTCGCATCAATTTCATGGAAGAACATGCTAAAAGGATCCTGCCTTTTGCATCTAAAAAATGCTCCAATGAGAACGAAGTAATTCTCGTCTTCTCTACATCTACTAGCTCTAGTGACCCTCCCAGCAAGTTCCGAATCCAGATGAGTGGAACAGTCAACCAATCCGAGAAACTTGTCATATAATTTCTTTGAAACCATGAAAGATACAGAATCTTTTTCAACAGGTTGAAACCAATCTGGCATCTCTTCTGCAGGGAGATGAAAATAAAACTGAAAAGCCTGTTGTAAAAATAGACTGTTAGAAAGTACTCAAGTAGAAGAATTCAAGCACACACTATATGAGAGAGAGAGAGAGAGAGATTCTAACATCGTCAGATGAGGCAGTATCAACCATGGTCAACCCTCGATGGACCCACTGATCAATTGAAGTCAAATGTCCATTTGTTTGCAGAGATTCGCACCCTTTCGCGCAAAGACATTTCAAATATGGTGGAAGCTCGGGAATCTCTTGTAATTGATGGCAACCAGAAACATCCAATCGAAGTAAATGATCACGCTTACTGATGATGGATGTAGGAAGGCGAGTAATATTGTTATCCGACAATTCTAACCTTCTCAAAAGGGGAGAACATGAAAGATCCTCAAGAAACTCTATTTCAGACAGATTACATTTCCGAAGAATTAAAGATCGTAAATTTGAAAGTCCATTCTTCATGCGCAGACCAGCTAATTCCTCGTACTTTGGCAACCCAATAAAAATTTTGCAACTGCAAATGTCCAAGCTTTCAATAATTCGTAACTTGTAAATGTTAGACGGAAGACTTACTAGGTTTATGCAATCGTATAGTACCATTGACTTCAAAGAACACAAATTTTCTATTGATGCAGGAAATCCTTTAATAGCGGTCCCTCCTAAATAAATCCATTTCAGGCCTTCGAGTTCACATGGAATATCAGGGAATCTATCAAATTTTGTGCAACCAGCAAGATAGAGATCTCTGAGATTTTTTGACTTGAGCACATTTGGAAAAACACTAAGTTCAGAGCACCCAATTAATCGCAATACCCGTAACATGTCATGATATGCAATCAACTCGGGGACTTCTACCATGCTTTTGCAATTCCAAATGTACAATTCCTCGAGATTCGGAGCACATGAGAGGTCGGGCATACAAACTAATGAGTTGCAGTTGGTAAATGAAAGGACCTTCAATTGTTGGAAGGCCTGCAAAAACAGCGAATCCAACTTTGATCATTCTATTTTGTCTCACATATTTCAATGCATTAAGATTTGAATTTACTCATGCTGCAATGAACATCATAAAAAAAAATTCAAAATTTCTGTGTCTGCCTATAATGAACGTCATTCTGAACGTAAATAGGGAAGTGGTTTCTAAAAAAGAGGAATACTATTTCCTTATGAATGCTAGTTCCTATAATACGCATGTGCCCATACAAATGAAGTAGATAATAAAAAGGTCTATGTAGATAAATGCTCACCTTACATAGTTTTATGACTCCTGTGATACTGCAATTGCTCATATCAATTCTCACTAATTTTGTGACATCCTGTAATCCGACTCATTTTGAAGCCTTGAATAAATGAAAAGTCTTATCGATATATTTCAGTCTCATCTCACTCGGAATTGATCCCTCTTCAGCAGACTAACCAAATGGGAATGGCTAGCTAGGAAAATCAAGTACGTTGACCTAAGAACTTGATCCTGGACCGACTCTTTGGCGATGAAAATTGTCGAGGGAATATTTTGGACCAATATAGGTCGATCCTAGAATAATTAAGGAACGATTTGGATAATACCCTACGCTTGGATCACGGGTGATTCCGTTTGACCTCGTTTGGGTTCCGAACGTCCCTGAATTATTTTCTAATGATCGTGTCCCTCGGGACTAGTGATTGACCCTCACAATTGAATGACAACCAAAGTCACTATGACTCGAGAAATTCTTAAACGTGATTTTAATCACGGGTAGATACGTGTAACTCCTAAAAGCCGCCCGTTAGTTTGAGATACGCTGAAATTTCTATTGATCGAGATTGATCGCGAATCGAGCTTCGGAATTTGACGTCGGACTTGACCTTCAGGGGTTTCAATTAATAAATTTTGGACGTTTTCTCATCCAGTGTACAAATTTCTTCGCGGTTCGCCCAAGAGGTTCGGGAAAAATAAAATTTGGACTGGAAATGGGAAATTACCCATATGCCCTTGGAGAATATCCAAGATTTCACTTTAGCTCAAAGGCATTTCGGTCATTACACCCCTTGGCCGAAATTTTGACTATTTTTGGAGGAGGAAATTACCATTTTACCCCTCTTGACTTTGAAGACCAAAATATCTAAAAAAAAAGTATCCTAACCTTTTATTAATGAATTTTTGGCCATCTTCTTCATAAAATCCAAGAACATTCTCTCTCTCTAGCTCATCCTCTCCCCCTTGGCCGAACACCATAACTCTCATTCTCTCTCACCGGAAAATTTCCTAAGCCTCGCCGGATTCGTCTTGGATCGCCGGAGCTCGACTATCACCCGAACCACCTTGAACCGCCGGAGTTTTGTGGATTTTTAGCCGAGCAAGGGAGTCGCTGGAGCCGCCGATTGGAACCAAGATTTCTTCGCCCGTTTCTCGCCGGAAAACTTGCAAAAATTGTGGTAAGTTGGTCCCTAACCTTATATTAGGTATCTAGGATACTAATAGACCATAGATTATGTAGTTTTGAAGAAAAATTGGTTGGTTTTGCTCAAGAAAATGATGATGGCCGAAAATGGAGAATGAAGGAGAGGAGAGAGAGAAAAATGGTGATCTTGCATGAATAGTGAAATGCAATGAGTAGAAATGGAGGGCTAGGATTAAATCTAGTTGATCTTGCTTTATTTGGACAACTCACGTTGAATCTTGTTGTGGGAGATTGATCCAACGGCCAAGATTAATTCCTGCTATTATTGATTAATTGGATGGTGGAGATTAATTGTACGTAGTATAGTATAATTGTATCATACGTATTAAATGCCACGTTAGTACAGTATACTTGTAATTGTATCGTCCGTTCTTCATGTGCAGACCAACTAATTCCTCGTACTTGGCAACCCAATAAAATTTTTGCAACTGCAAATGTCCAAGCTTTCAATATTTCGTAACTTGTAAATGTTAGACGGAAGACTTACTAGGTTTATGCAATCGTATAGTACCATTGACTTCAAAGAGCACAAATTTTCTATTGATGCAGGAAATCCTTTAATAGCGGTCCCTCCTAAATAAATCCATTTCAGGCCTTCGAGTTCACATGGAATATCAGGGAATCTATCAAATTTTGTGCAACCAGCAAGATAGAGATCTCTGAGATTTTTTGACTTGAGCACATTTGGAAAAACACTAAGTTCAAAGCACCCAATTAATCGCAACACCCGTAACTTGTCATGATATGCAATCGACTCGTGGACTTCTACCATGCTTTTGCAATTCCAAATGTACAATTCCTCGAGATTCGGAGCACATGAGAGGTCGGGCGTACAAACTAATGAGTTGCTTGGACCAAAAAAAAAAAAAAAAAACTAATGAGTTGCAGTTGGTAAATGAAAGGAACTTCAATTGTTGGAAGGCCTGCAAAAACAGCGAAACCAACTTTGATCATTCTATTTTGTCTCACGTATTTCAATGCATTAAGATTTGAATTTACTCATGCTGCAATGAACATCATTAAAAAAAATTAAAAATTTCTGTGTCTGCATATAATGAACGTCATTCTGAAAGTAAATAGGCACTACAAAAAAACAAGGATTTAGCCACGAAAAATTTGTGACGGAAAAAATTCGTTGCAAATTTCCGACGAAAATAGCGACAAAATGAATATTCGTCGCTATTTGCGACGAAAATAGTGACGAAAAAATTAGTCGCTAATTAGCGATGAATATATGACCAAAAAAAAAAAAATTAGCGATGAATATAGCCACGAAAACAAATACGTCGCTAATTAGCGACAAATATAGCCATTGAAAAAATTTTGTCGCTAATTAGCAACGAATATAGCCACAAAAAATAATTCGTCACTAATTTACGACGAAAATAGCCACGAAAAATATTTCGGCGCAATCTCCTTTGCGAAGACAATAGGCTTCGTTGCCAATTAGCGACGAATATCTTTTTTTGTCGCAAATTCTTCTCTTAAAAGTTAGCGACGAAAATCAACGTTTGTCGCTAATTAGCGACGAACTTTTATTTTCGTCGCAAAATTAGCACTTTGAATAAAAATAACAAAGAAAATATTAAAATTACCGACGAATCATTATTTTCGTCGCTAATTTTAGCGACAAAATGTATTATTCGTCGCTAATATGTTGGAAATAAAAATAAAAAAGAAAATGGTCAATTTAGCGACGAATTAGCTTTTTCATCACTAAGGTAGCGACGAAATTTATTTTGCCTCGCTAATATGATATAAATAAAAATCAAAATAAAAATAAAAAATAATTAGCGACAAAAACCAAATTTCGTCACAAATTTGTTGCTATCATTTAGCGATGAAAACCTATTTCGTCACTAATTAGCGACGAACCACGTTTTTCGTCACCAATTTGTTGCAAATTCTCTTCTTAAAACTTAGTGACGAAAATTGCCGCTCATTGCTAATTAGCGATGAACATTGATTTCGTCGCAAAATTAGCACTATGAATAAAAATAAGGAAGAAAATATTAAAATTAACGACGAATCATATTTTTCATAGCTAATTTTATATAAATATAAAAAAAGAAATATTCAATTTAGCAACGAATTAACTTTGTCGTCGCTAATTTAGCAACGAAATTCGTTTTTTGTCGCTAACATGCTATAAATAAAAATAAAAGTAAAAAATAAAATATTAAAATTAGCGACGAATTAGCTTTTTCATCGCTAATTTAGCGATGAACAATTTTGTTCGTCGCAAATTAGCACTGTGAATAAAAATAAAAAAGAAAATATTTCAATTTAGCAACGAAAATAATTTTTTCATTGCTAATTTAGCGACGAAATGTATTATTCGTCGCTAATATGATATAAATAAAAATAAAAAAGAAAATATTAGAGACGAATTTTTTTTCCGTCGCTAATTTAGCGACGAAGTAGCTCTTCCATTGTTAAATTAGTGATGAATTGTTTTGTTCGTCGCTAAATAAGCCACAAATTATTTTTTTCATCGCTACATTTCTCTCTCTTATCTTATTGATCTTTCTTTTGGCGTTACTTTCTAAAGGCCTCCTGCCCTCTCTCTGTTGCTTGTATGACGTCCTTATCTTCCTTTCTTTTTCTTCTTCTGCATCTTCTTCCTTTTTCTTCTTGTTCTTCCTCGCTTCCGCATCTTCTTCCTTTCTTTTTCTTCTTGTTCTTCCTTTCTTTTTCTTCTTCAACCGAATGACCCACCTCCACCCGACCACTACAGCCTGCACCACCACCCTCCGTCCACTCCCGTCGCCAGCCACACCTCACGGCCAGCCGGCCTCGCGCGAGCCGCAACCCGGTGAGATCGTCGCCGGGTCGCCGTAAACCCGGGACCTTTGCCCACGACCCTCCTCCACCCGAGCTCCGCCGCCACCGATCACCGTTACCTAGCCACCTCCAACCACGTGAGCTAGCCGAGACCCACGAGATCGACGACGAGCCCGCCGCGATGACGATTTGAGCTCCCTGTTCGTGAACCCGACGCCCACCCGAATCATCGTAGCCACTGCTCGGCTTGGCCGCCACCTGAAACTTGCAACCCTAGACCCTCATCTCGCGGCCCAGCCGCACCTCTCCGGCCGCCATCAACCCGAGACCCTCACCTCGGGAGCTCCGAGATCCGCTAGGCCCAAGTACCAACCCGGGAGCTAGCCGCCCCGCCATGCTGTGCCATCTTCCCCAACAGCCCGTGCGCCGTTGTCCAGCCACTATCCGAGCCCTAGCCGTCCGTGGTGCGTCGACCAGCTGCTGCCGATCGTGGAACCGTGAGCCTCGCGACCCAAACCCGTTGAGTTGACCCAACTTGAGGAACCCGCCGACTCCTACGGAACCGTGATATTATTAAGTGCTTAATCAATGTTAAATATAAATTGCAGAAATTAATTTTTCTTTTAATTAAATTTAAAATCGAAAAGTAAAAGAAATGATTTTATCATATGAAAAAAATAAAATTTCGTCGTTAAATTGGGTTTTGCGGCGAATTTTGCCACGAAAAAAAATTCATGGCTAATCCGGCATCACTAAATTTAGCAACGAAACATTGTGTTTTCGTCGTTAAATTTAGCGACGAAATTTATTTTCGTGGGAAAATTCGTGACTAATTAACGAGGAATAAGTTTCGTCGCTAATTTACCACTGAGGGTAATTCATCGTAAAATTCGTGGCCAATTAGCGACGAAACTTATTCCTCGCTAATTAGCCACGGATAGGTATTCGTTGCAAAATTCGTCGCAAAATTCGTTGCTAATTAGTCACGAATTTTTTTTTTCATCGCTAAATTTTGCAACACCGAATTGGCAACGAATATTTTTCCGTCGCTAATTTTCGTCGCAAATTAGTTTAGCGACGAATTTTGGTCAATTTTTCGTGGTAAAATCCGTAGCTAAATCCTTGTCTTTTTGTAGTGAGGGAAGTGGTTTCTAAAATAGAGGAATACCATTTCCTTATGAATGCTAGTTCCTATAATACGCATGTGCCCGGACAAATGAAGTAGATAATAAAAAGGTCTATGTAGATAAAGGCTCACCTTACATAGTTTTATGACTCCTGTGATATTGCAATTGTTCATATCAAGTCTCACTAATTTCTTTGGACCAGAAGAAAAATGTGGATTCCAAGTACCAAGCCCAGCCCATTCAATCCATCTTAGCTCGTTTGGAAGCCATATAGGGCCTTGAAAAGAATTATACACGTTGCGCATGATGAGCAATCTCAAACATCTCATTTTTGTAAAAGCATCGGGATGGATATTTAGCTCTTTCAGCTCGGGGGGCTCCAACACTATGGCTTTTATAGCGCAGCCTCCCTATATATTCAAGACTGTTTTGGTTATACATATTTAGTAAATAGAGTCGAAGATAAGGAACAGAATCTTGTTGGCAATTGCAATCTTACCACATCGCTTGCCGGAACATCGGAAACATCATCGTACCGCCATAGCTTACTACGTCTCTCGGGGTTAGCTCGATATTCTTGGTTCACAATTTCCCTGCCCATGAACTGAATCAAGTCATGCATTTCTATTACATACCCAATTCTGATCAAGGATCTCTCAATGAGAATTTCTAATCCTATTGTAGCCTCAAGATCGCAATCGTTGAGAACTTTCTTTACGTAGTTAGGATCCTTTCCCTTAAAGAAGCAGGCAATGTCGAGAAAAATCTCTTTCTCATTGTGCTCTAGTCCATTATAACTTATTTTGAGCACATCATTGATTTTTTTGTTAGGAACTGTGGAAAGGTTGTTTAGTGTACTTTCCCATTCATGTTCTCTTCTACCACGTAAGAAGGAACCCAACACCTCAAGTGCTAAGGGAAGGCCTTTGGCAAGATTTAGAACACTACCTACTAAATCTTTCCCGATATTTAATTTTGGGTGTGTTGGAAACGCATTGTCACGACCCGAACCCTACGAACCGTCAACATCCCACCTGGCCTCGCTTGCGTACGGTTCTCCAGGATCCTCGGGCCAACAATATTATACAACACATGCGGAAGCAACAAAATCTCCGTTCAGAAAACCAATAACACTACGATAACTTGAGATGGTAAAAACATACATATGTACACATATACATACTTGTTACAAACTGTCAAACCTAGGGCTGCGGGGGCCTTTGTACAAGCCCGTGACCACCTATAACCAAAAGGACACGTGGTCGAAGCCCGCTACACAACCAAAATAAAGTACTCTACAAAAGTCGAGAGGCCAACTATCCTAAGCCTCAACCTCGCTATCTCAAGCGGCTACTCAGCATCCGAAGGCTCCACAACTTCTCCCGGCTTCTCGATCTCCGGGTCGGATCATTGCGGCGGAGGGTCTGAAAAACAACGAACCCACGACGGGGTGAGATAAAAATCTCGATAGGAAAATCTCTAACCCTAGATCAGGTCGCTAGTGCCTCCGGACACATTTTCATTTTAAAATCTCCGACAATCCCTCTTTCTTACCCAAAAATTCCACAATTAAATTCCGGAAAATTTCATTCTTTTTCTGAAAATTCTCATACCTTCTCCAATATTCTACGTTACTCCCGTTTTGGCGTTCCATGCCTCGGTCTGACAATAAAATATTCTATGTGCTCCGGGGCCCGCGTTTAACGCATCGGGCCATAATAAATATCCACATTACTCCGAAAATTCCACGTTACTCCGAAAACATTCTACGCTACTCCAGAATATTCCCCGTTACTCCAGAATATTCCACGTTACTCCCGAATATTTCACGTTATTCCAGAAATATTCCACATTACTCGAGAATATTCCACGTTACTCCAGAAATATTCCACGTTACTCCAGAATATTCCACGTTACTCCAAAAATATTCCACATTACTCCAGAATATTCCACGCTACTCCACCGCCATCAAATAAGTTCATAACGTTGAGCCTCGGACCTTTATGGAACACGGCTCTATATATATACCGGGGTCTCAGACACAAAGGAATACGACCCATAAATCTCGGTCTCGGACATATAGGAACACGACCGGATTAAGTCTTGGACAATTAGTCGAACACGACTCACTTTGGTCTCGGACGACTTAATTGAACACGACTTTCATACTTTCTCGGTCTTAGACAATCGAGCGAATACAGCTCACTTTGGCCTCGGACGACTTGATTGAATACAACCTTCACATTTTCTCGGTCTCGGACAATCGGACGAATACGGCTCACTTTGGCCTTAGACGACTTGATTGAATACGACCCTCACATTTCTTAGAATAGTTCGGGACCACGTGATTCACTCACGTTAGAGAATTAATAATTCGGGATCACCCGATTAATTCACACTAATCCAAATATTAATTCAGACTACCCGATCAATTAATACTACCATAGTATCCAATCCACGTCATGCGACCATATTATGCTAACATAGCAATATATAAATAACGTGCAATTAAAATTATACTAACGTGGGAATTTATCGGGGCCGAACAATAATAATTTTCTAACGTATAATTAATTTACGACTATAGTACTAAACTATAGTAATTATGCCACATTTAATTAGCACCATGGCATAACAACATTGTCACATAAAAAGTAACCCTAGTTAAAATATAAACTAACCATGGTTCCAAATTAACTAGAGTCAAAACTAACCCAACCATGATTAAAAAATAGCATAAAGTAACTATAGTTAGACATAAAGTAACTAGGGTTGGTAAAGTAACCATGGTTAAACTTTGACCAAACAATTATCCTCTTGCATTTACTATTCATTTCAAGAACAAGTTTTCTCTCTCCTCTTCCATGGAATTTTCGGCCACCCTCTCGTCAAGCTCAAATCCAACAATTTTCTTCATCAAAATTTCACAATTTCATGGTTTCTTAGCAACCTAACCACCTAATTTAGGTTTAGAAATGATCCTACCTCAAAAACTCTTAAAAACCTCCGTTGAACGGTTGAGGAAAAGCCCGAACCAAGCGGTGATTCCGGCGATCCTTGCACGGCCGGCGACTCGGTGACGATCTAGCGACTCCAAGCGCTCCAAAGTGACACCAAAGAAAGCTTGAATAATTTTCGGCAATAGAGGATGTGAGAGAGAGAGTTCGGCCAAGGGAGTATGAGGTAGAGAGAAAGTGAGCTAGAGAAAGAGTGGGTTCTTGAAAATAATGAGGAGGAAGAAGACCTAATAATAAATAATATAAGTTGAGAATAATTAATTGGGTCAACAAAGTCAAGAGGAAAAAAAATAATTTCCTCCCCACAAGACTAGTCAATCTCGGCCAAAAGGGGAAATGACTAAAATACCCTTCGTTCCAAGTGAAAAATGGTGTATTTTTCGAGGGCAAATGGGTCATTTCCCATATCCAGTCCAAATCTACTTTTCCTAAACCTCTTTGGGGCGAACCGCGAAGGAATTGCACACAGTGAGAGGAAACGTCCAAAATTTTTATTTATTGAAACCCCTGAAGGTCCGACGTCACATTCTGAAGCTCGATTCGCGATCAATCTCGATCAATAGAATTTTCAGCGTATCTCAAACTAACGGGCGACTTTTAGGAGTTACGCGTATCGACCCGTGATTAAAATAACGTTTAAGAATTACTCGAGCCCTGGCGACCTTGGTTGTCATTCAATTGCGATGGTCAATCACTAGTCCCGATGGACACGATCGTTAGAAAATAATTCGGGGACGTTCGGAACCCATACGAGGTCGAACGGAATCACCCGTAATCCAAGCGTAGGGTATTACCCAAATCGTTCCTTAATTATTCTAGGATCGGCCTATATTGGTCCAAAATATTCCCTCGACAATTTTCATGGCCAAAGAGTCAGTCTAGGATCAAGTTTTTAGGTCAACGTACTTGATTTCCTAGTTAGCCATTCCCATTTGGTTAGTCTACTCGAGAGGAATCAATTCCGAGTGAGATTCGACTGAAATACATCGATGAGACTTTTCATTTATTCAAGGCTTCAAAACGAGGCGGATTACGGGATGTCACAATTCTTCCCCCCTTACAAAAATTTCGTCCTCGAAATTTACAACAAAACTTATCTATTCAAACAAATGGGGGTGCGGTTGCCTCATTGTTTCTTCATTTTCCTAGGTTGCCCCTTCCGTTCCATGGTGTTCCCATACGACCTTCACCAGTGGAATTGTCTTGTTCCTTAGAACTTGTTCCTTTCTGTCTTCTATTTGCACTGGCCTCTCCACATAGGATACTCTTTCATCCACTTCCACGACTTCATGATCCAGGATATGCGTTGGGTCCAGTTCGTATTTCCTCAACATAGACACGTGGAAAACATTATGGACTTGGGACAAGTTTGGTGGCAAGGCAAGTCGATAAGCCAACGTCCCAATCCGTTCCAGGATTTCAAATGGGCCTACGTACCTCGGACTTAATTTTCCTTTCTTCCCAAATCGAGATAAGCCACGCATCGGCGATAACTTAAGGAAGACGTGATCTCCCACTTGGAATTCCAACGGTCTACATCGTCTGTCCGCATAACTATTCTGACGACTACGGGCAGGTTTTAGCCTGTCTCTGATCACTTTCACTGCTCAACGGATTCTTGAACCAGTTCTGGTCCCGTTATGCTTCTCTCACCAACTTCATCCAAACAAACCGGAGTTCCGCAAGCTCTACCGTACAACGCTTCAAACGGTGCCATTCCAATACTCTGCTTGAAGCTATTGTTGTAGACAAACTCTACTAAATGCAGCTGTTCCTCCCAACCCCCTTTAAAATCTATCACACATGCTCTCAACATATCTTCAAGAGTCTGAATTGGTCTTTCCGATTGTTCGTCTGTCCGAGGGTGATAGGCGGTGCTAAACCGCACTTGAGTTCCCATCGCGTTCTGAAGATTTTTCTAGAAAGTCGCAGTAAACTTGGGGTCTCTATCGGACGTAATGGTTACTGGCACTCCATGCAGGCGAACTATTTGGCGCATATACAACTCAGCATACTTTTCCATTGCGAAATCCTTTTGCCTTGCCAGGAAATGTGCCGACTTAGTCAATCTGTCAACTATTACCCAAATTGAATCGTTCCCTCTCTGACTCCTCGGTAATCCCATAACGAAGTCCATGGTAACGTGTTCCTATTTCCACTCGGGAATTTCTAACGGTCGAAGTAGTCCTCCAGGCTTACAATGTTGTGCCTTCACTTGCTGGCACGTCAAACACTTAGCCACATGCTTGGCCACGTCGACTTTCATTCCAATCCACCAGTAATGTTGGTGCAGATTCTGATACATTTTAGTACCGCCTGGATGCACACTATAACTACTCCGATGTGCTTCTGACAAAATCTTTTCCTTGAGCTCCTCATCGTTAGGGACACACGGACGTCCACGGAATTTCAAGATTCCGTCCTCGGCCACTTGAAACTCGGGTTTCCTATTGGTGGCATCCATCTCTAAAATTTTCTGAATATCGGGATCCACCGATCGCAACGCCTTAATCCTCGCCCGAATTTCTGGCTCAATCCTCAGAGTTGCCGGTAGACTTGAGAGATTGCAAACTTCCAACTTAAACTCCGAATCTCTCAACTTTTCAAGTAAAGTCCATTCTTTCACCATCAAATGTGCCATGCTTGACTTCCGACTCGGAGCATCCGCTACTTTATTCGCTTTTCCGGGGTGATATAAAATATCACAATCATAATCTTTCAATAACTCCATCCAACGGTGCTGCCTCATATTCAGCTCTTTCTAGGAGAATAAATACTTTAAACTCTGATGATCCGTGTAAATCTGAAACTTTTCTCCCCACGGATAATGCCTCCAAATCTTCGGCGCAAAAACTATTGTCGCAAGTTCTAAATCATGCGTTGGATAGTTCTCCTCATGAGGCCTCAATCGTCGCGACGCATACGCGACCACCCCGCCATGTTGCATTAATACACATCCAAGTCCTTTTAGCGAAGCATCGCTATAAATCTCAAATTCTCCAGGACCCGATGGTATCGTCAAAGCCGGTGCCGTCGTCAACCTATGTTTCAGTTCTTGGAAACTCCTCTCGCACTTATCTGTCCATTCAAAGCGAGTTTCCTTCTTCGTTAGCTGCATCAATGGTATAGCTATCGAAGAGAACTTTTCTACGAACCGTTTATAATATCCCGCCGGACCCAAAAAACTTGGAACCTTCGTGATCGACGTCGATCTTGGCCAATTCACCACGGTTTCAATTTTCGCCGGGTTTCTTGAAATCCCATTACCCGAGACGATATGTCCAAGAAATGCTACCCGATCGAGCCAAAATTCACACTTCCTAAATTTGGCATAAAGAGCGTGTTCCCTTAAGGTCCGTAGAATGATGTTCGGGTGATGTTCATGTTCCTCCAAGCTCCTCGAGTACACCAAAATATCATCGATAAACATGATGACAAACCGATCCAAGAATTCTCTGAACACCCGATGCATCATATCCATAAAGGCAGCTGGGGCATTGGTCAATCCAAAAGGCATGACCGTGAACTCATAATGTCCATATACGGTACGGAAAGCGGTCTTCGGTATGTCCTCTTTCTTAATCCTCAACTGATAGTAGCCCGTCCTCAAATCGATCTTAGAAAACACCGCAGCCCCTTGCAGTTGATCGAACAAGTCATCTATGCTTGGCAATGGATACTTGCTTTTAATGGTCACTTGATTCAATTGCCGGTAGTCAATGCATATTCACAATGACCCGTCCTTTTTCCTCACAAATAGCACGGGCGCTCCCCAAGGCGATGCAATGGGGCAAATAAATCATTTATCCAACAATTATTGCATCCGAACCTTCAATTCCTTGAACTCTAAGAGGGACATTCTGTAGGGCGCCTTGGAAATTGGTTCTGTCCCCGGTGCTAACTCGATCACAAATTCTACTTCTCTTTCGGGTGGCAATCTCGGCAATTCTTGAGGAAAGACATCGGGATAATCGCGCACCACGACTATATCCTCTAGCATCGGTCCTTCAATCGACGAATCCACTACCACAGCCAAATATCCTTGCTATCCTTCATTTAACAACTTAGTCACTTCCAAGTGATGAGATCGGGGAATCGAGATTCCTCCTCGATTTCCCACAAACTCAAATCTAGGATGACCAATCGGGTTGAATTGGATCACCCCGCTACCACAGTAAAAAACAGCTCTTTGCTTTCCCGGTCAATCCATCCCAATTATCACATCATAATCATGCATAGTCAAAACTGCTAGGTCTATTAATTCTTCTCTACCGCCAATGACTATCTTACATCCAGCACACCCTAAGGTAACTAATACTTTATCCTTTAAGGGTGTAGTTACGTGTAACATTACTTCTAGCAGTTTTAACTCAATCCGAGCTAACTCCACAAATTGAGCGGATACAAATGAATGGAATGCTCCGGAATCAAATAAAGCATATGCAGCATGATCGCATAAGGAGATCGTACCTGTGATCACGCCGGGCGCATTCTTCGCCTCATTGCACGCTACCGCATACACTTTCCCTTGCGTTGGCGGCCTATTCTGGTTATTCCGTGGAGTAACCCTTATTTGAGGTCTCACTTGAGGTCTTTGGGGTTGAAATCGCTGTTGCGGGGGCTAGCTCGGGCAATTCCTTATATGATGATCAAATTTTCCACATTTGAAACATGCCCCCTTCCTACTCGGGCAAGGCCCGTTCCCGTGCCTTATGCCACAAAATCAGCGATTCTGATTGGACCGATATACCGGTTTCCCATTATTTCTCCCGACTAGAGGGACGAAGCGTCGGTTTCCCATCATTGGCCTCTTACCAAACCGGCTGTTGTCCCCGATCGGCATAAACCGCGATCCAGATGCGGCAGCCCTCTCTTTCATGTCTCGCTCCACCATCTGACCCCGCTCATACAACTCGTCATAATCTCTCGGGTTCAACGGGATCAACCGATCGCGAAGCTCCGGCCTCAATCCATCCCGGAACCTTCTTGCTCTATCCAGTGGATTCTCTACTATCCTCGGTGCATACTTCGACAATCTCGAGAATTCAGCCTCATACCGATCTATCGTCATCTGGTTCTCGCGAAGCTGCTGAAATTCTAACATCTTCTGCTCCTGAGCAGTCTCCGAAAAATATTTCCCATTAAAGACTTCTGCGAAGACAGTCCAATTCAAAGCGGTACCCTCCGGGAAAACTCTTCCCTTGGTGACCCTCCACCAATCATTGGCCGTGTCTTAAAGGCGATACACCGCCGGGGTTACTTTCTCCTCCTCGGTGCAACCCAAAACCTCAAATGCCTTCTCCGGATGCGCCGGTTTCCCATCATTGGCCTCTTACCAAACTGGCTGTTGTCCCCGACGGGCATAAACCGCGATCCAGATGCGGCAACCCTCTCTTTCATGTCTCGCTCCATCATCCGACCCCGCTCATACAACTCGTCATAATCTCTCGGGTTCAGCGGGATCAACCGATTGCGAAGCTCCGGCCTCAATCCATCCCGGAACCTTCTTGCTCTATCCAGTGGATTCTCTACCATCCTCGGTGCATACTTCGACAATCTCGAGAATTCAGCCTCATACCGATCTATCGTCATCCGGTTGCGGCGAAGCTACTGAAATTCTAACATCTTACGCTCTTGAGCAGTCTCGAAAAAATATTTCCCATTAAAGACTTCTGCGAAGATAGTCCAATTCAAAGCGGTACCCTCCGGGAAAACTCTTCCCTTGGTGACCTTCCACCAATCACCGGCCGTGTCTTAAAGCTGATACACTACCAGGGTTACTTTCTCCTCCTCGGTGCAACCCAAAACCTCAAATGCCTTCTCCGGATCTTTTATCCAACGAGGTGCAGCTTTTGGGTCACCTTTCCCAGTAAACTTCGCCGGTTTCAATTTCAAGAACTGCTCTACCAACTCATGCATCTGTCTATTCCCATTATCATTCCCCCGATTAACATTGCCCCCATGGGCAGCAGCGGCAACAACAGCAACAACAGCAGCCTCGGCGGCTTGGGCAATAGCGGTAGCTCGTTCTTGAGTTTGCCTACCCATGAGATTTCCTATTTCCTCAAGAGCCCTAAGGACTCCATCCACTTTCGGATCTTCTCTAACTGTAGTTCTTGAGCTAGAGGCTCCCCTAGAACCTCCTCTAGATGCTCCTCTGGAACTTCCTCTAGAACTTCTACCTTGATTTTCCATTTCCATCAACTTTCTTCACAACACCTGAACCAAAATAATTCCGCCAAGGAATTAGAGACCTAAACCACCCACTTGAGTCTAGCGGTCTCACACTGCTTAACACAGCAATTAGCTCAAGGCTAATAATCGTTTCCGGTAAATGATTCAACAAACAGCACCAAAATTCAGCACGAAAACAATCAATCAAGCAAATCACAGGCACATTTTTAAATGCCCCGCATATCGCGATTAGCTCGCATAAACACCTAAGGTCTCTCTGCCTAACCATCCCAAAATCATCGCTCCTTATCACTCCACAACTCTTCCAAACCTGGATCGAGCTGACCTTGCTGCGATACCACTCCAAACGGGGATGTCACGACCCGAACCCTACGAACCGTCGACATCCCACCCGGCCTTGCTTGCGTACGGTTCTCCGGGATTCTCGGGCCAACAATATTATACAACACATGCGGAAGCAACAAAATCTCCGTTCGGAAAACCAATAACACTACGATAACTTGGGATGGTAAAAACACACATATGTACACATATACATAGTTGTTACAAATCGTCAAACCTAGGACTTCAGGGGCCCTTAGACAAGCCCGTGACCACCTATAACCAAAAGGACACGTGGTCGAAGCCCGCTACACAACCAAAATAAAGTACTCTACAAAAGTCGAGAGGCCAACTATCCTAAGCCTCAACCTCGCTATCTCAAGCGGCTACTCAGCATCCGAAGGCACCACAACTTCTCCTGGCTTCTCGATCTCCGGGTCGGATCATTGCGGCGGAGGGTCCGAAAAACAACGAACCCACGACGGGGTGAGATAAAAATCTCAGTAGGAAAATCTCTAACCCTAGATCAGGTCGCTAGTGCCTCCGGACACATTTTCATTTTAAAATCTCCGACAATCCCTCTTTCTTACCCAAAAATTCCACAATTAAATTCCGAAAAATTCCATTCTTTCTCTGAAAATTCTCACACCTTCTCCAATATTCTACGTTACTCCCGTTTTGGCGTTCCACGCCTCGGTCTGACAATAAAATATTCTACGTGCTCCGGGGCCCGCGTTTAACGCATCAGGCCATAATATAAATATCCACATTACTCCGAAAATTGCACGTTACTCCGAAAACATTCCACGCTACTCCAGAATATTCCCCGTTACTCCCGAATATTCCACGTTACTCCAAAAATATTCCACGTTACTCCAGAATATTCCACATTACTCCAAAATATTCCACGTTACTCCAAAAATATTCACCAATCGAAATTGTGAAGTACGATGGGGGGGGGGTTGTGGGTGGTCAACGGTGAGTCCAATGCCGGTGCCACCGAAATTGTGAAGTACGATGGGGTTGGCATCATTAATATTCACCTTCTCAATGCCCTACGACTTGGGGAGTAGGAAGTCGTGGAAAAAAAAACAATGGCTGGCAAGAAAGCAAACAGAGAGACAACAATGATATTGCAAGAGCTTAGAATGTCAAAGGCATGGAAAAGAAGAAGAAGGAAAATAGGACCCGCAAGGAAAAAAATAAGAAACAAAATAAAAGAATTGATCAAATATAATAAAGGGATCATTTTGGTCGAATTGTAATTTAAGTGATGTGTCACACAAGGGATAATATCGTCAAAGCATTAAAATAATTAGTATCAAAGTCAAATGAGGAGTGGAAAAAGCACCACCCAAAATATATTATAAATGTCATATCTTTTGTATGATGCTCACTTTAATACAATAATTTTCCATCGATCACTAGAGTGTCATAATTTCCATACTATGTTTACTTTAATGTCATAACTATAAGAAACATTCCGAGCGTTTAATTGAACATCGTTTCTTCTATTTGAAAATAGAATTCATTTTTAGTTTTTTAATTGAAAAAGGCAAATTATCCGGCACAGCCCGGTGAACAGTCCGATGTGTTATGCGTTGATGAAGTCAGGCTCTCCATGGATTGCTTGGGTTAAAAAAATGACCGGATCCTATACTCGTTACATGGGCCATCGAAGCAAAAGCCGACAATAAATTTGTCTGGAGAAATTACTCAGCTTAGAAGCTTGTCGATGCCACATGTTAAAAATGTGAAAGATAATCGGGCAGATACGTCCTCATGGTGTTCTTGGAGACAAATATCCAGTTCGAGTGACGTATGTTTTATTGAGTTTCCATGACGAGATTGACGGACGAAAATGGAGATGTCCTGCAGCAATCTTTGAGCATGTCTATGATATTCTAGCAGCTTTATGTGGTTGCATTTCCCCAATCGAAGTATTGAAGGTAGGATGGGCACATCGGGTATTGTCAATACTGACTATGTCGTCACATGTTTGTAATGAGAGTTCTATTGAGGGCTCATACGTTTTTCCTTCGTACTTTCTCCAAGGAAGTTTGGCAGCATGTTTTAGAACTTAGGGTCCATTTATTTGAAGGAAAAAAGCTAATCGATCTGTAGAAGACATTTTTGTGGTCGGAAAAAAATAAGCATAGATTTTGAGAAAACACCTTCCCCTTCTGACAAGAAGGAAACAACTTTCCCTAATTTCCCATACAACTGGAAAGCAGGTAAATAATTTTCATGAAAAATACTTTCCTTTATCATAAATTGAGGGCTCATATCTTTTTTCCTTGAATGTCTTCCATTTGATTTTAGAAACTACTTGCTTTATGACCTTTTGAGACCAAAAGATTCCAACTTTTGGATGTCGATTATGAGATGTGATAATAACAAAAAAAAGGTTGGTTCGGTACGACAATTACTATCAGCACACATGAATCAGCTATGGAATGATGATATGTAAAATCAACTATATATGATATGCCATGATCACAGACGTATAAAGATTCGCATATATAAAATCTGCTACTATAAGTCGAAAATTGAAGAAGGCAACCTAGCTTGGTCACCTGGACCACAAGGGCACAAATCACTTCAAGCAAAGATGATGTATTAATCATGATAATGGCGCGAAAATCTCTATCCCGTGAGAAAAACTCGTAGTGTATTCATCAAGTGCTCACTCTCTCTAACTTTCCTGAAAAAAATTTCCTCAACTCCGATAAAAAAAAAAAAAAAACTTTCCTGAGCAAATCTTGAGGTGATTGATAAACACACAACCAATGACTTGGTGATTGTGGTTGCGGTCGCTAATGGGTCGGTCACATTTGTCGTTGGGAGACTTTTTTTTTTTTTTTTTTGGCGGACCTCTGGGAGACTGTACAACCTAAAACGGGGCATTCACCATATCTCTCTCTAACTATACACTCACCTATATTCAATGCTACAATTTGTAAGTTCACATTAGCACAACATAGTCATAAATCATAAAATTAAGTAAACAAGTTGTCGACCTGCATCTTCGACACATTGCAAATAGTAACTCGTGATTTCAGAGTTCATTTGTTTCAAAATATCTTTAGCAAAAGCTGAAAACGATTAAAGAGTAGACTTTTTATGCCTGGAAATCTATTGTTACATGTTAGAACTACATCCCGTGTACATAGTTGTTGGGAAAATTCCCTACATAATTTTGATGATATTATATTCTATAGGTTTTATCATGCTGTATATATTTGTCTTTTTTGTAGACTTTGGCCCCACTAAATTTTTTAAATTGCAAACTTGACCCCTTAGAAATGAAAAGACCAAACTGACATCAAAGAAAGCACACAACTAGAATTTGCGTTAGTAGTTTTCATAATATAAATAAATAAAATAATATTAGAAGTTCAAAAAATTTTATGTATGGAAGGCATTTAAGTGATAAGCCTTTTTTGTTGCCAATGAGTTATAAACTTTTCTAAGTGATGCGACCAAATCCTAACATTTTTCTTTTTGTTCGCACTCAAGCCAATTACAGAACCAATACCCCTTAAACTTCATCACATTTTAAACGAAGGAAAAATAGAGCATATACCACCATTGTAAAGAAAATTTTACAAAATGGAGCTTATTCCCGTCTCACTTCGGGAAGTATAAATACCCACTCTCTTAAATTAATGGCGGACTTAGGCCCCTTGTGTAATTTATTTTTTGCACTAGATATTACGAACCGAACGATTTATCCAATCATATAAAACCTAAAGGTAACAATTTTATTTTTGCACGGAAAAATCTTATGTCGATTAGTACGTGAACTATCGTGCTTTAGTATGATACAGTAAACATAAAAAAAGGTCTACGGCTAAAATTACTCCTACCCTTTCTATATTGACACCACCACTGCAATTTTCCCCTTTTGTTCATTGTCAATTGGGCCAGTCCATCAACGTTAGGCGGGTTTTTTCCCTGGTGAGTGAGATTATGAATATAATACAATATTTACTATCTTAGGAGAAAACTCAAAATTTAACTTTTTATACAAATAGAACGCGTTTCAATTTCAAGATAGTCATAACCTTATCACCAAAACTGGCTGCATTTTTATCAAGAATCTTTAACTTAAAGAAACTCATTTAAGGCTAATGCAACCTATAGGGGCGATGTTTGTTCCTCAAATAATAAAAAAAATCTTTTGCAGGTGAAACGGCCCCATGCTCCAAGTGATTCACGTTGATCGGGAACTGAAATGGCTCTAAAGTTTGGCTCAGTCCGTACTCAGTCTAATCTCTTGCTGGTGAAATGGCAATTTTCCTTTTTTATGGATTCACTCCCTTTTTATTGAAAATTGCTTCACAATACCCGTTCAATCAGAAATAAATAAATAAAAATTAAGAATGGCTCCCTACCCTTTATATTGACAGTTATCTTTTTTTTTTTTAATAAGTAATGACGTATCAGGTTGGGAGAGATGATCCAAATCCCAAACACAGTATGCAACAGAACAAAGTTTGTACAAACTCAAATCGTGCCGGAATTTAATCGATGACAAGGCTTGGTGATACAGACTCAATAAGATTACTAGATGTAATAATCTATGCAGAAATTTAATCGACGGCCCAGGGTAAAAACGCAAAAGTACTATGCCGAAATTTAATCGACGACACAATACTTAGGATAAAAATACACGCTGAAGGTTAATCGGTGGCATGAATCCGAAAGTTATGTCTACTATAAGATAAAGTGCAATTGCGGGAATACAAGGGTAAAGATAAATTAGCTTGATTTGTGCAGATTTGCAGGGGGGTTATATAATGACTTATTTCGACAACTAGGCATATATGGTATGACGCAAATTATTGTATGTTGATCCGCGCACGTCAATACCCACATGTCATGTTATCTTGACTCTCGTGCCATTCTTGTGTAATTCACGTGCTCATTACCATCAACGTGCCTATCATCATCCACGTGCCAAGCATGTGTCTATTGCATTCTAGAATATTTTTTTGTGTCAACAGTACTTAATTACTCTTTTTGCCTTTGGAAATTTTCATGATCCCAAGCAATCGTTGCACTTCACTTTTGTGATAGAAACTGACTACGATAGTGACAAATAAACACTAAAACATGTGCAGACTCAATAGTCAACTTCGAGACTATTTTTTGGTTCAACATAGTTAATTACTCTTTTGCTTTTGGAAATTTTCATGATCCCAAGAAATCCTTGCACTTCACTTTTGTGAAGGAAACAGACTACGATAGTTACAAATAATCACTAAAACATGTGCAGACACGATAGTCAACTACATTAATTGAATAGATCTCGTATGTGTGCTTCATTTCATTCTCACCGAAATTTAATCGAAGACACAATACTCTGGATAGAGATATACATTGAAATTTAATCGGGGACTTGAATCCGAAAGTTATTTCTACTATAAGATAAAGTGCAATGCAGGAATGTGAGGGAAAAGATAAATTAGCTTGATTTGTGTGGATTTTTTTTGGGGGAGGGTGGGTGGGTCGTGGTGGGGCGAGTTATATGATGAGCTGGTGGCATATATAATGACTTACTTCAACAACTAGGCATATATGGTACTGATGCAAATTACTATATGTTGATCTGCGCACGTCAATATTCACGTGTCGTGTTATCTTTACTCTTGTGCCATTCTTGTGCAATGCACGTGCTTGGTATCATCCACATGCCAAGCATGTGTTCATTGACTTCTAGACTATTTTTTGGTATCAACAGTAGTTAATCACTCTCTTGCTTTTGGAAATTTTCATGATTCCAAGCAATCCTTGTACTTCAGTTCTGTGATAGAAACAGATTACGATAGTGATAACTAATCACTAAAACATGTACAGACTGAATAGATTTTGGGTGTGCGCTTCATTTTATTCTTGGGACACCTTATATGCTCCACAAGGATCCTATACCACGAAAGTGCTAGCCCATGGCAATGGCCAGGCAGTGATACTGCCCCCCATCGGCCTTATCACAGGCATCGCCGACTACATACGGTTGAAGGCTGGATGGCCATCAAAGTATTGGCCACCGAGAGGGTCTGGTTCGAGATGGGATGACGGGACATCGTGACGGCATATTTCCTGGAGTTTTGCAGTTGAAAGAGGGGCGGGTTTGTGTCGGACCTCAATGCAATGATGGAGAATTTGCACTCCAATGTGTCCTTCGTGATCCTACTTGGTTATTCTGTGGATGAATTGTCGTGGGAGTATATTATGTCACACTCTCGGAGTGTTGTCCTAGCACCAGCATTAGCACCAAAGATGGGCGAACTGGTTTAATCAATCATGTGTCTTAGGGGGTGGTTTTCCTTTATTCTCATCTTTAATTTTATTCGATAAAACGTTGAGGAAGTACTGATGCAGGAAAGATTATTAAGTTTTCAATGTGCAGGAGCTTCTATTTTCATTGCATCTTTGCATGGATCTTTCTCTTTCCATGTTTTCTTTCTCAAATAATTTCTCTCAGGTTTAGAAAGCTGTCTGTGAATGCATATAACTTCAAAAGTTCAAAGGGGTCAAAAACAAAATCCATCGATTGCACCAATTAGCATTTCCCCTGTTGACACCTAAATTTTGACTTTTCCTTTTAATTGTTTATTTTGCATAAAAATCAGGAATTAAACTTTAGTTCCTACCAAAAATAATTAACTTAGTTTTCATATTTATTTTAGCATACATCGCATTCACATTTTCATTGGTCTAGTGATGGATAGACTTAATTCAAGGTTTTGAACGTAATTGAATTATCTGAATTGAGCTTGTGGCGAAATTTTTAAGGAATATGGATTGATTTGAACTTGATTAGGTCTGATTAAGTCCTTCGGGGTTTAATTAAAAAAGGTCTTGTGATTCGGGGTCTATTTCATAAAGTGTCATAAGTTAGTGCCCTTAACATGACCTAATTTTTTCTATATAAGCGTGCTCATGCTTCACAAACGGGGGACGCCACTCAGAATTCATATACGGCCAGAGAGCTTCATGTGAGGACGAAAAAAAATATATATAGAAAGCAAGAGAGGCTGCTAGAGAGGGGGAGAATGAAGATTCACGTCTTTTTTAAGGTTATGAGTCCATCCATGGATGACATCACAGGGCCAAAAGTGGGGCGTCCACTTCAATGAAAAAAAAAGGTAAAGTCTTGGGGGAAAAGCAATTTTTCTTCTGCAGGTTACAAAGGTTTTGAAGGATAATGATCCCGATTCCAAAAGGCCAAAGGAGAAGACACGCGAAGAAGACTTTTAACGATCCGAGCGTCCGTGGCCACGAACTCCAACGTTTTTCTCGTGCACCGTCATCTTACCCATCGACGCCATAGCCTAGCCACTGTGCCTCCATCCATCTCGTCGACTGACTGCAACGATATACTACCATGCTTCGCTGCGTCGACTCGAGCAAATTCAGCACCGAGGGACTCTTATCTTGCTTGAATTAGTTCTACTATTTTTTGACTTTGTCTTCGCAGGTGTCTAAATTAATTTGGCGGCTTTCCAGGTGGTCCTCAATGCCCAGCATGTTCATGTAAGATTATAGAAAAGAAAGCAACCTGCAGTGGAGTCTTGATCAACAATAGGATGAAGCGAAGTAGTGAAAATATACACTGGACTCGGCCACGTTGAAGACAAAAGCTTGATTGAGTTGTTTCTTTTTATCAAGAAAGACAATAGGCCAATGTCCTCGTACCTCCCTTCTGGCCATCCAACAAAGTCCCATTGCCGAGAAAGTCCAATTGTCGATGTCCATCGAATTCCAGCAATATTCATAGTTTTTGTTCTATGGGTCCAGCAAGTCTTCACAACTTGTAGGATCCAATCTGCTTTATTTGCATTTTTTTTAGTCTTGCAAGGAAGTCCCACAAATCTCCAACTGCCAAGAGTATCCAACAGAGAAGGTTTGGACGTGATCATTGTTCCCTTTGTGCAGGCCATCGTAATCATCCGAGAAATCGAGCCGCATGTGAGTACGTGATCCGATCTCCACCGACCGAGAATTGCTTCAAATTCAGAAAGTTAATCTTCGGAATAGGTAAATTCTAATCCTTGATTGATTTTTTAAAATGTCTTGCCTATTTTGATTATTCTGCTATCAAGTGCAAGATGTGAATCTTTTGATTGAAAAATTAACGTTTTTTGCACATATCTTTCTGAATTTAAAAAATCCTAAATCTAAATTAGGAAAATCATTTTCCTAATAGCCAACGTTTATATTAAGTTGGACATATTCTACCCGTTGCCATTCAGTTACGATCCTCCAGCTTAATAAAAATGGAAAGATAGCCAATTCGATCTATTACCATTTAGATTCGATTTGCTACCTTCATAAGCTGATTTTAGATTTTGGTATCTTAATTTTTTAAAGAACTCAAGAAGCGGACATTTATGTCGATTTGATTGTTATCTTGCCTTATCTGCGGATTTATGACATCTTTGGATGGATATTGCTTTGGTTTTAATTATCTAAGATTCCTAAAAGGATTAGTAAGATATAGTTTCGTAGAAACTCTATCTAATTAAAATTTTAGGAAGATGAGCTTTCCTAGAAAGCATTATCTTATTAGATAATTGAGAATGAAGTAAAGATAATCAAATCTTCATGCCTATGTTCACATTCCGAAAATTCGAGGAAAGTAATAGGGGAATTCTGCCATCTATCCTTGCATTGCATATCTTGCATTTTTTTTCTGCATATATCATGCATATGCATTTCTCATACGTATTTTTGCATATCTCATTTTTAGCACATCTCATGTTAGTATATCGCACTTTTGCATATTCTTTTTTTTTTTTTTAAAATCATATATGCATGTTTTCATATTGTGGAATATTCACATAAAAATATATAAAAAAATCAGTTCATGCCATTTTGCATCATCTCATGCATATTTCAAATATTTCATTGCATATCTTAGAATATCCCATGTTATCCATTCATATTTTTGCTCTATATTATATCACATGTCATATTTTCGAGTATCATTGTATAACCTACCATATTTTTGAAAATTGCATAGTCATTCATTATGACTTTCGGAAATCATGCATTGCATCACTTGATATGTTGTGTTTCTTTATGTGCTAGGCCTTGTGGAAACCATGTTTAGTCTTCATACATTTAAAGTTAATAAACTAGACCGACACGTTTGGTTTGTTCACTTTTACGCCTCCTTGTGTACTATCCGTGTCATCCATGATTTTTGTTTGAGTAAACTGCCATTGCATATAGTTAGTATGTATCATTTTACATGCTTTAATCTGATTAGTTAATTTTTGCATATAGGTTAACGTAACATTAAATTTGCATGTCTTGCATTGCATCCCTTTATTTAGTCACCTATTCATGTTATTGCATTTGTTTTTGTTCATTCATGCATTCATTGTCATTCATGGCATTGCATCTAAGAAAGTGAAAACACAAAAACACCTCGTTCGAGCTTAAAATAAATTCAATCAATCTTGAGTTGCCAAATCTATGATATATCATGAAAATTAAGGTACCGAAAGGGCATTAGCTTTAATTAATTAATGTAATCAAGTCCCCGAATCCACAATATCTGGTTCGTAGGAATAAAAATAGTTCTCCCGCTATTTTTATTTAGGTTTCTAATCAAACTACCTAAAATGGTTAGTGGCGACTTCAAAGTTAAAACCATTCTAATTAACCAAAGTTGCGATTTGGTAGGGCTTGGGAGAGTCCATATTAGGTTTATATTTAAAATTAACTTGATAATCCATTAGCCCCAAAAAATGATTTTTAGGTCGCGACATCTCCTAAAGTCACGAAAAAAATATTTTCTCATTTATTAACTTTCAGCTAGCAAGCGAAATAAACAACACGAATTTTGACATACACAAAAAAAGTCAAGAAAAAGTTTTCTTTGCCAGCTTGATTACATTGTGCGAAAATCACTCTTCTAACGTATCATAAGGCGAGGCCAAGTGTGACATCGACCAACTAATCATCTCTTGGCATGTGTCGCCATTTTGGTGGTCGGGTATATGTTCCATAGATAGATCCAAAGTGTTCAACCCGTGACTTAATTATTGACAAATCATCAATGTGGTGGTGCCAATTTAAGCATTGACAGGATTGTCGGGGTGCAGATTGATTTCCTAACGAAATTGTAAACCAAGCTTGTGGTTTCCAGCTCTAGCATCAACATGGGGCCGTTTGTGGGATATCGAGCAAATCGCTGGGTTGTTCTTCCTAAGGAGAATCTCAAATGTCATTATACAAGTGACAATTTGGTAGACAAGAATTTGCAACATAGTATGAGTATTTTTCTCAATTATGCGCACAAAATTATTGCATAACAAACACCCTTTTCTATGTATATTTATTTACCACTCACGAATAAGATACGAAACCTTATGTATCTCAGCAAATTAGAACTTCTAATTTTGATTTGTATTCGTCAATCTCAAATGCCAGAGTACATAACCTGGAGAGTGACTCCTATAATTACATTTCTGGATATGTTAATGTAATTTTGCAGCACGTTACTCCTAGAAAATTAGGCATATCTACCACATGTGATAGAAAAGTACGACATCACCACATCAAAATTGGAGTGGAGAGAGTTGTCACGCGCCCACACGCGCTTCTTCTACACGTGGGATTTTCCTTGCATGTGCCTACGGTCTTCTTCAATCTCTATCCCAGTTGTTCGACCTAGTTTCTACCCGATCTTGACCCGTTACAGACCTCTTTTAAAATGCAGCAAATTTGACTCTTTTAAAGCACTACTAAGCCGCCATTTTGAAATTAAAGCTGCAAAATGACCAAAATTGTTTTGGGCAGCATGATAATGAAGCCAATTTGGACAATATCATAGGAAATCGACATAGTAGAATCTATATACATTGTCGAATAGAACTTCCGACCTGATTTCGAGGATTAATAAGTGAAGTTGTCGAATTCCATCATATGATTTTCTGTTCACTTTTGCATACCGAAATCTTCAAGTTGGAAATTCTTGACGCACATATTAAATTAGGGCACCAAATTTAGAGTATAAGAATCATTACATTGGGTAACAAAGGCCACAAATTAATTGTCCAAAATAACAACCAAAAAGGTCAAATTGGCAAATTGCAAAATAATATATTTCGCTAGTCATATCTCTAACTCTCATCTCTTTGACTTTTTCTCTATCTTTTTGCAAAGTGCGGCAGTCGAACCTCACATCTATGATACTAGCGTCCCCACCCTCAATCCCTTCACTAGTAGGACCGTATGTCTATTTGCATATTTCTGGTTCACACGCCCTTCAATATTTGAAATTTTCATGGCATAGACCGAGTTATAACATGAAATTTGCCAAGAAGATTTACCATAGAACAAGTAACTAAATCCTCGGTGAATACATGACAATCCAGACAAAATTGATCTGGACAAGAATCGAGCTTCTACTCTTAGGCCCCTTGAGGAAATGATGTGATTGGCAAAGCAGTAAATGGCACATGCATTGTTAGTTAGAGTGCACATAATCATTTAAAGCTACTTTATGGAATGATAGATGTTTAACTACATCCTTTTATCACAAAATAGAATTCTAATCATCGTCACTAATTCACAAAAGTATCTCTACTAAAACGGCTTTTTGAACATACTATGATTAAGAAATGTTTCAACATCTTGTGACAACATAATTAACTGTTTCTGACGTCACACAAATAGGAGAATATCTTATTGTGCTAGAATCAACACCAATTATGTCATGTCCAGATTTGTGCTTTACATGTAGAATACAAAGAGTCAGAAAATTATAGTTCAAAAGTAATCCATGCCATTCCCTTTTATATGCAGCCCACTTGTTATATGCACAAGTAGCTGATAATCATTCAATATGCAAAAGAGTTGCATCATAATACCATACATGATGTCCACTAGTTGTGCAAAGCCAAGACAGGATTCAACGGGAAGAACCAAAGCACGCAGAGTAACCCGTGACCTGTAAGTCTTTGGAGATGAAATCCAAATATTAGCATTCAGTATTTCTCTATAATACTTAAGCAAATCATAGACTACACAACGTCATAAACAGCAAATGAATGGAAAAGGAGGGAAAAATGGCAAAGAGAAATTATATTCAAGTAAACAAATTATTTCAAGGCCTTCTTTTCAGTATGTAATGAGTTGCCAAAACATACTAATTGTCTCAGAAGCATGAAAAGGTTATGGCCTGATCAGTCTGTCGAAATATATGCCACTGAAGAGCTTGAACTGGAGAACTGCTCGACCAATAACCATATATGTTTAGTAATTCACGATGAGGATCAAGAAGATACTTCTATCAACTAGTCTAACCAACGGGTTAGCTATTAAGATACTGCACTTAGCCTTTTTTTTTTAACCAAGGACATGACGTCCCATTTCTCAAATGGTAATCTGGCTAAGAATACCCAGCCAAGAGGAAAAACCTACATTGGATAAAACAGGGCATCTGAATGAGAATGTTGTTATGACGGTGATTATGTTACTGAGCAAATTCTATCCCCATTCACAGCAACCATTGTATGGGTGAACACAGCTCCACTGAATCAACTATTACTTAGGGTGCATTTGATCCAGAATTTGGAAACATCCATAAATCATGCAGACACTTAAACGGGGCAACAAAGATGAAATTTCTGTGGAAGCCACCCAATATTTCTAATTCTTCTGCATTTTCACCTAGCTCACCAGCTTGAAACCCAAAACAGATTCTATTTGTATAACACGTCCAAATGTGGCCATTGTGTGAAAAAATGTGCCCAAGAAGCCGGTTCTTACATCTTAAAAGGCAATTCAATGCTCACCATTCATTTTTATACCAATTAAGTATACCAAAGTCTAGCTACATACGGCCTAAGGAAACAAAGTTAGGAGAAAAAAATATTGAGTATAAAAGTCGCAAATTCTCAAGCATGCATGCCTGCATACAAGCAATTCAAGAGAAAATCAGCATCAAGTGTCCAGCAGTAAAAATATTCAGTATCAATATGCAGCTACTAATTGAATAAACGCATGTCTAATATCTATGTAATCAGAATCCTGCAAGTCCTGTACAATATACGGGTCACAAAACTTCTAAATAATGATTATTACAACATATTGGTCCTGTAATTCAGATGCAAATCCCACCTAACTGTTGAACTACATGTACCACAGTGGCTTATCTTTCATTATATAGGTTCCCACTAAAACATTCAAGAAGCTCCCAGGACTCAACTGTCAAACAACCTCTTCTAATGGCTTGCCATCTCACTTCTTCATTCTTCTGGTTTTGCCTCTTCAAGTGCCTCATAAGACTTAGCAACAGAGTCCTTCCCCACTGCCTCGTGAATTACCAATGAATTAACTAATGACCAAGCATCTGCCGACTAAACTTACGAAGAAACACTTATTCAATGTCTCTCAAAAAAATTCAACGACACATTTTACAAGCTTCCGCGCAACTGTAGCACCATGCAGATCGAATTCAAAATCCATCTCGAGCATCACATCAACTAATATAATTCGGACATGCCAGGCGTTACCTGATCTATTCCAAGCTGCATGAAGCCCAGAACCTCAAGAGATTATCGTTCACTGGGAGCTGCATCATCAGTATCCATGGTTTCGGTCAGCAGTTGTAGTCCGTTGCCTCAAATCGCTGGTCACAATCACCATCGGTTTGCTAGGGACTCTGTTTCAGGAAGATGAACTTCTGTTCATCGCCTTTGTTGGCTGGTGGCGATCTTACGTTCTCAGAGCTCAGTGGTGTTGGATGGAGGAACGGAGATGCTGAAAGTGGCGTCAGTGGAGTTCGAAGTTTGCCTATGGCGGAGCAAAGAGAAGTTAGCAAACTTACACACGCAAAAACAAAGAAAACAAAAAAGTATGTGCGCGTGCACAGTTGGATTCAAGAACAACCTTGCACGGTGAAGCTGGACGTCTTGAAGCACAAACTTCAAATCGTCCTCTGTTAGGTCGGCTATTATTTTGTATCCCCACTTTTTCACGTTTCTACTTGATATCGTAAGGCTAAATGGTACGTAACTCCCATCTAATTGACCAAAATCAACTTCTCCCCTGGAGCCTATATGGTGACATATGTTGAAGCCAGATATGATACGAATGCAACGGACGTTGGATAGTTTCTGAATTACTGCTCCGCGTTTCGCCATTAACATGTGATTCAATATGAAATGAGAGTAGTCCCTTCTCCTGTTTATCCTTACTGAGAACGACACAGAGAGCCAATGCAACAAACTTGTTATATGAGAACTCTGAAACCATGAAAGATATGGAACCTTCTTCAACAGGGACGATCCAATCTGGCATTTCTCCTCCGGGGAGAACTATTCTATAATCCTGTCATTAAGATTGACAGTTAGAATGTACCCAAGTTTTTTATTTGTATCCAAATAGAAGGATTCAATTTGAGTTTGGTAAGCATATACACCGCATAAAATGTGAGTGTGTATGAGAGAGAGGAGGGAGAGATAGAGTCTAACCTGGGAAAGTGAGGAAGAACAACCCATGTTCAGCCCTCTATACATATATCATTTGTTAATATTTAGATATGGTCAAAATATAAATATGCTTGACATTTGTTCATGCTTTAACTTTTCCATATTTTGATCACTTTTTATTTTTTTTTTTTTTATTACGATCGGCTAAGTAATTAAATTGAATTTTGATTTTCGACTTTGAAATATAGTCTCATTCATACTATTTATACAAAAAGCACTTAATCGTGTGTTCATAAGCTTCCATAAATACAAATTTCTTGTGAATGGAAATATGAGCCCCTAAATTAAAATTGATAACATTCTCTAGGAAAAATAATAAGATTTGGTTAATTGATATCTTCATGGGCATAATAGAGCATTTATATTGTGAAATTAATGAGAGATGATAGAAATAATGGCAATTTTGTGGATTGACGTGAAAAAAGGAAACAATAAATTGAAGAGAGAGAGAATGGTACTTTGATAAGTTAACTCGATGAAAGGGTGTCTTAGACAAAATGAGAGTGAGAATAGCGCCGGCCATATTGTTATTTTAAAAATGGTTATGTTGTTTAACCAATTTATTAGATAAATGAGTCACAACAGCTCATCCACAATAGTTTTTTTGGGGTGGTGAGGAAACATTAGATGCCTTCAAAGCATCATTGGATCGGACCCCGAATTAATTATTCAATATCAAGTGCCATGAGTTTGTTACTTTCCCCTAAACAAAAATACTATAGCACAATAGACTAGGTGAAGGCACGATCATATGGTGCTTTAGAGAGCACCTAAACCTTTTAACAATTTGCCAATTTAGTCTTTCCGATCAATTTTGACCGAAAATCGCCAACATGAACAATTAATATATATATATATATTTACTTTCTGAATTTTTTCCTTGTTTATTTATTTTTCTTTTCTTTTTTTCCCCATTTTTCCTCGCTGCCAGCCATCGGCAAGCCTCATCAATGGTTGGAGGAGATCGTCATCGATGGCCGGTGTGGCGTGTTGCATTTCGTGTGGGTGCTACATAGAGATTTGTGGTAGAGTTAACACTGTTTATTTGGGATAATTTAAAGAGTTTTGACCTCCAATTGGGTTAAGATAAAAACGGCCCCACCTGGTCACCCCTTACATTTTCATCTTGGGCCTAATGTAAACTTATGCCCTTTTGAGATGGGCCTTCTAGCTTGTTTCCTCCTTACACGTGGTGTTACATCATTTGTCAAGTAGCTCCTATTTAGCAGTATTGACCGTATTTGCCGAGCAAATGAGACACATCAGTAAAAGCCAAAAAAAAAAAAAAAGACCTTGCACATTATTTAACGAAAAGACTGCGTTGAGCTATATTTTGAAAGTTTAGGTACTCAACTGAACAAAGAAAAGTTGAGACACTTAATAGACAAAAATTTCAAGTAGTTGCAGTGTTAATACCCCTAAAAAATCTTGGACCAAAAAAAAATACCCTAAAAAATCACGATATAGTGAAATTTTTACTTTCTTCCATAGTGTTCTTACATTTACTTTCCGATGTTGAAAACAACGAAGAGTTGAAGATTACTGCTCTTGTGCTCACAAAGATCCTCCCAGTGCTGCAAGCAACTACAAAAACATTAATCTCTCGCGCCCATAGTGAATCATTACATGCAGCTTTCCCAACTGGAAGTGGTTGTTCGCGTCGGGTAGAGAACTCTCATGGTAGATATTCAGCGAAACTCTCAAGCAGCACTTGCCTATGCCTCCATTACTAAAGCTAAGTCGTTTTACGCGAAACCAACGGAGCTTTAGTTCAAGTATGTGTCATATGGACTATGACTTAAAATGCACTCTCAGGTCCAACTTCCATCCATAGAAAATAAGAATCTCATTAGTGATAGTATTTTACTAGCAGAGGAATTGTGAAATTCATCTCAGGATGAACAGGACTGGTTCTCTCCGTTGTGCTCAGGAAGATGCTGCATATTAGCAAGACGCGATAAAGTGGATAGCACAAAAATTATGAACTTTAAACCCCACACAACACAAAGTCATCCACAGGAAAACAAATATCTTTGGGAGACTGCAAAATGAAAAGTTGACTACTCCCTATTAAAAGAAGTAGTTTCCACTTTCCATGCAATGCATAACTTAGTCAAATGTGCTTTTAGGACTACCAGTCTCTATCGCCAACATCTGCCAACTGGAACAAGACAAAGAACACGAGAGTACTAATTTTGGCACCACAAGTAAATTAACCTCACTTGGTATTGTCGATTTGATGAAGAGATCCAGCAAAATTGTGAGAGAACATTAGGTAAAGTTGAATTTCATCCAGAGATGAAGAATCTTTTGTCGTATCTCATATACCTAATGAAGAGACAGAGAGGCTATGAAAATGTTCATAGAGGTGTTGAGGAGAAGAGTCGAGGGAACTTTTCAGAAAAGGACCAACTTTCAATTCCAAATCAGAAAAGTGGAGGCAGGGCAGGTACCGTTCTTGTGTTTGGGTGGGTCTCATGAGTACATATTTGGGATAAAGATGTCACCTGGGTACAAATTTGAATTTTTTGTTGTCACACAAAATATAAAAAAATTGAGGTAATTGTGTTATAGTGGATATAATTTGGCATTTTTTATGATTTCTATCCTAATTTAATTTTGCAGAATGGGTATTTTTGCTAGCCTAATTTTCCCTTAAAAAAAACCAATTTTAGGTTCAATTCCAATTCGGCCTTGAGTCTTTCTTTTTTTTTTTTTTTGGTCTGAAAGAAAAATCCAAACTTTAAGTCCAGTTCAAATCTACCTCAAGCTTTTTCTTTGTCTAAAAAGAATCCCCAACCGTAGGTTCCGTCTCACATCTACCCTTAATTTTAATTCTAATTTCAAATCTATCCCCATTAACCCTTTGTCCAAAAATCATCGCTCGTCGTCCCTAATTTCCCTTCATATCAAAGAACAATTACGAGTTGAAAATATTTTTTCACGTCATTTTTCTGATGTGGATTTGTTATTTTCACCTCAAACAACTAATGACGTTTTTGGATGGAGGGTTAATAAAGGCAGATTTGAGATAGATTAAAACTTGATTTTTTTTAGAAAAAAAAAAGTTCAATGTAGATTTGGGACTAGAGTTAAAGTTGGTGATTATTTTATATAAGAAAATATCCAGGACAAATTTAAGATTGTACCTAAACTTGAGGGTTTGTCTTGAGATAGAGCAAAAGATTGAGGCACAATTGGAATTCGACTTAAATTTTAAGGTTTCTTAGTCGATTCAGCCTATCTCACGGGTGGATAGTTATTTTTGGGTAAAAGCTATAAGCAAAGTGATAAGTACTCATTTCTCAACAGAAATCCATGTGGATTTCGAAATATTTGAACTCCCTTAGCCTCCTGGACTAATCCAAAGTTGATAAAAAAAAACAATTTGCTCGTTTATCTGCTCCACTCTCAGCAATGCTTAACATAAGGAATTTCAGGATGCTTACAGGTTCACTATAGGAGAAATAACCTCATGCCCTTGCAATTAATAATCCTATCAAGTAAACGATTTTTTAAAGTTATGACATTTAAGTGAATGTTTTGAAAGTTATGGCACTCAAGTGAACGCCGTATACAAGTTATGGCACTCATGGTATACTTATCCCGCAAATGACACTCCTGAAGTGAGAATGCGGCTGGAATCTATCACAACGATCTCATGACCAACAATCTTGGCAATAAGTTTAATTGTAGAATGACAATTCCCACAAATTCGTAGATTCTTCATTAGAGTTATCGTGCTACCCTTCTCGACAATACTGATCCATGCAATGCCACAGCAACCCTTTCACGATGGAGTTAGCTTAAAAGGGCATGCTTCTTACAAGACCCCTCTGCTTCGTCTAGCTCCCCACATCGTCCTAGCACACCCACCGTGCAAGCATAATGCTCGCGCTTCTCAATTCAACGGTAAGTGTTCTCACTGACCTATCTAAACAAGCATCTCTCCCCTTTTGTGACAACTCTTAATGACAACATGAAGAAAGCAGTCCTGCGAGTGTGATCTCATCTGGTTGCACATGTCGGCGTATCATGCGGTTAAACAAATTAATCCATAGCTCGCATCCCTCTGCCATGTTTTGCACACCCTGCAAACAATGACATTCTAGGGGACAATATTCTTCTCCATGACTCCTTTTAACACTGCAACAGCATCATCAACGACTCCGCACTTTTTACACATGACTATAAGAGAATTGCCAACAAAAATTTCACTTCCCAATTTCATCTTTACTGCTGACACATGGACCTTCTTACCTCGATCTAGACACTCTAAAATACAACAAGAATTTAACGTGCGTACAAAAGAAGATAGATTAGTAGAACATTTGTTCTCATCGTGTCACTGAACTCCTTCATGCCATCTTCATGCCTACCATTCAAGCCATAACCAGTTAGAAGAGCCGTGCATATGACCACACTCCTATACAACGCTTCACTAAAGACTTGGGTTGCTTTGTCAATTTGCATGTAGTTAGCATAGAACGTGGTGGGAGAAGCACATACAAATCCATAAAGGCAGAATCCTGACTTGGAAACATGACCATTAATCTGCACACCAATGGGAAAAGTCAATGCATTTTCACAGGCACATAAAGCACATGACAAAGTACTTGGTGCAACACCAGACTTGAACATTCTCTCAAAAACAATTAAAGCTTTTTCACTCTTACCATTTTGGTCAAGCTCGCCGACGATTGAAGTCCATGAAATCACATTTTGAGAAAGCATTTGCTGAAACAACTTCATATCATCGCCCACCCTTGCACCTTCACTATACCCCTGAAGCATCGCATTCCATGCTGCAAGATCTCTTAAGGGCATCTCTTTGAAAAATCCCTCTACCAGTTCAACTTGTCTCAAAACAACACTGGATTCAGGTATTTCATCGAAAAGCTCTTCTGTCATAATCAATTCCCCGCATCTAAGCAGTCTTTAATCATTGTGATCTGTATGAATTTGTAGAACCACCCTCAACTATTTTAAAAGCTTTTAGAATAGTTGGCAGTAATCTCACCCAATCTCATACAGTATCACAGTATGAGGTACCGAGTTTGAATCTTTCTAGGCTTCCACTTACCTCTCCAATTAAATATGTGCATGCTTAATATTAGGGAAAAAAGACCGGACCAAGCGTGAGGGGGAGTGATAAAGTATTTATATATATATATATATATTAAATCATGACTACATCTAACAATTTAAACTTTTAGAATAGTTAGCAGTGATCTTACAAAACCTCACGTGTTCCAACAAATTGCGTCTCCCACAGGCTTTTCTTACAACAATTTCGAGGCATCGTCAAGGCGGCTATTTTGACCAACCCATGATCATTTTTGTGAACGAAACAACATCCGGGCATTGAAACATGTCCAGAACCTCGAACCTCCCGAGTTTCATCTTGCTTTTCGTCCTTAAGGTGTGCAGAGATGGCGGGACTGTCATGAGTTGCATAACTCGGACGTTTAAAGAAGCGCTGGAGACTTGTGTGTAGGTTTTGAATGAACCAATGAAGAAGGGAACGAATTTGTGCAGGAGCATAGGTAGATTTGGATAAATAATCATAATGACATGCTTCCCTACTCCTGTTGTCGCAGTGGGCACGACTCGTGAACTTTTAAAATTATCGTACCACTAAGGCCATATAATGAAGGCAATTCGATAAATTGAGATTTTTGGCTTGCTACTTTGAGGAGCATAATTGTGCCTCAGCCATTTGTTATGTGGACTAAAGCTTGAAACCATTCGAATATGATAATTTCATAAGCATATACTGAGTCAGGAAATTTTTTGAAATTTTATCTAATCTATTAGAGTTTTCTTTATCTTGTCTGGGTATACTCTTAAATATGTATTTTTTTCGAGGTAATTATTCTCATTTCTAGAAAATGAGATAATGTCGTTTTTTTTTTATAGCGGATCTTTGCCTTAAAAGGATTTCTCAATTGAAATTGAATGGTGATAAATGTAGTTGATTTTGGTTGGATGTCAGGATGGATATTTTGATTGAGTGGCTTTAAATGCTGAATGCTGTCTGTCAAATGGGGTCGCGCGTACGCGTGACCTGTTACTGTTAGGCAGCAGATCGTGCATTGTTTTGGGCTTGGGCCAACTTAGGCCCATGGAATATAATGGGCTACTCTTGGCCCAATTCTTTGTCCTGACTGAGCTTTGGAGCACAAATCCAACAATGGGGCCCAACCTCAAAGAACTTTTGAGGTGTTGGCCCCAAAATTCTGTAGGGTCACTGATCTAGTGACCAATTTGGCTTAACAGCCGACCACCGGGCCACAACTTAAAAACATAAGTGATCGTTCAATCGCTAATGATCGCTGATTAGTAATCAGTTGATCCCATTTCTCTCATTTTTCAATCTTTACTTGCATATTAATTAGAAAAGCTCCTTGTCTCTAATTCGGATTTTTAATTACATGTATTACCTTTCTCCTTAGAAGGATTTAATCGTGTTCTAAATTTCACAATGGAAAACAAAAACAACAACAATTATAAATGTGTTGGATCAATGGAAAACAAAAACAACGATAATTATAAATGTGTTGGATCATTCCCAAACAATCCTATCTTCACCTTACAATTGTCATGGATGGGTATCGTAAAAACACCGTATACGTGCCATCTCTCGCTCTGCAACTAATCAAATTTGACTACGATGGGACACAATGGCTCGTCAAATATGAGAAATTGTAGGGATATTCCCGGAAGCTAGTACCTGCCAAGACACTTCCCGGAACATTGCCCATACACTTGAAAAGCTCTAAGCAATCGTGGGCAAGGAACTTTTCGTTGAGAAATTTAGCGAATGGAATGAACAATGAAATCAAACTCTGATACATGATATCACTCACTTTAAGAAATTGTTTTCCCCACAACATTGCTAATAATTACGGGCAAAGATCCTTTAGGATACAGTAAAGTCTCAAGCGAGAATATTAGATAACAATTCTAATATTTCTTTAAAAACTCTCCAGGAAAACAATAGAAAATAAGGGATGTACTTCTCTTGCGTTGAAAGAACGAAACTTGGAAGAAGTAATAAATTGAACAAAAACATTTAGTAATTTATAGAGAAATCATTTGAAAAGACACAACCTTTCAAAGGTTTAGAAGTTACGTCCGAACAAACACAACCTTTCGAAAGTTTAGAAATTATGGCCGAACAAACATGATTTTTAGAAAATCAAGCAATTGTCCAAACAGACACAATTCGGATGCACCTATTCAAAGATTATAAGAGCCCTTTGTGAACAATTGCACTGTTTATAGAAATAGAAAAAGAGACTTTGTGTGGAGATGAGAGGGAAAGAGAAAGGAGGCTGCCCTCAGCAACACCGGCCCCTCGATGCACACATTATGGTGAACGCCAATTGCCTCTGTTGACTATCTAAACAATCATGGTCACCATGCGACCAATCAAATCATTGAGATTTTCCCACAATTTTATGCTAGGCAAAGTCGACGGTCGTCACCACATTGATCGATTCTACAACATCATATATTCCAGTGTTTAGGACATAACCGGTACACTCAAGAAGCTTAAATCCAGTTAATGCATTCTTTGCTAGGAAATCCATGCAAATTAGATATCACTTTTATCATAATTAGGGATCGCACATTATATAGTCCGTGCTCAGACACATCAATAGCATACCTTGAATTAACTCAAAATTTCTGAAAACTCGAAAAAAGAAAATAAAAAATCAAGCATATTAAAAGAATATACCCCATGAAAAAAATTAGCATCCGAAAGGTGATGCCTACAGAGGGTAATGCCGTAAAATGTCCGATAATTAAGTTAAAGCACAAAATGAACTTGTGATTGTAGCTGCAATCCTCGGTGAACACATGACCATCCAGGCAAAAACTAATCTGGACAAGAATCGAGCTTCTTCTCTCGGGTCCCTTGAGGAAATTCTGTGATTGGAAAAGCATTAAATGGCACATGCATTGTCAATTGGAGCGCACAGAATCATTTAAAGCCACTTTATAGAATGCTAAATGTTTAACTACATCCTCTTATCACAAAACAGAATTCTAATCATCGTCAGTAATATTCACACAAGTATCTATACTAAAAAGGCTGTTTGAACTTACTATGATTATGAAATGCTTTAACATTTTGTGACAAAATAATTAACTTTTTCTGACATCACAAACAAACACGAGAGGAACTTATTGTGCGAGAATCAGTACCAATTATGTCATATCCAGATTTGTGCTTTACATGTAGAATACAAAGAGTCAGAAAATTATAGTTCAAAAGTAATGCTGCAATAAAGTTCACCTAAAGAGTAAGAACAAACTTGAACTGCAAGTTTGACTTAGGTTATAGTCCAATGACAAGATTAACTAACAGGAGTAAGAAAAATGAACAATACAATCGGAATAAACTAAAGTGAGCACCATAAATAACTTTTGGTACTCCCGATGTCCTTCTTCCAGGAAATCTATAGCTATAGGCATACCCCATCTTAGCATCTAGCACGAGCATCATATCCTACTGCCACAGCAAGAAACATTGCCACGGCGCCATAATCCATGTCATTCCCTTTTAACTGGCTATACTATAGAAGGTCCCAACCATGCAGCCCACTTGTATATGCACAAGTAACTGATAATCATTCAATATGCAAAAGAGTTGCTTCATAGCACCATACATGATGTCCATGATGTTCAGAAAAGCGAGAATCATAATCCAAAGGTCTTACCTAGTTGTGCAAAGCTATGACAGGATTCAACGAGAAGGATCGACGCATGCGGATCTAATAAGAGTGAGTAACCCGCGACCTGTAAGGCTTTGGAGATGAAATCCCAATATTAGCATTCAGTATTTATGTAGGACATTTAAACGAATCATAGACTACACAATGTCATCAACAGCAAATGAATGGAAAAGGAGGGGAAAATGCAAAAGAATAATGATATTCAAGTTACCAAATGATTTTCAAGTTACAGGGTTCTATAAAACAGACAAGGAAATCAAATTCATTTTATAATTGCATAGACAAATTATGTCGAGGCCATCTTTTTTGTATCAAATGAATTGCCAAAGCGTACTAATTATCTTAGAAGCATGAAAAGTTTAAGTTCTGATCACTCTATTGAAATATATGCAATCGAAGAGCTCAAATTGGAGAATTGCCCGACCAAGAACCATATATGTCGGTAATTCACGATAAGGATCAAGAAGATACTTCTCTCAACGAGTCTAACCAACGGATTAGCTATTAAGATATTGCACTTACTCTTTTTCCTTAATTAAGGACATGACGTCCCATTTCTCAAATGGTAATCTAGCTAAGAATACCCCGTCTAGAGGAAAAAGCTACATTGGGTAAACAGGGCATCTGAAATTCTACCTTTTGTTACTGAGCAAATTCTATGCCCATTCACAGCAACCATTATGTGGTTTGAGCACAGCTCCACCGAATCAACTATTCTTAGGGTGCATTTGATCCGGAAGTTCCATTACTGCAAAAGAAACAAGAAAAAAAGTTGGAAACATTCATAAATCACGCAGAAACTTGAACGAGGCAATAAAGATGAAATTTTTGTGGAAGCCACCCAATATTTCTGATGATTCCGCATTTTCACCTAGCTCATCGGCTTGAAACCCAAAACAGATTCTATTTGCAAAACATGTCCAAATATCATGCAAGATATAATTTGGCGTACTAATTGACAAAGCACTTTGCAAAAGAAGCCACCCAAAACAAGTTCGCCAATAAAGGAATATGCTTGACTTTAAGAAGTTTACATGTAGGTCATAATAATATCAATTTTAAGAAGTATCTGTACTCCAGAAAATAGATTTTCAAGCAAGCAAATAATATCCGAAGTGTGCTATTTAATTCAATTGACACTAACTAGGCTCTATGCAAACAACTTGCATCAGATTTAAAAGAAGTGCGTTTGGGTTAGCCATGGCTTAAACCTAATGTCCTTGGAGAACAAACAACGTGCTGCAAACGGAGCATACTCTTGAGGCTTTTACAATGGATGGGAAAGTTCTCGCATAGAGTTGTTGGCACCGGTGATCCGACCGAGAGAAGATTTACAGATGACTTGTATGCTAACACCGGCTAGGATGGGTTTCAATCAGCTATATCTTCCAAACATTGCAAATGAACCATGCTCACCATTATAACAACAGTCTCGGGCTCTTTATCATGATAATATGCACTAATTAAGGCTAGTTTTTGAGCTTCACAAGGTGGAAATTGAGCAAGGTGGCCCTTCATCTACAAAATGCGTCCTCTTGCTTGATGTCGTATTAAGAGCAGATTATTAAGAGCAACATTAGTATCAATTTCTACCTTTTAAAGTCAGAGCTTTCATGGCGGCACGGTAAATGAGTTTCTTCCTTCAAAATAATAATTCAAGAAGAAGACATTGTCCATACTGCTCAAATCACAACGAAACAGGTCCTATTTCACCACGTAAATTAACTTATTTTATGTCAACTAAGTCCGAGTAAAAATTGATGAGTTCTGGACAAGCTTAGGAGACAAGAAACGTTAGACGGAAGAAAAATCATACTGGAAAGACATGCCATACACCACAATTTAGCAAGCACATGCCCTCATGTATGCAAGAAGAGAACAAACTAATGTTACCTTAACTTGAATTACTTCCCACAACCGTATTTTTTTTTTAAGTATCACATCTGAAATGCACCTGATTATTGAAAATAAGTTTCTTCCTTAACTGGAACTTCTAGGCTGTCCAAAGCAAGCTTTGCCTTACATAAGAAAAGCAAATAGGTCTTGTTACTTGTTAGGAGAACCAAAATATAAGAGTCGGAATTTCTCTCATGTGTGCATACAGGCAATTCAAGGGGAAATCAGTATCAAGTGCCAGCATAGAAATATTTCAGTATCAATAGGCAGCACCTAATTGAAGGAATCCATGTCTCATAGCTATATGATCAAGATGTTCGGAGTCCTGTATAGTATGCATGGAATGAATCCATGTCCCGTGACTCTTCTCTTTTTCCTACCCACAGTCCAAAGAGTGAGAGAAAATAACCACCTAACCAGTTATCTATGGGCACAAGCCAATGCTCATGTTACTCACACCCTAAGTAGAATTGATTTCATTTCTCCCTGGTTGCCAAAGTAAAAAAACGGCAAAAATGACTCTGACCGTCCAGCAACACTTGGTGGTGGCTCGCCATCTCCCTCCATCTTCTTCATTCCTCTATAGTTTTGCCTCTTCAAGTGCCCGACAAAACCTAGCGACAGAGTCCTATGCCAGAATCCGAAGTTTCTCAAAATTCAATTTTTCTGTCAAATCGGTCACCAACTGCACATCTTTATGATTGATGGCTACATACTACATATCCTAGACACGTCAAATGCACCCCCAAATCTCTCTCTCTCTCTCTCTCTCTGTGAAAAAATGCTATACCTTCTAGGGATTGTCACCGATTTTGCAGCGTGTAACGTCGACTACCAGTGAATTCCCTACCAAGCATCCACAGACAAAACTTACGAAGAAACACTAATTCAACGCCTCTGGAGCAAATTGAACAACACATTCTTCGAGTTCCCACGCAATTGCAGCACCAAATGTTATCGAATCCAAAATCCAGCTCAAGTATCACATCAACTAATACAATTGGGAGGTGCCAGGCTTTACCCGATCTATAGCACGCCGAAGGAAGCCCAAAAACCGAGGAGAGAATGGTCATCCGAAGCTACGTCATCGGTTCCCCACGGATTCGGACGGCGGAGGTAGTCTGCCGCCTCCGTTCACCCGGCTCCATCGCCGCGGGTTCGCTGGTAACTCTATTTCGGGAAGTTCGGTCGCTTGCCTCCGTCGCCGTTGGTTCGCCGGTAACTTATTTCAGGAAGTTTGCTTGCCAGCCTCCATCGCTGTCGGTTCGCTGGTACGTCTATTTCGGGAAGACGAACTACTCCTGTTCGTCGCCGCAGTTTTTTTTTTCTTTTTTTCGGTCCAACGTTGCCGAGATAAAAAAAAAAACAGAACCAAAAGAGGATCCATAACAACCATGATCTCCATAAACCAACTACTCCACTAACTCCCCAAAACAAGGACAACAGAAAAAGAAAGACAACTTCAACAGCATGAGTGGGAAGAAGAGCGATCGTGATGCCGAGCAACACTTGGTGGTGGCTCGCCATCTCCCCGCATCTTCTTCATTCCTCTATACTTTTGCCGAGCGTGGCGTCGGTGGAAGCTCGGGAATCTCTTGTAGTTGACGGCATTCCGATTTTGCAACATCCAATAGGGACAAAATATCATGCTCATTGAGGGATGCAGGGCTGACGGTGCCCCTGCCCAAACCCGGATGCACTTCTAGCGAAGGGGGAAAACGGGAAAGATTCTCCAGAACGTCTATTTGGCAGAGATAACTTCCCCCAAGGTATAAAAGTTGTAAATTTGAAAATCCAGTCTTCATGCAAGGATCTGCTACATTCTCTTGCTTTGGAAACCCGATTAAATTTGGGCAACCCGCAACCCCCATTCGCCAAAGTTTTTGTAACTTGTAAATGCTAGGTGGAAGTCTCACCAAATTTTTGCAACCATTAAGAAAGATATCATTTAAAGAGACTAGATTTTCCATTGACACAGGAAGTTCTTTAATAGCAGTGCCATGTAAACCGAGTCCTGTGAAGGCTTCAAGTTCATGTGGAATATCGGGGAACCTTTCGAACTTTGTGCAGCGAAAAAGACAGAGATCTTGGAGATTTTTTGACTTGAGCTCCTTTGGAAAATTACGAAGTTCACGGCAAGATTCGAAACTCAACCACCGTAGGTTGTCATGATTTGCAACGGATTCGTGTGCTTCTACCAAGTTTATGCACATAGAGAGATTCAATTCCTCGAGGTTTGGAGCACATGAGATGTCGGGCATACGAACTAGTGAGCTGCATTCACTAAAATTCATGTACTTCAATTGCCGTAATTCCTGCAGAAACGGCGAAACTAACTTATTATGGAAAGTTACTATAAACCGATATTGTGAGAATTACAGTTGTATTGTGCAATTAGTCAACACTTACAAAATCTACCAGTAAATATAAAATCTATACATGTATCGGGTGAGAGATTGAAAATTAGGTATAGTCAAATCAAAACGCTAATGAATATTGATTAGATGCTGGCCACGTCACCTGCTATGTGGCAATCAAAAAAGCCAAGTGAAAGCGCCACGTAGCAACCATGTCAATGCTGGCCACATCAGAAAATTAAGCCACGTGTCATCTCGTGTGCTAATTACAAAAGCAAAGTGAATGTCTCGTGGCGAGCATCCGAGAAGGCATTTTATGTATGATCTGTTAAAGTTATTAAAAAATATACATCCTATCACGATGAACTTTTCCCAAAAATTAAGAAACTTTTAAATTTCTTTGAATGCAAAGACAATGGAACGAACTTTGGAAAACATTATGAAGAAAAAAATATAAGATTCAACTCAAAATCTGGCTCTCCCTTATATTAAGAAACTAATGGTAACTACTGAATTCCTTATATCGGATTACGTATAAACGCAGTTCTTGCATTAACTTATATGTCTTAGGTAAGGTAAGGTTCCATCACTTGATGACTTCTTTGGGCGTAAGCTGTTGTGATTACGATATTTGATTCGCCATATTTAAATTAAACGCTTGACCACTCAACTAGCGACTCTTTAGATGTTTTTATTTTTATACACAAGATCAACGGGCGCATTCTTCGTATTTTTGTTTTCATTATATGCTATCATCATACAATTTTTCTATAAAATAAAAAGGGTTACATGTAAATAACCGACACAATAAGACTGAAGTTAAACAACTTACTTACACTAGCACATTTGCACATGCAAACTCCATCTTCTTTTATTCCTTCTATCACTTATACTCAATTACATATTTTATAAATACTATCACCATGGGGAGACATATGAAATCTCTCACAACTTTCAATATCATAATTTGCATTTTCTCTTGATGCAATGACCTTCATAATAAATTTTCACATCTTGAAATGCCTTTCTCTTCTGCGTATATTTGTAAGATTTTTTTTTTTTTGTGTGGTCTAATTATTTCTAATAAAGTTGTTCACGCTTGATTTTTCAAATGCCAATTTTGTTGCACATAAAATATTTCTGCTAGTAATTAAAAAGTCATTTTGAAAGATAGAGAAGTGGTTTCTAAAACATAGGAACACCACTACTTCTGGGTAAGAGAGTATATAATACACAACTATACTCACCACCAATGGTTTTGGCATTGTTGTCATCCCGCCTCCGCGCATTTCAAGTCCCACCAATTTATTTGGACCGGATGAAAATTCTGGAATCCAAGGAGCACCGGGCCATTCAAACCATCTGAGCCAATTTGGAAGGCATATAGGACCTTGGAAAGAAACATTCCGCAAAATGAGCAATCTCAACCTTCTTAGTTTTGTAAAAGCACCATGACCAATAGATATCTTTATTGGCACAAGTGGCTCCAACACTATCGCTTTTACGCCACAATCTCCCCGTATGTGCAAGACTATTTAGGTCACGCATGTTGAGTAATTTGAGTCGAAAGATGAGAATCGGAGTGTTGAGCTTACGTGCAAGTCTTACCATATCGCGCGACAGAACATCAAGAGCATCCTCATACAGCCATAGTCTGCTACGTCTCTCGAGATCATCGGATTCTTGGTTCACGATATCTTTACCCATCAATTGAGTCAAGTCATGGACTTGTATGTATCCGGACTCAATTCTTATCAAAGACCTCTCGGTGAGAATCCGTAATCCTATTACCGCATTAAGGTCACAGCTATTGAGAATTTTCTTAACGTGACAATATTGCCACCCCTTAAAGAAGCAGGCAATGTGGAGAAAAATCTCTTTCTCATTTGCCTCTAGTCCATTATAACTTATTTTGAGCACATCATTGATGTCTTTCTTAGGAATTCTAGAGAGGTTATCTAGTGCACTTTCCCATTCATCTTGTCTTCTACCACATAAGAAGGAACCCAACACCTCAAGTGCTAAAGGAAGGCCTTTTGCATGATCTAGAACACTATTCACTAGATCCGCCCTGATTTTTAATTTCCGGTGCCGAGAAAAGGCATGTTTACTAAGCAGCTCATGAGCTTCACTATTGTCTAGTGTTTTAACTTCATACACATGATGTTCACCTATCTTGGGAGTCAGCAAATGCCTATCTCTTGTGGTAACAATGATTCTACTCCCATTACCAAACCAATTGGCTTTTCCTGTTAAAGCACGTAATCGGTTCAAGTGATCCACATCATCAAGGATGACAAGAACTTTTTTATGACCAAGTCTCTGTTGTATTAGAGTAATACCTCCGGCGACATTGGACACTGCTAATCTTTCTTTAGGTAATAATATATCGTTTAGTAACTTTTCTTGCAAAGTAACTAAACCATTGCGATCTTTTGAATTTTCTCGGACATCCGCCATAAAACTCGAACCTTCAAATTGTCTAGAAATATTATTATAAATGGCTTTCCCTAAAGTTGTCTTTCCTATGCCTCCCTGTCCCCATAATCCCACCATGAGAACATCATCTTTAGACTCGAGGTTCAACATCGATTTCAGCTTAACCACTCGGGAATCTATCCCAACTGGATGCTCAGCAACATGTAAAGGTGTTCGGCCTAGGTGAGTTGAGATCTCCTTCACAATTTCTTGCATAAGCTTTGACTCATCATCTCTAACAAAAACAGAAAAAAGAAGTTGTAGCATCGTTTTAGCAATCGAAGATAAGTAACTAACGAGCAATCGCCAGCTAACAATGACATAGCAATGCATCTCATTTTCAAATAATTATAGCCCAAACAAAATGTATTCCAACCGTGTCAAATTTGGAATCCTAGGGCTCCACACCAATCAAAACATGCATCTATCTACTTAAGTTATTCATTTTCCTTTGCTTTAGACATGAAGATTCACTTATTTTTCTGTTTGGCTGTCATGTGATTTACTTGTAAATTTAGTCAAAAAGAGCCATTTAGGACTTTGAACGGTGGTTAAGATTTGGCTTCCTAGACTATTAAATTTCCCGAAGCACGATGCTTTATATGGCCTGCACACACTAGTTATCCTCTATGAAACATTGCGAACTTTTTTATTCCTTCCAAACAAATAGGGTAAGTGCAATAACACTACTTAACATTTTGTCCATTTGTCAATCAAGTTTTAACATTTTATTTTGATCAAATGAGTCGGTAAAATTTTCAGCCTATAAAGTGCTAATGTCAAAATTTTATTATTGAAAAAGCCACGTGTCTGTTGATAGCCACATGTGATTTTTGAACTCAAAATGTCATCTGTGACAAATTTAGGACTCGGGAAAACATAGAATTAATAGACCAAAATGAAACGTGAAGATCTCAAGTAGCCAACAGAAAGTATGTTTAGAACTTTTATTACACTTTGAGGAGGGCAGCAACGATACAAAAGAAAGTGCTACAGGCCTCCGCCAAATGAATCGTGGTTTATCAAAAGCTAAAGGCAGAAGTCTAATGTTCGAGTTACCAGCTCTTGTTCGATTTACTTACTAACTTTTTTTTTTTTTTTATAAATTGTCAACCTTTCTTCTAGTCACTTATCAATTTTTCTTCGATTAAGTTACCAAACAATTTTAGATTAACAATTTTCATTTGAGTTACTTCCCAAGTTTATTTCTTCTTTTATCTATCAAATTTTCTTGTCTTTTGCCAAATTTTATTTATCTTTCTTAACTACACTTAGATTCACCAATTGTTTCATGAAATTACTAACTTAAGCAACTTAAGAATTTTCAAGAATCATAAGATAAAGCATCCATACATATACTTAAAATCATGTGTGCGTAGATCTATTTATTTTTTAAAAAATAATGTTTATACTTACTTGTAATGATTACTTTTCTTATATGAAGTATAGACTCCACTCTACTTACCCATCATTCAAATGCCAACCGGACAAGCTACCCGCGTCAAGAAGAGCTTCTTTCCACTTCTTCACTTTCTCCGAATCTTCCCCAAACTTGGACTCATGCTTAGCCATAGCAATCTTATAACTCTTTCCCCCCCCTCTCACTTCATTTGGATTCACTTTATAAAACACCGGTAGAACGGTGATGTTCTCTTGCTCCTTGCACTCCATAATCGTCGCCATCTCTGTCAAGCACCATTGTGACGAAGCGTAGTTCTCAGAGAAAACAATGATTGCGATGCACGACTCTTCGATGGCCTTCATAAGCGTCGATATATTGTCTCCCTTTTTTAGTTCCTCACTGTCCCGGAAAGTGTATATTCCAATCCGGTGTAAAGCTTGGTAGAGATGGCCGACGAAGTTTGGACGTACGTCCGTGCCTCTGAAACTCAAGAAGACGTCGTAAATCTTTTTGGGTTTCGATGAAGAAGCCATTGGCCACTGGTGAAGTTGGACAATCAGCAACGACTATTAGCTTCAGATTTGATAGGGTGTTTTCAGGTATTTCGTTCACCACTTGATCTCGTTGATTTATACTTAGAGGACAGAGATGCATGACTTTTTTTTAATCCATTGGAAAATGGTGTAGAGGTGTGAACGCATGGACTTATTGTCACTCAAAGACTGCGTTCCACCGCGTTATTCGGACTATAAGCGTGACACAAGCTTCTCTGTGACCGACAAAAGTAGTGAATTTTATAGATTATTACACGAACCGACAGGCAACTTTAGGGCGGTGGATTCTCGTGATCTAGGTCATAGGCTCGGTGATAAAAAAACTTTGCTGGGCTTCCACGAAGTTTCCCTTGCTATGTAATTATTTTGCACATGACCTACTCGAGATATATAATGAAACAACCAAGTTTCCCAGCAAAAACTAATAGGAGATCTATTAATTAAAGTAGAAATTTGGAAAAAAAAAAACATGGTGCTTAAGTATAGACCAAGATATGTAAATGTAATAGGTATGAACACGTTGACTTATTTTCATTAAAGACCGTGCACCAGCTTCGACCTCTTTAGTCTTCAGTTTTCCTTTTTTAATTGAAGTATTTGATGTCATTAGGTTAGCTTTTGTCATAGGCTCACTAATATAACAAAACAAGCTGCTGGCTTCCTCGAAAGGGCATTCCCGACCTCCGAGTAGCTGTTGTTTCTTTGGTGAATAATCATTTAACAAATGTCTACCCAGAAGAGAGATGATTATAAGCACAATTAAGTATATCAGCAAAGAATGAACAATGGAGACTTATTTTCACTGAAGACGTTATACCACAGATGTGTTACTACTATTGAAACTTTAAAAAATCATGGTGCTTAAGTATGGACCAAGATTTCAAGTAGGTATGAACACCTGGATTATTTTCACAGAGGACCACATATCACAGCGTTATTCGGATTGTCCATTTACACAAATTTCTTTGTTTGATGCTGAATTTATTATAAGTTGTTGATTAGTTTGGCCGGTTAACATTGGAGAATGATATGGCGTGACCTCGAATGGCATCTACCAAATAAATATTACGAAATTGTGAGTACTTTGGAATTCCTTGTGGACACGGTTTGGGTATTTTTAAGTTTTGTAGATGCAACATTTTACCTGACGTATGATTTGGTATGAAATCAAATTCTTATGAAATGGCTTTCGTTAAAGTCTTCGTCTCTTATAATTTTAGCATGAATTCGGGGTATAACACATATATCAAGCATATTGTTGCGAAATAAAAATGAACACTCATAATATTCTCACTACCTAAATGGGCGCTTAGCTGCTGGCCAAACAAAAATTAAGAAAAAAAAAAAAAGCGAACATCTTCATGCTTACCCGACAGCGTTTTCATATTTTAGTGTTAATTAAAAATTGGACCACGTGACTAGGTTTTCAGGTAATTCACTCACAATTTGATCTTCTTGTTGATTTAGTATTGTACGAGGCCACAGATGAATGGCTTTTTTTCGGGCTAGGGTCAAAAAACAATAATATCATATTCATTAATACTATTAGAACTTTGGAGAATGATGGTGCTTAAGGATGGACCAAGATACCTAATACTAATAGGTGCAAACACATGGACTTATACTCACCGAAGACGGCTTTTAATGACGATACGTTTGAGAAAAATTATTACTTGGGTTGTGCAAGAAGATATAGGGATTGCAAATTTTGTCATTTGGCGAAAAGTGACCATAAAGTTTCTTGTATGACTTCCCCGTTGCATATAGTCTATACATATTTATAAAATTGCATTATTCATGACTTGATGGCATAGAAATAATGATAATTGTTACTTGCTCAGCCGTGATTTTTTTTTTTTTTTTCGTTTTGCGAATACAAGTTTACTTAAAGAATGATTACATATGTTAAATTTTTTAGAAAAATAGGTTGGTTTTCATTATGGGCTTCGTCCTTCATAGGCCGGCCAATCATTCTCTATAATTCAGGTATGAATTATAGATATGACACATATGCTAAAACGTTTTCTTGAAATAGAATTGTAAACTTACAATGGGCACTTAAGTGTCGACCTACCCAAAAGGAAAAGAAAACTAACATCTTCATGCTTACCAGAAGAGTTTTTAATTTTAGCGTTCATTAAAGAGCCCAACCTTTCTCTTTGATCCTCCATCTTTATACCCATTTCGTTTCAAGGGAAGAAAGTCTTACATAAACTGGGTCTTCGTACCCCCAACATCATTTTATCTTACCTAAAATATCCGTGCTAGGAATTGAAGGATTAATTTTGGTTATTTTTCAGAATTAACAAAAAATGTTAACACTACACTAATGTTGTGCAAATCATTTTAGTAATCATTAGATATACACATTTGAAGGATGACTTTGACAAATTTATGTGAATTCTGAAAATACACATTTCATAATTGTCTAGATTATGAATTGAAAATTGCAATGTAGAAATTACATTTGAAAACTTCAAATTACAGTAAATTCTTCTCATCATGATATAGAAAAAAAATTACCATTATATGAAATTTCTCGAAGATCGTTTAAAAGTCTTCCTTGTGCATTATAGTTGTCATACTCTTAACGTTTAAGAGTGATTTGCAGCCTTATAAAAAGAAGCATTATCTTTTCCTAGTTTGTATATTAATCGATCGAAGTTTTAGGCTATGTACGTATAAAAAATATACTATATGAGGAAATCTCTCTAATAGTTAAAAAAAAATGTCATTAGGGTTGTCTCTATGTGTGGTTTATAAATAGTTTCCATTTTCTTTAATCACATAAATCTTCGGGAGATTGAATTCCGAATGAGAAAAGCACTGTGGACTTATATAGAAATTGGTAAAATTAAAGTTATGTGGATCAAAATTGTTGACAATCTGCAGTTTTTACTCCCGTTTATATTTAATTTTTTCATTCTCAATCATTGAAATGTAATGGGTGAGAAGGTGAATCAAACATACAGGAAGCGACATTTATTGATATTCTAAATATGGATATGTTGTTTAAACAAATTATTAGATTAACGAGTCAGCAACAGCTCATCCACAATAGTTTTCTTCTTACTGTGAGAAAACTTTAGATGCTTTCAAAGCATCATTGGATCAGCCATCCAACTAATTAATTCAATGTCAGGTGCCATGAAGTATTTACTTTCCTCTAAAGAAAAATATTATGAGGAAACGTCACAGGCAAACGAGCAATAGAACAAAGTTTGTATAGACTCAAATCGTGTCGAATTTTAATCGATGACAAGGCTTAATGATACAAACTCGATAAGGTAACTAGATGTAAACCATCTATGCAGACTTTAATCGACAACATAGGTTGAAAACACAAAAGTACTATGCCGAAACTTAATTAACGACACAATACTTAGGATAAAAATACACCCTGAAATTTAACCGGGAACGTGAATCTGAAAGATATGTATAGAATAAGATAAAGTGCAATGCAGAAATGTAAGGGTAAAGATAAATTAGCTTGATTTGAGCGGATTTGATGGCAGAGTATATGATGAGTGATTGGTGATATATTTAGTGACTTATTTCGACAACTAGGCAAATCTAGTCCCGATGCAAATTATTGTATGGGGATCCACGCACATCAATGGCCACATAATGAGTATGTGATTATCATCACTCTCGTGCCATTCACATGCATGTTATCATCCATGTGCCAAGTACGTGCCCATTGACTTCTGAACTATTCGTGGTGTCATCAGCAATTTATTACTTTTTTGCTTTTGGAAAGTTTTGATGATTTCAAGCAATCCTAACTAGAACACTTGTAGTTCACTTATGTGATAGAAAAAAACTACTACGATAGTGATAAACAATCACCCAAACATGTGCAAACATAATAGTCAACTAGATTAATTGAATAGATCTCGTGTATGCTTCATGCCATCATTGAGACACCTTGTATATTCCATGAGGATACTATACCAGGAAAGCGCTTGCGTATGGCAATGGCCATGCAGCGATAGTGCCCCCATTAGCCTTATCACAGGCATGGCCAACCACATCCGGTTGACAGCTAGATAGCCATCAAAGTATTGGCCACTGAGAGGGTCTAGTTCGAGATGGGATGAATGGGCACGCTGTGACAGGGTATTTCCTAGAGTTTTGCAACAGAAAGAGGCGTGGGCTTGTGTTGGACCCCAATGCAATAATGGAGAATTCGTACACCAATGCGTTCATCGTGATCTACTTGGTGAGTCTCTGGATGAACTGTGGTTGGAGTATATTATGTCACACTCTTGGAGCATTGTCCTAGCACCAGCATTAGCACCAAAGTTGTTGGAGTATATTATGTCACACTCTTGGAGCGTTGTCCTAGCACCAGCATTAGCACCAAAGCAGTGCGTACTGGCCCAATCAATCATATATCTGGGGACGGTTCTCTTGTGATTTGTTGAAAACGAAAGAAGAAGAGGGTGTCGGGGGCGTCCGGTGGAAGATAGTGTTTGGGGCATGAGCAGTAAACGGTGGAAGAGAGCGTCGTGGGCTATTAATTTTCGGGCCTTCTAGGTAATTTATGGTCAGCCGAATTTTAATGATACCGGCTCTTATTCAAAGAAGACCAAGGCCCGACCCTAAAATACCCTAAATAATAGAATTAGGTCGGGCCAGGCCGTGTTGGCGCGGGCCTTTTTGACAGCCTTAGTATATATAATGCCTTCATGATAACTACTTCTTGGTGGCTCGCACGATTTCACCTCTTCATGTAACTCCCGATGATTATCCTCGTGCTTCTATGTTTTCGCCTTGAAGCCCATGTTTTAGAGCATATACCTCCATTGTGCGTTTACTACTCCCGATGGTGATCTTCTTTCCTGACGGCTCTCACGTCCACGTCCCTAAACGTTATTTTTCGTTGTGTGCCAACTATTCCACGATCTTCTCCTTTGTAAACGTGGTCTTGCCTCAAAGTAATAACCGTTCCCTCCGAAACGTGTGCCTTCGAACCCGATCATTTTGTCGATATTAAACTTTAAAATAACATTTCAAAGTCCTTTCAACAAATAAATAACTGTTGTTAATGCTTTCATTAGCGATTCTCAATCATTCGTCATCATATTTCGAAAACGAGCACCATAATTAGATACAGGAATCACAATAATCAAGTAGAGGAATTTACACATCTTGTTTAGGATTCATTGTTCTTGATGTGGAAAAATGATGATTCGATAATCAAGAGATTCTCCTCTATAATCCCTAAATCACTGGCATCAACAAGAATGCCCCTCACGTGTCGCATTCTGTGACGGCTCCTTATGTAAGGTTATTTGTGAGAGAGGATTTGGAGGAGGGACTTGAGCTCTATTTATAGAATTTGTAACCCGAACTGCTCATTATGGATAAGGTTTAGTTGGCCCATACTATCCAGTTCCATATTATAATAATTAGGAAACTACACATATTTTCTTTATTAGATCAATTAATAATTAGAATGATAGTTAATAAAATTCATAAATAATAATATTCTTATAGTCAATACTCACATGTTGTGTATGTGGTTATCTTGATTTTTGTGCCATTCTCGTACAATTCACGTGCTTGTTGTCATCCACGTGCTAAGCGTGTGCCCATTGACTTTCAAGTTATTTTTGGGGTCAACAATAATTAATTACTCTTTCGCTTTTGGATATTTCATGATTCCAAGCAATCCAAACACACTTGCATTGCACTTCTATGATAGAAACAGACTACGATAGTGAAAAATAATCACTAAAACATGTGCATACATAATAGTCAACTACATTAATTATATAGATCTCGTGTGTGTGCTTCATTTCACTCTCGAGACACCTTACATGCTCCACGAGGATCCTACACCACAAAAGAGCTCACATATGGCAATGGACAGGCAGCAATAGTGTCTCCATCGGCCTTCTCAAAGGCATGGCCGACAACATCCGGTTGACAGATGGATGCCCATCAAAGTATTGGCCGTCGAGAGGGTCTAGTTCGGGATGGGACCAGGGGGATGCCATGACCGCGTATTTCCTGGAGTTTTGCAAAGAAAAGAAGAATGGGTTCGTGTCGGACCACAATGCAATGATGGAGAATTCATACTCCAATGCATTCTTTGTGAAAATACATAGTGAGTCTGCACATGAATTGTGGGAGGAGTATATTATGTCACACTCTCGGACCACAATGCAATGATGGAGAATTCATACTCCAATGCGTTTTTCGTGAAAATACATAGTGAGTTTGCGCATGAATTGTGGGAGGAGTATATTATGTCACACTCTCGGAGAGTTGCCCTAGCACTAGCATTAGCACCAAAGCAGGGCATAATGGCTTAATCAATCATGAGTCTAGGGGTGGTTTTTGTTCTTCATTATCTTAAAATATATTCAATAAAATGTTGAGGAAGTACCGATGCAGGAAATATTATTAAGATTTCAATGTGTAGGAGCTTCTGTTTTCATTGCATCTTTACACAGATCTCTCTTTCTCTCTCATACAGTTTTAAAATTTCGAAAGGATCAAAAACAAGATTTCCATCGATTTGCACCGATTGGCATTTCTCCATAAGTCAAGAAAGGATTACTTTTTCGTCTGTTAACTTTCGGATGGCAAGTGAAATGTATAACACGACTTTTACATACATAAAAAGAGTCAAGAAGTAATTTCCTTCGCCACGTTGATTAGATTGTGAAAAAATCATTCTTCTATAGTATCATCATAAAACGAGGCCAATTGTTACTTCAACCAACTAATCATCTCTTGGCATGCATTGCCATCTTGCGATTAGGCATATGTTCCGCACATAGATCCAAAGTGTTCGACCCGGGACTTAATTCCACTATCTAATCTTGACAAAGCTTCACTTTGCTCTCATATCACAGGGCACACAATGGTATTACAAACTATCTAAAAGGCTTAATATTGATTGGTTCATGAAACATTATGAATATCATTGGTCATGCCATTTCGCCATTTGGCCTCAGCTTGTCACATACCATCTGGAGAACCCCTCAATAGTCACATATATAAGTACGAGAATCGAGTATAGGGGCGAAAACATTTTCTTCCTTGAAGGATTCATGCCTCTCGACTTTATGCTCAACTTCTCTCCCCAGAAATTTTCTCATTTAGTAGCCAAGCATTCGCAACGTAGTATGAGTTTCTTTCGCAATTATGCGCACATAATTATTGCACACGAAACACCTTTTCTATGCATATTTATTTACCACTCATGAATAAAATACGAGACCTTATGTATTTCAGCGAATTATAAATTTTAATTTTTAATTTTGTAGTGACTCCTATAATTACACTTCTGGATATGTTACTTAGAAAATTAGGCTTGTATACCACATACCATTGATAGAAAAGTACGACAGCGCGTGGCGCACAGCGTGAAAAACCACACGCACTTCTTCTGCCCGTGGGATTTGCCTTGCACGTGCCTACGGTCTTGTTCAACTTCTGTCCGAGTTGTTCGACCCAGTTTCTACCCGATCTTGACCCGTTACAGATCCGATGTTAAAACACAGCAAATCCGACCCCTTTAAAGCACAACTAAACCGCTATTTTGATATTAAAAATAACCACAAAATCTTAATTGAATGCTTTAATTCAAATAATGTCTCTGGTTTATCGAGAGACCACCAACCGAAAGCTTGTGAATAACTCCATAGCCAGGGAATAAGAAATTGCCAATTGCCGCGGTTGACCAGGCAAAACATTGAGATTTTCATGTACTCTTGGAGCCACGACTTGACTCTCTAAAACAATCATGGCCACCACGCAACCAATCGAACCTTTGAGATTTTCCCACAATTTTGTGCTACGCAAAGTTAACAATCATCACCATAAATGGTACACTCAAGAAGTTTATATCTAGTCAATCCATTCTTTGCTAGGAAATCCATGCAAATTATGTATCACTTTTATCATCATTAGGGATCACACATGATATAGTCTGAACTCTAGTGCTCAAACACATCAATAACACGCCTAGAATTAACTCAAAATTTCGGAAAACTAAAAAAAAATATATACATGTCGAGCAGATTACAGATTATGTCCCACAACAAAAATTAGTATTGGAAAAGTGATGCCGACATAGGGTTATGCCGTAAATTATCTAATAATTAAGTTAAAGCATGAATGAACTTGTGATTGTAGCTGCAATCCTTAGTGAACACATGACCATCCGAGCAAAAACTGATTGGGACAAGAATCGAGCTTCTTCTCTCAGGCCCCCTTGAGGAAATTCTGTGAGTGGAAAAGCAGTAAATGGCACATGCACTGTCGGTTAGAGTGCACAAAATCACTTAAAGCCACTTTATGTAATGCTAGATGTTTAACTACATCCTCTTATCACAAACTAGAATTCTACTCATCGTTAGTAATAATCGCACAAGTATCTATCCTATGATTGTGAAATGTTTCAACATCTTGTGACAAAATAATTAACTGTTGCTGACATCACACACAAGCAGGAGAGGATTTTATTGTGATAGAATCAAAACCAATGATGTCACATCCAGATCTTTATCATTCCAACACCAAAACACCTCAAAAGCACCCTAATAGAAGATCTCAATTTGAGTTCAGTAAGTGAACATATTGAACTACACTTCTAACTAGGGCTTGCGTTAATATAGAAGACTTATGTGACAAAAATCATCCATAAAAGGAATGGTAGCCACCCGCAGAATTACTTCATTTTTGTTTGGTTGAATCTAACCTGAGCAAGTGAGGCAGAAGCTCAGGGAGAGAACCGTTACCTGATCTATGGCAATCTGCATGAAGCCCAGAAGCTCAGGGAGAGAACCGTTCACCCGAACTGTTGAATTGTAGTCCGTCGCCTCCGTTCGCAGGTCTCCATTGCCGTCGCTTACCCCCGAACTTCTTCCGTTTGTCGCCTCCATCGGCAGGTGACAATCTTACATTCGTAAGAGCTCAGTGGTGTCGGATGGAAGATGCGCAGTCATGATGTAGAAAGTGGAGTCGGTGGAGTTCGAAGTTTGCCTGTGGCGGAGAAAAGAAGATTCACCAAAAATGATAATAATAAAACGAAAACTTTTAAAAACAAAGAAAATAGGTAAATAGAAGAAAGAATTACAGAGTTTTATCTAGGATAACAAGAAGAAAGAAGGCATTGTTATCAAGATCAGCTGAGTTTACTCACCTACGAATTGCTTTCTTAGCAAGTTTCCATCAATCCAACCACAAATGCAGCCAGTTTTGAGGGAGAATAAGCTCGTGATTTCTCTTTGAACTCTCGACTTCTGGATATGTGGAGTCATGCCCAACCTCATTGAATAAAGCTAGATTCATTGGCTGATATTTTCTTGAATCCAAACACAAAAGCAGCGAGAGCGAACACTGCCATACTCATCTTTGCCAATCCAATTAAAAGTCCACGTGGTCTTGGTTCGCATGTCTCGAGGGAGAAAAGCTCATGATCTGCTTTGCTCAAAGTATCTTCATGCGTAAGTGAACTCTCGGCTTCCGATCTATCGAGTGGATGATCAAACTCGTAGAGGAAAGGTGGATCTATAAGCACAAACTTCAAATCGTCCTCTTGTGACTTGGCTATTATTCGGAATCCCCATTGTTCCACACCAGTTGTCACTACTGTAAGGCTAAATTGCACGTAAGTCCCATCAACTCGACCAAAATCGACTTCTCCCCACAAATCATATGGTGTGAAATACTGAAGCCAGATTTCATCCGGAGCCATATCCCAAAAGGATTCTCCTCGTTTACCATCTCGTCTTTCGCCATTAACATGTGGTAAAATCTCAAACTTGGGATAAAAATCACCGGGAACGAAACAGAGAGCCAATCCAAAAAAATTGTCGTACAAGTCCTTTGAAGCCATGAAAGATATGGAATCCTTTTCAACAGGATGCACCCACTCTGGCATCTCTTCCCAAGGGAGAACAATGTTAAAATTAGGAGGTATCTGTTACAAAGAGAAGCCATTAGAGAGTACGCAAGTTTGTTACTATTACCCATGTGGAAGAATTCAACTTGAATTTGGTTAGAAGCCCTAATGAATCCGACTTCCAATTAGAACTCCATGAATGAGTAGAGATTCAATGATCCTTGTTCTCGTTAATATACTAGTCTCATGTGATAGAAGTCATTCCCATAGAAATGCAGTAGCCGCCTGTATTACATGCATATACGTGCAGAACTACTTTGTATTTGCTTACACTTCTTAAGCCGCCAATCTGTCATTTTCTGCCATTGCAATAAACGAGCACACAATCGATCCAGCATATACTCTACTCGACATCGATACGAGAGAGAGAAGAGAGAGAGTCTAACCTGGTATCCACCGTTTTGCAGCTGCAAATAGTCGTAATTATCTGCGAATAAATACGTCAAAGATGGTGGAAGCTCGGGAGTCTTTTGTAATTGATGACAATCATAAATATCCAAGCGAGACAAATGATCACGCTTACTAATGGATGGTGGAAGGCTAGTAATATGGTTCCCCGACAGTTGTAACTGTTCCAAGAGGGGCAAGCATGAAAGATTCTCAAGAAACTTTACTTCAGATAGATTACATCCCCTAAGGTCTAAAAAATGTAAATTTGGAAGTCCGTTCGTCGTGGACGGATCAGCTGAATCCTCGAAATTTGGAAACTCGCTTAAATTTGTGCAACCCTCAAGTTGCAATAGTCCAAGTCTTTGTAACTTGTAGATGTTAGACGGAAGACTTCTCAGCTTCTTGCAATTATTCATAAACATTATCTCCAAAGAGACAAGATTTTCTATTGATGCAGGAAGTCCTTTAATACCCATCTTTTGAAGATTAAGCTTTTTCAGGCCTTCGAGTCTATGTGGAATATCAGGGAACTTTCTAAACTTTTTGCATCTTTCAAGATTGAGATCTCGAAGATTTTTTGACTTGAGCACATTCGGAAAGACACTAAGTTCAGAGCACTTCGATAAATCCAACACCTGTAGCTTGTCATGATCTGCAACGGATTTATGGACTTCTTTCAACTCTTTGCAATCCTGAAGATGCAATTCCTCGAGATTTGGCTTGCACGAGAGGTCGGGAATGCGAACCAGTGACTTGTAGTGACTAAAATTAATGTACTTCAGTCGTTGGAAGCTCTGCAAAAACAGCGAAGCCAACTTTGATAAATATTCTGAAAGGGACAAGAAAGGGGCGTTTGTATGATGATGTTGCTTCCTTACATTTAACCGTGGAATTACAGTTTTTGGAGGCCCTCCCAAAACCACGAAGCCAACTTTGATAAACATTCTGAAGGGATTTCAACCCTTTTTTTTTTTTTAAATTAGTCCTTCCATCAATTATCCTCAATTACTTGTTCCACAAATATTATGCCATGGACAAACATATAAAATTGATTATTCTATTTTATCTCACACATATTCCATATTAAAATTTGAACTTTCTTATGATGTAACGACCTTCATAAAAAAGAAGTTTCAAATCTTGAAATATTTTTGTTTTTCCACATACATGTACAAAATTCCTTTGTATTGTCTCTTTTAGCGACAAAATGTTTCCATTAAATATTTCTAATAATGTTATTTCGCTTGATTTTTCAAATGCTAATTTTGCTGCACGTAAAAATATTTCAGGCGTCAGTAATTAGGGTCATTTTGAAAGAAAATAGAGAAGCGGTTACTAAAACATAGGAACACCACTTCGTTTTGTGTCCTAATACAAATAATACGCATATACATATACAGATGCAGTAGATAACAAAATGGTCTATGCAGGTAAATGCTCACCTTAAATTGTTCTGGCACTGCCGCGACACTGCTTTTGCTCATATCAAGTCCGACTATTTCTTTTGAGCCAGAGGAAAATCCTGGAATATGTGGATAACCATGCCACTCGAGCCATCTTAGCCAACTAGGAAAACACACGGGGTCTTGGAAAGAATTGTGCACATTACGCAAGATGAGCAATCTCAATTTTCTCATTTTTGTAAAAGCATCAAGACCGATATATATCTCTATTGGCTCAGGTGGCTCCAATACTATGGCTTTTACATTGCAATCTCCCTGTATATATAACAGTATTTGGGTTATGCATATTTAGTAATTAGAAGCAAAGATAAGGAGCAGAGTTTCGATGGTATTTGCCGGTCTTACCTTGTTGTGTTGCAAAACATTGCGAACATCGTCATAGAGCCACAATCTGCTTCGTTTTTCGGGATCATCTCGATAGTCATGGTTCACAACATTCCTACCCATCGATTGAATCAAGTCATGCATTTGTAGCGTTCCATACTCAATTCTTATCAAGCATCTCTTAATAAGAATATCTAATCCTGCAGCTGTCTGAAGATCGCAACTGTCGAGAACTTTCTTTGTACACTCTTTTTCCCGCCCCTTACAGAAGCATGCAATGTGGAGAAAGATCTCTTGCTCATTTTCTTCTAGTCCATCATAACTCACTTTGAGCACATTATTAATCGTTCCGTTCGGAGTCATGGAAAGTTTCTTCAGTGTGCTTTCCCATACATCTTCTGCTGTACCTCGTAATAAGGAACCCAACACCACAAGTGCTAAAGGAAGGCCTTTAGCATGATTCAGAAAATCATGCACTAGATCTGTCCTGCTTTCTAATTTTTGGTATGTCGGAAAAGCATGCTTTCCAAGTAGCTCACGAGCTTCACCGTCATCCAGCAATTTAACTTCATACACGGACACATGATCCCAACCTAATTTGGGAGTTAGAAAATGCCTATCTCTTGTAGTAACGAGGATCCTACTCCCACTACCAAACCATTTGGCTTTTCCCGCTAAATCATGTAACTGTTTCTCGTCATCCACATCATCAAGGATGGCAAGAACTCTTTTGTTGCAGAGTCTATCTTGTATTAGCATAACACCACTATCGACATCGGACACCACTATCTTTTCATACGGTAATAATATATCGTTCAGTAATTATCCTTGCAAAGTAACTAAACCCTTGCAATCTTCTGAATTTTCTCGAACATGTGCTAGAAAACTTGAACCGTCAAATTGTCCGGAAATATCATTATTGATGGCTTTCGCCGGTGTTGTCTTTCCAATGCCTCCCTGTCCCCATAATCCCACCATGAGAACATCATCTTTAGACTCAAGGTTTAACATTGATTTCAGCTCAGCCACTCGTGACTCTATCCCAACCGGATGCTCAGCAACCTCTAAAGGTGTTTGGCTTAGGCGAGTTGAGATGTTCGTCACAATATCTTGTTTAAGCTTCGACTCATCATCTCTGGCAAAAATGAAGAAAGAAGTTTTTAGCATCATTTTAACAATTGGAATAAGCAAATAATGAGCAATCACCAGCCAAGAGTGACAAAGCAGTGCATCTCATTTTCAGATAATTACAGCAAAAAAAAAATGTATTCCCACCGAGTCAAATCCGAACTCCGAGGGCTCCACACCAATCAAAACATGTGTCTGTCTACTTAAATTATCCGTGTTCTTTTGCTTTAGACATGACGATTCACTTATTTTTCGTTTTGACTCTCATGTGATTTAGGACTTTGAACGATGGTTAAGATTTTGATTCCAAAACCATTAAATTGCCCGAAAGCACGATGTTATTGCTTTACATGGCCTGCACACTCTAATTAATCCTGTATAAAACATTGTGAACTTTCTTATTCCTTTCAAACAAATGGGGTAAGGGCAATAATGCCACTTAACATTCTGTCCATTTGACAAACAAGTTTGAACATTCTATTTTGATCAAATCAATCAGTAAATTTTTCAGCCGACGAAGTGCTAGTGTCCATTTTTAATTATGGGAAAAGCCATGCGTCTGTTTTATGGATAGCGACGTGATTTTTCGAACTCAAAATGCCACCTGTAACTAGTTCCTGAAATGGTTGGCCAAAATCGAAAATCTGTAGAACTCAAATTGACTAAAATGAAAAGTGAAGACCTCGAATAGCCCATAAATAAATAAATAAATAAATCATCACACTTTGAGGAGGGCAACAAGGATCCCAAAGAAAGAGCTACAGAGCTTACCCGAAATGGCTTGTAGCGGGCTTCGACCACGACTCTTCGGGTTTCTTCTTCTTTTATGGAAAATGAAGTATTCGCGTTCATTAGGTTGGCTTTTGTTATAGGCTCACTTGTAAGACAAGCCATGTTGGCTTCCTCGAAATGGCTTTCGCGACCTCTTGAGGGGTTGTTTTCTCTTTGCTAAATAATCATCTAACAAACGATGTTGGCTCACTTGTCAGACATACAGTTATATGCACATTATATATGATAGGTCTAACCACTTTCATTATTTTTTTTTTATAATAATAGTTGCGCTGGAGAGCCCCTATGGACCAATTAAATCTAGAACTTTGACCTGTAAGTTGATAGTCTAGACTAATATCAGTTTGCACACGGAACATCAATGGCTTTTTATGACAATATGCTTGAAAGGAAATTATTACTTAGGCAGTACAAGTACATAAACATGGATTCCAAACTTTGTCATCTGGTGAAATGTGGCCATAGGGTTTCTTGATATCCTTTCATTTGACTTCCATGGTTATATAGTCAATACATATTTATAAAATGAATTATTCGTGACTTGATGTCATCGAAATAATGATAATTGTCACTTGCTAAGCCATAATGTGTTTTAAGTTTTGCGAATACTAGTTTTTACCTAATGAATGATCCGATATGAAGTTAAATAGTTATAAAATGGTTGGTTTTCATTAAATGCTTCGTCCCTTATAAGACGGCCGATCGGTCTCTACAATTTAGGTATGAATTTTAGGGTATGATACATATACTAAAATATTTTCGTGAAATAGAATTAAAAACTCATGATGGGCATTTTGGCATGCACGACAATAATTCTATTTTTTTATTTTTAAATTTTAGCATTAATAAAAGAGCCCAACCTTTCTGTTTGTTCCTCCATCTTTATCCACGAGGGCCACATGACTATGACATTACAACTACCGTTTCGTCCCCCGGAGAGAAATAGACGTTTTATTACATCATTTGAAAATTGTTTGGACTTGTATTGAAAAATTACAATGTAGACATAATTTTTTTCAAAACATCAAATTACACTAAATTCTTCTTATCAAGACAGGGTAAATTAATGAAAATTCCTAAACTTACTGCGCTTTTTGCCAATTAAGTCATAAACCTTTTCACTTTTTATCAATTGATTCCATTCGGCCAATTTTGGCTTAAAAACGCATGGATGTCGACCATTGTACGTGTCACGACAGGCACCGACATGTCAATTTTTTAAGATATTTAAATATTTTTTGTAATTTATTTATTTATTTTTCTTTTATTTCGGAGATTGGTTCCAAATAAGAAAAGTACTGTGGACTCGTATAGACATTGGTAAAATTAAAAATTATGCGGATCAACATTGTTGACAATCTGCAGGTTTTACTCCTATTAAATAAATTTTGTCATTCTCAATCATATAAACGTAATGCATTAGAGATAAATCAAACTTATATAAAGCGACATATATTTTTATTTTATAAAAGGATATGTTGTTTAACCAAACTATTAAATAAATGAGTCAGCAACAGCTCATCCGAAATAGTAGCTTTGTTTGTTTTTTTTTTTTTTGAGAAAGCGTTAGATGCTTTCAAAGCATCATTGGTTCAGGCACCCATCTAATTATTCAATATCAAGTACCATGAATTTTTTACTTTTCCTCTAAAGAAAAATATTATGATGAAGCAGAAAGGTTGAATGGACAATCGTGTGGTGAATTAGAGAGCACCTAACCATCTCCCTATTTGCGCATTAATAGTGCCATTTTACTTATAATTTAGAGATATATTCCACTAACAAAATGTGCTGGATCATGCACAATCGTCGGTAAACTTGAGCTGTTGGCTAGAAAGAGTCATGGGGAGGCGATTATTTGCGTCTAATAACTAAAAAGTTATTAATTGAAGCGTAAAAGTTGAAGAGATTCGTATGGAGTCGACTATTTTTACCGAGTCAAATTCAATTTATTTTATGCATAAATGCACTCAATGATATTTTCAAGGTAGATAACCGTACCACTACTTCTTAACATACACGATCGGGCGTTTTGAGACGACTTGTATAAACTCGAGCTGCTAAATCTTCATGGTTAAAAGAATGGATCCCGCGTGACACCCACCTTATCTAATGTGTATGATCCAATTACTCGTGGTGATTCAGATTCATAAAAAAAAAAAAAATTAGGAACAAGGAAGGATGATCGTAATGGTGAAAATGGGTCAGATTCTTAGTAGGAAAATTGTCCAACAAAATTCTAAACTTATTGTACGAAGGACAATTTAATTGTGCTAATTGAGTCATACATTTTTCAACAATTTGCCAATTTAGTTCTAAATCTTTTAATTGTGCCAATTTATTGCTAGATATTTTAATGATATGCCAATTTAGTTCTAAACCTTTTAACGATTTGCCAACTATGTCATTCAAACTAATTTTGGCTGGAAATCGTTGACGTGGACAACATTTGTAATTTTTTTTAACTTTTCAAATTTTTTCTTTTCTTTTTCTTTTTCTTTTTGTTTCTTCCCTCTTTGCCTCTGCGGTACATTGCCGACTCCGGCCTCAAATGAGAGTCACCCTCATCCGGTCCTCGCAGGCCTAGGCGAGGCCGGGCTTGGGTGGCCTTCGCTTGGGCTATTGTTGGCGTCAGCTAAGCCAATGAGGGGGACCCTTCTCCGGGCAAAGGCTACACTTGCCTAAGGCTACCCAGGGGCAGCCATCACTTGAGGCCGATGTCGCGACCCTCCCGGAAAAAATCTTCCATCATAAAAGTTTCCGGTGGTGAGAGGGTTAACGAGCCGATCCTCCTTTTTATAAGTAAGACCCCGGTTGTCCGCGGGATCTTTCAGGATCGCGGGTCTCTCCCAAAACCCATTACTCGAATCGCGATGTCGAAGAAAATTTTTATCGAATATCGACCTTTGTGTGGTCGGGTGGCATGTGCAATGTGTACATGCAATTTGAAGTCGCCACCGATCAATTTATTGGAGGGTATGATCGGAAAACCCTACCGAGCGGTAGGGAGAAACCGTTCGGTTCCGCGAAAACCAGAGATTTTTGGGTCCGGGGACTTGGTTACGCCAAAGTTTTCATCGACGCCCTTTCGGTTACCGATGTTGAGTGATTTCTAACCTACGAATTCATGCAAATGGAATTTCGGATAAGGTAGGCCCTAACGATCTTAAGGGGGTTCATGCAGATGGGAATTTTATTATTCTAATCAATCACAATCAAGAAATTAAAAGCGCAATCAAATATAATCGCAAGCAATCCAATCAATCAATCATACGTACATGTCTAAAATGGCCCTATCGACCCACAAAAAAAACGAGTTTGGGTTCCGGAGATGGTTCGGGAAAATTTGGGGTGAAAGGCCCGGAAGGGTAGAATGGTCATTTTTGGGAGTTCGGGACCCGAAAATCACAAAATTGGGGTCAGGCCAATTGAATGTGGCCATTTCCCATTTTTTGTGATTTTATGGAATTTTTCTAATTTTTCTAATTTTTTTGAATTTTTTATTTACTTTTGAAAAATATTGGAAATTTTCCGGATCGTCATAAATCGACCCTCGAAGTCTCAAAATTTTCGATCCGGACTATATGAGTCCCGAATCGATCTAGAAAATTTTTTAGAAAATTTTTTTTGGGAAAATCTGGGTATTTTTATGAATTTTCTAAGCATTTTTTTGCAATTTTTTGGATTTTTGGAAATTTCTTTTTATTTTTTATTATTTTTTTATTAATATTTTGGGATCGGGTCAACCGGTCAACCCGGTCCGACCGTTCACAGGCCGCCCACGAGACAAAAACGGCGCCGTATATACATTTATTTGATTTTCTTTTTGATTTTCTAAACTAATTTCTGATATCTAAATATACATAAAATACATGGACGGCCGAGATCAATCTCCAGATCAATCTCGGCCGTCGGCTTTCGCCCAAACGAAACGACAACGTTCTGGCCCATCTACTCACAAACGACGACGTATCGAACCTTGGATGGACGGTCACGATTCGATCTAGACTTGATCTGAGCCGTTCACTCATCTATTGTCTAAATGGCACCGTATAGAATAAACTCATGGATGGTCGGGATTAAATTTCGAGGCTCGATCCGAGCCGTTCACCACTCGTATACGCGAAACGGCGACGCTTTAGGCTTAACACATGAAACGGCGCCGCATCGATTAAGACCTTCGACGGTCACGATCTATTCTAGAGATAATCTAGGCCGTTCGCCCTATCCGGCACCAAAACGACGCCGAATCATCTACCTTAGACGACACCGTTTTACATTTTCTATTTTCTGCCTAATATACTAATAACTAAAAAATGTAAAATCAGATCCGACGGCCACAGATCAAACTCATCTAATAATCCCGGCCGTCGGATCGAGTCCGAGTCAGCTCGCTCGCGCCAACGGCCGAGCCGACTCGGACATGAGTTGGACCAACCAGAGGGCGACACCTAGGACGCCGACCGTTTGACCACACCATGTCGCCTTCGTCTTCCTCACTGCGACGACACATAATGGACGGCTGAGAGCTCTCCGACGAGATCCAACGGTGAGATCTCGCCGGAAAAGCCTCAAACCAACGGCGATCGACTCTAGTTACCTCGTAGATCAACATAGTCAAAAATCGGACGATTTCACCCACGGAATCAACACAAAACGAACATACACAATCACATAGTTGTAGACCTCAATCTCGACATACAGAGCATAACAATCGAATTAAAGCTTCAGGCACATTCAAAGAGAGTTTAGAATACTTACCTCGGGTTCGGATCGAACTCGCAGTCGCTAATTACGCCCGGCCGAAGTCCGACTGCACCGAGATTGGTTGGAAGTTTGACTCGACTCGATCGGGCAAAATCAATGCGAAAGGATAGTGCGATCATGGTTAGGGAAGTTTCAAAGGTAAAACGCACACATCAATTGAAGAAATCAAGCTCGTGAAGGTGCGCTGCCATGGATGCACAGTAAGAAGACTCGAAGCTCAACTTACCGATTCAGGCGGTCTCGGACGGCAAGGCTGGTTGCGATCGTTTCCTGGACCCTCGTGCAAGCTCCTGGAAGTAGTTTCACCGCTTGAGGTGGCCTAGATTGGCCGGATGATCGATTCACGGTCGCCGCTCGAACTCTCGTCAATGGCGGACGACGAGAGCGTTTTTCTCTCTCTAACTCACTCTCTCTCTATTCTGTTTGATTGTGCGAGCATCAATGAGCCTCTTTTGATTCGCGAAGCTTCCCAGCTATTTATACCCACTTTTGAATTCGCGCGCGTCGGGTGTGAGCTGGTCGAGAGGTCCTCACGTGCCAATCACACGAGTTTTGGTCACCGGACGGTGACGAAATCGATCATGATTCCGTCAACGTCCGTTAGGCCCTTAATCAAGCTCAAACGCATACGAATTGAACCTGGATTTGAAGATGTTGACTTTTCCGGGCACCGAGACTTTGACCGGCAATGTCGCCGTTCTCCGGCGACGATCGGCCGTGCCGTCGACGGCAATCGACGCTCCTCGACCCGAGAAACAAAAGCCCCAAAACAATTAGTTCGATTATGGCTGAATTGAACCCCAATTTGATCGTTGAAACTCGTCTTACAATTCTGCAATTTGCGCGAGTCGCCCGAGGAAGACGACACTATCTTGGACCGGTTCGACCGGTCCGACCGGCGGTCAGACCGGTCCGAACCGGTTCAGACAATAAATCACGTAGAATTTTCAAAATTAATTGAAATTGAGTGGGAATTTTCACAATCAAACTTCAAAATTGGACTTAGGGGCCTGAATTCTATATGAAAATGTGTTTTTGCCCAAGATTTTCTATCAATTTGCACAAAAACCCCAAATTTTTCAATTTGCCCAAATTGGGGAAAAATTCCATTGGATGTCAATTTGACCAAATTAGACCATGAGACCTATGCCAATTGATTCAGAATGTGTGAAAACATAGGGGGCCAGTCCAATTTTATCATGATAGTCCTTAGGTTAAAAGTAATTTTAAGAATTTGAAATCTTAGGGACTAAATTGCAAACATTTTTGGGGATTTGGCCTAATTCGTGCAATTCACGTAATTGTGGGTGCAATTGATCAAATTGAAGTTCAAAGGGACTGCAATTGAATGTCCAGACCTAAAATGTGCAAAAAATTGCAAATAAAAAGACTCAATTGGTATTTTTTGTGCAAATTCAACTCTAGGCGTTGTGAAGGAACACCTAAAATTGAACTCAATTTTTAATTTTTCTTGAGGTCAATATTAAAAGGGAATTAAAAGGAAAATATTGGACACTTTTATGTATTTTTGCGACCTCGTGAGGTATTTTTTATGAATTTTCTAATATTTTCCTATTTTTTGAAAATATTAAAAAATGTGAAAAATATGAAAAATTATTTTTTGTTCTAAATTGGTTCCTTAGGCTTGGCCAAGGCTTCCAATGTTGATTTTTTAATTTTTTTGATTTTTTTGTGAATTTTTAGTGAATTTTGGAAAATAAAACTAAAGAAAAATTTATTAAAAATCGAGTGTCGACAGATGCCCCTCTTTGAAAGTAATCTCGGTTAGAGGTTGCTTTCAAAGACAAGGTGACACCTGGATCTTCAATCGACTCTGCTGGGGAAAAATCTCCGAAAAATAAGTCTTGACATTCGATTGCCTTACCTTTGCCATTAAAGCTCCGACTCCGTGGGGAATTATTTGAGTTCATGCTCATCTTATGTAAAAGGGAAATGAGAAGAGAGAGGGACTTACCCGTAGCTCACTTGTTTGTGGTCCGAGATTTGTTGATCTGCGGTGGAGAGAATGAATGCATGGAATTACCTCCGAATGTTTGCGAGATTTTGCAATGATCGGCGTCCATTTGGTGTCGAGCAGTGGTTTGAAGATTTGGAAGGGAGGTTCACTCTTGTAACAAAGGGATTTCACCTATTTAAAAGAGATTGGTTATCCTCTATGAAGGGACTCACCATCTAAAACGCAGATCGGTTTTCATCTAGGAAGCTACTCACCGTCTGGAAGGGAGGTTCACCCTTGTCACAAAGGGGTTTCACCTATTTAAAAGAAATTGGCTATCCTCTATGAAGGGACTCACCATCTAAAACGCAGATCGATTTTCATCTAGGAAGCTACTCACCGTCTGGAAGGGGAGGTTCACCCTTGTAACAAAGGGGTTTCACCTATTTAAAAGAGATTGGGTATCCTCTATGAAGGGACTCACCATCTAAAACGCAGATCGGTTTTCATCTAGGAAGCTACTCACCGTCTGGAAGGGAGGTTCACCCTTGTAACAAAGGGGTTTCACCTATTTAAAAGAGATTGGCTATCCTCTATGAAGGGGCTCACCATCCGAAACGCAGATCGGTTTTCATCTAGGAAGAAACTCACCGTCTGGAAGAGGAGGTTCACCCTTGTAACAAAGGGGTTTCACCTATTTAAAAGAGATTGGCTATCCTCTATGAAGGGACTCACCATCTAAAACGCAGATCGGTTTTCATCTAGGAAGCTACTCACCGTCTGGAAGGGAGGTTCACCCTTGTAACAAAGGGATTTCACCTATTTAAAAGAGATTGGCTATCCTCTATGAAGGGACTCACCATCTAAAACGCAGATCGGTTTTCATCTAGGAAGCTACTCACCGTCTGGAAGGGGAGGTTCACCCTTGTAACAAAGGGGTTTCACCTATTTAAAAGAGACTGGTTATCCTCTATGAAGGGACTCACCATCTAAAACGCAGATCGGTTTTCATCTAGGAAGCTACTCACCGTCCGGAAGGGAGGTTCACTCTTGTAACAAAGGGATTTCACCTATGAGGGTGCTATCTGAGGACCTAGGTTAACTAGTGTACCTACGTAAGCTCAAACCCTATTTCAAATTTTCAAAGAGATGGTGCCATCCGAGGACCTAGGTTTACTAGTATACCTACGTAAGCTCAAACCCTATTTCAAATTTTCAAAGAAGGAGGTGCCATTCGAGGACCTAGGTTCACTAGTAGACCTACAGAAGCTCAAACCCTATTTCAAATTTTCAAAGAGAGGGTGCCATCTGAGGACCTAGGTTTACTAGTGTACCTACGTAAGCTCAAACCCTATTTCAAATTTTCAAAGAGGAGGGTGCTATCTGAGGACCTAGGTTTATTGGTATACCTACGTAAACTCAAACCCTATTTCAAATTTTCAAAGAGAGGGTGCCATCTGAGGACCTAGGTTTACTAGTGTACCTACGGAAGCTCAAACCCTATTTCAAATTTTCAAAGAGGAGGGTGCTACTCGAGGACCTAGGTTTACTAGTGTACCTACGTAAGCTCAAACCCTATTTCAAATTTTCAAAGAGGAGGGTGCCGTCTGAGGACCTAGGTTTACTAGTGTACCTACGGAAGCTCAAATCCTATTTCAAATTTTCAAAGAGGAGGGTGCCATCTGAGGACCTAGGTTTACTAGTGTACCTGCAGAAGCTCAAACCCTATTTCAAATTTTCAAATTAGGGATTTGAGGACCTGGGGATGCCGTAAGACCCGCAGAAAATCAAAGTTAATCAAATCTTTAAAATGTAACTTTTCCGAGGATTTGGGATCACCGGGGAACCTGCAGAAAGTCCAATCAAACATCATTAGAATGATAATTTTAAGTTCTGGGGAGAAACTTAAGAATTCCGGACAAATTTTCAAAGAATAATTGTGAAGGAAATGTGTCCAATCACAATTTCAAATTTTCACTCGGGATGGATTTTGAATGACACATCCCGAGTGTTCTACAAAAAGGTTGTTTTAAAAGTTTTTCAAAAGGATTTTCCTTCATCCAAGAGGGCTTCTCACCATTTGGGAAGGCTTTTCTTGAAATTCAAATCCGCTCACGTAAAATCTAACCTTGAGGTTTCGGGATCATTCGAGATGCATACAATCCGACTAATCGTAGAAGGCATTTTAAAAGGGACCGTAATTCAGGCCAGGTCAATGGCTTATCAAAGGATATTCATTTTAAGGTTTAGAAATGAATTTTGCTCAACAATTGCTTCTTCGGGTTTACAAGTCAAGAACCCCGAAGACATGATAAGACAGGATTGTACTTACCTCTTTAAGCGGTAGCTTCCTGTGTGATTTCTTGCATCAACCCGAAACACCTCCTAGATCGGAAAAGTTTTGGTGACAGGTTGTATCTTGGCTTAAGGTGGGCTCTTTAAGAATGGCCATATTTTCAAAAGAGGGGTGAACTTTGGTGATCACCTTGATATTTTTCCCGGCATTCATTTGCTTTTGTAGTAGATTCATGATCATTCTTTTTCAAATTGATTTTGAGGATTTTCCTCTTTTCATCTTGATGATTTTTCTTCAGGAATTGCCCCTTTTCGGGGTGCTCTTTTCATGGGCTTTGGCCTTGCTTTTACCAGGCACTTTGCTTTTTCTAGCCCTTTCGTCTTTTGTCATTTTTTGCATTGATCGGCTCTTTTGGAGACCAGTATCAAAAGTTCTTCCGATCATGCTTTTTGACTCATTGCTGGTAATTCCTTTGTTTGCCCCAGTGTGGGGAGGTGATCACCAACAAGGGTTTAGAAATGAATATTCAAAGGCTCAAATGGCTTTTTCAAGGGGTAAGTGTTTGGGGGTATAGAAATGAAGTGCTTTTCTTCACTTTGAGGTGTTCCAAATCTTTGCTAGAAATCACCTGAAGCTATAACAAAAAGATTGATGCAAGTTAGCACAATAAAGTCTTACCTAATCTTTTCTCCAAGGAATCATCCAATAAACCTCCAAATATGCCCCGGTGTGGGGTGGTTCTTGACAGGGTTATATTCATAAAATTCTCCCTTTTTGGCTCGGATTGGTTATCAATGGATATAAATGTGTATGGATAATTTTGAAATGGAAATGCCTTTCATCATTTCAATCCATGTAATCACCGCGAATGATCCCTACGTCCCGAGGTTAAGCTCTTTCGCTCCGTTACTCTCACTCATCACTCAAGTGTATCAAGGACGTGTTTAAGGACAATGCTTGCCTCTTTTCATCTGAAGGATCATTCTTTTGAAAAGCTTTCAAAACATGCCCTTTTATAGAAACTCAGGGCATTTCATCAAAATTCATTATTTGCAAAAAAATTTCATCAAAAGATGTATCCAAAAGATGTTTCTGAAATTTGGAAGGGACATTTCTTTGAAAGAGCCTTGTGGCTTTGCAAATCCAATTTTTTAATTTCAAGCATGACAGTGTGTGAAAATATTTCATAAAAGAGGAGAACCTCAAACCCGTCTTCTTCAAACATTGACTTACGTCTCCCGTAAAAACAAAAGGAAACAATCAGTTTAAGATATTCAAAATCTCAAATTCCGAAGCGACTTTCTCTTGTCTCCTTTGGGTGTTGACTCCCGCTTCCCGTAAAAACAAAGTAATCAATCGGTTAAAGATGTTCAAAATTTCCGATCTCGAAGCGACTTCTCTCGTCTCCTTTGGGTGTTGATTCCCGCTTCCCGTAAAAACAGAAGGAATCAATCGGTTAAAGATGTTCAAAATTTCCGATCCCGAGGCGACTTCTCTCGTCTGCTTTGGGTGTCGATTCCTACTTCTCCGTAGGATTCTTCGTGACTCCCAATCCACCTACAAAATACAGACATATGCAAATGCACGTATGCAGATGTCATGCGAATGCAAAATTCTATGTGACTCGGATCCGCTCATCAATCGCTTTGAAGCTCGATTTTATTTCAAGGATAGTATCTCTTCACGGCATCTGCATTTCTTGGACTCGCCAATTCTTCCCCATCCATGTTTACAAGTATAAGAGCTCCCCCGGATAAGACCTTCTGAATCACGTAGGGGCCTTCGTAATTTGGCATAAATTTGCCTCCTGGGTGTTGAGCATTCGGGAGCATTTTCTTCACAATCAGCATCCCCACTTCAAAATTTCTAGGCTTGACCTTCTTGTTAAAAGCCCCGGCTACTTTCTTCCGGTAGCTTTGATCATGGTAGATAGCCTTTAATCGTTTTTCATCAATCAAATTCAATTGCTCATGTCTCCGCCGGTTCCACTCATCTTCCGTGAGCTCAACTTGAGACAGGATCCTTAAAGAAGGGATTTCTACCTCTACCGGTAGGACTGCTTCCATATCGTATACCAAAGAGTAAGGAGTTGCCCGGGTTGAAGTGCGAATCGAAGTTCGATAGGCCATGAGAGCATATGGCAATCTCTCATGCCGGTCTCGATATTTCTCAGCAGTTTTGGCTAATATCTTCTTGATGTTCTTGTTTGCCACTTCCACGCCTCCATTCATTTGTGGGCGGTAAGGTAAAGAATTAAGGTGTCGTACTTTAAATTGTTCCAATAAGTGATCGACTACCTTGTTGTTCGGATTGGAGCCATTGTCTGTAATGATGGCTCTTGGAACCCCATATCTTGAGATGATATCTCGCTTGATGAATTTAGCCACACTATTTTCAGTAACGTTGGCATATGAATTGGCTTCTATCCATTTGGTGAAGTAATCAATAGCCACTAGAATGAAACGATGTCCGTTTGAGGTCTTTGGGTTGATAGGGCCGATCATATCAATTCCCCACATGCAGAATGGCCATGGTTCTGACATCCGATGTAGCTCGGTTGGCGGCTCATTTATCTTGTCGCCGTATACCCGACATTGATGATAGGATCTAACATGCTGGTTGCAATCCGACTCGATAGTCATCCAGGAGTATCCGAGTCTCATAATCTTCTTGGCGAAGAGGTGACCATTCATATGCGGTCCGCATTCTCCTTCATGAATATCTTTCATAATGAGATTTGCTTCTTTGGAATTCACGCACCTCGGCAGGACCGAGTCAAAGGACCTCTTGTATAAAATCTGTCCGCCGAGGAAGAATTTAGATGCCATCTTGCTTATATACTTCTTATCTTCCGGTTGATCGTCCTGTGGGAATTCGCCCTTCAGTAGGTAATTCTTGATGTCATGATACCATGGTTCTTCATCGGGTTCTTCTTCAATGACCATGCAGTATGCGGGTTGCTCCAGTATGTCAATCCTTAACGGCTCTATCTCAAGGCCATCTTGCACTTGTAACATGGCTGATAATGTGGCCAAAGCATCAGCAAAATGATTCTGAGTTCTTGGCAAATATTCGAAAGTGATCGCTTCAAAATGTTGGATCAGCTCTTCAAGGAATTTATGATAAGGAATAAGTTTGGGATCCTTTATCTTCCATTCTCCTTGAGTCTGTAAGATAATCGGCATGGAATCTCCATATACCAGTAGCTTCTTTACTTTTAATGAGATGGCCAATTGTAGTCCTAGTATGCAGGCTTCATATTCGAAATGTTGTTAGTGCATGGAAACACCAACTTCGCCGAGACCGGATAATGTCGATCTTCGGGGGATATTAAAAGCGCCCCGTGCACGATCCAAGTGAGGTTCACTGCGCCATCAAAGTACATTGTCCATTTGTCTTCGGATATGTTCAGGATTTGACCTCCCTTATTTTGCTTTGAAACGTCTTTAGGAGGATTCTCAACTAGCATGTCAGCAATTGCTCTTCCCTTGACGGACTTTTGGGGAGAGGTTTTGATATCAAATTCTGAAAGCAATATTTGCCATTTAGCCATCTTTCCTAACAATGTTGGTTTCTCCAAAAGGTATTTGATGGGGTCATTTTCAGTGACCGGTTCTATGTGATAATGCAGCGTATACTGCCTCAATCTGTGGAGGACCCAAGCCAATGCTACGCAAGTTCTTTCGACTACTGGGTACTTGGCTTCAGATGTTATGAACTTTTTGCTCAAATAATATATGGCCCGCTCTTTACGATCCTTGGGATTAGTTTGGGCAAGTAAAGCTCCCAAGGATTCATCATTAATCGTCAGATATAGAGTTAAAGGAACGTTAGGGATAGGAGGTACCGATCTTGGGGGTTGTACCAAATATTCCTTGATCTTCTCAAATGCTTGTTGGCATTCTGAATCCCATTTTACTTTTGCGCCTTTCTTCAGGAGCTTGAAAAAGGGTTTCGCCAGTTTCGACAATTGTGATATGAATCTCGATATATAATTCAATCTTCCAAGTAGACCCCTCACTTCTTTGACAGTGGAAGGAGTCCCTATTTCCCATATGGCTTTGATCTTGGAAGGGTCGATTTCGATTCCACGATTGCTCACTACAAATCCTAGCAGCTTTCCGGATCTCGCGCCAAATACGCATTTCGCGAGATTCAGCTTGAGCTTGTACTTTCTCAATCGATCAAATAATTTCTTCAGCACTTTAACATGGTCTTCTCCAGGTCTGGACTTGGCAATCATATCGTCCACATAGACCTCAATCTCCTTATGTATCATGTCATGAAAAAGGGTTACCATAGCCCTTTGATATGTTGCCCTCGCATTTTTCAATCCAAAGGGCATTACCTTGTAACAGAAGGTTCCCCATTGTGTAGTGAATGAGGTCTTGATCTTATCTTCTTCCTTCAACATGATCTGATTATATCTTGAGAATCCATCCATAAAGGAGAATAATTCAAAACCCGCGGTACTATCGACGAGTACATCAATGTGCGGTAGGGGAAAATCATCCTTCGGACTAGCTTTGTTCAAATCTCGATAGTCCACGCATATTCTAATTCTCCCATCCTTCTTCTTAACTGGCACGATGTTGGCGACCCAATCAGCATATGGGACAGCCTCGATAAATCCAACTTTAAGGAGCTTCATCACTTCTTCCTTGATCTTATCTCGCGGTTCGGGATTCATTCTTCCGGGTGATTGATTTACTGGTGTGCAAGCAGGATTTGTAGGCAGAGCATGCTCCACAATTTCACGATCTAAACCCGGTATGTCAGCATATGACCAGGCAAAAATATCTTGATATTCCGTGAGCAATGCCGTCATTCTTAAAACATCTGCCGCAGACAAGTGTCCTCCTATTTTCACTTCCTTGACGCAATCAGAATCTCCCAAATTAATAGTGATGGGTTCTTCGGAAATAGGAGGCTTAGATTCTTCAAAATAATCCCATTCTCTCTTGATATCGCTTACATCCTCCTCGTCTATATCAACTTCGCATGCATAGTCATCGAACCGATCCGAGTCACATATTAACCTGTTATGTATGGGTGGGATGACATGCCTAAAATGCACCATGAAAGGTTAGTATTCAAAGATGATGAAATCATAGAATGCATGATTTTTTATCATGAAAACATTTTTCAAATTCCAATTTTTAGACAAAGAAAGGAGAACTAGTCCACGATCTTCCGGACATCCTGGTTCTCAAAAGCTATTTAAAACCCAAGATCATATGGCGGATCGGGCCTCAAGTTTCATGGTAGAGTAATTGTCATCATCGGACCAATCCGTTGCTCCACATGTCTGTAATCAAATTTGTGATGATTTTCATTAATAGATGCAATTAAGAGCAATACAATCTTGCACTTCTCGATCCGAAAGATGCGACCCAAAGGGTGCTAAAACAGCAAAAAGCTTTGAAAATAAGTGCAGTAATCAAAATGCATTAAAAGATAAAGTTCGGAAAGAGCCTTTTACTCCGGGGTGGGGAAATCATCTTCCAGCCACTCAATGATCACATTCACCCGATTATCCAGGAACGGGTTGAATAAATCCGGCTCTGCATCCTCGGAGATGTCCTCATCTTCCAGCCATTTGCCTCCTTTAGAGAATACCTTGAATAAGGGGTTTAGGAATATTTTTCCTCTAGCTTTCCATGCGTCGGTGCCTATAAAACGGCCACCTTGGTGTCCACGGCCTCCTTGGTCTCCATAAGGATTGTTTCGACCTCGGCCTCGACCTGTATTATTCTTCACTATTCCATTATAACCCGGACCAACCTTGTGGTCATTTGAGCTCAAATTCAGAGGGTTAAGGATTCCCCGACCATACTTCCCTAATCCAGGCACTGGAATAAATCCACTCGAGAGTAGCACTCTTCTCACCATGGTTGCAGGCTTCGAAAGCTCCGGTGCGGCTATTTTTGCATCCGGCGATACATGCATGACTGATATAATGTCGAAGGTATGATAACTCAGCTCCTCCTCCTTTGAGGGTTCAATGTATGGGACCATCCCTTTTAAAGCAGCTCGATGTCCCATCTCGCCATGGACGGTGATCAATTGACCCTTGACCACGAATTTTAATTTTTGATGCAGGGAAGAAGGTACCGCTCCAAAAACATGAATCCATGGTCTTCCAAGAAGCAGGGTGAAGGCGCTAGGAATGTCCAGTACTTGGAACGGTATAGAGAATGTTACCGGTCCAATAACAATGTCCAGCTCAATCTCTCCTACTACATTCTTGGAGACTCCATCGAATGATCGGATAGTAGCCTTAGATGTCTTGACGAAGTCTTCGTTGATCCCCAAGCTTCTCAAAGTGCTCAGAGGACATAAGTTAAAGGCCGAGCTATTGTCAATCAGAACGTGAGGAACCTCCTTTCCATGGCACCTCACGGCGATGTAGAGAGCTCTATTATGCACACGTCCTTCTTTTGGGAAATCCTCATCCGAGAAGGATATTTGGTCTTTCAAAAGGATAGCTCCCATGAAATTCCCTAGTTGAACTTCGTTGATTGTCTCCGGAACATGCACCTCATCTAGTACTTTCAAGAGGGCATTCTTTTGCTTTTCAGAATTTTTGAAGAGATCCAGTAAGGAAATTTGTGCCGGCATTTTCCGCAGTTGGTCGACGACCTCATATTCACCGGTCCTCACGACCGATTGCAACTTCTCAACTTCTTCTGCAGTCGGGACTCTCTTTTCGGAATCCGCTTCTCTTGGTGGGTAACATCTTCCCGACCTCATTATGGCGTCAATCTCGCCCGTTCCATAATCCCAGTGGATTGCCTTCGAGTTATATTCCTCCACAGGCGATAACTTAATCTTCACCGGTATGATCTTTTCTGGTGGTGATTCAGACATTGACGGCTTCTCCGAAGCGGATGTTTCCCAACTATCTACCTTATTCGGATCAATGACAAAGCGAATCGGAGCATCTACCATTCCGATCATCTCATCTTCATGGACATCATCGGGGTTATGTTCTGGACCTGGCCTTACCAGCGTGGCATTTTCTTCATCCGGATCCCTCCGCCTTTCTCTTCTGATTCTCGGGATAATCCCCTCAATTCTCATACCAATCTCCACCGGATGTTGGAACGACGAATATGTATAGGCATACATGCGGTCAAAGTATTCCGCCGGAAGGGATTTGAGCACAAACTCCAGCATTTCTCTCTCCGACAGCGGCGGTTGCACCATTACAGCATGTTTCTTCCATCTCCTTGCAAAGAGCTCAAAACTCTCATCTTCACTTTTCCCGATGTTTAACAAATTAGCCTTAGTGAAATAACCTCTGATTCCGGCTCCAAAGTGACGTATGAAGTGCTCCAATAAATCTTCCCGACTTGGGACCCGGTCTAGGTCGATTGATTGGAACCACACCACTGCGGGGCCCGCCGGACTACGTCCGAAATTCCGGATCGGTGTTTCATCATCCTCATGATGGCCAACCATTTGGCGAAGATAATATGAGATATGCGCCGGAGGACACCCAGCGCCATTATATTTTGTGCGGAAGATCACTCTCGGGTTCGCACCTTGGAGCGGAACATTTCTTGCTTGAGTAAGTGGCGTAATCGCCTCTTTCAATTCATCCATCTTTCTTGACATATCATCTGCTTGCTCTTGCAGTAGGGCGATCTTTCGATTTTGTGTCTCCATGGCCCGCCGCATTTCCGGAATCTGCATGTTCTCCTCTACTCTTGTGGCGTCTTTCTTAGCCAACGACCGAGATAACTCTGCTACCATAGTCGTCAAATGACATATATGCGTCTCCGCATTAGAAAGTCGCACGTTGGACTCCCGATTCACCTGTTCATTCCGAGGGGCCTCTTGATTCTTAGCTTCATCGACCGTTCCCACAAATTCCTCACTTTCGGGATCATCCATGCCACCCCACCCATTAGGGACTATATCTCCGTAATCAACGAAAAAGCTTGGGGGCGCCGAATACAAAACTTTGAAGTTGTAACCGCCACTATCTTCTCCCAGATTGTCAACTATTTCTCCCCTCTCAAGAGCTTTCTGCATAAATCTTCTATCACCTCTGCGTGCTTTATCCAGACGAACTTCATATTCGTCTATCTCTTCAATTTCTTGGCCATCTTTGATGCTCGTTAAATATCCCGAGGGTATTTTCACAACAGCTCTCCTCGTAGGTTTCATCGCAAATTCCTCCGACAGCATGTCCACAGCCACGTAGGTACCCTTAAAAGTAACATCTTCCATTTTTCCTATAACGCCCAAGTTAATCAGCTTTTCTAAGCAAGCCTCCTTTTGCTCCCGGGAAATACTCTCTCCTTCCGGGTATTGTGAGGCCAATGTCGGGATATCTCGCATTTTACTCATATCCACTATGAACTCCAGAACCTCTTCCTCTTCCCCTCCAAAAATAGCGTTTACCTCGCGATGCTCGGGTAACGGGTTCCGTTGCACATTCGGTTCGGCCTTATCAAATTCTAATACCTTTCCATCGATCAATGCTTGCACCCCGAATTTGAGAGCGAGGCAATTGTCCACATTGTGCCCCTTTTCTCCCATATGGTATACGTACGTCCGGGTCTCGTCAAACCCGGGAAATCTTGGAGAATGAGCTCTAGGTGGCTCTTTTGCAATTAAGCGGTTCTCCAGAAGCATTGGTAATAATTTGGATAAGGGTTGGGGTAGTGGGGTGAAAACAGGTTGGTTCTTTCTTCTAAATTCTGGTGGCTTGGAAGCGGTCCAGGAGGACGTTCCTTGGGTAGGGATAGAAGGTGAGAAATTTTTAGGCTTTGGCGGGTTAGGGACAAAGGCTACTTCTCCCGATTGCTCCCTATTATCCCTTCTCAAAGGGTATTGGCGTCCGAAAGGCGATTCAGGTATCTTCTTTTCTCTCGGTGCCCACTCATGGCGTTCTGCCACCTTGATCGGGTGCGCAAACGTCCGACACCCAGAGGTGTTCAGCTTGTCGAAAAACTCAAAGGGAAGGGCCTTGAGAAACAGGTCTATTAGTTCCTCTTCGGGGACGGGCGGTTTTACCTGCACAGCCAATGCTCTCCATCTTTGGGCGTAGGCGCGAATGGCCTCATTCTTTCCCTTTACCGTTCTCGGAAGATCTTCTCTAGTGAGGGCCGTCAAAGTGTTAAACTTGTATTGCCGAAGGAACTCGTCGCGCGGTTTGTCCCAATCGGCGAGCCTCTCCGGCTCCAATTCAATAAACCACGCCAGGGCTGCCCCGGATAGGCTTTCCTGGAAGGTGTTAACCAAGAGTGGGATGTTGTCGGAGAATTGCGACATTCGGCGCAAATAATACTTCAGGTGTGCCTTGGGACACCCGATCCCATTATATTTCCTCACAAAATCCGGTTCCTTGTAATTAGCGGGAACCTCTATCTTCTCAAATGGTGCTACCTTATCAAATCTCGAGAGTTCATAACCCTGGCTTGCCAAGCATTCTTCGATCTTAGCAAGCCTCTTGATCTCCTCTTCTATTTTGAGGACTTGTTTCTCCTTCTTTTCCAAATCTATCACAACAGGAGGATCCTTAGGCGGTCGCTCCGGATTCAGAGTGGGATTAGCGGCAGGTGCCGGATTAACGTTTGTTCCATCGGATGAGCCCGCAGGGGCTTGAGAATTAAGATCAACAGGGTATCTCCCCTGATTAGCGATCAGCATCGCCTTCATCTCCGCCACCATTGTGGCAACCATATTCATTTCATTATCCAGATTGCCCACATGAGGTGCGAGTGCAGTCGCGACCCTCCCGAAAAAATCTTCCATCATAAAAGTTTCCGGTGGTGAGAGGGTTAACGAGCCGATCCTCCTTTTTATAAGTAAGACCCCGGTTGTCCGTAGGATCTTTCAGGATCGCGGGTCTCTCCCAAAACCCATTACTCGAATCGCAATGTCGAAGAAATTTTTTTTCGAATATCGACCTTTGTGTGGTCGGGTAGCATGTACAATGTGTACAAGCAATTTGGAGTCGCCACCGATCAATTTATTGGAGGGTATGCTCGGAAAACCCTACCGAGCGGTCGGGAGAAACCGTTCGGTTCCGCGAAAACCGGAGATTTTTGGGTCCGGGGACTTGGTTACGCCAAAGTTTTCATCGACGCCCTTTCGGTTACCGATGTTGAGTGATTTCTAACCTACGAATTCATGCAGATGGAATTTCGGATAAGGTAGGCCCTAACGATCTTAAGGGGGTTCATGCAGATGGGAATTTTATTATTCTAATCAATCACAATCAAGAAATTAAAAGCGCAATCAAATATAATCGCAAACAATCCAGTCAATCAATCATACATACATGTCTAAAATGGCCCTATCGACCCACAAAAAAAACGAGTTTGGGTTCCGGAGATGGTTCGAGAAAATTTGGGGTGAAAGGCCCGGAAGGGTAGAATGGTCATTTTTGGGAGTTCGGGACCCGAAAATCACAAAATTGGGGTCGAGCCGGTTGAATGTGGCCATTTCCCATTTTTTGTGATTTTATGGAATTTTTCTAATTTTTCTAATTTTTTTGAATTTTTTATTTATATTTCCAAAATATTGGAAATTTTTCGGATAGTCATAAATCGACCCTCGAAGTCTCAAAATTTTCGATCCGGACTATATGAGTCCCGAATCGATCTAGATAATTTTTTAGAAAATTTTTTTTGGGAAAATCTGGGTATTTTTATGAATTTTCTAAGCATTTTTTTTCAATTTTTTGGATTTTTGGAAATTTCTTTTTATTTTTTATTTTTTTTATTAATATTTTGGGACCGGGTCAACCGGTCAACGACCGGTCAACCCGGTCCGACCGTTCTGAGGCCGCCCACGACACAAAAACGGCGCCGTATATACATTTATTTGATTTTCTTTTTGATTTTCTAAACTAATTTCTAATATCTAAATATACGGAAAATACATGGACGGCCGAGATCAATCTCCAAATCAATCTCGGCCGTCGCCTTTCGCCCAAACGAAACGACGACGTTCTAGCCCATCTACTCACAAACGACGACGTATCGAACCTTGGATGGACGGTCACGATTCGATTTAGACTTGATCCGAGCCGTTCACTCATCTATTGTCTAAACGGCACCGTATAGAATAAACGCATGGATGGTCGGGATTAAATTTTGAGGCTCGATCTGAGCCGTTCACCAATCGTATACGCGAAACGGCGACGCTTTAGGCTTAACACATGAAACAGCGCCGCATCGATTAAGACCTTCGACGGTCACGATCTATTCTAGAGATAATCTAGGCCGTTCACCCTATCCGGCACCAAAACGACGCCGAATCATCTACCTTAGACGACACCGTTTTACATTTTCTATTTTCTGCCTAATATACTAATAACTAAAAAATGTAAAATCAGATCCGACGGCCACGCATCAAACTCATCTAATAATCCCGGCCGTCGGATCGAGTCCGAGTCGGCTCGCTCCCGCCAACGGCCGAGCCGACTCGGACATGAGTTGGACCAACTAGAGGGCGACACCTAGGACGCCGACCGTTTGACCACGCCATGTCAGCCTCGTCTTCCTCACTGCGACGACACATAATGGACGGCCGAGAGCTCTCCGACGAGATCCAACGGTGAGATCTCGCCGGAAACGCCTCAAACCAACGGCGATCGACTCTATTTACCTCGTAGATCAACATAGTCAAAAATCGGACGATTTCACCCACGTAATCAACACAAAACGAACATACACAATCACATAGTTGCAGACTTCAATCTCGACATACAGAGCATAACAATCGAATTAAAGCTTCAGGCACATTCAAAGAGAGTTTAGAATACTTACCTCGGGTTCGGATCGAACCCGCAGCCGCTAATTACGCCCGGCCGAAGTCCGACTGCACCGAGACCGGTTGGAAGTTTGACTCGACTCGATCGGGCAAAATCAATGCGAAAGGACAGTGCAATCGTGGTTAGGGAAGTTTCAAAGTTAAAACGCACACATCAATTGAAGAAATCAAGCTCGTGATGGTGCGCTGCCATGGATGCACAGTAAGAAGACTCGAAGCTCAACTTACCGATTCGAGCGGTCTCGGACGGCAAGGCTGGTTGCGATCGTTTCCCGGACCCTCGTGCAAGCTCCTGGAAGTAGTTTCACCGCTTGAGGTGGCCTAGATTGGCCGGATGATCGATTCACGGTCGCCGCTCGAACTCTCGTCAATGGCGGACGACGAGAGCGTTTTTCTCTCTCTAACTCACTCTCTCTCTATTCTGTTTGATTGTGCGAGCATCAATGAGCCTCTTTTGATTCGCGAAGCTTCCCAGCTATTTATACCCACTTTTGAATTTGCGCGCGTCGGGTGTGAGCTGGCCGAGAGGTCCTCACGTGCCAATCACACGAGTTTTGGTCACCGGACGGTGACGGAATCGATCATGATTCCGTCAACGTCCGTTAGGCCCTTAATCAAGCTCAAACGTGCACGAATTGAACCTGGATTTGAAGATGTTGACTTTTCTGGGCGCCGAGACTTTGACCTGCAATGTCGCCGTTCTCCGGCAACGATCGGCCGTGCCGTCGACGGCAATCGACGCTCCTTGACCCGAGAAACAAAAGCCCCAAAACAATTAGTTCGATTATGGCTGAATTGAACCCCAATTTGACTGTTGAAACACGTCTTACAATTCTGCAATTTGCGCGAGTCGCCCGAGGAAGACGACGATTGTCTTGGACCGGTTGGTGGCGGTCGACCGGTCCGAACCGGCTCGCACAATAAATCGCGTAGAATTTTCAAAATTAATTGAAATTGAGTGGGAATTTTCACAATCAAACTTCAAAATTGGACTTAGGGGCCTGAATTCTATATGAAAATGTGTTTTTACCCAAGATTTTCTATCAATTTGCACAAAAACCCCAAATTTTTCAATTTGCCCAAATTGGGGAAAAATTCCATTGGATGTCAATTTGACCAAATTGGACCATGAGACCTATGCCAATTGATTCAGAATGTGTGAAAACATAGGGGGCCAGTCCAATTTTATCATGATAGTCCTTAGGTTAAAAGTAATTTTAAGAATTTGAAATCTTAGGGACTAAATTGCAAACATTTTTGGGGATTTGGCCTAATCCGTGCAATTCACGCAATTGTGGGTGCAATTGATCAAATTGAAGTTCAAAGGGACTGCAATTGAATGTCCAGACCTAAAATGTGCAAAAAATTGCAAATAAAAAGACTCAATTGGTATTTTTTGTGCAAATTCAACTCTAGGCGTTGTGAAGGAACACCTAAAATTGAACTCAATTTTTAATTTTTCTTGAGGTCAATATTAAAAGGGAATTAAAAGGAAAATATTGGACACTTTTATGTATTTTTGCGACCTCGTGAGGTATTTTTTATGAATTTTCTAATATTTTCCTATTTTTCGAAAATATTAAAAAATGTGAAAAATATGAAAAATTATTTTTTGTTCTAAATTGGTTCCTTAGGCTTGGCCAAGGCTTCCAATGTTGATTTTTTAATTTTTTGATTTTTTTGTGAATTTTTAGTGAATTTTGGAAAATAAAACTAAAGAAAAATTTATTAAAAATCAGGTGTCGACAACCGACAAGGCCCAATGATAGCTGGCATAGGTAAAAAGGGAAAAAAAGAAAAGAAAAAGAAAGAAGAAAAAAATTCAGAAAATGAAAAATTGCAAAAATTATCCTCGCCAATATACGTCGTGCCACGTAAGATGGTGACGCCGATTAGATCACCTATGTTTACTCATAAATTTTAGTTGGAAGGATTAAATTTGCAAATTGACAAACGGTTTAGGACTAAATTGACAAATTATCAATATATTTAAGACTAAATAGACCTAATTAAAAGGTCTATGCTCGAATTGGGCGTCATAGGTTTAGAACTAAATTGGAGCAATTAAAAGATTTAAAACTGAATTGGGTGCAATAGATTTAGGACTAAATTGACATCATTGAAAAGATTAAGATTGTAGCTATTGTACAATAGGTTTAGAATTTTTAATCATGTCCCTCGTTACTCAATCGTGATAGATGACAATCGGTCTTTTTAATTGTGGGCTGAGAATGAGTTCATATTCGAATCCATAATCTTATATTATAGGTGGAAGAGGAATCTATCCAGCGAATACCCAAAAATTGACATAATCTAATGGAAGATTATGAACTGTCATTAGAAATTCTCAACTTTGAATTTCTTCTAAACAATTCCAAGGCAAGTTCAAACGTTTTGAGTATCTGAATTTATTTTTCATTTTTTTTTTTTTGGCATTGATGCCCAACTTCCTTCAGTCGCGTTCCGTCCAAATTTGATTTCATTTATAGAATGTGTGAAGTCCAATTGATGATGACCACTGACCCCAGGAAGGGAGAGAAGCAGGGAAGTTTAGAATTTCTCTTCTTTTGAAGATGAAAGGCACGGTCGAAATACGAAATAATGCAGTTCAAGGTTTGAATAGAAGGGAGTGTCTCAACTCTGGAGTTTGTAACAGAGTCTGCACAATTTATTGGGAATAATTTAGAGAGTTTTGACTTAGTACTTTCCGAGCGGATTAAATTAAAAACTGCCCTATCTGTTGTTTCTTTTTCTTTTTATTGTCAGAAATAACATTGTATTTCATTCATTTTCTCGAGATGCAAGAGCCAAAATACATTCAAGATAACTTCAAAACAAAATAAAGCTCCGGATGAAAGAGAAACCATCATAATAAGGTAATAGATTGCACGCTCAAAGAGCAGATCCGTGACTTCTTCACACCATAATCGGCGGCTAATTACTGAACTCTTCTTCAGCAATGAGCACACACTGAGAACTCTATCTGCTGCTACGGCTTTGTCTTAGTGCACGCCTAGGTTTGGCATCCCCATACCATCATCGAGTAGAGTAAAAAGATTGAATGAGTATAGATTTGACACCTATAAAGCGAAACCCTCATGAAACTTTCCTTTGATCTCTAACGAAATTGGATTTGTTCACAAACAAAACCCAAATATAGTGAAATCTTGAAAATATACATGCAGAGAACTCTAAATCTAAACTAGATCAGGCTGGAATTGTCCTAGAAATGAGAGAGAAATTGGCCGTATCTGTTTAATACCCAACATTTTCATATTGGGCTTAATGTCAATTTATGCCCTTATGAAATGGGCCTTCTACTTTGTCGATCACCTCCTATTGAGCAATATGGACCGTATTTACCGAGTAAATGAGTCAAGTCAGCAACAACCAAAAAAAGAAAGAAAGAAAGAAAGACATACCACATTATTTAACCAAAAGGATCACGTTGAGCTATATTCTGAAAGTTCAGCTACTCAACTAAACAAAAGAAAAGTTGAGACAAATAGACAAAAATAAAATTATTGAGAGAAATTACGGTATATTTATTTTCTTCCAAAGTGTTCTTACATTTACTTTCCGATGTCAACTAGCTCCTCTTTATTTATAGACCATTGTGAATCATTCTTTCCCCAGCAGCTTTCCCAATCGGAAATGGTTGTTCACATCGGGTAAGAGTGGGAGATATCCGGTGAAACTCTCAAAGAGCACTTGTCCATGCCGCCGTTACTAAAGGGGCGACGGCCACTGCGAATCGGGCCTCTTGGTAAAAGTACATGAAGTATATGCGCAAAAGTAAGTCAACAGAGATACACAAATTCATGAACTAGTGGAACAATAATAAAAAGAAGAATTAACAGTGTAAAACACATATCGGATAACATCAACCACGACGCTGCCAAGGTTGTTGCATCTCCTAATGAAAATGTACACCCTACTTTCCATTAGTTCACTCTCCCTCGGCTGTTTTTCTTTCACCTACTTCTTTCAATGAACTACGAATTCAATATGAAGCATCCACAGACAAAACTTACAAAGAAACACCGATTCAGCGTCTCTCGAACAAATTCGATGACACAACCTTCAAGTTCCCGTGCAACCGTAGCACCGATCGAGTCGAATTCAAAACCCAGCTCAAGTATTACATCACCTTAATCAAATTCGGACATGCCAGGCATAGGCATTACCCGATCTATAGCAAGCTGCATAAAGCCCGTAACATCGGGATTGAATTGTTCACCCGAAGCTACGTCACCAGTTTCCATGGCTTCGATCGGCGGAGATAGTAGGTTGCCTCTCGCTGGCGGGTCTCCGTCGCTGTCGGTTTGCTAGGGACTTTGTTTCTCGAAGACGAACTTCTTCTGCTCGTCGCCTCCGCTGGCAGGTGGCGATCTTCCATTCGTGATAGCTCATCCGCGTCGTAGGGAAGATGTGGAGTGGTGATGCTGAAAGAGGCGTCGATGGAGTTGAAAGTTTGCTTATGGCGGACAAAAGGAAGGAGCTTACAGCGGGAATATCAAAGAAAAAGAACAAAGAGGAGAGAATTACCGGATTCTGCTTAGGTGTAAAGTTAGCTAGGGATAAAGGAGATTTCAGCAAAAAAGGGAAGGTAATTGTTTATTATTTTAAATGAGCAATTTTTTTTTTTACGTCTACAAAGACGAAAAATAGTTCTCATGTATTCCTTTGTTTTGCAAAAAAATTGATACTTATAATTTTCAAGACATGGTCATTAGAAAATGACGTAATGGGGCAACTATGTGGTATAATTTTTGTGAGTCGTGTATTGTAGTGATGGTTGAGTGAAGGGCGAACTACAGAGATGGCGCCTAATTTCATAGTAGAGTATAAAATGTACGAGTGGGGCTTGGATGGAGGAATGAATCTATATATGAAATTGAGTGCGAATAAAAGTAGACGAACTGGAATTGAAATTACATTGAAATGAGATAAAATTTCGAAACAAAAATACAAGGAGGATGAAAGTGCAGAAGCAACTTAAGAAAAAGTACAAATGGAGAACAAAGATAGATAAAACTCAACGAGGGTGTTCTTGGATGCGCATGGGATCTTGTTCCTGTCTTAGTTTTCTTCGCATGAAATGTACTCTCCAGTGCCCACACATGAAACTATTCGCCCGGGGGCCAGGCCGGCTCAACACCCTTGCCGAGAAGTAAGTCGAGTTTCGCTCCTCAGAAGCAATTCATATGTAATATGGAGGTCCGCAAGTTCACCGATCATTCTAACAACAGAACCAGCGAGCAAACACTTCCATACTCATCTCTGCCAATCTAACTAGAATTCCGAATGGTCTTGGTTCACAATGCTACTGCACACATTATTTATGGTTCACATGTCACACAAAAGGGAGCGTGGTGAAAAGTCCTCTGCATCTTCTGCAGCCGGAAATTCAGTCCTCCGCCGCTGTTCAAGAACATCATCAGGAGCTTCCATCTCTGCAAGTCTTGTTGCCTATGAAAGCGCAAGGAGAACAAAATAATGCAAGGATATCAAACTTGGAAACTTTGTCAGTGAGAAAGTTGGTTCTTCGTGTAGAAGGAAATGCATTTAATGAAAAATGTTCTCTCCTTCAAGTCCACAAGTTTTGCTCTCCTAAAGTTGCTGAGAATCTCACATGGAAAAAGATACTGAAATGCACCTGGTTATTGGATTAGCCACCTCCACTATAGCAAGGTGCTTTTGTCTTTTATTATGCTCCACAAGATACTGGAAATCAGCTTGTTTACCCAACTGGAACCCCAAGGATGTCCAAAGCAAGCTTTGCCCTATAAAAGAAAATCAAGTAGCTCTTGTTATTTGTTAGGAGGAAAAAATATGAGCAAAAGAGAGAGAAATTCTCTCATGCATCGCATGACTGCAATCAGGCAATTCAAAAGGAAATCAACATCGAGTTGCAACGAGTAGAAATATTTGAGCATCAATATGCAGCTGCTAATGGAATGAATCCATGTCTCATTGCTAGATGATCAAGGATGTCCAGTAGAAATCAATTGTCCTAGCAAACCTATTCCCGCTGTACTAGGTACATACTACCCATCCACATTTCCTAGACACCTCAAAAGCACCCAAATCCCTCTGTCTCATTGGTTTCGACCGAACCAACCCATGTGCAGCGTATGTGACGTCGATTGTTTTTCCACCGAACGTAGACTGGACCTGTTTCTTTGGATAAGTTGCCACCTATCAAAAGAAAGAAGAAAAGCTATACCTTCTAGGGATTGCCGGTGAATTCACTTCCAAGCATCCACAGACATGAAACGTCTCTCGATCGAATTCGACGGCACATTCTTCAAGTTCCCGGGGAAATGTAGCACCAAACGAATCGAATTCAAAATCCAGCCCAAGCATTACACCAACTTAATACGATTTGTGTGACATCGTGTAATTCGGCTCGTTTTGAAGCTTTGAATAAATGAAAAGTCTCATCGACGTATTTCAGTCGAATCTCACTCGGAATTGATCCCTCTCGAGCAGACTAACCAAATGGGAATGGCTACCTAGGAAAACCAAGTACGTAGACCTAAGAACTTGATCCTGGACCAACTCTTTGATCATGAAAATTGTCGAGGGAATATTTTGGACCAATATAGGCCGATCCTAGAATAATTAAGGAATGATTTGGGTAATACCCTACACTTGGATCACGGGTGATTCCGTTCGACCTCATGTGGGTTCCGAACATCCCTGAATTATTTTCTAACGATCGTGTCCATCGGAACTAGTGATTGACCATCGCAATTGAATGACAACCAAGGTCGCCAGGGCTCGAGTAATTCTTAAACGTGTTTTTAATCACGAGTCGATACGCGTAACTCCTAAAAGCCGCCCGTTAGTTTGAGATACGCTGAAAATTCTATTGATCGAGATTGATCGCGAATCGAGCTTCAGAATTTGACGTCGGACCTTCGGGGGTTTCAATAAATAAAATTTTGGATGTTTCCTCATCCTGTGTGAAATTGCTTCGCGGTTCGCCCCAAAGAGGTTCGGGAAAAGTATATTTGGACTGGATATGGGAAAGGACCCATTTGCCCTCGAAAAATACCCCATTTTTCACTTGGAACGAAGGGTATTTTGGCCATTTTCCCTTTTGGCCGAGATTGACTAGTCAATGTGGGGAGAAAATTATTTTTTCCCTCTTGACTTTGTGGGCATAATTAATTGTTATTAACCTATATTAATTATTCTCAACTTATATTATTTATTATTAGGTCTTCTTCCTCCTCATTATTTTCAAGAACACACACACTCTCTCTCTAGCTCACTTTCTCTCTACCTCACTCTCTCTCTCCCTCTCCCTCACTTAGCCGAATATTCTCTCTCTCTCACCCTCCATTGCCAAAAATCCTTCGAGCTCTCACCGGAGTCGCTTTGGATAGCTTGAGGTTGCTAGATCGTCGTCGAGTCGCCGGCCGTGCAAGAACCGTCGGAATCGCCGCTTAATTCGAGCTTTTCGCAACCGGTCAACGGACGTTTTGCGAGTTTTTGAGGTAGGATTGTTTCTAAACCTAAATTAGGTGACTAGGCTGCTAAAAGATCATGAAATTGTGAATTTTTTATGAAGAAAATTGTTGGATTTGGGCTTGAGGAGGGGCTGGACGAAAATTGCAGATTAGAGGGGAGAGAAAACTTGTTCTTGCATGAATAGTATAGTCAAGAAGATAATAGTGGTCAAAGTTTAACTATGGTTACTTTATGCCCTAACTAGAGTTACTTTATGCTATTGTTTAATCATGGTTAGGTTAGTATTTGACTCTAGTTAGTTTTTGAACCATGGTTAGTTAATAAATTAACTAGGGTTACTTTTATGTGACATAAAGTCGTTATGCCACGGTGCTAATTAAATGTGACATTATTATAGTATAGTATTATGGTCGTGAGTTAATTATATGTTAGAAAATTATTATTGTTCGGCCGTGATAAATTTCCACGTTAGTATAATTTTAGTGGCGCGTGATTTATAAATTGCTGCGTTAGCGTAATATGGTCGCATGACGCGGATTGGATACTATGGTAGTATTAATTGATCTGGTAGTCTGAATTAATAATTGAATTAGTGTGAATTATTCGGGTGATCCCGAACTATTAATTCTCTAACGTGAGTGAATCACGTGGTCCCAAACTATTCTAAGAAAATGAGAAGGTCGTATTCAATCAAGTCGTCCGAGGCCAAAGTGAGCCGTATTCGTCTGATTGTCCGAGACCGAGGAAATGAGAAGGTCGTATTCAATCAAGTCGTCCGAGGCCAAAGTGAGCCGTATTCGTCTGATTGTCTGAGGCCGAGAAAGTATGATGGTCGTATTCAATCAAGTCGTCTGAGGCCAAAGGGAGCCGTATTCGTCCGATTGTCTGAGACCGAGAAAGTAAGAAAGTCGTGTTCAATTAAGTCGTCCGAGACCAAAGTGAGTCGTGTTCGACTAATTGTCCGAGACTTGATCCGGTCGTGTTCCTATGTGTCCGAGACCGAGATCCGTGGGTCGTATTCCTATGTGTCTGAGACCCGGGTATATGTATAGAGCCATGTTCCATAAAGGTCCGAGGCTCAATGTTATGAACTTATTTGATGGCGGTGGAGTAACGTGGAATATTCTGGAGTGACGTGGAATATTTCTGGAGTGACGTGGAATATTCTGGAGGAACGTGGAATATTTTTGGAGTAACGTGGAATATTCTGGAGTGACGTGGAATATTTCTGGAGTAACGTGGAATATTCTGAAGTGACGTGGAATATTTCTGGAGTAACGTGGAATATTCTGGAGCGACGTGGAATATTTCTGGAGTAACGTAAAAATTTTCGGAGTAATGTGGATATTTATATTATGGCCTGATGTGTTAAAAACGTGCCCTGGAGCACGTAGTTTATTTTATTGTCGGGCCGAGGCGTGGAACGCCGAGAGGGGAGTAACGTAGAATATTTGAGAAGGTGTGAGAATTTTCGGAGAAAGAGTGGAATTTTCTGGAATTTAATTGGGGAATTTTTGGGTAAGAAAGAAAGAGTTGTTGGAAATTGTTGCTCGCCTAGATTGTGTCTGGAGGCACTAGCGACCGGATCTAGGGTTAGAGATTTTCCTACTGAGATTTTATCTCACCCCGTCGTGGGTTCGTTGTTTTTCGGACCCTCCGCCGCAAGTATGAATGATCCGACCCGGAGATCGAGACGCCAGGAGAAGTTGTGGAACCTTCGGATAACGAGTAGCCGCCCGGGATAGCGGGTCGAGGCGTAGGATAGTTGGTCTCTTAGTTTTTGTAGAGTGATGTATTTTGGTTGTGTAGCGGGCTTCGACCACATGTCTTTTGTTATAGGTGGTCACGGGCTTGTACAGTGGCCCCCGAAGCCTTAAGTTTGACAGTTTGTAACAACTATGTATATATGTACATATGTGTGTTTGTACCATCCCAAGTTATCATAATTTTGTTGGTTTTCTGTACGAGGGTTGTTGTTGCTTCCGCATGTGTTGTTTAATTTTGTTGGCCCGAGGATCCTGAAGAATCGTATGCAAGCGAGGCCCGGTGGGATGTCGGCGGTTCGTAGGGTTCGGGTCGTGACAATTTGTATGTGCCAGGCATTACCTAATCTATAGCAATCTTACCAATTTCCACAGCTTTGGTCAGCGGTGGTAGTCCGTCGCCTCCGCTCGCTAGTCTCCATCGCCTTCGGTTCTCTAGGAACTTTGTTTCAGGGAGACGAACTTCTTCTGTTGGTCACCTCCGTGGCAAGTGGCGAACTTACACTTGTCAGAGCTCGCTGGTGTCTGATAGAAGATGATAAGTCGTGGTGCTAAAAGTGAATAAAGAATTACAGAATTTTAGTTAGAATATCAATTAAACGCGAATAAGAAGAAGAAAGAATGCATCGTAATGGACATCAGCTGAGTTCACTTACCTACGAATTGCTTCCTTATCAAGTTTCCATCATTCCACCAACAAAAACCGTCAGTCAACAAAAGCTTTCTCATCTCCATCCGTCGAATTGGAAGTTGACAGAGTCTTCATTCGCTTGCCTTGAGGGAGAATAAACTCATGATTTCTCTTTGATTCTATTTGACTATGTTTCTCAGAACTCATTTGACAATCTTCCATTTCCTTCAATCTCTTAATCGAATGATCTTTGCTCTCGACTTCTGAATCTGTTTCAAGAACAACCTCGCAGAGTAAAGCTGGATCCATTAGCTGATTGTTTCAAAGTTTGACCTTTAAATCATCCTCTAGTGGTTTGCATATTATTCGCAATCCCCACTTTTCCACATCCGTAGTCGACACTCTAAGGCTGAATTGTACATAATTCTCATCAATTTGACCAAAATCGACTATATCCCATAGGTCGGATGGTACGAAATACTGAAGCCACATATAATCTGGACACTTCCATTGTAAACTTATGTCTCCTTTGTAATTCCGCATTTCGCCATCAACCGATGGAAAAATATCAAACTTGGGATGGGTCTCCCTACCTTCCCCTTCATGGATGTCGAAACAGAAAGCCAATCCAAGAAACTTGTCATATAAATCCTTTGAAGCCTTGAAAGTTACGGAGCCCTCTTCAACAGGGAGGACCCACTCTGGCATCTCTCCTTCCGGGAGAAAAATTTCCAAATCATGAGGTACCTGTCATGAAGAGATACCGTTAGAAAGAATTCGAGTTTGTTATTTGTGCCCAAATAGAAGAATTCATTTCGACTTTAACAAGTATTTCTAGCTCTCTAAATGAGTATAGATCCAGTGATCCTTGCTTGCACTAATATACAAGTTTCATGTGATGGAATCATTATTATAAAAGTACGCCATCGCATGCACACGTGCAGAATTACTTCATATTTGTTTGCTTTTCTGAAGCCCAATCTTGCATTATCTGCTATTGGAATATACAAGCGCACATTGAATTCAGCATATACTCCACATCAATATGTGCGTGTGTAGGATACAAAATCCGATCTAACACATACTCAAAACAGCGGAAACATGCCCAATAGATCACCGGATTCAGCGATCGACGAAGATACATCACGAGGACATACCTTATTGTTCACAGATTAGATGCCCTTTGCGATCACGGAGTTTTTCTCTGTCAAACGACAATCGACGATGGGAGGAGCGTTCTGCGTTTTCTATTTTCTTGAAATGACAGAATGAACAAAAATAGAATAGAGAACGAAGGAGAGTGCGTTAGTTATTGACGTAAAGCCAACCAACGTGATTCTTCACGTTTGAGCAAATAATCGCTCACTGGGGTGTGGTTGCCCGCATGGGCGCACACCGTATCTCCTGTGGACCCCACTTCAATATTTTATCTAATATCTCCCACTCGCCCATGTAGGGCAAACAACTCCTATTTGTCCACGGAGGACTAACAACTAAACTTTTTATCTTCGCAAAGTTCATATTGGCAAATAATCCGTGCGACCAGCATACACCGAGAGCTCGTTGTCATATATCCGTTGGGAGTATATGACAGCTCTAAAATTGGACATAAAAAGAAATGAATTGTATGTTGTACCCTAGATCGATCGATCACATATAAATTTCTCACTAAATCTCATTTTAAAATTGACATATTATATTCACAATTATGATCACACCAAATAATCATAATTGACCGGTCTGTGAATATAATTCATAATGTGACTTAAAACTCCAAATCAATCTTCCTCATTCATTAGATCTCTCAATCTCGGTTCAGCTTGCTTTTCTAGAAATGTCCCTTTAGATCGAATCAATTTCATGACCATAGGCAACACCCTAAGATAGCAAACACTAAATAGAGACCTTGAGAATAATGAATAGTCATGAGGGTACTTAAAATGAGGAATTTTATCCTCGAGAGTCTCACACGGCACAGAGAAGTTGAGATCAAAAACTTTTGCCTACTCTCATTGGTCGATAGTGCATACGTAATATGAAGTACGTATTACGGTATGTTCTCCTTCCCTATGGAGCGTATGTCTTTCTATTTTAATACCGTACGGATGCTCATCTTGACACACTCAGTGTTTAACTTGAGTTCACGTAACAACTCCAGCCACGAGTTTTTCATCAGAACTCTCATCCGGCATTTAAGACAGATAAAGCGAAATATGTGGGTTATTTCACTTCCGGACATTGTAAGTAATAAGTCCTCATCTTAACATCATGTTAAGGCGGTATTAGTATTTTAAGCTTGAGCTCTCAATTATCACCTAGATAATAAGCTTAAAATTGCTTCATCTCTATTCACTACATAAGTAAATAGAGGCGGTTACCCGTGTGAGTGGGCTAACCTCTCATCCGTCCGACATACCTTTTTAACATATAGTGCACCAAGCATTAACATGCATGAATATCAAATAAACTTATAGACTTTAATATTGATAAACAACATCATCAATTATTGACGTTCGGGGAAAAATTACAAATATTCAATACATTAACCTCTACACAGTCCTAGAGTCTTTATATGACCAAAGAAAACATCTCTAGGAATTGGCTTTGTCATGGGATCTGCTAACATTCTATGCGTAGATATATACTGTAGGTTCACTTCCTTTCGTGCTTCCATGTCCTTGACATAGTTATACTTAATGTCTATGTGTTTGGTCTTACTATGAAACTTAGGATCCTTAGTATAAGCCATTGCTGCTTGACTATCACAATAAACCTTCACAGGTTTTGCAGCATCTCCTGTAACACCCAAATGATCCATAAATCTTCTAAGCCAAACACCTTCTTGTGCTGCCGCCGATAATGCCACGAACTCGGCTTCCATGGTGGAAAAGGCTATACATCATGTTGTTTCTTATCGCTCCATGATATGGCGCCATTATTCGGTAAGAATACATTTCCGTAAGTGGATTTTCTCTCATCCAAATCTCCTCCCCGGTCAGCATCGGTGTAGCCCTCTAGGTGCAGATCACTTCCTTGATAAGTTAGCGAGTAATCGGCAGTTCCTTTCGGATACCTCAAAATTCTCTTAACGGCAATCCAATGTGCTTGACCTGGATTGGATTGGTATCTATCGACCAATCCAACCGCATAACAAATATCGGGTCTTGTACACATCATGGCGTACATGAGACTTCCAATAGCACCGGCATATGGAACATTTTTCATACGTTCTTGCTCTTGTGGAGTCTTAGGACACATTCTTCGGCTCAACCCATTACCTTTTGCAATAGGAGTATCAATGGGTTTGCAATCTTGCATACAAAATCGTTCGAGAATTTTATTGACGTACGTCTCTTGCGAAAGAGATAATGACCTTTTCGAACGATCTCTCGAAATCTTAACTCCGAGAATGTATGTAGCCTCACCCATATCTTTCATTTCAAAATTAGAAGATAGCCAACTTTTGACTGTCTTCACAAACTCCATATTATTTCCAGCAATCAATATATCATCAACATATAATGATAAAATTACAAAGTGACCTTTGGACCTTTTGATATAGACGCAATTATCTTCATTAATTATTTCAAAATCATATGCCACTATGGCATTATTGAAGCGTATATACCATTGTCTTGAAGACTGCTTAAGGCCATATATCGATCTCAAAAGTCGACATACTTTTTGTTCTTGGCCCTTTTTAACAAACCCAACGGGTTGTTCCATGTAAATCTCTTCATCTAATTCTCCATTGAGAAAAGCGGTCTTTACATCCATCTGATGTAATTCAAGATCCAAACTAGCCACTATTGCTAGAATGAGGCGAATCGAGGTAAATCTTACCACGGGAGAAAAAGTATCTTCATAGTCAATTCCTTCCTGTTGGTTATATCCTTTCGCCACAAGGCGTGCCTTATATTTCTCAATTGAGCCATCAGCCTTGCGCTTTATTTTGAGAACCCATTTGTTCCCAATGGCTTTGCGTCCTTTCGGAAGATCAACCAGTTCCCAAACTTGGTTTGATTTCATTGACTCCATCTCTTCTTTCATTGCTTTCATCCATTTTTCCTTATCGGGGCAAGATAGAGCCTCATTCACATTTCTTGGCTCATCTTCATCCAATGGAGCGATCATGAAAGCTTCCCCTTCAATTTCAAAGCGTCGTCGAGGAATGCTTTTGCGACCAGTTCGTCGTGGAGAAGATTGTACCAAGGGTACTTCTTCCTCCAATACGCTCCCACTCGGACCGGATAATGACATTGATTCATCAAGTGGTTGCAATGGAGATCGGTTTGTATTCAACTCCCCACCTCTCACATTGCTTCCACTTGGATCATTATGTCCAACGATCTCATTATCTTGATCCAATGTCTCAAATAGGGAACAATCTTCACCTATTTCGCCCTTTCTTGGAAATTCATTCTCTAAGAATGTGACATCTCGTGATTCAAATTCAGTCACATTTCCACTTTCTTGCTCACCTATGAACACATATCCTTTTGAGTGTTCTGAGTACCTTATGAAGATACTCTTTTTGCCTCTTGGTCCTAATTTTCCATATTTATGTGAGGACTCATGAGTATAGGCGGCACAACCCCAAGGTTTGAGAAAGCTTAAATCGGGCTTTCGACCTGTCCACAATTCATATGGGGTAGAAGTGAGCGATTTGGAAGGCACTCGGTTAAGTACATAGGCATTTGTTAATAAAGCATCGCCCCAAAAGGCAATCGGTAAATTAGCTTGTGCCATCATGGACCTAACCATTTCAAGTAGGGTTCTGTTTCGTCTTTCGGCAACACCATTTTGTTGCGGAGTATATGGAATAGATAACTGTCTATCTATTCCCTTTTCATCACATAGATTTCTGAACTCATCGGATAAATATTCTCGACCTCGATCGGATCTCAAAGCTTTTATTTTCTTATCTAACTGATTTTCCACTAAGGTCATAAATTTCTTGAAGCAACTAAATGCTTCTGATTTATGAGATATCAGATAGACATATCCATATCGAGTATAATCATCAATAAATGTGATGAAATAAACAGCACCATGCCTTGCCCTAACATTCATCGGACCACGGATGTCGGTATGAATTAATTGCAATGGAAATTCAGCTCTTGTCCCTTTTCCAAATGGCTTTCTAGTTGTTTTTCCCATTAGGCAATGCTCACGGGTAGGCAATTCAACTTTCTCAATATTGCCTAATAAGCCATCTTTGGCTAATCTATTCATTCTTTGTTGGCCAATATGACCAAGTCTAGCATGCCATGTATTCACATCATTCTCATTAGAACTAGAAGATGCAAACAGGGAATAACATACATTCACACTAGTATGTTCGATATCCAATACAATAAAGCCATCCATGAAATAACCGGAACCATAAAAAGTTGTTCCTAGCGACAAATCCACACCATTGTTGTGAAAATTCATATTAAAACCAAGTTTCACTAACACCAACACAGAGACAAGATTTCGACGAATCTCCGGAGCGTACGGAACATCATGTAGAAATAAAGTGCGTCCACCACGCATGATAAGTTGGCAAGTGCCAATTCCTTTCACTTCTACTCTGGAATTGTTTCCTACATAAATCCATCTCGCTCCACTTGGAATTCGTCGAAATTCCACGAACGTATTTCGATCTCTGGCTACATGGTCCGTGGCTCCCGAGTCTACAGTCCACAAAGGATGAGATTCAGTTAAAAATACAGAACTTGATACGTAACAAACACTTTTAAGTGTGTTAAGGGTTTCTACCTTCTTCGGCTCACCACAGTCGTGAGCGAAGTGACCCTTCTTGCCACGGTTGTAACATTTCATCCTCGAAATGTTCTTCTTCATGGGACGCTTCCCTTTTCCATGTTTCTCAAACTTTGGTTTCTTGCCGGATGGTTCAACTCTTTTGCCTGTCCACTTCTTGAACTTTCCAGGATGCTTGCGCTTGAAGCCCGAAGCTCCATGTGAGCTTGATCCAGTAACATATACATCGGATTGTATCTTAGCCGCCAGAAGGCGGTCCTCCTCTAGCTCCAAATGGCGCACAACATCCTCAAAGGTTGTGACGTTCACATTGTGGGTCGGGTTCACCTTCATGTGTTCCCAATTGTGAGGCAAAGAGCGAATTACAGCTGCACTTGTTGTTCATCGGACAACACATGTCCAGCATCCTTTAGCTCACTAATCATGTTCGACATTTTCCTCAAATGTTGCTTTATATTCTGCCCATGTGGCATCTTATAAGTGTCGAACCTGATTGTAAGCCGCCTCAGCTTGGTGACGTAAGTCTGACCAAATCTAGCCTTCAATGCATCCCACATGTCTTTAGCATTTTCATGCTGCCCGAACTCCCTCATGATGTCATTATCCATACTACTCAACAACGTAATGCGAGCAAGTAGAGTTCTTTTTCTTCCAGGCGGTGAAGGCTTCTTTGTCTCTTCTGTGTTGTGCAGTATTGCCATCCTCCGGCTCGGTCATGGTCAGGTTAAGAGCTTCCAGTGCCTCTAGTTCTTCAAGCACATACTGGATTTTCATACTCCGGATTTCATAATTTTCTCCATTCAATTTCTCACCCTTGTTGAGCTCAAGAACAATATTCTTAAATGCCGTTGCCATAGTATCTGAGTATAACATTTAGCACGTGTTTAAAGTCTATTTGTATGCAACAAATGCAATCATATTCATGCATCTTGATTATATTGGTATATAGTTTCAAAAAAGAATCTAAAATCAACAGTTCACTAAGTTCCCCATCATCATCCAGATTTTCTTATCTAAAACCAATACCAATACAATCATCAATTTGTGTTCATCATACGATTACTAAAACTTGTGAACACTCCCTCTGGAAATATATACACATAACATAATATATATACGTAAATCATCAATACAACAATCACAAGTCCCTAAAAGTCTCCCAAGACATACAAGAAAGGAACTAGCTAAAAATAAAAGTATAAATATAATAACGTGTGATCCTCCTAGCTCCGGTTACAACATGAGCATATGTAATTTCCTTGGTACAAGGAAAAGAATAATTAAGGTCTTGAGGAGGATTATTAATCAAATCGGGAGCCCAAATCGGCTCCTTTGAAGAAAACCTTTGCGGACCCTTGCCTTTACGCCAGGGCGCATTCCGTCTGCGCCAAGACACATTCATTGCAAGTGATGACGTCTTCATCGCTCCGATCCTTATAAAATCGTGTAAGAAATGTAGCACGGATTTCTTATATGTGGCAGCATCATTCCACCACGCGCTATTCATCAAACCATGCCATTCTACGGGTATAGTGTTACGTAGTGCATAAAATGCATCTACTGGAGTCATTTCTTGTCCACCCCATACGATTTCTTGGATCATTTCGTTGACCTTAATAACATGGGTTATAATGTCAGAAGCATTATCCCATTTATAAAGACCCAATTTTGTAATCTTTTCCCTTAGAGCATGCTGAGCTTGAGCTCTCCTTGGCCTTTGGGGTGTTCTTGCATTTCGTCTTACCCATTGCATTGTTCCCGCAACGAATGCAGAACACAAATGGATTACGAAAATCCAATTATTTTGTAACTATTATGAACATATCATAATAAATAAAATAATAGGTAAAACAAGACCCCTTAGTATTGACCAACAAGACCTTTTTTTTTTTTTTTTTGGGTCAACGGTCAAAGTCAACGGTCAACAGTCAACGGTCAACGGTCAACAGTCAACGGGTCAACGGTCAACGGCGCGGGTCAAAGGTCAGACCGGGTCGGGCCTGTCGCGGGTCGCGGGCCGGATAAAAAAATGAAATGGGCTGGGTTTATTAAAGCAAATGGGCCGGATCAATTTTTTTAAACAAAAAATAGAGACTGGGCTTTCTCTAGTGGACTGGGCCTTTTTTTAAATAAAAAGCTTCGAATTGGGCCTGTCCAGGCCCAATACCCCGCGGCCGCTGCCATGTGCGCGGCCCGGCTAGCCTGCCCACGTGCGCCGCACGTGCGGCGCGCGTGGCCCGCCGCGCTAGCGGGTCCGCGGCGCGTGCTAGGCGCGTGAGCCGCCGTCCAAGCATCCTCCGGCGACCAAATTTTCGCCAAAATTTTCGTCTTTTCGAGACGAACACGATGGTATATTCATAACTCAAAAATGGCGAACGAAAATGGGATAAAAAAGGGACGAAACGCCACGGCCCCGCGGTACTCCTCCCCGTCGCGGCGCGTGGCGCGCGTGCGGCGGCGTCCGGCGGACCCTCGGGGCCGGCGACCACTCAAAACGATCGTCTCGTCGAGCCCGTTCTAATGGTATATTCAATTTACTATTTTGACGAACAAACCATGATCAAAAGGCTATGAACAAGAATCTCGCGATTAGGGTTAAAAATCTTCAAAACACACCATATCAACACAAAACGATCGGGAAACAAGTAACACATGCTCTGATACCAATGTAGGATACAAAATCCGATCTAACACATACTCAAAACAGCGGAAACATGCCCAATAGATCACCGGATTCATCGATCGACGAAGATACATCACGAGGACATACCTTATTGTTCACGCATTAGATGCCCTTTGCGATCACGGAGTTTTTCTTCGTCAAACGACAATCGACGATGGGAGGAGCGTTCTGCGTTTTCTATTTTCTTGAAATGACAGAATGAACAAAAATAGAATAGAGAACGAAGGAGAGTGCGTTAGTTATTGACGTAAAGCCAACCAACGTGATTCTTCACGTTTGAGCAAATAATCGCTCACCGGGGTGTGGTTGCCCGCATGGGCGCACACCGTATCTCCTGTGGACCCCACTTCAATATTTTATCTAATAGCGTGCATGAGAGAGAGAGAGAATCTAACCTGGTCGGGTGAAGAACTATCAGCCATGGCCAACCCTCTACGGACAAAATGATGAATTAAAGTTGAGTCATTTTTTTGCAGAGATTCGCCATTTTCCGCATCTAATTGCGCAAGAACAGTGGAAGCTCGGGAATCTCTCGTAATTGAGGGCATTCGCTAACAGCCAAAAAGAACAAACGATCACGCTTACTGATGGACGTAGGAAGGCTATTAATATTGTTCCTCCCCAGTTGTAAGTCTCTCAAGATGGGACAACAGGAAAGATTCTCGAGAAACTCTACTTCGGTCAAATTACATCCATCAAGATCCAACCTAAGTAAATTTGAAAGTCCGGTCTTCATGCAAGGATCATCTGAATCCTCAAACTTTGGAAACCCGATTAAGTTTGTGCAACACTCAGCGTCTAAGGTTATAAGGTTTTGTAACTTGTAAATGCTAGACGGAAGACTTACTAGGTTCTTGCATTTATATAATGATATTGTCTCCAAAGAGACCAAATTTTCTATGGATATAGGAAGTCCTTCAATAGCGGTCCCGCCAAGATCAAGCTCTGTTAGGCCTTCCAGTTTATATGGAACATCAGGGAACCTTTCTAGTTTTGTGCATTGTTGAAGTTTGAGTTTTCGTAGATTTTTTTACTTGAGCACTTTCGGAAGAACGCTAAGTTCAGAGCAATAACGTAAATCCAAGACCTGTAACTTGCCATGATCTGTGATGGACTCGTGGGCTTCTACCAAGTTTTTGCAACCACAGAGATGCAATTCCTCGAGATTTGGAGTCCACGATATGTCGGGCATGCGAACCAGCGACTTGCAGAAGTCAAAATTCATGTACTTCAAATTTCGAAAATCCTGCAGAAACGGCGAAATCAGCTTTGATAAACATTCTGGAAGGGACAAAAAGGGGGGTGTTTGTAGGATGCTGTTTGCTTCCTTATATTTAGAAAGTGGAATTCCCGTTTGAGAATAGGTTGCCACTGAAGCATATCCGTTATTGTATCTTTCACGAAATTATTACATTTGAGGTCGCCAATCGTAAAAATTGAGCAATTTGTTTATTTAATGTAGAGTTGATCTGCTGCAGAGTCCACATTTATGCATTATGGTAGTTGTTGTACATAGACGGGGGTAGTCAAACTCGTGAACTTTAAATATCCGATGCAATTGACGGTGTCCATGGTTTTATAATATTGATCATTAATAATATCATAATTTATTTGTAGGAGCTTACGTTGATTTTTTTTTTTTTTTTTTTTTGGGTATTGAGGGCTTACCTTGATTGAGGGTTATAAAATTGGCTACCCAACACACGAGGGAGATTGGGTTCGTGAGGGAAAGGATATGGAATAATTACTAGTCAGGTTTCCGAGTAAATTTTTTAACCTAGTAACTAACTTTTCAATCAAAGTTACTATAAACTGATGTTGGAAGATTTAAAATAGTATTGAGAAATTACTAAACTTTACCAGCACTCATTCATACATACGTAAATATTAGCAAATTAGAGTTAATTCTTATCACTTTACATTTCAGAAATTATTTGAAAGAATTTAAAATATATAGATATACAATACTGAAAAGTACGCAAATAAAAATTGTGTTAACAAGTATGAAAATAATAGATTAAATACCAATAAAAATCCCATGCACATTTATCCCTTATTATTATTATTAATTTTTTTTTTTTGGTATCCGAGGATCCGCACGGCTTACGCCTGCAACTATACCTCGAGAGAGACTATCCCTTATTAATTTTTGTCTCATGAAAATCCTAAACTAGGACGACCATGACACATTTACCCCAAGTTAATTTTCATCTAACAAAAAAATCACAAACTGATAATTCTCAACCAAATCTACTCTTCATTAGTAGATAAAAATTAGTTCGGGATAAAACTATGTCTCGTGTCATGCATGTGGCAATCACAAAATTCAAGTGAAGTGTCACGCGGCAAGCATGCAAATGTAGGGAACATAACAAAATTATGCGACGCGTCATGCCATGTGACAATCATAGAACTATAGTGAAGTGCCATGTGGCTGAGTGCAGATGCGGCCACATGACAAAACTATTCCACGGGTCATGGCATGTGGCAATCACAAAAGCAAAGTGAAGCATCGCATGACGAGCATATGAATGAAGACTTTGCGGTGTCGGCTTTAACTATATATCATAGATGAACGGGATTGCGTAAAATTTACTGAACTTTAAAATTTTATTGAATTCATGCAAAGCCAATCAATCCAACTTTGAAAAACATTCCAAGGAAAATAAAAACTTGATTTTGTATGCTCAATTAAAAATCTGGCTCTGACTTTCTATTAGGAAATTAGCGGTATGGCCGCATCTTGCATCACTTATATTAATTTAGCTGTGCACACAATACACATATTACTGGCAAAGTTCCTAATAAGTACTCTATTATATGTCCACTTAGAAGTGTTCCTCCTTGAGAATTGATTTAAGCAATAAACAATGCCTTGTTTTACGTAAAGACGCATTCAAACCTTTGACCGAGCTAATTTTATTGATGCTGGGCAAATCCCCCGCGTTTAGGCTCTATCACTTGATGACTATGTGGCCTACCACTCAACCAGCTACTCCATGGGTAGGTTGGTCATATTTTTGTTTCCTTCTTTGTTCGATCACTATACAAATTTTTAGTAAAACAAAAATTTTATACGTAAATAACCGATGGCGAATTGCATTTTGAATTTCTTCACTAGGTAGATTTGATCTGATTTTGAAATATATCTATGTTGATAGTTAGAGTTATTAGGTTTAGGAAGTATGTAAACCTTATCTATACTATCATGTAACCTAAAGAGGGTCTGTTACTTTGAAAGATTTCAATCTTTTTTATTATATATTCCTTCCATCAATTATACTCAATTACTTATTTTACATATATTACACCATGGACAGATACGTGAAATTTACTATTATATTTTTTATCTCTCACATATTTCATTATGGAAAGTCATCTAATGATGCAATGACGACCATAAAAAAATTTCAAATCTTGAAATATCTTTTTCTTTCCACATATATGTATAAAACTTCTTTGTATTATGTATTTTATTACAAAAATGTTTCCATTGAGTATTTCTAATAAAGTTGTTCGCTTAATTTTTCAAATGCCAATTTTGCTGCAATTAAAATTATTTCTAACGCAAGTTGTTAGCGTCATTTTGAAAGAAAATAGAGAAATAGTTCCTAAAACAGAGTAACAATATTTCCTTTTGTGTATGCGTAGGTAGATAATGAAAAGTTCAGTAAAAAATGCTGACCTTTAATTGATTTGGCACTGCTGGGATACTGCAATTGCTCATATGAAGTCCCACTAATTTATTTTCACCCGAAGGAAATTCTGGAATCCAGGACGCACATCCATTCCAATGAAACCATCTTTAGTTCATTAGGGACATATATATAGGACCATGGAAAGAATTATGCACGTTGCCAAAAATGAGCAATCTCAACCTTCTCATTTTTGTAAAAGCATTAGGACCAATACGCATCTCTATCGGCTTAGGTAGCTTCAATGCTATGGCTTTGACTGCACAATCTCCCTATATGTACACGAATATTTGGGTTTTGCATATTCAGTAATTAGAGTCAAAGATAAGAAGCAAAGATTTTATCATATTTGCAAGTCTTACCATGTCACATGACGGAACATCAAGAACATCCTCATATAGCCATAGTCTACTACGTCTCCTGGGATCATCACATTCTTCCTTCACGATACCTATACCCATCGATTGAATCAAGTCATGCATTCATATGATTCCAAACTTAATGCTAATCAAGGACCTCTTAATAAGAGTATCAAATCAATATATTAATCATGTGGGTTAGATTAAATGTACATTATGATAATTTAATCGTACAGCCTCGGTAAATTGCTACGTTAGCGTAATTTGATCGTGTGGTACGTATTAATTGCACGTTAGCATAATTTAATCGTACGGTATATATTAATTGTTACATTAGCATAATTTTAATCGTATGGCGTAGAGTAATTATTACAGTAGCATAAATTAATCATGTGGTACCGATTGGCCGACGGCTTGAGTATGATTTAATCGAGCAGTCCCAATTTATTAATTATTCAACGTGAGTGAATCACGTGGTTCCAATCGAATATTTCTTCAGTATAATTAGATCAAGTGTCTCGATTGAGCGGTTAGAGAAAATTGGTGAGATCGTGTGGTTTTGATCTGCTAATCGGGAAATTTAGTGGGATCATGTGGTTTGGATTGATTGTTCGGGAGGTTTTATGTGATCGTGTGGTATCAAACGAGCGATCGAGGGATTTTTATTATTATTATTATTATTATTATTATTATTATTATTATTATTATTGTATGGTCTTTATGAGGAATAAACGAGCGTGAGTGCAAAATTTTAGCCCCGAGGTGTTATTACACGGGGTTTGTATTCATAAGACCATATTTTACCCCGAGGCATTAAACGTGGAATATTAACCTGAGGCGTTATTACGCGGGTCCGGACTATTAATGGCCTAAGGCGTTATTACGCGGGTCTATCCATTTATATTTTAGCCTGACGCGTTAAACATGGGCTTCTGAGTAACGTGGCATTTTTTTTTATTAAGGTGTAGCAAGTTGGAAGAAAGAATGACATTTATTCGGGAATTTATTCTGTGAATTATTGATCGAGGAAGAATTTCTTGAGAACTGCTCACCTAAGACGTGTCCGGAGAAACTAGCGCCCTAATCTAGGATTAGAGACTTTCTTACCGAGATTTATTCTCACCCCGTCATGGGTTACCTTTTTCGGACCCTCCGCCTCGGCAATGAACGATCCATCGTAGAGATTTGGGATTCATCGAGATATGGAGACAGTGATTACAGAGTATCCGGTGGGGGTAGATAAGGTGTATTATAGACATACTATGACTATATGGGTAGACGTCGGAGAGAATTTTTGGAAACCCCGGACATACCTAGCATGGACTTATAGGCATAGAGATATGTTAGTATGACCATTGAAGGGCTTCGACATTCCTTATGATGGAGTTAGGGAATGGGACCCCACTTAAGCTGCCCCTCCCGACGGTGTAGTGACGAGCTTGGACACCGGCCCCGAGGATTCGAAGTCCAACCTAGAGGACTCGGTACCGGAAGAGGATGTGGAGATCTTGGAACCCTTAGATGTGGAGCTGCCATCCGAGACTGATGAGGAGGAGGAGGAGGAGGAGGAGGAGGAAGCTTTAGTGTCTTCGATCGATGATAGTGAGGATGAGACCTAGGGTAGTTGGCCTATTAACTAACGATGAGTATTTTTCTTTTAGATGAAAGTTAGGCTTCGACTATTAGATCTTTTTGTTATAGGTGGTAATAGGCTTGTACGGTGGCCTTTGAAGCCTTGGGTTTGAAAGTTGTAATAGATATGTGTATATGTATATAAGTTTTTCTTTTAGTGTCCCGGGTCATCGTGTTATCGTTTGTTTCTGTACGGGAATGGTTTTCGCTTCTGCATGAGTTTGTTGGCCTTGAATCCTGGAGAACCGTACTTAAGCATGGCGCGATGGGATGTTGGCGAGCTCGTAGGGTTCGGGTCATGACAGTGGTGGTGGCGGTAAAGAGAGAATTCGGCCAAGGTAGAGAGAGAGGGTGAGGTGAGAGAATGTTGAGGGAAATTTATGAAGAAGATGATGAAAATAATCAATATAATAGGTTAGGATATTTTTGGTAGATATTTTGATCTTGAAAATGAAAAGAGAGAGTCTTGTGGGGTCCGCCAATAATTCATCTCATTTTTGCTCTTGAAATGCAAGAAGGATACTTTGGTAATTTCCTTCACCATTGACTAGTCAATTTTCGGCCATGAAGAGTGAATGACCAAAATGCCCCTTGACCAAAGTGGAGAAATGGGTCTTTTCCCATTTTCAGTCCTAATTTCATTTTTCCGAACACTTCGGGGCGAACCACGAAGTAACCGTACTCCGGATGAAGCGACGTCCAAAATATAATTATTGAAACCCCCGAAGGTCCGACGTGTAATTTCAAAGTCTATTCGTGGTCAATCTCGATTAATTGAAATTTCAGCATATCTCAAACTAATAGGTGGCTTTTAAGAGTTATGCGTATCGACCGTGATTAATACCACATTTAAGAATTACTCAAGCCCCGATGACCTTGGTTGTCACGTAATTGCAAGGGTCAATCACTAGTCCCAATGGACACGATTGTTAGAAAATGATTCAAGGACTTTCGGATCCCACACGAGGCCAAACGGAATCACCCATGATCCAAGCATAGTGTATCACCCAAATCGTTCATTAATCTTTCTAGGATCGGCCTATATTGATCCAAAATATTCCCTTGATAATTTTCATAGCCAAAGAGTCGGTCTAGGATCAAGTTCTTAGGTCCACGTACTTGATTTTCCTAGGTAGCCATTCCCATTTGGTTAGTCTTCTCAAGAGGGATCAATTCTGAGTGAGATTTAACTTAAATACATCAATGAGACTTTCATTCATTCAAAGCTCCGAAAATGAGTCGGAATACAGGATGTCACAATACTTGGTACAAGAGCCGACTCCCGACAATGTGTGAACCGTAGTGGGTGCTCACTAGTGCCGCTAAGGGCATAGCGGAGACGCTATGCCGCTAAGGGGTGAGTATGTGACATCCCACGGAGTGGGTGTATACATGTCCTTATTCCACATTGCTTAGGGAGTAGATCTTGGGATGGCTTATATGGCCTTGGTTTCTCTAAACTTGCAAGACGTGCCTTTCGAGGGTGTATAGGTAGCCTTTGGAGGAACAAAACCGTTAGGACTATCTGTTTAAAGTGGACAATATCTTGCAAGTGGTAGGCTCAGGCCATTATACATCATATTATTAGGACATGTGGTTTCAAAAGACGGAATCTCCGTCGACCAATCCAAGGTGGATGCGATAAAGACATAGCCCAAGCCTAAATCAATTTCTGTTGTGGGGAGTTTCCATGGACTTGCATCATTCTATCGATGGTTTGTGAAGAATTTCAGCACCGTCATGGCTCCTATAACGGAATGCATTAAGAAGGGAACCTTTGAATAGACTAAGGCAGCCCAAAATGCCTTTGAAACCATCAAACAAAAGCTTTGTGAGTGCCCTATCCTTTCCCTTCCTAATTTCAATCAAGTGTTTGAAGTAGCATGCGATGCTAGTGGAGTTGGTATTGGGGCTGTTCTCACCTAAGCTCAAAAGCCTCTAGCTTATTTCAGCGAAAAGCTCAGAGAATCTAGGAAGAATTACTCTACTTATGACAAAGAGTTTTATGCAATTGTGAGAGCGCTTGACCACTGGAGTTATTATTTGTCACCTAAACAATTTGTTCTCCATTCTGATCATGAGGCATTGAAGTATATAAGCGGCTAGCTCAAACTAAATTCGAGGCATGCAAAATGGGTAGAGTTCCTTCAATCTTTTTCCTTTGTCTCAAAGTATGAACTTGGCAAAACAAATGTTATGGTTGATGCTTTATCGAGAAGATACTCGATGCTTGCTATTTTAGAGTTTAGAATTCTTGGTTTCCATTAAATTAAAGAACTCTATGTTGATGATCCTGATTTCTTGACCATCATCAACAATTGTAAGCATGGAGTTCAAGGAACTTATTCTATCCAAGATGGTTTCCTTTTTAAAGGAAATCGATTGTGTGTGCCCAAGAGTTCCTTTAGAGAGCTACTAATTCAAGAAGCACATAGCGGAGGAATAGCAGGTCATTTTAGAATTAACAAAACTCTTCAAGTCCTTCAAGAGCACTTTTATTGGCCAAAGATGTATGGCGATATTCATGCCCTCATTTCTAGATATGCGACATGTCAAACGGCGAAGAGTCATTTCCATGAAGGGCTCTATACTCCACTACTAGTACCAACATAGCCATGGGAGGACGTTAGCATGGACTTTATTGCGGCACTTCCAAGGACTCAAAGAGGTAAAGATGCCATCATGGTGGTTGTTGATCGATTCTCGAAGATGGAATATTTCATTCCCTGTCACAAGATGGACAATGCTTCTCGTGTTGCCGACTTATATTTTAAGGAGATTATTCGTCTACGTGGGGTTCCCAAAACCATCGTATTGATTATGACTCCAAGTTCCTGAGTTACTTTTGGAGGACCCTATCGAGAAAGCTTGGCACCAAACTTTTATTCAGTATTTCTTGTCATCCACAAACTGATGGTCAAATGGAGGTAACCAATCGCACCATCACTACTCTTCTTCGTAGCATGGTGAGTAAGACTTTGAAGGATTGGGGCTTAAAACTTGTGCATGTTGAGTTTTCTTATAATAGATCGCCAAGTTACACTACTGGTCGTTCACCTTTTGAAGTTGTATATGGAATCAATCCTCTTATACCTATTGATATGATTCCAACTCCATCCAACTCTCAAGTCAACTATGATGATGAAGAAAGAGCCAAGGTCATGAAAAAACTTCATGAGCAGGTTCGAACCAAGATCAAAAAGGCGGACGAATCTTACAAACAGAAAGCAAACAAGTATCGGAAGAAGAATGAATTTCAACCCGATGATGTAGTGTGGCTACACTTGTGAAAAGAGAGATTTCCCGCTCGTCGAAAGAACAAACTCATGCTTAGAGCTGATGGTCCGTTTAAAGTTCTCGAGAGAGTCGGTGATAATGCATACAAGGTTGATCTCCTTGAAGATTATGGTGTCTCTGCAACATTCAATGTGGGGGACCTTTCTCCATATATTGAAGATGATAAACTATCAGATTTGAGGGCAAATCTCAAACAACCTGGGGAGTTTGATGTGGGAGGATCCAATTTGAAAGATCAGCCCTCAAGCTCAAGTCACATATCACTGACCCAATGGCTAGTTTTACAAGTCAGAACCAACTCCGTTTGTAACACGATCTCATGGGATAAGGAGTAGCACCAATTCATCATGCGATATAGTGTCGGTTACAAGATTTATTTTCTGATTTTGAGGGTCCCATCAACCAACTGATGATTAGGGGCTAGTTTGGTCACTTTCTACCATTGTTTGATGACCATTTATGTGTCTTTTGGACTTCCCAACCTGATGCACGAATTTGAAGTTTTTATCAAATTTAATGCATTTAATTATTGAGTCTTTCAATTCAGAGCATTTTATGAGTCTTCAATGTGGAGACTGGATACTCCTATTTTGGTTTCTTTATCCTCAGAGATTGGATTACTCTGTGGTGGTGAGCCAAGAATCCCTTTATCCTTGGCTAGTAACTCATCCTTTAAGCCTTGGTGATGAGTTTCTATGACCCGAAGTCTATTATCCTTGGCTGGTGGTTCTCTTTTAAGCCTTGGAGGTGAACTTCGTTGATCCCGATCTTATTCTTTGGCTGGTGGTGTGTCCTTTAAGCCTTGAACAGATTGTTTTCAACCTTGCATTTAGCATATATCAGCCCGTAACCATCCCCACACACTTTGATCTTCTACATTTCCATCCACAATCACTCAAAACACACTTGCCCTTCCTCACAACCGCAATACATATTTTGGAAACTCGATTAAATTCATGCAGCCATCAGGTTGCAAGTGTGTGATGTTTGGTTACTTGTAGATGTTACACAGAAGACTTACCAAATTTTGGCAATCCATTAAATACATTGTCTCCAAAGAGAAGATTTTTTTTTATTGATGTAGGATGTCTTTTGACAGTGGTCCTTTGTAAAAAATATTTTCCAGACATTTGAGTTTACGTGGAATATCAGTGAACTTCTTAAACTTTGTGCACCATGCAAGATCGAGAGTTCGAAGATTTTCTGACATGAGCACATTTGGAAAAATGCTAAGTTCAAAGCACCCCATTTATTCAATACCTGTATCTTGTCATGATATGCGATGGACTCATGGGCTTCAACTAAGCTTTTGCAATTATGCATATCCAATTCCTCGAGATTTGGAGTACACAAGAGGGCAAGCATGCGAACCAACGACTCGCAGTAACATATATTAACGTATTCAAATGCTGGAAGTCCCGCAAAAACAACGAAACCGACTTTGATAAAGGTTCTGAAAGGGGGAAAACAGGGCGATTCTATGATGATGTTGCTTCCTTACATTTAAACTGTGGAATTCCCGTTTGAGAATATGTTGCGACTGAAGCATATTTGGTACTGATCTCTCAAGAAATTATCATACTTTAAGTATATGTATAGTGGCACATTTTGGCAAATCAGCAATAACTCATATCATTTTACATTTTAGATGTATATACATATACAAATACAAAAAAAATCACAAATAAAATTGTGTTAGCAATTGTTATGAAAATTAGAATAAATACCATTAAAAATCCCAAGTTAGAGTCCAGATTTACTCCGAAGTAAATTCATTGCACAAAAATCCTAGACTAGTACAAAATGACACATTTACTTTAAATTAATTTTGGTCTAGCAAAAAGTCATGAACCATTACACCTCACATAGATATAACCTTCATCAGTAGACTAAAAGTAGTTTGAAATAAAACTATATCGCGCGTCATGCATGTGGCATTCACAAAATTCAAGTGAAGTGTTGTGTGGCGAGCATGCGAGTGTAGGCTATGTAACAAAAACATGCCATGTCTCATGCCATATAACAATCGTAGAAGTATAGCGAAGTGCCACATGGCAAGTGCGTATGCGAGGCAACAAAATGAAATGCCATGCAGCATGGATAGGAGTGAACACTTTGTTGGATTCTAGATTCGGGCTTTAACTATATGTAATAGATGAATGTCAAGAATATATGTTCTATCATAATAAAATTTCCAAAAATCTCAATAAAATTTAAAATATGTTAAAATTTTGCAAAGACAATGGAACCAACTTTGGAAAACATTCGGAAGAAAACACAAATTCATATATTTAATCCAAAAGGGTTATGTAGGTATATCCTTACCTTATATTGATTTGGCGCCTTTGGGATATTGCTCCGGCCCACATCAAGTCCCACTTTTATAATATTTTTGGAGCGGAGGAAAATTCTGGAATCCTTGAAACACATTCAGCCCATTGAAACCATCTTGGTTTCTTAGGAAGGCATATAGGACCTTGGAAAGAATTATGCACATTGCATAAAATGAGCAATCTCAACCTTCTCATTTTGGTAAAAGCATCGGGACCGATACATATCTCTATCGGCTCAGGTGGCTCCAAAACTATGGCTTTTATAGAACAATCTCCCTGTATAGACAAGACTATTTAGATTATGCATGTTCAGTAATTAGAGTTAAAGATAAGGAGCAGAATTTTGATGATATTTGGAAGTCTTACCATGTTGTCTAACAAAACATCGAGAACATCATCATACATCCATAGTCCGCTGCGTCTTTTGGGCTCATCATAGTCGGGTGCGTCTTCCGGGCTCATCACATTCTTGGTTCACAATATCTTTAACCATCAACTGAATCAAGTCATGCATTTGCAAGTTTTCGTGCTCAGTTCTTATCAAGGATCTCTCAATGAGAACTTGTAACCATATCACTACTTTAAAATCACAACCGTTGAGCACTTTCTTTACCTACTCACTATCACCCTTAAAGAAGCAGGCAATGCGGAGAAAAATCTCCTTCTCATTTGCGCATCTAGTCCGTCATAACTTACCTTGAGCACATCATTGATGTCCCTACTACGAGCTATAGGAATTCCTCGAGATTTGGAGTACATGAGAGGTCAAGCATTCGAACCAACGACTCGCAACAACTGAAATTAACATATTTCAAATGTTGGAAGTCTTGCAAAAACAGCGAAACCGACTTTGATCAACGTTCTGAAAGGGGAAAAAATGGGATGATTTTTATGATAATGTTGCTTCCTTACATGAGAGGTCAAGCATGCGAACCAACGACTCGCAACAACTGAAATTAACATATTTCAAATGTTGGAAGTCTTGCAAAAACAGCGAAACCGACTTTGATCAACGTTCTGAAAGGGGAAAAAATGGGATGATTTTTATGATAATGTTGCTTCCTTACATTTAAAATGTGGAATTCCCATTTGAGAATATGTTGCTATTGAAGCATATTCGACTCTGATCTTTCAAGAAATTATCATATTTTAGGTGTATGTATATTCGCACATTTTGGCAAATCGTAGATAACTCTTATCATTTTACATTTTAGACTTTATATACATATACTGTCACGCCCCGATCCTCGAGCATGCAGTATCCCTACCAATTCATCCCTCAAGTCATAAATGATAGCGTCCCGGGCACGCTACCAACCTACAATACCTTACTACGCATGCGGAAACGTATAACACTCCCAAACAATATCATATCACAACGATAGAAAAGGCGGAAACGTGTTAACGCAAAAACATCATTTTGTTGGACGGACTTGTCTTATCCAATCAAAGCAATATACTATTTAGCTCCATACTTCGGGGACGAGGTAGGGTCCACTCATATCTACTCCAGGTAAGGGGCTACACGTCAACATAGCCCTCGGTGTCAATTTCAACAAAACCCTAAACTCCATCATTTCTGACCTGAAAAAGGCTAACCACGACGGGTAAGAAATAAATCCCGGTGAGTCAACGCCCAAGCCTGGCTAAGGTCGTTGATTCGTTCAAGACGTCTTATCAATCAATCATATCTTACGAGACATATATCTCAACCACATGCAACTTACCCATCAAGGAAGCCACACAAAATATAAGGCATAATCGCTTACGACAATTAGCATCACCAATTTAACTCATTAGCAAAATATCATACGATATATCAATCCTAAGAATACCACACACGTAGTTCGGACATAATTAAGGCCATTTAGTTAGGAACACTAGTAAGGTGCTCTTCTAATCAATCAATGCTCTTTTTGGCAAGATAAGCCATCGTTCCATTTCTTTCGGTCATGGCAACCAATCGTCTCCCTGGTACCCTTGGGACGGCCGGTAGGTACGATATCGCCCTTGGTACCCCGGACCGATGATCATAATTCCCCTTGTAGCCCCGGGACGGATATAATAGGTATACTAGATATCGCCATCTTGGTACCCCGGGCCGACGCGATAATGATCCCCCTGGTACTCCCAAGACGGATTCATTAAATATATTAGGTATCGTCCCCTGGTACCCCTAGGCAGACGATGACCATCATATGGCCACACAAGTATGCCAGTTAATCAAGCCGGTTTATCAACTTTCCTTATAAGTGGAGGCTCGAACCGACGTGCACAAAGACTCGACCCAAGGCCATTTTCATGTCAATACATGCAATTGATACCAAATATAGTCATACGAATGCACAAAATCATGCACTAAACTCTGCATGCATCACGAGGAAAATTTACCTCCGATTGAATATCCAATGCATCAATGGCCAATCAAAGCATTCACTCAAGCAATCGATATAGATGATCGATTTAAGCAATCCAATCAATTTAATCATGAATATTTGATTGAATTATGCACATTTAAACTCAATTCAAGAGACAAATTAATATTAATCCCGATTGATTAGTCAATCGATCATACGCTCGTCTCTAGTCTATCGCTCGCCCCCTATTAAGCAATAACAAAAATTCAATCAATCAATCTCATCCAATTAGCCATAGAATCTTAACTAATTAGACTAACTTAACCAATTAGGGTCATTGAACTTAAACCAAATTTCTAACCTAAACCGTCCCTAATCGAGCTACTCAAATACCTAATAATTTAAACAAACTAATTCGAACATAATTAGCGATCTAACCAAGGATTAGAGGTCAACTCACAATCAATTGCTCAAGGCGAGAGGAGCGACAACCAAAAAAAAAATCGGGGGGGGGCAGAAGACGAAAAACCCCCCAAAAACAAAAAAAAAAAGCCCGCCCCCAAAACAACCCCCCCCCCCCCCCCCAACCCCCACCCACACCCCCACACCCCACCCCCCCCCCCCCCCCCCCCCAACACACCAACCAAACCACAACAAAACAAAAAAACCACAAACAAAACAAACCACAACCAGCCCCCCCTAAAAGATCAAAAAAAAAAAAAAAAACACCAAAAAAAAAAAAAAAAAAAAAAAAAAAAGGAGAGGGGAGGGAGGGAAAAAGGGGGGTAAATGGGGGTGTGGGGGGAAAAAAAAGGGAAAAAAACAAAAAAAAAAAAAATAAGGAAGGAGGAGGGGGGGGGGGGGGGGAAAAGGAAAAGAGGGAGAGGAAAAAAAGAGAAAAAAAAAAAAAGAAAAGGGAGAGAAAAAAAAAAAAAAGGGGAGGGTTGGGGGGGGGGGGGGGTGTTTGGGGGGGAAGGGGGGGGGGGGGCGGGGGGGGGGGGGAAGGAAGAAAAAAGAAAAAAAGGGGGGGGGGGGGGGGGGGGGGGGCGGGGGGTAGGGGGGGGAAAGAAAAAGCAAAAAAAAAAAAAAAAAAAAAAGGAAAAAAAAGGGGAAAAAGAGGGGAAAAAAAAAAAAAAAAAAAAAAACAAAAAAAATAAAAAAAAAAAAAACAAAAAAAAAAACTCAAAAAATATCAAAAAAAAAAAAACAAAATTAAAAAAAAAAAAGGGAAAGGAAAAAAGGGAAAAGGGAAACGAGCAAAAAAAAAAACCAAAAAAGAAAAATATTAAAAAAAAAGTTTAATAAGAAAAAATATAAATAAAAAAAAAAAAAAAAAAAAAAAAAAAAAAAAAAAAAAAAAAAAAAAAAAAATTGAAAAAAACTTTAAAAAAAACAAAAAAAAAATAAAAAAAAAACCTCCTTACAACAAAACCCTCCAAAAACCAAAAATAAAAAACAACAAAAAACCCAAAAAAAAAAAAAAAAACAAAAATAAAAAAAAAAAAAAAAAAAAAAAAAAAAAAACCCAAAAACCAAAAAAAAAAAAAAACAAACATTAAATTAAAAAAAAATTAAATTAAAATTAAAAAAAAATAAAACTAAAAAAAAGAAAATAAAAATAAAAATATAAAAAAAAAAAAAAAAAAAAAAAAAAAAACAAAAACAACCAAAAAAAAAAAATAAAAAAAAAAAAAAAAAAAAAAAAAAAAAAAAAAAAAAAAAAATTAAAAAAAAAAAATAAAAAAACATAAATTAAAAAAAAAAAAAAAAAAAAAATAAAAAAAAAAAAAAAAATAAAAATTAAAAAGTTATTTATAAAAAAACAAAAAAAAAAAAAATAAAAAAAAAAAAAAAAAATAAAAAAAAAAAAAAAACCCCCAAAAACCCCCCAACCAAAAAACCCCCAAAACCCAAACCAAAAAAAAACCCCCCAAAAAAAAAAAAACCACAACACAACCCCTCCACAACAAAACCTTAATAATAAACACCCACTTAAAAAAACCTCCTCTCACCCCCCCCCCCCCCCCCCCCCCCCCCCCCCCCCCCCCCCTTCCCCCCCTCCTCCCCCCCCCCCCCCCCCCCCCCCCCCCCCCCCCCCCCCCCCCCCCCCCCCCCACCCCCCCACCCCCCAAACACCCCCACCCCCCCCCCCCCCCCCCAAACCCCCCAAAACCCCCCACCAAAACCCCAACACCTCACTCCCATCCAAAAAACTTAGGGGTATTAAAAGTAAATTAAAAAATAAAATAAAAAAATAAAAAAAAAAAAAAACTAAAAAATTTGAAAAAAAAATAAAAGAAAATAAAAAAAAAAAAGAAATTAAATAAAAAAAATTAAAAGTCTTAAAATTTATTGATTAAATTAAAAATTTTTAGATCTGGTCGTGAAGTCTTGCCGCCTTTTGGCTTTTCAAGCTTCAATCTTGTGGTAAGTTAATCTTAAACTTAGGCTAGGACTTTAGGTTACTAATGGATGGTTTAGAATTGGAATGGTAGGATTCTAAAGTAGTTTTTGTATGAAGAATGTGGGAAACCCCGTTAATCCCGCTTTTAGCTCGAAATTGAAATGGCTCGTTCGAGGCCACACGGAGTCCACATGCTCCGTTTTCTCCGACACGACCGTAAGATCATGAGGAACATGATTATGAGTTTGGATTGCTCAAAAGAGATTATAAAAATGTCAGTTTTTCTGAGAGTAGGTCTGGACCTAGAAATCAGTAGGTGGATACCGCCGAGGATGCATGGACCTAGGCTAAATTAACTTGTTTGGCCTGTATGTGTTTGGTCTTGAGGTACCTTGTGGATTGATTACTTATCGTTATTATGTTTGGCTATGGTTTGCCAATGTGAATTGAGCATTTGGAATTGATTAGCTAAGTACCTTGTATTCGGTCATGAGGGATTGAAATGATCGATTGACTGAATTGATAAATTGCTCTAGTATGTTTGACATTATGATGTGGAACATGAATGAATTGATGTGTTTGGGGCATAGTGGACGAACCATGAGATGTCCTTTGTGATTGTGCAATTCATGTTTGCTCGAGCAAGTGCTATGGTTAATTGGTATGGCTTGTGTTGTTTAGGTCATGGTTGACCTTGAATTCAAGTTTGGCTAAGTAGAATGATTATAGCGATGTGATCCCGAAGCGTGATACGTGGGAATTGAATTTATCTTGAGGCGTTAAACGCTAGATGCGTGTTTGCGAGTCTTATATTTATAACGTTGATGCGTGTTACGTCTTAATATTTATAACGACTTGATGCGTGATTACGCGAGTCTTAATGAGTAAAATGGCCCGTTATGACGCGGGCACTTGGCAATTGATATCAATGATTGGTATGTGATTGAGATATACGATAGGAAACACCTTTTATGATCTTGTGATTTGTGAAATGTCCAAGTCGAAGCTCCACCTTAAAAAAGTGACTTGAATTGCGAACTTCTATCTTATGTTTGTAGTGTGCTTTTGTCGTTTTGCTTGTTGAACAATTGTCCCTTTGAGTAGAATTACATGTTTTGGGAATTTCGGTGGTACTATGGCTGTCTAGGTTTAGGAATAATTTGTGAGATTTATTCTCCCCCCGTGGTGGGATAACAATTTTGGGTCCCAAATGATGAAGTCCCATGACCGCCATGGATTGGCTTGTGAAGATGCCCTTTTGAAGTAGATGAACCGTAATTTTGACTTCTTTTGTAGTCTTAGAGAGCTATGTTTTTATATTTGGGGTTGTGTTCGCCCGTATAGCTCTATAAGGTTAAACTTCATCTCCCTTGTTTTATTAAGAGAAGTTGTATTTTGAGAATTATCAAGTAATAATTTTTGAAGTCAATTTGACGTTTTTAAGAAATGTATGGAGTAAGTTTTAAATCCCCCTTTTTACATCTCGAGTCATTGTATTTCATTCTGTTGTATGGAGTGTAGTTCTCGCTTCCGCATGTGCTTATCATTTTAGGCTTAAGTTCGTTGCCGTTGGATCCTTGGGAAGTTTATAATTTACGGCCCGTGCGGGGTGTTGGCGTGCTCGTAAGGTTCGGGGCGTGACAGAGTAAGCTGGTCGGGGCTGTTTTGGGGCTCCAGCGGTGTCGGGGCTTCGTGGGGCTACTAGTGGTGGCTCAAGTTGGTCGAAGATGGTCTGATGGATGTTGTGGTGGCTGGAGGGAGTCGTAGAAGAGGCGGAACAGTAGTAGAACAAGGCTCGGACGTGAAACAGGAAAGGCTGATCTTCGGACTGCTGTCCGGGGTTTTATGGTGGCGTACGGCGGTGGTGGTGGCCTGAGGTGGTGGAGGGAACGACGATAGAAAAGGAGTGAATGGGTGGGAGGGTGGTGTGTGTTCGTTGATGGCTGGCTTTCACAAAAAAGAAGAAGAAAATGAAAGGAAGGGGGCTGTTGTTCACAAAGCAGAGAAGGGAGAGAGAATATGGCGGTGGGGGAGAAAAAGAGAGAGAGAAGAGTCCACAAGTAATGATTTACTTTATCTTGAAGCTTATCAAAATCTTAGGGGTGATTTGGTAATTTCGTATTTTGGCCGGGGGCAATTTGTTCACTTTGTAACTTAGGGCGGTTCGCACGTTGAATTTTCGGGGCATTACATATACAAATAGAAAAAAGGTCATAAATAAAATTGTGTTAACAATTGGTATGAAAATTAGAATAAATACCATTAAAAATCTCAAACTAGAGTGCAAATTTACTCCGAAGTAATTCCATCTCACAAAAATCCAAGACTAGTACTAAAATTTCACATTTACTCCAAACTAATTTTCATCAAGCAAAATGTCCAAAACCATTACAGCTCGCCCAAATATATCCTTCATTAGTAGACTAAAATTAGTTTGAAATAAAATTGAATTGCGCATCATGCATGTCGCAATCACAAATTCAAGTGAAGTGTCATATGGCAAGCATGCGAATGTAGGCCATGTAGCAAAACTATGCCACACGTGATGCCATATAACAATATAGAAGTATATTGAAGTGCCACGCGGCAAGCGCGAATACGAGTCACGTAACAAAATGACGTGCCCTGTAGCATGGACAAGAGTAAACACTTTGTCAAATTCCGGCTTTAACTATATAAAATAGATGAATGCCGAGAATATATGTTCTGTCATAATAAAATTTCCAAAAATCTTAGTAAAATTAAAATCTGTTAAAATTATGCAAATACAATGAAAATAACTATGAAAAACATTCGGAAGAAATCACAAATTTCACATATATTAAGACCAAAGGGCTACGTGGGTATATGTTCAACTTATATTGATTTGGCACTACTTGGATATGGCTTCGGCGCATATCAAGTCCCTCTAATTTCTTTGGAACAGAGGAAAATTGTCATGCCCCGAACCTAGTAGGCACGCGAACATCCCACCAAGCCGTTTGACTTTCTTTAGTCTCCTAGAATCTCTCGGCCATCATGTTATAACTTCATACAAATGAATTGAACTTGAGGAAGCGAGCAAACAACTCCTTTTCATTAATCATCAATAATGACTTAAGACGAAGGATGGTACCTCTCTTAGTATTCACCAAACTGGCTGCATAGTCAAAGCAGACAATACAAAATTATTAATTTCTTAAGGCTACAAAGGGTTACATCCGAATAGAGCTTAATAACTAAGTCCTCCCAAAGACGCCTTCCTATGTCACTCCATGGCAATCACATGATCCATCACTTAGGACCCGAAAATGTTGATCCCACGATGGGGTGAGATTTACATCTCGGTAAGCTAACCTTAAACCTAGACCAGGTAGCTAGTACCTCCAGAGACATTATTATCTATTTTATTTTTATAATAAACCACAAAATAAAGCATGTAGCATGAAACAACAACACATGTCAACGCATGGCATAACAATCATAGTTTCAAAGGCATAGCTTATCGGATGACCAAGCTTTAAGTGTTAGCATGAAAACAATTTCATATATCATAGTTTAATTCTCATTTACCATAATTTCTCAACTCGGTGAATTAGCCCGCTTAAATATGTCTCAGGCTTACCATTCAATCTCAATTCCAAAGCCAGGCCCGCGTATTATCACGCTTCAAGCTATAATAATTTCTGGGACCCGCATTTCAATGCATCGGGTTCCCAATGCCATCTCAATGGCCCGTGTCGACACGCATCAAACTTACCCCGTATAACCAAGACTCGGGGTATAACTTCTCCCCGCATGGCACAAGTCCCGGGGTAAACTCGTCCTCGCATGACCAAGTCCCAAGGTAAACTCGTCCCCGCATGGCCAAGTCCCGGGGTTTCACATATCTCGTTTCCTTTCTCCCAGCATGGCACAAGTCCCGGGGTAAACTCGTCCCCGCATGGCCAAGTCCCAAGGTTTCATATATCTCATTTCCATCCACTAGCCAATTCATGTTATGTCTCTCATTATCAAGGGCTCACGAGTCGTTCTTATCTTTCCACAAACTTCATGATCGAGTATATCAAACTCAAGCAATCAACAATGCTATTAACATGAGAAACACCATGGCCAAACACTTTCATTACATGGCAAACAGTTCACACATTAAGGCAATCAAATATCATATGATCATGAAAACACAATTTCACTCTAAAGTAAACACACATTGTTCAACAACGATAAACCACATTGGACCTTGCTCATTGTAAGTACATTTACCTTGTAAAATCCATCAATTGAAGGCCAAATTCCTCCATTAGTACCTTAACTTCCTAATAAAGGGTTACGGGTCACTTACCAAGCAAATTGGACTAGCTCCATCCACCAAATAAAGCCACAAGGTCCAACTTCAATTCTGTCCAAAAATAGGGCAGTATACGGTTTGAGTTCAATTGCACAAATCAGCCATGAAACTACTTCTAAACTCCAATCCAACTTGTGTACTCCACAATAACACATTATACTATATCCTAAGGTGTCTTATCAAGAATTTCAAAGCCAATCGACACCTTAAATAGCCTCCAACAGCTTCAACCCGAACAGGGTAACAGCTAACCAGAAACTATTCTTGCAACAACCAAATTAAATCAGCAATTAAACTTCATCTAAACTTCAAATTATCCCATAATCTTCTTGCTAACCTCTCAATCTATCATTATAGAGGTCTCACCGAAAATTTGAAGTCAAAACGACACCTTTAAGGCCTCCAATCTGTCCAATTCCTTTAGTCGCGCAAATGGTTAGATTCTGTCCTCCAGAATTCACCTCAAATTAGCCATGAAAATTCTTCAAATCTCAACTAAACTTGCAATCCTAACTCAGCCAACTCAAGTATAACGTGTCTAGAAGGTTTCACCACAAGTTGGAAGCCAAATGAGCTTTGGAAACCGATGCAAGAAGGTTCTCTCTCAAACCGGGTCAGATTTTGCCTTGTCCGGACCTTTATCCATTCAAACAGACCTACGGGAAAAACTACCGGGCCAAATTGAGCTTATAATATTTCCTTGGAAAAACAATATGATAAGCTTTCAAATGGCATGGTCTTACCTCAAGGCGACGTCGGATGAAGAAGTTCTAGCTGAATACGTGAAGCCGTCGGACAAAGCAATGAGCTAGTCGAAGTGAGCGGATTCTGCTTGTGGGAAAGGAAGAGGAAGAAGGGGGCAATGTGGAGAGGGAGAGAGACAAAGTGTTCAGCTGAAGTGAAGAGAGAGAGTGTATATTTATCACCAATAATTGGGATTGGTCATGATGTGAATAGTAGGTCAATAGGGTTAATTAAGGATAATTATCCAAAAATTCATATTTGGCCTTATTTTCATAAATATCTTGGAATTCATTGACCATCATTGACCAATATTTCTCTCACATTTTCGGCAGCCCATGGGGGTATCAATTGACCAAAATGCCCTTCATCCTTCCTTAATACCAAATTATACCTTCTAGGGGCAAAATGGTAATTTCGCATTGACAGTCCAAATTTTTCACTTTTCCAATAGAAATTACCCTCGATGAGGTGACGTCCAATTCGTGTCAAATGTTGGCATGCTTCATTGTCCATTGTCCAATTTCGAGACCCCATTTCATGGTCAATTAACTCGAAACCGATCAGATCCGAGCAAGATAAGATTGAAATACATCGTTAGATAACTTCTCATTGATTAGTCTTAAAATGGCAGGAAATTCAGAATGTCACGACTCTTCCCTCTTACAAAAATTCCTTCCTCGAAATTTACAATAAACCCAACTACTCAAACAAATGGGGGTACCAACCCCTCATCGCTTCTTCACTTTCCCACGTAGTGCTTTCGGTTAAGTGGTGCTTCCAAATCACTTTGATTAATGGTATCATCTTATTTCTCAAGACTTGCTCCGTTTCGATCTTCGAATTTAACTGGCTTTTCCATGTACGATACTCGATCAACCACTTCAATAATTTCATAATCCAACACATGGGTTGGGTCCGGCTCGTATTTTCTTAGCATCGACACATGAAATACATTATGAACTTGTAACAAGTTCGGTGGCAAGGCAAATATGTATGCCAAGGTTCCAATCCTTTTCAAGATTTCAAAAGGACCTACGTATCTTGGACTCAATTTTCCTTTCTTTCCAAACCATGATAAACCTTGCATCGGCGATACCTTAAGGAAAATGTGATCGCAAACTTGAAACTCCAAAAGTTTGCATCGTTTGTCGGTATAACTTTTTCTAACGACTCTGCGCTGCTCTCAATCTTTCTCTAACGACCTTTACCGCCTCAATTGATTGTTGTACTAACTCTAGGCCTGTTATGCTTTTTTTCCAAGTACTCAGAAGTATGGATTTCCTCTCCGTTCTATTTATTTCTATAACCCCTTAGATATCCGAGTTCGTTCATCGCAACGTCTTAATTCCTTTATGACCTTCAGGTTTGATGCTTCAAGTAGCCATCAACCTAATCAATTGGTAAACTTCTAATTTAGAAGTTGAATCTCTTATTTCTCGGGGTAAGGTATGTTCCTCCATCACCAAATGCACGATGCTCAATTTCCAATTATACGCATCCGTTACTTAATTCACCTTTCCTAAACGATATAGGGTAGCGCATTCATGACCTTTCCTCCAGTTCCCTTTGGGATGATCAATACTTCCAACCCTTATAGTTTAGATACTTGCGAGATCTTCTTTACATAACCAACGCTCCCATATCCATAAGCGATTTCATCCATCAGAGTTGCCTCTCATTCAGTTCCTCTTAGCAAGTTGGTACTTTATGCTCTTGTGGTATACATAGGCTTGAAACCTTCTTCCACGCAAGTATTGTTTCCCAGCATTCGTCTCAAGGATGTTCGCAAGCTAACTCCAATCATGCACTAGGCATTCCAATCCATATGGCATTATTGTCACGACGTATATGCAATACCCACTTTTGATTGTCTTGTTATGCCTCAAATTTCTTTCCTACGTCGCATCATTATGATTTTTATAAGCCTTTCAATTCCAAATGGACATGCCACTATCAGCGTGGTCACCAACTTGACTTAAGTCCTTGAGAACTCTTTTCACATTCATCCATCCATTCGCATTACATCTCATCCTTGGTCCTTTTTATTGATGGAATAGCTCTTGTGGGGGAAATCTTCCCACAACATTTATAGTAATCCATCAATCCCAGGAAACTTCAACTTTCAGTAATTCATACCGACCTTAGTCAATTCATCATTTATTACATTGCTCTAGGGTTCCACAGAGATTTCATTTCCCAGCACTTCGCGACAAGGAATCTCACTTTTTCAAGCCCACAGCTCGCACTCTTCACATTTAGCATACAACGGGCGTTTCCTTAGGGTCCATATGACACCCTCGTAAGCTGTTCATATTTCTTGTGGCTTCTTAAATGAGTCCGATCATCGTCTCATAAGCCAACAACAATGAATCCCATTATTCCTTGGATACTTAATCCGACTATTATCAATTTCTTGCTACCATATGTCGAATCGTTCAAGCTGTCCTTCGTACCATCCACTTGAGAGCTCATACCTTGGTTCTTTGCTCTCATGGGTCACCAATCCGATCAGGTAGCATTTTGTGCATTTTTGTCACTCTTTTCTCAAGAGGCATTAGTGCCTTAACCTCTTGGTTCTACAACCAGCTAACATGACCTTATCCCAATTTCATTCACTCAATTGAACATCGAAAAATCTTGGAATTCAACATTGTCTACAAGGTAGTTCCTTAAAATTATCTTACGGAAATCATTTGAGCTCTGCATCTTCTTTCTTAGCCCGCACGCTAAATTTTAACACCAAGATGATTAGAACTTTCACTTCCTTCCATACTAGGATATCCTACCCTATGAAGGAAACTATATATTTCAGTGGCATTCTCTTACTTCGAATCCACCTCGTCCTTCCTATTACATAGGACACCAATCTTGGAGTCTATGCCAATGGCGGTGCATTTATTCCAGGATTCCAAATGTCACCATACTTGACATTTTCTTCCAATGATTCAGTCACCTCAAGTGATAAGGTTTCAAGGAGTCGAGGTTCTTCCTTAGTTTTCACAAATCCATATTTTGGATATTCAATTCGACTACCTCAAGTTGCCTAGCAAATACATCTTAAGTACCCTTTTCGCTTACTCATCCATTCATTAAAATCACGAGTAGTTAGGACTATTAAATCCATTCACTTTTCTTTTCAAAAACGACCATCTCATGGTCCAATCGTCTTTAAGGATAACGTCTCATTCTTTAGGGGACAACAACTTAGAACCCTATTTCCAATGGTTCTAGTTCAATCTCAATCAAACTCGGAGAATCATTAAATCCGGGCAAACTAGCATTCCAATTTTCCTTAACACTTTCCATGACAAGGGAGAGGGACTACCCATCTTCCACCATGGGTCTTACGCCTAGGTAATAGCCATTCCTCATAGGCACATTCCATGTTCCATAATGAACATCTCTTTGTTCGTAATCCATGAGCAATAGTTTTCTTACTCATACTCCTTCCGATGATCCGGTCCTTTCATTAAGATCCGTTACAGTTCTTCAGATTCAGGAATAATAACTAGCCACAAGGCTTCCAAATTTCAATCCACTCAGAAACTTCACGTTTCATTCAAAGGGTCCTTGACCACCCTTAGTACACTTAGACGGCTTCGAGAACTTTGTCTCGTATTGGTTGATCGCCTTTAGATCTTTGCAAAGCTATTAAAGTTTAGGCAATCCTTGTTCTCGAGAAACCTCGTAAAGGTACTTTCTATTGAACAATTTAGCGAAGACAATCTAGGCAAATATCATGCCTTCAAGGAAAAGTTTTTCCTTTGGTAACCTTTCACCAATTATCGATGGCCTCTTAAAGCTAGTAACCGCCAGGGTCACTTCTTTTCTTCCGTGCACCCAAAACCTCTAAGGTTTCCTTACACAATCCCCAATCCAAAGAAAGACAGTTTTAAATTCACTCTTTCCATCGAACTTAACCAATCTCACTCTTATGCATCCTTCCACAAGCTTTTTTTCAAACGATTTTCATTTCCATTCTTTATCATCTTTCCTACGATCTCTACCATTTACTTTGCTAACAACACAATTAACGATAACAGTCTTATCTGCTTTGGGCAACAACGGCAACTCCTTCTCGAGTCCGCCTACCCATCGAATTTCAAATCCTCTCAAGGTTCTCTTGACCCCTTCAACTCTTGGGTCTCGCACAATTTACAAGCTCGGGCCAAACGCTCTTCCAGCACTCATACTCTCGTGGTTCATCTTTACTCACTTATCATGATTCTTTTCAATTCTTGAATCTTCTCATAACTTGCATACTCGAGCTAAATGCTTCTCTAGTGACCATACTCTAGTCGTTCGACCTCATCGGTCCTTATGGCACTTGAACCACTACAATTCCCTCCATGAATTAAAGACTTAAGTCATCTACTCGAGTTTAGCGGTTTCAGGCTGCTCATCTCATTATCTATTACCAACAATCAACCATTCGGTGGTTCTTAGGCAACTCTCAACTACTTGTCAATTATCTAAGGATTCCAAATCACCTTTAACCAGCGACTACCTATCAAGCCAGCCTCAACGAGGCAATTTCTCAATTAACATCCAATTACTAGGTAAGCCTCAACTAGGCCATAACTCAACTAAGCCAACATCAAGCAACTATTCAAGGCATTACTTGAGTGAGTCAATCACTCATACTTTAAGTGTAAAGATACATGTTCCTCTAATACGAGCACAACAGGCTATCATACTTTCGGAAGACATTAGTTCAATGGGGTATGAACCCCACGCACCGTCTAAGCTCTCGGTTAGATCTTGGCGATAACAATTACATGATGCCAACTACAAAACACGACCAACAGGCCAATCACAAACATAAATATTTTTTTTTAATGGCATCCACTACCAAGCACGAAGCTTTTAATCATATCAATCACAAGCACCATCACAAATGCCAAGCAAAATTTGAAAATTCTCCTTAAGGATCAACTTAGTGCAACACGTCTCTTAATCAAGATCGGACTTAACCCGATACCTAGACTTTCCCTTTCAATTTATGGCTTGGGTCATTCCTACCTCCTTGCTATCTTGGAAGTCTATCAAGAGCCGCTCCTTGTTCGGACCTCTCTGTCCCGGTGATTACTCCTCGCTTTCATCGGACCTAGTCGTTGTAGGTTGTCCCAAGTCATACATCTACGGAGAAAGCCCCATTCCACACGTCCCATACCATGCTTCATTACGGTTTATAGGTATCCCGTCAACTTGTCCCATACCACGCGACAATTTATTAGGTCCGATAGTGATAAGTTCATGCATGCACATTCCTCGACTTCCATTTTAATGCCACAAATACAAGCACTACATGATTGTCCTCGTTACTCGTCATACCATAGTTGTTTCCAAATCAATTATTATCCACAGAAGATCTCTAATTCCACCAATGACTGTCACGTCTCATAGATCCATTGCCTGTGTTCTAGCATATAACTCAAGTTGGGTCATTGGCAAGTCATAATCACAATTGTACAGTCCATCCGACCCTCTGTTCATAAGCAATTCTCTATTAAACTCAAGCACATTTTCAACCTCACTGTCCAGGCTTATGACATTTCAATCTCCGTTTGCTTCCTTATGAACCTCGATCGTAACATCTCCCAAGTTCATCCATTACAATCATTACAAGAACCATTAGAGTACCACACAAGTTCAAGCCTATAATCCTCAAGATTCATAAATCAATGCTTAATCCTAAGGGTCTCACTATCAAATCGTCCTCAAGTCATCACTCCTTATCACTCCAAGTCGATTTGGATCGAGCTGACCTTGCTCTGATACCAAACAAATGGGTATGTCATGCCCCGAACCCAGCAGACACGCGAACATCCTACCGGGCCATTTGACTTGCTTTGGTCTCCCGTAATCCCTCGGCCATCAAGTTATAAGTTTATATAAATGAATTGAACTTAAGAAAGCGAGCAAACAACTCCTTTTCATTAATGACCAATAATGACTTAGGATGATGGATGGTACATCTCTTAGTATTCACCAAACCGGCTGCATAGTCAAAGCGGACAATACAAAATTATTGATTTCTTAAGGCTACAAAGGGTTACATTAGAACAGAGCTTAATATCTAAGTCCTTCCAAATATGTCTTCCGATGTCACTCCATGGCAATCACATGATCCATCACTTGGGACCTAAAAATGTTGATCCCACGATAGGGTGAGATTTACATCTCAATAAGCTAACCCTAAACCTAGACCAGGCAGTTAGTATCTCCAGAGACATTATTATCTATTTTATTTTTATAATAAACCACAAAACAAAGCACGTAGCATGAAACAACAACACATGTCAACATGCAAGGCATAACAATCACAGTTTCAAGGCATAGCTCATTAGATGACCAAGCTTTACGTACTAGTATGAAAATAATTTCATATATCATAGTTTAATTTTCATTTTACCATAATTTCTCAACTCGGTGAATTGGCCCGCATAAATACGCCTCGAGCTCACCATTCAATCTCAACTCCATGGCTAGGCTTGCATATTACTACGCCTCGGACTATAACAATTTTTGGACTCGTGTTTCAACGCATCGGGTTCCCAATGCCATCTCCATGGCTCGTGTCGACACACATCAAACTTACCCCGCATGACCAAGACTCGGGATATAACTTCTCCTCGCATGGCACAAGTCCTAGGGTTTCACATATTTCGTTTCGTTTCTCCGAGCATGGCACAAGTCCCAAGGTAAACTCGTCTCCGCATGGCCAAGTCTCAAGGTTTCACATATCTCGTTTCCATCCACTAGCCAATTCATATTATGTCTCTCATTATTAAGGGCTCACGAGCCGTTCTTATCTTTCCACGGACTTCATGATCGAGTATATCAAACTAAAGCAATGAACAATGCTATTAATATGAGAAACACCATGGCCAAACACTTTCATTGCATGGAAAACAATTCACACATTAAGGCAATCAAATATCATATGACCATGAAAACACAATTTCACTCTAAAGTAAACACACATTATTTGACAACCATAAGCCACATTGGACCTTGCTCATTGTAAGTACAAATCACCTTGCAAAATCCATCAATTGAAGGCCAAATTCCTCCATTAGTACCTTAACTTCCTAATAAAGGGTTACGGGTCACTTACCAAGCAAATTGGACTAGCTCAATCCACCAAATGAAGCCTCAAGGTCCAACTTCAATTCTGTCCAAAAATAGGGCAGCATACGGTTTGAGTTCAATTGCACAAATCAGCCATGAAACCACTTCTAAACTCCAATCCAACTTGTGTACTCCACAATAACACATTATACTATATCCTAAGGTGTCTTATCAAGAATTTCAAAGCCAATCGACACCTTAAATATCCTCCAACAGCTTCAACCCGAACAGGGCAACAACTAATCAGAAACTGGTCTTGCAACAACCAACTTAAATCAGCAATTAAACTTCCTCTAAACTTCAAATTATCCCATAATCTTCTTGCTAACCTCTCAATCTATGATTATAGAGGCCTCATCAAAAATTTGAAGTTAAAATGACGCCTTTAAGGCCTCCAACCAATCCGATTCCTTTAGGCGCGCAAATGGTAAGATTCTATCCTCCATAATTCACCTCAAATCAGCCATGAAAATTCTTCAAATCTCAACTAAACTTGCACTCGTAACTCAGCCAACTCAAGTACAACATGTCTAGAAGGTTTCACCACAAGTTGGAAGCTAAATGAGCTCTAAAAACCGATGCAAGAAGGCTCTCTCTCTCAAACCGGGTCAGATTCTACCTCGTCCAGACCTTTGTCCATTCAAATAGGCCTATGGGAAAAACTACCAGGCCAAATCGAGGTTATAATATGTCCCTGGAAAGATAAGACAATAAGCTTTCAAATGGAGGTAGTCTTACTTCAACACGTCGTCGGACGAAGAAGTTATGGCCGAATCAGTGAAGCAGTCAGACAGAGCAACGAGCTGGTTGAGCTGAGTAGATTCTGCTCATGGGAAAGGAAGAGGAAGAAGGGGGCAACATGAAGAGGGAGAGAGACAAAGTGTTCAGCTAAAGTGAAGAGAGAGAGTGTGTGTGTTTATCACCAATAATTGGGGTTGGTTAAGATGTGAATAGTAGGTCAATAGGGTTAATTATGGATAATTATCTAAAAATTCATAGTTGGCCTTATTTTCATAAATATCTTGGAATTCATTGTCCATCATTGACTAATATTTCTCTCACATTTTTGGCAGCCCATGGGGATGTCATTTTACCAAAATGCCCTTCATCCTTCCTTAACACCAAATTATACCTCCCATGGGGAAAATGGTAATTTCGCACCGATAGTCCAAATTTTTCGCTTTTCCAATAGAAATTACCCTCGATGAGGTGACGTCCAATTCGTGTCAAATGTTAGCATGCTTCATTGTCCATTGTCCAATTTCGAGATCCCATTTCATGGTCAGTTAATTGGAGACCGATCAAATCCGAGCAAGATAAGACTGAAATACATCGTTAGATAACTTTTCATTCATTAGTCTCGAAATGACAGGAAATTCAAAATGTCACAAAATTCTGAAATAGCGGAAGCACGTCCAGCCCATTGAAACCACCGTAGCTCATTAAGAAGACATATAGCACCTTGGATAAAATTATGTGTATTGCGCAAAAATGAGCAATCTCAACTTTCTAATTTTTGTAAAAGCATAAGAACGAATACATATCTTTGTCGACTCGGGTGTTTCCAACACTATGGCTTTTATAGAACAATCTCCCTATATATATATATATAAGACTATTTAGGTTATGCATGTGCAGCGATTAGAGTTAAAGATAAGGAGCAGAATTTTGATGGTATTTGGAAATCTTGCTATGTCGTTTTATAGAACATTGAGAGCATCATCATACATACATAGTCTGCTGTGTCTCTTGAGATCATCACATTCTTGGTTCACAATATTCTTACCCATCAATTAAATCAAGTCATGCATTTGCAGGTTTCCTTGCTCAATTCTTATCAAGGATCTCTTAGTGAGAATTAGTGATCCTAGTATTGCTTTAAAATCGCAACCGTCGAGCACTTTCTTTACATGCTCACTACCCAGCCCTTAAAAAAAAGGCAGTGTGTAGAAAGATCTCCTTCTCATTTGCATCTAGTCCATCACAAATTATTTTGACTAATAATTTATTATCAACCTTCGAGAAGTTCCTTTTCCTTTGTATAATTATTATTTATCACATGACCACTCAAGACAATAGACATATAATTACATGCATTGCCAGAAAAATAAAATAAAATTTGAGCTATAGTAAATTGTACAACTTTGGGAAAAATATGATGGTTAAGTATGGACCAAGATATCTAATAGCTGTTAACACCTAGACTTATTTTGACTGAAAACCGCATAACAGCTTCGAGGAAATGGCTTTGATCGCGTGCGGGTGTGTGTGTATATATATATATTGTTGGCTTCCTCGAAATATGTCATTCCCAACCTTCGACTACTATTTTTTTTCTTTGCTTTCCTTTTTCAACAAATGATCAATACTAATTTACCAAATGACGACTCAAAAGACATATAATTACAAAGCCAACTAAGTATGTAATAGGTCCAGCGCTATTTGATTGTTTTTCATGGGACTCGAACCCAAAAGCCCCGCCACCCTATAGGCTCATAAAACAGCCCCTTAAGCCCTATTAACAAATTAACTTCGGACCTTTGATTTAAAATGCAATAACCATTACTTTATCTCACAAAAATAATGATGATCGCTACTTGCTCTATCAACATTCTTGAAAGATGCACGACTTTTTATTAGGTAGGTCAACAAAAATGATGGTGCTTAAGGATGGACTCAATTATAGCACAAACCGACAAACAACTTTATAGCGGTATTTGAAGCTATAAGGTACGACCTCACTTTTATCCCTCCTTCTGTTATTGGTACAAAAGGGGTAACGCATATTCCGTATGAGATATTAGAAGCTACCAACCCGAAATGGTCGGAGTGCCTTGTTGGGTATTATATTGGAAAGAAGCTTCCTTTCAAGCTTACTGAGGTGGCTGTCAAAAATGTATGGGGTCCCCATTTGTCAGAAGTCATGGCTAATGACGATGGGTTCTATTTCTTTCACATCCCCAATGTGGAATTTCGGCATAAGGTGCTGGATGGGGGGCCTATGACGGTTGCCAAAGTGCCACTAATCCCGCAACTGTGGTTTCCATCGATGAAACTTAAGAAAGATAGTCATGAATCCATCCCGGTGTGGGTGAGGTTGAGGAATATCCCCTACTCCTTGTGGTCCGCTCCGGGAATTAGTGCTGTAGCAAGTTGCATTGGTAAACCACTTTACGTGGATCACCAAACGGAGCAAATGAAGATGATATCGTATGCTCGTGTATGTGTAGAGATCAATGGAAAGCAGCCTCGGTGTGAATCGGTTGATGCTGTCGTTAATGGTGAAACTCATTCTGTGAAAGTGGAATATGAGTGGAAGCCTAACCCGTGCCCATCTTGTGGCACCTTTGGGCATAAGTGCGTCACTACCATCAACTCTACTATGCCATTGTCTAACCCATCGGACATGGTGAGAACTCAAGCCGCCCAATCCCTTGATGGATGGGAGGAAGTTGGGAAAAAGTAGGGACGTCAACACACCAGACTAGGATCCAAAGGAAATGAGGTAGCTGCCGACTCAAGACAACTTGTGGGAACGCCCATGATTTCTAAGATACTGGACCAGGCAGCTCAATCGGCCTTGACTAGGCCCGGTGAATCGATGAATGCTGTTGCCAATGTGCCTATGACAACCGAGAACGTAGCTGAGTCTACCGAGAAGATAGGAGCCCCGACAATCTCCTCTGCTCCGGCCCCTACAAACCGTGAGACTAGGGTGGCACCTCGGGATGTCTTAACAACCTCGTCTGACTCGGAGGATGGTCTTGATGATGAGGTGAGTAATATGGTAAGCGATGATGAGGATCATGCCCCCCCAACCACCACGAACATTCATATGCAGATGGAAACTCCTCATCGGCCGGAGAAAGCTGCAGACATGCAGGCCCCGGTTCCAACGATAGTTGCTCACCAAGATACCATCTCGGATAGCGGGCCCAGCATCGCGAAGAAAGCTAAGCCAACCGCCAAGAAGAAAAGGTGGGGTGGCTCTCGAAAGTGGTAACTCCGATCCCTCTTTGTACATATGTATATAGGTGTTTGGAATATAAGGGGTCTTGGTGACCCCCTTAAACAGGCTGAAATTCGGAATCTGGTTAGATCCAACGATCTCTATTGCATTAGCATACTAGAAAAAAAAGTACCGGCTACCTTATTTCCTATCATTACGACTACCCTCTTGCCGAGTTGGGAGTGGTATGCCAACTATGACAATTCTCACCATGGGAGAATATGGGTTGGGTGGAACCCGATGCATGCAAATTTTGTTTTGGCGTCCTCCTCTTCTCGGGCTATACATGGACGCCTAACACTCATGGCTATTGATAAGATCTGCTACCTATTCGTTATATATGCAGAGCATACCTTTGTACCGAGGCGGTCCCTATGGATAGATCTGGTCCAGAATAGTGGACTTCTAGTGGATTCACCCCGGCTTGTTCTTGGGGACTTCAATGCCATTCGGGACCCCACGAATAGATTGGGGAGTTCAAATAATTGGATCCCGGCTTTTGATGAATTCGGACAATGCCTTGCTCAAGCAGGTTTAGAGGATCTTAGGTATGTCGGGCACATATTCATGTAGGCTACCTCTTCGAGGGAAAATCGGAAACAAAGGAAGATTGATAGAGTCCTTATAAATGCTAAATGGGGCGTTGAGTTCTCTTACTCGGAGGCAACATTTTTGGCTCCCGGAGTATTCGACCATACTCCAATGGTTATCAAGATTTTGAATCCGACAAGATCTAGAAGGCCTTTCAAGTTCTTCAACTTTTGGATAACTCACCCATCATTCTTGACAATGGTGGCTCGGGTTTGGGATACAAGGATTAACGGCACGCCTATGTTCTTCTTGTGCTAGAAGTTAAAGATGCTGAAGGGACGGCTTAAACAGCTCAACAAGGACTCATTCTCGGACATTTCAGCTAGAACCGCTCAAGCTAGGAGTGCTTTGATGGCTGTCCGGAATGCCTTGGTGTTGGATCCTCATAACCAATCTCCGGCCAATCAAGAGAGGGGCCTTCTACGTAACTTCTCAGATCTCCGTCTTCAAGAGGAATCATTTTATAAACAAAAATCCCGAGTGCAATGGCTTAAGGAGGGGGTCCTCAACACTAAATACTTCCACCTCTCGGTTAACAAGAGGAACCTTCGAAACGGAATACTCTCTGTGGCGGACGGCTCGGGTGCTCTTATCACTAACCCGACTCGGGTGCAACGGCATATCACCTCCCACTTCGAAGGCTTGCTCTCACACACGACTCCTCCGGTTAGGCCTACGGTGCGGGAGCTCCAATCGGTTATGGAGAGATTCCTCAATGATGACTAGGTAACGTTCCTCTCTCGACCTGTGTCTGATTTGGAGATTCGTAATACTATGTTTTCACTTGCCTCTGGCAAAGCCCCCGGACCGGACGGTTTTAATGTTGAGTTCTTCAAAAATACGTGGGATATTGTGGGCCCATCGATTATAATGGCGGTAAAGGATTTCTTTGTGTCGGGGAGGCTACGTCGTGAGATTAATACCACGATCTTAGCACTTGTGCCAAAGGTTCCTAATGCTTCGGCCATGAATGACTATAGACCCATTGCATGTTGCAATACTATTTATAAGTGTATCACGAAGACTTTAACTAATCGGTTGGCTGGTGTTCTGCCTACCCTCATTAGCATCCCACAAAATGCATTCGTGAAAGGTCGTCGTATTAGTGATAATATACTGCTAGCCCAAGAACTTTTTTGTGGTTTTCATCATGAGCCCTACTTATCCAAATGTGCTATCAAAGTTGATTTCCAAAAGGCATACGATATGATGGAATGGGATTTCGTGGAGCTAACCCTCGAGCCTTTGGTTTTCCCGGAGAGTTTATTAAACTCGTTATGGTATTTATCCGCACTCCCAAGTTCTCCATCTCTATCAATGGGGAATTGCACGGCTTTTTCTCTAGTTGGAGAGGCATTCGGCAAGGTGATCCTATGTCTCCATATATATTCACATTGGTTATGGAGGTATTCACGGGCATCTTAAATGTGCAGACCCGGCAGCCGGAATTTAAGTTCTTCCGGCGATGCAAGGCTACTCGGCTCTCACACCTTTTCTTTGCCGATGATGTACTTTTTTTTGCGGAGGCAAATGTAGCCTCTATCATGCTTTTGAAGGCTGGAATTGATAGGTTCTCTAGTTGGTCGGGCTTGAAACCTAACATGAACAAGAGCGAGACGTTCTTCTCGGGGGGGTCTACTGATACTCGGGATCAAATTATGGGTATCCTTGGCTTTCATGAAGGCATCTTGCCCTTCCGGTACTTGGGGGTGCTTGTTATTGCATTACGACTTGGCAAAGTAGATTGTAATATGTTGGTGAACTCAATCACGGCCCGAGCACAATCTTGGATGCAACGTTGTCTCTCTTTGCTGGACGGCTGCAGCTCATAAGGTCGATCCTTCATGCTATCCATGTATATTGGGCAAGTGTTTTCATCTTACCTAGATCGATCTTAGACCGCATCGAGCAAATCCTTAGGCAATTCTTGTGGAGAGGCTCGGGTCTCGGAAGAGGTGGGGCGAAAGTTTCTTGGGACGATGTTTGTCTCCCAAAAAAGGAAGGGGACCTTGGCATTCGTAGGTTGCGGGATTGCAATAAGGCAACCATGCTCAAACATATTTGGGTCCTATTTATGGACAAGGAGTCCCTATGGTTCAAATGGATTCATTCTACCTTTTTAAAGAACAAAAATTTTTGGATTGCCAAGCAGCCAACCTTTTGTTCATGGGCATGGAAGAAGATCTTACACCTTCATGCGGACTTCCAACAATCCTTTAAATGGCGGATTGGTAGTGGTCGTGGAGTATCCTTTTGGTTTGACCCGTGGCACCCTAGAGGACCACTCGGTAAGATCTTCCTGGATAGAGACATCTATCGATCAGGCATATCCCGACTTGCCACGGTGGCAAACTTCATGTCTTATTCTGGCCCTCCCTCTTATGTCTCGGCCACTATTATAGCTTGGCCAGAGCCTCTCCCCGTGCTCTCTCGTAGCAACGATTGCTTCACTTGGATCGGTCATCCCTCGGGAGTATTTTCCATTGCATCAGCCTGGGATAACATACGTTCTCAAGGGCAAACAGTGCCTTGGCATTCCTTTATATGGGACCGTGCCCTTGTGCCTCGTCACTCTTTTCATCTATGGCTGATCACACGGAATAGGCTGCCAACCCGGGTATTACTACTAAACTATGGCCAAATTGTAGATGCTACTTGTGCATTCTGTTCATGTAGACCAGACTCTATCGACCACCTTTTCTTTGGCTGCCGGTCCACCAGAAGCCTTGCTCTTTTTTGGGCAGCGAAGTGTAACCTTGCTTGGTACAATAAGTCGTGGCGGGAAAACCTAGAATGGGCCATGAAATACATCTCTGGTCGGAGCTTTCACCAGTGTATTGCCCGCTTCGCCTTTGGAACCTTGTGCCACGTTATATGGAAGGAAAGGAATCATTTTCTTTTTCGGAATCAAACTCTGTTTGTGCCAACTATCAAGAAACACCTTGAGAAGGTGGTTAGGGACAAGGCACTCACGTATGAGCATATTGAAGACACCTCTAGGAACCGGAGGATGCAAGCTACCTAGGGCATCGATCCGACTATTTTTTTGTGATCGGAGGTTCGTCCTAGGTGCTTATTTGGCTAACTGTTTTGGCCTTTCTTTTTGTTGTACTAGGGTATATATACCTGTGCTTTTGAACCCACAACACCCTTGCACACTTAGTGACATTGTATGGTGTCACCTTGAGTGCAAGTTTCCTTGTTGGTGTCGGGTTTCGCCTTTGTAAAGCTGTGTTTGGTTAAAGCTAATACAATACTTACATTTACCAAAAAAAAAAAAAACTTTATAGCGGTGGATTCTTTGTCATCTAAGTCATAGGCTCACCATTGGCTAGCAAACTCTGCTGGCTTCCTCGAAATGGCATCCTCAACCTCCGAGTAGGAGTAACTTTAGAAAATCATCTTCGAGGAATGGTTTCCATCTTTTGGTCTTCGACTCTTCGTTTTCCATTTTGTAGTTGGAGTATTTTATGTCATTAGGTTAACTTTTGTTAAAAGGCTCACTAATGAAAAAACCTTTGCTTCCGTTAAAAAAAAAAAACAAAGAAAAAGAAAAACCTTTGATGGCTTTGTCGAAAGGGCAATTCCCAATCTCCAAGTAGTCGTCTTCTCTTTGCTTTTCCTTGTTTTTTTGTTTTTTTCAAGTGATCTAACAATTCAACACATGACTATTTAAACGATTCAAAATTATGTGCACAACTAAGTATATAATAGGTCTAAAATTATTTCAATTTTTTTATACGCACAGTTATTAGCATGAGTACAAAGGCCTTGCTATCCTGAAGACCCATAAAACGTCCGCAAGCCCAGGAACAAATCAAGTCTAGATCCTCACCTATAATAGTAATTCTGGCATAGAACAACTTTGCAAAAGTGGCTTTTACGACTATATCCTTGAGAAAGATTACAATTTGGGTTGTGCAATGTATATTTATATGTTTGTCACCTGGGGAAATGTGAGCATATGGGTTCTTGATATGAGTGGTTGACATTGATATTTGCGGCCTATTATACAGTTTATGTCATTGATCCATCTCTATGATGCATTGACGCATTTATGTGATGCATTGACTTTGGAGAATATATGAATTATTCTTGTTATTTGAGAATACCCGGTGGTATTACTTCCATGAGCATTATGCCGATATATACTTATACAAAATGGCATTAATCATTACTTGATCTCAAAGAAATAATGATGATTGTCACTTACTGAGCTGTGATTTTGCTCTCCCATTCTATTACCATTCTATGTGGTGCGGCCTAAAACGTCATTTACCAAATAAATTCTAGGAATTGAGAGTACTTGTGAATTCCTTTTGAAAATGGTGTGGATATTTTAAAATCTTGTGAATACAAATTTTACCTGATGAATAATTTTTATATGGAGTTAAATATTTATGAAATGGTAATTAAAAATAATTCTGATATGTTTTAAACCTGGTGAGCACAACCTGAAACCTATAACAAGATAAATTAGTTCAGGCTGGTGCCATCAGGACTAAAAATTAAAGTGCTATCTCAGGACCATCTCTCATCCGTAGAATTAAGGAATCCCAAAAGGTCGTGCTTGCATATTACTGCCGGATGTATTGTGGTCAGCAAGGCTCAGGCAATTGGGAGCCAGAGCCACATATTAGCAAGACACGAGAAATTAGATAGCATTATGAACTAGGAAAATTGTCAAAAAAGTCTTAAATCTTTTATGTGCGTAATCAGTCCCTGAGGTGCACTAATCATCTCGGAAGCATGAAAAATTTTTGGTCGGATCAGTCGCTTTGAGATATTTGCAAATGAAGAGCTCAAATTGAAGAATTGCTCGACCAAGAACCATATATGTTTAGTCATTCACGACAGGGATCAAGGAAGAAGATACTTCCCCCAACGAGTCTAACCAAACAGATTATCAACCATTAACTTCATCTTTTTCCTTAACCAAGGATAGAATGTCCCATTTCTCAAATGGCAATCTGGCTAAGGATACGCAGTCTAGAGGAAACCTACATTTGATAAACAGGGCATCTGAAAATTGGCCAGAGGAAAAGACTGGGCATCTGAAACTCTCACCTTTTGTTTACTGGGAAAATTCTACACCTACTGGTAGCAACCTTTATATGGCTGAACACCACCACACGGAAGCAATTATACTTGGTGTCAGTCTGGATAAGTGTACCCACCATCTCCAGATGTGCAACTTATCCTAACTTCTGAATGTGCTCTTATGCAGCCAATGACCCACTACTTCCACGCTTCCACTTTCATTAAGCTTTATAATCACAAAAATTCCACTGGGCCAGATTTATTTACCTGGGATGTGTGTAGATAATTCTTCAGACCAAAGATGCAACAACATATTTTACTGCAAAAAACCATTTACATATGGACAAGTGCGCTCGTGCGTGCGGGGAGAGGGGGAGATAGAGAGAGAGAGAGAGAGAGCTCTGCAATTACCGATAGCCTCAGCTACGGTCAGCTGGTTGAGAGAATTGATTGTAAAGTAGAAATAGAACGAGGATTCCTGAATTCTTCTCAATCAATATGAATGAAGATGAGTGCTAGGAAGACGATAGCATTAGATTTTGAAAGAGATTTTTCGAGAAGGGTCCTTCAGGGAGATGTTGCTCACAGGCATAATGCTCGAGTTCATTGATTGATAAAAGTGAACTTTGGTTAAAACTGCACAACCGCTCTGCTATGTTCATAAAAGCCTCTTAAAGAGTGCATTTTACCATGGTCCACTGTGAAAGAACAATCATTTCCCATATGTTATCTAATGTAAATAGGTGCTAACTGCAGTATTTTAACAATCTTTCGTACGGACAATTCAGCTGGTTAAAATGGTGGATGGCTGTTCATACCGTTAAGGTTTCCACCTTCATAAAAAACTTGCAGAAGAGAAATTCTTCTGATGCCATTATACCTCCACAAAATCTGAAAGCCTCTGATCCAGAATTTCCATTACTGCAAGACAAACAAGAAAAAGCTGGAGACATTCATAAATCAAGCACACACTTTGAAGGGCAAACATAGATGAAATTTATGTGAAAGCCACCCAATATTTCTGATAATTCCACGTTTTTACCTAGCTCATCGCTTGAAACCAGAGACAGATTCCATTTGCAAAACATTTCCAAATATCAAGCAAGAGATAGTTTAGCAGACTAATTGACGAAGCACTTTGCACAAGAAGGTACATCTCAGCAAAAACAAGTTCGCCGATATAGAAATGTGCTCAACTTGGGAAGTTTACAGTTAGGTCCTAAGAATATCAATTTCAAGAAATGCCTGTACTCCAGGAAACAGGATTTCAGGCAAGTAAATTATCTCTAAAGTACAATTTACTTCAAATGACAGTAAGTAGGCTCTATACCTTGGCAAACTTCTCCCAAGAGATTTAAAAGAGGTGTTTGGGGTAGCTATGCCTTAAACCTGATGTCCTTGGAGAACAAACAATAGCTGTAAACAAGGGATACTTTGAGGCATTTAACACAGATGGGTAAGTCTCTCTTCAGAGAGATACTGGCATGGCTAATCTGATTAAGAGAAGATTTGCAAATGACTTGTATACTGATTCTGCCTAGCATAGATTTCAATCAGCTGCATCTTCCAATCATTGTATATGAACCATGTCACCATTATAATGACAGTCTCATTCTCTCTAAAATGAAACAATGCAATAATTTGGGCTAGTTCTTGAGCTCTACGCGGTGGACATTGAGCAAGATGGTACTTCATCGACTTCATCTGCAAGATGCGTCCTCCCTGTGCTTGAGCTGCTTCTTTCAAAACTAACAATTCAACAGAAAGATATTGTCTATAATCTATATTAGCTACTTTATGTACTGCTCAAGTCACAATCAAACAGATCCGTCTATTGTTTCTTACTCTTGTTTAACGTTTGACTCCAATAGTTTATCTTTGAATCGGTGCATCTCTTAGTGCCGTTTCCTTCGTTCAAGGCTTGAATCATGTTCATCCTTTGCTTGGTGTGTAGACTAAGTGAGGAAGATCGTTGTATCCTAGGGACAAGATTTTTGTCAAAACCAACTGCATTTGCAACGGCCCTATCCTCAAGCGCGTGGCATCCCCGCCATCTCGTCCCTCGGGTTAAAAGGATAGCGTCCCGGACACGCTACCAACCCATGCGATTAACTATGCATGCGGAAACGTACAATATTCCCAAACAAAATATAAGATAGGGATAGGCAAGTAAGAAAACGCATTAATTCAAAAACATGATTTTATTTACAGTCACATCATAGGTCAACTGAAATGACTCATTAATTAGCCTCATACTTCGGGGCGGGATAGGATCAACTTCGTATCTACTCCAAATAGAGCTACGTCACCTCGTCCTTATCAGCTTTTCAAGAACCATTAGCTCTATCACTTAAAACCTGAAAATAATTTTAACAACGATGAGGTGAGATATAAATCTCGGTGAGTTAACGCCTAAGCCCAATTAGGGCGTTGATATGTCCGGAGGGTCCTATCAATCAATCACATATCGATATATAAACATCCCAATCACATACAACTCACCTGTTAAAAATCACACGGTATGCAATACTCAACATAATATGCCGCACATAACAACCCATAGATATCACGTCAATCGCATACGCACACACCACATGTGGTCCGATTATTAGGGCCATTTGGCCCAATTACATATGACCGGTGTGACTTTACACTACAACCGGCGGTGTCTAATGGCGGGACCAGACTTCATTCCTTATTTCCGGCGACATCATCTGATAGCTCGTGTGATTCATACGACCGGCACGACACAACACTATCGGGAATCTCTGTAGGGACTTCGGTCCGTCACAAGCCGCGACAGGCATCCGACATTCCATGTGATCCATAGGATCGGCATGGACACGGATTGACGGGCATCCGACAAATCGTATGGTTCCGTACGACTAGCACAATACGAACTTGTTAGGAATAATCCATCGTGTGACCACTCAAGCATACTCAACAAATAGCCAATTTATAATCCGCATTTAGTCAAATGCTCATCGGATATGCTCACACAGCAAAACTCCATAAGTAATCACACAAATGCACATGTTATCCATGCGACCTCGCATCCGTAAATCAAGTGCTCAAACTCAAACCAATCAATCAATTTAACTAGATATTTAACCCAGTCATTCATATATTTCACGAATTGTGCACAAATAACAATTTAATAACGAACAATCAATCCAATTGCATATAAACTAATTCATTCATTTACTTAATCGCATGCTTGCCTCTAACCCGCTATTCACTCATGGTCACACAAAATCATCCAATCGATCAACTAATTTAATCTCAATCAATCACATTTGAACTAACTTAGATAATTAGGGTCATTCAACCTATATCGAGTCTCTAGCCTATCCCGATCCTAGTTAATCTACTTAAACACCCTAATAATCTAATTAAATTAATCCAAACGTAATTAACGATCTAACCAAGGATTAGAGGTTGACTCACAATCAATTACGCGAGGCGAGTACGTCGCGATCCTTGAAAATCCCTTGGCACGAGCTTCAGATGTTACTCGGACACTTGGGCTCACGAGCTAAACTTTTCGGCCAACTTGGCCCACGGACCAGGCACAAGGCCCAGACTCTCGGCCCAAAATTCTCGGCCACGGCCTGCCACATGGCCTAGGTTCTCGGCCAACTTGGCCGGACACGAGCCAGGCGCGGCCCAGGTCAAAACAGGCCCCGGTCCACGGAATTGGCCCGCGAACAAGGCACACCGGAAACAGAACAGGGCAGGCGAAGGCAGGGTAGGGATATTCGTAGATGTGGCGGCTCTCTTGGGTGGTAAATGGCTCCGAGGTTGACAGTGAGGGTGTGAGGTGGTCGGCACAATTTCAGGGGACAGCCATGGGTGGTGGAGCAGCGACTGAGAGATGAAAACAAAAGCAGAATCGCAGCACAGGTGGAGGTAGAACAAGGTCTCCGGTTTGGGCTGTTCCGGGGTTCCAATGGTGGTGGAACTTCGTGGGGCTGATGGTGGTGGTATGAGGGGGACTAAGGGAGGTGGCTGGTGGCTCTTGGTGGTCGGAACAATTGCGGAACCAAGCGGGGCAGCAGCAGGCAAAACAGAGCAGAAAACAGGGGAACAAAGCAGAAGCTTCGATTCTGGGGGCTGTTCGGGGTTCGGCAAGGGACTAAGGCGGCTCAACAGGGACAGGACAGGTGCGGGGGTGGTCAAAGGAAGGATCGGAGCTGCAGCAGGAGCAAAAACAAAGCAGGGCAGCAGCTGCAGCAACACAGTAGAAACAGAAACAGGGCTACAGCGGGGGAGTCGGGCTGATTCGAGGCTCCCGAGGGGCTGCTGCAGCAGCAGCGATGGCTGCAGGCGATGGAGGGAGTGGTGGTTGATGGGCTGTGAGGTGGTGGTGGCGTTCAGTGGCTGAGGAGGCGTCGCACAAAGTGAAAACAGAAGAAGAAAAGAAGGGTAAAGAAAAAGAAAAAGAAGAAGGGGCAGGGGAGAGTCCGCAGAGCAGTTAACGTGGGGAGAGAGAAAAATCCAGAATTTTTTTGACTAGGGAGGGGCTGAATTGATAAGGTGGGTCCACTTTCATCATTTCCCTTATCTTATAGTTCATAAATCCTAAGGTGCCACAGCATTAGATCATAAATTCTTTTGGAAGTACCCGTCTCCAAGACAGAATCATCGATACACGTTTTCCGGAAATTTCAGTTCTTTCTTCAAGTTCCCACAGCACCTAGTCTAAGAGAGGATCTTATGTGTGAAGAACAGTCAACTCTCTTTGCTCCTCAATGTCAAGGTGAGGTCATTTTTTGAAGAGCATTCTCCCTACTATTTGATATGAGATCTAATTTCTAGTACGCGGTGTTGTATACTCTCAAAATTTTATGTGAAATTGCAGTCATCCTCCCTGTCCTTGCAATTTTGCAAAGTCTCTCAAACTCGCTTCCATAAACTTTAGAATTTTGGATCTCTCACTACGCCTTTTTTAATCAAGAGAGGGGAAGCCACCACGACAACCTCATATCTAATTGGAATCAATCCATATCTCATAGCTATATGATCAAGATCTTGCATGTCCTGTATGGCTTCCAAGTAATGATTATTAATACAAACTCATCCTGCAATTCAGATGCAAATCCCACCTAACACTTAAGCCAATATGGCTCTAACAACACTAGAGCAAAAAAGGGCAACTAATTTGAGAAACTAAGTGCTGCTCATTCCAGTGTGTCATGTTATTGGAACCTCAGAAGTTAATCTTTCATTAATCAGGTTTTCACTCAACATTCAAGAAGAATCCAGGAGTTTTAGCTTCTCAGTCATTTTCCTTCAAAAAATCCATGGCACATAAAGATAAAAAGAGGATCCTAAACAGTTGCCAAGACCTCAGAAATCAAAATCAACAATCAGATTCTCATGCTTTTGTCTATTGAATAACTTATGTAAACTCCGAATTTCTCATGATGTCTTTTTCATATCCACAGTCCACAGGGCGAAAGAAAAATAACTATCTGACCAGTTATCCACGGGCACAACCTATTACTCTTGGACTCCAAGTAAATACTGATTTTGCAGCTTGTAACATCGATAACCTCTGAATTCACTATCAAGCAACCACAGACAACTTACAAAGAAACACTGATTCAGCATCTCTTGACCAAATTCGACAACACTTTCTTCAAGTTTCCAGGCAATTGTAGTACCAACCGAGTCAAGTATCACATCAACGTAATAAAATTCGGGCGTGCCAGGCATTACCTGATCTATAGCATGCTGCCTGAAGCCCAGAACCTCCGGAGAGAATCGTTCACCCGAAGCTACGTCACCAGTTTCCATGGTTTCAAGAACTAGTTTCCAGAAAAATTACAAAATGATAAAAACTCACGGAGAGTATTCTTGGTCGTTTATACTCCACGGGAGTTGTGCCTTCTCTTCCAATATTGACTCCACCAGCATCAAATGCACATCCCACGGGCGGACCAGATGTATGCACATCTGATCTTGCTCTCATCCGACTTTTCTTCTAGAGAAATTGTTTGCCCAATCCTCCTGCTGTGACTCTCCGGACACACCCTTGTCGAGCTTCTCTCTACGAGGCACAGTCGCTTTCATCGTTGTGCTGGTAAAAGTGAGTAGTCACAGCATGCTATTGAGAAAAGAAAAGGAGAAGAACAAGGAGAAATGCCGATCAGCTGAGTTCACTTACCTCTGAATTCCTTCCTTAGCGGGTTTCCTGATCATCCTAACAACAAAAGCAGCGAGCAAACACTGCCATACTCATCTCTGCCAATCGATTTAGAAGCTCCCATGGTCTTGGTTCGCATGCCTCGAGGGAGGACAGCTCATGAAGTACTGTTTGTCTATATTCCTCAGTACTCATTTGACAATCTTGCAAGTCTTCCTGAGGATCTATTTCAATCGAACTAACTTCATGTATATGTGAACTCTCGGCTTCTAAATCAGTTGATTCAAGAACAACCTCGCTGAGTAAAGCTAGATCCATTATCTGATTGTCCAGAATCTCAATCCTTAAATCATCATTTAGTTGCTTGCATATTATTCGGAGCCCCCATTTTTTCACTCTTAAATGCTGTGTTGTAAGGCTAAATTGTACGTATCTCCCCTCAATTTGACCAAAATCGACTTCTCCCCATAGATCTATGGAATTATGAAGCCAAACATGATCCATGCCATTAGACAACAAACCCTGTCGTTGGGAACCCCGACTTTGGCCATTAACATGTTTTTTAATCTTCAAGAGATTGGGCCCCTCTCCATATCCATGAACAACCATACAGAGACTTAATCCAAGAAACTTATGATACAAATCCTCTGAAACCATGAAAGATATTGAATCCCCTTCAACAGGGAGGATCCACTCTGGCATCCGGCATCCGGGAATAATAATAGAGCACTCGGGCCTCTCCTATTATAAAGGTAGACTATTAGAAAGCACCCAAATTTGTTATTTGTATCCGAATAGAAGAATTCAATTTGAGTTCAGTAAGCAATCGTAATGAATTCCACTTCCTACTACAGCTCTATAAATCAGTAGAGATCCAATGATTCTCACTAGAATTCATATACAAGTCTCATGCGATATAAATTATTCCCATAAAAGTACTACGGTAGACACCTCCGTTACATGCATTATGAGTGCAGAATCCCCTAATATTTGTTTGATTTTCCTTAAGCCTTCGATGTTGCATTTTCTTAAGTTTTCCAACCCCACAATGATGAGAGAGAGAGAGAGAGAGAGAGAGAGAGAGAGAGAGAGAGTGTCTAACCTGTGAGGAAATATCAGCCATGGCCAACCCTCTACGGACAAAATCATCCAATGAAGTCAAATGATCAGTATTCTTCAGAGGATGGTGATTTTGTGCGTCAAACAAAATAACATATGGTGGAAGCTTCGGAATCTCTCGTAATCCATCGCACCATGAAACTATCAATGTGGACAAATGATCACGCTTGTGGATGGACATAGGAAGGCTGGTAATTTCATTCCCATGCAGCTCTAAACTTTCTAAAAGGGGAACACATAAAAGGTTCTCAAGAAACTCAACTTCGAATAGACTACAATACCTAAAGTTTAATTTGCGTAATTTTGGAAGTCCGGTCTTCATGCCTGAATCAGCTGAATAATCGTACTTGGGGAAGGTGGTTAGCTTTTTGCACTCATTAAGTTCCAATTCTTCTAAGTTTTGTAACTTGTAAATGCTAGACGAAAGGCTTATCAGCCTATAGCAACCACCTAAGCGCATTCTCCTCAAAGAGACAAGATATTCTATTGATGTAGGAACTTCTTCGATTGCAGTATATCTAAAACAAAGCTCTTTTAGGCCTTCGAGTTCATGTGGAATATCCGGGAACCTTTCAAAATATTCGCATTCTTCAATACGGAGAGCTTGGAGAGTTTTTGAATGGAGAATTGGAAAATAATGAAGTTTAGGGCAATCATTTATATCCACCACCTGTAACTTGTCATGATTTGCAATCGACTCATGTACTACTTCCAAGTTGTCGCAAGACTGGATCTCCAACTCCATCAGATTTGGAGTACGGGACAAGTCGGGTGTACAAACCAGCGAGCCGCATTCATAGAAACTGATGTACTTCAAGTTTTGGAAGCCCTGCGAAAACTGTGAAACCAACTTCGATAAACATTCTGAAAGGGAAAACAAGGACGTTCGTGGGATGCTGTTGCCACTTTTAAGGACTTTCATATTTAGATCAGGCGACTTGAAACCTACTATTCCGGTTGCTTTTTATTCCAAGTTACTATAAGCTAATTTTGTGAGAATTACATACCGGATTGAGGAATTACTGAACACTTAGGAACTTTACCCGGTAATCATAATATATATACATGGGTAAAGCTTTTTTTATGGTCGAGATTAAGCCACATGGCACACTCATGAGCACGCTTTAACCAGCAATTTAGTTTTTTTTTTTTTTGGTAAGGACAATTTAGTTTTTATGATCGCTCAACCAAACATAATTCCTATCAACATACATTTTACATTTTTTCTTCGAAAGAACTGAATAATATATACCCATGTAGTATAAAACAGATTACATACAAAAAATTTTAGACAAATAACAAAAGAATTAGGTATGATACCATTAAAAATCTCAAATAGGCAGACGCATTTATCCCAAACTGATTTTGTCTCACAAAAAAACTCAAATTGGAATACCTGAACCAAATCTATTCTTCGTTAGTAGACAAAAATAGTTTTGGCAAAATTATGCCATGGGTCATGTTGTGAAGTTACTAGAAAGTAATGTGAAGTGTCACATAATGAGAGTGCGGATGCCAACCACATGACAAATCTTGAAATATCATTCACTTTTCACATATATTTATAACATCTAGTTGTATTCCACGTCTTATCAACAAAATGTTCCCATTAAATATTAGAATGGTTTGCTTAATTCTTCAAATCCCAATTTCGCTGCACTTAAAAAATTTTCTAACGCCTGTAGTTACAGTCATTTTAAGAGAAATGGCGAAATGGTTTCTAAAACAAAGGAACACCACTTCCTGTGGTGTACTCATACATATAACACGCCTACCCATGCAGAAATGAGGTTAGATAATAAAAAATGTCAATGTAGGTATATGCTCACCTCAAATTGTTTTGGCTCTCCTAGCATTCTGCCTCCGCTGATATCAAGTACCACTAATTTATTTGGACCAGAGGAAAATTCTGGAATCCAGGGAATGCATCCAGCCCATCCCAAATATCTTAGCTGATTAGGAAGACATACAGGACCTTGGAAAGAAACATTGCTCAGGATAAGCAATTTCAACTTTCTCAGTTTAGTAAAAGCATCAGGACCAATACATATCTCTGTCCGCTTAGGTAACTCCAACACTATGGCTTTGACAGCACAATCCATCTGTATATACATGAATATTTAGGTTATGCATATTCATTAATTATAGTCAATGATAAGAAGCATAGATTTGATCGTGCTTGCAAGTCTTACCATGTTGCATGATAGAACATCAAGAACATCATCATACAGCCATAGCCTTCTGCGTCTCCCGGGATCATCATCACATCCTTGTTTCACGATATCCATACCCATCAATTGAATCAAGTCATGCATTTGTAGCCTTCCTAACTCAATGTATATCAAGGACCTCTTAATAAGAGTATCAAATCCTACAGCTGTTTGAAGATCGCAACTATCTAGAACGTTTTTTGTATACTCTCTTGCTCGCCCCTTAAAGAAACAGGCAATGTGGAGAAAGATCTCTTGCTCATCTTTATCTAGTCCATCATAAGTCACTATGAGCACATTATTAATCTTTCTGTCAAGGTGTTTGGAAAGCTTCTCTAGTATGCTTTCCCATTCAGCTTCTGTTGTACCGCGTAATAAGGAACCCAACACCACAAGTGCTAAAGGAAGGCCTTTAGCATGATTCAAAAAACCATGCACTAGATCTGTCCCGCTTTCTAATTTTTGGTATGTCGGAAAAGCATGCTTTCTAAGTAGCTCACGAGCTCCACCATCATCCTAGCACTTTAACTTCATAGACATGCACATGATCCCAATCTAACCCGGGAGTCAGAAAATGGCTATCTCTTGTAGTAATGAGGATCCTACTCCCACTGCCAAACCATTTGGCTTTTCCGGCTAAAGCACGTAATCGTTCCTCGTCTTCCACATCATCAAGGATGACAAGAACTCTTTTGTTACGGAGTCTATCTCGTATTAGATTAACCCCTCTATCGACATTGGGCACCACTATCTTTTCATGTGGTAATAATATATCGTTCAATAGTTGTCCTTGCAAAGTAACTAAACCCTTGCAATCTTTTGAATTTTCTCGAACACGTGCTAGAAAACTTGAACCTTCAAATTGTCTGAAAATATCATTATAGATGGCTTTCCCCAATGTTGTCTTTCCTATGCCTCCCTGTCCCCATAATCCTACCATGAGAACATCCTTAGACTCAAGGTTTAGCATTGATTTCACCTCAGCCACTCGGGACTCTATCCCAACCGGATGCTCAGCAACTTCTAAAGGTGTTTGGCTTAGGCGATTTGAGATGTCCTTCACAATTTTTTGTAAACCATTTGACTCATCATCTCCGGCAAAAACAGTGAAAGGAAGTTTTAGCATCGTTTTAGCAATTGGAATAAGCAAATAACGAGCAATCACTAGCCAAAAGTGACAAAGCAGTGCATCTCATTTTTAGATAATTATAGCCAAAAGAAAATATATTCCCATCAAGTCAAATTTGAACTTCGAGAGCTCCACACCAATCACAACATGTATCTGCCTTCTTAAGTGATTCGTGTACTTTCGCTTTAGACGTGACGATTCACTTATTCTTCGTTTTGACTCTCATGTGATTTAGGACTTTGAACGATGGTTAAGATTTTGATTCCAAAACCACTAAATTCCTCGAAAGCACGATGTTATTGCTTTACATGGCCTGCACACGCTAATTAATCCCGTACGAAACCTTGTGAACTTTCTTATTCCTTCAAACAAATGGGGTAAGGGCAACAACACTACTTGGCATCCTGTCCATTTGACAAACAAGTTTGGACATTCTATTTTGATCAAATGAGTCAATAAATTTTTCAGCCGATGAAGAGCTAGTGTCCATATTTTTAATTATTGGAAAAGCCATAAGTCTCTTTTATGGATAGCCACGTGATTTTTCGAACTCAAAATGCCACCTGTAACTAGTTTGTGAAATGGTTGGCCAAAATCGAAAATCTATAGAACTCAAAGTGAATAAAATGAAACGTGAAGACCTCAAATAGCCCATAACTAAATAAATAAAAAATTATCACACTGGCAAAGAATAGTTTCATATACAAAAGATGGAACCCTTTCTACTTACCCATCATTCAAAGTCCACCCGATCAAGTTACCGGTGTCCGAAAGAGCTTTCTTCCATCTCTCCATTTTCTCCGGATGCTTAGACTCATGCTTAGCTAGGCCTCGTGCATAACTCGCTCTCCCCCCTCTCACTTCTTTTGGATCTACTTTATAAAACACTGGTAGAACGATGAGGTTATTTTGCTCCTTGCACTCCATAATCTTGACCAGCTCTTCCAAGCACCACCACGAGAAAGCATAATTCTCAGAGAAGACGATGATCGCAATGCGCGATTCTTCGATGGCCTGCATGAGCATCGATATTTTATCTCCCTTCCACAGTTCCTCACTATCTCGAAAAGTGCGTATTCCACCCTGGATTAACGCCGTGTAGAGATGGCCGATGAAGTTTTTACGCACATCCATGCCTCTAAAACTCAAGAAGACTTCGTAAGGCCCTCTGGATTTCGATGAAGAAGCCATTGATACGATGGAGTTCAACTATCAGAAAAGACTCTGGGCTTAAGATTTGATAGTGTTTTCCTATGAAGCACCGGGCGCGTCGGTATCGGACACAGACACGCGTCCGACGCGTTGCAACGCCAGCGACACGCGGCGGACTCGCGAGTCGGAGAGGAAGGAGGGCCGTGAAAACGGAGATCGCAAACTACGAGATCAGGAGGAGAAGGGGAGGAGAATGTCTGCGTCTCGCCATGAGCCAGCGACAGTGGAGGAGGAGGGCGGAAAGACCGCGGATCTGGAGGAAGGGAGGCAGCGAGCGAGCCAACGCTAGAGCGAGCAGCGAGCGTCCCGAGCAGTGAATGGGTTTTGTGTGCGCCGGAGCAGGGAGCGAACGAGCGGCGGAGGAACAGAGCAAGAGAGCGCCGGAGGAGAAACGAGGCAGCCAAAATGACGGTGGTTCTCGTTGCTTCGTTCACTTGGCGATACAGAGAGGTGAGGCCTGTGTGTTCAAAAGGAAAAGAGAGAGACAACAGAGTCTGGGGGAAGAGGCGAGATGAGAGACGAGCGAGGAGAGAGAGCGTGGGGAAGTGTGAGATTTTTTTTTGTATTAAAAGCTGTCAACTCACTCGCACGAACCCGACCTCCATCCAACGGCTCTCCTTCCATCATCATCCATCTCCTTTCATTTTTGACCTTGTCGCCCTCCCTCTCATCATTTTCAAATCTCACGCGATCTTCAAAAGGTCTTCATCCGTCACTCCGAAAAAGAAAAGTAGGGAGCGGCGATTAATTAGGGCAAATCATGGATAAATGAATTCCCAGCCGTGTAACGTGAGTAATAATTGGTGTGTTTGGCTTCTTTTTGTGTGTTTGTTCTTTTTTTAAATAAATTTCTATTTTGGAGGAAAATGAAATTTGCCATTGCCATAGAAGTGGTGAATAGTGTTTTTAATGTAAATTCAATCTAACCTTTTTTTGTTATTTATTTATTTGTGAAATCATAAAAATAATAATTAATATAAAATGTGTCTCAGCATGTCGAAATTTTCTATTTTTTGAAAAATTACATATCGACGTGTCATGTCTCGTTCTCATATCGTGTCGGTGCTACATAGGTTTTCAAATAGATTGTTCACCACTTGATTTTTTGTTGATTTATTCTTATATAGTAGAGGACATAGATGCATGACTTTTTTTTACTGAAGACCGCGTACCACCTCGTGATTTGAAATATCAGATATGTTGATTGAAACAAGTTTCTCTGTGGCTGACAAAATTATTGTACGGAAGGATAAACAAACCCTAGGGTGGCGGATCTAAGTCATCATGGGCTCACTCATAAAAACAACTTTAGTTTCTTCCTTGATATATAGTAATTTATCCTATGACCACTCAAGAGATATAATCCCACGCACAATCAGGTGTACAAGTAAATAGTAAAATTAGATCAATAATAGTAGAAATTTGGAAAAATTGGCGCTCAAGTATGGACCAAGGTAAGTTAATGGGCGTGAACACATGGACTTTATCTTCACCAACGCGTTGTTGGGATTCTCTGACGGACACAAGCTTGTCTGTGGCCGACAAATGTAGTAGAGAAATAGCTTTGGGGTGGTGGATACTTGTCATCTGGTCATGGGCTCACTAGTCAGAAAAACTTTGCTGGCTTCGAAATGGGAGAAAATATTAGGTAGTCCAGCCACCGACCGTCACCGTGCACCCCAATCAATCGGGAATGGACACCTGGCTCCTTGTCAGCCGAATGGTAAAGTGCAAATAATACAAAAAAATGTAAAAATGGGAAGAACAATGACAAATTCGCCTCCCCAACCGAAGGAATCTTTGCCACCATGTGCCCCGCTCTAGCCCAGCAATCATAGGACTAAGTGACAAACCTCCTCCTTTCCACCCATTTTTAAAAAAATGTCCGGAAATAAAGACAATAAAGCCGAGCACTGGAGCAGAGCGCGAGAACAAGGGCTGGAGCAGAGAGCCCTTGAGCGACGGAGCGGAGGGCGGGAGCGGAGGCCGAAGCAGAGAGCAAGCCGAGTGCCGGAGCAGTCCGCATGAACAAGGGCCGGAACGGAGCGAGCGATCGAGCAGAGAGGGAACGAGAGATCCAAAAATTTTGAACTCGCTCGGGAAAGGGAGGAGGAGCAGTCTTCTTTCTTCGGAAAGAAGCAAAAGGAGGAGAGAGAAAAAGAAGGTCTAAGGATAGGGTAATTAATGTGGGCAGGCCTAGTAAAGGAGGAAACTTTTTAAATGAAAATTAGGAAAATAGAATTTTGTGTGTGGAAAGCCGGTGGGCTTCATTCGGCTAACGTGGAGCCAGTGTCCATTCCTGATTGGTTGGGGCGCACGGCGACGGATGTAGCCGGACAGTCGCGACCCTTCAAGACCTTGGTCTAGACATGGCCAAATGGAATTATGGGCCCGGAATCTATCCTGAACCGGCTCGTTGACCAGCCTGTTGATCGGGCTCACGGTTCCAATCCGGAACCCGCCCTCAAGGGCCGGTTTCGATTTCTAAATTTTCGGAATCGGCCCGGAACCGTCGGTTCCAACCCATTTAAAAAAAAAAATAGAAGGAGGCTTGGAGGAAAATAGCCATTGGGCCTAAAAACCGACGATTCCGAATCGGAACCGGCACTTCAAGAGCCGGTTCAGGTTCCACCTTTTTAGGAACCGGAACCGGCCACCTCTACCTTGGTCGGATGAGCTAATGGATTGCCGATAGACTCGCCTTGGATAGCGGCGGGCTTTCTAGGTGCAGGCCCTCCTAAGCCCATACTAACTCGCAACTGGAGTATTTTTTTGGATTTTCCACAATAACGATCAATCGTATTCGATCTTAGTGTGGTCAAGTAGCATGTGCAATGTGTGCATGTAATTGGAATCGCCACCAATCTTTCTTGGAAGGTAGACCGAAAACCTCATTGAGTGACTGTGAGAGCTCGTTCAATTTTGTGGAATCAAGATAAACTGAGTGATTGGGAGAGATCGTTTAGTTCTACGGAACTAAAGATAAACTTGAGCGATTGGTGAGAAGTGGCTACCAAAATCGATGTTGAGGTAATTGTGCGCACCTAATCAGTATGAAGCTATTAATATAAAAACATATTTAGTAAACTACATCTGAATTGTAGAAGTTGAAGAGATTTGTATGGAGTTAACTATTCTTAGCGGATCAAATTCAATGTAGTTGATGCACTAAATTCGCTCAATAATTTTCTGGATAGATAACTATACCGCTACTTTGTAATGCATACAATCAGTCATTTTGAGAATTCAATGGTCATATACCCACTTGTCTAAACTCAATCCACTAAATTTCGATTGTTGAAAAGATGGAGCTTGCATGATATCCACCTTATCTGATGTGTACGACTACAATCATCCGTGATAAAACAGATTCATAGGATATATTTTTTAAATGAGGGGATGACCGTAGTGTTGCAAGTGGATCGAATTATAGCAGCTTCCCAGTCCCCGGTTGTAAAAAGATGATAATCAATTTTTGGATTGTGGGCTGAAGAATTAATTCCAATCCGAATCCATGATCATAGGTGTAAGAGGAATTTGTTCGGTAAGTATCACAACTAAATCCGTGGAACATTACAAGTTCTCATCCTTGGATTACTTGTAAGAAAATCCAAGTCGAAGTCGAACTTTTTTAAGTGTCTTAATTTGCTTTTTCCTTTTCTTTTATTAACTTTTGGCTTTGATACTCAACTTCCTCTAGTTGTTACCTAGCTATAATTTGGTTTCGATAAATTAAGTTGACCGGAGATTGTGTAAAGAGCCGCAACCAACCATCACGCTGCCACAACCTTTACCGCAGCCACCCTTTAACAGCCATATAAGCCAACGTGATCGCCACCGCCAACCACCAACATACTACATCTCCACCACCGCCAACCACCCAAGCGACCACCACCACCAACTTCAAACTCATTGTTTGTCGTCTCTTTGTGGCTAGCCGAGGCGTAAATCTCAGAACCGAGGTCCCGAAACCTTGAATCAAGAGTTTCCTAGACCTCGGACTCGAGGTGGCAACCTCAAGCGAAGGTCATAGGGGTCGGGTATAGCGAGAGAGATAGTCGCAAGGCCCAGTGTGGTGCACGACAACAAATTGCCATCGGTGTTGGCCTCATAGCATTAACAAGCGGTAGCAATGGCATTGCACAGTGTCGACGACCGTTGACCATGGAAGAGGATGGAAGGGGAAAAAAATAAAAACAATTTTCAAGATTAATAAATTAATCCATCTTGAATTGAGTTGGCACTCCTATATAGCAATGTGCATCATTCTTTGTTGAGTAAGCAAGTCATCGATCCAGTGACCCATTTGGCTTAACAGCTGATCATTGGGCCATAATTGATAAGTCTATATAAGTGATTATTAGGCCGCTAGCGATCAATAAGCAGAAGTCAGTCAACCCCATCTCTCATTTTTCTTCATCTTCAACATTTACTCACATATTAAGTTCAAACGGTCTTTGTCTCTAAGATCATTTGTTAATTTCATTCATTTCCTTTTTGCTTTCAAAGATTTAATCGTGTTCTAAATATCACAATGGAGAACAAAAATAATAACAATAGCAACTGTGTAATAGCAACTGTGTAGGGTCATTCCCACATAGACATGACAAAATGGATCTAGAACCCTTATTGTGTAACATATATTTGATGGTGTGCGTCATAAATGGGCTGCATTAAGTTTCAGTCAAAAATGAGTTATTTTTTGAATTTCTTAAAGTAGAAAAAAAAATCTGCACAATGTTTTGGCAATGTCATTTTTTAGGAAATTTGTAAGAAACAAACTAGATTTGATTAAATATCAAACCACTTATGAATCAACCCAACCCGACCTACTCATTTGACAAGTCTTTTCCCGTACAATCCCGACTTCACATTACAAATGTTGTGGAACTCACTCTGAGTACCGTGATAACAATGTATACATGCTAGCTCTGCCTTCACAACCAATTGAATTTGACTATGCAAGATAAAATGACTCATCGATTAGGAGGATGCTAAAAGATAGAACTTGCCAGGACACTTCCCCGAATTATGCCGTAACCTCGAAAAGCCCCAAGCAACCGTGGGGAGGCTTCACAAAGAAGAAGATGTATGGAGGAATTTCCAGCTTCGGATAAATGTAAATCATAACACGAAGGCGATTTGCAAGGAAATAAATGTAGGACGGCACCTTTTTCACTCCTCATTTGGCTTTGACTTTATTTTAATATTTTGACTATATTACCCATTATGCGGCCCACCACTCTCGTTATAATTCTACAAAAGTGATCTCATTTTTTTTTTGTCAACTTTGTGTTATTTTGTTTCTTTTTTTCCCTTTTGCGGGTCTCACTTTCCTTCTTTTCTTAAAGCTCTTATTTTCAATTACAGGCAATTCTCGTGCTCGTCTCACGTTCAATAATTTTCTTTGGACGTTTTTCTTGATCCAAAATGTTGTATTGCTCTAATGAATTTCAACTTTACAATCCTATAAAATCCCACAGTTGGCTCGCATTCACACCGATAAAGATTGAATTTACAAAGACAATATAAACATACATTGGCAAACCTTGAAAGCGTCCCACTTGGAAGATCAAGGTTCTCTCTGCTGTTCTTAGCCCTTACTGATTCATATGCTTTCAAACGCTTTGACATGAACTCAAAAATGGTTCCTTTATTAGTCCTAAAGAGATCTAACCGCACCATTTGAAATGTAGCTCATAGATTTCTAAAACAAATGCAGCTCTCGAAGCTTTTGCTCATTGGACAGATGAACCAGCCAAACAAGCACATTGGCCAACGTACGTTATTGCAGCAAAATTACGTGAGCCAAATCTCACACCAAAATCTAAATACAAAAAAAAAAAGAAAAATATAAAAAATCTAAGAAAAGCAAACGACTCACGATTGCCTTCAACTTGGAGACACCTTTTTTTGGCAGTCACATGCAAGAAGACTAGAGAAAAATATATTAAAAAAGAAGAAGAAGAGAGAGAGAGAGAGAGAAGCGATGCTTCTCAATGTTACCGTCCATAGTACAAGAAGAAGCTGTGTGTGGCTGAGAAAAGGGGCTCCTTGGGAAGGTTAACGGTGAGCCCAATGCCGGTGCCACCGAAATTGTGAAGGTTGGCGTCATTAATATTCACCTTCTCAATGTCCTGTGACTTGAGAAGTAGGAAGTCGTGGAAAGAAGACAATAACCTGTAAGAGAGAAAACATAGAGACGACAATAATGTTGTAAGAGCAATAAGAAGAAGGAAAGTGGGACCCGCAAGGAAAAAAGAAGAAACAAAATAAAAGAGTTGATCAAATAAAATAAAGGGATCACTTTTGTTGAATTGTAATTTAAGTGATGTATCACACAAGGGATAATACTGTCAAATATTTAAAATAAGGAGTGTCAAAGTCAAAGGAAGATTGGAAAAAGCACCACCCAAAATGTATTATAAATGTCATATCTTTCATATAGTGCTCACTAGAATGTCATAATTTTCAATCGATCACTAGAATGTCATAATTTTCGTGTTACGATTACTAGAATATCATAACTATAAGAAACATTCCGAGTGTTTAATTGAACATTGTTTATACTATTTGACAATAAAATTCATTTTTAGTTTTTTTTATTGAAAAAGGTAAATTATCTGGCACAGTCCGATGTGGTATGCGTTGATGAAGTCTTGCTTTTCATGGATTGCTTGGGTTAAAAAACTAACCGGATCCAATACTCGTGTACATGGGCCGTCGAAGCAAAAGTTGACAATATATTTGTTTGAAGAAATTACTCAGCTTAGAAGCTTGTTGATGCCACATGTTAAAAATGTGAAAGGTAATCGGGCAGACACATCCTCATGGTGCTCTTGGAGACAAATATCCAGTTCGAGCGACGTATGTTTCAGGTTTTGAGTTTCCATGACGAGATTGAAGGACGAAAATGGAGTTGTCCTGCAGCAATCTCTGAGCATATCTTTGATATTCAAGCAGCTTTATGTGGTAGCATTTCCCAAATCAAAGTATTGAAGGTAGGATGGGCTAATCGGGTATTGCCAATACTAATTATGTTCTTACATGTTTGTAATGAGAGTTCGGAATTGAGGGCTCATATGTTTTTCCTTCGTGATTTCTCCATGGAAGTTTGGCAGCATGTATTACAACTTAGGGTCCATTTGTTTGAAGGAAAAAAGCTAATCGATCTGTAGAAGACGTTTTATGTGAACTGAAAATGATAAGTTTAGATTTTGAGAAAACAACTTCCCCTTCTAGCAAGAAGGAAACCACTTTCCTTAAACCCCCAAACAAATGGAAACTAGAAAAACGATTTTCATGAAAAATATTTTCCTTTATCATAAATTGAGGGCTCATATCTTTTTCCCTTGAATGTCTTCCATTTGATTTGAGAACCCACTAGCTTTTGAGACCATAAGATTCCAACTTTTGGATGTCAATTATGAGATGTCATAATAACGAAAAATGGTCGGTTCGGTACAATAATTACTATCAGCATATGTGAATCAGCTATGGAATGATGAGATGTAAAATCAAGTATATATGATATGCCATGATTACGGACGTATAAAGATTCACATATATAAAATCTGCTACTATAAGTGGAAAATTGAAGAAGGCAACCAAACTTGGTCAACTGGACCACAAGGGCACAAACCATTTCAAGCAAAGATGGTGTATTAATCATGATAATGGAGCGAAAATCTCTATCCTTTGAGACAAAGTCGTAGTGTATTCATCAATTACCCACTCTCTCAACTTTCCTGAAAAAAATTTCCTCAACTCCAACCCAAAAAAAAAAAAAAAAAAAAACTTTCCTGAACAAAGCTCGAGGTGATTGATAAACACACAACCAATGACGTGGTGATTGTGGTTGTGGTCGCTAATGGGTCCGTCACATTTGCCGTTGGGAGACTTTTGTTTTTTTTTTGGTCGGACCGCTGGGAGACTATACACCTGAGAACGGGTCATTCTCCATAGCTCTCCCTAACTATACACTCGCCTATATTCAATGCTACAATTTGTACACTCACATTAGCACAACATAGTCATAGCTCATAAAATTAAGTGAACAAGTTGTTGACCCGCATCTTCGACACGTTGCAAATAGTAACTCGTGATTTTGGAGTTCATTTGTATCAAAATATCTTTTAGCAAAAGCCAAAAACGATAAAAGAATAGACTTGTTGTGCCTGAAAGTCTACTGTTACATGTTAGAATTACATCCCGAGTATATAGTTGTTGGGAAAATTCCCTATATTATTTTGATGATGATAAAGACAATCAAAGACCAATAAGTGCCTACTTTCCCGAAATGAACAGACCCAACTAATGTCAAGAAGTCACCCTTGTCCCTCCCGATGCTTAGCAATTCCTATTTGATGGAGTCCACAGCTGTTTCGTAGCACCCAAACTGCTGCACGGTCGTGGCCGCACCATCGACAGGTCCTTGCGGCACCTAGTGATAGCACCATTTCGACCGTGGAGGTGACAATAGCTGACACATCGTCATGATCGTAGCTGCGCAAGCTTCTGATTTAGTCCAAATAAAACCTGAACTCGATCAAGGGAAAGAGCATCCCTTATTTGAATGGTTCTTAAATTTGTATAATTCATATTATATTCTATGGATTTTGTCATGCTGCATATATTTGTCTCTTTTGTAGACTTTTGCCCCACTAATTTTTTAAATGACAAACTTGACCCCTTAGAAATGAAAAGACCAAACTGACATCAAAGAAATCTCACAACTAGTATTTGCGTTTGTACTTTTCATAATATAAATAGAAAAAATAATATTAGAAGTTCGAAAATTTTGTATGGAAGACAGTTAAGTGATAAGCCTTTTTTGTTGCCAGGGAGCTATAAACTTTTCAAGTGATGCAACCAAATCCTAAAGTCTTTTTTTTTTTTGGGTTCACCCTCGAGCCAATTACAGTACCAATACCCATTAAACTTCATCACATTTTAAACGGAGGAAAAATAGAGCATACACCACCATTGTATCTCTTAAATTAATGGCGGATTTAGGACCCTTGTGTAATTTATTTTTTGCGCTAGATATTATGAACTGAATGATTTACGATTAGAATGCATTTCATACTAAAAATTTAGAACTTCTGAGGAATTTTTTTCATAGAAACATATCCAATCATAAAAAACCTAAAGGGAACAATTTTATTTTTGCACGAAAAATCTCATGCCAATTAGTACGTGAACTATCGTGCTTTAGTATGACACGGTTAAAACATAAAAAAAGGTCTACGGCTAAACTTACTCCTACCCTTGCTCCATGGACACCACCGCTGCAATTTTCCCCTTTTGTTTTTCGTCAATTGGGCCAGTCCATCAACGTTAGGCGGGTTTTTTTCCTGGTGAGTGAGATTATGAATAGAATACAATCTTTACTATCTTAGGAAGAGAACTCAAAATTTAACTTTTTATACAAATTATTTTGTTTGCAACATGATAAACTGGCAACCCCTTAATTTCCTACGCTGCCATTTTAATATTATTATTTTTTTGGCGGATTAAGATACTGTACTTTTCATATCATGTTTTTCGTCACAATATCCAACTTAATTAAGTAGGGATAAGAATTTTTAATAGTACAAATAGAACGCGTTTCAGTTTCAAGATAGTCATAGCCTTATCGTGAGAATCGCCCGCATTTTTATTACGAATCTTTAACTTATAGAAACTCATTTGAGGCTATTGGAACCTATAGGTGCGATGTTTGTTCTACTAATAATAAAACAAATCTTTTGCTGGTGAAATGGCCACATGCTCCAAGTGATTGGGGTTGATCCGAAATTGAAATGGCTCAAAGTTTGGCTCAATCCGTGCTCGGCCTAATCTTGTGACGAAATTAATTTCCTCCATTGCGCTACTCGGACACAATGGAATTTTTTTATTTATTTATGAATTCACTCTCTTTTTACTGAAAATTGCTTCACAATACCCGTACAATCATAAAAAGAAAATCAAGAATAGCTTAGTACCGTTCATATTGACGGTTATCTGTACTTTTAAGTAACGACATATTAGGTTGGTAGAGATGATGCAAAGCATTGCGCGTTGAAATCCTTCGACGGGGCTTTGCCGGTTATGGATTCTAGGCCCAAATTGACTTTGGCCCAAAGAGGGTTACTTACGCGGGAATCTTTTATCGAACTTAATCCGTTCGTTTTCCGAAAAGGAATTCGGGTCGATTTTGGACGAGAGAGTGTCAAATGCAGTAGATTTACACAAAAGAGCGCGTTACAAACAGGCTTTCGACAACTTCGACGGCCCAATATGCAATAGTAACAGTATGTGACAACTTTCGACGTGACCCTAGAATTGAATCGACAGGATCGGAAGATGATATAGGACACAATGCTGGAATTTAATCAACAAAGATGGACGGGGGATTGTAGGACACAATACCGGGATTGAATCGACTGCACTGGACAAGATGGGTGAAGAGTGCAACACCGGAATTTAATCAACGGCACTGAACCTAATGAGTAGACGCCGGAATCTAATCGACGACACCTAACTCTGGATATGATACTCGTCGGAATTGAATCGACGACGGGGATCTAAAAACTACAGCTAGGCTAGGCTAAAGGCTAAAGGTTAAGAGCTAAGAGCTAGTTTGAAAATGTAAGTGTTTTGGATTTGTTGTGTGTCTGTGTATCTTGCTATTGCGAGGTATCTATAGGCAAGCTCTTTGGTAACCGCCGAGCGGTTTCTTCCTTTGGCCCCACGCTTTGCTCTTTTCCATAAGCCACGTGGATGACGGTTTCCTAGTCTTCGCGCCTTTTCTTTTTTACCTCGTGGGGATTACCGCCAACCGCTTCGATCGTGGCCTCCCTCCGCGCGCTTTTCTTGTTCTAGAAGGAAGTGGCGCCAGAATTTATCCCGACACGTGGCACATTTCTGATTGATACGTTCCTCGCTTCGGTGTCCCTTCCTGTAGGCGATTATCGCTTCCTCACGTGCTTGTCACGAGTCTCCCTTGGATTATTTTAAGTGTCAACATATGCCCCCTTAAAAGATGTAAATCGAAGATTTACCTCTTTTAAAATATCTTCCTCTGGTTTGGTGATCTCCAACTATACAAATGATGATTACGCTTTCCCTTTGATCTCTTTTCCCAAAACGCAACCTTTCGACTTCGTACCGTGCACCGGCCTTTTCTTCGTCTTGCTTTTAAGGATCTTGAAAAAGCTCCCAATTGTCGTCTTTCCTCATCAGCGGTTTTCCTTGAACCCTAAACCCCTTTTTTCCGAGTATTCCAAGCTCTCATGGCGACCGAAACCCCCGAGTTCCTTCCTCACCGGTTCATCGCTCGCTTCGATGGGATCATCAATAGTGATGATGCTGATCACTGTTTTCTCAAGTTGTTGAACAATCACCGAGAGTACGCCGGTCTTATTCTTGGGCCCGGTCTCCATGATCACCACCATATTCCATTATCTCTTGAGTCTTGCTTCCCAATGCGGGCCGATGAGCAACTTCCAATTCAAGCCTCTCCACTAAAGGACATTTGGTCCATGCCGGCTCGCCGATTTAGGAGTTTTCCGTCATTTGATGACAGGGCTTATGCCTGGTTCCAAAGGCTTCAAGAGGATATTCCAACGGTTGGTCTGCGGGAAACGGCGCAAATCGGGACAACCATTGAGGTCAGCATGTTGTCCCATGATTTGAATAAAGGTCTTTTGGGGTCCGTTACAAGCTTACGGTCCTCCTCCATCAATTGCTTTTTCTTCCGGTGGGGTCCCATGTCCGTAACCCTTTTAGATACCTTCGCCATAGCTGGTCTCTCCCCTTATAGGGCCTCGATCAAGAATCTAGGAAAAACCAAGGATTGCCCCATTTCTGGCGATACTCTTGCTTATGGGAAGTTCATCGATGCCCATAGTAAAACGTCTAGGGATGTCTCCCTCGAAGAACGAATGACCTTCCTTCTTTTTTGGCTGTCGAAATATCTATTCTTAAGCCCAACGCTCAAAGTGTCCAAGGATTATTACGACCTTGCCTTACTCCCCGGCAAAAGGGAATCTTGTTGCCCTTGGCCCTCTTGCTACGGCGTCTCGTACGGGGAGTGTTTCTTACGTTGCTCGACTAATGTCGAATTCGAAGAGGATGGTGTACTATCAGGTCCGCTCTGGATTCTCCAAGCCCGGGTCGCATTCTACTTCCCTTTCATGTTTGAGAGCGTGCCTTCTTTCAATCCTAACATGGTTCCCTTGAAGCTTGGCATACGACTACTCCAAGCTGTCCCCTCGAAGGTCCCCGGTGATGTTCGACCCTTTCGGTTCTTTCTTCGACAACTTCTGTCTCACGAGGCTGATCGAATAGATTTCTTTCCTTACCGCTCGGGTGAATTCGATTTTTGTTTCAACTCTCGAACCTTAAAACGGTTCAACCATCGTGACTTTTGGACCTTTGTCCTCTTCCCTCGGGACCTTCCAATCGGGCTCTGTCTTAAGGGAAGGTTCTATCCCGGCTTTGAACCATATTCCCCCCAATACTGCGCTAGGCGGTTTGGCCTTCGACAAGCGGTGCCTATGCCCATCCCTTATCTCATGGATTTCCCATCGATGGATAAGAAGATCTATAACATCAAGATTGATGGGCCGTTCACTCTTTGTGCCGAAATTACCACCATGATGCATCGGCGGTTTTCGGGGGACATCCCATCAGCACTTCGTTCGGGTCCCGGCGTGACTTCTGAGTTTACGACCTGGTGGACGTCCTTCGCCTTCGAAAGCCCTTTCGAAGATGCTATCTCATCCATCCTCCGGAGTAGCCGGATACTGCCCTTTGGTCTTGTCTTGAAGAAAAATGGGAAAAAGGGTGCAACCAAAGCTCTCTCGATTGGTGGTCGCAAGCGTCTGACGACCGTTTCTCGTGAGTTTCTTTCTTCCTAACTTTCTCAAGTATTGCGGCCCGGAGTGATTTTTGCTTTACTTTCGCTGTTAGGTGATAATTCTGACGGCGAAGGCGATGAGGAGACGCTCACCTCTCTCAAACGGCGAAAGATGGTAGCGAAGAAGAGCAAATCTCCGGTGGAATCTCCGATAGTTCCTCGGCACGTCGAAGCGTCTCCAACCGCTCATCTTAAAGATCCTTTGGCGGATCTTGATCCAACCGCTTGGGGGTCCAGCAACATTACCATTGCTGGAGGTTTGTCCGGACTCGCAGCTCCTTCGCCTACGTAGCTTCAAGGGGAACCTTCTTCGCCGACCCTTGCCATTGTCCCGGCCTCGATAGTCGAAGCTCCTTTAACAGCTGAAGATCCCTCGACACTTGAAGATCCTTCATCTGCGGACGTTATTTGGGATCTTCCCGCTGCTTCTCTTCTTCTATCGCCCATCGAAGACGTTCAAACTCATCTTGCTGGATCTTCTCTCTCTTCGGATCACCCGAGTATGCTCGAATCAAGCGGCTCGCCCGACTCGGAGATTTTCAGCAAGCTGGGAATCATGCTATCTTGCTCCCTGGACCTTGTTCATTCGGGGGTAACCTCCTTTGTCGACAACCCGTCAAATATTCAAAACATCCAATCTGTGATGGAGTGGTCGGTCAAAGAGGAAGTCGGTGCGAAACTTCTCGAAGGCCTAGTCCGCCGGCTGAAAACATTCTTGGAACACTTTCCTACTCCTTTTATGCATTTTCGACGGTGTCGGGACAAGGTGCTTGCTCTATCGAATTTTCCCGATCAGCTCTTTTCTTCTAGCTCCGAGACCCAAGAAGCGAGGCAACTTGTAACTCAAGGAGAACAGTCCCTTCAATCTGCTGTCGACGAGCTTGCTGATTTAGATAAGAAGGAGGCTACCCTGGAGCAGCAGAAGCTAGCAATAGAAAGAGAACTAGAGGAGACTCGAAGTCAGCGATCGACAGTACTATCCCGTCGATCCTCCATAGAAGATCAAGCGAAAACGTTCGCGGCTTCCTTAGAAGAGAGGAAACGAGCCGATTGCGCTCGGGTTATGCAGGCCGAAGTAGACGGACGTCATACTAGGAATGTGTATATAGATAAAAATAAGAAGTTTGAACGTTTACTTTGCGAGCTGCTTGAGGGGATCAAGACGGCTTTGTATCCCGATTTTCGTCAATAAAATTTCCCCTTCTTTCTCCTTATTTTCCGTATTGCATTCCGCCACGATCCATGTAATTGCCCACGTCCGAATAACTGCCATCACAATCCCGAGTCGGTTACTTCAAAATCCCTTATAAATAATGATTGCCTCCAAACGCCAATTCATACGAACTTTGCTATCAAGTTCACATGAGTACTGCGCATGACTCCTCGCTTGTCGCGCTTCGACGCTTTCTCTCACAATGAGGCCAAAAGGGAATTTTCCTTATCCTTCATGGATCACCAACCCAGCAATGGTCACATAATTTTGGGTCCGCATCTCACGAGTTTGCCACCCCCTTCTTCACCGATTAATTGCTTTCCCCATTGCTCTGAAGAAGTCTTACCCTTCGAGCAATCTATTATTTGTACCTCGCTTGGTCCGTCGAGTAATTATAGATTTTCTTCATATCCAACCTTCGACCACCAGCTTTACAATTGGTACAAACGACTAGAAGGAGAAGCAGCTACCATCTGGGCACGAGCCGGGATAGATGTCCTATTGTCCTTTTGCGGTACATCTATTGATTCCTCGGAGTATGGCCTTGTCGGTAGTTTGTGTTGCCTTTGGTCACCGTCATCGAACTGTTTCTTTTTGCCTATTGGTCCAGTGACCCCTACCCTTCTTGATATTTGGTTTCTAACCGGTCTTTCTCCATTTATCGACGGTGACCTTCGATATCCGGACAACCAATTTTTCCTTGATATGTCCCGCTGCCTTGACTCGCCATATGGCGAATTCATGGATCGCCATGCTAAACCTTCGCGACCCATTCTTCTCGAGGAACATATAGCCTTCATTTTATGTTGGCTTTGCAAATATGTCTTTTGTCTCCCCACATGTCGAATTTCCTCGGAATTTCTTGATATGGCCTATGAACCGGCATGTGGTGTTGATGTTGGCCTAGGCCGGATGTTCCTGGCTGCATTATATCGGGGATTGTCGGATGCTCAATTTTCGCTGATGGACAATCATCCCGCCCCCTTTTCGGGTCCTTTATGGATTCTGCACCATTGGGTCCGAGTGTACTTTCCTCATATGTTTTTTGATCAAGCGCTCACTTCGACAATTGAATCATCGAAAAGGGATGATGTACCCATGGCGTTCAATCGGACCCTTCATTTGTGCCCACGACAATCTTACCGCTTTCGACGACTTCCTTATTGAACTGTTGTCTCTCGGCAGTTTTGATTTCTCCAGTGCTGTCGATAATGATATCTATAGCTCGTCAGTATGAGATCCCGATTCTCGTCTTTTACGGATGAGCGTGTTAGTCCCGGCCGACTTAGCCATGAATTTGTCCGGTAGCGGCAAATTCTCATCGGGATTTGAGATTTATAATCCTCATTATTGTGCTCGCCAATTCGGGCTTACTCGGGGGATTCCAATGCCGGTGGTGTATTCCATGAATTTCCCTTTATCTGGTCGCAGAGAGGAGGTGCCCGACATGATGGGCCATATCGAAGTTGTACATGCTGTTCTCGGACGCTTTGTATTTGTCGGCTTCTCTGGCCATTCTTGTAGTACCTCACTTTTCGATAAGTGGTGGCTCTCCTACCGCTCCTCTTTGTTCTCAACCGGTGCAATGGACGTTCTCTCGAAAGTCCGTCGACACTCATTGGGCTTACTGCATTCTCTAAGAAGACCCGCTTCTTTCGTTATTCCGAACATTATACTTGAGCAACCGGTCGATGAAGGTAAACCCTTTGTTGATATAGACAACTCGATAATGAAAGTGGGTACTTCTCTGCATTCTTTGCTTGATATAATTATTGATCTGACTTTCTTCCCGGATGATTCACTGGCTTCTGATGGCCGCACGGATGACTTACCCAACAAATCGTGGGTTGTTCATATGAACATGGCGAGTGCCTCGGGTGGCCCATCGAATACTCTTCGCTGCGACTATTCATACCTTCGCGGCAAATGGTCACGCTTGCATGACTTACTAGGAGGAGGATATGCCTACATATGTAACCAAGCGTACGTCGAGGATGAGATCAAAGCTCTCCTTGCTTTTCTGGCCCATTTGCCCTATCCGGTCCAATGTCGTGCCCTTGGATTTGCCATTAATGAACTCTTCCTCACATTTGGCTCGACTTTAAGGTCCTTTAGGATAAGGCAGCGTGAACTAGCAATTATCGACAAGTTGGAAACAGATTCCCTTCTTGCTGACAATGAGGTGGCTTATCAACGTAGTGTTCTTGATACCCTGGAAAGTGACGGTTGTACCACCCTGCAAGTACTATCTGCACAATTGAAGGCAATCAAACAGCAAGAGGCAATTTGCGAATCACTGCACCTTGATATGATGCAAGCCGGTCATCGAAAGGAGGCAATTGTTGATGCCAACCGCAATGGTGAAATGCAACTTCATAGTTTCGTCTTGAGTCTTGAACAGCACGTCTTGTAGTCCGTTGTTGCTAGTTCCATATTAATGCCACCTGTCCTTATCGTCTTATTCTATCATTGAGCCGCCGATCTTAGTGTCAATTCTCCAAAGTTCATCATGACATGATCTTCTCGGGATCATCCTTTTTCCATGCGGCATTTAATGAAAGACGTCGTTTCCGATTCTCCTTCTGAATTCAAATCGTCACGACGGCTCGTCGTGGTTAATAGCCAGCGGAAAACCCGCCACTCGCGCCATTATGGTTATTTATGTGTTTCACCAATCGCGATATACCTTCTCGCCTCGATAACCGTCCACTAACTTTTACCGCCTCGATCGTCGGGAGGTCGTGGGCGGATACTCAACATCGTGGGACGAACTATTCCTTGGCCTTTATCTATAAATAGGGTCACTTGCCTGGAGTGCGTCTTCATCCAAACCCCTCTGCCTTTGATTCTTAGAGAAAACTTCCTCAAAGCCTTAATGGAGCGTGCTTTTTCTTCTACGGCTTCATCTCCCCCTACATACTTCAGTAGTGAGTTTTCGGCTATACGGAGGGAGATTATCTCCCTTCCGAGTTACACCTATACCATGCTGGTGGTGAAACCGCGAGCCCTTGATAAACTTCACAACCTGCTCAACCGTTCTGCGCCTCAAAATCTTCCCTCCGACCACCCGTTCCGGTCGGACTACGAAGAGTTTGTCACGCTCTTCGACTACGGGCTGGATAAGTTTCGCCGGAATCCGGCGACCATGTCTCAGCATGATCTCACCGAACATGAAGTTTGGTGTAAGATCGAAGAGATTGAGAACGGAGAAGTGGTGCACAAGGAACTGCGCAACGTCCGGGAAGCCCTCCATGCCTCTCACGCTAGCGTCCTTCAACTTCGGAACATTGTTTCCGACCGTCTGACTACCCGCCAGCGACATCTGCGCAGGCCTTTGAAGGAATCCGAGCAACGGGAACACGAATCGGCTGAAGCCTGCGAGACCCGTTCCTTGGCTTCTATCGGAGCCCCTTTGGAGGGTCTGAAGGCCATGTTGGATTCTACCAATGGTCTTCTGCGGGGTCGGAAGGAGCACCTTCGGCGGTTGGAGGGTGATAAGGACAAACCGGAGGCGGGACCGGAGGAATTGGCTGAAGCTCACCACCGTGCGAAGGAGGAGAATGCCAAGTTGGAATGCCGGCTGCGGGGTTTCGTTGTTCGTTTCAGGGAGCACTTCCAGTGAAGGTTTGCTGGGGCGAGCAGAAGAGAGAGAGAGAAAGGAAGAGAGAAGGAGAGAGAAAGAGAGAAAGAGAGGGAAAGAGAGAGTGAGGGATATATTGAAGTTTTATGAATGAATTGGATTTTCTCACTCCTTGTCCTCTAACTCTTCCTGCATTTCCCACATCGATGGGTAGAACTTTTTTAAATACTTCCTGTTGATTGAGTGTTGTAGTTCTCTTCCATCAATTTCCATTACTCGATATGCATTTCCTGGGAGGGCGTCTACTATCAAGTATGGTCGTTCCCACTTCGACGACCATTTGCTTCGAACTTTCCGTTTGTCGAGGTTCATAGGCAAAATAGTCTTCCACACCAAGTCTCCCACGTCGAAACGCTTAACTTTCACGTGTTTGTTGTAAGCTTTGGCAACCCTTCGCTTCTGAGCCATTAATTTCTCCAGTGCTGCGGCTCGGTTTTCTCCCAATTCATCAATGTTGGCGTACATCATTTCATCGTCTTGTTCTTTAGCCATACCATCTTGGAGCTTCACTCTCAATGATTGCACCGTGATCTCCAAAGGTAACACGGCCTCTTGCCCATATGTTAGCATGTAAGGAGTGACTCCGGTGCTTGATCTTTTGGAAGTTCGATAAGCCCATAACACTGTTGACAATAATGAGTCCCATTCCCTTGGGTTGTCCTCCAAATGCTTTTTAATCAATCCGATGATTATTTTGTTGGAAGCTTCTGCTTGGCCATTAGCTTGGGCGTAGTAGGGTGTCGAATGAATCATCTTGATGCCCCTCGACTTAGTAAAATCCCGTACTTCTTGGCCTGTGGAAGACTTTCCCTTGGTCGGCGGTGATAGTCTCGGAATCCCAAATCGATGAATAATTCGCTCTTCGATGAACTCCCCGATCGTTTTTGTGTCACGCTTTTGTACGACGCCGCTTCGACCCATTTTGTGAAGTAGTCCGTGGCCACTAAAATAGAAACGTGCTTCTTCGACGAGGGAGGATAAATTTTCCCTATTATGTTCATTGCCCAACCTCGAAAAGGCCACGGCTTGATGATTGGGTTCATCGATGCGGCAGGTACTTGTTGGATTGGTCCATGCCTTTGGCATGATTGACACCCTTTCGCGTAGTCAATGCAGTCTTGGGTGATTGTTGGCCAAAAGTATCCATGTCGTCTTAACAACCACTTTGTTTTCAATCCCGCCCGATGCGCGCCACAAATCCCTTCATGAACTTCCGTCATGACTAGCATCGCTTCCTCCCGCCCCAGGCACTTGAGAAGCAATCTGTCGATTGTCTTTCGATACAACTCGTTGTCGATCAACAAATATTTTAAGGTTTTTCTTTTGAAGTCCCCTTACGCGTAACCTGGGTTTTTCAAGTAGTTTACCAAAGGGGTTCTCCAATCTTGTTGGCATTTGGTTTCTCCCGAGCTTCAGATTGCTCAATCATCATTACCCGAGCATCTATCGATGGTAAGGTCCTTACCTGAGTAATGATACGGTCCACTAGTTCCTTCGATATACGATATCCCGACGCCATCCGAGCCAATTCATTAGCTTCGAATTTTCACTCCTCGACATGGATTAGCTCGTATTCGACGAACTTCGACAACAATTTTTTTTGCCGGTGGTGATGCCTAACAATGTTTTCATTCAAACATTGATACTCACCATTTAGTTGTTTGATCACCAGGTGAGAATCGCCCTTCACTTTAATTGACCTGATCCCCATGTCAATTAAAACATTCGATCCCACGATCGGGGCTTCATATTCGGCTTGATTATTTGAGCATTCAAAGTCAAGCCTGAATATGAGTTTTGTTTTTTGTTGAAAAGGTGATATAACCATGATTCCTGCGCCTGTTGAACCGGATGCCACCGACCCATCGAAATATAATATCCAAGGTGCAATACCAAGATAATTTTCATCATCCTCGACTTTTACACCTGAAGGGTATTCGGTAATGAAATCGGATATTGCCTGCCCTTTTGCTGCTTTGAGCGGCACATAAATCAGATCGATTTCTATTAGAGTGAACGCCCATTTTGCAATCCGGCCCCTAATGATTGGCCCGGACAACATGTACTTAATCACGTCTGTTTTACAAATTACATGTACCGTAGTCGGCAACATGTAATGTCGTAATTTTGTACGGGCGTAGTACAATGATAAACATAGTTTTTCGATGGACGTGTATCTCGTCTCGGCATCATTGAGCATCCTACTTAGGTAGTACACGGCCTGCTCTTTCCCTTCGTCGTTTTCTTGAGCCGGCATACTCCCGATCGTTGTATCGGCGGCCGATAAATACAACTTCAATGGCCGTCCCGCCTTTGGTGGTGTCAATACTGGTGGCTTGATGAGATACTCTTTTATCTTGTCGAAAGCCACCCGATGTTTCTCTTCCCACACAAATTCTCGCTCATTCTTCAATTTGAGCAACGGGGAGAAAACTTCGATTTTTCCCGAGAGGTTAGCTATAAAACGCCGCAAGAAATTTAATTTCCCGATTAACATTTGCAGCTGTTTTTTATTATCGGGAGACGGCAATTCTGAAATAGCCTTAGCTTTATTCACGTCTACCTCTATACCTCTTTGATGAACCAAAAAACCAAGGAAATTGCCAGCTTTTATCCCGAAAGCGCATTTCAAAGGATTCATTTTTAATTTAAATTTGCGCATTCTCTCAAAAGCTTGCCCTAGGTGGTCCGGATGACTTACCAGGTCTGTTTTGACGATGACGTCATCGATGTAGACTTCCATGAATTCCCCAATCATATCATGGAAAATGTAATTCATTGCCCTTTGATACGTAGCACCGGCATTCTTCAAACCGAAAGGCATGACAACCCATTCGAACGTACCAATGGCCCTGGGGCATCTAAATGCTGTCTTGTGAACATCCTCCGTTGCTATAAATATCTGGTTGTACCCGGAATGTCCGTCCATGAGGGACATCATTTCATTATTGGATGCCGAATCGATCAACATATCGGCGATGGGCATCTGGTACTCGTCTTTCGGGGTGGCCGCATTAATGTCTCGGAAATCAACACACACTCGGAGTTTGCCGTTCTTCTTCTTGACAGGCACGATATTTGACAACCATTCGACATACCTTGCTGATCTTATGAATCCGGCCGAAAGGAGACGCTCGATTTCCTCCTTAACTTTAAGGATTACTTCGGGAGCGAACCTTCTAGCGGCCTGTTGGTGTGGTCGAAATCCTCTTTTAATTGGTAATCGATGCTCAACTATGCTCCTTGAAAGACCGGGCATCTCATGGTAATTTCAAGCAAAACAATCCTTATATTTTTTCAATAGGTTTACCATTTGAACCTTGTATCTCTGATCGAGTAGTTGGCTCATATAAGTAGGTTGAGGACAGGCCTCATCTCCGAGATTGACCTCTTCCAGTGGGTCTTGAGCTTGAATTACCTTGTCGTCCTCCTTAATTGGTGAGTCTTCAAAATCTAAAATGCCGTCTGCAAGCTGTCGGGCTTGATCACTTTGCTCGGCCCCGTAGGCCGCATACCTTTCGCCGAGGTTTTGCGCAAATGACCGACTTTCCATCGAAAAACTGGTCGATTGGTTCCACCGGTTCCTTTCTTGGGATCCATTCGGTACTCCCTTTATCGAAACGGCAGAATGCAATATCTCTTGGGTCTACTTCGGGCGGCTTAGATATGCGAAGGCAATCATCTGGCATCACTTTGTCCGGCCGGATATACGGGTCCAGGTAACACAAGTCCGGGGATTTGCTTTTACATATTCCACTTTGTCCCCATTCCAAAATGCTAGCATGCGGTGAAGTGTCGATGGGACACATTAGTTTCCATGTATCCAATCCCGTCCCAACAGCAAGTTATAAGATCCGTCAGCGTCGACAACGCAGAAGGACGTCCTCGATGTTTTAGATTCGACGGTCGGGTCGGCGACATATACTCCCTTTACTTGAGTAATTTGGCCGGTGAAATCGAGAACCGTATATTCGATGGGATTATTTCGTCATCATTCCTTCCTATTTTCTTGAAGAAACGGTATGGAATGAGATTTAACGTTGAACCCCCATCCACCAGTACTTTCATTGCTGGCCGCCCGTTGATCTTGGCATTTATATTGAGCGACCTCAAATGATTTGAGAGATCCTCCATGGGTTTTCTGAATTCCATGGTTTCTTCATCGTTGAAGCAAAACCGAGCCCCTTCTTTTTCTTGTGTCATTTCCTTGTCGTCGTCGTCAGGTGAGATCGACTCAAGTCGAAACTCGTGTGGTAATTTAACTCGTACCATGCAAGAGCTAAGGGGGGAAACCGACCTGCTATAAGGGGTTTTAAATTGAGATTTGGACGTAGATGTTTTTTGTGTCCTTGTACCCTTGTCCTCTTTTTCTTGAGCTGGGTGTGTCTCTTCCAATAGTCTCCGCCAAACCAGATTTCTTGGCCTCCTCGGTTTGGTGTGGTTAGGAGCTGTTGCCATGGAGTCGTGAGTGGCTGGATTCTCCTGTTGCTGTAGTATGCGGACCCTGTTCTTTCTTTGCACCCTTCTCTTCTGAGTTCGGGTCAAGATTTTCTCCTTTTCTTGGTCCTCCGTTACCTCATACCACGATCCCTCGACAGGGTTGCTTGGTATCTTAAGAGTACGTCGACGATGTGGCTTATGAAGGCCTTGTCGAAAATTTCTGTCGAACTCCTTTCCCCATCCATAGTGGACTCTTTCTTGAGGATGTGAGGTTGGTGGACCATAGCTCACGTAATAATCAAACTTGCCGCTTGGCTCACCTAAAGTACCAATTGTAGGGTCCCCCTCGTCGTATCTCTGCTTAAATGACTTATAAGTTCTCCGATAGTTGGGATCTCTTCGAGGTCTGGTACCTTCGACGTGAAAAAGCATCTTGTCCCTCCGACTAATTCGACCGCCCTTTTGGTACCCTTCCTCGGGTGAACTTACGTTTCCCAATCTTCGCCTGCAATGAGCGCATAAATTTGTTGACGTATGCCCTTTACTCGATCGCTTTAAAGACACCATTCCGGTCATTCTTGGAAAAGGATCGGTGTCCACATCCATCGGGGGTTTCCCTTTGTCCTCAGCAAATTTGATCTTTCCTTGTCGAATTGCTTCTTGAATGTTCTTTTTGAGGACTAAACAATCCGATGTGTTATGGCTCCATGAGTGGTGCCATTTGCAATACTTCTTCCCTGCTAATTCTTCTTTGGACGGTATCTTCTACCCTTCTGTCAGGCTGATTTGTCCGTCGCCCAGTAGTATGTCGAAAATTTCTTCTGCCCGATTTGCATCGAATGAATAGTACTCTGCCTCTTTTGCTTTAGCCATTATAGCTGACTTTTCTTTCATCCTTGCTGGCTTCAGTGCTTGGCAAGTGTATGGCTTGTCGATGGTTAATTGGGCGACGGCCACTTCGACGGGCTCCGTTGATTCTTCGTCGAAATCGGGTGGCTCGACAAAACTTACATCTCCTCTTCGGGTATGTTTTTTGTCTTTTTCCTTGAGCAGACTTTCGTGCTTTGTTGCCATTGTGGATAATTCGAATAGATCCGCGCATGGATGCCCCACCATCCTCTCTCGTATTTCGAATTTCAATCCGTTGAAGGCGAACTCAGTGAACGTCTTTTACGGTAAAGGAACTAAACATTTGTTCCTAGCCCGTTTAAACCTTGCAATAAAGCGGTCGCTGACCTCGTTTGTCATTTGCTTCATTGTTGACAAATCCCCTACCGACAAGTTCGACACGACTATTTGAAGCTGGCCATGAAACAAACGCTCCATCTGCTCCCATGTTAACACCGAATTGGGTGGTAATGCGGTATACCATGTAAAGGCTGTTTTTGACAAGGATAATGGAAAGAGCCTTAATTTCCGGTGATCCGCATGTGTAGCATCCCCACATAGTGCTAGAAAACGGTTGATATGTTCATACGCGGACTGATCATCCTCGCCAGTAAAAAGTGTGAACTCGGGTATTTTAAACCCTCTTGGATATGGGATCGTATCCATCCAATCCGGGTACGGTTTACGGTAGACATTAGCCCGGTATCCTACCATTGGGTCAATGTATACGGGTGCTTGGTCGAACACCGGCTGATGGTACTGCGGTTGATATGGCATTTGATATCCAGGTTGTGGCGGATGATATATGGGTTGCACAACAGGCTGAAACATTGGCTCGGGACCTGGTGGTTGAAAGGCCCGATTCATCTGCTGATATCCGGGTCGTATGGCCTGGTGTCCATCTTGTCCTTGCCCCCCGGCTTGGGGTAATTGGTCTTGCCCCCTAGCCTACCATTGCCCCCTAAAGGGCACTGCCCCCTGATTTTCGATACTCATGGGTCTTGGTTGTTCATTGATAGGGACGGGGTTATGTTGGGCGGCTACCTCTTGACGAGCAATATTCTCGTCTTGTCGAACAGGGTGTCCCGGAAACATAACGGTATCCACAAGTATATCTTGTCGAATAGGATGTCTAGGGAACATACCCGTGTCTGCATTTACCGGGGGTCTAGATTCGTTGGCCGGTAACGCCTCTCCTCGTTGCAGAATCCGCGGAGGTGCTAAAGGCTGAGTATTCTATCCTGTAAGGCCTATATTTGGCGGTGTTGTTATTGGTAAACCGCCACTTGCTGCTAGTACGAAACCATTCCCTTCTTGAGCATGAGGTGGGTTAATTGTAATCCCATGTTGTCCTGCAGCACATTCGTGATACGTGTTGATGATTAATGGCCCGACAACCTCGGTCATCCGTTGGACCATGTGATCGGCAAACTCGTTACGGACTTCTTCGATGGTCCGCCTTATCGATGTTAGCATGACGAGCGTCATTTCTGGATTTCTCCTTGGCTCCTCAACGTTACGTCGAGAGACCTCGACGTCCTCTTGATGGGCCGTGGATGACTCCATTCGTTGTATTTCTTCCTGGGGTTCGTCTCCACCACCGTCTAAGTTGTTACGTCCTCGCGTGCGTGGCATAGCACTTCTCTCGAACCGACACCAATGGTCCCACCAGGCGTGCCAAAAAAGATTGTTGCGCGTTGAAATCCTTCGACGGGGCTTTGCCGGTTATGGGTTCTAGGCCCAAATTGACTTTGGCCCAAAGAGGGTTACTTACACGGGAATCTTTTATCGAACTTAATCCGTTCGTTTTCCGAAAAGGAGTTCTGGGTCAGTTTTGGACAGAGAGTGTCAAATGCAGTAGATTTACACAAAAGGGCGCGTTACAAACAGGCTTTCGACAACTTCGACGGCCCAATATGCAATAGTAACAGTATGTGAAAACTTTCGACGTGACCACGGAATTGAATCGACGGGATCGGGAGATGATATAGGACACAATGCTGGAATTTAATCAACAAAGCACTGGACGGGGGATTGTAGGACACAATACCGGAATTGAATCGACGGCCTTGGACAAGATGGGTGAAGAGTGCAACACCGGAATTTAATCAAAGGCACTGAACCTAATGAGTAGACGCCGGAATCTAATCGACGACACCTAACTCTGGATATGATACTCGTCGGAATTGAATCGACGACGGGGATCTAAAAACTACAGCTAGGCTAGGCTAAAGGCTAAAGGTTAAGAGCTAAGAGCTAGTTTGAAAATGTAAGTGTTTTGGATTTGTTGTGTGTCCGTGTGTCTTGCTATTGCGAGGTATTTATAGGCAAGCTCTTTGGTAACCGCCGAGCGGTTTCTTCCTTTGACCCCACGCTTTGCTCTTTTCCATAAGCCACGTGGATGACGGTTTCCCGGTCTTCGCGCCTTTTCTTTTTTACCTCGTGGGGATTACCGCCAACCGCTTCGATCGTGGCCTCCCTCCGCGCGCTTTTCTTGTTCTAGAAGGAAGTGGCGCCGGAATTTATCCCGACATGTGGCACCTTTCTGATTGATACGTTCCCTGCTTCGGTGTCCCTTCCCGTAGCTGATTATCGCTTCCTCACGTGCTTGTCACGAGTCTCCCTTGGATTATTTTAAGTGTCAACACAAACCTTAAACACAAAAAATGCCTCAAAAAGCATACGATCATGAAGAGTCAAGCGAAAACATTTGTCTCGAGTCAACCCTACTTCATAGCGGTGGGATGGAGTTACTATTCCTTTTCAATGAGATTGCTCATGTATTTCTAGTATCTTTCTTTTTTATATTTTCTTGTGGTAGCCGGGTACCTTGGCTGTAAAAATAGATTCCAAAACAACAAACAAATAAATAAATTGTATGTATAATTCTAGAAGGAAGAGAAGAAAAAAAAAGTGATGCCCTTCCAAGTCTTTCAATTTTCTTAGGACAAACTGGACTTACTAGCACTGGGATGAACTCACGAGCATGAATGGTTATCAAAACCATACCAATTTAGAGTCATGTTGATTTTCTTCGTAACAGGGACAAATTGCTTTAATTGATTGCATTAATGTCTGTCTAGATATGGAAAAACTCAATTTTTCTAAAAATGAAATCTCATTGACTTAAGTTACAAAAATAGATAGTTCCACTCTACTTTAACTCATTGACTCGACACTCATTTAGTTTCTTACTACATCACAGCACATGAGGCAACTAGAAGTAAACAATCTATGATGGAATTTAATCGACGACCATGAATTTAATCAATGACACAAGTTGAAAACACAAAAGTACTATGTCAGAATTTAATCAACGATACAATACTCGGGATAAAGACTACCGCCGAAAATTCAATCGAAGACGTGAATCTGAAAGTGATGTCTAATATAAGATAAGTGCGATGCAGGAATGTAAGGATAAAGATAAATTTGCTTGTTTTCTACGGATTGATGGGTATTTGATGAGCGACGGGGGTATATATAATGACTTATTTCAACAACTAGCCATATATGGTACCGACACAAACTATTGTATGTTGACCTGCGCACGTCAATACCCATGTGTCATGTATGTGATTATCATGACTCTCGTGCCATTCAAGTGATTGTTATCATTCACGTGCCAAGCATGAGCCTATTGACTTTCTAACTATTTTTGGTGTCACGAGCAATTAATCACTTTTTGGTTTTTGGAATTTTTCATGATTCCAAGCAATCCTAAGAAACACATTTGCACTTCACTTACGTAATAGAAACAGACTACGATAATGATAAGCAATTGCTAAAACATGTGTAGACACAATAGTCAACTATATAAATTGAATGGATCTCGTGGGTACGCATGTCTCTACCCACATGTAATGTATGTGGTTATCTTGAATCTCGTGCCATTCTCATGCAATTCACGTGCTTGTTATCATCCATGTGCCAAGCATGTGCCCATTGACTTCTAGACTATTCTTTTTATGTCAATAGTAATTAATTACTCTTTCACTTTTGGAAATTTTCATGATTCCAAGCAATCCTTAAAAAAAAGGTTGCACTTCACTTCTATGATAGAAATAGACCACGATAGTGATAAACAATCGCTAAAACATGTGCACACACAATAGTCAACTACATTAATTGAATAGATCTCATGTGCGGGCATGTCAATACCTACGTTTCATGTACGCGGTTGTTTTGACTCTCGTGTCATTCTCGTGCAATTCACGTGCTTGTTATCATCCACGTGCCAAGCATGTGCTCATTAACTTCTAGACTATTTTTGGTGTCTACAGTAATTAATTACTCTTTCGCTTTTGGAAATTTTCGCGATTCCAAACAATCCTAACAAACACTTGCGCTTCACTTTTGTGATAGAAATAGACTACAATAGTGACAAACAATCTCTAATACATGTGCAGACACACCGGTCAACTACATTAATTGAGGAGTCTCGTGTGTGCTTCATTTCATCCTTGAGACACCTTACACGATAGTGATAAACAATCACTATACCACGAAAGCGCTCGCGTATGGCAATGGACAAGCAGCAATACTTCCCCCATCGGCCTTATCGCACACATGGACGATTACAAACGGTTGACGGCTGGATGGCCACCAAAGAATTGGCTAGTCAAGAGAATCCGGTTTCAGATGGGACGATGGGTATGCTGTGACGGCGTATTTCCTAGAGTTTTACGGCGAGAAGAGGCGAGGATTGGTATCTGATCTCAATGGAAGAGTTCGTACTTGGATGCGTGATGGAGAGTTCGTACTTGGATGCGTTCTTCGTGATCCTACTTGGTCAGACTGTGGATGAACCGTGGGAGGAGTATGTTAAGTTTATGTCACACCATGAGACCGTCCCAGCACCAGCATTAGCACCAAAGCATGGCGTCGTGGCTTAATCAATCATGTGAATAGGGGTGGTTTTCATTTTTCCTCATCTTTAAACATATTCAATAAAATGTTGAGGAAGTATATTTGCAGGAAAGACTATTAAGGTTTCAATGAGCAAGATCTCTCTCTTTTCTTTTTCGGATAATTTCTCTCGGGTTTGGAAAGCTGCATGTGAATGCATATAACTTACAAAATCTCAAAGGGGTCAAAAACAAAATTTCCATCGATTTGCACCGATTAGCATCTCTCTAGAAGTCATGAAAAAAATATTTTTTTCCTTTATTAACTTTTGGCTAGCAAGTGAAATGGATAACGCGACTTTTACATACGCAAAAAAAGTCAAGAAGTAATTTCCTTCCCACGTTGATTAGATTGTGAAGAGTTACTCTTCTATAGTATCATAAAGAGAGGCCAGGTGTTACTTCGACCAACTAATTATCTCTTGGCATGTGTCATCATCTCGCGGTCGGGTATATGTTCCGTAGATAGATCCAAAGTGTTCAACCCAAGATTTAATTATTCGGCAATCTAATCTTGACAAAGCATCACTTTGCTCTCATATCATAGGGCAGTTACCACTATCTAAAATGCTTACTACTGATTGGTTCATAAACAATACAAATGTCACTTGTCATGCCATTTCGCCACCTATCATCCATGGTTGCAACTTGTCCCGTACTATCTGGCGGACGCCTCAATAGTCCCATATAGAAGTGCGAGACTACGAGTATGGGGGCGAAAACATTTTTCTCCTTCCAAGGATTCACGTCTCTCAATTGTATGCTCAACTTCTCTCCTCAGAATTTTTCTATTTTGGTGGTGTTAATTTAAGCATTGACCCGATTGTTGAGGTGCAAATTGATTCCCTAGTGAAGGATAATACGTCTAAATATAAATGCAGCGGATAAATTATAAATCTGCATATCCATAAAAGCAAGGTGTAAATTATAGTTAAACAACAATCGAATCATCATATGCGTACATATACACACGGATTGCACTAGATCAACATGCCCTATAATCAACTTGTATCACTGTTTGAGAAACATATCATGATTAACGAACATACCTCGGTTTCCACAGATTAAAAGCCCCAAATCGTAGGTGAGAAAACGATATGAATCCGTCGATCGATCATTCTTTGAGGGAATTTTCCAAAAAGAGTTTTTAGTGTGTCCAAAACATAACGCCATACATTATATATAGATATAGAAAATTTACCATATCTTTCTTATGGCATTGAATAGGAAATTAAACATGCCTTTAATTATCGCAATCAATATCGCAATAAAGGCAGTAATCAATTTTGCTTTTATTGGGCGTAATTTCCTAACATTTCCCACTCGCCCACAAAGGGCTAAACATCTCTATTTCTTTTCCCACTACAATGTTCATATGGGCAAATAATCCATACGACCAGCATACTTTGAGAACTCGTTGCCATACATCCGTTAGGGATATATAGTAACTAACATTGGGCATCATAATTTAGAGTAGATTTAGTATACTGTACCCTAGATCAATTAGTCACATTTTTATCTCTCATAATGTCTTCAAAAGTTCGATATATATTGTATTCACAATTACGATTACACTCATATAATAATAATTGGTCAACTTGTGAATACAAAAATCATAATATGACATTAACTACAATTTTTTTTTTATAAGCGAGGTTTTCCACGTGCAATGGACTATTCCTCAAGATGGTGGACGTTTTGCCAATACCACCAGGTAAGTCCCCTAAGACGTGGTCGTTGGGAATCGAACCTAGGATCTCATCGGTTTAACTGTCTAAAGCCCAAGCGTCTCATCAACTTGTCCGACGCCTCATTAGCGACATCAATTACAAATTGATCTTCCTCTTTCTTTAAAATCTCTCCATTTCAACTCAATTCGTTTTTCCGGAAATGTCTCACTAGATCAAATCATCCATGACCATTGGCAACACTTTAGGATAGTAAACATTGAATCAAAATTTCAAGAATAGGTCAAAGTCATGAGGGTACTAAATTGAGGAACTCATATCCTAAAGAGTCTCACACGGCTATAGAGTTTCTTGGTTGTCTTATGCATATGTAATATAAAGTACGTATTACGATATTATATCCTTTCCTATGGAGCGTATGTCCCTACATTTAATACCATACAGATGATAGTTCAAACATTCCAAATGTTTAACTTTGGTTCATAAATCTACTCTCTTCAAAGAATTCATCAGAACTCACATCTAGCATCAAAGACGGATAAAGTGAAATACATAAGTTACTTCACTTTCAAGCATAACTTATTATGACTTCATCTTAACACTCCTATTAAGGCGACATTAAAATCTCAAGCTTGAGCTCTCAATTATCACCTAGATAAAATAAGCTTGAAATCGTCTCATCTCTATTTATCACATAGTAAATAGAGGTGATTACCCGTATAAATGAGCTAATCTCTTATCTATCCGACATACTTTTTCAATATAATGCAATAATTATTAATATGCATAAATGTTAAATAAACTCATAAGCATCAATAATGATAACAAATATCATTTGGCTATGAACTTTAGGAAAAAATACAAAAATCCAGTATATCAATTTCTACGCAGTCCCAAAGACTTTATATGACCGAGAAAAACATCTCCGGAAATCGGCTTGGTAATTGGATCTGTTATAATACTATGCGTAGATAATACAAGACGTTCACAACCTTTCGTGCAATCATGTTTTTCACAAAATTATACTTGGTATCTATATGTTTAGTCTTGCAATGAAATTTAGGATCTTTAGTATAAGCTATCGCTACTTGCCTATCACAATTAACCAAAAAAGGACTTGTGACATTCTGAATTCCAACCCAATTCGAGAATTATGAATGAATGAATATCCAACGATGAATTTCAGTTATATCTCGCTCTAAACCGATCACTCACGAGTATACTAACCAAAAGGGAAAGGCAAATACCAACAGTGCCACCCGTTAGTTGAGATAAATTGAAATTGAAATCGGTGGGATTCGGATGTGAAATGAGATTTTGAATCCGGAGATCGGGTTCATGAATTTGCAATAACCAAGTCAAGTGGCGCTTTATTGAAGCTAATTGGATCATGAGTTTAACCTCCAGAGTTCAGAAAATCAAATCAAGAATTGAGGTTAGGACGTGAAGTGACCTTTTGCCCATAAGGTTTCTTGCATTTAATTAGACTTGGGAAGGGCGAAATGGTCAATTATCCCCTTTGATGGTCGGTCAAGGAATGAAGAGAGAGAGACAAGACCATTGATGGACTTGAATGACAAGGGTACCACTTTGCCCCAACCACCACACCTCAAGTCACTATCCATCCAATCTTGCAAGTACAAGTTGGTCAACCACTCCCACTTCCCATTTCCAACATGTGATAATTGAGTGAACATCTTTTCCTTCCTTCCTTCCTTCCTTCTTGCCCCAACCGACCAAGCTCTCTCTCTCTCTCTCCCCTTCACTCCCTCATTTCCTTACCCGAATTCTCCCTTCTGCTGGTCGCCCGTTGTCCACGCCGGTACCAAACCGCCGACTTTGAGCGAGCTTATCTCCTTCATCCGACGTCGTTTTGACCTCAAACCACCGCCATTCTCTTCGTCTTTCTCTTCTGTTTCAGTGCATACCTAGATCGTCTCCTAACTCAACTGAAGGCATTCTATAGAAGCCGAGGAAGCTCCCTAAAGACGTCCGAGACCATGAGGTGCGCAGACAACCAGTTTACGCCGGTTAGAGTTCGTGAGTCTTTGAGCCCTTCCATTCGCTTCCGAGGCTTGTTCAAGCTAGATTAAAGACCTGGACCGAGCCGTGCTGTGAATTTGCTGACCTTGTGTTGTGATTTCGAGTTGCTTAGAGGCCAAAGTAAGTCATTCTAACCTTTGTCTAGCTTGCCGGGAAGCTAAAATGCATGATTTGAGTGATCTCATAGTGTAAAGTGGGTGATATCGCTTATTATCTTGTAAACCAAGTCTCGATGCTTGCTGGTTGCGTGAAGTTTCACCTTAAATGAGCACGAAAATGATGATCCTTGGTTGTGTAGATTCGGTCCTTGCGTGGATAAGACATACTTGGTTTACCTTGTGTTCGGCTTCGCAAGAAAATGAGTTTATACATGTTTTTATGGCATTAGTTATGCATGGTATGTTTGGGCCGACTATGTTGAGTCCAAGAGTGCTCTGACATATGGTTAAATGGTGGAGACTTGAATAATGACATACCCAATCGCTTGAGATCTTGAGTTATCGTATATTGTTGAAAGTGAAATACGGACTATCGGGGTGATATGGACTTTTCGATGGTCATCCGGTGTTCGATCAAGAAAGTGATCGAAAATCGTGTCAATGGCGAGGTTCTCCCTTTTAATCAAGCGAATCGTGTTAATGGCTAGTGGAGGCTCGAGGTGGTGATTGGAGTACATAAGAAGGTGCGGGGCCTCGCTTGAACCGATATACGAGTAGATGAGGACAGCATGCCAGTAGCCATATGTCATCGAGACCTGCCAAAGAGACTAGCTTGTTGAGATCCCGAGTCTAATAAATGGAAAAGTTACCCAAAAGACGCCTAGCGGTCGAGTCGGTCGTTGTTTGTTTGGTCGTTTTGGTTACCACTTTGCTCTACTCTGTGTTCCTTTCGCCTGTGATTCACCTTCGATGGAGATTTCCATGTATGGCTGGTCTATATGAGTATGATTGATTCTTATCTTGGTTCATGGGATTTATCGCTTTAAATGCACTTTTCACGCTTGTTTATTGCCAACGTTTCGTGGTACCTGTAAACCAAACTAGGGTTAGTTCGACTTACCCGAACTGTTTATCCTGTCCCTCGTGGGGTAAACTTTCGGATCCCAAACCCCGATGATGCCAACACAACGTTTTGGACTACCCAATGACATAGATTCCTATGTGATTGACTTCCTTGTAGGACCAACTATGACCTAGAAGCGGTACGGTAGCATTGTTTGGGTTGACGAGGGAGGAGTGCACCGGGTGCCCCATGTGTTCGAGACTTGGTATGTAAAGGAAAACGGTATGTGTTTTAATCCATTTAAACCCTCAGCGATACTGCCCAGTGAGTTACCCCCTTGGGCTTTTAATGGACCATTAGAGGGAGATTCCGTTGGCCCTGCTCCTATACCCGAACCAGCTGCCCGCGAGCCCGACTTTCCTTATCTCGAGCCCGAGCCGGATGAGGAGGTTACTATCATAGTGGATGAGGACGACCAGGTGGAGGTGGATGACGTATCTGTTTTTGACATGGTTATGGAGATCTACCCGGAGGAGGATGATGATGAGTTCGAGGAGTCGGTTTCCTACTCTCTCCACCACTCCCCAAGCGTTTATATAGCTAGCGCCGATGCGGAGGAGTCCGTCGACTCCAGTGGTTGACCCCGTGCCAGTCTTAGACCTATGTTCCTTCCGTATCCGTTTATATGTGTTAGTATGCAGTGCTCAAGGTCCACTTTTGGTGTATGAAGTCGAAGACCGTGATGTCCCCCAGATTGTCCTTGGGTATATCTTGCGGTACTTTGTTTTTCGTTAGAACTACGTTTATATATCGTTTATATATATTAAGTATGTTTGTATTGTGTTGTTCTAATGTCGGTTGTATATTTTATGTACGTTCGGAGATGTGTGCTTCCGCATGATCATTTGTTTTAGCTTGTGCCCTTGCCGCCGAGATCCTGGGTTAGCTTACGAGCAAGTGGTCTTATAGTGTAGAGAGGGACGCTCACGTGCAAGTCGGACCCCGGCTGTGACAACAGTGGTATCAGAGCAAGGTCAGCTCGATCCACGAGGTTGAGCCTTGGAGTGATAAGGTGGGCTCATATTAGAACGATAGAGACCGAGACCTTAGGTGAATAGGTATCAGAGGTGCATAGTGCATGGCATTCGATTTGGTGCATGTGATTGGCATAACGTTGGTTGTACTGAACAGTGGCATGATCCGACAACATGACTGAAGTTGAACCGTATGAGTGTTATTGCTAAGCTGCAGATGCAGCGGGACCCGAGGTTTGAATCGAAATTCGATGAATTGCTGATTGCTTGCTTGGTATGCAAAGAACTGGTTAATGTGGTATGTGTTCGAGTTCGAATGAATGTTGCCTGTTGGCCTGCCGTTGTTCTAATTGCTTAGTTGTGTGACGCCCGAGAAATTCGAAGTTGTAAATTTGCCCGAATTCAATAAGAAAGAAGAGAATTGAATTTTAGTCGATGCAAATTTTTGGATCGCAAGGACGTAAGCGACAAATTTGGACGAGTCCCGAAATGTCGTTCGGTCTCGATTGGGTCTCGAAACCATGGTCGCCGCGACTTAGGATTTTTAATCCTCGCGCCTAAATTTTTCCGGACCGAACCTAGCCCGTGAAATTCTAAATTTTATTTCCAATCGGTTAAGCCAAAAATTTCGTTCGGTCCAAAAATGCCAATCTACCTTTTTACCCCTCTTAATGCATGTGAGCCAAAATTTTAAAAAAATCTTGGAATGACCCGTGGGCCCCCCAAGTCCTTTCAGCCATTTGCCCCCATCAACCATCATCCCATCACACACTCTCTCTCTCCAATTAACCCACTCCCCACGTGATTGTCCTTTTCTCTCTCTCTCTCTCTCTCTCTCTCCTTTCTTCTCTGCCGCGCGACCAACCTCCCCTATTCTTGTTCTTCTTCAACCTTCAACTTCTTGTCTTCATTTTCTTCTTCTTCTTCTTCTTCTTCCTCTTCTCTTCTCTAGTTTGCGACACCGCCCCCTCCACCCAAAGCCACAGCTCCGCTAGCCAGCCACCACCGCACCGCGTCGCCTTTGTCGCGCCACCCTTCGCCGGGCTGCCGCTCGACTCGTGGCCGACCTACCCCACGGACGAGCCATCTTCCGACTTCGACGCCTAGCTCCGCGAAGCCCGAGCTTCCTTCGCCGCGAACCGCCGAGCCACTCCGTCGGCCTCGCGACCCACCTACGTCCCGGAGCCGAGCCCGAGCCGAACCCCCGTGGCCCGAGATCTCAGCCCGCGCCGCCCGAGCTCAGCCCCGATGTCCTCTCTCTCTCTCTTTCGCCCGAGCTCCAGCCGCCGTGAGCCGCCCGCCACCCGAACCGCCGTCGCCGCTCCGTAGCCGTAACCTCCAACTCGGCCCGCCGGAATCGCAGCCCCGGCGTCGACCCGTGAGCATGCGGTCCAGATTTTCCGTCCGGGTGAACAGTGCTGTGAACAGTGTTCGGGTGAAACAATGCACGGTGAACAGTGATGCGTGAACAGTGCTTCGTGAACAATGCGGCGTGAATAGTGCCGCCGGCCGGCCGTGAACAGTAATTCTACGGTGAACAGTATTTTTCAACACCGGTCTCAAAGTTCGTGCCGAGGAATTTTCAAGAGTCGCCGATCGTTGTTGGGCCGGGCCGAGTTCGCGTTGCCGTCGCTCGAGTTGAGCCCGCCCGAGCTTATTAAATTGGTGAGTTAGCCCCTAACTCTTGGTTAGGACGCTAATTGCGTTCGGTTTAGTTTAATTAGATTGTTAGGTATTTAGGTAGCTCGATTATGGCCGGTTTAGGTTAGAAATTTGGTTTAGGTTCAATGGCCCTAATTGATTAGGTTAGTCTAATTAGTTAGGATTTTATGCCTAATTAGATTAGATTGATTGATTGATCTGATTGTTTGAATTGTTTGATCGCGAGCGAGCGATAGGTCAGAGACGAGTGCGCAATTGGAATTGAAATTGGGATTAATAATTGATTGGTTGCAATTGAGTAATTGAATTATTGAATTATTGGCCGTGAGTGCCGGTTTGGTTGTTGATTGCCGTGGGGGTTCGATTAGAGGTTAATCGGCTTAAGTACACCCCAAGTGCCATAAGTTGTATACGGCGCTCACTTTAGTGCCAAAACTTTCAATTCGATCACTTTAGTGCTAAGTTTTTGTAATTTCGATTACTTCGGTGCCAACTTCTTTTAAAAACGATCACTTTAGTGCTAAAGGCGACGTGGCTTACCGAAAATTCGGCACGTGTTATTTTTTTATTAATATTTGAGATAACGTGGCTCGGTGAATTTAACACTAAAGTGATCGTTTTTTAAAAACATTGGCACTTAAATGATCGTTTTTAAAAAAAGTTGGCACTTAAGTGATTATTTTGAAAGTTTTGGCACTGAAGTGATCGAAGTTACAAAAACTTAGCACTAAAGTGATCGATTTGAAAGTTTTGGCACTAAAGTGAGCGCCGTACACAACTTATGGCACTTGGGGTGTACTTAAGCCGAGGTTAATCGTCCCAAATTACTTGGTCCGTTAGTCAATTTAAATTGCGCATTCATGTGACCACGTATGAGCTAAAGTTGCATGTTTTTGCACGAAAATAGCCTTGGGCCAAGTATTTGAACATGCGAGTGTGAGCATTCGACCTAAATCCAAGAAAAGAACTGGCTGGTTGTCGAAGTGCACGAGTGGTCACATAATGGGATAATTCAGACGATCATTGTCTTCTGGTCGTTCGGTCCTGGTAATCATTGTCTTCTGGTTGCTGGATGCGCGTCGATCATTGTCTTCTGGCTGTACGTTTGCCGGTTGCGGCTTGTGATGGGCTGAAGCCTTTTAAGGATTCCTGTTAGCTCCGTGCAGTGTCGACAATCATTGTCTTCCGGTTGGTCGAGCGGAGTCACATGGACTATCAGACGCCGTCGCCGGAAGTAAGGGACGATGCCCGGTCCCGCCAGGAGAGCACCAACCGACTAGTGTGCTGAGCACCAACCGACTAGTGTCTTGAGCACCAACCGACTAGTGTGCTAGACCTTCGGGTCCGATCTGTTAATAAATGGACTACGTGTGGTGTCCTGTGCATGCAAGTGCTGTGATGCTTTGCGGTGATCTGAATTGATTTAATTGGTTGATTGTTGAGTCGAGTCTGCATTGCATTACGTGTGGCCTGGAGGGTAAGCTTGCATGTGATTGAAATATTTGTTCTATGATGATGTGATTGCCTTTTAGGGTGTACGAGCGAATCAACGTCCTAACTGGGCTTAGGCGTTAGCTCACTGAGATTAATTTCTCACCCCGTCGTGGTTAACAATTTTTCAGGCGGTGACGGAAGCCGTGGACGTTGAACCGAGAGGATTGTGGTAGGATTTTTGGGAGTAGACGAAGGTTTAACCTTACCCGACCCCGTGTCTTTTTGAGATCCTAGTGAGCCGCCCCGAAGTATGGGGTTGTGTATTTTCCGTAGCTCAGTAGGGTTAAGATTCGTCTACTTTTGATGTTTAATGAAATTGTCTTTTCTTGATTTAAGCGTGGTGTTTTTCCCGCTTTACTATTCCCGCTGATCTTGTTGTTTGGGAGTTGTACGTTCTGCATGCGCCGTAAGTTCATAGGTCGATAGCCTACCGGGGACGCTATCATTCTTGACCTGAGGCGAGTAAGGTAGGGATGTCGCGAGCTCAAGAGTTAGGGCGTGACATCCTCGCCCAAGGTGGTATCAGAGCAAGGTCAGGCTGATCCATCCGGTCATTGGCCCGGGGTGATAAGGAGCGATTGAAATTGGGATAGTTAATGGGTTAATGATCGTCATGCATGTGATTGTTGATTTCTGAACTTTAAGTTGTGGGGCCGCCTTCTGACCGCGCTTGCTATGGGGTACGCGGGACTCCGTAATTTGCCTGTAAAATGAGCGAGCGTGGTAGAAGAGCACCCCGAGGACCTCGGACCAGGGCTGTCGGGCCGATAGAGGAGATACTGGAAGAAGAAAGAGCGCCGCACGCTGCCGAGCCGGTTGGGCAAGAGCCTACCATGGCTGGGATTTCGCAAGCTCTGGGAGCTATTGGAGACTTGATGGGGCAGCAAGTGAGGAATCAAAATGCCGCTGCTGCCGCCGCCGCTCCCGAAGCCCCACCTATGAATCGGCCAGCTGGGGCTGTGAATGATGGGCACCGGGCTCAGAGACTAGTGGAGCAATTTCTTAGGCTGAAACCGCCCAAGTTCTTCGGGAGCGAAGATCCCGAAGCTGCCACTTCGTGGATCGAGGAGCTGGAAAAAGCTTTTGACCTGTTGAGGTGTACCAATGAGGACAAGGTCACCATAGCCGTGTACCGGTTGCAAGGGAACGCAAGTACATGGTGGAGAGCTACCAAGGACAGAGTGTTTCCCGAGGGTACGGTCCCGACGTAGGATGCCTTCATGGGAGCTTTTTATGGAAAGTATTTCTCGGACACCGCGAGGGAACAAAAGATGGCAGAGTTCTTTCGCCTGCGCCGGAACCAGATGACAGTTGATCAATATGAAGCCAAATTTGCCGAACTGTCTAAGTATGCTCCGAGGCTAATTGAAGACCCCGTGGATAGGGCTAGAAGGTTCAGAGATGGGCTGAAGCCCTAGATCAAGAGTGTGCTGATACCATTCAATCTGAAGGATTACAATGATCTTTATGAGAGAGCTCGGATGGTTGAGCGGGATCTGACAGAAAGGGCCGCCGCTTCTGGATTGCGGTTCGCGCCTTTGAGTAGAAGAGATATTCTGCAAGGGAAGAGGCCGATGCGTGGTAACAGATTCAACATTCCGCCTAATCGTCGAGGAGCGATTAGTAAGCCGGTGCCTCGCCGAGACGATGTCTGCCGCCTGTGCAACCAAAGGCATGGATGCGCTCCGTGCCCGATGCATGGAGTCTGCTTTGGATGTGGCCAGCGGGGCCATCTAGTGAGAGATTACCCGCAGAGGCAACAAGCTAGGTCGTTGGGAGGCCAAGTTGGAAGGATCGCGCCACCGAATTACCGGAACCGACCTCGGGCGCAAGGACGAGTATTCGCGATCACCCGGGATGAGGCGAAGGACTCGCCGACCGTCACAGGTGCGGTCCTTCTACGGAATAGCGTAGCTTATGCTTTGTTTGATCCTGGTGCTACGCATTCTTTTGTTGCGGATCAATTTGTTAGACTATCTGGATTGATTGTGGTGCCATTAGATATGGTTGTCAAGGTGTCTACACCTTTAAAGGATAGCGTAATAACCGCCGTAGGCTGTCCTGGTTGTAGACTAGTAGTTGATGGTCACGAGAGTGAGATAGATCCGGTTGTACTAGAGATGTACGATTTTGATCCGATCGTGGGAATGGACCGGTTAACGGAGCAAAGGGCCACGATGGATTGCTATCGTAAGGCGATTCAATTTAGGCCGTTGGATGGGGCCAGTTTTGAATTTGTGGGAAATCGAGGAGGAACCTCGATCGTAGTGATCTCGTCGTTAGAGGCGACTCGGTTGTTGGAGAATGGTTGCCAACGTTATTTGGCTGCGGTAATGGATACGTCCGTTGGGGAAACTAAGTTGGAGGATATTGCTGTAGTATGTGAGTTTTCGGACGTTTTTCCCGAAGAATTGCCTGGATTGCCGTCGGAAAGGGAAATAGAGTTTGTGATAGAGTTAGCTCCGGGGACGGAGCCGATCTCTAAGGCGCCGTATAGGATGGCGTTGTCAGAGGCGAAGGAACTTAAGGTGCGGATGCAAGAATTGTTGGATAAAGGATTTATCCGCCCCGGTGCGTCGCCATGGGGAGCACCTGTGTTGTTCGTCAAGAAGAAGGACGGGTCTATGAGGTTATGTATAGACTACAGGCGGTTAAATCAAGTTACGATCAAGAATAAATACCCACTGCCTAGGATTGATGATCCGTTCGATCGGTTGCAGGGAGCATCGGTGTTTTCTAAGATTGATCTACGGACGGGATACCATCAATTGAGGATCGGGAAGGAAGATATACCGAAGACGGCATTCGGGACGCGTTATGGACACTATGAGTTCACGGTGATGCCGTTTGGTCTGACGAATGCTCCCGCTGCTTTTATGGATCCGATGAACAGAGTGTTTAAGGAATTCTTGGATCGCTTCGTAATTGTGTTTATAGACGATATCCTGGTGTACTCGAAGAGTTCTGAGGACCATGAGCAATACCTGAGGATCGTGTTGGAGACTTTAAGGCTACATCAACTTTTTGCCAAGCTCAGAAAGTGTGAGTTTTGGTTGGCTCGTGTGGCGTTCTTAGGCCACGTAGTCTCCGGTGAAGGAATCGTTGTGGATCCATATAAGATTGAGGCGGTCATGGATCGGCCAAGACCGACAATGATAACGGAGATCAGAAGCTTCTTGGGATTGGCAGGCTATTATAGACGTTTCGTGGAGAAGTTTTCAGCTATAGCCTCGCCTCCGACTAAGCTATTGAAGAAAGATGTGAAGTATGAATGGATAGACCAATGCGAGCGTAGTTTTCAAGAGCTTAAGCATAAGGTGACTACGGCTCCCGTGTTGACTATTCCTTCTGGTCCTGGAGCATTCGAGATTTATAGTGATGCGTCTCTCGTAGGTCCGGGTTGCGTGCTAATGCAACATGGAAGGGTAGTAGCATATGCATCTCGCCGATTGAAACCCCACGAGTTGAACTATCCGACGCACGACCTAGAGTTGGCTGCGGTCGTGTTCGCCTTGAAGATTTGGAGGCATTATCTGATCGGAGAAAGTTTTCAAGTGTATACCGATCATCGTAGTCTGAAGTATCTATTCTCTCGGAAAGAGTTGAACATGAGGCAGCGTCGATGGATGGAGCTGCTCAAGGATCATGATTGTGAGATCTTATATCATCCGGGCAAGGCAAATAAGGTAGCAGATGCCCCGAGTAGAAAATCTGCGATTGCTTAATTATGTGTTAGTGAATGGCGTCTGCTTGAGCAAGTGAGAGACTCGGACTTCAAGTTGGAGATTAGTCGTGCGTCGAGCCTAGTGGCTACTTTGAGAATTGAGCCGGAAGTGCGGACCCGAATTAAAACCCTGCGGTCGACGGACCCCACTGTTCGGAAGATCCTTCAAGAAGACGCAGCTAAGCGAAGGGTCGACTTTCAAGTGGCCGAAGATGGGATACTGAAGTTTAGAGGGCGTCTAGTTGTGCTAGTCGATGACAGTTTAAGGGAGGATATCTTATCGGAGGCACATCGTAGCGGTTATAGTATCCATCTTGGAAGTACGAAGATGTATCGGAATTTGAAGCAACACTACTGGTGGAATGGTATGAAGGTTGATATAGCCAAGCATGTGGCTAAGTGTTTGACTTGTCGGCAAGTCAAGGCGCAACACTGTAAGCCCGGAGGACTGTTGCAGCCTTTGGAGATTCCGGAGTGGAAATGGGAGCATATCACGATGGACTTCGTGATGGGATTGCCAAGAAGTCAGAGAGAACATGATTCAATCTAGGTTGTAGTGGACAGATTGACGAAGTCGGCGCACTTCATTCCAGTGAGAAAAGATTTTGCCTTGGACGGATATGCGGATTTATATGTGAGGCATATCGTGAGAGCGCATGGAGTGCCGGTGACGATCACCTCGGATCGTGATCCCAAGTTCACCGCCACATTTTGGAAAAGTCTCCAGATTGCTTTGGGAACGAAGCTTCGGTTCAGTACAACTTATCATCCGCAGACGGATGGTCGGTCCGAAAGGACAATTCAAACACTGGAGGACATGTTGAGAGCATGTGTCTTGGATTTTAAAGGCGATTGGGAAGAGCGGTTGCATTTGGTCGAATTCGCCTACAATAATAGTTTTCAACTGAGTATTAAGATGGCGCCGTTTGAAGCATTATATGGTAGAGTGTGCGGGGCGCCGATCTGTTGGGACGAAGTAGGTGAAAGGAAAATCACTGGTCCCGAGTTGGCATGCTAGATCTATGGAAGCCGTCAAGGTTATCGGAGACAGGACCGAGGGACTCGCTCGTAGCCGCGAAGAGCTATGCAGATCGGAGGCGTAGACCTCTGGAATTCCAAGTGGGTGATCATATTTTTCTCAAGGGGTCGCCTATGAGAGGGACATCTCGTTTTGGCAAGAAAGGAAAGTTGAGCCCTAGATATGTCGAGCCTTTTGAGATTTTGGAGCGGATTGGAAATCTAGCATATCGTCTTGCGTTGCCGCCAAGACCGGCTCAAGTGCATAATGTATTCCACGTGTCGATGTTAAGAAAGTACGAACCGGACCCCGCTCATGTGCTGAGTTATGAAGAAATTGAGCTAGATGAGCGAGCCGCGTACGTGGAACGGCTAGTCGGGATCGTGGATAGGAAAGAACAAGTGCTCCGGAGCAAGACGATTCCGCTAGTCAAAGTGGTTTGGCAACACCACGGAACCGAAGGAGCTACGTGGGAGAACGAGGAAGTTATGAAGAGTAGCTACCCGTATCTTTTTGAAGAATCGTAATCGTACTATAATTTCGGGGACGAAATTTCCTAAGGTGGGGAGAGTTGTGACGCCCGAGAAATTCGAAGTTGTAAATTTGCCCGAATTCAATAAGAAAGAAGCGAATTGAATTTTAGTCGGTGCAAATTTTTGGATCGCAAGGACGTAAGCGACAAATTTGGACGAGTCCCGAAATGTCGTTCGGTCTCGATTGGGTCTCGAAACCGTGGTCGCCGCGACTTAGGAATTTTAATCCTCGCGCCTAAATTTTTCTGGACCGAACCTAGCCCGTGAAATTCTAAATTTTATTCCCAATCGGTTAAGCCAAAAATTTCGTTCAGCCCAAAAATGCCAATCTACCTTTTTACCCCTCTTAATGCATGTGAGCCAAAATTTTAAAAAAATCTTGGAATGACCCGTGGGCCCCCCAAGTCCTTTCAGCCGTTTGCCCCCATCAACCATCATCCCATCACACACTCTTTCTCTCCAATTAACCCACTCCCCACGTGATTGTCCTTTTCTCTCTCTCTCTCTCTCTTCTTTCTTCTCTCGCGCGCGACCAACCTCCCCTATTCTTGTTCTTCTTCAACCATCAACTTCTTGTCTTCATTTTCTTCTTCTTCTTCTTCTTCTTCTTCCTCTTCTCTTCTCTAGTTTGCGACACCGCCCCCTCCACCCGAAGCCACAGCTCCGCTAGCCAGCCCACCACCGCACCGCTCGTCACCGTCGCGCCACCCTGCGCCTGGCCGCCGCTCTACTCGTGGCCGAGCTACCCCACGGACGAGCCATCTTCCGACTTCGACGCCTTGCTCCGCGAAGCCCGAGCTTTCTTCGTCGCGAACCGCCGAGCCACTCCGTCGGCCTCGCGACCCACCTACGTCCCGGAGCCGAGCCCGAGCCGAACCCCCGTGACCCGAGATCTCGGCCCGTGCCGCCCGAGCTCAGCCCCGACGTCCTCTCTCTCTCTCTTCCGCTCGAGCTCCAGCCGCCGTGAGCCGCCCGCCACCCGAACCGCCGTCCCCGCTCCGTAGCCGCAACCTCCAACTCAGCCCGCCGGAATCGCAGCCCCGGCGTCGACCCGTGAGCATGCGGCCCAGATTTTCCGTCGGGGTGAGCAGTCTTGTGAACGGTGTTCGGGTGAAACACTGACGGGTGAACAGTGATGCGTGAACGGTGCTTTCGTGAACAGCACCGGCATGAATAGTGCCGCCGCCCCGGCCGTGAACAGTAATTCCGGCGGTGAACGGTATTTTTCGACACCGGTCTCAAAGTTCGTGCCGAGGAATTTTCAAGAGTCGCCGATCGTTGTTGGGCCGGGCCGAGTTCGCGTCGCCGTCGCTCGAGTTGAGACCGCTCGAGCTTATTAAATTGGTGAGTTAGCCCCTAACTCTTGGTTAGGACGCTAATTGCGTTCTGTTTAGTTTAATTAGAATATTAGGTATTTAGGTAGCTCGATTAGGGCCGGTTTAGGTTAGAAATTTGGTTTAGGTTCAATGGCCCTAATTGATTAGGTTAGTCTAATTAGTTAGGATTTTATGCCTAATTAGATTAGATTGATTGATTGATCTGATTGTTTGAATTGTTTGATCGCGAGCGAGCGATAGGTAGAGACGAGTGCGCAATTGGAATTGAAATTGGGATTAATAATTGATCGGCTGCAATTGAGTAATTGAATTATTGAATTATTGGCCGTGAGTGCCAGTTGGGTTGTTGATTGCCGTGGGGGTTCGATTAAAGATTAATCGCCCCAAATTGCTTGGTCTGTCAGCCAATTTAAATTGCGCATTCATGTGACCACGTATGAGCTAAAGTTGCATGTTTTTGCACGAAAATGGCCTTGGGGCCAAGTATTTGAACATGCGAGTGTGAGCATTCGACCTAAATCCAAGAAAAGAACTGGCTGGTTGTCGAAGTGCCTGAGTGGTCACATAATGGGATAATTCCGACGATCATTGTCTTCTGGTCGTTCGGTCCCGGCAATCATTGTCTTCTGGTTGCTGGATGCGCGTCGATCATTGTCTTCGGGCCGCACGTTTGCCGGTTGCGGCTTGTGATGGGCCGAAGCCTTTTAAGGATTCCTGTTAGCTCCGTGCCGTGTCGACAATCATTGTCTTCCGGTTGGTCGAGCGGAGTCACATGGACTATCAGACGCCGTCGCCGGAAGTAAGGGGACGATGCCCGGTCCCGCCAGGAGAGCACCAATCGACTAGTGTGCCGAGCACCAACCGACTAGTGTGCTAGACCTTCATGTCGGATCTGTTAATAAATGGACTACGTGTGGTGTCCCGTGCATGCAAGTGCTGTGATGCTTTGCGGTGATCTAAATTGATTTAATTGGTTGATTGTTGAGTCGAGTCTGCATTGCATTACGTGTGGCCTGGAGGGTAAGCTTGCATGTGATTGAAATATTTGTTCTATGATGATGTGATTGCCTTTTAGGGTGTTCGAGCGAATCAACGTCCTAACCGGGCTTAGGCGTTGGCTCACCGAGATTAATTTCTCACCCCGTCGTGGTTAACAATTTTTCAGCAAGTGACGGAAGCCATGGACGTTGAACCGAGAGGATTGTGGTAGGATTTTTGGGAGTAGACGAAGGTTTAACCTTACCCGACCCCGTGTCTTTTTGAGATCCTAGTGAGCCGCCCCAAAGTATGGGGTTGTGTATTTTCCGTAGCTCAGTAGGGTTAAGATTCGTCTACTTTGGATGTTTAATGAAATTGTTTTTTCTTGATTTAACTGTGGTGTTTTTCCCGCTTTACTATCCCCGCCGATCTTGTTGTTTGGGAGTTGCACGTTCCGCATGCGCCGTAAGTTCATAGGTCGATAGCCTACCCGGGACGCTATCATTCTTGACCCGAGGCGAGTAAGGTAGGGATATCGCGAGCTCGAGAGTTGGGGCGTGACAAGTTGGGTAGCTAGTTGGCTTAGCTTCGAAGAGTTGGCTTAGATCCCCAATTCCTAGCTGGAATTATAGTTGCCTAGGTACCCAGTGTGTTTAGCAAATGCGTAACTATGGTAGAGGAACTCGAGGAACGTCAAGCTCGAGTGCACCGCGAGTGGAAGATCCAAGAATGGATGGTGTGCTCGGGGCTTTGGAACAGATTGGTGAGCTACTGCGAACGGGCAGCCCGGGGAAAGAGCCGCTTCGACAGCAAGTCAAGCCGAGGAAAGGGCCGCTATCGCAACTCAGGCTGCTCGGGCCGCAGTTGCAGTTGTTTACGCGGCACCGGGGAATCAAGGGAATAATCTAGGTCATGTGGGTGAAAATATGCCTAATCGGGAAACGCAAGTTCAAGCTCCAGGTCGGTTGATCGAGACATTCCTCAAATTGAAGTCGTCCAGTTTTAACAGCAAGGGTGAACCGGGGTTGGCACCTAGGTGGATCGCTGAAATGGATAAGTGTTTTAGGGTTATAGGGTGTGCTGAGGCTGAAAAGGTAACCCCGGCAACGTATTAGCTGCAAGATACAGCTCATGATTGGTGGATGGCCACGAGTAGCATAGTGTTCCCGGAAGGTGTAGGGCGCACGTGGGCCACTTTTGCCCAAGTGTTTAATAATAAGTATATCTCTGTGGCTGCTCGGGAACAGAAAATGAGAGAGTTCCAGGATCTCCACCAAGGGAACATGACGATAGAGCAATATGAGGCGGAATTCACAAGGTTGGCTAAGTATGCCCCGAGGATGGTTGAGAACCCGGAAGACAAGGCTATGAGGTTTCGGGATGGGTTACAACCAGAGCTTCGTAATCAGTTGATAGCTTTGAATCTGAACACCTATGAAGAGATTTATGTTCGAGGTCGGATGATTGAGCAAGACATGAGAGACAGGGGAAGGTTTGCTCCTGTGCAGCGGTTTAACCCACCTAGGGACAATCGGAACCAAGGCAAGAAACCGATGGCGAACAATAGACGGTTTATCCCCCTAGCGAGAAGGAACATTGGAAAGCCCGCTCATCGGAGTAATTGGAGTTGTCGCATATGCGAGAGAAGGCATGGGAGTGGACCGTGGCCGTTGCAGACGGGTGCTTCTTTCAAGTGTGGCCAACATGACCATCAAATGAAGAATTGTCCGGACAGATCCCCAGGAAATCAACCCCAAGGATTGAGACCTCAAGGAGGGCCGTAAATAGGAGCCGCGCCGCAAGCAAATGTAAACAGAGCACCGGCACAAGGAAGAGTTTATGTTGTGGCACGAAAGGATGCTGAGAATGCGCCTGGCGTGGTCATAGGTACGGTTTCTCTTTGTGATCATGCTGCCTATGCTTTGTTTGATCCTGGAGCATCACATTTATTCGTATATGCCCAATTTGTTGAATTGATTGGATTAGAATTGAGACCGTTAGAAGTGATATTGCATGTTGTTACGCCTTTCAAGGATAAGGCATTGGTTTCTTTGGGATGCCCGAAACGTAAGTTAGTGATTGGCGGTAGCGAAAAGTCGATAGACTTGGCTGTATTGCCCATATATGATTTTGATGTTATTATTGGTATGGAGTGGTTAGGAAAACAAATGGCTATTGTTGATTGTGGTAGCAGGGCAATTCAATTCTTTCCTGTTGATCGCCCTAAATTTGAATTTGTCGGAGGTCGAGGAGGGACCTCGATTCCTTTGATTTCGTCACTTGAGGTGACTAAGTTGATAGATAATGGATGTGAGGCTTATCCGGCGGTTGTGTTAGATCCGACAATTGAGGAACCGAAATTGGAAAACTTACCGGTGGTGTGTGATTACCCGGATGTCTTTCCTCAAGACCTACCCGGATTACCACCTAAAAGAGAATGGAGTTTTCTATTGAATTAGCTCCTAGGACGGAACCGATATCTAAAGCGCCATATAGGATGTCCTTGTCGGAGTTGAAGGAGTTAAAGGTGCAAATGCAAGAACTATTGGATAAAGGATTTATTCGCCCTAGTGCTTCTCTTTGGGGAGCACCCGTATCGTTTGTGAGAAAAAGGATGGGTCATTGCGTTTGTGCATTGACTACGGGCCGTTGAATCAAGTAACCATCAAGAACAAGTACCCGTTGCCAAGGATAGATGACTTGTTCGATCACCTGCAAGGTGCATTTGTATTTTCGAAGATTGACCTAAGAACGAGATATCATCAATTGAGGATTAAGAATGAGGATATTCCTAAGATTGCTTTTAGGACAAGGTATGGGCATTACGAGTTTACGGTTATGCCGTTTGGATTGACTAATGCTCCAGCTGCATTCATGGATTTGATGCATCGTGTGTTCAAGGAACATTTAGCTCGGTTCGTCATTGTCTTCATAGACGACATTTGATTTACTCGAAGAACAATGAAGAGCACGAAAGACATTTGAGAACTGTTCTGCAAACGTGAAGAGAGCACTCACTTTACGCTAAATTTAGTAAATGTGAGTTTTGGCTAAGTAAGGTGGCGTTCTTGGGACATGTAGTTTCCGGAGATGGAATTTCGGTAGATCCCGCTAAGATTGAAGCGGTGATGAATTGGCCTAGAACGATGACAACCACGGAAGTTAGGAGTTTCTTGGGATTAGCGGGCTACTACGGGAGGTTCGTGGAGAAGTTCTCATCCATGGCCATGCCATTAACCAGGTTGACAAAGAAGGAAACCAAGTTCGAATGGACGGACAAGTATGAAAGAAGCTTTCAAGAGTTAAAGCGCGAATTGACAACTACACCAATTCGGACAATTCCCTCTGAACCCGGAGGTTATGAAATCTATAGTGACGCGTCTTTGAAAGGATTGGGGTGCGTGCTAATGCAACATGAGAAAGTCGTTGCTTATGCTTCGCGTCAGTTAAGACCTCACGAGATGAATTACCCGACGCATGATTTGGAACTTGCTGCCATCGTCTTCGCATTGAAAATCTGGAGGCATTACCTGTGTGGGGAGAAATTTCCGATCTACGGGGATCACCCGAGTCTAAAGTACTTGTTCTCCCAAAAGGAGTTGAACATGAGACAACGTCGGTGGATGAAGTTGCTCAAGGACTATGATTGCGACATTCTATACCACCCCGGGAAAGCGAACGGAGTAGCGGATGCTTTGAGTCGGAAGTCTAGTATGGCGCACATGATGTTGGAGGAGTGGACTCTGCTGGAAAAGATAAGAGATTCGGAGTTTAAACTGGAAGTTTGTCGGTTGTCCAATTTAGTGGCGACACTACGGATTGAGCCGTAAATCCATGAAAGAGTTAAGACACCGCAGCCTACGAACCCCGATCTTCAAAAGATTCCGGAAATGGAGGCGGATAAGAGGAAACCGGAATTTCAAGTATTGGGGGATGGAATCCTGAAGTTCCGTGGGACGTTATGCATGCCCAATGATGAGGAGCTTAAGGAAAAGATCTTGGCAGAAGCGCATCGGAGTAATTATAGTGTTCACCCTAGTAGCACAAAAATGTATTAGAACTTAAGGCAGCACTACTGGTGGAATGGGATGAAGGTGGATGTCGCCAAACATGTAGCAAAATGTTTAACTTGCCAACAAGTAAAGGCGCAGACCTGTAAGCCTGGTGGTATGCTACAACCTTTAGAGATTCTTGAATGGAAGTGGGAGCACATCACAATGGATTTTGTTATGAGATTACCAAGGAGCTAGAGAGGACATGATTTGATATGGGTGATTATGGATAGATTGACCAAGTCAGCCCATTTTCTCGCGGTGCCAAAGGATTTCACCATGGAAAGATATGATGAGTTGTACATGAGGCAGATAGTACATTTGCACGGAGTTCTAGTAATAATTACGTCCGATCGTGATTCGAAATTTACTGCCATGTTTTAGAAAAGTCTACAAGAAGCTATGGGAACGAAATTGCAGTATAGTACGGCATATCATCCTCGGACCGATGGACAATCCGAGAGGACAATCCAGACCTTGGAAGATATGCTAAGGGCATGTGTGATTGACTTTAAAGGAGGATGGGAAGATCGGTTACACTTAGTGGAGTTCGCTTATAATAATAGTTATCAGTAGAGCATCAAGATGGCACCATTTGAGGCATTGTATGGCGAGCTTACGGGAACTCCGGTATGTTGGGACGAGGTCGGAGAAAGGAGTATAACTGGGCCAGAGTTGGTAGAACAATCAGTGGAAGCCGTTAAGGTAATTAGAGAAAGATTGAAGATCGCGCAAAGTCGCCTGAAAAGCTATGCGGACAAATGGCGCAGGCCCTTGGAGTTTCAAGTTGGCGACCATGTATTCCTTAAGGTGTCGCCTATGCGAGGATTATCCCGATTTGAGAAGAAGGGGAAATTGACCCCTGGTACATTGGACCTTTTGAAGTATTAGAGCGAATTGGGATTTTGGCCTATCGCCTTGCCTTGCCACCCGGTTTATCACGAGTGCACAATGTCTTTCACGTCTCAATGCCGAGGAAATATGAACTGGACCCGACTCATTTGCTGAACCACGATGTCATAGAGGTGGACGATAGAGTATCCTACATGGAAAGGCCGGTCGGGATCGACGATAGAAAAGAGCAAGTCCTGAGGAATAAAATGATTCCGCTGGTCAAAGTGATTTGGGAGCACCATGGAATCAAGGGAGCCACGTAGGAAGCGGAAGAGGCGATGAAACGCCGGTAGCCCTATTTGTTCGAGTAGTATAAAGGATTGTAATTTCGATGACGAAATTCCTTTAAGGACGGAAGAATTGTGACATTCTGAATTCCGACTCAATTCGAGACTTATGAATGAATGAATATCCAACGATGAATTTTAGTTGAGATAAATTGAAATCGAAATCGGCGGGATTCGGACGTGAAATGAGATTTTGAATTTGGAGATCGGGTTCGTGAATTTGCAATAATCAAGTCGAGTGGTGCTTTATCGAAGCTAATTGGATCATGAGTTTAACCTCAAAAGTTCAGAAAATCAAATCAAGAATCGGGGTTAGGACGTGAAATGACCTTTTGCCTGTAAGGTTTCTTGCATCTAATTGGACTTGGGAAGGGCGAAATGGTCAATTATCCCATCCGATTGTCGGTCAAGGAATGAAGAGAAAGAGACAAGACCATTGATGGACTTGAATGACAAGGGTACCACTTTGCCCCAACCACCACACCTCAAGTCACCATCCATCCAATCTTGCAAGTACAAGTTGGTCAACCACTCCCACTTCTCATTTCGAACGTGTGATAATTGAGTGGACATCTTTTCCTTCCTTCCTTCCTTCTTGCCCCAACCGACCAAGCTCTCTCTCTCTCCCCTTCACTCCCTCATTTCCTCACCCAAATTCTCCCTTCTGCTGGTTGCCCATTGCCCACGCCGGTACCAAACCGCGGACTTCGAGCGGGCTTATCTCTTTCATCCGACGTCGTTTTGACGTCAAACCACCGCCATTCTCTTCGTCTCTCTCTTCTGTTTTTGTGCATACCTAGATCATCTCCTAACTCAATCGGACACATTCTGTAGAAGTCGAGGAAGCTCCCTAAAGACGTTCGAGACTATGAGATGCGCAGACAACCAGTTTACGCGAGTTAGAGTTCGTGTGTCTTTGAGCCCTTCCACTCGCTTTCGAGGCTTGTTCAAGATGGATTTAAGACCTGGACCGAGCCATGCTGTGAATTTTCTAACCTTGTGTTGTGATTTTAAGTTGCTTAGACGCCAAAGTAAGTCGTTCTAACCTTTGTCTAGCTTGCTGGGAAGCTAAAATGCATGATTTGAGTGATCTCATAGTGTAAAGTGGGTGATATCGCTTATTATCTTGTAAACCAAGTCTCGATGCTTGCTGGTTGCGTGAAGTTTCACCTTAAACGAGCACGAAAATGATGATCCTTGATTGTGTAGATTCGGTCCTTGCATGGATAAGACATACCCGGTTTACCTTGTGTTCGGCTTCGCAAGAAAATGAGTTTATACATGTTTTTATGGCATTAGTTATGCATGGTATGTTTGGGCCGACTATGTTGAGTCTAAGAGTGCTCTGACATATGGTTAAACGGTCGAGACTTGAATAATGATATACCCAATCACGTGAGATATTGAGTTATCGTATATTGTTGAAAGTGAAATACGGACTATCGGGGTGACATGGACTTTTTGATGGTCATCCGGTGTTCGATCAAGAAAGTGACTGAAAGCTGTGTCAATGGCGAGGTTCTCCCTTTTAATCAAGCGAATCATGTTAATGGCTAATGGAGGCTCGAGGTGGTGATTGGAGTACATAAGAAGGTCCGGGGCCTCTGTTGAACCGATATACGAGTAGATGAGGACGGCATGCCTCTAGCCAGACGTCATCGAGACTTGCCAAAGAGACTAGCTTGTTGGGATCCCGAGTCTAATAAATGGAAAAGTTACCCAAAAGACGCCTAGCGATCGAGTCGGTCATTGTTTGTTTGGCCGTTTTGGTTACCACTTTGCTCTACTACGTGTTCTTTTCGCCTGTGATTCACCTTCGATGGAGATTTCCATGTATGGCTGGTCTATATGAACATAATTGATTCTCATCTTGGTTCATGGGATTTATCGCTTTAAATGCACTTTGCACGTTTGTTTATTGCCAACGTTTCGTGGTACCTGTAAACTAGGCTAGGGTTAGTTCGACTTACCTGAACCGTTGGGTAAACTTTCAGATCCCAAACCCCGATGATGCCGGCACGACGTTTTGGACACCCAATGACATAGATACCCATATGATTGACTTCCCTATAGAACCAAATAAGACACGGCTGCGGTATGATAGCATTGTTTGGGTTGACAAGGGAGGGGTGCATCGGGTTGCCCATGTGTTCGAGACTTGGTATGTAAAGGAAAAGGGTAGGCGTTTTGGTCCATTTAAACCCTCGGCGATATCGCCCGGTGAGTTACCCCCTTGAGCTTTTGATTGACCATTAGAGGGAGATCCTCTTGGCCCCGCTCCTATACCCGAACTAGCTACCCCCGAGGCCGACTTTCCTAATCTCGAGCCCGAGCAGGAGGAGGAGGTTACTATCATAGTGGATGAGGACGACCAAGTGAAGGTGGATGACGTATCTGTTTCTGACATGGTGATGGAGATCTACCCAGAGGAGGATGAAGATGAGTCTGAGGAGTCAATTTCCTACTCTCTCCACCAGCCCCACGGCGTTTATATAGCCCGCGCCGATGCGGAGGAGTCCGTCGACTCCAGTGGTTGACCCTACCCCGGTCTTAGGCCTATGTTCCTTCCGTATACGTTTATATGTATTAGTATGCGGTGCTCGAGGTCCACTTTTGGTGTATGAAGTTGAAGACCGTGATGTCTCCCAGATTGTCCTTGGATCTATCTTGCAGTACTTTGTTTTTCGTTAGAACTACGTTTATATATCGTTTATATATATAGTAAGCATGTTTGTATTGTGTTGTTCTAATGTCGGTTGTATATTTTATGTACGTTCGGAGATGTGTGCTTCCGCATTATCATTTGTTTTAGCTTGTGCCCTTGCCGCGAGATCCCCGGGTTAGCTTACGAGCAAGCGGTCTCATAGTATAGAGAGGGATGCTCACGTGCAAGTCGGACCCAGGTCATGATAGGACTAGTAGCATTCTCAGCAATACCTAGATGATCCAAAAATCACTTAAGCTAAACTCCCTCTTGTACTGTTGTTGACGGAGCTCGAACTCAAGTTCCATGGTCGATAATGCTATACATGTTTGTTTCTTACTACTCCACGATATTGTGCCACTGTACAGGAAGAATACAAACCCAGGAGTAAATTTCCTTTCATCTAAATCCCCTCCCCAATCGGTATCGGTATAGCCCTCAAAATGCAAATTTCTTCCTTGGTAAGTCAGCGAATAATCTGCAGTACCCTTCGGATACCTCGGGATTCTCTTGACGGCAATCCAATGTGCTTGACCTGGATTGGATTGGTATCTACTCACCATTCCAATAACATGACAAATGTCGGGCCTTGAACACATCATAGCGTACATTAAGCTCCCAACAACATTGGTATATGAAACATTTTCCATATGTTCCTGTTCTTGAGGAGTCTTAGGACATAATTTAGGCTCAAAACTTTCACCTTTAGCAATAGGAGTGTCAATGGATTTACAATCTTGCATGCAAAAACATTCAAGGACTTTATTCATATACGTCTCTTGTGATCGAGACAACAACCTTTTTTAACAATCTCTTGAATATACACAGATTCACCCATATCTTTCATTTCAAAATTGGACGATAACCAATTTTTTACTATTTGAACAAACCCCATATTGTTTTCGATAATGAGGATATCATCAACATATAATGATATGATCACAAAATGATCTTTAGATCTTTTGATATATAAGCAATAATCCTCATCAATCATTATAAAATCATATGCTACTATAGCATTATGAAAACATATGTACCACTATCTTGAAGACTATTTAAAGCCATATATCGATCTTAGAAGTCGATATACCTTTTGTTCTTGACCTTTTGTAACAAACCCAATGGGTTGTTGCATATATAATTCTTCTTCTAATTCTCCATTGAGAAAAGCAATCTTTACATCCATTTGATATAATTCAAGATCCATACTTGCTACTATTGCTAGAATAACACGAATTGAGGTAAATCTTACTATAAGAGAAAAAGTTTCATCATAATCATTTTCTTCTTATTGATTATACATTTTGCCATAAGGCGAGCATTATGTTTTTCAATTGAGCCATCAGTCTTCCGCTTTATTTTGAGAACCCATTTGTTCCCAATGGCTTTGCGTCATTTTGGAAGATCAACCAGTTCCCAAACTTGATTTGATCTCATTGACTTCATCTCTTCTTCCATTTCATGTATCCATTTTTTCCTTGTCGGGCAAGATAGAACCTCATTTACATTCTTGGGCTCATTCTCAACTTGTGGAGCTACCATAAAAGCTTTCTTTTCAATCTCAAAGCGTCGACGGGGAATGCTTTTGTGACTTGTTCTCCGTGGAGAAGATTGTACTCTAAGTACTTCAATCTCCATTATGTTCCCACTCGCATCAAATAACAATGGCATTGCCTTATCAAGTGGTTGCAATTGAGAATGACTCGAAAGAAATTCCCCACTTCTCACAATGCTCCCACTTGCATCGTTGTCATTATCTAGTGTCTCAAATAAGGAATTTTCTTCACCTATTTCGCCCTTTTTAGGAAACTCATTCTCTAAGAATGTAATATCGCGTTATTCGAATTCAGTTACACTCTCACTTTCCTGCTCACCTATAAAAACATATCCTTTTGAGTTTTCCAAGTATCTTATGAAGATCTCTTCTTGCATCTAGGACCCAATTTTCCATACTTGTGGGACGATTCGTGAGTATAGGCTGTACAACTCCAAGGTTTCAAGAAACTCAAATCGGGTTCTCAACCCGTCCATAATTCGTATAGAGTAAAGGTAATCGATTTAGAAAGCATTCGGTTAAGCACATAAATGACTACTAACAAAGCATCACCCAAAAAGGTGATTTGCGGATTAGTCCGCATCATCATAGACCTAACCATTTCCAATAAGGTTTTGTTTCTTCTTTTCGCAACACCGTTTGGTTGAGGAGTATATGGAATAGACAATTGTCTTCTATTCCTTTTTCATCACACAAACCTCTAAATCGATCAGATAGGTATTCTCGACCTCGATCGGATCTCAATGCTTTTATTTTTTATCCAATTGATTTTCCATTAAGGTTATAACGTAATGCTTTAGATTTGTGAGAAGTCAAATAGACATATATGAATCGAGTATAATCATCTATAAAAGTGATGAAATAAGCAACCACATGCCTTGCTCTCACATTCATTGGACAACGGACGTCAGAATGGATTAATTGTAATGGAAACTCAACTCTAGTCCCTTTTTCAAATGGTTTTTGTGTCATTTTTCCCGCTAGGCAATGCTCACAAATAGGCAAATCGACTTTTTCAATATTACATAATAAGCCCTCGTTGGCCAATATAACCAAGTCTATCATGGGATATATTCACACCATTATCATTAGAATTGGAAGATATAAATAGGGAACAACTAATATTAACACCACTATCATTAACATCAGAACGATAAAACCATCTAGAAAATAATCGGAACCATAATGATTTGTCTCCAAAAACAAATCAACATCATTATTATGGAAATTCAAATTAAAATCATGCTTGACCAACACTAATATTAAAACTAAATTTCGACGAATTTCTGGAGCATATAATACGTCATTTAGGAATAAGGTGCGACCACCACACATGCTCAATTGGAAGGTGCCAATACCTTTCACCTCCGCCCGGGAGTTGTTTTCCACATATATCCATTTGCTCCATGTGGAACTTGTCGAAATTCCATGAAGGCTCCTCGATCCTTCGCTACATGGTCTATGGCGCTCGAGTCTATAGTCCACAAAGGATGAAATTCAGTTAAAAAGACCGAACTATAAACATAAGAAACACTCACAAGTGTATATGTTTCTACCTTCTTCGGCTCAACGCAATCGCGAGCGAAGTGCCCTTCATTGCCACAATTAAAACACATCACCCCTAAAATGTTCTTCTTGAAAGGACGTATTCCTTTCTTTGACTGGTTGGTCTTTGGTTTCTTCCTTGAAGCCTTCGCTCCTTTGCCCTTTCACATCTTAAAACCACCGGATGCATACGCTTAGAGCCCACAGCTCCATGTGAGCCAGCAAGGCTATATGTGCTATAAATATATATATATATATATATATATATGTGGTTTAGCCGCCAAGAAGCGGTCCTCTTCCAACTAAAGATATCGCATCGCATCCTCAAAGGTTTTGATATTATCATGATGGAGTTAAGTGGATTTTCATATATTCCTAGCTATGAGGCAAAGAGCATATAACCGCTTGCACCTGTTATCACGCCCCGACTCTCGAGTACGCAACATCCTTACCAAATCGCCATAGGTCATGAAGGATAACGTGCGATAACGTCCCAAGCACGTTATCGACCCCAAACATTTTATCTTTTATTACGTAATTGGAAACGTACAACTCCCAAACAAAATATCAAACAGGGATAAAAAAGCAGGAAAACAACACGATCATCCAACTAATAGACATTTTTTTTTAATTTCATTAATATGAATAGATGATTGTTAACCCTACAAAGCTACCAGCCTATACAACCCCATTCTTCGGGGCAGCCCTCTAAAATCACCAAAAAGATACCGCGGTCGGGAAAGATTAATATCTCATCTACTTCTAAAAGGGGCTACATCTCCTCGGCTCCGAGCATCAACAAGGCTCTCAAAAAGGGATCGCCACATGCCTAGGACAAAGAGTCCTGGCCAGAAGAGGGTGTGGCCATGAAAGGACTCCATGTCGAAAACTAATGAAAGACAAAAATTAAGCTAGATTCAAGAATAAGTTGATCACAAAAATTAGCAGAAAAAAAAGTGATGCCTACACAGGGTTATGCCTTGTGATAACAGCTGCAGCCCTCAGTAAACACGTGAACACCAGGGGAAAAACTGATCCGGGCCAGCATCACGCTTCCTTTCTCTGGTCCCCTAATGAAATTCTGTAATTGGAAACGCAGTGAATGGCACGCGCATTGTCAATCAGAGTTGCACTAAATCATTTGAAGACACTTTATGGAATTCTAGATAACTACATCCTCATAACATAAAAAAAAGATGCCAATCATCGTCAATACCATTCACAGGGATCTCTCTACTTAAAAAGGGCTGGCTGAACACACTATGATTATGCAACTTTTTAAGATGTTGAGACGAAACATAATTACCCATAACTGTTTCTGAGATCATACACAAACAGCAGTCTTACTATAACACAGGAAGGTCACACCATGCAGCCCACTTGTATTATCCACCAGTAACCAATAATCACTTCCATCTCTGCACGATTGTACATGATGTTCAGAAAAGCAAGGAATTATAAGTCCAAAGGTCTTACCTAGTTGTGCAAAGGCATGAGAAGATTCAACAGGAAGAATCAATGCACGTAAAGCTACTTTTAAGCCTGAGTGACCCGTGACCTGTGAGGCTTTGGAGCTGAAAATTAAGTATTAGCATTCAGCATACATATGTATGAACAAATCATAGATTCCAAGATGTCATAAATACAAAATGAACGGAAAAGGAGAAGAGAAATGATATTTCATCTAACAACGCTCAACAAAACAAAGAAAAAGCATGAACCTACTCGATTTTATCATTGAAAAGAAAAATCATTTAAGGCCATCTTTTCTGTATGTAATGAGTTTCTAAAGCGTACTAATCATCTCAAAGGCACAAAAAGGTTATGGTCCGATCAGTATCTTGAAATATTTGCAACTGAAAGCACATCTTGGACCAAGAAACATATATGCTTAGTAATTCACGATAGGGACCAAGGAAGAAGATATTTCTCTCTAACGAGTCTAACCAATCGATTATCAACTATTAAGATACTGCGCTCTGTCTTTTTCCTTAACCAAGAACATGACATCCCATTTTTCAAATGGCAATCTGGCTAGGCATACCAAGTCTAGAGGGAAGCCACACATGATAGCAGGGCATCTGACAATTAGCCCAAATTTTTTTTAAAAAAAATTAAAATAAAATAAAATAAAAGACTGGACATCTGAAGCTCTACCTTTTGTTTACTGGGCCAATTCTACACCTATTCATAGCAACCCATTATAAGGCTGAATACCACTCCACTCAAGCAACTATACTTAGTGTCAGTCTGGATAAGTGTATGCACCATCTCAAGATGAACACTCTTGAGCACCTCATGCTTGATGGAGAAAACTTCTGAATGGGTTCTTATTCAATCAATGACCCACTAGTTCTATGCTTGTAATTTCACCAACCCTTAGTCATTACAAAACATCTCTTGGGCCAGCATTATTTACCTAGGACGTGCAGATAATTCTCCTGATCAAGGATACAACAACATATCTTCACTGCAGTAAACAATTTACATATGGATCTACATATGGAAGAGAAGAGAGAAGGGGGGTAGAGAGAGAAGGAGAGGGGGGGAGTGCGGGAGAGGAGTTGTTCAGCAAGATATGCAAACCAAAGCCCCAGCTAGAGTTCTTTCTCTAGCTGGTTTTGAGAATTGCTTGAAAAGTAGAAATAAAAAGAGGCTTCCTGAATTCTTCTCAATCAATATGGAAGGGGATCAGTGCTAGGAAGACTGTCGTATTAGGCTTTAAAAGATAAATATTTTGGGAAGGATCCTTCAGGGAAATATTGCCAGCAGGCACAATGCTCAACTTCATTGATTGATAGAGAAAACTCTGGTTCCTTGCTCTACTGTCTGTGCATGGATTCTTGAAAAGAAAAGTGGGGGAGGGATTAGTCACAAAGGCCTCTTAAAATGTATATTTACCTATGGGTCCATTAAAAAGAACAGGTGCAAACTGCGGTATAATAACATTCTTTCGAACAAACTGTTTAAATGGTTGATTGCTATTCATACCATTAGGGTTTCCTCGTTCATAAAAATCTCGCAGAAGAGAAATGGCTTTTGATGCCATTATGCCTCCACAGCATTTGAAACCCTTTGATCCAGAATTCCCACTGCAAAAGTAACAAGAAAAATGTTGTTGACACTAATAAATCAGGCACATACATCACAGAATGCTTTTGACTCATAATCAGATTATTAATTGCAACATAACTGTAAATTTCAAGCTCTAAAATTATAGATTTCACAGTTTTTCTTGCCCCTTAACTTTCCATTTAGATGCATCCTTTGTACATCTCTTGCTTCATCCCCCAATACTTGAGCTTGTTCTTTCAAAACTAACACTTTGAACAGAAAAACAACCTCCGTAATCTAGAATAACAACTTGAAACCCTTTAATCCAGAATTCCCACTGCAAGAGTAACAAGAAAAATGTTGTTGACACTAATAAATCAGGCAGATACATCACAGAATGCTTTTGACTCATACTCAGATTATTAATCGCAACATAACTGTAAATTTCAAGTTCTAAAAGTATAGATTTCACAGTTTTTCTTTCCCCTTAACTTTCCATTTAGATGCATCCTTTGTACATCTCTTGCTTCATCCCCCAATACTTGAGCTTGTTCTTTCAAAACTAACACTTTGAACAGAAAAACAATGTCTGTAATCTAGAATAACAACTTGAAACTCTTTGATCCGAATTCCCACTGCAAGAGTAACAAGAAAAATGTTTTTGACACTAATAAATCAGGCAGATACATCACAGAATGCTTTTCACTCATAGTCAGATTATTAATCGCAACATAACCGTAAATTTCAAGCCCTAAAAGTATAGATTTCACAGTTTTTCTTTCCCCTTAACTTTCCATTTAGATGCATCCTTTGTGCATCTCTTGCTTTATCCCCCAATGCTTGAGCTTGTTCTTTCAAAACTAACACTTTGAACAGAAAAACAATGTCCGTAATCTAGAATAACAACTTCATGTATGCCTTCAATCACAACGAAACAGATCCTGTCTCGCTACGTTTTAACTTTTATGCCAAAAAAGTAGGGAGTAAAAAATTAATGAGTTCTGGACAAGCTTAGGAAACATGAAATGTTAGCTCATAAAAACGTCAGACAGATGAAAAATCATACTGGAAACACAAGCCACACACCACAATTTAGCAGGCACATGCTCTCATGTGTGCAAGAAGAGACAATTGCAACTATTAAAGGAGAAAAGAGATTTCTTTATCAAGTACATTGCCCATGGCTTATCAGGACGCTAAAATTTCCTCGCAGTTAAAATTTCATGCTTCTTTGAAGATACTATATTTCTCAATTTAAACACATTAAAGACATCAAAGAATCTCACTGCAGTGAAAAACGTCAGAAAGAAGAGATGAAGAAACAGGGGGCAGAGGGGAAAGGAAAACAGAAACTAATGTTAGCTTAACTTGTAGCACTTCCCAGAACTGTAAACTTTTGAGGGCAAATAAAGAATATGGAAATGTCTAACAAGTCGCAATGAATTTAAGAAAAAGGAGACAGCGGGAAAAGAAAGAATGAATACAAACTTGACTTGTTGATGCTTCCAGAAACACCACTTCCACTTAGACAAAGGGAAGGGAAGAAAAGATGGAAAATTAGTGCCATAAACCTCCATTTATTTTCATGGTTATGTGGTACAATATTCGACATGCAATAACATACAGAATCAGTATGAACCCACATCCATCAGCTATCAACATAAGGAATCATAAACCTCCAGTAATCTTTAGTTGTCAATATTCATATGTCACAATTTCAAAGTAAAACTATGTACAAAATGAGCAGCAAAAGCAAGTTCAGAAACTGACCTAATGCATGCCTCAGAGCTACTTGAATTCAACGACAGTATTGAGCCACAGCCTCCAAATTTATCATTTGCACAGCCATAGTATACTTCCTTTACACCTAAAAAGGGTAGGAGTCATCCAATCATTTATAATTAAACAAATTCTAGCAGAGTTCAGTTTTATTTCAGTATGACTAACTGATATACCGATGATTGACAATGGCGCTGCACACATTATGCATGGTTCACATGTCACATAAAAGGAGCACACAGAAAACTTCTGTGCAACTTCTGCAGCCAAAAATCCACTCCTCTGCCACTGTACAAGAAGAACATCAAGAGTTTCCATCTCTGCATGTCTCGTTGCCTATGAAAGTGCAAGGAGAAAAACAAAGCAAGCATATCAAACTTAGGAGCTTTGTCAGAGAGGCAGTTGCTCCTAGTGCAGTTTCAACATAAATTTTGGAAAAGCATTTCATGAGAAATGTTTTTAGCTTCAAGTTAACTGATTAAGAGTGTATATAAGATCGAACAAGGCAGGTACTACATTAAGTCAACAAGTTTTGCTCGTTTGAAGTTGCTGAGAATCTCACATGGAAAAAGAGGCTTCTTATATTAGCCACCTCCGCCTTTTCTAACAGTATTTCTAAATACACCCCTGTAGCGAGGTGCCTTTGGTTTTTCTATTAAGCTCCACAAGATACTAAAAGGGCCAAATATTTTTCACATCAACTATCATCACAATCCAGAAAATCATCTATAGTAATGTATCGTCACCTCATGACTATAAATGATTACAGATAGACCCTCATATAAGAGATAGTCTCTATTAGAAACCAGGCTTAAACTAGTTGCGTAAATGGCCATTATATGAAGAACTGGGCCCAAGGAGCAGGTTCTTACATCTTAAAAGGCAATAAAATGGTCGCAATGCATTTTTAGACCACAAGTGTACCAAAAGTCTACCTACATACAACCTAAGAGAACAATGTTAGGAACTTCATAAACGGAATTAAAAACCGTAATATGGTTCCAGACATGGCACAATGGCAAATGAAAAACATAAAACACTGTACATAATAAAGCAAGATTATTGTTATTGTTAGCCGTAGCCATATTTTATGGAGAAAAATTGGAACAGAACCCCTTACAGCCTAATAATGAATGGCAAATTCAACTTATTAACAGAATATATTATTTTAATATCTATTAAATACAAATTAAGGGAGAAACACAAAATGATCAACAATGAACTACGAGTGGATAAGTAGAGGGTATCAATTCCAAAGAAAACAAAGTGCTGTTTGCCAGAATCTATAGAAGGGGGTGGAGAAGCGATGATAAACATACATTCCGCGTCTCGTTAGTCCGGTTTCTTCCTGCCGCAATAACGTTCCCATCCTCAACAATCACACAGCTGTTCAGTCAAAAAGACCAATCTGAAATGATTCACTAATTAAGACTGAAGTACTAATCATCTTAATTAGAAAATAAAGTAATATATACAGAATGCACCTGGTTACTGAAAACCAGTATCTTACCCAACTGGAACTTCAAGGCTGTCCAACGCAAGCTTTGCCTTATATAAGTGAAAAAATAGGTCTTGTCACTTGTTATGGGAAAAAAATACGAGAATAAGAGTCAGAAATTCTCTCATGCATGCACGGGGACACGGACCGGAGAAACATCAAAGCATATTCAAGAGGAAATCCGCATCACGTTGCCAGCAGTAGAAATATTTCAGCAACAATATGCAGCTACTAATTGAACAAATGCATGTCTCACAGTTATATGAGCAAGATCTCGCAGGTCTAGTATAATATGCTGGTCACTAACTTCCAAGCAACGAATATCACCACATACTTGTCCTGTAATACAGATGCAAATCCCACCTAATGATTATAATGATATGGCTGTAACAACAGTACAGAAAAAACAAGAACTAAGTTGAGAAACTACATGTTGTTCATTCCTAGTGTGTCCTATCATGGGTACCTCAGAACCTTTTCTTTTATTAATGAGGTCTCACTCAAACAGTCAAGAAGCTTCCTGGAGTTTTAGTTTTAGTTTCTGGGTCATTTTCCTTTACCAATGTTATGGAACATAAGGATAAAGAGAGATCCCTAAAACTGTTGTGAAGCCCTCAGAAATCAGAATTGCCAATCAGTTTATTGTGATTTTGTCTCTATTCTACTGAATAACTTATGTGAACTCTGTGTTTTTCGTTATTTTTTCTTTTTCCACATCCACAGCCCACTGGGCGAAAGAAAATAACCACCTAACCAGTTATCCATGGGCACAACCGATGCTCACATTATTCTCACGCTCCAAGTAAATTTGGTTTTAAATTCTTCCTAGGTGCCAAAGTCAAAAGGTGGTTAAAGGAATCAACCGTCAAGCATCCTTTCCTGGTGGCTTGCCATCTCATTGCATCCTCTTCATCCCCCTATGCTTTTGACTCTTCAAGCGCCTCATGAAACCTAACACAGAATCCTATCCCAGGGATGAAGCCTCTAGCAAACCTATCACCCGCAGCACATCTTTATGATAGGCACAAACTATACATCCACATTTCCTAGTCACGTCAAAAGCACCCAAATCCATCTCTCCCTCCCTCTCAACCTACAGCACCTGGATTGGCTCTATCTTTTGCCTGAAAAGGGGACTGAGCCACTCCATGTACACCCAACTTCCTCTTGTTGCACTCTGCCTTGCTTGTTTTTCCTTTAAACCTAGACTTCACCTACTTCTTTCAATAAATTGCCACCTGTGAAAAGAGTGAAAGAAAACCTATACCTTCTAAGGATTGTTGCTGATTTTGCAGCGAGTAATGTCGGCTACCACTGGATGCACTACCAAGCATCCACAGACAACACTTACAAAGAAACACTTGTTCGACGTCTCCTGAACAAATTCAACTACACATTCTTCAAGTTCCCGCGCAATTATAGCACCAAACGAATCGGATTCAAACTTCAGCTCAAGTATTACATCAACTTATCACAATTCGGTTGTGCCAGCCATTACCTGATCTATAGCAAGCTGCATGAAGCCCAGAACCTCAGGAGAGAATCGTTCACCCGGAGCCGCGTTATCAGTTTCCATGGCGTCGGCTGGCGGTGGTAGCCCGTCGCCTCCACTCGCCGGTCTCCGTCCCCTTCGGTTCGCTAGGCTCTTTTAGGAAGAACTTCTTCTGTTCGTTGCCTCCGTTGGCAGGTGCCTATCTTCCATTGGTTAAAGCTCGCTGGTGTCGGATGAAAGATGAGCAGCCGTGGTATTGAAAGTGGCGTCGATGGAGTTCGAAGTTTGCCTACGGTGGAGGAAAAGGGAAGGAGCTTAGAACGGGAAAATCAAAGAAAGAAGGCGGAGAGAGAATTAGAAACAAAAAAAAAGAATAAATAGAAGAAAGAAATACAAAATTAGTTCTAGGATTTGTATGCTCCATTATTTGGAAAAATTTTTTTTTTTTTTTTTTTAAATAAGTTGGTGAAGGAAAATTTTCCTAATAAAGGTGCAAAAAAAAGGGATTTTTTTTTTTTTTTTTTTTTAGCATACGCACTAGGAGACCACAGAGTTCTCCAGACAAAACTAGCACAAACTGTTCAAATGGGAAAATTGTGCTTTGATGTGATTCACAGCCTGACACAGAGTATAGTTTGACGCACCAACCTAGCACTATGTCATCACACACCAATAAAAAATTTGATCATGGACTCGGACGTCCACAGCCTGACAAGATCTCTCGCAAATTGAGTTCAGACCAGGAACTAACAGCATGACACTATGCAACACCAGTACAGCTATAGAATCAGTAATAATGTGCTCGTTTAAGGTGCTCTGTACATCATCTCTAATATACTGTTGTCATCTCTAGTATACATTCGCAAAAGGATGCTTATCCAGTGAGATATTCAATTCAATTTTCTCTTGGGAATTTTAACGAACACCTGGCGGGCTAATCATAGCAACCACTACAAGTACATAAACCTCCAAATTCTAGCCATCTCCATCGAATCAATCCCACAAAACAATTCAAAATAACCCTAACATCCCAAAATCAAAATCAAAGAATCAGAGTCGATTTCTCTATCAGTCTATCATTTGGAAAAAGGGGAAGATAAGCGCAGGAAAAATCATTCTATGAACCTGTAGCGCTCAATTCTGTGAAGCAGAGTAATGGCACATCACAGAGAGTCGGAAGCGAGGGAGTCACCGTAAAAGACAGGCCCTAGAGTTTCAAGGAAGCAGGCATACCCTTCAAACCAAAGACGTAGAGAGAGAGAGAGAGATGCCTAAATTTTCAGGTCAACTCTTTTGCTACGGTTTTGGTGCTGCGACCGACCTAAAACATATATTTTCCCGTTTTACACATTTCTTATTTCACTTTTTTGCAATTTCTTCACTTATCTATAGAATTATCTCGTATGGTCAAATAAAAAGTTTCAAGATATTTTGGGAATAAAGTTCAATTGCAAAGACTGAGACGACCCAAAAAGCATTTGATTATGATGAACTTTGTAAGCTTACCTGGATCTTGAACATTTATTCATAAGAACTAAATTCTTCACAATGGGTATGGTCAATTTATTCCCGCAGATTTTCTACATACATGAAGACGCATCTCTAGGTTATACGAGGGTTTCATCCAAAAATAAATCTTTTATTGTATCACCAAAAATCTTAAATTGAATTTATTATACCATCCATACAATTTTTTTGGTCACGGTGGGATATGAGGAAAATGAAATTTAAAGCAACTTCATAATTTCTTGTAATAACCATAACGTATTTTTATCACGCTAGTGGAAGTGTTGGGGGTTTTGATGGTAAAAAATATTGGAGGCTACAGACATACTCTTCAATAATCTTTTACCATCAAGGTAATTATTTTTATCTATTACATCCCCTATCGAACCTTCCTTCTCTATAAGATATCTCGATTTTTCTATAAATTTTCTTAGGCGATCGAGCTACAAAAATGTAGTTTTTTTTATGGTCGAATACAAAAAAAAGTAGTTGAGATCGGGAAGAAATCGTTGAAGTTAATAATGGAAACTTCAAGAAGTAAAGTGAAAAGTGAAATCACCGAGCAAAAAGCACATTCTTAAAGCAAGCACCGTCATTTTGAGCATACGGCACAATGGTAATTTCTCACAATTGGCAAGTCACAACCTTTGAATTTGACACTTTTTAGGTACCCTTCTATCCTGTTTCCTTATTTATGCTAGCCGTTAATTACAATCAGTCGCATTATTTGATGAATTTCGAAATATCATATTGAGCGAAAAAGCGCAAACATTCAAATCGGGCAAAAAGATAACACACCGTTGTCTAATTTTGGACTACTTGTGTACTCTACACTTCCAACATGAGGGATCAAAATCATCAAACCGGCAAACTGGCAATTCTTTGTTGAGCTCGCTGTCTTTCGACTAGAACAGATACAGATTCCCAGTTCTCTCTGTATCCAAAGGACAATTAGAAGGGGTCAAGCTTTAGAGTTCAAGCTCACAGCAAGCTCCCAAAGATTTGTTGATCAGAATCAAGAGAAGCAGAGGCGGGTTTTTCTCAACGAGTCTGTCATTCACATTGGCCAACATACATTCTGTTGTTAGAAGGAATGGGGAACAAGGTAATCTGCACGAATCAAAACACGATTCGGGGAAAGTGCATCTGCCAGAGTGAATAATCTGGAGCAACTAAGCAAAGATTTGATCCTAAGGCAAAGTGAATCGCTGCTGCTAACTTCTCGGTTCGAGGATTGCAGCGTCATTTTCTGTGACCGGTGTCTTCAAGCAAGAGAAGGGATTTGAGAGGAACTCCTCAGCCGCGCATACAACGTACCCCAAGTGCTTGCAGGTTGGATTTGGTAAACTTTGCAGTCTAGAAGCATCTCGGCAACAAGAATGATTTTGGAGACTTGAGAACCGTGAAAGCGCGAGAAGGGTTCTAATAGTTCATGAAATGTCGACCAAGCTAAGTAACGAGTCCATTTAAACAGGAAAGATGAAGAAGTATCCGAGAAGGAACAGCTGAGTTTAGAGGATGGTTCCAGTTCTTCAGCACTAGCGTAGCCTCAAAGGTGACAACGGGACCTGAAAGAGTAGAGTTACTCCTTGATAAAAATGTAAAACCAAAACCCGAAAATTATGTCCTGGACCCAGTTATGACTTCAAGCAATCCACAGCAATTCATCCATGAAGTCCTTCTCGCCGCTCTTGGAGTCATCGGACACTCAGGCTGCGGAGCAATAGCGCAACAATTTTATTAAGCGAATTCCATTTCTGATGCATAAATTTTGAAAAGGGCCATAGAATTGTACGCAACAATTGATCGAAAACAAGTGACGTACCGGCTTCTCTGCTGAACTCGCCATGTGCAAGCTCTCACTCTCTCCATTGCACGACTCCTTTGTGGACTCAAGCCTCTCAAGGGAGATACCTGCGCTCTCCAGCTCTCCCTGGGTTTCCTCTTTCTTGACAACCTTAATTGTAAGAACACCGCTAGACTTCAACTCACTTCCTTGGCCATCAGTTTCGTCGCCAACAGCTTCCTCGACATCCCTCCACTCGATCTGTGAATTATCTCCGGCTTCCACTTCCTCAACAATCTGCACAACCGCATTTGACTCTAGAGGCTTGTTCATAGATGCGAACGGAGGAGACAGCGATTCTCCACCATTCAAGTCCTCCTTGTCCTCATCGAATGAGCGAGGGTGGTCCTCAGATGTTGGGGAATTATTCTGGACACCGCCATCACTATCCTTCTCATTTTCGCTTATCAGATCACCATTTTCTAATTCAGAAAGTACCCAAAGAAAAGGAAACGAATTAATGAAAGAATTCACCGACCATCCAACCACAAAACAAAAACGAAAGACAACAAACAAACAAAATCAGCATACAGGTTTAAAGGGCTACGAGCTAAATCAAGATTGGGAATTTTTCAAAGATAATCCATCAGATCAGCCCACACGCAGCCAAATGAACAAACACCTAGCGAACCAAACGACATTGACATATACCCAACAAGCGAAATTGACAGAGAAGAGGAGGTGAGAGGTGAACAATGCAATTGATGATTGAGCGAGAGAGATCACCGGGAAGGTTGCTGGCGATTTGGCTCTCCAGTTCCTTCTTCTTCTTCCTAGCGGCTTTTCTCCTTTTTGCAGCTGAAGCCATGATAGCCCTCACTCAAATCTCACACCCGACTCTCTCTCTCCCCCTCTGTATGCCTGTGTGTGAGAAACAGAGAAGTTCTCCTGGAAGTAGTTGGAAAGGCAGGTGGAGACGAGACAGTCGGAGTGGAACCTGCTCAGCCTGTCATGCGTGCGTTCGTGTGTGAATTTCAAAAGTCTTTCCCTCCTCTCCTCCCGAAAAGCATCCGATCTCTCCACATAGTGATGCGTCGGCTTGGTTGCCCCTTGAAAAAAAAAAAAAAGAGTGAAAATTACCCACAAAACACACTAAACTTCCAAATTGTCTTAGGCGTCCGTTACACTAGCGATGTGATATAATTAACCAATAGCATAACCGACGTCTTGCCTCTCGTCTTATGTGGCACTTAAATTTTAAAAATACTAATTTTGATTGACTTGTTACGCTGGGTAACGTTGTTTCTTGATAGGACCATTTACATGAAAAATATTCTCGCTTAAACTTTGGAGGAGTATGCATTTTCATTATACTATCAACTACTTGAAACTTTCATTTTGTTACTATTATTAATCATCTACATTAAAAGCGACTTTTCGAGGTTTTCATATTAAAAAAAACATATCAAGAGTAAAGTATTCCTAGCCGAGCCATTTTATATTAGCCATCATAGGTGTGGGGTTTGATTCCCATGCCCTACAAAGAGGCAGAGCAAAAGTTAGAACGATGAGAATTAAAGATAGGACAAAAAAAAAAAAAAGCAAAATCTTTAAATTTGTGCACACAATGAACGGCAACAATGTTGCCAGGCTTGAATCCCCGCCTAAGCCTACAAATAGCTTCGATATAATTCCCCATGTTACCATAAGATAAGCGAGGGCGCAAAAACAAGCTCGAGATAAGTTCCAACGGATGCAAACAGAGCTCCGGTGACAATGGATGGCTCATTCAATCGCCGCCTCCTTCAATTTGACGTTGCTTAACCTCGCAAGATTCCGAAAAAAAAAAAAAAAACTCGCAAGATCACCATCCGACAGGAAGAGAATCTCGGGACGGTCTGTGTTTACCTGTAAATGAAACAAGAGCACGAGGAAACTGCACAATCATAAGCCTCTAAGGAACCCGTGAGAGGCTTCAAACCGACCAAACGGTTGCTCATTCCACAAAAGCTTCCACTACGGATATTGGGATGTTAAGAGCTATCTTCCAAGTGGTAAATCCAGCAAGAGACACATGACATGAATACTAAACAGTGAAGCTCCGGTAATTAATCAAACAGGTCCATTGACCTTGTCTAATCTCATATATGAAAGTAAGGGCATAAAGGAGGTTCCTCTCACTGTTCATTTATATTTGGAAGCGTCTTAGATTCCAACAGAATTCCAACAATGTCGAAATTATTCCAACGATCATTACCGGTTTAAGAATTCTTCAGGATGATGATGCCAAATAAGGTTTACTAATCACATTTTTATTTGCAAAAAACATTTGTAACACACAATATAATATTTCAAAGCATCTATGATATTTTCTTCATTAATATTTCAAGAATTCGCCGTCGATGGGCGAGGCCGGCCGAGACCTCGCCGGATCTGGGCCGGCAAGGCCACGAGGCTTGGCCTCGCGCAGCCACGACGAGGCGAGCCGCGAGCTTTGCCTGGTCGCTAGCATCACCTTTGGCTAGAGGAAGAAGAAGATGGAAGAAAAAAAATAAAAGTAAAATAAAAAATTCAAAAAAAAATCGTTAAACTATCATGTCGCCGGACGGCCGGCACCGGCCGGCTTCCATGTCGATGGCGGCATGCCAAAATTGATTGGATGGACTGAATTGATATAATTGCAAAAGGTTTAAAACTGAATTGGTAAAAAAAAAAAAGTTTAGAACTGAATTTGTACAATCGCAATAAGTTTACGACTTTTTTGATAATTTTCCCGTCAAATGACATATTACATATTTGTTTGGAAGTGTTCTTGGAAAACGAGTATAATTCTCAGCTTGCCCATAAAGTACTTCTAGAAGATTCAATGAAATTACTGCTAAAGAAATATCATGTATAATAAACACCTTAGCCAAAAATCTAGTTTTAATAAAAATTTACTATCTCGGTTCTCGCATTTATTTCTTCAAATGCTAGAGGATGGAAAAGTGAAAGCTTCATTTTGACACTTCCACAAACAGAATATATATATGTAGGAAAGTGATTAAAAAAAAATGTTATCTGGAGAGCATTTGAAGAAGAATGCTCAATTGACCAAAAGTGATTCAGAACCCCTTGTAAAAAAACATGGTCCGTAAAAGAAAGATGTAAGACTCGAAAACACTTGGGCAGGAAGTTCAGAGTTCTCCATCCGAACACTCTACATGTCAACAACAAAAGAGATATAATATAAAGGAAAGAGAGATCATTTTCACCTTATTGAGAGCAGAGAAGTTACCCATAAATAACACTAACTACAAATTACCCGAACCACATAAAGCACCGGGAGCCTCTATACTTCCAGCTCGGAAGCTTAATTTCATCGCAGCTTCCCAAGGGACAAAGCCGTGACAATGTGCCCAGAGTTTGAAATGCCACCATCGGCTACGAGCGGCGCACCATATTGAGAAGCAAGGGATGAAGCCTTGCGGACAGCAGTAGCCTGAAAAGTTTATAAGAACGAGGTAATTACACAAATCCTAATTAGAATGAGTGCTTAATGGAAGCAATTTGAAGGAGGATTAACGAAATTACTTTGAGGACTTATACTCGTCCCGTCATCTCAAGACACAGTAATTGGAAAAGAAAGAATTTTTCTATGAGAACTTACTGTCCTTAGGGTATGTTGTCTAAAGAAAGATATCATGCAATGCGATCTATCATACTAAAGCGCAGAGAACAGAAAAATTCCAAGTGGCTTTGCCCGCCCACGTCCAATGGCGCAGACCTCCCGTGTGGTACAAATAGAACCAGATCCCATGCCAACCCTCAAACCTCTTAAGGTTTAAGTGATTTAATTTTTAAGTATTTTATCATTCCCTCTCATGTTTAGTTAGATCTTTTGACTAGTATTAAGTGTGGACATACTTAATAGGACAGGCAAATGGGGCCTGAAAATATTTGAATTTAGGACTTCTTGCTCTGATATCATGTTTAGATTTTGTGGACCAATCTAACTATTTGAAAAGCTTAAGCTGTTAAATGAATGCGTGGTTTAATATTTAAGGTCGTGTTTGGTTGTCCAGACATTTTTGCTGGTTAGGATAATGTCGGAGAGGATAAGGATAGAATGGGAATTTAAAAAACATCCAATATTTTTTGACATCCAGATATGACATGGATTCAAATAAATATCATCCAAATAGATATTTGATTTGTAGGATTAAAATTAGAAAGAAATCGTGAGAATAAAACGAACCCTCTTCCCCGTGACTTTGAAGACGCAAATGAAGGCGCCATCTCCTTTTGCTGATGCGGGAGCATTGCGCTTAATCGATCCTTCCTCTAGCTCAACTCGTATTTCATCCGATTGAACCAACCAATTCATGGTTTATGTTAGCAAAAGCTAATTTCTGCTGCAATTTAATTATAAGGGTTCAAGGATAAAGCTTGCTGATTATGCGACATAGTCGTTGATTTACAAGACTTGTTGTCTATTTCGAGACTCCCAATCAACTACATAATGACTGGAAGCTGTTCTGGATGATTTCTACCGTCGTTTGATGACCTTTTACTGCATCTTTTGGGCTACTCGGGCTAGTGCACGAATTTAAAGGGCCTCATCAAGTTCCATGCATCTAATAATTAGCCTCATGCATTAAATCATTTAATTCATAGCTTTTTACGAGTCTTTATTGTGGTGTTACTTTTAAGAGTCATAATTAGGTGGATTCCCCAAGAGTCTTTTGCTCTGTTCGGAGATATCTTTATAAATAAATGTGTAATCTTATTGTAAAAGACGTACGATTTTCATGAATGGGAACATACAAGATTTGTCTTTGTATAAGCAAATATCTTCGAAGAGTGGATAACTCATATTTAATTTGTTATTATTATCCTCGAAGAGTGGATTTCTCTTTGGTGGTGAGCCAATAAGCCATTTATCCTCGATCGGTGGTTCAACCTTTAGGCCTTGATAATAAGCTTCTCTTATCTTAAATTCCTTTATTCTTGTCGGATGGTTCGTCCTTTAAGCCTTGATAGTGAACTTTGTTGATCCCAATTTTTGTTATTGACTAGTGGTGCATCCTTTGTGCCTATGAGGTGATCGTAATCTATCATGCATTTGCATTCATCTATTGACATACATTCCTTACATTCTGATATACCGTACTTCCTTCAACAATATCTCGAAACACACTCGCCCGCACCCGTAACGGCATCAAATTGGTAACAGAGCTCAAGGTTTAACTCGTTTAGAGTGATTCCTTATATTGTCAATATTCTATTTCATCTCATTCTTTTATAGAAAACAAGAAAAAGAAAAGAACGGTCCAGCTCAAAGAGGTTTGACTTTGGAGTTGACGTATTGGAGAGAGTCTTTGACCGCCTAGAAAGTCCAACGAGACAAGGACAACCCACAAGACGCCCTAATGATCGTCATTGACGTTATGATTTTGACTCTCGTCACAGTTCTAGAGATGATGCCATTTCCATTGGAAGCAACGACACCGATTCGGATTACCGAGCCCGGAGGATAAGAAGAGGACGTGAGGAGAATGATCATGAAATTAAAATGGAGCATCAAAATTTGAGGGATTGACTTCATCAATTGGTTTCATGATATCAAATGAGTAATCGACTTCCGCTCATACTCAAGACGAAAGGCGAAGCGAAGTTGATGTTTCTCAAATTGAAGAAATATGCTTCGCTTTGGTGGGAAAACTTGAAGAACCAAAGGGTTCATGATGAGAAAAGCCGAATCAAATCATGGGATAAACTCAAGAAACTCATGAAGAAGAGGTTCATGCCTAATAACTACAGGCAAGAAATGTTCCTCAAGATGAATTTCCTCCGGCAACGTGAAATGGGCGTTGAATAATATATAAGATGAGTGCATCATTATTACAATTTCTTTTGAAATTTATATAAGATTTCTCGAGGTGAATTTTCTCGAAAGAGTGATGACGATGGATAACACCGCAAAACCGATCGTAGAGAAAAGACCCTGTGGTCTATAAAAATATCCTTAGAGCAAAACAAACACACCCTTTTGAGTTCTAGCAAAAAGGAAAAAAGAAGAAGAAAAAAATAATAATTACAAAGACAAAGAAAGTGAAGGAGTACAAGGAGGAAAGAGGAGTGAAAATGATTTCTCCTTTGAAAGAAAAAAAAAGAATCATTTTCTCTGCTTTTGCATGTATTTTTCTATTACTCAAATATGATTTCCTTAACAAGTTTATTTTTTGTGAATCGGACGCTGAAAAATCTGGAATACTTGTTCTTGAAAATGTGGGGGATGTTCTTACTTTACCCAAGAGGAAGTTATTTTTTGTAAAACAAAAGAAACCTAAATATCCTCATTTAATATTAAATTCAAATGAGGTAATGGGAAGAGACGTTAAAACTATGAATTGAGATCCTTAGCTGTTGTTCTCAAGGGATTGCCCTTGCTGGAAATTGCAAGTCAACGAGAAGTTGCTTTTGAAAACCCTAGAACCCATACTCGTGCCTCGTTATTTAATAACTAAGCCTTTGCTTTTTTACCATGTCGAACACCCAAAAATTGGTTCTCATTCCAACATAAGTTCCAGAATACATGATCGGAATCAATGACAAAGGATGCACGAGATTCTTTCTTGATAATGTTAGAATCGGTGAACCAAATGCGTGTGCGCCGGGGTCTTTCAATTAGGTGCCACGGCATTGACGGGGTGTTGTCCGATGCCGAATGTCTCGCCGAATCTCCATCCCTCCTCCCCGAACGCTGCTCCCATCACAGCAATGGCGATGCCACCTCCTCCCCCATTGAGTGATCTTATTCAGCCTTCGAGTTTAGCTTTGCCGATGTCGACCCTATCAATTTGGGGCGAGTAAAGGGCTCATGACCAAACGAGGCTATGTCCCATTCGATGTTGAGCTTTAACAAACTCAATTGTAACATCCTGTATTCCGACTCGTTTTTGAAGCCTTGAATAAATGAAAAGTCTCATTGATGTATTTTAGTCTAATCTCACTCGGAATTGATCCCTCTCGAGTACACTAACCAAATGGGAATGACTAGCTAGGAAAATCAAGTACGTGGATCTAAGAACTTGATCTTGGACTGACTCTTTGGCCATGAAAATTGTCAAGGGAATATTTTGAACCAATATAGGCCGATCCTAGAATGATTAAGGAACGATTTGGGTAATACCCTACGCTTGGATCACGGGTGATTCCGTTTGACCTCGTATGGGTTCCGAACGTCCCTAAATTATTTTCTAACGTCGTGTCTATCGGGACTAGTGATTGACCCTTACAATTGAATCACAACCAAAGTTGCCATGACTCGAGAAATTCTTAAACGTGATATTAATCACGGGTCGATACGCGTAACTCCTAAAAACCGTCCGTTAGTTTGAGATACGCTGAAATTTCAATTGATCGAGATTGATCGCGAATCGAGCTTTAGAATTTGACGTCGGACCTTCAGGGGTTTCAATAATTAAATTTTGGACGTTTTCTCATCCAGTGTATAATTTCTTCGCGGTTCGCCCCAAAGGGTTCAAGAAAAATAAATTTGGACTGGAAATGGGAAAAGACTCATTTACCCTTGGAGAATACTCAATTTTTCACTTGGACTGAAGGGTATTTCGGTCAAAGCACCCCTTGGCCGAAATTAGACTAGTCTTTGTGGGGGGAATTTCCATTTTTGCCCTTCTTGACTTTGAAGACCCAAAATATCTCTCCCAAAAATTATCCTAACCTTTATTAGTTATTTTTTTGGCCTTCTTCTTCATTAATTCAAGACAACTTTCTCTCTCTACCTCACTACCCCCTTGGCCGAAAATCTCCCTCTCCCTCATCCTCCATTACTGAAAAATTTCCAAGCCACCGCCGGTGTCGCCTTGAACCGCCGGAGCTCAATTCTCCACCGTGAACCGCCTTGAACCGCCGGAATAACTTGGGTTGAAGCCGATCAAGGGGAGTTGCCGGAGCCGCCGGTTGGAATCAAAATCTTCTCTCGACTTCTCATCGGAAAATTTGCTAGAATTGTGGTAAGTTGGTTTCTAACCTTAGATTATGTATCTAGGTTGCTAATAGACATTAGATTGAGTAGTTCGGTGAAAAAAATTGTCGGATTTGAGCTTGATATTGGCTTGGCCGAATATGAAGGGAGGAGAGAGAAAAAAAATGTGTTCTTGCATGAATAGTGAATATGCATGATTGTTAATGGAGGGCTAGGATTTAATCTTGCCTTTCATGCTTTAATCTAATGGCTTATATTGAATCTTGCTTAGGAAGATTGATCCGACGGCCGAGATTAATTCCTGCTTAGTGGAGATTGATCGAGTGGTGGAGATTTATTGCACGTAGGGATATTTTAATTGTAGGGCCCAAATTAATTGCCACGTTACTATAGTCTATTTTTATGGTACGTATTAAATGTACGTTAGTATAATTTTGATCGTACGGTGGTTATTAATTGTTACGTTGGTATAATTTTGATCGTGTGGCGTAGATTAATTTTTGTGGTAGTATAAATTAATCGTGTGGCCCGATTGGCCATTGGCTTAGTGCGATCTAATCGGGTGATCCCGATTTATTATTTATTCAACGTGAGTGAATCACGTGGTCCCGATCGAGTATTTATTCAGTATATTTAAATCGAGCGGTCTCGATTGGGCAGTGGAGGAAAATTAGAAAGGTCACATGGTCCCGATCTTTTGTTGGAGAAAAATTTGTGAGATTGTGTGGTCTCGATCTGCTAATCAGGAAATTTAGCATGATCACGTAGCGAAGATTGATCGATCGGAAGGAATTAAGAGATCGTGTGGTATCGGACGAGAGATCGAGGAATTATTATTGTCATATGGTCTTTATGAGGATTATTTGAGAGGAAATGTGGAATTATGCCCTGAAGCGTTGTGACGCGGGGTTCGTATTTTATAAGACCATATTTTAGCCTAAGACGATATGACGCGGGCTTTGTTATTATTATTTTACCATGAGGCGTTAAACGCGGGGTTGTGCTTATTATATTATCCTGAGGCGTTAAACCCGGGATAGTGACCAGAGGCGTTATTACGCTAGTCTGGACTATATAATGGCCCGAGGCGTTAGTACGCGGGTCTGTCCATTTATAATATAGCCCGATGCGTTAAACGCGGGCTTTGGACCAATATGGAATTTTATATGATAGCCTGATGCATTAAACGCGGGCTTTGGATCTACGTGGAATATTTATATTATAGCTTGAGGTGTTAAACGCGGGCTCTGGAGTACGTGAAATATTTTTATGACGGTTTGAGGCATGGAACGCCGATATGGGAGTAATGTGGAATATTTGTGAAGGTATGGCAATTTTTGGAGAAGCAATGGAATATTCTGAATTTTATTTGTGGAATTTTTTATTAAAGGAATAATTGTTGGAAATTGCTCACCCGGAGCGTGTTCGGAGGCACTAGCGACCTAACTTAGGATTAGGGACTTTCTTACCGAGATTTATTCTCACCCCGTCGTGGGCTCTCTTTTTCAGACCTTCCGCCTCAACAATGAACGGCCCGCCTCAAAGATTTGGGATTCCTTGGGATATAGAAACCGTAGTGACAGAGTACCCCGTAGGGGAGGACAAGGTGTACAATAGGCACGTTACTACCATTTTGGCGGACACGGGAGAGCTCTTTTGGAAGACCCACATGTACGTGGCGTGGATGTACCGCCACGGAGATTTGTCGGTGGGTCCGCTAATTGGCTTCGATATTCCCTACGATGGTGTTGGGGAGTGGGACCCCACTAGCATTGCACCCCCGGATGGCGTAGTGATGCACCCCGATGCTGGCCCCGACGATGTGGAGCCCAACCCGGAGGTCATGGCGTCCGAAGAGGATGGGGAAGTTGTGGAGCCTTCTGATGCGGAGCAGCCACCAGAGTTGGACGAGGATGAATTGGCAGCCATAGATGAGATAATACCTGATAGCGAGGATGAGGCCTAGGGTAGTTAGCCTCTCGACTTTCGTAGAGTGTTTTATTTTGGAAGTGTAGTGGGCTTCAACCACGTAATCTTTTTGTTATAGGTGGTCATAGGCTGGTATAGTGGCCTCTGAAGCCCTAGGTTTGAAAGTTGTAACAACTATGTATATATGTACACAAGTTTGTTTTTACCATCCCAAGTTATCGTAGTGTTGTTGGTTTCGTACGGGGGGTTTCTTTCAGCTTCCGCACGTGATTTGTTTTTGTTGGCCTTTGGATCCTAGAGAATAGTACACGGTTGTGGCTCGAGGGAATATTACGAGCTCGTAGGGTTCGGATCGTGACATCAATAATTTAGGGAAAATAACAATAGAGGGAAAAAAATACTTAAATAAAATTTAAACCGGCTCTTCACTATGTATCGCCCTTTCTTGAGCAAATGAAAAACGATAAAAAGCGCGTGGAGATTCCGGGACGAGCGGAGTAGCATCATGCGTAGACAAAATCAGTCTGAAAATTAATCAAAAAGAACATGTTTAACGACAAAGCAGCCACGTCTTGTGCACAATCAAATGTTGATTGCTTTTGCTTCTCAAATATTTTTTTTTATTAAAGTTTTCCCTTACGGACAAAAGATCCATAAAACCAATATTGGGATCACCCAATCATGATTAGATTGATAGGAACGTGTGGGTTTCGTGGCCAATCCATGTTAAAGTCACCAATTTTGTTAACAACTGTCGAATGAAACTATGAGGGCGAAATTATCTCACTAGGAAATTAGAAACATATAGAATTTCACATTCATTGGAGCAAACATTGCAAGCATCGGCATCGTGATAATAGGCTGGCGAGGGTAGCCCAAATCTAGATGAGAGCTGTCTCGCCAACTATGGGCAAAGGCGGCCTCGGTTGCGGCTAGCGAGGCCATGGCCGCCTTCTCCCGCCCCTACAATGGCCCATGCGGTGGCTGGCGAGCTATAGTGACTGTCACCTACCACAACTCGTCGTCAAGTTGGAAGAGAAAAACAAAAAAAAAAGGAAGAAAGGGAAAAAATGACCAAAATAATAAAAAAATTAAAAATATTATAAAAAAATAGTCAATGTCAACGATGACGACCCCACATCAATGTTCACCGGTCAAATGGACTGAATTAGCACAAATGCAAAATATTTAAAACTCAATTGGTAAAAAAAACTAATATTAAATTGACATAATTATAATAGGTTTAAGATTTTTTTGGTAATTTCCCCTATCGATACATGCTATAATCTTCCTATTAATTGACAAGGTCACAAGGATGACTCTGTAACTGGAAGCGAATAGACAATCTACTAGAAAACAATTCAATTTAAACAACTAACCTGATGGAGGCTATATCTCTTCTAGCAAGGAGCATCTAAATTGGAATCGGGCATAGGTAGATTTGATTAAAAGACGGTCATAATCCAACAATAAGCTAGCTAGCCACTGAAGGTATTGCAACATGAAAGAGCAAAATTAGCAAGCTCCCATTATCTCGCTCCAACATAGAATCTTGTGTTAATTCTAGCATCTCCACTACCTTACGTTATCATTATGATATTTCCAGCGTCTCCACTAAGCCGGCAGCTTCAATTGCTGTTCGGGAGTCTTTCCCTGCTCGTTTTAGAAGACAAATATACACCACCAGACCTGCGGCCCTCAGACGAACCAGATCCCGAAATTTGGTCGAGAACAGCCTCCTGCACGGTGACAGCTTCCTGTCGCAACCACGTCAACATAGTCAACATTAGAACCACTATTGCTACATCGAATGATGATTTTTGGATTTTAATTATCCAAACCCAAGTTGACTTCTTCAACTCACCTTGAGTTTGAGTTTCAGGCGATGGTAGACATATTAGAATTAAAACATGATATTTTTGTGTGAGAGATAATTGTGATGTTCATGTTGATTTTCTTCATCTCTCAAGATTGCGCATATATCTTTAATGGATTGTGCATGTCTTAATTGATATGTTATCGTAAATAGTTATCTAACGAATACACAGAAGATTCCCCAATTCAATTCTTCACGTTATTCTTATATTAATGTAAGACTAACTTCCTCATTATCGGAAGATGCAAAATAAAATTAAGTCTTGTTTTGTGAATTGAGAAATATTTAAATGCTCCCAAAGCACCACGTATGCCCAAACAGATCTCCACTGGCTAAGTCTTACTAAGTTATTGTTTAGGAAGGAAATAAAGAATTTCATGCTACTCGTTTTAAAGTGATTGGTCTAATTAAAGTCAAAGAAGGTTTGCATGCATCTAATTCATGTCTATGGAACTCAAATACTAAAAGGAGTAAATAATCTCAATTTGACAGTGTCATATCTAGTGTTAAGTTCCTCGTTCGTAAAACGCTTCAAAATGATTGATAAAATCACGGTTATTCATATTATATTATGTCATTTTTTTCCCATAGTATAATCATATTTTCACGGAATAACTAGTAATTCAATGATGATATCACGTTCCTCGCCAGTTGTAGCATTGCTCGCCTCTCTGTCGCGAGCCCCGGCCGCCTTAATTCGGCAAGGAAAGTTTACATTGGTCCTTATAAATGACATTGTTGATAAAGACTTAATTGAAATACACAACTTTTTTTATTCATGTCTTTTTATTTTTTCATTTTACTTTTGTAGGATGTATCAACTTGACTGTTATGAATATGTATTTGCACAATCTTCGTATTAAGTATTTTTTATTTGATTACAATCAAATAATAGTACATCAAATCTGAAAGAAACAAATTCATGTTTTAATATGATGAACATGCGGAAATATGATGAACATGCCTAAAGCGGAATAAACTTGTATCAGCGATCGGAATGCAATCACAAGAGGGTACACACCCGCTGTCCACAGATTAAGAGCCTCCTACAAACGGTCTTGCAAGAATCTGTCGTCCGAACCAATGCGAGAGAAGTTCGAGGGAGATCGTTCTTGAGAGAGTTTGGAAGAGAGGGAAAATTTACGTAGAGAAACTGACGTACTTTTTCTCATCTGTCATGTTATCTACAATTCAAAAGAAATAACGTCCCTTTTCAGAAACCTCCGCTAACTGCCTCTAGTAACCTCCCTCTGCTAACCGCCTTTGGGTGACCTCTCTCCGGTAACCGCTATTTGGTTTAGCCCACTATGGGCGAATTAATTAATTCTAACATCTCCCATTTGCACATTATGGGCTATACACAATACCCTTTTCTCTGCTAGTTTTATATCGGCAGATAATCTATGCGACCAGCATACACCGAGAGCTCGTTGCCATACATCCGTTGCGAATATATAATAGCTCAAAATTGGACATAATCAAAAGTAGATTATCGTATGTTGTACCCTAGATCAATCATTCACATTATATCTCTCTCGGTCTCTTTGAAGTTATGATATGTTGTACTCACAATTATGATTACACAAAATAATCGTAATTGACTAGTTTGTGAGTACAAAATTATAATGTGACTCAAAGAATAAATCGATCTTCCTCTTTTCTTAAATCTCTCAATCTCAGTTCAGCTCGCTTTTCTACAAATGTCCTATTATATCGAATCAATCTCATGACCATTGGTAACGCCCTAAGATAACAAACACTAAACATAAATCTTGAGAATAAATAAGAGTCATGAGGGCACGAAATGAGGAATGGTAATCCTCGAAGTCTCACACGACTTTAAAGTTGAGATAAAAAACTCTTTGCCAACTCTCATTGATCGTCTCATGCATACATAGTATGAAATACGTATTGCGGTATTCTCTCTTTCACCATGGAGCGTATGTCTTTCCACTTAATACCATACGGATGATAGTTCAAACATACCCAATATCTAACTTGAGTTCACAAATCTACTATGTTCAAAAGTATATATCGGAACTCGCATCTAGCAATAAAGATAGATTAACTGAAATACATGAGTTATTTCACTTTTGGACATAATTAAATAATAAGTTCTCATCTTAACATTTTATTAAGGCAACATCTATATTTTGAACTCAAGCTCTCAACTATCACCTAGATAATGAGCTGAAAATTATCCCATCTCTGTTCATCACGTAGTAAATAGATGCGATTACTCGTGTAAGTTTTAACACCCATAAATGTTATAACAAACTCATAGGAAATAATAATGACAAACTTCATCAACAGTGAACATTTAGGGACAAATACAATATCTAGTATATGACATTCTATGCAGTCCTAGAGATTTCACATGACTATGGAAAGCATCTTTAGGGTTTCGTCATCGGATTTGCTAACATTCTATGAGTAGATACATACTGTATGTGCACATCCTTTCGTGCAATCATGTCCTTAACAAAGTTATATTTAATGTCTATGTGTTTAATCTTACAATGGAACTTAGGATCTTTAGTATAAGCTATTGCTGCTTGGCTATCACAGTATACTAAGATTGGATTAGCAACATCTTTAGTAATACCCAAATGATCCAAAAATCTCCTAAGCCAAACACTTTCTTATGCTGCCACCGATAATGCCATGAACTCGGCTTCCATCATGGACAAGGTTATAAACTGTTGCTTCTGGCTGCTTCAAGATATGGCACCATTAGTTAATAAGAACACAGTTCCAGAAGTATAGTTTCTCTCATCTAAATTTCTTGCCTAATATGTCACGCCCCGATCCTCGAGCACGCGGCGTCCCTGCCATCTCGTCCCTCGGGTCATAAAGGATAGCGTCCCGGGCACGCTACCGACCCTTGAAATTTATTACGCATGCGGAAATGTATACTCTCCCAATGTATAAGTATAACAAGGGTAGCAAGGTAGGAACATTCATAACAGTCAAATAACGAAATACGATCATCGATACAATATCAAAAGTGGGTGATAACTAACCCTTCGTAGCTCTTGTCCTATACAACCCCATAACTTGGGGCGGCTTCCTAAGACCAACAAAAAGGTAATAGGGTCGGGAAGGGTTCACTTCTCAACTACCCCATAAAGAGGCTATATGGCTACAGCCATCGGCATCAACTCCAAAAGATCCTAAACTCCATAACTTTGGACCTGAAAAATGTTAACCACGACGGGGTGAGATACTTCTCGGTGAGTCGACGCCTAAGCTCGGCTAGGACGTTGACTCGTTTCGAACGTCCTATCAATAGATCACATAGTACGGAGCAGATATTTCAACCACATGCAACTTACCCGCCAGGATGCCACACGTATAAAACAAAACAGACACGATATGACGGTTGCAATAAATAATGCAGAAGTGACATGACAATCGCGTTAAACAATCTAAACAATCCATGACGTGACAGTCATAGCGGTGACTCCACTGACAGTATATTATATCAATCCACACACAAAACACCACTCATTGTCTAATTATTGATGGTTAAGACCATTCGATCAGGCACACTAGTCGGTTGGTGCCAAGACACTAGTCGATTGGTGCTCTTTCTGGCAGTACCAGGCATCGTCCCTTACTTCCGGCGACGGCATCTAATAGTCCGTGTAATTCCGATCGTCACAGAACGGATCTATCAAGAATCCCTATAAGGGCTTCGGTCCTTCACTAGCTGCGTCCCGGCATCCGTTCGGTCGAGTACAATGACTGTCGTGCATCCGATTCAATCAAAGAACAGTGATTGTCGGGGATATCCAGCCAATCGGAAGACAATGATTGGCGGACCAACCATCAAATAGCCACACCAGCATGTCGAGTACCACTCAACTCTCATTTTCACATTTAGCCATTTACCCGTATGAGCAGGCTCATAGACTCGGCCACGAGCCATTTCATGCCAAACATGCGACTTGAACCCACATATGGTCACATAGATACACACATTATCTACCAAACTTTGCATATAAACAGAATGCTCATCCCTCAATAGTCGACAAATCAATTGGCAATCGGTCAAAGCATTTAATCAAATTATCGATATAGACGATCGATCAAGCACGATCAATCAAATCAATAACACATATTCGATCCAATTAATCCCAATTTATACGTCAACTTAACAAGATTCAATCTAATCTAGCAATAATCCATCCCGACTTGTTATTCGATCATATGCTCGTCTCTAGCTTATCGCTCGCTCGCGATCAATCATTGACAATCATTAAGTCACCCAATTTAATTCCAATTAGTCACAATCGAACTAACTTAACTAATTGGGGCCATTTAGCCTAAACCAAGGCTTTACCCTAAATCGGCCCTAACTAATTTACCTAAACACCCTAAAAATATAATTAAACTAAATTCGAATGTAATTAGCGTCCTAACCAAGGATTAGAGGTCAACTCACATTCAAATAGGTGAGGCGAGTGCGACGGCGATCCTTGAGAACCTTCGGTGCAAACCTCGAACTTGATTGGATCGTGGGCCCAAAACCTCGGATAATGAGTCTAAACTCTTGATCCACTTGGCCCACGGGCCTAATAAAAGGCCCAATCACTTTGCCCAACACCCTGGATCACGGCCCAAGTCGGTTTGGGCCACGGCCCAGCTCGTAGGCCCACTGTTCAGGCCCAAATGGAGCTGCCCAGACCAAAAACAGGGGAAATTGAGGGGGATCCGGGGCTGTTTCGTGGATTGAAGGGTGGTGGTTGGCTCCGGGGTCGACGGTGGATGTCCGAGGAGGCCGGGGAAGGGTGATGGTGGTCGGTGGTGGCACTCGGTGGCCGGAGCTAGTGCCGGCAGTAGCCAACAGAAGCTGCAGCAGGCAGAACAGAGCAGAGAAACAGAACAGAGCAAGCTGGTCGGGGCTGTTCCGGAGCTCTAACGTCGTCGGGACTTTGCAGGGCTGCTGGAAAAGGTCTGAGGGAGTGTTGGGAGGTGTATGGTGGTCGGAGGTGGCTGGAGAAGGCGGCGGAACAGCGGCGGCAGCAGCTTCAGGCGGTGCAGGGCAGAGCAGCGAAAAATAGAGCAGGCAGTGACAAAACCGGCTGTTCGTGACTGTTTCGGCGAGGCACGGCTGCGACTCGACCTGGTGGTGGCTCAACGGCGTCGGAGGAAGTCTGTGGAGGTCAGGGAAGGGCGGAGCTGGGCTGAGGAAGGCCGAACAGAACAGAGAAGCAGCAACAGCAGCAACCCGGCAGAAAACAGAGCATGCCGCTGAGGCTTCTCCCAGCCGGTTTTCCGGCTACTCCGGCGGCGCGGCGGTGGTCCCGCGGTGTCGATGGTATTCTGGAAGTGTTGTAGTTGTTCTTGGTGGCTTTGGGGCAGTAGAGATTATGCCCGGAAAATGAAGAAAGAAGGAGAAGAAAAGATGATGGTGAAGTCGGTTAAGGGGGGGCAACGTGTGAGAGAGTGAGAGGGAGAGAGAGAGAGAGAGAGAGAGAATTCTGGAGATTTTTGACCAAGGGCTGAAGTGATAAGGTGGGGCCCACTAATTATAGTCTTGTCCACTAGTTCCTAAAACCCTAGGGGTAGTTTTGTAATTTCACACTTTGGCCAGGGGTATTTTGGTAATTTCACACCCTGGGTAATTCGGGCGTCCGAAAACCCGACGGAGCGTTATTTAATCCAAACTCGAGTCAATTTAGCCTGAACGAGGATTAATATGAAATTTTCTAATTCTAAGACGCAATTACTCATTTAATCGGAATTTATTCCAATTCGAGTCACGGTCCCGGAAATTTCCGATTTCCGATTTCTAATTTCTTAACATCCAACCTTGGGCATCAAATTAAAATTTTCTAGTCGTTCCATAGACTAGATTTCACTATTTTGATCGCCCAATTTTTAGGGTGTTACATAATAAGCATTAATATAGCCTTCAAGGTGCGGATCACTTCCTTGATAGCTTAGTGAATAATCAGCGATAGTTTTTAGATACCTTAGAATTCTCTTGATGGCGATCTGATGTGCTTGACTTGGATTGGATTGGTATCTACTCACCATTCCAATTGCATAACAAATATCAGGTCTTGCACACAACATAATGTACATCAAGCTTCCAACAACACTTGCATATGAAACCACTTTCATTCATTTTTGCTCTTGTGGAGTTTTAGGATACATCCTAGAGCTCAATCCTTCACCTTTTGGTATAGGAGTATCAATTGGTTTACAATTTTGCTTATATAATCGTTCAAGGACTTTATTTATGTACGTATCTTACGAAATAGATAACAACCATTTCGAACGATCTCTTGAAATCTTAACTCCAATAATATACGTAGCTTCGCCCATATCTTTCATCTCAAAATTTGAAGATAGCCAACATTTGAATGTCTTAACAAACTCGATATTGCTTTCAGCAATTATTATATCATCAACTTATAATGATAAGATGACAAATTGATCTTTCGATTTTTTGATAGATACGCAATTATCCTTATTAATTATCTCAAAATCATATGCCACTATGGTATTATGAAAACGTATATATCATTGTCTCGAAGACTTCTTAATGCCATATATCGATCTCAAAAAGTGACATACCTTTTGTTAGTGACCTTCTGTAAAAAACCCAATGGATTGTTCCATGTAAATTTTTTCTTCTAATTAGCCATTAAGAAAAGCATTCTTTACTTCTATTTGATGTAATTCAAGATCCAAACTTGGCACTATTACCATTATAAGACGAATTGAGGTATATCTTACCATAGGAAAAAAAGTATCTTTATAATCAATTCATGCCTGTTGGTTATACCTCATCGTCACAAGACGAGCCCCATACCTCTCAATCAAGCCATCAGCTTTACGCTTTATCTTGAGAACCCACTTGCTCCTAATAGCTCTACGTTTTTTCGGAAGATCAACATGTTCCCAAACTTGATTTGATTTTATCGACTCCATTTCTTCTTCCATTGTTTTCATCTACTTTTCCTTTTTAGGGCAAGATAGAGCCTCATTTACATTCCTTAGCTCATCTTTTTTTTTTTTTCGGATATCCAATTAGTCCTAAATTTTTAAATTTTATCAATTTAATCATAAACTTTTGTGTGAAGTTTCAAACTAGTACTTTGAGAAATTATTTCCGTTATCTAGCACGTCCTATCCAAATGCACTTGTAATCACCATTACTAAATCTCACCTTGATTGGATTGGTCTTCTCAAACAAGCCACGTGCAATCATTCTTATAGACTAACTGTGTTGAACAATCATATCTGCTACCCATGAAACGCAGGAAGCGACATCATTGCCGTTTCTTGTTTTGCCATGAGAACAAGGAAGAGCCAGCAAATATACAAAAGTCAAGCTAGTTGATCTAGTCATTTGTTTGACCGAAAGCGACAATTCTTTACAATTGTCCTCACTGTAAGTTCCAAATAAAAAATGGAAGGCCCGGATTGATCGGCGTCACTTTTTTTAATATTTTGAAATTTCTTGCCAAAAATCTTTTCCTCCTTTTAAAAGGTGATGTGGATGAATCAGGCGTCCCATTTTAAAATGAACGGCTCGTATTCCTCAATGTCACCCCACCTTTATGGTAGGGGATTCGGTTCCCCCCATTTTTAATGATATTTTAATTTGAGACAAGTAGAGTGGTCTGCCCACCGGTAAAGAATATTTCCCTAATGTGACCACTCTAGGAGATACTATGTAGGGCCTAATACCCAAAAAAATCTCCAACTCTAATATTTATGATAATTATATCCAAAAAAAAAAAATTGTCTCATAAAGAACCCCAACTTTTATATTTGTCCCAATTCTACCGGTCTAATACCTAAAAAAAACCTCAATTTTAGCATCTATTCCAATTATAGTAAAAAAATGTTTGTAACATAAAAAGCCACTAACTTTTACTTTTATCCCATTCTACCACCATGATCCTTCCATTCATAATTGTTGTTAGTTAATCCTGCTTTGCTCGAATTTTCTTGCCGAACTTACCAATGAATTTCAAAATTTAGAAACAATAGATTTCAAGGACAATGATATTTTAGATAGTTCATCCCAATATCTCCATGTCTAGCCGTTCTTTAGGCTATGAAGTGCCAAAGAGAATACAAAATGCGCTGTCTTGAGTGATTATATATCTCCCGGCAATATGCAGGGGAAGCAAATAATAGAAGAGAAGTTTGGGATTTTTTCTTTTCAACTTTGCTGAGGTGTAGTTCATTAATGAAGTGAAAATGTCACGTGAGATTAACTAATGGTGATTATAGACAGGAGATTAACGGTGGTAGAATTGAGACAAAAGTAAAATTTGAAAGTTTTTTATGAGACAAAAAAAGTTTTAGATATAGTATGAGACATATGCTAAAGTTGGTGGTTTTCTTGGTACTAGGTCGATAGAATTGAGACAAAAGTAAAAGTTTAGTGTAAAATTGAGATAAAAGTAAAAGTTGGAGTTTTTTATAAGACAAAAAAAAAGTTTTAGATATAATTGTCACAAATGCTAAAGTTTGAGTTTTTTTGGATATTGAGCCCACTATGTAGATTAGTGTTTTCTAGTGACGCTTGGGATAGAAAAAGCCATTGCATAAAATTACTTTATAAACAAATAAGATGAATAGGTGCACGTTATTTTCACTAGGATAATAGAGATATGAATTTCAAAGATGAACTATGTGTCAAATGAAAATAGAAGGTTTGTCGCAAAATCTTTTTTTAATCATATCTAGAGTGTCCTTCACTTCGTTTGTATTGAAACGTGTCAAATGAAAGAAATTGAACTTTTTCTCATACGTAGTTTGCTCTTCACTTACTTTTGTGTTGAAACTAAGGGTATTTTAGTCATTTGATATTGATATTTGAAGAGTGCACACAAAAGTTGGAAATTAGTTATAAATGTGTTTTCACTGGACTAGGTTTTCAAGCATTTTTTCTCATAGCCATGCAATTGTTTCCACGCGCAAGACGCTGGCTCTTCCGGGGCTTTTTTCCAAACCAGGTGTAAAAAACAAAATAATTACCAAATCGGGGGTTGACTTTTTTTATTTACCAAATCAGGTGTCGCTCGGCAGTCATAGTGCCGAGCGACACTCGCCTCGGCAGTCACACCGCCGAGCGGTCGGGAAGCCTGGCGGACTAAGTCGGTCGGCACTTATAGTGCCGAACGGACTGCCGCTCGGCAGATTAGTGCCGACCGGTATCCGTTCGGCACTATAAGTGCCGACCGGCTTCACGAAATAAAACAAATCATAAATAATTATATATTTGGATTCGTTCAATGGTAGAAACAGGACTTGTATTATAGAGTGAATGATTAGGAAATAATTTATCCGACACATGAAAGCGGTCAAGGTTGGGGAAGAAAAAGGCATCGGCTAAATGGTCAATGGGTTTTCATTTTACAAATTGTGGACGAATTAGATTGTAAAATGTACAACACTACACTCCTATCATTTTCATATTGTCTATAATTGGATTGACTTCGCATGGCATGCGCTAATTTCATTTGATCCAAATGACAGAGTTGTTGGAAGAGTATGTATTAATCATAATTAATTAAGTAGGCAAATTGGGTTGATCACGAAATTGATAACGATTATTCAAGTACATTGTAATTAAGAAGGTGCAAACGAATTGGAGTTTTAAGTATCGAGCATACGGGACCTCAAACACCTAGCCGTTCTTTGTAAGCTAAGTACTTAACGATTTATTCTTTTGTAGAATAAATTGTTAGTTGAGGTGTCATATACTATCCAAATAATGATAGTGCGGACACCAATTATTTTAGAAATAAAGAGCATGTTGCTTTTTGACGGTTGACGTTTTCCCTCCTTAGTTTTCACGTATCAAATTAAGGAATAATAAATTACGCGCATACTAAGAAAATAGAAAGAGGATTTCCTTCGTATTTATTTTTTGACATCACACCATTCTCAAAATACTCAAAACAACGGAACGATCTCGAGACTTGCTACGGGACGGCCCGAGGCTCCTTAATCCGAACATAAACCCAAGATTAAAAATGAACAACCATGAAGAGACACACACCCTTTAGGAGAGACATCATGATAAGATTGACAATCTTGTGGTAATAGACGGTGATCACCTCATACGTTTGACATTCTTAGCAAGCATTACGGTTGGCCTAGAGATAACCCTCAAGAGCGTTGAACAAGCCCAAGACCTTCTCCTTGCCTTCGTTGATTTGCTCCTCGTGAACCGAATGTTACCAGGGCGTAGTACTTGCTTCTGTTCTTGCATATGGACCCTCCTCGGGGTTGGCCTCGATCTTGATGTCATACGAGATCTTCTCGAATATGTTCATCGGGCGTCCTCGATCCACTGTAGCTGTATGTGAGTTTGTCCTGGTCCGGAGCGCCAACCCCGTGTTTCGCGTACTTGAAATGGCTAGCTGCAATTGTTATCGTTGAATCAAATGTAAGAGAGCGTTACTTGCAAATATATTGATGATGAGTCAAAATTGTTTGTATGCAAATTGTGATACCAATTCACAAGAAGCACTGGATACAAGATGGTGCGGCGTAACTTGACGTTTGTAACTTTCCGGCTAAGGATTTTCCCTCTTTGCTCTAGGGTTGTAAATTTGAACAGACAAAAGAATTCCGTGGTCACTCTCAAACATAATTAGTATATCCGTACACTCTCTATGCATTTTGTAAGTTACTTTGAACTATCATCTACCAGTGTTTATATGAGTAGGCATTATATTTTTTTTAAGGGATCGATTGGTTTTTTTAATTTATTATTTTCATTGGTCAAAGCATTCATCCTATGAAGTTGCTGGAAAGATGCAAGTTGAGCTCATATATTGCTCGCACGATATGTTGTCTTTAGCTCTTTTTGGAATAATTATGAGAGAAAATTCATATTTTTTTTTAAGGATAAATTGTATCGGGACATTTCATCAAAATTATCTCGAACATTGATTGGGAAACAAAATAGGAATTTGACTTCGCTAGGGTAGTTGGATCGGTGATTTCATCTTGGATAGAAACATGCATAGAATCTTTTGAGGGTTGACCCCCTATATATATATATATATACTACTTTAAAGGAAATACGGACTGATAATATCTCTGCAAAAATGAGAGTTCATTTCTTTTTCCGCTGATCAAGTTAATTTGAAGCTATTCATACGGTTGTTTCAAAAAAGGAAAAAAAAAGCAATCGAACACAATAATAAAAAACAAGAAAATATATCGGACACTGGATTTACGCGATCCGATTGGCGACACATACTCCATGAGGAGCAGCACATGATTCACCATTAATCAAGCGACAAAACGAAAATTACAACTACACTTGAGTCACTAAAATACTGTCACTTCTTTATAGTCCTCACAATTCATCGCGAGACAATCTGATGACAGAATTCACATAATTTTCCACAAGATTTACTAACTTGATCACCAAAAGCTCCTTTTGGATGAAATTTAAAAGGAGAAAATGCTCAAGCCACGTATTAATTTTCACCGAAAATTTTTTGCCGGAGGTACCAAACCGATCCTTTTGTCTCCGACTTAGTATTAAAGTAATCCGTTTGAAATTTTTTGCACTAAAGTAATCTTCATACACAACTATGACACTAAAAGTGTACTTTTGCCGGGGTAAAAGTGAACATGAAATTTGCCTGTTGGAAAACTTCTGACGTGTGTTTAAACCGGGGAGAAACGTAGAAAAGTAGCTTCTCCAATAATCATATGATCTTCTTGAATAATTATATGATCTTCTTCAATGGAGATTAGTGTTTTAAAATTGCTCCATCTAATGCTTTTCTTCCACCATCCCCTTTTGATGCACAGGGTTTACGGTTTTTGGTGGTAGGTCAATTTTTAAGGTTTTAGTGATGAACAAAAAAATTGCGTATTTGTGTTACCATGGGCACCATTTCCGTGGTTTTTTATTTTTATTTTTTTGGTGTTTCTTCAAATAAATAAAAATGGATACGTGTCGAAACACGACATATAATTGCATAAGATATACAAAAACACGAAATCTTCATAATAGATATCAAGTTAATTGCAATTACATGTACTAACGATGTCGTCTTCCTACATGACCTCCTGTTCCGCAATGAGGTTGTCTCCGTTGATCAGGAAGCCTAGTGTCATACCGACGAGAACGAGGGTCCGACCGAGTAGGATGTCTCGATGACGAAGGCATATCTTGTGAAAATATGTCATACCCTTCTGTAGGAGGGACTGGATAAGAATGAGAGAAATCGGGTCCATACTCTGAAGGAGAACTAGCCGGAGTCTGCGGATGTTGATCATCAAATGTTCCGGCGAACCGGGTGAACCCCGCATCGAAATGTTGGCTGAACCCCGGAGTGAACTCGGGAGCAAAATCCGTGGTATGATATTCCATAGAATACGGGACGACATCATCATATGTATCAGCTCGAGGACTTCTCCGGGTCGGGTGAACAGTCTCAGGGGGGTCATCCTCCTCGTCCGGCCCAACGGGTGTTGCCGTAGTTGCTGGTTGAGGTGCTGGCATCATTGTTTGCCGCCGTTCCTCATTCCGGGCATATAACATTGCCCTAGCTATCGTCCTTACTTTTTCCCAAGCCCGAGGAGATGGACCGACCGAATCCATGATATGTACGATCTGCTCAACCCCGTCACCCTAGTAATGATATTAAAATTAACAAAAGTTATCAATATATCAATAATTTATGTTACTTAAAATAAGTAGTGAAATAAATTGAAATTAAAATGCACGAACCGTTGAACCCATTGCAGCTCCCGCAACTGAAATCCACTTCCTTGTATGTCGACGGAACCACTCCATATATCCGGAATGAAAGTGGAGTGTTTCCGTTGAATGTCTACTCCCGCACTATACGTTCGCACGTCCTGTTCCACAAATCGATCCACCGTCGTGCTTATTCTCCCAATCGGCCTTGGGTGGCGTGTTATCAAGACCATGCAAGGCACTATGATCGTGAGGATTCTTAGGTATTGGCTGCCGCAACCGAAACCGCCGAAGTACACGGTCTGGATAGTGCCACTCAACTATCCAGTGACGGATGAGTGGGACTTTCGCCCTCCAATAGTTTTGTCCGTGAAAGCAGTAATCTGGTACATCTTCTTCAATTTCGTCATACGGCTCCCAAATAATCTGTTATCGTAATGAAATATAGCAAATTACACCAAAGCTAAATTTAAAGATTAACATTATATTAAACCCACTCGTTGCTATCATTACTTACATCATCGGTCCCCATTCGATCAAATTGGTAGCGCAGATGTGTCACAAGATGCGTGGGGACGTCGGTTGTAGTTCGGCCTCGACTCCAGCTGCAGAAACATACAACTTTAGATTTCATGTACTATACGCGCTGCAAAAAAATTAATGACGCACGAAATGAAAAAAAGGCAATACATGACATACCAACTACCGAAAGGTGCATCCGGGAAAGGAGCAGCGGAAGTCAGACCAGGGGAGATACATTTGAAACGCCCCACGCCCAAACTGAGTACATGTAGGGCACCGCCCATTTGCCTCGCGTTTGGATCGGTTGCACGGTATAGCTCCCGATACAACCATGCTAGTGCTGCTGAACCCCAACTGTACTGTGTAGGGGCCTCGATGTTCGTTAATAGTGGGAGAAATAGCAAACTAACTCGAGCACCTGATTTGTCCGCGAAAATATATCCTCCAATCAGGCGAAGAATGAATGCCCTAGCATGATATAGTACGGTGTCCTCATCGGCATCTTTTGGAAGATGGTGAAAGTTTTCACTCAACCATCTTAAATTTATTTGTGTGCCGCGTGATTGAGGTGGCCGAGCACCAAGCAGATGATCACAGAGATTGCCCCAATTCCAATCGGTAGGGCCAGTGACAGGAAGTCCCTCGATAGGAAGCCCCATAATCATCGCAATGTCCCGCAGCGTGATCGTAACTTCACCTTCCGGCATATGAAAGGTATGGGTCTCAGGCTTCCATCGCTCGACCAATGCTGTAATCAAATGCCAATCAAGCTAGACAAACCCCATTTTATAAACACCGTAAAATCCCGAATCTTGCAGATAAGGGAGTATTCGCGGATCAAGTTCACCTACGTGTTGCGCCGCTCTTTGACATCTAAGAACTGCAGTTGCAGGTATCCGCAAAATTGTCACATCAACTATTAGTGACTATTTTCATAATGTCGTGACAAATGACAGTTAACATGCTAAATTCCGCAATTACCTCAGTGTCCCATAAAGCTTGTGATCCGTGTCGCGCTTGTCCACTAAGTAGTGAATCATTCTCGGGCCCCGGCTGAATGTGACTCCTCCGTGACATTTCAACTGAATTGTGAAGAATGCTAAAATTTCGTAACTTCGTAAGTAATCGAGGAAGAGCACGAGAGTTGAGTAATCAATCGAAGAAATATAGTCGATGATGAGAAATGAGAGCACTCGCCTCTACTTAAAAAAGGAGCCGAAGGACACTCGCAACGCCCGTGAATGCGCCGCAGACGCCCCCATGGCCGCAGTACCATTATTGGCGCTGCAGCTCATGTGGAGGGGCACCCCTCCCCCTATGGCCGCGGCGCCATTATTGGCGCTGCAAGATTATGGGGTGGGGGCAACCCACTCCCTAGGGCTGCAGCGCCATTTGCAGCCTAGGAGGGCCCTCCCCTACCTCTCGCAGCGCCATAATGGCGCCGCAGGGGGGGGGAGGGCCCCCCTCGCTCGACAGATGACGCCGAGCGGGGGGCCCTCGCCCTGCAAGCACGGGAGGGCCCCTCCCCCCACGGCGCGGCCCACGCGCGGCGTGGGGGAGGGGGGGCCCGGCCTCACCCTCCTGCAGCGCCATAATGGCGCGTAGGTGGAGGGGCCCCCTAGGCCGCAGCCCCCTAGGCTGCAGCATGGGCTGCAGCCCTAGGGAGGTGGGGAAGCCCCCTTTCGCGCCATAATGGCGCTGGAAATGGGGGCCCTCCCTGCGCCATTATTGTGGCCGTAGGAGGGGTGCCTCCCACCCCTATTTTTGCAACGTCATTATGGTGTTATTGCCGTCCTACCTCCTTCACGGGTGCTACGGCTCTCTTCGATCGTGTTTAAAGCACGCTAAAGCTCCACTTTCTCTTACTCTCGCATTCTCTATCACTCTTGCGCTTTCCCTCTCTCGTGTTCCAACTCTCGCACTTCCTCTATTTCACACTAACACCCTCTCCTTCCCCCGCCCCCTTAAAAATTTCCAAATTTTGGTAAGTGTATATTAAATGTGTGTGTTTTTATATTTTTTATTAATATCTACGTCATATTGAAATTAATTTCTGAAATTTTTTTCCCCGAAGTTGTGATTTTGTCCCAAGCCAACGTTGTTGCTCGGTGCATTGTCTTGGGAGTTAAGAAATATTCATTCGGCACGTGCTCTCCATCGATATTTCGAGGTTAATTTTGTTGTACCTATTTTTTACAGTTTCTGAAGTATAGATTTATTTTTTTGGATTGTTATTTATACGTGAAATAATTACAATATTTAAAATTCATTGAATTTTAATTTTGTAAACATTTCTTTAGCAGAATTTTTATGGCTATAGAAGGATGTTTATTTCATTTGATATATTAGTTGTTGTAATGTTTCGTAAAATGTAGCCGCCAAATAATTTATAATTTCTTTAGCGGAATGGCGTCTACATCTGTTGCGATTTTGCATTGGGGAGGTAGAATAGTGCAAAAAGATTATGGAGCTGATTACAAAGGCGGAGAATCCACCTGGTTCGCGTTTGCAAACATATGGACATTAGATGCATTACGTGCTACGATTGAGAGCGCGTTGAATATTACCGGAAATCAGTATATTCATAGCATCATCTATAGATGCCCAAATGTCACACAAGGGTTTGTCGTGTATGATATAATGGACGTGCGTGATGATAATACTGTTCGGATGATCCAGCAATTTGCCAATCAGACTCCTGGAATGGGGTTTCTAGTGTTTTATGTCATTGTAGATGAACACCAGGTGATACATGATTATCATACGGGGGAAGGGTCCAATGTTTGTGAAGAAGAAGAAGAACAAGAAGGAGAAGAAGAAGAACAAGAAGGAGCGGAAGAAGAAGAACAAGAAGGAGCAGAAGAAGAAGAACAAGCGGGACAAGATCTTTCTGTGCGTAATCGACCGGGTGAGTCCGATGATAATAACGATAATAATGATGATGATGGTGATAATGATGATAATGACCATGATGAGGCTAGCGATGAAGACGATGATAGTTGGATGGACAGTGATGATAGTGATGCCGAAGCTGTTGAATCTGACAATATGGAGAGTTACTATAACACGCAAGATAGTAACCCCATTCAGCCATTGGTACATCCACCGCCCTACTCAGAGATCGACTTTGATATGATGCAAGACGATACAAGAGCAAAGCCGGGCGGTACGGTATTTGATCCGTCGAAAGAATTTGCTGTTGGGCAGCTTTTTCCATCACGGGATGCGGTACGGCTAGCTGCCAAGGAGTACTTAATGAGAAGAAATCATAGGTTTTGCTATGATACCACGAAGAAGAGAGAATATGTCATCAAGTGTGGTAATCCGAATGGACCATGTGGCTGGAGGCTCCGCGCGATCACAAAAGTGGGTGGCATGTTTTGGAAAATAAGTAAGTATAATGGCCCACATACATGCAAGAATATACATGCACCGATCATCCGCACCTCGATCAAATGTACATATGCAGCTTCATCCAACAAATGGTCTCCGCCCAACCGGATATCAAAATCAAGGCGATCATGGCGGAGATTCAAGACAAGCTTAACTTCCAACCTACTTACCGTAAAATCTGGAAGGCCAAACAATTGGCGATTGCCAAAGAATTTGGCGGATGGGATGAGTCATATGGTAAGTTGAGGAGGTACATGAACGCAATGATGAAAGAGAATCCAGGTTCTCATTTCGTGATCGAGGAACGCATGGCCGAGGATGAGAGCTGCACGGTTTTCGACCGCATGTTTTGGACTTTTAGGCAAACAATTGAAGGTTTCAAAAGTTGTCGGCCTGTTATATTTGTCGACGGTACTTTCTTGTATGGAAAATACCGAGGAACGCTCCTTTGTGCGGCCTCACTTGATGGGAATAATCATAATTTCCCATTGGCATTTGCTGTGGTTGATAGGGAAAATGTTGACAATCGGCGGTGGTTTATGAATATGCTGCGGAGATATGTCACCAGAAGGGATGATATTTGTGTGATATCGGACAGACATATCGGGATTCAACAAGCAATGCAGAAAGCACGGTGGCGTCCTCCACATGCCCACCATAGATATTGCATTCTTCATATTGTCAGCAACTACAAAAAATATTTCAAAAATGCCGACGGGATAAAACATGTTCAAATGGCAGGTAAACGTTGAATTTTGTGAATTCCCACCTCAAAACTTTTTACAAAATTTTACTATAATGTATTGTACCGATTATTGTTGTAATGTGCAGCTTACGCGAATCAACGAAGGAAGTTCGATTTCATCATGAGCCGAATTAGGGAGGTCGATCAACCCACAGCTGAATGGTGTGATCAGATTCCAAGGGAGAAATGGACAAAGGCTTATGATGGAGGGAAGAGATATGGGTCGATGACCACAAATTTGGTTGAATCGGTCAACGGGATGCTGAAACCTGTTCGTGGTTTGCCAATAACAGCCATGGTGGAAAAGATATTTTACCGGTTGTCCCATTATTTTGACACGAGGAGAACGATGTACACGATGCAGAAGGCCAACCAATGGCAATTTACGCAAATTGCGGGTGAAACGCTCCACAAAAATAGCGAAAAGGCAAAGAGGCATCGGGTAAGATGTTTCGACTCTGAAAGAGGGATTTACGAAGTGAAAACGCACGTGATAGAACCCGGAGGATCCGGGGGCAACAAATACAAAGTGCATCTACACGAGCGAACATGCACATGTGGGAAATTTGAACAGCTGAAAATTCCGTGTTCCCACGTAATTGCAGTATGCCAACTACATGCAATTGATTACACTGGGTTCGTAGATGAATGCTATACGTTGGACAAAACCCTCCAAAAACCCTTCGCTATCGGTACATGTTTCATCCGTTAGGGCATCATGACTACTGGGATAAAGCTAATGAGTTGCCATTAGTTCCGGATCCAAGACGTATTAGGAAGAAAGGAAGGCCTCGTGCATCTTGGATACGTAATGAGATGGACTGGAGAACCCCGAGCATTAGCGATTCGCGTAACCATTGCACGAACTGCGGGAAATCGGGGCACAACAGGCAAACATGTGCGCACAGATCAGCCCGGGATTAGATGACAATTGTGTCAATTATGTAGAATAGTTTGATGACACTTTTGTAATGTTATAATACCGTTCAAGGATCATATTTTTTACGTTCATTTTTTTAGTTGATTTTTATATCACATGTGTAATTTTTTTTGTAACATTACAATATCTCAATTGCGCGATATTTCATCATTTATCCGTTCGATGTCCACTTTACATACTTGAAGAGGTGTTGTCGTAATTCGTGCGAATCTTAAATTAATTTAGCTTGACAGAGGTATAATTACACTGCAGCGGGGGCCTTTTTACGGAAGTTGCGGGCCCCCCACGGTTGCGCCTGCAACTTCCGTAAAAACGAAAATAGAGGGAGAGAGAGAGAGAGAGAGAGAGAGAGAGAGAGATTCCCAAGTCAATAATGCTCGTGCTGCGGTTTCCATTATCTACCGACGTGATCACATGTCTGGAAATGATGCAAGCTACATTGGAGCTAAAATGCTCGTGCTGCAATTTCCCAATGAACTTCTTCTCAAAAGATATCAAAAAACAAATGATCAAAGTACAGGAAAAAAAGATAAAATCCTGGTCAAGGCTGATGACTTATGCCGGTTCTTCGCGTGTCGAATGAGAGCATAAATTGCTGAGGAAAAACGTCGATCGAAAATTGGGAAAAGAGGGAGAAATAGCTGAGTGAATTGGACATGGTTTCTCTGCCTTTTGGATGGCAGAAGAGAGTCAAAAAGATACCAAAAAAAATTCACCAACTCCTTCCTTCTTGGTCCTTGATGTCCATCGTTAATTGCAACGTATTATGTCCTACTTAATTAATGTACGGTCAATAGTTTGCTACTTTGTGCACATATAATTAGTACATGTAATTGCACACATATACGTCGTCGGAGTAGCCCTTCCCACCTCGTATGGAGCCAAAAATCTTGGGCATCATGGACATTTCAAATGCACAAAGAGAAGAATTCAAACTGAATTAATGGAACCCGTGAATGGCGCCGCAACGCCCCCCGCGCGCAGACGTAACATAAGCTACGTCTGCACACAATAGGGTATAGGGGAGGCCCCCCATAGGTGTTGTAGTGCCATTATTGGCACTACAACGTACTTGTTTGGGGGAGGCCCCCCATACAACAAATGAAAAAGAAACGTTCTCTTTCCTTTTGTCCGTTTCGTAGTTCATACATCATATAGTCCCCGCTTGTCTTCTCTCTTTCTTTTTGTCCGTGCAGTGCCAATAATGACTCTGCATTTTCCGTCATTTAGGGGAGGCCCCCCCAACAAATGAAAAAAAAACGATCTCTTTCCTTTTGTCCGTTTCGTAGTTCATACATCATATAGTCCCCGCTTGTCTTCTCTCTTTCTTTTTGTCCGTGCAGTGCTAATAATGACTCTGCATTTTCCGTCATTTAGGGGAGGCCGCCCCCAACCAATGAAAAAAAAAGCGATCTCTTTCTTTTTGTCCGTTTAGTAGTTCATATATCATATAGTCCCTACTTGTCTTCTCTCTTTCTTTTTGTCCTTGCAGTGCCAATAATGACTGCATTTTCCGTCATTTAGGGGAGGCCCCCGGGCGCGGTCATTTAGGGGATGCCCCCCCGCGGCCGCAGCGCTGCAGCACGGAGTCTTGCAGGGGGGTCCCGCTCGGCAGTGTGATCGCCGAGCGGGCCCCGCCGCCTTCCGCACCCGCTCGGGGAGGGGGGGCCTCCCCTAAACGACGGAAAATGCAGAGCCGCGGCCGAGGGGGGTTCCCCAAATGTCACAAAATAAATTGGACGGGAAGGATGGTTTCTCTCTTCCCTGTCATTTTCTCTCGTTCTTAACGAGTTCGGTTTGAAGCTCAAAAACGAAGTTAGTCCCGGTCATTTTCTCTCGTTCGTAAGAGCTTCGTGAAAGAAACGAAGAGAGGATGGTTTCTCTCTTCCAACAAGACCGAGCCGCCCAGCGCGGCGAGTATCCCCCCCGCCACGGCCGGGACGGGGATTCTGCGTTGGTGGCGGCTAATCCGGCGAAGGAAGTGGTATGCATACTCTGGCCGTCCTAGACTTTTCGTCGCTAATTTCTCGTAAAGGTTCACTCGTTATCGTTGTTTTTCACAACCATCACAATTTTGGTTTCCATTTTGTGAGAATTAGCTTTATCGATTTTAAAGGCCGTACATTTTTTAATGCCTACAATCTAAATAAGGTTTGATGTCTACCCCGATTTTATGTTCGTGCAGGCGATTGTCTGCCTCCAATGCGGAGATACCGGTTTTGAAGAGACGTTTATATATTGTAATGACTGTAAGGAATACGCTGTCCACCGGTAAGTTTTCCCCTCACACCCTCTACAATTACATCATATAATGATACATGTGCGCGCTCATGTGCATGCATGCAAGTCAATGCTCGCCGTTAAAAATTTTGATTGTCGGTCTCATTTTTTTTTTATCTGTTTTTCAGCTATTGCCTAGAGACCGTAGTTTTCCATGGGGACGTTCTTTGGTTCTGCGAGGATTGTCAACCCGAGATTGGAAAGCCCGACACCAATGGGGAAGGCTTTACTCCCACGGGGCGGAATAAGAAGAAGAGGAGGACTAAGAACCATAAGTGGACGAGGGTGAAGAATGGAAGAAAGAAGAAAATGCTCAAGCCATGAGCATAAAAGGGATGAGGAAAGAGACGACCTCAATAGCCCCAAATCATTATTGTCTATCCACCCCGGAACTTTTCTTGTCCCCGCTTTCATACATTCCAACCATCAACTGAAAGCATTTCTCTAACAACATCTATTTTGCTCTACCCACCCTACGCTTTCTAATCAATTTTAGGTGAGAAGAAGAGCGGTTCTACTCGTTCTACGGTCGCTAATCTCCTCAAGATTCTTCCTAAAACGTAGCAAACATCGTATTCGGAATCCATCTTATATCGCTCCACACCCCGATCTGTTGTTTAATACGATATTACTCCAATCCAATTAAGCTAGAGAATGACTTGAACCCTAATGAGCCTTAGGGTCTAGTCAAAAAGTCAACATCGGCTCGCGAAATTTGCCTCTTTCCAAGTACTAAAAAGAACTTCGACCAACCCCCAAAAATAAAAAAAGACGGCCTTAATGTCCTTTCAATGTTAATTAATCTCTTTAATATCATGTACATTGAACTTTTCGGTTTGTTCAAGAGCCATGTTTTCTTTGCTCCACTTACACAAGAAAGCAACTTGGGTAACTATTGATTGACAAAAAATTATTAAAATAAAATAAAATTTTGCAAATTGCATGTTCTGAAGAACCCATTCTTTGAATAGCCGAAGAGGCATCTTAGTTTTCGGGCCATCTTTGATTTTCGGACATAGTCAAAAGCCAATCTTCTTGATGACCTTTTTCTTTCTTTTTCCGGCTAATCCTTTGCTTGATTTCTCGGAGGCCCGTGCAAGTGATGACAGTCTCATTCGACAAGAGAATGCCTTTTTATTTATTTTTTTCCGGCCCTCCTCATTCAAACATGAGGCTTTGGCACGAATATCATATGCTTTGGCATGATATCGGTCGCTACATATACATACATAATTAAAAGAATTCTCACGATGCGCCGAAATCGCTATGCCCTTAATCCACGGGTTGTTAAATCAACCGATTGCTTGTGAGACTTCTTACTTTGTCACGTGATTTTTTTTTTTTGTTCGGATGAATTCAAGCTTCAGCCCTACCTAAGAATTTGCTTCCCTAAGATTAGTCAATTGCACGTGAATTTTCGTAAGCACCTAGCCCTTTGGAGTGCGAGGATACCCCGACCAAGTCCAAATGCATGCACATACGAAAATTACCTTTTTGCCCCTTTAGCTTCCATCATTCACATATCAACCCAAGCTCACTTGTCGGGAATGACCCCATTTTCGTCTTTTTACTCTCGAATCAGTCCCTTCTCGGCAAATTTACTCTATATCTTCATGTAATTAGGTGATAAACAATTAAATGGGCAGAATCAAATTTAGATGGAAAATTTTTTTTCGGCAAATTTACATGGAAAGTTAATCAATGCAAATTATCTCATATTTTAAATGAAAATAAAAATTAATCAAAATTGGCGGATGGGAGCGGGCCGCCCGCTCGGCACCGGTGCCGCCGAACGGCCGCCGCTCGGCAGTGGGGGAGCCGAAGCGCCCTCCGTTCGGCACTTATAGTGCCGAGCGGGTGGGGAGCCACCATTTCCCACCCGGACCGGCGGTGTGATTGCCGAGCCGGGTGTCGCTCGGCATTATGACTTCCGAGCGACACCTGATTTGGTAAATAAAAAAAGTCAACACCTGGTTTGGTAATTACTTTGTTTTTTCCACCTGGTTTGGAAAAAAGCCCGCTCTTCTGCCGGTATAAAATAAGGAGGGATCTGTGACCGCTGTGATAGGGTACTCGTAGAGATAGTAACAGTACAGGCAAGTAGTCCAGAAGGTGGCCGACACCGACTCGGTAGCTTGGCTCGCTGGCCGGGTAGGCCGAGGCTGCACCGGCGTGCCGTTCACCTAAACCGGCCTCTCATTCTCCACTGGAGCCTTCCAATCGTTACCCCTAACATTTCTAGATGGAGACGTCTGACTCCCGAGCTGTCCCAACAAGCTAAGCTTCAATTCGTTATGGTACAATGCCTTCTTGCTAGGATCCGACAGCACCGACCATGCGTCGGAGACGAGCCTAAGAGCCTGATCTGCGAAGGGGAAGCGGTTCCTCTCCGGACTCAAGAGCAGCGCGAGCCTGCGGAAATGGGTCGCGATCAGCTCCAGGCTCTGGGTCAGGTAGCCGGACTGGAGGATCGCGTACCAGTCGGGCTGGTTGTTGACCAGTGACTTGCCAGCAAGGAGGGTGTCGACAACCGCGAGCACGTGGTCGGCGGGTCGGACTCCCAGGCCCGGATCACGAAGGTCCGCGTCCCCTGGAAGTTTGGAGTGGCGAGGAGCTTCGCCGCCGCCGTGAGCCTCCGCTCCGCCTCCGCCGTGGGCACGCAGTCCAGAAGGTGGCCGACACCGACTCGGTAGCTTGGCTCGCTGGCCAGGTAGGCCGAGGCTGCACCGGCGTGCCGTTCCCGAAAACCGGCCTCTCATTCTCCACCGGAGCATTCTAATCGTTACCCCTAACACTTCTAGACGGAGGCATCTGACTCCCCTATCTCAATTATCAACTGAATCATACCTAGGAAGGACAAGTAGAAGTGTTCCCTTTCGGGCGAACATGAAGGGGACACGTGTTCTCGGATGATGCTATATGGATATGAAAATCGGCACGTAGTATTCGTTCATAAATAAATGTGGCAAATCGTAAATGAACATTTAAATAAGAAATTCGTTATAATTAGTCTTTTGAATCAATTTTGTTAGGCAAAAATGGTTGTACTATGTGGGCAGTTTTGGGAAACGAAATGAAACAAGTTCACGTAGTCGGGGTTTCAGAGGATTTACAGCCCAGAATCTAGACGGTAACTCGTTCAAATTCCACCTACCACATGTAGAATTGTAAACAAATCAAAGCCACTTACACGTTCCAAAACGTGACCTTATCGGTTCGTAAGATCTATACGGTGTCTTACAGATCTCTGGATAGAAGATTTTCATACCCATGTCTCTGGATTATAAAAAAATAATAATAATAAAATGCACATCATTTAGCAAAAAAAAAAATAGTAAAAAATTTCTTCTCATATCGAAAGAAGTCTTACATTTTTAAGAGCAAAACGGCATATGGAGTGTCAATATTTTTGTACGGCATTCACTTTGATATTAAAATTTTTTTTGGATTACTTAAGTGCCATTTAAAAAAAATGATTATTTGAGTGCCAAACTCCAGTGACTTGTGGAAGGATCCAAGTCAGCAATAAAAAAACCAAAAAATAAAAAAAATTACCACGTAATATTAGAAAATTTTCAAATAAGCTAAAACACTAAAAATATATATAATAACAAAAAGGAAAACAAGGGTTGCATCAGCAAGGGCGCAGATGTCTGCCCAATCAAGCTTTTGGTCTTCCGAGAGAACAAAGGCCTGTCCGAAGCCATCCGCTTCGCCGTCTCTCTGCCAAAGCTTCTTCTTCTCTTCCATTGGCATGTTCAACAGCTCTTCGGTCCCCTTTTTCACTTTCTCTGTCAACTTGGCGCTCCCTTCATGATTTATCAGCTGAATAATTGTTAAAACAGATTTATCATGGGTCACGATATCGAGAGCCTAAATGTAGTCAAAGTATTTGGGGCATTATGTGGATTTTAATCTCTTTCAATCTAATCTCTTTCAATCAATGAACTTCCCATTTTTCTCTAAACACTTTCTTGGAAAAAGTACACTAGAAGTACCATAACTTTTGTATGGCGTTCACTTGAGTGCCATAACTTTCAAAACATTCACTTAAGTGTCATAACTTTTAAAATCGTTCACTTGAGTGTCATATTGACGTGAATGCCAGAAAAGCTAACGTGGCAGCCAAAAAGCTGACGTGGCTCGCCGGAAAGCTAACGTGGCACACCAGAAAAGTTGTTGTAGCACTCAAGTGAACGATTTGTTCTGATATGACATTCAAGTGAACGATTTTTTAAAGTTATGACACTTAAGTGAATGTTTTAAAAGTTATGGCACTCAAGTGAACGCCGTACATAAGTTATGACACTCATGGTGTACTTATCCCCACTTTCTTGAAGTTGTTTTGTACCTGAAAGAGACCCCAATCTTTGCACGCACGGTGCAGCTTCTCGAGCTTCGGCTTCGCGCAGTCCTCCGAAACCAACCTCCCTAAGTTGATCACAGGGACGCGAGGCAAGCTCAAACAAGCGTCCATGGGAGGCTCTTGATTGTCACGGACGTATCTCTTTGGGACCGTGGTCAGGTTCTTCTTCAGTATGTCCTGAACACACGGCCCCAGGAGCGACCTCCCTCCTATGTTCACCTGCGTCTCCATTGATGACAATCCAGAGGATGCGATACGACAGAGACTGATGATGTAGTTGCCCTGAATGATGAGCTAAGTATGCTAACAAGAGAGAGAGAGAACAAATGACACAGCTGTTTTTCCGCTAGACGGATGTGTCATTCTTTTTGGTTAGGACGCCGATATTTATGCATGGACTTTTGTTAACGAGTCTGTTCGTAATATGAAGTGTCATTCTTCTACAGATTTGATTGATTTGGATAGAAAGTTTGAACCGCCATGTTCTACTCATCAATTATAAGTGCAAGCCCAACATCTTCGGCTAATTGAGCATCCCTAATTCTTAGCAGCCCAGCATTGACGAAACCATTGGAGCTCGGGGACTTCTAATCAAGAATTGAAAGTCAACTATGCGAATTCGACGAACTCTGAATCAAGGTGTTCGCATAAATCAAAAGGCCTGAACTTACTGAGCCATGGAGCTCGCACAGTATTTCATGGGACGATACTCGTGTCTGCAGGCCTGCGCCCCATAATTATTAAATAAAAAAGCGCATCTCCTAGATCTGGGGAATGAACCTTGCAGCTTTTGTGCTCTGTTAAAATGAACAAATTTTCAGTCAACATCCCATGATAGAAAGTATATTTACATGAATTTGAACAATCAAATGGAGTAGTGCTGGAAGCATGAAAATCTTTCAAATGGCAAGTTGAACTTGGAATTTTGCATAAGACATCATTAAGTAAGAGGTCCATTATGTCCTTTACTTGAAATTGTTTATAGTTATCTTGGGGAAAAGGACACCATGAACATCGCAACTTTCGTTCGGAGCTCATTTGAGTGTCATAATTTTTTTTTCTTTTCCAATCATTGGAGGGTATAATTTATGTACAATGCTCATTTGAGTGCTATAAGTTTTCTTGTTTCGACCACTTGAGTGCCATATAATTTAATTCGAACAAAACCGTGAGGACTGTGTATCCAAAGCAAACAATACCTTGCGAGTGGTGAGCTTAGGTCGTCACAGTTGGTATCAAAGGCGACTTCCGACTATAAGAGGGCCATAGTGAGTGGTACACAGCAAGGAAGCTATGCCGCTAAGAGGGAGAGTATGTGACATCCCTTGTCCACATCCTTTGTCCCACATTGCTTAGGAGATGAGTCCTAAGCTAGTTTATATGGCTATGGGTCCCCCTTGACTTGCAAGACGCGGTTTTTAAGGGTTGTATGAGTGGCCCTCGGAGGAATAAAATCGTGAGAACTGTGTGTCCAAAGCAGATAATATCTTGCGAGTGGTGAGCCCAATCATTACAAGCACTACCACCACCTCCATCACCAAAGAAATAAATCACTTCTCCTTTCTACAAGCCCATGCAAAAATGGGTTTGGAAGAACTCCTATCCCATTGAACTTCCAAAGCCATGTACATGTGCCCTTAAGTCTAAACCACCTCTGGTTCTACCTTATCTAGTTGCAATTCTCCTTGCCTATATAAGGCCCCTCGAGTCATGTGATGCGCCAGACTTGGCTTTCATTTGAATATCAGAGTGTGAAGCTTTCTTACAATGAGTTTCTAAATTCTTGTCTTATCTTCTCATCCAAGCAGAGTTCCTCAGCCTTTAGAATTGTTTTGTTAATTTGGTATCCAATAATTGTACCCAATAATGTTATCCTTGTCTAGTTGCAATTCTCCTTACCTATATAAGGCCCCTCGAGTCGGGGCTTCGTTCGTAAGGGTGATGCTCTCTACGGGCCAATCCGTGGGTTTGAAGGACCACTCTTGCGACCTTTGCGAGCCGAGTCCGGGATCTAATGGATATCGATACACCTAACGGGGAGCTTGTAGACCCCGAGCCCGAGCCGGACTACGACAACCTGAACTATGTGCCTACTTCCCCGCCTCGTTATGGTCAGAACTTGTGGTAGTGATGGCATGGGAGCATTTTTGTTGAGTTTTTGCAGTTGTGAATGACGAGGGTGTTGTGGCCCCTCTTTTGTAGCAGATATAAAGTTAACCCTACCGCGACCCCTTCATCTTTTGCCAGCCTTAGAGAGCTGTCCCGAAGTATGCAGTTGTATGTTGTTAGCTCCGTAGGGTTAAGGAGTATTTGCTAGTGGTATATATGTATATCTTTTGCTCTAAGTTGGTTGTTGTGTTCCTGCTTCTCTATCCCTACTTGATTTTATTGTCTAGGAGTCTATACATTTCCACATGCATAGTTAATGTATCTAGGGTCGATGACATGCTTAGGATGTCGTCCTTCTGACTTGAGGCATTTAAGTAGGGTTGTGGTGTACCCGAGGATCGGGGTGTGACAAAACATTTCTTTCATTGTCTCGGTGGGCTTCATCCTAAACGCTTCGTCTTGTCCAAGGAGGATATTAATTTTGGTCTCGTTCACTCTGTCCGTTCCCTCATAGGTCACATGTAGCTTGTCCCATATCGCTTTTGAAAAAGAACAATCTGCAATACATTTATATTGAGTAGGCGAGAATACACTATAAATGAAAATTTCACTTTAGCATCAAGTTCGACTCTTTTTGCTAATTTCGTTGCAGATAGAGTAGCAATGGGAGTAGTAGTGTTGCTATTGGAGTTGTCTTGCCCTGCATTTGAATTTGATCCTCTTGTTGTGCTTGCAGAGGGATCAACACCTCTTTGTACTACATCCCATATCTGTGGATCTTGGCATCTAAGAAATGCCTTGAATTTGTTCTGTCGGTCATTATACTCCTTTCCCTCGAAGTAAGGTGATCGGTTGTTGCTTCCTCCTTCAATTCGGGTGGGAAAAAAATTGCTAGCCATAGAGATCATTATGTCAGAAGTAATAATACTTCGCAAAATATGAGCATCAAGCTTAGATACCAATTGTTAGCTCTAGTGTTATCACCTAGAGGGGGTGAATAGATGAATTCAAAAGATCTTAGAAATCAATGCAAAAATGCAAACGGATAAGCTTAGAGCTTCCTTCAGAAGATGATTGTTTAATAAGATATGAGATAACGTCAGATGCAATAACGTACACAATACTACTATCATAGAATAATAAAGAGTTTCAAAGATAGAGAATTTCTACAGATAACTTATAGTGATTCAGCTTAGTTTAAATTGACTTGTGAATTTGTCGAGTAACCGTTAATAGTTGGTGTCGTCATAAATTAGTTAACTCTTTGCCTCTTGATATACGATTGAGGTCAAGAACGTAAGTTAGTTAGGCCAAAAAGCAAATGTCGATAATTGTGAAATCTGTGTTCGTTATGTTGAATGGCGGTGCTCGAATGAATGATTCATGTATTTACTGTTGTGACCTATTCATGAACAGATTTGTAAATAAGATAGAAGAATTGACACTTTGCCTACTGTTTGAATTCGAGGTTACGTGCGTCTTAAATAGTCGGAGAATCGTATGCTTGTACTTTTAAAACCGTGCTTGGTATGTCAAGTAGAGAAACTTGTGTAAATAATTCGGGTGCCTACTATTAACTCTGTGCTATGCCGTCGATGAAGATACCGACGAGGGTAAGGTTACACTGCAAATCACGTCACAACATTTCATTGAGAATTGAGAGAGTAATGCCGTTGAGGTTTCTACCGATGATGCCCTGTGGAAGCCGGTATGAAAATCGGGATGCCTCCAATGAGTGAGGATGTCCCTGCTGTGTAATCTGGGATACCTCGGGTGCAAGAAGCCGTGTTGAGTGTCTCGTGGAAATCTAGTCTGCGCGCCGGAAGTGACCCACAATGTATGCACGCCAGCCGGCCTGCACGCCAGCCGTGTCGTGATTGGGGGTGGAATTGAAATGGTGAGGCCCAGTGGAAATGCATGCATACATTACATACATAGTGCATCATGACTGATAAAACCGTGTGTATTCTTTATAGCATTTTTTAGAATTTACCTGGTGAGGTATGACATGTATGTTTATGAGATTGACATCTATTAGCTATCTTATTAGATTTTTACCTGCGGAGTCTTGAGCTCACCTCATGGATCAACTGTTTTTCATATTAGCTTGGCCAGGGAAGATGGAACTGAAGAGTGACGGAATACGGCCTTGGTTGGTGGTAGAGGATAGCTGGCCATGGTGGTGGTGTCGATAGAGAACTTGTGAGAGGATCTTGTTTATGTGTGCGTGATTATATTTGTAGGAGGTTAGAAAACTCATGAAACACCATACCCTATTAGGCGTATCAGCCGCTTATCTTTTATTCACTTGTGCTTGTATAGCCGCCTGATTGTTTTTAGTTAATCTTCCGCATGCGCCATTATATCTATAAAATTAAAACAAAGTGCGTAGTTATGGCGGACCAGGATGTCACAAGTCCAGATCTAAACAAAGCCCACATTGCTCTTATTCCTTTTGCATATCCATTTTCTTTTCTTATTCTTGCAATTTCATCCTCGAAGTTTTCACTTCCCGACAATTGAGTCCTCTTGCTAGTGCGACTTGCGTAATCGAATAGTTCCGACATAAGCCGTAATCGAATTGTTCCATCGTAAAGCCATTAGTAACTCCTCAATTGCACAAGTGGTGTTGCACAAGTGGTGTTGTTGGTGTTGAGAATATGATCTCTGGTGCCACGACTTCAACCAAGGAGAGAGGAGGAGAAAACCAGAAAACCAGCGGCTGCAATTCCCAATACGTGTCAACTGTTGAGTGAAATTCCACATAACGGCTTTTTGTTATGAGCACTTTCTGTTATGAGCGATGTCACGACCCGAACCCTACGAGCTCATCGACATCCCACCTGGCCACACTTATGTACGGTTCTCCAGGATCCAAAGGCCAACAAATTCATGCGGAAGCAAAAACAAATCCCCGTACAGAAACAATTAACATCACGATGACTTGGGACGGTAAAAACAAACTTATATACATATCCACACGTTCTATACAATTTTCCAAATCTACGGCTTCGGAGGCCACTGTACAAGCCTATGACCACTAAAAAAAAAAGATTACGTGGTCGAAGCCTACTATACATCCCAAATAAAACAGCCAGCAAAAGTCAAGAGGCCAACTACCCTAGGCCTCGTTCTCGCTATCCGGTACTATATCATCTCTCGCCTCCAGCTCATCCTCGTCAAGCTCGGGTGGCTGTTCCGCATCCGATGGCTCTACAACCTCCCATCTTCTCCCGGTACCATGACATTAGGGAATACCGAATCTCCTGGGCAGAACACTCATGGCTGAGGCGGGTGGTCCGAAAAACAACGAACCCACGACGGGCTGAGATAAAATCTCAATAAGCTAGCCCCTAATCCTAGATTAGGGCTCTAGTGCCTCCAGACACATTTTTCAGTGAACAATTTCCAATAATTCTTCTTTCTTCCCAAAAATTCCACAATTTAATTCCAGAAAATTCCGTTCTTTCTCCGAAAATTCTCACACCTTCTCCAATATTCTACGTTACTCCCGTTTCGGCGTTCCACGCCTCGGTCTAACAATAAAATATTCTACGTGCTCCCGGGGCCCGTTTTTAGCACACCAGGCCATAATATAAATGTCCACCTTACTCCAAAAATTTCCACGTTACCCCGAAAATATTCCACGGCACTCCGAAAATATTCCACGTTACTCCGGAAGTATTTCACGTCGCTCCAGAATATTCCACGTTACTCCGGAAATATTCCATTACGAATATTCCACGTTACTCCGGAAATATTCCACGTTACTCCACCGCCATCAAATAAGTTCATAACATTGAGCCTCGGACCTTTATGGAACACGGCTCTATATATATACCAGGGTCTCGAGACACATAGGAATACGACCCACGGATCTCGGTCTCGGACACATAGGAACACGACCGGATCAAGTCTCGGACAATTAGTCGAACACGACTCACTTTGGTCTCGGACGACTTAATTGAACACGACTTTCTTACTTTCTCGATCTCAAACAATCAGACGAATACGACTCACTTTGGCCTCGGACGACTTGATTGAATCGCCTCACATTTTCTCGGTCTCGGACAATCGGACGAATACGGCTCACTTTGGCCTCGAACGACTTGATTGAATACGACCCTCACATTTCCTCGGTCTCGGACAATCGGACGAATACGGCTCACTTTGGCCTTAGACGACTTGATTGAATACGACCCTCACATTTCCTCGGTCTCGGACAATCGGACGAATACGGCTCACTTTGACCTCGGACGACTTGATTGAATACGACCCTTCTCATTTTCTCGGAATAGATCGGGACCACGTGATTCACTCACGTTAGAGAATTAATAATTCGGGATCACCCGATTAATCCACACTAAACCAAATATTAATTCATACTACCCGATCAATTAACACTACCATAGTATCCAATCCACGTCATGCGACCATATTACGCTAACATAGCAATTTATAAATCACGTACCATTAAAATTATACCAACGTGGAAATTTATCACGGCCGAACAATAATAATTTTCTAACATATAAAATAATTCTACTATAGTACTAAACTATAGTACTAATGCCACATTTATTTAGTGCCATGGCATAACAACTTTATATCACATAAAAGTAACCCTAGTTAATATATTAACTAACCATGGTTCAAAAATTAACTAGAGTTAAATACTAACCTAACCATGATTAAACTATAGCATAAAGTAACTCTAGTTAGGGCATAAAGTAACCATAGTTAAACTTTGACCACTATTATCTTCTTGACTTTACTATTCATGCAAGAACAAGCTTTCTCTCTCCTCCAAATATTCATTCTCGGCCAAGGCATAAAAATGGCCAAAAACAACCAATTTTTCACCCAAATCTCAAATCTCAAGTCCATTAGCATCCTAGATACCTAATATAAGGTTAGGACCAACTTACCACTAGTTTAGAAGTTTTAGAAACCAAGAAAAATTTTGACCCTAATCCGGCGGCTCCGGCAACTCCTCTTGACCGGCTTTAACCCACGGAAATCCGGCGACTCCGAGTAGCTCACGGCGGTAGTCGAGCTCCGGCGGTTCAAGGCGACACCGGCGGTTGTTTGAAGAATTTTCGATGAGGGAGAGAATGAGCAAGGGTGAGTTCGGCCAAGAGAGGGAGTGAGCTAGAGAGAGAAAGGGGTCTTGAAAAATGAAGAAGAAGAAAGTCAAAATAATTAATATAGGTTAAAATAATTATTGGGTGGGATATTTTGGTGTCTTGAAAGTCAAGAGGGACAAATTGGTGATTTTCTCCACCAAAAATAGTCAAAATTCGGCCAAGGGGTAAAATGACCAAAATACCCTTCGTTCCAAGTTAAAAATGGGGTATTTTTCGAGGGTAAATGGGTCCTTTCCCATATCCAGTCCAAATCTATTTTTCTTGAACCTCTTTGGGGCGAACCGCGAAGGAATTGCACCCAGGATGAAGAAACGTCCAAAATTTTTATTTTTTTGAAACCCCTAAAGGTCCGACCTGCCGGATTACGGGATGTCACAATTCTTCCCTCCTTACAAAAATTTCGTCCTCGAAATTTGCAATTCTTCAATCATCTCGTTTTAGGGGGTACTGATGCCTCATCGCTACCATGCTTTCCAAAGTAGTCATTGTCGTCATTTGACACTTCGATAATGTCCTTAACAGCAATGGTTTTCATCCTTTGAACTCATTTTCTTTGGTCCTCCACTATGTTCACCTTCCTCTTCCCTTTTGACATTCGCAAAATCTGTTGGTAGCATGCCCTTGAGTATTCAAATCACCTCTTCAATTGTCTATTGGTCCAAGAATAACATGCATACCTCACTACAATCCAGCTTTTCTAATTCCGGACTGAAGGTCTTTCCAAAGCATTGCATAAGACTCATGGCCTTTATCAACTTGCCCTCTATTATTCAAATCGAGTCGTAACCTTCTCGACTCCTTAAGCAAGTTCAAGATTACTTTCATAGTAATCTACTCTTAATTCCATTTGAAAACCTTCAACGATCATAGTAATCTTTCGATTTTCAAGGTCATGCCTCTTCTTAGCCGGCATGTCTCATCCTTGACCACATGTAAGACCGATCCAACATTCAGTCCATTTCATTGGACACCGTAATTCTCCCCTCAAATTTCGATGAGGTCATATCTTTAGATTCCTCTCCACTATTGAACTCGTACACTCGTCTATTGAGCTTCAAGGTTTCTATCCTCAACTTCGAGGTTTCTTTTCCAAGTACTCAGAAGTCTGGATTTCCTCCTTATTCTATTCGTTTCCACGACCCTTAGAAGTCCGAGTCCATTCATCGCCACATCTCAATTCCTTTCTGACCTTCGGGCTTGATGCTTCAAGTAGCCATCAAACTAGCCAATTGGAAAACTTCCAATTTAGAAGTTTAATCTCTTATTTCTCGAGGGAAGATCTGTCCCTCTATCACCAATTACACATTGCTCAATTCTCAATTATAAGCATCCACTAATTAATCCGTCCCTCCTTAGCGATATGGGCATCGCATAATAATACTTGGGTAATCTCTTTGTTCCACGTGACTTTCCTTCAATTCCCTTTTACGCGATCGGTGCTCTCAACCTCCTATAGTTCACATAACGTTGAGGTTTTTCTTTATACAAGCAACGCTCTCATATCCATAAGTAATTTCATACATTAGCGTTGCCTCTCGTTCAATTCCTCTCGGGAAACTACTACCTTATTTTCTTGTGGTAGATATAGATTCAAAATCTTTTTCCAACCAAACCATGTTTCCCAAACTTTGTCTAGAGGACATTAGCAAACCAACTCCAGTCATACACTGAGCATTCCAACTCGTAAGGTCTTATTGTCACAACCTATTCGCACAACCATCTTCGGATTGCCTTGTTACGCCTCAATTTCTCCCTTCCACATCACATCATTATGATTCTCTTGATCCCTTTGATTCAAACAATAATGCCATTAACAGCTTAGTCATCAACTTGACTCAAGTCCTCAAAGACTCTTTTCACGTTCGTTCACACGTTACATCTCGTCCTTAGCCCATTTCATCAATGGGACAGCTCCCATGGGGAATCCTTCCACAATCTGTCTATAACAATCCATCAATCCCAAGAAACTTTAAGTTTCGGCAACTCAAATCGACCCTAGTCGATTCATCACTCATTCCAATCCTCAAAGGCTCCACAGGATTTCATTTCCCACAAATTTCATAACCGAGGAATCTTGCCACATCAGGTCTACAATTTGTTCTCTTCTCATTTAGCATACAACGAGCATCTCCTTAGAGTCCATAAGATACTCTTAAAAGCTGTCCATGTTTCTTATGACTCCTTAAATGAGTCCCTTCATCGTCTCTCAAGACGGTAACAACCAATCCAATTACTTGGATACTCAAGTTGACTATCATCGGTTTCTTATCACTAGACGTAGAACATTCAAACTGCTCTTCATACATCTTACTTAAGAGCTCAAACCTTGGCCCTCTATTGTCAAGGGTCTCCACTTGGACCATACAACATTTTGTTCATTTTCGTCATTCTTTCCTTAGGAAGCATTATTGCCTTGCCCTCTTGGTTTCACAACCAACTAATGCAACCCTATCTTGATTTCATTCATTCAACTGGACATCGACATGTCCTAAGATTCAATGCCATCTACAAGACGGTTTCTCGAACTTCACTTTTAGGAATCATCCAAGTTTTGTGTCCTCTTTCTCGGTTCTGACACTCAATCTTAATATTAAGACAGTTAGTATTTTCTCTTCCTTCCACACTAGGGCTCTTTCCCCATGAAGGAAACTATACACTTCAATGGCATTCTCTTACTTCGAATCCCCCTCGTCTTTCCCATTCCACGGGACGTCAATCTTGGAGTCTATGTCAACTACAGAGTTTGTACTTCAGGATTTAGATGCCACCATACTCGATATTCTTCTTCCGGTAGACTCAATCACCTCGGGTGACAAGGTTTCAAGGAATCGAGGTTCCTCCTTAATCACCATAAATCCACACTTGAACATGCAACTTGACTTCCTCAAGTCACTTTGTAATTACACTCTAGACGCTCTTTTCGCTTGCTCAACCAATCAATAAAATTACAAATAACCAGGACTATCAAGTCCATTCACTTTCCTTTCCCTCCACGACCATCTCATGGTCCAATCACCCCTTTAAGAACGACACCCTACTCTTTAGGGTAATAACACACAATGTCACTTCCAGTGGTCCCGATTCATCCTTAATTAATCCTATTTTATTCAACAAGATCAAACAATTGACATAACTTCTTCCTTAATTTTCCTCACGACGGAAGAAACAAAACATCAATCTCTCATTACGAGTCTTACGCCAAGGCAATAGCCGTTTCTCGCGAGCACGCTCCATGTTCCATAATGAACATTTATTTGCTCGAAATCCATGAGCAAGGGTTCTCTTATTCATATGTCTTCCAATCATCCGCTCCCTTCATTAAAATCTATTACAATTCCTCGGACTCAGGAATAACAACTAGCCATAAGGCTCCCGAATTCAAATCTACTCGGGGACTTCGGGTTTTATTCAAAGGATCCTTGACCACATTTAACATATGCTTAAACGACTTTGAGAACTTTGTCTCACATTGGTCGATTGTCCTCGGATCCTTGCAAGATTATTAGGATCCCCATAACCTTTGCTCTCAAGCAATCCCAGGAAGGTACTTCCATTAAACAACTCAAGAAAGGCGATCTAGACAGGTACGATGCTTGCAAGGAAAACTCTTCATTTGGTGACATTTCACCAATCATCAATAGCCTCTTAAGGCTAATCACCGCCAGGGTCACTTTCTTTCTTTAGTGCACCCAAAACTTCTAAGGTTTTCTCACGAAACCCTCAATCCAGAGGGAGGCAATTTCAATTCACTCTCTCTCCATCAAACTTAATCAATCTCACTCTTATGCATCCTTCCGCAGCTTTCTTTCAAACAATTTTCTTTTCCATTCTCTATCGTCTTTCCCACGAGCTCACTTTGCTAACAACACAATCAACGGTAGCGGTCTTATCTCGCTTTGGGCAACAACGGCAGCTCCTTCTTGAGTCGCCTACCCATCGAATTTCAAATTCCTCTCAAGGTTCTCTTGACCCCTTCAACTCTAGGGTCTCGCACAACTTACAAGCTCGAGCCACACGCTCTTCCAAGCGCTCATACTCTTGTGGTTCATCTTTGCTCACTTATCATGATTCCTTTCGGTTCTTGAATCTTCTCATATTTTTTATACTCGAGCAAAATGCTCATCTAGTGACCATACTCTAGTCGTTCGACCTCATTAGGTTCTTATGGCACATGAACCACTACAATTCCCTCTAGGAATTAAAGACTTAAGTCATCTACTCGAGTCTAGCAATTCCAGGATGCTCCTCTCATTATCTCGTCACCAGCAATCAACCACCCAGGTGGTTCTTAGGTAACTCTCGCCTCGGCCAATTATCCAAGGGTTCCAAGTCACCCTTAACCGGTGACTATCTATCAAGTCAGCCTCAACGAGGCAATTTCTCAATTAACCACCAATTACTAGGCATGCCTCAACTAGGCCAACATCAAGCAATCATTCAAGACATTACTTCAATGAGTCGGTCGCTCATACTTTAACTATAAAGGCACATGTTCCTCTAATACGAACACAATAGACTGTCACACTTTCGGAAGATACCGGTTCAACGGGGTATGAACCTCACACGCCGTCTAATCTCTCGGTTAGATCTTTACCATAACAATCACATGATGCCAACTACATAACGGCATCCACCGCCCAAAGACGAAGCCTTTAATCATGCCAATCCCAAGCGCCATCACAAATGCCAAGCAAATTTTGAAATTTCACCTTGAGGATCAACTTAGTGCAATACGTCTCTTAATCAAGATCGGACTTAACCCGATACCTAGACTTTCCCTTTCAATTTATGGCCCGGGTCATTCCCGCCTCCTTGATATCTTAGAAGCCTGTTAGGAGCCGCTCCTTGTCCGGACCTCTCTGTCCCGACGATCACTCCCCGCCCTCATCGGACCCGGTCGTTGCGGGTTGTCCCAAGTCATACATCTACGGAGGAAGTCCCGTTCCACATGTCCCATACCATGCTTCATTACGGTTTATAGGTATCACGTCAACTTGTCCCATACCAAGCAACCGTTTATTAGGTCCGATAGTGATAAGCTCACGCGTGCACATCCCTCGACTTTCATTTTAATGCCACAAATACAAGCACCACCCGATTGTCCTCGTTACTCGACGTACCATAGTAGTTTCCGGATCAATTCTTATCTACAGAAGATCTCTAATTCCACCAATGACTGCCACATCTCATAGATCCATTGCTTACGTTCTAGCATATTCTTCAAGTTGAGTTACCGACAAACCATAATCATAGTCATATAATCCAACCGACTCTTTATTCAAAAGCAATCATCTATTAACCTCAACCACATGTACAACCTCAAAATCCATACTTAGGACTCTTCAATTTCCTGCTTGCTCGCTTATAAACCTCAATAATATCATCACCCAAGTTTACTAATAAAATAAAACGATACTAGAACCATTCGAATACAATACAAGTTCAAGCCTATAATCCTCAAGATTGAGAAATCAATGTCTTATCCTAAGGGTCCCAATATCTAATCGTCCTCAAGTCATCACTCCTTATTACTCCAAGTCTCAATCTCATTTGATCGAGCAGACCTTGCTCCGATACCACTCCAAACGGGGATGTCACGACCCAAACCCTGCGAGCTCATCGACATCCCACCTGGCCACACTTATGTACAGTTCTCCAGGATCCAAAGGCCAACAAATTCATGCGGAAGCAAAAACAAATCCCCGTACAGAAACAATTAACATCACGATGACTTGGGACGGTAAAAACAAACTTATATACATATCCACACGTTCAATACAATTTTCCAAATCTACGGCTTCGGAGGCCTTTGTACAAGCCTATGACCACTAAAACAAAAAGATTACGTGGTCGAAGCCTACTATACATCCCAAATAAAACAGCCAGCAAAAGTCAAGAGGCCAACTACCCTAGGCCTCGTTCTCGCTATTCGGTACTATATCATCTCTCACCTCCAGCTCATCCTCGTCAAGCTGAGGTGGCTGTTCCGCATCCAATGGCTCTACAACCTCCCATCTTCTCCCGGTACCATGACATTAGGGAATACCGAATCTCCTGGGCGGAACACTCATGGCCGAGGCGGGTGGTCCGAAAAACAACGAACCCACGACGGGGTGAGATAAAATCTCGATAAGCTAGCCCCTAATCCTAGATTAGGGCTCTAGTGCCTCTAGACACATTTTTCAAGTGAACAATTTCCAATAATTCTTCTTTCTTCCCAAAAATTCCACAATTTAATTCCAGAAAATTCCGTTCTTTCTCCGAAAATTCTCACACCTTCTCCAATATTCTACGTTACTCCCGTTTCGGCGTTCCACGCCTCCGTCTAACAATAAAATATTCTACGTGCTCCCGGGGCCCGTTTTTAGCACACCAGGCCATAATATAAATGTCCACCTTACTCCAAAAATTTCCACGTTACCCCGAAAATATTCCACGGCACTCCGAAAATATTCCACGTTACTCCGGAAGTATTTTACGTCGCTCCAGAATATTCCACGTTACTCCGGAAATATTCCACGTTACCCGGAATATTCCACGTTACTCCGGAAATATTCCACGTTACTCCACCGCCATCAAATAAGTTCATAACATTGAGCCTCGGACCTTTATGGAACACGGCTCTATATATATACCAGGGTCTCGGACACATAGGAATACGACCCACGGATCTCGGTCTCGGACACATAGGAACACGACCGGATCAAGTCTCGGACAATTAGTCGAACACGACTCACTTTGGTCTCGGACGACTTAATTGAACACGACTTTCTTACTTTCTCGGTCTCAAACAATCGGACGAATACGGCTCACTTTGGCCTCGGACGACTTGATTGAATACGACCCTCACATTTCCTCGGTCTCGGACAATCGGACGAATACGGCTCACTTTGGCCTCGGACGACTTGATTGAATACGACCCTCACATTTCCTCGGTCTCGGACAATCGGACGAATACGGCTCACTTTGGCCTCGGACGACTTGATTGAATACGACCCTTCTCATTTTCTCGGAATAGATCGGGACCACGTGATTCACTCACATTAGAGAATTAATAATTCGGGATCACCCGATTAATCCACACTAAACCAAATATTAATTCATACTACCCGATCAATTAACACTACCATAGTATCCAATCCACGTCATGCGACCATATTACGCTAACGTAGCAATTTATAAATCACGTACCATTAAAATTATACCAACGTGGAAATTTATCACGGCCGAACAATAATAATTTTCTAACATATAAAATAATTCTACTATAGTACTAAACTATAGTACTAATGCCACATTTATTTAGTACCATGGCATAACAACTTTATATCACATAAAAGTAACCCTAGTTAATATATTAACTAACCATGGTTCAAAAATTAACTAGAGTTAAATACTAACCTAACCATGATTAAACTATAGCATAAAGTAACTCTAGTTAGGGCATAAAGTAACCATAGTTAAACTTTGACCACTATTATCTTCTTGACTTTACTATTCATGCAAGAACAAGCTTTCTCTCTCCTCCAAATATTCATTCTCGGCCAAGGCATAAAAATGGCCAAAAACAACCAATTTTTCACCCAAATCTACCAAATCTCAAGTCCATTTGCATCCTAGATACCTAATATAAGGTTAGGGACCAACTTACCACTATTTTAGCAAGTTTTCCGGCGAGAAACCAAGAAAAATTTTGACCCTAATCCGGCGGCTCCGGCAACTCCTCTTGACCGGCTTTAACCCACGGAAATCCGGCGACTCCGAGTAGCTCACGGCGGTAGTCGAGCTCCGGCGGTTCAAGGTGACACCGGCGGTTGTTTGAAGAATTTTCGATGAGGGAGAGAATGAGCAAGGGTGAGTTCGGCCAAGAGAGGGAGTGAGCTAGAGAGAGAAAGGGGTCTTGAAAAATGAAGAAGAAGAAAGCCAAAATAATTAATATAGGTTAAAATAATTATTGGGTGGGATATTTTGGTGTCTTGAAAGTCAAGAGGGACAAATTGGTGATTTTCTCCACCAAAAATAGTCAAAATTCGGCCAAGGGGTAAAATGACCAAAATACCCTTCGTTCCAAGTTAAAAATGGGGTATTTTTCGAGGGTAAATGGGTCCTTTCCCATATCCAGTCCAAATCTATTTTTCCTGAACCTCTTTGGGGCAAACCGCGAAGGAATTGCACCCAGGATGAGGAAACGTCCAAAATTTTTATTTTTTTGAAACCCCTAAAGGTCCGACCCGCCGGATTACATGATGTCACAAGCGAAAGCAAAAATTCCACGTTCTGTTATTTTGTATTTTCTCTCTGCTTTCTCCCCGTACATGAGCTGTTGCTCCGGAATTGGTTGAGATCCATTCTTGTAATATAAATAGTAGTGACGCAAGAGAGCTGTGTATTCTGGTCTCATTCACCGAGAACACAGCAATGGCAGCAAGAACACCACGATATCCTTTTCCTATTCATGTCAACATTGCGAACTTCGTTACGATCAAACTTGCTGAAGACAACTTCCCGCTCCGGCAAGCTCAGTTATATAGATTCCTTCGCAGTCAAGAGCTATTTGGCTTCATCAATGGTGAAATTCCACCACCCTCTCGGACGCTACAAGTTGAAGTCGATGGACAAGAGGTAGAAGCGGTTAATCCCGATTATGCTGATTGGGTGAAAACCGACCAACCGGTGTCTTCATGGATAAGTGGTGCAGTTTCTGAGAATATCCTGGGCTAATCATCGGTCGGGAAACATCTTATGAGGTATGGCAGACTTTTTCGAATCGATTCACACAGAAATCGGTAGCTAGGGAGTTTGAGCTGAGGGGGAAACTTCGGGCATGTCAGAAACGAAATAGACAACTATTTGATTATCTTAGGGAGTACAAACCGATTTGTGATCAGTTGAATGCAATAGGAAAACCTGTGGATGAAATAACTAAAGTTTTTGGCATCTTGGAAGGACTAGGATCAGAGTATGAAAACTTCAAAACAACCATGTATTGCTTAAAACCTCAACTTGATTATGATGAGGTGATATCACAGCTAGAAAGATTTGAAGCAAGGCTGCAAAACTACTCCTCGAACCAGTTTAATCCTAACTTGGCATATTTTGGAGAAAGAAATGTAGAATTGGAACCGAAGGTAGTAATTAGCAAAGAACATAATCAGCCTAATCTGGTTTTCATGGGACAGAGAGGTGGTATCGGGGGAGGACGTAACTATGGCAGAGGTCGTTCCTTCAACAATCGAGGTCGTGGTTATGGTTATCGGGGAAGAAGTCAGAATTATAGACCATTTAGTCTGAACCGGGAGCGGGAGGTTCAGCATGTTAAACCACGGACTAACACCTATAGTGCGGGACCTGGCTTTCGACCTCATGCTAGTTCATCACAGAGGCATCAAGAGACCACGTCTTATCCCTCTCAAAACTCAGCAACTTACAAGAACTTGCAAGTTGAGAAAGCGATAGATGGAGTTCGCATAGCTTGTCAAATCAGTAAACGACCGGGGCATGATGCACTTCGATGTTGGTATCGGTTCGACAACTCTTATCAAGACGAAGCTATTCCTCAAGCTCTAGCTGCAATGCATCTTGAGGATCCTACAGGCGATGAATGGTATCCCGACACGGGCGCCACGACTCACATCACTGCCAATCCTGGTATAATTCATAACCTCTCAAAGTATACTGGAAATGATCTTGTCATGATAGGAAATGGATCATGCCTTCCTATTACTTATACTGGTAATGCATTCTTACATTCTGAGCTTGATGTGTTACCTTTAAATGATGTACTGGTGGTTCCCGCAATCAAGAAGAATCTTCTTTCGGTTTCGAAGCGGACCGATGACTTTCCTTGCTCCTTTGTGTTTGACAAAAATGGTGTTTATGTAAAGGACAATCGCATCAACACCACGGTGATGCTCGGGAGGAAAGTTGGGGGGCTCTACCGCGTGGATCAGCAGGAAACTAAGGCTCTGTTTACAGAGAGAAATAAGGCGATCGAAGAGGAGATATGGCATCAACGACTTGCTCATAGCAACTCACGGATCTTGAAGCATCTACAACAACAGCAAAGGATCTGCTGCATTAAGAAAGCTTCACCTGTGTGTGGTAGTTGTCAACTTGTCAAAAGTACTGCACTACCTTTTCCTCTATCAGATTCTGCAACTAAAGTCTCTCTAGCAAGGATACATTGTGATATTTGGGGTCCATCACCGGTAACCTCATTTCGGGGATTCAGATTTTATGTTGTCTTTGTGGACAATTTTTCTCGCTATAGTTGGCTTTATCCAATGAAGTTGAAGTCGGACTTCTATGATGTTTTTCTTGCGTTTCAGAAGTACGTGGAAAACCAACTTGATCATAAAATCAAAGTGTTTCAATGTGATGGGGGCGGTGAATTCACTAGTACCAAATTTTAGAATCACTTGGCAACTTGTGGTATTAAACGGTACATTTCTTGCCCCTACACCCCCGAACGTAATGGGATCTCCGAGAGAAAACATCGGCATGTAGTAGAATTGGGTCCGACTATGCTCTACCATGCTCGAACTCCACTACAATATTGGGTTGATTCCTTTTTGACCGCCAATTACATTATTAACCTACTTCCAACTCCAAAGTTGCGGATGGACTCACCTCACAGCAGATTGTTTAAACAAGTGCCGAGCTATGATCATCTCGGGGTCTTTGGATGTGCTTGTTATCCCCGCCTCGGACCCTATGCACAACACAAATTTGAGACTCGCTCCCTTACATGTGTCTTCCTGGGATATAGTGAGCGCCATAAGGGTTATCGCTGTCTGGTCCCTACTGATGGTAGAATATATATCAGTCGAAATGTGAAATTTGATGAATGTTTCTTTCCTTTTACCAAGAAACTAAATAGCGACTATCCTCACTACACTTCTTTGTATCGAAAATGGGTTGATGAGGTAGACTTTCTGGATTCTACCAAGTCGAGCCCAATGCGACACCCTCTTGTCTGTCCCACTGGTCATTTACAAGAAAGTGGAGTACTGGAAGTTGGCCAAATTCATGTCCCATACATCACCGAGCGGTGTAGACATGTCACTGTCACCATCACCGCATACTAATGACCTTGAGGCATCGGGGAGTTCTGCCGCAGATATTGCAGTACCAAGCATTCCTGTTGATATCCGAGATCAACCAAGTTCTTCCATCCATCATCTCTGTGACACCTCTGCTCACCCTATACGAACTCGCCTCCGATCTGGCATAGTTAAACCAAACCCCAGGTATGCTTGCTTAGCTAAATACAATGTTCCAGCTAAGCCAAAATCACTTAAATCGGCTACGGCCCATGAGGGCTGGACTCGAGCCATGCATGAGGAAATGAATGCCCCGCATATGAACCACACTTGGATATTAGTTCCAAGGACAGCTCGGATGAATGTCATAGGCTGTAAGTGGGTGTTTAAGACAAAGTTAGCATCGGATGGGAGCCTCGACGGCTTGAAGGCTCATCTGGTTGCTAAAGGGTTTCACCAAGAAGAAGGGGTAGACTTTCTTGAAACCTTTAGCCCCGTAGTAAAACAAGCCACAATTCGTATTGTCTTATCGGTGGCTATGGTAAAGCACTGGCCCATTCATCAACTAGATGTCAAAAATGCCTTTTTACATGGCACACTCACTGAATCTGTCTATATGGAGCAACCCCCTGGTTTCGTTGATCCCACTTTGCCTCACCATGTATGTTTGCTCAAGAAGTCTTTGTATGGTCTTTGACACGCTCCACGTGCATGGTTTGAGAAGTTCAGCAACTTTCTTCTTGAATCAGGTTTTTTCTGCAGCACCACCGACCCTTCTCTCTTTGTGTTTCATCAAGGCGCCGATACAATCTTGTTGCTTCTGTATGTTGATGATATAGTGCTGATCGGTAGCTCACATCGGTTGCTTGCTGACTTCATCAAATCCCTAAGTACCTCTTTTCACATGAAAGATCCGGGCTCGCTTCACTATTTTCGGGGGATAGAGGCCAAACGTACTTCAATTGACCTTTTTCTCTATCAAACCAAGTATGCTATTGACCTTTATGCTATTGACCTTCTTACACGAGCTCACATGCAAGACTGCAAACCAATAGCAACTCCATTATGTGTAAAACCCCTTCACACGACGGCAGATGACATCTACCTTGCCAATCCACTTGAATACAGAAGTTTAGTTGGAGGACTCCAGTATCTCACCATAACTCGTCCGGACCTTGCCTATGCCACTAATCTTTTGTGTCAGAAAATGCAACGACCGACCATTGCTGATTTTCATAAACTGAAGCGAGTTCTTCGATATGTTAAGGGAAGCGTGCATCGGGGAATCTTCCTGCACTCTCAAAGTTCTATGAACTTATACGGCTTCTCTGATGCAGATTGGGCCGGCTGTCCCGCAACCGGACGCTCCACCACCGGCTTTTGCACATACCTTGGTTCCAATCTCATTTCCTGGTCTGCCAAGAAACAACCAACTGTTTCTCGTTCATCTACTGAAGCAGAGTATCGAGCCCTTGCATTCGCCACTGCTGATCTTACATGGATCAGTTTTGTTCTACGTGATATTGGCATCTCTCTGCACTCTCCTACAACTCTGTTTTGTGACAACCAATCTGCCATATCCCTTACCGCCAATCCTGTCTTACATGCTCGCACTAAACATATTGAAATTGATTTTCACTTCGTAAGGGAAAAGGTCTCTTTGGGTTCCTTACGCGTCCAGTATGTCCCTAGTCATCGACAGATTCTCGACATCTTTACCAAGGTTCCGTCACGGTTCAACCACGGTACTCTCGGAACCAAACTGGGTTTGGGGTTCAAACCTGTACCCGGTTTGCGGGGGGATGTTGAGAAAATGATCTCTGGTGCCACGACTTCAACCAAGGAGAGAGGAGGAGAAAACCAGAAAACCAGCGGCTGCAATTCCCAATACGTGTCAACTGTTGAGTGAAATTCCACATAACGGCTTTCTGTTATGAGCAAAGGCAAAGATTCCACGTTCTGTTATTTTGTATTTTCTCTCTGCTTTCTCCCTGTACATGAGCTGTTGCTCCAGAATTGGTTGAGATCCATTCTTGTAATATAAATAGTAGTGACGCAAGAGAGAAGATGTGCTCTCGGATGAAGAAAAACTAGACAAGTTCTCTGTGAAGATGATCAATGGAAGCGTGAGTTCATTCTCTGCAAGTCTCATTCTTCCTTTTCCTTCTATATGTCAAACTTTTTCAGTTGGCATGGACAAATTTGGGGAATTTACCAATTCAAACATAAGTATATTGTACAAATGCCAGTTTAATATGCTTAAATTTTTCAACAGTGCCAATATATTCCTAATCTTTTGCGTGAAACTCCAATGTAATTCTTTCAACAATTGGTCGCTGGAAATATGGTCAGCTATTATAGACAAAGTCTGCTATCAGATCGAGTACTTAAGACAATGTTGGTATAACTGGGAACTTAAATCCAGTCAATGTAATTCCTTGCAAGGAAATCCATGCAAATCACATGCAAATCATTTACCTCTTTTATCATCCCTAGGGATCATGCACACTATATAGTCCACAATTATGAGGCTCAGACACATTAACAGCAAACCCCGAATAATCTCAAAGTTCAAAAAACTCAAAATGAAAATCAAGCTAGATTACAGACTATATAGATGACAAAGATTGGCATAAGAAAAGTGATGCCTACATTGTTTATGACATCAATTATCTTTACAATCTGATAATCAAGGTAATGCACGGAATGGACTTCCGATCACAGCTGAAACCCCTAGTAAACGCATGAACATTCGGCCAAAAACTGATCTGGACATGCATCATGCTTCCTTTCGCAGGTCCCTTGATGAAATTCTGGGATCGGAAAAGCAGTTAATGGCACATACATTGCTAGTCAGAGGGCACTGAATCATTTGAAGGCACTTCTGGGATGCTAGATGTTTAACTACATCCTCTTACCATAATAAGGCAAAACGTCGTCAATAACATTCACACAGATCTCTATACTTAGAAGGCTGTTGAACACACTATGATTATTAAATTTTGTAACATCTTGAGACAAATAATTAACTGTTCTGACATCACACACAAAACGGGAGAGAAACTTGATATGCTAGAATCACTGAATCAGCATCAATGACGTCACATCCAGATTTGCGCTTTACAGGTAGAATACAAACAGTCACACAATTATAGTTCAAAAGCAAGTTTGACTTAGGTTATAGTCAAATGAACAATACAATCGGGAATGAAGAGCAAGGATGTTGTCTAACTTCTTCTTGAAGACCTTTATCGCGTCCTCGTTGCGATTGACTACTTACCATACAAGGAAATCTGTAGTTGTAGGTACACTACCACAGCAAGAAACATCGCCCCTCCCTTTTAACGGGCTACACCATAGAAGGTCACACCACGCAGCCCGCTTGTTCTAGGCACAAGTAACTGACAATCATTCAACATGCAGCAAAGTTGCATCATATTACCGTACATGATGTCGGTGATGCTCCCAGAAGCAAGAATCATAATCCAAAAGGTCTTACCTGGTCGTGCAAAGCCATGAGGGGATTCAACAGGAAGAATCAATCCACGCAGATCTCCATTACTTGTGAGGTTTTGGAGCTCAAATCCAAACATTAGCATTAAGCATTTATATTTATAAAACCTCAACATATCAGAAACTCCACAATGTCATAAACAGATAATGAATGGAAAAGGAGACGGGAAATGGCGAAGAGACATGATATTTCCATGTTACAGGGTTCTATGAAACAGAGAAGGAAACAAAATTCATTTTACCATTGCGTAGACTCATCGTCTCAGAAGCATGAAAAGGTTATGGTGTGATCAGTCTCTTGAAATATTTTGCAACTGAAGAGCTTAAACTGTTCTAACTAACAAATTATCAACTACTAATTTCATCTCCTTCCTTAACGAAGGACATGATGTCCCATTTCTCAAATGGAAATCTGGCTAAGAATACCGAGTCTAGAGGAAACTATGCTTGGTGTCAGTCTGGATAAGTGTACCCACCATCTCGAGATGTGCACCTTATCCCTGGTGTACCAAACTTCTCAATGGGTTCTTATCGCGACCAATGACCCCTACTTCAATGCTTCCGATTTCATTAACCTCTATAATCACAAAAAATTCCACTGAGCCAGCTTTAGGGAAAATTCCAAAAAAAAAAAGGCTCCAAATGCTCTTTTTTTCTCAAACAAGGATCTAAAGTGGACTTATTTTAAATAAGGACCTGAAATGAGTCTTTTGTTGCAAAGAAAGGCCTCAATAGGGTATTTTCGTCTTTCTACGTTTTCCATTTTGTTTCCCATTTTCCTTTTGTTTTTTTCCTTTTTCCCTTTCCTTTTTTCTTTCCTTTTCCCTTTTTTCCCTTCCCCTCATCGGCGGTTGTGGGCTGGGCAACTTCGCCGCAAAAGACAAGGGCTCGCATTGCCCTCCCTAGGCGAGGGCCGACCCGACAGCCGCCGACGAGGCTCCCCTACTGCTGCAAGGGCCTGGCTGCTGGTGAGGGCAGCCCTGCTCAAATAAGGAGAGGGCCGGCCCTCGCCGGCAACCACGAGGCTGACCCTCACTTGGGCTAGGCAAGGCGAGCCCTCGCAGCCTCAAGCAAGGCCTCTCAGTCCATTGTCGCCAGCGAGGTAAAGAGAAAAAAAAAGGAAAACGAAAAAAATCAGAAAATATAAAAAAAATCAAAATATCCCTGATTAGGCCATTCTTTAGAATAAAGATGGCACTTCAGGCCCTTATTTGAAATAATATCTACTTCAAACTCCTTTTTTGAGAAAATGAGGACATTTAAGGCCCTTTTTTGAAATTTCCCCCAGCTTTATTTACTGGGATACAACAACTTCTTTTCAGTATAGACAAGTGTGCAAGAGAGAGAGAGAGAGAGTTGGTCAGCAAGATCTGCAATTAACGGAAGCCCCAGCTACAGTTCTTTCTCTGGCTGGTAGAGAGAATTGATTGGAAAGTAGAAATAGAACAAGGCTTCCTGTATTCTTCTCAATCAATATGAATGAGAATAAGTGCTAGAAAGACCATAGCATTAGATTTTACAAGAGCTTTTACCAGGAATGGTCCTTCAGGGAGATATTGCTAGCAGGAACGGTACTCAAGTTCATTGATTGATAAAGTAAACTTTGGCTTAAAAGGTAGAATTGCTTTCCTAGGCTCATAAGAGCCTCTTAGAGTGCATTTAACTATGGGTCCATTGGAAGAGATGATCATTTTCCCTTAGGTTGCCTATTATAACATTCTTTCGAACAGACAGTTTAGCTGATCAAAATTGTTGATGTCTGTTCATAGCATTAGGGTTTCCTTGTCCATAAAAGATATCGCAGAAGAGAAATTGCTTCTGATGCCATTATACCTCCACAACTTTTGAATCCCTTTGATCCAGAATTTCCACTACTGCAAGAGAAACAAGAAAAAGGTTGGAAACATTCATAAATCAGGCAGACAGTTGAAAGGGGAAACATAGATGAAATTTCTGTGAATGCCGCCCAATATTTCTGATAATTCTGCATTTTTACCTCGCTTCAGCTTAAAACCCAAGACAGATTCCATTGGCAAAACATGTCCAAAAGGTAATTTATTAGACTAATTGACAAAGCACTTTGCAACAGAAGGTGACATCTAAGCAAAAGCAAGTTCGCTGATAAAGGAATGTGCTTTTACTTTAGGAAGTTCACTTTTAGGTTCTAAGAATATCAATTTTAGGAAATGTCTGTACTCCCGGATACAGGTTTTCAGGCAAGCAAATTATCTCTGTAAGTGTACCATTTAAATCAATTGACAGAAACTAGGCTCTATACATTGGCAAACTTCTTGCATCAGATTTAAAAGAGGTGTGATTGGGGTAGCTATGGCTTAAACCTAATGTCATTGGAGAACAAACAACACGCTGTAAACAGTGGATACTTCGAGGCTTAAATTTATCATTTGCACACATTACGCATGGTTTTTTTTTTTTTAAGAGAGTACAGGGGAATCATAAACAAAAGCAAGTTCAGAAACTGACCTAATGCATGCCTCCGAGCTACTTGAATGCCTCGACTGTATTGAGCAACAGCCTCCAAATTTATCATTTGCACACATTATGCATGGTTGTCACTTAAAGAGAGCATGCTGAAAACTTCTCTGCAACTTCTGCAGCCGAAAATGAGTCCTCTGCCTCTGTTCAAGAAGTGCAACAACAGCTTCCATCTCTGCATGTCTTGTTGCCAATGAAAGCAGTAGGAGAAAAACAAGCAAGCATATGAAACTGTGGAGCTTCGTCAGAGAGACAGTTGCTCTTAGTATAATTTCAAATATAAATTTAGGAAATGCATTTCATGAGATATATTTTCTCCTTCACGCTTATTAAATATTGAAAGGCAGTCTCAACATAAAGTTTGCCCGTATCTGCTCCATGTTGACTATACTTTCAAGGCTTGAATCATGTTCATCCTTTGCTCGGTATGCAGGTTGAGGAAGATCACAGTGTACACATTGTATCCTAGGGACAGGATTTTTGTCAAGGCCAATTGCATTAAATCATGAATCTTATTGGAAGAACCCCGGTCTTTTAAGACAGAATCATCAATACACCTTATCCGGAAATTTCGGTTCTTTCTTCAAATGCCCACAACATTAAAGTTTTTTCTTTGACTGTTCTCGGTCCAAAACTCAGACAGAGCACAATGGCAGACGAGAAACGTGAAACATTGTACATAGTATAGCAAAGTTCTTGCCACTGTTAGCCAGAGTCATATTTTATGAAAGGATAATGAGAACAAAACCATTTATAGCCTAATAATGCATACAAAATTCCACTTTTTAACATATTTGTTCTGATATTTCGGCCAAAAAAAAAACATATTTGTTCCGATATACTATTTTATCATATATTAAAAAATTATATCTAAGGAAGAAATATTAAAAAATTATATCTAAGCCAGAAACATAAAAAAGATCAACAATTGCTAGGAGTGGATAATGTGCGGGTATCACTTCAGAACAACAACAAATCCACCCCCAAATCTCTCTCTCTTTCTCTCTCTCTCTGAAGAAATGCTATACCTTCTAGATATTGTCATTGATTTTGCAGCGTCTAAGGTCGATTACCAATGAATTCCCTACCAAGCATCCACAGACAAAACTCATGACGAAACACTAATTCAACGGCTCTCGAACAAATGCAACAACACATTCTTTGAGGTCCCTCGCAATTGCAGCACCAAAAGTATCGAATCCAAAATCCAGCCCAAGTATCACGTCAGCTAATACAACTCAGATGTGCTAGGCTTCACGTGATCCACAGCAAGCCGAACGAAGCCCAAAACCTCAGCAGAGAATGGTTCACCCGAAGGTACATCTTCAGTTTCCATGGATTTGGACAGCGGTGGTAGTCTGTCACCTCCGCTCGTCTGCCTCCATCACTGTCGGTTCGCTAGGAACTCTATTTCAAGAAGACGAACTTCTTCTGTTCGTCACCTCAGTTGGAAGGTAGAGATCTCACATACGTCAGAGCTCAGTGGTTTCGGACTAGGAGCAATCGTGATGCTGAAAGTAGCATCGGTGGAGTTCGAAGTTTGCCTATTGCGGAGAAAAGAGGATTTAACAAAAGAGAAAAAAAGGAAAAAAAAGAACAAGAAGGAGAAAGAATGCATTGTAATGAAGATCAGCTGAGTTCACTTTACCTGAACTGACCTACGAATTGCTTCCTTAAGTTTCTCGATCATTCTAACAACAAAAGCTGCAGACCAACGCCACCATACTCATCCCTGCCAATTGAATTGGAAGTATTTCGCATGCCTGTTGATTCATGACAAACCTCATAGAGTAAAGCTGGATCTATTAGCTTATTTTCTTGAAGCACTTCCTTTAAATCATCCTCCAGTGGCTTGCATAGTATTCGAAATCCCCACTTTTTCACTGCTGTACTCGATGTGCTAAATCGTACATAACTCCCATCAATTTGACTAAACTCGACTTCTTCCCACAATTCACATGGAGTGAGATACTCAAGTGACATTTGATCCAAATTCGACTCATATGAATAATGTATGAGATGATCCAGCCTTTTGCCATTAGCATGAGACACAACCAAAGGTATCTCTTCTGATTCATCGTTGCAGAGAACAAAACAGAGAGCCAATGCAAGAAACTTGTCATACAAATCTTTTGAAGCCATGAAAGATATAGAACCCTCAATAGGGAAGATCCACTCTGGCATATCTCCTCCATCGAGAATAATTATGAATCCATCAGGCATCTGTTTATAAAGAAAACGGTTAGAAAGTACCCAAATTTGTTATTAGCACCCAAATAGAATAATTTTCAATTAGAGTTTAGTAAGTAATTCGAGTGAATTCCACTTCGAACTAGAGCTCTATAAATTATCCATTAATGCTTACTTGCGTTAACATACGAGTCTCATGTAATAGAAATCATTCCTATGAAAGAACGGGAGCCAACTCCATTACATGCATATATGTGCAGAATCACTTTATATTTCTTTGCTTTTCTTAAGCCTCCAATCTTGCATTTACTGCTTTGGTACAATTCGAGCACACACTATATCCAGCTTATGCTCCACATCGATGAGTATGTTAGAGAGAGAGAGAGAATCTAACCAGGCCAGTTGAGTAAATATCAGCCATGGCCAACCCCTTACGGACAAAATGATGATGTGAAGTTAAATCTCCATTATTTTTCAGAGATTCACAACCATCCGCAGAAAGATAGCTGATACTTGGCGGAAGCTCGGGAATCTCTTCTAACAATCAAATGGGACAAATGAGCACGCTTATTGAGGGACGTAGGAAGCCCAGTAATATTGTTTCCCGTTAGCCGCAGCTGTCTCAAAAAGGGAAAACAAGAAAGGTTCTCCAGGAATTCCACTTCGGACAGACTACATCCCTCAAGTCTTAATGATCCTAAGCTTGAAAGTCCGGTCTTCATGCGCGGATCTAGTGAGTCCTCGTACTTCGGAAACCTAGTAAAATTTGTGCAACCCCGAATTCCCAAACTTTCAAGGTTTTGCAAATTGTAAATGCTAGACGGAAGACTTGTCAGGTTATTGCAATTATCTAAAAACAAGCTCTCCAAAGAGACAAGATTTTCTATTGATGCAGGAAGTTCTTTAATAGCAGTCCCTAGTAACCAAAGCTCTTCCAGGCCTTCAAGTTCATTTGGAATATCAGGGAACCTTTCAAATTTTTTGCATCCATCAAGATAGAGAGCTTGGAGATGTTTCGACTTGAGCACCTTGGGAAAAACACTAAGTTTAGAGCACCCTGTTAACTTTAACTCCTGTAACTTGTCATGATATGCAACCGACTCGTGTACTTCTACCAATTTTTTGCAATACCCGAGATCCAATTCCTCAAGATTCGGAGTACATGAGAGATCGGGCATGCTAACTAGTGACTCACAATAACTCAAGTTAATGTACTTCAATTGTTGAAAATCCTGCAATAACAGCAAAACCAACTTTGATAAACATTTTGAAAGAGTGGAAAATATCAAACTCATAGTCCAAAGATACGTATAGCCTAAATATAAATTCTTCCACATGTCATGCTATGTGGCAATATAGAAGCAAGGTGAAGTGTCACGTGACAGGTGGCAAGTATGCGAATATGGGCCCCGTGACAAAATTATATCATGTGTCATGCCATGTGGCGATCATAGAAGGAAAGTGAAGTGCCATATTGCGAGCATAGGAATGAACACTCTGTTAATGCTGGCTTTACCTCTATATAATAAATGAATGCTGGACATCACAATGTAATTGTGCAAAAATTCATTAACTTCAATGTTTTTTGAAGTCATGCAAAGACAATGAAGCCTACTTTGAAAAGCATATTGAAGAAAATAAAACTTTAATATACTTCAAAATCTGACCCTGACTTTCTATTGAGAAGCCAGTGGGTTGCTCCTACTAGATCACTTATATCGATTTAGTTGTGCACGCATTACAAACATCACTAACAAAGTTCCTAATAAATACTTTATTACGTCAACTCAGAAATGATGCTCCTTAAGAACTGATTTAAGTAATTAACAATGAGGGAAATGCTTCCTTGATAGTACTGTCAAGAACTGTACAATCGCAACCGTAAACCCGCACACCAGCATCGAGTGTTTTTCATAAAATACTCATTGATTAGAAAATCTTGTGGTCAGAAATAATTAATAGTATTGTCAAACTGTCGTGCTTGCTTGACAACACGGTGCGTTCAAATCCTTGACTAAGCTAATTCGGCTGATGCATGACATTTCCGCCATTTCCGTTGTGAGTAGAATACCTGATCTACCACATCCAAATCAAATGCACTTAGCCAACTACTCCTTGGCTGTTTTTACTTTTATCTACATGTGAACGGGTTTATTTGCCGTATTTTGTTTCCTTTTTAACCTATCATTATACAATTTTCTGTTTCGAAAAAGGTCATATGCACACAATCTTCATAGTAGAATTAGGCTGCACAGCTTATGCTAGCATATTTGCATTTTGAGTTTCTTCAATAGGTAGGTTTGATTTGATTTTTGAAATATAAGGATGTCGATTGATTTGAGCTTCTTCACTAGGTTTGGTTAACAAATTTTTTCGCTTAATTTTTCAAATGCCAATTTTGCTGTTCATGAAAATATTTTTCACGTCAAGTAGTTAGGGTCATTTTGAAAGAAAATAGATAAGAGGTTTCTAAATCAGAGGACCACCACTTCCTTTTGGGTACTAGTACGTATATATACAAATGAAGTAGATAATATAAAGATCTACATAGGTAAATGCTCACCTTAAATTGTTTTGCGACTGTCGTGATACTGCTTTTGCTCATACCAAGTCCCACTAATTTCTTTGGACCAGAGGAAAATTCTGGAATCGAGGGAGCACCAGGCCACTCGAACCATCTTAGCTGATTAGGAATACATATAGAACCTTGGAAAGAATTGTGCACATTACGCAAGATGAGCAATCTCAACCTTCTCATTTTTGTAAAAGCATCGGGACCGATATATATCTCTGTCGGTTCAAGTGGCTCCAACACTATGGCTTTTACAGTACAATCTCCCTGTATAAACAAAGACTATCGAGGTTATGCACGTTCAGAAATTAGAACAAAAAGATCATAGCAGAATTTGGAACGTATTTACAAGTCTTACCATGTCGTGCGACGGAACATCGAGAACATCATCATACAACCATAGTGCGCTACGTCTCCGGGGATCATCGCGACATTCTTGGTTCACAATATCCATACCCATCAATTGAATCAAGTAATGCATTTGTAGGATTCCATTTTCAATTCTAATCAAGGACCTCTCAATGAGAATTTTTAGTCCTATTACTGTCTTAAAATCGCAACTATTGAGAACTTTCTTTACATCCTCAGCACCCTTCCCCTTAAAGAAGCAAGCAATATGGAGAAAGATCTCTTTCTCATTTGACTCTAATCCATCATAACTTATTTTGAGCACATCATTGATGTCTTTTTTAGGAGAGGTAGAAATTTTATCTAATGTACTTTCCCATTCATCTTCTCTTCTACTACATAAGAAGGAACCCAGCACCTCAAGCGCTAAAGGAAGGCCTTTAGCATGATTCAGAAAGCTCTTCACTAGATCCATCTTGATTTTCAGTTTTTGGTGTGTCGAAAAAGCATGCTTACTGAGCAGCTCAAGAGCTTCACTATCATCCAATGCGCTAACTTCATACACATGATTTGGATCTATCCTATGACAAGTAAGCAAATGTTTATCTCTTGTAGTGATGATGATCCTACTCCCATTACCAAGCCACTCGCATTCTCCTGCTAAAGCATTTAACTAGCGCGAGTCATCCACATCATCCAGGATAAGGAGAACTTTTTTGTGAGAAAGTCTATCTCGTACTAGATTAATGCCTCCATGGACATTGGACACTACAAATTTCTTTTGCAATAATATGTCAGATAGTAATTTCTCTTGCAAACTAAATAAGTCCCTACATCCTTTTGAAGCTTCCCGAACATCCGCCAAAAAGCACGAACCCTGGAATTGTCTACGAATAGCATTGTAAAGGGCTTTTGCCAAAGCTGTCTTTCCTATGCCTCCCTGTCCCCATAATCCCACCATGAGAACACCATCATCAAACTCAAGGTTTAGCATCGATTTCAGCTTAACCACTTGGGAATCTATCCCAACAGGATGCTTAGCAACATGCAAAGGTGGTCGGTCCAGGTAACTGGAGATCTCCCTCACAATTTTTCGTACAAGCTTCGCCTCATCACTAACCAAAACAAGCAAAGACATTGCGGCATCGTGTTAGCAATTTGAATAAGCAAATAACGAGCAATCACGAGTACATCACATTTCCACATAATCACAGCCAAAAGCAAAATGTATCTCACGAGTTGTAATAGAACTCCAAGAGCTCCACAACAATCAAAACAAGCTCAGGTTCAACGTTTAGTCATCCGAGTGATTTATGTTCTTTTGATTTATACATGAAGATTTACTTATTTTCCTTTTTGAACCGTTATATTTGACATTTTGTACTGTTGAAATAACTCTGTAAAATGATAAAAAAAAAACTCGGTAAAACTTTCAGGTAATGAAGTCCTATTGTCGATTTTTCTTATTCACGGGAGAAAGCCACGTATCTATTCTATGTTCAGACACGTGTGATTTTTCGAACTCAAAATGCCATCAGTAACGAGTTTAGGACTCGATCGACCAAAATCGAACATCTGTACTGCTCAATTTACCAAAATGAAACGTGAAGACCTCAATAACCATCAGATAAAATGTCTAGAGCTTTTATTACACATTGAAGAGGTCAACAAGGATCCAAACGAAAGAGTTATAGACCTCACGCGAATGAATCCGCGATTAACAAAAGCCATATGGCAGAATTCTATTGTTCGATGCCCGAAAAGATATATTTTTTTTTCTTTTTGTGCCAGTGAATTTTGATAAATGTTGGTAAGTGTAAGAAAGTGTCGGAAAGAAAAGATCCGTGACTTTTCCTTTCACACGACTTGACCAAACTTTTATTATAATTTGCAATTTACCAATTTTGTACCAACCTACCAAATTAGATTTACATAACTCGCAGCTTCAAATTTAGTTACTTTTATATTAAATCACCAGCATAAATTAGAGTGACTTGGCAACATTTGTCATATGCAATCATTATCTACTAGTTTTGACTTGAACGAGTTATGTTCTTTTAATTCACCAACTTTTTTAAAGTTACGAACTAATTTCAGCAATTGCCAATCTTAATTAGAATCACCAATTTTTCTTTGATTAAGTTACCAACTAATTTTGGGTTATCAATTCTCGTTTGACTTACTTGCCAAGCTTAATTTTCTTTTCATTATCAACTTTTCTTCACTTTTTCCAAATTTTATTTTCCCTTTTTAGCTAAGTCTTAGATTCACCAACTCTTATATGAAATTACTAACTTTAACTTAAGCCATGTAGGAACTTTCAAGAATCATAAGATGAAGCATCCATACGTACAGTTACAATCGCGTGTGGATTTTTTACAACAAATCTCTATAATTACTTGGAAAAATTAGCATCTTACACAAAATATGGACTCCGCTCTACTTACCCCAATGTCAAATGCCACCCGGACAAGCTACCAGCATCGGAAAGAGCTTTCTCCCATCTCTTCACTTTCTCTGAATCCTTCCCGAACTTGGACTCATGCTTAACCATTGCTTTTCTGTACCTCTCTCTTGGTGTCCTCACCTCTCTTGGATCCACTTTGTAAAATAAGGGAAAGACCATGAGATCTCTTTCTTCCTTACAGTCCATGATTTTCGCCGCCTCTTCTAAACACCACCATGAGGAAGCGTAATCATCGGAGAAAATGATGATCGCGATATGCGATTCCTCGATCGCCTTCATAAGCCCCGGCGCTATCTGCTCTCCTTTCCTAAGCTCCTCGCTATCCACATAAGTGTAGATTCCTTTCTGGTCAAGAGCCCCGTATAGATGACCGAGGAAGTTGTTCCGGACGTCCTCACCTCTGAAGCTAAAGAACACATGATATGTCCTTTCGGGTTTCGATGAAGAAGCCATTAGACGATGGAGTTCAACAATCGGCAGCGAGTATTGGCTTCTTGTGCGCCAGAGAGCGCCGAAGGAGAGACGAGGTCGCTGTTCGCTTCAGGAGACGGAGAGGAGAGGGAGAGAGAGAGAGAGAGAGAGGTGAGGCGTGTCAGAGATTTTTTTAAAAAGTAAACGCAAGATGAGAAAGGAGAGAGAGAGCGTGCATCTGTCAAGTGTCCAGTCTACTCAGGCGATGGAATTGAATACTTGCGGACCAGCTTTAGACGGCTGGGATGGGGCTTGAGGGCGTGGAGTGGGACGAGGGGCGTCGGGATGGAGGGTCCCACGTGGGTGGGCCTTGATTGGATGAGCATGGCCATGTGGGTTTGACAAGCTAGTGGAGGTACTAGACTGCAGAGTAGACGTGACCGGTTCCGTGGAACCGGTGATTTCGGTTCTTAAAAAAGGTAAAATCGCCAATTTCTGGCTGGTTTCGGTTCTGATTTGGAACCGCCTGTTCCCAAGCTCAACAGCTCTTTTTTCCTGAACTTCCTCTCTTTTTTTTTTTTTTAAATCGGGTCGGAACCGAACGGGCCGGTTTCGGACTCCCGTTCATTTTGGCCATGTCTACTGCAGAGGTCAAGTTAGTAATTACAGACTATTTTAGCATTAATAAGAGAGCCCAACCTTTCCGTTTGTTCCTCCATCTTTATCAATGAGGGCCCCATGACTATACGACATTACAGCTACCCGCTTAGTTCCCAGGAGAGGAAGTTCTCCGTGAACTGGGCCTTAGTATTTCGACCCAAAAAACTGGGTCTTAATAGTTTTAATTGCCTAAAAAGTCAGTCCCATGCACAGGAATTGAAGGATTACTTTGGGTTATGTTCCGATATATGTTAACATTACATCAATCTCGTGCAAATCATTTTTTAGAAATTATTTAGATAAGTGAATATTTGAAGGATAATTTTGGTAAATTTATGCCTTAATTTCTGAAAATGGACATTTTATTGCGCCATTTCAAAATTTTCTATATTATGTATTGGAAAATTACAATGTAGAAATAAATATTTTCGCAACTTCAAATTATACAAAATCCCTCTTATCAAGATAGGGTAAAGTACCAAAACATCCTAAGCCTCCTACACTTTTACCAATTCAAGACTACACCCTTCAATTATGCAAATTGAGTTCCAAATATTTTCATATTTTGTCAATTGAGTCCATTTGGACTATTTTGGCTGAAAATCGCATGGATGCATGCCGTCCTACGAGATAGTGATCAATGCAATCACTACTATCAGCCATGATCTTGATATCAATAAATCAAAACAGAAGCAAAAGTATATGTGAGTGAAGAAAACAAAACCCGAGGTTGATTGCGAGAACAAGGCAAAAGACGAGGTAGGCTAGATCGATCGAGACAAGGTTGAAGAAGATCGAATCACGATGAAGGCGTCGAAAGGATCGCGAAGTCGGCACGATGAAGACAACGTCGGGTGGCCGGCGCAAGTCGAAGATGCAATGAAGAAGACGATTTATTCACAAGAAGCAAACCCTAACTCTGATACCATATTAGAAAGAATGGAATTATGGATTTATCATTTGGCACAAGGCCAATATAAACATACATATAAGGAAAAGTATAAATGTAAATATGTACAACAAAAGAGAAAACCCCAATCCTATATACAATATATCTAACACGAAAAACACAACAAAGAAAATTCAAGCTAGATTAAAGAATATACAGATGACAAAAATTAGCATAAGAAAAGCAATGCCTACACTCTTTATGCTCTAAATTATCTTTACAATCTGATAATCAAGTTAAAGCGCGAAATGGACTTCCAATCACAGCCGCAACCCTCAGTAAACACATGAACATTCGGGCAAAAACTAGTCCGGACATGCATCGCGTTGCCTTTCACCGGTGCCTTGATGAAATTCTCGATTTTTTTTTTTTTTTGTGAAAATAAATTCTGGAACTGGAAAAGCAGTAAATGGCACATGCATTGTTAGTCGAGTGCACTTGAATCATTTGAAGGCACTTTTGGGATGCTAGATGTCTAACTACATCCTCTTACCATAAATGAAGGGAAACGTCGTCAATAACGTTGAGGCGGATCTCTATACTTACAGTACTGTTTAACACACTATAATTATTCAAATTTGTAAGTTCTTGAGGCAAAATAATTAACTATTTCGACAACTCACACAAAAGGGGGATAATCTTGTTATGCTAGAATCAGCACCAATGATGTCACATCCAGATTTGCGCTTTACATGTAGAATACAAAGAGTCACAAAACTATAGTTCAAAAGTAATTTTGCGATGAGGTCACCTCTAGAATGGGAACTACCTGGAACTGCAAGTTTGGCTTAGGTTATAGTCAAATGAAGAGATTAACTAACAAGAATAAAAACAATGAACAAGATAATCAGAATAAACCAAGAATCGGGAATGAAGAGCAAGGACATTGTCTAACTTCATCTTGAATAATATACAAAAAGAAACTCCGGATATTTGATATCTTTCTCTTTGAATGAGATCTCAATTCCAGTGACGGTTTCATTAAATATCTTACAACTCGAATCCCTCTTTTTTTCCGATCTAGTTCCTCCACCACCGCGAACCCCGACTAGATTCATCCACGATACACTTTTGTATTACCTCTTCTTACTGTTGTGTTTATGTTAATGCATTTTCTAATGATACGTAAGCAAGGTATTTACGGTCCTTTATAGAGAATATAGATCATAGATATTTGTAATCAATCATTTCTCACTTGAAGAGAAACAATAGTATTTCATTGCTACAAATATGGATTATTGAAAAGAATAAGACATGTGTTTGGATATTTCCCTTCAACTATACAATCGAGTATTCTTTATTTGACACGATAGCGTCCTCCTTGTGACCGACTACTATCATACAAGGAAATCATACAGCTATAGGTATAGTCAATCTCAGCATGAGCATCATATCCTATTGCGCCCTAATCCATGCCATTCCCCTTTAAAAGGTCATACTGTAGAATGCCATGCCATGCAGCCCTTTGTTCTATGCACAAGCAAGCGACAACCATTCAGTATGCAGCAGAGTTGCATGATAATAACATAAATAATCTCTCCACAATGTTCAGAGAGGCGAGAAACACAATCCAAAGGTCTTACCTAGTCATGCAAAGCCATGAGAGGATTCAACGAGAAGAATCGATGCATGCGGATCTACGGAGAAGCCTGAGTAACCCGTGACTTGTGAGGCTTTGGAGCTGAAATCCAAATATTAGCATTCCGCATATATCTATAATACTTAAACAAATCCTAAAAACTCCGCAAGGTCATACACAGCACATGAAAGGAAAAGGAGGGGAAAATGGTGAGGAGAAATGATATTCATGTTACAGGATTCTATGAAACAGAGAAGAAAACGAAATTCATTTAATCATTGCGTGGACAAATTATTTCAAGGCCATCATTTCTATATGTAATGAGTTTCCAAGGCGTACTAATTATCTCAGAAGCATGAAAAGTTTGTGGTTCGATCAGTCACTTGAAATACTCACAACTGAAGAGCTCAAATCGGATAATTGCTTGACCAAGAACCATATATGTTAAGTAATTCACTATAGGGATCAAGGAAGAACACACTTCTCCCAGCGAGTCTAACCAACAAATTATCAACTATTAACTTCATCTTTTTCCTTAACCAAGGACATGCTGTCCCATTTCTCAAATGGCAATCTGGCTAAAGATTACCCAGTCCAGAGGAAAGTTACATTTGATAAACAAGGCATCTGAAAATTGGCCAAAAGGAAAGATTGGTCACTTGTTAGGATTAGGTACAACCACAACAAAATAAAGAGTAAATGCGAGAAAGAGAAATTAAGGCACAAGATTTTATCTTGGTTCACCCTTAAACTAGGGCTATATCCAGCAGATAATTCTATTATAATTAGCACCTCTCGCCTCTGTTATCCCTTTCAATTACAAGAAAAAAAGATTATATATATCAATAACTATTCATGGGTTTTGATGGCTCCAAAAGTCAGAGTTTTGATGGCTTATTTTTCCCCCCTAAAACTTCTTACTCATACTCTTGCTTCTCCACCCTCCCCCCAACCTCCTCCTCCTCCTCCTCCCTGTACTTGAGCTTGTTCTTTCAAAACTAGTAATTCAACAGAAAGACATTGTCCATAATCTACATTAGCTACTTTATGTACTGCTCAAATCACAATGAAACAGATCCGTTTATTTTTTCTTACTCTTGCTTAACATTTGAGTTCAATAGTTTATCTTTGAATCGGTGCATCTCTTAGTGCCATTTCCTTCTTCCTCTTAGTGTCGAGAGCATTCACACTGCAAATAGAGGAAAAAAAAAAAGAAATCCCCAAAGCAGAGAATAGCAACACAACTATAACTTGTCTATTGCCGCTTCAAATCACCTTGTTTGTATGTGTTCCATGTCGATTATACTTTCAAGGCTTGAATCGTGTCATCCTTTGCTCAGTAAATTTGGTTCCCAAAGTATCCCTAGTTGCCAAAGTCAAGAAGTGGTTAAAGGACTCGACAGTCAAACGAGCTTTTCTGGTGGCTTGCCATCTCACTGCATCTTCTTCATACTTCTATGGTTTTGCCTCTTCAAGCGCCTCATAAAACAGATAGAGCCCTATCCCAGTGATCAAAGTTTCTCAGAATTCAATTCTCCAGGCAAACCTATCACCCGCTACACAGATGTACTTATTACTACATATCCAAATTTCCTAGACAACTCAAAAAGCACCCAAATCCATCCATCCATCCCTTCCTCCCAAACTACAGCACCCGGATTGGCTCATTGTATTTGCCTGAAAAGGGGACTGAACCAAACCATGTACACCATACTTCCCATTATTTCACTCTCCCTCGCCTGTTTTTCCTTTGAACCTAGACTTCACCTACTTCTCTCAATAAATTGCCATATATGAAAACAAAGAAAGAAAAGCTATCTTACGAAGAAACACGGATTCAGTGTCTCTCCAACAAATTCAACGACACATCCTTCAAGTTCCCGCGCAACTGTAGCACCAACTGAATCGAATTCGAAATCCAGCTCACATATTACATCAACTTCATAAATTCAGATGTGCCAGGCATCACCTGATCTATACATAGCAAGCTCCATGAAGCCCAGAACCTCAGGAGAGAATCGCTCACCCGAAGCAACGTCACCAGTTTCCATGGCTCCGTTCGGCGGTGGTAGTCCGTCGCCTCCGCTGGCTGGTCTCCGTTGCCGTCAGTTTGCTAGGGACTCTGTTTCCGGAAGACGAACTGCTTCTGATCGTCGCCTCCGTTGGCAAGTGGCGGTTTTCCATTTGTCAGAACTCACTGGTGTTGTATGGAAGATGAGGAGTCGTGACGCTGAAAGTGTGCGTCGATGGAGTCCGAAGTTCGCCTATGGCGGAGAACAGGAAGGAGCTCAGAAGGATTTTGAGCAAAAAAAAGGAAAGGTAATTGTTTATTTAAGAAAGCGATGGTCCAAAATATGCTGTACTACTCCAATGATGGACTTCCATCATAACGGGCAGCCATGTGGCCGAGGCTTCCGATAAATTTTTTTGCGTCCTATGTTCGAATCTGTTTACAACATGGTCGACACAAAGTCAATGTTATTACCCAAATCGAAATCACAGTCGGATTGAAATGCGCGAAATTTTTGATTTCTGATATCGCTCCTTGATTTCATATTAAGAGTATGAAATGCACGAATAGGGCTTGGACCAAGGGATGAATCTATGAAAATAAAGTAGTTGCACTGGAATTGAAATTGCATTGAAAGGAAAGGAAATTTGAAAGTCCGCTCCTCATGCGACTCTCCAGCCATACCCTTGTTGAGATTAGAAGTCCGCCCCTCATAATCATCTCTGCCAATCGAATTAAAAGTGCCCATGGTCTTGGCTCGCATCCCTCAACGGAGAAAAACTTTGTCATTTCTCTTTGATATAAGTTGAGTTTTTTCCTCGGCACTCGTTGGACAATCTAGCAAGCTTTCCATGGATCTGTTTTCATCGAACTATTTTCGTGCAAAACTGAACTCTCAACTTCCGAATCTATTGATTTACGAATATACTCGCAAAGTAAATTTAGATCCATTAATTGATTGTCTCGAATCTCAATCTTTAAATCATCCTCTAGCGACTTACATATTATTCGGAGTCCCCATTCTTTCACATCTCCACTCATTGTGAGGCTAAATTGTGCATAACTCCCGTCGATTTGGTCAAAATCGACTTCTCTCCATATATCTTTTGGTACGATATACTGAAGATGGATATGAAATGAATCTGCTTGAACGACCTCATCTACCAGGGAACCGTGGCTTTCGCCATTAACATGTCCTTCAATCTCCCAATAGCCTTCCTGTTCTATCTCATCTCTAAAGAGAACAACACAGAAAACTAGCATTAGCATCTCCATGCTTATCGGCAGAGTTCTTAAATTTTAGCATTAATAAAAGAGCCCAACCTTTCTGTTGTTCCTCCATCTTTATCTATGTGGGGCACATGACTGTGACATTATAACGACCCGCTTCGTTCCCCGGGGAGAAAGTCTTCCATAAACTGGGTCTTCGTACCACAACGTCATTTTAATACCTAAAAAGGTTCGTGCTATCCACGGGAATTGAAGGATTAATTTCGGTTATGTTTCAACAATAACCAAAATGTTAACATTAAAATAATCTTGTCCAAATCATTTTTTTCGTAATTATTTGGATAAGTAAATATTTGAAGGGCAACTTTGGTAAATTTACGTGTTAATTCCTAAAAATAGACATTTTATTGCATCATTTCAAAATTGTCTAGATTATGTATTGAAAAATTACAAATGTAGAAATAATTTTTTGCAAAACTTCAAGTTGCACTAAATTGTTCTTGTCAAGATAGAGTAAATTACCAAAAATTCCTAAATCTACTATACTTTTGCTAATTCCATCATAGACCTTTCAATTGTGGCAATTGAGTGTTAAACTTTTTCACCATTTGCCAATTGAGTCCATCCGACCAGCTTTGGTTGAAAATCGCGTGGATGTCGAGCATCCTACGTGTCATAACCGTCACTAGCATGTCACTTTGTTAAGATATTTAACTATTTTTTTCAATTTTTTTTTCTTTTTTTTTTCTTCTTTTTTCCCTCTTTTCTTTTTTATATATTGTGGCTGCCGGTGAGGGCAGCAAAGCCATCACCCGTCCTTTCTTAAATCTAGGTGAGGCATTCACGGCCCTTGCCGGTGACAATAAAAAAGCAGAAGGAAAAGAGGAGAAAGAAAAGGAAAAAAAAAGTAAAAACATATTTAAAAAAAGTTATGCCACCGCCACCCATGTCATGTAAGGTAACAATTTCTGGCTAAAATTGATCATGTGGACTCAATTGAAAATATCTGAAAAGGTTTAGGACCCACTTCCGCATAATCGAAAGATTTAGTACTAAATTGGTAAAAATGAGGTTTACCATCATATCAAATTTTTCAGAGATCATTTAAGCATCATGTGTATTATAGTTGTCATAATCTTTGTAGTAGAATTTTCCTATCATACTTGTGAGTGATTTGCAGTCTTATAAAAGGAAGCATTATTTTTTCCCAGTTTGTATACTATTGAGCGAACAAATTGTTGCTCCAAGTCTTTTGAAGTTTTAGGCTTTGTCCATATTGAAAATATATGAGAAAATCTCCCCAACGGTTAAATTTTTTCTATTAGAAATATATATGTAGTTTATAAGAACGTTTCCTTTTTCTTCATCACATAAATCATTCAAAGATTGATTCCAAATAAGAAAAGTACTGTGGACTCGCATAGACATTGGTAAATTTAAAATTATGTGGGTCAACATTGTTGACAATCTGCAGCTTTACTCCCGTTTATATTTGAATTTTCATTCTCAGTCATATAAACGTAATGGATTAGAAGATGAATCAGACTTGCATAAAGCGACATGTATTGTTATTTTAAAAATGGTTATGTTCTTTAACCAATATATTAGATAAATGAGCCAGCAACAGCTAAACAATAGTTTTTTCTTTTCGGGTGGTAAGGAAACTTTAGATACTTTCAAAGCATCATTGGATCAAGCACCGAGCTAATTATTCAAATATCAAGTGCCATAAGTTTGTTACTTTCCACTCAAGAAAAATAGTATAGTGAAGCAGACTGGTTGAAGAGACAGTCATGTGGTGCTTTAGAGAGCACCTAAACCTTTTAATAATTTGTCAATTTAGTCTCTCCGATCAATTTTGATAGGAAATCGCCGATGTAAATGATTTTTTATATTTTTTTAACTTTCTAAATTTTTTTCTTGTTTATTTATTGATTTTTCTTTTTTTCCCTTTTTTTCCTCAGCCAGCCATCGGCAAGCCTCATCAATGGCCGGTGGAGATCGTCAACCTCAAGCAAGGGCCACCCTCTTTTGGCCCTCAATAACAACGGATGAGGGCCACCCTCTTCTTTTAAAGACAAAAGACCTTTACTCGTGAATAATGGATTCTCAGACGAAATACGAAATATTTCCAAAGATAATTTTGAAAATGAGCAAATTGGAAAAACTTAAAAAAAAAGGGAAAAAGAAAGAAAACAAAGTGGCAGTTCAAAGTTCAAATAGAATGATTGTCTAAACTCTTTATTTGTTTATGTAGCACGGACACTGTTCGGGAGCTTCGTATCGTGCCATGTCGTGTCGGACACTCTTCTATACTCCGACGCTCTCTCACACTCTCCGACACTCTTAGACATGTGATCGATATGTGATCAGTACTCCAGACACACCAGCGATACCGGAGTCCACCATCCCTACATGCTTTTTCGACATGCACGAGGTTAATTCTAAATATTTTTAACAAATTAAGAGTCAAAGTGTAAATCTATTAAAAATATATATACTTAAGTCATAATCCAATCATCCCAAAATTAATATACCCAGGTATGCCCAATAAATCTAATCATGAATCTTTAATAGAAAAAAGAAGAAACTCACCGCTAATATTTTTATATATACATGATCAATTATCTCATATATATATTGTTGAAATTGTGTCTCGAGTTTAAGCCCATTAGACGAAATTCGACTCAAGATAAAGTTGAATATTATACAAATCTTGATCAAAAATGGAAGTTGTTCCTTGTTGCAGTCCGTAATGTATTTGCACGATGGGGTCCAAAGATGTGTTGGACTGTTATCGTGAAAAAGAACAAGAGGAAAGTCTACGGTCAAAAAAAGATAAGAAGAATTAAAAGATAAGGTAATCTTTTAATTATTATCGATTCTGGTTACTTAAATCCACTGCAGATATCCTTTTCTTCATGTGGAAGTGATGTCCAGCATTGGAAAAGTCAAACTTGGACTCCTAGACCAATATTCGGTCAAGTAGGTTTCATATATATATATATATACACAAACACTATCACCGCAAGTTGGATTATGTGAATCCTTGAAGCGCCGTACATGACGTGAAGAATATTGAAGTGCCGTCTCTACACATAACCAAATGGAATCGGGAGCCCGAAACCGACCTGTTGATCGTGCCCACGGTTTCGACCCGGAACGGCCGATCCGGGCTGGTTCCAACCCGTTTTTTTTTTTTTAAAAGGGGGAGCATGGTGGGGAAAGAGCCGTTGGGCTCGGGAACCGGCGGTTCGAGCGAACCGGCCATGTCTAGCCGTCTCTTCGTCGAGTGTTTAAGAGCGTTTATCTTCGTTGATTTAGTCCACAGAATTACATCAAGAAGAATCGGTGGTCGAGCCAATTAAATCTTGTGAGTTTAAGCTTTATTTTAATTTTCTTTGCGAGATTGAGAGATTATTTCCCTAAGAATTGAGGACTAAATACTGTGTGCGTTATTGAATGTAATTGGGGCTTGGAATATATTGAGAGTGTTTGAGTTACTCGAGTTTGGTTTGTAATCTCCGTGTATCGCCCGATCTATAGTGGAATTCATTGCTGCTCTCCCCGTAGACGTAGGTCTCTATTGAAGGGATTTATCGGAACCGAATCGGACGATCACACGGAGAATCAAGAAAAATTGGAATGACGCACGAGATTACTCAAGTTCACCCCAAGATTAGGGCTACGTCCAAGAAAGAGATTTCACTATATTTTTCGATTTAAAGCAAATTCGACTAATACAATGATAAAACCGAGCAAAATATATATGCCCCAAAAACGGGCTAAAAAACCTAAAACCTAGGGGTGAGCATGGTTCCAAGGTAGAACCGAGAACCTTGAACCGGAACCCGTAGGATCCGCTCCGGTTCCGGGTTCCAAGGTATGCGGGGTAGGTTCCGGGTTCCAAAAATTGAGGAACCTGTTTCAACGGGTAGGTTCCAGGTTTCACTACCTAGAACCCGGAACCTGGAACCTGGAACCTGGATTCTGAAATAAATTTTTATATTTTTCTTGGTATATATTTTTGCACAATCATACAACATTATATGGCATCCGATGATGAATGTATAATTTGGAGTCAAACAATTTTTTATGTTTCGGGTTCCAAAAAATGATAAATGTATTCCAATAGATTGGTTGCGGGTTCTAAATGTAATTTGTACAGAGCCTAAAATCACTCACATCTACTTTCTCTTAGATGTTGTAGTGTTCACTCTTATTTTGTTTAACTAAAAATGAAAAAAATAAAAGAAAATAAAAGAAATTGATAGGTTCTCGGGTACCCTGGAACCGACCCTAGAACCTGTGACGGGGTAGGTTCCGGGTTCCAAGGTGTGACGGGTAGGTTCTAGGTTCCAAAAAATGAGGAACCTGTTTGGACGGGTAGGTTTCGGGTTCCGGGTGGAACCTGTAAGGAACCCGAAACCGTTCACCCCTACTAAAACCTCTTAATTCCAACCATATGGGCCAACTTAAATAAAAAGCCCAAACTCGTAGAAGTTTCGGGGGCGCTGCCCCCGAACCCCCCGCCGACGACCGGGCAGCGGGACACCCGTGTTGGGGGCGCTACCTCCAAACCCCCGCATCCCGCGCGCAGGGGTCATATGTCGTTGGGTAACACTTCAGTTTTCCTAAGCTCACACGTGGGCGTACCTGGTGTAAGAAACAAGGATCCCCGAAGTATTCGCCAACTCCAACATCTATGACCGAACCACGTACATCGGGTGTCTAATTTATTTTTTTTGTTCTGTCTATTATCGTTCGATCACTTATTCCGCGCAATATATATATAACAACATGTCCCAACGTGTTGAAATTTTATATTTTTTTGAGAAATCACGTGTCGGGTATTGCATTTCGTGTCGGTGCTAGTAGGGATTTGTGGCACAGCTAACATTATTTATCTGGGATAATTTAAAGAGTTTTGACCTCCGATGGGGTTAAGATAAAAACGGCCTCCCCTGGTCACACCTAACATTTTCATCTTGGGCCTAATGTAAACTTATGCCCTTATAAGATGGGCCTTTTGGCTTCTTTCCTCTTAACACATGGTGATACATCATCTGACATGTAGCTCCTATTTAGCAGTACTAACCGCATTTGCCGAGTAAACGAGTCACGTCAGTAAAAGCCAAAAAAAAAAATAAAAGACCTGGAACGTTATGTAACGAATGGACTGCGTTGAGCTATATTTTGAAAGTTTACGTACTCAACTGAACAAAAGAAAAGTTGAGACACTTAAAAATTTCAAGTAGTTGCAGTGTTATTACCCCTAAAAAATCACGATTTAGTGAAATTTTTACTTTCTTCCAAAGTGTTCTTACATTTACTTCCCGATGTCAGCTAGCTCCTATTAATTTATCGACCATATTCGAAGCAAACAAAAGCAAGTTGAAAACAATGAAGAGTTAAAGACTACTGTTCTTGCGCTCACAAAGATCCTCAATGCGCTCTGCCAAGCCAGTTCCTCCCAGTGCTGCAAGCAACTACAAAAATATTAGTCTCTCGCACCCGTAGTGAATCATTCTTTTACATGCAGCTTTCCCAATTGGAAGTGGTTTTTCACGTCGGATAAGAGAATTCTCACCGTAGATATTCAACAAAACTCTCAAGCAGCACTTGTCTATGCCTCCATTATTAAACCGAAATCATTTCCCGCAAAACCAACGGAGCCTCAGTTCAAGTACGTATCATCAGGACTATGAATTAAAATGCATTCTAAAGTCCAACTTCTATCCATAGAAGGTAGTGACAGTATTTTACTGGCAGAGGTATTGTGAAATTCATCTCGGGATGGACAAGACTGGTACTCACCGTTATGGTCAGGAAGATGCTGCATATTAGCAAGACGCGAGAAAGTAGATAGCACAAAAATTATGTAACTTTAAACCCCACAAAACACAAAGTCATCCACGGGAAAACAATTATTTTTGGGAGACTGCAAAATGAAAAGTTGACTACTCCCTATTAGAAGGAATAGTTTCCACATTCCATGCAATGCATAACTTAGTCAAATGTGCTTTTAGGACTACCAGTTTCTATCACCAACATCTGCTCAACCGGAACAAGACAAAGAACACGAGAGTACTAATTTTGGCACCACCAGTAAATTAACCTCACTTGGTATTGTCGATTTGATGAAAAGATCCAGCAAAATTGCGAGAGAACATTAGGTAAAGTCGAATTTCATCCAGAGAAGAAGAATCTTCTGTTATATGTCCTATACTAAATGGAGAGACAGAGGCTCTGAAAATGTTAATAAAGGTGTTGAGGTTAAAAGTTGATGGGACTTTTCAGAAGAGGACCAACTTTCAATTTCAAATCAGAAAAGAGGCAGGGCAGGTACCGTTCTTGTGTTTGGATGCGCCCCATGAGTACATGATTGGAGATAAATCAACTTTAAATTTAGTTTCAATTCTAGTCTTTTTTTTTAATCTTAAAAAAAAAACTAAACTTTAAGTCCAGTTCAAATCTACCTCAAACTTTAAGTCCAGTTCAAATCTACCTCAAGTTTTCTTTGTCTAAAAAGAATCCCCAACTTCAGGTACCCTTAATTTTAACTCTAATTATAAATCTATCTTCATTAACCCTTTGTCTAAAAATCATTGTTCGTCCTCCCTAATTTCCCTTCATATCATAGAAAAATTACATGTTGAAAATATTTTTTTCACCTCATTTTACTGATGTAGATTTGTTATTTCCACCACAAATGACTAATGACGTTTTTGGATGGAGGGATAATGGAGGCAAATTTGAGATAGATTAAAACTTGATTTTTTTTTAGATAAAAAAAAAGTTCGGTACAAATTTGGGATTAGAGTTAAAGTTGATGATTATTTTAGATGAAAAAAAAATATCCACGACGAATTTAAGATTGGACCTAAACTTGAGGGTTTGTCTTGAAATAGAACAAAAGATTGAGGCACAATTGGAATTGGACTTAGAGTTTAATGTTTCTTAGTTGATTCAGCCTATCTCATGGGTGAATAGTTATTTTTGGGTAAAAGCTGTAAGCAATGTGATAAATACTTATTTCTCAACAGAAATCCATGTGGATTTCGAAATACTTCAACTCCCTTAGCCTCCTGGACTAATCCAAAGCTGATTAAAAAAAAAAAAAGCGCTCGTTTATATGCTCCACTCTCAGCAATGCTTAACATGAGGAATTTCAGGATGCTTACAGGTTCTCATTATAGGAGAAATAACATCATGCCCTTGCAACCGATAATCCCCACAAGAGCAAATGGCTCTCCAGAAGGGAGAGCGCGGCTGGGATCTGTCACAACGATCTCATGACCAACAATCTTTGCAATAAGTTTAATTGCAGAACGACAATTCCCACGAATTCGAAGATTCTTCATTAGAGTTATCATACTAGCCTCGACAGTACTGATCGATGCAATGCAATAGCAATCCTTTCACTATTGTAAAATAATGGCTCTTCCTGATGTTTGTCTTCCACATCATGGAGAGATAATCTCTTGTCTGACCCCAATTCCTACAACTTCATTTTTAACCAATCCAGCTTCCAATATATGCTCTCACTCAAAGGATAGGATTTATCCCTGGCAAGACATATATGGTCTTGCCACTTTATAGTAACCCGACTGCGACCTGGTTGCTTCACAATCCCTCTATCCCTCACAGGCACTCTTAATCTCGAGACATTGCCACACCTATTAGCAAGAGCATAGAAATTGACAGTACAACATAAGCAACACTACAATTTGATTCTAGGTCAAGAATATAGTTTGCAATTCTTTCTGCCAAATCTAGGCAAAGCAAGCCACACGATGGAGTTAGCTTAAAAGGGAGTGTTTCTTACAAGATTCTCTGCTTCCTCTAGCTCCCCACATCGTCCTCGCACACCCATCATGCAAGCATAATGCTCGCGCTTCTCAGTTCAACGGAAGTGTTTTCATTTGAACTATCTAAACAAGCATCTCTCCCCGTTTGTGACAAATTTGAATGACAACACGAAGAAAGCAGTCTTGCCGACAATGATCTCATTTGATTGTACATGTCCGTGGTTAAACAACTCCATAGCTCGCATCCCTCTGCCATGTTCTGCACCCCCCCCCCGCCGCAAACAATGATATTCTAGGGGTCGATATTCTTCTCCATGACTCCTTTTATCACTGCAACAGCATCATCAACGGCTCCGCACTTTTTAAAGGCAATAATTTATCAATCAAAGGAGAAAAATCTGGAGATATCAATCAAAATCACAAGCGTTGATTCTTGAAGATGCTAGAATCAAGTGATTGATAACTTTTGTAATATAATTATCTTCTGTTGTATTGTTTCCACATGTAAGACTTTGTAATATCTTTATATAATGAAAGTCATCTCAACAATTATATGTTGAGATCAAGAATTAAACACATTCATTCTTTCATTGTGTTAGAGCCCAAGTTACCAACAAGTCTGGACCCAATAGTCACATGGGAGAGATATGGGTTGTTACCGCCTCCGACCTATGGCCCCGATGTGTGAGGGAGAGATTGTTGGGATTGTTCCACATTGATTGTAGAAAGTGCTAGTGATCGGTTTATAAGTGTGAGGAAAAACTTCATTCTTTAAACTAGCTTTCGGGATGAAAGTGGCTCAAGGTTACCCAACACATTCTTGTTGAAGAGCACAAATGCTTGCATTGATTGAAAGTCAAGATCTGGTGGGATTCATTGATGACGAATACCGGATGTCGAGTTCAACAATCAACTCATCTACTAACGGAGGAGCAACTGGAATCTCGGAAAATGGACAAATCCAGAGTTTCTACAATGGAGAAGGTCAGATTGCCTTCTACGGGAATCTATTATTGCGACACTCTTCGAAGAAATTCTTGCTCAAGTAGTAGACTTGACGACATTTGCTAAGGTGTGGTTAGCTTTGCAAAATATTTTTGCCAAGGTATCTAAGGAACGTGAAGTTTCAATTTTTCTACAAATCCAAAAAAGTCATAGAGATAATTTTTCATCTCTTCACGAGTATCTTGATGCTTTTCAAACATATGTTAATGAGTTATACGCTATCGGTTGTCCCCTTGAGGACAAAAAGAAGGGTCTCTTTGTTTTGAATGGCTTCGGTGATCAATATGATTCATTCACAACCTCCATGTTGAAGCCTCCAATGCCAACTTTCTTTGACTGGATTTCGCAATTGCAAAACTTTGAGAGTCGTCTGGCAAATAAAATTTCTCCCGTAATTCAACACGGGATGGCTTTCTTTGGTCAAAGAAGCAATTTTAAGAGCAACAAGAAGGGAAAGCAATTCCAACATTCCAATAACAATTATTTTTCTTTGCATGGAAGTGGGTTTTCTCACAACAATCCTAGAATAAAACATTCTAGGGCTGATTTTATACATTTGCGTGGTCACAAGCCACAATTTAATCAAAGCAAGATCGAGAAGCTTGGGAAAGGAACAGAAAAAATCGTTTCCTATCAAATCCGTAACAAGTAGGGACATATTGCTTTAAATTGCTTTAATCGATTTAATCAATCTTTTGTCCCATCAGATGTGCCAAAGGCATTTGCTGCACTTAATGTTCGAGATAGTCACGATTCAGAATGGTTTACTGATACTGGAGCTTCAAATCATATGACCGGCGATGAAGGTAATCTTTTCAACTTATGACATATATGGGAAAGGATAGTGTAATGGTTGGAAATGGTGATTCACTTGTAATTTCCCATACTAGTGATGCTCGGATCAATTTGGGCAAAGAGAGTGTTGACCTAAAAAATGTTCTATTTGTTACTCAAATGAAAAAAAAAAATTTATTATCAATGAGCTAATTTAAAACCGACTATCCTCTAAATTTTGAGTTCTCTGCCACTGGTTTTATGATAAAGGACAAGAGAACGAGGAAGGTTCTAACAGTTGGAAACCATGAAAGTGATCTTTATACCTTAAAGGCGCCAAAAGAAGCACTTTTTTCAAATCGGTTCAGAAAAGGCGATGAAAGTACTTAGCATCAAAGATTGGGACATCCACAACCAACGACATTTCGTCATCTGCAAAATAAAGGTGATATTACTATTACTGCTTGGAATAAACCTACTACCATACGTAGTAGTTGTCAAATGGGGAGAGCATCTAAATTGTCCTTTTTGCCTTCCAAAACTAGTGTTGCTAAGCCTTTTGAAAAGATACATTGTGATTTGTGGGGAAAGGCTCCGATAATGTCATTTTAGAGGTTTCAGTATTATGTTTGCTTTGTAGATGATTATACGCGTTATACTTGGTTGTTTCCATTACGGCAAAAATTTGATTTTTATGTGTGTTTTCTCAATTTCGAGAAATATCTGTAAAGGCAATTTGGAGGGCATATTAAAATTTTTCAATCTGATGGAGGAGGGGAGTTCAATCGAGCAGATTTCCCGATTCACTTGCAAAGGAGTGGGATTGTTAATGAAGTATCCTACCCAAACACTCCGGAATAGAATGGAGTTGCCGAGCAAAAACGCAGGCACATATGTGAAATTGGCTTGATGATGCTTCAACGAAGTGGAATTCCTAAAAATACTGGGTCGAAAGGTTTCAAATAGAAATTTTTCTATTGAATTGGCTTCCAACAATGGTGTTAACCATGAAATCACCTTATGAATTCTTATTTGGCGGAAAACCGGATTATAATTTTTTGCGACTTTTTGGTTGTAGGTGCTTTCCTTATCTTAGGGCCTACACCAAGAATAAGTTCGATTCTCAATCATTACCATGTGTATTTCTCGACTACAGTAATCGCCATAAGGGATATCAATGTCTCTATCCACCGATTGGTCGAATTTATATATCGCGGCACGTCGTCTTTGATGAGACCATATTTCCCTACCTTGTACCCAGCACATTATTCTAGGACTAAAGTGATAAAGACGAGATATCCGAATTTACAAGGTGCGTCCTCTGCTAACTCGGATCAACCGTGTGATAACTTATTGAATTTTGCTACTCAAAATAATTCTCATGAAGACAACATTGATAGAGGTGGATCACATGTTCACCAAAGTCATGTTGAAATTGGTGACTTGTCTAATGCTCCGCTTAATTCTTCATGCAATTTGAGAAATGGAGATTCCTCTTTGGATGTTCTTCATGATTCTTCGGTAGCACATTCTCCCACTCGAAATCATTCGAAGGTTACTCGAGCACGTGCTGATATTGTGAAGCCTAATCCAAAATATGTCAATTTTCATATGATGGACTCGATACCGACATAACCGAACAATGTACTCTCTGCTTTAAAGCATCCATGATGGTTGGTAGCAATGAAAGAGGAACTCGAGGCATTGCATCGTAGTAAAACTTAGACTCTTCTTCCAAATCCTCCAAATACTAATGTTGTGAGATGTCGATGGATTTTTAAGTCTAAGTTAAAGGCCGATGGTACATTATAAAGATTAAAAGCAAGATTGGTCGCCAAAGGATATACTCGGGTAGTAGGAGTAGACTTTCTTGAGACATTCTCGCTAGTTGTTTGACCAAGAAGCATAAGAATAGTCCTCACCATTGCTACCGTTAAAAGTTGGCCCATCAAAAAATTAGATGTTAAAAATGCATTCTTACATGGATTTTTTTGCAGCCTATTTAGGCCCCGTTTAGTTTAGCATTGGGGATGAACATTGAGGCTCTAAAGTTCCTTGGCCAAATGTAAATGGTGTTTGATTCATTTTTTGGCTCACTTTGGGGATATGCAATTGCATTTCAAATGCTCTCCGAAGTCCTTTAGCCCAAAATGCCTTTAGAGGCATTTTGGACTAAAGGACTTTGCGAAATGCAACTAATTTTTTTTCTTTTAAATTTATCACATTAGCTTGCCGCCACCCGTCACCGCCGCTGCTGCCCATCGCCACCAAACACTAGCCACCTGCCACCACCCATCGCTTGCCGCCCGCCTTCTATTGCCACCGCCTATCGTTGCCTACCACCGCGCACCGTAGTCCATCCCCACCGATCGTTGCCCGCTGCCCGTCGCCGCCGACGCCGCCGCCGCCCACCGACAACCGCAATTGCCCACCGACCACCCCTACCGATTGCTGCCACACGCCGATACCGCCGCCCACCATTGATTGCTGTCAACCGTAGCCTGCCGCCATCGCTGCTACTACCACCGATCGCCAGCACTGCCGATGGCCGCCTCCCACTACCGCCAACAGCCGATTTTTTTTCAAAAAGTAAAAATACTTTACAAAGTTCATTTTTCACTAAACAACATTTACATCAAAGTTGTTTTTCAATGTGTTTTTAAAATACACTTTACCAAACACTACTTGCATTTTGAAAAAGGCCTTTAGCCCAAAGGTATTTGCATTTTTCAAAGTTCATTGGCCAAATGCTGAACCAAACAAGCCCTTAAATGGAGCAACCGCCCAGTTTTGAGGACAAAATGTTGAGAAAAAATCCCTAGACGGTTTTGAAGTTGACAAAACAATCCTAGTACTCTATTATTTTGAGATAATGTTGTGATTTACTTGTTTTGCAGATTATCCTTTGGTGCGGGGATGCACAGGATTGAATCTAGCAAAAGAATTTGGCTCAGATGTTGTTTCTGAGAGTCTCGGATGCTGGTTCGAGCTCGGACATTGAGTGGGGATAACTCGGACGTTGGAATGACGCTTAAGCTTTGAGAGAAGTACTTCACTAGCAAGAATCAGAATTTCAAGAGGAATACAAATTGAGCTTAATTAATGTATATCAACGGACGCCATCGAGCTGGATCATTCTTGTAGATTTTCAGTGACTAAGATCAATCAAGGATGTGGAATCAAGGAGACAAACCAAGACTTTCTAAATGGAAGAAACCATCTATGGAAACTCGGGATCATAATTGTATGGGCGATTTGATCCAAACGGGGAAGACTTTCCTTTGGCGATCCCCAACGGCTAAGAGATCTTCTTTTTGCAAACATCTCGTCCAAAAGGGTAGATTTGGAGAGATCTCTTCTGGATGCTTTGCAACGGCTAGATTGGAAACGGAAGAGTATAAAAGACATCTCGAAAACGAAGGGAATAGAGATTGGCGTAAAGAGGGAAAAGTGTTCATAATTCCTAGATAGAGTTTATTCCATTTTAAACACACTTCTTGATCCATCCATTGTAATTGTGAGGAGGTGTACACAAGAGTGTTGAACGCTAGGTGTGAAGTCCTGCGTGTCAAGGAGATCACCGATCCGTAACCTCCGAACAGAATAGTGGAATCCAGCCGATTGGCTATTAGCCGAAGAAGTGGACGTAGGCTTAACCAAAGCCGAACCACTATAATCCCTCTGTGCAGTTTTCCTTATCTCTTACTCTGATCATTCTAAATACTTTGTGATAGCTAAACCGCACACGGTTAATACGCATCGATCCTATTACATTTCTAGCATCAATTGAATTGCTTGAGCATATGAGATTTCTGTTTTACACCGTGTGACTTGAATTCAGCAATAAAATCTTAAAATCACATGTTATCACCTATTCACCCCCCTCTAGGTGAATTCACTAGCCTACAACAATTGATATCAGAGCAAGGTGCTCGTATTTTGTGAAGTGTTTTTACTTTTGAGCTAACGATCTTTATGGCTAGCAATTTCTCTCCTTCTTGGATCGAAGGTGGAAGCAACAACAGGCCACCATACTTTGAAGGAAAAGATTATAGTGACTGACGTAACAAATTTAAAGCATTTCTCGGATGCCGGGATCCTCAAATCTGGTGTTGACACCTAAATTTTGATTTTTAGAGAATCATTTATATGAGCATAAAATAAGGATTAGTCATAATTCTCACAAAAAATAATCTTCATGCATTGCATTTTTCATTTTTTTTGTTAATCGCATCATCTGCATTTAGGGTCATAGATAAATCAATTGAGTTTGGCTTGACAAGCGCCCGGACCGGACTCAATCTAAAATTTTTAACTGAATCTACAAGGTTTGCCGAATGGACCTATTTCTTGAGCGCAATTCTACTCATTCAAGCTTGTTTTAATCGTTAAGGCTTTCAATTAAATGCTCGTTATTTAGAAAAAGTCTTAGTTTGAGCTCGAGAATTAAAGATGAGTCCGTAATTTGGATTGAAAATTAGGATGGGTCACGAATGTGAAAGTGCCAAATTTTATATATATGTCTTGGACTTAAAATCAGATTTAATCAGCCCATTTTTTGTTGCTTAAATTATAGGGGGGGCTTCGGTTAATTGTCAGTTCAATAATCTAGGCCCAAGGATATGTTTCAAATTCATGAGCAGGGCCATGTTCGGCCATCTTCACTTCAACATCCCTTTGGGCGAAAAAAACTGCATGGTGTCCTCGAAGAAGTGGACTCTTGGAATTTTCGGATTTGATTAAAGGAGTTTTAAGGGTCTTATCTTGATAAAATTTTTGAGAAAACTCTATCATTCTACGGTAGATAACGGAGAGTTTCGATAGATGTGGGCTCTATTAATCTGATGGCTGCAAATTAATCCTACTTTACCTAGGATTAACAATCCGACGGTTTCCGTCAACTCCTACTCCTACTAGGACTCTGGCTCGGGGCTCTATATAAACAAGAGCTCATTCACATTCAAGGAGGTGGACCATTATAAAATTTTCGGCACACATTGGACGAAGAGAGTGGAGAGTTGTTTGAGAAGTACGAAGGGGTCCGATTGTTTCCCCCGCGGTTGAGACAAATCCCCCTCAAAATTTCGTCGACTCTTCGTCGAATCCTCTTTCATCGCTCGTCCGTGACTACACAACACCGTAGCTCCAGCAGCTCATCCAAGGTCAGACGTCCTCGCCATCACAGCTTCACGAAGTCCACATCTGTCTGTCTTTGCTGTTCACCGTCAAAAAAACCATCCAAAGAGGGCTGCTGTCCAATCCAATTCACGCTGCTGTTCAGCTTTGGGGTTAAGGTGCATTGGTCCTTACTTTGCTGTTATTTAAGGATTTAATCCTTGTGCTACGTGTGATAGATTAACCGGAGGCAATCTCTGGTGATTTGTGCTTCAAAAAGCACAAACTTAGGGTGGAACTCATCAAGCGTGCTGTTGGAGAATTCAGTTCGGAAGAGGTGAGTTTTCTCGATTTTTATTTGTCGATCCATGCATATTTACTTGAGAATTTACATGTTGTTCCTTGGTTCTTTTGAACGTACAATGGTTCTGTTGGGATTCACGTAGACATGTACGGGCAACTTTAAAAATTAATAAGCGCAGCGGAAATAAATACAACCCATACATGTATCTCCGGAGGCGTAGTTCGTGCATTTTAATCGAAAATATATTTATCAGAGGGAGATAACATATTACCTCTCGTAGCGTGCTTGAACCGGTAGAGATACAAATGTTCTTTGATCCGAGCCCCACAAGCGTCGGGCCTCTAGTTCAGACACACCACCAATCGACGAACGAAGAAGACGACAACAAATTCCACAACGATTGTGCTAGCAGTTTGTGGAATCAGTATTCCGAATTTGATTATATTTTGTTCACTTCAAGAATATGAGAATGAAGAGAGTGTTTGTGTTTTTCTCTCAAAGCTCTCAAAAATTCTGCATACTCTTCACGTTCATCAACCTTTCTCAAAATTCTTGCCCTCTTTAAATAGCCAAGAACATCTTTCATTTTATAATAAATAAATGCTATAAAAAAATAGCACTAACAAATTATAAATGCTATATAAAAATATCACTCACAATTTATCATAAATAAATGCTATCTAAAAATAGCACTATCAATTTATAAATGCTTCCTAACAATAGCACTAACAATAAGTGCTATTTAAAGTAGCATAAACAAATTATTAAATGCTATCTAAAATTAGCACTCACTATTTATAATAAATAAATGATATTTAAAATAGCACTAACAATTTATATTAGCTATCTAACAAAGCATTAATCAATAAGTGCTATTTAAAGTAGCACTAACAATTTAATAAATGCTATCTAAAAATAGCACTCACAATTTAATAAATGCTATCTAAAAAGCACTAACAAAGTGCTCTTTAAAAAATAATAATCATTATTATTATTTATTAATGCAAGAGTAAAAAAATAATTTTACCATACAGTAAAAATATGTATATCGTATATACACATAGAGCATATGTGTGCATCGTATGCACGTGTGACCAAAATGTGAAATAAAATTAAATCCCATTTAATTTTAACTTTACTAAAAATTCGGTATACAAATTTGCAAACAGATTTGCAATGTCGTCTTTCCGTCATCATAAATTGGTTAAGGTGTGTGACATTCCTAGGTTCATCATTGAGCTGGCAGTAAGAAATGCACTAACACATTAGTACTTCCAAGAGAATCGATTGTCCCCATCAACCTCTAGGTCCTACAAGCCATGAGTGACATCTAGCAATATGTCATGGCTACCCGATCAATGTGAATTCTTTAAGAACATAATGAACCTGTCGGGTTTGGCTACAGTATAATTCAATCCCTCTGTCTTACCATGTCCCGATCGAACAAAGGCCATGGAATATTTGTCAAGCCGCCAATTCGATCATATGTACAAATCTAACTCGACATGCATTTATACGAGACATGAACATTTCATTCTCTATAACAACAACCCCGGCCGAGGATTTCAATGCAATCACAATTTAGATCACATAGGACATCAAACCTTTAAAAAGGAGACAGATTCTATTTTGCGCATACGTGTGACTTCGTACGTGAATGAACTATGACCATCAAATACGTAGACGAATCAATGACCCGCCAATATGCGCATTTGTGAACCACAGCCACCCAACACACAAGCCAACACTATGCCTCAAGTCGAAGGATTATTTACACAATACCAAAACGTGAACGATTAGTCATTGACCACGCTTAAAGCTTCCATGTCGCTAATCATTCGGTGTTGTCACGTTCAAATGAACTTGTCCAGATACAAGCACCTATGTTCTAACTCGGATATCACAATATCCAATGACTTGTGACTCGTCATTCCTTACGTATCTAATACTTAATTATGAAGTTAAGAACATACCGATCTCAACAGGATAATTGATATCCCTTCAATAATCCATCGATCGGGAACGACTTTAAAGATTCGGTCTAACCGCGAACCCGTCACATACATATTCTCAACGTCTTAAGAATAAGTCCGGTCACAACCGATCTTATGGAATTTATTCATATATAAATATTTGGACAAAAGAATAAATACGTCTTGCCATTAATAATTTGAAAGTTCAATTGAAATACCCAAATACGTAACTATCACATAGTTGTTTTAGGGCATATTTCTAACAATCTCCCACTTGCACTAAAGCCAACTATTCCGGTACCTCAAACTCATTTTGTCAAGGTGTCTTTCAAAAGAAGATCGAGGTAAGGCCTTAGTAAAGGGATCGCCACGTTATCCGCCGAGGCAATTTTCTCGCAAGGCGATATCACCTCTCCCAACTATTTCTCCGATGAGATGGAAGCGTCTCTCAATGTGCTTAGACTTCGGTGAGACCTCGGTTCCTTAGCTTGAGCTATAGCCCCATTGTTGTCGCAAAACAATGTAATCGGCTGCTCAATAGATGGAACTACACCAAGTTCGAAATGAATTTCTTCATCCAAGTAGCTTCCTTTGCCGCTTGGAAGCGGCTACATACTGCGCCTCGGTGGTGGAATCAGCAGTTATACTTTGTTTGGAACTCTTCCAACTAACCGCACCACCATTAAGTGTAAAAACAAACCCGGATGTAGACTTATAGTCATTCGTATCCGATTGAAAATCGGAATCGATATACGCTTCAATTTTAAATTCTCCTTCTCCATAAATCAAGAATAAATCCTTAGTCCTTCGTAAGTACTTAAGGACATTCTTAATCGCTATCCAAGGCTCTTCTCCGGGATCGGATCGATATCTCGCTAACAATGCCTATAGCATGCGCAATATCGGGTCGCGTACATAACATAGCATACATTATGCTTCCAACAGCAGATGTGTAAGGAATCTTAGCCATCCGCTCTCTTTCTTCAGGAGTGTTGGGACACATCTCTTTGGAAAGACGGATTCCATGCCTTAAAGGCAATAATCCTCTTTTGGAACATTGCATGTTAAACCGTGTTAACACTTTGTCTATGTACGTAGACTGCGAGAGGCCAATCAATCGTCTCGATCTATCTCTATAGATCTTGATACCTAAAATATAGGTTGCCTCTCCTAAATCTTTCATGGAGAATTTCTGTGACAAGAATAATTTGATCGATGATATCATCGGTACATCATTACCGATCAAGAGTATATCATCGACATACAAGACCGGAAACGCAATTGCGCTCCCACTGATCTTCTTATATACACAGGATTCATCCGGATTTTTAATAAAACCAAACGATTTGATTACTTCATCAAAACAGATGTTCCAACTTCTGGAGGCTTGTTTGAGTCCATAAATGGATCTCTTAAGCCTACACACCTTTCGACTTTCACCACTAGATTCAAAACCCCGTGGTTGTTCCATATAGATATCCTTCTCGAGGAAACCATTTAGAAAAGCCGTTTTGACATCCATCTGGAATATCTCATAATCAAGGTGCGCAGCTATAGCCAACATAATTCGAATGGATTTCAACATAGCCACAGGTGAGAAAGTTTCATCATAATCGATCCCTTCTTTTTGACGATACCCTTTCGCCACCAGCCGTGCTTTGTAAGTTCCAACCCGACCATCAGCGTTTATCTTCCTCTTGAAGATCCATTTGCAGCCAATTGGTACTATACCATTAGGCGGATCATCTAGAGTCCAAACATCGTTGGAATACATTGAATCCATTTCGGATTTCATGGCTTCTAGCCATTTACCGGAATCGATGTCTAACATCGCCTCTTCATAGGTGCTCGGATCACTCAATTGATCACTATCATTCATAATGAATAGTGACTCAATATTTTCAATCGAGTGTCTATAACGAATAGGAATACGAGACGTTCTCGCACTCTTCCTAAGAGGTTGTATATCAGAAGCTCCCACCGAATCGTAGATCGGTGTCCGAACTTGTTTATTTGATACTTCATTATTTTCTTCTTGTAAGACTATTTTCCGCCCAAACACCTCCTTCCCGAACGAACCGATTCTCCGGAAAAGAAGCGTGCCTACTAACCGAAACTCTTTGGTCGAGTGAAAATAAAAATAATATCCAAAAGTCTCATTCGGATATCCAATGAAGCGACCATGTTCGAGACCTTGCCTCCAATTTTTCTCGTTCTCAGTTTTTTGACAAAAGCTGGACAACCCCATATCTTTATATGGTTAAGACTTGGTTTTCTACTATGCCATATCTCATAAGGCGTAGTTAGAACAGATTTGGATGGCACTCTATTCAGTAAATATACGGTCGTGTCTCAAGGGCATATCCCCAAAGGGATACTGGCAAATCAGTGTAGCTCATCATAGATCGCACCATATCTAATAAAGTGCGGTTTCTTCTTTCGGATACACCATTATGTTCGGGAGTTGCGGGAGGTGTCCATTGTGATAAAATGCCATTATCTTTAAGATAATCTAGGAATTCAATACTAAGGTATTCACCTCCTCGATCGGATCGAAGAGCCTTTATACTCTTTCCCGTCTATTTCTCAACTTCGGACCTAAATTCCTTGAACTTTTCAAAGGACTCGGATTTATACTTCATTAAGTACAAATAGCCATACCGTGAATGGTCATCGGTAAAGGTAATGAAGTAAGAATACCCACCTCTAGCAGTTTCATTAATTGGTCCACATACATCCGTATGTATCAATCCTAATATGTCGGCAGCTCGTGCACCATGTCCAACAAAGGGCAATTTGGTCATTTTTCCTCGGAGACATGCATCACAAGTCGAGTATGGTTCAAAACCAATTGGATCGATATATCCATCATTACTCAACTTGTTAATTCTGTCTTCTCCAATATGACCTAAACGGAGATGCCAAACATACTTTGGATTTGGACTATCTCTAGAGCGTTTATTAGTTATGGCATTTACATTTTGCTTATTGACATTGGTAATCGTATTACCGGACATTGTAATGGTATAGAGATTATTCGTTAATAATCCAGAACCAACACACATTCTATTATAGTAAATAGAACATATATCATCAACAAAAGAAAATTCATAATTTTCTTTAACCAAACGAGGTATTGAGATGATATTCTGAATAGCATTCTTATAATGCAAACAGTTCTTTAAAATCAAAACATGTCTTGAAGGCAAACACAAACGAAAAGTCCCCATAGCTAATGCAGCAACTTTTGCCCCATTTGCAAATGTCAGGATAATCTCATTTTGCCCCAAGATCCTGCTTATTTCTAGATTCGCAGGAGACATACAAATATGTGAGGTTGCAGGAGAATCTAGAACCCATAAGTCGGATTCAGCATTAATCATAAGATTAGTTTCAATAAGCATAGACACCATACCTTCGTAAGGTTGGTTCTTTTGCTTGACTTTCAAGCCCGCGAGGTACTTCTTACGAGTTCCTCTTCCAAAGGCCCCATGACACCACGGTAATGACATTTCCCTTTTTCAATTTTGGGCTTTGGTTGCACAACCGCTTTCACAGGCTTCTTCCAGTTCTTTTTATTCAAAATAGTCTTACTATTTGAACAAGAAGCTTTAGCCAAAGCCACAACATTTGGTCTTGTGTTGTGCATTTCCTTCTCATAAATTACCAACATACTATGTAACTCAGCAAGAGTTTTCTCCATATTATGCATGTGGAAGTTTTGAACAAAACTAGAGAAGGAATCGGGTAAAGATTGGAGGATCAAATCCACATCTAAGTCATTATCCATGATAAGATTCAGCCTAGCCAATTCTTCGATGTGCCGGATCATTTTTAAAACGTGATCATTAATCGATGATTTCTCGGCCATCCTCATGCGGTACAATGCTTTTGATATCTCATATCTAGAGGTTCGACCATTCTCATCAAAGAATTCTTTTAAGTGCATCATGATCGACCTCGCATTTACCATTGCTTCGTATTTTTTTTTGAAAATCATTGTTCATCGAAGCAAGCATATATGACCTAACTTTTAAGTCATCATCATGCCATTTATCATAAGTGATGCGTTCCTCTTGGGTCCCACCCTCGGGAAAAGAGGTTGGCACATTTTCATCAAGCACATACCCGAGTTTTTCAGAATTGAGAACAATTCTCAAATTCCTTGCCCGATCGGTGAAATTGGGTCCAGTCAAACAATTCTTGTCGAGTATCGAAGCGAGCGGGTTTGTATTCACCATTTTCAGAGTAATTTATATCTGTGCAGAAAATTAAATTGTTAGAAGTTGTCTTTCAAAATAACTATTTCACTTTGGCCTTTAAATGAAATAGAGTCTCCCACTAAATTTATACGCGGATCTCATACTCCTTAAAATGAGAAACGGTAATCTTTGTTGGGATTAGATTACTAGTGGGGATTGGAGTCCCACCAGCCTATAGTTCACCTCACCTAACAGTTATTGGTGTTCTATAAACTTAGTGAGTGAATCAGCTTATTCAACGTATCTTATACGAGTCCCAATCATAACTTTGGCCTCTAGATCATGAAAATCTCACCTGACAGTTATTGACTCCATGATCATAGTTAAGTCAAACCCATCGTCACATGTAAGTATTGAAAACGCAAACGATCCCCTCACCTAACAGTTATTGAAAATCGTTCGGTTTCAACCCCACAACATCATATGATTTAATGGAGTGGTCCAGTATTATATATGACAATTGACCCCTATGTATCCATAACCGGTCAATCAACTACTATAATATAGGATCAAACCACGACGACGGAAGGCCACGAGTCCGAAACCCGCTATGACTTAATATTAATTTAAAAGAGGTTTCGGTCATTATCGAGGTCTCACTTTGCACATTAACCGGTTTAACATGCTCACGTAAACATAATAAATAAATAGATGTCAAACAATTAAACATCTATCCTACGTGGTGATCATGGAATTATGATTTAATGGGTCTCGAGCCAATGAGACCACATTTAATCATTTTAATGTTTTAATGATGGAGAGCCGCTCTACTCTTTTTCTTGGTTCCTTGAACTCTTCGTGAACTGGGCCCAAAGAGCTCACCGGCTTAACGGCTCCTCCATGTAATCCTTGTAGCATTTACATCAACAATTGACTATGCTAAAATTAAAGATTACATGAAAATAAAAGAAGGGCGCAGCCTCCATTTAATAATTACAATCCCCAAATGAATACCTGTAATCATCATACATTCATCCATACAACAATCACATTGATTTGGGATTTTTCCATGATCACCACCCTTCCACGTAAGTAATAAATTCACAATTTAAAACTTCGGAAGGCACAATTCGTACGTAATATAATAGAACCATAAAATTTTCGATTCAAAATTGATTTAGTCTCAATTTTTGCTACGTTGATTAATTTATCGTATAAAATAATCAACCTCTATTAGCCACGTAAGACGAACAATTCGTTAATACAAATTGGCCATAGTATTGCAAAAATTGCTACGAACAAAATCAATTAAATGCACGAAAACGCCTAAGGATTGGCTCGATACCACTTGTTGGGATTCACGTAGACATGTACGAGCAACTTTAAAAATTAATAAGCGCAGCGGAAATAAATACAACCCATACATGTATCTCCGCAGGCGTAGTTCGTGCATTTTAATCGAAAATATATTTATCGAGGGAGATAACATATTACCTCTCGTAGCGTGCTTGAACCGGTAGAGATACAAATGTTCTTTGATCCGAGCCCCACAAGCGTCGGGCCTCTAGTTCGGACACACCACCAATCGACGAACGAAGAAGACGACAACAAATTCCACAACGATTGTGCTAGCGGTTTGTGGAATCAGTATTCGAATTTGATTATATTTTGTTCACTTCAAGAATATGAGAATGAAGAGAGTGTTTGTGTTTTTCTCTCAAAGCTCTCAAAAATTCTGCATACTCTTCACGTTCATCAACCTTTCTCAAAATTCTTGCCCTCTTTAAATAGCCAAGAACATCTTTCATTTTATAATAAATAAATGCTATAAAAAAATAGCACTAACAAATTATAAATGCTATATAAAAATATCACTCACAATTTATCATAAATAAATGCTATCTAAAAATAGCACTATCAATTTATAAATGCTTCCTAACAATAGCACTAACAATAAGTGCTATTTAAAGTAGCATAAACAAATTATTAAATGCTATCTAAAATTAGCACTCACTATTTATAATAAATAAATGATATTTAAAATAGCACTAACAATTTATATTAGCTATCTAACAAAGCATTAATCAATAAGTGCTATTTAAAGTAGCACTAACAATTTAATAAATGCTATCTAAAAATAGCACTCACAATTTAATAAATGCTATCTAAAAAGCACTAACAAAGTGCTCTTTAAAAAAATAATAATCATTATTATTATTTATTAATGCAAGAGTAAAAAAATAATTTTACCATACAGTAAAAAATAATTTTACCATACAGTAAAAATATGTATATCGTATATACACATAGAGCATATGTGTGCATCGTATGCACGTGTGACCAAAATGTGAAATAAAATTAAATCCCATTTAATTTTAACTTTACTAAAAATTCGGTATACAAATTTGCAAACAGATTTGCAATGTCGTCTTTCCGTCATCATAAATTGGTTAAGGTGTGTGACATTCCTAGGTTCATCATTGAGCTGGCAGTAAGAAATGCACTAACACATTAGTACTTCCAAGAGAATCGATTGTCCCCATCAACCTCTAGGTCCTACAAGCCATGAGTGACATCTAGCAATATGTCATGGCTACCCAGTCAATGTGAATTCTTTAAGAACATAATGAACCCGTCAGTTTTGGCTACAGTATAATTCAATCCCTCTGTCTTACCATGTCCCGATCGAACAAAGGCCATGGAATATTTGTCAAGCCGCCAATTCGATCATATGTACAAATCTAACTCGACATGCATTTATACGAGACATGAACATTTCATTCTCTATAACAACAACCCCGGCCGAGGATTTCAATGCAATCACAATTTAGATCACATAGGACATCAAACCTTTAAAAAGGAGACAGATTCTATTTTGCGCATACGTGTGACTTCGTACGTGAATGAACTATGACCATCAAATACAGAGACGAATCAATGACCCGCCAATATGCGCATTTGTGAACCACAACCACCCAACACACAAGCCAACACTATGCCTCAAGTCGAAGGATTATTTACACAATACCAAAACGTGAACGATTAGTCATTGACCACGCTTAAAGCTTCCATGTCGCTAATCATTCGGTGTTGTCACGTTCGATGAACTTGTCCAAGACAAGCACCTATGTTCTAACTCGGATATCACAATATCCAATGACTTGTGACTCGTCATTCCTTAAGTATCTAATACTTAATTATGAAGTTAAGAACATACCGATCTCAACAGGATAATTGATATCCCTTCAATAATCCATCGATCGGGAATGACTTTAAAGATTCGGTCCTAACCGCGAACCCGTCACATACATATTCTCAACGTCTTAAGAATAAGTCCGGTCACAACCGATCTTATGGAATTTATTCATATATAAATATTTGGACAAAAGAATAAATACGTCTTGCCATTAATAATTTGAAAGTTCAATTGAAATACCCAAATACGTAACTATCACATAGTTGTTTTAGGGCATATTTCTAACAGGTTCCGCAATCAAGTGTAGAAAAATTGCATATTCTTCCATCAAATTGATGCCAAAAACCGAAGGGGTTGCACGGGAACTGTTTCTTTTAGCAAGCTCAAATTGATAGAAATTATGCCTTTTCTCAAGCCAAGGTCGCTCGCCGATTTTTCTCAAGATCGAATTGAATTGAGCAAGAATGATTTTTTTTTCTTTCTAAAAAAAACTGGAATTTTTTTGCGTGTACATACACAATGGCCGAATGTATGATCACCGGATGTTTCATGCCTTGAGCTATCACAATTACTTGGATTAGTCCTATCCCATAGTCATTTGACATTATCTCATGTAGTGGGTGGAGTTTTGATATGATGCGGATGTGTTTTGTTTATTCTAGTGATTATCTCTAACAAGTATTTTCATGGGAGTGTACATCCATTGTTAAAATTGGCTTGTCTTGTGATTCTTTGATGTTATTGGATGTTAGAGATAAGACTAGATCCGAATGAAATTTTTTTTTTTAGAAGATTATCTGAGCATATCTTTAAAATTCGGGAGATTATCTAAAAACTCTTTCAAATCTCATGTGATAAATTTCCTAAGTTTAAAAGATATGAAATCCTTTGTGGATAGGGGCCTATCCCCTTTAAAATTTCGGCACCTATCCCTAGTTGGCCGAGAAATTAATTTTTTTTTTACCTTAGTTTAATTCAAATATTTTTATAATCTACCTTGAGTATAATACATGCTCCCTTGTGTCTTGTCTCTCGGAATATGTGCATTGTGGATGACTATCTGACTTCACCCCCGAAGTACGACGTCATCCGCACATGGATTTGTCTAACCTATCCCATAACTTTGGGACTGGATTGACAAATTTCATAATATATAAATTCACTATCCGACCCCACCCCCGGGGTACGACGTGAATAAATTACCTTCTGACCCCACCTCCCGGGTACGAAGCGAACTCATCGGAAAAATTCGGATTATAAGGTGTATTATGCTCAAGGTTTATTATATTGTTATTTGATTCATTTTTTCATTAAAAAAATCATAAAAAAAAATCATCATATCTTGACCTTAAATGAATTCTTTTCGGAAATTATATCTTAAGATGACTCTTAATATAAATTGGATTTTGATTAATCAATTTGTGTTAATTGTCGGACCAAAAATCACAAAACCGAAAATTCATTAAAGGGTTATGACATTCCATGTACATTTCACATAGTCTAATTCGTCATGCATTATTATATGTCATTCATGCATTTTCATGTCTTAAATATAATTCATATTGCATGCCATGTAATTCGAAATTCATGTTCACTTTGCATCAAATTCAACTTTTCCAAAAGTCATTCATGCAATTTTTTTTTATACCACATAATGTGAGTAAATCATCTTGCATGTCATATAGGTTAGTTTTTATGTTGCACATCATGTAGTTAGAATTCACTTTCCTTTATATGCATCGAAATACATTTTCTCAATATCATCATCACTCATTCCATATAGTTGCATAGCATTCATCTAATCAAGAAAACCCAAAAATAAATTGCACCTAAATTCATTCATTGAAATCAATTGGATTTGCCAATCAAGAAAATTTTTACAAGAATGGTACCGAAAGGATGTTAATTGAAAAATTAACATAATCAAGTCTCCGAACTTAAAACTTTGGTTAGCAGAAAATAAAGTATTCTCCCATACTTTATTTAGGTATCTAATCTACCTTCCAAAAAAGATTAGTGGCGGCTCCAAAACTCGAAAATCCTTTGATTGAAATCATGTGAACTTAAGTTGCGAATTGATAGAGCTTGGGAGAGCTCGGGCTAGGTTAATTAATTCATTTAATTAATTTGGTAATCCATTAACCCGGAATTCAACACGAATTTTAGGTCGCGACAGGGATGTCGTACAAAGAGGAGTAAATCTTGCGACAAAGACTACAAGTGCATGGGATAACACGATGGCTGCTCTAACCGCAACAGAAATAACCAAAAGAGATGCTCTTGATGCAAATGTCATTTATTCATTTTATAGTGCATTATCTCCTACTGAATATAAACGTATTGCAGATTGCTCTTCATCAAAAGAAATTTGGGATAAGCTTCACGTCACCTATGAAGGAACAAACAGAGTAAAGGAGACAAAAGTCAACTTTCTACTCGAACAATATGAAGCATTCAAAATGAAACCCGATGAGACAGTGAAAGAGATGTTTGACGAGTTCACTGAAATAGTGAATGGTCTCACATATCACGGGCAACCAGTTTCTGAACCTATGAGAATCAACAAGCTACTACGAACTCTTACGAAGGAATGAGACAACGTTAAAACTTCCATTCGAGAGACTCAAAGAATATCTCCCTTGTCAATGGATGAGCTCATTGGAACTCTTCAATCTTATAAAGAAAAAAGGATCAATGATAAAACCACAACTAGAGGTAAGAAGTCAATTGCCTTAAAATCTAATGTTGATTATGATGTTTCAGATTCTAAAGTCGAAGATGATGAAGAGTTAGCGCTCATGGTCAAAAGATTCGGACGAATGGCTAAACAAGGCAGGAATTTCAAAAACAGAAAGGATCTCGGACGATTCAATCGGAGAAGATCATCTGAGACAAAAAATGAAGGCCAAGAAGTTATCGCTTTCGAATGTAAGAAAAGAGGCCACATCAAACCCAATTGCCCTTTGTTAAAGAAGAAGGACAAGGATGAAAAATCCAAGAAAGCCTTGAAAGCATAAACTTGGAGCGACACCGAATGTGAAAGTGATGAAGAATACGCAAATGTTTGTCTAATGGCAGATTCAAATGATGATATCGAGGTAACTCACCCAAATATCTCTCTTGAAATATCTGTGTATATATATGAGTTATGTTTAGAATACAAGGCTACTCTTAAAAGACTTTCCGAATTGAAGAAGGAAGTTGCCATTTTTAGACAGAAGGATATTTCGCAAAAAGATAAAATCTGCTTTCTTGAAAAGGAATATTGTCAACTAAATGAGAAATCCGATTCTATATCTTGCGAAAATTTGCAATTAAAATCAAGTATATAATCTCTTGAAAAAGAAAACGACTTCTTGAAAAAGGAAAGAAATCATTTTGAAAAGGAAAATCTTTCTCCGAAAAAGGAAAAAGATATTCTCGCAAAAAAGAATTCTGTTTTGAAAAAGGAAGTTTTAGAGATACACAAAAAATTCTCATCCGGTTCAAAAAGTTTGCAACACATACTTTTCATACAAGTTCCCTACTATAACAAGTCTGGACTTGGTTTTCAAAAGGAAAGTAATGAGAAAAATTATTTTCCAAATGTAAAAGAAAGACTTAAGCGGCGACCTTCCAAACGCGCTTATCAAAGTCATTTTAGGAAACAATTTGTAAGATTTGAAGGTCAACATCCCTCTGGATGTTCAAGTTGTGGTGATCTGAAACACTCCAAGAGCAATTACTTAAAGATCAATCGATCAACTCGTGACATTCTTAGATACACTTCTACAACTAACCTCAAAGGACCCAAACAAATTTGGGTACCAAAGAAAAAGTGAGAATCTTTGATCATTGCGGGTACCAAACAAAAGGAGAAACAAATGGTACCTTGATAGCGGGTGCTCTAGACATATGACCGGTGACTCGTCCGTGTTCATTAATCTCGAAAAATTTGATGGAGGAAACGTGTCCTTTGGAGGCAACAATAAAGGAACGATTATCGGCAAAGGAACTGTGAAGATTGGCAATCTACTCATCAAAGATGTTTCATTAGTCAAGGGTTTGAATTTCAATCTTGTTAGTATTAGCCAATTATGCGATATTGAATACAAAGTTTCTTTTGCAGAAAATAAGTGCTCAGGTACAAGCCAAGACAACAAATCATCATTTATCGGACGAAGAAATGGGAACATGTACCTTCTGGACACATCATCCGAAGATGAAATATGTCTTCTATCCGTCAAAGATGATCCGGAAATATGGTACGTAAAGTTGGGACATATAAGCTTCAAGTAAATAAACAAGCTCTCCAAAAAGAAGCTGGTGAGAGGACTTCCAAATGTCAGATTTGAAAAGACAAAACTTTGCGAAGCATGCACACTCGAAAAGCAAGTAAGAAATTCTTACAAACCCATTAATGAAGTCATCACTACTCATGCTCCGCAACTATTGCACATGGATATCTTCGGACCCACTCGAACACAGAGTATTGGAGATAAAACATATTGTCTTGTTATTATGGATGACTATACAAGATTCACTGGGGTATTCTTTCTTACTCACAAGAGTGATGCATTCTCATTCTTTAAAACCTTTTCTAGAAAATTTCAAAATGAAAAAGGTTATTCAATTACAAGTATCACAACCGATCACGGATGGGAATTTGAAAATAATTACTTTGCTGAATTTTGTGATCAAAATGATTTTCAACACAATTTTTCTTCTCCTTATACTCCTCAACAAAATGGAGTTGTTGAAAGGAAAAATAGATTTTTGCAAGAAATGGCACAAACTTTTTTAATTGAAAGCAAAGCTCCATCTCATTTCTGGGGTCAAGCTATTTCAACTACATGTTATATAATCAATCGTGTTTTCCTCGGACCTTTGATTGAGAAAACTCCCTATGAACTCTATAAGGGAAGAAAACCAAATATTTCATATTTTCATGCGTTTGGTAGTAAATGTTATATTCTTAAGAATGCAAGTGATAAGACCGGTAAGTTTGATGAAAGATCGGATGAATGTGTATTATTGGGTTACTCCACTACTAGTAAAGCATATCGAGTCTTCAACAAGAACTCTCAGACGGTTGAAAAATCAATGAATGTGAAATTTGAAGAAGAGCGGATTACTCGGAGGATGGATTCTCAAGAAACAACAAGATCTGAAATTCAGAACATATCATCTGAAAAAGAAAAACCATCATCTGAAGATGCGGAACTAGTCGAAACATTTCGGAACATGGAAAACACCATGCAAGACACATCATCTGAAGGATCAAATGATGAAGACCCCACTGGGACTAAACATGACAAATCAAATAGAAACCGGAAATACGGATCAAGTCATCCCGCAGATTAGGTTATTGGGAATATAGATGAAGGAGTCAGAACCGGATCTAGACTCAAGGATACAATAAATGCCTTTGCTCTAGTTTCAGAAATTGAACCCAAAAGAATCGAAGAAGCCCTCAAAGATGAAAGCTAGATCGAAGCTATGCAGCAAGAACTACATCAATTCGGATCGAATGAAGTTTGGGAACTTGTACCCAAACCAAAGAATCATCCGATCATTGGAACCAAATGGGTTTTTCGGAATAAGTTGGATGACAAAGGAAAAGTAGTCGGGAACAAAGCAAGGCTTGTTGCACAAGGTTACTCATAGGAAGAAGGGATTGATTATAATGAAACCTATGCACCAGTGGCAAGACCGGAAGCTATCAGATTGCTACTTACTTACGCTTGCCATCATGACTTCAAGTTGTACCCGATGGATGTTAAAAGCGCATTTCTCAATGGGTACATTAAGAAGGAAGTTTATGTCAAACAACCTCCAGGTTTTGAAGATCCAAAGAACTCGGATCATGTGTACAAACCGAAGAAGGCTCTTTACGGGCTGAAGCAAGCACCTCGAGCTTGGTATGAAAGGTTAAGTAACTTTCTAACTGAAAAAGGTTTCGAAAAAGGTAAAGTCGATACAACCTTTTTTATCAGAAGGGAAGGTAAAGACATTCTACTTATCCGGATATATGTTGATGATATTATCTTTGGCTCATCTAACCAATGACTTTGTGAGAACTTCTCTCGGAACATGCGGAATGAGTTCGTGATGAGCATGATGGGTGAACTTAAATTCTTCCTAGGGCTACAAGTAAATTAGACTAATCAGGGCACATTCATACATCAAGAAAAATGTGCCTTGGAACTAGTGAAGAAGTTTGGTCAAAACAATTGCAAGAAAACAGAATCACCTATGTCTACATCTTCTAAACTAGACAAGGATGAACAGGGCAAACAGATTGATCGGAAGCTATACGGGAGCATGATTGGTTCTTTGTTATATCTTACTGCATCACGACCTGATATTATATTTAGTGTATGCATGTGTGCGAGATTTCAATCCGACCCTAAAGAATCTCATATGTCTGCTGTCAAAAGAATCATCAAATATATAGGAACTAATCCAAATCTAGGATTATGGTATCCTAAAACATCGGATCTTATATTACATGGCTATTCATATGCTGATCTTGCAGGTTGTAAGTTGGATAGAAAAAGTACTTCGTGTACATGTCAACTTCCGGAATCAATGCTGGTGTCTTAGTTCTCCAAGAAACGTAACATCGTAGCTCTATCAACTGCAGAAGCTGAATATGTTGCACTAGGAAGTCGTTGCGCTCAAATACTATGAATGAAGCAACAATTGAAGGACTTTGGTGTTGAAGCTCACAATATGGAAATCAAATGTAATAACACAAGTGCTATCAACCTCACAAAGAATCCAGTTCTGCACTCACGAGCTAAGCATATTGAAATCAAGCATCATTTTATTCTTGATCATGTGCATAATCGAGACGTCAACATTCAATTTCTTGATTCTAAACGTCAATTAGCCGACATATTCACTAAGGCACTCGATAAAAATACATTTGAGTACATCGGACAAGAGTTAGGTATTACCATAATTCCTATTTGAGCTAAGATCTAGACAGGAGAAATTTGCTCGGAACTTGGAAAGTATCATCCGAAGACCTTCAGCAGCTCCAGAGCTTGAAAAGCATCTTCTAAAGGAACTTACGGATCTCAGAACGTGGAAAATCATCTGTAGACAACATCTTCTGAGCAAATACGACAAAAGATTTGATTGTTCGAAATCTTGGCGCGTAAGTCATTTTTATTTTTGGCAACAAATAAGGTACGCATCAACACAATCTTCCTAAATGTTCTGCAAATATTATGTGATTGTCTTGATTGCTCTGATTGAATATTTGATTGCCTTCATTGATTTTAAAATAGTTGAGTTGAAAATATTCTCAAATTATTTCCTATTTTATCAAGATTGGGATCATCTTTTACGGAATCCTTCTTTCTAAATCGAAGTTATTTCCTCATATTTAAAAAGGGGTGGTCTTTACACTTGTTTTTCCCAAAACCTTCTTTCATAATCTCGGTCTCCTATAACTTTCATCGCCATACAATTCTCATGGAGCCTAAAAACATCCATTCCTCAACAAACTACCCCGATCTTTCTCAAAGTGATCTAGAGAATGATGATCATCTTTCCCTCAATGAGTTTGTTGAAAAAGTCGGATAGGAAAGAATAGCAATCATAAAAGCAAAACATGGAATTCCGGAAGAAGAAGAGATCTATCATAAAGAGATGTTGGCCGAATACCATGACGCTCCGATTGAGAATTGCAAAGAAGAAACTGCTGATCCAATGCAATTATCTGTAAGTCAAGGAGAAAAATCTCGGGGGGAGGACATGGAAACAGAACCAGGCATTGAAGAAGAAGAAATGAATCAGAATAATGATTCGGGCCTGTTGGAGGACGTATTGTACTACCGGATCGAGATGAAGTACCAAATCACTGGAATGTACAATTTGCTTTTTCAGGAGACAGGAGAAATGAGAGAAAGGCTGATGGAAGAGTTCGGTACATCGGCACGGGAACTCTTAGAGAAAGCAAGACAAATTCTCTTCAAAACTGACAGATTAATCAAGACGGTGGATACACTTCGAGAATCCATCAACCAAAAGTTGGAAGAATTCTCAAAACTAGTGCCGATGAAATTCCCACAAGACTTCATACTATCCACAGCATCACAAAGCTCCTTACAACCACCAAGGAAGGAAATTAACCAGCATTCTGAACTGGTAAAGTCTCTTATTGCCAAAAAGGCAGCCTTTTATCTTGAAAGGAAAATAAGGCTGGCCAAGGCCGTTAAAAGGACAATTCTTATAGCTCGACGTAAAGAAGATGATGAGGAATCCGTGAAAGCCTTGATAAGGCACAATGGGTTCGTCTCTAAGCAAGAAGTGTTTGAATATACAACAAAGCCAACCGAGGAAGAATTGAAGAAGGCTTCACCGCAAGGAGTTCAAACCGACAACAAGTTGAATCTGAATGATTTCCACATTCATGATCTTCTTTGCTTTTGCAAGGAAAATAAGCAAGACTTTGCTCGAGCGGAATGTGCAAGAACAGTGGTTGAAGAGCGGAAATTGGATCCTGTCGCGACCTAGAAAAATAAACAGACAAGTTAAATTCCAGGCTAATGGATTATCAGGTTAATTAATTGACTAACCTAACTCGGACTCTCCCAAGTCCATACCAAATCGCAGCTTAAGGTTCAAATAATTAACATGTAACGTGTTTTGAATTTGGAGTCGCCACTAATCATTTTCGGTAGGTTGATTAGAAACCTAAATAAAATAGCGGGAGAAAACTATCTTATTTCCGCGAACCGTAGATTTTGAATTCGGGGGATTTGGTTACGTCAGATTTCTCTAACGCCCTTTCGGTACCATTTTCATGAAAAATATTTGATTTGGCAATTTTGATGGATTTTACTTGAAATTCAAAGATGCAATTTTTTTGGTTTTTTCTTCTTTTTTATGGGGATGTAAAACATTGAACTTTGTACGATATACACCATGGGTGATTTAGCAAGAAAGAAAACGCAGCCAATCACGAATATTTACAAAAATAAATTATCATGTAATAATGCTAAATTTTGGGACACGTGGCATGTCTAAAATAAACAAACAAATGTTCAAACCAAACGATTACATTTTTGTAGATCGAGATGGAAAGGATTACCTTCTATTACACAAAATTTTACTCACATACACGTTATAGTTCCCTTCAAGATCTCGGAGTTGGAAGAACGCGGCTGTCGTCGAAAATGGCAAGCAATGGCGTTGTTGGGTGGCGAGAGGCGAAATATGTGTCGAGACTTGTCGAAGATGATGCTCGACTAAAACTCTTTTATTCACTCTCGAATTTTCTCTTCTAATTTTTCTCAAGAACTCTCTTTTTCCTCTCTAAAAATTCCTCTCAAAACTCTCTCAATTCTCTTCCACTCCCCCCTCTAAAACTCTTCTCAAGAGCTCTCTACCTTCTCTATCACCAAAATTCTCCTCCTCAATTCTCAAGAACTCTCCCTCTTTTATAGCCAAATTTCTCCACCCTTCATTCTTCATCTTCATTTCTTCACCTTCCATTTTCATCTTCCATTCTTCATCTTCATTTATTCATCTTCCATTTTCATCTTCCCTTCTTCATCTTCATTTCTTCACCTTCCATTTTCATCTTCCCTTCATCACCTTCCCTTCATCATCTTCCCTTCTTTATCTTCTTTTGGTATTTGCAATACAGTCCCCGAAGTTTCAAGTATTTGCAATGCGAGTCCTCGAAATTTTAAGTATTTGCAATACAGTCCCTGAAGTTTCAAATCTTCTCGGTGTATTTTTCCATCCCGTGCCTAGTCTAGACGCATGCTAAATTAAGTGTTCTGCTTGCCCAATTATATGCCAATGCAATGTACGCTAAAAATAAATATGTGAGATGATTTTTTTTATAATTTTTATGCAAAAAATAGATTAGTCAAAATTTAGGCGTCAACAGCTGCCCCTCTTTGAGTGGAGGCTCGTAGAGGTTCCGCTCAAAGACAAAATTGAACCCTAAATTTTGACAGTGCAAATGATGAATGAACTTTTTGGCGGGAGTTTTAATCCCATTTTTTATGTAATGAAGTGATGCATGATATGCAAGACTGTAAATAACATATGCCAAAACTTCTCTTTTTTCTTTGTTAGAGAAACCTGCACATGGATCGCATACAAGAATACCTGTTTTACCAAATTTCTCGTAAGCTAATGGTTCTCTTAATTTCCAAGCTTCTTTTTGCAGATGCAAGGATTTTAAGGTATTTGGCCTATCTGTTATCAGAGACTTTTCCCTAATGCAAGACAGCGCAAGATATGAGTGTCGTTTGAGATCACAAGAGCTACGTCGTTGTGAGTCGAAAGAAGTGAGATCAAGTTCACAAGAGCTACGTCGTTGTGAGTTGATTAAATGTTGAAATCGCCGGTGCATATGTCTTCACGATTCGACAAAGGAGAATCAATATCATAAGAGCTACGTCATTATAATTTGGTTTGGATCAAAACCATGGGTGCTTATGTCTTCATGATTTGATAAAGGAGCCGAAAATCATAAGAGCTATGTCATTATGAGCCGACTAAAGGTCAAGATCACCAGTGCATACGTCTTCGTGATCTGAGATCGAAATCATAAGAGCTACGTCGTTATGATTTGACAAGATGTCAAGATCGCCAGTGCATATGTCTTCACGACCTGACAGAAGAGGCATATTGCCCGAATTGAACAATATTTGATAGAAGCACCATCGAATGGAATCGATAAGTACAAAAGGGGCATATTGCACGAATTGAATCATAACAACTATCATCAAAAGAGTTGTTAATTTGAAAAGGGGTTCAGAAAACTTACCCGGGTTCTCCAAACGATTAATCAAGGAACAAAACAGATTGTTGTATCGTACCTGGTAGGCATTTGCCAGCAAAACTTGCTCATTCAATAATCCTTGGATGAATTTCGAGACCTTGGGAGGGAACTCGAACATCGAGAATGTATTACCTATCATAGAATGTCGGAGGTAACACACACAAACATATTCAACAATGAGTATAATGCAATCACTCATACTATGGTTCATGCATAACCATTCTGTCAAGTTTGCATTACCAATTTTGTCCAGGGAGGTTCTCACATTACGAATACGTCGAATGCGAGCTGAATGGGGGGACTTCGATCCGAAAGGGCTTTCTCTCACTCTCGAGAAAAGCTATTTATCCTGTCTGCAGGATTCAAGAGAAATCACTCAATCTTTCCATCATCGCATTCGATAAGGATCCAAGTAATCTCGCAATTGATACGACCGAGCCGATCGGGAGGTCTTGATTAGGACCGTAATGAGAGCTAGGTCAAAGGTTTACAAAGGGGACTCTAATTGAGTCAAGGTTGCTTGAAATGAATTTCTTCATCATCTCGCTCCGGATTTACAAGTCAAGAATCCTGCAAAAATGAGAGAGAAATAATCTTGCTCGAACTTCTTCGAGTGATGCTTAAAATCATTTAACTCTACGTTAACTTAAGTGCCCTAATCGGAAGAGACTTTGGAGATTTATAACGTAGGCTAGGATTGGGAACCGAGGAACGAAAATGCTCGTTTTGGCTCAGAAATTAAATGAGAAGGGGCTTGACGTTGGTGATCATCATCGATTAGTCACCGATCTTGGTCTTCCGGAAATGTCTTTAGAAAGAATACCATCATTGAATGAGGGATGGTAGTTTTCTACCGAAAATTGCACTTTGCAAACTGATTTTTTGGGGAGTCTTCTTCACAACAAGTATCTGTCAAGGATTTGCAAGAGACACAATGCAAACATGTACATGGAATTTACAACTTAACATGCAAAAATGTACATTCAAAATTCAGAAGTACTTTACAAATGAATGTGCATTGGCCTTACTTTTGGTAGGCACTTTGCTTTTCCTATGCTTGAAATTTTCATATGAGATCGGTCTTTGCTTTTCTTACTCCCGACTCTCATTTTTCTTTTTTTTTCGAGAAGAGATTTCTTTTCCTTTTTTTTAGAGCTCTTCGACATCTCTTTATTTTGCTTTTTTTTTTTTCGAGAGCAGGCCCTTCTCCTTTAAGCCGAGTTTGCCTCTCCCTTTTTTTACAATCCCATGATTTTGAACCAGGAATTACAACAAACATAAACATTTACAAAGAAAAATTATGTAAACATAAAAAATCTAGCATACAAGAAATGAGTCCATTCGAGAATTCTCTGTTGACCCGACCATCTCCAATTCTAATCCTTGGGAAAATGCTATCTTCGTCTTTGGAATGAGCAAATGATCACCAACGGGGGTTTAAGAAATGAATTTGCGGGCTCAAGTGGGCTATGCAAAGAATGAAGTGTATAGGATAGAGAAATGAATGCTTTTCATCATCATAAGGCACTTGAATTAAAATTCGAGTATAAATGCAAAGAAACACCCGAAAATTAATGTTAGTCCGAGCAAGAAAATTTCTAACCATTTACCTCATGTTTCTGCTGGAATTAACTCGTCTGGACCCCGATGTGGGGTGGTTCTTGGCGAGGGTAAAGAAATGAAACCACCGCTCAAAAGGGGTAATCAATGGATAACCCGTAGTGTTTGGGATAGAGAACTGAATGCCTCTGTCATTTCGGCTATCGTACCTTTTGCGAGGAAACCTTTTACCTTGTGAAATGCGGAACTTAGCCACCGTTCAACTCTCCCGAAAAAATGGGACGTGTTTGGGAAAGGATTGCCTTTCATCATCCTGCCCCGCCCCATTCCATACATTTGATGTATCTTATGTAGTTCATGTTCCTTATTCAGAGTTGGTAAATTAAATATGAGGAACAGTCATGCACAAACTATGCAATGTACGAGTGTTTTCGAGCATATAAAATGTAGCAACTTTTTATCTTGGTGCAAGTACGTAAGAAAATTCTTAAGGGCGTGAATTGTGAGTTGCCCCTGCTCATGCAAATGAGTTGCAAAACTTCATTATCTAGTTTGAGACATGAGATTGTCAAAGGCTCCGGGGAATTTCTCATTTCATTAATTTTTCGGGAGAAGGGATACTTCCATATCTGGAAAGGCGGTGACCCTCGTAAAAATCAAAAGGGAAAGCATCAATGTACGTTCTCATGTTCTAAACGAGTTGAAACGATACCGCTTTACCCTTGTACGTATTCCTTGCAAACTTTGAATTTGAAAAGATCGATTCATCTAGATCGGATTGTATGTCCGGGATGTTATCTCTCCGGTTTTGTAACCATCAAATTTGAGCTTCAATCGGCATTGAATCGCGAAGCAAAAAGGTTATTATTAATCTTTGTACATTAATGTCAAATCCCGGGATCGAACCCGGAACGCCTCGGACCACTGTCATTCCCCCAACCACTAGGGTGTGGTGATGTTGGCGTCCACGGTTGGTTCCCTTTTTGCTATATTGTTCTCAAAACAGTTGGCAATCCCCTGTCGAGAATAAAATAAGCATAATTTAGAGTTTGAAATGACCGAGAGCCAATTGGGACGATACGGAGTTACCCATCTTTGAGCCCGCTTGGCTTTTTACTCGTATTCTCCCAAGTAAGGCTATTCGGAATCTCTCTTTACGAGCGTTCAGAGGCGTCGTCCACAAATTGATTTGCTACGGGCCTAGCTTAACAAGGAACTTACGCATTTGATAAGAGAGGAGAAACTTCGCCCTTTAACTCTAGGCGAATTCTAGACAGCTAGAAAGTAAAAAATATCCCGCGCAGGGGAACTATACATGAAATTAAAGGAGTATTCACGCAAGACTCGGTTCCACCTCTTTTGCTTGGCCATTCCAATGATCGATCGATTTTGTCTTGGATCATACACCAACGATCGTTGTTTGAGGATCCATAATCACTTGCTTCGGATCACAACTCTGGATGTCCTTCGACTCCGAACCGGCTAATCAAAGTGGTGAGCTCATCATCAAAGTAATCTTCTGATTGATACTCGAATTGGGTAGTGTTACTTGCTAACACTAGCGACGGATTTCCCACTTTGTTTTCACCGTGAGCGATCTGACTCCTTGAGCTTGAGCTTCCGCCGTTGCTCGGAAACTTGTAGGGATGATTAACTGGTCTGCTGCTAGAACCACCAGCGGAAGGTTGGTATGGCCTGTATTCTTGATTGGAAAGTGGCCGGGTACCTTTTGCTCGGTAGGTTTTCTCGGTATTGATCTTCCAATCAACTTTGGTCCGGTCGCCTTGATTCCAAGCCGCATCGTGCTTCCTCGCCTTACCTCTAAACCTTTGAAGGTGATTCGTGACACTTTGCATGGTGAGTCCGTCTATATTCATTATTTTGAGTACGGCCATTGGCCATGCTGAATTGATTCCCAACCGTCGAACCGCCTCAATGAATATAGAATGAAGCTCGGTGGACCAAAGGGGCCTTTTCTTTTCGACGAAACCGTCGTCGTCGCCTTGGCCATAGTTTTTTTGTTCGAGTAATTGCTTCCTTACAGCATGCTGCCAAATGTTTTGGAGCACTCGAACGCAGACCGGCTTTTCTAGGATGTATCGAGCACCATGCGATATGGCCCTCGTTATGAACTGGCGATCATCACTTGCCGATGCTACGATGACCTGTATATTCAACTCGGAATCAATGATCTTTAAGAGAGCGAGACCGTCCATATCGATCCCTACCATGGCCGTGACGACGATGTCAAAATCATATTTGTACCGCTCAAAGCACTTGTAAGGCTTCTGTTGCTTTCGCATAAGCTGAAACCTTGTACATGCACTTTTTCAGCATAGCAACGAGGATTGAGAGGGAAACGGGGTTGCCATCAATGGCCATGACTTGCAGATCCTCGGGATAGGAAGCTTCCCATATTTCCCTTTGGAATGAACGTGTACTTCTTCTAAAACCTTCCATATGTAGACCGAAATTGGTATTTCGACCGGAGACCGAGCTTTAGATGTTCTCGGACATGCAAAACAATTTGCCCGAAAATCACAAAAGCGATGGTAGCCTTTCGTGACGAGTTATGGAGGTCATTAGGTGCATGGAGACTTCAAGTTTTTTATAAACTTTTTTTCGATCCGTTAGTCTCGCATATAGGTTCTCGCTTTCCCTACGAAAGAGGACGGCTTTTTCTCTCCTTTCCAGTCTTGGTGCCTTGGATCCATTTCGTAATAACTCTTATCTCTCACTCAATCTGTCATTTTTTTTCTTTTCTGATATGGAGGAGCCCTCAAATCTTTTCGCTTTCTCTACGAACAAGGCGGTTATTTCCCTCCTCAAATCTTTTCGCTTCTACCTGTGTGAAGGCTTTTAATGCTTTTCCTTTCGGCGTTCATCCAAAATCGACAAGGAATTCACGCATTTAAGCATGATAACATTCGCGAATAGTACTTGTTCTTTGCCCCTTGATTAACTCTAGGCGTAAAAGAAGAATATCTCACATGGGGACTTTGTAACAAACAGTACATTCATTCACGCATGTCTCTACTCTTCTTGAGGATTCGTAAGGGCTGGCTAGTAATGCTCAAAAGAGCGACATTTTGAGAGCCCATAATAAAAAACTCAAGCTTCATGTAGGCTACTGATTCAGAGTTTCATCATCGTTGAATTGGCCGATTGTGATAAGCTCGTCATCAAGTAAACTCCCATCGTAGTGATGCATGTCCCCCCGTCGAAGGGGTTTGTCTCCGTAAGATCGATTTTTCCGGGATGAATCCCCAACAAAATCTGATTGTGCGTAAATTGCTCGAGGAGTGAGGTGATAAATGAGCATTTTCAACGCTCAAATGTGGCTCATCGAGGAACATTTCACCAAGGGCGATGGGACCGCTACGGTCAAGGCAAGCGGCGGTGTTAAGAGCATCTCTATACCTCTTGTTCTCTGCTCGAAGTTTTTCATTTTCCTCCTTTAGAAACGCGAGTTCATGACTTTTATGTTGATCCTTCAATTGGGTTTTCAATTGGGCCCGCTTGTTTTGAAACCAAAACTTGACCTTCAAGGGTTCCATTCCTAGCTTCCGGCTCAATTCATTTCTTTGTTTCTTGTCAAGGTAAGGGCACTCCTCGAAGGAAGCTTCGAGCTCTCTTATTTGCCTCCAAGCGTGGTCTTGTTTTCTTTTCCGGGGTTGACTACTTTCGCCGTTGTTCTTTGTTGTTGTTCTTTGTAGAGATCTTGAACTTCATCGCCAAGGGGATTGGGTTTTACGGCTTCAAGCTTGGATTCGGTCTCGAAATCTTTAATGCCTCTCAGCAGTTCACTCTCGGAGATGTCTAAGTCGGTCGCCTCCAATAAGTGCTGGTAGCCTCTAAACATGTTGGATTGAAATACCTCTTACTGTCTTTTGTTCACTCTACTCTCCGCTGTATGCTTACTCTCTCCAAATTCTTTTGAGTAAACATGTATGTTCCAGAGCCTCCCTTTTAACGTGGATGAAAACCACCAAGCCGGTGCTTCTCCCAAGATTTCGTGTTTCCCGCTCTGTCCTCTTCCTTTCCTTTTGACATGGTGGGACCCTCAAATCTTTTCTGCAGGTGTAGACTTGTCTCTCTCTTAATTTTTCAATTATGGCGGGACCTTTAAGTCGTTTCGCAACTTTTCCGGATTTGTGAGGCTTGAGATGGTAGATCCGTGATTCACGGACGAAACGTCCGTAGCTTTACCCGGATAATTAAATCGGCCCCCACTGCAATTATTGCTATGACTTTTTCTGCCCTTTAAATTAGGATTTAACGCCGAGACGATCATCGCTTTCATATCTTCATCTCCAACCTTCTAAGCACTCTTTCGCATCCATTCTTTTTCGGTTGTTTCAACAACAATGGCCTCCCTCCCCGCACACGTCTTCTCGGCCGAAGTTTTGGCCAAATGAGAGAAACTTTACAATCTCCTAGGCCAGGGCTACTCTTATATAGCCAACCACCCGGAGATCGAAGCTGAAATCCGTCTTATGTTTACGGATATGGATACTGCTTCTATTGAAGGCACCAAGTTAGAAGAGGAATACAGGATTTTCCCTACCCTCTTCACTAACTTCCTGGAGGCTTACAATCATGCTCATCAAGATGTTACTTTGGCCCATCTTGTGAGGGCACGCTATCGGGATCGGACAGATAACTTGGTGTTGGCCGGTCTTGTAGCCGACAATTATAAGAAGGCCCTTGACTACAGTAATGATCAAGTCTCACTGCTGATTCGTGAGAGGGGGAACTTGGTGGAACGTTTGGCCATGTCCCGGACCATCTTTGAGCGCGATCCGCTCAATATCGTTTTGAAATTCCAATGCACATGGCTGGAAGAAAGGCTGGACGATCCGACCCTGGATATAGCCCGCGGGAGAATGCTGATCCATGACTTGGAATCTGCTGCCGAGTACCACGAGGATAGGGTGGCCAAGCTTAAAGAGAAATGTGAGCTCCTCCTCTTTAAGCTGGCGGATCTCGATTCTCGAAGCGATCGGTGTAGGCGGAGCATCAACCGTATGGAGAGTTAGTTAAACTCCTTTGTGATGCTCATTAGGGCTCGGTTTGGCTTTACGTTCCCTCCCCGATGATCCGTTTGTGAGGCTCTCCGATGGATGAAATAAATGCAAGCTTTTACTCATTTGCATTTCGCTTTCGCATTATTCGATCTTCCATATGCCGACTGATTGAAGGGGCTCTTCATTTTACTCATTTCATCTTGGTCGTCATATCTTTTTTTGCAAGATAACCCCTTTACTCTGTGAATATGTAAATCTCACGCTACCGATGGCCGATTCAATTGGGCCAGAGAGACCCCCCATTTGAAACAATCTCTTAGCAAAGATTAGTAGTGAGGAAACAAACGAATGCCCGAATGTGTACAATTCGTGAATATGTCTTAATATTATAACTCGATTATGAAAACATGAGAGTAAATCAAGTATAATATTTTTTTACAAAGATCGAATTGATTGGATTAGTAAAGACACGACCATCCATCTCGGCCAAAATCAAAGCACCGCTAGGGAGCACCTTCTTTACTATATATGGACCACCATAGTTTGGAGCGAACTTCCCTTTCGGGAGTAGGACTATTGGCAATAATTTTCTCAAGACCGGGTCATTGATCCGAAAATATCGAGGCCGAACTTTTTTGTTGAATGAATTAGCAACCCTCTGCTGATAACACCGGCCATGACATATAACCTTAAGTCTCTTTTCATCGATCAGATTCAATTGGCTCGCCCTCTGTTGGATCCATTCGGCGTCCGTCAAGATAGCTTGAGATAGTATACGTAAGGAAGGAATTTCCACTTCAACTGGTAGAATAGCCTCCATTCCATATACAAGAGAATACGGGGTTGCCCCGGTAGATGTCCGGATCGAGGTCCGATACGCCATAAGTGCAAATGGCAACCTCTCATGCCAATCGCGATAATTTTCAGCCGTCTTCGCTAAGATTTTCTTGATGTTCTTATTGGCGGCTTCTACTGCTCCATTCATCCGAGGACGATATGGGAAAAAGTTCAGATGCTTGATCTTGAATTCCTTAAACAATTCGTCCATTAGCTTGTTGTTTAAGTTCGAGCCATTATCGGTGATTATGGCTTCAGGTGAACCGTATCGAGCAATGATATCCCGGAGGATAAATTTCACGATATTTCGTGCCGTGACCGCTAAATAGGATGCGGCTTCGATCCATTTGGAGAAAGAGTCAATCGCCACCAAGATGAATCGATGGCCATTGGATGCTTTAGGATTAATAGGGCCGATAACATCAATGCCCCACATAGAAAACGGCCATGGTTCGGATAAGCGATGCAACTCGTTTGGAGGGACATTAATCTTGTCACCATGAATCTGACATTTGTGACAACTCCGGACATGCTGAATCGGGTTGGAAGTCCCATCATACTTCTCGAAGTTGGGCATCTTGAACTTCTCTCGCACTGTGACCTTTGAAAAGATAGATAGGTCAATCTAGGGTATGTTGTGAGTCCCCTCAACCTCTCGGATCCTCTGTTCCATTTGGGCCAACAGCTTGGCCGCATCACCATTCAATCCGGGGGTCACAGGGCTGGCTTGAGGGATTGGGACTACGGGTGGCGTGCTCGAGTTCATGCCTGTGATGATCACATCTTCTAGCGGCATTATCCGATAGTGAGCAGCTTCCATGGCTTTACCGGAGTTATCCGCAGGAGGAATTCGAGCATGAATGATTAGCGGCGGGCTGGAGGTGGATGATTGCGGTTTGGTGGTGAAGGCGGCCATCATTTCCTCCATCTTTCGGGACATCATCCCTTCAAAGCGCTCGGTCAATGAGTTAAGTTTCTCGTCCAGGGCAGCACCGATAGTGGTGTTAATGTCGGCCATCCTCTTTGCGACCGATCGAGTAATATGTGGAGGATCCGTGATAAATTACCTGTACACAGTGACAAACCCAAAATTAGTACAGGGAGCAAGAATAGCGAGCCGGCCCATGGCATCCCTCTAGACTCAAATGAACAAAGTGATTATGACCAAAGGATTGAAACATGTAATTTTCAGTTTGTCCGCTTTTACGAAAAAATTCGTATTAATTCGCACGTTGATCAAAACATGTCCAAATTTTACGAGCTTGTAGTTGAGAAGATGATGAACAACTTTTATGTTGGCCAATCGGACTAGAAATACGCGGATCAAATCAGTTTAATGTGTCTTTCCAAAAAAATCATGTTCAGAAAACTGTTATAACCGCATTTGTTGTTAAAAAACGAAGGGCCATCTTAAATTATGAATTTAATTCTGAAATTTTGTAAGATATTAGTTGAAACATAGGTCTACAACTTTCATGTTTGGCACTTACTCAAAGCTCGATGGTAGAATTTAGTAAAAATCGCACAACAGGAATAAGCCAAATCAGAATTGAGGACAAGCGATAAAATTGTAAAAGCTACGGAAGCAAAGTGCGAAATTGGAAATAAGACAATGAAACTTCTAAACAATCAACCTAAACCATGGACCGGCCCAAAATAAAAATGAGATAACAGGGTACAAGAGACAAGAAATTACCTCTCATACGAAGAAAATGCCAATCATAAAGACATGCGCATGAATTGTGAGTTTAAATCTTATTCTATCTATCCAAAAGGCTTTTGCAAAGTGAAATGATGAACGAAACGACATGTCGCAGCCTCGCGCACAGTCATCATGACTAGTCGCAACCTCGCGTACAATAGTCATGACTAGTCGGGTCCAATCACTTCGGCTTGGTTCGGTCGACAAGGGCAATTATCATGCATCGTAGCCTCACGTGTATGAGAACGACCCTTGAGCCATTTTTTGGAAAAAATTTCGGGATCCGGATGGGATAACCTTTAGCGAAACCTTACCGCCAAGGTTAAAGAACCATCTAAATACCATCTTAAAACTATTAGTGTGACCCTGGTCCGGTCACGGGTTGTGTGCAGTGTAGTGCAAATACGATAAATCATGCACAACAATTAAAGGCAAACACCGCTTCAATGATTCAAAAGTTAAATCACAATTCCAATTCACCAAGCCTGCAAAACAAAGGGTTAGCCGATCACTCCTCCCCTTATAACTCCCAATCTGCAAAAACATTTAACACCTAAGAATGAGAATTCAACCAAAGTTTACCAAATCAAGTGATTTCTTTTTCATGAAATTATCTGGACTAAGTCCTCTTTGGGTCCCCGGTGGAGTCGCCAAGCTGTCGCGACCTAGAAAAATAAACAGACAAGTTAAATTCCAGGCTAATGGATTATCGGGTTAATTAATTGACTAACCTAACTCGGACTCTCCCAAGTCCATACCAAATCGCAGCTTAAGGTTCAAATAATTAACATGTAACGTGTTTTGAATTTGGAGTCGCCACTAATCATTTTCGGTAGGTTGATTAGAAACCTAAATAAAATAGCGGGAGAAAACTATCTTATTTCCGCGAACCGGAGATTTTGAATTCGGGGATTTGGTTACGTCAGATTTCTCTAACGCCCTTTCGGTACCATTTTCATGAAAAATATTTGATTTGGCAATTTTGATGGATTTTACTTGAAATTCAAAGATGCAATTTTTTTGGTTTTTTCTTCTTTTTTATGGGGATGTAAAACATTGAACTTTGTACGATATACACCATGGGTGATTTAGCAAGAAAGAAAACGCAGCCAATCACGAATATTTACAAAAATAAATTATCATGTAATAATGCTAAATTTTGGGACACGTGGCATGTCTAAAATAAACAAACAAATGTTCAAACCAAACGATTACATTTTTGTAGATCGAGATGGAAAGGATTACCTTCTATTACACAAAATTTTACTCACATACACGTTATAGTTCCCTTCAAGATCTCGGAGTTGGAAGAACGCGGCTGTCGTCGAAAATGGCAAGCAATGGCGTTGTTGGGTGGCGAGAGGCGAAATATGTGTCGAGACTTGTCGAAGATGATGCTCGACTAAAACTCTTTTATTCACTCTCGAATTTTCTCTTCTAATTTTTCTCAAGAACTCTCTTTTTCCTCTCTAAAAATTCCTCTCAAAACTCTCTCAATTCTCTTCCACTCCCCCCTCTAAAACTCTTCTCAAGAGCTCTCTACCTTCTCTATCACCAAAATTCTCCTCCTCAATTCTCAAGAACTCTCCCTCTTTTATAGCCAAATTTCTCCACCCTTCATTCTTCATCTTCATTTCTTCACCTTCCATTTTCATCTTCCATTCTTCATCTTCATTTATTCATCTTCCATTTTCATCTTCCCTTCTTCATCTTCATTTCTTCACCTTCCATTTTCATCTTCCCTTCATCACCTTCCCTTCATCATCTTCCCTTCTTTATCTTCTTTTGGTATTTGCAATACGATCCACGAAGTTTCAAGTATTTGCAATGCAGTCCCCGAAATTTTAAGTATTTGCAATACGAGTCCCCGAAGTTTCAAATCTTCTCGGTGTATTTTTCCATCCCGTGCCTAGTCTAGACGCATGCTAAATTAAGTGTTCCGCTTGCCCAATTATATGCCAATGCAATGTACGCTAAAAATAAATATGTGAGATGATTTTTTTTATAATTTTTATGCAAAAAATAGATTAGTCAAAATTTAGGCGTCAACGGATCCAAGCTACATCGTGACTGGAACACATGCTCTTGAAAAGCTATCTACGGAGATAAACATGGATATTGTCCAATAGATTCAACAAGATCACACTCGGGGAGATTGGTGTCATTCTTGGGACACAAAGAAACCAGAAATCTCCGACACGGACAAGCTATGGGATATTCTGTTTAAGCGGGGTAAATGCAAAGATAATCCGAGGAAGTTTAGCATAGAATTCAACATTGAAATGACTGCAATTAAAGATCGACTGAGTTTGAAGGGACAGATTCTCAAAGAAAATATGAACAACAAATACCATCTTACGGGCTTTGAGCTCGACCAGGTTGAAAAGAATCTGCATAGGCTAGCAACTGCAATCAATGAAAAGCTGTCTCACATGACACGAGCTATTGTGTTTCAAATCTACTAAAGCTCTCTTCCAATTTTCTTCTATCTTAAGCTCGCAGCACTAAAATAAGAACCTCATTTGTCACACTCTATTCTTCTTTGATTGAATGATTGACAAATTGAATGTGAGCATGATTTGATTGAATGATTCATTATTTTCCGAATGCTAGTATGTTTTGAGTACATTGCATAAATGACTCGAATAGGCATTGAATTCGGGGGGAGCAATGTTTTATCACTATTCGACTTTGCAGGATACTCCCTATTGCTGATGACAAAAAGGGGGAGAAAATTAATGTTTTGATGGTGTTATGATATTCATGATTGTATGAATGGATTGTGTGAGATCAATCCGTTATATATATGCGTGTGTATTCTGGCAAGTATCCTTTTTAAATACAGGATTTCAGCATGTTCTGCGGAATACAAAGCATGAACTTTGGAAAACATCATCTGAGAAGGAACATCTTCTCTTAAATAGAGCAAGTGAACAAAAACATCATCCGAGAAGGAACATCTTCTCTTAAACAAAGCAAGTGAACAAGTTCCACTTTTCACATATTTGAAAGCTCTGGCTAAACGGGACAAGTTATGAGCATCCAACAAAGCATGATGTTTTGAGAAGTTACAATCTTCATACTCGCTTGTATTTGAAATTGTTTTATATCTCAATGCACTTAGAATACCAACTTATCGATTGAGATAACACAAGTTCTGAATATTGCTTAACATAGTATATAAATGCATTCTTTCTCAGAACTTATTCTTGCTAAAAGTACAAGGAATGAAACTCCAAAATTATTACTTAGCAAGATTATCATTAGAGTAACTTTGTTGAAGTTGCTCATCCTTTTCTAAACTCAATTTCTTCATTCCTATAGTGGATCGTTTTGTCATCATCAAAAAAGGGGAGATTGTTGAGAAAAAATCCCTAGACGGTTTTGAAGTTGACAAAACAATCCTAGTACTCTTGTATTTTGAGATAATGCTGTGATTTACTTGTTTTGCAGATTATCCTTTGGTGCGGGAATGCATAGGATTGAATCTAGCAAAAGAATTTGGCTCGGATGTTGTTTTCGAGAGTCTCGGATGCTGGTTCGAGCTCGGACGTTGAGTGGGGATAGCTCGGACGTTGGAATGACGCTCAAGCTCTGAGAGAAGTACTTCACTAGCAGTAATCAGAATTTTAAGATGAATACAAATTGAGCTTAATTGATGTATATCAACGGACGCCATCGAGCTGGATCATTCTTGTAGATTTTCAGTGACTAAGATCAATCAAGGATGCGGAATCAAGGAGACAAACCAAGACTTTTTAAATGGAAGAAATCATCTATGGAAAGTTGGGATCATAATTGTATGGGCGATTTGATCCAAACGGGGAAAACTTTCCTTTGGCGATCCCCAACGGCTAAGAGATCTTCTTTTTGCAAACATCTCGTCCAAAAGGGTAGATTTGGAGAGATCTCTTCTGGATGCCTTGCAACGGTTAGATTGGAGGCGGAAGAGTATAAAAGACATCTCGAAGACGAAGGAAATAGAGATCGGCGTAAAGAGGGGAAAGTGTTCATAATTCTTAGATAGAGTTTACTCCATTTTAAACACACTTCTTGATCCATCCATTGTAATTGTGAGGAGGTGTACACAAGAGTGTTGAATGCTAGGTGTGAAGTCATGCGTGTCAAGGAGATCACCGATCCGTAACCCCCGAACAGATTAATAGTGGAATCCGGCCGATTGGTCGTCGCCGAAGAAGTGGACGTAGACTTAACCAAAGCCGAACCAATATAATCCCTTTGTGCAGTTTTCGTTATCTCTTACTCTGATCATTCTAAATACTTTATGATAGCTAAACCGCACACGGTTAATACGCATCGATCCTATTACATTTCTAGCATCAATTGAATTGCTTGATCATATGAGATTTTTGTTTTACACCGTGTGACTTGAATTCAGCAATAAAATCTTAAAATCATGCGTTATCACCTATTCACCCCCCTCTAGGTGAATTCACTAGCCTACAACACAAAAATCATCCTGCTTATGTTTGCAAACTGGAGAGAGCTTTGTATGGCCTCAAACAAGCACCAAGAGCATAGTTTGATCTCTTTAGCTCATTTCTTTTGGCATCCGATTTCTTTTGCAGCATTTTGGATCCTTCGTTATTTATTCAAAAATCGGGTCATAGCATTCTAGCTCTACTTTTATATGTAGATGATATGATCATTACGGGTGATAATCTGAAATTGCTTGATGAGTTCATCTCTACGTTGAGTAGCGAATTTGCAAAGAAGGATATAGGACAACTACACTATTTTCTAGGTGTGGAGGTTAAGATATTCTCCGGTGGTCTTTATCTATGCTAAGAACAATATGCTTTATCAATCCTTAAACGTGCACAAATGGAGGGCTGCAAGCCGGTTTCCACCTCTATGGCCTCTAGTTTTCATTCTAGTACGGATGCAACATTATTTTCGAATCCAACACTATATCGCAGTATCGTTGGAGCTCTTCAATATCTCACGATTGCACAGCTGGATATTTCATATGCAGTCAATTTTGTTTGTCAATTCATGCATCAACCTATTGTGAGTCATTTTCAAATTGTGAAGCGTATTTTGCGTTTTATCACCGGCATAACAGATCGAAGAATGTAAATCTTGTCCAAGTCGACTTTGGACTTGTATACTTTTTGTGATGTAGATTGGGCGGGTTGACCCTTGACTCGGCGATCGACTATTGGATTTTGTACTTTCTTAGGTAGCAAATGTATATCATGGAGTGCAAAGAAGCAACAAATGATTGCTCGATCCGGTCTTTGAGGCGAGTATCGTGCAATGGCATCGACAACTGTAGAGATTACTTGGATATGATTCCTTTTGAGAGATCTAGGTATTCATCTCTCAAGTCCATGGATACTATTTTGTGATAATATCAGTGCACTTTATATGTCGATTAATCCAGTATTTCATGCAAGAACTAAATATATCAAATTAGATTATCATTATGTGCGAGAAAAAGTGGCTCTTGAAACACTTGTGACTAAGTATGTTCCGTCTGTGCATCAAATTGCTGATCTATTCACAAAATCCCTCTCTAGGAACACATTCAGAAACTTATGTCGCAAATTGGGAATTTGGGATTCTCCCATTCCCAATTTGAGGGGGAGTAAAGGCAATGATTTCTCAATTGAAAGAGAAGAATCTGGAGATATCAATCAAAATCACAGCTCTGATTCTTGAAGATGATAGAATCAAGTGATTGACAACTTTTGTAATATAATTATCTTTCTATTGTTGTATTGTTTCCTTATATAAGACTTTGTAATATCTTTATATAGTAAAAGTCATCTCCACAATCATATGTTGAGATCAAGAATCAAATGCCTTCGTTCTTTCACTTTTTACACATGACTATGAGAGAATTGCCAACAAAAATTTCACTTCCCAATTTCATCTTTACAGCTCACACATGGACCTCCTTACCTCGATCTAGACACTGTAAAATACAATATTTAACGCACTTACAAAAGAAGATAGCTTAGAAGAACATTTGTTCTCACCATGTCCTTGAACACCTTCATGTCGTCTTCATGCCTACCATTCAAGCCATAACCAGTTAGAAGAGCCGTGTATATAACCACATTCCTGTACAACGCTTCATTGTTGCTTTGTCGATTTGCTTGGAGTTGTTCGCATAGAACGTGATGAGAGAAGCACATACAAATCCATTCGAGCAGAATCCTAACTTGGAAACATGACCATGAATCTGCACACCAATGGGAAAAGACAATGCATTTGCACAGGCACTCAAAGCACATGACAAAGTACTTGGTGCAGCACCGGACTTGAACATTCTCTCAAAAACAATTAAAGCTTCTTCACTCTAACCATTTTGGTCAAACTCGCCAATGATTGAAGTCCACAAAATCACATTTTGAGAAAGCATTTGATGAAACAACTTCATAGCATCGTCCACCCTCGCAACCTCACTATACCCTTGAAGCATCGCATTCCATGCAGCGAGATCTCTTATGGGCATCTCTTTGAAAAATCCCTCTGCCCGTTCAACTTGTGACAAAACAACACTTGGTTCGGGTATTTCATTGAAAAGCTCTTATGTCATCATCAATTCCCTACATCTAAGCAGCCTTTGATCATTGCGTTCTGTATGATTTTGTAGGATTACTCCCAACTGTTTTAAAAGCTTTTAGAATAGTTGGTAGTGATCTCACTTAATCTCACATAGCATCGTAGTATGAGATCCTGTGTTTGAATCTTTCTAGGCTTCCACTTGCATCTCCAATTAAATATGTCCATGGTTAATACTAGGGAAAACCAAGTGTGAGGGGAAGTGATAAAGTATTTACATATTAAATGATAACTTCATTTAATAACTTAAACTTTTAGAACAGTTAGTAGTAATCCTACAAAACCTCACGTGTTCCAACAAATAGCGTCTCTCATGGGCTTTTCTTACAACGGTTTCGATGCGTCGTCAATGTTGCCATTTTGACCAATCCATGATCATTTTTTGGGAAAAATTACCACAAAAGTCATAAACCTATCGTATTTATGTCAATTCAGTTCTAAACATTTCAATTGTATCAATTTAATCTTAAACCTTTTGACAACTTGTTAATTCAGTTCTAAACCTTTCAATTATGTCAATTTAGTCCTAAACCTTTTGAAATTTTGCCAATTTAATTCTAAACGTTTTAAAGTTTTGCCATTTTAGTCTTAAATCTATGATTTGAGTAATTGGCTGGAAAAGACTAAATTGGTAATTTGTGAAAAGGTTTAGGACTAATTTGGCAAATCATTAAAAGGTTTAAGACCAAATTGACATAATTAAAAGGTTTATGACTGAATTGGCAAATTGTCAAAATGTTTAGGACCGAATTGGCACAATTGAAAGGTTTAGGACCAAATTGGCACAAGTGTAATAGGTTTAGAACTTTTTGGACAATTTTTCCATCATTTTTGTGAACAAACGAACATCTGAGCATTAAAGAAGAACTTGGAGACTTGTGGTGTAGGTTTTGAATGAACCAATGAAGAAGGGAACGAATTTGTGCAGGAGCATAGGGAGATTTGGGTAAATAATCATAATGACAAGCTTCTCTACTTCTGTTGTCGCAGTGGGCACGACTCGTGAACTTTTAAATTATCGCACGATCATGGCCCATATAATGAAGGCAATTCAATAAGTCGAGATCTTTCGCTTGCTATTTTGAGGAGCATAATTGTGCCTCAGCCATTTTTTATGTGGACTAAAGCTTGAAACCATTCGAATGTGATAATTTCATAAGCATATCTTGAAGCATGAAATTCTTTGAAATTTTATCTAATCTATTAGAGTTTTCTTTATCTTGTTTGGGTATACTCTTAAATATGTATTTTTTTTTCGAGATAATTATTTTCATTTTTAGATAATGAGATAATGTCATTTTTTTTTATAACGGATCTTTGCCTTAAAAGGATTTCTCAATTGAAATTGAATGGTGATAAATATAGTTGATTTTGGTTGGATATCGGGATGGATATTTTGATTGAGTGGTTTTAAATGCTGAATGCTATCTGTCAAACGGGGTCATGCGTAGGCGCGACCTGTTAGGTAGTAGATCATGCATTGTTTTGGGCTTGGGCCAACTTAGGCCCATGGATTATAATGGGCTAGTCTTGGCCCAATTCTTTGTCCTGACTGAGCTTTGGAGCTCAAATCCAACAATGGGACCCAACCTTAAAGAACTTGTGAGGTCTCGGCCCCAAAATTCTGTAGGGTCATCGATCCGGTGACCAATTTGGCTTAACAGCCTACCACTGGGCCACAACTTAAAAACATAACTAATCGTTCAGTCACAAATGATTGCTGATTAGTAATCAGTTGATCCCATTTCTCTCATTTTTCAATCTTTGCTCGCATATTAATTAGAAATGCTCCTTGTCTCTAATTCGGATTTTTAATTACATGTATTACCTTTCTCCTTCCAATGCTTTAATCTTGTTCTAAATTTCACAATGGAAAACAAAAACAGCAATAATTATAAATGTGTGGGTCAATCGAAAACAAAAACAACAATAATTATAAATGTGTTGGATCATTCCCAAACAATCCTATCTTCACCTTACAATTGTCATGGAACTCATTCAATGGGCATCGTAAAAATACCGTATACGTGCCATCTCTGCCCTCGCAACTAATCAAATTTGACTACGATGAGACAATGGCTCGTCGAATATGAAAAATTGTAGGGATAATCCCGGAAGCTAGTACCTGCCAAGACACTTCCTGGAACGATGCCCATACACTTGAAAAGCTCTAAGCAACTGTGGGCAAGGAACTTTTGGTTGAGAAATTTAGCGAATGGAATGAATAATGAAATCAAACCGAGGTGTGATAGCACTCACTTTAAGAAATTATTTTCCCCACAACATTGCTAATAATTACCGGAAAAAATCCTCTAGGATATAGCAGAGTTTCAAGCGAGAATATTAGATAGCAATTCTAATATTTCTTCGAAAACTCTCTAGGAAAACAACAAAAAACAAAGGATGTACTTCTCTTGCGTTGAAAGAACGAAAATTGGAAGAAGTAATAAATTGAATAAAGACGTTTAGCAATTTATAGAGAAATCATTTGAAAAGACACAACCTTTCAAAAGTTAAGAAGTTACGTCCGAACAAATACAACCTTTCGAAAGTTAAGAAATTATGTTTGAATAGACACAATTTTTTGAAAATCAAGCCATTGTCCAAACAGACACAATTCAGATGCACCTATTCAAAGATTGTAAGAGCCCTTTGTGAACAATTGCGCTGTTTATAGAAATAGAAAAAGAGACTCTGTGGATATGCGAGGGAAAGAGAAAGGAGGCTGCCCTCAGCAACATTGGCCCCTGGATGCACACATTATGGTGAGCGCCAATTACCTCCATTGACCAAGCAAATCATTTAGATTTTCATGTACTCTTGGAGCCACCACTTGACTATCTAAACAATCATGGTCACCATGCGACCAATCAAATCATTGAGATTTTCCCACAATTTTATGCTAGGCAAAGTCGACAATCATCACCACATTGACTGATTCTACAACATCATATATTCCAGTGGTTAGGACATAACCGGTACACTCAAGAAGCTTAAATCCGGTCGGTGCATTCTTTGCTAGGAAATCCATGCAAATTAGATATCACTTTTATCATAATTAGGGATCGCACATGATATAGTCCATGCTCGGACACATCAATAGCACACCTTGAATTAACTCAAATTTCTGAAAACTCGAAAAAAAAAAAGAAAAAAAAATCAAGCATATTAAAAGAATATATCCCATGAAAAAAATTAGCATCCGAAAGGTGATGCCTACATAGGGTTAATGCCGGAAAATGTCTGATAATTAAGTTAAAGCACAAAATGAACTTGTGATTGTAGCTGCAATCCTCGGTGAACACATGACCATCCAGGCAAAAACTAATCCGGACAAGAATCGAGCTTCTTCTCTCGGGCCCCTTGAGGAAATTCTGTGATTGGAAAAGCAGTAAATGGCACATGCATTGTCGGTTGGAGTGCACGGAATCATTTAAAGCCACTTTATGGAATGCTAAATGTTTAACTACATCCTCTTATCACAAAACAGAATTCTAATCATCGTCGGTAATATTCACACAAGTATCTATACTAAAAAGGCTATTTGAACTTACTATGATTATGAAATGTTTTAACATTTTGTGACAAAATAATTAACTTTTTCTGACATCACAAACAAACATGAGAGGAACTTATTGTGCGAGAATCAGTACCAATTATGTCATATCCAGATTTGTGCTTTACATGTAGAATACAAAGAGTCAGAAAATTATAGTTCAAAAGTAATGCTGCAATAAAGTTCACCTCAAGAGTAAGAACAAACTTGAACTGCAAGTTTGACTTAGGTTATAGTCCAATGACAAGATTAACTAACGGGAGTAAGAAAAATGAACAATACAATCGGAATAAACTAAAGTGAGCACCATAAATAACTTTTGGTACTCCCGATGTCCTTCTTCCAGGAAATCTATAGCTATAGGCATACCCCATCTTAGCATCTAGCACGAGCATCATATCCTCTTGCCACAGCAAGAAACATTGCCACGGCGTCATAATCCATGTCATTCCCTTTTAACAGGCTATACTATAGAAGGTCCCAACCATGCAGCCCACTTGTGTATGCACAAGTAAGCGATAATCATTCAAAATGCAAAGGAGTTGCTTCATAGCACCATACATGATGTCCATGATGTTCAGAAAAGCGAGAATCATAATCCAAAGGTCTTACCTAGTTGTGCAAAGCTATGACGGGATTCAACGGGAAGGATCGATGCATGCAGATCTAATAAGAGTGAGTAACCCGCGACCTGTAAGGCTTTGGAGATGAAATCCCAATATTAGCATTCAGTATTTATGTATGACATTTAAACGAATCATAGACTACACAATGTCATCAACAGCAAATGAATGGAAAAGGAGGGGAAAATGGAAAAGAGGAACGATATTCAAGTTACCAAATGATTTTCAAGTTACGGGGTTCTATAAAACAGACAAGGAAATCAATTTCATTTTATAATTGCATAGACAAATTATGTCAAGGCCATCTTTTTCGTATCAAATGAATTGCCAAAGCGTACTAATTATCTTAGAAGCATGAAAAGTTTAAGTTCTGATCACTCTGTTGAAATATATACAACTGAAGAGCTCAAATTGGAGAATTGCCTGACCAAGAACCATATATGTCGGTAATTCACGATAAGGATCAAGAAGATACTTCTCTCAACGAGTCTAACCGACTGATTAGCTATTAAGATATTGCACTTACTCTTTTTCCTTAATTAAGGACATGACGTCCCATTTCTCAAATGGTAATCTGGCTATGAATACCCAGTCTAGAGGAAAAAGCTACATTGGGTAAACTGGGCATCCGAAACTCTACCTTTCGTTCTTGAGCAAATTCTATGCGCATTCACAGCAACCATTATATGGTTTGAGCACAGCTCCACCGAATCAACTATTCTTAGGGTGCATTTGCTCCGGAAGTTTCATTCTTGCAAAAGAAACACGAAAAAAAAGTTGGAAACATTCATAAATCACGCAGAAACTTGAACGAGACAACAAAGATTAAATTTTTGTGGTACCCACCCAATAGTTCTGATGATTCTACATTTTCACCTAGCTCATCGGCTTGAAACCCAAAACAGATTCTATTTGCAAAACATGTCCAAATATCATGCAAGATATAATTTAGCAGACTAATTGACAAAGCACTTTGCAAAAGAAGGTACCATCTAAGCAAAAACAAGTTCACCGATAAAGGAATATGCTTGACTTTAGGAAGTTTACATGTAGGTCCTAATAATATCAATTTTAAGGAGAATCTGTACTCCGGAAAACAGATTTTCAAGCAAGCAAATAATATCCGAAGTGTGCTATTTAATTCAATTGCGATTAACTAGGCTCTACGCCTTGGCAAACTTCTTGCATCGGATTTAAAAGAAGTGTGTTTGGGTTAGCCATGGCTTAAACCTAATGTCCTTGGAGAACAAACAACGTGCTGCAAACAGAGCATACTCTTGAGGCTTTTACTATGGATGGGAAAGTTCTCGCATAGAGTTATTGGCACCGGTAATCTGAGCGAGAGAAGATTTAAGGATGACTTGTATACTAATACTGGCTAGGATGGGTTTCAATCGGCTATATCTTCCAAACATTGCATATGAACCATGCTCACCATTATAACAACAGTCTCGGGCTCTCTATCATGATAATATGCACTAATTAAGACTAGTTTTTGAGCTTCACAAGGTGGAAATTGAGCAAGGTGGTCCTTTATCTACAAAATGCGTCCTCTTGCTTGATGTCATCTTAAGAGCAGCATATGTATCAATTTCTACCTTTTAAAGTCGGATTTCATGGCGGCACGGTAAATGAGTTTCTTCTTTCAAAATAATAATTCTAGAAAAAGACATTGTCCATGCTGCTCAAATCACAACGAAACAGGTCCTATTTCACTACGTAAATTAACTTCTCTTATGTCAACAAAATTTGAGTAAAAATTGATGAGTTCCGGAGAAGCTTAGGAGACATGAAACGCTAGACGGAAGAAAAATCATACTGGAAAGACATGCCATACACCACAATTTAGCAAGCACATGCCCTCATGTATGCAAGAAGAGAACAAACTAATGTTACCTTAACTTGAATTACTTCCGTAACCTGTAAATTTTTTTTTTAAAGTAACATATCCGAAATGCACCTGGTTATTGAAAATAAGTTTCTTCCTTAACTGAAACTTCAAGGCTGTCCAAAGCAAGCTTTGCCTTACATAAAAAAAGCAAATAGGTCTTGTTACTGGTTAGGAGAACAAAAATATAAGAGTCGGAATTTCCCTCATATGTGCATACATGCAATTCAAGGGGAAACCAGCATCAAATGCCAGCAGTAGAAATATTTCAGTATCAATAGGCAGCAACTAATTGAAAGAATCCATCTCTCATAGCTATATGATCAAGATCTTGCAGGTCCTGTATAGTATACATGGAATGAATCCATGTCTCGTGACTCTTCTCTTTTTCCTACCCATAGTCCAAAGAGCGAGACAAAATAACCACCTAACCAGTTATCTATGGGCACAAGCCAATGCTCATGTTCTTGTCATGCTCTAAGTAGAATTGGTTTCATTTCACCCCAGTTGCCAAAGTAAAAAAAAAAATGGTAAAAATGACCGATCGTCAAGGGGCACTTGGTGGTGGCTCGCCATCTCCCCGCATCTTCTTCATTCCTCTATAGTTTTACCTCTTCAAGTGCACGACAAAACCTAGCGACTGAGTCCTATGCCAGTAACCGAAGTTTCTCAAAATTCAATTGTCTGTCAAATCGGTCACCAGCTGCACATCTTTATGATTGATAGCTACATACTACAAATCCTAGACACGTCAAATGCACCCCCAACTCTCTCTCTCTCTCTCTCTCTCTCTCTCTCAAAAAATGCTATACCTTCTAGAGATTGTCAGCGATTTTGCAGCATGTAACGTCGATTGCCGGTGATCTCCCTACCAAGCATCCACAGACAAAACTTACGAAGAAACACTAATTCAACGCCTCTCGAGCAAATTGAACAACACATTCTTCGAGTTCCCACGCAATTGCAGCACCAAATGTTGTCGAATCCAAATCCAGCTCAAGTATCACATCAACTAATACAATTCGGAGGTGCCAGGCTTTACACGATCTATAGCACGCCGAAGGAAGCCCAAAAGCTGAGGAGAGAATGGTCATCCGAAGCTACGTCATCAGTTCCCACGGATTCGGACGGCAGTGGTAATCCGACGCCTCCGTTCACCCGGCTCTATCGCCGGTTTGTTTCTTGGTGGAAGTTCGGTCGCTCGCCTCCGTCGCCGTTGGTTCATTGGTACCGATTTCGGGGAAGTTTGCTTGCCGGCCCCCATCGTTGTCGGTTCGCTGGTACGTCTATTTCATGAAGACGAACTACTCCTGTTCGTCGCCTCGGTGTTTTTTTTTTTCGGTCCAACGTCGCCACGGTGGGAAGAACAGCGATCGTGATGCTGAACGTGGCGTCGGTGGAAGCTCGGGAATCTCTCGTAGTTGATGGAATTTTGATTTTGCAGCATCCAATAGGGACAAAATATCATGCTCATTGAGGGATGCAGCAATGGCGGGGTCCTCGCCCCAACTCGGATACATATTTACCGGAGGGGGAAAACGGGAAAGATTCTCCGGAACGTCTATTTGGCAGAGATAACTTCCCCCAAGGTATAAATGTTGTAAATTTGAAAATCCGGTCTTCATGCAAGGATCAACTACATTCTCGTGCTTTGGAAACCCGATTATATTTGTGCACCCCGCAACCCCCATTAGTTTAAGTTTTTGTAACTTGTAAATGCTAGATGGAAGTCTCACCAAATTTTTGCAATTAGTAAAAATGATTAAATCCAAAGAGATAAGATTTTCTATTGATGCGGGAAGTTCTTTAATAGCAGTGCCATATAAACTAACTCCTGCCACACCTTCAAGTTTATGTGGAATATCGGGGAACCTTTCAAACTTTACGCAATAAAAAAGATGGAGATGTTGGAGATTTTTTGACTTGAGCTCCTTTGGTAAATTACGAAGTTCACAGCAAAATGACAAATTCAATATCCGTAAGTTGTCATGATTTGCAATGGACTCGTGTGCTTCGACCAAGTTTTCGCAACAAGAGAGATCCAAGTTCTCGAGATTTGGAGCACATGAGATGTTGGGCATACGAACTAGCGAGCTGCATTCGCTCAAATTCATGTACCTCAACTATCGTAATTCTTGCAGAAACGGCGAAACTAACTTGTCATTAAAAGTTACTATGAACTGATATTGTGAGAATTACAATTGAATTGTGAAATTAGTAAACACTTACAAAATCTACCAGTAAATATAAATCAATACACATATCGGGTGAGAGATTGAAAATTAGATATAGACAAATCAAAACGCTAATGAGCATTGATTAGATGCGGGCCGCGTCTCATGCTATGTGGAAATCAAAAAAGCCAGGTGAAAGTGTTAGGTGGTGAGCATCGGAGTGACCATTTTATGTATAATCGATTAAAGTTAACATTCTATCACGATGAACTTTTCCCAAAAATTAAGAAACTTTAAAATTTTTTTGAAGTCATGCAAAGCCAATAAAGCGAATTTTGGAAACCATTATGTAAGAAAAAAAAAATATAAGATAAGATTCAACTCAAAATCTGGGTCTCCCTTTAGATTAAGAAACTAGTGGTAACTACTAAATCCCTAATTACATCGGATTACGTGTAAACACGGTATATGCATTACTGGAATATTTTATCACATCTATTTGGAAATTCTGCAACTAACAATGTGACATCCTGTAATCCGGTAGGTCGGACCTTCGGGGGTTTCAAAAAAATAAAAATTTTGGACGTTTCCTCATCCCGGGTGCAATTCCTTCGCGGTTCGCCCCAAAGAGGTTCAGGAAAAATAGATTTGGACTGAATATGGGAAAGGACCCATTTACCCTCGAAAAATACCCCATTTTTTAACTTGGAACGAAGGGTATTTTGGTCATTTTACCCCTTGGCCGAATTTTGACTATTTTTGGTGGAGAAAATCACCAATTTGTCCCTCTTGACTTTCAAGACACCAAAATATCCCACTCAATAATTATTTTAACCTATATTAATTATTTTGGCTTTCTTCTTCTTCATTTTTCAAGACCCCTTTCTCTCTCTAGCTCACTCCCTCTCTTGGCCGAACTCACCCTTGCTCATTCTCTCCCTCATCGAAAATTCTTCAAACAACCGCCGGTGTCGCCTTGAACCGCCGGAGCTCGACTACCGCCGTGAGCTACTCGGAGTCGCCGGATTTCCGTGGGTTAAAGCCGGTCAAGAGGAGTTGCCGGAGCCGCCGGATTAGGGTCAAAATTTTTCTTGGTTTCTCGCCGGAAAACTTGCTAAAATAGTGGTAAGTTGGTCCCTAACCTTATATTAGGTATCTAGGATGCTAATGGACTTGAGATTTGGTAGATTTGGGTGAAAAATTGGTTGTTTTTGGCCATTTTTATGCCTTGGCCGAGAATGAATATTTGGAGGAGAGAGAAAGCTTGTTCTTGCATGAATAGTAAAGTCAAGAAGATAATAGTGGTCAAAGTTTAACTATGGTTACTTTATGCCCTAACTAGAGTTACTTTATGCTATTGTTTAACCAAGGTTAGGTTAGTATTTGACTCTAGTTAATTTTTGAACCATGGTTAGTTAATATATTAACTAGGGTTACTTTTATGTGATAGAAAGTTGTTATGCCATGGTACTAAATAAATGTGGCATTAGTACTATAGTTTAGTACTATAGTAGAATTATTTTATATGTTAGAAAATTATTATTGTTCGGCCGTGATAAATTTCCACGTTAGTATAATTTTAATGGTACGTGATTTATAAATTGTTACGTTAGCGTAATATGGTCGCATGACGTGGACTGGATACTATGGTAGTGTTAATTGATCGGGTAGTATGAATTAATATTTGGTTTAGTGTGGATTAATCGGGTGATCCCGAATTATTAATTCTCTAACGTGAGTGAATCACGTGGTCCCGAACTATTCTAAGAAAATGATAAGGTCGTATTCAATCAAGTCGTTCGAGGCCAAAGTGAGCCGTATTCGTCGATTGTGCGAGACCGAGGAAATGTGAGGGTCGTATTCAATCAAGTCGTCCGAGGCCAAAGTGAGCCGTATTCGTCTCGATTGTACGAGACCGAGGAAATGTGAGGGTCGTATTCAATCAAGTTGTCTCGAGGCCAAAGTGAGCCGTATTCGTACGATTGTCCGAGACCGAGGAAATGTGAGGGTCGTATTCAATCAAGTCGTCCGAGGCCAAAGTGAGCCGTATTCGTCGATTGTGCGAGACCGAGAAAGTAAGAAAGTCGTGTTCAATTAAGTCGTCCGAGACCAAAGTGAGTCGTGTTCGACTAATTGTCCGAGACTTGATCCGGTCGTGTTCCTATGTGTCCGAGACCGAGATGCGTGGGTCGTATTCCTATGTGTCCGAGACCCTGGTATATATATAGAGCCGTGTTCCATAAAGGTCCGAGGCTCAATGTTATGAACTTATTTGATGGCGGTGGAGTAACGTGGAATATTTTCGGAGTAACGTGGAATATTCTGGTGTAACGTGGAATATTTCCGGAGTAACGTGGAATATTACGGAGCGACGTGAAATACTTCCGGAGTAACGTGGAATATTTTCGGAGTGCCGTGGAATATTTTCGGGGTAACGTGGAAATTTTTGGAGTAAGGTGGACATTTATATTATGGCCTGGTGTGCTAAAAACGGGCCCCGGGAGCACGTAGAATATTTTATTGTTAGGCGGGGCGTGGAACGCCGAAACGGGAGTAACGTAGAATATTGGAGAAGGTGTGAGAATTTTCGGAGAAAGAACGGAATTTTATGGAATTAAATTGTGGAATTTTGGGAAGAAAGAAGAATTATTGGAAATTGTTCAACGAAAAATGTGTCTGGAGGCACTAGAGCCCTAATCTAGGATTAGGGGCTAGCTTAGCGAGATTTTATCTCACCCCGTCGTGGGTTCGTTGTTTTTCGGACCACCCGCCTCGGCCATGAGTGTTCTGCCCAGGAGATTCGGTATTCCCTAATGTCATGGTACCGGGAGAAGATGGGAGGTTGTAGAGCCATCGGATGCGGAACAGCCACCCGAGCTTGACGAGGATGAGCTGGAGGCGAGAGATGATATAGTACCGGATAGCGAGAACGAGGCCTAGGGTAGTTGGCCTCTTGACTTTTGCTGGCTGTTTTATTTGGGATGTATAGTAGGCTTCGACCACGTAATCTTTTTGTTTTAGTGGTCATAGGCTTGTACAGTGGCCTCCGAAGCCGTAGATTTGGAAAATTGTATAGAACGTGTGGATATGTATATAAGTTTGTTTTTACCGTCCCAAGTCATCGTGATGTTAATTGTTTCTGTACGGGGATTTGTTTTTGCTTCCGCATGAATTTGTTGGCCTTTGGATCCTGGAGAACTGTACATAAGTGTGGCCAGGTGGGATGTCGATGAGCTCGCGGGGTTCGGGTCGTGACAAACAATGCCTTGTTTTGTAGTCCGGTGCATTCAAACCTTCGGCTGAGCTAATTCTACCGATGCGGAACAAATACGGCCGTCAACCTATGTGCATTGGGTAAGGTAAGGCTCCATCACTTGATGACTACTTTGAGTTGAGGCTGCTATAATTATGATATTTGATTTGCCACATTCAAATCAAACGCTTAACCACTCAGTTAGTGACTCCTTAGATGATTTTACTTTTATACACAAGATCAACGGGCTCACTCTTCGCATTTTTGTTTTCTTTATATGCTATCATCATACCATTTTTCTATAAAATAAAAAGGGTTATATGTAAATAACCGACACAATAAGAGTGAAGTTACATTCCTACTTTTAAGGAATTCGAACCTTCTTTTATTCCTTCTATCACTTGTACTCAATTACATATTTTATAAATACTATCTCCATGGACAGATAGATGAAATAGGTTATTCTATGTTATCTCTCCCAACTTTCAATATCATAATTTGGATTTTCTCTCGATGCAATGACATTCACAATAAATTTTCACATCTTGAAATGCCTTCCTCTTCTGCGTATATTTATAAGATTTCTTTGTGCGGTCTAATTATTTCTAATAAAGTTGTTCATGCTTGATTTTTCAAATGCCAATTTTGTTGCACATAAAATATTTCTGCAAGTAATTAAAAAGTCAATTTGAAAGATAGAGAAGTGGTTTCCAAAACACGGGAACTCCTAGGTAAGAGTATATATAATACACAAATATACTCACCACTAATGGTTTTGGCACTGTTGTCATCTTGCCTCCGGGCACTTCAAGTCCCACTAATTTATTTGGACCAGAGGAAAATTCTGGAATCCGGGGACCACCAGGCCGGTCCAACCATCTGAGCCAATGTGGAAAGCATACGGGAACTTGGAAAGAAACATTCCACAAAATGAGCAATCTCAGCCTTCTCGGTTTTGTAAAAGCATCATGAGTGATAGATAGCTTTATTGGCACAAGTGGCTCCAACATTATGGCTTTTCATCATAATCTCCCTGTATGTACAAGGCTTTTTCAGTCATGCATGTTCAGTAATTTGAGTCAAAAGATGAGAACCGAAGTTTTGAGCTTATGTGCAAGTCTTACCATGTCGCGTGACGGAACATCAAGAGCATCCTCATACAGCCATAGTCCGCTACGTCTCTTAGGATCATCGGATTCTTGGTTCACGATATCTTTACCCATCAATTGAATAAAGTCATCCACTTCTATGTTTCCAAACTCGGTTCTTATCAAGGACCTCTCGGTGAGAATTTGTAATCCTATCACCGCATTAAGGTCACAACTCCCGAGGATTTCCTTAACATGACGAAAACCCCATCCCTTAAAGAAGCAAGCAATGTGGAGAAAAATCTCTTTCTCATTTGCCTCTAGTCCATCATAACTTATTTTGAGCACATCATTGATGTTTTTCATAGGAATTCTAGAAAGGTCGTCTAGCGCACTTTCCCATTCATCTTGTCTTCTACCACATAAGAAGGAACCCAACACCTCAAGTGTTAAAGGAAGGCCTTTAGCATGATCCAAAACACGATCTACTAAATCTTCCCTGATTTTTAGTTTGTGGTGCGGAGGAAAAGCATGCTTACTAAATAGCTCATGAGCTTCACTGTTGTCCAGTGCTTTAACTTCATACACATGATCTTCATCTATCTTGAGAGTTAGTAAATGGCTATCTCTTGTAGTAATAAGGATCCTACTCCCATTACCAAACCAATTGGCTTTTCCTGCTAAAGCACGTAACTGGTTCAAGTGATCCACATCATCAAGGATGACAAGAACTCTTTTATGACCAAGTCTTTGTCGTATTAGATTAATACCCCTAGCGACATTGGACACTGCTAATCTTTCTTTAGGTAATAATATATCGTTTAGTAATTTTTCTTGCAAAGCAACTAAACCATTGCAATCTTTTGAATTTTCTCGAGCAGCTGCGAGAAAACTCGAACCTTCAAATTGTCCGGAAATATTATTATAAATGGCTTTCCCTAAAGCTGTCTTTCCTATGCCTCCCTGTCCCCATAATCCCACCATGAGAACATCATCTTTAGAATCGAGGTTCAACATTGATTTCAGCTGAACCACTCTTGAATCTATCCCAACCGGATGCTCAGCAACATGTAAAGGTGTTTGGCCTAGGTGAGTTGTCGAGATCTCCTTCACAATTTCTTGTATAAGCTTTGACTCATCATCTCTAACAAAAACAGAAAAAAGAAGTTGTACCATCATTTTTAGCAATCGGAGATAAGCAACTAACGAGCAATCACCAGCCAACAATGAAAAAGCCAAGTCATATGTTCTATGGGTAGCCACATGTGATTTTTCGAGCTCAAAATGTAACTTGTGATAAATTTAGGACTCGGATGACCAAAATTGAAAATCTATAGAATTAATAGATCAAAATGAAACGTGAAGACCTCAAATAGCTAACAGAAAACATGTTTAAAACTTTTATTACACTTTGAGGAGGGCAACAAGGATCCAAAAGAAGGAGCTGCAGACCACAGCCAAATGAAGCGTGGCTTAGCAAAAGGTAAAGGCAGAATTCTAACGTTCGAGTTACCGGCTCTCGTTCCATTTACTTACTAACTCATTTTTTTTTAATTGTCAACCTCTATTCTATTGAATTATCAATTTTTCTTCGATTAAGTTACCGACTAATTTAGGTTAACAATTTTCGTTTGGGTTACTTCCCAAGCTTATTTCTTCTTTTATCTATCAAATTTTCTTATCTTTTGCCAAATTTTATTTATCTTTCTTAACCATACTTAACTTTACCAATTCTTTCATGAAATTACTAACTTAAGCAACTTAAGACTTTTCAGGTATCATAAGATGAAGCATCTATACATATATTTACAATCATGTGTGCGTAGATCTATTTATTTCCTAAAAAATATAAACTCCACTTTACTTACCCATCATTCAAATGCCACCCGGACAAGCTACCGGCGTCAAGAAGAGCTTCTTTCCATTTCTTCACTTTCTCTGAATCTTCCCCGAACTTGGACTCATGCTTAGCCATAGCAATCTTATAACTCTTTCTGCCCCCTCTCACTTCATTTGGCTTCACTTTATAAAACACTGGTAGAATGGTGATGTTATTTTGCTCCTTGCACTCCATAATCTTCGCCATCTCTGTCAGGCACCATTCTGACGAAGCGTAGTTCTCAGAGAAAATAATAATTGCGATGCACGACTCTTCGATGGCCTTCATAAGCATCGATATATTGTGTCCCTTTTTTAGTTCCTCGCTATCTCGGAAAGTGTATATTCCAATCTGCTGTAAAGCTTGGTAGAGATGGCCGATGAAGTTGTGACGTACGTCCGTGCCTCTGAAACTCAAGAAGACGTCGTAAATCTTTTTGGGTTTCGATGTAGAAGCCATTGGCCAATGGTGGAGTTGGACAATGAGCAACCACTATTAGCTTAAGATTTGACAGGGTGTGTTCAGGTGGTTCGTTCATCACTTGATGTCGTTGATTTATACTCGAGGACAGAGATGCGTGACTCTTTTTTGTACTTAGGAAAATGGTGTAGAGGTGTGAACGCATGGACTTATTGTCGCTCAAAGACCGCGTTCCACCGCGTTGTTCGGACTGTCGGCGTGACAAAAGCTTCTCTGTGGCCGACAAAACTAGTGCATTTTATAGATTATTGCATGAACCGACAAACAACTTTGGGGTGGTCGATTCTCGTGATCTAAGGTCATGGGCTCACTCATAAAAACAACTTTAGTTTTTTCCTTGATATATAGTAATTTACCCTATGACCACCCGAGAGATATGTAATCCCCCGCACAATCAGGTGCACAAGTAAATAGTAAAATTAGATCAATAATAGTAGAACTTTGGAAAAACATGATGCTCAAATACGGACCAAGATAAGATAATAGGTGGGAACACATGGACTTATCTTCACCAACGCGTTGTTGGGATTCTCTGACGGATACAAGCTTGTCCGTGGCCGACAAAATTAGTGGAGAAATAACTTTGGGGTGGTGGATTCTCGTCATCTGGTCATAGGCTCCCTAGTCAGAAAAACTTTGCTAGCTTCCACGAAATGGGAGAAAATATTAAGTAGTCCGGCCACCGCCGGTCACCGTGCGCCCCAATCAATCAGGAATGGACACCTGGCTCCATGTCAGCCGGATGGTAAAGTGTAAATAATACAAAAAAAAGTAAAAATGGGAAGAACAAAGAGAAATTCGCCTCCCCAACCGAAGGAATCTTTGCCACCATGTGCCCCGCTCTAGCCTAGCAATCATAGGACTAAGTGACAAACCTCCTCCTTTCCACCCATTTTTAAAAAAATGTCCATAAATAAAGACAATAAAGCTGAGCACCGGAGCAGAGCGCGAGAACGAGGGCCGGAGCAGAGAGCCCTCGAGCGACGGAGTAGAGGGCGGGAGCGGAGGCCGAAGCAGAGAGCGAGCTGAGCGCCGGAGTAGAGCGCGGGAATGAGGGCCGGAACGGAGTGAGCGATCGAGCAGAGAGGGAACGAGAGATCCAAAAATTTTGAACTCGCTCGGGAAAGGGAGGAGGAGCAGTCTTTTTTTTCGGAAAGAGCAAAAGGAGGAGAGAGAAAAAGCAGGTCTAAGGATAGGGTAATTAATGTGGGCAGGCCTAGTAAAGGAGGAAACTTTTTAAATGAAAATTAGGAAAATATAATTTTGTGTGTGGAAAGCCGGTGGGCTTCATTCGGCTAACGTGGCGCCAGTGTCCATTCCTGATTGGTTGGGGCGCACGGTGACGGGATGTGGCCGGACAGTTGCGACCCTCCGAGACCTTGGTCGGATGAGCTGATAGATTGCCGATAGACCCGTTTCGGATGGCGGCGGGCTTTCTAGATGTGAGCCTTCCCAAGCTCATACCAACTCGTGACAGGAGTATTTCTTTGGATTTTCCACAATAACAGTCAATCGTGTTCGTTTTTAGTACGGTCGAATAGCATGTGCAACGTATGAATTTAATTGAGTCCCCCCTCCTTTTTTTTTAGAAGGAAAAGGAAATATAACCAATTAGATTGAAAAACCCCTTTCTTTTAAAAAAAAAAAAAAAAAAAAAAAAAAAAAGAAAAAGAAAAAAAAAAAACAAAATTAAAGTTAGGTAGTTATTTCTAAACAAAAAAAAAATGATTAATTGAAAAATATATCTAGTGAACTACATCTGAATCGTAGAAGTTGAAGAGATTTGTATGGAGTTAACTATTTTTAGCGGATCAAATTCAATGTAGTTGATGCACTAAGTTTGCTCAACAATTTTCTAGATAGATAACTATACCGCTGCTTCGTAATGCATACAATCAGTCATTTTGAGAATTCAATAGTCATAGTACCACTTGTCTAAACTCAATCCACTAAATTTCAATTGTTGAAAGGATGGAGCTTGCATGACTTCCACCTTATCTAATGTGTACAACTACAATCATCCGTGATAAAACAGATTCATAGGATAAATTTTTGAAATGAGGGGATGACTTTAATGTTGCACGTGGATCGAATTATAGCAGCTTCCCGGACCCCGGTTGCAAAAAGATGATAGTCAATTTTTGGATTGTGGGCTAAAGATTGAATTCCAATCCGAATCCATGATCATAGGTGTAAGAGGAATTTGTTCAGTAAGTATCACAGCTGAATTCGTGGAACATTACAAGTTCTCATCCTTGGATTTCTTGTAAGAGAAAATCCAAGTCGAAGTCGAACTTTTTTAAGTGTCTTAATTTTCCTTTTTTCTTTTTTTGAGCTTTTGGCTTTGATACTCAACTTCCTCTAGTTGTTACCTGGCTATAATTTGGTTTCGATAAATTAAGTTGAGCGGAGATTGCGTAAAGGGCCGCAACCAATCATCATGCTGCCACAACCTTTACCGCAGCCACCCTAGGAAAAGTACACTAGAAGTGCCATAACTTGTGTACGGCGTTCACTTAAGTGCCATAACTTTCAAAACGTTCACTTAAGTGCCATAACTTTTAAAAATCGTTCACTTGAGTGCTACGTCGGAGCAAAATCGTTTACTTGAGTACTACAATAACTTTTCCGGCATGCCACGTCTGCTTTCCGGCGTGCCATGTCAGTTTTCCGGCGTCTACAGTAACTTTTTCTGTGTCTACAGTAATTTTCCCGGCTACCACATCAGCTTTTCCGATTGCCACGTCAACATGGCACTTAAGTGAACGATTTTTAAAAGTTATGGCACTTAAGTGAATGTTTTGAAAGTTATGGCACTCAAGTGAACGCCGTACAAAAGTTATGGCACTTCTAGTGTATTTTTCCCCAGCCACCCTTTAACAGCCAACGTGACTGCCACCGCCAACCACCAACATACTACATCTCCACCACCGCCAACCACCCAAGCGACCACCACCACCAACTTCAAACTCATTGTTTGTCATCTCTCTATGGCTAGGCGAGGCGTAAATCTCGGGAGCGAGGTCCCAAAACCTTGAATCAAGAGGTTCCTAGACCTCGGACTCAAGGCGGCAGCCTCAAGCGAAGGTCACAAGGGTCGAGTATAGCAAGAGAGATAGTCACAAGGCCCAGTGTGGTGCACGACAACAAATTGCCGTTGGTGTTGGCCTCATAGCATTAACAAACGGTAGCAATGGCATTGCACAGTGTCGATGACCGTTGACCATGGGAGAGGATGGAAGGGGAAAAAAATAAAAACCATTTTTAAGATTAATAAATTAATCCATCTTAAATTGAGTTGGCACTATATAGCAATGTGCATCATTCTTTCTTGAGTAAGCAAGTCATTGATCCAGTGACCCATTTGGCTTAACAGTTGATCACTGGGCCATAATTTATAAGTCTATATAAGTGATTATTCGGCCACTAGCGATCAATAATCAGTAATCAGTCAACCCCATCTCTCACTTTTCATCATCTTTGACATTTACTCACATATTAAGTTCAAACGGTCTTTGTCTCTAAGACCATTCGTTAATTTCATTCATTTCCTTTCTGCTTTCAAAGATTTAATCATGTTCTAAATATCACAATGGAGAACAAAAATAATGACAATAGCAACTGTGTAATAGCAACTATGTCGGGTCATTCCCACATAGATGTGACAAAATGGATCTAGAACCCATATTGTGTAACACATATTTGATGGTGTGCGTCATAAATGGGCTGCATTAAGTTTCAGTCAAAAATGAGTTATTTTTTGAATTTCTTAAATTAAAACAAAATCTCCACAATGTTTTAGCAATGTCATTTTTTAGGGAATTTATAAGAAACAAACTAGATTTGATTAAATATCAGACCATTTATGAATCGACCCAAATCCGACCCGACCCGACCTACTCGCTTGACAAGTCTTTTCCCACACAATCCCGACTTCACATTACGAATGTTGTGGAACTCACTCTGAGTACCGCGATAACAATGTATACATGCTAGCTCTGTCTTCGCAACCAATTGAATTTGACTATGCAAGATAAAATGACTCGTCGATTAGGAGGACGCTAAACGCTAGCACTTGCCAAGACACCTCCCCGAATTATGCCGTAACCTTGAAAAGCCCCAAGCAACTGTGGGGAGGCTTCACAAAGAAGAAGATGTATGGAGGAAGTTCCAGCTTCAGAACAATGTCAATCATAACACGGAGGCGATTTGCAAGGAAATAAATGTAGGGTGGCACTTTTTTCACTCCTCATTTGGCTTTGACTTTATTTTAATATTTTGACTATATTACCCATTATGTGGCCCACCACTCTCGTTATAATTCTACAAAAGTGATCTCATTTTTTTTGGTCAACTTTGTGTTATTTTGTTTCTTTTTTTCCCTTTTGTGGGTCTCACTTTCCTTCTTTTCTTAAAGCTCTTATTTTCAGATTCAGGCAATTCTCGGGCTTGTCTCACGTTCAATAAATTTCTTTCGACATTTTTCTTGATCCAGAATGTTGTATTGCTCTAATGAATTTCAACTTTACAATCCTATAAAATCCCACGGTTGGCTCGCATTCACACTAATAAAGATTGAATTTACAAAGACAAGATAAACATACATTGACAAATCTTGAAAGCGTCCCACTTGGAAGATCAAGGTGCTATCCGTTGTTCTTAGCCCTTGCAGATTCATATGCTTTAAAACGCTTTGACATGAACTCAAAAATGGTTCCTTTATTAGTCCTAAAGAGATCTGAATAGAACCACACCATTTGAAATGTAGCTCATAGATTTCTAAAATAAATGCAGCTCCTGAAGCTTTTGTTCATTGGACATATGAACTAGCCAAACAAGCACATTGGCCAGAGTACGCTATTGCAGCAAAATTACGTGCGCCAAATCTCACACCAAAATCTAAATAAAAAAAAATAGAGAAAATCTAAGAAAAGCAAATGACTCGCATTTGCCTTCGACTTGGAGACACCTTTTTTTTGCAGTCACATGCAAGAAACTAGAGAAAAATATATAAAAAAAAGAAGAAGAAGAAGAAGAGAGAGAAGCGAAGCTTCTCAATGTTACCTTCCATAGTACAAGAAGAAGTTGTGTGTGGCTGAGAAAAGGGGCTCCTTGGGAAGGTTAACGGTGAGCCCAATGCCCGTGCCATCGAAATTGTGAAGGAAGTTGAGGATGGCGTCATTAATATTCACCTTCTCAATGTCCTGCGACTTGAGAAGTAGGAAGTCGTGAAAAGAAGATAATAACTAGTAAGAGAGAAAACAGAGAGACGATAATAATGTTGTAAGAGCTTAGAACGTCATAGGTGTGAGCAATAAGAAGAAGGAAAGTGGGACCCCCAAGGAAAAAAGAAGAAACAAAATAAAAGAGTTGATCAAATAAAATAAAAGGATCATTTTTGTTGAATTGTAATTTAAGTAATGTATCACACAAGGGATAATGCTATCAAATATTTAAAATAAGGAGTGTCAAAGGCAAAGGAAGATTGGAAAAAGCACCACCCAAAATGTATTATAAATGTCATATCTTTCATATAGTACTCACTTTAATATAATAATTTTCAATCGATCACTAGAATGTCATAATTTTCACGCTACGTTTACTAGAATATCATAACTATAAGAAACATTCCAAATGTTTAATTGAACATGGTTTATACTATTTGAAAATAAAATTCATTTTTAGTTTTTTTATTGAAAAAGGTAAATTATCTGGCACAGTCCGGTGCACAGTCCAATGTGGTATGCGTTGATGAAGTCAGGCTCTTCATGGATTGCTTGGGTTAAAAAACTAACCGGATCCTACACTTGTGTACATAGGCCGTCGAAGCAAAAGCTGACAATATATTTGTTTGGAGAAATTACTCAGCTTAGAAGCTTGTTGATGCCACATGTTAAAAATGTGAAAGGTAATCGGGCAGATACATCCTCATGGTGTTCTTGGAGACGAATATCCAGTTCGAGCGACGTATGTTTCAGGTTTTGAGTTTCCATGACGAGATTGAAGGACGAAAATGGAGTTGTCCTGCAGCAATATCTGCGCATATCTTTGATATTCAAGCAGCTTTAGGTGGTAGCATTTCCCAAATCAAAGTATTGAAGGTAGGATGGGCGCATCGGGTATTGCCAATGTTCTTACATGTTTGTAATGAGAGGTCTGAATTGAGGGCTCATATGTTTTTCCTTCGTGCTTTCTCCATGGAAGTTTGGCAGCATGTATTACAACTTAGGGTCCATTTGTTTGAAGGAAAAGAGCTAATCGATCTGTAGAAGACGTTTTCTGTGAACTGAAAACGATAAGTTTAGATTTTGAGAAAACAACTTCCCCTTCTAGCAAGAAGGAAACCACTTTCCCTAAACCTCCAAACAAATGGAAACTAGAAAAACTATTTTCAAGAAAAATATTTTCCTTTATCATAAATTGAGGGCTCATATCTTTTTCCCTTGAATGTCTTCCATTTGATTTGAGAACCTACTTGCTTTCATGACCTTTTGAGACCATAAGATTCCAACTTTTGGATGTCAATTATAAGATGTCATAATAACGAAAAATGGTCGGTTCGGTACGATAATTACTATCAGCATATGTGAATCAGCTATGGAATGATGAGATGTAAAATCAAGTATCTATGATTGATCACGGACGTATAAAGATTCACATATATAAAATCTGCTACTATAAGTGGAAAATTGAAGAATGCAACCGAACTTGGTCAACGGGACCACAAGGGCACAAACCATTTCAAGCAAAGATGGTGTATTAATCATGATAATGGAGCGAAAATCTCTATCCTTTGAGACAAAGTCGTAGTGTATTCATCAATTACCCACTCTCTCAACTTTCCTGAAAAAAATCTCCTCAACTCCAAAAAAAATAAAATAAAATATCTTCCCTGAACAAAGCTCGAGGTGATTGATAAACACACAACCGATGACGTGGTGATTGTGGTTGTGGTCGCTAATGGGTCCGTCACATTTGCCGTTGGGAAACTTTTTTTTTTGGTCGGACCGCTGGGAGACTATACACCTGAGAACGGGGTCATTCACCATATCTCTCCCTAACTATACACTCGCCTAAATTCAATGCTACAATTTGTACACTCACATTAGCACAGCATAGTCATGGCTCATAAAATTAAGTAAACAAGTTGTTGACCCGCATCTTCGACACATTGCAAATAGTAACTCGTGATTTTAGAGTTCATTTGTATCAAAATATCTTTTAGCAAAAACCAAAAACAATAAAAGAATAAACTTGTCGTGCCTGAAAATCTACCGTTACATGTTAGAATTACATCCTACTGTTGTTGGGAAAATTGCCTATATTACTTTGATGATGATAAAGACAATCAAAGACCAATAAGTGCCTACTTTCCCGAAATGAACAGACCCAACTAATGTCAACAGGTCACCCTTGTCCCGCCCGATGCTTAGCAATTCCTATTTGATGGAGTCCACAACTGTTTCATAGCACCCAAACCGCTGCACAATTGTGGCCGCACCATCGACAGATCCTTGCGCCACCTAGTGATAGCACCATTTCGACCGTGGAGGTAACAATAGCTGACACATCGTCATGATCGTAGCTGCGCAAGCTTCTGATTTAGTCCAAATAAAACGCGATTAAACTTGACTAACGTAGGAACATTTGAACTCGATCCAGGGACAGAGCATCCCTTATTTCAATGGTTCTTAAATTTGTATAATTCATATTATATCCTTTGGATTTTGTCATGCTGCATATATTTGTCTCTTTTGTAGACTTTTGCCCCACTAATTTTTTAAATGACAAACTCGACCCCTTAGAAATGAAAAGACCAAACTGACATCAAAGAAATTCACAACTAGTATTTGCGTTTGTACTTTTCATAATATAAATAGAAAAAATAATATTAGAAGTTCGAAAATTTTGTATGGAAGACAGTTAAGTGATAAGCCATTTTTGTTGCCAGTGAGCTATAAACTTTTCAAGTGATGCAACCAAATCCTAAAGTTTTTTTTTTTTTTTTTTGGGTTCACCCTCGAGCCAATTACAGTACCAATACCCATTAAACTTCATCACATTTTAAACGGAGGAAAAATAGAGCATACACCACCATTGTATCTCTTAAATTAATGGCGGATTTAGGACCCTTGTGTAATTTTTTTTTTTTTTTGTGCTAGATATTATGAACTGAATGATTTACTATTAGATTGCATTTCATACTAAAAATTTAGAACTTCTGAGGTATTTTTTTCATAGAAACATATCCAATCATAAAAAACCTAAAGGTAACAATTTCATTTTTGCACGAAGAAATCTTATGTCAATTAGTACGTGAACTATCCTGCTTTAGTATGACACAGTTAAAACATAAAAAAAGGCCTACGGCTAAAATTACTCCTACCCCTGACATATTGACACCACCGCTGCAATTTTCCCTTTTTGTTTATTGTCAACTGGGCCGGTCCATCAACGTTTGGCGGTTTTTTTTTTTTTTTCCTGGTGAGGGAGATTATGAATAGAATACAATCTTTACTATCTTAGGAAGAGAACTCAAAATTTAACTTTTTATACAAATTATTTTGTTTGCAACGTGATATACTGGCAACCCCTTAATTTCCTACGCTGCCATTTTAATATTATTCTCTTTTTTTTTTTTGTGTGTGTTAAGACACTATGCTTTTTATATCATGTATTTCCACAAAGTATCCAACTTAATTAAGTGGGGATAAGAATTTGAATAGTACAAATAAAACGTGTTTCAGTTTCAAGACAGTTATAGCCTTATCACCAAAACTGCCCGCATTTTTATGTCGAATCTTTAATGTAAGAAAATCTAAAGACCGAATGTCCCGAATATACGTTGTCAAACAAAATCATGTATAATCAGAACCAAATGCGAAAACGTAAGGAATCTTTACTTACCTCTAGCCATTGATGAAGACGATTGACAAATCAAAATTCGTGGAGCGATGAACGATCGGCGATGGGTGCTTCTAGCCAATTGCCCTCTCTAAGCGATGGTGTGTGTTTTTTGTAGAAACGTACGTTCTGTATGTACATTAAAATGAAAACTGATGATAGATGGTTTGACTTAGATGACCCTTTTAAATTCTCCCCTTTGCACTCCTTCGGATAACGTCGTCCATCAAAACGTTATCGTAATCTTTGGGCATCGTGACTCTTGTGCGAGAACAGTTATCACTCATGTTAATGTGATCAATAAATGTTAATGAAATAATCAAATGTGGGATCACATTATTTATAAAATATTATAACATTCTCCCACTTGATCCTAACATTTCATCAAACGAAATATTGAACTAAACTCACAAAAACTTCACGCTGAAGACAAGGCACATGAATCATGGCGATATGTCCTCTTAGAACAAGTAGTATCTTCCATAAATCACAATGCACCTCATCTCATCTAAATCAGCCCATATGTGATGACATAACTTAATGAATAAACCCTATATTTATTCTAGGTCTACTTAATGAATAAACCTTATGTTTATTCCAAATTAGAGATGGCAAATTTTTCTCGGAATAAATGAATGTGTACACTAAAATTGAGAAAAACATCATAAATAAACAAGAGTTTCACAAATTCGCCCATACGAACAAAAATTACATGATTGGACTTATTCCAATCATAACCACATGATCCTTGTATCTCATTGGTGGCATGCCTTTAGTTAAAGGATTAGCTAACATCAATTCAGTGCTAATGTGTTCTATGACCACTTTCTTTTCCTTAACATGTTCCCTTATGGCTAAATACTTAATGTCGATGTGATTGCTTCAACTACCACTCTTGTGATTTTTAGCCATGAAAACTGCAGCTGAATTGTCACAAAATAATCTTAATGGCCTAGCAATGGAATCCACAACTCTAAGCCTTGAAATGAAACTCTTCAACCACACACCATGCGAGGTGGCCTCAAAACAACAAACGAACTCAGCCTCCATAGTGGAAGTAGCAACTAAGGTCTGCTTCGCACTTCTCCATGATACGACTCCGCCATCAAACAAAAAGATGTATCCAGATGTTGATTTTCGAGAATCAACGCAACTAGCAAAGTCTGAATCCGAATAACCAACTACCTCCAGATTGTCGGTCCGTCTATACATAAGTATGTAACCTTTTGTACCTTGAAGGTACCTCATCACCTTCTTTGCAACTCTCCAGTGGTCAATACCTGGATTACTCTGATATCTTCCCAACATTCCCATAGTGAACGCAATGTTAGGTCGAGTGCAAACCTAAGCATACATTAAGCTTCCAACAGCAAAAGCATATGCAATGTCTTTCATTTGTTCCCTTTCTAAATCATTCCTTGGGCATTGGTTCAAATTGAACCTATCACCCTTCACAATAGGTGCTATACTTGGTGAACAATCTTTCATCCGAAATCCCTCTAAGACTTTATTAATATAGGTTTCTTGAGACAGTCCCAAAACACCTCGAGTTTTATCCCTATGGATCTTAATGCCAATGACATAAGATGTCTCATCCATATCCTTCATATCAAAACTCTTAGAGAGAAATTGTTTCACCTCATGTAGCAATCCCTTATCATTTGTTACAAGTAAAATGTCATCCACATACAGCACAAAGAAACAAATTTTGTTCCTACTAACCTTCTAGTATATCATTGATCCATGACATTCTCTACAAAACCGAATGAAGAGATGACACCATGAAACCTTAAGTACCATTGGCGGGATGCTTGTTTCAAGCCATATATGGATTTCTTAAGCTTGCACACCAAATGCTCACCATTACTAGAGGAGAATCCTTCTAGTTGTTTCATGTAAACCTCTTCCTCTAGCTCTCCATTGAGGAATGCCGGTTTCACATCCATTTGATGTAATTCCATGTCAAAATGGGCAACCAATGTCAAAATGATATGAATAGAATCTTTCTTAGACACCGGAGAAAAAGTGTCCGTGTAATCGATTCCTTCCTTTTGAGTAAATCCCTTGGCAACAAGTTTGGCTTTATATCTCTCAATATTGCCAAATGCGTCCTTATTAGTTTTAAAGACCCATTTATAACCAATGGCCTTCTTACCATTGGGCAACTCAATCAAATTCCATATTGCATTGGATGCCATAGAATTCATCTTTTTCTTCATGGCATTGTATCACAAATCGGATTTATCACAATTCATAGCTTGTGAAAATGTTTCAGGATCATTCTCAATTCCTACATTATAGTCAAATTCTTGCAAATACACAACGTAATCACTAGAAATTGTTGATTTCTTTATTCTAGTAGATCTTCTTAATGTTGCATCAACGTTCTCCTTGGAAACAAGTTGTTCAATTGGTTGTTCAATAGTTTCCGGTAATTGCTGAGCAACTAGATCTACTAGATCAATATCAGGAGGTTGTGGAGTCTCAATAATTGGTTGTTCAACAGCTGGTTGGACTGGAGGAGCGTTATGAACAACAAACAATCTAGTACTTGATGTGGAAGGTTGAGCATCTGAATGATCTTTCTCAGGAATAAGGTCATCTAATCGATCACTCCCACTAATCAAGTCATTTTCAAGAAACTTTGCCTTTTTTAATTCCACGAATCTAGTGGTATGAGATGGATAGTAAAATCCGTATGCCTTGGACTTTTCGACATATCCAATAAAATACCCACTTATAGTCCTTGGGTCTAACTTCTTTTTTTGTGGATTGTAAACTCTTACTTTAGACGGGCATCCCCAAACGCGTAAATGCTGCAAACTCGGTTTCCAACCCTTGAATAACTCAAAAGGCGTTTTTGGGACAGCCTTAGTTGGAACTCGGTTCAATATGTATGCTGTCGTTTTAAGAGCTTCAGTCCACAAGGACTTAGGAAGTTTGGAGCTGCTAAGCATGCTTCGCACCATGTCCAATAAAGTTCGATTTCTTCTTTCCGCTACACCGTTTTGGTCCGGAGACCCAAGCATGGTGTATTGGGCAACTATCCCATACTCTTGAAGAAACTTCGCAAATGGACCAGGTGCTTGTCCATCTTCAGTGTATCTACCACAATATTCTCCACATCTATCTGATCTCACGATCTTAATTTGCTTACCGCATTGTTTCTCTACTTCGGCTTTAAGTACCTTAAAGGCATCTAAGGTTTCATGCTTATTATGAAGCAAGTAGAGATACATGAAACGCAAGTAATCATCTATGAAGGTGATGAAATATTTCTGACCATGTAAATCCATATCTGGACAATAGATGTCTATTTATATGATTTCTAATATTTCCGAGCTCCTCTTGGCACCTTTCTTTGACTTGTTGGTATGCTTTCCCTTTATGAATTCCATGCAAGTATCATAATTAATAAAATCCAAAGTACCGAGTACTCCATCATTTACTAATCGCTTAATTCTATCTATGAAGATATGTCCCAATCTCCGATGCCACAACATAGAGGAATCTTCATTCACAACACATCGTTTCATGCCAGTGTTATCGTGAACATGCATCACATTATAAAAGGTATTGTCTTGTAAATTAATTCAAAAAAGACCATCAAACATAATACCATTCCCAACAATTTCAGATTTATATGACAAACTGAATGTCGAGTCCGAAAAGTTAAAGGAGTAACCAAATTGTAATAGTCTTGAAATAGAAATCAAATTTCTAGAGAAACTTGGTACATAAAATGTCCTTTCCAAATTTAAAACAAAGCCACTATTAAGAACTAATCTGCATGTCTCATTAGCTTCCACATACGAACGCATCTTGTTTCCTAAATAGATGCACTTGTTCACTTCCCCACGCTTCCTATGGCTTTGAAAGCCTTGCAAGGAATTCGACATGTGGATTGTAGATCTAGAATCAATCCACCAAGTGTTGTGACTCACATCAGCCATATTAGATTCATAATAAAAATATGAGGTTGGTTTACCTTTTTTCTCGAGCCAGGCCTTAAATTTTTGACAATCCTTATTCATATGCCCCATCCTTTTACGGAAGAAGCATTTGGATTCCTTTTTTTGGGTTTTGTTATCAAATGAACACTATCTCCCGATTCCATAAGCAGCCTATCTTCCTCTTGAACACACATGGTCATGAGTTCATTAATTGACCACTTGTACTTATGTGTGTTATAAGAGATCTTAAAAGGTGCAAATTGTTGGGGAAGAGTATTCAGGATGTAGTACACAAGGAAGGATTCAACTATATCCACCTCAAGATTCTTTAGGTGAGCCACTATGTCCCTCATCTCCATGATGTGCTCACGCACACCTCTAACACTCGTGAGCTTCAACGATGAAAACTTCATAATTAGGGTCATGGCATGCACCTTTTTTGAAGTTTCAAATTGCGCACTAATGACCTCTAACAAAGCCTTAGCATTGTTATACCGAGAGACCGAACGACGGATACTTGGAGAAATTTTGTCCTTATGAACATCACACTAAGGCGGTTGGATCGCTCCAATTATTCATAAAGGGCTATCTCAGGTGCGGTGCTCATATCGGTAGGAGCGGGTGGTTCGTCTTTCCTTATAGCATGGTCAATGTCCATGCACCCGAATTGAAGGAGGATTAACTCATTCTAAATTTTGTAGTTTTCACCATTCAACATGGGAACATCATTCTTAAATTCAGAGAAATTCACGGGTAATAAAACTGCATAATAAATAAAATAAACATGCTTACGTCACAATATTTGAGGCAAATTCGCTTAATTTATGTTTTATCAATGCAAAACATGTCACATAATATGAATCAAATAACATTAAAAACCGCCCGTACGCTAAATTTCTAATTTAAATAGATTCATAATAACCGTATGATGAAACTATCATATTATATTCCTTTTTCCTAATCCCCGTGGGGAAATTAAGAAAAATAATATGGTATTTCAACCTAATTAACCATATTAATATAATGAAAATTCCTGTGGGATAAAATTCACTATATTAATATAATTAATTACAAGTAAATGTATTTACTATATGTGATCTAGAGGTTCTTAATATATAATTTCAATTAATTAGAATTGCTGTGGCTAAACTCTAATCAATTAAAATATACGGATCACTCGACATTTAATTTCATGCAAAATATACTTAATATTGTATATAAGGGCAAATCTATAAATCTACGTGGGAAGGGACTGCAATATATAAATTAACTAAATTGGTAAAATCGTAAATAAACTGAATGGGGTTAAAACCGTAAATTTTGCCTCAATTAAGGGGTAAAACGATAAAATAAATAGGCAGGAGCAGAACCGTAATTTTAGGTGTGGGAGCATAAAAGACAAAACTGTATTATTTATTTATTTATTTTAAAAATAGTAATAATAAAGGAGGGTTCCACGTGGGCATGCCCCCTTTCCCTCTTTTCCCACGCAGCATACCCCTTCCCCAAAAGAAAACCCTTTTTTTTTTATTAACGCCTGAAGGGAATTTTAATCTGCAGGCCTTGCCAGCGTCCTTTCTTCGGCGCGTGTCCACGCGTTTTCCTTCATCATGCGACTTTTTCCTTTTTGCGCAGAACAATAAGACCCTTTTTAAAAATTAAAAAAAAAAAACATAAAGAGGTATCCCGTGTGTGGGCACGTGCAAGATACTGCTTCAATGGGCACGTGTCATGCACGCGCCCCGCCTTCTTCCCCAAGATCGTAAACGGAAGGTTTCCCTCGAAGAGCGGAACCTTCGCCGCCCCAAATCGCCGCTTTACCACCATCAGATTCTCCTCCAGCAGACCATATCCGATCAAAATAAATAATGGGCCTTGAAGATCATTTCGGTGCGACCACATAGGTCCAAGAATCAACGAAAACGATGAAGGATTTTACCCGGAATCGAGCGATGACCGCTCGGATGCGAAACCCTAACCGCGAACTACCGTCAGCAAATTCGCCTCCGTTGAACAACTAAATGCCAAGAAACCTTAGGGCTATTGTTCCCTATGATGAGGCGAGTCTCATGTACTGAAGATAGGTCATGAATTGCCATAATTTGGCCGGAATCGGCGATTTCCCTCGTGGCCGGAAAAACCCCAAATTTCAATTAACCCAAAACCCACAAAAATTGCACCCATAATTCAATAATTCAACGCAATCATACGTTAAACATCAAGGCAGAGATTAAACCTGCTCCGATACCAAAATGTAAGAAAATCTATAGACTGAATGTCCCGAATATACGTTGTCAAACAAAATCACGTATGCGGAAATGTAACGGATCTTTACTTACCTCCAGCCATTGATGAAGACGATTGACAAATCGAAATTTGTGGAGCGATGAACGATCGGCGATGGGTGCTTCTAGCCAATTGCCCTCTCTAAGCGATGGTGTGTATTTCTTGTAGAAACGTACGTTACGTATGTATGTTAAAATGAAAACCGATGATAGAGGGTTTGGCTTAGATGACCCTTTTAAATTTTCCCCTTCGGATAACGTCGTCCATCAAGACGCTATCGTAACCTTTGGGCATCGTGATTCTTGGGCGAGAATAATTATCACTCAAGTTAATGTGATCAATAAATGTTAATGAAATAATCAAACGTGGGATCACATTATTTATAAAATATTATAACATTTAACTTATAGAAACTCATTTAAGGCTAATGCAACCTGCGAGTGCAATGTTTGTTCCTCTAATAATAAAACAGAACTTTTGCTGGTGAAATGGCCCCATGGTCCAAGTGATTGGGGTTGATCCGAAACCGAAATCACTCTAAAGTTTGGCTCAATCCGTACTCGGCCTAATCGCTTGAAGAAATTAATTTCCTCCATTGCGCTACTCGGACACAATGGTAATTTTTTTTATTTTATTTTATGGATTCACTCTCTTTTTACTGAAAATTGCTTCACAATGCCTGTACAATCATAAAAAGAAAATTAAGAATAGCTCAATACCCTTCATATTGACAGTTATTCGTACTTTTAAGTAACGACATATTAGATTGGTAGAGATGATCCAAACCTTAAACACAAAAAATGCCTCAAAAAGCATACAATCATGAGGAATCAAGCGAAAACATTTTTCTTGAGTCAACCCTACTTCATAGCGGTGGGATGGAGATACTATTCCTTTTCAATGAGATTGCTCATGTATTTCTAGTATCTTTCTTTTTTATATTTTCTTGAGGTAGCCGGGGTACCTTGGCTGTAAAAATAGATTCCAAAACAACAAACAAATAAATAAATTGTATGTATAATTCTAGAAGGAAGAGAAGGAAAAAAAAAAAAGTGATGTCCTTCCAAGTCTTTCAATTTTCTTAGGACAAACTGCACTTACTAGTACTGGGATCAACTCACGAGCATGAATGGTTATCAAAACCTTACCAATTTAGAGCCATGTTGATTTTCTTTGTAACAAAGACAAATTGCTTTAATTGATTGCATTAATGTCTGTCTTGATAAGGAAAAACTCAATTTTTCTAAAAATGAAAGCTCATTGACTAAAGTTACAAAAATCTATAGTTCCACTCTACTTTAACTCATTGACTCGACAATCATTTAAACAATCTCTTATGGAATTTAATCGAAGACCATGAATTTAATCAATGACACAAGTTGAAAACACAAAAGTTCTATGTCGGAACTTAATCGACGATACAATACTCAAGATAAAGATTAACGCCGAAAATTTAATCGAAGACGTGAATCTGAAAGTGATGTCTTATATAAGATAAGTGCGATGCGGGAATGTAAGGGTAAAGATAAATTTGCTTGTTTTCTATGGATCGAGGGGTATTTGATGAGCGACGTGGTATATATAATGACTTATTTCGACAACCGGCCATATATGGTACTGACACAAATTATTGTTTATTGATCTGCGCACGTCAATACCCACGTGTCGCGTATGTGATTACCATGACTCTCGTGCCATTCAAGTGCTTGTCATTATTCATGTGCCAAGCATAAGCCTATTGACTTTCTGACTATTTTTGGTGTCAAGAGCAATTAATTACGTTTCGCTTTTGGATTTTCATGGTTCCAAGCAATCCTAAGAAACACATTTGCACTCCACTTCTGTGATAGAAACAGACTGCGATAGTGATAAGCAATCGCTAAAACATGTGCGAACACAATAGTCAACTACATTAATTGAATAGATCTCGTGGGTATGCACGTTAATACCCATGTGTAATGTATGTGGTTATCTTGACTCATGCTATTCTCGTGCAATTCACGTGCTTGTTATCATCCACATGCCGAGCATGTGCCAATTGACTTCTAGACTATTTTTTATGTCAATAGTAATTAATTACTCTTTCACTTTTGGAAATTTTAATGATTCTAAGCAATCCTAACAAACACTTGCACTTCACTTCTATGATAGAAATAGACTACGATAGTGATAAACAATCGCTAAAACATGTGCACACACAGTAGTCAACTACATTAATTGAATAGATCTCGTGTGCTGGTACGTCAATACCCACGTGGCGTGTATGTGGTTATTTTGACTCTCGTGTCATTCTCGTGCAATTCACGTGCTTGTTATCATCCACGTGCCAAACATATGCCCATTGACTTCTAGACTATTTTTAGTGTCAACAGGAATTAATTACTCTTTTGCTTTTGGAAATTTTCATGTTTCCAAGCAATCCTAACAAACACTTGCACTTCACTTCTGTGATAGAACAAGACTACGATAGTGACAAACAATCTCTAAAACATGTGCAAACACAATAGTCAACTACATTAATTAAAGAGTCGTGCGTGCTTCATTTCATCCTCGAGACACCTTACACGATAGTGATAAACAATCACTATACCATGAAAGTGCTCGCGTATGGCAATGGACAGGCAGCAATACTACCCCCATCGGCCTTATCACAAGCATGACCAACTACGGACGGTTGATGGCTGGATGGCCACCAAAGAATTGGCTTGCCGAGAGGGTTTGGCTTCAGATGGGACGATGTGTACATTGTGACGGCGTATTTTCCGGAGTTTTGCGGCGGGAAGAGGCGAGGGTTGGTGTCGGATCTCAATGGAATGATGGAGAGTTCGTATTCGGATGCATTTTTGGTGATCCGACTTGGTGAGTCTGTGGATGAACTGTGGGAGAAGTATGTTAAGTTTATGTCACACTATGAGACCGTTCCAGCACCAATATTAGCACCAAAGCATGTCAATCATGTGTATGAGGGTGGTTTTCCTTTTTCCTCATCTTTAAACATATTCAATAAAATGTCGAGGAAGTAACGATGCAGGAAAAACTATTAAGGTTTTAATGTGTAGGATCTCTCTCTTTTCTTTCTCGGATAATTTCTCTCAAGTTTAGAAAGCTATCTGTGAATGCATATAACTTACAAAATCTCAAAGGAGTCAAAAACAAAATTTCCATTGATTTGCACCTATTAGCGTCTCTCCGGAAGTCACAAAAAAAATATTTTTTCCTTTATTAACTTTCAGCTAGCAAGTGAAATGGATAACGCGACTTTTACATACGCAAAACAAGTCAAGATGTAATTTCCTTCCCACGTTGATTAGATTGTGGAAAGTCACTCGGTATCATAAAGAGAGGCCAAGTGTTACTTCGACCAACTAATCATCTCTTGGCATGTGTCATCATCTCACGATCGTGCATATGTTTCCTAGATAGATCCAAAGTGTTCAACCCAAGATTTAATTATTGGGGCAATCTAATCTTGACAAAGTATCACTTTGCTCTCATATCATAGGGCAGTTACCACTATCTAAAATGCTTATTATTGTTTGGTTCATAAACAATACAAATGTCATTTATCACGCCATTTTGCTACCTATCATCCATGATCGCAACTTGTTCCATACTGTCTAGCGGACCCCTCAATAGTCACATATAGAATTACGAGACTCGAGTATGGGGGGCGAAAACATTTTTCTCCCTCACAAGGATTTTCATCTCTCAACCATATGCTCGACTTCTCTCCTCAGAAATTTTCTTATTTGGTGGTGTTAATTGAAGCATTGACCCGATTGTTGAGGTGCAGATTGATTCCCCAGCGAAATTGTCTTGGTTTCTAGCTCTAGCATCAATATTGGTGCTGTTTGTGGGAAACCCAGCAAATCGCCGGTTCTTCCTAAGGAAAATCTCAAATACATGTGACAATTTGGTAGCCAACGTAGTACGAGTATTTTCCACAATTATGGGCACAAAGCTAATTGCATACCAAGCATCGTTTCTATGCATATTTATTTACCACTCAAGCATAAGATACGAAGCCTTATGTATCTCAGCAAATTACAAATTTTAATGGGTTGAGACTGTTCTTTGGACCTCGAGAAGCTCGCGGCGGCTCTTCAATGGGGGACCGACTGAAACTCTCCCTTTCTCCCGTATTTTCTCTCTCTCTCCCTGTCACTCCCTCCTCCTTTGTGACGAAGCGATAAGCTCCTCTTTGCCGCGCGAAACGGCCGAGATTCTCTCCGTACTTCCTTGGCCGAGAATGGTCGTCCAAAATAACAGTCCTGCCACTCGGGTTGCGCGAATATTCCTGCTGCAAGCGTAGGTGAATTGGCAACAATGCCCAGCCCTCTCCGCCGTTGATCAAGCCCGTTTTCGCGATCAATTTTGGTGCTTTCTGGCTCGGGTACAGACCGCGCGTGTAGAAGGCAAAATGAGGAAGATGATGAAAAGTACAAGGTCGACGAGTCAGACGTGCCCGACCCGGCAGGGTCGACGAGTCAGACGTGCCCGACCCGGCAGGGTCGACGAGTCGAACATGCCCGACCCGGCAAACTTAGTTGCTCCCAATTCGCTAAAATAAGTCAAAATTCGACCTTTTTTGGTGAAATTGAGGCCAAAATTGGGTTTCCCAACATGTTTTACATGTAAAATGGGTATTTTTATGAATTCATAGCTTGAGATTCAATGAAAACCCCAAATTGGAAGTTAGATCCGAACAAGATTTTTGATTGGTTCAAAGCCTAAATGATCAAATTAATCCAAATCAAGACCACAAACGGGTTCGGAGAGGTGAAAGCTATAGGGTGGTGGGTTTGAATTTTCATGGATGCCCCTAGAAAAAAATTAATTTCACTTGGAACAAAACCGGGGACTGGATTGTAAGATTTTTGTGCATTTAAGTCCTTTTGGTCAAAATTGAACAAGTTGATGGGCAAACAGACCCAAATGCAATTCAAGGCTCTAGATACCGATGTCATATCTTATGAGAAGTGCAAATTGAAAATTAAAAGACTCAAAATAAAATTTTTGAGCTCAATTCGGGTTCACGTTTGTGAAGGAACATAGTAAGTAAATCGAATTTTTGAGATTCAAACTGACCAAGGTAAAGAGGGAATTAAAACAAAAATATTGACTATTTTTGGGTATTTTTCTGATCACAAATGTTCTTTCTTTCCGATTTTTTGGCCTATTTTCTTAATACAATAAATTCGAAAAATATTAAAAATTACGAAAAATGTTTTTTTGCTCAAAATTGATTCCCAAGGCTAAGCCAAGGCTCCAAAGTTGATTTTTTTTTTCTAATTTTTAGCTATTTTTAAATAAGTTTCTAAAAATATGATGATAAGAAATCGGGTGTCAACGGTATTAGTTTGAAACTTTTCCTAGTATTAACCCAATTTAACGAAGGATAAATTTATCACAAATATACCAGTTTAAAGTTTTTTATAATCACAAAAATTAGTTTAGAGTAAATATGTCATAAGTGTACCAGTGTAGGGTTTTTGGTGGTCAAAAAATAATTTATGGTAAATTTGTCACAACTGTACCGGTTTCGAATTTTTCGTGGTCAAAAAATAGTTTTGGGTAAATTTATCATAGATGTACCAGTTTAGGATTTTCCATAGTATTAACCCTTTTTATTACCTATTCTACTTTGGCCCTTTTTTATTTTTCCTTTTATATTTCATAAGAAAATGGCTGTTCCCGATGGCCAAAAATGTAGTGTCAATAAGTGTTATAAATTTTTTTCACTCATTTAATGCTACATTAGAGTAAAGTCGTTCATTTGAGTGTCATTTCCAGTAAATCGTCCTACTTGATTTTTTACTTTGTTTTCCATTTCGACATGGAATTTAAAAAACAAAATATTATCGATAAATTTAAAATTTTAAAATAAATTATAAAAATTATCCATGTCAGCATCGGCAGTGCCACGTAAAACGATCATCATCCATGTTAAATCTTTCGGGTAGGCAAACCGCCAATGGCACTTAAGCGATCCGTTTTTTTAAATTTGTGGCACTTAAATAAGCTAATAAAAAAATTATAATACTCAAATGAGCGCTGTATGAAATTTTTTCATTGCAAGGATCCCAATCTTATTTTCCAAGCTTGAATGTTTTGGCAAAAAACAAAAAAAGCCCGGATGCAAGAGATGGAGAACTGTTATATTCAAAGCTTGAATAAATTCGACTTGATTGGTCTAAATTTGCAAGAAATATAACTATACCCACGACATGTGTTTTAGATGTATAAGATTTTAGAACCAATGCGTCTAGGCACAGAGTAATAACCTTCCCTGCCTAAATATGAGATTTTTTTTCAGTATCGGTTAATTTTAATAAGTTTTTTTTTCCTGTAAGTGTTGGTAAGTATAAAAAAATATAGATTGTGAAAAAAGAAGATCAGTGACTTTTTTTTATTTTTATATCAAATATCTTGTGGGTAGGTTATCAATATTAGTTATGACATCATCAATTTTCTTTGATTCTTTGAAAATCACCAATGTCCTGTACTAATTTACAAACTTTTATTGCATAATTTACGCTTCAAATTTACTAAATATTACCTTAAATTATCGACTTAATTAGAGCAACGTGTCAACTTTTGTCGAACTAACTTACTAACTAGTTTTGGAGTATCAAGATCTAATTGTTTTTTTTTAATATACCAAATTTTCAATCGACTTGTCAACTTTTAATTATGTTTGAATTTACTTACTCTTTTTAAGGATTATTGAACTAAAAATTTGCTCTCGTTAAGTTTGGGATAAGAACAGCAGTAATGCCATAACTTTCGTACAGTGTTCAATTGAGAGCCATAATTTTTTTCGCTCACTCAAGTGCAACATCGTAGTAAAATCAATCATTTAAGTGTCATTTTAGGTAAATCATCCTACATGAATTTTTTAGCTAATTTTCCATTCCAACGTGGAATTTAAAAAATTAAAAATCAAAAGAATTACAAAAATTTTAACGTCGGCACTAGCGGTGCCACGCGAGACGGTCGGTGTCCTTTGATTTTTCCGCCGAGGCAAATGTCGATGGCACTTAAGTGATTGATTTTTCAAATTTATAGCACTTAAGTGAGCGGAAAAAAAAAAGTTTTGGCACTCAAGTGAGTGCCGTATGAAAGTTACTCATAATGTTCTTGTCCCCAGCAAATCGAATACATTTTAACCGTAGTTGCATCAAATCAACTCTAAACTCATCAAATTGTGTTGATGTCAACCTGTTTATTTAAATATGTCCAAGCGTGCCATAAATGGATACAAAAAATAAAGTGCACATGACGCATTTAGTATTCATGTCTAGACGAGTTGATCCGTTTATGACATGTACCCAATGAATCTTACATCAAACACTGTTAACTAGGCGGTCGTGTACTCTACCTCAGGAGAATAATGCTAAAGTTTTCATATGACGAGGATAACCACCCAAATTTTTGTACTTTGGAGTGCCAACGTCCATAAATCAAAGTTTGATCTAATTCCCTAGCGAAGCCAAAGTCTAGGTTAATCCTTGTGAAGAAATGACAATGTTTTCAAAGGAAAATTTAAATGTTACACGTCATTGTCCTCTCTCTAGTTTCAATGATTCCGGCCGCTCGGTTCAATATGAATTGAATCTAGACGTGATTTTTCGTAGTTCGGCACTACAAAAACTTAAATGAATTACATAATTTATGTTTGAAAACTTGACTAAGCCCCGGATTATTCGGGACGCAAATATAGGGAGAAAAGCCAAAAAATAATCACCTGCCACGTCACTCCCCAAGCGCCCCCTTTGTTGACTTCATTTCTGAACTACAGAAACCACGGACGCTCTGCGATCATTCAAACACAACAGCGATAGGAGTTCGAACCGAATGCTCATCAGATATCCACGTGATCGCCCCTTGAGCAAAGGGCGTTGTCCCTCTTGCGTTACTATCAACTCTTCTTGTGAAGTCAACCTTGAAACTCGTTGTCCGGCTGGCCTTTGTGAATTCCAGAACACTTGGGTACACACCAATTGAGTCCAGGCCCTTGATCGGCTCGATGATCGACTTCTAACGCGACTCTGCGGGTCCGACATTCCTCACTGTTCTCGTGACACTCACATTCGTTGCCGAACCCTCGAACCTCACTCTAATCGACGGATAGTTGAGTTGGTAATCGGGTATGCTCTTTGTGGTCGAGCATATGACCTTATTTTGAACAATGCGCTCTCGACTTCGGAGTCGGTGTAGTTGAGCCCACAAAAGTAAGGAACGTAATCTTCTTTGTCGATGTCGTAAATGAGACCCGGGTCGACGGTCTTTGATGGGTTGGTGTGTCCTGCGTTGGTGGCGAAAATGTCCTTTGGATTGAGCGTTTCATCCACGATGGGTCGACCCTCCATGTTGGAGGTGGCGGCAGTGGTCATAATGGCAGACTTGATGGCCGGCGGCGACCGGTCGGGGTGCGTGCTCTTGAGCAACGCCGCCACACCACCGAGGTGGGGGCGGGACATGGAGGTTTCAGATTCGACGTTGAATGTGTGCTTCCCATACGTAGAATTGCCTAAATGAGATGGCCAACCGGCGAGAATGTTCAGGCCTGGGCCGATGATGTCCGCTTTGAGAATGCCCGGGCTTTGGATGCTGGGGCCACGGGAAGAGAAGAATGACACATGTTGGGCAACCGATCTCCCGATCCGAGTGCCTCCGAATAAGACCGTGGCAATCGGCACCGACACCGTGGTTAGGTAGCTCTTGATCTCTCTTCCCACGTCATATGTCACATGGACGGCGGGTAAGACATGTGCATCGGCCAATGTGGCGTATCCCTCCCGGAGGGAGTTCACGAGAATCATGTCCGCACCACCTGCATCCTAGACCTCTTGACCTTTCTCGACTCGCCCACTTCCGTCGCCCAAGTCGCACACAACCACTTTCCCTTGGACGTCCGACCGGCCTTTTAATGATCCGGGAAGGCATTGGGCCAAGGGTTGAGTTCCATTTAGTCCCCGATAAACAACGGGAAGTGGCGCCGGATGGAAGTCGTGCAGTTGGTACAAGGTCTCCCCATCGAACTCTTGCCGGTTCCCGAGCAACGCCACAGCCTTGATGCTGTGGTCGATGCTGCTCGCTCCAATAGTGAGGATCCACGGTGCCTCGTTTTCCATTGTGCGGTATAATGGCCCCGAATTCCCTGCGGAGCAGCTGACGAAGATGCCCTTTTGGGTGGCGGCAAATGCACCCGTTGCAATCATGTTGTCGAAGAACGGCTGAGAAGATCCTCCTAAAGAGATAGAAAGCACATCGACACTGTCCTCGATGGCCGCGCCAAACCCAGCTAATATGTCGCCCTCACGACACGCGTTAGCTTCGCAAACCTTGCACATTGCCAAATGTGCAAGAGGCGCCATGCCTACGGCCGTGCCGTTGGCATTACTGAGTGCGCTGGCATCTCTCACAAAAGCACCGGCAGCTATGCTGGAAGTGTGTGCCATGGCCCACACCATCATATGGAGGATCGGCCTGCATAACGGTACCCGAGCCGATGAAAGACCTCGCACCGATGAGCTTGTTGTTGCAGGATGTTCTGTTGAAGTCGCATCGGCCCTTCCATTTGGCTGGGGGTGGCGGCATCCCCTTGTCGCTGAAGGAAGAGTGGCCGGGGAAAATCCCACTGTCCATTACTCCAATGATCACGCCCTTACCGAAGTTTGAGTCCTTCCAGAGTCCGACTCCTTGGTGCAATCCCAAGAAGTCAGGGGTGTGAGTTGTGTGCAGAGAGAGCGCCTTCTCTGGACGCACGTACAAAACACCATCCTTCTCCCGAACGGCTTTTGCTTCCTCGGCGGTCAATTTGGCCGCGAACCCCGATAGCACATGTCGGTATGAGTGAACCATTCGTTGCTCTTGGTTAGAGCTAGCTGCTGTGGTAGGTAAAAATGACCGATACAAAGTACCGAGATCCTTTGAAGTCGAGGAATGAATGTCCGACGGCTTTCGGACTTGCATAATATAATTTGACAATGAGCTACCTGTGTCAGTTACTGCATTAGAATTGGTGCAGATGAGACCAAGAATGGAAATCGTCAATGTGGTCGGAGACAATATGCATTTCTGGTCTTCCATCTCGAATTAGCACAAGAATCCGAGAAATGCTTCTTGCTTCTGAGTTCTGTGCTGACAGTTGGATCACATATATAAGAATTGGTGCTTACGCTCTCTTGAAGGAAACTTATTCATTAGTGATTTTTATTTCCTAACATGCACGTGCATTTCGATGTAAGAATTGAATTATAATCCGTAAGGACGTGGCACCGTCCATGAAAATTTACTAAAATAGACTAATGTATCAATGGAAACATAATTATACAGATTTTGACATGCTATACATAGACGCACCACGCCCTAAATAAATTACTTTCCTTCAAATGAGCTTCTAATTTTCTAAACATGAAAATGAAACGTAACCGAAATCATAGGGGTAACGTAATCCTAAATCTCTAGCTTAAAATGGTAACGTTTCGTTTTTATGACACTCAAATTGTGTAGAAGAGGAAAGTAAAGTATACTCCAAATAACGTAGATATACAACTTTACCTTTAATGCAAACGCAAATCTTAAGAGCTACATTTCTGTGATTTTCTATGAAGACGCAATTTGCTATTTTCACTCTCATTTTGGCTAAGACACTCCTCTTTTCAATCAATAGACCGAAATGCCCTTCTTCCTCTTCAAGTTATTTTTTTTATCAACCAAACCAACACAATTGTCTTTATGTCTATTTTCCTTTTCAAATATCAAAATTCATAATATAAATGCCAAATTACACCTAATAAAATATCATTCTATAATGCATCATGTTATCACTTTTCTTAGAGAAGTTTGTTATTCTTAATTTACGATATCATGCTTTTAATTAGAAAATATATATAAAATGTTAGAAATTTCTAGTTATAACGGCTTATGAATACACAATTAACTATCTATTTTTTATAAAATAGTTTGAGGGAAACTTTATTTCAAAGTTGAAATTTAAAATCCAATATAATTATCAAGCAGATTTTGGGTTATTCTCAAATAGACTTATCGGTTTCTAAAGTTACAAATCGATTATTTGTACTTTTTTTTTTTTAGTTTTTCACATTTTAATAAGAATTGCAAGATGGGGTTAAAAATTTGTTTACATTTTGCACTTTCATACTAGTGTAAGATTTTTTTGGGGGAAATTTTAAGCCAATTTTAAAATTTTTATCTACTTGCTATGAGATTGAATTTACAATCAATATTAATTCCTTTTTCTATATCAAAAGCTTTTTCTTTTGGTCAAAGTATATCAAGAGTTGAGCGACATGAAATTTCATGTTTTTTCTTTTATTTGTTTATCCTTTGTTAATACATATCTATATACAAATATGTTCGATATTTTGTTATGCTTTTAATAAATTAATCTTTTCCATTTTGTGATCAATTTTTCTTTTCCATTTTCGTCAATATCGACTAAAAATAAAGGTAGATTTGTAGATCAGGCTGATAAAAAAAATATTTAATTAAAGAAAGAGGAGGGTATTTTAGCAAGTTAACTAGCAAAAAGAAGTGTTTTAGCTAAAATGGGAGTGGAAATAGCGTCACCTTTTTTTTTTATTTATATTTTCTATTTTTATGACATCGAAATGGGGCATGTACAATCCAAACTATCAACCTGTAATATTAAAATGTTATTCCATGAAAGTTTCTACTTTTTGTGAAGATGCAATTTAAGATTACTAATATGGAAGAGAGATATACATATATATTCATAACATGGAAATGAGGCATGTCAACCACAATACAAATATGCAAATGAGAACACCCTTAAATTCTCAGATATGAACGTTTCTAGATAAGAAATATTCAAAATGCAATTCCTTAAACACAGGAAACCTACTTAATGTAACATGTGATTTTATGAAACATAATTTAATGCTTGCAACATGCTATCAATGACTTTTGTGGAACGTATAAACATGAGAAAAATACAAAAAAAAAAAAAAAAAAAGTCCTAAACATATTGCATTAATACCAATTTACTCATAAACTTTTCTTTAAATCAATTAAGTCCTAAATATTTTCACATTATCCCAATTTAGACCGTAAATTGCTAATGAGGTGTCGATCGTCCTACGCAGCATGAATAGCGTTGATGTGGACATTTTGATAATCTTTATAATATTTTATAGTTTTTTATAATCTTCTGTCCTGGGTATTGATACATATATTTTAGCAACCCATTTAGGAATTAGTTGCATCAATTGCAAAGAAAATTATAGATCAACCTGGCCCCAGTAAAAAAGTAAGTTATTTAAATCGCATATAGTTTTTCGACAAAAAAAATTCCATATAATTTAGGAGCATTTTGCATATAGATAGCTTGGTAGATTACATTTAATTGGACTGACGATGGCTAGACTTAAATAAATGGTTTTGAAATTAAGTAAATCATTCGGACTGAGCCCATGGGGGAAGCGAAATTCGACCATGCCCATGGAGATACACATTCACTGAAAATCACATGGGTATGCAGGTGTGGGTTATTCGACCCAAAAACAATAATATGGGTATGGGTTTTGGACTTGATTTAATTAAATGGGTTAAGCCCATATAAGTGCCGGAGTTTAATGTTAGAACCCATTATTTGGCTCTTCGACAACCAGATTTGGCCTCGTCGGAGGCCCATTGGCTGCTAGTCCTTTGTCAGTTTTGAGTTTAAAAATAAATAAATAAAAGTGCTTTGCAGAGTATAATTTTTCCAAATACCATATAAACCAATGTTATTTCCGAATGTGTCTTTTAAAATATACTTACTAAGTGTTACTTGAATTTTGGAAAACCCTTTAGTCCAAAAGCCTTTGCTTTTTTCCAAAGCTAAACCAAAATGGGGCCACCATAAAGCCCCGTTTAAAGTGGTCTATCTCCTTAACCACTCCGGATTTACCTAGTGTCCACTCTTCACACTTGAGAAGAGGGAGGTGAGAGATTGAAATCCACACCTTCAGAGGAAGTGGGGATGGGAACGAGTGAGGACTAAGGAAGAAACAAGGTTTTTCAACTTGTGCATACACATTGTACACACGGTGATTTATAAAATAGAATAGAATAGGACCATACCAAAAAAAAAAAAAATTGGTCTATCTCCTTGATTTTTTTTTTTTATCGTTTGTAAAATAAAATAGAATAGGGCCATACCCAAAAAAAAAAAAAAAATTGGTCTATCTCCTAGATTTTTCTTTTTCAATCGTTTTCACCATTCCGCTTGTCGTGGTATTGCTTTCACTCTCCTGTCAATGATTAACAACATCAGCGGACAACCCAATCACACCGCGGTTCTTAGCTGCCCCTACTGCCGCCAACTCCTGCCACGGTTGCCAACTGATTTTCCGGCGATCAAAGAGCTTCGTGGCATTGCTTCGCCTTCTTGCAGGATTTTCAGTCACGTCTGAGGCCTCCCATTATTGGGTATTACATAACCAGCAGCTTCAAACTTGGCTTGCTTGGGTCGCCTGCATATCGCCCCTATTTCCTTTTGATATGGGTAGCGATGATACATGGATGCAATGCGAAGGATGCACCACCTGTTTCTCCTTAAGGCAAGGTAACTCCGATAGAAGTAAATGGCAATCTTATGGGCCTCTACCATGTGAGCATCCCCTTTGTGTTCCTTGCATATTTATAAATGGTAGTTGTGCCTATAATATAAGTTATCACCACTACGAAGTCGGATCAGACGACTTCTACTATAACGATGGTAGTGGAACTTTCATGCGCCGCAAAACTGTGTTTGGTTGCGGCCTAGACAACCACATCTTGCGTTGGCTTAAGCTCGGAGTAAACAATACCATATATGGCGTATTAGGCTTGGCAAGAGGGGGGGAGGGGGAAACGTCTATTATGACACAATATGTCAGCGTGAGATGTATTTTCTATAAATTAGGGATTTTTTCTTTTATTACAGTTTTTTCTGATTTATTGAGATGCTAAGGTCAGCCCCTATATTGTATATAAAAACGATTGTAATGCTGTACGGATTCATACTAAATACAGAGAAAAATATTTTTCTACATGGTATCGTAGTCTAGGGTTTGCTCCTTGTGAGTACCGTATGATATTCCCCCGATTATGGCACCGTTGTCTCGCGCTGGTCGACTTCGTCTTGCTCAATCGCGCTCAACCTCGGATCCATAGCAGATGAAAACCCTAGAGGAGCAGTGATTCCCCACCAAAATCAAGGGGGAATTCAACTACGGAAAAGTTTTTGGAGAATCTGACCACTAGATTGACTCGGATTATGACTTAGAACCAAAATCCTCCTTCTCCTCCTTTGACACCAACACCACGGAATGATTCAATTTCTTCTCGGATTGCGATTAAATTGGATTGAATCAACTGTGGCTTATGGTCTCAGGTTGTCAAGATGTACATCACAGGCAAAGACAAGCTAGGGCATATTAATGGAGACCTCCCTCAGCCTTTGCATACAAATCGTGTCTTTGGAAGTGGAAAATTGAGGACTCGATTGTGAAAGAATGGCTCATCAACTCCATGGATTCGGTGCTGATTGGCAATTTTATCAGATTCCCTATCGCTAAAGCTATGTGGGATTCTGTAACTACCACCTTTTTTTTTATGGCATCGATACTTCCTAAGTGTATGATTTAAAGCGCTAGGTATCACGACTCAAGCAAGATGGAGGACCAATTGAAAAATACTACAATGATCTTCAACGACTACGGCATGAAATTTATTTTTTCAGGCCTAATCTTATGGTGTGTCCCGCAGATATTGAGCGCTACAATAATGATGTTCAAGAGGACGGGGTTTACCTTTTTTGGATGGACTTGATGATCGTCTCGACAAGGTTCGTGCAGATGTCTTACGGATGCAGCCTTTCCCCACCATTGAGCAAGCATATGCACGCGTCCGTAGGAAAGATGTGCACCAAATCGTGATGTTGACCAATGTCGATGGCTTTCCTACGGGTATAGCAATGGTCTCACGGGGCAATTGAGGAAACCCGTCTCTGCAATTGATGGCAACCGGTTCGGTGGGTAAAGGTGGGTGCTCTCGGTCTGCTGTCAAGGTCAAGTCTTAGGAACCCGGCGGCTGTTCTCACCGTGGTAATTCCAAACACACTAGGGACACTTATTTTAAGCTACATGGATTCCCGGATTGGTAGGACAATTTTCAAGCAAAGAAGAACAAATTTGAAGCGTAACCGGGCAAAAGTGCAGGGCAGGCATCCTTGGTGACTGGGAGCTCATCTCTTTCCTTAATCCCGATGATACCTTCAGCTAATTCTTCCACCCTTCCTCCTGAAGGTAATTGTGGTTCTGTTTTCGTCACTACTCGTCATGGTGGAAACAATGGCTGGATTATGGACTCGGTCGCTACTGATCACATGACGCCTAACTCTAATGACCTAGTCAACCGTACCTTACCGCGACAAGACAAGGTGTATAATGCTAATTGACATTGCCACCCGGTCACCGGGGCTGGGAGTATGGCTTTCACGCCATCTCTTTGTCTATCTCATACATTACTTTTTCCCTTTTTGTCCAACCGTTTATTGTCTATTGGAAAAATTATCGATAAGTTGAATTGCCATGTTCTTATGTACCTGGATTTCTATTTGTTTCAGGACATTCTCAAGAAGGAGATTATTGGGGGTGGTACTAAGGAGGGGCTATACATTGTGGATGATCTCAACTCTGGCTGTGCCTATCACATTCCCGGTCAATCCGTTAGTAAGGAGAAGGATGTTTGGTTGTGGCACCGTCGATTGGGACAGCCATCATTTAGATATTTGAAGTATTTGTTTTCTTAGTTGTTTCGTGATTTATCGGATTCTGCTTTTCAATGTGAAATATGCATTATGGCAAAGAGTCATCGTGTTTCTTTTCCTTTGAGCTCTAATAAAAGTAGCAAGCATTTTTGTTTGGTTCATTCTGATGTGTGGGGTGCATCTACAATTACTACAATGTCCGGAATGAGATGGTTTATAACCTTTGTTGATGATTGCATTCGTACGACATGGTTGTATCCGATGAAGCATAAAGATGAGGCTCCTAACAAATTCTGCCTGTTTTATAAAATGGTTACCACTCAATTTAGAGCTTGTATTCGGATTCTCCGCATGGACAATGGTGGGGGAATATATCAATCAATACCTTACCTCTTATTTTAAGGATGAGACCTCTTGCACTCAATCCCCTTAGCAGAACAGTGTGACCGAACGAAAGAACTACCACATTCTAGAGACGGCGAGAGCTCTTCTAGTTAATGGTAATGTTCCAAAAAGGTTCTGGGATGTAGCGATGGTCACAGCCGTTCACTTGATGAATCGTATGCCCTCTCGTGTGTTGCAATTTCAAACTCCATTACAAGCTCTATCCCGGTTTGTGCATCTCCCTTTAGTCTTGATAATACCTCCTAAAATGTTTGGGTGTGTGGCTTTTGTGCATCTTCACAAGAATCGACGCACCAAATTGGACCCGTGTGCGATACGATGTGTATTTATTGGCCACGTAACTCACCAAAAAGGGTATCACTACTATGATCCAACAACTAAGGAGACACATGTTGCCATAGACGTGACTTTTCTGGAGTCTCGAGTTCTTTTTTCTCCATCCTATTGTTCCTTTCAAGGGGAGAATTATATTGAAAGGAAAAATTTGTGGGACATTAGCACGGAGGGTGCGAAGTCGGGAGGACATGTGGAGTCCGAGGTGCGATCGGATGGGGCTGGACCATTAACTAGCTCACGAAAAGTTCCAATGGTGCAGTTTGATGAGGACCTAAGCCATGGTTCAGTGGCAGAAAATGAGAGGGAGGGTGCGATGGTAGATGATGAGGGGGAGGGCGATCATTTACCAGCTGAAAGTGCGGATGACCAGCAACCTATATCTACACCTAATGAGCGAGATCAGCATGCTCCTTTGCAAATTGCCCCTTCTTTAGTACCCGACCACTCTCCTAAGAATGATCCCAAGGTAAGCTCTCTTCCCGATCTTGAGGTTCCCGATGATTCTGATTTGGTTGTTAGATATAAACTCCTTGACAGGTATAACCGAGGCAAGCCTCCTAGTCGGTACTTACCGAATGTGGAGGAACGAAGGTCTAAATATCCCATTGCCAATTTTGTGTCAACAAGAAGGCTGTCAAAATTTTGTAAGGCTTTTGTGTCAAATGTATCAGCTGTTCGAATTTCGAATGGGGTGGGAGAGACCTTGAAGGCTCCAAAATGGGTCCAAGCTATGAAGAAAGAGATGGAAGCATTAGAAAAAATCAAACTTGGAGGCTTGTAGAGTTGCCGGAAGGGAAGAAAGCCGTGGGATGTAGGTGAGTATTCTCCATTAAACGTAAGGCATATGGTACCATTGAGAGGTACAAGGCTTGATTGGTCGCAAAAGGATACAAACATATTTATGGTGTGGACTATCGGGAGACTTTCTCTCAAGTTGTAAAATTGAATTATGTGTGGGTTTTGATGTCACTTTCTACAAATTTGGATTGACCATTACATTAGTTTGATGTGAAGAATGCATTTCTTCATGGAGATTTGGAGAAAGAGATTCATATGGAGGTTCCACCTAGATATGGGTGTGTTGGTAAGTCGAATGCTGTTTGTAGACTAAAGAGGTTGTTATATGGTTTGAAGCGGTCGCCTCGTGCCTGGTTTTGTCGACTCAACTCAGCCATGAGAAAGTACGGTTATTCCCCGAACAACTCGGATCACACTTTATTTTTTAAGCAAAGCTAAGGTAAGGTGACTTGCTCGATCATCTATGTTGGTGATATGATTATCATAGGAGATGATACTGAATAAATTTCAAAGCTTCAAGAGGAGTTGGCGTAAGAGCTTAAGATGAAGAACTTGGGAGGACTAAAGTATTTCTTGGGTATTGAGGTGGCTAGGCCTAAGGAAGGAATTTTCTTGTCACGGAGAAAATATGTACTTGATTTGTTGGCTGAAGTGGGAATGTTGGACCGTAAGCCCGTTAATACTCCTATAGTGTAGAATCATAAACTTAGGGAGTATCTTGATCAAGTGCTGACTAATAAGGAGAGGTATCAAAGGTTAATATGACGATTAATTTATTTATCTCACACTCGCGTAGACATTGCTTATGCAGTAAGTGTTGTGAGTCAATTTATGCATGCTCCTAGTGAAGAACATATGAATGCAGTATATCGTATCCTTCGATATTTAAAGTCGGCTCAAGGGAGAGAGAAAATGTTTGCAAAGAATGGTCACCTAGCAGTGGAAGTATATACGGATGTGAACTGGGCGGGGAGTGCAACGGATAGAAGGTCGATGTCGGGTTATCTCACATTTGTAGGAGGTAACTTGGTCACATGGAGGAGTAAGAAGCAAAAAGTAGTAGCCTTGTCCAGTGCTAAGGCAGAATTCAGAGGAGTAGCGAAGGGGTTGTGTGAGTTGTTATGGATTAAAATGTTGTTGTCCAAACTTAGGTATCCACCGTAGTCCGGGATGAAGTTGTTTTGTGATAACAAAGCCTTTATAGCTATCTCTCACAACCCGGTTCAGCATGATCAAACCAAACATGTTGGGGTTGATAGACACTTTGTTAAGGAAAATTTGGATGCTAAAGTAATTCAGTTGCCTTTTGTCAAATTGAAGATCAATTGGCCGATGTATTGACCAAAGTTGTGCCAAGTAGAGCGTTTTAGAGGTCACTCATCAAGATGGATATCGAAGACTTCTTCTCACGCACTTGAGGGGGAGTGTTGGCCTGAGCTGTACTTCCTACAAATTAGGGATTTCTTCTTTTATTACAGTTTTTTCCTGATTTATTGAGATGCTAGGGTTAACCCCTGTATTGTATATAAAAACGATTATAATGTTGTACGGATTCATATTGAATACAAAGAAAAATATTCTTCTACACAATATGCCCGTCAGACTAAAAGATGCATCTCGTATTGCTTGCCCTTGTGGTACTCCCGTGGCGGTACGCACACATTACTCAATTTTGGGGATGACGCGCACATACGTGGCCGTTGCGGAACTAATATTCTGACGACAGTTTTGATTTATAATGTGACCTACATGGTTGACCTCATGGCCATTAGCATCAACGGAAAGCGCCTCAATGTAAGTCCTGAGGCTTTTAGAGGTGGGTTGCGTTTCGACTCTGGAAATCCTCATGGTTTTCTTGCTCATATTGCCTACGATGCGGTGAATGAAGAAATAACTCAATACTTCGTGACCAAGTACTCTCGGCACCTTAAACCTTCTCGGCCAGGCTATTTTGACGAATGTTATGATGTACCTCGTGGGAATTATACATATCCAACGATGACATATCATTCCTCGGGAGCCAATCTTTTCCTTGCCGTGGAAAATGCGTTCAAATTCTATGAGAACGGATTTTGCTTGATGATCATCCCCACACGAACCGAAGGACACGTGCTTGGAGCGTTTCAACAGGCGAATCATCGGTTCTTATTTAAGGATCAAGAGCTTCTTTCGTTCTGGAAGTGTGTGAAGTCCATTGAGACGAAAAGGCAAAGGGGAAAAGACTAGGAAAATCAAACCTAAGAGTCGTGTATGCAGTTCTCTTCTGTATTTATGACTTGATAAAGAGAAACTTTCATGAAGCTCTTTTCTTTGCCTGCTTACGGCAATACATAGCTGAGGTCCCCATTTCCGGCTCGCAAACTTGAATTCAAAACTAGTTATTATTTTTATAAGACGATCTTACCCATCCATCTTTGGTGGATTCCAAGAGATGAACTGTTGACATTTTTGCTTGCTGTTACAACTTAAAATTTAATATCTCTATAAAGAAGTAAAAAAACGCCCCTCGAGCGAATCGCTAAACACGTACACTCTTTTATCATTTTAGCATGTGAAGAAAACAACCGTAATACAAAAAACTGTTCATGGACTTGTAAACCGCCTCTTGCTTGAATGTCCTGGGGTGGATCCGTCACCTCGTAACACCCATGCATTGATTACGTCACCCACCATGTCAGCTCACTGCCACGTCACTCTACCACGTTATCATTGACCATTGTTGACCGCGTTGACTTGTTGTCTGATTCAATCAGACTGGTCCGGTCGCTCATGAACGTAACGAATCCAAAAGAGAACAAATGCATGAACATATAGCGACATCAAATGGCCTATAGGATCGAATTGGAAAAAGCCATTTAATCACTTAGATGAAAAATCATACCAAGTTATAGGTACCGAAAAGACGATGATTTTAGATGATTGGCATAATCAAGTCCCCGCACTTAGTGAATCTCCTGATTGCATAGAAAAAAAAGACAAAACTCTCATGTCTCATTTGGTTTCTAGCCCATCCTGAAAGGCTAGTGGCGATTCCTAAAATCTCTTAGGATTAATCAAACACAAAATGAAATCCAACATTATGCGAGGTATGTATGTACTACTATAGGAAATCTCATGATACGAGGATTTAACCAAGGAATATGGTACCAAAAGGATGATGAGGAATATGGTTCCTCTTTCACGTGTGTAATTGAATTCTCGAGTCTTAAAAATTTGATTGTCACTTTACAGTCTAGTACTATTTTGTTCGCAATCAACCTTTAAAAATAATTGGTTTCAACTCCTAGAACAATTTAAGCATTCGGATCGAAGGGGTTTACCCCGACCTAGAAAGGAAAGAACATCTTTGGGTGGATTTTTTGGACTTCTACTCTCAAAATTATAACTTTGAAGAATCTACGAGGGACACGCCACCGCGACACTGCATATGTTTTAGCAATGTGCTGGTTTTCATGTCAATTGAATTAAAGGCGACGTGACTAACTGAAGGATTTCAAATATTTTATGCTAAAGATTGATGACGTACACGATAAGGCTATGATCCAAGTTTGGAGCTTATGGTAGCGCAGAAGTATAGCTTTTTCTTTATTCAGAATTACACGAGTTCCACTAGAAAAAAATGATGGACAAATTGCATCAGCTCTTTCGAACTTTCAATTAGTGCTGCGTTAGTTTAACTTTAATAAGCGTTTTTATATTAAAAATTTTGATAGATGAGATTGCAAACTTTAAATTGCTTAAAATAGAGTCGACACTCGCCCCGATGTGAAGAAAACTGTGAAGTTTCAATATATGGTTAGATATTCTATTGCAAGAAGCGATTTTCAGTTTGTATAAATCTTTTTCGCAAATAGGTAGACGTTAGTTTTGTCTTATTGGTAATTTTGTCGGAATCCGTATAAGGCGCGAGCTTACGTGTAGTTCACTTCAATTAGCCAAAAAACCCATTTATGGGGGCCTGGAGGCCCCAAACTTGCCAATTTCGTCACTACAATGGTAATTCGACTCTTACGTGGGAAATGAAGTAGTAATACCTAAAAGTGACTAAAGCTTTTAACGTTTCTCTTTGCTTAAACACTCATGTCGAATAAAATCATCAAAGTTTTATGACTAAATTGACCCAATCGAAAAATTCAAGACTAAATTGGCCGTACAATGAATTTTAGGACTTTTTGGACAAATGCCTGGGAAATCAACTATAGTGCATAGTCATTCCTTACATTTAAGAAATCAATACTTTCTGATGTCGAAACGAAATAGAAAATAGGCTAAACATAAGAATTTGAATAGATACGAGGAACAATTTGTTCTCTCAAGTGTAATTATCAAATCAACGAAAGATGTCAAAAGTCTCTAGTCTCTCGAAAACCTAAACACCATTTTATATGGTGTTAACCCTAATTACATCAAGGAACACAAAATTACAAAAACGCCACTGAAACTACAAAAAAAGCCCAAAAACCCATGAAAACGATTCCGAAACGCAAAAAAACGACGTTCATCACAGCATAGCAGTGTATTTTGATCAGCGGCCCGTTTCCATGCGATCGACCAAATTTCAGCCCATTCCAACTTCGCCAACCCTAAGTGCATCATCCTCCTTTGCTAGAAAAAGATTCGTCCTTGAATCTGCGTCGTCTTCATTGATATCAATCCCCTCAAGTTCTTCCTCGTTTGCATGGTAAGGTAACAAATCTACTATATCAAAAGTCCCGAATACATTGTACTCACCCAGTAGTTCAATCTTATAAGCATTGTCATTGATTCGTTTAAGAACTCTGAATGGTCCATCAGCTCTAGGTTGCAATTTGCCAAACCCGTTAGTCAGAAAATGCTCTTTTCTAAGGTGAATCCATACTAGATCACCCTCTTTGAAGACGACTCTCTTCCTGCACCTATCCAACCGCTACTTATACTTCATGTTTCGCTTGTTGATCTGATTATGAACCCGTGAATGCAGCTCTTTGATCCGCCTCGCATGTTCATTTGCGTCTAAACCGAACTACTTGTGAACCGGTAATGGCTTGAGATCTAGAGGAGTAATTGGATTGCGCCCATAGACTATCTCGAAAGGACTCTTGCCCGTAGTTCAATTCCGTGATCCGTTGTAGGCAAATTCTGCCCGAGGCAACACCAAGTCCTATTGCTACGGGCTATCTCCAACCAAACTACGCAGTAGATTCCCCAAATTTCGATTTACAACTTCGGTCTGCCCATCGGTCCGGGAATGGTGAGAGGAACTAAACCGCAATCTGGTCTGGTTCCCATGTGCTTCCAAAGAGTGCGTCAAAAGTGACTCACAAACTTCACGTCACGATCGGAGGTTATGGTTTTAGGAACTTCATGTAACTTGACAATCTCCTACAAAAACAATCGAGTGACCTGTGAAGCATCAAATGTCTTGTTACAGGCAATAAAGTGCGCCATCTTCGAAAATCTATCGACAACCACCATTATGGAATCTTTGTTCCGCTGTGTTCTCGGCAATCCCAAGACGAAATCAAGGCCGACATCCTTCCATGGCGCAACCGGGATAGGGAGAGGCATATATGAACCAGCATTGGTACATTTGGTTTTTGCCAAATGACATACTCTGCATCTCTCTACAAATTGAGTCACATTATGCTCTATACGGGGCCAATAAAAGTGCTCACACAGCAAGGCCATTGTCTTATCCACCCTAAAGTGCCCACCTAGACCTCTCGCATGACTCTCGGTAATAATAGATTCCCTCAAAGAACACTAGGGATGCACAGTCTGTTGCCCTTAAAAAGATAACCCTCCTCAATCAAAAACTACTAAAAGGGCCATGTTTTGTACTTCCTCCAAATATCTCCAAAATAGGTATCGTCAACATACAAATCCTTAAATAAATCAAAACCTAAAACTCTCACTTGCATTGTAGACAGCAGAGAATGTCTTCTGCTCAATGCGTCTGCTACCTTATTCAGCGCTCTTGCTTTATGTTTAATGACAAAACTGAAAATATAAAGAAACTCCACCCACTTTGCATGCCTAGCATTTAGTTTATGCTGCCCATTGATGTACTTCAAGGCCTCATGATCCGAATACGTAATAAATTCCTTCGAAATAAGGTAGTGCCTCCAATCCAAGCTCCTCACTATGGTAGAAAATTCTTTGTAATAACTCGAATACCTTCTCTTCGCTTCGTTCAACTTCTCACCGAAGAACGCAATGGGTTTATTTTTTCGACTCACGATGCCCCCAACACCAATGCCCGAGGCATCACAATGCACCTCAAAAACCTCGGTAAAATCTGGAAGCACTAAAGCTGGGGCTTCAATCACCTTTTTCTTCAATAATTGAAATGCGGCGTCCGCCTCTTTGGTCCACATAAATCTGCCTCTCTTCGGACAATCCGTAAGAGGCGTAATAATGGTGCTGAAATCCCAAATAAACCTTCGATAAAGGGACGCAAACTCGTGAAAGCTGCATACCTCATGAATATTTTCCGGAGTCTCCCAATTCGTAATGGCCTCGATCTTAACTGGATCCATCCGAATGCCTTCCTTTAACACAATATAACCCAAAAAGGTCACTTGATCGGTTAAAAAGTGGCACTTCTTGGTGTTGGCATACAATTTCTACTCCCTTAAAGCCTCAAATATTTTTCTCAAGTGCTGCAAGTGTTGCTCAATCGAAGCACTATAAACCAAAATATCATCGAAATAAACGACAATGAATTGGCCAATAAAAGGACAAAAAACCTGATTCATCGGCCTCATAAAAGTGCTCGGCACGTTAGACAACCCCAAGGGCATCACCATCCACTCATACAGTCCATCTCTAGTCTTATACGTCATCTTCCACTCATCCCTAGGTCACATCCTAATCTAATGATAACCACTTCTCAAGTCTATCTTCGAAAAGATAGTCACCCCGTGTAACTGATCAATCAAATCACCAAACCCCGGGATAGAAAATAGATACTTGATTGTGATTTTGTTAACAGCTCTGCTATCTATGCATATTCTTCACGATCCATCTTTCTTAGGAACTAATAAAGTCGGCACTGCACATGGACTCATGCTCTCAGAGACTACATCTTTCTCTAACAGCTCATGTACTTGTCTCCGCAGCTCCTCATGTTCCTTAAGACTCATTATGTAAGCTGCCTTATTAGGAATAACAGCTCTTGGAATTAAATCAATGCAATGCTGAATGTCTCTCATGGGTGATAACCCGGGTGCCATCTCTTCCCGTACGACATCAGCAAACTCCTCAAGCAAGGGCAAAACTTGAGTAAAAATTTCAGGACTATCAAAATTCTGCTTCATTACCACAATGGCAAAAAGCTCGAGTACGTTCACTGCCTCTTCCTAGAACTCTAACCTGGACAGCAGATTATTCTTCCCCTCTTTTCTCAAATCCGAAGGACCTAGGGTAATGGTCCGACCATCCTTCTTAAAGGTGTAGGTATTTCTGAAGCCATCATGCTGTGTCTTCCTGTCGAAGCGCCACGGTCTCCCCAACAGAATATGACAAGCATCCATTGGGACCACATCACACCACACCTCATCAGAATACCTTTTCCCAATTAAAAATTGCACAAGACACCTCTTGCTCACCTTAATCTCGTTCCCTTTCCTAAGCCACGACAGCTTGTATGGTTGAGAGTGATATTCTATTTTCAGCCCCAACTTCTCCACCATGATGGTGGCCACCACATTCTCACGGCTCCTTCCATCTATTATCATGCTGCATACCTTTCTTCTACTAGTGCACTTAGTATGAAAGATGTTATGCCTCGGCTACAATTCATCTTCCGCTACAGCGGCATTTAAAATTCTTCCAATGACTAGTGACTAACCGGAATCAGCATCGATAATGTCATCCTAATCTAGATCCGCATCCTCTTGTTCTCCATCGGCTTCATCATAGACTGGATCTTCATCAAAAGTTGGATTATCAATAAGCGTTACAATCTGTCGATTCGGACAATCAGCAGCAAAATACCGAGTCCCCGACACTTGAAACATCGCTTGGCTACAGCTCCTCCCCTGCTAGTTCCAACACTACTCTGTCCCTCCTTGGATACAAGTTTAGAACTCACACCCTTAATTGCAGCTAGTGTCGAATTGGATGAAGATATCCATGCTTTTCCTTGGGATTCTTTGCTTGACCATCGATTCTGGAATTTGGAACCAATGTCCTTCCTTTTACACCGACATTCCACCTTCAAGGCCAACCCGCACACATCCTCATAGGTCTAATATTGTTGTAATTGGACAACATCGGAAATTTCATACCTCGGCCCTCGCCAAATATCGAGCAATTGTTTGCTCGTCTTTCTCAACCACATCACAATGCATTCACAATCGATCAAACTCCTCGGTATCTTGCTCGATTGTTAAATCTTGCTACTTAACATTGTGATACTCAATAAACGCCTCCCGCCTATAATGAGTAGGTAATTTTTTTTTTTGCAACAATTTCTTCATCTTATCCCAACGATTCACTTTTGATTTCCCCTCTCTAGTACGCTGCCTTTTCACATGCTCCCACCATATCGAGGCATGTTTTTGTAGCCTAATAGCTACTAATTTAACTTTCTGCTCTTGAGTCGGATCCTTAATATCAAAGATCCTCTCTACCGTATGTAACTAATTAATAAACTCATCGGGATGAGCCTTACCTTGGAGCTCGAGAATCTCGATCTTCTTCTCGAAATTATGAGAAGATGGCTGATTTTTAGGTCGTACCCCTCGATTCCGTCCCTAGTTCGGAACCCCGAAAGGATTAACGTCCTCCTCTTCATCATCGGATGGATCATCATATTCCGCTCCTTTTTCGGATTGAACGTCCAACCTCACCTCTGCAAGTTGTCGCTCCTAATCCTGGATTCGCCTTCTTTGTTCTTCAATTTCTACGTCTCGCATGTCTCTTAGAGGCGGTTGTTCGTTTGCTTCAGAACGACTCCACATCCCCCGGCCACCACGAGCCCACCGTCCACAACCACCTCGATTTTGTTCAACCATCGGTCCAAGGCAATCAGTGCTCTGATACCAATTGATGCCGAAACGAAATAGAAAATAATCTAAACGGGAGAATTTGAATAGATACGAGGAACAATATGTTCTCTCAAGTGTGATTATCAAAATCAACAAAAGATGTCAAAAGACTCCAATCTCTCGAAAACGTAAAACACCCTTTTATATGGTGTTAATCCTAATTACATCAAGGAACACAAAATTACAAAAACACCACCGAAGCTACGAAAAACGCCCAAAAACCCATGAAAACGACTCCGAAATGCAAAAAGAGGACGTTCGTCATAGCTTAGCGGTGAGTTTTGACCAACGGCCCTTTTCCATACAGTTGACCAAATTTCAGCACATTCCGAGTTCGTCAACCCTAAGTGTATCACTTTCTGTTGTGTTTTCATTGCTTGTTCTATCAAGTGTATAGTAATTCGGAGATAGAATGGAGCAACAAAGTTGGGCGGCCAAAGATAGGGCTAATTACCTAAAAAAGCACGAACTTTAGATTCAATGACGATTCTAGCCCAAACATTTTTTTATCTCATAAAAAATAATCAACTTTAATTCGAGTTCCAAATCTGGCTCGAAATTTTTGTTATCTCATAAAAAATCACCAACGTCAACTCGAGTTCCAAATCTAGCTCAAATATTTTTTTGCTTCATAAAAAATCACCGATGTTAACTCGAGTCCCAAATCTAGCCCTTGTTAATTTGCAATCGTTAGTTGTCCAACATGGCAATTCCACGTCATCAATAAATCTTCGTGGCTTGCTGACGTGGATTTAAGACACTATTCATCATCTTCTTAGCACGGAATCTGAAATTGTTCATCCGCTTCATCTTGGTCACTGCTTGATGGACGACGATTAAGCTGTCCACCGTTTCCTTCATTTCACTAGCAAGCCTCCGCTGTCTCACTAGAATATGAAGTTGAGTATTGTCACCCATGGAGAGACGCCATGGACGAGATCTACCAAGTTCACAACTAGAGCTTTTTTTTTTTTAAAACAAACCCAAGCCCTCCCCTAAAGCTTTGAAATAATAAGTCAAGTTTTCGCATTTTCTTTTGTTTTTTTTTACTTCCATCATTGTTCATCATTGCTATGATCACAGCATCATTGGGGCTTAGCCACAGTTTCCTTAAAAAAAAAAAAACAGAAAAAACTTGGCTTACTCTTTCGAAGATTCAAGGAGAGGGGGCGGTGGCTTGTTAAACAAAAAGGCTCTAGTCATGAGTTTAGAGAGTTCACTATCTCACAGGAGTCTAAAGCTAAGTATTGCTGTTGGAATTGATTGCTCCAATAAAGGGTAAATCAATAATTGCCTTTGATGTATTACTTGACTGCAGTCAAGTGATTTATTTCCTATTCCTAAAGAGGGAATATTGCATATTATATATTCTCTCAATTGAATGTATGTCATTCGGAAGAGAGAAAAGAAAAAAGAAACACTCTGCAAAAATGCTCGGTGAAAAACTCTCTCGAAGAACAAGATTGTTGGATCCAATTTTCTCATATGGTCTCTCGGGTTCTTAATATGTGGCAATCGAGGTATGTTCGCTAATCGTGATATACTTCTTCGATCAGTAATTCAAGATGATTCTTGGGCATGTAATTCCATGTTTTGCTTTTTCCTCTACTTATAACATGGAATTGGTTGTCAATCTATTGCGGTTGTTGATCTAATGTGTTTTCTACATCTTAGATTTGGATTAGAGTTTATATGTTTAACCCGTCATTGGTATCAGAGCATTGTAGCTCTTATTTCTTCATTATGTATTGTTCTATAATCGCAATTAGCGTGAAAACTCATTTTTTCGAGTGTTTCGTTCTTTGGTCATCGTTTCTATTCCGTACAATGAAACTTGATTTTGAACACATCAAAGGAACAGGCTTCACGAGATGAGAATTTTGAGAGGTCAACAGCCACTGGAGAAGGCCAACGGCGCCACACGTATCCGTGAAGCTCACCGCCTATGGGACTAACGCGCCACATGAAGCACGCTCCACGTATGTTGCACATTCCGTGTGCGTGCTATTGAAGTCGTCGACAGGTCAGATTCTGACCCGATCCGCGACCCAATCGCGGATCCGACTAAAAATGCAAAATGGTATCTAAACTTTCTAAAAATTGCAATTTGGTCCCTAAACTTTCTAAAAATTGTAATTTGGTCTCTATATTTTCTAAAAATTACAAATTGATCTCTGAACTTTTTAAAAATTAATTTGATCCCTAAATTTTCTAAAAATTACAAGTTGGTCCTTGTATTTTCTTAAATTTGCAATTTAGTCCTTGAATTTTCTGAAAATTACAATTAGGTCCTTACTTTTTTTGAAAATTTCATTTTGACCCAATTATATACCCAATATCTTGTAAATTCTCATTGACATTGATAGTTGTATCATGGATTATGAGTAATTCTTTTTTGTTTCCATATTCGTTACAGAAACAATGGTACAACGATGGCACACTCCCATTGTTTTGAGAACAAGAGCTCAAAAGGCCAAAGTTGAGGAGTTACAAGGTGAAATGAGAGTTATAACATGGGAAGGATGCACCCCATTGGTTGACAATGATGTCAAATTTAACAAGAAATTAAAGGATGTTATATGGGCAGGTGGTTGTTGGAAAGAGAGAGTTTGAGAAGATTGTTGCCTTCAACAATAGTCTACCTAAAAGTGAAATGAACTTTCTTCATGCTCTTTGGGAGTGAAAAGCCCATTCGGACTACAATGGACTTCTTGAAGCTTATATAAGGGAGAACGTTAAGATTAAGACGTCGAGGACATCCATTCTTTCCATGAATACCACTCAACACATGAGTGCACCTTGGCGCAAGTCAAAAGGATTTCCTCGGGCCAAAGCCATTTGGAATATTTCAAACAGAATGTTTCAAGAGCCTTTTTACAAGACTTTGCCGGTTTGTAAGAAAAAGCTTAGCGATTAATGTACGTTTCTTTAAGAATATGCTGCCTAGTTTGGGATTATTTCTTTTTGAGGTTGTTTCTCCCACTTTGTTTTAATCGTAAGTACCTGAACTTGTTTATGGATCATTTGGTTGTCAGCAATAAATGGCAGCTTTTATTGATTATATTGCTTTGACGTCCTTGTTCACTTTTATCCATGTATGTTCGAATGGGGAGTTCAAAAAGTTTATGTAGCTTTTAAAGGAACTCGATTTGTATAAATAATTATGTCAATGATAATTTCAAATTAGGTTTTTTGGATGATGATTGGGAATGTGGTGAACTTTCGCATCTTAAGGCCTTTTGTGAAACTATTTGTTAACATAATTAGTTAGTATAAATCTTCATGCATAAATGTTAGGCATTAAAAGATTCGTGCAAATAGTGTCTAAAGAACTTTGTGTTGTTATAGAATGGCATTAGCAACAAAGAATATCATATTTGAGTTGAACAAAGGAGAGAAACTTAAACATGAAGATCCAATATATTCTAGAGGACTAGGAAGCACTAGAAACCCTAAACCAAGTAATGGATGAACCTGAAGAGGGTAACACCGCATAGCATCAACGAGATAAAGATGCTTTTACTACTAGGAAAAGAAAAAAGTTTCTTGCTCACATCACGTTGCTGAGCAGGGATAAAGCCAAACCACTATAAATCTACCTCTTTTTCATCAGCACTCTTGGCTTCATTATATGTTTATCAGCACCGTACAACACTCTAGATTATGTTAAACTGTTTACATTGCTAGTCAAGTTTAATTTTGGCATATTCTGTAGAAGTTATTCATAGTTTTGATCTATCTATCTACCTTGTTTACATACTATAATCACATTCCCTGACTTGCATCTAACACCATCTAGTGTGCAAATGGTTTGGTATTCCATGACAGTTTATTATTATCTTCACCCGACCTATTCGGTCCCCTCTAAGTTGTATTATTAGCTCCAACAATTAGTATCAGGTTCTCATTGCTGTTTTTTAAAATGTTTTATGTCTAAGCATATGGATCTTGTTATGGCTAACTTTATGAGAGGCCTCTTTACAAATTTTTGTCTAATGATGGAATAAGTACACCATGAGTGCCATAACTTCTGTACGGCGTTCATTTGAGTGTCATAACTTTCAAAACGTTCACTTAGGTGCCATAACTTTTAAAAATCGTTCACTTGAGTGCCACGTCGGAGAAAAATCGTCCACTTGAGTGCTACAGCAACTTTTTCGGAGTGCCACGTCAGCTTTCCGGCTTGCCACGTCATTTTTCTAGCTAGCCACATCAGCTTTTCGATGTGTCACGTCACCTTTCCGGCTGCCACGTCGGCTTTTTCGGCATCTACGTCAACATGGCACTCAAGTGAACGATTTTTGAAAGTTATGCCTGTCACGACCCGAACCCTGCGAGCTCATCGACATCCCACCTGGCCACACTTATGTACGGTTCTCCAGGATCCAAAGGCCAACAAATTCATGCGGAAGCAAAAACAAATCCCCGTACAGAAACAATTAACATCACGATGACTTGGGACGGTAAAAACAAACTTATATACATATCCACACGTTCTATACAATTTTCCAAATCTACAACTTCGGAGGCCACTGTACAAGCCTATGACCACTAAAACAAAAAGATTACGTGGTCGAAGCCTACTATACATCCCAAATAAAACAGCCAGCAAAAGTCAAAAGGCCAACTACCCTAGGCCTCGTTCTCGCTATCCGGTACTATATCTTCTCTCGCCTCCAGCTCATCCTCGTCAAGCTCGGGTGGCCGTTCCGCATCCAATGGCTCTACAACCTCCCATCTTCTCCCGGTACCATGACATTAGGGAATACCGAATCTCCGGGCGTAACACTCATGGCCGAGGCGGGTGGTCCGAAAAACAACGAACCCACGACGGGGTGAGATAAAATCTCAGTAAGCTAGCCCCTAATCCTATATTAGGGCTCTAGTGCCTCCGGACACATTTTTCGGTGAACAATTTCCAATAATTCTTCTTTCTTCCCAAAAATTCCACAATTTAATTCCAGAAAATTCCGTTCTTTTTCCGAAAATTCTCACACCTTCTCCAATATTCTACGTTACTCCCGTTTCGGCGTTCCACGCCTCGGTTTAACAATAAAATATTCTACGTGCTCCCAGGGCCCGTTTTTAGCACACCAGGCCATAATATAAATGTCCACCTTACACCAAAAATTTCCACATTACCCCGAAAATATTCCACGGCACTCCGAAAATATTCCACGTTACTCCGGAAGTATTTCACATTGCTCCAGAATATTCCACGTTACTCCGGAAATATTCCACGTTACACCGGAATATTCCACGTTACTCCGGAAATATTCCACGTTACTCCATCGCCATCCAATAAGTTCATAACATTGAGCCTCGGACCTTTATGGAACACGGCTCTATATATATACCAGGGTCTCGGACACATAGGAATACGACCCACGGATCTCGGTCTCGGACACATAGGAACACGACCGGATCAAGTCTCGGACAATTAGTCGAACACGACTCACTTTGGTCTCGGACGACTTAATTGAACACGACTTTCTTACTTTCTCGGTCTCGGACAATCGGACGAATACGGCTCACTTTGGCCTCGAACGACTTGATTGAATACGACCCTCACATTTTCTCGATTTCAGACAATCGGACGAATACGGCTCACTTTGGCCTCGGACGACTTGATTGAATACGACCCTCACATTTTCTCGGTCTCGGACAATCGGACGAATACGGCTCACTTTGGCCTCAGACGACTTGATTGAATACGACCTTATCATTTTCTTAGAATAGTTCGGGACCACGTGATTCACTCACGTTAGAGAATTAATAATTCGGGATCACCCGATTAATCCACACTAAACCAAATATTAATTCATACTACCCGATCAATTAACACTACCATAGTATCCAATCCACGTCATGCGACCATATTACGCTAACGTAGCAATTTATAAATCACGTACCATTAAAATTATACTAACGTGGAAATTTATCACGGCCGAACAATAATAATTTTCTAACATATAAAATAATTCTACTATAGTACTAAACTATAGTACTAATGCCACATTTATTTAGTACCATGGCATAACAACTTTATATCACATAAAAGTAACCCTAGTTAATATATTAACTAACCATGGTTCAAAAATTAACTAGAGTCAAATACTAACCTAACCTTGGTTAAACAATAGCATAAAGTAACTCTAGTTAGGGCATAAAGTAACCATAGTTAAACTTTGACCACTATTATCTTCTTGACTTTACTATTCATGCAAGAACAAGCTTTCTCTCTCCTCCAAATATTCATTCTCGGCCAAGGCATAAAAATGGCCAAAAACAACCAATTTTTCACTCAAATCTACCAAATCTCAAGTCCATTAGCATCCTAGATACCTAATATAAGGTTAGGAACCAACTTACCACTATTTTAGCAAGTTTTCCGGCGAGAAACCAAGAAAAATTTTGACCCTAATCCGGCGGCTCCGGCAACTCCTCTTGACCGGCTTTAACCCACGGAAATCCGGCAACTCCGAGTAACTCACGGCGGTAGTCGAGCTCCGGCGGTTCAAGGCGACACCGGCGGTTGTTTGAAGAATTTTCGATGAGGGAGAGAATGAGCAAGGGTGAGTTCGGCCAAGAGAGGGAGTGAGCTAGAGAGAGAAAGGGTTCTTGAAAAATGAAGAAGAAGAAAGCCAAAATAATTAATATAGGTTAAAATAATTATTGGGTGGGATATTTTGGTGTCTTGAAAGTCAAGAGGGACAAATTGGTGATTTTCTCCACCAAAAATAGTCAAAATTCGGCCAAGGAGTAAAATGACCAAAATACCCTTCGTTCCAAGTTAAAAATGGGGTATTTTTCGAGGGTAAATGGGTCCTTTCCCATATCCAGTCCAAATCTATTTTTCCTGAACCTCTTTGGGGCGAACCGCGAAGGAATTGCACCTAGGATAAGGAAACGTCCAAAATTTTTATTTTTTTGAAACCCCTGAAGGTCCGACTCGCCGGATTACAGGATGTCACAATTCTTCCCTCCTTACAAAAATTTCGTCCTCGAAATTTGCAATTCTCCAATCATCTCGTTTTAGGGGGTACTGATGCCTCATCGCTACCATGCTTTCCAAAGTAGTCATTGTCATCATTTGACACTTCGATAACGTCCTCAACAGCAATGGTTTTCATCCTTTGAACTCGTTTTCTTTGGTCCTCCACTATGTTCACCTTCCTCTTCCCTTTTGACATTCGCAAAATCTGTTGGTAGCATGCCCTTGAGTATTCAAATCTCCTCTTCAATTGTCTATTGGTCCAAGAATAACATGCATACCTCACTACAATCCAGCTTTTCTAATTCCGGACTGAAGGTCTTTCCAAAGCATTGCATAAGACTCATGGCCTTTATCAACTTGCCCTCTATTAGTCAAATCGAGTCGTAACCTTCTCGACTCCTTAAGCAAGTTCAAGATTACTTTCATAGTAATCTGTTCTTAATTCCATTTGAAAACCTTCAACGATCATAGTAATCTTTCGATTTTCAAGGTCATGCCTCTTCTTAGCCGGCATGTCTCATCCTTGACCACATGTAAGATCGATCCAACATTCAGTCCATTTCATTGGACACCGTAATTCTCCCCTCAAATTTCGATGAGGTCATATCTTTAGATTCCTCTCCACTATTGAACTCGTACACTCGTCTATTGAGCTTCAAGGTTTCTATCCTCAACTTCGAGGTTTCTTTTCCAAGTACTCGAAGTCCTGGATTTCCTCCTTATTCTATTCGTTTCCACGACCTTAGAAGTCCGAGTCCATTCATCGCCACATCTCAATTCCTTTCGACCTTCGGGCTTGATGCTTCAAGTAGCCATCAAACTAGCAAATTGGAAAACTTCCAATTTAGAAGTTTAATCTCTTATTTCTCGGGGAAGATCTGTCCCTCTATCACCAATTACACATTGCTCAATTCTCAATTATAAGCATCCGCTAATTAATCCGTCCCTCCTTAGCGATATGGGCATCGCGATAATAATACTTGGGTAATCTCTTTGTTCCACGTGACTTTCCTTCAATTCCCGTTTACGCGAATGGTGCTCTCAACCTCCTATAGTTCACATAACGTTGAGGTTTTTCTTTATACAAGCAACGCTCTCATATCCATAAGTAATTTCATACATTAGCGTTGCCTCTCGTTCAATTCCTCTCGGGAAACTACTACCTTATTTTCTTGTGGTAGATATAGATTCAAAATCTTTTCCAACCAAACCATGTTTCCCAAACTTTGTCCGGAGGACATTAGCAAACGAACTCCAGTCATACACTCGAGCATTCCAACTCGTAAGGTCTTATTGTCACGACCTATTCGCACAACCATCTTGAGATTGCCTTGTTACGCCTCAATTTCTCCCTTCCACATCACATCATTATGATTCTCTTGATCCCTTTGATTCAAACAATAATGCCATTAACAGCTTAGTCATCAACTTGACTCAAGTCCTCAAAGACTCTTTTCACGTTCATTCACACGTTACATCTCGTCCTTAGCCCATTTCATCAATGGGACAGCTCCCATGGGGAATCCTTCCACAATCTGTCTATAACAATCCATCAATCCCGGGGAAACTTTAAGTTTCGGCAACTCAAATCGACCCTAGTCGATTCATCACTCATTCCAATCCTCAAAGGCTCCACAGGGATTTCATTTCCCACAAATTTCATAACCGAGGAATCTTGCCACATCGGGTCTACAATTTGTTCTCTTCTCATTTAGCATACAACGAGCATCTCCTTAGAGTCCATAAGATACTCTTAAAAGCTGTCCATGTTTCTTATGACTCCTTAAATGAGTCCCTTCATCGTCTCTCAAGACGGTAACAACCAATCCAATTATTCCTTGGATACTCAAGTTGACTATCATCGAGTTTCTTATCACTAGACGTAGAACATTCAAACTGCTCTTCATACATCTTACTTAAGAGCTCAAACCTTGGCCCTCTGTTGTCAAGGGTCTCCACTTGGACCATACAACATTTTGTTCATTTTCGTCCTTCTTTCCTTAGGAAGCATTATTGCCTTGCCCTCTTGGTTTCACAACCAACTAATGCAACCCTATCTTGATTTCATTCATTCAACTGGACATCGACATGTCCTAAGATTCAATGCCATCTACAAGACAGTTTCTCGAACTTCACTTTTAGGAATCATCCAAGTTTTGTGTCCTCTTTCTCGGTTCTGGCACTCAATCTTAATATTAAGACAGTTAGTATTTTCTCTTCCTTCCACACTAGGGCTCTTTCCCCATGAAGGAAACTATACACTTCAGTGGCATTCTCTTACTTTGAATCCCCCTCGTCTTTCCCATTCCACAAGACGTCAATCTTGGAGTCTATGTCAACTACAGAGTTTGTACTTCAGGATTTAGATGCCACCATACTCGATATTCTTCTTCCGGAGACTCAATCACCTCAAGTGACAAGGTTTCAAGGAATCGAGGTTCCTCCTTAATCACCATAAATCCACACTTGAACATGCAACTTGACTTCCTCAAGTCACTTTGTAATTACACTCTAGACGCTCTTTTCGCTTGCTCAACCAATCAATAAAATTACAAATAACCGGGACTATCAAGTCCATTCACTTTCCTTTCCCTCCACGACCATCTCATGGTCCAATCACCCCTTTAAGAACGACACCCTACTCTTTAGGGTAATAACACACAATGTCACTTCCAGTGGTCCCGATTCATCCTTAATTAATCATATTTTATTCAACAAGATCAAACAATTGACATAACTTCTTCCTTAATTTTCCTCACGACGGAAGAAACAAAACATCAATCTCTCATTACGAGTCTTACGCCAAGGCAATAGCCGTTTCTCGTGAGCACGCTCCATGTTCCATAATGAACATTTATTTGCTCGAAATCCATGAGCAAGGGTTCTCTTATTCATATGTCTTTCAATCATCCGCTCCCTTCATTAAAATCTATTACAATTCCTCGGACTCGGGAATAACAACTAGCCATAAGGCTCCCGAATTCAAATCTACTCGGGGACTTCGGGTTTTATTCAAAGGATCCTTGACCACATTTAACATATGCTTAAACGACTTTGAGAACTCTGTCTCACATTGGTCGATTGTCCTCGGATCCTTGCAAGATTATTAGGATCCCCACAACCTTTGCTCTCAAGCAATCCCGGGAAGGTACTTCCATTAAACAACTCAAGAAAGGCGATCTAGACAGTACGATGCCCGCAAGGAAAACTCTTCATTTGGTGACATTTCACCAATCATCAATAGCCTCTTAAGGCTAATCACCGCCGGGGTCACTTTCTTTCTTTAGTGCACCCAAAACTTCTAAGGTTTTCTCACGAAACCCTCAATCCAGAGGGAGGCAATTTCAATTCACTCTCTCTCCATCAAACTTAATCAATCTCACTCTTATGCATCCTTCCGCAGCTTTCTTTCAAACAATTTTCTTTTCCATTCTCTATCGTCTTTCCCATGAGCTCACTTTGCTAACAACACAATCAACAGTAGCAGTCTTATCCGCTTTGGGCAACAACGGCAGCTCCTTCTTGAGTCGCCTACCCATCGAATTTCAAATTCCTCTCAAGGTTCTCTTGACCCCTTCAACTCTAGGGTCTCGCACAACTTACAAGCTCGAGCCATACGCTCTTCCAGCGCTCATACTCTCGTGGTTCATCTTTGCTCACTTATCATGATTCCTTTCAGTTCTTGAATCTTCTCATATTTTTCATACTCGAGCAAAATGCTCATCTAGTGACCATACTACGGTCGTTCGACCTCATTAGGTTCTTATGGCACTTGAACCACTACAATTCCCTCTAGGAATTAAAGACTTAAGTCATCTACTCGAGTCTAGCAATTCCAGGATGCTCCTCTCATTATCTGTCACCAACAATCAACCACCCAGTGGTTCTTAGGTAACTCTCGCCATCGGCCAATTATCCAAGGGTTCCAAGTCACCCTTAACCAGTGACTATCTATCAAGTCGGCCTCAACGAGGCAATTTCTCAATTAACCACCAATTACTAGGCGTGCCTCAACTAGGCCAACATCAAGCGATCATTCAAGACATTACTTCAATGAGTCGGTCGCTCATACTTTAACTATAAAGGCACATGTTCCTCTAATACGAACACAATAGACTGTCACACTTTCGGAAGATACCAGTTCAACGGGGTATGAACCTCACACGCCGTCTAATCTCTCAGTTAGACCTTTACCATAACAATCACATGATGCCAACTACATAACGGCATCCACTGCCCAGCACAAAGCCTTTAATCATGCCAATCCCAAGCGCCATCACAAATGCCAAGCAAATTTTGAAATTTCACCTTGAGGATCAACTTAGTGCAATACGTCTCTTAATCAAGATCGGACTTAACCTGATACCTAGACTTTCCCTTTCAATTTATGGCCCGGGTCATTCTTGCCTCCTTGATATCTTAGAAGCCCGTCGGGAGCCGCTCCTTGTCCGGACCTCTCTGTCCCGGCGATCACTCCCCGCCCTCATCGGACCCGGTCGTTGCGGGTTGTCCCAAGTCATACATCTACGGAGGAAGTCCCGTTCCATATGTCCCATACCATGCTTCATTACGGTTTATAGGTATCCCGTCAACTTGTCCCATACCAAGCGATAGTTTATTAGGTCCGATAGTGATAAGCTCGTGCATGCACATCTCTCGACTTTCATTTTAATGCCACAAATACAAGCACCACCTGATTATCCTCATTACTCGATGTACCATAGTAGTTTCCAGATCAATTCTTATCTACGGAAGATCTCTAATTCCACCAATGATCGCCACATCTCATAGATCCATTGCTTACGTTCTAGCATATTCTTCAAGTTGAGTTACTGACAAACCATAATCATAGTCATATAATCCAACTGACTCTTTATTCAAAAGCAATCATCTATTAACCTCAACCACATGTACAACCTCAAAATCCATACTTAGGACTCTTCAATTTCCTGCTTGCTCGCTTATAAACCTCAATAATATCATCACCCAAGTTTACCAATAAAATAAAACGATACTAGAACCATTCGAATACAATACAAGTTCAAGCCTATAATCCTCAAGATTGGGAAATCAATGTCTTATCCTAAGGGTCCCAATATCTAATCGTCCTCAAGTCATCACTCCTTATTACTCCAAGTCTCAATCTCATTTGATCGAGCAGACCTTGCTCTGATACCACTCCAAATGGGGATGTCACGACCCGAACCCCGCGAGCTCATCGACATCCCACCTGGCCACACTTATGTACGGTTCTCCAGGATCCAAAGGCCAACAAATTCATGCGGAAGCAAAAACAAATCCCCGTACAGAAACAATTAACATCACGATGACTTGGGACGGTAAAAACAAACTTATATACATATCCACACGTTCTATACAATTTTCCAAATCTACGGCTTCGGAGGCCTTTGTACAAGCCTATGACCACTAAAACAAAAAGATTACGTGGTCGAAGCCTACTATACATCCCAAATAAAACAGCCAAGCAAAAGTCAAAAGGCCAACTACCCTAGGCCTCGTTCTCGCTATCCGGTACTATATCTTCTCTCGCCTCCAGCTCATCCTCGTCAAGCTCGGGTGGCTGTTCCGCATCCAATGGCTCTACAACCTCCCATCTTCTCCCGGTACCATGACATTAGGGAATACCGAATCTCCTGGGCGTAACACTCATGGCCGAGGCGGGTGGTCCGAAAAACAACGAACCCACGACGGGGTGAGATAAAATCTCGATAAGCTAGCCCCTAATCCTATATTAGGGCTCTAGTGCCTCCAGACACATTTTTCGGTGAACAATTTCCAATAATTCTTCTTTCTTCCCAAAAATTCCACAATTTAATTCCAGAAAATTCCGTTCTTTTTCCGAAAATTCTCACACCTTCTCCAATATTCTACGTTACTCCCGTTTCGGCGTTCCACGCCTCGGTTTAACAATAAAATATTCTACGTGCTCCCGGGGCCCGTTTTTAGCACACCAGGCCATAATATAAATGTCCACCTTACACCAAAATTTCCACATTACCCCGAAAATATTCCACGGCACTCCGAAAATATTCCACGTTACTCCGGAAGTATTTCACATTGCTCCAGAATATTCCACGTTACTCCGGAAATATTCCACGTTACACCGGAATATTCCACGTTACTCCGTAAATATTCCACGTTACTCCATCGCCATCCAATAAGTTCATAACATTGAGCCTCGGACCTTTATGGAACACGGCTCTATATATATACCAGGGTCTCGGACACATAGGAATACGACCCACGGATCTCGGTCTCGGACACATAGGAACACGACCGGATCAAGTCTCGGACAATTAGTCGAACACGACTCACTTTGGTCTCGGACGACTTAATTGAACACGACTTTCTTACTTTCTCGGTCTCGGACAATCGACGAATACGGCTCACTTTGGCCTCGAGACGACTTGATTGAATACGACCCTCACATTTTCTCGATTTCGAGACAATCGACGAATACGGCTCACTTTGGCCTCGGATCGACTTGATTGAATACGACCCTCACATTTTCTCGGTCTCGGACAATCAGACGAATACGGCTCACTTTGGCCTCGAACGACTTGATTGAATACGACCTTATCATTTTCTTAGAATAGTTCGGGACCACGTGATTCACTCACGTTAGAGAATTAATAATTCGGGATCACCCGATTAATCCACACTAAACCAAATATTAATTCATACTACCCGATCAATTAACACTACCATAGTATCCAATCCACGTCATGCGACCATATTACGCTAACGTAGCAATTTATAAATCACGTACCATTAAAATTATACTAACGTGGAAATTTATCACGGCCGAACAATAATAATTTTCTAACATATAAAATAATTCTACTATAGTACTAAACTATAGTACTAATGCCACATTTATTTAGTACCATGGCATAACAACTTTATATCACATAAAAGTAACCCTAGTTAATATATTAACTAACCATGGTTCAAAAATTAACTAGAGTCAAATACTAACCTAACCTTGGTTAAACAATAGCATAAAGTAACTCTAGTTAGGGCATAAAGTAACCATAGTTAAACTTTGACCACTATTATCTTCTTGACTTTACTATTCATGCAAGAACAAGCTTTCTCTCTCCTCCAAATATTCATTCTCGGCCAAGGCATAAAAATGGCCAAAAACAACCAATTTTTCACTCAAATCTACCAAATCTCAAGTCCATTAGCATCCTAGATACCTAATATAAGGTTAGGAACCAACTTACCACTATTTTAGCAAGTTTTCCGGCGAGAAACCAAGAAAAATTTTGACCCTAATCCGGCGGCTCCGGCAACTCCTCTTGACCGGCTTTAACCCACGGAAATCCGGCAACTCCGAGTAACTCACGGCGGTAGTCGAGCTCCGGCGGTTCAAGGCGACACCGGCGGTTGTTTGAAGAATTTTCGATGAGGGAGAGAATGAGCAAGGGTGAGTTCGGCCAAGAGAGGGAGTGAGCTAGAGAGAGAAAGGGTTCTTGAAAAATGAAGAAGAAGAAAGCCAAAATAATTAATATAGGTTAAAATAATTATTGGGTGGGATATTTTGGTGTCTTGAAAGTCAAGAGGGACAAATTGGTGATTTTCTCCACCAAAAATAGTCAAAATTCGGCCAAGGAGTAAAATGACCAAAATACCCTTCGTTCCAAGTTAAAAATGGGGTATTTTTCGAGGGTAAATGGGTCCTTTCCCATATCCAGTCCAAATCTATTTTTCCCGAACCTCTTTGGGGCGAACCGCGAAGGAATTGCACCTAGGATAAGGAAACGTCCAAAATTTTTATTTTTTTGAAACCCCCGAAGGTCCGACTGCTCGGATCACGGGATGTCGCAATGCCACTTCAATGAACGTTTTGAAAGTTATGACACTCAAGTGAACGCCGTACAAAAGTTATGGCACTTATAGTGTACTTTTCCCTCTTATGATGATCCATTCTTTAAACTCAAGACTTTTGGATTACTTTGTTGCTTTTAAAGACCTTTTTTTCTTGAATCGATGTCTACAAGATATGTATTTTGAAAGTATTAAAGACCCTCTTTCAAAATTTCACGAGCTCTCCATCTTGGCTTTGAAAGATTTTTCTGATTACTTCGATTTATGTTATTGGGACATAAGATTATCCCAATCCAAGTGAGTAGTGTCACTTTATAATAATCCTGCATATGCGGATTCTTCTTAACAAATGAATTTGCTCATTCTCGGATTCTTAAGATCATCTTGTTTGTCTGTCACCCCACACGATCGCACTACATGTGTTAACATCACGTGTCAATCTGATGGTATCTGCGCTTAAAATGGTCGGTTTGGTGACTCTCAATCTACACTATTGTAGTGTGTATTAGATTGGACAAGTGATGTAGCAGGTCTAGTGATAGTGAGATACGCACTACAAAAGACCATTGATGGCATAGAATATAGCCATTGCACGTTTGGATTCCATAGCAGAAAAATCGAAAAAACAATCAAAATTCTAGCACGTCAATATGCTCATCCACGACAGTCAGCGCACCTACTTTGAATTAATCAAGGGTGCATCAAGATAGATGATGGAAATGAGCAAGCAAATGGTTGGAAAGAAAATGTTTTGAGCAAATCGAATTGGAGATCAACTGATCTCAGCAATGAACGGACCATAAATAGACATTAGCAGTGCCGATTATCATGAAAGGTGGATATCGCATCCGTAGATTATCTACGGAAGATCACCAAATTTGATGCTATTCAAATCCCGACGCTATCAACGCATGATTTCAAGTAAGGATTGTTAAAAATCAGATTCAAAGGTATGGGACCTACTAAACTTCTACTTTGGGGAAGAGAATCAAATTCATGAACATCCTCTAACGTCCTTTGCAAATATTTAGAAGGATTTGTTATGATTTTCGATAATACTTGTTGAGTTTGTTGAGAATTATATATGGTTCACATTGATAAGGCATTACACATATTTATGATGCTTGTATACAATAGAAGCATCAACATCTCATTTTGCAAATGATGCCTGTACTACATGATATATTTTCAATGCATCTAAGACTCTTTTTGCTTAAGCAAAATCCCCTTGATTTTAAAACTAAGTCATTGCATGCTTTCAAGTTGGATGCAAATGTTATATTGCAAAGAACACTGAAGATGGTGTTGGTAAGTTTGGATCAAGAGCTCATGAAGGTATATTTCTTGATTATTCTACTTCTAGCAGAGCATATCATGTATTTAATCAAGTTTCCCAAGAAATGGAAGAATCAATAAGTCTTAGGTTTGAAGGTAAGTTGAAAGGAGCAATGCAGATGATAATGAAGAAGTTGTACAGTTGTAAACACCACTAATGATATCAATTAATATTTGTCGACCTAAAGCACAAAGTTTGACTTTGCACCATTACCAAAGGATAAGATGTGTTGGCAAAGGAGTCAAGGCCAGATTATCATCCAAAGAGTTCATCAAATCATTGGTACTGACATTCAAGATCAACTCCTGACTCCTCTCCTAACTAACAGACGTTGCTGCTTCCGAGGAGAAAATTCTACAGCACCCTCATTCCTCTAGAGTGGAAATTAGTCAGTTGGGCTTTGTGGATGACTTCATGGTATTCTTCAACGGCAGCTATCGTCGTCTGAAATCTTCTATGTACTCCATATATTCCAAAGTTTCTCTAAATTGACACTAAATCCTGAATAAAATTCAATTGTGTTTTTGTTGGATATTAAGGATGGATACTGTGCTGAGTTGCTTAAATTGAGTGGTTTTAAATGTGGAAAATTGTCTTTCAAGGTTTAGGATCTTTCTCTTATCCCTGGTAGACCATGACAAAGGAATGTAGGTCCTAAATCAAGCAGATTACAACTGGAATGACTACACTGACTGTACACCTCAGTTAGGCAGTTAGACCCCAACTGATCGAGTTTGATGTTATTTACAGACTGATAAACTGTTATTTCCAAATTTTTACTATGCCAAAGAAGTTGATATGAAATCTCAGCGGTCAAAGAATACTCATGGGGCCAAGGTTGCTTGGAAGAGGTTTGTTTGCTTAGGATTTGGAGTCACGTTTCTTGGAACATGACTTGTAAACTCAACAGGATGTGGTAATAGCACGGCACGGCACAGCCCAGCATGCTTGGGCCTCTGGCTGGGCACTGGTCTGTTAGATTGCGAACCGTTGGGGGTCACACATAACATAGACCAGAATCGGGAAGCTCAGACACATCAATAGCACCTCGAATTACCACAAAATTCGAAAGCTAATGAAAGACAAAAATTAAGCTAGATTACAGAATAGGTTGATCACAAAAATTAGCAGAAAAAAAGTGATGCCTACACAGGGTGGGGTTATGCCTTGCGATAACAGCTGCAGCCCTCCGTAAACACGTGAAGACCAGGGGAAAAACTGATCCGGGCATGCATCACGCTTCCTTTCTCTGGTCCCTTAATGAAATTCTGTAATTGGAAACGCAGTAAGTGGCACGTGCATTGTCAATCAGAGTGCACTAAATCATTTGAAGAATGGAATTCTAGATAACTACATCCACATAACATTATTAAGAAAAAAAAAAAGGAGAAGAATGCCAATCATTGTCGATATCATTCATGGGGATCTCTCTACTTAAAAGGGCTGGCCGAACACACTATGATTATGCAACTTTTTAAGATGTTGACACAAAAAATAATTACCCATAACTGTTTTTGAGATCATACACAAACAGCAGTCTTACTATAATACAGGAAGGTCACACCATACAGCCCCCTTGTATTATCCACCGGTAACCAATAATCACTTCCATCTCTGCACGATTGTTCATGATGTTCAGAAAAGCAAGGAATTAGAAGTCCAAAGGTCTTACCTAGTTGTGCAAAGGCATGAGAAGATCCAACAGGAAGAATCAATGCACGTAAATCTACTTTTAAGCCTGAGTGACCCGTGACCTGTGAGGCTTTGGAGCTGCAAATTAAGTATTAGCATTCAGCATACAAATATATGAACAAATCATAGATTCCAAGATGTCATAAATACAAAATGAATGGAAAAGGAGAAGAGAAATGATATTTCATCTAACAATGCTCAACAAAACAAAGAAAAAGCATGAACCTGCTCGATTTTATCATTGCAAAGAAAAATCATTTAAGGCCATCTTTTCTGTATGAAATGAGTTTCTAAAGCGTACTAATCATCTCAAAGTCACGAAAAGGTTATGGTCCGATCAGTATCTTGAAATATTTGCAACTGAAAGCACATCTTGGACCAAGAAACATAGATGCTTAGTAATTCATGATAGGGACCAAGGAAGAAGATATTTCTCTCTAACGAGTCTAACCAATCGATTATCAACTATTAAGATACTGCGCTGCGCTGTCTTTTTCCTTAACCAAGGACATGACATCCCATTTTCCAAATGGCAATCTGGCTAGGCATACCAAGTCTAGAGGGAAGCTACACATGATAAGCGGGGCATCTGACAATTAGCCAAATTTAAAAAAATAAAAATAAAAATAAAATAAAAGACTGGACATTTGAAGCTTTACCTTTTGTTTACTGGGCCAATTCTACACCTATTCATAGCAACCCATTATAAGGCTGAACACCACTCCACTCAAGCAACTATACTTAGTGTCAGTCTGGATAAGTGTATGCACCATCTCAAGATGAACACTCTTGAGCACCTTATGCTTGATGGAGAAAACTTCTGAATGGGTTCTTATTCAACCAATGACCCACTAGTTCTATGCTTGTAATTTCACTAACCCTTAGTCATTACAAAACATCGCTTGGGCCAGCATTATTTACCTGGGACGTGCAGATAATTCTCCAGATCAAGGATACAACAACATATCTTCACTGCAGTAAACAATTTACACATGGATCTACATATGGAAGGAAGGAAAAAAAAGAGGAGAGGAGGGGGGGAGGAGAGAGAGAGAGAGAGAGAGAAGAGAGAGTTGTTCAGCAAGATATGCAATCACCCAAAGCCCCAGCTATAGTTCTTTCTCTAGCCGGTTTTGAGCATTGCTTGAAAAGTAGAAATAAAAAGAGGCTTACTCAATTCTTCTCAATCAATATGGAAGGGGATCAGTGCTAGGAAGACCGTCGTATTAGGCTTTAAAAGATAAACTATTTGGGAAGGATCCTTCAGGGAAATATTGCCAGCAGGCACAATGCTCAACTTCATTGATTGATAAAGAAAACTCTGGTTCCTTGCTCTACTGTCAGCGTATGAATTCTCGAAAAGAAAAGTGGGGGAGGGATTAGTCACAAAAGCCTCTTAAAATGTATATTTACCTATGGATCCATTGAAAGGAACAGGTGCAAACTGCGGTATAATAACATCTTTTGAACAGACAGTTTAACTAGTTGAAATGGTTGATATTTACCTATGGGTCCATTAAAAAGAACAGGTGCAAACTGCGGTATAATAACAATCTTTCGACCAGACAGTTCAACTGGTTGAAATGGTTGATCGCTATTCATACCATTAGGGTTTCCTCGTTCATAAAAATCTCACAGAAGAGAAATGGCTTCTGATGCCATTATGCCTCCACAGCATTTGAAACCCTTTGATCCAGAATTCCCACTGCAAGAGTAACAAGAAAAATGTTGTTGACACTAATAAATCAGGCAGATGCATCACAGAATGCTTTTGACTCATAATCAGATTATTAATCACAGGATAACTGCAAATTTCAAACTCTAAAAGTATAGATTTCACAGTTTTTCTTTCCCCTTAACTTTCCATTTAGATGCATCCTTTGTACATCTCTTGCTTCATCCCCCAATACTTGAGCTTGTTCTTTCAAAACTAACACTTTGAACAGAAAAACAAGGTCCGTAATCTAGAATAACAACTTCATGTATGCCTTCAATCACAACGAAACAGATCCTCTCTCGCTACGTTTTAACTTTTATGCCAAAAAAGTAGGGAGTAAAAATTAATGAGTTCTGGACAAGCTTAGGAAACATGAAATGTTAGCTCATAACAGCGTCAGACAGATGAATTATCATACTGGAAACACAAGCTACACACCACAATTTAGCAGGCACATGCTCTCATGTGTGCAAGAAGTGACAATTGCAACTATTAAAGGAGAAAAGAGATTTCTTTATCAAGTACATTGCCCATGGCTTATCAGGACACTAAAATTTCCTCGCAGATAAAATTTCATGCTTCTTTGAAGATACTATATTTCTCGTTTCAAACACATTAAAGACATCAAAGAATCTCACTGCAGTGAAAAACGTCAGGAAGAAGAGATGAAGAAACGGGGTAGAGAGGAAAGGAAAACAGAAACTAATGTTAGCTTAACTTGTAGCACTTCCCAGAACTGTAAACTTTTGAGGGCAAATAAAGAACATGGAAATGTCTAACAAGTCGCAAAGAATTTAAGAAAAAGGAGACAGCAGGAAAAGAAAGAATGAATACAAACTTGACTTGTTGATGCTTCCAGAAACACCACTTCCACTTAGACAAAGGGAAGGGAAGAAAAGATGGAAAATTAGTGCCATAAACCTCCATTTATTTTCATGGTTATGTGGTACAATATTTGACATGCAATAACATACAGAATCAGTATGAACCCACATCCATCAGCTATCAACATAAGGAATCACAAACCTCCAGTAATCTTTAGTTGTCAATATTCATATGTCACAATTTCAAAGTAAAACTACGTATAAAATGAGCAGCAAAAGCAAGTTCAGAAACTGACCTAATGCATGCCTCAGAGCTACTTGAATTCAACGACAGTATTGAGCCACAGCCTCCAAATTTATCGTTTGCACAGCCATAGTATACTTCCTTTACACCTAAAAAGGGTAAGAGTCATCCAATCATTTATAATTAAACAAATTCTAGCAGAGTTCAGTTTTATTTCAGTATGACTAACTGATATACCGATGATTGATAATGCCGCTGCACACATTATGCATGGTTCACATGTCACATAAAAGGAGCACATAGAAAACTTCTCTGCAACTTCTGCAGCCGAAAATCCACTCCTCTGCCACTGTACAAGGAGAACATCAAGAGCTTCCATCTCTGCATGTCTCGTTGCCTATGAAAGTGCAAGGAGAAAAACAAAGCAAGCATATCAAACTTAGGAGCTTTGTCAGAGAGGCAGTTACTCCTAGTGCAGTTTCAACATAAATTTTGGAAATGCATTTCATGAGAAATGTTTTTAGCTTCAAGTTAACTGATTAAGAGTGTATATAAGATCGAACAAGGCAGGTACTACATTAAGTCAACAAGTTTTGCTCGCTTGAAGTTGTTGAGAATCTCACATGGAAAAAGAGGCTTCTTATATTAGCCACCTCCGCCTTTTCTAACAGTATTTCTAAATACACCCCTGTAGCAAGGTGCCTTTGGTTTTTCTATTAAGCTCCACAAGATACTAAAAGGGCCAAATATTTTTCACATCAACTATCATCACAATCCAGAAAATCATCTATAGTAATGTATCGTCACCTCATGACTATAAATGATTACAGATAGATGCTCATATAAGAGATAGTCTCTATTAGAAACCAGGCTTAAACTAGTTGCGTAAATGGCCATTATACGAAGAACTGGGCCCAAGGAGCAGGTTCTTACATCTTAAAAGGCAATAAAATGGTTGCAATGCTTTTTTAGACCACAAGTGTACCAAAAGTCTACCTACATACAACCTAAGAGAACAATGTTAGGAACTTCATAAATGGAATTAAAAACCATAATATGGTTCCAGACATGGCACAATGGCAAATGAAAAACATAAAACACTGTACATAATAAAGCAAGATTATTGTTATTGTTAGCCATAGCCATATTTTATGGAGAAAAATTGGAACAGAACCCCTTACAGCCTAATAATGAATGGCAAATTCAACTTATTAACAGAATATATTATTTTAATATCTATTAAATACAAATTAAGGGAGAAACACAAAATGATCAACAATGAACTACAGGTGGATAAGTAGAGGGTATCAATTCTGAAGAAAACAAAGTGCTGTTTGCCAGAATCTATAGAAGGGGGTGGAGAAGCGATGATAAACATACATTCCGCATCTCGTTAGTCCGGTTTCTTCCTGCCGCAATAACGTTCCCATCCTCAACAATCACACAGCTGTTCAGTCAAAAAGTCCAATCTGAAATGATTCACTAATTAAGACTGAAGTACTAATCATCTTAATTAGAAAATAAAGTAATATATACAGAATGCACCTGGTTACTGAAAACCAGTATCTTACCCAACTGGAACTTCAAGGCTGTCCAACGCAAGCTTTGCCTTATATAAGTAAAAAAATAGGTCTTGTCACTTGTTATGGGAAAAAAATACGAGAATAAGAGTCAGAAATTCTCTCATGCATGCACGGGACACGGTCCGGAGAAACATGAAAGCATATTCAAGAGGAAATCTGCATCATGTTGCCAGCAGTAGAAATATTTCAGCATCAATATGCAGCTACTAATTGAACAAATGCATGTCTCACAGTTATATGAGCAAGATCTCGCAGGTCTCGTATAATATGCTGGTCACTAACTTCCAAGCAACGAATATCACCACATACTCGTCCTGTAATACAGATGCAAATCCCACCTAATGATTATAATGATATGGCTGTAACAACAGTACAGAAAAAACAAGATCTAAGTTGAGAAACTACATGTTGTTCATTCTAGTGTGTCCTATCATGGGTACCTCAGAACCTTTTCTTTTATTAATGAGGTCTCACTCAAACAGTCAAGAAACTTCCTCGAGTTTTAGTTTCAGTTTCTGGGTCATTTTCCTTTACCAATGTTATGGAACATAAGCATAAAGAGAGATCCCTAAAACTGTTGGGAAGCCCTCAGAAATCAGAATTGCCAATCAGTTTATTGTGATTTTGTCTCTATTCTACTGAATAACTTATGTGAACTCTGTGTTTTTCGTTATTTTTCCTTTTCCATATCCACAGCCCACTGGGCGAAAGAAAATAACCACCTAACCAGTTATCCATGGGCACAACTGATGCTCACATTATTCTCACGCTCCAAGTAAATTTGGTTTTAAATTCTCCCTAGGTGCCAAAGTCAAAAGGTGGTTAAAGGAATCAACTGTCAAGCATCCTTTCCTGGTGGCTTGCCATCTCATTGCATCCTCTTCATCCCCCTATGCTTTTGACTCTTCAAGCGCCTCATGAAACCTAACACAGAATCCTATCCCAGGGATGAAGCTTCTAGCAATTCAATTGTCCTAGCAAACCTATCACCTGCAGCACATCTTTATGATAGGCACAAACTATACATCCACATTTCCTAGTCACGTCAAAAGCACCCAAATCCATCTCTCCCTCCCTCTCAACCTACAGCACCTGGATTGGCTCTATCTTTTGCCTGAAAAGGGGACTGAGCCACTCCATGTACACCCAACTTCCTTTTGTTGCTCTCTGCCTTGCTTGTTTTTCCTTTGAGCCTAGACTTCACCTTCTTCTTTCAATAAATTGCCACCTGTGAAAAGAGTGAAAGAAAACCTATACCTTCTAAGGATTGTTGCTGATTTTGCAGCGAGTAATGTCGGCTACCACTGGATGCATTACCAAGCATCCACAGACAGCACTTACAAAGAAACACTCGTTCGACGTCTCCTGAACAAATTCAACTACACATTCTTCAAGTTCCCGCGCAATTATAGCACCAAACGAATTGGATTCAAACTTCAGCTCAAGTATTACATCAACTTATCACAATTCGGTTGTGCCAGCCATTACCTGATCTATAGCAAGCTGCATGAAGCCCAGAACCTCAGGAGAGAATCGTTCACCCGGAGCCGCGTTATCGGTTTCCATGGCGTCGGCTAGCGGTGGTAGCCCGTCGCCTCCACTCGCCGGTCCCCGTCCCCTTCGGTTCGCTAGGCTCTTTTAGGAAGAACTTCTTCTGTTCGTTGCCTCCGTTGGCAGGTGCCTATCATCCATTGGTTAAAGCTCGCCGGTGCCGGATGAAAGATGAGCAGTCGTGGTATTGAAAGTGGCGTCGATGGAGTTCGAAGTTTGCCTGCGGTGGAGGAAAAGGGAAGGAGCTGAGAACGGGAAAATCAAAGAAAGAAGGCGGAGAGAGAATTAGAAACAAAGAAAAAGAATAAATAGAAGAAAGAAATACAAAATTTATTCTAGAATATGCAGCTAACCAGGGTTAAAGGGGATTTAGCGAAAAGGGCAAAAAACAAAAAATCGATTTGGACTTGGGCTCCATTCATTTGGACAAAAATCCAGAAAAGTTCTTTTTTTTTGTTTTTTCCATTTTTCGGCATTTGGCGTGAGAAAAATAAGTTGGTCAAAGGAAAATGACTTCCTAATTTTAAAGGTGGAAAATTTTCGGAAAAAGGGATTTTTTTTCTTTTGAAAAAAGTCAAAAAAAGGCCCGAAGTCCTCATATTTTCTCAAATAATGGTCCCAAGTGAATCTGTTTCAAATAAGAGCTTGAAATGCCTCATTTTCTCAAATAAGAGCCTGAAATGAATATTATTTCAAATAAGGACTTGAAATGACCTTAAAATCTAAAAAAAAGGCCCTGATTTCAAGAGCATTTTAGTTTTTTTACTTATTTGATTTTTGGTGAGGGCCGGACCCCGTCGGCCTTCGCCGCCCTCGCTGACCCCCCACCAACGGTGGGCTGGCTGCCGCAGCCCTCCCGCCTGTGTGTGGCCTTTTTTTTTAATCAAGAAAAAGGAAAAAAAATAAAAATGAATAAAAATTTAAAATGTGAAATGATGAAAATGCCTATCAAGGCAGACTTTTTTTTTAAAACATTTTGGCCACTTCGGACCCTTAATTGAAACGAACTATATCACTTTGAATTCTTATTTAAAATAGAATTCACTTAGAGCTTTTATTTGAAAAAATAAGAGGGACTTCATGTACTTTTCTGGATTTTTCCTTTTTTTTTTAGCATACGCACTAGGAGACCACAGAGTTCTCCAGACAAAGCTAGCACAAACTGTTTAAAATGGGAAAATTGTGCTTCGATGTGATTCAAAGCCTGACACAGAGTATAGTTTGACGCACCAACCTAGAACTACGTCATCACACGCCAATACAAAATTTGATCATGAACGCGGACGTCCACAGCCTGACAAGTTCTCTCGCAAATTGAGTTTAGACCAGGAACTAAAAGCATGACACTATGCAACACCAGTGCAGCTACAGAATCAGTAATTATGTGCTCGTTTAAGGTGCTCTGTACATCATCTCTAATAGACAGTTGACATCTCTAGTATACATTCGCAAAAAGATGCTTATCCAGAGAGATATTCAATTCAATGTTGTCTTGGGAATTTTAACGAACACCTGGCGGGCTAACAATAGCAACCACTAAAAATTCATAAACCTCCAAATTCTAGCCATCTCCATCGAATCAATCCCACAAAACAATTCGAAACACCCTTAACATCCCAAAATCAAAATCAAAGAATCAGAGTTGATTTCTCTATCAGTCTATCATTTGGAAAAAGGGGAAAATAAGCGCAGGAAAAATCATTACATGAACCTGTAGCGCTCAGTTCTGTGAAGCACAGTAATGGCACGTCGAGGAGAGTCAGGAGCGAGCGAGTCACCGTAAAAGACAGGCCCAAGAGTTTCAAGTAAGCAGGCATACCCTTCAAAGCAAAGATGTAGAATCGCGCGCTCGGAGAGAGAGAGAGAGAGAGAGAGAGAGAGATTTGACTTACTTTTGAGGTCTTAACTCTTTTGCTACGGTTTTGTTACCGCGACCGACCTAAAATATATATTTTCCCTTCTTACACATTTCTTATTTCACTTTTTTGCAATTCCTTCACTCACCTATAGAATTATCTCGTACGGTCAAATAAAGAGTTTCAAGAAATTTTGGGAATAAAGTTCAATTGCAAAGTCTGAGACGACTCAAAAATCATTTGATTATGATGAACTTTGTAAGCTTACCTGGATCTTGAACATTTATTCATAAGAACTAAATTCTTGGCAACGGGTATTGTCAATTTATTCTCGCAAATTCTCCATACGCCCGAAGATGTATTTTTGGGTTATACGAGAATTTCGACCAAAGATAATAAATCTTTTCTTGTGTCATCAAAAATCTTAAATTAAAATTATTATACCATCCATACAATTTTTTGGTGGCGGTGGGATACGAGGAGAAAGAAATTTAAAGCAACTTCATAATTTTTTGTAATAACCATAACGTATTTTTATCACGCTAGTAGAAGTGTTTGGGTTTTGATGGTAAAAAATATTCTGAAATGTTAACGTCACATTGGAGGCTACAGACATATTCTTCAATAATCTTTTACCATCAAGGTAATTATTTTTATCGAATACATCCCCCGTCGAACCTTCCTTCTCTGTAAGATATCTCGATTTTTCTATAAATTTTCTTAGGCGATCGAGCTACAAAAAAGTAGTTTTTTTTTATGGTCGAATACAAAAAAAGTAGTTGAGATAGGGAAGAAATCGTCGAAGTTAATAATGAAAACTTCAGGAAGTAAAGTGAAAACTGAAATCACCGAGCAAAAAGCACGTTCGTCAAGCAAGCACTGTCATTTTGAGTATATGGCACAACGGTAATTTCTCGAAATTGGCAAGTCACATCCTTTGAATTTGACACTTTTTAGGTACCCTTCTATCCTGTTTCCTTATTTATGCTAGCCGTTAATTACAATCAGTCGCATTATTTTACGAATTTCGAAATATCATATTGAGCGAAAAAGCGCAAACATTCAAATCGGGCAAAAAGATAACACCATTGTCTAATTTTGGACTACTTGTATACTCTACACTTCCAACTTGAGGGATCAAAATCATCAAACAGGCAAACTGGCAATTCTTTGTTGACCTCGCTGTCTTTCGACTAGAACAGATGCAGATTCCCGGTTCTCTCTGTATCCAAAGGACAATTAGAAGGGGTCAAGCTTTAGAGTTCAAGCTCACAGCAAGCTCCCAAAGATTTGTTGATCAGAATCAAAAGAAGCAGAGGCGAGTTTCTCTCAACGAGTCTGTCATTCACATTGGCCAACACAATCTGTTGTTAGAAGGAATGGGGCACAAGGTAACCTGCACGAATCAAAACATGATTTGGGGAAAGTGCATCTGCCAGAGTGAATAATCAGGAGTAACTAAGCAAAGATTTGATCCCAAGGCAAAGTGAATCGCTGCTGCTAACTTCTCGGTTCGAGTATTGCAACGTCATTTTCTGTGACCGGCGTCTTCAAGCAAGAGAAGGGATTTGAGAGGAGATCCACAGCCGCGCATACGACATACCCCAAGTGCTTGCAGGTTGGATTTGGTAAATCTTGCAGTCTAGAAGCATCTCGGCAACAAGAATGATTTTGGAGACTTGAGAACCGTGAAAGCGGGAGAAGGGTTCTAATAGTTCATGAAATGTCGACCAAGCTAAGTAACGAGTTCATCTAAACAGGAAAGATGAAGAAGTATCCGAGAAGGAACAGCTGAGTTTAGAGGTTGGTTCCAGTTCTTCAGCACTAGCGTAGCCTCAAAGGTGACAACGGGACCTGAAAGAGTGGAGTTACTCCTTGATAAAAATGTAAAACCAGAACCCGAAAATTATGTCCTGGACCCAGTTATGAGTTCAAGCAATCCACAGCAATTCATCCATGAAGTCCGTCTCGCCGCTCTTGGAGTCATCGGACACTCAGGCTGCGGAGCAATAGCGCAACAATTTTATTAAGCGAATTCCATTTCTGATGCATAAATTTTGAAAGCGGCCATAGAATTGTACGCAACAATTGATCGAAAACAAGTGACGTACTGGCTTCTCTGCTGAATTCGCCATGTGCAAGTTCTCACTCTCTCCATTGCACGACTTCTTTGTGGGCTCAAGCCTCTCAAGGGAGATACCTGCGCTCTCCAACTCTCCCTGGGTTTCCTCTTTCTTGACAACCTTTATTGTAAGAACACCGCTAGACTTCAACTCACCTCCTTGGCCATCAGTTTCATCACCAACAGCTTCCTCGACATCCCTCCACTCGATCTGTGAATTATCTCCGGCTGCCACTTCCTCAACAATCTGAACAACCGCATTGGACTCTAGAGGCTTGCTCATAGATGCAAAAGGAGGAGACAGCGATTCTCCACCATTCAAGTCCTCCTTGCCCTCATCGAATGAGCAAGGGTGGTCCTCAGATGTTGGGGAGTTATTCTGGACACTGCCATCACTATCCTTCCCTTTTTCGCTTATCAGATCACCATTTTCTAATTCAGAAAGTGCCAAAAGAAAAGGGAACGAATTAATGAAAGAATTCACTGAACATCCAACCACAAAACAAAAACGAAAGACGACAAACAAACAAAATCAGCATACAGGTTTAAAGGGCTACGAGCTAAATCAAGATTGCGAATTTTTTAAAGATAATCCATCGGATCAGCCCACACGCAGCCAAATGAACAAACACCTAGCAAACCAAACGACATTGACATATACCCAACGAGTGAAATTGACAGGGAAGAGGAGGTGAGAGGTGAACAATGCAATTGATGATTGAGCGAGAGAGATCACCGCGAAGGTTGCTGGTGATTTGGCTCTCCAGTTCCTTCTTCTTCTTCTTCCTAGCGGCTTTTCTCCTTTTTGCAGCTGAAGCCATGATAGCCCTCACTCAAATCTCACACCCGACTCTCTCTCTCTCCCCCTCTGTATGCCCGTGTGTGAGAAACAGAGAAGTTCTCGTGAATACCATGAACGAAGGCTTGTAAAGGAAGTAGTTGGAAAGGCGGATGGAGCCGAGACGGTCGGAGTGGAACCCGCTGAGCTTGTCATGCGCGCGTTCGTGTGTGAATTTCAAAAGTCTTGCCCTCCTCTCCTCCCGAAAAGCATCCGATCTCTCCACATAGTGATGCGTCGGCTTGGTTGCCCCTTGGAAAAAAAAAAGAAAAGAGTGAAAATTACCCACAAAACACACTAAACTTCCAAATTATCTTAGGCGTCCGTTACACTAGCGCCGTGATATAATTAACCAATAGCATAGCCGACGTCTTGCATCTCGTCTTATGTGGCACTTAAATTTTAAAAGTACTAGTTTTGATTGACTTGTTACGTTGCGTGACATCGTCGCTTGATAGGACCATTTACATAAAAAATATTCTCACTTAAACTTTGGAGGAGTACGCATTTTCATTATACTATCAACTACTTGAAACTTTCATTTTGTTACTATTATTAATCATCTACATTAAACGTGACTTTTCAAAATTTTCATATTAAAAAAAACATATCAAGAGTAAAATATTCCGAGCAAGGCCATTTTATATTAGCCATCATAGGTGCAGTGTTCGATTCCCGTGCCCTACAAAGAGGCAGAGCAAAAGTTTGAGCGAGGAGAGTCGAGATAGGACAAAAAAAAAAAAGCCAAATCTTTAAATTTGTGCACACAATGAAGGGCAACAATGCTGCCGGGCTTGAATCCCCGCCTAAGCCTACAAATAGCTTCGATATACTTCCCCATGTTACCTTAAGATAAGCGAGGGCGCAAAAAGGAGCTCGAGATAAGTTCCAACGGATGCAAACAGAGCTCGGGTGACAATGGATGGCTCATTCAATCGCCACCTCCTTCCGTTTGACGTGGCTTAACCTCGCAAGATTCCGACCAAAAAAACAAAAATATCGCAAGATCACCATCCGACAGGAAGAGAATCTCAAGACGGTCCGTGTATACCCGTAACGAAACAAGGGCATGAGGAAATCGCACAATTATAAGCCTCTAAGGAACCCGTGAGAGGCTTCAAACAGAAGAAACGGTTGCCCATTCCACAAGCACAAGAGCTTCCACTACGGATATTGGGATGTTAAGATCTATCTTCCAAGTGGTAAATCCAACAAGAGACACGAGACATGAATGCTAAACAATGAAGCTCTGGAGATTAATCGAACAGGTCCATTGACCTTTTCTAATCTCATGTATGAAAGTAAGGGCATAAAGGAGGTTCCTCTCACTGTTCATTTATATTCGGAAGCGTCTTAGATTCCAACAGATCTAGCGAGGTCTTGGCCGGCCTCATGCAGATCTAGCAAGGTCTTCGTCAGGGAGAGAAACACTTTGTGCTAGTCTATGGGGATTGCCATGGAGCTTGGTGTGTGGTCGGTCTCCTCAAGTCCTCCGACCACAAGGTCACTGCCTTGGACATGGCTGCTTCATGGGTCCATGCAAAGCAAGCTAAAGAGTTGAATTCGCCTTCGATGGGCGAGGCCGGGCGAGACCTCGCCGCATCTGGGCTAGCAAGGCTACAAGGCTCGGCCTTGCGCAGCCACGGTGAGGCGAGCCGCGAGGTTTGTCTGCTCACCGACATCACCTTTGGCTAGAGGAAGAAGAAGATGGAAGAAAAATAAAATAAAATAAGAAATTCAAAAAGATTATTAAACTATCATGTCGCCGGATGGCCAGCACCGACCGGCTTCCATGTTAGAGGCGGCATGCTAAAATTGACCGGATGAATTGAATTAGCACAACCGTAAAAGGTTTAAAACTGAATTAGTAAAAAAACAAGATTTAGAACCGAATTGGCACAATTGCAATATGTTTAGAACTTTTTTTGATAATTTTCCCATCAAATGACATATGACATAGTTGTTTGGAAGTGTTCTTGGAAAACTAGTATAATTCTCAGCTTGTCCATAAAGTACTTCTGGGAGATTCAATCCAATTACTACCAAAGAAATAACATGTATAATAAATACCTTAGCCAAAAATATAGTTTTAATAAAAATTTACTATCTCGGTTCTCACATTTATTTGTTCAAATGCTAGAGGATACAAAAGTGAAAGCTTCATTTTGAAACTTCAACAAACAGAATATCTATATGTAGGAAAGTGATTAAAAAAAAAATGTTATCTAGAGAGCATTTGAAGAAGAATGCTCACTTGACCAAAAGTGATTTAGAGCCACTTGCAAAACAACATGGTGCAGAAAAGAAAGATGTAAGACTGGAAAACACTTGGGCGGGAAGTTCGTAGTTCTCCATCCGAACACTCTACATGTCAACAACAAAAGAGATACAATAATATAAAGGAAAGAGAGATCATTTTCACCTTATTGAAAGCAGAAAAGTTACCCATAAATAGTAGTAACTACAAATTACCCGAACCACATGAAGCACCAGGAGCCTCTATACTTCCAGCTAGGAAGCTTAATTTCATCACGAGTTCCCAAGGGACAAACCGTGACAATGTGCCCAGAGTTTGAAATGCCACCATCAGCAACGATCGGCGCACCATATTGAGAAGCAACGGATGAAACCTTGCAGACAGCAAGAGCCTGAAAAGTTTATAAGTATAAGGTAATTACACAAATCCTAATTAGAATGAGTGCTTAATGGAAGCAATTTGAAGGAGGATTAACGAAATTGCTTCGAGGACTTATACTCGTCCCGTCATCTCAGCACACAGTAATTGGAAAAGAAAGAATTTTTCTATGAGAACTTACTGTCCTTAGGGTATGTTGTCCAAAGAAAGATATCATGCAATGCGATCTATCATACTAAAGCGCAGAGAACAGAAAAATTCCAAGTGGCTTTGCCCGCCCACGTCCAATGGCGCGGACCTCCTGTGTGGTACAAATAGGACCAAACCCCATGCCGACCCTCAAACCTCTTAAGGTTCAAGTGATTTAATTTTTAAGTATTTTATCACTCTCTCTCATATTTAGTTAGGTCTTTTGGCTAGTATTAAGTGTGGACATGCTTAATAGGGCGGGCAAATGAGGCCTAAAAAGATTTGAATTCGGGACCTCTTGCTCCGATATCATGTTTAAATTTTGTGGACCATTCTAACTATTTGAAAAGCTTAAACTGTTAAATGAATATATGGTTTAATATTTAAGGTCGTGTTTGGTCGTCCAAACAATTTTTCCGGTTAGGATAATGTTGGAGAGGATAAGGATACGATGGGAATTTAAAAAACATCCAATATTTGTTGACATCCAGATATGACATGGATTCAAATAAATATCATCCAAATAGATATTTGATTTGTAGGATTAAAATTAGAAATAAATCGTGAGAATAAAACGAACCCTCTTCCCCATGACTTTGAAGACGCCGATGAAGATGCCATCTCCTTCTGCTGATGCGGGAGCATTGCACTTAATCGATCCTTCCTCTAGCTCAACTCATATTTCATCCGATTGAACCAACCAATTCATCGTTTATGTTAGCAAAAGCTAATTTCTGCTGCAATTTAATTATGAGGGTTCAAGGATGACGCTTGTTGATTATGCGACATAGTCATCGATTTACAAGACTCGTTGTCTATTTCGAGACTCCCAATCAACTACATAATGACTAGAAGCTGTTCTGGATGATTTCTACCGTCGTTTGATGACCTTTTACTGCATCTTTTGGGCTACTCGGGCTAGTGCACGAATTTAAAGAGCCTCATCAAGTTCGATGCATCTAATAATTAGCCTCATGCATTAAATCGTTTAATTCATAGCTTTTTATGAGTCTTTATTGTGGTGTTACTTTTAAGAGTCATAATTAGGAGGATTCCCCAAGAGTCTTTTGCTCTGTTCAACGGTATCTTTATAAATAAATGTGTAATCTGATTGTAAAAGACGTACGATTTTGATGAATGGGAACATACATGATTTGTCTTTGTATAAACAAATATCTTAGAAGAGTGGATAACTCATATTTCATTTTTTTTTTATTATCCTCGAAGAGTGGATTTCTCTTTGGTAGTGAGCCAATAAGCCATTTATCCTTGATTGGTGGTTCGACCTTTAGGCCTTGGTAATAAGCTTCTCTTATCCTAAATTCCTTTATTCTTGTCTGATGATTCGTCCTTTAAGCCTTGGTAGTGAACTTTGTTGATCCCAATTTTTGTTATTGACTCGTGGTGCATCCTTTGCGCCTCCGAGGTGATCGTAATCTATCATGCATTTGCATTCATCTATTGACATACATCCCTTACATTCTAATATACCGTACTTCCTTCAACAATCTCTCGAAACACACTCACCCGCATCCGTAACGGCATCAAATTGGTAACGGAGCTCAAGGTTTAACTCATTTTGAGTGATTCCTTATATTGTCAATATTCTATTTCATCCCATTCTTTTATAGAAAAAAAGAAAAAGAAAAGAACGGTACAACTCAAAGAGGTTTGACTTTGGAGTTGATGTATTGGAGAGAGTCTTTGGCCACCTAGAAAGTCCAACGAGACAAGGACAACCCACAAGATGCCCTAATGATCGTCATTGACGTGATGATTTTGACTCTCGTCACAATTCTAGAGATGATGCCGTTTCCATTGGAAGCAACTATAGTGATTCGGATTACCGAGCCCCGATGATAAGAAGAGGATGTGAGGAGAATGATCATGAAAGCATCAAAATTTGAGGGATTGACTTCATCAATTGGTTTCATGATATCAAATGAGCATTCAACTTCCGCTCATATTCAGATGAAAAGCGATGTGAAGTTGATGTTTCTCAAATTGAAGAAATATGCTTCGCTTTGGTGGGAAAACTTGAAGAACCAAAGTGTTCGTGATGAGAAAACCCAAATCAAATCATCAGATAAACTCAAGAAACTCATGAAGAAAAGGTTCATGCCTAATAACTACAGGCAAGAAATGTTCCCCAAAATGAGTTTCCTCCAGCGATGTGAAATGAGCATTGAAGAATATATAAGATGAGTACATCATTATTACAATTTCTTTTGAAATTTATATAAGATTTCTCGAGGTGAATTTCACGAAAGAGTGATGACGATGGATAACACCCCAAAAGCGATCGTAGGGAAAAGACCCCGTGGTCTATAAAAATATTGTTAGAGCATAACAAACACACCCTTTTGAGTTCTAGCAAAAAGGAAAAAAAAAGAAAAATATAATAATTACAAAGACAAGGAAGGTGAAGGAGTACAAGGAGGAAAGACGAGTGAAAATGATTTCCCCTTTGAAAAAAAAAAAAGGAATCATTTTCTCTGCTTTTGCATGTATTTTTCTAGTACTCGAATATGATTTCCTTAACAAGTTCATTTTTTGTGAACTGAACGTAGAAAAATTTGTAATACTTGTTCTTGAAAATGTGGGGGATGTTCTTACTTTACCCCGAGAGGAAGTTTTTTTTCGTAAAACAAAAGAGGCCTAAATATCCTCATTTGATTAGGTCATGGGAAGAGACGTTAAAACTAGGAATTGAGATCCTTAGCTGTTGTTCTCGGGGGATTGCCCTTGCTGGAAATTGCAAGTCAACGAGAAGTTGCTTTTGAAAACCCTAGAACCCATTCTCGTGCCTCGTTATTTAATAACCGAGCCTTTGCTTTTTTACTATGTCGAACACACAAAAATTGGTTCTCATTCCAACATAAGTTCCACAATACATGATCGAATCAACAAGCAAAGGATGCACGAGATTCTTCCTTGATAATGTTAGAATCAGTGAACCACATGTGTGCGTGGCGGGGTCTTTCAATTAGGTGCCATGGCATTGACGGGGTGTTGTCCGATGCGAATGCCGCCGAATCTCCATCCCTCCTCACCGAATGCTGCTCCCTCAATTGCGAGGGTCAATCACTACTCTCGATGGACACGATCGTTAGAAAATAATTTAGGGACATTCGGAATCCATACGAGGTCAAACGGAATCACCCGTGATCCAAGCGTATGTTGACGCCTAAATTTTGACTAATCTATTTTTTACATAAAAATTATAAAAATCATCTCACATATTTATTTTTAGCGTACATTGCATTGTCATATAATTGGGCAAGCGGAACACTTAATTTAGCATGCGTTTAGACTAGGCACGGGATGGAAAAATACACCGAGAAGATTTGAAACTTCGAGGACCGTATTGCAAATACTTAAAACTTCAGGGACTGTATTGCAAATACTTAAAACTTCGGGGCCGTATGTGCAAATACTTGGAACTTCAGGGACTGCATTGCAAATACCAAAAGAAGATGGAGAAAGGAAGATGGTGAAGAGAAGATAATGAAAGGAAGATGGTGAAGAGAAGACAAAGAAGAGAAGATAATGAAAGGAAGATGGTGAAGGGAAGATGAAGAAGAGAAGATGAATATGATGAAGGGAAGATGAAAATGGAAGGTGAAGAAATGAAGATGAAGAAGAGAAGATGAAAATGGAAGGTGAAGAAGTGAAGATGAAGAATGAAGGATGGAGAACTTTGCCTATAAAAGAGGAGGAGAATTGAGAGAGTTTGGAAGGGGGAGTGGAAGAGAATTGAGAGAGTTTTGAGAGAGTTTTTGAGAGGAATTTTTAGAGAGGAAAAAAGAGAGTTCTTGAGAAAAATCAGAAGAGAAAATTCGAGAGTGAAGAAAAGAGTTTTAGTCGAGCATCATCTTCGACGAGTCCCGACACATATTTCGCCTCTCGCCACCCAACAACGCCATTGCTTGCCATTTTCGACGACAACCGCGTTCTTCCAGCTCCGAGATTTTGAAGGGAACTATAACGTGTATGTGAGTAAGATTTTGTGTAATAGAAGGTAATCCTTTCCATCTCGATCTACAAAACCGTAATCGTTTGGTTTGAACATTTGTTTGTTTATTTTAGACATGCCACGTGTTCCAAATTTTAGCATTATTACATGTTAATTTATTTTTATAAATACTCGTGGATCGGCTGCGTTTTCTTTCTTTCTAAATCACCCATGGTGTATATCGTACAAAGTTCAATGTTTTACATCCCCATAAAAAAGAAGAAAAAATCAAAAAAATTGCATCTTTGAATTTCAAGTAAAATCCATCAAAATTGCCAAATCAAATATTTTTCATGAAAATGGTACCGAAAGGGCGTTAGAGTAATCTAGCGTAACCAAATCCCCGAATTCAAAATCTCTGGTTCGCGGAAATAAGATAGTTTTCTCCCGCTATTTTATTTAGGTTTCTAATCAATCTACCGAAAATGATTAGTGGCGACTCCAAATTCAAAACACGTTGCATGTTAATTATTTGAACCCTAAGTTGCGATTTAGTATGGACTTGGGAGAGTCCGAGTTAGGTTAATTAATTAACCCGATAATCCATTAGCCCGAAAATTAACTTGTTTATTTTTTAGGTCGCGATAACTTGGCGACTCCATTGGGGACTCAAAGAGGACTTAGGCCGGATAATTTCATGAAAAAGAAATCACTTGATTTGGTAAACTTTGGTTGAATTCTCATTCTTAGGTGTTAAATGTTTTTGCAGATTGGGAGTTATAAGGGGAGGAGTGATCGGCTAACCCTTTGTTTTGCGGGCTTGGTGAATTGGAATTGTGATTTAACTTTTGAATCATTGAAGCGGTGTTTGCCTTTAATTGTTGTGCATGATTTATCGTATTTGCACTACATCGCACACAACCCGTGACCGGACCTAGGTCACACTAATAGTTTTAAGATGGTATTTAGATAGTTCTTTAACCTTGGCGGTAAGGTTTCGCTAAAGGTTATCCCATTTGGATCCCGAAAATTTTTCCGAAAAATGGCTCAAGGGTCGTTCTCATACACGTGAGGCTACGATGCATGAGAATTGCCCTTGTCGACCGAACCAAGCCGAAGTGATTGGACCCGACTAGTCATGACTATTGTACGCGAGGTTGCGACTAGTCATGATGATTGCGCGCGAGGCTGCGACATGTCATTTCGTTCATCATTTCACTTTGCAAAAGCCTTTTGGATAGATAGAATAAGATTTAAACTCACGATTCATGCGCATGTCTTTGTGATTGGCATTTTCTTCGTATGAGAGGTAATTTCTTGTCTCTTGTACCCTGTTATCTCATTTTTATTTTGGGCCAGTCCATGGTTTAGGTTGATTGTTTAGAAGTTTCATTGTCTTATTTCCAATTTCGCACTTTGCTTCCGCAGCTTTTACAATTTCATCGGTTGTCCTCAATTCTGATTTGGCTTATTCCTGTTGTGCGATTTTTACTAAATTCTACGATCGAGCTTTGAGTAAGTGCCAAACACGAAAGTTGTAGACCTATGTTTCAACTAATATCTTACAAAATTTCAGAATTAAATTCATAATTTAAGATGGCCCTTCGTTTTTTCAACAACATGCGGTTATAACAATTTTCTGAACATGATTTTTTTGGAAAGACACATTAAACTGATTTGATCCGCGCATTTCTAGTCCGATTGGCCAACATAAAAGTTGTTCATCACCTTCTCAACTACAAGCTCGTAAAATTTGGACATGTTTTGATCAACGTACGAATTAATACGAATTTTTTCGTAAAAGCGGACAAACTGAAAATTACATGTTTCAATCCTTTGGTCATAATCACTTTGTTCGTTTGAGTCTAGAGGGATGCCATGGGCCAGCTCGCTATTCTTGCTCCCCGTACTAATTTTGGGTTTGTTACTGTGTACAGGTAATTTATCACGGATCCTCCACATATTACTCGATCGGTCGCGAAGAGGATGGCCGACATTAACGCCACCGTTAGTGCTGCCCTAAATGAGAAACTTAGCTCCTTGACTGAGTGCTTTGAAGGGATGATGTCCCGAAAGATGGAGGAAATGATGGCCGCCTTCTCCGCCAAACTTCAATCATCAACCTCCAGCCCGCCGCTAGCCATTCCTGCTCTAATTCCTCCTACGGACAACTCTAGTAAAGCCCCGGAAACTGCTCCCCATCAAATAATACCGCTAGAAGATGTGATCTTCACGGGCGTGAGCTCGAGCACGCCGCCCGTAGTCCCAATCCCTAAAGCCAGCCCCGTGGCCCCCGGATTGAATGGTGATACGGCCAAGCTGTTGACTCAAATGGAACAGAGGAACCGAAAGGTCGAGGGGACTCACAACATACCCCGCATTGACCTATCTGTCTTTTCAAAGGTCACAATGCCAGAGAAGTTCAAGATGCCCGACTTCGAAAAGTATGATGGGACTTCCAAACCGGTTCAGCACGTTCAAATGTACCAAGCCAGGATGAACAAAATACGCAACTAATGGCCCCCTAATGGTTCAAACTTTTCAAGCCGATCCGAAGGATGCGGCTATGAGGTAGTCACAGATTATAAGATCTACAGTGTGGAAGACAAGATACGCTAAATTGTTATCCATGAGTATCTGGATGAATTGGTGGAGGAATTTGAGGATATATCATTTGAATATCTGTCCAGGACTCATAATCGATTCGCCGATGCATTGGCTACCTTGTCTTCAATGTTACAAGTCACCAATGGACTTGAGGTTGACCCACCGAAGATCGAGGTATTAAAAAAGACGGCATATTGTATGGCCGTAATCGATGAACCCGATGGTAAGCCGTGGTGCCATGACATCAATACTTATATTCGGAAGCAGGAGTTCCCTCAAAAAGTGCCGTATCTGACCAAAAGTACATAAGGAAGATGGCCTCGAAGTTCTTCTTGAACGGAGAGAATTTGTACAAGCGGTCATTCGATTCTGTCCCGCTAAGATGCGTTGACTCAACCGAAGCGATTCGTTTGATGATGGAAGTACATGAAGGGATCCGTGGTCCACACATGAATGGCCACTTGTTAGCTAAGAAGATTATGAGATTGGGTTATTATTGGCTCACGCTCGAAAGAGATTGTATTTAGCATGTCCGAAGCTGTCACAAATGTCAGATTCATGGTGACAAGATTAATGTCCCTCCAAATGAGTTGCATCGCTTATCCGAACCATGGCCATTTTCCATGTGGGGAATTGATGTTATCGGCCCCATCAACCCTAAAGCATCAAATGGGCATCGATTCATCTTAGTAGCAATTGACTATTTCTCTAAGTGGATCGAAGCCGCATCCTATTTAGCGATCACAGCACGAAATATCGTGAAATTTATCCGTCGGGATATCATTGCTTGATACGGTTCACCTGAAGCCATAATCACCGACAATGGCTCAAACTTGAACAACAAGCTAATGGATGAATTGTTCAAGGAATTCAAGATCAAGCATCCGAACTCTTCCCCATATCGTCCTCGGATGAATGGAGCAAGAGAAGCCGCCAATAAGAACATTAAGAAAATCTTAGCGAAGACGGCTGAAAATTATCGCGATTGGCATCGTAGGTTGCCATTTGCACTTATGGCGTATCGAACCTCGATCCGGACATCTACCGGGGCAACCCCGTATTCTCTTATATATGGAGCAGAGGCTGTTCTACCGGTTGAAGTGGAAATTCCTTCCTTACGTATACTATCTCAAGCTGAGCTGACTGAAGCTGAATGGATCCAGCAAAGGGAGAGCCAATTGAATCTGATCGACGAAAAGAGACTAAAGGCTGTATGTCATGGCCGGTGTTATCGCCAGAGGGTTGCTAAATCATTCAATAAAAAAGTTCGGCCTCGATATTTTCAGATCAATGACCTGGTCTTGAGAAAATTATTGCCAATAGTCCCACTCCCAGAAGGGAAATTCGCCCCAAACTATGGTGGTCCATATATAGTAAAGAAGGTGCTCCCTGGTGTTGCTTTGATTATGGCCGAGATGGATGGTCGTGTCCTTACCAACCCAGTCGGATTCGATCTTTGTAAAAAATATTATACTTGATTTACTCTCATGTTTTCATAATCGAGTTATAATATTAAGACAGATTCACGAGTTGTTCACATTCGGGCATTCGTTTGCTGAGGGATTGTTTCAAATGGGGGTTTCTCCGGCCCAATTGAATTGACCATCGGGAGCGTGAGATTTACATATCCACAAAGTAAAAGGGTTATCTTGCAAAAAAATATGATGACCAAGATAAAATCTGTCAGCATATGGAAGAAGGAATAATGCGAAAGCAAAACGCAAATGAGCAAAAACTTGCATCCATTTCATTCAGCAGGAAACCTTACAAACGGATCATCGGGGTGGGAACGTAATGCCAAACCGAGCCCTAATGAGCATCACAAAGGAGTTCAACCGACTTTCCATACGGTTGATACTCCGCCTACACCGATCACTCCGAGAATCAAGATCCGCCAGCTTAAAGAGGAGGAGCTCACATTTCTCTTTAAGCTTGGCTACCTTGTCCTCGTGATACTCGACAAAGAAATTCCAAGTCATGGATCAGCATTCTCCCGCGGGCTATATCCGGGGTCAGATCGTCCATCCTTTCTTCCAGCCATGTGCATTGGAATTTCAAAACAATATTGAGCGGATCACGCTCAAAGATGGTCTGGGAGATGGCCAAACGTTCCACCAAGTTCCCCCTCTCACGAATCGGCGGTGAGACTTGATCATTACCGTAGTCAAGGGCTTTTTTATAATTGTCGGCTATAAGACTGGCCAACACCAAGTTATCCGACCGATCCCGATAGCGTGCCCTCACAAGATGGGCCAAAGTAACATCTTGATGAGCATGATTGTAAGCCTCCGGGAAGTTAGTGAAGAGGGTAGGGAAGATCCTATATTCCTCTTCTAGCTTGGTACCTTTAATAGAAGCAGTGTCCATATCCGTAAACATAAGACGGATTTCAGCTTCGGTCTCCGGATGGTTGGCTATATAAGAGTAGCCCTGGCCTAGGAGATTATAAAGTTTCTCCCATTTGGCCAAAACCTCAGCCGAGAAGACGTGTGCAGAGAGGGAGGCCATTGTTCTTGAAGTTTGCTAAAAAAGAGTGGATGCGAAAGAGTGCTTAGAAGGTTGGAGATGAAGATATGAAAACGATAATCTTCTCGGCGTTAAATCCTAATTTAAAGGGTAGAAAAAGTCATAGCAATAATTATTGTGGGGGCCGAGTTAATTATCCGGGTAAAACTACGGACGTTTGGCCCGTGAATCACGGATCTACCATCTCGAGGCTCACGAATTCGAAAAAGTTGCGGAATGACTTAAAGGTTCCGCCATATTAAAAGAGGGACAAGCATACTGCAGAAAAGATTTGAGGGTCCCACCATGTCAGAAGGAAATGAAGAAGACAGAGCGGGAAACACGAAATCTTGGGAGAAGCACCGGCTTGGTGGTTTTCATCCACGTTAAAAGGGAGGCTCTGGAACATACATGTTTACTCAAAAGAATTTGGAGAGAGTAAGCATACAGTGGAGAGTAGAGTGAACAAAAGGCAATAAGAGGTATTTCAATCCAACATGTTTAGAAGCTACCAGCACTTACTCGGGGCAACCAACCTAGACATCCCCGAGAGCGAACTGCTGGATTCCGAGGCCGGATCCGGACTTGCAAGGTAAAACCCAACTCCCTTGGCGGTGAAATTCAAGATCTCGACCGCAACAACAATAGCAGCAGCAGCCGCAATCAACCCCAGGAAAGAAAACATCAAATCAGAGAGCTCGAAGCCGCCTTCAAGGAGTACCCATACATAAACAAGAAACGAAAAAATGAATTGAGCCGGAAGCTAGGAATGGAGCCCTTGAAGGTCAAGTTTTGGTTTCAAAACAAGCGTGCCCGATTGAAGGTTCAAAATGAAAGTCATGAACTCGCGTTTCTGAAGGAAGAAAATGAAAAGCTTCGAGCAGAGAACAAGAGGTATAGGGATGCTCTTAACACCGTTGTTTGCCATGTACGTAGCAGCCCGATCACCTTTGGTGACATGTACCTCGATGAGCCACATCTAAGCATTGAAAATGCTCATTTATCGGTTTGTCCCCCAGAGCAAGTTCTCGCACAATCTGATTTCGTTGGGGATACATCCCAGAAAGTCGGTCTTGCGGAGGCAGAATCGGCACCCTTCGAGGGAAGAGACATGCATCACTACAATCGGAGTTTCCACGATGTCACGATCGGCCGGTTCAACGATGATGAAACTCTGAATCAGTAGCCTACATGAAGCTTGAGTTTTTTATTATGGGCTCTCAAAATATCGCTCTTTTGGGCATTACTAGCCAGCCCTTACGAATCCTCAAGAAAAGTAGGGACATGCATGAATGAATGTACTGTTTGTTACAAAGTCCCCATGTGAGACATTCTTCTTTTTACGCTTAGAGTTAATCCGGGGGCAAAGAACAGTACTATCCACGAATATCATCATGCTTAAATGCATGAATTCCTTGTCAGATTTGATTGAACGCCGAAAAGAAAAGCATTGAAAGCCTTCACATAGGTAAATGCGTAAAGATTTAAAGAGGGAAATAACTGCCTCGACCGTAGGAGGGAGCGAAAAGATTTGAGGAGAGAAATAACTGCCTCGTTCGTAGATAAAGCGAAAAGATTTGAGGGCTCCTCCATATCAGAAAAGAAAAAAGATGACAGATTGAGTGAGAGATAAGAGTTATTACGAAATGGATCCAAGGCACCAAGACTAGAAAGGAGAGAAAAAGCTGTCCTCTTTCGTGGGGAAAGCGAGAACCTATATGCGAGACTAACGGATCGAAAAAAAGTTTATAAAGAACTTGAAGTCTCTATGCACCTAATGACCTTCATAACTCGTCACGAAAGGCCACCATCGCTTTTGTGATTTTCGGGCAAATTGTTTTGCAAGTCCGAGAACATCTAAAGCTCAGTCTCTGGTCGAAACAGCCATTTTCGATCTACATATGGAAGGTTTTAAAAGAAAAACACGTTCATTCCAGGCGGAAGTATGGGAAGCTTCCTATCCTAAGGATCCGCAAGTCATGGCCATTGATGGCAACCCCGTTTCCCTCTCGGTCCTCGTTGCTATGCTGAAAAAGTGCATGTACAAGGTTTCGGCTTATACGAAAGCAACAGAAGCCTTACAAGTGCTGAGGCAAGACAAATATGATTTTGACATCGTCGTCACAGCCATGGTAGGGATCAACATGGACGGTCTCAGTCTCTTAAAGATCATTGATTCTGAGTTGAATATACGAGTCATCATAGCATCAACAAGTGATGATCAGCAGTTCATAACGAGGGCCATATCGCATGGTGCTCGATACATCCTAGAAAAGCCGATCTGCGTTCGAGTGCTCCAAAACATTTGGCAGCATGCTGTAAGGAAGCAATTACTCGAACAAAAAAACTATGGCCAAGGCGACGACGACGATTTTGTGAAAAAGAAAAGGCCCCTTTGGTCCACCGAGCTTCATTCTATATTCATTGAGGCGGTTCGACAGTTAGGAATCAATTCAGCACGACCAATGGCTGTACTCAAAATAATGAATATAGACGGACTCACCATACAAAGTGTCACGAATCACCTTCAAAGGTTTAGAGGTAAGTCGAGGAAGCACGATGCGGCTTGGAATCAAGGCGACCGGACCAAAGTTGACTGGAAGATCAATACCGGGAAAACCTACCGAGCAAAAGGTACCCGGCCACTTCCCAATCAAGAATACAGGCCATACCAACCTTCCGCTGGTGGTTCTAGCAGCGAGACAGGTTGATCATCCCTACAAGTTCCCGAGCAACGGCGGAAGCTCAAGCTCAAGGAGTCGATCGCTCACGGCGAAAACAAAGTGGGAAATGCGTCGCCGGTGTTAGCAAGTAACAATGCCCAATTCGAGTATCAATTGCTCGAAAAATCGGAAGATTACTTTGATGATGAGCTCACCACCTTGATTAGCCGTTCGGAGTCAAGGACCTCCGGAGTTGTGATCCGAAGCAAGTGATTATGGATCCTCAAACAACGATCGTTGGTGTATGATCCAAGACAAAATCGGTCGATCATTGGAATGGCCAGCAAAAGAGGTGGAACCAATCTTGCATGAATACTCCTTTAATTCCATGTATAGTTCCCTCGCATGAGATATTTTTTTACTTTCTAGCTGTCTAGAATTTGCCTAGAGTTAAAGGGCGAATTTTCTCCTCCCTTATCAAATGCGTGAGTTCCTTGTTAAGCTAGGCACGTAGCAAATCAATTTGTAGACGACGCCCCTGAACGCCCGTAAAGAGAGATTCCGAATAGCCTTACTTGGGAGAATACGAGTAAAAGGCCAAGCGGGCTCAAAGATAGGTAACTCCGTATCGTCCCAATTGACTCTCAGTCATTTCAAACTCTAAATTATGCTTATTTTATTCTCGACAGGGGATTGCCAACTGTTTTGAGAACAATATAGCAAAAAGTGAACCAATCGTGGACGCCAACATCACCACAGCCTGGTGGTTGGGGGAATGACGGTGGTCCGAGGCATCCCAGGTTCGATCCCAGGATTTGACATCAATGTACAAAGATTAATAAAAACCTTTTTGCTTCGCAGTTCAATGCCGATTGAAGCTCAGCCCATATGGTTACAAAACCGGAGGGATAACATCCCGGACATACAATCCGATCCAGATGAGTTGATCTTTTCAATTCAAAGTTCACAAGAAATTCGTACAAGGGTAAAGCGGTATCGTTTCAACTCATTTAGAACATGAGAACGTACATTGACGCTTTCCCTTTTGATTTTTACAGGGGTCACTACCTTTCCGGATAGGGAAGTATCCATTCTCCCTGAAAAATTAATGAAATAAGAAATTCCTGGAGCCTTTGACAATCTCATGTCTCGAACCGGATAATGAAGTTTTGCAACTCATTTGCATGAGCAGGGGCAACTCCCAATCCACGCCCCTAAGAAGTTTCTTATGTGCTTGCGAATTCCGTCCACCAAGATAAAAAGTTGCTGCATTTTATATGCTCAAAAACACTCATACATTGCATAGTTTGCGCATGACTGTTCCTCATGTTTAATTTACCAACTCTGAATAAGGAACATGAACTACATAAAATACATCGAATGTATGGAATGGGGCATGACAGGATGATGAAAGGCAATCATTTCCCAAACACGTCCAATTTTTTCAAGCGAGATGAACGGTGGCAAAATTCCGCATTCCTCGAGGTAGAGGGTTTTCTCGCGAAAAGTACGATAACCGAAGTGACGGAGGCGTTCATTTCTCTATCCTAAACACTACGGGTTATTCGTTGATTAACCCATTTGAGCGGAGGTTTCACTTCTACAACCTTGTCAAGAACCACCCCACATTGGAGCAAAACAAAGGTAATTTCATCGGCATCACGAGGCAAAATGGTTAGAAATTTTCTTGCTTGGACTAACATTAATCTTCGGGTGATTCTTTGCATTTATACTCGAACTTTGATTCAAGTGCCTTAGGATGATGAAGAGCATTCATTTCTCTATCCCACACACTATGTCCTTTGTATAGCCCACTTGAGCCTGCAAATTCATTTCTTGAACCATTGTTGGTGATCATTTGCTCATTCCAAAGACGAAGATAGCATTTTCGCAAGGATTAGAGTTGGAGATGGTCGGGTCAATAGAGAATTCCCAAATGGACTCATTTCTTGTATGCTAGGTTTTTTATATTTTACATAATTTTTGTTTGTAAATGTTTATTCTTGTTGTAATTCCTGGTTCAAAATCATGGGATTGTAAAAAAGAAGGGAGAGGCAAATTCAGCCTAAAGGAAAAGGGCTCGCTCTCGAAAGAAAAAAAGTAAAAAAAAGAAAAAAGAAAAATAGAGAGATGTCGAAGAGCTCTCAAAGAAAAAAAAATCTCTTCTCGAAAAAAAGAAGAAAAAAAGAAAAATGAGAGTCGGGAGTAAGAAAAGCAAAGGCCGATCTCATATGAAAATTTCAAGCATAGGAAAAGCAAAGTGCCTACCAAAAGTAAGGCCAATGCACATTCATTTGTAAAGTACTTCTGAATTTTGAATGTACATTTTTGCATGTTAAGTTGTAAATTTCATGTACATGTTTGCATTGTGTCTCTTGCAAATCCTCGACAGACACTTGTTGTGAAGAAGACTCCCCAAGAAGTCGGTTTGCAAAGTGCAATTTTCAGTAGAAAACTACCATCCCTCATTCAATTCTTTCTGAAGACATTTCCAGAAGACCAAGATCGGTGACTAGTCGACGATGATCACCAACGTCAAGCCCCTTCTCATTTAATTTCTAAGCCAAAACGAGCCTTTTCGTTCCTCGGTCCCCAATCCTAGCCTACGTTATAACCCTCCAAAGTCTCTTCCGATTAGGGCAGTTGAGTTAATGTAGAGTTAAATGATTTTAAGCATCACTCGAAGAAGTTCGAGCAAGATTATTTCTCTCTCATTTTTGCAGGGCTCTTGACTTGTAAACCCAGAGCGGATAACGAAGAAATTCATTTCAGCAGCCTTGACTCAACTAGAGTCCCCTTTGTAAACGTTTGACCTAGCCCTCATTACGGTCCTAATCAAGATCTCCAGATCGGCTCGGTCGTATCAATTGCGAGATTACTTGGATCCTTATCGAATGCGATGATGGAAAGATTGAGTGATTTCTCTTGAATCCTGCAGACAGGATAAATAGCTTTTCTCGAGAGTGAGAGAAAGCCCTTTCAGACCGAAGTCCCCCCATTCAACTCACATTCGAGGTATTCGTAATGTGAGAACCTCCCTGGACAAAATTGGTAATGCAAACTTGACAGAATGGTTATGCATGAACCATAGTATGAGTGATTGCATTATACTCATTGTTGAATATGTTTGTGTGTGTTACCTCTGACATTCTATGATAGGTAATACATTCCCGATGTTCGAGTTCCCTCCCAAGGTCTCGAAATTCATCCAAGGATTATTGAATGAGCAAGTTTTGCTGGCAAATGCCTACCGGGTACGATACGAGCAAACTGTTTCGTTCCTTGATTAATCGTTTGGAGAATCCAGGTAAGTTTTCCGAACCCCTTTTCAAATTAACAACTCTTCTGATGATAGTTGTTATGATTCAATTCAGGCAATATGCCCCTTTTGTACTTATCGATTCCATTCGATGGTGTTCCTATCAAATATTGTTCAATTCAGGCAATATGCCTCTTACGTCAGGTCGTGAATACATATGCATCGGCGATCTTGATATCTTATCAAATCATAACGACGTAGCTCTTATGATTTCGGTCTCGGATCACGAAGACGTATGCACTTGTGATCTTGACCTTTAGTCGGCTCATAATGACATAGCTCTTATGATTTTCGGCTCCTTTATCAAATCATGAAGACATAAGCACCCATGGTTTTGATCCAAACCAAATCATAATGACGTAACTCTTATGATTTTGTTTCCCCTTTGTCGAATCGTGAAGACATATGCACCGGCGATTTCAACATTTAATCAACTCACAACGACGAAGCTCTTGTGAACTTGATTCCACTTCTTTCGACTCACAATGACGTAGCTCTTGTGATCTCAAAGGACACACATATCTTGCGCTGTCTCGCATTAGGGAGAAGTCTCTGATAACGAGATAGGCCAAATACCTTAAGGTCCTCGTGTTTGCAAGAAACTTGGAAATTAAGGGAATCGTCAGCTTACGAGGTATTTGATAAAACATGTATTCTCGTATGCGATCCATGTGCGGGTTTCTTTAACAAAAAAAGAGGAGGAGAAGTTTTAGCACATGTTATTTACAGTCTTGCATATCATGCATCACTTCATAAAAATGGGATTAAAACTCCCGCCAAAAAGTTCATCCATAATTTGCCTTGTCAAAATTTAGGATTCAATTTTGTCTTTGAGCGAAACCTCTACGAGCCTCCACTCAAAGAGGGGCATTTGTTGACGCCTAAATTTTGACTAATCTATTTTTTGCATAAAAATTATAAAAATCATCTCACATATTTATTTTTAGCGTACATTGCATTGGCATATAATTGGGCAAGCAGAACACTTAATTTAGCATGCGTCTAGACTAGGCACGGGATGGAAAAATACACCGAGAAGATTTGAAACTTCGGGGACTGTATTGCAAATACTTAAAACTTCGGGGATCGTATTGCAAATACTTAAAACTTTAGGGACTGTATTGCAAATACTTGGAACTTCAGGGACTGCATTGCAAATACCAAAAGAAGATGGAGAAAGGAAGATGGTGAAGAGAAGATAATGAAAGGAAGATGGTGGAGAGAAGACAAAGAAGAGAAGATAATGAAAGGAAGATGGTGAAGGGAAGATGAAGAAGAGAAGATGAATATGAAGAAGGGAAGATGAAAATGGAAGGTGAAGAAATGAAGATGAAGAAGAGAAGATGAAAATGGAAGGTGAAGAAGTGAAGATGAAGAATAAAGGATGGAGAACTTTGCCTATAAAAGAGGAGGAGAATTGAGAGAGTTTGGAAGGGGGAGTGGAAGAGAATTGAGAGAGTTTTGAGAGAGTTTTTGAGAGGAATTTTTAGAGAGGAAAAAGAGAGTTCTTGAGAAAAAATCGAAGAGAAAATTCGAGAGTGAAGAAAAGAGTTTTAGTCGAGCATCATCTTCGACGAGTCCCGACACATATTTCGCCTCTCGCTACCCAACAACGCCATTACTTGCCATTTTCGACGACAACCGCGTTCTTCCAGCTCCGAGATCTTGAAGGGAACTATAACGTGTATGTGAGTAAGATTTTGTGTAATAGAAGGTAATCCTTTCCATCTCGATCTACAAAAATGTAATCGTTTGGTTTGAACATTTGTTTGTTTATTTTAGACATGCCACGTGTTCCAAATTTTAGCATTATTACATATTAATTTATTTTTATAAATACTCATGACTGGCTGCGTTTTCTTTCTTTTTAAATCACCCATGGTGTATATCGTACAAAGTTCAATGTTTTACATCCCCATAAAAAAGAAGAAAAAACCAAAAAAATTGCATCTTTGAATTTCAAGTAAAATCCATCAAAATTGCCAAATCAAATATTTTTCATGAAAATGGTACCGAAAGGGCGTTAGAGTAATCTAGCGTAACCAAATCCCCGAATTCAAAATCTACGGTTCGCGGAAATAAGATAGTTTTCTCCTGCTATTTTATTTAGGTTTCTAATCAACCTACCGAAAATTATTAGTGGCGACTCCAAATTCAAAACACGTTGCATGTTAATTATTTGAACCCTAAGTTGCGATTTAGTATGGACTTGGGAGAGTCCGAGTTAGGTTAATTAATTAACCTGATAATCCATTAGCCCGAAAATTAACTTGTCTATTTTTTAGGTCGCGACAGCGTAGGGTATTATCTAAATCGTTCCTTAATTATTTTAGAATCGGCCTATATTGGTTCGGAATAGTCCCTCGACAATTTTCATGGCTAAAGAGTCAATCCAGGATCAAGTTCTTAGGTCCACGTACTTGATTTTCCTAGCTAGCCATTCCCATTTGGTTAGTCTGCTCGAGAGGGATCAACTCCGAGTGAGATTAGACTGAAATACATCAATGAGATATTTCATTCATTTATAACTTCGAAAGTGGGTCGGAATTCAGGATGTCACAGTTATGACACTTCAAGTGTCGTTATCCCGTTATCTTGTGGATTAGTGGATGAGTGGCTCGAATTAGTGGATAAACGTGGTCAACAACTGTGGGTGTCCATCATATTTTGAATTAGTATGTAAGTGATATGCATTTCTTTAATTTCTTTCATTAGAGTTAGCTCAGCATAATAGATTTTGACAAAATGATAAAAGATAAGAAAATCAAATGCATTTTTACAAATATAACGGTGGATACCAAATTGAAAAGTTTACTGTATAGTTAGAAAAGTTGGTAAGTTGAGAATAATCTCGAAGAACAAGAATTGTTAGGGTCAATATTAGCATCCATTATAGAGTATGTAGGAATCAACAAATGCTCGAGTGGTGTATATCGATGCTCTTTTAATTATTGTTTTTAGTGAAAGATTGTGTTTAAAAGGCATTCAATAAAGAATGCTTAAATATTTTATATCGGGTTATTACTGTTGCATGGAAGCAAGCGATTGAACAATAAAATAGATAAAACAAGAAAATAAAACGGACATCAAATTTAAGTGATTCAGTCATAGAGACCTACGTCTACGGAAAGAGCAATAACATATTCCACTATAGATTAAGCAATCAACGGAGATTACAACTCACACTTGAGTCACTCAAATACTCTCAGTATTTCTCAGCCCCAATTACATTAAATAATCAACAAGTGTTTAGCCCTACAATTTTTCATGAAATAATCTTTCAAACTCACGTAGGAATTAATACACAAATATTATGACAAGATTTAATATGCTTCAAGTAGGGGCAAGACCCGACCCGACCCGACCCGGCCCGAAACTAAACTGCACCGAGCTCGATCGGGCCGAGTTGGATTCTGGCCAGATTCTTTTTTTCTTCTTCTTTTTTTCTTCTTTTTTTGAAACCAAAATCAATTAACAAACCCATAAAATGAAAGAATATAAAAATAAAAATAAATTAAATTAAATTAAAAAGAAAATATCGGTGTTCAAAAAAGTTAGGTGGCGGGCCGACCTGGCCTGGCCTAACCCGACCCGTGTACCAAATCCGGCCCGAAAAGGACTAAAAATTAAGGCTGCGTTTGGTCGTCCGTATAAAACTCGGGGTAGGATATGTTTTATCCTATCCCGTATTTGGTAGATGTCCCGGATAGTATAATGTCGGATATAGGGGGGATATAACTCGGATAAAAAAATCCTAGGGGAGGGGGTAGGATAAGGTCGGATAAGATTTCTCTTATTCGTCATATAAAAGCTAACTTTCTTGTCTCATTTGTTTCTATTTTCATTTTATTTATTTTTTTTGCAAAGAGGTTTGAAAATGTAATAAAATGTGCATATTTTCAAGGTTTTTTTTTTTTGTGTGTGTATGAGAACATTGTTTTTTTTGTAGGGCATATACGTTATTTATATTGATATACGGTTTCTATTAAATGCATGATAGGATAGGATATGAGAATATCCGACTTTAAATCCGTAGTTCACCAAATGATGGATAGGATATGGCCAAATCCCTATATTTTTTATCCTATCCTATCCAATCCTATCCCGACCAGAAATCCCGACGACCAAACGCAGCCTAAGTGAATTTTCGGACTGGGTCGGGAGGCGATTGGGCCGGCCCGCTTGGCATGGGCTTTTTTTGACACCCCTAGCTTCAAGCTCCGGTAAAAGAAAACAGTGCTTCAACAACCCTTACGTGAACAACAGCGCTTGAAAAGTCCCTCAATCATATTATATATAGTGCCAAGATCAGGCTGCAGAGACCGACTCCAGCATGCATTAGGAAATCATGTTATTCGGTCAACAAGTCCAACTTTGAACTTTCTTCTTTTGACTTTCCTTTTATATTTTTTTCTTCTTATCTTGGCCACCCAGTGTTGCATAGAGATTCAGTATCAAGATAAAATAGGAAAGCTTTTGTTTCTTTTCCAACACCGAACTGAAAATTCTATATTTCCTCAGCGGACGTCACATATATTCAATGGTCAAATTTTCCTTCAATCAAACGACCTTCTTTGTAATTCATCTCATGTCCAATCTCGTTTATGGGCTTAAACTCGAGACATATTTTAATAATCTCCAATTTGGCTCGATATTTGAGTCAAGTCATAATCTCTTCGCTAGAATCTGAACACCATCGCTATCATCCCATAGCCCCAATGGGCTCAACCGCCATAGATGTCTTTCAAATTCAAGCTGCGCTTGAACTTCATGATAACCGTGGTCCTCATTAGAACACCAATTGCATATGCACCTTTAATAGTTCCATAAGTACTTCTGACATAAGCTCCTCAACCACAAATAAAGTAAAATCATCGTTGCATCCATTTTTCAGGAGACCACATACATACCTTTTCAATATTAGCATTTACAACAACCGTTGACTCTATAGGCTTCGCCTCTCTACAAGCACCGATCTATGTCAATTACTTCGCCGGTACTCGCTACCTCAAGAGTTTCTGATTACAACTCCACCTCAAGCTGAACACCTTTCAAATTTGTATGAACACTGCTATGATCACTCCTACCCGGAAGTACTGGAGATTCATCAAATATAACTTCTCTGTTAATAATACATGAATTTGACTCCGGGCACCACAACCGATAACCTTGCTTACTTTGTGCATAGCTTAGGAACATGCACTTTCTTACCCTTTCATCGAGCTTACCATCATTAAATCGAGCATAACATGGACAACCAAATATCCTAAAAACAGAATAATCAGTAACAATACTTGACACTACTTCTTCGGGAGTCTAACATCCAATCACATTTGATGGGGATCTATTCATCGGGTAGACCACGGTACTCGGCGCATCCGCGAGGAATCTCCTAGCCATACCAACACTATAGAGCATTTTATGAGTCGTCTCGAGTAATGTTTTGCTCATTAGCTTTGTAATTTGTTGTGGTTCATTGGCACTAGTGGAGTGTCTCACTATGCCTTTCTTCATGCATAATTCATCTAACAGCTCGGAGCAAAACTTCATGTTTTTGTCAATCCGCACATACTTGATCATTTTTTCGGCCTCTTTTTCTGTCAAAACTCTCAATTGTCTGATCTTGACAACAGCATCAAACTTGTGCCTTAGCGCAACCATCCAAGTCTTCCTCAAGAAGTCATCTACAACTGTTAGCATAAATCTGCCACTCTTCCTTGAAGGAAATCATGACAAACTACGAACATCTAAGTGAATTAATTATGCAATTTTCGTGGTTTCTTTGACAGTACTACTAAGCTGCACTTTTCGCCGTCGATCTAAATCACAGCATCTGCATACATTTAGGAAAACTATTTTTTTATTTTTTTTTATTGTGGGGAAATTATGAATCCCATATTTAGGGAAAAGTTTCAAGTACAACCTTAAGTCCTGAGTTGGGTGCATCAGTTTGGAACCTGAGCCCGACCTCAAGAGGACACAAGTCTAGCCGTTGGGGTCCCAAGTCCAAGCGCAAGGGACCTAGACCTCTCCTCATGGGAGTTGAGCTTTATAAAGTAAGAGCATTATAAACAGGTGAAAGGATTAATTCATGCATAACATATTTGTTATTCATCATAATTAAGCTTATGCAAGCATATTAACATAGTGTGTATGTGTGGGGACTCATGTTGTGTGGGGAGCTTGGATTTTGTGGGGCTCATATGAGATGTAGTTTTATTCAATAGTTATGATTGATTCAATTCATGCGACCCAAGTCGAGACAAAATTTCCATGTAAGTGATTCTCATACGCCTTTCTACGGGGAATGGTGATGATTTGCGATTTATTTTCCACCTAGACACCTCGCAAGTAGACAGTTTAAGTATCTACATTGGGATGAAGAATTACAGTATAGTCTCTCTTCCATGATTCACAACCACATGTAGAATGATTGATTTTTCTTGGATTGGAGTCCTTTTGACTTTTGGTGAGGTTTACAGGAGTTAAATTAGAGTAGTAGGGCCTGATTCCCTAAAAAACTACAAAATTTATGTTTAGTATTAGTTCGGATTAATTCTACCACGAACTTCTTTTTGTGTCATAAAAAGCCTAAATTTTAGGTCAAATCTCAAATCTATCCCGATCTATTGTTTTCTTACGAAAAACCCCAAACTTCAGGTTCGGTTCCAAATTTTTCTCGAATTTTGTTTTGTCTAAAAAAAATATCAACTTTCAATGTATTCTGTTTGGATTGCTTCATTTATTCTCTTTTTCCTTTAAGGAACCTACCCCACGGTCAAGCCCCAACTTTGACAAAACATTTTCACGTTGATAAGAAATCTATATTGGCAAGATGACATGGAAAATTATCTTCAAAATGAAATCATTCTATGTAATGAAAATTAGAGACAACCAATGGTGATGTTTGAACAAAGTGCTCATGAGGGCGGATTTGGAATTAGAGTAGAAATATATTTTTCTCTTAGACAAAAAAGTATGGATTAGATTTGAAATGGGACTTAAATTTTGGATTTTTTTTTAGACAACGAAAAGTTCGGAGTAGATTTGGGCTAGACCGAAAGTTTAATTTTTTTTTAACATAAAAAAAAAAAATTGGGCAAATTGGGACTATACCTAAAGTGGGATTATTTTTAGCTAACTAGGCTATAAAAGCTGAGGAGTATTTTGGTCATAGGCTATTTGAACGTGCCGAACCAGAACTTCTCATTTTGACCATTAGCATATTAGCAAGGAGCCAGGTTTAAGCTTTTCTCACTTTGCATCGGCCTGTGGAATCTTGTACACCCGAGGACGATTTTTCCCCTTTGACAATGATATTGCCTATATTTGTCAAGTATCGGGTGCCCTTCTCTATCGGTTTGAAATTATTGGCCTTTGACAATTATTTGATAACCCTCGGGCTTTATCACTTTTTGGAAGGCGAAGGGTTATAACTGTTCCGAACATCGGGGTTAATACTTGTGTCCGTGCATATGTGTTGGTTGATGTCTCTTATCATCACCTATATCTACGATTAACATTAAAATTGTACCGGATAAAGCAATTCACTTAAGTGTCACAACTGAAGTGCCGTGATTTAAGAAAAAAAATTCACTTATGTATCATAATTTTCAATTGATCACTTGAGTATCATAATTTATTTAGAGTATATGACTATATTTAAAAAGGTGACGTTCTAATTTTCAACTGAAAATCCCCGGACACTCCTACGTGTCAAGAGGGTTAAGATGTTGGTTTATTTGAGCCTGTTTATTAAGCGTCTCATTACTGTATGATCTTAACATTACTCATGTTCATAAGTAACACTCATCTTAGTGTTGTATAATTTTTTGGGAGTTGTTGAATTGGACTATGCAATTGTTCTAATCGAATATTGAAAACGTCGAGCCATCTTGAAACCCTTAGCTCTCATACCTACTGACATTGTGATCTTTTGAACCCGTCATATATAGAGAAGTATTGATCTTGCAAATGGATAGATGGTGGATTAAAGAGAAATAAGTAAAAGTGGTGGAGACTTACTCTACTACAATTTCCTAAGCGAATTAGTCACAAGGATCATTAATCTTGAGAAAATCCCCAAATCAGTTATAAATTTATTGTACGGATATCTAATTAGTCCTAAAATTTTAAATTTTATCAATTTAATTCTAAACTTTTGTGTGAAATTTCAAACTAATACTTCGAGAAATTATTTCCGTTATCTAGCACGTCCTATCCAAATGCACTTGTAATCACAATTAGTAAATCTCACCTTGATTGGATTGGTCTTCTCAAACAAGCCACGTGCAATCATTCTTATAGACTAACAGTGTTGAACAATCATATCTGCTACCCATGAAACGCAGGAAGCGACATCATTGCCGTTTCTTGTTTTGCCATGAGAACAAGGAAGAGCCAGCAAAGATACAAAAGTCAAGCTAGTTGATCTAGTCAATTGTTTGACCGAAAGCGACAATTCTTTGTCCTCACTGTAAGGTCCAAATAAAAAATAAACGGCCCGCGTTAATTCATGTTACTTTTTTTAAAATTTTGAAAGTTCTCGTCAAAAAATTTCCACTCCTTTTAAAAGATGATGTGGATGAATTCGGGCTGTCCATTTTGAAATGGACGGCCCGGATCCCTTAATGTCACCTCTACTTTTATGGTAGAGGATCCGGTTCTCCCAATTTTTAATAATATTTTAATTTGAGACAAGTAGAGTGGTCTGCCGCTGGTAAATAATATTTCCCTAATGTGACCACTCTAGGAGATTCTATGTAGGGCCTAATACCCCACAAAATCTCCAACTTTAATATTTATGATAATTATATCCAAAAAAAAATTTGTCTCATAAAGAACCCCAACTTTTACATTTGAACCAATTCTACTGGTCTAATACAAAAAAAAAAAAAAAAACCTTGACTTTAGCATCTATTCTAATTATAGTAAAAAATGTTTATATCATAAAAACCCACTAACTTTTACTTTTATCCGAATTCTATCGCCGTGATCCTTCCATTCATAATTGTCATTAGTTAATCCTACCTTGCTCAAATTTTCTCGCCGAATTTACCAATGAATTTCAAAATTTAGAAACAATAGATTTCAAGGACAATGATATTTTAGATAGTTCATCCGAATATCTCAATGTCTAGTCGTTCTTTATGCTATTAAGTGCCAAAGAGAATACAAAACGTGCTGTCTTGAGTGGCTATATATCTCCTGGTAATATGCAGGGGAAGCAAATAATAGAAGAGAAGTTTGGGATTTTTTCTTTTCAACTTTGTTGAGGTGTAGTTTATTAATGAAGTGAAAATGTCACGTGAGATTAACTAATGGTGATTATAGACGGGAGGTTAACGGTGGTAGAATTGAGACAAAAGTAAAATTTGAAAGTTTTTTATGAGACAAAAAAAGTTTTAGGTATAGTATGAGACATATGCTAAAGTTGGTGGTTTTCTTGGTACTAGGTCGATAGAATTGAAACAAAAGTAAAAGTTTGGTGTAGAATTGAGACAAAAGTAAAAGTTGAAGGTTTTTTATGAGACAAAAAAAAAGTTTTACATATATAATTGTCTCAAATGCTAAAGTTTGAGTTTTTTTGGATATTTAGCCCACTATGTAGATTAGTGTTTTCTAGTGACGCTAGGGATAGAAAAAGCCAGTGCATAAAATTACTTTATAAACAAATAAGATGAATAGGTGCACGTTATTTTCACTAGGATAATAGAGATATGAATTTCAAAGATGAACTATGTGTCAAATGAAAATAGAAGGTTTGTCACGAAATCTTTTTTTTTAATCATATCTAGAGTGTTCTTCACTTCGTTTATATTGAAACGTGTCAAACAAGAGAAATTGAACTTTTTATCATACGTAGTTTGCTCTTCACTTACTTTTGTGTTGAAACTAAGGGTATTTTAGTCATTTGATATTGATATTTGAAGAGTGCACACAAAAGTTGGAAATTAGTTATAAATGTGTTTCACTGGACTAGGTTTTCACGCATTTTTTCTCATAGCCATGCAATTGTTTCCACGCGCAAGACGCTGGCTCTTCTGCTGGTATAAAATAAGGAGGGATCTGTGATCGCTGTGATAGGGTACTCGTAGAGATAGTAACAGTACAAGCAAGTAGTCCAGAAGGTGGCCGACACCGACTCGGTAGCTTGGCTCGCTGGCCGGGTAGGCCGAGGCTACACCGGCGTGCCGTTCACCTAAACCGGCCTCTCATTCTCCACTAGAGCATTCCAATCGTTACCCCTAACATTTCTAGATGGAAACGTCTGACTCCCGAGCTGTCCCAACAAGCTAAGCTTCAATCCGTTATCGTACAATGCCTCCTTGCTAGGGTTCGACAGTACCGACCACGCGTTGGAGACAAGCCTAAGAGCCTGATCCGCAAAGGGGAAGCAGTTCCTCTCTGGACTCAAGAGCAGCATGAGCCTGTGGAAATGGGTCGCGATCAGCTCCAGGCTTTGGGTCAGGTAGCCGGGCTGGAGGATCGCATACCAGTCGGAAGCAGCCCGGGCCACAAGGCGGAGGCGGAGCAGTGGCTCACGGCGGCGGCGAAGCTCCTCGCCACTCGAGACTTCCAGGGGACGCGGACCTTCGTGATCCGGGCCCGGGAGTCCGACCCGCCGACCACAAGCTCGCGGTTGTCGATACCCTCCTCGCTGGCAAGTCGCTGGTCAACAACCAGCCTGATTGGTACGCGATCCTCCAGCTTGGCCACCTAACCCAGAGCTTGGAGCTGATCGCGACCCATTTCCGCAGGCTCGCGCTGCTCTTGAGTCCGGAGAGGAACCGCTTCCCCTTCGCGGATCAGGCTCTTAGGCTCGTCTCCGACGCATGGTCGGTGCTGTCGGATCCTAGCAAGAAGGCATCGTACCATAACGAATTGAAGCTTAGCTTGTCAGCTCGAGGAGTCAGACGCCTCCGTCTAGAAGTGTTAGGGGTAACGATTAGAATGCTCCGGTGGAGAATGAGAGGCCGGTTTTCGGGAACGGCACGCAGGTGCAGCCAGCGAGCCAAGCTACCGAGTCGGTGTCGGCCACCTTCTGGACTACGTGCCAGTCATACGTGCAAGTTAATGGGTTTGAATTGGTTACGGCTCTTTGTCCTCGCTCCCCTATCTCAATTATCAACTGAATCATACCTAGGAAGGACAAGTAGAAGTGTTCCCTTTCGGGCGAACATGAAGGGGACACGTGTTCTCGGATGATGCTATATGGATATGAAAATCGGCACGTAGTATTAGTTCATAAATAAATGTGGCAAATCGTATATGGATATGAAAATCTTACGAAATTCGTTATAATTAGTCTTTTGAATCAATTTTGTTAGGCAAAAATGGCTGTACTATGTGGGCAGTTTTGGGAAACGAAATGAAACAAGTTCACGTAGTTGGGGTTTCGGAGGATTTACAACCCAGAATCTAGAGGGTAACTCGTTCAAATTCCACCTACCACATGTAGAATTGTAAACAAATCAAAGCCACTTACACGTTCCAAAACGTGAACTTACTCGGTTCGTAAGATCTATACGGTGTCTTACAGATCTCTGGATAGAAGATTTTCATACCCATGTCTCTGGATTATAAAAAAATAATAATAATAAAATGCACATCATTTAGCAACAAAAAAAAAATAGTAAAAAATTTCTTCTCATATCGAAAGAAGTCTTACATTTTTAAGAGCAAAATGATACATGGAGTGTCAATATTTTTGTACGGCGTTCACTTTGATATTAATATTTTTTTTTTTGGATCACTTAAGTGCTATTTAAAAAAAATGATTATTTGCGTGCCGGACTCCAGTGACTTGTGGAAGGATCCAAGTCAGCAATAAAAAGACCAAAAAAAAAAAAATTACCACGTAATATTATAAAATTTTCAAATAAGGTAAAACATTAAAAAATATATATAATAAAAAAGAGGAAAACAAGGGTTGCATCGGCAAGGGCGCAGATGTCTGCCCAATCAAGCTTTTGGTCTTCCGAGAGAACAAAGGCCTGTCTGAAGCCATCCGCTTCGCCGTCTCTCTGCCAAAGCTTCTTCTTCTCTTCCATTGGCATGTTCAACAGCTCTTCGGTCCCCTTTTTCACTTTCTCTGTCAACTTGGCGCTCCCTTCATGATTTATCAGCTGAATAATTGTTAAAACAGATTTATCATGGGTCACGATATGGAGAGCCTAAATGTAGTCAAAGTACTTGGGGCTTTATGTGGATTTTAATCTCTTTCAATCTAATCTCTTTCAATCAATGAACTTCCCATTTTTCTCTAAACACTTTCTTGAAGTTGTTTTGTACCTGAGAGAAGCCCCAGTCTTTGCACGCACGGTGCCGCTTCTTGAGCTCCGACTTCGCGCAGTCCTCCGAAGCCAACCTCCCTAAGTTGATCACAGGGACGCGAGGCAAGCTCAAACAAGCGTCCATGGGAGGCTCTTGATTGTCACGGACGTATCTCTTTGGGACCGTGGTCAGGTTCTCCTTCAGTATGTCCTGAGCACACGGCCCGAGGAGCGACCTCCCTCATATGTTCACCTGCGTCTCCAGTGATGACAATCCAGAGGATTCGATGCCACAGAGACTGATGATACAGTTGCCCTGAATGATGAGCTAAGATGCTAAGAAGAGAGAGAACAAATGACACAGTTGTTTTTCCGCTAGATGGATGTGTCATTCTTTTCAGTTAGGACGCCGATATTTATGCATGGACTTTTGTTAACGAGTCTGTTCGTAATAGGAAGTGTCATTCTTCTACAGATTTGATTGATTAGTTTGGACAGAAAGTTTGAATCGCCATGTTCGACTCATCAATTATAAGTGCAAGCCGAACATCTTCGGCTAATTGAGCATCCCTAATTCTTAGCGGCCCAGCATTGACGAAACCATTGGAGCTCGGGGACTTCTAATCAAGAATTGAAAGTCAACTATGCGAATTCGACGAACTCTGAGTCAAGGTGTCCGCATAAATCAAAAGGTCTGAACTTACTGAGCCATGGAGCTCGCACAGTATTTCATGGGACGATACTCGTGTCTCCAGGCCTGTGCCCCACAATTATTAAATAAAAAAGAACATCTCCTAGATCTGGGGAATGAACCTTGCAGCTTTTGTGCTCTGTTTCAATGAACAAATTTCCAGTCAACATCCCGCGATAGAAAGTATATTTACATGAATTTGAACAATCAAATGGAGTAGTCCTGGAAGCATGAAAATCTTTCAAATGGCAAGTTGAACTTGGAATTTTGCATAAGACACCATTATGTAAGAGGTCCATTATGTCCTTTACTTGAAATTGTATACAGTTATCTTGGGGAAAAGGACACCATGAACATCGCAACTTTCGTTCGGAGCTCATTTGAGTGTCTTAATTTTTTTTCTTTTCCAATCATAGGAGGGTATAATTTATGTACAATGCTCATTTGAGTGCTATAAGTTCTCTTGTTTCGACCACTTGAGTGCCATATAATTTAATTCGAACAAAACCGTGAGAACTGTGTATCCAAAACAAACAATATCTTGCGAGTGATGAGCTCAGGTCGTTACAGCTGGTATCAAAGCCGACTTCCGACTATAAGTGGGCCATAGTGAGTGGCACACAGCAAGGAAGCTGTGCCGCTAAGAGGGAGAGTATGTGACATCTCTTGTCCACATCCTTTGTCCCACATTGCTTAGGAGAGGAGTCCTAGGCTAGTTTATATGGCTATGGGTCCCCCTTGACTTGCAAGACGTGATTTTCAAGGGTTGTATGAGTGGCCCTCGGAGGAATAAAATCGTGAGGACTGTGTGTTCAAAGTAGATAATATCTGGCGAGTGGTGAGCCCGGTCATTACAAACACTACCACCACCTCCATCACCAAAGAAATCAATCACTTCTCCTTTCTACAAGCCCATACAGAAATGGGTCCGGAAGAACTCCTATCCCATTGAACTTCCAAAGCCATGTACATGTGCTCCTAAGTCCGAACCACCTCCGGTTCTACCTTATCCAGTTGCAATTCTCCTTGCCTATATAAGGCCCCTCGAGTCATGTAATGCGCCGGACTTGGTTTTCATTGAATATCAGAGTGTGAAGCTTTCTAATAATGAGTTTCTAAATTCTTGTCTTATCTTCTCATCCAAGCAGAGTTCCTCAGCCTTTAGAATTGTTTTGTTAATTTGGTATCCAGTAATTGTACCCAATAATTTTATCCTTGTCCAGTTGCAATTCTCCTTACCTATATAAGGTCCCACGAGTTAGGGCTTCATTCGTAAGGGTGATGCTCTCTACGGGCCGATCCGTGGGTTCGAAGGACCGCTACTGCGACCTTTGCAAGCCGAGTCCGGGACCCAATGGATATTGATACACCTAACGGGGAGGTTGTGGACCCCGAGCCCGAGCCGGACTACGACAACCCGAACTATGTGCCTACTGCCCCGCCTCGTTATGATCAGAACATGTGGCAGCGATGGCATGCGAGCATTTTTGTTGAGTTTTTGGAGTTGTGAATGACGAGAGTGTTGTGGCCCCTCTTTTGTAGCAGATATAAAGTTAACCCTACCGCGACCCCTTCATCTTTTGCCGACCTTAGAGAGCTGTCCCGAAGTACGCAGTTGTATGTTGTTAGCTTTGTAGGGTTAAGGAGTATTTGCTAGTGGTATAAATGTATATCTTTTGCTCTGAGTTGGTTGTTGTGTTCCTGCTTCTCTATCCCTACTTGATTTTATTGTCCGGGAGTCTATACATTTCCACATGCATAGTTAATGTATCGAGGGTCGATGACATGCCTAGGACGTCGTCCTTCCGACTTGAGGCATTTAAGTAGGGTTGTGGTGTACCCGAGAATCGGGGCATGACAAAACATTTCTTTCACTGTCTCGGTGGGCTTCATCCAGAACGCTTCGTCTTGTCCAAGGAGGATATTAATTTTGGTCTCGTTCACTGCATCTGTTCCCTCATAGGTCACATGTAGCTTGTCCCATATCGCTTTTGAAAAAGAACAATCTGCAATACATTTATATTCAGTAGGAGACAATACATTATAAATGAAAATTTAACTTTAGCATCAAGTTTGACTCTTTTTGCTAATTCCGTTGCGGATAGAGTAGCAATGGGAGCAGTAGTGTTGCTATTGGAGTTGTCTTGCCTTGCATTTGAATTTGATCCTCTTGTTGTGCTTACGTGGGGATCAACGCCTCTTTGTACTACATCTCACATCTGTGGATCTTGGCATCTAAGAAATGCCTTGAATTTGTTCTGTCAGTCATTATACTCCTTTCCCTCGAAGTAAGGTGATCGGTTGTTGCTTCCTCCTTCAATTCAGGTGGGAAAAAATCTCACGACCCGAACCCCGCGAGCTCGTTGACATCCCACCCAGCTACACTTATGTACAGTTCTCCAGGATCCAAAGGCCAACAAATTTATGCGGAAGCAAAAACGAATGCCCGTATAGAAACAATTAACATCACGATGACTTGGGACGGTAAGAACAAACTTATATACATATCCACATGTTCTATACAATTTTCCAAACCTACGGCTTCGGAGGCCACTTTGCAAGCCTATGACCACTAAAACAAAACGATTACGTGGTCGAAGCCTACTATACATCCAAAATAAAACAACCAGCAAAAGTCAAGAAGCCGACTACCCTAGGCCTCGTCCTCGCTATCCGGTACTATATCATCTCTCGCCTCCAACTCATCCTCGTCAAGCTCAAGTGTCTATTCTGCATCCGATGGCTCTACAACCTCCCCATCTTTTCCCAGTACCATGACCTCGAGGAATACCGAATCTCCTGGGCGGATCATTCATGCTTGCGGCGGAGGGTCCGAAATAAACAACGAGCCCACGACGGGGTGAGATAAAATCTCGATAAGCTAGCCCCTAATCCTAGATTAGGGCCCTAGTGCCTCCGGACACATTTTCATTGAACAATTTCCGACAGTCCCTTTTTTTTTTACCATAAAATTCCACAATTAAATTCTAGAAAATTCCGTTCTTTCTCCGAAAATTCCCACACCTTCTCAAATATTCTACGTTACTCCCGTTTCGGCGTTCCACGCCTCGGTCTGACAATAAAATGTTCCACGTGCTCTAGGGCCCACGTTTAACGCATCATGCCATAATATAATTATCCACATTACTCCGAAAATTCCACGTTACTCCGAAAATATTCCACGCTACTCCAGAATATTTCACACGTTACTCCAGGAAATATTCCACGTTACTCCGAATATTCCACGTTACTCTAGAAAGATTCCACGTTACTCCAGAATATTCCACGTTACTCCAAAAATTCCTCGTTACTCCAGAATATTTCACATTACTCCAGAATATTCCACATTACTCTGAAAATATTCCACGTTACTCCACCGACATCATACAAGTTCACAACCTTGAGCCTCGGACTTTTATAGAACACGGCTCTATATATATATATATATATACCAGGGTCTTAGACACGGAGGAATACGACCCATAAATCTCTGTCTCGGACACATAGGAACACGACCGGATTAAGTCTCGGACAATTAGTCGAACACGACTCACTTTAGTCTCGGACGACTTAATTGAACACGACTTTTATACTTTCTCGGTCTCGGACAATCAGACGAATACGGCTCACTTTGGCCTCGAACGACTTGATTGAATACGACCCTCATATTTTCTCGGTCTCGGACAATCAGACGAATATGGCTCACTTTGGCCTCCGACGACTTGATTGAATACGACCTTTATATTTTCTCATAATAGAACGGGACCACGTGATTCACTCACGTTAGAGAATTAATAAATCGGGACCACCTGATTAATTCATACTAATCCAAAGATTAATCCGGACTACCCGATTAATTCACGCTACCATAGAATCCAATCCACGCCATGCGACCATATTATGCTAACGTAGCAATATATAAATAATGTACGATTAAAATTATACTAACGTGGGAATTTATTAGGGCTGAACAATAATAATTTTCTAACATGCAATTAATTCATGACTAAAGTACTAAACTATAATAATGCCATATTTAATTAGCACCATGGCATAACAACATTTTGTCACATAAAAAGTAACTATAGTTAAAGTATAATCTAACCATGGTTCAAAAATTAACTAGAGTCAATAACTAACCTAACCATGATTAAATAATAGCATAAAGTAACTCTAGTTAGGCATAAAGTAACCATAGTCCAACTTTGACCAAACAATTATCCTCTTGACTTCACTATTCATGCAAGAACACATTTTTCTCTCCTCCCTTCATTTGCATTTTCGGCCAACTCCATGAACTAGCACAAAACCAACCCATTTTTTACCAAAATCACTCAATCTATAGTCTATTAGCAACCTAGATACCTAATCTAAGGTTAGGGAGCAACCTACCACTATTTTAGCAAGTTTTCCGACGAGAAAACGGGTGGAGAATCTTGGTTCCAACCGGCGACTCCGGTGACTCCCTCGCTCGGCTAAAATCCACAAAAATCCGGTGGTTCGGGTGGTAGCCGAGCTCCGGCGATCCAAGGCGAATCCGGCGAGGCTTGGGAAATTTTTCGGTGAGGGAGAGTGAGAGCTATGGAGTTCGGCCAAGTGAGAGGGTGAGGGGTAGAGAGAGAAAGTGAGGTAGTGAGAGGGTGGGTTCTTGAAAAAATGAAGAAGAAGAGGGCCAAATAATAACTAATATAAGTTAAGAATAATTATTGGGTCCACAAAGTCAAGAGGAGAAAAAAAAATAATTTTCTCCCCATAAGGACTAGTCAAACTCGGCCAAAGGCAAAAATGACCAAAATACCCTTCGGTCCAAATGAAAAATGGGGTATTTTCAAGGGCAAATGGGTCATTTCCCATATCTAGTCCAAATCTACTTTTCTTGAACCTCTTTGGGGCGAACCGCGAAGGAATTGCACCCAGGATGAGGAAACGTCCAAAATTTTTATTTATTGAAACTCCCGAAAGTCCGACGTCAAATTCTGAAGCTTGATTCATGATCAATCTCGATCAATAGAATTTTCGGCGTATCTCAAACTAACGGGCGGCTTTTAGGAGTTACGCGTATCGACCCGTGATTAAAATCACGTTTAAGAATTTCTCGAGCCATGGCGACTTTGGTTGTCATTCAATTGCGAGGGTCAATTACTAGTCCCGATAGACACGATTGTTAGAAAATAATTTAGGGACGTTCGGAACCCATACGAGGTCAAATGGAATCACCCGTGATCCAAGCGTAGGGTATTATCCAAATAGTTCCTTAATCATTCTAGGATCGGCCTATATTGGTCCGGAATATTTCCTCGACAATTTTCATGGCCAAAGAATCAATCCAGGGTCAAGTTCTTAGGTCCACGTACTTGATTTTCCTAACTAGCCATTCCCATTTGGTTAGTACGCTCGAGAGGGATCAACTCCGAGTGAGATTCGACTGAAATACATCAATGAGACCTTTTATTTATTCAAAGCTTCGAAAGTGGGTCGGAATTCAGGATGTCACAATTCTTCCCCCCTTAGAAAATTTCATCCTCGAAATTTGCAATTCTCCAATCATCTCGTCTTATGGGGTACCGACGCCTCATCGCTACCACGCTTCCCAAAGTAGTTCTTGTCGTCATTTGACATTTCGATAACATCCTTAACAGCAGCGGTTTTCATCCTTCGAAACTCGTTTTCTTTGGTCATCAACTGTGTTCACCTTCCTCTTCCCTTTTGACATTCGCAAAATCTGTTGGTAGCATGTCCTCGAGTATTTAAATCACCTCTTCCATTGTCTATTTGTCCAAGAATAACATGCATACCTTACTACAATCCAGCTTTTTCTAATTCTGGACTGAAGGTCTTTCCAAAGCATCGCATAAGACTCATGGCCTTTTATCAACTTGCCCTCTATTATTCAAATCGAGTCGTAACATTCTCGACTCCTTAAGCAAGTTCAAGATTACTTTCGTAGTAATCTGCTCTCAACTCCATTTGAAAACCTTCAACGTTCATAGTAATCTTTCGATTTGCAAGGTCATGCCTCTTCCTGGCCGGCATGTCTCATCCTTGATCACATGTAAGACTGATCCAACCTTCAGTCCATTCCATTGGACACTGTAATTCTCCCCTCAAATTCCGATAAGGTCATATCTTTAGATTCCTCTCCACTATTGAACTTGTACATTCGTCTATTAAACTTCAAGGTTTCTATCCTCCACTTCAAGGTTTCTTTTCCAAGTACTCAGAAGTCTGAATTTCCTCCTTGTTCTATTCATTTCTACGACCCTTAGAAGTCCGGGTCCATTCATCGCCACATCTCAATTCCTTTCTGACCTTCGGGCTTGATGCTTCAAGTAGCCATCAAACTAGTCAATTTGGTAAACTTCCAATTTAGAAGTTGAATCTCTCATTCCTCAAGGTGAGGTCTACCCCTTCGTTGCCGAATGCAAGACGCTCAATTTTCAATTGTATGCCTCTGTTACCTAATTCACCATTCCTTAGCGATAAGGGCATCGCAATCATGACCTTTCCTTCAATTCCCTTTGCGGCAGTCAATATTTCTAACTCTTGTTGTTCGCATAATTGCGAGGTCATTCCTTGCACAAGCAACACTCCCATCTCCGTAAACAATTTCATCCATTCGCTCTACGTCTCGTCCTTAGTCCTTTTCATCAATGGAATAATTCTTGTGGGGAATCTTCCTATGATCCGTCTATGACAGTTCATCAATTTTAGGAAACTTCAAATTTCAATAACTCACATCGACCTTAGTCGATCCATCATCACTTTTTACTCCTGAAGGATTCATAGGGATCCCTTCTCTCGGACTCCACACGACCAATGAATTTCACCTCATCCGACTCAAAACTCGCACTCTTCACACTTAGCATATCATGATTGTCTCCTCAGGGTCATGCTTCTCGTGACTCCTTAAACGAGTCCGATCATCGTCTCTAAAGACGGTAACAATTAATTCAATTATTTCTTGAATACCCAATCCGATTATTATCAGCTCTTGCTACCAAGTGTCGATTCATTTAATCTGTCATCCGCACCATCCACTTGAGAGCTTATACTTTGGCTCTTTGTCTTTATAGATTTCTAGTTTGACCATGCCGCATTTTGTTCATTTTTGTCACTCTTTCCTCAAGAAGCATCAGTGTCTCAATCTCTTGGTTCCACAACCAGCTAATGCGATCTTATCCCCATTTCATTTATTCCAATGAACATCGACATTTCCTGGAATTCAACATTGTCTACAAGACAATTCCTTAGAATAATTTTACGGAGATCATTTAAGTTCTGCGTCTTCTTTCTCAGTCTAGACGTTCAATCTTAATGCCACGACAATTAGAACTTTCTCTTCCTTCCACATTAGGGTCTCTTACCCTATGAAGGAAACTATATACTTAAGTGGCATTCTTCTACTTCGAATTCACTTTGTCCTTGGAGTTCACGCCAATAGCGGTGTTCTTACTCCAGGATTCAGATGCCCCCATACTTGACATTCTCTTCTAATAACCCAGTCATCTTTAGTGACAAGGTTCAAAGGAGTCGAGGTTCTTCCTCGGTCTCCGCACATCCACACCTTAGATATCTTAATTGATTAAATCAATTCACCTTGCGGTTACAATCCAAGTACCCCTTTTTGCTTACTCATCCATCCATGAGCATTGTGAGTAGTCGGGATTATCAAGTCTATTTCCTTTCCTTTTCATTAATGACCATCTCATGATCCAATCGCTTTTTAAAAACGATGCCCTATCCTTTAGGATGATAACTTGCAATGCCACTTCCAGTGGTCCCAATTCAACCTCACTCTATCGCATATAAATCAACAAAGTCGGACAACTAACATAACTTTTTCCAATTTTTTTTTTACGTGACGGAAGAGAAGAAACGTCAATCTTTCATTATAGCCTCTATGCCAAGGTAATAGCTATTCCTCACGGGCACATTCCGTGCTCCATAAGTGAAAATTCCCTTACTCACAATCCATGAATGAAAATTCTCTTGCTTATTCCTCTTCCGATCATCCACTTCATTCATTATGACTCATTACCATTCCTCGGAATCGGGAGTAACAACTAGCCATAAGGCTTTCGAAGCCCAATCCACATAGAAACTTCACGTCTCATTACTAGGGTCATTAACCACCTTAGTACACCTAGACAACCTTGAGAACTCTGTCTCGCATTGGTGGATCGCCTTCGGATCTTTGCAAAGCTATTAAAGTTCGGACCATCCTTGTTCTCGAGTAACCTTAGAAAGGTACTTTCCATTGGTCAACTTGGCGAAGACAATCTAGGCATATATCATGCCTTCAAGGAAAAACCCTTCCTTTAGTGATCTTTCACCAATCATCGACAGCCTCTTAAGGCTAGTAACTGCCAAGGTCACTTTCTTTTCATCCGTGCACCCGGAACCTCGGAGGTTTCCTTACACAATCCCCAATCCAGAGAAAGACAGTTTTAAATTCACTCTCCATCAAACTTAATCAATCTCACTCTTATGCATCCTTCCACAAGCTTTCTTTCAAACGATTTTTCTTTTCCATTCTCTTTAGTCTTTCCCACGATCTCTACCATTTACTTTGCTAACAACACAATCAACAGTAGCAGTCTTATCTGCTTTAGGCAACAACGGCAGCTCCTTCTCGAGTCCGCCTATCCATCGAATTCCAAATTCCTCTCAAGGTTCTCCTAACCCATTCAACTCTTGGGTCTTGCACAATTTACAAGCTCGGCCAAGCGCTCTTCTAGCGCTCATACTCTCGTGGTTCATCTTTACTCACTTGTCATGATTCTTTTCCATTCTTGAATCTTCTCATATTTTGCATACTTGAGCCAAATGCTCCTCTAGTGACCATACTGCGGTCGTTCGACCTCATTAGGTTCTTATGGCACTTGAACCACTACAATTCCCTCTAGAAATTGAAGACTTAAGTCATCTACTCGAGTCTAGCGGTTTCAGGCTGCTCATCTCATTATCTATTACTAGCAATCAACAATCCAGTGGTTCTTAGGCAACTCTCGACTAATTGCCCATTGTCTAATGATCCCAAATCATCCTCAAGCAGCAACCACATAACAAGCCAGCCTCAACTAGGTAGTTTCTCAATTAACAGTCATATACTAGACAAGCCTTAGCTTAGCCAATGCCAATCACAAGCATCAATTTTCTTCTCGAACGGCTCCCGCCGCCAAGTATGAAACTCATAATCACGCCAATCACAGGCGCCCTTGCAAATGTCAAGCCACTACAAAATTCAATATGAGGATCAACTCCGTACACTACATCTCTTAACCAAAATCAGACTCAACCGATACCTAACTCTTACTTTCAAATTATGACTTGGGTCATTCCTACCTCATTGCTATCTTAGAAGCCCGCCAGGAGCTGCTCTTTGTCCGGACCTCTTTGTCCCGGCGATCACTCCCCGCCCTCATCGGACATGGTCGTTGCAGGTTGTCCTAAGCCATATTTCTATGGAGAGAGTCCCGTTCCACACAATCCATATCATGCTTCATTACGGTTTATGGGTATCCCGTCACTTGTCCCATACCAAGCGACAGTTTATTAAGTCCAATCGTGATAAGCTCATGCATGCACATTCATCAACTTTCGTTTTAATGCCACAAACACCTGCACCGCATGATTGTCCTCGTTACTCGACGTACCATAGTCGCTTCCAGATCAATTATTATCCACAAAAGATATCTAATTCCACCAATGATTGTCACGTCTCATAGATCAATTGCCTATGTTCTAGCATATTCTTCAAGTTGAATCATTGACAAACCATAATCATAGTCATATAACCCAACCGACTCTTCATTCAAAAGCAATCCTCTATTAGCCTCAACCACATGTACAACCTCAAAATCCATACTTAGGACTCTTCAATTTCCTGCTTGCTCACTTATAAACCTCAATAATATCATCATCCAAGTTTACCAATAAAACAAAACGATACTAGAACCATTAGAATATAATACAAGTTCAAGCCTATAATCCTCAAAATTCAGAAATCAATGCCTTATCCTAAGGGTCCCAGTATCTAATCGTCCTCAAGTCATCACTCCTTATTACTCCAAGTCTCAATCTCACTTGATCCAGTTGACCTTGCTCCGATACCACACCAAACGGGGACATCCCACCCGGCCACGCTTATGTACGATTCTCCGGGATCCAAAGGCTAACAAATTCATGCGGAAGCAAAAACGAATGCCCGTATAGAAACAATTAACATCACGATGACTTGGGACGGTAAGAACAAACTTATATACATATCCACATGTTCTATACAATTTTCCAAACCTACGGCTTCGGAGGCCACTATACAAGCCTATGACCACTAAAACAAAACGATTACGTGGTCGAAGCCTACTATACATCCAAAATAAAACAACCAGCAAAAGTCAAGAAGCCGACTACCCTAGGCCTCGTCCTCGCTATCCGGTACTATATCATCTCTCGCCTCCAACTCATCCTCGTCAAGCTCAAGTGGCTGTTCCGCATCGATGGCTCTACAACCTCCCCATCTTTTCCCGGTACCATGACCTCGGGGAATACCGAATCTCCTGGGCGGATCATTCATGCTTGCGGCGGAGGGTCTGAAATAAATAACGAGCCCACGACGGGGTGAGATAAAATCTCAGTAAGCTAGCCCCTAATCCTAGATTAGGGCTCTAGTGCCTCCAGACACATTTCATTGAACAATTTCCGACAGTCTCTATTTTTTTTACCAAAAAATTCCACAATTAAATTCCAGAAAATTCCGTTCTTTCTCCGAAAATTCCCACACCTTCTCAAATATTCTACGTTACTCCCGTTTCGGCGTTCCACACCTCAATCTGACAATAAAATGTTCCACGTGCTCCGGGGCCCACGTTTAACGCATCATACCATAATATAATTATCCACATTACTCCGAAAATTCCACGTTACTCCGAAAATATTCCACGCTACTCTAGAATATTTCACACGTTACTTCAGAAATATTCCACGTTACTCTAGAATATTCCACGTTACTCCGTAAAGATTCCACGTTACTCCGGAATATTCCACGTTACTCCGGAATATTTCACATTACTCCGGAATATTCCACGTTACTCTGAAAATATTCCACGTTACTCCACCGACATCATACAAGTTTACAACCTTGAGCCTCGGACCTTTATAGAACACAGCTCTATATATATATATACCAGGGTCTCGCACACGTAGGAATACGACCCATAAATCTCGGTCTCGGACACATAAGAACACGACCAGATTAAGTCTCGGACAATTAGTCGAACACGACTCATTTTAGTCTCGGACGACTTAATTGAACACGACTTTCATACTTTCTCGGTCTTAGACAATCGGACGAATACGGCTCACTTTGGCCTCGAGCGACTTGATTGAATACGACCTTCATATTTTCTCATAATAGAACGGGACCACGTGATTCACTCACGTTAGAGAATTAAAAAATCGGGACCACCCGATTAATTCATACTAATCCAAAGATTAATCCAGACTACCCGATTAATTCACGCTACCATAGAATCCAATCCACGCCATGCGACCATATTATGCTAACGTAGCAGTATATAAATAATGTACGATTAAAATTATACTAACATGGGAATTTATCGGGGCCGAACAATAATAATTTTCTAACGTGCAATTAATTCATGACTAAAGTACTAAACTGTAATAATGCCATATTTAATTAGCACCATGGCATAACAACATTTTGTCACATAAAAAGTAACTATAGTTAAAGTAAATCTAACCATGGTTCAAAAATTAACTAGAGTCAATAACTAACCTAACCATGATTAAATAATAGCATAAAGTAACTCTAGTTAGGCATAAAGTAACCATAGTCCAACTTTGACCAAACAATTATCCTCTTGACTTCACTATTCATGCAAGAACACATTTCTCTCTCCTCTCTTCATTTGCATTTTCGGCCAACTCCATGAACTAGCACAAAACCAACCCATTTTTCACCAAAATCACTCAATCTATAGTCTATTAGCAACCTAGATACCTAATCTAAGGTTAGGGAGCAACTTACCACTATTTTAGCAAGTTTTCCGGCGAGAAAACGGGTGGAGAATCTTGGTTACAACCGGCGGCTCCGGTGACTCCCTCCCTCGGCTAAAATCCACAAAAATCCGGTGGTTCGAGTGGTAGCCAAGCTCCGGCGATCCAAGGCGAATCCGGCGAGGCTTGGGAAATTTTTCGGTGAGGGAGAGTGAGAGCTATGGAGTTCGGCCAAGTGAGAGGGTGAGGGGTAGAGAGAGAAAGTGAGGTAGAGAGAGAGTGGGTTCTTGAAAAAATGAAGAAGAAGAGGGCCAAATAATAACTAATATAAGTTAAGAATAATTATTGGGTCCACAAAGTCAAGAGGAGAAAAAAAAATAATTTTCTCCCCACAAGGACTAGTCAAACTCGGCCAAAGGCAAAAATGACCAAAATACCCTTCGGTCCAAATGAAAAATGGGGTATTTTCAAGGGCAAATGGGTCATTTCCCATATCTAGTCCAAATCTACTTTTCTTGAACCTCTTTGGGGCGAACCGCGAAGGAATTGCACCCAGGATGAGGAAACGTCCAAAATTTTTATTTATTGAAACCCCTGAAGGTCCGATGTCAAATTCTGAAGCTTGATTCATGATCAATCTCGATCAATAGAATTTTCGGCGTATCTCAAACTAACGGGCGGCTTTTAGGAGTTACGCGTATCGACCCGTGATTAAAATCACGTTTAAGAATTTCTCGAGCCATGGCGACTTTGGTTGTCATTCAATTGCGAGGGTCAAGTACTAGTCCCGATAGACACGATCGTTAGAAAATAATTTAGGGACGTTCGGAACCCATACGAGGTCAAACGGAATCACCCGTGATCCAAGCGTAGGGCATTATCCAAATCGTTCCTTAATCATTCTAGGATCGGCCTATATTGGTCCAGAATATTTCCTCGACAATTTTTATGGCCAAAGAATCAATCCAGGGTCAAGTTCTTAAGTCCACGTACTTGATTTTCCTAACTAGCCATTCCCATTTGGTTAGTCCGCTCGAGAAAGATCAATTCCGAGTGAGATTCGACTGAAATACATCAATGAGACCTTTCATTTATTCAAAGCTTGGAAAGTGGGTCGGAATTCAGGATGTCACAAAAAAATTGCTAGCCATAGAGATCATTACGTCAGAAGTAATAATACTTCGCAAAATATGAGCATCAAGCTCGGATACCAATTGTTCGTTCTAGCGTTATCACCTAGAGGGGGTGAATAGATGAATTCAAAAGATTTTAGAAATTAATACAGAAATGCAAACGGATAAGCTTAGAGCTTCCTTCAGAAGATGATTGTTTAATAAGATATGAGATAACGTCACATGCAATAACGTACACAATACTACTATCATAGAATAATAAAGAGTTTCAAAGATAGAGAATTTCTACGGATAATTTATAGTGATTCAGCTTAGTTTAAATTGACTTGTGAATTTGTCGATTAACCGTAAATAGTTGGTGTCGTCATAAATTAGTTAACTCTTTGCCTCTTGACATACGATTGAGGTCAGGAACGTAGGTTAGTTAGGCCAAAAAGCACATGTCGATAATTGTGAAATCTGTGTTCGTTATGTTGAATGGCGGTGCTCGAATGAATGATTCATGTATTTACTATTGTGACCTATTCATGAACAGATTTGTAAATAAGATAGAAGAATTGACACTTTGCCTACTGTTTGAATTCGAGGTTACATGTTTTTCGGAAATTTATTTTCGCAATATTTTTTTTTATATTTGATTGAAATACGAAAATAAGCTGAAAAATATTTTTTGTTACTTGGTATGGAGAATCGAATTTGATTTTGCTCCGCCGCACTCATTTTAACAAATTTTAATAAAATTTCCTTTTTCTAGTTTTAAAAAATTTGAATTTTTAATTAGTTTCTTTTTTTTTTCCTTTTTTTTTCCTCCTTCCTCCACCGGCATCGGCCGGCAACAGCCACAAACGAGCTCGAGGCTCCGTGGGCTGCGTCCGTGGCGGTCAACGGGCCGCTAGCAATCATCGAGGCCAGGCGACCGGCGGATGAAGGGAAAAAAAAAAGAAAAAAAGAAAGAAAAGAAGAAGACGAAGAAAATAAAAAATATAATAGAAATAAATATTAAAATTCGAAACACATAGATAGAAAGAGAAGAGAGAGATTGGTCTCCAATCGAATGTGCTTTTTCCATTTACTAGAAAATATTTTTCTCGACTCGTTTATTTTTCGCAAAACCGAATGCTAAGAAGTTCGAATTTTTTTTCTGAAAATTATTTTTCGCGAAACGAAAAGATCGAGAATTTAATGGTGCGAACTTATTTCACGAGTTTGCACCAAGCATCAGACACGATGTAGGTCACAGATCACAGTGCGTCGCGACTCGGGCGAAGATGCCTTCCATCAAGTGGGCAGTTCTTTTATTATGATGGATTTATCTGAACAAATTCTTTTCAAGTCATCTTTGATCTTCCTCTTGCTCTTGGCAACATGTGTGGCCCTGTTTCAGGATCTCCCCGGTGATTGATGGGAGCGGTCGGACGGTCTGCCTGGAAATATTACAGACGTTGGGTTCAAACTACAGCATCTTCTGGAAGGGACTCCAACGAGATCATGAGAGAAACGATTCTTATCTAATGCACCCGATACGAAAGTAACACCGTATACCGAAGATACTAAGGCCCCTCCGCACGAGGAATAGATCGCTATTGCTGGCAAATGGGATTTTAAGGAAATGAACCACCATCATGGCATATAACATATGATAGAAAATACTAGAGGCTCATTTTATTACAATTGGAACATGTTGTATTAGCCACAACGTTCTTTTTTCTCTTTTAATTTTTCATTTTGTGTTCTCGCGTAATGCCATGGGTATATCGCTATCTTCCTGAACAGTGAATGAGCAAAATTTCCTAAGAATAAATTCACGCGACAATAGTTAACTATTCCTAAATTGATTATATGCTTTGATCGGTGCGATTTGATTGGTCACTCTTTTTTATCCATGAAAATTAATGGGATGTGAACTTCATTCAACTCCGACCAAATTAAGAAAAAAAAGGAACTTCATTCAACGCTACGTGAAGTGGACCCAACAACAAATTATAGGCCGAGAGTCTCTGTTGCTTCTTTGCGTGGGTTTCGCTTCTAAAGGAACCTCCCCAATTGCCCACAAAACTATTTTACCTGCTAATGAACATTGTTCCCTATTTGAATTTTGAGGTAGACATGTCAACTAGATCTTTGGTAGGAGTGCCATAAGCACGCCACATTCTTATGTCCTATGCATACCAACACCCGTAATAATTTAAAGTTTGGGCACAATCATTCCAGTGGTAACTTTCGACGTGGGCTAATACTCGAAAAAAAAAAATCAAGTTTGGATCCAGTCCTAATTTCACCATAAACCTTTTTTTTCCCATGTAAAAACTCCAATTTTTGGTCATGTCTCAATTCTACCGTTCAGTCCCCATTCTACCCCCCCCTTTTTTTTTTTGCAGTCTCATAAAAAATCTATAACTTTTATTTGAGTTATAGATCTGCTCCTATTAACCCACCGTACAAATTTCTTGTTGACAATCGAGAGGTGGACAACTTCCAAGCATGAGATGGTTGAGCGTCCCAAGCTGAGTGTCCTATGCGCGACCTTTACGACTGTGAGAGATGGAACACTCTCGAGCGTGAGAGATTGACAACTGACCGCAAAATTGAAGATCCTTGAGCAAGATGGAAATAGTACTTTCTTGAAAGTTCAAGCAATTAAAGAAAGTCAACCTAATTGCTTTAGTTTCGTCTTCTTGGATATGACATTTGGGAAAAAACTAAAGTAATGACGTGGAAAAGCCACGTAAGATCACTTATTGCGATTTTGGATTGAGGATTAATGGGGACATGTTTAAGGCTCAAGTAAAGTTGGTGGTGTTTTATGAGACAAAAAATAAGGGTCAAGTTGGAAAGTAGACCTAAAGTCGGTTTTTTTTTTTTTTAATGAGACAGAAAATTGTTAGAGTAGAATTGAGACTGGATCTAAAATTAATGACTTTTTAATAGATAAAAGAAAACTAAGATAGAGTTGAGACTTGACTTAAAGTTATAGATTTTTTATTAGATAAAAAAAAATTAACGTAGAATTGAACCATTTCTACAGAATAAGTAGATAATTTATATTTCACTTAAAGTCGGTAAGTTCCTTACTTTGACGATCACTTGCTTCCTTAAAAAATATGGAACTGTGTGGTAAATATGTTAACCATTACATGTTTGTTTTGAGTGGTAAATATATGAAAACTTGATAACTATCATTGCATCTCACGTCCGTAAGTTGCTAACATTGTTGGTAAATTATTATGAGCATATCTCACTGCTAGGTTGCCAGTTATATAATTTTACCAATGGGATTTAGCGCGTGCAAAATAACTATTCTATTCTTGGCAATAATTACTAGATAGAAATAGATTTTTCGACTTCTATTCGTGAACGAAGTTTCGAGCAGAGAAACGCGTTTGATAACCGGAACAGAAATTTGTTTTGTAACATCATACGATTTCTACAATTACTAAAGGACGGCGGCTGGGGACCAACGACGAGAAGATTTTTTTTAAAATTTTATTTTATTTCTACATCTTATTTTTGTTCCAAGCCTATTTCTAGACTAAACATTAGTTCAAGAAATAGAAAAATGAAATTATGTTGCTAAACGGATTTATGTTCCAAAAATAGGTTGAAGGAGAGACAAAAAAATAGAATAGTCCTTACCAAAAAAAAAAAAATAGAATAGTTATCACGCGCGCCCTTAACATCTAGGAGCCATATTAGAAAATTACCATGGTCGGAGCAGTGCTCCCGGTAGCCAGTAGGTGCAGTCTGGATAAAATGATCTGCAGAGTTCAGTTAAAAGTGCTCCCTTCTCAAGACTGATACAAAGCTAAGGCCACTGAAATCAGTAAACGATATGAGATTTATCAATGAGATCATGATCCAATTGGTCCAATTCCTCGTGTTGAAACTCTAACTCTCCGCTCAAGTTCCTCCGAATCAGAATCCTCAGAGTGAGAAGCCTCGCGGAGTGAATTTGGATCCACCAATTGATTTTCTTCGAGACCGGCCTTTAAATCATCTGCTAGTTACCAGCTTTTTACCATATACCCCAGCTTTTTCATGGTTCCACCGGATACTCTAAAGTATTTAGTTCCCCTCGAATTGACCGAAATCAATTGCTCCTTGCAACACTCCCCACAACATATTGTTACTAGATACTGAATCCGCACGTGATCCGAATAAAATAAATCGAGAGTTCCTGCTAGCACGTTCCGCCTTTGGCCGTTTACATGGGGCATGATGTCGAAACATACTTCCTTTTCCCCATCTTCCACACTGAAAACAACACAAACAATCAATCCTAGGAACTTGTCGTACAAGTCCTGTGAAGCCATGAATGATACGGTGCCGTCTTCGACAAGGACAAACTCCTACAGCATCTTTCCTCTAGGGCGAACCTTTCAGTAACAAAGATTCATATTGGAATAGCGATGCTTTTGAAGTACGCAGGTTTGTAATTAATTCAACAAGAAGAGTTTGATTTTGAGCATAATCCTAGTAATTCAACCAAAGCCAGAGTTCTATGATAATTAGACATGTTGATCCTTGCTTGCGTTATATACATTTGTCACGTGATAGAAATCATTCCCTTGTAAGTGTTGTAGCCAACCCCTGATATTAGATTGACATCTCCCTACACTGTAGCTCATACAATAAGAGGGTATTACGTAGGAAGTGAAAATGATGGAAAATAGAACTGCACATTAAAGAAATTAATCATCCTAGTCAGGCCCGACGGTCTAATGTTCTTTGCTGTGTGTTCACTTTAAACATCGCTGGTTTTGCAGTACGAACTGTTTAGTAATTGAATTCCAAGTTACTTGCAATAAAATAACATTATTAAAATAAATAAAATGAAAAAAAACTTCTACTGTCTTTACCAAAAAAAGAAAAAGAAAAATTCTACAGTCACTTATATCAATGGAAAGTCGAAAGGAAAAAGTTCTGCTCTAACTTTATATAAAAGGAAATGTTAAATCCGATACTCTCAATTAAGTAAATTAAATCAAATTGTCCCAAGAAATCCGCATGTGCCGGTTGAGTCGTGTCACCTAGCAAGATTGTGCAATGGTTCCCTATCATAATAGCAACTCGTGTGCTTTTTCTTCTTCGAGCTTAGTAGATGAAACATTGTTGTGAATTGTGATCCTTAAAAACAGGAATGTCGATTAGAATCAGTAATTATTTGCTTACAACTTTTATCCATTATACTATAGAATGATGTTAGACTGCTTAAATTAACACACAAAAAAGGTATATTAAGTAATATATTATGTTTTTATTTAAGTGTTAATATAACCCATTATTTAATAGTCTGCTCATAGTCTATCGCTTTCTTTGATACAATCATTTCACTACAGTATAATCATACCGTTGTTTCAATTTGCCCTTGCATAGCTACAATCACGAGACTTTGGCCAAAAAAATGATTAGAGATATGCTGACCCTAAAGACATATACAAATAATATTGGTTAATATAATAACGTACTAGCTCCTTGCTAAAGGGGAAAAAAAAATTAACTTAATCCAACTCAACAAACAGAAAACACCGGAGAATGAAAATTTTTTCATGCCGAATCATTAAGTACTTCTCGTCGTGCAATTTTATCCCGATCTGTGGAATTGATCTAGTACTGTTAATCGTGTCGGTTGTTATGATCAAGTGTAACATCAAGATTTACGTTTCCAGTATTTGTTAGATTTTGTTAGATTTTTCTATTTATTTTTGGACTTTGCTAGCATAACAGTTTTTTTGTGGCGGTAAGAATAACAACGCGTTGTGAGCCACAAATTCTTGAAAGAGTGGATCTCACAATAAATTTTAATTATTTGTTATCTATTTTTTGTGGCAATGTCATGAAATATACAGTAGGATTCTTTCCATGATTTAATGGTTTATATATTTCGTAATAAGGTAATTTTGCTTATAATCACATGACATCACATATGACTTCGATCCTAGAATTGATTATACAATTCTATGGTTTGTTTTGACATCACATATATCTCTAACAAAGTAAGCATATAAAAGCATTTCAAATCATTTTTACTTACTAGCATCATACAAATTTCTTGAAACTTGTAGTATTTAATATTATAAGTAAAAAAATTAAAAATAGAATCAAAAGCTTAAGTACAATGAAACATGACAGGAAGTATAGCAAATTGGCAATGTCATGTTTACCACATGCGTATACTATTATTGCTTTCTTAAACTTTCAAATGTCATTGTATTGCATACACACGACTCTAACCCCTTTTAGAAGCTAAGACAATAATTGCTAGACAATTATATTGAATCCAAATTTAGAAGGTAAAATGTTAATTGATTACCTGCGAATCATCTTCATTATCCTAAGCTATCAATATTCATCTATAGTTACATATGGTCATATTGTATTCTATACATCCGCATGGGGTGCTTGCGAAAATCTGAGATCGAAATGATCATTGGATGCTCAGTTACTAGTATAAAGTACAATTTATCTGGAACGGATTCTTTCATTAAATGATCTCTAAAAATTAGAAAAAAAATCATATGATTACATTAGCCCAAATATAAAATGGGTGGGGATTTTACCCGCGAGTTCATCGAGCTCCAAGAAAAATGATTCCCTGTTCTAATGAATTGAAGCATCTTGCCTGCCAAGTCACTTTCTATCCAATCCCATATATTTGAATCTCGCTCTCTATACTCAAGTAAAAGTGGTGGATACTTCCTGTTTCATAAAGGGGAAATCCTCACAAAGTGAAGCTGGATCCACCAACCGGTTTTCGGGCTTTTTTCCAAACCAGGGGTAAAAAACAAAATAATTACCAAATCAGGAGTTTACTTTTTTTATTTACCAAATCAGGTGTCGCTCGGCAGATCCACTGCCGATCGGCCGGGGGAATAGCCGGACCAAGTCCGGTCGGCACTTATAGTGCCGAACGGACTGCCGCTCGGCGATATTAGTGCCGACCGGAAGCCGCTAGGCAGTATTAGTGCCGACCGGCTTCGCGAAATAAACAAATCATAAATAATTATATATTTGGATTCGTTCAATGGTAGAAACAGGACTTGTATTATAGAGTGAATGATTAGGAAATAATTTATCTGACACATGAAAGCGGTCAAGGTTGGGGAAGAAAAAGGCATCGTCTAAATGGTCAATGGGTTTTCATTTTACAAATTGTGGACGAATTAGATTGTAAAATGTACAACACTACACCCCTATGATTTTCATATTGTCTATAATTGGATTGACTTCGCATGGCATACGCTAATTTCATTTGATCCAAATGATAGAGTTGTTGGAAGAGTATGTATTAATCATAATTAAGTAGGCAAATTGGGTTGATCACGAAATTGATATCGATTATTCAAGACATTGTAATTAAGAAGGTGCAAACGAATTGGAGTTTTAAGTATCGAGCATACGGGACCTCAAACACCTAGCCAGTTCTTTATAAGCTAAGTACTTAACGATTTATTCTTTTGTAGAATAAATTGTTAGCTGAGGTGTCATATACTATCCAGATAATGATAGTGCGGACACCGATTATTTTAGAAATAAAGAGCATGTTGCTTTCTGACGGTTGACGTTTTCCCTCCTTAGTTTTCACGTATCAAATTAAGGAATAATAAATTACGCGCATACTAAGAAAATAGAAAGAGGATTTCCTTCGTACTTATTTTTTGACATCACACCATTCTCAAAATACTCAAAACAACGTAACGATCTCGGAGAATTGCTATAGGGCGGGCCCGAGGCTCCTTAATCTGAACATAAACCCAAGATTAAAAATGAACAACCATGAAGAGACACACACCCTTTAGGAGAGACATCATCATAAGATCGACAATCTTGTGGTAATAGACGGTGATCACCTCATACGTCCGACATTCTTAGCAAGCATTACGGTTGGCCTAGAGATAACCCTCAAGAGCGTTGAACAAGCCCAAGACCTTCTCCTTGCCTTCGTTGATTTGCTCCTCGGTGAACCGAATGTTACCGGTGGCGTAGTACTTGCTCCTGTTCTTGCATATGGACCCTCCCTCGGGGTTGGCCTCGATCTTGATGTCGTATGAGATCTTCTCGAATATGTTCATCGGGACGTCGCCCTCGATCCAGCTGTAGCTGTATGTGAGTTTCTCCCGGTCCCGAGCGTCAACCCCGTGTTTCGCGTACTTGAAATGGCTAGCTGCAATTGTTATCGTTGAATCAAATGTAAGAGAGCGTTACTTGCAAATATATTGATGATGAGTCAAAATTGTTTGTATGCAAATTGTGATACCAATTCACAAGAAGCACTGGACATAAGATGGTGCGGCGTAACTTGACGGTTGTAACTTTCTGGCTAAGGATTTTTCCTCTTTGCTCTAGGGTTGTAAATTTTAACAGACAAAAGAATTCCGTGGTCACTCTCAAACATAATTAGTATATCCGTACACTCTCTATGCATTTTGTAAGTTACTTTGAACTATCATCTACCAGTGTCTATATGAGTAGGCATTATATTTTTTTTAAGGGATCGATTGGTTTTTTTAATTTATTATTTTCATTGGTCAAAGCATTCCTCCTATGAAGTTGCTCGAAAGATGCAAGTTGAGCTCATATATGTGTCCGCACGATATGTTGTCTTTAGCTCTTTTTGGAATAATTATGAGAGAACGAACCGACCTGATTCATATTTTTTTTTAAGGATAAATTGTATCGGGACATTTCATCAAAATTATCTCGAACATTGATTGGGAAACAAAATAGGAATTTGACTTCGCCGGGGTAGTTGGATCGGTGATTTCATCTTGGATAGAAACATGCATAGAATCTTTTGAGGGTTGACCCCCTAAATATATATATATATATATATATATATACTACTTTAAAGGAAATACGGACTGATAATATCTCTGCAAAAATGAGAGTTCATTTCTTTTTCCGCTGATCAAGTTAATTTGAAGCTATTCATACGGTTGTTTCAAAAAAAAAAAAAAAAAAAAAAAAAAAAAAAAAGCAATCGAACACAATAATAAACAAACAAGAAAATATATCGGACATTGGATTTACGCGATCCGATTGGCGACACATACTCCATGAGGAGCAGCACATGATTCACCATTAATCAAGCGACAAAACGAAAATTACAACTACACTTGAGTCACTAAAATACTCTCACTTCTTTATAGTCCTCACAATTCATCGCGAGACAATCTGATGACAGAATTCACATAATTTTCCACAAGATTTACTGACTTGATCACCAAAAGCTCCTTTTGGATGAAATTCAAAAGGAGAAAATGCTCAAGCCACGTATTAATTTTCACCGAAAATTTTTTGCCGGAGGTACCAAACTGATCCTTTTGTCTCCGACTTAGTATTAAAGTAATCCGTTTGAAATTTTTTGCACTAAAGTAATCTTCATACACAACTATGACACTAAAAGTGTACTTTTGCTGGGGTAAAAGTGAACATGAAATTTGCCTGTTGGAAAACTTCTGACGTGTGTTTAAACCGGGGACAAACGTAGAAAAGTAGCTTCTCCAATAATCATATGATCTTCTTGAATAATTATATGATCTTCTTGAATGGAGATTAGTGTTTTAAAATTGCTCCATCTAATGCTTTTCTTCCACCATCCCCTTTTGATGCACAGGGTTTACGGTTTTTGGTGGTAGCTCAATTTTTAAGGTTTTAGTGATGAACAAAAAAATTACGTATTTGTGTTACCATGGGCACCGTTTCCGTGGTTTTTTATTTTTATTTTTTTGGTGTTTTCTTCAAATAAATAAAAATGGATACGTGTGGAAACACGACATATAATTGCATAAGATATACAAAAACATGAAATCTTCATAATAGATAACAAGTTAATTGCAATCACATGTACTAACGATGTCATCTTCCTACATGACCTCCTGTTCCGCAATGAGGTTGTCTCCGTTGATCGGGAGGCCTAGTGCCATACCGACGAGAACGAGGGTCCGACCGAGTAGGATGTCTCGATGACGAAGGCATATCTTGTGAAAATATGTCATACCCTTCTGTAGGAGGAACTGGATAAGAATGAGAGAAATCGGGTCCATATTCTGAAGGAGAACTAGCCGGAGTCTGCGGATGTTGATCATCAAATGTTCCGGTGAACCGGGTGAACCCCGCATCGAAATGTTGGCTGAACCCCGGAGTGAACTCGGGAGCGAAATCCGTTGTATGATATTCCATGGAATACGGGACGACATCATCATATGTATGAGCTCGAGGATTTCTCCGGGTCGGGTGAACAGTCTCGGGGGGGTCATTCTCCTCGTCCGGCCCAATGGGTGTTGCCGTAGTTGCTGGTTGAGGTGCTGGCATCATTGTTAGCCGCCGCTCCTCATTCTGGGCATATAACATTGCCCTAGCTATCGTCCTCACTTCTTCCCAAGCCTGAGGAGATGGACCGAATCCACGATATGTACGATTTGTTCGACGCCGTCACCCTAGTAATGATATCAAAATTAACAAAAGTTAACAATATATCAATAATTTATGTTACTTAAAATAAGTAGTGAAATAAATTGAAATTAAAATGCACGAACCGTTGAACCCATTGCAGCTCTTGCAAAAGAAATCCACTTCCTTGTATGTCGACGGAACCACTCCATATATCCGGAATGAAAGTGGAGTGTTTCCGTTGAATGTCTACCCCGCACTATACGTTCGGCACGTCTGTTCTACAAATCGATCCACCGTCTGTGCTTATTCTCCCAATCGGTCTTGGGTGGCGTGTTATCAAGACCATGCAAGCCACTATGATCGTGAGGATTCTTAGGTATTGGCTGCTGCAACCGAAACCGCCGAAGTACACGGTCCGGATAGTGCCACTCAACTATCCAGTGACGGATGAGTGGGACTTTCGCCCTCCAATAGTTTTGTCCGTGAAAGCAGATGTCTGGTACATCTTCTTCAATTTCGTCATACGGCTCCCAAATAATCTATTATCGTAATGAAATATATCAAATTACACCAAAGCTAAATTTAAAGATTAACATTATATTGAACCCACTTGTTGCTATCATTACTTACATCATCGGTCCCCATTCGATCAAATTGGTAGCGCAGATGTGTCACGGTATGCGTGGGGACGTCGGTTGTAGTTCGGCCTCGACTCAAGCTGTAGAAACATAAAACTTTAGATTTCATGTACTATACGCGCTGCAAAAAAATTAATGACGCACGAAATGAAAAAGGCAATACATGACATACCGACTACCGAAATGTGCATCGGGGAAGGAGCAATGGAAGTCGGACCGTGGGAGACACATTTGAAACGCTCCCACGCCCAAATCGGAGTACATGTAGGGCACCGCCCATTTGCCTCGCGTTTGGATCGGTTGCACGGCATAGCTCCCGATACAACCATGCTAGTCTTCTTGAACCCCAACTGATCTGTGTAGGGGCATCGATGTTCGCTAATAGTGGGAGAAATAGCAAACTAACTCGAGCACCTGATTTGTCCACGAAAATATATCCTCCAATCGGGCGGAGAACGAATGCCTTAGCATGATATAGTACAGTGACCTCATCGGCATCTTCTGGAAGATGATGAAAGTTTTCACTCAACCATCTTAAATTTATTTGTGTGCCGCGCATTTGAGCTGGCCGAGCACCAAGCGGTTGATCACAGAGAGCGCCCCAATTCCAATCGGTAGGGCCAGATACAGCAAGTCCCTCGATAGGAAGCCTCGTAATCATCGCAATGTCTTGCGGCGTGATCGTAACTTCACCTTCCGGCATATGAAAGGTATGGGTCTCAGGCCTCCATCGCTCGACCAATGCTGTAATCAAATGCCAATCAAGCTGGACAAACCCCATTTTATAAACACCGTAAAATCCCGAATCTTGCAGATAAGGGACAATTCGCGGATCAAGTTCACCTACGTGTTGCGCCGCTCGCCGACATCTAAGAACTGCAGTTGCGGGTATCTGCAAAATTGTCACTAGAACTATTAGTGACAATTTTCATAATGAGCCGAATTAATGACGGTTAACATGCTAAATTCCGCAATTACCTCGGCGTCCCATAAAGCTTGTGATCCGTGTCCGGCCCGCCCCCTAAGTAGTGAATCAACCTCGGGCCCTGGCTGAATGTGACTCCTCTGTGCCATATCAAAAGAATTGAGAAGAATGACAAAAATTCGTAACTTTAGTGAGTGATCGAGGAAGAGCGCGAGAGTTGAGTAAGCAAGGCAAGGAAGATAACCGATGACGAGGAATGAGAGCGCCTTCGATTCTACTTAAAAAGTAGAGTTGAAGGCTACTCTGCATCGCCCGTGAAGGCGCCGCAGAGGCCTCCCACGGGTGCAGTACCATTATTGGCACTGCAACCTCTTCCATATGGCTGCAGCGCCATCTTTGCAGCCTAGGGGGCCCCCCATCTCGCAGCGCCATAATGGCGCTGCGCAGATGGGGGGCCTCCCCTCCTTGCAGCGCCATTATGGCGCTCGCGAGAGAGGGGGCCTCCCCCTCCCTGCAGGCGCTATCTATAGGAGGGGGTGCCCCCACCTCGTATTATTACCGCGCCATTATTCGCGCTCAAGCACATTCACGGGTGCTACGGCCTCTCTTTGTCCGTGTTTAAAGCACAGATGAAGACCCTCTCTCTCTCACTCTCGCATTCTCGGATCACTCTCGCACTCTCCCTCTCTCGTGTTCCAACTCTCGCATTCCATCTATTTCACACAAAAACCCTCTCGGTTGCCTTAGGCTCAGAAATTGTTGCACTCTCCTTTGCTTCGGTAAGTGTATATTACAGTGTGTGGTTTTTATATTTGTTATTAATATATGCGTTATATTGAAATTAATTTTTGAAATTTTTTTTTCCAGAAGTTGTGATTTGGTGCAAAGCCAACCTTGTTGCTCGATGCATTCTCTTAGCAGTTAAGAAAGATTCATTCGGCACGTGCTCTCCATCGATAGTTTGAGGTTAATTTCGTTGTACCTTTTTTTTACGGTTTCGTAAGTATAGATTTAATTTTTGGGTTGTTATTTATATGTGAAATAATTGCAACATTTAAAATTTATTGAATTTTATTTTTGGAAACATTTCTTTAGCAAAATGTTTATTTCATTTGATATATTGCTTGTTCTAATGTTTCGTAAAATGTAGCCGCCAAATAATTTATAATTTGTTTAACGGAATGGCGTCTACATCTATTGCGATTGTGCATTGGGGAGGTAGAATAGTGCAAAAAGATTATGGAAATGATTACGAAGACGGAGAATCTACCTGGTTCAAGTTTGCAAACATATGGACATTAGATGCATTACGTGCTACGATTGAGAGCGCGTTGAATATTACCGAAAACCAGTACATTCATAGCATCATCTATAGATACCCCAATGTGACACAAGGGTTTGTCGTGTATGATATAATGGACGTGCGTGATGATAATATCGTTCGGATGATCCAAACGGTTTGCCAATCGGATCTTTGGAATGGGGTTTGTAGTGTTTTATGTCATTGTAGATGAACACCGGGTGATACATGATTACCATACGGGGGAAGGGTCCAATGTTTGTGAAGAAGAAGAAGAACAAGAAGGAGCAGAAGAAGAAGAACAAGAAGGAGCAGAAGAAGAACAAGAACAAGAAGAAGAACATGCTGTGCATAATCGATCGGGTGAGTCCGATGATAATAACGATAATAATGATGATGATGGTGATAATGATGATAATGACTATGATGAGGTTAGCGATGAAGACGATGATAGTTGGATGGACAATGATGATAATGATGCCGAAGTCGTTGAATCTGACAATATGGAGAGTTACTATAACACGCAGTATAGTAACCCCATTCAGCCATTGGTACATCCACCGCCCTATTCGGAGATCGACTTTGATATGATGCAAGACGATACAAGAGCAAAGCCGGGCGGTACGGTATTTGATCCGTTGAAAGAATTTGCTGTTGGGCAGATTTTCCATCACGGGATGCGATGCAGCTAGCCGCCAAAGAGTACTCAATGAGAAGAAATCATAGGTTTTGCTATGATACCACGAAGAAGAGAAAATGTGTCATCAAGTGTGGTAATCCGAATGGACCATGCGTTTGGAGGCTCCGCGCCAGCACAAAAGTGGGTGGCATGTTTTGGAAAATAAGTAAGTATAATGGCCCACATACATGCAGTAATATACATACATTTGCAGATCATCCACACCTCGATCAAATGTACATATGCAGCTTCATCCAACAAATGGTCTCCGCCCAACCGGATATCAAAATCAAGGCGATGATGGCGGAGATTCAAGACAAGCTGAACTTCCAACCTACTTACCGTAAAATCTGGAAGGCCAAACAAATGGCGATTGCCAAAGAATTTGGAGGATGAGATGAGTCATATGGTAGGTTGAGGAGGTACATGAATGCAATGATGAAAGAGAATCCGGATTCTCATTTCGTGATCGAGGATCGCATGGCCGAGGATGAGAGCTGCACGGTTTTCGACCGCATGTTTTGGAATTTCAGGCAAACAATTGAAGGTTTCAAAAGTTGTCGGTCTGTTATATTTGTCGACGGTACTTTCTTGTATGGAAAATGCTGAGGAACGCTTCTTTGTGCGGCCTCACTTGATGGGAATAATCATAATTTCCCATTGGCATTTGCTGTGGGTTATAGGGAAAATGTTGACAATTGGCGGTGGTTTATGAATATGCTGCGGAGATATGTCACCGGAAGGAATGATATTTGTGTGATATCGGACGGACATATCGGGATTCAACAAGCAATGCAGGCAACACGGTGGCGTCCTCCACATGCCCACCATAGATATTGCATTCTTCATATTGTCAGCAACTACAAAAAATATTTCAAAAATGCCGACGGGATAAAACATGTTCAAATGGCAAGTAAACGTTGAATTTCGTGAATTCCCAACTCAAAATTTTTTAAAAATTTTTGCTATAATGTACTGATTATTGTTGTAATGTGCAGCTTACGCGAATCAATGACGGAAGTTCGATTTCATCATGAGCCGAATTAGGGAGGTCGATCAACCCACTGGTGAATGGTGTGATCGGATTTCAAGGGAGAAATGGACAAAGGCTTATGATGGAGGAAAGAGATATGGGTCGATGACCACAAATTTGGTTGAATCGGTCAACGGGATGCTGAAACCCGTTCGTGGTTTGCCAATAACAGCCATGGTGGAAAAGATATTCTACCGGTTGTCTCATTATTTTGACACGAGGAGAACGATGTACACGATGCAGAAGGCGAACCAATGGCAATTTACGCAAATTGCGGGTGAAACGCTCCACAAAAATAGCGAAAAGGCGAAGAAGCATCGGGTAAGATGTTTCAACTCTGAAAGAGGGATTTCTGAAGTGAAGCGCATGTGATAGAACCCGGAGGATCCGGGGCAACAAATACAAAGTGCATCTACACGAGCGAACATGCACATGTGGGAAATTTGAACAATTGAAAATTCCTTGGTCCCACGTAATTGCAGTATGTCAACTACATGCAATTGATTACACTGGGTTCGTAGATGAATGCTACACGTTGGACAAAACCCTTCGGTCTTGTCGGTACATGTTTCATCCGTTAGGGCATCATGACTATTGGGATAAAGCTAATGAGTTGCCATTAGTTCCGGATCCAAGGCGTATTAGGAAGAAAGGAAGGCCTCGTGCATCTCGGATACGTAATGAGATGGATTGGAGAACCCCGAGCAGTAGCGATTCGCGTAACCATTGTACGAACTGCGGGAAATCAGGGCACAACAGGCAAACATGTGCGCACGGATCGGCCCGGGATTAGATGACAGTTGTGTCAATTATGTAGAATAGTTTAATGACATTTTTGTAATGTTATAATACCGTTCAACGATCATATTTATTACGTTCATTATTTTAGTTCATTTTTATATTACATGTGTAATTTTTTTTCTAACATTACAACATCTCAATTGCGCGATACTTCATCATTTATGTGTACATATAATTACTTAATTAATCTACGGCCAATAGTTTCCTACTTTGTGCACATATAATTACTACATGTAATTGCACACATATACGTTGTCGGAGTATCCCTTCCCACCTCGTATAGAGCCAAAAATCTTGGGCATCATGGACTTTTCAAATGCAAAAAGAGAAGAATTCAAACTGAATTAATCAAACCCGTGAATGGCGCCGCAACGCCCCCCGCGTGCAGACGCAGCGGAACCTACGTCCGCATATAATAAGGTGTAGGGGAGGCCTCCCATAGATGCTGCGGTGCCATTATTGGCACTGCAACATACTTGTTTTCTTTCTTTATTTATGTCCTTGCAATGCCATTATTGGCACTGCAGCGTACTTGGTTGGGGGAGGCCCCCCCAACCAAGTACTCGGCTCTATGCTTTGGGATGTAACATGACATCTCCGTCTCTCTTTCTCTCTCTCAAATTTGAAGCAACAGATGCTTTTTTCTCTCTCTCTCTCTCTCTCTCTCTCTCTCTCTCTCTCTCTATTTAGGGGAGGCCCCCCCGCCGCGGCTCTGCAGCACCCGTGGGGGAGTTGCGGAGCGGCCGGGCCCGCCCAGCGATCACACTCGCGAGCGGACCTTGCCGGCGGTCACAGCTGCCGAGCGGGCCCACCACTCTGCAGCACCCAACTTCGGCGCTGCAGAGCGGGCGGAGGTTGCTGCAGAGCCGCGCAGAGGGGCTCCCCCAAATTTCGTAATATAAATTGGACGATAAGGAAGTCGGTTTCGGAGCTCAAAAACGAAGTTACTCCATTTGTCATTTTCTCTCATTCTTAAGAGCTTCGTCAAAGAAAGGAAGGAGAGGATGGTTTCGCTCGTCCAACAAGACCGAGCCGCCGAGCGTGGCGACTACCCCCCACCCCGCTACGGCCGGGACGGGGATTCTGCGTTCGTGGCGGCTAATCCGGTGAAGCAAGTGGTACGCATACTCTGGCCGTCCTAGACATTTCGTCGCTAATTTCTCGTAAAGGTTCACTCGTTATCGCTGTTTTTCACAACCATCACAATTTTGGTTTCCATTTTGTGAGAATTAGCTTGATCGGTTTTAAAAGCCGTACATTTTTAAATGCCTAAAATCCAAATAAGGTTTGAGGTCTACCCCGATTTTATGTTCGTGCAGGCGATTGTCTGCCTCCAATGCGGAGATCTTGGTTTTGACGAGATTTTGATATATTGTAACGATTGTAAGGAATGCGCTGTCCACTAGTAAGTTCGCCCCTCACACCCTCTACAATTACATCACATCATGATACATGTGCGCGCTCGTGTGCATGCATGCAAGAGAATGCTCGCCGTTAAAAATTTTGATTATCGGCCTCATTTTTTTTTTGAATCTGTTTTTCAGCTATTGCCTAGAGACCGTAGTTTTCCATGGGGACGTTCTTTGGTTCTGCGAGGATTGTCAACCCGAGATTGGAAAGCTTGACGCGAATGGGGAAGGCTTTACTCCCACGGGGCAGAAGAAGAAGAAGGGGAGGACTAAGAACCAGAAGTGGACGAGGGTGAAGAATGGAAGAAAGAAGAAAATGCTCAAGCCATGAGCATAAAAGGGATGAGGAAAGAGACGACCTCAATAGCCCCAAATCATTATTATCTATCCACCCCGGGACTTTTCTTATCCCCGCTTTCATACATTCCAACCATCAACTGAAAGCATTTATCTAACAACATCTCTTTTGCTGTACCCACCCTACGCTTTCTAATCAATTTTACGTGGGAAGAAGAGTGGTTCTAGTCGTTCCGCGGTCGCTAATCTCCTCAAGATTCTTCCTAAAACGTAGCAAATATCGTATTCAGAATCCATCTTATATCGCTCCACACCTTGATCTGTTGTTTAATACGAGATTACTCCAATACACGCAAGCTAGACAATGACTTGAACCCTAATGAGCCTTAGGGTCTAGTGAAAAAGTCAACATCGGCTCGCGAAATTTGCCTCTTTCCAAGTACTAAAATGAACTTCGACCAACCCCCAAAAAGAAAAAAGACTGCCTTAATGTCCTTTCAATGTTAATTAATCTCTTCAATATCATGTACATTGAACTTTGCGGTTTGTTCGCCAGCCATGTTTTTTTTGCTCCACTTACACAAGAAAGCAACTTGGGTAACTATTGATTGACAAAACATGATTAAAATAAAATAAAAAATTGCAAATTGCATGTTCTAAAGAAGCCATTCTTTGAATAGCCGAAGATGCATCTTAGTTTCTGGGCCATCTTTGATTTTCGGGCATAGTCAAAAGCCAATCTTCTTGATGACCTTTTTTTTTCTTTTTCCTTTTTTTCTCCGGCTAATCCTTTGCTTGGTTTCTCGGAGGCCGGTGCAAGTGATGACAGTCTCATTCGACAAGAGAATGCCTTTTTATTTTTTTATTTTTTGCGGCCCTCCTCATTCAAACATGATGCACGAATATCATATGCTTTGGCGTGATATCGGTTGCTACATATACATACATAATTATCAGAATTCTCGCGATGCGCCGAAATTGCTATGCCCTTAATCTACGGGTTGTTAAATCAACCGATTGCTTGTGAGACTTCTTAGTTTGTCGCGTGATTTTTTTTTGTTCGGATGAATTCAAGCTTCAGCCCTAGCTAACAGTTTGGTTCCCTAAGATTAGTCAATTGCACATGAATTTTCATAAGCACCTAGCCCTTTGGAGTGCGAGGATACCCCCGACGAAGTCCAAATGCATGCATATACGAAAATGACCTTTTTGCCCCTTTAGCTTCCATCATTCACATATCAACCCAAGCTCACTTGTCGGGAATGACCCCCTTTTCGTCTGTTTACTCGCAATCAGTCCCTTCTCGGCAAATTTACTCTAAATCTTCATGTAATTATGTGATAAACAATTAAATGGGCACAACCAAATTTAGATGGAAAATTTTTTTTGGCCAAATTTACATGGAAAGTTAATCAATGCAAATTATCTCATATTTTAAATGAAAAATAAATTTAATTAAATTTGGCGGATCGGGGCGGCCGCCCGCTCAGCATTGGTGGTGCCGAGCGGCCTCCGCTCGGCACCAATAGTGCCGAGCGGGTGGGAAGCCACCACTGCCCCCGCCGACCGGCAGTGTGATTGCCGAGCCGGGTGTCGCTTGGCATTATGACTGCCGAGCGACACCTGATTTGGTAAATAAAAAAAGTCAACACCTGTTTAGGTAATTAGTTTGTTTTTTCCGCCTGGTTTGGAAAAATGCCCCCGGTTTTCTTCAAGCTCGGCCTTCAAATCATCCTCTAGCTTCCCGTGTCCGAGCTTGTATCCCAACTTTTTCACCGTTCCACCTGATATTCTCGGTGTAATGCCAAATTGTATATATCGCTAGTTAAACTCATCAAAATCAACTCCTCCCTCCAATATTGCCCACAACGTAGGCGGTTCGAAAATTTGAATCCAAATGTGATCCGAGGTAAATGAACCTAGAGTTCCGGATAGCACATTCCGCCTTCGGCCGTTCACATGCGGCACAATGTCGAAGGATATTTTCTTTATTCCATTATCCACACCGAAAACAACACAGAGAGCAAATTTCAGGATATGGTTATACAGCTCCTCCGAAGCTAGGAACGATATGGTATCGTCTTCAACAAGGGCGAACCCCTCTGGTATCTCTCCTCCAGGAAGAATGTCCCGGTAACTTCTAGGAATATGGGAATAGCGAAACTTCTGTTAAATGGGTAAATTGTTAGAAGTACCCAAGCTTTGGAATCAGTTCAGGTAGAAGAGTTCGATTTGAGCATATTCTGTGTAATTAAACCAAAGCTAGAGTTCTATAATAACTAGGCAATGGTCGTTGCTTGTGTTATATACAATCGGTAGAAATCTTATTGAAATCTCCCTTGCAAGTGTTGTACCCACCCTATTACATATACGTGTTCATATAAGACTTGGTTGTTTGTCTAGAATTTTCAGCTTTGGATCATACAAACAAAGTGCGCCCAACATACACACCGTATTAACACACACAGGAACGCACGCACGCACACACAAAAAAACGGAGAGAGAGAGAGAGAGAGAGAGAGAGAGAGACCTCAATTGAGAAGTCAGCCTTGTTGAGTCCTTTGTAGACTAATTTGGTGGGAATATCTTCCTCTGTGCTCGTCTGACCATCTAGTGTATCTTCTGTTTCACTTGAACTTTCTTCTTCTGTAGTCATTTGAAGTAAACCTTCAGTTTCACTTGAACTCAGTTGAAGTAAATCTTCTGTTTCACTTGAACTTTCTTCCTCTGTACTCATTTGAAGTAAATCTTCTGTTTCACTTGAACTCATTTGAAGTAAATCTTCTGATTCACTTGAACTTTCTTCCTCTATACTCATTTGAAGTCAATCTTCTCCTTCATTTGAACTTTCTTCCTTTGTGACCGTTTGACTATCTTCATGCCAAACCTCATAAAGTAAAGCCGGATCCAGCAACTGATTATGTTGAAGGAAAACCTCCAAATCATACTCTAGTGGCTTGCATATTAGTCAGAATCCACACTTTTTCACGATTCCACCACCATATGCTCTAATCTTAAACTGGAATTGACTCCATTCATTTGGACCAAAAGGATCACCTCCCCACAGCAGATTTAGCTGGCGATACTCAAGCCACACATGATCCGAATCCAATCCATCAAATGGCTTTGACAGGGCTTTCCTCGTCTTTTTGCCATTAATGTACGCTTCTAGCCAAAATTCAAGATAGTAATGACCTTTTACCTTGAATACAACACAATAAGCTAATCCTAGGATCTTCTTGTACAAGTCCTTTGAAGCCATGAAAGATATATAACCATCTTTATTAGGAAGCACCCACTCTGGCATCTCTCCTCCACGTAGAAGAATTTCGTGACGAGTTCTGGGAACAAATTGCTGCCATAGATGTGGAGTGTTAGATAGTTTTTTTTTCCGAAATTGGCACCTCAAAAAAGGAGTTTCAATGCGTTAAGTGGGTAGTCCTACAATTTAGCTATAGTCAGCAATAGCATTACAATGATGTTTTGCACTTAATCAGTGAAAACAGGATATGTATTGTTGAAGATTTTGTGCTTGTCTGAACATGTATCGTTGATGTTTTCTATTGGATGATCCTTTTAATTCCACAGCGGACTAGAGCTCCATATATAGAGAAAATTACCTTTGCGTTGACTAATAGCCACCTCCACTACCTACATGCGGCATCACTTTCTATATGTTTACTTTTGTTAATTAGCTCACTAATCCAGGATTTTCAGCCTTTTGCAGTGTACAAACACTCGGTTCAGCTAACATGTAAATGACTCCATATTAATATGAGAGAGAGAGAGTCTAACCTCAAGCTTGAACAAATCATTCATGGTGAAGCCATTATTGACCAATTCGTGACAGAAAGATAAGTTAATATCGTTGACGTCGCATATATTGGAGGGAATTCTAGTCAGAGATTCGCAACTTTTTTCCTCTAGATACCACAATTTCCCTGGGATGTTGATGATCTCTTGTAGTTGTCTGCAACACGAAACCTGCAAGCTGAGCAAATTATGTAGTTGCTCGCATGTAGGAAGGTTAGTAAAATTGTTTCCTGACAACATCATAGTTGTTAAGGTTGGGAAACATGAACGGCTCTCCAAGAACTCTATTTCTGATAGATTGCATTGACTAAGGTCCAAAATCTTTAATTTGGGAAATCCCGTCTTTGTTTGGGGATCACTCGAATCCTCCTCCTCCTTTGGAAACTTGATTAGTTTCGAGCAGCCATCAAGACTTAGGTTTTCAAGATTTCGTAACCTATAAATGCTGGAAGGAAGGATTGCAAGTTTCTTGCATTCGCTTAAAATCATATCCTCCAAAGAGACAAGGTTTTCTATGGATGCAAGAAGTTCCTCGATTGAAGTCCCTCGTAACTAAAGTTTTTGTAAACCTTTCATTGTCTCCGGAATATCGGGAAATGTTTGCAGTTTTGAGCAATGATTAAGATTGAGATGTTGAAGTTTCTTGGACTGGAGCACATCGGAAAAATGATGAAGTTTTGAGCACCCACTTAAATTCAAAAACCGCAACTTGTCGTGATATGCAACTGAGTCGTGGGCACGTTTCAAGTTTTTGCACCCATGGAGATTCAATTGCTCTAGATTCGGAGTACAATAGAGGTTCGGCATATAAACCACCGACTGGCATTCACTAAAATTAATGAACTTCAAATTTTTAAAGTCCTGCAAGAAAAACATTGGGGACGGCTGAGACAGTAAACAATTCAAAATCTGACTTACCTTTTAATAAAAGCAATGTCCACTTACTAGGAGTCTATTCACAAAAAATTTCACACATAATAACTCATAAGCATTATCGCAAAACTTCGATCGACAACTACTTCCTTTTGTCCATGGGCAATTCTGCTAGACAAATTACATAGAGACAATTCCACTGTTCTATAGTGCAAAAACCGGAACACTATTCTGTGTTGAGTAAAAGGTGAAAGACGGTGGTAACTGTCAAATTCAGTTGCAAACAAAGTTTTGACTGGAAACTTGTTTAGTCCACAATGGTAAGTTACTAACACTTTTAAGAAAGTAACTACATTTACTAATGTGTTAAAGTTATTAAATTTGATAGAAAACTAGTCAGATGCCCGTGCGCTACATGGATCTCAAAATCTATTCGTTTTACTATTCTAAATGCTGATATTGACGTGAATTTTTTGCAAGAGAAATAGAATATGTAGGAAATGACAACTGTCGTGACCTAAAAATTGGTTTTTTTTTTTTAGGTTAACGGATTATTAGGTTAATTAGATTAACTAACCTAATTCGGACTCTCCCAAGTCCTACCGAATCGCAACTTAGGTTTAATTACATGCCAAAATTTTAAATTGGAGCCGCCACTAATCTTTTATGGTAGGTAGATTAGAAACCTAAATAAAGTATTCGGGAGAAAATACTTTATTTCATACGAACCAGAGATTAAATGGATTCGGGGACTTGGTTACATTAACTTTTCAATTAATGCCCTTTCGGTACGTGATTTTCATGAAAAAACCTTAGTTTGATGATTTGAATTAAATTTCTTTTTGGGGTTTTCTTTTATTAAATGCAATGCTAATGCAATCTACCTATATGACATGTGAAATGTAATGACATGGCAAAAATGTGTGACATGGCATAATGACGTGGCAAATATGCGTGACATGGCATAATGACGTGGCAAATATGCGTGACATAGCATAATGACGTGGCAAATATGCATGACAAGGAAAATATAATAATGCAAACTAAACTATAATGCTATGCAACGTGGATGGTATTTTTTTGGTATATTTTTGTGTATTTTCGGATTCATGAAAAAATAAAGGTAAAAACTACTCTAATGTGAAGTAACATCTAATTTAACTTAAGAAACTGATTTCTCAAAGTCCTAATTTTATTAGACATTATTTTCATGCAAGAAGTGAAGAGAAATGTGATTTAGCTTAAGAAAACGTGACATCTTTTTTGGGATTTTTTAAGAAATTATTTAAACCATGAAAACAGTGAAATTTGAACAAAAATAAACAATATTGCCCATAAAACACCTTTAAATCCGGAATTCCGATTTTTATTCACAATATCCCCGAGATTAGGGTTAGCAAGTGAATATATTATAGAATTACCGTCGTCCCTATATACATAGGGCAAACCTTGAAATTCTATTTAGGAATTAGCGATCCGCTCCTCGAGATCGAGGATTTGATATCTAATTCACACGTACGGGCACGATCGTACTTCGAGATCGAAGTCATATGTTGCCTTTAATGTACGTTTTCCGAGGGACAAGGCACAATTGGGGAGCATGTGTTATGGGCAAGTTTGTTTAAAGATGTGCAAACTTTATAACAGTAAAAAAAAACAACACGACAAAAATAAAGTAAAAATAAGTCCATTGAGCTTGAATTTTCGAAAATTCAAAGAGGGGTGGGCGAAATTGTGAAGTGAGAGCCCACCTTTCCTCATCCAAAATTTATTCAATTTTAATTTTAGAAAATTATCTTTGAGGATCAGAAAAATTAATTTTCAGATAATTCTCAAAAAAATTGGGCAAATATTCAATGAGCTCAAACTTTATCTCTAACAATCAAGTGTCAAAAAATCACAAGATGAAACTTGTTCGACCAATAGATAAATATCCGCAATAAATCACATGTTAGAGATAATCCTTAAGATCAGAGAGCACATCCATAGCACATGAGATAACATCAAACAACTACGAGATAATATAATCCAAACGAACATGATGGCTCAAGGCAAGAATTATCTCTGTTACACATAACAAATCTGATCATGAGGATATATGCACGCCAAGAATCTGTTTTACCAAAGTTTTGTCTCTTTTTTTTGTGTTGGGCCGATTGAATAGCTTATTATTTGGAGGAAAGACATATTTTCAAGTTCAATCTATCACCCATAGAATTCAATTCATGGATCAATTCATCTAAAGAAAACAAACAGGTTCTTGTATATAAAAAAAAAATCAACTTCCGGTTCAAGCAAGAATTCAATAAAAAGGTTTAATTTTTCCTTTGCTTTAATTGCAAATCACACGTGTTCAAAGGGATCCAAGAATGACAATGCAAATTTCCAAGCAAATATGCATAGATTAGCAATTAAAAGTCCAGAAAAATTACCTCTTTAGCAAATTTTCAGCAAACTTTCAAACTAGGATCCACGCCCAAAGACTTGTGCTTTTGAGTCCGAATGGCAATGGTTGGAGACTTCGGGGATAAGCGGCCGATACACACAAGGGCTGCTGGTCGGCGAGGATCGTGGTTGTTTCACAACGGAAGAGAGGTTGGCAGCGATGCGTTCGGTGAAAAGAGGAGAGATCGAAGAGCCCAAATCTAGCTCGAATCGAAGAGGATTGTCTCGACCGGTGGGGGAGACAATCAAACTCTTAGATTTTCTCACGTTATGCTAGCTCTACGTGTGCTAAAAAATAACAAGAATCCCCCCCTCTCTCTATTTCTCACGAGTATTTCTGTGCATGAGCAGAATTTTTTGCCGACCCACCCTTGAATGGGTCAACCTCCTTCTTTTATAGGCATGAGAAGATTGGACTCCAAGACAAAAATTGAATCTTCACGTACGATTCCCTTCCAATTCCGTGCAGTGTAATCCCTCTTTGAAATATAGTCTTGCCTCTTTAAAAAGAAGAATATACTCTTGCAATTAAAAATCTTACAGATTATATTGTCACCAACCCCCCAAACTTAACGATGTCAATCCATGTACATATGAAAAGATAATCTTGATCCCCTTGAATAATAAAAAAAAATACTGCTAGTCATGGTGGATTTTGGAATCAGCGGAGGACTTTAGATGTGAAGTGAAAGTATTGTCCAAGCTACTGGATCCCAAAGATTCTTGCACGAAGGAGACTAAATCTAGCGGAATTTTTCTGAAGGTTCTCTCTTGGTTGAGTTTATCTTTTCCAAAGTTTTAATATGCTATTAGAGATGCTAAATTCATTAGCTAAGGCATTTAATCTCCAACAATTTTTTAAGGAATTTAAGGTTTGCTCAAACATGTACCTCTACTAGCAAAGAAAACGAGCATCTGTCTATAATGAGTCCTTGGTGTCGGTCCGACCTACTTGCATCCATTAGATCCAACTGAGCTAAAAAAAAAAATTCAATTATGCCCATCTACTGCTGATCCAATGCATGATATGAAAACTGAGTTAATTATTTTTGGTAGGAACTAAAGTTTAATTCCTATTTTTTTTATTTTTTTATTTTTATTTTTTATTTTTTAAATAAATGACTAACAAGATCAGTCAAAATTTAGGTGTCAACAACAACGAGTATTCACGTCAATCAAATATTCTGCTAGAGCTTATTATACTTTTATTGAAAGTTCATTCAAATGTAAGTTTAATTTGTGATTAAATTGCAGTGTTTATTGAATAACGATATAAGTATATGCAATATTTCGAGCATGTAAGTACTACAAGCCAACCAAAAAGCATAAATTAAGAATGTAGATCCTCCTCTCTATAGCTTTCCTCGATTTTGTCGAAATCTTCACCTTTGTGCCATTGACTTTGTCCAGAAAAGGCGAGCAAACTAATTGGGTAGAATTTTCTTGAGAATAAAATGGTTTCTTTGACCCTCCATTTGCCACTTTCTATTTCTAGAGAGTTAATGGTGATCTTTTTATGTTCATCTTACAATTGCATATGTTTCAGGTTTCCTTTTAGGAAATTATCCCTGCTCTTTTTGCTAATTATTTAAAGAGGAAAAGAACATCAGAAATGCCATAATTATTTGAAGAGGAAAAGAACATCAGAAAAGAACATCGTAAATTTTTTGCAAGAGAAATAGAATATGTGGGAAATTCTCCTGGTCACTTAAGCATCACTTTTGTGAAAAAAAAAAAAAGCAATAACTTAAGTGCAATCGCTGATTTGGGATGTTGAAAATTAATGTGGCAATAGTGTCTCAATTTTTCTTGACCGGCGTGGCTTGCTGGAGCTCCGAGTCAGCACGATTTAGCCCTAAATGACGTCCTTCAATATATTTTCCCAAATATTGACTCAATTAGGACAAATCGAGAAATTTCCCCAAATTCTTCAAACCCTAATAAGGAAGGCAGTTTGGTTCTGAATACAGAGAGCACGATTTAGCCAGCACGCCACCATCCTTGGTGTTGTCAAGCATGAAGCGGGCCCACTCTAGCAACCGCTCGTTCGAGAACACGAACTTCACGAGGCCGAGCAAATCAACCCCAAAAATTAAGCTCATGAGAGCACCACTGGGGGCAAAAAGGCCGAAACCCTAGGAGGGTAGGTCGAGATTGTTGGAGTCAAAGATAGTGTCGATCCAGTTGTGGTAGGAAGAGGAAATGGGGTCTCCACCGAAGCCGAAGAGCTTGCAAATGAGGGAAGGAAAGACGAGGGAGAAGAAATGGCGAGAGAGAGAGAGAGAGAGAGAGAGAGAGAGAGAGAGAGAGAGAGATTCAATTTGAAGAGGATACAACATCGTTTAGGTATAAAAAGGCAACGTTGGACTCGTTTCTTAAATGAAAAAGCTACCTATGAAATAACATTTATTAAAGAGGTCACGTAGGATTGTTTGCCAGAATTTGTTATTGGAGGCATTGAAAGGCATGAATGATAATTATTCAATTTCTGGTCAGAAATAGATTTTTCTATATCTAATTTCTAGATGAGTTTCTGAACAATTAAACGCGTTTGCTAACGAATTTTTTTTTTGGTTCCCTGAATAGATATTCGTTTGATAAAAATAAAATTTCTAGGGTTGCCGACGATCAATGGATGGTAGGCGATGGGCCAGCGGATAGGTGGACCGGTGAACTGGCAACCAGGGGTCGGCAAATTGATGGATTGGAGAATCGGCGATCCGAGGCCGACGGACTAGCGTACCGACAATTAGTGGACCGGCAAACCGACAATTGGTGGACCGGCGAATCGAGGGATGACGGATCGGCGATCGAGGCTGGGCGACGGGCGGACGGGGAGCCGGCGATTGGTGAACTAAGGGATAGCGGACCGGCAATCGGCAGCCAATGACTAGCGAGCGGAGAGCGGTGGCGGATGGATAGGCAAGTGGTGGACGGCGGACAACGATCGGTGATTAGGATGTAGAGAGAGAGGAGTGAGTGAGAACTCTTATTTCTCGTTTATGTTCGAGAAACAAAGAAGCTGAAAATTTTAACTCCTCATTTCTATTCCAAACCTATTTCCGGAACAAATTATTATTTCAGAAATAGCAAAATGATATTGTGTTACTGTTGACACCAAAATAATAACAAGCACAAATACCGAATGGGTGTCGGTGTCACCATTTCCCGAAGTGGGTAAATCGGGAGAGATAAACCACTTCCCGAAGTTCGGTAAGTTGACTGCGACATACCGAAAATGGCAAGAAGATTAAACTTGATATTTAGGTAGTGGGGGAATAAGACCATTGAATCCTGAAATTCAGCAAGGTTCATGAACATACCGAAAATCGCAGAAAGCCAGTAATAGAGGGATGCGGGCATAAAGAGAACCATGAATCAGCCAAGTTAGCCACGTCCGTGGGAAAGTTACGAGCAAGAAACAAAGGTAATGGACACAAGCATATCGTGGGAAGTTACTTGGAAGGATTCAAATTCGAAGTCATTGTAGCAGTTGAAGCTCACATTTTGGCGGATAAAAGCGATGGAAAATGTGGGTAAAAAGGGAGTTATTGAAGGCGCCAAGATTCAATATTTGAAAACATGAAGATAACCGACCTAGCAGTTACAAAATGCAAGAAGATACAAGTATGCAAGGATGGAAAAGAGAAAGGAGATCAACGACACATCCAAAAACACTCAATTTCCTCTGCAGTTTAACTTTCATGCACTTTCAATTCCAGCAACCAAATTTATTTTCCAATTATTTACTGCTACTTAGCAGTATTGTAATGTAACTCAAATCCCTATTGATCTTAAATCCATGTTCGATCTATCTGTATCAAATCCATCTCTATACATTCACCTTGCAACCTGTTTTTCACTAGAATTGCTCACACATTTCTTTGTTGTCCTCTGAAAATTCTGTTGTCAACAGTTGATTGTTAATAAAATTTGCATTTATTAATGCCTCAACTTTAATTATACTTTCCAACTTCGTCAGTTTTGATTTGATTGTATAATGATTGGTTGATATTGTTTACTTATGTTACTATTTTCAATATGTTACATGGGCATTCCGTCGGGATAACCTACCAAGGCTATTTTGCAAACGAATGGAAGAACAGTTAATATGCAAATTGTGTCCTAAATAGTTCGTTGCTCTAGACGGTGACCAAGGTATTAGGCACCAAGGTGGTTATAAGATAGATGGGGCTAAGTAGAAGGTCAAGAAGTCTAGTAGATTGAGGAGTTCATGAAGACTTAAATGGACAATGTGACATCCTGAATTCCGACCCACTTTTGAAGCTATAAATGAATGAAATATCTCATTGATGTATTTCAGTCTAATCTCACTCGGAGTTGATCCCTCTCGAGCGGACTAACCAAATGGGAATGGCTAGCTAGGAAAATCAAGTACGTGGACCTAAGAACTTGATCCTGGATTGACTCTTTGGCCATGAAAATTGTCGAGGGAATATTCTGGACCAATATAGGCCGATCCTAGAATGATTAAGGAACGATTTGGATAATACCCTACGCTTGGATCACGGGTGATTCCGTTTGACCTCGTATGGGTTCCGAACGTCCCTAAATTATTTTCTAACGATCGTGTCCATCGGGACTAGTGATTGACCCTCGCAATTGAATGACAACCAAGGTCGCCATGGCTCGATTAATTCTTAAACGTGATTTTAATCACGGGTCGATCTGGCGTAACTCCTAAAAGCCGCCCGTTAGTTTGAGATACGCTGAAAATTCTATTGATCGAGATTGGTCACGAATCGAGCTTCGAATTTGACGTCGGACCTTCGGGGGGTTTCAATAAATAAAAATTTTGGACGTTTCTTCATCCTGTGTGAAATTTCTTCGCGGTTCGCCCCAAAGAGGTTCGGGAAAGGTAGATTTGGACTGGGTATGGGAAAGGACCCATTTGCCCTCGAAAAATACCCTATTTTTCACTTGGAACGAAGGGTATTTTGGCCATTTCCCCTTTTGGCCGAGATTGACTAGTCAATGAGGGGAGATAATTATTTTATTTTTTTTTTTCTTGATTTTGTGGGCATAATTAATTATTATTAACCTCTATTAATTATTATATTGGCCTCTTCTTCTTCATTATCCAAGAACTCTCTCTCTCTCTCTAACTCACTTTCTCTCTACCTCACTCTCCCTCTCCCTCACTTGGCCGAACACCCTCTCTCTCACCCTCCGTTGCCGAAAATTCTTCAAGCCTTCTTTGGTGTCGCTTTGGAGCGCTTGGAGTCGCTAGATCGTCACCGAGTCGCCGGCCGTGCAAGGATCGCCGGAATCGCCGATTGGTTCAAGCTTTTCCTCAACCGTTCAACGGAGGTTTTTGCGAGTTTTTGAGGTAGGATTGTTTCTAAACCTAAATTAGGTGGTTAGGTTGCTAAAAGACCATGAAATTGTGAATTTTTGATGAAGAAAATTGTTGGTTTTGGGCTTGAGGAGGGGCTGGACGAAAATTGCAGATTTGAGGAGAAAGAAGGCTTGTTCTTGCAATGAATAGTAAATGCAAGAGGATATTTGTTTGGTCAAAGTTTGACCATGGTTACTCTACCAACTCTAGTTACTTTTTGTTCAACTATGGTTGCTTTATGCTATAGTTTAATCATGGTTAGGTTAGTATTTGACTCCAGTTAATTTTTGAACCATGGTTAGTTAATATATTAACTAGGGTTACTTTTATGTGACACAAAGTCGTTATGCCACGATGCTAATTAAATGTGACATTGTTATAGTATAGTACTATGGTCGTGAATTAATTATATGTTAGAAAATTATTATTGTTCGGCCGTGATAAATTTCCACGTTAGTATAATTTTAGTGGCGCGTGATTTATATATTGCTACGTTAGCGTAATATGGTCGCATGACGTGGATTGGATACTATGGTAGTATTAATTGATCGGGTAGTCTGAATTAATATTTGAATTAGTGTGGATTAATCGGGTGATCCCGAATTATTAATTCTCTAACGTGAGTGAATCACGTGGTCCCGATCTATTTCGAGAAAATGAGAAGGGTCGTATTCAATCAAGTCGTCTGAGGCCAAAGTGAGCCGTATTCGTCTGATTGTCCGAGACCAAGGAAATGTGAGGGTCGTATTCAATCAAGTCGTCCGAGGCCAAAGTGAGCCGTATTCGTCTGATTGTCTCGAGACCGAGGAAATGTGAGGGTCGTATTCAATCAAGTCGTCGAGGTCAAAGTGAGCCGTATTCGTCGATTGTCTCGAGACCGAGAAAGCAAGAAAGTCGTGTTCAATTAAGTGCGTCCGAGACCAAAGTGAGTCGTGTTCGACTAATTGTCCGAGACTTGATCCGGTCGTGTTCCTATGTGTCCGAGACCGAGATACGTGGGTCGTATTCCTATGTGTACGAGACCACGATATATATATAGAGCCGTGTTCCATAAAGGTCCGAGGCTCAATTTCATGAACTTATGATGGCGGTGGAGTAACATGGAATATTTTTGGAGTAACGTGGAATATTCTGGAGTGACGTGGAATATTTTTGGAGTAACGTGGAATATTCTGGAGTAACGTGGAATATTCTGGAGTGACGTGGAATATTTTTGGAGTAACGTGGAATATTCTGGAGTGACGTGGAATATTTTTGGAGTAACGTGGAATATTCTGGAGTAGCGTGGAATATTTTCGGAGTAACGTAGAAATTTTCGGAGTAACGTGGATATTTATATTATGGCCGGATGTGTTAAAAACGGGCCCCGGAGTACGTAGAATATTTTATTGTCGGACTAAGGCGTGGAACGCCGAGGCGGGAGTAACGTAGAATATTTGAGAAGGTGTGAGAATTTTCGGAGAAAGAATGGAATTTTCTGGAATTTAATTGGAGAATTTTTAGGTAAGAAAGAAAGAGTTGTTGGAAATTGTTGCTCGCCTAGATTGTGTCTGGAGGCACTAGCGACCTGATCTAGGGTTAGAGATTTTCCTACTGAGATTTTATCTCACCCCGTCGTGGGTTTGTTGTTTTCAGACCCTCCGCCGCAATGATCCGACCCGGAGATCGAGATGCCGGGAGAAGTTGTGGAGCCTTTGGATGCTGAGTAGCCGCTTGAGATAGCGAGGTTGAGGCTTAGGATAGTCGGCCCCTCGGTTTTGTGGAGTGTTGTATTTTGGTTACTCAGCGGGCTTCGACCACGTGTCTTTTGTTATAGGTGGTCACGGGCTTGTACGGTGGCCCCTGAAGCCCTAAGCTGATGAGTTTGTAGCAGTTATGTATATATGTACATAAGTTTGTTTTACCGTCCCAAGTCATCGAGGTGTTAATTGTTTCTGTATGGGGATTCGTTTTTGCTTCCGCATGAATTTGTTGGCCTTTGGATCCTGGAGAACTGTACATAAGCGTGGCCGGGTGGGATGTCGACGAGCTTGCAAGGTTCGGGTCGTGACAGACAATAAAAGGGTGATTCGAAAAATATTTTCCTAAAAATATCGCTTACGATGCTTATAGAGATGAACGAACCATCATATTTTTGTCGTTTATTAATATTTTTAGACATAAATTGATGTCGATAATGAAAACAATTTTCATTGGGTAATTATTTCAAGTAATACAAGCGATAATTTTTTAGAAAATATATTCCAAATCGTTTATTTTCCATAAAAAAAAAACGGAGCCTTAATTATGATTTGTGTTGTATATTACCTAACTTCCCTTCAGTCTCTGTAGTAATTAATTCTCTCTCCCTCTCTCATTGCTGTTTTTTTTTTTTTTTGGTAAGGCCCTCTGATTGCTGTTAACATTCTTAAAATTGAAAAACCACAATGTTTGACCCTATATATATAATGGAAAAAATTATTGATAAAATACACAACACAACAACCATATAATTATCAGTGGAAAAAACAGATATTTCATTATTTGAAATTTTCAATAAAAAATTTGTTGCAGGAAAGAAATATCCAATTTTGATATGGACATACGTGAGGGATTAAATAAAATTAATGCATTTCTCTACGATAAAATAATTGAAAAACAAGTTATTGACAACATTTTGGGGATAAAAAAAAAAGTTGAGGTCCCTGATAAGGTTCTCTCTGCTTTATAATGAAATATATATGATGTGAAAATAAATATAAGTACGTATACATACATATGTGTATAACTTTAGATTAGGTTTAGGTTTAAATATATTCGAATTAGCAAAGTGAGCCCCTCGCTCACTTCCCTTTAGAAAGCCCGATTAGTCAAGCTTGAAAGCCATTGCGCACTACTGGCATGCTATTGGCATGCATCCTTCAGCTGGGTTCAAACTTCAAAGTGCTAGCACCTCCGTAGAGTAAGGCTCTTATATGGAGTCGTACTCCACATGCTTTGTTTTAATCTGTGGGAGAAGGACTTGGATGATCCATCTATTTCCCCTTTTGTTATATTGCTAGGCGATGTGAAAAGGTGCTTTCCGTCCCCTGATTTCTTACTTCAGCAATAAAACGAGTAAGGGGGTTGACGGATGGCTAGATTAAAAGGAAAGGAGGGGAACGAGTAACATATTTCGAATGAGGAGGATATATTTTTTAGGTGAAGTCTCTCAACTATATTTCAAAATGAATTTATTATTTACAAAGATAAGAAAGCCTTTTTCTCTTGCCATACAAACTTTCGAGAAGAGTCTAGCTATCCCGTCTTTGCTATATAGTAAAGCATCATTAATTACATTTTCAGGATCTGCCATTTCAAGGACACAAAAATTAAATCCACAGTTCATGTTTATTAAAAATTTATGTACATTCATCATTCAGTTGTGAAATTATATGACCAATAAGATTTTGTTGCGAAGTTCTTAGTACTCAAAAGTTACCCATGCCTTAAAGTGACATTGTTCTTATAATTTTGAGTACTATGACGTTAGACTTTTTATCTTGAATATATTTTGTTCGAATCAACATCAAGATTCACATAGGGAAGTGTTTAATACTCCCCTAAAACCGGAAGGTTCCACTTATGTCGGTTCATGTAGGATATCGACATCCTTATTTAATGCTTTAATCAAATATAACCAATTTCGCAGAAGTAATTGTTGCATTCAAAGTTTTCAATAACACGTATACATGTTCATATTCAGATGCATATAGATGTGGATGTATAAAAGATAAGCAAATAGACTATCCGTTTAGTGCTCACCTTAAATTGCTCCCTTAATACTCGGATGTTGCTTTTGTGCATATCAAGTCCGACTAACTTCTTTGGACCAGAGGAAAATTCTGGAATCCAAGGAGGACATTCGGGCCATTCAAACCATCTTAGTTCATTAGGAAGATAGATCGGACCTTGGAAAGGGTTATGCACATTAATCATGATGAGCATCCTCAATCTTCTCATATTTGTGAAAGCATCGTGACTTATGTATATCTCTTCTGGCTTGTGTAAATTCAAAACTATGGCTTTTACTGCATTCGTTCCCTGCATTTATAGAATTTGCATCGCAATTAATATTGTAGGTTAGAGAATAAAAGAGTAAACTCAATGGCTATACCGGCAAATCTTACCATATCTCCCGATAGAACATCACGAACATCATCACAAAGCCATAACCTGTTGCGTCTTCCAGGATCATCACGACATTCTTGTTTTACAATATCCATGCCCATCAACGGAATTAAGTCATGCATCTGCAAGGCCCCTTCCTCTTCAATTATCAAAGATTTCTCAACAAGAACTTGTACTCCAATAGTTGTGTCAAAGTCGCAACTGTCAAGGATTTTTATAATGTACTCTGTAGTTCGACCCTTGAAGAAACAACAAATATCAAGGAAAACGTCCTTTGCATAGTCCTCTAGTCCATCGTAACTTAAGAACATCATTGATGGTTTTTTCAGGACTTTTAGCAAGTTTATTTAATGCACTTTCCCACTCACGTTCTGTTCTCCCGCAAAGGAAAGAGCCCAATACCTCAAGTGCTAAAGGAAGTCCATTAGCATAATGCAAAGCACTATTAACAATATCCCTCCTTATTACTGCTTTGTTGTTTCTTGGAAAAGCATGCTTATTGAAAAGTTCAAAAGCTTCAAAAGACTCTAGACCTTTAGCTTCATAGATGTGATCTTCTTCTATCCCATGGGAAGTTAGTAAATGGCTATCTCTTGTAGTAATGATCACTCTACTTCCTTTACCAAACCACTCACACTCTCCAACTAAAGCATTTAACTGTTTTACATCATTGACATCATCGAGAACCAGGAGAACTTTTTTGCGGCAAAGTCTATATTGCATCAGATTAATACCTCCATCAACACTATACACAACTGATGTTTTTCCCAATAATATCTCAGCCAACAATTTTTCTTGCAAAGGAACTAAATCCTTGGAATCTTTTGAAGCTTCTCGAACATTTACCAGAAAACATAAACCCTCAAATTGTCTAAAAATTCCATTATAAAGGGCTTTAGCTAAAGTAGTTTTTCCCATGCCTCCCTGGCCCCATAATCCTATCATGAGAACATCATCCGACTCAAGATTTAACATTGATTCCAGCTTTTCCACTTGGCGATGTATCCCGACCAGATGCTTTGCAACATGCAATGGCCTTCGGTCTAGCTGCCTAGAGATCTCCTGCACAATTTTCTTTATAAGGATCGCTTCATCTCTGACAAAATCCAGAAGAATACTCAACAAATTGTTCGAAGGTTCAAAGATAAGATTAAGTTTCGTCGGAGGAAAAAAACGAGAGAAGATGTGATTCAGCATATAAAAATAAATAACAAAGCAACATGTCATGTCAAATACTACTTACCCATCATTCAAGTCCCACCCGGACAAGCTACCGGCGTCGAAAAGAGCCTTCTTCCATCTCTTCATTATCTCCGAATCCTTCCCGAACTTGGACTCATGCTCAGCCATATCTCTCCCGTAACCGTCTCCCCCCCCACCCCCTCACTTCTCTTGGTTCCACTTTGTAAAACACCGGCAACACAACCAGGCCCTTTCTCTCTTTGCACTCCATGATTTGCACGACCTCTTCTAAACACCATGGAGAAGATGCGTAATTCTCAGAGAAAATGATAATTGCAAAGCGCGATTCTTCGATCGAGTTCATAAGGGTCGGCGATATTTGCTCTCCTTTCCTCAGTTCCTCACTATCGATGCACGTAAATATACCATTCTGGTTTAGAGTTGTGTAGAGATGGCTAAGGAAGTTGTTGCGAACGTCAATGCCTCTAAAACTCAAGAAGACATCGTAATTTCTTTTACGTTTCAAAGAAGAAGAAGAAGCAGCCATTAGAATTTGATTGTGTGTCTGCTTGAAATTTCGGAAAATGAAAGTGGATGAAACGAGATCTTAGCGTGGGATTTTAAGGTGCTTTGAGTGTTGAAGAGAGTGGTGGGCTCAGGTAAAGTGCGAGATGAACGGCGCTCTCAAGGTCGTCGTCTCCAAAGTGAAGGAAGAAGACAGAATGGACATCCTCGATGTGGGGGTGGAGAAGACTTGGGGCTGATAGTTCGTGCTGGGCCCATTAGGTGAAGCTTAACATGACAGTGGGAGACACCGTCACTCTTGGACATAATGTGAATATGTTTACCGAATGCTTTTGGGTGTTTTGTTTGATGATTAAGAGTTGCTTCTTTACTTTTCCTTCGGTAAAAAATTATGCAATATCGGAAGTCGCTAACTGAAGTTTTTGACGAGAGCCTTCATCCGTTGATGAGGGTATTCAACAGCCATGCGTTGCTGATTTTATTTAAGTGTTGGAGCTTGATCTCGATGATGAAAGAGATAAATTGACACAAGCACTTGTTACTTGGTTGGATATTGCAACTTCTTATGATAACCATTATTACAATATAAACGATCGGACTTGGGATCTCGAGAATTGTTTTGAGGAAGTTATTAGATGATTCAAAATTAATGTGTCTATAAGTAATTGCGGTGGTAATAACCACGTTCCAATTTAACTTCCTACAAATGCACTTTTCCATTGCCTTTAAATTCATGCACCCTTACCATTTTCGTGCCCTTTGAATTCCCAGTACTCAGCACTTTTAACTTCCTTTAAATTCAGAGCCATTTGCTTTTTCTATCCAAAATCAACCAACGACAAAAACTCATTTTCACAAAATTCTGTCCAATTCATCCCTGTCATTGGGAAACAGTATGGAAATAATGATGTCTAAAGTTTTCAGAAGATGATGACTGCTGGAAAGGGATATCTAATTAAGAATATATCCTTAAGCCTTGCTTGTATCGAACAAAGATGTATTCTATATAGGTTCGGTCGCTAACTCAAACAAGACAAAAGCCGCGCGACTTGTTCCATGGACCATACCGTAAGAAATTATTCGTTCTGTGGACCATAACGTAAGAAATTATTCCACGACTGATTGATTAGAAAACGCAATTAGTATCGGCCTTCTTGGCGGAATCAAATCGGTATTGTTTATGAACTCCGATTGCGATGAGACCCCTCGCGTATTTGCTCATTCATCGTAACATCCGACTATACACAAAATCCACAAGCATGAGAAGACGTGTTTTTGTACTGATGCAGAAAATATCTGCCAATATAATAAACAGAAAAAACTGGATTGGTCTGAAGAAGGCGGAATTTGCAAAGTTGGATATGAACGGAGATGAATTTAATGTGGAAGGTGGACAGGGACGTCCCCTTTCATTTTCATCACCTCCTTCTCAGCAATTTCCCTAGATCAATTTGCTGTACAAACTTCCATTTTTCTCTTCCTCCTTCCTGTTCGTCGTTCAAATTTAAAAGCCATCGTTTTCTTCCTCTAAAGAGTCTCGTGATATTTTTTCTTGCCACGGTAATCTTTTACTTCTTGGTTATTTACATCCTTAAAATTTCTTTTAATTTGAAAAGGGAAGACATTGTTCGTTCTTATGTGAACTCTTCTGGAAATGAGAGGATATTAAGAAGGGGTTGAACTTAGAAGATAAAAAATGGTCCAGTTCATCCATAAATTTGATTTGCTCGTACTAAATACTTTTTGTCGGTCTTCTTTGGACCATTAAGTTACATTACAGGAGTTACGAACAAGTCAAAACCAAATCAATATATTGATATAGTTTGTACTCTAAAGAAGCAATACACATCAAATATAAAGGAAATGAAAAATCCGAGTTTCAATCTTTGTAAAAATCATAAAACACTTTGACGAAGCACCAAAGGATGAACTTCTAACACCAAAAACCAACAATTTCCTTCCAGCAATAGACGTAGATGAGATAGCTGAAAATCTGGTCTTCAACTTTTTACCACGCTTTTACTCAAATCCTTGAACAAGAAAAATGTCCTCTATTATGGTTTGGGAGATAACATCATGAGTAAACACTCGATTAATGAGAGTGATGGCGGCAAGAAACTAACAAGAGGCCTCGATGAGTTTCCAAGAAAATATCTAAAAACTAACCATTTATGACGAGTGAATCAAGAGTGATAAAAGAGAGAGAAACAAGTTAGGGCATTCTAGTCATTTCACTTCAAAGGGTGTGTTTTTAGTCAAGCGTGGAAATAGCGCCTCCTTCCAAAAGTAAATAAGTGCAATCGTTGCAGTTTTTTTGTTGTTGTGGAAAGTGCACAAGTTCTTCCTACAAGATGGACCCATGAACAAGTTAGAACACAAAGATGAGTTACAGAAAAGCAGAAGGGTTGATTAGTTCATAACCAAGTTCGCATGTTTTTATAGTTTTGTGGGATTTTAAATAGTTTTCACATAAGCAATTTCTAGTCAAAATTGGCCGGATGGACTGAATTGACAGAAATGCCATAGGCTTAGGATTTTTTTGGTTATTTTCCCGTCAGCACGATGTAAGACTTAGACTATTTTCTAAAGTGAAGAGAGCAATATTGAGTCGAACAAATTGCCCTCAAGGTTGGCTCGATAGAGAAGGACAACCCTTGTTTTTCATAGTATCCTTCGTAGCTTCTAAACTTGCTTCCATCCTATTGATGCAGCTAGAAAGCGGCAATACGGGAAGAAGCAAAAGACTAAGGCTCAACAGACTGAGCAAAAGAAAAGCAACGATGCGGCTTTCAAAATTATTGATATCCTTTTCTTTTTATTCAAATATAAGAAATACTTCCTATTTGTGTTATGATTAGGTGCATAAACCACAATGAAATAAGAGAAAAAACGAGATAGAGAAATCGAGACACAATGCTTTATCCCGATTCATCCTTAAACTATAGCTACATAGAGTAGATAATTCTACCATAATTAACATATTCCACTTTTCTATTACAACTTTCAATTATAAGAGAAATAGATTAAATGAATTGTAGCTACTCATGAGCCTAAGCCCAAACTATCAATAAAATACAGGTTCAAACTATAAAAACTTTCTGGCGTCCGAGGAAGCTGCCCCTTGAGACCCCTGCCGAGGCGGTTCCCTCGAACCCCTGCCCGCTCACTAGGAGCGAGACTCCCGTATCTTCCTATTAATGGGGAGTATGAACCACACCCTAACAATTTTATGATAATATTATGTTTTCAAGAGTTAATGGATTCTCGTTAACCATTTTATCGGTGCTTTTTGAGGAACAAGAACACACGATAGAAAACTTCCTATTTGGCTGAACTCTTATCTTGCCATGAAAGTACTTTTCTAGTATAATTTTAATCTCCTTAGAACGGCAAATCACAGCATGTCTTTTGAAGGTGGGGTTGGGCATGACAATGACTTTGATTCGTCTGTAAATCAACAAAGTGTATGCTTATTTAAGCATTGTAAGCTTTGTATTTGACTCTCATGGAGCACAGATAGCCTGATCCTCGGTTCAGTGTCGCATGTGCTCATAGGACCTTTGAAGAAACTTGATTGATGGTGGAAATGAAAGTAATGATAATAATGCTTCTTGCTTAGATGCAAGCCACAGGTACTTATTCATATCACGCTCCGAAGTTACAGTTTTCGTCTTTAATTCTTAAAATGCTTCTTTTTTAGAATATTCTGTAGAACCTTTGTGTTTTGTAATATCAAGCGGGGTTCCGTCAGACAAAAGAGAGAAGGGACAAGCGCCGGCGGTAGGCTTGTTCACGCAGATGTCAATGGGTTTGGAAGCTCTAAACTCTCACTGTACGAGTAAGCCATCATCCAAATTCAAGGAATTATGAAAAACAAATACTTGCTATGAATTTGCTCTGTGAGGACTGCAGTAGTGATTCATTGCAGTAAGAGCGTCTTATGATTGATAAATCACAAAGGAAATTTGGCTGTCAGTCTTTTGCAATAAAATCCCAAAAAGAGGAAACAACAACATGGAATATGTCCTAAAAGAAAAGGTGGTATCAGTTCCGATTTAAGCTTGATTTGTTATTAAAACGAAGTCCTTCCTTACAAAAGCAGACGGAATTAAGGTGGAAAAATGCCAGACATGTAAAAGGAAAAGCAACCTGGATGGGAGTGACACATTCTTCAAAGAAAAGAGGGAGGAGGAGGGTCTCCATCATCAGGAGTAGATTTTCCATGCCCAGCAGTAGAACTTCTCAAGGAAGTAAAATATCCACCAAACCTCCTCAACTGAATCATAGTATAAATATTTTAATCACATGCAAGCTTACCGCCAGAAGCCATACATAAGGTAATATAAAACAATGACATGGCAGTCATATTAATCAATTCATGGGCAAGGCATCACATCAACTTGTCAAAACGTCCTATCAATTAATCACATATCTCAATGCAGATATCTCAACCACATGCGACTTATCCGCTAAAATACCACACAAAATGCAATGATAACTTGAATATGTGCGAATATGTGCTTCTGTCGTTCTACTCAATTCGTCCCATACCAAATTTCATAGTCGAGATGCATACACACTCGCTCATGAATGAGTCACAATTGCATACAGTCCAATTATTAACGGCCGTTTGGCCTGGCACACTTAGCGGTTGGTGCTCTACTAGCATGACCAGGCATCATCCCTTACTTCCGGCGACGGCATCCGATAGTCGGTGTGATTTCGATCGTCACGGCACGGAACTACCAGGAATCCCTGAAGGGACTTTGGTCCGTCACAAGCTGCAACCAGTATTTGCTCAATCCAACGCCACGGAAAGGTATGCATCTAACAAGTCGTGGGATTCTGGTCGATACGGCACGACATTGTCGGTGATAACCCATTATCTGACCACTTAGGCATACTCGACAAACAGCCAGTTTATAACCCGTATTTAATCGAATGCTCATTGTTGACACCTAAATTTTGACCAACCTTTTCAATCATTTTTCATGTTTATTTTTAGCGTCCAGTGCATTACACTTGCAATTTTGTCGGACCGGCAGTGAATGAAATTAAAGTGATGGTTTTGAGCTCAATTTAGTCGATTGGACTAAGCCTGCGATGAATGGAAATTTGGCCAAAGTCTTAATAGGGTCGAAAATTGCATGCCAAGGTGGAATATTGATTTATCTTGAAACTTTGTGAGAAATTAAGCTAGATATTATCACAGAATATAAGAGATATCAAAAGATTTTATATTGATAATAAAAAATCCCTTTAGGAAGTAGCGAACCCTAGCTTTGCTCTATAAATACATTTCATGCTCACAAATCGAGGAGGCCAGAGACAATTCACATTCGGCAGAATTTGAGAGGAGGTTTCGTCCAGAGAGTGTAGGAAGAGAAATCGTGGGGGCTGCATTCTTCAAAGATGGCGTCGCGGCCAATGAAGGGAAAACGGGAATGAAAAGGGGGTGCTCTCATGTTTAATTTCGTCTCTCTGTTAGTTTAGTTTCATGTCCATTAAATCATACTGACAATCATGATTTGCGTTTCATCTTGCATGCCCTCATGGAACACACAATCACGGTTGACGGCAAAAATATGGTCACTCATGGCACTTTGAGGGGGGGAAAAGAAATTTCACACCGAGAGAAAGGGGCCACTTCATTGTAATACACGGCCATAGGGGGCGACTCAATTCAATAGGCGACATTGAGGCCACAATTCTGAATACACGGCCAAAACAATTCTCACGACAGAATACTCAGAAAATAAGAGAGGAAGAGTGGAAGGCTCGGCTAGAAGAAGGAGAGGAAGGGTTTCTTGGCATTTTACGAAAAGAAGAAAAAGAAGAAGAAGAAGAAGAAGAAGAAGAAGAAAAAGGGTCAAGAACCTTGAAGAACCGTCCACAAAGATCCAGTCTCTGGGTAATTTCCAGACTTGGAGAAGATTCCACCTGGAGGTTCTCATTCGATCTCACCCGGTCGTGGACGAGCCGTCCTCAAGTAAAACCCATCAGAGATGTTCCGGTCCTTGTCGCATCGATGTTTACTTGCGTTCATTGGGAGCGACGATGACACCTTCATCATGCCCAAGCATTTGTCATCTACTTAATTGTTTATTTAATCCTCGGTGGAGTCCTCTGACTTGCGACCACATTCAAGGAGTCCACTAACTCAATTATTGGCTTTGGCTTAAGTTTGGTTTAAGTTATTAAATCTGCAAGCATTGTTGTACTTGCCAAAGTGTCCCACCGAAAGTCCTTCCGCCATGATCATCCGTGTGCATGTGAGCTCCGCCGGTCCAATCCATAAGCGATCTCAAGTAATTCAATCTAATTCGAATTGAGAAGGGTATCCGCAAGATAGGTAAAATTCTGATTTTAAATATTTTTATCTTGAACATATTGGCATATCTTACGTTTGCATATTTGAGCATATCTTGCATAGCATCAAAGTGGATATTTTTTCAAAATACAGGTTGACTAGGAAAATTTCTTTTCCTAATCCGCAACTTGCTATACAATCGAGAATGTCCATCTTTAAGATTATTGATGGAATACTCGATTAGGCAAGGACTTGAGTTCAATCGTTAATCGTAGGATTACGAATTAAAGATCGACTCAAATATTTGCTAAATATTTCAAAACTTGATTGATATATCCACTTTCTTGATTGACATTGATTGGCATATTCACTTTCCTCTTTTGATTTGAATTGCTTGATTGTCATATCTTTTAGAATATATCCGTCGTATGATGTAATCTCGAAAATTCTAAACGATTTGCATTCATTAACATTCCATATTCAAAAATTGCATATCTAAAAAAATAGCATCATGTAGATGTTGCATATCTGATTTTTGTAAATAATTGGATTAGATTGCATTTTAGTATAGAAATTGCATGTTTAAATAGAATTTTATGCCTAAAATAATCTATCTTAATATATTAGGGTTTAGGTTAATTTAAACTCTAAAATATGCAAGATAAATATTGTTTTGGCATAGTTCTATTTTAGGAAATTAATTCATCCGAAAATATAAAAAAAAAAAATCATTCATCTTTGCCATGTCATACTAGGTTGCATTTTAGCATAAATTGTATATTAGAATTGCATGTCTTCGTTTTAATTAATACACATGTCACGTAGTTAATTTAATCATGGTCCTACTTGTGCATTCATTTAGTTTGCATGTAATCTAGTTTAGTCTTGCATTTAATCCATGCCATTGCATATAGTGTAGTCTCTCATGCATTCATATAAAAATCAAAAATTAAAAAAAAAAAGAACTATCTTGTGTGGCGCATGCTCTCTTGATTATATTGACTTCCGGATGTTCATTAATTGATTGTGCACCCGCATGATAACCTTTGTTAGTGACTTAGGTTAAAATCAATTAATGTTGCCTTCTCAAATGATTTTTCATGAAATAAAATGGTACCGAAAAGGCGTTAGAGCAATATGGCGTAATCAAGTCCCCGAACTCTTAATCTTTGGTTCGTAGGAATAAAATAGTTCTCCCGCTATTTTATTTAGGTTTCTGATCGACCTATCATAAATGATTAGTGGCGGCTCCAAAATTAAAATATATTGCATGTTAATCAATTGAACCTTAAGTTGCGATTTGGTATGGACTTGGGAGAGTCCGAGTTAGGTTAGTCAAATAATTAACCCGATAATCCATTAGCCTGGAAATTTTTCTGAATTTTTAGGTCGCGACACTCATGTGACGTGCTCACGCAACAGGATTGCTTGAATGGTCACATGAATGCACATGTTGTCCGCCAGACTTTGCATCTATAAACAGGGTGCTCAAACCTCCAACCATAAGTCGTTCAAGGCAATCAACCATGCAATCGATGTAGACGATCGAATTTAATAGAACCAATCCACTCAATCACGAAAGTCAATTAGTCCCATTGCGAACATTCAGTCAAATTATGCGCATTTAAATCCCCATGGATACATTAAATCAACATTAACCAATCCGATTCGTAATTCGATCGTTCGCTTGTCTCTAGCCTATCGTCTCTAGCCTATCGTTTGCTCGCGGTCAAGCAATAACAATGATTCAATCTAGCAATCTAATCCAATTAATCACAAAATCCTAGCTAACTAGACTAACTTAACCAATTAGGGCCATTGAACCTGAACCAAATTTCTAACCTAAACCGGCTCTAATCGAACTACCTAAAAACCTAATAATTTAAATAAACTAATCCGAACGTAATTAGCGACGTAACCAAGGATTAGAGATCGATTCATAATCAATAACACAAGGTGAGCACGGCGACGAGCCTTGAAAAGCTTCTACTTGAGTACCGCACGGGCTCGCGTTCTCGGACATGGTCGGACACGACCTGGCACGATCGCCACACGGGCCCCGACACTCGGCACAAATTCTCGGCGCACTTCCTTGGTACACGGCCCAGGCTCTCGGTATACTTGTCCGGTACACGGATGGGCACAACCCGGGGCAAACTAGGACACGGTCCGGGCAAAAACAGGACACAGCTTGCACGAACCGGGGCACGGCAAGAAGAAACCGAAGCTGCAATGGCAGTGGGAGCAGGGGGTGGAAAAACAGAGGTCGGCTTTGGGTGGTGGCTGGTTCGGCTTTGGTGGGGCCCCGATGGTGGTGTACGGTGGCGGTGCGGTGCAGCGGTGGTGGAAGGATGGCGGAGGAGGAAGCAGAGGTGGTGGTGGTGGCGGGGCACATGTTAAGCAGAGGAGGAGGAGGTCTGTTCGATGATGGGGGGAAAGTGCACGAGCGGAACAGGGGAAAGAGGAAGCCGAGGCTTCTCGGGCTGGTTCGCACCTGCAGTGGTGGAGTAGCGACGGCCGGACGGTGGTGGAGGAGGTGGATGGTGGTCGAAGGCTAGTGGTGGCTCGGTGAGGTGGCTGGCGAGCAGGCGGAGCGACGGCCCGAGCAGTGGGCGGGCTAGAGTGGTGGTCGGCGGTGGTGCTGTGCGGTGAAGCAGAAGCAAGGAGGAGGTGGAAGAAGTTCGGTGAAGTGAGAGAGAGAGGAGGGGGGGTGTGGGGAGGAGGATAGGGTTGTTGTCACTTGAAACCAAACAGAGAAGGAAGAAGGAAAGAAAGGAAAGAAGGATAGGGGGAAAGAGGTAGAGTCGGTGGCGTCCGGGAGAAGGGGGATGAGGGGAGAGGGAAAAGAAAGAAAAAGTGGGTTGGAAAATTTGACACGGCCGCGGGGGGGGGGGGAGGTGGTGGGGGTGGGGTGGAGGGGGGCGGTGGTGGGAGAGGGGGAGGTGGGGTTTGAATTGATTAGTTGAGACCCACTAATTGACTATTCTTCGTCCCGTAGTAAATGAAAACCCTAGGGGCAAAATGCCATTTGACATTTCTAGACTGGTCGGACAGTTTTAGGTTAGGCTTAGTCGCGAGAATTTCAATTCCTAAAGCGCGACGACTATACGATCAAAGCTTAAGCTAATTTGACCGACGTCTCGAGAAAAATCCAAATATCGTCACTTAATTCCTTAAAATCCGATTTTATACAACAAACTGGAATTCATAGTTATTCTATAAATTGAATTCAGTTATTTTACTGACGTCGAATTTTCAGGGCATCACAATTTTAAATAAGTAAAATAATATGAATAACTAAAACACTTGAAAGCATAAAGTAACAATCTAAATCCCCTTCTCTTAATGGCTTTCCTAGATTTTGTCGAAATCTTCACCATTTGCCATCGACTTGTTGCGGAAAAGGCAAGAAAGCTACTTGCATAAAATGTTCTTGAGAATAAAATGATTTCTTTTCCATTTCCTTCATTTGCTACACTCTATTTTAAGAGAGCTAGAGATGATTTCTTACAATTTCACATATTTCAGTTTTCTTTTTTGAGGAATTCTCCCTTGTCTTTTGCAAACCATTGAAGGCTATCTTTTTATGTTGGGAACGACAAGGACAATTATTAGACATCTTGCGAAAGAAATTCATAACTTTCATTCCCCAAGAGAAAATACAAAGACTTCCTTGATTGATTTTCGGCATAAGAATATTCACTTATTTCTTTCCTCTTTTTTTGGTTAAATTTTGTTGCCAACGATTGGCCCTTACCATATTTTGCATTTTGAATAATAGGAATATAATATATTTTCTTGACATGTAAGTTTGTTTGTACTATTTTTAGGATTGCTTGACTCTCGATTAGAGATTTGATAATATTGTTGCCAATTTGAATTTCATATTTTAGACATCTTATTTATTCTTGTGTTTGGAGGTTACTCAAAAGTATCCTGGGCTCGTTGCTATAGATACCCTTTGGATCCTTCATTTACAAACATAGTTGATTTATTAAATGAAGTTTCATTCTTGGGTGTTGTCCCTTGGTATCTTCTCGTCTCTCTCAGTCCCTTTGGTGGATTCCTAGAGTTCATGAGTCATCCAAAGAGTATTCTATGGCCTATCAAGGTAGTGATTCGGCTAAGGGAAATCTAGATTATCAAGTTTCTCGTTTTCTTGGTGGATTCCTAGAGTTCATGAGTCATCCAAAGAGTATTCTATGGCCTATCAAGGTAGTGATTCGGCTAAGGGAAATCTAGATTATCAAGTTTCTCGTTTTCTTTACTCCATACTCGTGGTTTTTCACCTCACAAAAATTCAAAAACCCCTTCCTTCTACTCACTGTTCATTCAACACATTCCATAGTGGGATCGACGAGCTTGCATAGAAAATTGAAAGACCACAAAGTTCGTCTCATATGAGATGTAGGAAGAGAAAAATGTGAATGTACCATGTGCACAAACGTTGCGTATATGCGCAAAATTGACATTTGAATTATTTTAGTAAATTACCGTGTTAGAAATACTTAATGCAAAGATATTGTTGATGTACACGATACACAGAAATATAAAAATTATGTGGAAGACATATTCCAGGATTAAAATTTTTTACAAGAGATCTGTTGTAAAATGAAAAAAAGATTTTCACGTTTTGATATTGAAACATGTGAGAGAGAAAATAAACTTTGCTAATTTGCACATTTCTCTATTGATACCATAATCGCAAAATAAGTAATTGACAACGTTAAGAAGACAATCGCTGTAGACCAAAGTACAAACAAAACGAATCATAATCCAAGTTCTGGCAGTGGACTCTTTCATTGTTCATCCATAGAATTACAGATCCAAGATGCATGATTTCGTCTTAGTAGGTCAAAGAAGAATACTACTATAAGGTCCTTTGTGGTTCACATAAAATACTCCTCTATGGCTTCGAGGAAATGGCATTCCACCACTGAGTTTTCTCGTTTCTTTTTTTTTTTTTTATCTCTCTTCACAAATTACCAAGGAAGTTGCTAACCTGACAGTCTGACAATACTGTCGGTTATTTCTGACCACACGATATCCCAATTAATGGGTGTTTTATGCAAAACACGTGATGATGGTGTGTAGATTTACGGTTAAGATTGTACCATCCCGGACAGCACTATCAAAAAGCATTTCCCAATTACCAATTACAATCCATGACTACTCGAAAGATATGTTGTTTCGGTATTTTTTTTAATTTTATTTTTCCTAGGTGCAAGTATAATAGCCTTCACACTTTTTTGCTTCAAAAGTTGATCAATCATATTTATCATTTTACTAAAGTTAATACAAAGTGATATTCTTTAACATATGTTGAACAAATTAATTCATGTCTCTCCCATAACTATCACTAACTGGGCAAATGAAATTACAATTTGTGAGACCATTTTGGGTTGAAACCATAGTTAAAATGGGATAAAAAAGAATAAAAGAAAATAAACTAGGATTAACGCTTGGTTTGTTTCGCAAAAAATGACTGATTTGGAAAATATTTTTTGAAAAATGATCGGATGTATCGCTTGAAATAATTAGTCAATAAAAAATATTTTCATTACCAACAACAATTGGTATCTAAATATTTGCGTAAATAATGAAAATATTTTTTGTTCATTTAAATTTGTAAGCGATATAAGTGATCATTTTTTTGGAAAGTATTTTGAAAACATTCATTTTTCGTAAAACAAATGGAGCCTAAGTAAGGAAAGGAAGTTACACTAATTTTCAACTTACGTCGGTCTTGACCATGCCATATAGGACGGTAGGCTACCACATTAGCGATTTTCATAGGATGCAATTGACAAAAGGTCAAAAGGTTTAGGACTAAATTGGCAAAAGTGCAAGGGTTAGGACTTTTTGGACAATTTTCCCTTTACAATTAAGTACCTAAATATTTGTTCTTTAATCAAGGATCTCAACTTCCTAAATTTGGTTCAATGTGAAAATTTGGTTAAATAAATTGCGGTCAGGTGATTTTGTCTAGGTGGCCCATTCTGAAGTTGTTCCTTCTAAGTACATTTTGCAATTCGGTGGGGGAGGACCTATGGAGGAACCATATATCCATGAAGAGTAGTTATGATGACTCCGAAGATAAACCGGAAGGACAACGATATTTCAAAATGTGCCATTCCTTCTATGAGATCGCTCAACTTGGAATGGAATCCGGTGAGAAGCGTAGCTTGATATTAACTATTATCAGTGAATTGAAAGAAAATTAGCTAGCAAATTCGATAAGTTTGTCCAATAAATGCAATGGATTTTTCATTGGTTGCTCTTGGCATAAAATTAGGTACCAAATGAAGGCAACGAAGTGCTTAGTTTAGTCCTGTGGTCACTCAACATAAAAGGGCGTTTGCCCTTCGAAAAAGGAAGTAATCAAATGTCGACCATGCTGTTAGATAGTACAAGACTATGGCTCAACCGACTAAGCAAATAAAAAGCAAGAAAAGCAAAGTTTGCAATTTTGAATATGGTAAATTGTAGATTTATTGATATCATTTTTCTCTATTTCGTATTATAAGGAATACTTCTTATTTGGTGAGTTGGCTTGGATTTTACATGAAGCGTGATAGTAGACCGGTCACGTACATGATTTGTGGTTGTCTAGCCGTGAGATAAAGTAGACTTCTAATAAGGCTTCTGCAGAGAGAAGCATCGCCCATGTTTGCTCCGTCTTCCTCTAGTAGTTTCTCGGTGGTCACGAACGGTGCTGCAATTGTTTTGCAGTAGTTCTTATCTGCAGCTCGCTCATAGCACTGTTCTCTTCTAGATTGAAATCTCAATCTCAGTTTAAGCTATTCAATCATCTGGCAGCACTTATGACAGACAGAAGGGAAAAAAAAAAAAGGAAATTCATCATCACAGTGCGACTACAACGTGAGTTCAAGGGTTTTAAATTTTTTCCCTTTCTCCCATAGCAATAACATTTGCAAAAATAACCACAATTGCTAAGCTACTTCACGTGTAGACGTTTGCGCAAACAGTTGGCGAGCATCATTTGGATTCCTCATAATTGTTAAGAGCAGCTGATTTGTGTAAGTTTACCTTCTAAAATCGCTCCATCAACGTGCCACTATGCTGAGTGCCACTACACTGAGTTTTAACCGAAGATGGGATTCGGATTTGTGCCGCCATGACTTAGGGAATTTGCGACAATGTGAATGATTTAACGAGCTCCATAAACAATAGTCGAGACAAATGTTCCTAGCTATACGTTCTTTACGAAAGGAGACTTTTGAGAATGCAAAATACGAGCAGAGCCAAAAAGCACCTCTATTTTGCGCGCGCTTGACCTTTCGCACTCAACCAGGCGCTGAGTAAATCTGTTGTGGAGATTTTTTATTACAAAAACGGAAAAACAAACTGGGGAAAGTTAATGAAAGGGCAAAAAGTTCTAAACGCAACAGAGTGAGAGTGGAGAAGAAGATCAAACCAAGTGCCACTGGAACGGAACCTTCGCACCTCTGCTTCTCCTGTAATGGAGATTTACCTTCAGAAACAAAACAAAAATGGTGTACGAAACGACAAAATTTCTAAGAGTAGAGAAACGGAACCATTGCACCTTTGGAGCTTCGCTTTTCTCCAATGGTGGTTTCCGTTTCAGAAAGAAAAAGAAACGAGAAAAGTTAATAGAAAGGAAGTAAAAGAGTTCCAGCGGAGAAGACCACAAATGGGCGCTCAATTGTAATTTGGAAGGCATTTATTACCTGTCTGCGCAATTAAAACGTCTGCACTTATCCAACTATTTTTGGTCAAGAAACAAGTCTTATCGCAGTAGTCACCGTTAAGGTATGGTTTCGAGCGGTACATCTATGAAAAAGTTGATAAGACATTGTTCCTTTTTGGGAAATGGAAAATTAGACACGTACTTCTCAGACTCTTGGGGCCAAAGGCAAAGAGATGCTCCTGTGCTTCATTAACTCTTCATAAGTTTCTATTATCACCTGCGAGAGCAATTTATTTAGCTTGACTGTTGAGAATTTGCTATCACTTTCTTTCTTTAGATCTAGACCACCGCAAAAAAATGTATATATATACAAAAAACTAGCCTGGAGGTGCAATTGTGATGAAACTGATCAGCAGTTCATTTAAAAGTGCTCACTGCGCAAGGCTATTACAAGGATACGCCAACCCCACTGAAATCAGTAAATGATATGCAACTAAGCATGTTGTGCAGAATATGACATTTGTCAATGAGATCATCATTCAATTAACAAGGAGATATAAAACCCAAACACATGCTATGAATTTGCCTCGTGAGGACTGCAATAATAATTCGATGCAATAAGAATGTCATGTGATTGAGACATCACAAGGAAATTCGGTCGTCAGTCCTATGCAATAAGGAAGCATACGCCCAACTTAGAGTTGGATAAATAACCACACATAATCATGAAGAAAGGGAAAAACAAGATGGTAAGTTACTTTGAGTTCCAATAATGTCCTGTGGTTCGATAATATACTCAAGCCACAAATGATCCGAATAGAATGAACTGAAAGCAATCGTCTTGCATCATTGTTTCCCCATTAACTTGTGCTTCAAGCTTAAATTTGACGTCTTATTTTCCTCCTTCTACTTGGCATACAACACAATAAGGCCAATCTTACGAACTTCTTGTACAAGTCCTCCGAAGTCATGGAAGATACGTCTCTTTATCAGGGAGCAAAGATGCTGGCATCTCTCCTCGAGGTAGAATAACTCGGCAATCGGTTTTGGGACGAAATTCCTGTCATAGATGTAGACTGTTAGACTGTAATTGGATGAACATGTATTACTGAAGATTTTGTCATTGGATGAACATGTATTATTCCAGTTTTTCATTGGGTGATCTTTACAGTTCCACAACGAAACAGAGCTCTATAAATAGAGAGAATATCCTATTTGTTGCCTTATAGCCACCGCCACTACATATACATGCAGAATCACTTCCTATATGTTTGCTTTTCTTAATTTCCGCATCGATCCAGGATTTTCAGCCTTTCCTAATATGCAAACGGTCAGTGCAAGAACAAATCAGTCAAAGGCAACCCATTACGGACCAGTTCATTATAGAAAGATAAGATTAATTACCTTGAACTTCGAATGTGTCGGGGGGAAATTTACTCAGAGATTCGCAACCAATTGCATATAGACGACGCAATTGCCCTGGCATCTTGGGGATCTCTTGTAGTTGTTGGGTATGCGAAACATCCAACCACAGCAAATTATGGAGTTGTCCGCATGTAGGAAGGGTAGCAAAATTGTTTCCCAACAAATACAATGCTCTTAAGACAGGAAAACAGGAACTCTCCAAGAAGTCTACTTTTGATAAATTGCATCCACGAAGGTTTAAAACATATAGCTTAGGAAATCCTGTCTTCATATGGGGATCCTTCGGATCCTCCCCATTCTTTGGAAACTCGACTAGTCCTGAGCAACCTTCAAGTATCAGCCTTTCCAGATTTTGGAACCTATAAATGCTAGATGGAAGGATTCTCAGTTTCGTGCAATACCTTAAATCCATTTCCTCCAAGGAAACAAGATTTTCTATGGACTTGGGAAGTTTCTCAATTGAAGTCTTAATTAAATAAAGTCCTCGCAAGCCTTCCATTTTATCTGGAATTTCAGGGAAGCTTTCCAATTTTGAGCAAAGATTAAGATTGAGAAGTTGAAGCTTCTTGGACCGGAGCATTTTGGGGAAATCATGAAGTTTAGAGCACCCACTTAAATTCAACAACTGTAAATTGTTGTGATCTGCAAGTGATTCGTGGGCATGCTCCAAGTTTTTGCACCCATGGAGATCCAATTCCTCTAGATCTGGAATACATTTGAGGTCCGGCATATGAATCGGTGACTCGCATTCACTGTAGTTTATGAACTTCAATTTTTTAAAGTCCTGCAAGAAACAATTCGGCGAGAAAAAAGTATTGAGATAAATATTCAATTCAAAATCTGGCTCCAACTTTTTAGTAAAAAGCTAGTGGTATGTCCATATACTGGGAATTTATATACAAAATTTTTCGCACATCAAAACTCATAAGCATTATCGCAAAACATTGATGAACGAGTAACTACTTCTATTTGTTGACGAGCAAATATATCGTTCTTATAGTTTTCCTAAAAACTTACATAAGGACGATTTGCCGTTCCATAGAGCTAAAATAGGAACATTGTTCTGTGCTGGTAAAAGGTGAAAGACGTTGGTAACTGTCATATTCCATTGCTAACAAAATTTTGACTGAAAACTTGTTTAGTAAATAACGCATTAAGTTACCAACACTTTAAAGAAATTACTTATAGTTACTGGATAGTTTTAAATACCCAACTATTCAATAATTGACCAGTATTTTCTATATAGCTTACCGTTAAGTTATTACTAAACTTTATAGAAAACTAAGAAGATGTCCGTGCTTTGCACGGATCAAAGACTATATTTGTGATATTATTCTAAATGCTGATATCAACGTGAACTTTCCGCAAGAGAAATAATATATATGCAGACAATAATAACCAAAAAATATCCACATCAATCAGATTCTTCACTAGAACTTGCATAGAAGATTATTTAAAGCTGATCCAAATGTCATCATGTAGGTTTATCCTCTGATTAAAAAAAAGATATGACATACAATTGCAATATTTATTGAATATTATAAGTAATACTTCGAGCACATAAAATAATCTGAATCAATAGAAAAAGGAAAATATAAAGTAAGAATGTAAATCCCACTCTCCAATTATTCTTTTGTGCTTAATTATAAATGATGCATTTCTTTTTAATCTTCTAACATGAGATGGAGCAACCTCAATCACATTGATAAAGTCGTAGATTCTCTTCAAATGTGTTAGATCTCAGATTAACATTCTAATTTTTGAGCTAGTACATTACTTGAAACTTAACACGAAAAGGAGATTTACCTATTACTAACTAAGGAGTTAAAAAGACGTGGATTCTAAATTTTCCTATATGTTTTTCAAATATAACGAGCAAGTTGTCAGTTGACGGCCGAGCATTTACAACCGAAAGATTTTAACATGCATTGCTCATATGTGCCAGTGATAGCTTACATTTGATGCTCTACTAGGAATAAAGAATATAGTAATTGTAGATGTTTTTGTAAGGAAAACAACAAACATCATCAGATTTAATAGATATAGTTATAAGTAAGTAATGAAAAAAGGACCAAGTGAATGCGCACCTTAAATTGTTCCGGCACCTTAATCTTGCTCTTCCGCATATCAAGTCCAACTAACTTCTTTGGACCCTTGCTGAATTCTGGAACCAAGGGACAATTAGGCCATTGAAACCACATTAACGCATTAGGGAGACGGATGGAATCTGGGAAAGAATTGTCTTTATCCACATTAACCAGGACGAGCAACCACAACTTCTTCATTTTCTCGAAAGCTCGAGGGCTAAAATATGCCTCTTCTGGCTCTGGTAGCTCTAGAAATATGGCTTCTGCATGCTCTGTTCCCTGCATATGTATTTCATTATATTTAGGTTACTTTGTAACTATAGTAAACAAAGTCGAAGATAAGAATACAATATTAATTCTTGTGCACGAAGAAGTCTTACCTCTTCTCTTGATATAACCTCAAAAACATCCTCCTGAAGCCATAATCTACTGTATTTTCCAGGATCATTATGACATCCTTCTCGTACAATTTCCATGCCCATTGATTGTATTGAGTCATGCATTTGTAGGGTCTCTCCCTCTTCACTAATCAAGGAGCGCTCAATGAGAATTTGTACCCCGATAGTTGGGTTAAAGCCACAACTATTAAGAACTTTCTTAATGTACTTTGTACTTCGCCCTTTGAAGTAACAGACAATGTCAAGAAAAATCTCCTTTGCATGGCTATCCAATCCATCATAACTTACCTTTAACACTTCACTGATTTCTTTGTTAGGAAGTTTGGCAAGTTGTAAGAGGGTATCTTTCCATTCAGATTCTCCTCTAGGACACAAGAAAGAACCCAACACCTTAAGAGCTAAAGGAAGGCATTGGGCATACTGCAAAACCCGATCAACCGATGTGCTGCTTATTTTTGTTTCTTGATTTCCTCGAAAAGCATAATTCCTAAAAAGTTTAAGAGCTTCATCATCGTTGAGAACTTTAACAGGATACGTGTGATGCGGTACCCCTTGAGAAGTTACCACATGTGTATCTCTTGTTGTAACAATTATCCTACTTCCTTTACCAAACCACTCACGACTTCGAGCTAAAGCACTTAATCGGCCCGGATTATCGACATCATCAAGAATAACGAGGACTCTCTTTTTACATAGTCTATCTTGAATCAATTGACTTCCTCTATCAACACCAAAGACTCTTTCTATATTCTTTCCTAGTAATACCTGCGATAGCAATTGTTCTTGCAAATGAACCAAACCATTGAAATTTTTGGAATTTTCTCTGACACGTTCTAAGAAACAAGAACCTTGGAAGTCTCTAAAAGTAGCATTATAGATGGCTTTAGCAAGGGTTGTCTTCCCTATCCCTCCTTGTCCACATAATCCTACCATAAGAACATCCTCCTTGGACTGTAATTTTAATATTGCTTTAACCTCTTCTGCTCGGGAATCTATCCCAGTCGGAAACTCGGCTACATCTAGTGGTGTTCGGGCTAGTTGAGTCATGGTCTCTTCTACGATCTCTTGTATAAGCCCTGCTTCAGATCTGACAAGGGAAAATAAGTTGAAACTACTTTTAGAGCAATACAAAGGAAAGAATAAGTATCAAGAGGGAATCATTGAGTAAGAAGCTAGTCCGCAAAAGATTTAGAGATGAATGTCCAAATATGTTCAACTAGCAAGATGCCCATGTCTACACGCGCACAAGACTGTATTTTTCATGTTATTCTAAATGTTGTATGGTAATTTGTCCTGTATTTTTTATTATTTAAGTTAATTATTGGATATACTAAATGTTGATCTGCATTTTATTGATCGACTTAGAAGTTCATTGAAATTGTCTTGTTTTTCCTTCAATTGTCCAAATACCTACGCATCTATTTGGTATATTTCCTAGCGCAACATTACCTGTGATTAAAATTAACAACGTGAAGTTTAAGATTACACTACCAATCGGTTACATATCAAGTACTTTACCCTTTGGGACAACTTTAATCTCACTTTTTAATGTGGACAAATAAAATGAGTGCTTTGGCTGTTGGGATGATTATGGCAAGATCTTAGGGTGTGCATGACAACAATTTTATTTTTCTAGTTTTCTATTTCGAGTAATAGGTTTGGAACAGCAATCTGTTTGATACCGTAATTTCATTTTTCTATTTTTGGGATAAAGTTTGTGCCTAGAAATAGTGGAACAAAAATAAGAAGTATAAGTTTTCTACTTTTCTGTTTGTGGAACAGAAACGGAAATAAGAATTCTTCTTATTGCTCACTCCCTCTCTCTTGCGTCTTGCCCGCTAGTTGCTGGCTCTTGTTTGCCATTCACCGTTCATGTTGTTGGTCACCGGTCCACGACTCAGGTTCGCCCTTCTCCGATCACCATTCGCCGGACGAGGCCCAGTAGCCGACAACCATAGAAAGTTTTTGATGTTATCAAACAAATTTCTTTTTCAAAAACAAAAATTTTGTGTTGTTATCAAGCGCGTGTCTCTACTCGTAAACTCATTTAGAGAATAGAAATATAAAAATCTATTTCTAGCCAAAAATAGAGCCCTAGAAAGAGAATAGTTGTCGTTTACACCCTTAGTCCTCATAGAAACATACCTTTCTTATTACCTTTTTGCTCTTCACAGCTTCAAGTTCTTACAAGAATGCCATTAGGGCTATATTTTCTATTAAAAAAAACCTAGTTTTTCATTCTTTTCTCCTGTAAAAGATAAAAAAAATTTCTAATATATGAAAAAGTATTATGATGCATGTGCGAGTTGTGTTAGAGAAGTCCCACATTAAAGAATTGATGTGATATGGAGCAGTTAATATATCTTAGTTGGCCCATAACACATTGGTTTATGCTTTTAAGTAAAGGTGGGTCCAACTGGATATGTTAACCGGTTCGGACTTGGGTTCCTTCTTAGCGATCTTCCTGGATGAAGGTATTGGACTTCTACTACATGCTTACAACAAATGGCATTAGAGTTGATGATTGATTAGTGGGACCTTTAGCAAATATATCAAAGGATGAATCTAGTTACCAACCCGGATTCTAGGTGGCGTGCCTAATGGCAGCCTTCATAATTCGGTCTAGAGGAAAGAGACTAGGAATGAGGGTGGGCATTGAGTATCCTCAAGTTGAGATAATGTTGGTGTAGAAGGATACCATAATTAAGGGGGAGCATTGAGCTTACACATAAGGGAAAAATTGTTAACATGCATGTGTGAGTTGTGTTAGAGAAGTCCCACATAGAAAATTGATAGAGTGTAAAGTAGTTAATATTATCCTAATTGGCCCATAACTCATTGGAATAAACTTTTAAATGAATGTAGGTCTAATTGAAAATGTTAATCAATTCAAACTTGAACTCCCTCTTGATGATCTCCCTAAGTGAATGTATCAGATTTTACTACATGCTCCCAACAAAAAGATCGCTACAATACCCAATTTATCTTCTCCCATGTATGATGGTTATATGGTGAAGTAAATACTCTCCCGACAAAATTTTTCGCTCAATAAAATGACCTTGGATACAAAAGAAGGGAGAAATGTTCTTGCAAGAGAGGTGTCCTATTCAGTCAATGAAAGGCTTGATGCAATTGGTAAGGAGAGGAATTTTGAGAAGCATGAGGGACCAGCTTCAAATCAAGTCCATGAAGTCCAAAACATGTAGCAAGAGAAGGTAACACCATTCATTTTTAGATCTTGCAAAATGAGCGACAAATCTTAGGCTTCGTTTTTTTCGCGAAAAACAACTTTTAAGAAAATGCTTTCCGGATTTTCTGCATCCGGTACATGGAAAATAAGCTAGTCAAGGAAAACATTTTTCATTTATTGAAAAACATATTCAAAAGTGGGGAATATATTTTTCTCATTTTCAAAAGAGGAAAATGTTTTCCCCGATCTTTCCCTCTCATTCCTTTTTTTAATTATTATAAAAAATTGGTTTTTTTAAAATTTTATTTCTATTGTATATTTTTTTCTGTTCTTTTTTCTTTCTCTACAATCGTTGGCTATAGCTACTCGGGCAAGGCCGGCGAGGTCAAGCTCACCGACCTTGAGCGAGCGAGCAAGCTCACCTCGCCGGCCTCAAGCGAGCTCACCTCTCCAACGCCTCGCTCGTGGCCTCGGGGTGAGCTCGACCTCACCGCGGGTGAGGCTCGAGCCTCGCCGGCCTTAAGCAAGCCACCGTGGTTGGTCATCGGCCCCAATAGAGAAAGAAAGAAAAAATAAAATAAAAATAAAAATATTTCTATACAAAAAAAAATAAAGCTATTTAAAAATCGATTTTGTAATGTTCTTAGGAAAATTAATTCTATATGAAACGATGGGAATATTCTCCAGTTCATTTGTAGGTCTCAAACCATAAAATATTGTTATTTTCCTGAAATATGACTTTTACATTTTTCTCGAAACAAACGGAGCGTTAATGGTAATCATACCAGTAAGTTCGTCCAAGATCTTAGCAATCTTTAGGATTGGCCGAAGAAGCTCCAATACATATTCATGATAGATTATTTGATGAGCCTTGAACAGCGAAAAGGACTTTACATAAGCCTGATTATCCACATAAAATAAAATAAAAAAAAATTTCAAAGGATAATCCGTGAAGGCCTATAGTTAGTTCTTGGTGCCTTCTTCTAATTTTGGTTGTGAAAAACGTGTTTGAAAGGATAGATGAATGGGTCTCATTAATTTTTATGATAGCAAATGCAGGAGGATATTGTCTACGTCCGACTAATGAAGTATGTGAAGCCACTCTTATAGCTTCAAATGTTTTGCAAATTCTTATTGGTGCATAAGGATACCAAATTAATGGGAGCAAACTTAACATTGAGTTCACACGCGAGGGGGAGATTGTTAGGATGCACGTGTGAGTTGTGTTAGAGAAACACACATTAGAGAATTGAAGTGGTATTAAGCAGTTAATATATCCTAATTAGCCCATAACTCATTGATTTTGCACTCCTAACAACCGGTATCGTAGCTCGGGTTACCAACAAGTCTGGACCCAACAATCACATGGAGAGATACGGATTATTGCGGATCCGGCCTAAGGCCGATGTGTGAAAGGGAGCAGTGGGTTTATGAGTGTGAGGGAAACCTTATTTTTTGAGCTAATTTTTGGGATAAAAGAGGCCCAAGATCATCAAACACAGACGGATAGGAAAGTGTGGCGAGGGAAAAACTTGAGGCCTTATGAATCTGAATAGTCATCAAGGTTGACCAAAAAAAAAAAGGGACTAACCGTAGAGAGAATTGAGGCCTTTAAAAGGACACATGGAAGAGAACCCCATTGTAAACCCTCGACTTGTTATAATTGTCGTTTGATTTGTGGATTAAAAGCCCACGAGGCTCATGCTTGTCCACAAAAGTATCAGTGGGAAGAGAAACTTCATAGAGTACTTGTCGAGGATGAGGATGAACCTGCTCAGACCTATAGATCAACAGGAAGTAAAAAATTTTGGACTCTGAGGTCGAATTTTTCTGTGAAGTTTTCTGGGAATATGAGACAAACGAACAAGGTTCAAATCAGTGGAGTGAACAATTATTCATGATGAACTCGTGTGATCATATGGTGCCCCTTAGGAAGTTTTCTAGGATAACATAATTGTTTGAAGAAAGTGCACACAATTACAGACAGGCGAGAAGTTAATCCCCTAGAATGAACGTGTCCTAGGAGTTAGACTATGGTGGAATATATTTGAGCATCTGGAGCAATTACTGCCTCTCAGGTCCAATCGAGGGGAGGAAGAATAACCTTATGTTGGAAGAACTGTCTACACCCTGTAGACTTGAAAGATTGCAGCCTGCCAGGCAGATTTAGGATTTTTGAACCTTTAATTGTACCACAGGATATTGTACAAGAAGTCAATCGGCAAGAGATTGCATCTCAAAAATCTGTAAACTCAAGAACTCCAGAAAGAAGAATCATAAGATACGAATTGATTGGTTAATCTGCCTGTCAATGAAAGAAGAGGATACAATTTTTGAGTTGTTAAATGAATGCGGGTTTGATATTAAATTGTTCTATAAAAAAATCTCGGCAATCGAGCTAAAAATTATAAAATGCACCGTAGACATGGTAGAGGAATTTGATCTATCTGTTCTCCAAAGGTTTTAGTAAAGACAGCTTTGGTCTGCAGAGCAGGTGTGAGGAAAGCCGTGAATGGGAAGAGACTATAGCCAGGTTAACAAAGCAACAAAACACGAAGACTATATTTCTCGCACTTTATCATTAAACTGAATGGATATTTGTCAAGTTATACTCAAAATAGTTTATTTAGTTAAAAATTATCTGAAGCTATTTTATTTTCATCTACTTGTTCGAATTTAGAATCAACATAAATAATTTTTTCAAATTAAGTTGGTAATTTTAAAATCATGAGTCCTCTTTTTTTTTTTTTTTATTTTAACAAACGGATATTTTTCAAGAATATGTATTTCAAAATTTATCATAAATCAGTAAAATAATTCTAATTGATCAAATATGTGTCATGCGACACAATCATGCCACGTGTCCACGACGGAGCCTTTTTAACACACTCTCCTTCGCGGCTCTCTCCTCTCCGTTTTTCTCCGTTTATATTGTCTCTCTGCACTTTTTCCTCTGCTGGAGTCTCTCTGTCTCCCAAGGTCCCAACCGAGAATCCAGGAAGAGGGAACAAAGATGCAGGGAAAAATATCGAAGATCTGAGAGGGATCTCGATAGAGATTGACGATGCAGGAAATCTAGGAGAGTGTCTGGAAATGAAGATGAAGGTAAGCAATAGAGAGAGCCGCTTCAGATCAGAGAAATCTGGAAAATGGCCCCATCAGTGGGATTAAAACCGAGAAGAGATTGAGAGGGAGAGGGAGAGGGATAGGGCTTGGCTCGGTAGTTAGCAAATCTGGAAAAGTTTTTGGCTAATGGAGAGGGAGTGTTGGTGGCCAGCAAAGAAGAAGAAAATGCAGGTTTGAAAGAACTCGAGGGATGGAAAAAAGAGAGAGAGAGGGTTGATGCTTGGCCCTAATCAGAAATTCTGGAAACCTTAGCAAAACAGAGGAGCGAACGAGAGACTGCAGCAAAGGAAAATGTGGAAAGAGTAACGGAGAGGACAGAGATAATAACGGAGAAGAAAGAGTGACGGAGGGAAGAGAGTAAAGTTAAAAAGTGGGCTCCACCGTGGACACGTGGCGATTGATGAAAGGAATGATGGTGCCAGGACTACGCATTATTTTCTCCTCCCCCTCTGGGTCTGCTCCCCTCCGCCTTTGCCACTGGCCCACGGCCGTCATCATCGCATTCCGCCCGCCGTCACATCCCACCACCGTGACGTACCCTCACCTCATCGTCGCCTGTCCCCTCTCTCTCTCTCTCTCTCTCTCTTTTTGTCCCTCTGTGAACAGAGAAAAGTCTCAGCCGTCGTAGGAGCCTCAGGCGACCACCGCCCGAGGCTAGCGACGGCCGATCTGCGCTCGACACCCCAGATCTGGGAAGGCGAACCTTGATTCTTTGCCTAAAGCCGCTTGACACAGAAAGACGGGCAGGGTCTGAGGTGATGCAGCTGGGGCACTGTGGGGACGTGAGCACTCGGGCAGCGGCATGTCAAGAATCAGGAAAGACATGGTGCTCTATTTCGTGTGCCGTGTGACGGTGCTGTCTGAGTGTCTGATGAGAGTGTGCTTGCGATGATCCCAAAGATTAGAGAAAATTAAGTAGGAAAAGATTTAGACTAATTGAATTGCAGTAGAGGAGTTGTCACGTACACATTTTCCTTCACGGTAAACTCCCGCCCAGACAAGCTAGCAGCATCGAAAAGAGCTTTCTTCCATCTCTTCACTTTCTCTGAATCCTTCCCCAACTTCTCCTCATGCTCAGCCATAGCTTTTGCATAACTCTGCTCGTCTCTCGGTGTTCTCACTTCTCTGGGTTCCACCTTGTAAAACACCGGAAACACAATCAGATCATTCTTGACCCTGCACTCCATGATTTTCGCCACCTCTTCCAAACACCATGTCGAGAAAGCATAGTCTTTAGAGAAAACAACAATCGCAATTCGCGACTCCTCGATTGCGTTCATAAGCGTGGATGATATCTCCTCTCCCATCCTCAGTTCTTCGCTGTCAATGTAAGTGTATGCTCCTGACCGGTCAAGAGCTGTGTAGAGATGACTGAGGAAGTTGTTGCTGACGTCAGTGCCTCTGAAACTCAGAAAGACTTGGCTACTGTTTCTGGTCTGGGAAGAAGAAGAAGAAGAAGCAGCAGCCATTTGAATCAGGAAACAGGGGAGGTTATTAACAATGAGCAATGAGATATCTGAAGATTGGGTTTAGGTAGTTTGTTCAGCATTTGATCTTCTCGTCGAATCCTTTTATACCGGATGCAGTGCTTTCTTTCATTTGGGTCAACGAAGAATATTACTAGGTCTTTTCATAATAAATATCGTGCGCGTCAAGCGCTCGAAAGTGTGCGCGAAACTTCTCTTCGTTGGTTAGAGATCTGGTGGACACAAATCTTTCTTTTATGTTGAATTTATTGTTAATTAAATTGTTAATGAATTTGACACAAGATAAGATTTTTTTATGACCAATAGTCTCATACGGCCCTCATTAGTGGCCAGCGTTCCGATCGAGACATCGGGGAAAGAGAGCCTTTCAGATTCCCCATCGCATCCAATGTGCGATGCCAGTAGCAAAATGACAAGGGGCATGCGGTTTTCTCTGCTTTTCCTTCCCCCCCTCCCCTCTCTTTTATAGTGGGGTTTTCGTACTTTGCTTTTATTTCTACACCATTGACTTTAGCTCTAGCTTCAACATGGCCGCCGATATTGAATTCTCATAAAAAGAAAAGATCTTTTGTTAAACGTTTTAAAAGGAAAGGCGTGGATACTCAATTCTAATAAAAGGAAGTGATTTTTAATCCTTCGTTTTTCATTTTCTTAGATGGAATCATTAGAAAAAGTTTAGCTACTCCAATAAAATATTTGGCTGTAGCTTCCAGGAAATGGCCTTCGCAACCAACGAGATTTTGTTCCCCATTGGATCTTCTCAGTATATTCTTTATGCCCTGAGGCATGACTTTCTCCTTTCGTGGGAAAAGCAGATGGAAGGGTTGAGGGAAATGAAGAGAAGGACGTGGTGGGGTCTGCCGTGCTCGACTTCCCTGGCGGAGGAGGGCCGGGGTGCTTCGGCACCGTGAAAAATAAACCGATGTCGTCGGTCAATAGGATACAAATTTTTATGACCATGATCTCAACAGTCCTCATTGGAGGCCCATTTTCCAACTGGTTGATTGGTTGATTGGTTGATTGGCCTTCAGTGAAATAGCTTCCATCTCTTTAGTCCTCTTTTCTTTTTCAAATATTGGACAATAAAGTTTCTCATCTCATTAGAGAAAATACTTCACCGAGGCTATATGGCAAATTGGTGGACCGAACACCAATCAATCGGTTAATTGATTACTTTCTTGTCATTGTAGAATTAAAAGTGCTTTGAGATATGTGGTGGCACCATGTGCACCAGTATCGTAGGTTTCATGGTCAGAGATGTTAGGTATCGGGCGGAACCATCCTTCTTTGATCTTGAGCCACCTGTCTATTCTCTTCTTTTATTCAATATGAAGCATCTTTTCTTTAACCCAACAACATAACGTGCCAATCCGTGTTGTCAGCTAGGGGCGAGCAATGGTCCAGAGCAGACCTTAGAACTAGAGGGGACCGACCCTACCTGGCCACTTCTGGTCCGTTCCAACAAGGTCTGCAGGGTATATTCCAGCCTCTAGGGCCAGATTCCAAATTTCAAAAATTGAGAACTAGTCCTCAGGTTATAAATTAGGGGATGTTTTACTAAGGGAGTAAATCACCGAAAATCTTAAATTATGCCCAGTATGATATATCTACTCTAAATTTTTTTTTATGACATCAAAAATCCTAAACTTATACCTGTGAGACACATTTATCTCAAGTTATTTTTTTTGTAACAACAAAAACACCCCAAAATTATACCCGTAAGACACATTTACCCCAAGATTTTAAACCTCAAATTTATACTTGTGTGATACTTTTGCCCCGCATTAAATTTTTTTTTTTTGGCACCATAAACTCTAAACTGATAGGCATGTGACATATTTACCCCAAATTTTTAGGTAAATGTATCACACAAATACAAATTTAGGGTTTTTGGTATTACAAGAAAAAATTTAGGATAAATGTGTCCATGGGAACAAGTTTGGAGTTTTTGTGTTACACAAAAAAGTTTGGGGTAAATGTGTCATAATAGGCATAATTTAGGATTTTTGATAGCTTTTTTCCTTTTATTGAAATTTGTCCTCAAGAAATAAATAAAATGAAAAAAAAATTAGTAGATTCTCGAGTAGACTCTAGAATTGGACCAGACTGACAGAATCGGTTACAAGGTGGGTTCCAAGGTATAAAATAGGTCTCAAGTTTCAAAAACTAATAATCGATCTCGACAAATTAGGTTCAAGGTTCGAGATCTGGAACCTCCCCACCTTGAAACCATTCACCCCTATCATCAACATATATTCAAGCCCCACTTGCTACATTGCTGTCAATTGTCAGACACAAACTCAGTTGACATTTACTTCATTGGCTCCTCGCTTCCGGAGTGGCATTCCAATTAATGAGTTTTATGAGTTCTTGTCTTTCTTTTTGTATATTAAAAAAAAAACATGACTGGTTGCTGCTATATGAAGAATAGGTTGTATGGGCAAATTCTGATTTCGACATAAACACTGCACTTGTCAAAATGGATCCAAAACTCATTTAAGAATCCGCAAGTATTTAAATGGGTCATAACAAACGTAATAGGCCAGCATATAAGACAACTCAAGTCATTTAAGAAGCCGAAATGAGTGAGTTATAAATGGATCTATTGTGAACCCATTTACAATCCACTTAAAGTCGTCTACCCTTCCCCCTTCGCTCCTTCTCGCTAGGAGACAGGCGGTACTGCCGTTTCTTTCCCCTTTTTGGGCGGCCGAGCATTATGCCTCGCTCTTATTCATAGTTTGTTAGTTCCTCAGTGCGTTTTCTTCCCTTTATTTGTTCTAATTATTCAATTTGCATTTCTCTTGTCGAGGTTGCGGACTGGCCTTTAAAAAAACAGCAGATGTTTGCAGAATTTACGTGTTAGTTTCAATGACTTTGTTGTTTTGTAGAGATTGACCATGCTTTCCTGCAGGAATTTTCTGGAGGAGGATTGGTGATGATAATCGGTGAAGATGGCTAGTCATCTTCTTACTTTTTCTTTCTTTCTTTTACTTTCCTTTTTACTTTATTGCTTTCTTTTACTTCTTTTTTTTTTTTTTACGAAGCCGGCGCCCTGCCCTTAAGACAACCCATTGAGAGAAGGATGACCGCGTAAGTGTTACTACATCGAGTCTTTTTATTATGCAATCTCCGGGCGTTCGTTGCTCCTTCCAAATCCTGCGAACCGCCTGAATGTGGAACTTGGAGGAAAACGTCTTCACTTGCTCCGTCTCCTACGTTGGGGACGGCGACGAGGAGGAGGCACTCTGGTGGACCGCCCTCAAGCGGCTCCCCACCTACGCCTGTGTCCATCACAGCATCTTCAAGGTCCCCGGCGGCGGGTCGAAGGAGGTCGGCCCGAGCGAGCTCGAGGCATAGGAGCAGAGGCTTCTCCTCTACCGGCTCGTCATCTCCATCGATCACGATCACAAGCAGTTCTTCGTGCAGATGCGGCACTGCTTCAAAGCGTAAAGATGCTAAACACACTCAGTACTTAAGTTTGGTAGTATCGATCTTCCATATAGGTGAATCCTCGATACGGTGCAACGAGAAGAGCAAGTTTTAGTAAAATATCGGCAAAGAAGTGACCACTATTTTTTGGTTCAGGAAACTCTGAATTTTAGATGCTTAGAAGAAAATAAAGAAAAATTTTAAATTAAAAATCATATTTTTTAAAAGATATAAAAATTTGTTGATATAAAAAATAAAAAAATCAGATTTTTAAAAGAAATAAAAAATCATATTTTTTTAAATTATAAACAAATAATATTGAAAATGTTAAAATTGTCCAATGATTTAGTAAAACAAAATTTTTAATAAATTTGTAAGAAATAACTTTTCTTAGATTGAATTAAATATGGATCCTTTTTACTAATACGGGTTAGGTCATGTATGGGTTGGGTTGAGTAAGGGTCAAGAAATTTGCACTATGCATAAATAGGTTATAAATGGGTTAATGGGTCAGTTTGGGTCAAACCATTTATGACCCGACCCAAACTAGACCTGACCTACTCATTTGACAGATCAACCGACTCTCAAATGGCTCCATGCTCGACCACAAGATTTCCAACAGACTAATTGAAGACATCTGTATTAGTCGGATCGGGAAGGCTAGAAAACAGTTGGATGGAAAAAGAGTAGATTACAATTGTTCATTGTTAATTTGCATTATCTTAACGTTCATGCGTTCTGTTTTGAGCTGCTTCATAAAAGATTTGTAAAAGAGTCTTGACTCCATCATAATCCAACCTTTGTATGAGACTTCAAGTATAATTTATCTCTCGAATAGGCTCGAGGAATGGAGTAGGCACTCATTTCGGCCGAAGTCACTATATATTGACTGACTGTCCTCTACCTCCACTAGCACAGCCCAAATCCTATAAAAATAGGGTCAATGACACGGCTATCCATCTACGAGCAACACAAACCTAATATCAAAGAATATGTATCCCCCAATATATCTGATAAAACATGGAGTTGATTACAAAATCGTAATTTTAAAATCTACTCAAGACAATATTGTTGTTGCTAGCACTATCAAATAGAGGGGGTAATAGGTGATTTTGAAAAATTTTGACAAATTAAAGTGGAATTAAAACAATCAAGATTAATGTCATGTGAAATCGTAGTCCGAAGAAAAACATTGCTATAATCAAATTCACTTGTCTAGAAGATACCAATAGAGATAATAATGAGTTAAGGGATAGAGAGAATTGCACATAGATGTTATAGTGGTTCGGCTTATTGCAAGCCTACGTCCACTCTCATCACAGACCGCCTACATGCAGGATTTCACTAGTGAATCAATAAGAAATTACAATGAGTGATTCTTTTCATATAGAGATCACTCTATTTCACACGATCAACCTTTCAATACCTCTCAAGGATTGCAATTTTGAAGCTCACGGAGACAATTGTGTAAGAATTAAAGCTCTCTTTGAACTATGGAATTTATGACTATTGATCTCTCTTACCCTCTTCACCAGCTTGGTCTCCTTTTATACTCTTCTACTTCCAATCTACCTATTGGACATTCTTCAAAGATCACTCTCTAATCATCTCGTTGGACAATATAGTATAAAGAAGATTGAGTAGCCGTTAAGGGATAAAATCAAAATCTCCATGGATTCAGCCATCCATACAATCTACATTTAGATTTTCATAAGTAGAGTTCTTTATTTATGGAAGAAAACTTATCTATACTAAGAAAGAAATCCAAGCGAAACTACTAGCCATTGCAAAAATGATTTGCGTCTGAATCTAAACATTGCATCTGATACTTTCTCATAGTCTAAGTCCGAGTAGATTCACATTTTGATGAAACTTTATGAGTTTGAGGAGACTTCACGTAGAGTATGAACATGTTGACACTTGAATTTTGGCTCCCCTTTTTGATCATTTAATGCATTAAAAAATTAGGGACCCATCGCGACACCTAACTAAAAATATTGAATCATTTTCGTAGAGTTTTCTGCATAACGTTTATTTACATTTTAATCGGACTAGTGGTGAAAAGACTTAAGGTTCTGAGCTTAATTGAATAATTGGATCAAGCCCACATTAGCATAGGATTTTGACCGTCATAGACATGAGAAACTAAGAACACATGGGGAATCGGCAGTACATTGGGCCCATAATAGTTCATATTCTTTTCTTTAAAACAAAACCTAGCTGTCCCCTATGTAAAGGACCTTCACGCACACAATGGATGAGGACTTCTATTTTCTGTCGGCAATTACAATTCAGAAATGTATGATCGGCAGAAGAAAGAGCGAGGGGCCACGAGAGAAGGTTCTCCGCCAAATTCATCCTTGGCCGAGATCCTCCACGACACCGGCCACTCCCTCACTGCTCTGTGATCATCACTGACGCTGCATCAGTCCTGTTGACGTTGTTGCATCACTTCCCCACCTCGTCGCTTCCCCGAAGCCTTTGCTGTTGTCACTCCGGCCGTGATCCGACCCCACAGGTTGCCACACTCCCTGCTGCACTGTGGCGGTGTTACTCCAAACATCAGCAACGACCTGGAGCCTGGCCTTCCTGTCTTGCTTTATTTTGAAAAAATCACCACCTGTTGCGCGTTGAAATCCTTCGACGGGGCTTTGCTGGTTATGGGTTCTAGGCCCAAATTGACTTTTGGCCCAAAGAAGGTTACTTACGCGGGAATCTTTTATCGAACTTAATCCGTTCGTTTTCCGAAAAGGAGTTCTGGGTGAGTTTTGGACAGAGAGTGTCAAATGCAGTAGATTTACACAAAAGGGCGCGTTACAAACAGGCTTTCGACAACTTCGACGGCCCAATATGCAATAGTAACAATATGTGACAACCGTCGACGTGACCCTGGAATTGAATCGACGGGATCGGGAGATGATATAGGACACAATGCTGGAATTTAATCAACAGCACAAGACGGGGAATTGTAGGACACAATGCCGGAATTGAATCGACGGTGCATGGACAAGATGGGTGAATGGTGCAACACCGAATTTAATCGACGGCAGATCGACCTAATGAGCGGGCACGCCGGAATCTAATCGACGACACCTAACTCTGGATATGATACTCGTCGGAATTGAATCGACGACGGGGATCTGAAAACTACAGCTAGGCTAGGCTAAAGGTTAAGAGCTAAGAGCTAGTTTTGAAAATGCAAGTGTTTTGGATTTGTTGTGTGTGTGTGTATCTTGCTATTGCGAGGTATTTATAGGCAAGCTCTTTGGTAACCGCCGAGCGGTTTCTTCCTTTGGCCCCACGCTTTGCTCTTTTCCATAAGCCACGTGGATGACGGTTTCCCGGTCTTTGCGCCTTTTCTTTTTACCTCGTGGGGATTACCGCCAACCGCTTCGATCATGGCCTCCCTCCGCGCGCTTTTCTTGTTCTAGAAGGAAGTGGCGCCAGAATTTATCCCGACACGTGGCACCTTTCTGATTGATACGTTCCCCGCTTCGGTGTCCCTTCTTGTAGCCGATTATTGCTTCCTCACGTGCTTGTCACGAGTCTCCCTTGGATTATTTTAAGTGTCAACATATGCCCCCTTAAAAGATGTAAATCGAAGATTTACCTCTTTTAAAATATCTTCCTCTGGTTTAGTGATCTCCAGTTGTACAAATGATGATTACGCTTTCCCTTTGATCTCTTTTCCCAAAACGCAACCTTTCGACTTCTTGCCGTGCACTGGCCTTTTTCGTCTTCGCTTTTAAGGATCTTGAAAAAGCTCCCAATTGTCGTCTTTCTTCCTCAACGTTTTTCCTTAAACCCTAAACCCCTTCTTCCGAGCATTCCAAGCTTTCATGGCGATCGAAACCCCTGAGTTCCTTCCTCACCAGCTCATCGCCCGCTTCGATGGGATCATCAATAGTGATGACGCTGATCACTGTTTCCTCAAGTTATTGAACACTCAACGAGAGCACGCCGTTTTCATTCTCGGACCCGGTCTCCATGATCACCACCACATTCCATCATCTCTTCGGTCTTGCTTTCCAGTGCGGGCCGACGAGCAGCTTCCCATTCAAGCTTCTTCACGAAAGGAAATTTGGTCCATGCCGGCTCAGCGATTTAGGAGTTTCCCGTCATTTGACAACATGGCTTATACCCGGTTCCAAAGGCTTCGGGAGGATGTCCCAACGGTTGGCCTCGGGGAAAAAAACACGATCGGGACAACAATTGAGGTCAGCATATTGTCCCATGATTTGAATAGAGGTCTACTGGGGTCCGTTACAAGCTTTTGGTCCTCCTCCACTAATTGTTTTTTCTTCCCGTGGGGTCCCATGTCAGTAACCCTTCTAGATGCTTTCGCCATAGCTGGTCTCTCTCCTTATGGGGCCTCGGTCAAGAATCTAGGAAAAACTAAGGATTGCCCCATTTCTGACGATTCTCTTGCTTATGGGAAGTTCATCGATACCTATAGTAAAACGTCCGGGGATGTTTCCTTCGAGGAACGAACAACCTTCCTTCTTTTTTGGCTGTCGAAATATCTATTTTTTAGTCCAACACTCAAAGTGTCCAAGGACTATTACGATCTCGCCCTACTTCTAGCAAAAGGGAATCTTGTTGCCCTTGGCCCTCTTGCTCGCGCGTCTACGTATAGGAGTATTTCTTATGCTGCTCGGCTAATGTCAAATTCCGAAGAAGATGGTGTATTGTCGAGTCCACCCCGGATTCTTCAAGCCTGGGTCGCATTCTATTTCCCTTTCACGTTTGAGAGTGTCCCTTCCTCTAATCCTAACATGGTTCCTTTGAAGCTTGGTATACGACTACTCCAAGCTGCCCCCTCGAATGTCCCTGGTGGTGTTCAACCTTTTCGGTTCTTTCTTCGGCAGCTTTTGTCTTATGAGGCTGATCGAATAGATTTCTTTCCTTACCGCTCAGGTGAATTCAATTTTTTGCTTCAACTCTCGAACCTTGAAACGGTTCAACCATTGCGACTTTTGGACCTTTGTCCTATTCCCTAGAGACCTTCCAATCCGGCTATGTCTTAAGGGTAGGTTCTATCCAGGCTTCGAACCATATTCTCCTCATTATTGCGCCAGGCAATTCGGTCTTCGACAGGCGGTGCCTATGCCTATCCCTTATCTCATGGATTTCCCATCGATGGACAAGAAGATGTATAATATCAAGATTGACGGACCGTTCACTCGTGTGCGCGAGATTACCACCATGATGTACCGGCGGTTTTCGGGGGATATCCCAACAATACTTCGCTCTAGCCCTGGCGTGACTTTCGAGTTTACGACCTGGTGGACGTCCTTTGCCTTCGAAAACCCTTTCGAAGATGCCATCTCATCCATCCTTCGGAGTAGCCGGATCTGACCCTTTGGTCCCGCTTTGAAGAAAACCCGGAAAAAGGGTGCCACCAGAGCCCTCTCGATTGGTGGTCGTAAACGTCCGACGACTGTTTCGTGTGGGTCTCTTTCTTCCCGATCTTCGCAAGAATACTGGCCCAAGGTGATTTTTGATTTACTTTCGCTGTTAGGTGACGATTCTGACGACGAAGGCGATGAGGAGACGCTCACTTCTCTTAAACGGCGAAAGATGGTAGCGAAAAAGAGCAAATCTCCGGTGGAATCTCTCGTAGTCCCTCGCCTTGTCGAAGCGTCTCCAATCGTTCGTCCCGAAGATTCTTTGGTAGATCTTGACCCACCTGCTGGGGGGTCTAGCAATATTACCATTGTTGAGGGTCCGTCTGAACCCGCGGCTCCTTCGCCTACAGAGCCCCAAGGGGAACCTTCTTCGATGGCCCTTGCCATTGTCTCGACCTCGATAGTCGAAGCTCCTTCAATAGCTGAAGGTCTCTCAACCCTTGAAGACCCTTCATCTGCGGATATTATCTGGGATCTCCCTACTGCTTCTCTTCTTACGTCGCCAATTGAAGATGCTCAAGCTCATCTTGCTGGATCTTCTCGCTCTTCGGATCATCCGAGTATGCCCGAATCAAGCAGCTCACCCGACTCGTAGATTTTCAGCAAGCTGGGAATCATGCTATCTTGCTCTCTGGACCTCGTTCATTCAGGGGTAGCCTCCTTTGTCGACAACCCATCGAATATTCGAAACATCCAATCCGTGATGGAGTGGTCGGTCAAAGAGGAAATCGGTGCAAAGCTTCCTGAAGGCCTAGTCCGCCGGCTCAAAGCATTCTTGGAGCACTTTCCTACTCCCTTTATGCATTTTCGACGATGTCGGGACAAGGTGCTTGCTGCGTCGAATTTTCCCGATCAGCTCTTTTCTCCTAGCTCCGAGACCCAAGAAGTGAGGCAACTTGTAACTCAAGGAGAACAGTCCCTTCAATCTGCTGTCGACGAGCTCGCCGCTTTGGATGAGAAGGAGGCTACCCCGGAGCAACAGAGGCTAGCAATAGAGCGAGAACTAGAGGATACTCGAAGTCAGCGATCGACAGTGTTTTCTCGTCGATCCTCCATAGAAGATCAACCGAAAACGCTCGCAGCTTCCTTAGAAGAGAAGAAACGAGGCGATTACGCTCGGGTCGTGCGGGCAGAAGTAGACCGATGTCAGACTAGGAATATGTATATAGACAAAAATAAGAAGTTTGAACGTTTACTCTATGAACTACTTGAGGGGATCAAGACGGCTCTGTATCCCGATTTTCATCAATAAAATCTCCCCTTCTTTCTCCTTATTTTCCGTATTTCATTCCGCCACGATCCATGTAATTGCCCACGTCCGAGTAATCGCCATCTCAATCCCGAGTCGGTTACTTCAAAATCCCTTATAAATAATGATTGCCTCCAAACGCCAATTCATACGAACTTTGTTATTAAGTTCATATGAGTACTCGCAGTGCTCCTCGCTTGTCGCGCTTCGACGCTTTTTCTCACAATGAGGCCAAAAGGGAACTTTCCTTATCCTTCATGGATCACCAACCCAGCAATGGTCACATAATTTTGGGTCCGCATCTCACAAGTTTGCCACCTCCCTCTTCACCGATTAATTGCTTTCCCCGTTGCTCTGAAGAAGTCTTACCCTTTGAGCAATCTATTATTTGTACCTCTGCTTGGTCGTCGAGTAACTATAGATTTTCTTCATACCCAACCTTCGACCATCGGTTTTACAACCGGTACAAACGACTAGAAGGAGAAACAGCTACCATCCGGGCACAGGCCAGGATAGATGTCCTATTGTCCTTTTGCGGTACATCTATTGATCCCTCGGAGTATGGCCTCGTCGGTAGTTTGTGTTGTTTTTGGTCACCGTCATCGAACTGTTTCTTTTTGCCTATTGGTCCAGTGACCCCTACCCTTCTTGATATTTGGTTTCTGACCGGTCTTTCTCCATTTATCGACGGTGACCCTCGACCTCCGGACGACCAATTTTTCCTTGATATGTCCTGCCGCCTTGACTCGCCATATGGCGAATTCATGGATCGCCATGCTAAACCTTCAGGACCCATCCTTCTCGAGGAACATACAGCCTTCATTTTATGTTGGCTTTGCAAATATGTCTTTTGTCTCCCCACATGTCGAATTTCCTCGGAATTTCTTGATATGGCCTATGAACTAGCATGTGGTGTTGATGTTGGCCTAGGCCGGCTGTTCCTAGCTGCATTATATCGGGGGTTGTCGGATGCTCAATCCTCGTTGGTGGACAATCATCCCGCCCCCTTTTCGGGTCCTTTATGGATTCTGCACCATTGGGTCAGAGTGTACTTTCCTCATATGTTTTTTGATCAAGCGCTCACTTCGACAACTGAATCATCGAAAAGGGATGATGTACCCATGGCGTTCAATCGGCTCCTTCGCTGTGCTCCCGACAATCTTATCGCTTTCGACGACTTCCTTATTGAACCGTTGTCTCTCACCAGTTTTGATTTCTCCAGGCTACCCGTCGATAATGATATCTATAGCTCTTCCAGCGCAGATCCGGATTCTCGCCTTTTCTGGATGAGCGTGTTAGTCCCAACTGACTTAGCCATGAATTTGTCCGGTGGCGGCAAATTCTCATCGGGATTTGAGATTTATAATCCTCATTATTGTGCTCGCCAATTCGGGCTTACTCTGGGGATTCCAATGCCGGTGGTGTACTCCATGAATTTCTCTTCCCGTGGTTGCGGGGAGGAGGCGACCGACATGATAGGCCATATCGAAGTTGTACATGCTGTTCTCGGACGCTTTGTCTTTATCGGTTTCTCTGGCCATTCTTGTAGTACCTCATTTTTCGACAAGTGGTGGCTCTCCTACCGCTCTTCTTTGTTCCCAACCGGTGCAATGGACATTCTTTCGAAAGTCCGTCGGCACTCATTGGGCTTGCTGCATCCTCTAAGAAGACCTGCTTCTTTCGTTATACCGAGCGTTACACTTGAGCAACCAATCGATGAAGGTAAACCCTTTGTTGATATAAACATTCTGATAATGAAAGTGGGTACTTCTCCGCATTTTGCTTGATGTAATTATTGATCCGACTTTCTTCCCGCATGATTCACTTGCTTCTGATGGCCGCATGGATGACTTACCCAACAAATCGTGGGTTGTTCATATGAACATGGCGAGTGCCTCGGCTGGCCCATCGAATACTCTTCGCTGCGACTATTCATACTTTCGCGGCAAGTGGTCACGCTTGCATGACTTACTAGGAGGAGGATATACCTACATATGTAACCCAGCGTCCGTCGAGGACGAGATCAAAGCTCTCATTGCTTTTCCGGCCCATTTGCCCTATCCGGTCCAATGTCATGCCCTCGAATTTGCCATTAATGAACTTTTCCTCACGTTTGGCTCGACTTTGAGGTCCTTCAGGACAAGGCAGCGTGAACTAGCGATTATCGACAAGTTGGAAACAGATTCCCTTCTTGCCGACAATGAGCCGGCTTATCAACGTAGTGTTCTTGAAACCTTGGAAAGTGACGGCTGTACCACCTTGCAAGTACTATCTGCACAATTGAAGGCAATCAAACAGCAAGAGGCAATTTGCGAATCACTGCACCTTGATATGATGCAGCCCGGTCATCGAAAGGAGGCAATTGTTGACGCCTAACCGCAATGAATGAAATGCAACTTCATAGTTTCGTCTTGAGTCTTGAACAGCACGTATTGTAGTCCGCTGTTGCTAGTTCCATATTAATGCCACATGTCCTTATCATCTTATTCTATCATTGAACTGTCGGTCTTAGTGTCAATTCTCCAAAGTTCATCATGACGCGATCTTCTCAGGATCACCCTTTTTCCATGCGGCATTTAATGAAAGGCGTCGTTTCCGATTTCTTCTTCCGAATTCAAATCGTCGTGGTTAATAGCCAGTGGAAAACCCGCCACTCGCGCCATTATGGTTGCTTATGTGTTTCACCAATCGCGATATACCTTCTCGCCTCGATAACCGTCCACTATCCTTTCTCGCCTCGATCGTCGGAAGGTCGTGGGCGGATACTCAGCATCGTGGGACGAACCGTTCCTTGGCCTTTATCTATAAATAGGGTCACTTGCCTGGAGTGCGTCTTCATCCAAACCCTTCTGCCTTTGATTCTTAGAGAAAACTTCCTTAAAGCCTTAATGGAGCGTGCTTCTTCTTCTACGGCTTCGTCTCCCCCTACATACTTCACCGTGAGTTCTCGATTAATCGGAGGGAGATTATCTCCCTTCCGAGTTACACCTACACCATGCTGGTGGTGAAACCGCGAGCCCTTGATAAACTTCACAACCTGCTCAACCGTTACGTGCCTCAAAATCTTCCCTCCGACCACTTGTTCCGGTCGGACTACGAAGAGTTTGTCACGCTCTTCGACTACGGGCTGGATAAGTTTCGCCGGAATCTGGCGACCATGTCTCAACATGATCTCACCGAACATGAAGTTTGGTGTAAGATCGAAGAGATTGAGAACGGAGAAGTGGTGCACAAGGAACTCTGCAACGTCCAAGAAGCCCTCCATGCCTCTCATGCCGCCGTCCTCTAACTTTGGAACATTGTTTCCAACCGCCCGATTGCCACCCGGCGACACTTGCGAAGGCCTCTCAAGGAAACCGAGCAGCGAGAACATGAACTGGTTGAAGCCTGCGAGACCCGTTCCTTGGCTTCCATTGGGGCCCCTTTGGAGGGTCTGAAGGCCATGTTGGACTCTACCAATGGTCTTCTGCAGGGTCAGAAAGAACACCTTCAACGGCTGGAGGGCGAGAAGGACAGGCTAGAGGCGGCATCGGAAGAGTTGGCTGAAGCTCATCACCGCGCGAGGGAAGAGAACGCCAAGTTGGAGTGCCGGCTGCGAGGCTTCGTGGTTCGTTTCAGGGAGCACTTCCAGTAGGGGCCTGCTGGGGCGAGCAAGCGAGAGGAAAAGAGAGAGAAAGAGGGGAGGGAAGAAGGAGAGAGAAAGAGAGAAAGAAAGAGAGAGAAAGTGAGGGATGTATAAAAGTTTTATGAATGAACTGAATTTTCTAACTCCTTGTCCTCCGACTCTTCTTGCATTTCCCACATCGATGGGTAGAATTTTTTCAAATACTTCCCGTTGATCAAGCGTTGTAGTTCTCTTTCATCGATTTCCATTACTCGATATGCATTCCCCGGGTGGGCGTCCGTTATCAAATATGGTCCTTCCCATTTTGGCGACCACTTGCCGAACTTTTCGCTATCGAGGTTCATAGGCAAAATAGTTTTCCACACCAAATCTCCTACGTCGAAACGCTTAGCTTTCACGTGTTTGTTGTAAGCCTTGGCAACCCTTCGCTTCTGAGCCATCAATTTTTCCAGTGTTGTGGCTCGATTCTCTCCCAATTCATCAATATTGGCGTACATCATTTCATCGTATCGCTCTTTAGCCATACCATCCTGGAGTTTTACTCTTAATGATTGCACCGTAATCTCCAAGGGTAACACGGCCTCTTGTCCATACGTTAGCATATAAGGAGTGACTCCGGTGCTTGATCTTTTGGAAGTTCGATAAGCCCATAACACCGTCAACAACAATGAGTCCCATTCCCTTGGGTTGTCCTCCAAACGCTTTTTAATCAATCCGATGATTATTTTGTTGGAAGCTTCTGCTTGGCCATTAGCCTGAGCGTAATAGGGCGTCGAATGAATCATCTTGATACCCCTCGACTTAGCAAAATCTCGTATTTCTTGGCCTGTGAAGACCGTCCCTTGGTCGGCGGTGATAGTCTCTGGAATTCCAAATCGATGAATAATTCGCTCTTCAATGAACTCCCTAACCGTTTTTTGTGTCACGCTTTTGTATGACGCCGCTTCAACCCATTTTGTGAAGTAATCTGTGGCCACTAAAATGAAACTATGCTTCTTCGATGAGGGAGGATAAATTTTCCCTATTATGTCCATTGCCCAACCCCGAAAAGGCCATGGCTTGATAATTGGGTTCATCGGTGCGGCCGGTACTTGCTGGATTGGTCCATGCCTTTGGCACGATTGACACCCCTTCGCGTAATCGATGCAGTCTTGGGTGATTGTTGGCCAAAAATACCCATGTCGCCTTAACAACCACTTTGTTTTCAATCCAGCCTGATGCGCACCACGGATCCCTTCATGGACTTCCGTCATGACTAGCATTGCTTCCTCCCGCCCCAAGCATTTGAGAAGCGATCCGTCGATTATCTTTCGATATAGCTCATTGTCGATCAACAAATATTTTAAGGCTTTTCTTTTGAAGTCCCTACCGCGTAACCCGGGTTTTTCAAGTAGTTTACCAAAGGGGTTCTCCAATCTTGTTGGCCGGTTTCTCCCGAGCTTCAGATTGCTCAATCATCATTACCCGAGCATCTATCGATGGTAAGGTCCTTACCTGAGTAATGATGTGGTCCGCTAGTTCCTCCGATATACGATATCCCGACGCCATCCGAGCCAATTCATTAGCATCCGAATTTTCACTCCTCTTGACATGGATTAGCTCGTATTCGACGAACTTTGACAACAATTCTTTTGCCAAGTGGTGATGCCTAATAATGTTTTCATTCAAACATTGATACTCACCATTTAGCTGTTTGATCACCAGGTGAGAATCGCCTTTCACTTTAATTGACCCGATCCCCATGTCAATTAAAACATTTGATCCCACGATCGGGGCTTCATATTCGGCTTGGTTGTTTGAGCATTCAAAGTCAAGCCTGAATATGAGTTTTGTTTTCTGTCGAAAAGGTGATATAACCATGATTCCCGCGCCTGCTGAACCGGATGCCACCGACCCATCGAAATATAATATCCAAGGCGCAATACCAAGATAATTTTCATCATCCTCGACTTTTAAACCCGAAGGATATTCGGTAATGAAATCGGATATTGCCTACCCTTTTATCGCTTTGAGCGGCACATAAATCGGATCGATTTCTATTAGAGTGAACGCCCATTTTGTAATCCGGCCCCTAATAATTGGCCCGGACAACATGTACTTAATCACGTCTGTTTTACAAATTACATGTACCGTAGTCGGCAACATATAATGTCGTAATTTTGTACAGGCGTAGTACGGTGATAAACATAGTTTTTCGATGGACGTGTATCTCGTCTCTCGGCATCGTTGAGCATCCTACTTAGGTAGTACACGGCCTGCTCTTTCCCTTCATCGTTTTCTTGAGCCAAAGATACTCCCGATTGTTGTATCGGCCGATAAATACAACTTCAATGGCCGTCCCGCCTTTGGTGGCGTCAACACCGGTAGCTTGATAAGATATTCTTTTAGCCTGTCGAAAGCCACCTGATGTTTCTCTTCCCACACAAACTCTCGCTCATTCTTCAATTTGAGCAATGGGGAGAAAACTTCGATTTTTCCCGAGAGGTTAGCTATAAAACGCCGCAAGAAATTTAATTTCCCGATTAGCATTTGCAACTGTTTTTTATTATCGGGAGATAGCAACTCTGAAATAGCTTTAGCTTTATTCATGTCTACCTCTATACCTCTTTGATGAACCAGAAAACCAAGGAAATTGCTAGCTTTTATCCCGAAAGCGCATTTCAAAGGATTCATTTTTAACTTAAATTTGCGCATTCTCTCAAAAGCTTGCTCTAGGTGGTTCGGATGACTTACCTGGTTTGTCTTGACGATGACATCGTCGATATAGACCTCCATGAATTCCCCAATCATATCATGGAAAATGTAATTCATTGCCCTTTGATAGGTAGCACCAGCATTCTTCAAACCGAAAGGCATGACGACACATTCGAACGTACCAATGGCCCCGGGACATCTAAATGCTGTCTTGTGAACATCCTCCGCTGCTATAAATATCTGATTGTACCCTTAATGTCCGTCCATGAGAGACATCATTTCATTATTGGATGCCGAATCGATCAACATATCGGCGATGGGCATCTGGTACTCGTCTTTTGGGGTGGCCGCATTAATGTCTCGAAACCCAACACACACTCGGAGTTTGCCGTTCTTCTTCTTGATAGGCACAATGTTTGACAACCATTCGACATACCTTGCCGATCTTATGAATCCGGCTGAAAGGAGACGCTCGATTTCCTCCTTAACTTTAAGGATTACTTCGGGAGCGAATCTTCTAGCGGCCTGTTGGTGTGGTCGAAATCCTCTTTTAATTGGTAATCGATGCTCAACTATGCTCCTCGAAAGACCAGGCATCTCATGGTAATTCCAGGCAAAACAATCCTTATATTTTTTCAATAGGTTTACCATTTGAACCTTGTATCTCCGATCGAGTAGTTGGCTCACATAAGTAGGTTGAGGACGGGCCTCATCTCCGAGATTGACCTCTTCCAGTGGGTCTTGAGCTTGAATTACCTTGTCGTCCTCCTTAATTGGGGAGTCTTCAAAATCTAAAATGCCATCCGCAAGCTGTCGGGCTTGATCACTTTGCTCAGCCCTATAGGCCGCATACCTCTCGGCGAGGTTTTGCGCAAATGACTGAATTTCCATCGGAAAAGCGGTCGATTGGTTCCGCCGGTTCCTTTCTTGGGATCCATTCGGTACTCCCTTTGTCGAAACGGCAGAATGCAATATCTCTTGGGTCTACGTCAAGCGGCTTAGATATGCGAAGGTAATCATCTGGCATCACTTTATCCCGGCCGGATATACGGGTCCAAGTAACATAAGTCCGGGGATTTGCTTTTACATATTCCACTTTGTCCCCATTCTAAAATGCTAGCATCTCGTGAAGTATCGATGGGACACATTGGTTTCCATGTATCCAATCCCGTCCAAACAACAAGTTATAAGATCCGTCGGCATCGACAATGCGGAAGGACGTCCTCGATGTTTTAGATCCGACGGTCGGGTTAGCGACATATACTCCCTTTACTTGAGTAATTTCGCCAGTGAAATCGGACAACCGTATATTCGATGGGATTATTTCGTCATCATTCCTTCCTATTTTCTTGAAGAAGCGGTACGGAATGAGATTTAACGTTGAACCCCCATCCACCAAGACTTTCATTCGTGGCCGCCCGTTGATTTTGGCATTTATATTGAGCGACCTCAAATGATTTGAGAGATCCTCCATGGGTTTTCTGAATTCCATGGTTTCTTCATCGTTGAAGCAAAACTGAACCCCTTCCTTTTCTTGTGTCGTTTCCTTGTCGCCGCCGTCAGCCGAGGTCGACTCAAGTCGAAACTCGTGTGGTAATTTAACTCGTACCATGCAAGAGCTAAGGGGGGAAACCGACCTGCTAGTAGGGGTTTTAAATCGAGATTTGGACGCAGATGTTTTTCGTGTCTTTGTACCCTTATCCTCCTCTTCTTGAGCTGGGTGTGTCCCTTCTGGTCGTCGCCGCCAAACCAGATTTCTTGGCCTCCGTAGTTTGGTGTGGTTAGGAGCTGTTGCCATTGAGCCATAACGGCCGGGAATCTCCTGTTGCCGTAGTATGCGGATCCTGTTCTTTCTTTGCACCCTTCTCTTCCGAGTTCGGGTCAAGATTTTCTCCTTTTCTTGATCCTCTGTCACCTCATACCATGACCCCTCTACGGGGTTGCTTAGAATCTTAAGAGCGCGTCGACGATGTGGCTTATGAAGGCCTTGTCGAAAATTTTCGTCGAACTCCTTTCCCCATCCATAGTGGACTCTTTCTTGAGGATGTGGGGCTGGTGGACCATAGCTTACGTAGTAATCGAACTTGCCGCTTGGCTCACCTAAAGTACCAATTGTAGGGTTCCCTTCATCGTATCTCCGCTTAAATGACTTATAAATTCTCCGATGGTTGGGATTTCTTCGAGGTCTAGCGTTTTCGATGTGAAAAGGCGTCTCATCCCTCCTACTAGTTCGACCGCTCTTCCGGTATCCTTCCTCGGGTATACTCATGTTTCCCAATTTTCGCCTGCAATGAGCGCATAAATTTGCTAACGTATGCCCTTTACTCGATCGCTTTAAAGATACCATTCCGGTCATTCTTGGAAAAGGATCGGTGTCCACATCCATCGGGGGTTTCCCTTTGTCCTCGGCGAATTTGATCTTTCCTTGTCGAATTGCTTCTTGAATGTTCTTTTTGAGGACTAAACAATCCGATGTGTTATGGCTCCATGAGTGGTGCCATTTGCAGTACTTCTTCTCTGCTAATTCTTCTTTGGACGGTATCTTCCGCCCTTCTGTCACCCTGATTTGTCCGTCACCCAGTAGTATGTCGAAAATTTCTTCTGTCCGATTCGCGTCGAATGAATAGTACGCTGCCTCTTTTGCTTTAGCCATTATAGTTGACTTTTCTTTCATCCTTGTTGGCTTCAGTGCTTGGCAAGTGTATGGCTTGTCGATGGTTAATTGGCCGACGGCTACTTCGACAGGCTCAGTTGACTCTTCGTCGAAATCGGGTGGCTCGACAAAACTTACATCTCCTCTTCGGGTATGCCTTTTGTCTCTTTCCTTGAGCAGGCTTTCGTGCTTCGTTGCCATCGTGGATAATTCGAATAGATCCGCACATGGATGCCCCACCATCCTATCTCGTATTTTGAATTTCAATCCGTTGAAAGCGAACTCGGCGAATGTCTTTTCCGGTAAAGGGACTAAGCATTTGTTCCTAGCCCGTTTAAACCTTGCAATAAACTGGTCGACCGTCTTGTTTGTCATTTGCTTCATTGTCGACAAATCCGCTACCGACAAGTTTGACACCACCCTTTGAAATTGGCCATGAAACAAACGTTCCATCTGCTCCCATGTCAACACCGAATTGGGTGGTAGTGCGGTATACCACGTAAAGGCTGTTTTTGACAAGGATAATGGAAAGAGCCTTAATTTCCAGTGATCCGTATGTATAGCATCCCCACACGGTGCTAGAAAACGGTTGATATGTTCATACGTGGACCGATCATCCTCGCCAGTAAAAAGTGTGAACTCGGGTATTTTAAACCCTCTTAGATATGGGATCGTATCCATCCAATCCGGGTACGGTTTACGGTAAACATTAGCCCGGTATCCTACCATCGGGTCAATGTATACAGGTGCCTGGTCGAACACTGGGTGATGGTACTGCGGTTGATATGGCATTTGATATCCAGGTTGTGGCGGATGATATATGGGTCGCACAACGGGTTGAAACATTGGCTCAGGGTCCGGTGGTTGAAGGGCCCGATTCATCTGTTGATATCCGGGTCGTATGGCCTGGTGTCCATCTTGTCCTTGCCCCCTGGCTTGGGGTAATTGGTCTTGCCCCCTAGCTCGCCATTGCCCCCTAAAAAGGCACGCCCCCGATTTTCGATAATCATGGGTGCTTGGTTGTTCATTGATAGGGACGGGGTTATGTTGGGCGGCTACCTCCCGACGAGCAATATTCTCGTCTTGTCGAACAGGGTATCCCGGAAACATAACGGTATCCGCAGGTATATCTTGTCGAATAGGGTGTCTAGGGAACATACCTGTGTCTGCATTTACCGGGGGTCTAGGTTCGTTGGCAGGTAACGCCTCTCCTCGTTGCAGAATCCGCGGATGTGCTAAAGGCTGAGTATTCCGTCCTGCAAGGCCTATATTTGGCGGTGTTATTCTTGGTAAACCGCCACTTGCTGCTGGTATGAAACCATTTCCTTCTTGAGCATGAGGTGGGTTAATTGTAATCCCATGTTGTCCTGCAGCACATTCGTGATACGTGTTGATGATTAATGGCCCGACAACCTCGGTCATCCTTTGGACCATGTGATCAGCAAACTCGTTCTGGACTTCTTCGATGGTCCGCCTTATCGATATTCTCGTCTTGTCAACGTGGTGTCCCGGAAACATAACGGTATCCGCAGGTATATCTTGTCGAATAGGGTGTCTAGGGAACATACATGTGTCTCGCATTTACCGGGGTCTAGGTTCGTTGGCCGGTAACGCCTCTCCTCGTTGCGGAATCCGCGGAGGTGCTAAAGGCCGAGTATTCTGTCCTACAAGGCCTATATTTGGCGGTGTTATTCTTGGTAAACCGCCACTTGCTGCTGGTACGAAACTATTCCCTTCTTGAGCATGAGGTGGGTTAATTGTAATCCCATGTTGTCTCTTGACACATTCGTGATACGTGTTGATGATTAATGGCCCGACAACCTCGGTCATCCCATTTGGACCATGTGATCGACAAACTCGTTCGGACTTCTTCGATGGTCCGCCTTATTGATGTTAGCATGACGAGCGTCATTTCCCGGATTTCTCCTTGGCTCCTCAACGTTACGTCGAGAGACTTCGACGTCCTCTTGATGGGCCGTGGATGACTCCATTCGTTGTATTTCTTCCTAGGGTTCGTCTCCACCACCGTCTAAGTTGTTACGTCCCTCGCGTGCGTGGCATAGCACTTCTCTCGAACCGACACCAATGGTCCCATTTGGGCGTGCCAAAAAAGATTGTCGCGCGTTGAAATCCTTCGACGGGGCTTTCTTGGTTATGGGTTCTAGGCCCAAATTGACTTTGGCCCAAAAAAGATTCCGCGTAAGTAACCTTCTTTGGGCCAAAGTCAATTTGGGCCTAGAACCCATAACCAAAGAAAGCCTGTCGAAGGAAAAGATTGTTGCGCGTTGAAATCCTTCGACGGGGCTTTCTTTGGTTATGGGTTCTAGGCCCAAATTGACTTTGGCCCAAAGAAGGTTACTTACGCGGGAATCTTTTATCGAACTTAATCCGTTCGTTTTCCGAAAAGGAGTTCTGGGTCGATTTTGGACAGAGAGTGTCAAATGCGGTAGATTTACACAAAAGGGCGCATTACAAACGGACTTTCGACAACTTCGACGGCCCAATATGCAATAGTAACAATATGTGACAACTGTCGACGTGACCCTGGAATTGAATCGACAGGATCGGGAGATGATATAGAACACAATGCTGGAATTTAATCAAAAGCCTTGGATGGGGAATTGTAGGACACAATACCGGAATTGAATCGACGATCTTGGACAAGATGAGTGAAGGGTGCAACACCGGAATTTAATCGACGGCACTGGACCTAATGAGCGACGCCGGAATCTAATCGACGACACCTAACTCGGATATGATATTCGTCGGAATTGAATCGACGACGGGGATCCCAAAACTACGGCTAGGCTAGGCTAAAGGTTAAGAGCTAAGAGCTAGTTTTGAAAATGCAAGTGTTTTGGATTTGTTGTGTGTGTGTGTATCTTGCTATTGCGAGGTATTTATAGGCAAGCTCTTTGGTAACCACCGAGCGGTTTCTTCCTTTGGCCCCACGCTTTGCTCTTTTCCATAAGCCACGTGGATGACGGTTTCCCAGTCTTCGCACCTTTTCTTTTTACCTCGTGGGGATTGCCGCCAACCGCTTCGATCGTGGCCTCCCTCCGCGCGCTTTTCTTGTTCTAGAAGGAAGTGGCGCCCGAATTTATCCCGACACGTGGTACCTTTTCGATTGATACGTTCCCCGCTTTAGTGTCCCTTCTTGTAGCTGATTATTGCTTCTTCACGTGCTTGTCACGAGTCTCCCTTGGATTATTTTAAGTGTCAACACCACCTATCTCTCTTCTTTCTAGATATTTCTTGATTAGTCTTTACTATTCGTGTTTTCAATATTTAGTTAATGTGATTGCTCGCGTTTCGATATTTTGTCAATTCTCAAGATTTTATCTCCTTGGAATGTTGGGTCGTCATTTATGAGTCAAATCAAGAGTCATGTATTATGCTTATATATAGGCAAGTCTTGTAATAATCGAGTAGTTCCATGAGAAATGAGCCAGAATAAAATAGCACATTCATCTCTTTCATTGAGTGTTCTTCTTGTGTTGAGAGTTATCGATTAAATTGGCGATTTAAGTTTAATGATACCGACAATCGGTACTATTACCGAACTTTTGCCGAAGCTTTTGAAGCCTTGCCAATGCTTCCTAATTTCAACATTTGGTATCAAAGCCCAAGTTGTATGGGACCATTGTTCATGAGCAAGCGGTCGGGAATCGGAGAATGCCGAAATTCCGCCAATACATAGTTAGGGATCGTGATCGATTGGTTTGGAACCAAGTTTAATTAGTGTAGTGTCGAGCATTATATCCAACTTAGATGGCGGATATGTTGAGTTTGATGAACAGTGTCGAGAAGCTCAATAACTCCAATTATAATAATTGGAGTACTTGCATGTAGTTTTACTTATAGGGACATGACTTGTGGGATATTGTTGACGGTGGCAACATCACACCACCCATGAACGATGGCGAGTTAAGGAGACAGAACATCAAAGCGGGTAAAGCTCTTTACGCTCTTGCTATGATTGTTGAAGATGAATTAATGCAACACATCAAGAGCGCGCAAACCCCAAAGTAGGCATGGGATAACTTGGCAGCACTTTTCGTGAGGTCAAACTATGCCAAACTTCAAAGGTTGGAGACTCAAGTACTGTTGATGTTGCAACAAAATATGACGGTGAATCAATATTTCTCCAAAGTTAAATCTATTTGTGATGAAATTTTCAAATGTCTATTGTCATAGAGGAACAAAAAGAGCTCGCGGCCATCTCTGCTTCTGAATTAAAAGATGCGACGGCTCTCATTTTGATAAATCATGAACCGATCGGTTATGACTTTGATTGGATAGTCGATTCGGGGTGTTCAAATCATATGACTGGAAATTAAGGCAAACCGACAAATATGACTAAATATATCGGGTGATGAGTAGTTGTCGTTGTAGATAACTCAAGATTGCCGATTACTCATGTCGGCCAAATAGTGATATCACCCCAACTCGTTTGGGATCAAATTGAACTAAAAAATATGTTTCATGTGCCCAGGATGAAGAAAAATTTATTGTGCGTGTCACAACTCATAGACTCGGGAAACTATGTGATGTTGTTGATACCTAAATTTTGGCTATCCTTTTTAGTCATTAATTTTGCATAAAATATTAGAAAAAAATATTCAATTCAAATTCATATAGTTTACAATTATAATTATTGTATGCATCATCATTTAATTGGAATGGCGGTGGAAAATGGGGCTGAAATTTACACACGAACAAGTTGAACTCACCATGCATAATTTAGGGGAAACTGAGCGCCGAAAATTTTAAGGACTCATGGAATATTCTCGTGCATATCTTTTAAAATGTGATCCCTTGTGGATAGGGCAATATTGCCCTTTAAAATTCGGCACACTCCCCATCTTTAAGTCAAGCAAATTTTTTGAAGCATCATCATATTGTTTTTTATTTTATTTTAGCTCAAATAATTTAATAATAAATCTTGTACATAATACATGCTCGCTTGCACCTAAAGTTCCGAGGAATATATATGGCCTTAAGTAGTTTTTGAGACAACGGTATATACGTTTTCATAATGCAATCGGTATATGATTTTGTAATGATTGAAAAGGATCATCGCGTATGTATGAAAAGATCTAAAGATCATTTTGTGATCATGTCATTTTATGTGGATGATATCTTGATTGCCGGAAGTAATACGGAGTTTCCTCAAACATTTAAGAATTGGTCATCGTTCAATTTTGAATGAAAGATATGGGTGAAGCTGCTTATATTCTTGGAGTTAAGATTTCAAGAGATCGTTCAAAAAGGTTGTTATCTTTCTTGAAAAAGACATATATAAATAAAGTTATTGAATATTTTCGTATACAAGATTGTAAACCCATTGACACTCCTATTGTAAAAGGTGAAAGTTTGAGTCGTGGATTGTGTCCTAAAACTCCACAAGAGTAGGAACGAATTGAAAATGTTCTATATGTTAGTGCTATTGAGAGCTTAATGTACGTTATAATGTGTACAAGACCTGATATTTGTCATGCTGTTGGAATGGTGAGTAAAAACCAATCCAATCGAAGTCAAGCACATTGGTTTGTCGTCAAAAGGATTCTTAGGTATTTGAATAGTACTACAGATTATTCGTTGACTTACCAAAGAGGAGATCTACGCTTTGAGGGCAACATCGACGTTGATTGTGGAGGAGATTTCGATAAAAGGAAATCTACCTTTGAGTCTGCATTCTTAGAATGTAATGTCGTAATATCTTAGAGTAATAAGAAACAAACATGTATAGCATTATCAATAATGGAAGCCGAGTTTGTGGCTCTATCAGCAGCATGACGAGAGAGTATTTGGCTTAAGAGATTTTTGGATAATTTAGGTGTTAGCGAGGATGCTACCAGTCCTTTATTGCTTAATTATGATAGCCAAATTATAATAGCTTACACCAAGGATCCCAAATTTCATTGCAAGACTAAACATCTAAATACCAAGTATAATTTTGTGAAAAACATGTATGTACAAAAGGTTGTGAACGTCCCGTATATATCTATACATAGTATGATAGTAGATCTTGTGACCAAGCCGATTTCTAGAGATGTTTTTCTTGGTCATGTAAAGTTTTTGGGATTGCGTAGAAGTTGATGTACTAGATATTGGTATATTCGTATAGTTCACGGTTTAATAAGTTTGTTAATCATTGTTAATGCCTATGAGTTTATTTGACATTTACGTATATTAATGCTTAGTGCGTTATATTGAGAAAGTATGTCGAACACACAAGAGATTAGCCCACTCATATGCGTAATTGTCTCAATTTACTGTGTGATAAATGGAAATGAGATGATTTCAAGCTTATTATTTAGGTGATAATTGAAAGCACAAGCTTGAAATTTGGATGTCACCTTAGTAAGAGTGTTAAGATGAGGTCATAATAAGTTATGCCCGAAAGTGAAGTAACTCACATATTTCACTTTATGTGTCCGTGATGCTAGATGTGAGTTTTGATGGATTCTTTGAAGAGAGTAAATTTGTGAACTTAAGTTAGATATTGGAAATGTTTGAACTATCATCTGTACAATATTGAATGCAGAGATGTACGCTCTATGGGAAATGAGAGAATACCATAATACGTATTTCATATTACATATACATGAAACGACCAAAAAGAGTTGGTAAGAGTATTGATCTCAACTCTACAACCGCATGAGACTCTTGAGGATATGAGTTCCTCATCTTAGTGCCCTCCCGACTCTGACTTATTAATGAAATTTTTATTCAGTATTCGCCATTCTACGATGTTACCAATGATCATGGATGATTTGATCTAGCAGGACATTTTTAGAAAAATGAATTGAGCTGAAATGGAGAGATTTTGAGGAAGGAGGCAGATCAATTTGTTATTGATGTCACATTATAATTTTATATTCACAAGTCGACCAATTATGATTATATGAGTTTAATCGTAATTGTAAATACAATACATATCTAATTTTTGAAGAGATCAAGAGAGATATAGTTGAGAATGATTGATTTAGGGTACCGCCTACGAGTTCTACTCTAAATTATAATGCCCAATGTAAGTTGCTATATATTCCTAATAAATGTATGGCAACGAGCTCTTATAGTATGTTGGTCGCACAGATTATTTGCCCATATAAACTTTGCAGTGAAAAGATAAATAGATATGTTTAGCCCTTTATGGACAAGTGGGAGATGTTGATTTTTAATTGGTATTAATTGCGCCTATAAAGAGCAAAAATTGAAATTTATTTTATTATATGGTATCAATTATCATATAGAGGAAGATAAAAAGGTAGGTCTGATTGATCACAATAATGGGTGATTTAATTCCCATTCCAAAGAGGAGAAGACAATATATTCCCTCTGTCGGAATGTATGACGTTTTTTTACAAGCGCTCATACTCTCCCTACTCTCTATGGAATTCTTTCGAAGAATAAGCAATTGTCGGATTCAGATTCTTTCTCATATGCTTTTGGGGCTTTTAATCTATGGCTATCGAGATATGTCCATTCTACGCCATATGCCTTATTCGATCGGTGATGTAAGTAATGTCCATGGGCATGTCGATCTATGGTTTCTGCTACATGCTAGATCTATATTAGGGATTATGTGTTTTTCCCTTGAGCTTTGTATTTATTTTTGTTATATACTTTACTTCTCGCCGCTTTTTTGCTCTACTATTTTACTGTAATCACCATTTGTCTTAGTTATTAAAGTATATCTTATTAAGGAAGAAAATTACCAAAAACCCTAAACCATGCCTACTGCGACACATCTACTCCAAACAATTTTTTTTGTGATACCAAAAATCCCAAATTTGTACCCATGAGGCACATCTATCCCAATTTTTTTTTTTTTGCATTAAAAAATCCCAAACCTTTTTTTTGGTGGCACCAAAAATTCCAAGCTTATACTTGCTTGGCACATTTACCTAAAATTATTTTTTTACACCATAAACACTAAACTTGTAGGCGTGTGACACATTTACCTTAAATTTTTTAAGTAAATGTGTCACGTAGATACAAATTCAGAATTTTTGGTATTACAAGAAAAAATTTGGGATGAATGTGTCTATGGATACAAGTTTGGATTTTTTGGTGCCACAAAAAATAAAGTTTGGGTTAAATATGTCATAATGGGCATATTTTAGGACTTTTGGTTGGTTTTCCCCTTTTATTAAATTTTTTCCTCAAGAAATAAATAAAAATGAAACAAAAAAAAGAAATTAATAGATGTCACGACCTAAAAATCAGGTTAACAGATTATTAGGTTAATTAAATCAACTAATCTAATTCGGACCCTCCCAAGTCCTACCGAATCACAACTTAGGTTTATTCATGAGAAAATATTTAATCGGAGCCGCCACTAATCATTTACGGTAGGTTGATTAGAAATCTATATAAAATAGCGGGAGAACTATTTTAACTCTACGAACCAGAGAGAATGAGTTCGGGGACTTGGTTACGCTAATTGAAAAATTAACGCCATTTCTGTATCAATTTCATGAAAAAGCATTTCCGATTGATTGATGTGAATTTGATGATTAATTGGAAAAATGTGACATGAGGACCATATATTATGCGCCCAGAGGATGATTTTCTTTGGTATTTTCGATAATAAAAGCAATCAAAAATCTGAACAAAAATAAACAAAAATGCCCATAATATACCTTTAATTTTTTATTTTTCCGAAAATCCTCTCATTCCCAAAGATCCGGGCTAGAGCGAGATTTTATCCGCTACATCCTCGAGGATTCGAACTAGTATGCGGATATGTGTATAGAAAAACATCCCTTTTGCCAAAGGGCAAAATACGAATTTCTATACTAAATTACTATCCCATTCCACGAGATCGTGGGTGAGGCGTGTGATTTATTTTTCTGATGGATCTAGACACATTGGGGAGCATATATTATGGGCATGTTTGTTTAAAGATGTGCAAATTTTGTAACAAATTAAAAACAAACAGCATGACAAAAATAAAATGAAAATGAGTCAATTGAGCTTTGAAATTTCGAAAATTAGAGGGGTGGCCGAAATTATGAGATTGGGGATCCACCTTTCCTCATCCAAAAATTCAATCCATTTTTAATTTGAGAAATTATCTTTGAGATTTGAAAATTTAATTTTAGATAATCCTCATAAAAAGAATAGATAGACATTCAATCCGACCAAACCTTATCTCTAATCAAATGTGTTCAGAAAATTCACCGGAGATAAGATAAGGTAACAACATAGCGGTTCACCCAACCAACTCATATGCTAAAGATAAACGTTCACCGTAAAATATTATCCGTGACAAATTCGACGTTATCTAATTTAACCATTCCCGATGATCAGATAAGATTCGGAGCTAATAAACCTAATCTATAACGTCAAATAAACAAGGATCATATCAAGCAAACAATCATGGACAAAATTTGGAGCATGGTCATCCACGAGCAAAAAGGCAATTAGACTAAGGATTACGGTATTCTAAGAATCAATAGTTCACCCATGACGCTCAACTTCCAGGAGATCATCACCACCAGAGAATTAATTTCACATGTTAATTTCAGCCGTGAGAACATACATGCATGCAGAATTCCCATCAACTCATCAAAAGTCCTGATTTTTCTTTTTTAGTCCAACTTATTCAAGAAGACAGAATTTCATGCCAATAATCTGTGATTTTTAATTTTACTATGAAGAAGACTCAATTTTTCACATCTTGATCACAAATCCATATACATTCATCAAAGTATACGATCATATATGCATGTTATGAAGTTAACACACAATGGATTGCAATCAAAAGCGAGAAATTTGTACCTTTTTCAAAGCAATTTCCACACATGCGCAGTCTGGAAAATTTGTCCAAGAACGTGCCTATCCAAGCTCGAATCGCTGCCAAACTTTTTTGGGAAGTCTAGCACAAATAACAAGACAATTAGAGCTCCAAACAATGCCAGGACAGGAGCTGATCAACCTGGTTTCACTGCTGAACAGAGGCGGACAGCAGAGGGTCTCGAGCAAAACAAATTGATTCTCGATCGGCGGTTGAAGCTTCGGGCGCCAGCGGTGATTGACGGGCTGCAGCGACTCCGAGACCAAGCTGGAACACCGAAGGAGCCTTCGACAACAAACGATGAAGCTTGATCACGTGCACACGATCGGGGCTCCGCCGGTTGAGGACTATCTCCAACGTCCCGTTCAGTCGAACATGTAGAACCTTTCTTTAACTCTCAAGTGCTAAAAATTCTGATGGTTGCCGAATCCCCCGAACGTGAATGAGCTCTTGTTTATATAGAGTCCTGAGCCAGAGTCCTAGTAGGAGTAGGAGTTGTCAGAAACCGTCGGATTATCAACCCTAGCTAGAACATGATTTATTATGAACCGTTAGACTTAGGTTTCCGAATCCGATAAAACTCTAGCTAAATAGGATCCCCAAATCATTAGAACTCTTGAATTATTTGAACTTCGAGGAGTCCTAATCCACTAGGACTCTATGAATCTCGGCCAAAGGGGGTAATGATGAAAGAAATGGCTGAAAATAGCCTCTTTTGTGGGTTTAGAATGCAATTTTAGGCCTAATTGGGTTCTAGATGATTAATGGCTAATTAACTGGGGGCTTCACTTCATGATGGGCTAATTTGGAGTCAAGTTAAGGACCGAACCCATCATGGAATTTCAGCCAGCCTTTGTAATGCCTCATTCGAATTTTCTAATCAATCCATGAGCTCGTCTCACATTCTTGAACTCAACTAAGGCTTTTCTAAATAACGGACATTTAACTGAAAGCCTTATTTGAATAATTAAGCTTGAACGAAATAAAATTGGCTTGAAGTTAAGTTCAATTAGCTTAATAAATTTGGCACACCCTCTGCCTGAACGGAATTTTTTCGGACCGAATCTGATCTTGGCGAACGCTAAAATTAAGCTCAATTGACTTACCTCCGATTCTAAAGGTAACGACTGACAAAAATTGAATATGCAATGCATGAGAAATCATTTTTGTGAAAACTATATCTAATTCTCATTTTATGCTTATGTGAATGATTTTCTAAAAAATCAAAATTTAGGTGTTACCAATAGATTTCCTAGTGAACTCTAGAACTGGACCGGATCGATAGAGTCTGTTACAAGATGGGTTCTAAGGTTTACAAGGTAGGTCTAAAGTTTAAAAAACTAATAATTGATCCCGACAAGGTAGGTTCTAGGTTCTAAGTCTAAAACCTACCCACCTTGGAACCATTCACCCCTATTGTAAGCATATATGCTAGCCCCACTTGCTACATTGCTGTCAATTGACAAACATAAACTCCATATACTTCATTGGCTCCCCAATAAAATACTTCGCTGTGGCTTCCAGGAAATGACATTCGCAACTAATCAGTTATTGTCTTTTTTTCTCTTTGCATATTACCAACAAAAAAAAAAAAAAAACACATGACTACTTGCTGCTGTATGAAGAATAGGTTGTATGGGAAAATTTTGACTTCGACATTAACACCTAACGACTCTCAAATGGCTCCTTGCCCCTTCATAGGATCTCCAATGGACGAATTGAAGACATCTATATAAGTCGGATCGAGGACGCTAGAAAACAGTTGGATGGAAAAAGAGTATGTTAGAATTGTTCGTTGTTAATTTGCATTATCTTAAAATTCACATGTTCTATTTGAGCCGCTTCGTAAAATATTGTAAAAGAATCTTGACTCCATCATAATCCCTCCTTTGTATGAGACTTCAAGTATAACAAACGAGTCATATCTCTCGAAATAGTCTCGAGGAATGGAGTAGGCACCAATTTGGGCCAAAATCACAATATAATGACCAAGCATTCCTCTACGCCTACTGTCACAGCCCAAATCCTACAAGAATAGGGGCCATGACATGGCTATCCTTATATGGACGCAACCTTAAATACAAACCTGATATCAAAAAATATATATCCACCAATATATCTAAACAAATAGGGAGTTGGTGACAAAATCATAATTTTAAAATCCACTCAAGACAATATTGTTGTTGCTAGCACTATCAAATAGAGGGGGGATGATAGGTGGTTTTGAATAATCTTGACAAATTAAAGCGAAATTAAAACAATCAAAATTAATATCAGGTGAAGTCAAAGTTGAAGAATAACAGTGCTATAATGAGATTCACTTGTTTGCAATATACCAATGGACATAATATTAAGGAATTAAAGGGATATAGAGAATTGCACACGGATGTTATAGTGGTTCGGCTCATTGCAAGCCTATGTCCACTATCCTCACAGATAGCCTACTTATTGGATTTTACTAGTGAATCAATAAGAGGTTACAATGAGTGATGCTTCTCATATCGAGATCACACTATCTCACAAAATTACCCTTTCAACCTTTTGGCAAAGCCGTAGTTAATGTAGAAGGAAATCTCGGTGTGTGCTCATCAACGATGTTGATGCAAGATTCGGTGATCGGCTGCCGGTTGTGCTTTGATACTATGACAGACGTGTTTTTGTGGAATGAGCGAGTCTTTGCAGATTGTATCAAGTTGATATATCTTTTAGATTTACTTGTTTTGTTTGATTTTCATCTTTATCTTGAAGTGATGTACATCTCTCTCAAGTGAAATGAAAATTTATTTTCAACAAAAAAAAATGCCTCTCAAAGATTACGGTTTTGAAGCTCACGAAGACAAGTGTGTAAGAATTGAAACTCTTTTTGAACTTTGAAATTTACGACTCTTGATCTCTCTTACGCTCTTCGATGCCTTGGTCTTCTTTTATACTACTCCACGTCCAATCTACCCATTGGACAATTTCAAAAGACCACTCTCCAATCAACCCATTGGACAAGATTGTATAAAGAAGACTGAATAGCTGTTGAGAGATAAAATCGGAATCTCCATGGATTCGGGCGCCCATACAATCTGAACCTAGATTTCCATAAGTAGAGTTCTTCATGGAAGACGACTTGTCTATATTAAGAAAGAAATCCAACCCGGATTACTAGTAGTTGCAAAAATAATTTGCATCTAAATCTGAATGTAGGATCTCATACTTTTCTTAGAGTCTCAGTTTGAATAGACTTCACATTTTGATGAAACTTTCTGAGTCTGAGAAGACTTCATATAGAGTTCGAACACATACAAGTTGTGATGATGTTCCCATATCACGCCAATGATATCCATGATCAGAATCCAAATTTGCTTTTTCAAAATTCGTATCAATCAGGGCATTTTTTTTTTGTACATGAGTGCAAAGCCATTGTTGCTATGACAATTTTCACTTGCTTTTCATAACGGATCTTGTCGCTATGATAATTTGCACTTGCTTTTCATACGGATGACTTAGCATATTAGTTAGAATCTTTGACTTCCTTTTGGTTAGAATCTTCACTGCTGAATTACTGACTCTAGTGCATCGCGGAAAACCCATCTTCCTTGCGTATAAAATGAAGTTTGAAACAGAAGCATTACAAAACAGTTATGTCTTTGTTACAACGAAGATATGGTAATGATGCGCTTGCATCGGGATAGGTCTGTCTAGAAGGAACCGATATGATAGACCAGGTTCAAGAAGCAGAGACAAATATTGCGACTATGAGTTGGTGAAATATCTGTCAATGGCTTCCAACAAATCGCCATTGCAATTGGGAATGCAATCTCAGATGGAGATAGATTTTGGTTTCCTTCATTATTACGGTGAGAAGAGTCTGCAAACCCTCATAAAGATACCCAGTAATATCTCAAACAAACACCAATGTAGACGACGCGCAAATTCAACCCCTCATGCTATGAAGAAAATCATATTCACTCTTCAACTCGTGCAGATTTGGCTATTTAATAGGATACAACAAATGTGCTTTCGCCAAGAACACCAATCCCAGACGTAGAAATGAGAGAGAGAGAGAGAGAGAGAGAGAGAGAGAGAGATGCACAAACTAGGGCACATGAGTTTATCCATTCAGCAGCTGGTTCAGTCTCAAACTTGGTCATCATTCGACTCCTTTTGCTACCCCAAAAATTACAGCGATTGTTGCAAGAACGGCCTGCACAAATAGCAAGTAGCTTTTACTTTTATTTGAATCAGAGGGATGCTCGAATAGAAGATTTTAACTCCTATCTGACAACAAACAACAGAAACCTAATCAATAAGCCATGGCAACAGAACCAATGCTTAAAAAGGAGTAATGGCGATTTTCATGTGGAGGATTGCGAAGTGAGGATGGCACATCTATGTTCTTATTGCCAATTAACGGCAATTGTATAAGTGATGTAGCCGGGCTTCTCTCGGTAGTCCATTCTATGTCTGCGGCAGTCTAGAAGACACAACTCAACGTACCACGGGATCCCAGCCGGAAGGAAAACGATGATGAACCTTCGACACTACATTCATACCAACTCTCTCAGCAAAGAATTGCAGAATGAGATAGCGGTGGAAGTGGGACATCCAATGTATGGAGCAAATATGAATCCTTTTTACCATCCATTGACATCACTTGAAACAACCTTTCCAGGAAAAGAAAAGGAGCAGGGGACACGAGCAATCGGCCTCTGTAATTATGCTACACTTTGTAAAACAAGCATGAAATGAAATTCAACCCATATCGCTGTGAAACCCTTGATCGATGTCATCTAACCTAAGATTGTGATTGTGGTGATGAGAAAAAATTTTCTAGGGGGATAGGAAAAAAAAAATTGAGAAGAAAAGAAAGACTTACAAGCACCAGCTGAGAACGAGGCCGTTCCCTCATGGCCTTCCTTCGCCAAGTGGATAAACTGCAACATTTGATCCCGAGAGAGGAAAACAAAATTAATCACAAACAACTCTGTGCTTTATGACCTAACAAGTGAATCAAGCAACGTGACACTCGGAGGATTGAGCGAACCGAACGAGCAGTCGGTCCGAGAGAGCGAGCAATCAGTGCGAAGCTGAGCGAATTAGACAACTCAATTGCCATTTGTGCGTTGGAAATTTACCTTCAACATCACAGTTGTCAGGGGCAAATTTACTCAGAGATTCACAACCAATTGACCAAAGATGACTTAATGGTGCTGGATTCTGGGGGATCATTTGTAGTTCTTGGCAATATGAAACATCCAACGAGACCAAATTATGTAGTTGCCCGCATGTGGGAAGGTCGGTGATAGTGTTTCCCAGCAAATACAAAGCTCTTAAGAAGGGAAAGCAATAATGATGCTCCAAGAAGTCCACTTCTGATAGATTGCATCCACGCAGATTTAAAACATATAATTTAGGAAATCCGACTGTCATATGGGAATCGCTCGGATCCTTCTTTGGAAACTTGACTAGTTTTGAGCAGCCTTCAAGTGTCAATGTTTCGAGATTTAGCAACCTGTAAATGCTAGACGGAAGGATTGCCAGTTTCTTGCAATATCTTAAATCCATTTCCTCCAAAGAGACAAGGTTTTCTATGGACTCAGGAAGTTTCTTAATTGAAGTCCCTATTAAATAAAGTCCTCGCAAGCTTGTGATGTTACATGGAATATCCGGGAATCTTTCCAATTTTGAGCAATGATTAAGATTGAGAAGTTCAAGATTCTTGGACCTGAGCACATTCGGGAAATCATGAAGTTTAGAACACCCACTTAAATTCAATAACCGTAAGCTGTCATGATTGGCAAGAGATTCGTTGGCACACTTCAAGTTTTTGCACCCGTGGAGATCTAATTCCTCAAGGTATGGAGTATAATGGAGGTTCGGTATACATACCAGTGACTCGCATTCACTAAAGTTGATGAACTTTAACATTCTGAATTCCTGGAAGAATGGACGTAAAAAATATGAGATATGTATAAAATCCAAAATCTGGCTATTATTTTAGACCCCAAAAAAAAAAAAATTCTGGCTATGGATGTTGAAGAAAAACCTACTGGTCATGTTATATAAGACAACCAATATTTTTATAAATCTTACCAATATATTAAAGTTACAAAGTTTTATAGAACACTAATAAGATGCAAGTGCCGTGCACGGATCTAACACTACATCGGTTATGTTACAATAAGATGTTGATGTAGACGTGAATTTTTTGCTAGAAAAATATATACGATGCAGAAACTGTAACACACACACATATATAGACATAGACATCAATTCTATTTAAAGCTGATTGAAACCTCATAATGTAGGTTTATTCTCTGATTAAAAGAAAATATAAGACGTCGGATGGCAATATTTATTGAATAATAATATAAGTGCATACAATGTTCCGAGCATGTAACACAATACGAACCAATAATATACAAATGAAAGTAACACAATACAAACTTCAATTTTTTAAAGCCCTGCAAGAATTATGAAATCAATTTGGAACCTATAGATACAATAGTTTTCAGACATCATAACTTTGTAAACATCAATGCAGAAAACGCCGGTGAACAAGTAACTACTTCTCTATGTCCACGGGGAAATAATTTATCCTTATGATTTTAACAAATTACATGGGGACAATTCTGTTGTTCTGTAGTGCAAAAATTGGTACACTACTCCGTACTAGTGAAAGCCGAAAGACGCTAACGTCAAATTTTGTTGCCAATAAAATTTTGACTGAAAACTTGTTTAGTAAAAGGTGAAAGATGTTGGTAATTGTCAAATTCCGTTGCCAACAAAATCTAGACTGAAAACTAAGTAAGTCCGTAATGGATTAGTAAGTTACCTACACTTTTAAGTTACGAGGTATTTTTAAATTACCAACTATTTCATAACATAGCTTACCAGTAAGTTTTTGTTTCAATTTTCAGCTCAAAGTCATGATGGTTGAGCTCACTCATCCTCTTTTTTGGTATATGTATGGAAAATAAAACTTTTTATCATTGTACTTTCAATTAATCAAAATCACTGCACTTTAAATTTTCAAATCAAGTCCTTCTACTTACATAAATTATCCAATCAATTAGCTGACGCGAACCATTGGATGACTCCGCATTATGACGTGGAATAAAATGCCGCATGGCAGGTTGCACCAAAGGAAAGAGGAAGGGGGGGGCGAGAGAGAGAGAGAATTGGGTGGCGCCTTCGATAATCACATTGCTTGGATTTAGACGGATTTGATACCGGAAAGACTAGATTAGACACTATGTGTAAATAAAATAACCTCATTAGAAAATTTAAATTACACATGCACTTGATTAGAAAAATTAAAGCACGTGGACTTAATTAAAAAATCAATGGAAGTACAAGTATTAGAAAAAATGATTTCTTCCCTCTATGTATTTCAACTATAACCAACAACTTGCCAGTTAGAAGACAGGAGTATTTAGAACGGGAAGATTTTAACAGCACTGGTTCATGTACTAGATTGACAGCCTACATTTGATGCTTTAATACGTATAAGGGATATACTTATCGCGGATGTTGCATCATCAGATTTAATACCTACAGTTATAAGTAATCAGAAGAGGACCAAGTAAATGCGTACCTGAAACTGTTTCAGCACTGCTTCGACATTGGTATTCCGCAGATCAAGTCCAACTAACTTCTTTTGACCATCGCTAAATATTGGAATCGAGGCACAGTTAGGCCATTCAAACCACCTTAACTCATTAGGAAGACGAATGGGACCTTGGAAAGAATTATCTACATTATGTAGGATGAGTAACCTCAACTTTCTCATTTTTGTGAAAGCATTAGGACCAATATACATCTCTTCTCGCACTCGTAAACGTAGAACTATAGCTTTTATTGCGGATGGTGCCTGCATAGTTAATTTGAATGAATTCAGGCTACTTTGAAAATATATTAAACACAGTCAAAGATAAGCATAGAATATGAATTATCATATTGCATCTTCTGATAGAACATCAAGAACATCATCATCAAGCCATAACCTACTGTGTTTTCTGGGATCATCCCAACATTCTTGTTTGACGATATCCATACCCATCAATTGTCGTAAGTCACGCATTTGTAAGGATGCACTCTCATCACTAACCAAGGAGCGTTCAATGAGGACTTGTACTACAATAGTTGTATCGAAACCATAACAACTATCAAGAACGTTCTTAATGTACTTTCTCCCATACCCCTTGAAGAAACAAGCAATGTCGAGAAAAATATCCTTTGCATAGGGCTCCAATCCGTCATAGCTTACCTTTAGCACATCATTGATTTTTTGGTGAGGACTTTTGGCAAGTTTTTGCAGGATACATTCCCATTCACGTTCTTGTCTACCGCACAAGAAAGAACCCAACTCCTCAAGTGCCAAAGGAAGGCCTCTTGCATAATGTAAAACACTATCAACAAGATTGCTCCTCATTTCCATTTGCTGATTTGTTAGAAAAGCATGCCTTCTAAAAAGTTCAAGAGCTTCCCCATCCTTGAGAGTTTTGACTTCATATATACAATTCGAATCTACCCCACAAGAAGTTAGCATATGCTTATTTCTTGTTGTGATAATTATCCAACTTCCTTTACCGAACCAATCACAATCTCCAGCTAAAGCATTTAAGCGGCGTTCGTCATCCACGTCATCAAGAATAATAAAAACTTTCTTGTTATAGAGTCTCTCCTGAATCAATCGACTTCCTCCATCAGCACTGAAGACTGTAAAGCTCTTCCCCGGTAATACCTCCGATAGCAATTTTTCTTGCAAAAGAACCAAATCATTGGAATTTTCTCTGACATGTCCCAAGAAACTAAAACCTTGAAACTCTCTAAATACAGCGTTACACACGGCTTTAGCAAGGGTTGTCTTCCCTACACCCCCTTGTCCCCATAATCCTACCATAAGAACATCATCCTTGGACTGTAGATATAAGATTTTTTTAAGCTCTTGTACGTGGGAATCTATACCAACCGGATATCTGGCAACATATAAGGGCCTGCACATTCGATTTAGTTGAGCTGAAATTGTCTCTACGATATGTTTGATAAGCCCTGCTTCATATCTGACAACAGAAAATTAGTTGAAACTGCTTTTAGAACAATCCGAGAAACATATAAGTGTTCAAAGAGAATCATTGATTAAGAAACTTGCACGCGACATAATTGGAGATGAATAATAAAATATGTTCAACTAGCAAGATGCCCCATTTCTAAGAAAATATGTTTCATGTTATTTTGATCGTTGTGTGTCCAGCTATTTTGCATTTTCTGACCAAAAAAGGATCCATTTTGTATTTATTAAGAATATGAATTAATTTTTGGATATACTCGAATGCCAATAGGCATTGTCTTGATCTCTTTGAAAAGTTCATTGAAATGGGCTTTTTTCCCTTCAATTAGCCATTCAATTTCCAAATGCTCAAGAAAATGAATAAGTAGCTATCCCAAGATGGAGAAATGCTCTTGCAAGAGTGGTGTCTTTATTGGTCAATGAAAGGTTTGATGTAATTGAAAAGAGACGAATGTAACGAAGCCTGAGAGACACTTCTTCATAAGAACTCTCTGTTCTAAATCCTTATCTCCATTGGGAAGGACAAGGATGACTAATCTAGAAAACTTGACACAAGCGTAGCGGAAAACGAACTCCCTCTCGTGCTCCACCGCTGTGTTGAGCGAAGCTCGTCGGCCGCGCAGAACCTCAGTCATAAAAAAAAAAAAAATGGACTCCCTCTTAGTAAACTCGTTAGTAAACTTGATCCGTTGGTAATGTATGCTTGAATCTGCTCAGGATATGGTCCTAGCTATGTTTCCATTGATTGTTACCCGCACAATTAATGAAACTGAATAATGAAAGGAAATAGAGTATGTCTAACAGATCTGGGAAATTCGACAATTTGCAGAACCGAACAAAATCGAGAGAAACATAAAAATGCAGTTCAGAACCGAACTGGGAAAACAAATCGAAACCAGAACCGAACCAAAATTGAATTCTTTAAAGCTGTCCTAGAGCATGTGGTAGAATCAGATCTGCTTGGTGATGGAAGAATTTTCGTCATGATTCATTAATGAGAAGTGTACAGATGAAACTAAAAAGATTGGAATGGAAAGAACAGGTACAAACCAGCAGAAAAGAATTTTGCACGATCAAGAATTTATAGAAATACAACTAACTTTATGGGATGCCAAACCTTAGAGAAGATTAAGTATGGAAAGAAATGGACTAATTGAATTAGTAGAAGCTAGAAGTGTTCTCACGTACCCATCAGTAAAATGCAGCGCAGATAAGCTACCAGCCCCATAAAGAGCTTTCTTCCATCCCTTCACTTCCTCCGAATCCTTCCCAAACTTGTCCTCATGCTTAGCCATAGCTTCTAAGTAACTCTTTCTCGGCGTTCTCACTTCGCATGGTTCCACCTTGTAAAACACCGGAAAAACCATTAGATCTCTTTGCTCCTTGCGCTCCATAATTTTTGCCAGCTCATCCAAACACCATTTCGATGAGGCATAGTTCTCAGAGAAAACGACGATGGCGATTTGGGATTCCTCGATCGCCTCCATAAGTGCCGGTGACATTTGCTCCCCCGTCCTCAGTTCTTCACTGTCCATGTAAGTGTTTATTCCTCTCTGGTCTAGAGCTGTGTAGAGATGACCGAGGAAGTTATTGCGGGTGTCCGTGCCCCTGAAACTCAGGAAGACATCGTAACTCCATCTACGCTTGGAAGAAGAAGAAGAAGAAGAAGAAGAAGAAGAAGCAGCCATTGGAAACAAGAAACGAGAGCGGTTAACAATGAGCAATGAATTGCTTAAGATTTGGTGCTTTGTTAGCGGTAGTTTGTTCGCTCTTTGATCTTCACTATATATTCCCGCTTGATACCCAGATGCATGACTTCCTGTTCTCGTGGGTCAATAAAGAATATTTTTAATAAGGGTGCTTAAGGATGAGCCCACACCTTACTATGGGGTTTAACCTTAACATGTCTTTGGTTAATGTTAGATTTATTCTTAATTGAATTGTTAATAAATTTGACTATCCACCGTCGGTTAAATTTATCTGACCACAATATCATACTATCGTAATTAAAGGTGTACTTTATGATTGATTGATTTGGCTTGGGGGAAATAGCTTCTATTTGCTCAGTGCTTTATTTTTTTTTTCCTTATATGGATAATAAAGTGTTGATCTCGTTAAAAGGATGCTGCGCCATGGCTATATGGTAAATTTAATAGCTCTTTCTCTTTTACTTTGCTTGGAGAGGTGAAATCTTTGCTCTTATCGGACGCTCATGAATATTTACGTTCACTTTGACTGTATTGATCCTTGTGCTTTCGCACTCCAGTTTCGAAAAAAGTTATTCTCTCCTTGATTTTATCACTATTCTTTCGTGCCAAATGCAGAGAGGCACATGCATTCTTTTGCTCTCTCCCTTACATTTCATAAATGATAAATTTTATCAATTTTTTTTTTTTCTCAAAAGAAAGCCTTTATGAGAAGTGTTGAAAAGGTATCGCTTTGATGATCCAATCAAATCAAATCAGTCAATAATGATGCCGTGTTCCTTGGAGAAGCTAAAAAGCCAAAATTGACTCAAGTCAAACATCAATGTCGTCCACGCGTCTTTGCTTCTTTCCAGAAGCCCCCCACCAACTTTGGCTCAACGCTCCGACATCGACATTGGATTCCAACAAAAGGAGAAGACTTTTATTTATTGACACGTTTTCACGGATACCGAAGTCTTCTTTGCTCTTATCATCTGTCCTTAATTGGGCCCCACTCAAAGGAAAGGCGTGGATGTTTTTTTTTTTTTTTTTGGGTAAGGTAAGGTATATATTGACTAATCAAAAGCGCTACATACAAACCATATACAACCAACGTACCTGTAGAAACACAGACATGTGTCACCAGGTGCAAAGATGTATAGGCAAAAACCAAAAGAAAGCTATACAAAAAAACAACACTGGTCGAACCAGAAAAACAACCTACACAAACAACAAGATACCGGCAAGAATGTAACCGAAACCGAAAGGCCAAAACAGTAGCCAAAACCCAGCAAAAAGATACTGGACAAAAAACTTAAGGCACCACCGACCGGTCCATGAAGATGGAAGCAGCAATACCCCACTTCGACTGAATACACCTATTGCGCGGATTGTCCTCAATGCAGCCAAAGGTGAGACCTTTATCTCTTACTACCTTTAGTAGATGTTTGATGATACCCGGTATAACCAACGTCTTCTGTCTAAAAATGATGTTGTTTCTTTCTGTCCAAATGAGATGACAAAGTGCTCCGAGAGAGAACCTTGCAACGCGGTGAGGGAAAGAACGACCACCCAATCGAGGGACAATCCAACGCAAAAAATCCTGCCATGGCTGGTTGACCCACGATATATTACATTTAGAAGCCCAAAATAATGCAAGTGAGGATGTAACAGAACATGCAAAAAATAGATGGTCTATGGAATCTGGTGTAAGATGGCAAAAGGCACATAAGCCTTCAGAGATTCTATGATGCCTGAGCAGCATAACTTGCGTCGGTAGTCGATTACGAGTTGCAAGCCATAATATAAAGGCATGTCTCGGTGTAATGGCTTTATCCCGGATAAACGAATTCCAAAACACCTTACGACCCCGTGCTCTAATAGCTTCCCAGGCCGCCGAAACAGAGAAAGAACCCAAGGAGTTACCTAGCCAAATCATGCTGTCCTCTCTATCTTCAATAAATAGTGGGGCAGCTACACCCAAAGTTGTGAGTGTTTCCAGAACAGGGGATGGCTGCCAAGAGGATGTGAAGAAAGCTCGTACAGATGCATTGCGAGGAACACCAGAACTGAATATATCTCTATTGGTAAATAACCTTTATAGTGGGCCACGATCATGCCACAGATCAAACCAAAAAGAGGTGTATAATCCATTTCCGATTCTCCATTTAAAGTGCATATAAGACTCAGCTCGCATATCCAGCAGCTTTTTCCATGACCAAGAACAAACCGTGGGTTTAGAGACAACCCAAAAATTCTTGTTCTTTAAAAATGTGGAGTGTATCCATTTGCACCATAACGATTCTTTGTCATTAAACAAGGTCCAAATATGCTTTAGAGCAGCAGCCTTATTACAATCAAGAAGTCTACGAATGCCCAATCCCCCTTCCTCTTTTGGGAGACAAATGTCAGCCCAAGCAACTCTTGCCCCACCTATTCCTAGATCCGGGAGAGAACAGATTTAGGAAGGTTAAAAACACTCGCCCAAAAGACATGAATGGCATGTAAAACTGATTTAATAAGTTGCAACCGACAAAGAAAAGAGAGAAAGCGTTGGGACCAAGAATGAGCTCTAGCCGTTATAGTGTTAACCAAAGCAACACAATCCGCCTTACTCGGACGAGAGGATATAATTGGTACTCCAAGGTATCGGAATGGTAGCATACCTTCATGGAAGCCAAACAAAAGCCGAATGCTATCAAGGAGGTCCATGCTTCCACCCGACAAAAACAGTTCACTTTTTGCAGCATTAGGCATTAAACCGGACCGATCGGAGAAGATGTCCAAAGCCTCCTTAAGCAAGGTAGTGGAGGCTAAATTTGCCTCAGAGAATAACAAGACATCATCGAGCAAAGAAAAGGTGCGGCAATGAGAGGACTTGCGGCGCAAAAAAAATTTAAAGCCCGGAGAAGATGTCTTAGCTTTAATAATACCCGAGAATACTTCCATGATAAGAGTGAAGAGGTATGGAGAGATAGGGTCTCCCCGCCGAATACCTCTGCGGCTCGAGAAAAAGCCATGTAATTCACCATTGATAGCAATTGAGAACTTCGGCGTAGTAACACATTCCATAATCCACCTAATGAACATGGAGGGAAAACCAAATGCTTGCAAGGATACATGCAGAAAATTCCAGTCTAAAGTATCATACGCCTTCCGAAAGTCAACTTTAATAGCACACTTTGGGAGGTAAGGAGCATGATGGAACCCCGCGAAAAGTTCCTGAGCCAACATGATGTTATCACTTATTCTCCTTCCTTTAACAAAAGCATTCCGGGGCCGACTAATAATTGATGGCAAAACACCAGCAATCCGATTCGCTAGGATCTTAGTGATACATTTATAGATCGTATTACAGCATGCAATAGGACGAAAGTCATCCAACCTTGAGGCATTGGGAATCTTCGGAACTAGGGAGAGAATGGTAGTATTCATCTCCTTCAGAAGCATCCCAGAGTCAAAAAAATCCTTTATCGCCAACACAACCGAAGGGCCTACGACATCCCAGGTTTTTTGGAAAAAATCGACATTATAACCATCGGGACCCGGGGCCTTACCTTTAGCCAACAAGAAGATAGAGTCCCGTATCTCTTCATCCGTGACTTGCCTAGAAAGGGAGTGCACTTGGTTGGCATCCAACGTATGCTCAATGAAAGGACGAATCTGTAGGACCCCTGGAGTAGTAGTAGTAGGAGCACTGCAAAGAAGAGCTTCAAAGGCGTGGATGTTGAATTCTCATGTAAAAAGAAAGGAAACAATCACTAAAAATTATAGATTATGTTATTATAATACGAGATTTTATTCTGATTTATTTTCAAATTAAGAGTATATTTAATAGAAGATTATATTATAATTAATATTTTGCATCTCTCATTATATCACTTAATTATAAGTAAAAAAGAATATATATCGGTAGCTATTTATGAGCTCAAATTCAAATTAATAATAAAAAATTATAGACTTAAATAATAAAAGCCTTCTCATATCCAAAAAGCATTGCTCTCTTGAGAATCCCCTTGGGGCGGCTCTTTGGACCCTAGCCCGCTCAACATAGAATGGAACTCATGTTCTTTCTTATTATTGCGGAGTATGAATTACATAATAAAATCATGCATAGGAACACCGTCAATTTTAGTTTTACGCTTTGGCGTGTTAGGTAAATTCCACCCCCCCTTGACACGCCAGTTTTTCTTCTTTCTTTTATTTTATCAAACAATTTTTTTATAAGCTTTTGTAATTTTTCCGGAGTGCCCATCACATTCCTCCAAAGTCACGTTAGGATAAAGGCTGTTCAACTGATAAAGCTAAATAATGCACCGACGCTCTACTTTCCACGCACCACATGCATGAACCCCCTCCTTGGTTTCAGAGCAGAAACAAACATATGAGATGATGTTCCCACTACTTTCTTGACTTATGAAGGTTAAAAGTTATTTTTTTCTGTTGACTCTAATTGGTGTTCCCACTATATTCTAGACTTTAGCGGACAGATGCATCACTGCTCCTCCTAATTTTTAGCGGGGAGCTTGTTGGCCTTTTTAGAGCGCAGAATGGATTAAGGCCATTTGATCCTTCCTTCTCCTATTTGTTTGGGATGACAGTGCAAGTTTTCACTAACATTTAGCAGTAGAGAATAGACAACTGAGATTTCAACCCACGCACAAGAAATTCAAGTCTAGGCACTCATACTTCTGTTTGCCCATTCACTCATTCGCTCACTCATACTTTGCTAACAATCAAGAGTAATTTTTTACTGTAAAATCCGATTTTGAGGAGTTCTACAATTATCTCCAATTGAAAACTCGACTAGAGAGGTCTGGAGCCAATATGAGCGCCATACTATGAAGTGACTTCTTGGGTCTCAATCACTTTAAAGCCAGTTTAAAAAATTGGCAAGCGATAAAAAATGCTCCTCAATTTCATACTCGAGCAAAAGAAGTGCATGAATGTGGCTTTGGATTGAGTAATGAAAGTTCATGAATCTAAACACGAGAAAATATAGATGAGCAAATTATAAAAAAAAAGTTTTAAATTTATTGCACCCTTGCCAAACCCATCATGAATTTTTTAGTTGTGTCAATTGAGTTATAATCATTGTCACGTTTTGTCAATTGAGTCAATCCGTTCAATTTTAATTAGAAATTGGAATGAATTCAATTGAAAGCACATTTATGACAAGTGATGGTCATCATGCCTTTGCCAAGGATGGCTATCTTTTAATTTGAGGGGCAAAAAAAAAAAAAGGAAAGGCAAGATTCTCCGGTGACTTTCCTTTTTGAGTTGCTCTTCTTCTCGAGATTCCGTTTGCCATTGTCTCATTCCCTTTTTTAATTCGTAAAATGCTGATCTTCTTATTTAGTGGGAGATTGACTTAGACTTTGATTGTTCATCGCCATTACCCTTTTATTTCTTTGTGCCTCTTAAGGTTTTCTTTACTTTTTTTAACTTTTTACTCTGCTTTGAGGTTCGTAATAATTATACTGAAATGAAAGATACCCTTTGCATCTTACTTTGCCCAATTCCGCCGATTAGCTTTTGATAGAAAATCTAAGCCGGTAGCTCCTTTCCTTTTCCATGTATTCATGTACTAGTAACATATTCTTTGCTTTTCTGGTGTACCAAAGAATATAAATATATAGTCAATAGGGCGTTGAACAAATTGATTGAGCTTCTTGAGTCTTAGATAATTAAACCGATGAGATCTCGGGTTCTATTCCCAACGATCACGTCTTGGGGATTTATCTGATAGTATTGACATATCCCGATCATTTCGAAGAATAATTCATTATATTTGAAAAACCTCGATTATAAAAAAAAAGAATATAAATATACACTATCTAAAGTTAGCAGTCCAAAGAAGCACCGTCTCGAACACGCGGGGGACATGTCGAGCGTCCATTTGAAAAAATCAAAGCTTTCTCCCTAATTTTTTTTTCCCGAAAAAAAAGCCTTTACGAGAAGTGTTGAAAAAATCGGAACAAGGTGCTTTCATAATCCGATCCAATCCCATCCAATCAGCCAATAATAATGCCGTGTCCCTTGGGAGGAGCTAAAAAGCCAAAATTGACTCAAGTCAAACATAAATGTCGTCCACTCGCGTCTTTGCTTCTTTCCAGAGGTCCCCACCAGCTTTATCTCAATGCTCCGACATCGACATTGAATTCTAATAAAAGGACAAGACTTTTATTTGTTCACACGTTTTCACGGATACCGTAGTCTTCTTGCTCTTATCTTCTGTCGCTATTTGGGGCCCCCAAAGGGATGGCGTAAAGAAAGGGAAACAATAGCTAAAAATTATAAATTATGTTACTGTGATATATTTAATTTAAATTATTTTTTATGATGTTAAAAATTTTAAATATATATGACATATTTACTTCAAATTTTTAATAGCACCAAAAATCTCAAATTTATACTTGTGTGACATATTCCCTCTCATTTCTTTGTTGACCTGAAAAATTCCAAAATTATACCTCTGTGACACATTTACCTCAAATACACGTCCACAAGTTTGAGATTTTTTGTGTCATTAAAAATGTACAGAGCGACTATGTTACAATCAACATAATTTAGGATTTTTTATGCCTTTTTTGCAACAAAAAAAAAAAGAGCAAAATCTCTAAGCCGTCTCTCTCTTTTTTTTTTTTAGCTTATGTGGAAAATACAGTAACTCATATCATTAAAAACTAGGTTAGCTACTCCATTGGCTCCCCAATAGTACACTTCGTTGTGGCTTATAGGACATGTCGTTCGCAACCAATGAACTTTTTTTATTTTTGTGAAAATAACAATACACAACTACGCGAAAGATATATCAATTGCTAGCCCTCACGAGCTTTTGCTTCAAAAAGTGAATTCCTACTAAGCACGAAAAATTGAATTCTTGTCTCACCCAAATCTATAACTAATGCAATTGTAAGGAACGAAAACACGATTTGTCATACCGCCTTTACGTTGCGATAGTACTCTCTATGAAAAATAGGATAAAAAGCATCTAAGAAAATAACAACGAATCGTTAAAGAAAAGAGGTTATATTAATGGACAAAGCAGATAAGAGAGGGATGACGAAATTGCAGAAAAGGCGACGGTGGGGCCTGCCGAGCTCAACAAGCTTAGCTTCAGCTCCACCGCCGGAGAGCAAGGGTTACCACAGCTCCAAGAATGATGAGCAAACGCAGCCAGCGAGCGTCATGACAAGCGTGATCTTGATCATGGTGTGAAGTAAGTTGATCAGAAACGCCAACACCTACTTGAGCGTCTCTGGCCTCGCATGATCCTTGATTGCCTTTTGGTGAGCACGTAATATGTTATGCAATTACTACTCTTGGATCATATTTTCATGATGGTGTTTTGAATAGCCTTTCGATCATTATTTTCTAGATCATTTTTTTTGTCCGATTTCTCGATCATTATTTAATCATATGAAAAATTGCTAATTCATCACACCGGTCAATACTAAAGTTTTTGTTTTTGTTTTTTTCTTTTGGCCTAATCTTTGAACTATTTGTTTTCCTCGTCGCGCCGGTGTAGTGGGGATTTCTACATCCTAATCCAAACCGACAAATATCGGTTTCCTTCCTTCTTCATTAAGATTTTACGGCGCGTTTTATGATATCTATTTTATGTTCGGAGCTTGCAATAGAAGCCGGATACCTTCACCTGAGTAAATAGCCAAGAGAGAATCCAAGCCCGGGCTCGTCAACATATCTAGTTGGACTCAACTTCACTCAAAAGATTTAGACCACATCGATTCTCCAGTGGAGGACTTCTTTAACGCAACTCACCATTGTATCTCAACAATCTCTCCCTTACGAGTGAGCACCGGTGATAGATTTATCCAATGTGATACTTCTATAACATAATTCATACGTGTATCTCAATATTTTAGACATGATTAAAAACATCATAAGTCATTAGATTTATGAACAATTAAAACCACATGTATGCTCGTGAAAAGAAACGCATTCGGAAGGAAAGAAAAAAAAATATTACTTGTGTGCAAAAGGCCTAAATGTTTAGAGGAGCCGTCCGAAAGAAATTCGAATAATTGTGAGATGGGGTATGTCTTCAATTCTGAAAAGTATTTCCGACCAAAAAAAAAAATTCTGAAAAGTATTATATTTTGAAATTAATTGACAATAAAATTAGAGTACCGCTTTTTTCATTGGCTCACACACTCTTTCAATAGTATTCTGACCATTTTACCCCTTGCCTTTTTCACCTTTCACATGCCTGTACCACGCTGACTCAAATGTGGGCCCATTTGTTCTGTTGTTTTTTTTTTCTTCTTTTTCCTTGCTGCTCCATTCCCATACTATGTTTATGTGCTTCTCGTCTTCTCTTCTATTCCTTGCACATACGAAATCTGAAACTTTCTTCACGAATTCTTGTCCTCGATCCTTTTTTTCATGTTTACCGACGAATCGCCGTAACCCTTGATGGTCCAACACTCATGAAGTCTCCAGTGTTCAGCAAGATCCTCGTCTTGGGTTTTATGATCAACTCCACCCTTCAACGTGGGACCCACCTTGTTCAATAAAAAGGAAGACGAGGATGGATTATCAAATGAAGAATTCTATCTTTGAATATCCATATCACCATTGTATTGACGATTTGATCTAATGAAAATTTCTTTCTTTTTATTATTTCTCAACAACCACGAAATTCCTTGCATACAATCTCGTCCAAATAAAAAACTTGGAGAGCAATCTTCTGGAGACATTACAATGGATAGTTTGAAGGTGAAGGAGCATAAAAGAAGATCACAAGATTGAAGAGAGTAAGAGAGAGTCTAGAATATACATTTCCAAAGTTCAATAGAACTTCAAGGTTATTCATATATTCTTAATTCAAATACTGTAATACTTAGAGGTTCTTATACAAGTGCGAGAGTACAAGTGCGAGAGTACAAGATGGGATTCTATCGACTCAAGAATTGTCACTGTATTGTGACATCTGAGTTATTCACAAATGGAATCCAGTCGATTAATTGTCAACATAAAGAAGTGGATATAAACTTAAACAAAGTCGAACTACTATAAACTCTCCGTGCAAAATTCTCTATCCTTAATCTCTCTGTGCTTCTTTTATGATAATTAAATTGTGCATAGTCGGACTTTGAGGTCATTTGAGAATGTATACTTGATCGGACTCTAAATGAAACTCTAAACTTGTTTATTCTAATTCCACGATATTTTCAAATAATTTTTTTATTATCACATGTTCACCCCCACTAGGTGATAAGGCTATCTCTAACAAATTTAATTAACATGGTAATCAATTAATCTAAGAACCCAATTTTTAGGTCACGACATAGTAGCAGCCCAATAAAATACTAGGTTGTGGCTTCCGGGAAAATGGCGTTCGCAACTAATGAGATTTTGTTCCCCATTCGATTTTGTCTGTATTCTCTTTCTTTTTCGTTAATTTTCATCTTTGTGGGCAAAGCTGATGAGAGGAACGAGGAGGAAATTGGAGAGAAGGAGACGGTGCCCGGTGGGCTCAACAAGCTCAGCTCGTGATTTGTTGCATGCTAGTATCTTGGTAGCCAAAATTCGCATGATTTTTCGCTATGCCCTTTCATGGTTTGCTTACTAGAGATAGATCACTATACAATGGGAATGAAGCAATCCAAATGACTTAATTTCCTACACGAGATCTATTTGTCATGCATGCACGTAGATACCTGTGTTGATTTGAGAAAAGGGTAACGACACGAGTGTGTCATCACCAATAATCGGTAGGTCACATTTTCTATGCATTAGGCATTTTACTTAGAAATTGGATAATAATACCTTTTCCCTGCATAGTTCGGGATCAAAATAGATCTAACATTTTGCTCAATCGAAAGTAATGCGGTTGGTTCTAATGTAAAATGTTCAGAGAAATGAGGACTTGTCTAAAAGGAAAACGCATTGAAATTATTAATTGGTAGGCCAATAGCTTATTTTATATTATTTTAGAGTGAATGATCTTTTGTTGTAGTAGGGCCTTTTGCATTGGATGCTTTCTTTTGGAATTCATTTGCTTAGTAATATCATTTCCTGTCAAATCAAAGTGCAAGTACTTTTCAAAAGAAATGGATACTCTAGACGGGTGCTCGTCGAGATGTGAAAGAGCACGTTCCATTCAGATTACTTAGTCCAAAAGAGGAGATCCGCGTTTGGACTTTAATGAAGAAATGGCACTTCGAAAGTGTAAACTATCTGCTAACTTTGGATGTGGCAGGCATTGCGCCTAGTGTCTAGCTTATTTTGTTACTAATCGAAATCGATGTTACGTATGAACTTCGTTCACGTTAATCGAGCCCACTAATTACGCTGAATTCAATGTGAGTTGATGATAGCTCTCCTTCCTTCCTGTTTCTTTGTCTTTGTTGCTTTGTCAAAAGCCAAAGGGGATATTTGCTAATCACCTTCGTGGTAGCTTCGCTCCATGCGACTTTGCCGTGGAAAGAATAAAGATAAAGTTGATTTTGACGGGCAGGCCACCCCCACCACCTTGTCACTTCTACATGCACATATCTGGAGCGAATCCATGTCTTTGATTCCAGTGGCTCATTTTTTGTTTTTTTTATTAATAGAAACGATTTGATAGTTATCATTCGAAAAATTTATAAATAAACACATGACGGAGAGTCGTTTTATAATAAAAAAGACTAAAATAAATATTATTTTAAATAATATTCTAAAGTGACTAAATTAGTCTTACATAAAGGTCTGTACCTAGTGGTCGGCCAAATGTTGCCGGCCGACAAGCATGTGAGTTCTCGCAAATAGAATATGTGTACTTTTGTCCAAAAAAAAGTTGGTACAAACCCTAAAATCAAAAGAAAAGAAAAGAAAAGAAAGAAAAAGGCTTCTTCCTTCGTTTCTTCACATCTTCCTCCCTTCCTTCCGGTCTTCGTTTCTTTTAAAGAAGCTCAAGCAAGGCCCAAGTCTTCATTAGCAAGACACATACATCACAAGGGCCACAATTTTCACCGCCTTTTCCTAGTTCGCGGTTTACTTTGATCTCCACTCACATTTGATTTCGTTCAAATTTGTGTAGCTGATCCATCGTTTGTCCAAAAGAAAGTGATTGCATCTTGTTGAAGCAACAAGTGATCAAGAAAAAATATTATCACATTCCAATGAGTCTCGTACAATATTTACGCCACTTGTAATGTCTTTTTCCCTTGTCTCATGACTCGTAGCAATTGTGAAAAAGAGGTAAATGATCCTATTTTGTATGCATTTGAAGAGCTTCAAGATGCCTCGGATGATCCTGTGGTAGATTCAGAAAGGTTAGTAAGAAAAATTCTTTGTTAAAGAAATTAAATGATTCTCTTATTGATGAAAACAAGAGATTACAGGATAAATTGCATTCTTTGAAGGAAAAAAAGTGATGGTTTTGAAAAAGAAAAACATGGCTTTGAAGCATCACAAAAATGAGATCAAAGAAAATGTTAAGAAGTTTCAAAAGGAATTGGAGGATTTGAAAAAGAAAATGGATGAATTGAATGCCAATTTGCAAAACTTTTACTAAGGGTATTATGACTTTGAACATAATGTTTGACAAACAAAGACTTCATCATTATAGAATAGTCTTGGATACCAACCTTTTCAAAATAGGAAAAGTGTTATACTGATATTGGTTGAGCTTCTCATGCATCATTCACTTGGAACTATTGTGGTAAATATGGACACCGCGCATAACTGCTACTTGAGAAATGGTGTTGTTAGAAGAGTAGAAAAGTTCGACAAAAAAAAAGAAGAGTAGAAAAGATATGTGTTGCCTAATGGTACATTCTCTACTAACTCTCAAGGATCCAATTTGGCTAAATGCGCTCTTTGCATGTATATCTTGGGACCGATTCTATAATGTGTCAACAGTTATAGCGGTTGCTCAAGACATATGATAAAAAATGCAAGTTTGTTTAACTCTTTGAAGAGTGAAGAAATGTGAATTGTGGTGATAACTCAAAAGGAAGAGTCATCCTTATTGGTAATGTTGGTAAAGATGAAACCCAAAAGAAATACCAATCCAGTCTTCAATTTGTTGTATCGATACGAATTCAGTGTTAAACTTTTCAAATTTGCCAAAGTAGTCTTAAGCATTGCGTAACATTCTAATGTAGTCTATTTGGACAATTATCACCGGAACTTGCTACAATTCATGTAGGACGTCATATTCAAGTAAAGTTTTCTATGTCAACATGCCACGTAGGAAAGGCAGCAATGACTAGATGCGACGTCAACAATTTCCAGGAACAATTGATCGAAAAGTCTAAATTGGAATTGTGCATATCTAATTTAATTTAGTTTGTAATAGTATAAATCTCTAAACAGCTTGATAACTTATTATCGAATTTGCCTTTCGGAAATTCCTCAAATTGTTAGTAACATACTCCAGTAAAAGCATGCCTATGTTGTAAGTAACTTAATTCAACAACAAATTTTTTTTTTGTCAAAAGGAAATATTCATTTCAGTTAAAAGAAAGTTACATAGTGCAAGACAAAACCAATCACAAAGCGTTATAGTCTAGTGCAAATTTGACAAATAGATTAACTTGGTATAACTTGCATCAAATTTCCCCTTCCACAAAAATAGACTTGTCATAGCATTATAGCACAATCGACAAGCGATCACCGACATTTGCATCATCATCTTTGATGAACCCACACTGAAATATTCCTCTATGATAATTGCGATGTTGTCAAAAGGCGGTTCATGCCTAGATTTGGTATCTCTAGCACCATCATCGTATAAGGATAACAACAACACTAATATTTTTTTTTTGTCAACCAACACTAATAGGTTGAAAATGCACAATTAACATCTTGTAAACTTCTGCATAACAAGTAGATAATATTCATTCTAGTTGGAATTGGTAAATTCCCTTTGCTGATGACTAGTTATGTCACGACCCGAACCCTACGAACCGTCGACATCCCACCTGGCCTCGTTTGCGTACGGTTCTCCGGGATCCTCGGGCCAACAAAATTAAACAACACATGTGGAAGCAACAACAATCCCCGTACAGAAAACCAACAAAACTATGATAACTTGGGATGGTAAACAAAACACACATATGTACATATATACATAGTTGTTACAAACTGTCAAACTTAAGGCTTCAGGGGCCATTGTACAAGCCCGTGACCACCTACAACAAAAGATACGTGGTCGAAGCCCGCTACACTACCAAAATACAACACTCCACAAAAACCGAGAGACCGACTATCCTAAGCCTCATCCTCGCTATCCGGCACAATCTCGCCTAAGACTGCCAACTCGTCCTCATCCAACTCGGGAGATCGCTCGACATCCGAAGGCTCCACAACTTCACCATCTTCTTCCGCAGGTACCGCGGCTATGGGGTTAGGCGCCAAAACTCCGGGCCCAACATCTGGATGCACTACCACGCCATCGGGAGGAGCAGCATTTACCGGATCAAATTCTCCGACTCCATCAAAGGGAACATCAAATCCTCTCGGTGGTCCCACTAGCAAATCCCCGTGGCGGTACGTCCACGCCACATACGTATGAATCTTCCAAAAAGGCTCTCTGGTATCCACCAATATCGTAGTCACGTGCCTATAATACACCTTGTCCTCTCCTACTGGGTACTCTGTCACCACGGTTTCCATGTCCCGCAGGATCCCGAACCTTTGAGGCGGGTCATTCATGGCTGAGGCGGAGGGTCCGAAAAACAACGAACCCACGACGGGGTGCGAAAAAATCTCAGTAGGAAAATCTCTAACCCTAAATCAGGTCGCTAGTGCCTCCGGACACAATCTAGGCGAGCAACAATTTCCAACAACTCTTTCTTTCTTACCCAAAAATTCCCCAATTAAATTCCAGAAAATTCCATTATTTCTCCGAAAATTCTCACACCTTCTCAAATATTCTACGTTACTCCCCTCTCGGCGTTCCACGCCTCGGTCTGACAATAAAATATTCTACGTGCTCCAGGGCACGTTTTTAACACATCGGGCCATAATATAAATATCCACATTACTCCGAAAATTTCTCCGTTACTCCAGAAATATTCCACGTCACTCCAGAATATTCCACGTCACTTGAGAATATTCCACGTTACTCCAGAAATATTCCACGTCACTCCGGAATATTCCACGTTACTCCAAAAATATTCCACGTTCCTCCAGAATATTCCACGTTACTCCACCGCCATCAAATAAGTTCATAACATTGAGCCTTGGACCTTTATGGAACACGGCTCTATACATATACCCGGGTCTCGGACACATAGGAATACGATCCACGGATCTCGGTCTCGGACAATAGGAACACGACCGGATCAAGTCTCGGACAATTAGTCGAACACGACTCACTTTGGTCTCAGACGACTTAATTGAACACGACTTTCTTACTTTCTCGGTCTCGGACAATCGGACGAATACGGCTCACTTTGGCCTCAGACGACTTGATTGAATATGACCATCATACTTTCTCGGTCTCGGACAATCGGACAAATACGGCTCACTTTGGCCGCAGACGACTTGATTGAATATGACCTCCTCATTTCCTCGGTCTCGGACGATCGGACGAATACGGCTCACTTTGGCCTCGAACGACTTGATTGAATACGACCTTCTCATTTTCTTAGAATAGTTCGGGACCACGTGATTTACTCACGTTAGAGAATTAATAGTTCGGGATCACCCGATTAATTCACACTAATTCAAATATTAATTCAGACTACCCGATCAATTAATACTACCATAATATCCAATCCACGTCATGCGACCATATTACGCTAACGTAGCAATATATAAATTACGCGCCACTAAAATTATACTAACATGGAAATTTATCACGGCCGAACAATAATAATTTTCTAACATATAATTAATTCACGACCACAGTACTATACTATAATAATGTCACATTTAATTAGCACCGTGGCATAACGACTTTATGTCACATAAAAATAACCCTAGTTAATATATTAACTAATCATGGTTCAAAAATTAACTAGAGTCAAATACTAACCTAACCATGATTAAACTATAGCATAAAGTAACTCTAGTTAGGGCATAAAGTAACCATAGTTAAACTTTGACCACTATTATCTTCTTGACTTACTATTCATGCAAGAACAAGCCTTCTTTCTCCTCAAATCTGCAATTTTCGTCCAGCCCCTCCTCAAGCCCAAATCCAACAATTTTCTTCATCAAAAATTCACAATTTCATGGTCTTTTAGCAGCCTAGTCACCTAATTTAGGTTTAGAAACAATCATACCTCAAAAACTCGCAAAACGTCCGTTGAACGGTCGAGGAAAAGATCGAACCAAGCGGCGGTTCCTGCGATCTTTGCACGGCCAGCGATTTGTCGACGATCTAGGAACCTCAAACTATCCAAAGCGACTCCGGGGAGAGCTCGAAGAATTTTCGGCAATGGAGGGTGAGAGAGAGGGTGTTCGGCCAAGTGAGTGAGGGAGAGGGAGAGGGAGAGTGAGGTAGAGAGAAAGTGAGCTAGAGAGAGAGAGAGAGAGTTCTTGGATAATGAAGAAGAAGAGGCCAATATAATAATTAATATAGGTTAATAATAATTAATTATGCCCACAAAATCAAGAGAAAAAAATAATTATCTCCCCTCATTGACTAGTCAATCTCGTCCAAAAGGGGAAATGACCAAAATACCCTTCGTTCCAAGTGAAAAATGGGGTATTTTCGAGGGCAAATGGGTCCTTTCCCATACCCAGTCCAAATCTACTTTTCCCGAACCTTTTTGGGACGAACCACGAAGGAATTTCACACAGGATGAGAAAACGTCCAAAATTTTTATTTATTGAAACCCTCGAAGGTCCGCCGTCAAATTCCGAAGCTCGATTCGCGATAAATCTCGATCAATAGAATTTTCAGCGCATCTCAAACTAACGGGCAGCTTTTAGGAGTTACGCGTATCGACCCATGATTAAAATCACGTTTAAGAATTACTCGAGCCATGGCGACCTTGGCTGTCATTCAATTGCGAGGGTCAATCACTAGTCCCGATGGTCACGATCGTTAGAAAATAATTCGGGGACGTTTGGAACCCACACGAGGTCAAATGGAATCACCCGTGATCCAAGCTTAGGGTATTACCCAAATCATTCCTTAATTATTCTAGGATCGGCCTATATTGGTCCAAAATATTCCCTCGACAATTTTCATGGCCAAAGAGTCGGTCCAGGATCAAGTTCTTCGGTCCACGTACTTAATTTTCCTAGCTAGCCATTCCCATTTGGTTAGTCTGCTCGAGAGGGATCAATTCCGAGTGAGATTCGACTGAAATATATCGATGAGACTTTTCATTTATTCAAGGCTTCAAAACGAGCTGGATTACAGGATATCACAAGTTACCTTAAAATTGGAGCTATGTCGTTAATGTATGCCGTTGGTAAATTAATATGCTTACCATTCATTTTCTGTTTTGAGAGGTAAATCTATTATAAAAATATATATAATAGCTCGGAATTGGGTTTGGATAGGGACGGATATGGTCCAACTCATATTAACCTATCTAACTTATTTTGACCCATATTTAATGATTCATACCCGATTCGATTCGTAACCAACCCATATCCGACCCGACCCGTTTTGACCCATAATACCAAAACACACTAATATTCTAGAAAAATTTACGCAACTCATTTAACCTATTTTAAGATCTTCACATGTATATGTCACGTGGATAAAAACTTCAAATAAAATAAAATAAGCAAATTAAACATTAAAAAATAGTAAAAAAATAAAATATGATATTTTTAAAATACTTTCATGCAATAAAAATGATAACTTTTGGACGCGACATGAGACGCTATAATAACATGGACCAATATTAGGTCCAGTGTGGGTGCGTCCGTTCAATTGAGCAATACGCATGGTTGGAGTCAACTTCGTAGGTACATCGCTCGAGATGTTGATCATTCACGCATTAAGAAATATGTTACATAGCCATAACAAACTTAACCCGAGTCCTAAAAATGTTCGGTATCGTTATTGAACATTCGACAAGTACAATTGGAGGAATCGGGATCCATCTCGACAATTCTCGAGGGTACGTGTATAACTGCTATGTATCCAATGTACTTGGAAGACGTATGCATCCTCCTCTGTTATTCCCATTTTAACCCTCTCTCTCTCTCTCTCTCTCCATATAATTGTCATTGAACCACCACGAACAGGCGCCCGACATTTCATCGCCATCAAAGGCTGCAACCAAAAAGGAAAACCAAGCTTTGTATCTCCTTCCCGCATTTGGTAGCAAATAAACACAGATTTGACATTCACACAAAATAATCTCGTAGGTTAATACACGTTCATCCAACGATTTCAACTTTCTTCACATTCATTCTAATTCATGAAGCTTCGCTTTGGCCGTACCGAATGATTTATTCATCGCAACATTTTGTGTTGGTCGTTCAAAAATTTGGAATCATGTTCGACTCTCTACTTTTGCTATACGTTTCACCACACATTGCCATTAGCTTTCCGCACGAGTCATCAGCCACCGCGATCAAACGGCGGCACCGGACGCTGAGTCTATCCTTAAACAGCGGTTAGCAGTGGGCAGCGGTGGTCGGCAAGCAACAATCGGCGATGGCAACGGTCGGCAGCGACAACGGTAGTGACGGGTGGTGGGCGGCGGTGGCAGGCAGCATTAGTGGTCGGTAGAGGCAGTCGGCGGGTGGTAGTTGGCGGCCCGTAACCCAACCCAAATACAATGATGTCGCGACCTAAAAATCAGGTTAACGGATTACCAGGTTAATTAAATCAACTAACCTAATTCGGACCCTCCCAAGTCCTACCGAATCGCAACTTAGGTTTATTCATGAGAAAATATTTAATCGGAGCCGCCACTAATCATTTACGGTAGGTTGATTAGAAACCTATATAAAATAGCGGGAGAACTATTTTATCTCTACGAACCGGAGAAAATAAGTCCGAGGACTTGGTTACGCTAATTGAAAAAAATTAACGCCCTTTCGGTACCAATTTCATGAAAAAAGCCTTTCCGATTGATCGATGTGAATTTGATTAATTGGAAAAATGTGACATGAAGACCATATATTAAGCGCCCGGAGGATGATTTTTTTGGTATTTTCGGCAATAAAAGAAAGCATTCAAAAGCATTCAAAAATCTGAACAAAAATAAACAAAAATGCCCATAATATACCTTTAATTTCCGATTTTTTCGAAAATCCTCTCATTTCCAAAGATCTGGGCTAGAGCGAGATTTTATCTGCTACATCCTCGAGGATTCGAGCCAGTATGCGGATACGCGTATAGAAAAACAACATCCCTTTTGCCAAAGGGCCGAACACGAATTTCTATACTAAATCACCATCCCATTCCACGAGATCGTGGCTAAGGCGTGTGATTTATTTTTCCGACGGGTCTAGGCACAAAGAGGAGCATATATTATGGGCATGTTTGTTTAAAGATGTGCAAATTTTATAACAATCAAAAGCAAACAATCAGCACGACAAAAATAAAATAAAAATGAGTCAATTGAGATTGAATTTTCGAAAATTAAAAGAGGGGCGGCCGAAATTATGACATTGGGGTCCACCTTTCCTCATCCAAATTACAAATGTTAATTTGAAGAAATTATCTTTAAGGATCGGAGAAATTATTTCAGATAATTCTCAAAATTTAAGACGTTATCCAATGAATTCAAATCTTATCGCTAACCAAATAATTTGAGAAAAATTCAGGAGAGATAAGATAAGATAATAGCCAAAAACCAATCAACCAACTCGATGATCATGAGATAACAATTTCAACATAAAGTTCAAGTTACTATCTAGTTAAGCACGATTCTTATCCGTAACATGAAATTATCATCGGATAATCAAAGATAGTGTAACTCAACCAACCAAAGATCAAAATTCAAGGCAATGCTCATCCACATCATGCATAATCCGGCCAAGGTGACTCATAAGCACTGAAAATCAATTTTTTAATTCAACAAAATCCACGATTTTTTCAACCAATTCAATTTGATCTTTGGAAATTGTTCGAATAAATTTTACTTTGAGAAAAGATAAATTTCCAATCAAATTTCAATCTATTCCCAAAAGAATCACAATTTGACCAAATTCGTGAACAAGTTTAGAAAAGTCAGAATTTTGTTTCAAATACTCAATTTTCTACACTTGTGGTTGAAATTGACAAAAATATGCAATTTTTCAACTTTGATTGCAAATCAGCATACCTTCATTGGCGTTTATGAACGTATATGCATGTTACCAATTTAAACAAGCATAGATAGCAACCAAAAAAGTTGAGAAAATTACCTTTTTCCGAGCTAAATTGCAGCACACGCGCAGCCTTGAAATTGCGCCTTTTCGAGCTCAATTCGTCGCCAAACCTCTTCCGAATGATCAAGCAGCAATAATAAGGAGATTAGAGTCTTAAATAATGATGAAACAAAGACTAAACGACCTTGAATAAGGGCTGATCAGCGGCGAAACAGTAGTGGGCAGCAGCTCTTGGTCAGCAGTTTTGGTGGTTCGGGTGCGCCGGCAGCGAGACGGATTGGCGAGCGGATGAGTGGGGCTAGCGGCAACCGATCAAGGCTGAATGTTGGACTATGGTGGATGCACAACAGTTGCTGGACGGGGGTTACGGCAGCTGTGATGAACAGGGGCAATAGGACCCGGCGATGAGGAGGGGTCGCTCGGCTTGGGGCACCTTCGGCTAGGGGATTATCTCAAGCACGGGGAGACAATGATCTCACAAGAAAGCTCTGAATTTTCTGCTCTCAAGGCTCTCTCTCTTAGGTGCCGAAAATTTGATAATGGCCTCCTCCTTTGAACGTGAATGAGCTCTTGTTTATATAGAGTCCCGAGCCAGAGTCCTAGTAGGAGTAGGAGTTGTCGGAAACTGTCGGATTATCAACCCTAGCTAGAATAGGATTTATTATGAACCGTTAGATTTAGGTTTCTGAATCCGATAAAACTCTAGCTAGATAGGATCCCCAAATCATTAGAACTCTTGAATTATTTGAACTTCGAGGAGTCCTAATCCACTAGGACTCTATGAATCTCGGCCAAAGCGGGTAATGATGAAAGAAATGGCTGAAAATGGCCTCTTTTGTGGGTTTAGAATGCAATTTTAGGCCTAATTGGGTTCTAGATGATTAATGGCTAATTAACTCGGGGCTTCACTTCACGATGGGCTAATTTGGAGTCAAATTAAGGACCGAACCCATCATGGAATTTCAGCCAGCCTTTGTAATGCCTCATTCGAATTTTCTAATCAATCCATGGGCTCGTCTCACATTCTTGAACTCAACTAAGGCTTTTCTAAATAACGGACATTTAACCGAAAGCCTTATTTGGATAATTTAAGCTTGAACCAAATAAAATTGGCTTGAAGTTAAGTTCAATTAGCTTAATAAATTCGGCACACCCTCTGCCTGAACAAAAATTTTCAAACTGAATATGATCTTGGTGAACGCTAAAACTAAGCTCAATTGACTTACCTCCGATTCTAAATGTAATGACTGACAAAAATTGAATATGCAATGCATGAGAAATCATTTTTGTGAGAACAATATCTAATTCTCATTTTATACTTATGTGAATGATTTTCTAAAAATCAAAATTTAGGTGTTAACAGTTGCCCCTCTTTGAGTGAAGGCTCGTAGAGGTTTCGCTCAAAGACAAAATTGAAACCTAAATTTTGCAAATGCAAGTGATAGTAATTTTTGGTGGGATTGAGTCCCATTTTTTATGTGAAATAAGTGATGCATGAAATGCGAGACCGTAAATAACATGTGAAATATACACATGGATCGCATATGAGAATACCTGTTGTACCAAATACCTCACAATGCTGATGATTCCCTTAATTTCCAAGTTTCTGATACGAGGATCTTAAGGTCTCGGGCCCATCCGTTACTGCAGGTTTTCCCCCGATGCAAGACGACGCAAGATATGTGTGTCCTTCAAGATCACAAGAGCTACGTCGTTATGAGTCGAAAGAAGTGAAATCAAGTTCACAAGAGCTACGTCGTTGTGAATTGATAAAATGTCAAAATCGCCGGTGCATATGTCTTCACGATTTGACAAAAGGGAACCAAAATCATAAGAGCTACGTCGTTATGATTTGATTTGGATCAAAATCATGGGTGCTTATGTCGTCATGATTTGATAAAAGAGCCGAGAATCATAAGAGCTATGTCATTATGAGCCGACTAAAGGTCAAGATCACCAGTGCATATGTCTTCGTGATTCGGGACCGAAATCATAAGAGCTACGTCGTTATGATTTGATAAGATGTCAAGATCGCCAGTGCATATGTCTACACGACCTGACAGGAGAGGCATATTGCCCGATTTGAACAATATTTGAGAGGAGTACCACCGAATTGAATCGATAAGTACGAAAGGGGCATATTGCTCGAATTGAATCATAACAACTATCATCAGAAGAGTTGTTAATTTGCAAAGGGGTTTAGAAAACTTACCTGGGTTCTTCGAATGAATAATCAAGGAATGAGGCAGATTGCTTATATCGTACCTGTTTAATCACTTGAGATGAACATGATCAATCGTTAACACAACATGACAGGTCCTCAAATTCTTGAATTTTTTGTTTACATTGCAAAGCTCCATGGGGATTTGTCAATAAGGAAATCAGTCCGATCCTTTTGATGAGTTTGATCAAATCGAATGAGGAATCGTAGTAAAAAAGGACTTTCACTCACCCTCATGAAAAAGGTTTTGAAACCCGACGGTTGATACGGGTAAGAGAAAACACTCAAAACTGTCATCATCACACTTGCCAAGGGTCCGGGTATTCTCGCAATCCGTATGACTAGACCAATCTATGAGGTCTTTTGCAAGGACTGTAATTCAGGTTTGGTCAAAGGGTTTATCAAAGGGGACTCGTATGAGTTATTTTGGCTCTGAAATGAAATGAGATTTTTGTCAGCTGCATCGGGTTTACAAGTCGGGAACCCTGCAAAATGAAGTAAAAATGATCTTGCTCGCACTTCTTCGAGCGATATTTATAAGCAATTCAGAATCCTACATTATCCCAAGTGCCCTAATCTGAAGAGACTTTTGGTAACGGTTGTAATGTAGGTTCAGGGTAGGCCTAGAAATGAAAGGCTTATTTGCAACAAAGGGTGCGTAATGATGAGACCGATAACCATCTCTTTGTTTATAATGGTATTCTTGCAGACTCCCTGGGAAACATTCGAATATGTCCAACCGAGAACCCTTTCATTCTAGAGATTTTCTCAGGAGTTTCTTCCTCTTTTCTTTTACGAGAAATGGCCCCTTTTCTTTTTTTTTTTTTTTTTTTTTTTTTTTTGGGCCGCATTTCTCATTTTTTCTTTTTCCCATTTTTTGGGATTTTGGGATGCTCAAAATTTCGCCCACTATTTCCTCCTCTTTTTTTTAGTGGTAAGCCTTTACTTTTCTTACTCCATTCTCTCGCCTCTCTTTTTTTCAAAAGGAAGGAAGGGGTCTTGTTCAGCCCACGCATATTTTGCTGGCAAATCTTTCGAGTTCGAGTTTGCCCCAAGGCATTTTGCTCATTTGTTAGATGATCTGAAATGATTCCTTGCTAGGATGATCACCAATTGGGTTACGAGAAATGAATCCGCCGCTCAAATTGGGTTTGCAAAGGGATAAATGTGTATGATGTAGAGAATGAAATGCTCTTCGTCATGTCTAAGGCACTTGGACTAATACAAAATTCGTATGCAATAAATACGCCCAAAGATTGATGCAAGTGAGAGCAAGAAAATTTTTCCTCATCCTTTGATTTGAGAATTGCCCCGATGTGGGGTTGTTCCCGACAGGGGCATGAAATGAAACGCCGTTCAAAAGGGTTTACCAACGGACAACTTGTAGTGTTTGGATAGAGGAAATGAATGCCTCATATCATCTTGGTCGTCATACTTCTTGCGAGATAACCCTTTACCTTGTCGGTATGGAAACTCTCTCTTTTCACTCGGGGTTATGATATAGATGTGTATAGGAAATGGCTTGCCTTTCATCGTTCTAATATTCCTCATTCAAAATGATCAATTCAGCAGAATCAAAGAAATTTCCTCATCGAAAACTCCCACATTGAATATTAACAATGCGAACATGAACAATTCAAGTACAAGTATAATGCATGAACACATTAGCTGAATTGTAACTTGATTAAAATGTCGGAGCAAATCAAGCATAATATTTCTTTACAAGATCGAAATTGACAGGGTTGGTAAAAACACGACCATCCATCTCGATCAAAATCAAAGCGCCTCCCGGGAGTACCTTCTTCACAATATATGGGCCACCATAGTTTGGAGCGAACTTCCCTTCCGGAAGTGGAACAATGGGCAACAATTTTCGCGGGACAAGGTCACCAACCTGGAAGTGTCGAGGCCGAACCTTTTTGTTGAAGGATTTAGCAACCCTTTGCTGATAGCATCGGCCATGACATACGGCCCGAAGCCGCTTTTCATCGATCAAATTTAACTGGTCCATCCTCCGTTGGATCCAATCAGCCTCGATCGGCTTGACTTGAGATAAGACCCGCAAAGAAGGAATCTCCACCTCGACTTGTAACACTGCTTCCATCCCGTATACAAGAGAGTACGGGGTTGCCCCGATAGATGTTCGAATCGAAGTCCGATACGCCATGAGGGCAAATGGCAACCTCTCATGCCGGTCGCAATAATTCTCAGCTGTCTTAGCTAAGATCTTCTTAATGTTCTTGTTGGTTGCTTCCACTTGCCCGTTCATCCGGGGACGGTATGGAGCAGAGTTCGGATGCTTGATCTTGAATTCCTTGAACGGATCATCGACCCGCTTGTTGTTCGAGTTTGAACCATTGTTAGTGATTATGGCTTCGAGCGAGCCGTATCATGCGATAATGTCTCGACGAATGAATTTCACGACATTCCGAGTCATGGCTGCCAAGTACGATGTAGCTTCAATCCATTTGGAAAAATAATCAATGGCCACCAGAATGAAACGATGCCCATTGGAGGCCTTGGGATTAATAGGACCGATCACATCGATGCCCCACATAGAGAATGGCCATGGTTCGGACAACCGATGCGGCTCGTTTGGAGGAACGTTAATCCTGTCACCATGAATCTGGCATTTGTGACAGACTCGGACATGTTGAATACAATCGCTCTCTAAGGTGAGCCAGTAATAGCCCAACCTCATGATCTTCTTGGCTAGCATGTGTCCGTTCATGTGTGGACCACAAATTCCTTCATGCACCTCCATCATCGGGCGGATTGCTTCAGTAGAATCAACGCATCTCAAAAGGGTCGAATCGAACGACCGTTTGTATAAATTCTCTCCACTCAAAAAGAACTTCGAGGCCATCTTTTTTATATACCTTTGATCGGACGAAGTACTCCTCTCAGGGAACTTTTGCTTCTGAATGTAAGTCTTGATGTCATGGAACCACGGCTTGCCATCGGGTTCGTCGATTACGACCATACAATATGCTGGTTTTCTTAGTACTTCAATCTTCAAGGGCTCAACCTCAAGCCCATTAGTGACTTGTAACATTGAAGACAAGGTTGCCAATGCGTCGCCGAACCGATTGTGAGTTCTGGATAAATATTCAAATGAGATATCATCAAATTCTTCCACCAACTCATCCAGATACTCATGGTAGGGCAACGGTTTGGCATCCCGAGTTTTCCATTTTCCAACCGTTTGGAGGATAATCAATGCCGAATCCCCAAATACCTTGAGTCGAGTAACTCCCATCTCGATCGCGGCCCGCAAGCCAAGGATACACGCCTCATATTCTGCTATGTTATTTGTGCAAGGAAATACCAATTTCGCTACCACGGGATAATGCTTGGCCACGTGGGATATTAGGACCGCTCCAGTGCACGATCCAGACAAATTTACAGCTCCGTCAAAATACATGATCCAGATATAATCATCCACCGCCATGATTCGATCCTCGGGATGATAGGTGTCATTATCCCGCCCGGACTTTCGGCTAGGACATCGGCTACGGCCCGTCCCTTGATCGATTTTTGAGACAAATACCGAACATCAAATTCGAAATGAGGACTGCCATTTGGCAAGTCTACCAATCAAGGCGGGTTGATTCAGGCGGGTATTTGATAGGATCACACTCTGTCACCAGAAGCAACTGGTAATTCAAAGTATATTGCCGAAGCCTGTGCGGTACCCAAACTAACGCCGCACATGTTTTCTTTGCTTCGGAGTACTTCATTTCCGAAGTCGTGAATTTCTTGCTCAGATAATAAATGGCTTGTTCTTTTCCATCCTCCTGCCTTTCTTGGGCTAACATAGCGCCCAAAGACTCACTATGGATTGTGAGGTAGAGGATTAAAGGTTGCCCCGGTGCTGGAGGAACAAACACGGGTGGATTCATGAGATGCTGTTTCAGCTTCTCAAAAGCTTCCTCACATTCGCGATCCCATTCGACTAGCGCATTCTTCTTTAACAGCTTGAGGAACGGCTTAGCGGTTTCTGATAACCGAGAGATGAATCGAGCAATATAGTTTAGCCTACCCATCAAACTTCGAACTTCTTTAACCGTCGTTGGCGGCTTAATCTCACGAATCGCCTTGACTTTAGAAGGGTCGACTTCAATACCCTTGCTGCTTACCACAAATCCGAGCAGCTTGCCCGAGCTGGTCCCAAAGACACACTTGGCGGGGTTGAGGCGTAACTTGTACTTTCGGAGTCTGTTGAACAATTTCTTCAGCGTTTCGACGTGATCTTCTCCATGCCTTGTTTTTGCTATCATGTCATCGACGTAAACCTCAATTTCATTATGCATCATGTCATGGAAAATGGCAACCATGGCCCGTTGGTAAGTAGCTCCAGCGTTTCTGAGACCGAACGGCATCACCCGGTAATGGAACATTCCCCATGGTGTGGTGAAAGTGGTTTTCAACTTATCATTGACATTCATCGGGATCCGATTGTACCCGGAGAAACCATCCATGAATGAAAACAATTCAAACCCCTTGATGATCACAACGAGTACGTCGATATGCGGGAGAGGAAAATCATCTTTAGGATCGGCTTTGTTCAAATCTCGATAATCGACACGGACCCGAATACGGCCGTCTTTCTTCATGACGGGGACTATGTTAGCGACCAAATCGGAATATTCTGTAGTCTCGATGAATCTTACGTCGAGAAGCTTCATGACTTCCTCTTTAATCTTCTGCACCAATTCTGGTCCGGCCCTCCGTGATTTTTGCACCACCGGCTTAGCCGAAGGATCGATCGGCAAGCAATGTTCGACAATGGAACGGTCAAGACCGAGCATATCCGCATAGGACCGGGCGAAGATGTCTTGGTAATCCCTCAAGAGATTGGTCGGACGTTCAGCTACGTCCTTAGGAAGGTTTGCCCCGATCTTAACTTCTTTAGGGTTTTTCGCATCGCCCGGGTTGATCGAGATAGTTTGTTCACCGGTCAAGGGCTTGATCTCCTCATGTTGTTCGAAATCCCGACGAATTTCCTCATAATCTGGATTGGACTCATCTAAGTCGTATACTTCTGAATCCATTGGTTTTCCCTCCTCATATGTGCCCTCGAAACATAAAGTAGCAAAATCGGAAGGACAAACAGGGCTTAATCATTCGTTCATTTTTTCAAAAATCGGGTGTTTCCTTTGAAAAATTTTGTTTTCGAAGACCTCGGGGCGAGAATTCTTGACGAAGCCCAACCCTCGGTGCTTACCGTAGATAACAGATTGTTCGATCGCTGGTTATCGTCATCGGGTTGGTTTCGTCATCGGGTTGGTTTGGGGATACTTCGACAAGATTCAAAGAATTTAATGAAGAACATCCGTAATTTTATTGATAATAAAATCAATGAATTACATCTTATTGGAAAAGAAATTGAAAAGTGCGACATAAAACTGAAACGAGAATCCTAAGAAAGTGATGCAACCTAGACTCCTAAAAACTAGAATATCCCACGCAGGGGCTTGCATAAATGTAAAGGTGTTACTCCGAATCTAAACCCTCCAGTGGATCGTCGAATATGGCATTGACGGATGGCCTTAAGGGTCTAGGCAGCATGTAAGGCTCCTCTTCAAGTGTTCCATCAACTTGCATGGGATCCTCAAATACGGCAGCAATGGTTAAATCATCAAACCATCGAGCAAGATCGGGGACTCCATCATCACCTTCATCGTCGTCCAGGTCCTTCAATTCAACCACATCATCTTGGTCCTTCAATGAGTTAGGGAAGACAATCCCTAGGTCATCTTCAAATTGAACTGTCTCATTGTAACCGGCGACTACTCCAGCTGATCGGAAGGTGGTGTACAAAGGTGGTGGCAAAGGACTACATTCCAGCTTACCGCGACCCATCGCACGTCGCTTGCCATGTCTAGGACGGCCACGTCCTTGGAATCCCAAACCAGCTGTATGGGATCGGCCTTTAAGTTGAATTGGGTTGCGGATCCCTTGGCCATGCCGACCCAAACCCTTGCCGGGCTCAAAACCATTACCGATCATTATCTTAGCTACCATAAGAGAGGTAGTTGATATTTCGAGAACGGGTAAGGGACTTTCCGGCGACGCATGAATGGTCCGTACTAGCTCAAAAGCATGGTAAGAATCTTCTTCATTATGAGCCGGCTCGATGTAGGGGATAGCCGTTTCGTTGAAGATTCGATGATCTTCCTCGCCATGGACAATCACTAACTTCTGCTCGACCACGAACTTGATCTTCTAATGAAGACTTGATGGAACAGCACCCGCATTGTGAATCCACGGATGTCCTAGCAAGAGGTTGAATGCGGATGGGATGTCTAACACTTGGAACAAGACATCGAACAGAGATGGTCCAATCTAGATCTCGAGATTAATTTGCCCCATAACGTTCTTTTTCATACCGTCAAAAGATCTGACCGAGGTTTTGGCTGCCCGCATCCTGGCCAAGTCAACTCCCGGGCGGTTCGGTGTAGCTAGGGGACAAATATTCAATGCCGACCCATTATCAATGAGCACCCGAGCCACATAAGTCTGTTTGTGCTTGACTGTTATGTGTAAGGCCTTGTTGTGGCATCGTCCTTCGGTAGGGATCTCATCGTCGGCAAATGCAACCTGATCTTTTAGAAGGATGGCCCCAACAAAATTCTCCAACCTATCCCGATCGATGTTTTCGGGCACATGAATTTGGCCCAACACCTTCATCGGGGAATCCCGATGTTTTTCAGATGACTGTAAGAGCTCAAGTAGAGAAACCCGAGCCGGCAACTTTAAGAATCGATCAACAATGTTGTACTCACTTGTCTTGATCACAGCAAAAAATTCCTTAGCATCCTTTTCATCTACCTGCTTGGCAGGCTGATCATCATTATAAGCACGTCCGCACCTTGTTATCGGGGCAAGGTCATAGGACCAAGGAACCGCCTTGCCATCTTTATAAGGAAAAGGTTGGGGGGAAGTAATCACCAGAGTCTCGGGTATAACAATTCCGAGTTCATCATCTATTGTGTCCTCCAAGGCGGGCATATCAGCTAACTCCGGATCACTCTTAATTAGACTAGTCACGTCGGCTTCTACTGCTTTAACCTTCGGAGAAGATTCGGATTGAGATAGAGCCAAAGCAGCAAATTCTTGATCCCAGTCAATTACAATCCGAGATACGGTGGCTACTACCTCGGTCTGATTTGACCGGACTATCAACCCGTTCTCCATAAGAGTTGAGATTCTTTCTTCCAGCTGGCCGAACGATACTATTTCTCCAACCCGATAATAGCCTGCTCTAACCAGAGCATTGAAAATGTCAACCAACCGGATCTTAAAAACACCTCTTCGTCCGCCTTCGTAACTAAAGACAGCATTAACCTTGCCTGAGTGATCCGGCAAAGGATTATTCTTGGTATTTGGCTGACTATTGTCTTGAAATGAAAATGCTTTGGAATCGAACAAGTCTTGAATGCGGTGTTTCAACACATAACAGCCGTCTGCATCATGTCCGGGCTCACCACAATGGTAGTCACACTTCTTTGACGGGTCATACCTTGGTGAGTTCGTGTTACCAAGTCGTAGAGGTTCGGAAGTCAGAAGCCCTTTCTTACGTAAGACCGCAAGCACCTGTGATGGGGTCCCGTGTAGATGAGTAAATTGCCGAGGAGGACGTAAATTTCCTTTTTGCCGTTGTGCACTAAAGTTGCCCTGCTGCTGGTTAGGGATCTGCACGGCCGGCACATGGGCCATAGGGTTTCGGGCATAGGTCATGTTAACGTGTGAGACAGGCTCTTTGTCTTTCTTTGCCGTGAATCTCTTGGTACTGGTGGCAACATCTCCGTACCAACCTTTCTTCATGCCGCTCTCAATCTCCTCAGCCATCGCAATGAGGTGACTAAACGACGTCGCAGCAGATCCAAGGATTCGTGATCGCATCGTCCGAGGTAAAGTGGAGACAAACAATTTCATGAGCTCTCGCTCGGGGGGGTACCCGGCTTCAGCCGAGAGGCCACATTCCTCCACCTAGTGGCGTATTGTTTAATCGTCTCGCCTTTCTTCATCTCTGCTTGTTCTAGATCTTCCCTAGAAATGCGAACATCCAAGTTGAAACTAAAATGCTTAACAAAAGCATTAGCCGCCTTCTCCCAGTTCTCCATGCTGTAGATTTCATAGTCCGTGTACCATCTCATAGCTGCATCTTTCAGACCGGCCTGGAAAGTCTGAATTATCAGAGGGCCGTTAGCCACATACTTGCTCATCCTAGCTTGGTACATCTGGACATGTTGCACTGGGTTGGAAGTGCCGTCGTACTTTTCGAAGTCGGGCATTTTAAACTTCTCGGGCACATTGACCTTCGAGAACGCGGAGAAATCAACCTGGGGAATGTTGTGGGTACCTTCTACTTCTCGGATCCTTTGCTCCATTTGGGCCAATAACTTGGCCATTTCACCGGATGGTCCCATAGTCATAGGGCTAGCTCGGGAGATGAGAGCTGGTGATGGGGCACCCGAGCTAGTGCCGATAATGTCAACATCCTCTAGCGGCATGGTGTAACCAGGGACATGCTCGGAAGCCTTCTCGGAATTGTTTGCGAGAAGGGTCGGAGAGACGACGTTCTGAGGTGTTGGACCAGTCGGGTGCTTAGCAGAAGCAACAGTAGCAGCCATCATACGTTCCATCATTTGGCTCATCATACCCTCAAACCTCTGATTCATAGCCTCGAATTGCTCTTGCAGAGCTTCCTGGATTGCGTTGTTGATTTCAGCCTTGTCTGCCATTTTCTTAGCCACCGTTCGGGTAATATGTGGAGGATCCGTGATAAATTACCTGCAAAGGAGAGTCATATGATGAGTATAATGCGTGAAAGACGTCGAGTCGATCCATGGCTGTACTAGACTCATGAGCACCTGACTCGTGACCTTGACCTGCAGGTTCCAGCCTCGTCGGGTTTCGGGAATTTATTCATGAAAAATCATCCGATTGTGAAACTGGTGTGAAAATTTACCAGCTTATAGCCAAGAGGCTGATTAACAACTTTTGTGTTGGACAATTGAGCTAGATCTAAATGGATCAAATCAGTTTAATGCATCTTTGTGAAAAATTACGTTCAGAAAACTGTTTCGTCCACCTGTTATTAAAAGAACGAAGGACCCCTTTAAATTGTGAATTTAATTCTGTAATTTTTCATGCTATTAGTTGAAACATAGATCTACAACTTTCATGTTTGGTAATTTAGCAATACGGCACGTTTTCTAGTAGTAAATTGCAAAATGAATCTGTAGTCTGAGAATATGTCAAATTCCAGCCTACTCAAACCCCGGCCATTAATTCCATGATAAATAGAAAACACACTGGATTACCACGAAATTTTTTGAGACGATGGATCAAGATCTTATGAACATTTTTTATTTGAAGTGAGGAAATTGAATCCAACAAGAAAGGGTCGTAAAAATTCGTACAAGACAGCAAGGTAGGAATGAAAACAGAACTGTTTTATTAATCTGAAAGTGTAATAAGACACGAGATCCCTAAAATTTGACGAAAACTCCTAACATGAGGCCTAGGAAAGCAAGAAAAACAAACGCGACGACATGACTCAACAAATGTCTATCACTTCGAGGGCCCGGCTCCATTCTTGGATCTCTTGACTTGAGGACCAGCTTGTGCCTTCAACCGCTTGATGACTTTCTTCGCCATGGCAATCTCTTCATCAGCTTCGGCCAGCAAACGCCTAAGCTCGTTGTTGAGGGATCGGGATGGAGTAATATCTGGGAGCTTTGGACGCCATTCCTCGGGGATGGAGTGCTTCAGATGGTACTCCTTGGTGGATCGATAGGCCTCCTCAGCGGGCTCTAGCGGTTTCCTCGGGAAAGAAAGTTTGGTCGGCCGAGAAGCAGCCCATAGGTAGTGAGCGGTAACGACCGTTTCTTCGTGCTCCGGGACAAGGTTCTCAAAGTTCAGCTGGATCTGATCGGATGGCAGAGGCGGAGGCATCTTCTGAACGCACCCGAACCGTCGGATGACTCGGGGCGGATAATACTCAGCTGCTCCAGTAAAACCCGGAAGAGGGACCGGTCCGGATCGGCCAGAGGTGAGACGAGCCTCCTTACGTTGGAACCAGCTAGCGTGCCATTGGAGAGACTTGGCGGAGGGATTCCTCGGGAGTTTTAGCCATTCGGAAAAGTGATAATCCGGGCATTTACTTTGTTTTTCTTTGAAGATGACCAATGGCGGGGCAAAATTTCTCAGTATGTCTGTTGACACAAGGTTTTGACATTCTTTGATATGAGACAAAAACCATACTTGCAAAAGCTCGGCGGGGGCTCGCAAAACCTTATCCTTGCCCCGTCGATACTTGTTCAATGAAATAATAGTTTCGGCCAAAATAGCATTCACAAAATTTCTTCCCTCACAAACTTGTTGAACAAAGTGAGCCATGTGAGGATTGATAGAATTCTTATGATGAGGAAAAACGATTAATCCAAAAAAGGCCAATAAAAAGATTTTTCCCTTTTGCAAGGATCGAGCTTTGTTAAAACAATCGATGAGAAAAGTAAAAGAACAATGCCCGTAGTTTCCTTTGGGAACCCTTTGAACGATCAATAATTCAACTTTTAAGAAATCGGCTAAAACCCCGGAGACATCCTCCTTTAGGTATGGATTGATGAGCTCAAAATCGATGGACTTACCAATGAGCACGCTATACTCTTCCAAGGTAGGGGTGAGCTCGTGCTTACCAAGCAGAAATGTGGCGGCTCGAGGAACCCAGCGGTGAGCGAGAGCCTGAATCATCCCGATACGGACCTTAATATCCAGCAACAAAATGAGCTTCCCCGGTCTGCTCTCTACATAGTGACGGGCGACCTCGTCCAGTTGGGGAAGCCAATCGATCGGATCATCCTTAGTGATCTCTACGATGCGAATGTTGCCGTGCCCCATGAAGTGATAGATCAAAATGACAACGCACCTAACAACCATGGATCGACTCAAAAAACACATATGCGAATATGATGCTCATAGGTTCAAAGACAAGCGGAATGATATATGCATGCTTTATTAGCCAAGTTTTTAAAGAACTCTTGAGGGCGGATCGGACTCAACGATTTAAGCCGTATCCAATGCCTCTTGAGCTTGGGGGATGTCAAGAAATCCTCTCATGCCCGCAGATTCGGGCCGGAGCGGGGAATTCTCAACATGATCGGGGTCGAGGGTAAAGTCATCCATTCCTCCATCCCGAGGCCAAGGCGGATCCTTACCCGAGACACCATCCTAGGTTCAACTAGCATTTTAGGGTCTAATGCAATGTCATGAATCATGCACGACGGTACAATCCACTCAATCATGGCATTCTATAATAAAATAAGACAACCGAATTAAATGCCAAAAATCAAGTAAACCTATAGAAAATCATCAGAAAAATGAAGCACAATGGAGTAAGATAATGCAAGATATAATCAATCAAACCCCAACCGATCGTTCCCAAAAAGAAATCAATCACATTCAAGGCAAATCACAATCAATCAAGGCATAGATCATGAAAATGAACGGCTTAAGTCCACAAAATTTTAATTTGTTCAAAAATTAAGGGGAATTGGGTGGAAATTCCGAAAATCAACCTTAAAATTTGAAAATTAATTTTAATTTCGAAAAATCAAATTTAATTTTCGAAAATTAATTAAAATTTCGGTTAACCCCTTTTATTTTCAAAAAATTAAAATTAATGTTCCCCAGCGGAGTCGCTAAGTTGTCGCGACCTAAAAATCAGGTTAACGGATTACCAGGTTAATTAAATCAACTAACCTAATTCGGACCCTCCCAAGTCCTACCGAATCGCAACTTAGGTTTATTCATGAGAAAATATTTAATCGGAGCCGCCACTAATCATTTACGGTAGGTTGATTAGAAACCTATATAAAATAGCGGGAGAACTATTTTATCTCTACGAACCAGAGAGAATAAGTCCGAGGACTTGGTTACGCTAATTGAAAAAAATGAACGCCCTTTCGGTACCAATTTCATGAAAAAAGCCTTTCCGATTGATCGATGTGAATTTGATTAATTGGAAAAATGTGACATGAAGACCATATATTAAGCGCCTAGAGGATGATTTTTTTGGTATTTTCGGCAATAAAAGAAAGCATTCAAAAGCATTCAAAAATCTGAACAAAAATAAACAAAAATGCCCATAATATACCTTTAATTTCGGATTTTTTCGAAAATCCTCTCATTCCCAAAGATGCGGGCTAGAGCGAGATTTTATCCGCTACATTCTCGAGGATTCGAGCCAGTATGCGGATACGCGTATAGAAAAACAACATCCCTTTTGCCAAAGGGCGGAACACGAATTTCTATACTAAATCACCATCCCATTCCACGAGATCGTGGCTAAGGCGTGTGATTTATTTTTCCGACGGGTCTAGGCATAAAGGGGAGCATATATTATGGGCATGTTTGTTTAAAGATGTGCAAATTTTATAACAATCAAAAGCAAACAATCAGCACGACAAAAATAAAATAAAAATGAGTCAATTGAGATTGAATTTTCGAAAATTAAAAGAGGGGCGGCCGAAATTATGACATTGGGGTCCACCTTTCCTCATCCAAATTACAAATGTTAATTTGAGGAAATTATCTTTAAGGATCGGAGAAATTATTTCAGATAATTCTCAAAATTTAAGACGTTATCCAATGAATTCAAATCTTATCGCTAATCAAATAATTTGAGAAAAATTCAGGAGAGATAAGATAAGATAATAGCCAAAAACCAATCAACCAACTCGATGATCATGAGATAACAATTTCAACATAAAGTTCAAGTTACTATCTAGTTAAGCACGATTCTTATCCGTAACATGAAATTATCATCGGATAATCAAAGATAGTGTAACTCAACCAACCAAAGATCAAAATTCAAGGCAATGCTCATCCACATCATGCATAATCCGGCCAAGGTGACTCATAAGCACTGAAAATCAATTTTTTAATTCAACAAAATCCACGATTTTTTCAACCAATTCAATTTGATCTTTGGAAATTGTTCGAATAAATTTTACTTTGAGAAAAGATAAATTTCCAATCAAATTTCAATCTATTCCCAAAAGAATCACAATTTGACCAAATTCGTGAACAAGTTTAGAAAAGTCAGAATTTTGTTTCAAATACTCAATTTTCTACACTTGTGGTTGAAATTGACAAAAATATGCAATTTTTCAACTTTGATTGCAAATCAGCATACCTTCATTGGCGTTTATGAACGTATATGCATGTTACCAATTTAAACAAGCATAGATAGCAACCAAAAAAGTTGAGAAAATTACCTTTTTCCGAGCTAAATTGCAGCACACGCGCAGCCTTGAAATTGCGCCTTTTCGAGCTCAATTCGTCGCCAAACCTCTTCCGAATGATCAAGCAGCAATAATAAGGAGATTAGAGCCTTAAATAATGATGAAACAAAGACTAAACGACCTTGAATAAGGGCTGATCAGCGGCGAAACAGTAGTGGGCAGCAGCTCTTGGTCAGCAGTTTTGGTGATTCGGGTGCGCCGGCAGCGAGACGGATTGGCGAGCGGATGAGTGGGGCTAGCGACAACCGATCAAGGCTGAATGTTGGACTATGGTGGATGCACAACAGCTGCTGGATGGGGGTTACGGCAGCTGTGATGAACAGGGGCAATAGGACCCGGCGATGAGGAGGGGTCGCTCGGCTTGGGGCACCTTCGGCTAGGGGATTATCTCAAGCACGGGGAGACAATCATCTCACAAGAAAGCTCTGAATTTTCTGCTCTCAAGGCTCTCTCTCTTAGGTGCCGAAAATTTGATAATGGCCTCCTCCTTTGAACGTGAATGAGCTCTTGTTTATATAGAGTCCTGAGCCAGAGTCCTAGTAGGAGTAGGAGTTGTCGGAAACCGTCGGATTATCAACCCTAGCTAGAATAGGATTTATTATGAACCGTTAGATTTAGGTTTCTGAATCCGATAAAACTCTAGCTAGATAGGATCCCCAAATCATTAGAACTCTTGAATTATTTGAACTTCGAGGAGTCCTAATCCACTAGGACTCTATGAATCTCGGCCAAAGGGGGTAATGATGAAAGAAATGGCTGAAAATGGCCTCTTTTGTGGGTTTAGAATGCAATTTTAGGCCTAATTGGGTTCTAGATGATTAATGGCTAATTAACTCGGGGCTTCACTTCACGATGGGCTAATTTGGAGTCAAATTAAGGACCGAACCCATCATGGAATTTCAGCCAGTCTTTGTAATGCCTCATTCGAATTTTCTAATCAATCCATGGGCTCATCTCACATTCTTGAACTCAACTAAGGCTTTTCTAAATAACGGACATTTAACCGAAAGCCTTATTTGGATAATTTAAGCTTGAACCAAATAAAATTGGCTTGAAGTTAAGTTCAATTAGCTTAATAAATTCGGCACACCCTCTGCCCGAACAAAAATTTTCAAACTGAATATGATCTTGGTGAACGCTAAAACTAAGCTCAATTGACTTACCTCTGATTCTAAATGTAATGACCGACAAAAATTGAATATGCAATGCATGAGAAATCATTTTTGTGAGAACAATATCTAATTCTCATTTTATACTTATGTGAATGATTTTCTAAAAATCAAAATTTAGGTGTTAACAAATGATGACTTAACTTTTTTATCGGTTGAAAATGAGTTCTATGGGTAACCCATTTTTAACCCATTAGATTTAACTTCAATTCTTTGAACCCATTTTTAGTGAGCTCTCTCAAAGCTAACAATTCATATAGAACCCATTTATTCAAAATATGAGTAAAAAAATGGGTCGTGGACCCATATTGACAGTTGTTGATAAATTAATATGAGCTACTATGACCAACAGGTTGCCAGTTACATAATTTTAGCAATGGGATTTAAAATTGACTAGCCATATCAGAAAATTTACTAAAAGACTCCTCCTCCTCCTCCTTAGACTCTAGGGGCCAAAGGCAAAGAGAAGCCCATATGGTTGACGAACTCTTCGTAAGTTTGTATTATCAATTTGTGAGGGTACTTTATACACATATGCAGATACACACGCATGCGCGCAGAGAGTGAGAGAGAGATACCTCTTTTGAGAACGTTTCATCATCTTATACACTATGTTCAATACTCCTTCCTCAGTGCACGTTTCATCATCTTGTACATCTTTTGTTTCATTTGAACTTTCAACTTTGGTGCTCGTTGGATTATCTTCGCGCAAAATCTCCAAATCGTTTTCCCGTGGCTTGCATAATAGTCGGAATCCAAACTGTTTCACAATTCCTCTCCTATCTCCGTATATATTTTGATTTCTAGATGCTCTAATGCTCAAGTGGAAATGACTCAAGTCATTTGGACCAACATCGTCTACTGTCCACACATTCTTTGGATCCGTAAACAAAAGCCACACATGGTCCGAATCAAATGACCTGGCGGCCATGGGGCTTTCCGTGCATTTGCCATTAACGGATGCGGTAAACTCAAATTGGCAAGACCTCATTCCTTCTGCTCGAATTACGAAACACAAAGCAACTCCTAGGATCTTCTCATAAAAGCCCTTTGATGCCACGAAAGACACATAACCCTCTTTATTGGGAAGCAACCACTCTGGCATCTCTCCTCCAGGTAGAATAACTTGGCAATTTATTTTGTGATGAAGTTTCTGTCATAGATGTAGACTGTCAGATACTTCTTCGAAATTGGCACATACAAAGAGGAGTTTCATTGAGTTAAGTGTGTAGTCCTAGAGTTAAGATATAGTTAGCAATAGCATCATGAGTGGAAACAGGATAGGTATTGTTAAAGATTTTGTAACTGGATGAACATGTGTTATTGAAGTCTTTTTATTGGGTGATCCTTGTAATTCAACAACGAACTATGAGTTCTGTAAATAAAGAGAATATCCTTTGCATTCCACCACATTTATAGAATCCATGATTTTCAGCCTTTAACAATACGTAAACGCTCTATGCAGCCAATAATGAGAGAGAGAGAGAGAGAGAGAGAGAGAGAGAGAGAGAGAGAGAGAGAGAAGCTAACCTCATGCTTGAACCAATCATTCAGGAAGAACCCATTAGGGACCAGTTCATGACATGCATATAACTGGATATACTTAACGTTACCCATCTCGAAGGACAATTTTACTCAAAGATTTGCAACCACTTGCATCTACATGTGTCAATTTCACTGGAAAATAGGCGATCTCTTGTAGTTGTTCGCACTTTCACACATCCAAAAACCACAAATTTCATAGTTGCCTGCATATTAAAGATTAGTAAAATTGTTTCCCGACAAATCCAATGATTGTAAGCAGGGAAAACAGGAAAGATTCTCAAAGAATTTTACTTGTAATAGATTGCACCATGCAAGGTGCAACTGCAATAACATAGGAAATCCCGTCTTTGTATGCGGATCACTCGAATCATCTGCCTTTGGAAACTTTTTTAGTTTTGAGCAGCCATTAAGATCCAACTCTTCGAGATTTTGCAACTTATAAATGCAGGATGGAAGGATTGCCAGTTTCTTGCAATCTCTCAACGACGTTGTTTTCAAAGAAACAAGATTTTCTATGGACGGAGGAAGTTCCTCAAATGAAGTCCTGTCTAAATAAAATTCTTGCAAGCTTTCGTTTTTATTCAGAATGTCAAGGAAATTTGCAATTTGGAGCACCCCCTTAAATTTAAAAACCATAACTTGTGTGGATAGGCAACTGATTCAAGGCCACACTCCAAGTTTTCGCACTCGTGGAGATCCAACATCTCAAGATTTGGAGTACCGCTAAGGTCAGGCATACAAACCAGCGACTTGCATTCGTGGAAGTCAATGAACTTCATGTTTTTAAGGCCCTGAAAAACAATGAAACCGACTTGGATAGACAACTCAGACGAACAAAGAAAAAAGGTGAGATATTTATGCAATTCAAAATAAGCTCCGAGTCCTTTAATAAAAATCACTTGATCATGATTCAAGCACAGGTAATCAGAATTCACTTGATCGTGTGGTGTATACAGAGCACTCCCTCTCCCTTTTTAAATATGAGTCTAGTAAGAAATCCTTGTAAACTCGCCCAAAGAGGAAGAAGACTCGTAATTCCATGGCACACTAGAGTGGTGTGGCCACTTCCACTACATTTACGTGCAGAAACAAACTTGTAACTCAGAGAGAGAGAGAGAGAGAGAGAGAGAGAGAGAGAGAGAGAGAGAGTAACCTCAAGTGGGAGCACAAGGGCCATGGTCAATCCTTTGCCAACTAATCCGTGGCATGAATTTACTATAACATCATAAATACAACCACTACAATCATACCTGGCATTTGCATACATATAAACACAGTATACATTCATCAATAGACTTTGACATCTTAATCTAGTGGATCTCATGTGCGATTTTTTAAACCCCTATGATGCATATCCATTGAGTTGTTATTTGAGTTAATTATCAATATCTATCTGATTGTTTTAAAAGTACCAACCATGCCAATAATCCATATCCTGGATATGTGTAGGATAAATTCAGAAACTTCAAATTCAAAAAATGCTGCACATTATAAAGAAAAGCTAAACAAGATTGTGATAAATTCAATTTGTATGCACCGAAAATGTAAACCGTCAACTAAAGCATTTACGACATATCTTTAAGTTCCCTTCTAATTCCTTAATCTGGTTGTTAAACACATCAAGCCGGACAAGTTTCTTTGGACGAGCACTAAACTTCAGAGTGGACAAAGGACATTCAGGCCATTCAAGTCACCTTAAATCGTTAGGAAGACATATGGGACCTCCACGGCTTGAATCATTAGGAAGACGCATGGCACCTCCGTTGAGTTGTGCAGTCCGAAATGAGCAATTTCAGTCTCCTCATGTGTGTGAAAGCACTGGGACTGATGTCTAGCTCTTCTTGTCTCAGCAATAGCGGCATTATGCCTTTAACAGCATTGGTTCCCTGTCAAGGAAAGGAAAATAATCATGAACAACCAAACGCAATTAGGTAATAGCATGTAAACTAAAGAAGATAAGATTATTGACGGTTTCATGAAAAGCTCTCACCGTATCCTGCGACAGTACTTCATAAAAATCATCATAGCACCATAATCTACTCCGTTTCCCAGGGTCATCTGGACACTCTTGCTTAACGATATCTGGACCCATCAGCTGAAACAAGTCATGCATTTGTACTCTTATCACATTCTCAATTGTAAGTAAGGATCACTCTATTAGAATCTGAATCCCAATTAATGCATTTGAACCACAACAATCAAGAACTCTGGTTACATAATCCCTCAAGAAACCCTTAAAGAAGCAAGTAATGTCAAGAAAAAATGTCCTTCTCATTGTCCTCAAGCGCATCAAAACTTATCTTGAGAACACCGTTTATATCTTTATTAGGACTTTCAGCAAGTTTGCCCAATGTACTCTCCCATTCCGCTCTGCTTCTACCATACAAAAAGGGACCCAACACCACATCCGCTAAGGGAAGGCCATTAGCATAGCCCAAAATATTATCTATGAGATCCCTACTTATGTCTTCCGTTGGGTCCCTTGGAAAAGCATATGAACTGAGAAGTTCAAAAGCTTCACCTCGATCTAATGGTTTAACTTCATATGCCTGATCTATCCCATGAGAAGTTAGTACATGTTTATCTCTTCACGTAATGATGATCCTGCTCCCTTTTCTAAACCATTCACGTTATCTAGCTAATGCATTCAACTGGTTCTCATGATCCACATCATCAAGCACAAGAAGAATCTTCCTGCAGCAAAGTCTATCTCGTATCAGATTAACATCTTCATCCACACTGAAGACCACTAAATTTTCTTTCCATAATATCTCAGATAACAGTGTTTTCTGCAAATGAACCAGGCCATCAGGTTTATTGGAAGTTTCTCTAACATTTGGAAGAAAGCTGCACCCATCAAACTGACTAGCAATACTGTTATAAACAGCTTTAGCGAAAGTGGTCTTCCCAATACCTCCAGTTCCCCATGTTCCTAACATCCCAACATCATCCCATCCCATACTTAACAACGATTTCACTTCTTCCACCCGGAAACCGACACCGACAGGATACTTGGCAACACTCAAGGGGTCTCATCTCTGCCGAAACAAAGAAGTAAAAAGAATGCGAATGAACAGAAATATACAGTTCATTGAACCACTAAAACTAATAAGAAGCAAAAAATCAATCTTCAATGGTCCAAGACATTACTCGAACACACCAATCGATGCCATCATGTATCAATAAGATTAGCGAATTCCAAATGCTTTTACAGGGTCGAATAGGGATACTGCGATTACCCATCGACATAATGCCAATCGGACAAATTGGCGGTTTCAATTAGGGCTTGCCTCCATTTCTCCACCTTCTCAGAATCCTTTCCTAATTTCTCCTCGTGCCTGGCCAATGCCTTGCCATAACTCTCTCTCTCTCTCTCTGCCCTCGAATCTCCCTCGGCTCCGCTCTGTAGAACACAGGCAACTCCAGCTGTCCCTTGAGCCTCTTACACTCCGTTACCTTCACCAGCTCCTCCAAGCACCATCCAGACGAAGCGTAGTTCCCGAAGAAGACGAGCATGGCGATTCGCGACTCCTCGATGGCCTTCTTCAGCGCGGGCGAGATTTCGTCCCCGGGCCTCAAGTCCTCGCTGTCGATGGAGGCGTTGATGCCACGGTGAGGCAGAGCCCTGTGGAGATGAGCGAGGAAGCCGTGGCAGACGTCCGGGCCTCTGAAGCTGAGGAAGACGTCAAAAGGCCATTTTGCTTCGGAAGAAGAAGAAGAAGACGACATTGGAAAGATAGAAGGCGACGCTTAGTTTGGATTCGTGTCGAGCAACGACAGATGCTTCGTCGCCATTGACGGCTTCGTCTGGAACTCATCGTAGAGTTAGTTGACGAATCGATGCTGACTGAGAAACGTCTAACGTCGCACAGTGTTAGGAAAAGAGCCGTTTCTTTTTCGTTTAATTTCTCACACAAGTTGGACACCAAACCTTAGCAACATCGGCATACCGACTAGGGGTCCTAATGAAAATATATAGATTTCCAATTTTTCGAACTTCCATCATGCCGACTTTGTCCAATGACTTTGTCCAATACCTTTTATCAAAGAGACTTTCCTATTGCTGGAAGTAAAGAAAAGCCCACCAGTAATGGAGCTTCGAAAATGTACTCATTATGATATTGTGGCAAAATAATCATATGATTGCGTTTAGTGGTCTAAATGTCTTACAGGGCTAGATAGAAAGATATCAAAATATGCACTTTTGCCTACTTCGTTTTTATTTCTTATTATTTTCCCTCTTTTCTTTCTATTTCTTTTCCATTTTTAGTTCTTTTTTTTTTCCGTTCCCATCGTTCTCCAATAAAATTTTATTAAATAGTAACCTATACTAATACGCCTAAAATGCCTAAAATATGTCATAATACGAATACTAGATATATATACATATAAATATATGTATATTGTTATATGTTATATATATACACACACATATCAATAGATATAATTTCAAATATATAAATAAAAATAGGAATAAGTAAAAGGTTAATATCACGAAAAATCCCAAATTGGTATATCTGTGATAAATTTACCTCAAGTTATTTTTTTTACCATAAAAAATTCTAAATTGGTACACATGTGACAAATTTACCCCAAACTATTTTTTTTATCATAAAAAATCCCAAATCGATAGACCTATAACAAATTTACCCTTTGTTAAATTAAGTTAATACCATAAAAAAATTCAAATTAATACACCTCTATGTTAAAAATCCTAAAGTGGTACACCCATGAAGTATCACATGCCATCTAACTCAGCAATGTGACGGTTAAATTTAACGAAAATTAACGAAGGGTAAATTTATCATTAGCATACTAGTTTGGGGTAAATTTGTTACAACCGTACCGGTTTGGAGTTTTTTATGGTAAAAAAAATAGTTTGGGATGAATTTGTCATAGATGTACTAGTTTAGGATTTTCCGTGGTATTAATCCTAAGTGAAAACGAAATTGTTGATATTGTTTTGTTAGTTTAAATTTTTTTTTCTATATTGGAATTCAAATGTTATTTTAATTTTATTAATTTAATAATTTTTTTATTCGAGAAAAATAAATTTTATATTATGAATATTAAAAATCCTCTCTAACCTTTTCCCACGTCCCCCAAAAGATAATTTTATATAAGTTAATCTGGGTTATATCACTATTGTATTGGACTTGATCATATTTTGAGCAGGAACCAAATATAAGATATGATAAATTTTGTCAAATTCTGACTTTTATCCCGACTACCAAGTGTAGACTATATGTTTTCTTGTGAATACAAATACATATGCAAAAAAATGAAAACAGATTAAATGTGTGGAGAAAGAGATACATATTTATAATTGTTGTGTCACCCAAATGAAGATATTCCATGGGATATTCTTCTATGATTTCTTTTATGCTTTTGACAATCTATAGCTTTTAGTCATGGTTAAAACATTTTTTTTTTTTGTTATTTTGGAAGGAAACTAAGAAGCTGCATGACAACACTTTTGCTTCTAGATTTCTCTGCCGTAAGTCAATATGGTAGGGAAATTCGTTTGACAAAAACCTTACTAAAGGAGAAATCCGTTTGGTAAAAAAATTGACTTCTGGTAGGATTTTTAACATCTAGTAGAATTTTCAAATTCTAGCAAGGTGTTTGGCCAACTTTGAGAAGTAAAAAACCGCTTTAGAATCACTTTTTCAACCACATTGATCTCGCCCACCCACCTCCCGCCGACTACCCGCCGTCGGTTGCCCCGCCTCCCCAGTTGGGCCGCCGCCCCACCGCTGCCGCCGCCCTTCAATGACCCCCAGCACTGCTTGGCCGATGGCCGGGTGTCCCAGCTGTGGCAGGCGGCGGTCGGAGACGGTCGGCCGCCGAAGATTTTGTTAATAATGTTTCAAAAGTAGAATTTTTCAACCGTTACCAAACAAATTTTTTCGATCGGAAGTCAATTTGGAGCAGAAGTAGAAAAATCAACTTCTGCTTTTGAAGAGAAGTAAATAAATAAATTTCTGATCAAAAGTTGATTTACGGTAGAGAAGTGTTGCCATGTGCGCCCTAAATGCCCAATAATTGATCCTCAAAGTTCATTCAATGCCTGATTAAAAAAAACGTCACATTTTTGAAAATCTGATCCAGGACCACAAGGTGTTAACTTAATAATGCTTCCAAATATAAAATCTTTATTTTTTCAAGCAATGTTTGGAATTTGATTCGTTTGGACTCTACTAGATAGGTCTGTGATATTCACTTTGCTGTTGTCAGTGTGAACGATGGCTAGCGAGTATACTTGTCTATGATACTTTATTTTACTAATTAATAAATCCAAAAACGCATCATGAAAATGAAAAGGATTTAACTAATAATCAATATGTTAATTAGTTGCGCCATCCATCTTATAAAACAGACGCACAACGTTGGAAATTAGCACTTTAGTCAACTGATCATTATTTTATTCGGCAAAGATAAAAGAAAGACCTCCGTTATTTTAATTGGACTTGCTTTTATTAAACCGAGATGACTTCAAAGCAAATTAGCATGGATACGGCCACTTTTTTTTAAGCTGCACCCAGAACCTAGCAGAGGCCAAAAAAAAAAAAAACCAAAAAATTATCAATTTTTAAGCTGTATCCACTTTTTTTTCCCTATCATTTACAGACTTCTATTTACGTGTACAGTAGCGCTTAAAGTTTGCCAAAATTTTTAAGATGACCGACCTTTATTAGGATAACTTGTCGAGTTTTTCCTAGTTAAGTTACCAAATAGTTTTGAGTTACCTCTATTTGAATTACTTACTAAGTTTATTACACCTTATACTTTTTTTTTCTGTTGGAATTATGCCTTATTCTGACCAGCTCTTCTATAGCATTATCAACTTTAATTTAAGCCATTTATCAATTTGTCTAAAAAAAAAAGTTGTCTCCAATTAAGTTACCAACTAGTTGTGTTTAATCTACTGTCGGTCCATTACCAACGTGTATTTTTTCCATTAATTTATAAGCTCTTTAGTTGGGTTAAATACTGGGAAATAAAGTTGGTAAGTCACCAAATAAACGTTAGCAAATCTGTGTATCACACGTTCAATTTAAGGTGTTGGTAAATAATGAGAGAATCTTCTAAGAAAAGTTGGTAACTAACTCTGATAAGAGTTAATAATGCAATATTAGTCGACGAGTTAAACGTACAAAAAAAGTGGGTAAGTAGGGTAAATAAAAGTTGTAACTTAGTATAAAACTTCATAAATTTAAAAAAGTCCTAATACACATTGGTAAGCAACTCAAATTAGAGCTAAGCGAGCTAGGGAGTTACAGGAAGTCTCCTTCGCTGCGTTTCATATTTTCTTGGAAGGGCTGAGCGAATTTACTGCATTAAATAATTATTCATTACAATATTCTAATTGATAATATGAGTTTGATTACACTTCAAAATATGAAATACATAATCTCGATTGATTCCGCCTCAAGTAGTACTTTATAAAATGGATAAGTGCATTGAAAGTCCTAAACTTATCTCTAAAATTTTGAAAAAGTACAACAAAGTCCAAAAACTTGTCATGAAAGTACAATCGAGTCTAAAACTTTTCACAAGTGCAATCAAGTTGTCACGAAAGTGATTCGAGTCCCAAAACTCTCAAAAAATGCAATTAATGAAGGACTCGATTGGACTAATTTGAAAAATTTTAAGATTTGATGGCACTTTTTGAAAGTTTTAAGATTCAATTGCACTTTTGCGATAAGCTTTAAGACTGAAGTGTACCTTTTGAAAATTTTAGAACTCGATTATATTTTTTATAATAAGTTTTAAGACTTCCAATACAATTATTTTTCGTGAAACTAAAAACTTTCTTCCATGTCACAATAGGACAAAGGCTATTTGATCCGGAAAGCTTACCACTCCCCGTTTTCAAGCACAACAAACAGATGATGCATTTTAAATTAATCTAGGCAGAGGAGACATTTGGCATTAGGGAATGTACATCATAAACTGTCTCAAATCAATTGAGAAAAAAGAGCGATGTAATGATAAAACTCATTTATGTTATACTATAAATAGATGAGAAAAATTATTAAAAAAGTTTAAAATATATTGTAAAAATTATCGTAATTGTGTCAATTCAGTCAAGAACTCTTTTTTTGACCAATTTAGTCCTAATTTTTTTTCAATTGTGTCAATTCAGTCTATTCGGGCAATCAGCCAGCACTAACGTGGACGCCGGTCGGATATACAAATAAAATATTTATGACTGAATTTATACAATTGTAATAAATTTATAACTTTTTTGGTATGTCCCCCAACAGATGATAGTGTTATTGGACCGCACTCCCATTTTACATGTGGTTCTAATCAATAAGTGAGGACTTCATCTGTCCATACTTAAATTGCCCGCAATGTACGCAAATGTATAATTCCACGAAGGTCCGATGCGCATAATCATCGTTTCGAATTCGAGATAAAAAAAGCATCCCATTCATGTATTGCATTCTACACAATTAGGTAAATTATGTTATACATAGGTTATGTTTGAATCAAAATTCAAGGAAAAAATATCTGAAATTCTCAAAAAATAAAAAAAAGTGTGTAATTCCTTAATGGGAAATCAGGTGATCGGTGACTCTTTTAACCACCAAATTTTTGACATTTACCAACTTTTTCAGAAATATACCAGAATGGAAGGAAAAAAATTGATTTTTTGGGAACGAAACAGAAAATCGTCGCCCTCCATACAGTAGCTTACAATTGAAGCTTTATGAAGTCCACACTCAATTGATATAATCAATTGAGACTACCAGCCTATGCACGAGAAAATCAAGCTTTACTCATACTTCTGTTTGGCCTTTCACTCACTCACTTATACTTTTCTAATCTTCATAGGATCTTCTTGATGGAGATAAGGAGTCATTTCTGATTGTAATAATCTGGTCGATCTCTACAGTAACATAGCAGTGGGGGAAGTTTAAAGCTCGGCTGAAGCTGCTCGTAATTCGACAATCAAGAACATCCAACTTGTCAAACTTCCTGATGCACGCAGGCAGAGTAGTGTTAGCATTATCTGCTAGGGACAAGGGGCACAACGTGGAAATAACAGTCATCCATGAGAAAATCCACCTCTGATAGACTGCAGTTGCTTCGATCCAGATGAACTAGATTCGGCAACGCGATGGTGCAATCTGAATCAACTGAATTACTCTCCATGTTGCAGAAACTTACGAAGCTTCGAGCAACCATTTGCATAAATACACCTAGGAGCTCACAACCTATGAATGCTGCTTGGAAGAAGTGAAAGTTCCTTGCAATCATTCATAAACAGAATTAGGAGAGAAACGAGGTTCTCAAATGAATCTAGCAATTCTTCGATTGCTCTTTCATTTAAACAAAGTGTTAGTAGAGATTCCATTTTTGCCAAGATGATCAGGAACTCCACGGACAGGAGCGCTTCAGCATAGAAATTTGAGATATTTTGACTTCGATTAGAAGGACAACTGGACAGGTCTCAAGTCTTAATCAAGATTCGAGATCCAAACAATAAGCTTCAAACGTTTAACATTTGGGACCATTAAAAGGTTAGGAATCTTTTTGAGGAAACTTTCACCAAAATCGACATATTGCAAATTTCTAAGATTCTGCCAAATATGAGATATGAAAATACAATAGTTAGTTTCCCCTTGGCTTATTTATATCGTTAAACCTACCAATCCTAGGGACATAGCTTGAATTCATTCCCCAAATCTAGAACAAGACCGTACAGCATATGAAGTACCACGAGCTTCTCTGCATTGCGAAATGTTGGTAAGATTGTTGAAGGGTATCCAGGCCATTCAAACCATCTCAACTCTGGAGCGAGACATTTCTCGGCTCCATCAGCAAGGCATGCATTTCGAAGGATGAGCAATTTCAGCATCTTCAAATCTGCTAAAGAAGCAAGTCTAATGTACAAATCTTCTTCTGGATTGTACTCGCACAGCCCGATTGCTGGTAGTAGTCCAAGATTATCAAAAGAATCATAGGCCATATTGTCTTCGATAGATTCCACCAGTTCATTCTATAGTGGCAACATGTTGGAAGTTCACAAAGTTTACACATACTGCAATTACAGTATCCGATGCTAATACTTCACGAATCTCATCCTACGACCATAACCTGCTGCATTTACTTGGCTCCTCAGGGCATTCTTGATAGACAATATATTTGGCTATTAATTGATGCAAGTCATTCGTTTGAATCATCCTATTTTCGATACTTATCAAAGACTTCTCAACTAGTACTTGCACATCAATAATTGGTTAGGAGTTGCATGCATCAAGAACTTAGCTCACGTAATCTTCATCCTTCCCAGCAAACAAAACAACCTATGTCGAGAAGAACTTCCTTTTGTTGATCAAGTAGGGCCCCAAAGCTTATCTTAGGACATTATTGGTCGATTCAGTCGGATGCTCTGCAAGTTTATTTAATGCTCTCTTCCACAGCTCTTTGCTTCGGCCATGCAAAAAGGAAGCCAACGCTGGGTGGTAACAGAGCTTTATGATTACGTGGTTCAAAAACAGGGGGGCAACCTGCTACAAGCTCAAAACCTTTCAGTTCAAAGAAGCCTCCAGTTATGATCCAAGACTTGCACCTATTTAATGCAATCTGTTTAGTAATAACAGAGGAATTCGACTAGATCAATATAAAAAGGAACAACTTCGTAGTTTTGAGAAGAAAAACAAACAGATGCCATTGAGTACTTAGCAACAGGGTGCGATTAAAATAGACATAGACTCACCTCCCAAACAAAATATGGACAGCTCTTCTCATCCATAACAGTCAACAAGACATGACAACAGCACGCCGATTTAGTTCCAGCATCACACCGATGGACAGGTAGCGGTCCATCTAAATTGAACAGGCATCTCATATAATAGAAGAACACCAAAACCTAACTTCACAAAGCTAGTAGTCAAAGCAATTAAATCCGCAAATAAATTATGAAATGGATTCAGTTAGGCAAAATCACGAAAGCAGTCCAAGGGACTCTGTCACCATCGCTCTCTGCCTCATCAATCATCAATAAATAGAGAGATTGGAGTATGACATCGCTGATTCAGCTAATGTTCCTGAATCTGTTGGAAGTTGTCTTTGAATGTACAAGAATTAACACGGACATGGTAAGACACTCGAGAATTAACACGGGATACCAATCAGACTCGTCCAAAAACGAAAACTTGCTGTGAAATCAGTAATTGATATGTCAATGACACGTAACTAAGCCTGCTGTGCAGAACGTGACATTTGTCAAGGAGATCATAATCCGATTGACAAGAAAACATGTAAAACAAAAACTTGCCACGAATTTGCACTCATTAATTAAATATACATGTACGGCGATTTCTCTTGATGGGCTCATGACCTGTGTGCTCGTGATTTCACTTTTCAATCAAATGAAGTTGGCATTATGATGAGAAGTTCGTACGTTAAACATGCCATAATAATAATAAGAAAAAAGTAGCTCCTTTCTAAACACACCAAAATAATAATAAAAAGGAAGTAGTAACCTTCTTCCCTCAAGTGTTGACGAAGCTATCCAACGAAACTAGACCCCCATAAAATGTTCATTTAATCTGTTTCACTACTATACTCCCCACTCCCCGTTTGATCTGTTTCGCTGTCATTGGCTTCCAATTCCTCTATATGCATGTCACATTTGCGTAAGTATTCTCTTGGAAGACGACGTCTAGAACCAGATGGAATCTCCAACCACGAATCTACCGGTCCATGAGAATCTTCACAGAGTGAAGCTAAATTCACTGATTGATTATCTTTGAGAACATCCTTCAAATCATCCTCTAGTTGCCTGCATCTTATCACATATCCCAACTTTTTCATCGTTCCACCTGATACTTCAAGTCGAAGGCTGAATTGTACATATCTCTCGTTAAATTGACAAAAATCAACTCCTCCCTCCAGCAATCTCCACGACACATTTGATTTGACATACTGAATCCACATGTGATCCGAATCAAATGAACCAAGAGTTTCTGATAGCCCATTCCGCTTTTGGCCGTCAACATATGGCACGATGTCAAAAGAAACTTCCTTTTTCCCATTTTCTACACCGAAAACTGCACAAAGAGCCAATCCTAGGAACTTGTCATACCAGTTTTATGAAACCTTGAAAGATACGGTACCATCTTCAACAAGGACGAACTCCTTTGGCATGTCTCCTCTAGGACGAACATTTCGGTAATCAGGATGAATTAGGGAATAGCAAAGCTTCTGTTATATGGATAAATTGTTAGAAGTACCCAAGTATGTATTTACTTCAAGTATAAGAATTTGATTTGAGCATATAACTTGTAATTTAACCTAAGCTAGTGTTATTTAGTATATCTGCAATACTCATGCAATAGAAATCATTCCTCTGCAGGTGTTGTAGCCATCCCTAGTACACGTACTCGTGGAGTCACTTCATATTTGATTTGTTTGTCTGTCTAGAATTTGAGCTATTGCATTATGGAAACGCGGTGTGCCTCAACACCCAGGAAACACGCACGCACGAAGACACATACGCGCATGATCGCGCCCCCACCCCACCCATTGAGAGAGAGAGAGAGAGAGAGAGAGAGAGAGAGACCTCAATTGAGAAGTCAGCCATGTTCGATTCTGTGTGGACCAATTTGCTTGAACTATCTTCCTCTGCCCTAGTTTTGCTATCTTGTAACTCTTTTGTCTCACTCGAACTTTCTTCCTCCATGCTCGTTTGACTCTCTTCATGCCGAACCTCGTAGAGTAAAGCTGGATCCAGCAACTAATTATGTTGAAGGAAATCCTCCAAATCATTCTCCAGTGGCTTCCACAATAGTCGAAATCCACATTTTTTCACAATTCCATGAGCTGATGCTCGAGTGGTGAACTGGAAACATATCCAGTCATTTGGACCAAAAGCCTTTACTTCTTGCCACTGAAACCATGATGGGGCATATAATGAAGATACGCATGATCCGAATCCGAGATGGAACAACTGAAACCGCTGCTCGTCCATTTGCTGCTATTAATGGATGAATTCAACTGAAAGCTGAAACTGTCTGTTCCATCTTTTGCTCGGAATACAACACAGAAAGCTAATCCCAGAAACTTCTTCAACAAGTCCTTTGAAGCCACGAAGGATATATGGCCATCACTGTTAGGGAGCAACCACTCTGGCATCTCTCCTCCAGGTAGAGTAACATCAATACATCTATTTCCAGGAAGAGCATGCTGTCAAAGATGTAGTTAGACATTTTTTCAAATTGGCACCTAAAAAGAGGAGTTACAATGAGTTAAGTGGGTAGTCCTAGAGTTTAGCTACAGTTAGCAATCTCATTACAAAAATTTCTGGTACTTAATTGGTGGAAACAAGACACGTGTTGTTGAAAATTTTGTAAATGGATGAGCATGTATTGATTGAAGGTTTAATTGGATGATGCTTGTTACTCCAGAACGTACTAGAGTTGTATAAATAGAGCGAATATCCTTTGCGTTGCCTTATAGCAACCACCAGAATCACTTTCTGTATGTTTGCTTTTCTTAATTAGCCCGACAATCTAGGATCTTCAGCCTTCTGCAGTATACAAAAACTCGATGCAGCCTACATGTTCACACGACTCCAAATTTATGAGAGAGAGAGAGAGAGAGAGTCTAACCTCAAGCTTGAACAAATCTTAGATGGCTGACCCATTGGAGACCAGTTCATGACATGAACTTAAGTTTATATGGTTAACTTAACCTATGTCGAAGGGAATTTTACTTAGAGATTCGCAACCAATTGCCATAGCGATCCCAATTGCTCTGGAATCCCGAGGATCTCTTGTAGTTGATCGCACCAGTTAAGTCTCAAAGATTCCAGATTATATAGATGTCTGCATGAAGGAAGGCTAGCAAAATTGTTTCCCTGCAAATATAAAGAATTTAAGGAGGGAAAGCATGAAGGATTCTCCAGGAAATCTGCCTCTGATAGATTGCATTCTTAAAGTTCCAAAAGCCGTAACTTAGGCAATCCCATCTTCATATGGTGATCGCTTAAATCCTCCTCTTTCGTTGGAAACTTGGTTAGTTTTAAGCACCGTTCAAGCCGTAGTGTTACAAGCTGTCCCAACCGATAAATGCTAGATGGAAGGATTGACAGTTCCTTGCAATAACTTAAATTCATTTCTTTCAAAGAGACGAGATTTTCTACGGATGTAGGAAGTTCCTCAATTGATGTCACGCCCCGACCCTCGGGTATGTAATATCCCTACCAAATCGCCTCGGGTCATAATGATTGTTAGAACATGTTGTATAGTTTTGTAGGTTTTCCCTTACCTCTCTTCTTTCTCTTTAGTCCCACATAGGAAGAATGCTAGGCTCCTTTTCTCCTCTAAGCCTATATAAAGGCTTCTCATGTACAATGTTTATCACACCATTATTAGAGAACAAATACCATTCTCTTTTAATCTTTCTTTCTTATCATGGTATCGGAGCAAGGTTTATTGTCTTGAAGAGTATGCTCTGCGGTTGCCATCAATTGGATCTTCCGCATCAGAAAATAAGACAATGAGCTCATTATTTTTTAAAGTATGCTCTGCGGTTGCCATAAATTGGATCTTCCGCATCATAAATTAAGATAATGAGTTTAGGGTTTTTTTTTGGGCCATCATCCTTGCTCGTTCTAATCCGCGCTTCTTCTTTCTCGATCCTTTCGATCAATTTTTCCACCTCAATCCATATTTCTAGCTTTGCTAGTGATTTCTTTTTCTGTCGTCATGGGTGATTCTAGTGATCGTATTGACGTCAAACTCGATGGTTCAAACTATTCTCTTTGGAAACCATCGGCAATGGCAGCACTTGTTTATTGCGACCTGTTTGAGCATGTTGAGGGACTTTGTCCTTGTCCCGGTGCTCTTCAAAGTGACTCATCCGATGAAGTTGCGAAACGTGCTGCTGAAATTCGAGCATGGAAAGTTGCTGATCGGAAGGCATGGGCTATCATTTTTGGTTCCATTGATCCTGCTCTTCGCCCACAATTTTCTAATATTATTGAGGCAAAAAGTTTATGGGATCGGCTTGCCGAGATGTTCACCCGGACGGAGGACATTCGAGTTTATCGGTTGGAGCAAGAAGTTTACAATGCTACGCAAGGGTCTCGCTCTATTCGAGATTTCTACAATTACATGCACTCACTTTGGAGTCAACTGGATATTCTTGCTCTTATTCTCTGCCCATCATGCTCGAACTGTACTCGGTGTCCATCTACTCGGCTTCAGACTCAAGATAGGCACCGTCTACATTCTTTTCTTATGAAGCTTGGCTCTCCCTATGAAGGTGTTCGCAGCCAACTTCTTCACCGCTCTCCAAGACCATCCCTCCTTGACGCTGTCAAAGAATTACAATCCGAGGAAACTCGTCTTGGCCTTCTTTCCTCCTCGGCGGTTTCTGATTCAATCGCTATTTTGGCTGCTCCACCACGTCCTTCGCCTGTTCGTGGTCCTCGCCGCCTTTCATGTACGTATTGTCATCGTCTTGGTCATGACGTGTCGCGACTAGACTCTCTCGAGTACGCGGCATCCCTACCAAAACGCCTCCGGTCATAAAAGATAACGCCCCAGGTACGTTATTGACCGTCCATACTATAGCGTACATGCGGAAACGCGAATTCTCCCAAATCAAGAAAAACAGTAGGGATAGAAATAAAGTCAACAACATTAGTCATATACTATAACAACCGTCAAGCAAGACTAAAAGCAGATGATCATTAACCCTACAGAGCTATGTCACATACAACCCCATTCCTCGGGGCGGCTCTCTAAGACCAACAAAAATGTATAAGGGTCGGGTAGGGTTAAATTCTCATCTACTCCCAAAATCCACATCAGTACCTATCCAAAAGCCTACGAATCCTTGAAGTCACGGTAAAGGGTCTCTGGATCACTGTGGACTCGAAATGGTTAACACGGGGTGAGATAAAAATCTCCGTGAGTCAACGCCTAAGCCCGGCTAAGGCGTTGATTCGTCCGGAGAGTCCTAACAATCAATCACATATAATATATATTTATTCCAATCACATCGGCATCACCTGCTTAAAAATCACGCATCATGCAATATTTAACATAATATGCCACACATATCAACCATGATTGTCATGTCAATCACATACGTAGACACCACACGTGGTCCGATTATTAATGGCCATCTGGCCCAATTGCACACGACCGGTGTGACTTTACACTACGACTGGCAGTGTCATCTGGCGGGACCAGGCTTCGTCCCTTACTTCCGGCAACGGCATCTAATAGCCCGTGTGACTCGTACGACCGGCACGACACGGCACTATCGGGAATCCCCGTAGGGGCTTCGGTCCGTCACAAGCTACGATCGGCATCCGTCAATCCGTGTGATCCGTACGACCGGCACGGCACGAATTGACGTGCATCCGACAAGTCGTATGATTCCGCACGACCGGCACCGTACTAACTTGACAGGAATAGTCCATCGTGTGACCACTCAAGCATACTCAAGAAATAGCCGGTTTATAATCCGCATTTAGTCAAATGCTCACACGATATGCTCACACAGCAAAACTCTTGAGTAATCACACAAATGCATATGTTGTCCATGCGACCTCGCATCCATAAATCAAATGATCAAACTCCAACCAATCAATCACTTTAACTAGCCATCCGTCATGGCATTTCATCAATTAATCCACATATATTATAATCGAGCGTAGAAAAGTAATTCAATGGCAAACAATCAATCCAATTGTACGTAATTAAATTCGGATCATCAATAAGTCATATGCTCATCATTGATCTATTATTCGCTCGCGATCAAACAAAGCCAATCAATCAATCAATTATTCGGTCCAAACTAGCCATAGTCAAATTAATCCAATTTATTAGGGCCATTTAACCTAACCCGAGTCTCTAGCCTAAACCGGCCCTCATTAATCTACTAAAATACCATAATAACCTAATTAAACTAATCCAAACGTAATTAACGACTTAGCCAAGGATTAGAGGTCAACTCACTGTTAATTGCGTGAGGTTAAGCCAATGACGATCCTCCGAAAAATCCTTAGCGCGAACTTTGGGCTCGAACGGATCGCGAACCAAAATCCTCGAACTACGGGCCCAACTTTTGATTGAATGAGTCCGCGGGCCTAATATAAAGCCCAATTTAACAACCCACAGCAGATTGGGCCGAGGCCCAACTCGCAGGCCCAATAAACAGGCCCAACAGAAACTAGCCCAGTCTCAAAACAGGGGAGGCAGCAGCTGGCCGGGGCTAAGTTGGCTTCTACGGTGGGCTACGGGCGGCGATCGGCTTCGGGATTGGTGGTGGAGGTGCAAGGTGGTTGGGGGGAAAGATGTTGGTGGCCGGTGGTGGCTCACGGTGGCCGGAAGTGGCGCCGGGAGCAGCAAACAGCAGCTGCAACCACAGAATACAGCAGGGAAAACTGAAACAGGGGAGGAGGTCGGGGTCTGTTTTGGGGCTTCGGCGGCGACGGAACTTCACGGGGTTGATGGAAAAGGTTTAAGGGAGTTTTGGGGAGTGTTTTGTGGCCGGAGGTGGGCGGAGAAGGGCGGCGTGGCGGCGGATAGGGGCTGCGAACAGAACCGGGTGTAACAGAAGTCAAAACAGGGCAACAGAGGAGTCCGGCGGTTCTGGGGCTTTTCCGGGCTGTCCGGCGGTGGCTGGGCGAGCTGGGGTGGCTGAGTGACGTCCAGGGATGGCTGGGGATGATCGGAGATGGTGGCGGTAGCGGGGCTTGGGCAAAACAGCAGCAAAGAAGCAACTGCAACCCAGATCCGGCGAAAACAGAGTATGTTGCTGAAGCTTCTTGTAGCCGGCTTTCCGGGGACTCCGGCGGTGCGGCGGCGGTCCGATCACTTCGAGGGGGTTCTATGGATGTTGTAGTATGGTGGGGTGGTCGGTTTCTGTGAGGTTTGTGGCTGAGAAATGAAGAAATGGAAGGAGGAAAAAGAGCTGGAGCAAGTCGGTGGAAATGAGGGGTGTACGTGTGAGGAGAAGAGAGAACGAGAGAGAATTCTAGAGGGCTGACTAAGGGCTGAGCTGGTCACGTGGGGTCCACTAATTTAATGTCTTTGTCCATTAGTTCATAAAACCCTAGGGACATTTTCGTAATTTCACATTTTGGCCGGGGGTATTTTCGTAATTTCACACCCTAGGAATTTCGGGCGTCCGGAAACCCGACGGTGGGTTATTTAATCCGAACTTGAGTCAAATTAGCCCGAGCGAGCATTAATATGAAATTTTCTAATTCTAAGACACAATTACTCATTTAATCGGAATTTATTCCAATTCGAGTAACGGTCCCGGAAATTTCCGATTTCCGATTTCTAATTTCTTAACATCCAAACTTTGAGCATCAAATTAAAATTTTCTAGTCATTCCATAGACTAGATTTCACTATTTTCATTGCCCAAAATTTAGGGTGTTACAACTCTCCCCACCTTAGGAAATTTTGTCCCCGAAATTTAAGCGTAATTACATTTCTTCAAAAAGACTAGGATAGGTGCGCTTCATAACTTCTTCATTTTCCCACGTAGCTCCTTCTGTCCCGTGATGTTGCCAAATCACCTTGACTAGAGGAATTGTCTTGTTCCGGAGTACATGCTCTTTCCGATCCACGATCCGAACCGGATGTTCCACATATGAGGCTCGTTCATCTAACTCGATCTCTTCATAACTCAACACATGTGCAGGGTCGGGCTCATATTTTCTCAACATCGAAACGTGGAATACGTTATGTACTTGAGCAAGCCTCGGTGGTAATGCAAGACGGTACGCCATATTTCCAATTCGTTCTAAAATCTCAAATGGTCCAACATATCTCGAGCTCAATTTTCCCTTTTTGCCGAACCGAGATGTTCCTCTCATTGGCGATACCTTCAAGAATACGTGATCGCCTACCCGAAACTCCAAAGGTCTACGCCTCCTATCGGCGTAATTTTTCTCGGCGGCTCGAGTTGTTCTCAATCTGTCTTTAATAAGCTTGACGGCCTCCATTGATTGTTGTACTAGCTCGGGGCCAGTAATCTTTCTTTCGCCTACTTCATCCCAACATAAGGGCGTTCTACAAGCTCTACCATATAAGGCTTCAAATGGGGCCATCTGGATACTTTGTTGGTAACTATTATTATAGGCGAACTCGACCAAATGTAGTTGCTCCTCCCAGTTACCTTTAAAATCCAGAACACAAGCTCGCAACATATCCTCGAGAGTTTGAATCGTTCTTTCTGTTTGATCATCCGTCTGTGGATGATATGCCGTACTAAACTGCAGTTTCGTCCCCAAGGCGGTTTGCGTGCTTTTCCGGAATGTCGCGGTGAACTTAGGATCGCGATCTGAGATGATCGTCACTGGGACTCCATGTAATCTCACAATGTGCCTCACATACGGATCCGCATATCTGTCTAAGGCAAAATCCTTTCTAACGGGAATAAAGTGAGTCGACTTTGTCAATCACAATTACTACCCGGATTGAATCATGACCCCTTCGGCTTCGTGGTAACCCTATCACAAAATCCATCGTGATGTGTTCCCATTTCCATTCGGGGATTTCTAATGATTGCAGCAACCCTCCGGGTTTACAGTCTTGCGCCTTAACTTGCCGACAAGTTAAGCATTTGGCCACGTGCTTAGCTATATCGGTTTTCATACCACTCCACCAATAATGTTGTTTCAGATTCCGATACATCTTCGTGCTTCCTGGATGAATACTGTAATTGCTACGATGTGCTTCCGACAAAATCTCTTCCTTTAGACTTTCATTGTCAGGTACAACTAGACGTCCTCGAAATTTTAATATTCCATCCTCCGCTACCCGGAAGTCAACCTTTCGTTTGGCTGAGTTTTCCTGAAGGATCTTTTGAACGGTAGGGTCCGTTGATCGCAAAGTCTTAATTCGTGATTGTACTTCGGGTTCAATCCTCGGGGTAGCCATAAGACTCGACGGGTGACCCACTTCCAACTTAAAGTCGGAGTCCCTCACTTGTTCTAACAAACGCCATTCACGGACTTGCAATTGAGCAATCGCTGACTTTCTACTCCGCGCATCGGCGACCCTATTCGCCTTACCTGGATGGTACAGGATTTCACAATCATAGTCCTTAAGCGGTTCCATCCATCGACGTTGCCTCATATTTAGCTCCTTTTGAGAAAACAAATACTTCAAACTTTGATGGTCGGTATATACCTGAAACTTTTCTCCAATTAAATAATGCCTCCAAATCTTTAAAGCAAACACGACCGCAGCCAACTCCGGGTCGTGCGTTGGATAATTTAATTCGTGAGGTCTCGGTTGACGGGAGGCATAAGCGACCACCTTTCCATGCTGCATTAGGACGCAACCCAAACCTTTAAGAGATGCATCACTAAAGATTTCAAATCCTCTAGGACCGGATGGAATTGTTAAGACCGGAGCCGTAGTTAGCTTATACTTAAGCTCTTGAAAACTACGCTCACACTTATTGGTCCATTCAAACTTTACATCCTTCTTTAGTAATCGCGTCAATGGCAAGGCTATAGCTGAAAATCTTTCCACGAAACGTCGATAATAGCCTGCCAAACCTAAGAAACTCCCGACTTCGGTCACCGTCGTTGGCCTTGGCCAATTGATAACTACCTCAATTTTAGATGGATCTACCGCAATACCTTCACCGGAGACTACATGACCCAAAAATGCCACACGAGTCAACCAAAATTCACATTTGCTAAACTTAGCATATAACTTATGCATCCTAAGAGTTTCCAAAACAATCCTTAGGTGCTGTTCATGCTCCTCATAATTTCTCGAATATACCAGGATGTCATCAATAAACACAATCACGAAACGATCCAAAAATTCCTTGAATACTCTATTCATCAAATCCATAAAAGCAGCAGGAGCATTCGTCAATCCAAACGGCATTACGGTAAACTCATAATGGCCATAACGCGTTCTAAATGTCGTTTTCGGTATATCTTCTTTTCTGATTCTTAATTGATGGTATCCCGTCCTTAAGTCAATCTTCGAAAATATCGAAGCTCCTTGCAAGCGATTGAACAAATCGTCGATCCTTGGCAAAGGATACTTATTCTTAATCGTCACCTGATTTAATCGTCGATAGTCGATACATAACCGTAACGACCCATCTTTCTTTTTCACAAATAACACCGGTGCTCCCCAAGGTGACGCACTAGGACGGATAAATCCCTTATCCAACAGCTCTTGCATTTGAACCTTAAGTTCCTTCAATTCGGATAACGACATTCTATACAGTGCTTTAGAAATTGGCTCTGTCCCTGGAACCAATTCTATCACAAACTCAATTTCCCTCTCCGGTGGTAACCCAGGCAACTCCTTAGGAAATACATCCGGAAATTCTCGCACCACCGGAATTTCTTCCAACTTAGGTTCCTCAACCGTTACATCTACCACCGACGCCAAATAACCTTGGCAACCACTCTCTAACAAGCGAGTTGCTTCAAGTGACGAAATCATCACAGATGAGGTTCCTCCTCGATTTCCCACAAACTCAAAACTAGCCTTACCTAATGGGTTCAATCGAATCACTTTACGGTAACAGTCCACCGTAGCCCTTTGCTTCGTCAACCAATCCATTCCCACAATCAAGTCAAAATCATATATTTCTAGCGCAATCAAGTCTATCATATCTTCATAACCACTCACCACAAGTTTGCAACCGGGACGGCTATGCCAGCCTACTACACTATCATTCAAAGGTGTAGATATTCTAAATATAGCATCCAATGGTTCCGGATTCAACCCAACAAGTTTCACGAATTGTTCAGCAACGAAAGAATGAGTAGCACCCGGATCAAACAGAGCATAAGCAGCTTGATCGTGTAAGAAAACCGTGCCTGCAACAGTAGGCGAATCATTCGCCTCATCTCGGGTGACAGAGAACACCCTTCCTTGAGCTTGAGGACGATTTTGGAAATTCAGTGGCCTATTCCCTCCGGGTGGTCCTCCTTGTTGCCCGAATCGTGTGTCTCGAGGACAGGTCCCTCACTTGATGACCTCGTTGACCGCATCCAAAACGTGCTCCATCGAAAAATGGGCACGGAGCGCATCCATGTCTCCGGCGGCACAAATGACAAAGGTCATCCTGGCGGGGCACCGGCTTACTAATCATCCCTCTTCTATTGGGTGGAATACGAGCCCTATCACCAAACATCGGCCTTTTGCCCCGACGTGCGTCAAATTTGCTCGAGGACGCAAATCGTGACCGAGATGCGGCAGCTCTTTCAGCCAAGTCTCGCTCTACCATTTGTGCCCGTTCGTACGGATCATCATAATCCTTCAGATTTAAGGGCACCAAGACACTCTTAATTTCAGGCTTCAACCCATCTCCGAACCTTCTCGCTCCGTCTACCGGATCTTCAACCATTCTTGGAGCATATTTCGATAATTGGGCAAATTTCGCCTCGTATTCATCCACCGTCATCCGGTTTTGGCGCGGACGAAGAAATTCCGCCATCTTCTGCTCTCTAGCTGTATCAGAAAAGTACTTGTTGTTAAAAGCTTCCACAAAGGCATCCCATGTCGGGATCGTACCCTCGGGGAAAACTCTATCCTTGGTAGCTCTCCACCAAGTACTCGCATTACCCCGCAACCGATATACAGCCGTAACCACCTTATCTTCACCATTGCACCTCAACGAGTCAAATGCTTTTTCTAATTCCACAATCCATGAAGTAGCCGCCTCGGGGTCTCCACTTCCTAAAAACTTAGGCGGCTTCGGTTTCAGAAACTGTTCCACCAGCTTTTGAGCTTGGCGCCCATCATCCACCATTCCAATCGGCAGATTTCCCTGTGGAACATCAGTGGCGGCAGCAGCATTTTGATTCCTTACCCGTCGCCCCATCAAATTTCCAATTTCTCCTAGGGCTTCCAGGATTCCCTCAATCCTTGGGTCCCGTCTGGCATGTCTAGCTCGCGGTGCTCTTTCACCCTCCATGATCTCGGCGATCGTGGGGTTCTCGCCTAACAGCCTAGCGGGTCTAGCTCGGGGTGTTCTTCCACCGCGCTCACTCATTCTGCGGGTATGGTACGGAGTCCTGCTCACCCCACAAAGACGCGATACGATAAGAAGGCAACCCGATAACATAAAACACAGACGGCAATCACATGCATAATCGTATAATCTTACTAACTATCCCATTTCCCATCGCTCCTTATCACTCCAGGCCAATGACCGGGTGGATCGAGCCAACCTGGCTCTGATACCACCTTGGGCGGGGATGTCACGACTCGACTCTCTCGAGTACGCGGCATCCCTACCAAAACGCCTCCGGTCATAAAAGATAACGCCCGAGGTACGTTATTGACCGTCCATACTATAGCGTACATGCGGAAACGCGAATTCTCCCAAATCAAGAAAAACAGTAGGGATAGAAATAAAGTCAACAACATTAGTCATATACTATAACAACTGTCAATACAGTACTAAAAGCAGATGATCATTAACCCTACGTAGCTATGTCACATACAACCCCATTCCTCGGGGCAGCTCTCTAAGACCAACAAAAATGTATAAGGGTCGGGTAGGGTTAAATTCTCATCTACTCCCAAAATCCACATCAGTACCTATCCAAAAGCCTACGAATCCTTGAAGTCACGATAAAGGGTCGCTGGATCACTGTGGACCTGAAATGGTTAACACGGGGTGAGATAAAAATCTCCGTGAGTCAACGCCTAAGCCCGGCTAAGGCGTTGATTCGTCCCGAGAGTCCTAACAGTCAATCACATATAATATATATTTATTCCAATCACATGCAGCTCACCTGCTGAAAATCACGCATCATGCAATATTTAACATAATATGCCACACATATCAACCATGATTGTCACGTCAATCACATACGTAGACACCACACGTGGTCCGATTATTAATGGCCATCTGGCCCAATTGCACACGACCGGTGTGACTTTACACTACGACCGGAAGTGTCTACCGGCGAGACCAGGCTTCGTCCCTTACTTCCGGCAACGGCATCTAATAGCCCGTGTGACTCGTATGACGGGCACGACACGGCACTATCGGGAATCCCTGTAGGGGCTTCGGTCCGTCACAAGCTACGACCGGTGTGACGCCCTGGAAATTAGGCCCTCGATACAGAGACCGAGTTCAATAAAAAGGATTATTATTGAACTTTTGTCGATATAAAATTTCGGATCGAAAGGACGTACGTGACGAAATTTGAACAATTCCCGAAATATCGTTCGATTTCGATTGGGTCTCGAAATCTTGGTCATCGTGACTTAGGATTTTTAATCCTCGCGCCTAAGCTTTTCTCGGACCGAACCTAGCCCGTGAAAATCCACATTTTATTCTCAATCGGTTGAGCCAAAAATCCAATCGGTCCCAATTTGTCAAATTACGAAACCGTCCTTGGATATTATTCATGTGAGACAAAAATCATTAATTTTGGATGAGATGTGTGGGCCCCACTTTCAGTAAAATTTGGTCAAATCTTCAGCACCCCACGTGACCTCTCTCTCTCCTCCCTTTTCTCTCTCTCTCCCGTTGATCTCTCTTCCTCCTCTGTTTTTGCGCGAGAACAGCTCCCACCGTGCACAACTCCTCCTCCCTTGGTTGTTTTGCGCCACCACCACCTCCAGCCACTTCCTCCGACCACCAACCTCCTCCGCCACCTCACCGCCTCCACCTCCGGCCGCCGCGGAGCCCCGCTGGAAAGCCCAGAACAGCCCCGGCGCCGGGACTGCTCTGTTTTGCGTCCGAGGAGTGCCCGGAGTTGCTCCGGCCGTCCCGAGCCCCTTCCGACCACCACCCACCACCACACCATCTTCCCTCGACCTCCAGACACCATCCCACCGCCACGCGCCGCCCCGGAAGTCGCGAACAGCCCCGGAACAGCCCGCTCAGTCCTCTTGCCCTGTTTTGCGTCGATTTGCTGTTCGCCGTCCTCTGCTGCGTTTGAGCTGCACCCACCGGCCGCCGACCACCCAAAACCATCCTCGTCCACCTCTAGTTGTCCCACGAAGTCACCGGAAGCCGGTCGCCGCCCGTAGAGCTCGATTTGAGCCTCGATCGGACCTCCCCTGTTCTGCCGTTTTTCTCTGTTTTATGCACCGGTTTCTGCACCGCTGCTGTTCGGCCACCTCCGGCCACCGTCCGCCGCCCCCAGCTGGTCCCGAAGGTCGTCCTCGACCTGTAGGTGAGTCCCCCAGCCTTCCCTAGCCTCGCCTCAGCCCGCGAGATCATTTTTCCCCCAAATTCAGCCCGGTTTCCCCTGTTTTACCTCTGTTAATTCTGTTTTCTAGCTTTCGTCGCTCGCCGGACCACCAATCGCTGAGCCGCCACCGTTTGCAGCAATTTCACCGCCGAACTCGTCACTGTTTTCGGCCGTGAACAGTGTCGCCGGAACAGTGCTCGGTGAACAGTGTTTCCGGCGTGAACAGTGTTTTCCGGCGTGAATAGTGATTTTCGGCCCCGACCTCGAAATTCGTGCCCGACCCGACCTCGACCGCCATTGTTGGTGAGTTGACCCTAATCCTTGGTTAGGGCGCTAATTGCGCCTATAATTAGTTAGTTAGTCGGTAGGGCATTTAGATAGATTTGATTATGGTCGGATTAGTTAGAAACCCGGTTTAGGATAAATGACCATAATCGATTAAATTAGAATTGTCTGTGGCTAATTGTTGTTAAATGAATTTGATTGTATGTTGTGATTTGATCGCGAGCGAGCGATAGGTTAAGGACGAGCGATCGATTGGCGACTATAAATCAAATTGGCTAATTAATGACTCTGGCACGAAATTGAGCCTTTATGTGGCCGAATCGAATTGGTTTATTCGTATTGAATTGATGACTTTGTTTGGGCGGATCGCCACGTTGAAATGTTGATTTGAGTATCCTGGATGCTCGTTGAGTGAGTTGGCGTCCGCTTGGGAATTAATTGTTCTGTGTATCTTTGCGGTGTTTATTCGGTAGTCCGCATATGCATATGGCCGTGTGCAAGATCAAAGACATATTTTAGCATGCAAATGGCCTTGGGGCCGAGTCTTTGAGCACGTTTGTGTGAGCATCCGGCCTAAATCAAAGAGAATAAATTGATTGATGTGTCGGGTGTCTTTGTATGGTCATATGAAGGAACGATGATGGGTTTTCCTGGCAAGTTCAAACTGTACACATAGTACACACCGTACCATTTTTATGGAACCACACGACTTGCTAGAAGCACGATAATTCATGCCCCGTATGGTACGTACGGTTTTAAGGGATTATCGGATGCCGGTCGCGACTTGTGATGGACCGAAGCCCCGTATAGGGATGCCTACTTGCCGTGTCGTGCGGGGTGCACTGGATACACTTCGCTTGTAGTAGCCGTTGTCCGAGAGGGAAAAGGAACGTAGCCCGGTCCTGCTGGGAAGAATGCGGGATCGCATAATTGTGAGAGTCGATCACGCCGGTCGCGTGGATCCTCATCACTTTGTGGCGCCAAGGGCGCGATCATCGTTAATAAATGGACTTGTGTGGTGTCCAGTGCATACTTCGTGAGTGTGATGCGGTGTTCGGTTGGTTGTCCGATGTGATTGTTGGGTTGAGTCAAGCATTGCATTATGTGTGGCTGAAAGCTGGTAAGTATGCATGTGGGTGATTATTGCCGTGTGATATGATGGCTGGATATATGGTTATATCGTGGTGTTATAATCCTCGTGGTTAGGATGTTTTAGGTGAATCGGTGTCCTAACCGAGCTTAGGCTTGATTCACTGAGATTTATATCTCACCCCGTTGTGGGAACCATTTTCGAGTCCCAAGTGATGGAGCTTTATGGATACCAAGGCCAAGTTATGAGGATAGTCTTTTGGAGTAGATGAGAAGTTAACCTTATCCGACCTAGTACCCTTTTGAGGTCTTAGTGAGCCGCCCCGAAGTATGGGGTTGTATATCTTTCTGTAACTCGGTAGGGTTAAGGCTCATCTACTGTTTGGTGATTGTATATGTTAACTTTTGATTATCTGCCTTGGTATGTATTTCCTGCTATGCTATCCCTGTTTGTTTTTATGTTGTCGGGGAGTAAACCGTTTCCGCATGCGTATATAATTGAAAGGTCGATAACACGCCTGGGACGTTATCCTTCGTGACCTCGTGGCGATTTGGTAGGGATGTCGCGGGCTCGAGAGTCGGGGCGTGACATCCCCGCCCAAGGTGGTATCAGAGCAAGGTCAGCCTGATCCATCCGGTCATTGGCTTGGAGTAATAAGGAGCGATGGGATATGGGATAGTTAGTAGGACTTTTATCTCTATGCATGTGATTGTTATTTGAGTGTTAAGTTTTGGGGTCGCCTTCCGACCGCGTTTTGCTTTGGGGTAAGCGGGACTCCGCATCATTTCTGCATAATGAGCGGACGCGGTAGAAGAGCACCTCGAGCACCTCGAAGGAGGCCCGTAAGGCCGGTAGATGAGATCGCCGATGTTGGAGCGGCACCTCCTGTTGCACCTCCCGTAGCTGGTCCCGCTCGACAAGAGCCGACTATGGCAGAAGTTATGCAAGCTTTAGGAGCTATGGGGGAGTTGATAGGGCAACAGATAAGGACTCAAAACACTGCTGCCGCTGCTGCTGTTGGAGCCCCACCTGTAGTTCCACTTGCGGTTCCGCCGGTGGATGTGCCACCTGTGGCGGTAGTTGAGGATCGTAAGGCTCAAAAGATGGTGGAACAGTTTCTCAAGTTGAAGCCACCGCAGTTCACTGGAAGCGGAGACCCTGAAGCGGCCACCCAATGGATTGAAGGATTGGAAAAAGTGTTCAACTTGCTTAGATGTTCGAATGAGGATAAGGTGGTCCTGGCCGTTTATCAACTAGAGGGTAACGCCATTACTTGGTGGAGAGCCGTCAAGGATAGAGTTTTCCCGGAAGGTACGGTCCCAGTGTGGGATACCTTTGTGGAGGCTTTTAATAATAAGTATTTCTCGAGGATAGCTAGAGAGCGTAAGATGGCTGAGTTCTTCCGCCTCCGCCGTAATCAGATGACTATCGACCAATATGAAGCTAAGTTCTCGGAATTATCTAAGTATGCCCCGAGATTGATTGAGGACCCCGAGGATAGGGCTAGAAGATTTAGGGACGGGCTGAAGCCCGAGATTAAGAGTGTGCTAGCGCCGTTCAATCTTCGGGACTATGATGACCTTTATGAGAGGGCGCCGATAGTGGAGCGAGACTTGGCCGAGAGGACCGCCGCATCTGGGTCACGGTTTACGTCCTCAAGTAGATTTGAGAAGAGGCAAGGGAAAAAGCCTATGTATGGGGGCGGACATCACATCCCACCCAATCGCAGAGGAGCGATCAATAAACCTGTTTTTCACCGGAGTGAGGTGTGTAATCTGTGTCATCGGAGACATAGACCTGGTCCGTGCCCGTATAGGAGTGGAGCCTGCTTTGGATGTGGCCGGTTGGGCCATCAGGTGAAGGACTGCCTGCAGAGGCAGCAAGGAAGGCAAGCGCCACAACCGAGAGGACCATTAAGGGGAGCCGCGCCACAAAACTTCTAGAATCGTCCCCGGGCTCAAGGAAGGGTGTTTGCTGTCACCCGTGAGGAGGCAAAGGATTCGCCGACCGTTACAGGTACGGTCCTCTTGCATAATCAAGTCGCCTATGCTTTGTTTGATCCAGGTGCTAGGCATTCCTTTGTTGCCGATAGATTTGTTAAACTGGCCGATTTGAGTGTAGTACCATTGGATGTTGTTTTTAAGATTTCTACACCTTTAAAGGATAGCGTAGTGGCTGCAAATGGATGTCCTAACCGTAGGCTGGTTATAGATGGACATGAGGGTAGAATAGACTTGATTGTGCTAGAAATGTATGACTTTGATCCGATCGTGGGGATGGATTGGTTGATGAAGCAAAAGGCGGTAGTAGATTGTTATCGTAAAGCCATCCAGTTTAACCCGTTGGATGGTGTGGGTTTTGAATTTGTTGGGAGTCGAGGTGGAACCTCAACCTTGTTGATTTCGTCGTTCGAAGCGACGCGTCCGTTGGAAAGTGGATGCCAAGGGTATTTGGCGACTATATTGGATGTATCGGTTGAGGAACCGAAGATTGAGAACATCGCAGTAGTTCGCGAGTTTCCGGATGTTTTTCCTCGAGAACCGCCCGGTTTACCGCCGGAAAGGGCAATAGAATTTGTAATAGAGTTAGCTCCGGGGACGGAGCCAATCTCTAAAGCGCCGTATAGGATGGCATTGTCAGAATTGAAGGAATTGAAGGTGCAGATGCAAGAACCGTTGGATAAAGGATTTATCCGCCCCAGTGCGTCGCCATGGGGAGCACCAGTATTGTTTGTCAAGAAGAAAGATGGATCGATGAGGTTGTGTATAGACTACCGGCGGTTGAATCAAATGACGATAAAGAATAAATACCCACTGCCTAGGATTGATGATCTATTCGACCGATTGCAAGGAGCATCGGTGTTTTCTAAGATTGATCTACGGACGGGCTACCATCGGTTGAGGATAAGGAAAGAAGATATACCGAAGACGGCATTCGGGACGCGCTATGGACACTATGAGTTCACAGTGATGCCGTTTGGTCCGACGAATGCTCCTGCCGCTTTTATGGATCCGATGAACAGGGTGTTCAAGGAGTTCTTAGATCTCTTTGTGATTGTATTTATAGACAACATTTTGGTGTACTCGAAAAGCCTAGAGGAGCACGAACAACATCTAAGGGTAGTTTTGGAAACTCTGAGAGTACATCAGCTTTATGCAAAGTTTAGCAAGTGCGAGTTTTGGTTAACTCGTGTGGCGTTCCTAGGCCACGTGGTTTCTGGAGAAGGAATTGAAGTAGATCCATCGAAGATCGAGGCGATTATAGACCGGCCAAGACCGACGACAGTGACCGAGATTAGAAGCTTCTTGGGATTGGCAGGCTACTATAGACGATTTGTGGAGAAGTTTTCCACTATAGCCTCGCCTATGACTAAGTTGTTGAAGAAGGATGTGAAGTATGAATGGACAGACCAGTTCGAGCGTAGCTTTCAAGAGCTTAAACATAAGGCGACTACGGCTCCTGTGTTGACTATTCCGTCCGGCCCCGGAGGATTCGAGATCTATAGTGACGCGTCTCTCGTAGGTCCGGGTTGCGTGCCGATGCAACATGGAAGAGTGGTAGCTTATGCATCTCGCCAGTTGAGACCCCACGAGTTGAATTATCCAACGCACGACTTAGAATTGGCTGCGGTCGTGTTCGCCTTGAAGATCGGGAGGCATTATCTGATCGGAGAAAGTTTTCAAGTGTATACCGATCATCAGAGCTTGAAGTACCTGTTCTCTCGTAAAGAGTTGAACATGAGGCAGCGTCGATGGATGGAACCGCTTAAGGATTATGATTGTGAGATCCTATATCATCCGGGCAAGGCGAATAAGGTTGCAGATGCCCTAAGTAGAAAATCGGTGATTGCTCAATTATGTGTACATGAATGACGTTTGCTTGAGCAAGTGAGAGACTCGGACTTTAAGTTGGAGATAAGTCGCCTGTCGAGTCCGGTAGCTACACCGAGAATTGAGCCGTAAGTACAGACTAGAATAAAGACCCTGCAGTCAACGGACCCTACTATACGTAAGATCCTGCAAGAAGATGCAGCTAAGCGAAGGGTAGATTTTCAAGTGGCCGAGGATGGGATACTGAAGTTTAGAGGACATCTAGTTGTGCCGGTCGATGAAAGTTTAAGGGAGGATATCTTATCGGAGGCACATCGTAGCGCTTATAGTATCCATCCTGGAAGTACGAAAATGTATCAGAATCTGAAGCAACACTACTGGTGGAATGGCATGAAAGCGGATATAGCCAAGCATGTGGCTAAGTGTTTGACCTGTCAGCAGGTCAAGGCGCAGCACTGTAAGCCTGGAGGATCGCTGCAGCCTTTGGAGATTCCGGAGTGGAAATGGGAGCATATCACGATGGACTTCGTGATGGGATTGCCAAGAAGTCAAAGAGGACATGATTCAATCCGGGTTGTAGTCGAGCAGTTGACGAAGTCGGCGCACTTCATTCCAGTGAGAAAAGACTTCGCTTTGGACGGATATGCAGATTTGTATGTGAGGCATATTGTGAGATCGCATGGAGTGCCGGTAACAATCACCTCGGATCGTGACCCTAAGTTCACCGCCACCTTTTGGAAGAGTCTCGAGATCGCTTTGGGAATGAAATTGCAATTCAAGACGGCCTATCATCCCGTGACAGATGGTCGGCCCGAAAGGACGATACTGACTCGGGAGGATATGTTGAGAGCCCGTGTTTTAGATTTCAAAGGCAGCTGGGAAGAGCACTTGCATTTGGTTGAGTTCGCCTACAACAACAGTTTCCAGCAGAGTATCAAGATGGCACCATTTGAAGCGTTGTATGGTAGAGCGTGCCGAACGCCGGTTTATTGGGATGAGGTAGGTGAAAGGAAAATCACCGGTCCCGAGTTGGTGGAACAATCTATGAAAGTGGTCAAAGTTATCAGAGACACACCGAGAACCGCTCAGAGTCGTCAGAAGAGCTATGCAGATAGGAGGCGCAGACCTCTAGAATTCCAAGTGGCCGATCATGTTTTTCTCAAGGTGTCACCTATGAGAGGGACGTCTCGTTTTGGCAAGAAAGGAAAGTTGAGCCCTAGATATGTCGGGCCTTTTGAGATTTTGGAGCGGATAGGAAATCTGGCATATCGTCTTGCGTTACCGCCAAGACCGGCTCAAGTGCATAATGTATTCCACGTGTCGATGCTAAGAAAGTATGAACCGGACCCCGCTCATGTCTTGAGTTATGAAGAAATTGAGCTGGATGAGTGAGCTGCGTACGTGGAACGGCCGGTCGGGATCGTGGATAGGAAAGAGCAAGTGCTCCAGAGCAAGACGATCGGGTTAGTCAAAGTGGTTTGGCAACACCATAGAACTGAAGGAGCTACCCGGGAGAATGAGGAAGTTATGAAGAGTAGCTACCCGTATCTTTTTGAAGAATCGTGATCGTTCTGTAATTTCGGGGACGAAATTTCCTAAGGTGGGGAGAGTTGTGACGCCCTGGAAATTAGGCCCTCGGTACAGAGACCGAGTTCAATAAAAAGGATTATTAATGAACTTTTGTCAGTATAAAATTTCGGATCGAAAGGACGTACGTGACGAAATTTGAACAATTCCCGAAATATCGTTCGATTTCGATTGGGTCTCGAAATCTTGGTCATCGTGACTTAGGATTTTTAATCCTCGCGCCTAAGCTTTTCTCGGACCGAACCTAGCCCGTGAAAATCCACATTTTATTCTCAATCGGTTGAGCCAAAAATCCAATCGGTCCCAATTTGTCAAATTACGAAACCGTCCTTGGATATTATTCATGTGAGACAAAAATCATTAATTTTGGATGAGATGTGTGGGCCCACTTTCAGTCAAATTTGGTTAAATCTTCAGCACCCCACGTGACCTCTCTCTCTCCTCCCTCTTCTCTCTCTCTCCCGTTGATCTCTCTTCCTCCTCTGTTTTTGCGCGAGAACAGCTCCCACCGTGCACAACTCCTCCTCCCTTGGTTGTTTTGCGCCACCACCACCTCCAGCCACTTCCTCCGACCACCAACCTCTTCCGCCACCTCACCGCCTCCACCTCCGGCCGCCGCAGACCCGCTGGAAAGCCCAGAACAGCCCCGGCGCCGGACTGCTCTATTTTGCGTCCGAGGAGTGCCCGAGTTGCTCCGGCCGTCCCGAGCCCCTTCCGACCACCACCCACCACCACACCATCTTCCCCTCGACCTCGAGACACCATCCCACCGCCACGCGCCGCCCCGGAAGTCGCGAACAGCCCCGGAACAGCCCGCTCAGTCCTCTTGCCCTGTTTTGCGTCGATTTGCTGTTCGCCGTCCTCTGCTGCGTTTGAGCTGCACCCACTGGCCGCCGACCACCCAAAACCATCCTCCTTCACCTCTAGCTGTCCCATGAAGTCACCGGAAGCCGGTCGCCGCCCGTAGAGCTCGATTTGAGCCTCGATCGGACCTCCCCTGTTCTGCCGTTTTTCTCTGTTTTCTGCACCGATTTCTGCACCGCTGCTGTTCGGCCGCCTCCGGCCACCGTCCGCCGCCCCCAGCTGGTCCCGAAGGTCGTCCTCGACCTGTAGGTGAGTCCCCCAGCCTTCCCTAGCCTCGCCTCAGCCCGCGAGATCATTTTTCCCCCAAATTCAGCCCGGTTTCCCCTGTTTTACCTCTGTTAATTCTGTTTTCCAGCTTTCGTCGCTCGCCGGACCACCAATCGCTGAGCCGCCACCGTTTGCAGCAATTTCACCGCCGAACTCGTCACTGTTTTCGGGCGTGAACAGTGTCGCCGGAACAGTGCTGCGGTGAACAGTGTTTCCGGCGTGAACAGTGTTTTCCGCGTGAATAGTGATTTTCGGCCCCGACCTCGAAATTCGTGCCCGACCCGACCTCGACCGCCATTGTTGGTGAGTTGACCCTAATCCTTGGTTAGGGCGCTAATTGCGCCTATAATTAGTTAGTTAGTCGGTAGGGCATTTAGATAGATTTGATTATGGTCGGATTAGTTAGAAACCCGGTTTAGGATAAATGACCATAATCGATTAAATTAGAATTGTCTGTGGCTAATTGTTGTTAAATGAATTTGACTGTATGTTGTGATTTGATCGCGAGCGAGCGATAGGTTAAGGACGAGCGAACGATTGGCGACTATAAATCAAATTGGCTAATTAATGACTCTGGCACGAAATTGAGCCTTTATGTGGCCGAATCGAATTGGTTTATTCGTATTGAATTGATGACTTTGTTTGGGCGGATCGCCACGTTGAAATGTTGATTTGAGTATCCTGGATGCTCGTTGAGTGAGTTGGCGTCCGCTTGGGAATTAATTGTTCTGTGTATCTTTGCGGTGTTTATTCGGTAGTCTGCATATGCATATGAACGTGTGCAAGATCAAAGACATATTTTAGCATGCAAATGGCCTTGGGGCCGAGTCTTTGAGCACGTTTGTGTGAGCATCCGGCCTAAATCGGAGAGAATAAATTGATTGATGTGTCGGGTGTCTTGTATGGTCATATGAAGGAACGATGATGGGTTTTCCCGGCAAGTTCGTACTGTACACATAGTACACACCGTACCATTTTTATGGAACCACACGACTTGCTAGAAGCACGATAATTCATGCCCCGTATGGTACGTACGGTTTTAAGGGATTATCGGATGCCGGCCGCAGCTTGTGATGGACCGAAGCCCCGTATAGGGATGCCTACTTGCCGTGCCGTGCAGGGTGCACTGGATACACCGCTTGTAGTAGCCGTTGCCGAGAGGGAAAAGGAATGTAGCCCGGTCCCGCCGGAAGAATGCGGGATCGCATTAATTGTGAGAGTCGATCACGCCGGTCGCGTGGATCCTCATCACCGTGGCGCCAAGGGCGCGATCATCGTTAATAAATGGACTTGTGTGGTGTCCAAGGCATACTTCGTGAGTGTGATGCGGTGTTCGGTTGGTTGTCCGATGTGATTGTTGGGTTGAGTCAAGCATTGCATTATGTGTGGCTCAAGGCTAGTAAGTATGCATGTGGGTGATTATTGCCGTGTGATATGATGGCTGGATATATGGTTATATCGTGGTGTTATAATCCTCGTGGTTAGGATGTTTTAGGTGAATCAGTGTCCTAACCGAGCTTAGGCTTGATTCACCGAGATTTATATCTCACCCCGTTGTGGGAACCATTTTCGTGTCCCAAGTGATGGAGCTTTATGGATACCAAGGCCAAGTTATGAGGATAGTCTTTTGGAGTAGATGAGAAGTTAACCTTATCTGACCTAGTACCCTTTTGAGGTCTTAGTGAGCCGCCCCGAAGTATGGGGTTGTATATCTTTCCGTAACTCAAGAGGGTTAAGGCTCATCTCTTGTTTGGTGATCGTATATGTTACCTTTTGATTATCTACCTTGGTATGTATTTCCCGCTATGCTATCCCTGTTTGTTTTTATGTTGTCCGGGAGTAAACCGTTTCCGCATGCGTATATAATTGAAAGGTCGATAACGCGCCCGGGACGTTATCCTTCGTGACCTCGTGGCGATTTGGTAGGGATGTCGCGGGCTCGAGAGTCGGGGCGTGACAACCGGCATCCGTCAATCCGTGTGATCCGTACGACCGGCACGGCACGAATTGACGTGCATCCGACAAGTCGTATGATTCCGTACGACCGGCACCGCATCGAACTTGACAGAATAGTCCATCGTGTGACCACTCAAGCATACTCAAGAAATAGCCGGTTTATAATCCGCATTTAGTCAAATGCTCACACGATATGCTCACACAGCAAAACTCTTGAGTAATCACACAAATGCATATGTTGTCCATGCGACCTCGCATCCATAAATCAAATGATCGAACTCCAACCAATCAATCACTTTAACTAGCCATCCGTCAGGGCATTTCATCAATTAATCCACATATATTATAATCGAGCGTAGAAAAGTAATTCAATGGCAAACAATCAATCCAATTGTACGTAATTAAATTCGGATCATCAATAAGTCATATGCTCATCATTGATCTATTATTCGCTCGCGATCAAACAAAGCCAATCAATCAATCAATTATTCGGTCCAAACTAGCCATAGTCAAATTAATCCAATTTATTAGGGCCATTTAACCTAACCCGAGTCTCTAGCCTAAACCGGCCCTAATTAATCTACTAAAATACCATAATAACCTAATTAAACTAATCCAAACGTAATTAATGACTTAGCCAAGGATTAGAGGTCAACTCACTGTTAATTGCGTGAGGTTAAGCCAATGACGATCCTCCGAAAAATCCTTAGCGCGAACTTTGGGCTCGAACGGATCGCGAACCAAAATCCTCGAACTACGGGCCCAACTTTTGATTGAATGAGTCCGCGGGCCTAATATAAAGCCCAATTTAACAACCCACAGCAGATTGGGCCGAGGCCCAACTCGCAGGCCCAATAAACAGGCCCAACAGAAACTAGCCCAGTCTCAAAACAGGGGAGGCAGCAGCTGGCCGGGGCTAAGTTGGCTTCTACGGTGGGCTACGGGCGGCGATCGGCTTCGGGATTGGTGGTGGAGGTGCAAGGTGGTTGGGGGGAAAGATGTTGGTGGCCGGTGGTGGCTCACGGTGGCCGGAAGTGGCGCCGGGAGCAGCAAACAGCAGCTGCAACCACAGAATACAGCAGGGAAAACTGAAACAGGGGAGGAGGTCGGGGTCTGTTTTGGGGCTTCGGCGGCGACGGAACTTCACGGGGTTGATGGAAAAGGTTTAAGGGAGTTTTGGGGAGTGTTTTGTGGCCGGAGGTGGGCGGAGAAGGGCGGCGTGGCGGCGGATAGGGGCTGCGAACAGAACCGGGTGTAACAGAAGTCAAAACAGGGCAGCAGAGGAGTCCGGCGGTTCTGGGGCTTTTCCGGGCTGTCCGGCGGTGGCTGGGCAAGCTGGGGTGGCTGAGTGACGTCCAGGGATGGCTGGGGATGATCGGAGATGGTGGCGGTAGCGGGGCTTGGGCAAAACAGCAGCAAAGAAGCAACTGCAACCCAGATCCGGCGAAAACAGAGTATGTTGCTGAAGCTTCTTGTAGCCGGCTTTCCGGGGACTCCGGCGGTGCGGCGGCGGTCCGATCACTTCGAGGGGGTTCTATGGATGTTGTAGTATGGTGGGGTGGTCGGTTTCTGTGAGGTTTGTGGCTGAGAAATGAAGAAATGGAAGGAGGAAAAAGAGCTGGAGCAAGTCGGTGGAAATGAGGGGTGTACGTGTGAGGAGAAGAGAGAACGAGAGAGAATTCTAGAGGGCTGACTAAGGGCTGAGCTGGTCACGTGGGGTCCACTAATTTAATGTCTTTGTCCATTAGTTCATAAAACCCTAGGGACATTTTCGTAATTTCACATTTTGGCCGGGGGTATTTTCGTAATTTCACACCCTAGGAATTTCGGGCGTCCGGAAACCCGACGGTGGGTTATTTAATCCGAACTTGAGTCAAATTAGCCCGAGTGAGCATTAATATGAAATTTTCTAATTCTAAGACACAATTACTCATTTAATCGGAATTTATTCCAATTCGAGTAACGGTCCCGGAAATTTCCGATTTCCGATTTCTAATTTCTTAACATCCAAACTTTGAGCATCAAATTAAAATTTTCTAGTCGTTCCATAGACTAGATTTCACTATTTTCATTGCCCAAAATTTAGGGTGTTACATGACGAGTCACATTGTTGGAAGAAGAGGAATGCTTCACGCCTTCTCGCATCACCACGAGTCACTACCACATCTCCAATCTCTCAGCCTATTACTCTGGTTTCTCCCTCTACGGATGACCGTATTGCTGCTCTTGAGGCCCAACTTGCCCGATTGAGTCCTTCTCTGCCCGTGTCTTTTTCCGATTCTGGTACTTCTACAACTCTCTCATCTCCTGGAAGCACCGCTGCAGCTACTCCACCTTCAGGTGATATTTCTACTACTTGGGTACTTGACTCGAGAGCTGCTAGACATATGTCTACTTCCGCTGTTTTTCTCACTAAGCTCTCTGAGCTCAAGCAACCAGCACATTTCTTTATCGCTAATGGTTCTCCTCTACTAGCTACCCGACGTGGTACTCTTACCATCTCTGAAGATTTCAATGTTCCCGATGTGTTACATGTTCCCTCTTTGGCTCTCAATTTATTATCCGTTGGACAACTCACCGATGCTGGATGTACTGTAAGCTTTACAAATAGCTCTTGCTTTGTGCAGGATCGTTTGAGTGGCAAGATGATTGGCAGGGCGAAGAGACGGGATGGACTTTATATTATGCAACATCTCCATCTTCCAACTTCCTCTCTTCCTCATCCCGTGTTGGTTACCCTAGATCTTGCTCGGTGGCATCGGCGTCTTGGACATATTCCGTCTTCTCGTCTCACCGTCCTTCACCAACAAGGTGCTTTGGGTCCTATTTCTTCTAGTAGTCTTCCTCCATGTTCTATCTCGCCCTTTGGCCAAGCAACCGCTAAGCCTTTTCCCGTTAGTAACTCTAGAACTAGTGCGATTTTCGATCTTGTTCATTCCGATATTTGGGGTCCCGCCCCGCTCTCTTCCAAGAGTGGTTTCAAATATTATGTATCTTTTATTGATGATTATTCTCGTTATACATGGGTCTATCTTATGCGTCAACGTAGTGATTTCTTTTCCATCTATCAGTCTTTTACTTCCATGGTTTCCACACAATTTAATACAAAAATCAAAATTTTCCGTTCGGATTCAGGGGGAGAATATCTCTCCGGTGTCTTTCGTTCCCTCTTAGCTAGTGATGGTACACTTCCTCAGTTATCTTGTCCTGGGGTTCCAGCTCAAAATGGAGTTGCCGAACGCAAGCACCGTCATATTCTAGAGACCACTCGAGCTCTCTTACTTGGCACATCCGTTCCCACCGAGTTCCGGGCCGAGGCTCTTCTCACGGCTATTCATCTAATTAATCGCCTACCCTCATCTGTTCTCCATCAAGACACCCCGTTTCAGCGTCTCTACTCTCGACCTCCTAGCTATAATCATCTTCGAGTTTTTGGATGTACTTGTTTTGTCATTCTTCCACTTACCGAGCGTACAAAGCTTACCGCTCGCTCTATCCCATGTGCATTCTTGGGTTATAGCACCGAGCACAAAGGTTATCGTTGTTATGACCCAAATGCACGACGTGTACGTATTTCTCGTGATGTTACGTTTCATGAACACATCCCTTTCTTTCCGACAAATACTACACCTCATGTTTCGTCTCCTGTTCCATTTATGGATTTTCCCGTTGATCCTCTACCCGACCCTTCTAGTCCCTCTTCTACATCAGATCTAGATATATTGCCACCTTCTCCATCTTCACCTATCCCTTGTGCTGCACCTCCCGTTGTATTCGCCTCGACGATTCTCCGCACAACTAGAGCCACGCCGTAATCCTCCTCGAGATCGGCGTCCACCTGCCCGGTATGTTGCTGCTACTTCTTATTCTACTGAGTTTGGTTCCTTTTTAGCTGCTGTTCATGCTGTACAAGAACCTAATAGTTATCGCGAGGCAGTTCAGCATGTAGAATGGCGCCAGGCTATGTCCGAGGAACTCTCGGCTTTGGAGAGTACTGGTACTTGGGAGCTTGTGCCTCTTCCTCCAGTGTCGCTCCCTCGTATCTTGCCGATGGATATATAAGATTAAGACTCGCTCTGATGGCAGTATTGAGCGTTACAAAGCTCGTCCGGTTGCTCGAGGTTTCTCACAAGAGTATGGTATCGACTATGAGGAGACCTTTGCTCCCGTAGCAAAGATGACATATGTCCGTGCTTTATTAGCTGTTGCTTCAATTCGCAGTTGGCCTCTCTTTCAGCTTGATGTGAAGAATGCTTTTCTTCACAGTGATCTTTAGGAAGATATCTTTATGCAACCTCCGCCTGGTCTTGCTCATACCTCGGGAAAGGTTTGCCGCTTGCGACGGGCTCTTTATGGTCTCAAACAGGCCCCTCGTGCTTGGTTTGAGAAGTTCAGTGAGGCTATTCGATCCGCTGGTTTCACTCAAAGTGAGGCTGATCATGCTATGTTTGTTCATACTTCTTCTTCAGGCTGCACTATTCTTCTTCTTTATGTTGATGATATGGTCATCACCGGAGATGATCGTGACCATATTGAGCATACCAAGCGGCACCTTCAGCAACATTTTGCCATGAAGGATCTAGGACCACCGCGCTATTTTCTTGGGCTTGAGATTGCTCGCAGTTCACGTGGTATTCTCATTTCTCAGCAGAAATATACCACTGATATTCTGTCCGTGGCTGCTCTATCAGATTCACGTACTGCCGCCACTCCTATTGAGCTAAATCAGAAGTTTTGCCCGCACGATGGAGAACCTCTTTCTGATGTCACCCGCTATTGGACCTTGGTTGGCGGTCTTATTTATCTTACTATCTCCCGACCCGACATCGCCTATGCTGTTCATGTTGTTAGTCGGTTTGTTGCTGCTCCTCGAACAACTCATTATGCGGCTGTTCTAAGAATTCTGCGCTATCTTCGAGGCACTTTATCGTGTTCCTTATTTCTACCATCTTCTTCTACTCTCAAGTTGCGTGCCTATTCTGATGTCGATTGGGCTTCCAATGTCACCGATCGCAAATCTATCACTGGTTATTGCATTTTTCTTGGCGATTCACTTATTTCTTGGCAATCCAAGAAACAACATATTGTCTCACGCTCCTCTACGCAGTCCGAGTATCGTGCTATGGCCGACACTACTGTTGAGATTGTTTGGCTTCGCCGCTTACTTGCCGATATGGGTGTTTCATTTCTGGATCCTACTCCTCCGCATTGTGACAACAAGAGTGCCATTCATATCGGTGCAAATCCAGTATTTCATGAGCGTACCAAACATATTGAGATCGATTGTCATCTGACTCGTCATCATCTCCAAGCTCGCACTATTTCATTTCCTTTTGTTGGAACCGAGAATCAACTTGCCGATTGTTTTACGAAGGCTCTTACATCACAACGATTTAAATTTCTTCTTTCCAAACTCTCGTTATTTGACCCACCTTGAGTTTGAGGGGGGGTGTTAGAACATGTTGTATAGTTTTATAGGTTTTCCCTTACCTCTCTTCTTTCTCTTTAGTCCCACATAGGAAGAATGCTAGGCTCCTTTTCTCCTCTAAGCCTATATAAAGGCTTCTCATGTACAATGTTTATCACACCATTATTAGAGAACAAATACCATTCTCTTTTAATCTTTCTTTCTTATCAATGATAACGTCCCAAGTACGCTATTGACCTATGATAACATATGACACATGCGAAAACGAACAAACTCCCAACCATACAAAACAACATGGATAGTCAAACATAATACCCGCAACAGTAGGATATCAAAATACATATCCATCAAATAATAGCTAACCCTATAGAGCTACAGACAAGGCAAGGTCAATTCCTCATCTACTCCAAAAAGAATCAACGGCTCCCAGCCTACGAACTTCATCACTTCGGACCTGAAAAATGTTCCCACAAAGGGGTGAGATAAAAATCCCAGCGAGTCAACGCCTAAGCCTCGACTAGGGCGATGATTCGTCCAGATACCATATCAGGCAATCACATATACATATCAATCACATGCAACTCACTTGACATTAAGTCACGCAGATGTGCACCATCAATATAACGTGAGACCATGTCAACTCGAGACAATCATCGAGGCAATCAAGAACCATGGTACACTCAAACATAAAGCAACATTGGACATCACACGCAGTCCATTTATTAATGATGATTTTCATGAATGAAATTCTTTTGATCCATACAACGCAATGCTGGGGTCCATTAATTCGATCCGTACAACACAATGTTTGGAATCGACTTCGATAAATAGGCATCGTCCCGACTCCTTTCGGCGATGGCAACCACAAGCGATAACTTAATATCTCAAGTAGGCATTCCCCTAAAGGGCCTCGGTCCGTCACAAGCTGCGACCCGCAACCGACAATCCATAACTCGACATGGAAGGTCGGGCAACCGACAAGTCGTGTGATCCGTACAAAAAGATACGATACGAACTTGACAGGCCACAAATCATCATCCATCATGTGATCACTCAATTCATCTATTAGTCATTCCACTTACTTTATTTAAATTATAACCGAATGCCCAATACTTGACCACAGGCCATTTTCATGCTACGTGCATCCCAACAGACAATTTGAATGCATATCGCTATCTACCAACTTTTGCAAGTAAATACGGGATGGACAATTATCAAACGATCATGCAATCATGACAGTCAATGGCCTTCTATTTATAGGCAATCCATGCTAATAAGTCAAGTTAAATATAAACCCAATTCGACTATGTCAACTAAAATCCATAATAACAAAATTATCGCTAATCAATTATTAACTAATCGATCGCTCTTGGCTAATCAATCCTTTGCTCGCTATCAAGCAAGGCCAAGCACAAAATAAGCAATCTCAAATCGACATGCTACAAATATGACTTATCCAACCGATTAGGGCCATTTAACCTAAATCCACTTTCTCGACTAGCCGGCCCTAATCGAACTACCTAAACGCCTAATAATATAGGAAGACTAATCCAAACGTAATTAAAGACCTAATCAAGGATTAGAGTTTAATTGTGACGCCCTGGAAAATCCGACTTCTGGAAAGTGCTTGAATTCAATAAAAAGGATTAACATTGAATTCCAGTCGGTATCAAATTTCGGATCGTAAGGACATAAGTGACGAATTTTGGACGAGACCCGATCCATCGTTCGATTTCGATTAGGTCTCGAAATCTTAGTCGCCGCAATTTAGGATTTTTAATTCTCGCGCCTAGACTTGATCCGAACCGAGCCTAGCCGTGAAAATCCAAGTTTCATTTTTAGTCGGGTGAGTCAAAAATTCATTCAATCCCTATTTATTGAATTACTCTTTTACCTCCTACCTTTATGCACAAAAAGTCAAAATTATCAAGCTTGTAGGCCCCACCCCATCATGTCACATTTTTTCTTTCCCCATGCACTCCTCCCATCAGCCATCACTCCTATCATCTTTCTCTCTTTCTGTCACTCTCTCTCTTTTTCCCCTCCCCCACGTGCTCTTTTCCCTCTCCCTCTCCCTCTCTCTTTATTTTCTCTCCCTGCCGCGATCAGACCCCCTCCCCCGCGTTATTTCTTCTTCTTCTTCTTCCTCTTCTTCCTCTCCTTCCCGGGTTGTTTGCGACGCCCTTCCCCCTTGACCGAAGCCGCCGCCGCACCACCTCCACCCACACCAGCCTTCATCCACTTGCAGCCGTGCCGTCCTCGTCGTCGTACCGCCGAGCTCGCCGATCGCCGCTAGAAAGACCCCGGCCCGAGGACCCGCGACCCTCTCCTCCCTCTCGGCTTCTCCCTCACCCGAGCTTTGACGGACCCGCGACGTCCAGCTCGGACCCGTCAACTCCTCCACCTCACCCGGCCGGATCTCATCGCCTTGCAGCCCCGACCACCGGATCCGAGCCTGAGCTCCAGCCGCCGCCGCCATCACCTCGTCGGTAGCCACTCGAACCCGACGCCCCAGCCCCAACAGCCCCCGAGACCACCATCGTCCGGCTTCAACCGCGAGCCCGGATCCCCGATGCTTATCCGACTCAAATCCGAGCCGTTTCGACGAAATTACTGTACGGTGAACTGTGCGGGTGAACAATGTCCGTGAACAGTGCGAGTGAACAGTGTGGGGATGAACAGTGTTCGGTGAACATGATCGCGTGAATAGTGCCTCGCCGGCCGTGAACGTTAACCGGCGTGAACAGTTCTCCGCCCGGCGTGAACAAGAATTCCGACGGTGAATAGTATTTTTCGACACCGGCCTCAAAGTTCGTGCCCGACCCGACATCGACCGCCGTTGTTGTGAGTCGACCTTTAAACCCTAGTTATGGCGCTAATTGCGCTTATGGTTAGTTAATTAATTAATTATGGTGTTTAGGTAGATTTAATTACGGTCAATTTAGTTAGAAACATGGATTAGGCTAAAGGACCGTAATTAGTTAAGTTAGTCGGATTAGATAAGTTATATGTAGTTAATTGATAATTAGAATTGATTGATCGCGAGCGAGCGACAGGTTAGGAACGAGGGCGCAATTCACTGTCAATTGGAAATTGGAGATTATGGAGAGATTGAATGACTTCAATTGTTTGATCGTCTCATTAATTGTTGAATGTTGTGGATGTTTGATTCGGAGATCGCTCGTCTCGTTTCACGTGAAATATCAGTCGATGAAGTTGTGCATTCATGTGACCACGTATGAGATCAAATTGCATATTTTAGCATGAAAACAGCCTTGGGCCAAGTCTTTGAGCATGTGTGTATGAGCATTCGACTAAATTTAAGAAATGAACTAATTGAATGTCGAATTGCTTGGGTGGTCACATGAGAATTATCGTCGGCCCGGGGGTACCAGGGGACGATTCGTGAGTTATATAATATATCCGTCCCGGGGGTACCAGGGGGATTTTTATCCTCGGCCCGGGGGTACCAGGGGACGATTCATGAGTTGCCTAATATGTCCGTCCCGGGAGTACCGTGGGGATTAATATCGTCGACTCGGGGGTACCAGAGGACGATACTTATTATTCTAGATATGTCCGTCCCGGGAGTACCAAGGGGACTATCGGTCGTCCTTATTGAAAGAATAAAACGATGTATGGTCCTGCCGTAAGAGCACCAACCGACTAGTATGCTGAACCTACGGGTCGAATGTGATAATAAATGGACCGCGTGTGGTATCCTGTGCATGCAAGTTGTGTGATACTTTGCTAATTAATTGATCGGTTGATTGTTATGTCAAGTTTGTATCGCATTATGTGTGGCTTCATAGGGTAAACTTGCATGTGGTTGGATTATCTACTCTGTGATATTATATCTATTTGATAGGACGCCCTGGGCGAATCAACGTCATAGCCGGGCTTAGGCGTTGACTTCGCCGAGATTTATTTCTCACCCCGTCGTGGGCTAACATTTTCAAGTCCCGAGTGATGGAACCCCACGGATGCCAAAGTTTGGCAGCTGGATTAGTCTTTTGAAGTATATGAAGGTTTAACCTTAGTACCTTTGTTTTGAGATCCTCGAGAGCTGCCCCAAAGTGTGGGGTTGTATGTGACTACTATAGCTCAGTAGGGATAAAGTTCATCTACTTTTGATTAATGAATGAAGAAGTCTCTTAAAGGAACGATCGTTGAGCTGTCCTATTATACTATCTCTGCTGTTTGTAATTATTTGGGAGTGTAGCACGTTCCGCATGCGTTTTAAGTACGTAGGTCGATAGCCCGCCCGGGACACTATCATCTATGACCCGTGGCGAGGTGGTAGGGATGTCACGAACTCGAGAGTTGGGGCGTGACATTAACTCACAGTCAAATACTTGAGTTGAGATTGGCGGTGGTCCTCGAAAAATTCTTCGATGAGAGCCTCGAACTCGAACGATCCGCTAACCTTGGTTTCCGTCCAACGAGTCCAATTCTTTAATTTCTTTGGCCCACGGGCCCAATTCAAGGCCCAACTTCGAAGCCCAACAAGGTAAGACATGGCCCAAGTCAAAATGGGCTTCGGCCCCACTCAATAGGCCCAAATAATCTTGGCCCAAGCCCAAAACAGGGCACCCAAGCCCAAAAAATAGGGGATGCCGAGACTGTTTGGGGCCGGAACGGCGGCTACGGGCGACGACCGGAGCTTGGGTCGGCGGCCAAAGGTCGGGGAAGGTTAGAGGGTGTCTTCGGTGGTCGGTGGTGGCCAGAGCGGCGGCGGTACGGCGGCGGCCAGCGGCAAACAGAATCGGTCGCGGGAAAACAGAGCACGCCGAAACAGGGGAGGGTATTCCGGTTCTATTTTTTGGTCGTTTGGGGCGGTGGGCGACGGGATTGAGGGCGGCGGTTGGAACACGTCCAAGGGTGTCTGAGGAGGTTGCAGGTGGCCGGAGATGAGAGCTGGAGGCGGTGGAACCAGCGAGCTTCGGCTCAACCGTAACCGGCCCCAAAATAGGGGAACCGGGCTGAGCTTCCGGTTTCCGGCTCTCTGGCGAGCCGTGGCGGTGATGGGGGGTTGTCGACGATCGAGGGAGTCCCGAGGGGTGGTGTGGTGGTGGTGGTGGGCGTCGGTGGCGGCTGGAACACCGCTGCAGCTCCCAAAACGCAACAGCAGCAAACTCGGCCAAACTAGAGCAGGGGGCGCCGAGTTGCTTCCGTGGGTGATTCCGGCGACTCCCGGCAGCAACGGCGGCGGTGGCGACCTTCGATGGATAGAGGAGGATGTGATGAAGGTTGGGTGGTGAGCTAGTGGGGCGTCGTTCACTCAAGGGCAGCGAACAAGGGAGAGAAGCTCTGTTTTTTTTGGGTAAGGTAAGTATATATTGATATGTCAAAAGCACTAATTACAAGGATGAAGCCGAACACAAAAACCTCGAACCCACTACGACACTTGAGTGTGTCCTAGGGGGTACAAAGGTGTAGCGGCAATGCAAAATACAAGCTGTATGTGAAGCACAAACAACTAAGGACATAACCGAAGTCCATACTGGAACTAAAAGAAAACCAGCCAAATAGCGCCAACTAGTAGAGAGCAACACTAAACAACAAGGAGAAAACAAAAGCAAAGCAGAAAACCGGGTCCTAAGGAACGTCGGAGCGGTTTGCAAAGATGGCCTCGGAGATGCCCCAATTACACCGCACCCACCTATTGCGAATATTGTCTTCAATGCGATGTAGGGAGAGAGCTTTGTCTCTGACCACTTTACAAAGGTGTTTAATGAGAGCCGGTACAAAAAGAGTCTTATTTCTAAAGAGGATGTCATTCCTCACCGTCCAAATCAAGTGGCATAACGCACCTAGAGAGAACCTAGCTACCCGGTGCGGAAAGGAGCGCCCACCTAGAAAATGCATAGCCCAAGGAATAAAGTCTCGCCAAGGTCTATTTTGGGAGAGACGCTCTGTTGGTTTAGCCAAAAAAAAAAAAAAAAAACAGAGTAGGGGCAGGTGTTCTTAAAAACCAACGTAGAGAGAGAGAGAGAGAGAGAGAGAGAGAGAGAGAGAGAGAGAGAGGCGGTGGAGAGAGGGGGAGAGAGAGAAAGTCAAAGATGACTTTTGACCCAAGAGAATTCTAGAGAAAAGGTAGGGCCCACTTATATTATAAACTTTGTCTTTTAATCCATAAAACCCTAGGGGCAAAATGGTAATTTTCCAAAGTTTCGGGGGCATTTTGGTAATTTGACATATGAGGGTAGATTGGACATTTGGCCATCCAATCGAGGGTAATTCAAGATTCTCGAGGGTCGGCTCGACCAATTTTAAGGCTTGAACTCAAGAAATTTCAATCTCAAATCGAATTGACTAATCGATCGTATTTCGATTCTATTCGACAAACTATTCCAAAAACTAATCGATTTTCGATTTCCAAATTCTCAAAATATAATTTTGAGAGACAAAACGAAATTCACGGTCATTCTATAGTCTGAATTTCACTATTTACGTAAGACGAGTTTCGTGGCGTGACAATTGAAGTCCATCTTAAATCAAGTTCTCGCAAGCATTTGGTATTCATAATAATGGGGAATCTTTGCAATTTTGAGCAATTAGCAAGAACGAGACGTTGAAGATTCTTGGACTGGAGCTCATCGGAGAGATGACGAAGGTTAGAGCACCCACTTAAATTCAATAGCCGTAACTTGCCGTGATGTGCAATCGATTCGTGGGGATGCTCCAAGTTTTTGCACCCATTGAGATCCAATTCCTCGAGTTTTGGAGTATAATCGAGATTCGGCATACAAACCAGCGACTGGCATTCACTAAGATTAATGAACTTCAATTCATTATAGTCCTGCAAGAATTATGAAGTCAACTTGGATAGACATTCTGAACCCAAAAAAAAAAAAAAAGGCTGACACAAATATTCAATTCGAAAGCCGGTTTTGATTTTTCAGTAAAAACCTAGTGGTGTGTATACAGAAATTTTCACAGTTCGGTGGACGAGTAACTACTTCTATTTGTCAACGAGCAAATAAGACATCCTTACAATTTTGACAAATTACATAGGGACGATTCTGCTGTTCGGTAGTGCAAAAATGGGAACATCTCTATGTACTGATAAAAAGTTAAAGACTGTCGGTAACTATCAAATTCCAGTGCCAACAAAACATTTACTGTCTATGCATTGCAAGAATATAAGACCATATTTGTTTTATTATTCTAAATGCTGATATGACGTGACTTTTTTGCGAGAAATTATAAACAAAATAAATATCCACATCGATTAATTCTCTGTTAAAGCTTACATAAAATTTTATTTAAAGTTGATCCAAAATTTATCAGGTAGGTTTATCCTCTGATTAAAAGAAATGGTTAATACCATTAAAACCTTTTTTTGACATCTCATAATATATTTACCCCACTTCCGTTTCAGAAAATGTCAAACTAGTGCTACTGACCTAGATCTGCACAGTGTTAGCAGAAATAGTGTGGTAAAATGCATATATATCAACACACATGGTGCATGTAAGATGGATGTGATATGGGGAATGACGAGTCCGATAAGAAAAATTAATGTGGGACAATATTTAAATCCAAACATAAAATTGTGAACATTATCCGGAAAAACGAGTAAGAGTTCAGTTTTTTATCCATAATATGAATGAGTACTACTCTTAAATACCAGATCGTGCTCCGAAGGCACTTCCATGCAGCTGAGCAAAGTGCCAATGTGTTTTAGCAATATGGAAGCCCAAAACTATGTTAGATTCATCCCCTGAATCAACAGATTTGGGCAATCTGTTTCTACTCAACATGAATCCCCAAGTAGTAGTTTGGACAAATGATGAGTAAACATCTGGGCCTCATTTATTCTTGAAATATACAGAGTCAAGTAACAAAACCTTGAAAACATAAATTTCCTCCTTTCTATGATGGGTAGTTTTATTATATCTATTTAATGTAAATGATGTTACATAACTTTTGCGAGGATGGATTTATTTAATGATTTTTTTACTATCGTTTATTTGTCAAATATCAGTTGAATATGATGTTCGTTATTTCTCCAACATGATTTACCTATTACCATCCAAAGAATTATGTGTATGGGCCTTCTCAGTTCTCTCATGGAAACAACCAGCTGTATATCAAAAACGTAAAATCATATGAAAAGTCTCACGGTATTGCGTAAGCACATTCAGCACTCAAATCTTAAATTACATACACCAATAAGTTTTTGTTTCAATTTTCAGCTCGAAGTCAAGACGGTTTGAGCTCACTGGTTGTCGTTTTTCATATATGTATGGCAAAATTCTGCTTTTTATCCATGTTTTTTGCTACTTTTCATTCACGTACTTTTAATCACGCCCTTGTACTTTTAGACTTGGCTAGATTTGATATCGGAGAGACTTGATCATACAATTTATATAAAATAGGCAGACTTCAATTAGAAAAATTAAAAACGCACAGATTTTGACAACCTACATTTTAATACGTACAAAGCATATAGAAATTGTAGATGCTTTCCTAAGGACATTACCAGACGTCACCAGATCTAACATGCATACTAATAAATAATGAAGAAAGACCAAATAATGCGTACCTTAAATTGTTCTAGCCCCACTTCGATCTTGCTACTCTGCAAATCAATTCCAACTAACTTCTTTCAACCATGGCCAAATTCTGGAAACGAGGCATAGTGAGGCCTAGAGAATGCCATTTGGAACCATGGGCTTGGAACCGGCCCGTTGACCGGGCCCACGGTTCCGACCCGTAATTATTAAAAAAAAAAAGTAGTATTAGTGGGGCAAAGAGCCGTTGGGCTCTTTGCCCCACTGCGCCGGGCCCCCGCGGGCCCGCTTCCCTCCCCCACCCCAACGGCTCTTTGGGCCGTTGGCCCAAAGAACCGTTGCCTTTTAAATAAAAAAAAATTGAATTATTTTTATTTTTTGCCTATAAATACCTATCCTCTTCCTTTCATTTTTCTCACAAATCCTCTCAACAATTCTCTCAATTTCTCTCAAATCCTCTCAATTCGCTCAATTCTCTCAATCCCGACTCAATTCTCTCAATCGGATTTCCGATCAATTCTCTAAAAAATGGCAAGTGGAAGCAAAAATGCTTACAAGGGCAAGATGACTATGAGAAATTCCAAGTATCCCACTCCTCAATATGATCCTCGTGAGTATGCATATTGGGAAGACGACGATGATAATATCAACTATGTCCCGATTCTGAACGTTGAGCATATCTCAACACAAGAAAGTCTTCATCCTCCCACCGGTGTCGAAGAAACGTCAACGGCAAATGAGCCGGAATGGAAGGGCCGAGATAATACATCCGACTTGTAGCTACACTTTGACAAGGTACGCGATGAAGGCGAAGGTAAGTATAATATAAAATGTAAATATTGTTCGCAAACATATAAATTTACGAAAGGAGACGGCTACGGAACATTCCGTCGGCATTTGACGAAAAAACATCCAACGCAAGAGGGGATCGACAATACGCAACAACAAATTTCCAGGTACGCCACTTCTAATCCTCATCCTATATTCCGTTACACCGATGCACGTTATAAACAAACATTAGCTGAATATGTTACCCTTGATCATGCTCCGTTTAATACTGGTGAAAATTTTAATATGAAATATTTGATAAATACTGCGTTGGTTCCGCAAGCACCACCTATTCCAAAAAATACTCTTAAACGCGAAGTTTTTCATCTTTATAAAAAAGGAAAAAAATCTTTAGCAAAATTTTTTGCAGAATTCAATGGATGTGTGCATATAGGTAGCGATATTTGGAGTGATCCTTGGCAAATTCATTCTTATATGGGTGTCACGTGTCATTGGATAGGTGATGATTGAACTATTCAAAAAAGACTTATTGCATTCCGAGTTTTTGATGAAAGACATGCCGCTCATAATATTTATAGAATAATTAGGCAAGTTTTAGAATAATATAATTTGATAAATAAAGTATTTTCAATTGGTTTTGATAATGCCGCCGCAAATACCGCTTCTATTCCCGAATTAGAAAATATTTGCAAACCCACTTTTGGCGGACAATTTTTCCACATTAGATGTGCTTGTCATGTTTTAAATTTATGTGTACAAGATGGTTTATGAACTCTTGACACTTCTCTCGCCCCAATAAAGGGTGCAATTAAATTTTTATGGAGTCGTCCCCATTTTATGAAATTATGGGGAAAATTTTGTAAACAAAATGGGAGATGGGCAAGAAGATTTCCAAAAGATATTCCAACTCGTTGGAATTTTACTTACGAGTTGCTTCGACAAACTTTTGATTATAAAGATTTATTATGTATGTTTATTTCACAAAATATTCCCGAAATTACTTTACTTCCTCAACATTGGAACGCTTGCAAAAAAATTTTAGATTTTTTGAAAATTTTTAATGATGCTACTAAGACTTTATCTGGTATTTATTATCCTACTACACATTTATTTTTAATAGAATGTGTTAATATTGGTAGTGTTTTTAGTGAATATGAAAACGATATCGAATTAGCTCGAACTATTTTAGTAATGCGAGAAAAATGGTTGCATTATTATTTGCAAATTCCGCTTGTCTATTTAGTTGGTATTGTTTTTTATCCACGTATTAAATTAGACGGTTTACTAGATTATTTGAATGTGTATTATCATGATTGTTTACATTTAGAAGATTCAATAGATATTTCAAATATACTAGGAGATGTTAAAGAATTTATAGTAGTATTATATGGAGAATTTTGCAGTAGATATGGTTTAAGTGATTCTGGATCTTTACAATCTACTGCCTCATATAGCGAATGTGGTAGTTCACTTAGTAGAGGGTATAATATGCTCAAGAGTAGGCAAAAAAAAAGGGGGCAACAAGTAGTATTTCTGAATTAGAAAAATATTTAACCACTAAATTTGAGTTTCGTGATGCAGAACATAGTACGGATTTTGAAATCCTAAAGTGGTGGAAGAGTCACCAAATCGATTACCTAGTTTTCGCCCTCATCGCTTGTCAGATATTAGTAACCCCTTCTTCAACGGTTGCGGTTGAACAAACATTTAGCGCTGGAGGATTAGTTTTGGATTCTCGCCGTTCAAGATTAAGCCCGGAGTCCGTGGAAGCTCAAACTTGTGTCGACGATTGGACGAGGGCGAAATTTCGACACCAAGAGCTATATCGAGAACATGAATTTTTTAGCGATGATATTGGAGATACCATCGCCACGGGTACCACAACGGGTAGCGACGATTGACGATGAGGTAAGTTGGGGTTATCAAAGGTAAAATAACCACATGGGCTTTGATTCTTCTATCCCCAAGAAGATATGTAGGCACTTAATGATAATTCATTAAGTTCAAGCCCATTTTTCCTCTCTCTTTTTTTTCCCCACATTTTATTACAATGTACAATTTGAATATATTTATAATTTATAATTTATTTTGTTTATTTGATTATTTATTATTTTAAAAATTAAAATTAAAAAGGAACCGGAATTAATCGGCCCGTGAACCGGCCCGGAACCGAAACCCGCCCGGGAATCGGCTCGGAACCGCCGGTTCCAGTTCCACGGAACCGGCCACCACTAGTGAGGCCATTCGAGCCACCTCAACTCATTAGGGAGATGGATGGGACTCGTGAAAAGATTACACACATTATGCGGGATGAGCAACCTCAACTTTTTCATGTTCGCGAAAGCATCACGACCAATATACATCTCTGGCGGCTCTGGTAGCTTCAAAACTCTGGCTTTTATTGCATCCGTACCCTGTAGATTTATTCAAATATAGTCAGGTTGCTTTGTAACTATTGTAAACACGGGCAAAGATAAGCAAATAATATGAATTTTCATACAATAACAATTCTTACCAAATCTCCGGATAGAACATCAAGAACATCATTATAAAGCCATGACCTACTCCGTTTCTTGGGATCATCACGGCATTCTTCCTTGACAATATCCATACCCATCACTTGTATCAAGTCATGCATTTGTAGGGCCCCATATTCTTTCCTAATCAAGGAGCGCTCAATGAGAATTTGTACCTCAATACTTGTGTCAAAGTCACAACTATATGGAACTTTCTCAATGTACTTTGTTCTCTAACCCTTGACGAAACATGCAATATCGAGAAAAATCTCCTTTACATCATCATCCAATCCATCATAACTTACCTTTAGCACATCATGGATTTTTTTTTATCAACTTTTGGAAAGTTTCTGCAGGGTACTTTTCCATTCATGCTCTCCTCTACCACACAAGAAAGAACCCAACAATTCAAGATCCAAAGGAAGGCCTCTTGCATAACGTAAAACCCTATCAACAAGACTGCTGTTGATTTCTATTTTTTTATTTGCTAGAAAAGCATGCTTTCTCAAAAGTTCAAGAGCTTCACCATTTTCGAGAGCTTTTACTTTATAAATATGATCCAATTCTACCCCATGAGAAGGTAGCAGGTGCCTATCTCTTGCTGTGATAATTATCGTGCTCCCTTGACCGAACCACTCACTATTTCCAACTAAAGCATTTAGTTGGCTTTGATCATCGACATCATCAAGTATAATGATAACTTTCTTATTACAAAGTCTATCTTTAATTAACTGACTTCCTCTACCATCACCGTGAACTATTAATCTCTTTCTTAGTAATATCTGCGATAGTAATTTCTTTTGCAAAAGAACCAAATCGTTGGAATTCTTGGAATTTTCTCTAACATGTTCCAAGCAACAAGAACCTTGAAATTCTCTAAACACAGCATTGTAAACGGCTTTAGCAAGGGTCATCTTCCCTACACCTCCTTGTCCCCATAATCCTACCATAAGAACATCATCCTTGGACTGCAGATTTAAGATTGCTTTAAGCTCTCGTACTCGGGAATCAATCCCAATTGGATGTTTGGCTAATGTAATGGCATTGGATCTAGTTGAGTTGAGATATCCTGTACTATATCTTGTATAAACCCTGGTTCATATCTAGCAAGAGAAAATAAGTTGAAGTGCTTTTAGAGCAATCTAAAGAATGAGTACATATTCAAAGAATTCGACCAATGAAACAATATTCAAAGAGAATCGCTGAGTCGGAAACTAGTCCGCAGTATATTTTGAGATGAATGCCCATATGTGTTCAACTAGCAAGATGTCACTGCACGGGTTGAAGACCATATTTTTCATGCTGTTCTATGTTAACCTAGTTTTGCAATTATTAATATCAGTAAATTATTGGATATACTATACGTTGATTGACATTGTCTGGATCTCTTTACAAAGTTCATTGAAATTTTCTTGTTTTTCCTTCAATTTGTCTAAATGTCTACCATTTATGTGGTACTTTTCTTAGTGAAGCAATACATTTTGGACGATTTTAGCCCCACATTTCGAAGTGAATGATTTTAGCCCCACGTTCATTGAAAGGCTCCATGTAATTGAAAAAGAGACGAATTTAAAGCAGGCCAAGGGACAAGCTTCAAATCAAGACCTTGAAGTCCAAAAAAGATATAGCAAGAAAAGGTAACACCATTCGTTTTAGATCCTGTAAAAAGAGCAGCAAGTAAAAACTTTAATTTCAGGTAGGAAATTATTTTGTGATTTATCAAAAATGAACAAAAAATGCATATTCGGATACATGTTGCAAGTTATGATTTGAAAAAAAAGTTCAAGCTTAAAAATTAGCGAGGATATACAATTAAAATTTCAGGTAGCAAGTAAAAACTTTAATTGCTAGAGCATGTGGGAGGTGTACTCTTCAGCACATGATTGTCAAATTACACCAATTACTCAAAGAAGATAGGAAATTATTTTGTGATTGCGTAATAGACACAAAAGTTCATCCAGATTATCTTTAACCATATTTAGACGCACCACTGCATACGGGGCAAGAAGTGTCAACCATTTGTGCGTGAAACTTTTCTCCGTTGAAAATGATATTTGCCTCGCTAGCTGGATGACCAATGGACACAAATCTTTTGTTCAATGTTGAGTTTAGTGTTAAAGAATTTGTCGGTCATCGTAAAATAAATTTCTATAGCCAATAGTTCCAGACGGTCTTGATTGGAGCACAGCTTTCCAATCCAACTAGCCAATAATAATGCCGTGTTCCATGGAGAAGCCAAAAAGCCAAAACTCACTCGATCAAACATGATAAAAGTCGTCCGTCCATTCGTCTTTACTTCTTTCCAAAAGCTCACCGCCAACTTTGGCTCGACGGTTTGACGTAACATCGACAATGAATTCCAAGTGGAGAAGAGAGAGAGAGAGAGAGAAGACTTCTGTTTGTTAACAAATTTTCACAGATACCGAAAATCTTTGCTCTTATCTTCTCTCCCCGTCGGCCATCGGGGCCCTGTCAAAGGAAAGGCGTGGGATATTGAGCTGAATTCTAATAAAACAGAAAACATCTTTTCTCCTGCTGCTCAAATGGAAAACAAATCATTTCATCTCCTTAAAAAAGGTTAGCTCACCTTTTTCAATTTTGGTTTTGTACACTGCTCTTCGTAATATCGAAAGGAAAGGTAGAGACTATACATCATGCTTTTTGATTGATAACTTTTTTAAGGCATAATTCACACTCTTATGAAACAGTACGGCCTTCGAATTGGAACTTAGCGACCGGACATATAACAAGTTCTTTTAGAGCCAGCTCAATTTGGTATGTAGATTGGGCACATTCCTTCGGCTCAGGAATCATTACTTTTATTGAATGGTGAATACCACCAATATGCTTGAGGAATCATTATTCATCGTGTGGAGTATCGAGCATGAGGTATGTGAACGGATGACATCATGCATGTGCATCGTATGTGGACCGACATTTGTATACAATGTGAACCAAATGCAACACAGGACAAATTGTTATGCCGTGGAAGCCGCCTCTTGAACCTCATTAGGACAGAGTGTTACATAATGGGTAGATAACTTTAGAATCCTGCTATAGTGCAGCCAATATCGGCGTGTTTAGCTCTATGATAATGTTGTGGCAAATTCGTTGGACTTAAATTGATCCCACCGTCATGCGATTGGTAAAACAAATAACAAGCTTACTTTATGGTTCTATCTTGGCTCTAAAGTGATCAAGCTATCCACGAAACAATTTTGTCAAGCGCGGAATGAAATTAACTGAAAACGAGATTACGATGGCATAAAATTTGCTTGAATTGAAATTAATCACAGTTTGTACAAATGACCCTCGAATGGAAACATTGACATGAACGTCACAACGATACTCAAATAGGAAATCAGCATAATCTTGGCAGCCGACGTAATTTGACCATATCTCTTTTCCATGCAGTTCTTCTATTTATAAGTCCTAAATTCCCTTCGATGACTAGGTCGATTTCCATTTCTTAACTTGACTGCTTACATATGTCGATGATTTCTTAACTTAACCGTTTTCATGTATCCATAGTTTCTCAATTTAACTAAACTTCTGATCTAGGAAGTACCGACACTCTCCGACATGCGATCGACATGTGATATGTGCTCTTGATGTCAGCAACACGCGAGTCTAGCATTCTAACACGCCATTTCAACACGTATATGTCAATTTTAAGTGATCAAAATGTACATTTATTAAAAATATATACACCAAGTCATATACACAACCATCCTAATAGTAACTTATCCAGCCAGCAAAAAAATAGATAAATAAAATAATTGTGAATCCCTAATAGAAAAAGAAGAAGAAATTCACGCTGATATTTTTATATATACACGATAAATTTATCGTGTATATGTAAAAAATATACATTTAATATTGGGAATTCTCTATTTCCAGAAAAGTAACGTGTTTTTGTGTCGTGTTGTGTCGTATATCGATGTCGGTATTACTTAGCTTCCGATCCTTGAGCATTTATCGTAAACTACTTTGTCACGTTCAGGCTTGGTGAAGTTTAAAACCCTTCCCGCTTCTTTTGAATTCAAAGTAGGTCGAAGACTCTCTTTCTCGAACTTCGGTGGAATGGCCTTTCATGAGATGTCAGATTGATCGATGATGAAGACAACTCATCATAATTATCTCGGTGGCAAAACTTCGAACAGGCTGTGCTCATGAAGGGTGAGGTGTTCTATAAATAGGAATTCCTATCAATTGGCGAGGAGCAGAACATGAGAAATCCCGGCGAAAAAATTGCTAGAGAGGAATCGACGAATCTGAGACCAAATAACAGACAACAACTGAGATAACACCTTGAAGCTCCCAGCAAAAGGCAATACAGATCAATCGTATGATCGAGTCTTGACGAATTGACCGCATCCTAACTTGGGGAGATCCAAATGGTTACCTGCAAATAAATGAGCACACTGAAAGACTCTTGGAGAATCTCACGAAGACGAAGCTCGGCGATGGAGCAATTCAGCGGCGAAATTGCTTGACCAAGCTATTCAGCTGCAACTGGCTTCGACCACGGGGGTAGACAGTGGATTTGGTCCAGAGCGCTGAAGATGAGAGAGATATTTTCTCGGTCTGTGCGTGTGTGATCTTGCTTCTCTCGGTTCCTCAGCTCTCGCGCGCACACCAAGCTTGTGAGTGTATTCTGGTTGTTGTCGTGAATTTTCCTGCACAATGTGAGATCGTTAGCTTAAAAGGAATCTCTGATGCATTAGAAGAGAGTGAAAGAGCACGAGAGAAGATTGATTGGTGGTGATGCGCGTCCACTCTCTGTTCGGTTATGGCCGAGGCTGTGGTGACCAGCGAGGGAGATATGATGGCGGCTGTTTGTGATTGAAGATGGTATAGACGATCGATTGATGGCGATGGAGCTGAAAGGGAGGTACAGGCAATAGCTCCAGCGCATCAACTGCCCTCAGACAGAATTCTCTGGCTCTCTTGCTTTGTTACTCATCTAACGATCTGTGGATTCCATTTTAAGCTCAGGCTCCGCGCGCTTTGCAGAGTGGGGCAGAACAGAAACAGAGCACCTTCCCAGGCAAATGGAGCTCATCAATTTCTCTCTAGCCCTCGGTGATTCCTTTGATCTTCATTCCCTCTTGATTGCCCTCTCGGCCGTCCTCTATCCACCAACAGCCATTGCCGAACATCCATCGCTGGACACCACGTGATATACAAGCTGAGAGGGAGCAAGAACTGAGAGCTTTGATCCAAGGAACTCGGGTGATTTTTGAGCATCCATAAGTCACTCTCTCGCAGATTTCTTTCGAGACATTTTCTCTCGCTTCCTTGTGGATTGCCACCACTTCCCGATCGCCAACAATTTCGCCGCCATGAAGAAGGTATGTACTGCCGAAGCACTCGAACTTTGGTTATGGCTACCAGCTTCTGTTATCTCCTTATTCATATCCAATAGCAATTGCTATAGCTAATCATTCTGCATTTAACCAAACCATATTTGCATTGTTTTCCGTTGCTTTATATCAGTGTGCATTTTGATTCAGGTCTTGACCGAGAATTTCATTCACTAGTAGATTTTTCAGTGATTTTGGTCATATCAGCCTAGTTGAGTTCTGTTTCTTCATCGAAATTCATAGGTTATAGCCATAACCAAACTTGAATATGCTAGGATTGCAGTATAATGTCGACCGTGATTTATTTGTTTAAATCCGCTATTAATTTGGTATTGGATTGATCCCATTTTGATCAAGTAGACTCATATGCGCTTGTAGGAAGATATGGCTTCAATTCATGTCAATTGGTCATCATAGGATCACGATTTGCAGTCTTTTATGCTCTGTTAGAATTCTAAAGGTGTGCTGGAATTTGTGGAATAAGCACGAATTAGATGGATTTGTCTTAAATTGGTTGCCTTTCTAATTGCCTGTGGATAAGTGATACCCCGTGTGCATGATTAAATTGAGGGAAAATTGTCCAAAAAGTTTTAAATTTATTGTACTCGTGCCAATTTAGTCCTTAACTTTTCAACTGTGTCAATTCTGTCCTAAACCTTTCGATAATTTGCCAATTTAGTCTTAAACATTTCAGTTTGTCAATTTAGTCCCAAATCTTTTAACGAATTGCTGATTTAGTCCTTCCGATCAATTACTCAGTAATAGATAATTTAGGACTAAAATGACAAAACTTCAAAAGATTTAGGACTAACTAAGCAAAATTTCAAAAGGTTTAGGACTAAATTGACACAATTGAAAGGTTTAGAACTATATTGGTAAATCGTCAAAAGGTTTAGGACTACATTGGCACAATTAAAAAGTTTAGGACTAAATTGGCAAGAGTGCAATAGGTATAGGACTTTTTTGTAATTTTCCCTTAAATTTGATGAGATGTACGCTAGATATTGCCACGGGAGTCTTGGCCTCATAATTGATTTATAGGACTCTGATGTTAATTGAAGTTTAATTCCATGATTTCATGATTGTTGAGATTTCAAAGCAAACCCTTCACTAGTTTTAGAGCTCAGGGCATCTACTTTTTCGTAGTATAAAATATTTTTAAAAAATATACTAACTTCATCTAAAGGTGATGATCTGGTAGACTAGTCAGATGCGAGGAAATCTCTTAACAAACTTATCAATGAGGCCCCTCAAAATGTTGGATGGACAACACTTGCTGACCAAATACCAATATTCTCCCCCCTCTCGTCTTTTCCTTCCTCGGAGTGTTCACTGGCCATTGATGTTCAGAATGATGTTTCAAAAATACGTTTCTTGTTTCATTAGAATTGTAACATCCTGAATTCCGACCCACTTTCGAAGCTATGAATGAATGAAATATCTCATAGATGTATTTCAGCTAAATCTCACTCGGAATTGATCCCTCTCGGCGAGACTAACCAAATGGGAATGGCTAGCTAGGAAAATCAAGTACGTGGACCTAAGAACTTGATCTTGGATTGACTCTTTGGCCATGAAAATTGTCGAGGGAATATTCTGGACCAATATAGGCCGATCCTAAAATGATTAAGGAACGATTTGGATAATACCATACGCTTGGATCACGGGTGATTCCGTTTGACCTCGTATGGGTTCCGAACGTCCCTAAATTATTTTCTAACGATCGTGTCTATCGGGACTAGTAATTGACCCTTGCAATTGAATGACAACCAAAGTCGCCATGGCTCGAGAAATTCTTAAACGTGATATTAATCACGGGTCGATACGCGTAACTCCTAAAAGCCGCCCGTTAGTTTGAGATACGCTGAAATTTCAATTGATAGAGATTGATCACGAATCGAGCTTTAGGATTTGACGTCGGACCTTCAGGGGTTTCAATAATAAAATTTTGGACGTTTCCTCATCCAGTGTACGAATTCTTCGCGGTTCGCCCCAAGAGGTTCGGGAAAAATAACATTTGGAGTGGAAATGGGAAAAAACTCATTTACCCTTAGAAAATGTCCAATTTTCCACTTTGGCTCAAGGGCATTTCGGTCAAATCACCCCATGGCTGAAATTGACTAGTCAACGTAGAGGGAAATTACCATCTTGCCCTTCTTGATTTTTAGACCAAAATATTCAACCTTTTATTATCAATTTTCTTGGCCTTCTTCTTCATTTTTTTCAAGAACACTTTCTCCCTCTTGCTCACTCCCTCTCTTGGCCGAACCACCATTGTTGTCTCCCTCTCTCTCACCGAAAATTTTTCCAAGCTTCCGCCAGTGTCGCCTTGAACCGCCGGAGCTCAACTACTACTGTGCACTACCGGGAACCGTCGGATCTTGTGGGTTTTAGCCGATCAAAGGGAGTCGCCGGATTGGGGTCAAAATTTATCTCTATTTCTCTCCGGAAAACTTGCTAAAATTGTAGTAAGTTGGTCCCTAACCTTATATTAGGTACCTAGGGTGCTAATGGACTTGAGATTTGGTAGATTTGGGTGAAAAATTGGTTGTTTTTGGCCATTTTTATGCCTTGGCCGAGAATGAAGTTTTGAGAAGAGAGAAATCATGTTCTTGAAGTGAATAGTGAATTCAAGAGGATAATTGCTTGGTCAAAGTTGGACCATGGTTACTTTTGCTAACTCTAGTTACTTTATGCCTAACTCTAGTTACTTTATGCAATTGTTTAACTATGGTTAGGTTAGTTATTAACTCTAGTTAATTTTTGAACCATAGTTAGTTTATATTTTAACTATAGTTACTTTTATGTGACAATATGTTGTTATGCTATGGAATTAATTAAATGTGGTATTATTATAGTTTAGTACTATAGTAGTGAATTAATTGCACGTTAGAATATTTAAATTGTTCGGCCCCGATAAATTTTCACGTTGGTATAATTTAATTGTATGGTGCGTATTAATTGCACGTTAGTATAATTTTAATCGTACGTTATTTATTTATTGCTACGTAAGCATAAATATGGTCGTATGGCGTAGATTGAATTCTATGGTAGCATAAATTGATCGGGTGGTCTAGAATAATCTATGGATTAGCGTGAATTAATCAGGTGGTCTCGATTTATTAATTCTCTAACGTGAGCGAATCACGTGGTCTCGATCTATTCTCAGAAAATATGAGGGTCGTATTCAACCAAGTCGTCCGAGGTCAAAGTGAGCCGTATTCGTCCGATTATCCGAGACCGAGAAAATATGAGGGTCGTATTCAATCAAGTCATTTGAGGCCAAAGTGAGCCGTATTCGTCTGATTGTGCGAGACCGAGAAGGTATGAAAGTCGTGTTCAATTAAGTCGTCCGAGACCAAAGTGAGTCGTGTTCGACTAATTGTCCGAGACTTAATCCGGTCGTGTTCCTATGTGTCCAAGATCGAGATTTATGGGTCGTATTCCTTTGTGTCCGAGACCCCGGTATATAGATATAAAGCCGTGTTCCATAAAAGTTTGAGGCTCAATGTTATGAACTTGTATGATGTTGGCGGAGTAACGTGGAATGTTCGGAGTAACGTGGAATATTTTAGGAGTATCGTGGAATGTTTGGAGTAATGTGGAATATTTTCGGAGTAACGTGGAATTTTCTATGACAGCACGATGCGTTAAACACATGCTTTGGATCAATGTGGATATTTATATTATGGCCTGATGCGTTAAACGCGGGCCCCAGAGCACGTGGAACATTTTATTGTCGGACCGAGGCGTGGAACGCCGAAGCGGGAGTAACGTAGAATATTTGAGAAAGTGTGGGAATTTTCGGAGAAAGAACGGAATTTTCTGGAATTAAATTGTGGAATTTTTGGTAAGAAAGAAGAATTGTTGGAAATTGTTCACTGAAAATGTGTCGGGAGGCACTAGAGCCCTAATCTAGGATTAGGGGCTAGCTTATCGAGATTTTATCTCACCCCGTCATGGGCTCGTTGTTTATTTTAGACCCTCTGCCGCAAGCATGAATGATCTGCCCGGGAGATTCGGTATTCCCCCAGGTCATGGTACCGGGAGAAGATGGGGAGGTTGTAGAGCCATTGGATGCGGAACAGCCACCTGAGCTTGACAAGGATGAGTTAGAGGCGAGAGATGATATAGTACTGGATAGCGAGAGATGATATAGTACTGGATAGCGAGGACGAGGCCTAGGGTAGTTGGCCTCTTGACTTTTGCTGGCTGTTTTATGTTGGATGTATAGTAGGCTTCGACCACGTAATCTTTTTGTTTTAATGGTCATAAGCTTGTACATTGGCCTCCGAAGCCATAGGTTTGGAAAATTGTATAGAACATGTAGATATGTATATAAGTTTGTTTTTACCGTCCCAAGTCATCGTGATGTTAATTGTTTCTGTACGGGGATTCGTTTTTGCTTCCGCATGAATTTGTTGGCCTTTGGATCCTGGAGAACTGTACATAAGCGTGGCCAGGTGGGATGTCGACGAGCTCGCGGGGTTCAGGTCGTGACAAGAACGTTCATGATAGATACCGGAACGATTTGCACCTTAAACTCGTCAATCTATCGGCATAAAATCCATCTCATGCACCATATATCCTGTCATGCCAATGAAGAAGTCCACATTTGCGCCTTAAACTCGTTACTACGTACACGCGCGCGCGCGATATATATATATATATATATATATATATATAAAGTAAGAGTACGAGATTTCTAGTCTTCGACATTGTCAAAAAAAAAAAAAAATTGCTCGAATTTGACATTGTCAATTAGGAGTGCGAAAGATCTAAGATCCTTATGCCGAATTACTTTTGAATGACTGGCTTCGTTGTCGAAGGGGACGCAAGAGGACCTCGTACGTTTAGGGAATCTTAGTCAGTTTTCCTTCCTCAATTGTCGTCATTCACTTTGCGTATTCTTTATTGAACCAACTACTTCTTTCCATGAGTAAAGGACTTATACGTCACATGACATCCCATATAACTTTTATGATCGATTTGATTATGTAATTCTTTGGTTTGTTCGACATCACATATTATATGGGCTCAATATCCACAAAAAAAAAAAACCCCAAACTTTAACTTCTGTCTCAATAATATCTTAAACTTTTTTTTCTCATAAAAAACCTCAATTTTTACTTTCATTAATACCCAAAAAAACCCTCAACTTTAGCATCAATCCCAATTTTACTGGCTTAGTACCCAAAAAAATCCCAACTTTAGTGTTTGTCTCAATTATATCCAAAACTTCTCATAAAAAACCTTAACCTTTTACTTTTGTCCCAGTTCTACCACCATTAGCCTTCCATCTATAATTAGTGTTAACTTATCCCAAGTGATATTTTCACATCGTTAATGAATTATACCTAAGCAAAACTGAAATGAAAAAACTCTCAACTTCTATTCTGTTATCTACTCCCCCTACACAATACCGGAAGATATAGAGCCACTCAAGACAGCACATTCTAGATTCTTCTCGACACTCAACAGCCCAAAAAATGGCTACACATGGAGATCTGATTATTTGGACAAACTATCTCAAATTTCGTCGCCCACGAAACCTACTATTTTCGAATTTCGAAAATTTATTGGTAAGTTCGACGAGAAAACTTGAGCCACGTAGGATTAACTAACGATGATTATGAACAAAAGACCGATGGTGATAGAATTGGGATAAAAGTAAAAGTTTGAGATTTTTTATGAGAGAAAAAGAGTTTTGGATATACTTGGGATAAATGCTAAAGTTGGGGTTTTTTGGATATTAGGCTAGTAGAATTGGAAAAAAAAAAAGTAAAAGATGAGGGTTTTTTTTATGAGACGGAAAAATGTTTTGGATATAATTGGGACAGGGGCTAAAGTTGGTTTTTTTATTTTTAGGCCGAGCTATCTCTAACAAAGTAAGCATGTAAAAGCATTGTAAATCATTTTTACTGACTAGAACATCATATAAGTTTCTTAAATCTTGTAGTATCCAATATTAAATGCTACAAAAATTGGAATCAAAAGCTAGACTACAATGAAACCGTGACATCCACGAATTCCGACCCACTTTGAAGCTTTGAATAAATGAAAGGTCTTATTGATGTATTTCAGTCGAATCTCACTCGGAGTTGATCCCTCTCGAGCGGACTAACCAAATGGGAATGGCTAGCTAGGAAAATCAAGTACGTGGACCTAAGAACTTGATCCTGGATTGATTCTTTGGCCATGAAAATTGTCGAGGGAATATTCTGGACCAATATAGGCCGATCCTAGAATGATTAAGGAACGATTTGGATAATACCCTACGCTTGGATCATGGGTGATTCCGTTTGACCTCGTATGGGTTCCGAACGTCCCTAAATTATTTTCTAACGATCGTGTCCATCGGGACTAGTAATTGACCCTCGCAATTGAATGACAACCAAAGTCGCCATGGCTCGAGAAGTTCTTAAACGTGGTTTTAATCACGGGTCGATACGCGTAACTCCTAAAAGCCGCCCGTTAGTTTGAGATACGCTGAAAATTCTATTGATCGAGATTGATCGCGAATCGAGCTTCAAAATTTGATGTCGGACTTTCAGGGGTCTCAATAAATAAAATTTTTTACGTTTCCTCATCCTATGTGCTATTCCTTCGCGGTTAGCCCCAAAGAGGTTCAGGAAAACTATATTTGGACTGGAAATGGGAAAGGACCCATTTGCCCTCGAAAAATACCCCATTTTTCACTTGGAGCGAAGGGTATTTTGGTCATTTTTCCCTTTGGCCGAGATTGACTAGTCTTGGTAGGGAGGAAATTATTTTTTTTTATCCCTCTTGACTTTGTGGATCCAATAATTATCTTAACTTATATTAATTATTATTTTGGCCCCTTCTTCATTTTTCAAGAGCACACACTCTCTCTAGCTCACTTTCTCTCTCTACCTCACACTCCCTCACTTGGCCAAATTCTCTCTCTCTCACCCTCCATTGCCGAAAATTCTTCAAGCGCCGCCGGTGTCGCCTTGGACCGCCGGAGCTTAACTTTCACCGTGAGTCGCCCGGGACCGCCGGATCTTTGGGGGGTTTTAGCCGAACAAGAGAGCCGCCGGATTGGAATCAAATTTTCTCTCGTTTTCTCGCCGGAAAATTCGCTAGAATTGTGGTAAGTTGGTCCCTAACCTTATATTAGGTATCTAGGGTGCTAATAGACCATAGATTATGTAGTTTTGGGTGAAAAATTGGTGGTTTTTGGCCATTTTCATGCCTTGGCCGAAAATGGAGGGAGTGAGGAGAGAGAAACCATGGTCTTGAGATGAATAGTGAAATCAAGAGGGTTTGGGTGTGGTCAAAGCTTGACCATGGTTACTTTATGCCTAAACTAGAGTTACTTTATGCTATTGTTTAATCATGGTTAGGTTAGTATTTGACTCTAGTTAATTTTTGAACCATGGTTAGTTTGTATATTAACTAGGGTTACTTTTATGTGACATAAAGTTGTTATGCCATGGTACCAATTAAATGTGGCATGATTACTATAGTTTAGTACTATAGTCATAAATTAATTATATGTTATAAAATTATTATTGTTCGGCCGTGATAAATTTCCACGTTAGTATAATTTTAGTGGCGCGTGATTTATATATTGCTACGTTAGCGTAATATGGTCGCATGACGTGGATTGGATACTATGGTAGTATTAATTGATCGGGTAGTCTGAATTAATATTTGGATTAGTGTGAATTAATCGGGTGATCCCGAATTATTAATTCTCTAACGTGAGCGAATCACGTGGTCCCGATCTATTCTCAGAAAATATGAGGGTCCTATTCAATCAAGTCGTCTGAAGCCAAAGTGAGCCGTATTCGTCTGATTGTTTGAGACCGAGAAAGTATGAAAGTCGTGTTCAATTAAGTCGTCCGAGACCAAAGTGAGTCGTGTTCAACTAATTGTCCGAGACTTAATCCGGTTGTGTTCCTATGTGTCCGAGACCGAGATTTATGGGTCGTATTCAATCAAGTCAGTTCGAGGCCAAAGTGAGCCGTATTCGTCCGATTGTCCGAGACCGAGAAAGTATGAAAGTCGTGTTCAATTAAGTCGTCCGAGACCAAAGTGAGTCGTGTTCGACTAATTGTCCGAGACTTGATCCGGTCGTGTTCCTATGTGTCCGAGACCGAGATTTGTGGGTCGTATTCCTTTGTGTCTCGAGACCCCGGAATATATATATAAGTAGAGCCGTGTTCTATAAAGGTCCGAGGCTCATTGTTATGAACTTGTATGATGGCGATGGAGTAACATGGAATATTCTGGAGTAACGTGGAATATTCTGGAGTAGTGTGGAATATTTTCGGAGTAACGTGGAATATTCTGGAGTAACGTGGAATATTTTGGAGTAACGTGGAATATTCTAGAGTAGTGTGGAATATTTTCGGAGTAACGTGGAATTTTCTATGACAGCCTGATGCGTTAAACACGGGCTTTGGATCAATGTGGATATTTATATTATGGCCTCGATGCGTTAAATGCGGGCCCCGGAGCACGTGGAATATTTTATTATCGACCGAGGCGTGGAACGCCGAATCGGGAGTAACGTAGAATATTTGAGAAGGTGTGGGAATTTTCGGAGAAAGAACGGAATTTTCTGGAATTAAATTGTGGAATTTTTAGTAAGAAAGAAGAGTTGTTGGAAATTGTTCATTGAAAATGTGTCTGGAGGCACTAGGGCCCAAATATAGGATTAGGGGCTAGCTTTCTGAGATTTTATCTCACCCCGTCGTGGGTTCGTTGTTTTTCGGACCCTCCGTCGCAAGTATGAATGACCCGTCTCAAAGGTTCGGTATTCCCCGAGGTAATTGTGACATCCCGTAATCCGGCTCGTTTTGAAGCCTTGAATAAATGAAAAGTCTCATCGATGTACTTCGGTTGAATCTCACTCGGAACCGATCCCTCTCGAGTAGACTAACCAAATGGGAATGGCTAGCTAGGAAAATCAAGTACGTGGACCTAAGAACTTGGTCATGGACTGACTCTTTGGCCATGAAAATTGTCGAGGGAATATTTTGGACCAATATAGGCCGATCCTAGGATAATTAAGGAACGAGTTGGGTAGTACCCTACGCTTGGATCACGGGTGATTCCGTTCGACCTCGTATGGGTTCCGAACGTCCCCGAATTATTTTCTAACGATCGTGTCCATCGGGACTAGTGATTGACCCTCGCAATTGAATGACAACCAAGGTCGCCAAGGCTCGAGTAATTCTTAAACGTGATTTTAATCACGGGTCGATACGCGTAGCTCCTAAAAGCCGCCCGTTAGTTTGAGATACGCTGACAATTCTATTGATCGAGATTGATCGCGAATCGAGCTTCGGAATTTGACGTCGGACCTTCAGGGGTTTCAATAAATAAAATTTTGGACGTTTCCTCATCCTGTGTGAAATTCCTTCGCGGTTCGCCCCAAAGAGGTTCAGGAAAAGTATATTTGGACTGGATATGGGAAAGGACCCATTTGCCCTCGAAAAATACCCCATTTTTCACTTGGAACTAAGGGTATTTTGGCCATTTTTCCTTTTGGCCGAGATTGACTAGTCAATGAGGGGAGATAATTATTTTTCTCTTGACTTTAGGAGCATAATTAATTATTATTAACCTATATTAATTATTATATTGGCATCTTCTTCTTCATTATCCAAAGACTCTCTCTCTCTCTAGCTCACTTTCTCTCTACCTCACTCTCCCTCTCCCTCACTTGGCCAAACACCCTCTCTCTCACCCTCCATTGCCGAAAATTCTTCAAGCCTTCTTTGGTGTCGCTTTGGAGCGTTTGGAGTCGCTAGAACGTCGCCGAGTCGCCGGCCGTACAAGGACCGCCGGAATCGCCACTCGATTCAAGCTTTTCCTCAACCGTTCAACGGAGGTTTTTGCGAGTTTTTGAGGTAGGATTGTTTCTAAACCTAAATTAGGTGGTTAGGTTGCTAAAAGACCATGAAATTATGAATTTTTGATGAAGAAAAGTGTTGGTTTTGAGCATGTGGAGGGGCTGGACGAAAATTGCAGAAATGGAGGTGAGATATGCTTGTTCTTGAGGTGAATAGTAATTGCAAGAGGATATTTGTTTGGTCAAAGTTTGACCATGGTCACCCTACCAACCCTAGTTACTTTATGCCCTAACTAGAGTTACTTTATGCTATAGTTTAATCATGGTTAGGTTAGTATTTGACTCTAGTTAGTTTTTGAACCATGGTTAGTTTAAATATTAACTAGGGTTACTTTTATGTGACATAAAATCGTTATGCCACGGTGCTAATTAAATGTGACATTGTTATAGTATAGTACTATGGTCGTGAATTAATTATATATTAGAAAATTATTATTGTTCGGCCGTGATATATTTCCACGTTAGTATAATTATAATGGCACGTGATTTATAAATTGCTACGTTAGCGTAATATGGTCGCATGGCGTGGATTGGATACTTTGGTAGCATAAATTGATCGGGTAGTCTGGATTAATTCTTGGAGTAGTGTGAATTGATCGGGTGATCCCGAATTATTAATTCTCTAACGTGAGTGAATCACGTGATCCCGATCTATTCTGAGAAAATATGAGGGTCGTATTCAATCAAGTCGTCCGAGGCCAAAGTGAGCCGTATTCGTCTGATTGTCCGAGACCGAGGAAATGTGATGGTCGTATTCAATCAAGTCAGTTCGAGGCCAAAGTGAGCCGTATTCGTCCGATTGTCCGAGACCGAGAAAGTAAGAAAGTCGTGTTCAATTAAGTCGTCCGAGACCAAAGTGAGTCGTGTTCGACTAATTGTCCGAGACTTGATCCGGTCGTGTTCCTATGTGTCCGAGACCGAGATCCGTGGGTCGTATTCCTATGTGTCTGAGACCCGGGTATATGTATAGAGCCGTGTTCCATAAAGGTCCGAGGCTCAATTTCATGAATGTATGATGTCGGTGGAGTGACGTGGAATATGTTTGGAGTAACGTGGAATATTCTGGAGTAACGTGGAATATTTCGGAGTAACGTGGAATATTCTAGAGTGACGTGGAATATGTTTGGAGTAACGTGGAATATTCTGGAGTAACGTGGAATATTCTGGAGTGACGTGGAATATTTTTGGAGTAACGTGGAATATTCTGGAGTGACGTGGAATATTTTCGGAGTAATGTGGATATTTATATTATGGCTGGATGTGTTAAAAATGGGCCCCGGAGTACGTAGAATATTTTATTGTTGGACCGAGGCGTGGAACGCCGAGACGGGAGTAACGTAGAATATTTGAGAAGGTGTGAGAATTTTCGGAGAAAGAATGGAATTTTCTGGAATTTAATTGGGGAATTTTTGGGTAAGAAAGAAAGAGTTGTTGGAAATTGTTGCTCGCCTAGATTGTGTCTGGAGGCACTAGCGACCTGATCTAGGGTTAGAGATTTTCCTACTGAGATTTTATCTCACCCCGTCGTGGGTTCGTTGTTTTTCGGACCATCTACCTCAGCCATGAATGACCCGCCTCAAAGGTTCGGGATCCCGCGGGACATGGAAACCGTGGTGACAGAGTACCCGGTAGGAGAGGACAAGGTGTACTATAGGCATATTACTACTATTTGGGTGGACACCGGAGAACCCTTTTGGAAGACCCATACGTACGAAGCATGGACGTACCGCTATGGGGACTTGACGGTGGGACCACCGACCGGCTTCGACATTCCCTATGACGGTGTTGGGGAGTGGGACCCTACTAGTACTCCCCCCCTGATGGCGTTGTAGAGTACCCGGATATTGGTCCCGATGATGTGGAGCCTAGTCCAGAGGTCGTGGCACCCGAAGAAGACGGAGAGGTTGGAGCTGGAGCCTTTGACGACCGAGTAGTCGCCCTGAAATAGCGAGGATGAGGCTTAGAGTAGTCGGCCTCTCGGTTTTTGTGGAGTGTTGTATTTTGGTAGTGTAGCGGGCTTCGACCACGTGTCTTTTGTTATAGGTGGTCACGGGCTTGTACGGTGGCCCCCGAAGCCCTAGGTTTGACAGTTTGTAACAACTATGTATATATGTACATATGTGTGTTTTTACCATCCCAAGTTATCGTAGATTTATTGGTTTTCTGTACGGAGATTTTGTTGCTTCCGCATGTGTTGTATAATATTGTTGGCCCGAGGATCCGGGAGAACCGTACTCAAGTGAGGCCAGGTGGGATGTCGACGATTCGTAGGGTTCGGGTCGTGACATCCCCGTTTGGAGTGGTATCAGAGCAAGGTCAGCTCGATCCAGGTTTGGAAGAGTTATGGAGTGATAAGGAGCGATAACTTTGGGATGGTTAGGCGGAGAGACCTTAGGTGTCTACGCGAGCTAATCGCGTTATGCGGGGCATTTGAAAATGCGCCTGTGATTTGCTTGATTGATTGTTTTCGTGCTGAATTTTGGTGTTGTTTGTTGAATCGTTTACTAGAAACGATTATTAGCTTTGAGCTAATTGCTATGTTAAGCAGTGTGAGACTGCTAGACTCAAGTGGGTGGTTTAGGTCTCTAATTCCTTGGTGGAATTATTTTGGTTCAGGTGTTGTGAAGAAAGTTGATGGAAATGGAAAATCAAGGTAGAGGTTCTAGAGGAGGCTCCAGAGGAAATTCTAGAGGAGCATCTAGAGGAGGTTCTAGGGGGGCCTCTAGTTCAAGAACTACAGTTAGGGAAGATCCGAGAGTGGATGGAGTCCTTAGGGCTCTTGAGGAAATAGGAAATCTCATGGGTAGGCAAACTCGGGAACGAGCCGCCGCTATTGCCCAAGCCGCCGAGGCCGCTTTCTTCTTCTTGCTTTGCCGCCGCTGCTGCCCATGGGGGCAATGTTAATCGTGGGAATGATAATGGGAATAGACAGATGCATCGGTTGGTAGAGCAGTTCTTGAAGTTGAAACCGGCAAGGTTTACCGGGAAAGGTGACCCGGAAGCTGCACCTCGTTGGATAGAAGATTTGGAGAAAGCATTTGAGGTGTTGGGTTGCACCGAAGAGGAGAAAGTGACGCCGGCAAGATATCGGTTGTAGGACACGGCTAGTGATTGGTGGAAGGCCACCAGGGGAAGAGTTTTCCCGGAGGGTACAATACCGAATTGGACTATCTTCACCGAAGTCTTCAATGGGAAATACTTTTCGTAGACTGCTCAGGAACGGAAGATATTAGAATTTCAGCAACTCCGCGAGAACCATATGACGGTAGATCAGTATGAGGCTGAATTCTCGAGACTGTCAAAGTATGCTCCTAGAATGGTAGAGAATCCACTGGATAGAGCGAGGAGGTTTCGGGACGGATTGAGGCCGGAGCTTCGCGGTCAGCCGATCCTGCTGAATACGAGGGATTATGATGAGCTATATGAGCGGGGTCGGATGGTGGAGCGAGACATGAAAGAGAGAGCTGCCACATCTGGATCGCGGTTCATGCCGATCGGGGACAACCGCCGGTTTAACAAGAGGCCCATGATGGGAAATAGGCGTTTTGTCCCTCCGGTCGGAAGAAATAATGGGAAACCGGTATATCGGTTCAATCAGAACCGCCGATTTTGTGGCGGGAGGCACGGGAATGGACCTTGCCCGAGTAGGATGGGGGCGTGCTTTAAATGTGGAAAATTTGATCATCATGTAAGGAGTTGCCCGGAGCTAGCCCCCGAACAGCGATTTCAGCCCCAAAGACCCCGGGCGAGGCCTCAGGTTAGAGCCGCTCCACAGAATAACCCGAACAGACCACCGGCGCAAGGAAGAGTGTATGCGGTGGCGCGCAATGAGGCAGAGAATGCGCCCGGCGTGATCACGGGTACGGTCTCCTTATGTGATCATGCTGCATATGCTTTATTTGATTCCGGAGCATCCCATTCGTTTGTATCTGCTCAATTTGTGGAGTTAGTTGGGATTGAGTTAAAAGCGCTAGAAGTAATGTTGCACGTAACTACGCCCTTAAAGGATAAAGTATTGGTTACCTTAGGGTGTACTGGATGTAAGATAGTCATTGGCGGTAGAGAAGAATTAATAGACCTAGCAGTTTTGACTATGCATGATTATGACGTGATAATTGGAATGGATTGGCTGGGAAAGCAAAGAGCTGTTTTTGATTGTGGTAGCGGGGTGATCCAATTTAATCCTATTGGTCATCCTAGATTTGAGTTTGTGGGAAGTCGAGGAGGAATCTCGATTCCCTCGATCTCGTCACTGGAAGTGACTAAGTTGTTAAATGAAGGATGCCAAGGATATTTGGCTGCGGTAGTGGATTCGTCGATTGAAGGACCGAGGCTAGAGGATATAGCCGTGGTGCGCGATTATCCCGATGTCTTTCCTCAAGAATTGCCGGGATTGCCACCTGAAAGAGAAGTAGAATTTGTCATTGAGTTAGCACCGGGGACAGAACCAATTTCCAAGGCACCCTACGGAATGTCCCTCTCAGAGTTAAAGGAATTGAAGGTTCGGATGCAAGAATTGCTGGATAAAGGATTTATCCGCCCCAGCGCATCGCTTTGGGGAGCGCCGGTGTTGTTTGTAAGGAAAAAGGATGGATCATTGCGATTATGCATTGACTACCGGCGATTGAATCAAGTGACTATTAAGAACAAGTATCCATTGCCAAGGATAGATGACTTGTTCGATCAACCGCAAGGCGCTTCAGTATTTTCTAAGATCGATTTGAGGACGGGCTACCACCAGTTGAGGATCAAGAAAGAGGACATACCGAAGACCGCTTTCCGTACCGGATATGGGCATTATGAGTTCACAGTCATGCCTTTTGGATTGACCAATACCCCGGCTGCCTTTATGGATATGATGCATCGCGTGTTCGGAGAATTCTTGGATCGGTTTGTCATCGTGTTTATCGATGATATTCTGGTGTACTCGAGGAGTTTGGAGGAACATGAACATCATCTGAGCATCATTATGCGAACCTTAAGAGAACACGCTCTTTATGCCAAATTTAGCAAGTGTGAATTTTGGCTCGACCGGGTAGCGTTCCTTGGACATATCGTCTCGGGTAATGGAATCTCGGTAGATCCGGCGAAAATTGAAACCGTGGTGAATTGGCCAAGACCGACGTCCGTCACGGAGATTCGGAGTTTTCTAGGCTTGGCAGGGTATTATCGCCGATTCGTGGAAAAGTTTTCTTCGATAGCCATTCCGCTGACGCAGCTAACGAAGAAGGAAACTCGCTTTGAATGGACAGATAAATGTGAGAGGAGTTTCCAAGAACTGAAACATAGGTTGACGACGGCACCAGGTTTGACGATACCATCGGGTCCTGGAGGATTTGAAATTTATAGCGATGCTTCGCTAAAAGGACTCGGATGTGTATTAATGCAACATGGCGGGGTGGTCGCATATGCGTCGCGCCGATTAAGGCCTCATGAGCGAGAACTATCCAACGCATGATCTAGAACTTGCGGCAATTGTTTTTGCATTGAAGATATGGAGGCATTATACGTGGGGAGAAAAGTTTCAGATTTATACGGATCATCAGAGTTTAAAGTATTTATTCTCCCGGAAAGAGTTGAATATGAGGCAGCGCCGCTGGATGGAGTTATTGAAGGACTACGATTGTGATATTTTATATCACCCCGGAAAAGCGAATAAAGTAGCGGATGCTCTGAGTCGAAAGTCGAGCATGGCGCATTTGATGGTGAAAGAATGGACTTTATTGGAAGAGTTGAGAGATTCGGAGTTTAAGTTGGAAGTTGGCAATCTCACAAGTCTACCGGCAACTACGAGAATTGAGCCGGAGATTCAGGCAAGGATTAAGGCGTTGCGATCGGTGGATCCCGACATTCAGAAAATTTTAGAGACGGATGCCACCAAGAGGAAACCTGAATTTCAAGTGGCCGAGGGCGGAATCTTGAAATTCCGTGGACGTCTGTGTGTTCCTAACGATGAGGAGCTCAAGGAAAAGATTTTGTCAGAAGCACATCGGAGTAGTTATAGTGTGCACCCAGGCGGTACTAAAATGTATCGGAATCTGCGCCAACATTGCTGGTGGAATGGAATGAAAGTCGACGTGGCCAAGCATGTGGCTAAGTGTTTGACGTGCCAGCAAGTGAAGGCACAACATTGTAAGCCTGGAGGACTACTTCGACCGCTAGAGATTCCCGAATGGAAATGGGAACACGTTACCATGGACTTCGTTATGGGATTACCGAGGAGCCAGAGAGGGCACGATTCGATTTGGGTAATAGTCGACAGATTGACTAAGTCGGCACATTTTCTGGCAGTGCGAAAGGATTTCGCAATGGAAAAGTATGCTGAGTTGTATATGCGCCAAATAGTTAGCTCGCATGGAGTGCCGGTAACCATTACGTCGGATAGAGACCCCAAGTTTATTGCGACTTTCCGGAAAAGTCTTGAGAATGCCATGGGAACTCAAGTACAGTTTAGCACCGCCTATCACCCTCGGACAGACGGACAGTCAGAAAGAACAATTCAGACTCTTGAAGATATGTTGAGAGCATGTGTGATAGATTTTAAAGGGGGTTGGGAGGAACAGCTGCATTTAGTAGAATTTGCCTACAACAATAGCTTCCAGCAGAGTATTGGAATGGCACCGTTTGAAGCGTTATACGGTAGAGCTTGCGGAACTCCAGTTTGTTGGGATGAAGTTGGTGAGAGAAGCATAACGGGACCGGAACCGGTCCAGCAATCCGTTGAGGCAGTGAAAGTGATCAGAGACAGGCTAAAGAGCGCCCGCAGTCGTCGGAAAAGTTATGCGGATAGACGACGTAGACCGTTGGAATTCCAGGTGGGAGATCATGTCTTCCTTAAGGTGTCGCCGATGAGAGGCTTATCTCGGTTTGGGAAGAAAGGGAAATTAAGTCCGAGGTACGTAGGCCCATTTGAAATCCCGGAACGGATTGGGACATTGGCTTATCGACTCGCCTTGCCGCCGAACTTGTCCCAAGTCCATAATGTTTTCCACGTGTCTATGTTGAGGAAATACGAACCGGACCCAACGCACGTCCTGGATCATGAAGTAGTGGAAGTGGATGAAAGGGTATCCTACGTGGAGAGGCCGGTGCGAATAGAAGACAGAAAGGAACAAGTTCTGAGGAACAAGACAATTCCACTTGGTGAAGGTCGTATGGGAACATCATGGAACGGAAGGGGCAACCTGGGAAAATGAAGAAATGATGAGGCAACTGCACCCCCATTTGTTTGAATAAATAAGTTTTGTTGTAAATTTCGAGGACGAAATTTTTGTAAGGGGGGAAGAATTGTGACATCCCGTAATCTGGCTCGTTTTGAAGCCTTGAATAAATGAAAAGTCTCATCGATGTACTTCGGTTGAATCTCACTCGGAACCGATCCCTCTCGAGTAGACTAACCAAATGGGAATGGCTAGCTAGGAAAATCAAGTACGTGGACCTAAGAACTTGGTCATGGACTGACTCTTTGGCCATGAAAATTGTCGAGGGAATATTTTGGACCAATATAGGCCGATCCTAGGATAATTAAGGAACGAGTTGGGTAGTACCCTACGCTTGGATCACGGGTGATTCCGTTCGACCTCGTATGGGTTCCGAACGTCCCTGAATTATTTTCTAACGATCGTGTCCATCGGGACTAGTGATTGACCCTCGCAATTGAATGACAACCAAGGTCGCCAAGGCTCGAGTAATTCTTAAACGTGATTTTAATCACGGGTCGATACGCGTAGCTCCTAAAAGCCGCCCGTTAGTTTGAGATACGCTGACAATTCTATTGATCGAGATTGATCGCGAATCGAGCTTCGGAATTTGACGTCGGACCTTCGGGGGTTTCAATAAATAAAATTTTGGACGTTTCCTCATCCTGTGTGAAATTCCTTCGCGGTTCGCCCCAAAGAGGTTCAGGAAAAGTATATTTGGACTGGATATGGGAAAGGACCCATTTGCCCTCGAAAAATACCCCATTTTTCACTTGGAACTAAGGGTATTTTGGCCATTTTTCCTTTTGGCCGAGATTGACTAGTCAATGAGGGGAGATAATTATTTTTTCTCTTGACTTTAGGAGCATAATTAATTATTATTAACCTATATTAATTATTATATTGGCATCTTCTTCTTCATTATCCAAAGACTCTCTCTCTCTCTAGCTCACTTTCTCTCTACCTCACTCTCCCTCTCCCTCACTTGGCCAAACACCCTCTCTCTCACCCTCCATTGCCGAAAATTCTTCAAGCCTTCTTTGGTGTCGCTTTGGAGCGTTTGGAGTCGCTAGAACGTCGCCGAGTCGCCGGCCGTACAAGGACCGCCGGAATCGCCACTCGATTCAAGCTTTTCCTCAACCGTTCAACGGAGGTTTTTGCGAGTTTTTGAGGTAGGATTGTTTCTAAACCTAAATTAGGTGGTTAGGTTGCTAAAAGACCATGAAATTATGAATTTTTGATGAAGAAAAGTGTTGGTTTTGAGCATGTGGAGGGGCTGGACGAAAATTGCAGAAATGGAGGTGAGATATGCTTGTTCTTGAGGTGAATAGTAATTGCAAGAGGATATTTGTTTGGTCAAAGTTTGACCATGGTCACCCTACCAACCCTAGTTACTTTATGCCCTAACTAGAGTTACTTTATGCTATAGTTTAATCATGGTTAGGTTAGTATTTGACTCTAGTTAGTTTTTGAACCATGGTTAGTTTAAATATTAACTAAGGTTACTTTTATGTGACATAAAATCGTTATGCCACGGTGCTAATTAAATGTGACATTGTTATAGTATAGTACTATGGTCGTGAATTAATTATATATTAGAAAATTATTATTGTTCGGCCGTGATATATTTCCACGTTAGTATAATTATAATGGCACGTGATTTATAAATTGCTACGTTAGCGTAATATGGTCGCATGGCGTGGATTGGATACTTTGGTAGCATAAATTGATCGGGTAGTCTGGATTAATTCTTGGAGTAGTGTGAATTGATCGGGTGATCCCGAATTATTAATTCTCTAACGTGAGTGAATCACGTGATCCCGATCTATTCTCGAGAAAATATGAGGGTCGTATTCAATCAAGTCGTCGAGGCCAAAGTGAGCCGTATTCGTCCGATTGTCTCGAGACCGAGGAAATGTGATGGTCGTATTCAATCAAGTCGTTCCGAGGCCAAAGTGAGCCGTATTCGTCGATTGTGCGAGACCGAGAAAGTAAGAAAGTCGTGTTCAATTAAGTCGTCCGAGACCAAAGTGAGTCGTGTTCGACTAATTGTCCGAGACTTGATCCGGTCGTGTTCCTATGTGTCCGAGACCGAGATCCGTGGGTCGTATTCCTATGTGTCCGAGACCCGGGTATATGTATAGAGCCGTGTTCCATAAAGGTCCGAGGCTCAATTTCATGAATGTATGATGTCGGTGGAGTGACGTGGAATATGTTTGGAGTAACGTGGAATATTCCGGAGTAACGTGGAATATTTTGGAGTAACGTGGAATATTCTAGAGTGACGTGGAATATGTTTGGAGTAACGTGGAATATTTTGGAGTAACGTGTAGTAACGTGGAATATTCGGGGTGACGTGGAATATTTTTGGAGTAACGTGGAATATTCGGGTGACGTGGAATATTTTCGGAGTAATGTGGATATTTATATTATGGCTGGATGTGTTAAAAATGGGCCCCGGAGTACGTAGAATATTTTATTGTTGGACTGAGGCGTGGAACGCCGAGACGGGAGTAACGTAGAATATTTGAGAAGGTGTGAGAATTTTCGGAGAAAGAATGGAATTTTCTGGAATTTAATTGGGGAATTTTTGGGTAAGAAAGAAAGAGTTGTTGGAAATTGTTGCTCGCCTAGATTGTGTCCGGAGGCACTAGCGACCTGATCTAGGGTTAGAGATTTTCCTACTGAGATTTTATCTCACCCCGTCGTGGGTTCGTTGTTTTTTCGACCATCTACCTCAGCCATGAATGACCCGCCTCAAAGGTTCGGGATCCCGCGGGACATGGAAACCGTGGTGACAGAGTACCCGGTAGGAGAGGACAAGGTGTACTATAGGCATATTACTACTATTTGGGTGGACACCGGAGAACCCTTTTGGAAGACCCATACGTACGAAGCATGGACGTACCGCTATGGGGACTTGACAGTGGGACCACCGACCGGCTTCGACATTCCCTATGACGGTGTTGGGGAGTGGGACCCTACTAGTACTCCCCCTCCGGATGGCGTTGTAGAGTACCCGGATATTGGTCCCGATGATGTGGAGCCTAGTCCAGAGGTCGTGGCACCCGAAGAAGACGGAGAGGTTGTGGAGCCTTCGGACGCCGAGTAGTCGCCTGAAATAGCGAGGATGAGGCTTAGAGTAGTCGGCCTCTCCGTTTTTGTGGAGTGTTGTATTTTGGTAGTGTAGCGGGCTTCGACCACGTGTCTTTTGTTATAGGTGGTCACGGGCTTGTACAGTGGCCCCCGAAGCCCAGGTTTGACAGTTTGTAACAACTATGTATATATGTACATATGTGTGTTTTTACCATCCCAAGTTATCGTAGATTTATTGGTTTTCTGTACGGAGATTTTGTTGCTTCCGCATGTGTTGTATAATATTGTTGGCCCGAGGATCCCGGAGAACCGTACTCAAGTGAGGCCGGGTGGGATGTCGACGATTCGTAGGGTTCGGGTCGTGACAGTAATGGTACCGGGAGAAGATGGGGAGGCTGTAGAGCCATCGGATGCGGAACAGCCACCCGAGCTTGACGAGGATGAGTTGGAGGCGAGAGATGATATAGTACCGGATAGCGAGGACGAGGCCTAGGGTAGTTGGCCTCTTGACTTTTGCTGGCTGTTTTATTTTGGATGTATAGTAGGCTTCGATCACGTAATCTTTTTTTTGTTCTAGTGGTCATAGGCTTGTACGGTGGCCTCCGAAGCCGTAGGTTTGGAAAATTGTATAGAACGTGTGGATATGTATATAAGTTTGTTTTTACAGTCCCAAGTCATCGCGATGTTAATTGTTTCGTACGGGGGATTCGTTTTGCTTCCGCATGAATTAGTTGGCCTTTGGATCCGGGAGAACCGTACATAAGCGTGGCCGGGTGGGATGTCGACGAGCTCGCGGGGTTCGGGTCGTGACATCCCCGTTTGGAGTGGTATCAGAGCAAGGTCTGCTCGATCGAATGAGATTGAGACTTGGAGTAATAAGGAGTGATGACTTGGGGACGATTATATCTTGGGACCCATAGGATAAGGCATTGATTTCTGAATCTTGAGGATTGTAGGCTTGAACTTGTATTGTATTCTAATGGTTCTAGTATCGTTTTGTTTTATTGGTAAACTTGGGTGATGATATTATTGAGGTTTATAAGTGAGCAAACAGGAAATTAAGGAGCCATAAGTATGGATTTTGAGGTTGTACATGTGGTTGAGGCTAATAGAGGATTGTTTTTGAGTAAAGGGTCGGTTGGATTATATAACTATGATTATGGTTTGTCAATGACTCAACTTGAAGAATATGCTAGAACATAGGCAATTGATCTATGAGACGTGACAGTCATTGGTGGAATTAGAGATCTTTTGTGGATAAGAATTGATCTGGAAGCGACTATGGTACGTCGAGTAACGAGGACAATCATGCGGTGCAGGTGTTTGTGGCATTAAAACGAAAGTTGATGAATGTGCATGCATGAGCTTATCACGATTGGACTTAATAAACCGTCGCTTGGTATGGGACAAGTGACGGGATACCTATAAACCGTAATGAAGCATGATATGGGTTGTGTGGAACGGGACTCTCTCCGTAGAAATATGGCTTAGGACAACCTGCAACAACTAAGTCCGATGAGGGCGGGGAGTGATCGCCGGGACAAAAAGGTCCGGACAAAGAGCGGCTCCTGGCGGGCTTCTAAGATAGCAAGGGGGCGGGAATGACCCAAGTCATAATTTGAAAGTGAGAGTCTAGGTATCATGTTGAGTCTGATTTTGGTTAAGAGATGTAGTGTACGGAGTTGATCCTCATATTGAATTTTGTAGTGGCTTGACATTTGTAAGGGCGCCTGTGATTGGCGTGATTATGAGTTTCGTACTTGGCGGCGGGAGCCGTTCGAGAAGAAAATTGATGCTTGTGATTGGCATTGGCTAAGCTAAGGCTTGCCTGGTATATGACTGTTAATTGAGAAACTACCTAGTTGAGGCTGGCTTGTTATGTGGTTGCTGCTTGAGGATGATTTGGGATCATTAGACAATGGGCAATTAGTCGAGAGTTGCCTAAGAACCACTGGATGGTTGATTGCTGGTGAGAGATAATGAGATGAGCAACTTGTAACTGCTAGACTCAAGTATATGACTTAAGTCTTTAATTCCTATAGGGAACCGTAGTGGTTCAAGTGCTATAAGAACCTAATGAGGTCGAACAACCGGAGTATGGTCACTAGAGGAGCATATGGCTCGAGTATGCAAAATATGAGAAGATCCAAGAACTGAAAGGAATCATGATAAGTGAGTAAAGATGAACCACGAGAGTATGAGCGCTGGAAGAGCGTTTGGCCCGAGCTTGTAAGTTGTGCGAGACCCTAGAGTTGAAGGGGTCAAGAGAACCTTGAGAGGAATTTGAAATTCGATGGGTAGGCGACTCAAGAAGGAGCTGCCGTTGTTGCCCAAAGCAGATAAGACTGCTACCGTTGATTGTGTTGTTAGCAAAGTAAATGGTAGAGATCATGGGAAAGACGATAGAGAATGGAAAAGAAAATCGTTTGAAAAAAAGCTTGTGGAAGGATGCATAAGAGTGAGATTGATTAAGTTCGATGGAGAAAGAGTGAATTAAAACTGCCTTTCTCTGGATTGGGGATTATGTAAGGAAACCTCGGAGGTGCTGGGTGCACGGATGAAAAGAAAGTGACCCTGGCAGTTACTAACCTTAAGAGGCCGTCGATCATTAGTGAAAGATCACTAAAGGAAGGGTTTTTCCTTGAAGGCATGATATATGCCTAGAATGTCTTCGCCAAGTTGTCCAATGGAAAGTACCTTTCTAAGGTTACTCGAGAACAAGGACTGTCTGAACTTTAATAGCTTTGCAAAGATCCGAAGGCGATCCACTAATACGAGACAAAGTTCTCGAAGCTGTCTACGTGTACTAAGGGTGGTCAAGGACCCTTTGAATGAAACGTGAAGTCCGTGAGGGGATTGAAATTCGAAAGTCTTATGACTAGTTGTTACCCTAATTCTAAGGAATGATAATGGGTCATAATGAATGAAGTGGATGATCGGAAGAGGAATAAGCAAGAGAATTTTTCGTTCATGGATTGCGAGTAAGGGAATTTTCACTTATGGAGCACGGAATGTGCCGGGGAGGAATGGCTATTGTCACGACCCGAACCCTACGAATCGTCGACATCCCACCTGGCCTCACTTGCGTACGGTTCTCCGGGATCCTCAGGCCAACAATATTATACAACACATGCGGAAGCAACAAAATCTCCGTATTGAAAACCAATAAATCTACGATAACTTGGGATGGTAAAAACACACATATGTACATATATACATAGTTGTTACAAACTGTCAAACCTAGGGCTTCGGGGGCCACTGTACAAGCCCGTGACCACCTATAACAAAAGACACGTGGTCGAAGCCCGCTACACTACCAAAATACAACACTCCACAAAAACTGAGAGGCCGACTATCCTAAGCCTCATCCTCACTATCCGGCACAATCTCGCCTAAGGCTGCCAGCTCGTCCTCATCCAACTCGAAGACCGCTCGACATCCAAAGGTTCCACAACTTCACCATCTTCTTCTGCAGGTACCGCAACTATGGGGTTAGGCGCCAAAACTCCGGGCCCAAGCATCTGGATGCACTACCACACCATCGGGAGGAGCAGCATTTACCGGATCAAACTCTCCGACTCCATCAAAGGGAACATCAAATCCTCTCGGTGGTCCCACAAGCAAATCCCCGTGGCGGTACGTCCACGCCACGTACGTATGAGTCTTCCAAAAGGCTCTCCGGTATCCACCCATATCGTAGTCACGTGCCTATAATACACCTTGTCCTCTCCTACCGGGTACTCTGTCACCACGGTTTCCATGTCCCGCGGGATCCCGAACCTTTGAGGCGGGTCATTCATGGCCGAGGCGGATGGTCCGAAAAACAACGAACCCACGACGGGGTGAGATAAAATCTCAGTAGGAAAATCTCTAACCCTAGATCAGGTCGCTAGTGCCTCCGGACACAATCTAGGCGAGCAACAATTTCCAACAACTCTTTCTTTCTTACCCAAAAATTCCCCAATTAAATTCCAGAAAATTCCACTCTTTCTCCGAAAATTCTCACACCTTCTCAAATATTCTACGTTACTCTCCTCTCGGCGTTTCACGCCTCGGTCGACAATAAAATATTCTACGTACTCCGGGGCCCATTTTTAACACATCCAGCCATAATATAAATATCCACATTACTCCGAAAATATTCCACGTCACTCCGGAATATTCCACGTTACTCCAAAAAATATTCCACGTCACTCCAGGAATATTCCACGTTACTCCAGAATATTCCACGTTACTCCAAACATATTCCACGTCACTCCACCGACATCATACATTCATGAAATTGAGCCTCGGACCTTTATGGAACACGGCTCTATACATATACCCGGGTCTCGGACACATAGGAATACGACCCACGGATCTCGGTCTCGGACACATAGGAACACGACCGGATCAAGTCTCGGACAATTAGTCGAACACGACTCACTTTGGTCTCGGACGACTTAATTGAACACAACTTTCTTACTTTCTCGGTCTCGGACAATCGGACGAATACGGCTCACTTTGGCCTCGCACGACTTGATTGAATACGACCATCACATTTCCTCGGTCTCGGACAATCGACGAATACGGCTCACTTTGGCCTCGGGACGACTTGATTGAATACGACCATCACATTTCCTCGGTCTCGGACAATCGACGAATACGGCTCACTTTGGCCTCGGACGACTTGATTGAATACGACCATCACATTTCCTCGGTCTCGAGACAATCGACGAATACGGCTCACTTTGGCCTCGCACGACTTGATTGAATACGACCATCACATTTCCTCGGTCTCGGACAATCAGACGAATACGGCTCACTTTGGCCTCAGACGACTTGATTGAATACGACCCTCATATTTTCTCAGAATAGATCGGGATCACGTGATTCACTCACGTTAGAGAATTAATACTTCGGGATCACCCGATTAATTCATACTAATCCAAATATTAATTCAGACTACCCAATCAATTAATACTACCATAGTATCCAATCCATGTCATGCGACCATATTACGCTAACGTAGCAATTTATAAATCACGTGCCATTAAAATTATACTAACGTGGAAATATATCACGGCCGAACAATAATAATTTTCTAACATATAAAATAATTCACGACCATAGTACTATACTATGACAATGTCACATTTAATTAGCACCGTGGCATAACGATTTTATGTCACATAAAAGTAACCCTAGTTAATATTTAAACTAACCATGGTTCAAAAACTAACTAGAGTCAAATACTAACCTAACCATGATTAAACTATAGCATAAAGTAACTCTAGTTAGGGCATAAAGTAACTAGGGTTGATAGGGTGACCATGGTCAAACTTTGACCAAACAAATATCCTCTTGCATTTACTATTCATTGCAAGAACAAGCCTTCTTTCTCCTCAAAGCTGCAATTTTCGTCCAACCCCTCCCCAAGCTCAAATTCAACACTTTTCTTCATCAAAAATTCACAATTTCATGGTCTTTTAGCAACCTAACCACCTAATTTAGGTTTAGAAACAATCCTACCTCAAAAACTCGCAAAAACCTCCGTTGAACGGTTGAGGAAAAGCTTGAACCAATCGGCGATTCCGGCGATCCTTGCACGGCCAGCGACTCGGCGACGATCTAGCGACTCCAAACGCTCCAAAGCGACACCAAAGAAGGCTTGAAGAATTTTCGGCAATGGAGGGTGAGAGAGAGGGTGTTTGGCCAAGTGAGGGAGAGGGAGAGTGAGGTAGAGAGAAAGTGAGCTACAGAGAGAGAGAGTCTTTGGATAATGAAGAAGAAGATGCCAATATAATAATTAATATAGGTTAATAATAATTAATTATGCTCCCAAAGTCAAGAGAAAAAATAATTATCTCCCCTCATTGACTAGTCAATCTCGGCCAAAAGGAAAAATGGCCAAAATACCCTTAGTTCCAAGTGAAAAATGGGGTATTTTTCGAGGGCAAATGGGTCCTTTCCCATATCCAGTCCAAATATACTTTTCCCGAACCTCTTTGGGGCGAACCGCGAAGGAATTTCACACGGGATGAGGAAACGTCCAAAATTTTATTTATTGAAACCCCGAAGGTCCGACATCAAATTCGAAGCTCGATTCGCGATCAATCTCGATCAATAGAATTGTCGGCGTATCTCAAACTAACGGGCGGCTTTTAGGAGCTACGCGTATCGACCCGTGATTAAAATCACGTTTAAGAATTACTCGAGCCTTGGCGACCTTGGTTGTCATTCAATTGCGAGGGTCAATCACTAGTCCCGATGGACACGATCGTTAGAAAATAATTCGGGGACGTTCGGAACCCATACGAGGTCGAACGGAATCACCCGTGATCCAAGCGTAGGGTATTACCCAACTCGTTCCTTAATTATTCTAGGATCGGCCTATATTGGTCCAAAATATTCCCTCGACAATTTTCATGGCCAAAGAGTCGGTCCATGACCAAGTTCTTAGGTCCACGTACTTGATTTTCCTAGCTAGCCATTCCCATTTGGTTAGTCTACTCGAGAGGGATCGATTCCGAGTGAGATTCAATCGAAGTACATCGATGAGACTTTTCATTTATTCAAGGCTTCAAAACGAGCCAGATTACGGGATGTCACAGCTATTACCTTGGCGTATGGCCCGTAATGAAAGATTGACGTTTCTTCCCTGTCACGGGGAAAAATTATGGAAAAAGTCATGTCCATAGTCTGACTTTGTTGATTTATATGCGATTGAGTGAGGTTGAATCGGGACCACTAGAAGTGGTATTGCGAGTTATCATCTAAAGGATAGGGCGTCGTTTTTAAAGGGCGATTGGATCATGAGATGGTCATTAATGAAAAGGAAAGGAAATAGACTTGATAATCCCGACTACTCACGGTGCTCATGGATGGATGAGTAAGCAAAAAGGGATACTTGGATTGTAACCACAAGGTGAATTGATTTAATCAATTAAGATATCCAAGGTGTGGATGTACGGAGACCGAGGAAGAACCTCGACTCCTTTGAACCTTGTCGCTAAAGATGACCGGGTTATTAGAAGAGAATGTCAAGTGTGGGGGTATTTGAATCCTGGAGTAAGAACACCGCTATTGGCGTGAACTCCAAAGACGAAGTGGATTCGAAGTAGAACAATGCCACCGTAGTGTATAGTTTCCTTCATAGGGTAAGAGACCCTAATGTGGAAGGAAGAAAAAGTTCTAATTGTCGTGGCATTAAGATTGAACGTCTAGACCGAGAAAGAAGATGCAGAACTTAAATGATCTCCGTAAAATTATTCTAAGGAATTGTCTTGTAGACAATGTTGAATTCCAGGAAATGTCGATGTTCATTGGAATGAATGAAATGGGGATAAGATCGCATTAGCTGGTTGTGGAAACAAGAGATTGAGGCACCGATGCTTCCCGAGGAAAGGGTGACAAAAATGAATAAAATGCGGCATGGTCTAACCGGAAATCTATAAAGACAGAAAGCCAAAGTATAAGCTCTCAAATGGATGGTACAAATGACAGTTTAAACGAATCGACACCTGGTAGCAAGAGTTAACAATAGTCGGATTGTGTATCCAAAAAATAATTGAATTAATTGTTCTTGTCTTTAGAGACGATGATCGGACTCGTTTAAGGAGTCACGAGAAGCATGACCCCGAGGAAACAATCATTGTATGCTAAGTGTGAAGAGTGCGAGTTTTAAGTCCGATAAGGTGAAATTCATTGGTCGTGTGAAGTCCAAGAGAGGGGATCCCTATGAATCCTTCGGGAGTAAAAAGTGATGATGGATCGACTAAGGTCGATGTGAGTTATTGAAATTTGAAGTTTCCTGAAATTGATGGATTGTCATAGACGGATCGTAGGAAGATTCCCCACAAGAATTATTCCATTGATGAAAAGGACTAAGGACAAGACGTAGCGAATGGATGAAACCGTTTATGAAAATGAGAGCGTTGCTTGTGCAAGGAATGACCTCGTAACTATGTGAACTATAAGAGTTAGAAATATTGACTACACCAAAGGGAACCGAAGGAAAGGTCATGATTGCGATGCCCTTATCGCTAAGGAATGGTAAATTAGTAGCGAGAGGCATACAATTGAAAATTGAGCGTCTTGCATTTGGCAACGAAGGGACAGACCTTACCTCGAGGAATAAGAGATTCAACTTCTAAATTGGAAGTTTACCAAATTGACTAGTTTGATGGCTACTTGAAGCATCAAGCCCGAAGGTCGAAAGGAATTGAGATGTGGCGATGAATGGACCCGGACTTCTAAGGGTCGTAGAAACGAATAGAACAAGGGAGGAAATTCAGACTTCCGAGTATTTGGAAAAGAAACCTCGAAGTTGAGGATAGAAACCTTGAAGTTTAATAGACAAATGTACAAGTTCAATAGTGGAGAGGAATCTAAAGATATGACCTCATCGGAATTTGAGGGGAGAATTACGGTGTCCAATGGAATGGATGAAGGTTAGATCGATCTTACATGTGGTCAAGGATGAGACATGCCGGCCAGGAAGAGGCATGACCTTAAAAATCGAAAGATTACTATGAACGTTGAAGGTTTTCAAATGGAGTTGAGAGCAGATTACTACGAAAGTAATCTTGAACTTGCTTAAGGAGTCGAGAATGTTACGACTCGATTTGGATAATAGAGGGCAAGTTGATAAAGGTCATGAGTCTTATGCAATGCTTTGGAAAGACCTTCATCCGTAATTAGAAAAGCTGGATTGTTGTAAGGTATGCATGTTATTCTTGGACCAATAGACAATTGAAGAGGTGATTTGAATACTCGAGAGCATGCTACCAACAGATTTTGCAAATGTCAAAAGGGAAGAGGAAGGTGAACACGGTGGAGGATTAAAGAAAACGAGTTTTGAAGGATGAAAACCGTTGCTGTTAAGGATGTTATCGAAGTGTCAAGTGACGACAAGAACTACTTTGGGAAGCATGGTAGTGATGAGGCGTCGGCACCCTATAAGACGAGATGATTGGAGGATTGCAAATTTCGAGGACGAAATTTTTGTATGGGGAGAAGAATTGTGACATCCTGAATTTCGACCCACTTTCGAAGCTTTGAATAAATGAAAGGTCTTATTGATGTATTTCAGTCGAATCTCACTCGGAGTTGATCCCTCTCGAGCGTACTAACCAAATGGGAATGGCTAGCTAGGAAAATCAAGTACGTGGACCTAAGAACTTGATCCTGGATTGATTCTTTGGCCATGAAAATTGTCGAGGGAATATTCTGGACCAATATAGGCCGATCCTAGAATGATTAAGGAACGATTTGGATAATACCCTACGCTTGGATCATGGGTGATTCCGTTTGACCTCGTATGGGTTCCGAACGTCCCTAAATTATTTTCTAACGATCGTGTCCATCGGGACTAGTAATTGACCCTCGCAATTGAATGACAACCAAAGTCGCCATGGCTCGAGAAGTTCTTAAACGTGGTTTTAATCACGGGTCGATACGCGTAACTCCTAAAAGCCGCCCGTTAGTTTGAGATACGCTGAAAATTCTATTGATCGAGATTGATCGCGAATCGAGCTTCAAAATTTGATGTCGGACTTTCAGGGGTCTCAATAAATAAAAATTTTTACGTTTCCTCATCCTATGTGCTATTCCTTCGCGGTTAGCCCCAAAGAGGTTCAGGAAAACTATATTTGGACTGGAAATGGGAAAGGACCCATTTGCCCTCGAAAAATACCCCATTTTTCACTTGGAGCGAAGGGTATTTTGATCATTTTTCCCTTTGGCCGAGATTGACTAGTCTTGGTGGGGGAGGAAATTATTTTTTTTATCCCTCTTGACTTTGTGGATCCAATAATTATCTTAACTTATATTAATTATTATTTTGGCCCCTTCTTCATTTTTCAAGAGCACACTCTCTCTCTAGCTCACTTTCTCTCTCTACCTCACACTCCCTCACTTGGCCAAATTCTCTCTCTCTCACCCTCCATTGCCGAAAATTCTTCAAGCGCCGCCGGTGTCGCCTTGGACCGCCGGAGCTTAACTTTCACCGTGAGTCGCCCGGGACCGCCGGATCTTTGGGGGTTTTAGCCGAACAAGAGAGCCGCCGGATTGGAATCAAATTTTCTCTCGTTTTCTCGCCGGAAAATTCGCTAGAATTGTGGTAAGTTGGTCCCTAACCTTATATTAGGTATCTAGGGTGCTAATAGACCATAGATTATGTAGTTTTGGGTGAAAAATTGGTGGTTTTTGGCCATTTTCATGCCTTGGCCGAAAATGGAGGGAGTGAGGAGAGAGAAACCATGGTCTTGAGATGAATAGTGAAATCAAGAGGGTTTGGGTGTGGTCAAAGCTTGACCATGGTTACTTTATGCCTAAACTAGAGTTACTTTATGCTATTGTTTAATCATGGTTAGGTTAGTATTTGACTATAGTTAATTTTTGAACCATGGTTAGTTTGTATATTAACTAGGGTTACTTTTATGTGACATAAAGTTGTTATGCCATGGTACCAATTAAATGTGGCATGATTACTATAGTTTAGTACTATAGTCATAAATTAATTATATGTTATAAAATTATTATTGTTCGGCCGTGATAAATTTCCACGTTAGTATAATTTTAGTGGCGCGTGATTTATATATTGCTACGTTAGCGTAATATGGTCGCATGACGTGGATTGGATACTATGGTAGTATTAATTGATCGGGTAGTCTGAATTAATATTTGGATTAGTGTGAATTAATCGGGTGATCCCGAATTATTAATTCTCTAACGTGAGCGAATCACGTGGTCCCGATCTATTCTCGGAAAATATGAGGGTCGTATTCAATCAAGTCGCCTGAAGCCAAAGTGAGCCGTATTCGTCTGATTGTTTGAGACCGAGAAAGTATGAAAGTCGTGTTCAATTAAGTCGTCCGAGACCAAAGTGAGTCGTGTTCAACTAATTGTCCGAGACTTAATCCGGTCGTGTTCCTATGTGTCCGAGACCGAGATTTATGGGTCGTATTCAATCAAGTCGTCTCGAGGCCAAAGTGAGCCGTATTCGTCCGATTGTCTCGAGACCGAGAAAGTATGAAAGTCGTGTTCAATTAAGTCGTCCGAGACCAAAGTGAGTCGTGTTCGACTAATTGTCCGAGACTTGATCCGGTCGTGTTCCTATGTGTCCGAGACCGAGATTTGTGGGTCGTATTCCTTTGTGTCCGAGACCCTGGAATATATATATAAGTAGAGCCGTGTTCTATAAAGGTCCGAGGCTCATTGTTATGAACTTGTATGATGGCGATGGAGTAACATGGAATATTCTGGAGTAACGTGGAATATTCTGGAGTAGTGTGGAATATTTTCGGAGTAACGTGGAATATTCGGAGTAACGTGGAATATTTTGGAGTAACGTGGAATATTCTAGAGTAGTGTGGAATATTTTCGGAGTAACGTGGAATTTTTCTATGACAGCCGATGCGTTAAACACGAGGCTTTGGATCAATGTGGATATTTATATTATGGCTTGATGCGTTAAATGCGGGCCCCGGAGCACGTGGAATATTTTATTATCGGGATCGAGGCGTGGAACGCCGAATCGGGAGTAACGTAGAATATTTGAGAAGGTGTGGGAATTTTCGGAGAAAGAACGGAATTTTCTGGAATTAAATTGTGGAATTTTTAGTAAGAAAGAAGAGTTGTTGGAAATTGTTCATTGAAAATGTGTCTCGGAGGCACTAGGGCCCTAATATAGGATTAGGGGCTAGCTTACTGAGATTTTATCTCACCCCGTCGTGGGTTCGTTGTTTTTCGGACCCTCCGTCGCAAGTATGAATGACCCGTCTCAAAGGTTCGGTATTCCCCGAGGTAATGGTACCGGGAGAAGATGGGGAGGCTGTAGAGCCATCGGATGCGGAACAGCCACCCGAGCTTGACGAGGATGAGTTGGAGGCGAGAGATGATATAGTACCGGATAGCGAGGACGAGGCCTAGGGTAGTTGGCCTCTTGACTTTTGCTGGCTGTTTTATTTTGGATGTATAGTAGGCTTCGATCACGTAATCTTTTTTTTGTTCTAGTGGTCATAGGCTTGTACAGTGGCCTCCGAAGCCGTAGGTTTGGAAAATTGTATAGAACGTGTGGATATGTATATAAGTTTGTTTTTACAGTCCCAAGTCATCGTGATGTTAATTGTTTCTGTACGGGGATTCGTTTTTGCTTCCGCATGAATTAGTTGGCCTTTGGATCCTGGAGAACTGTACATAAGCGTGGCCAGGTGGGATGTCGACGAGCTCGCAGGGTTCGGGTCGTGACAGAAACAGAACAAGAAGCATATCAAATCGGTAATGTCATGTTCACTACATTCTTTCAGAAGTCAATTTATTGCATATACGTGACTCTAACCCCCTTTAGAAACGAAGAAAATAATTGCCCGATTATTAATTTCAATTCAAATTTAGAAGGTAAGATGTTAGTTGATTACATACGAATCATCATCATTATCTTGAGCTATGATTATGTTCATCTATAGTTACACATATGGTCACAATGTATTCTATATATCTGCATGTGGTGTTTAGAAGATTTTGAGACTGAAATGATCATTGGATGCTCAGTTGATAGTATAAACAGCGATCTTTTTTGGAATGGATTCTTTTATGAAATTATTTTTAACAAAGAAAAGCAAGATGATGGCACTAGCCCAAAAATAAAATGAAAAAGGACACACTCACAGAGTCACAACCCTAATGCACACAGATACGAACTTGCAAATGACTTGAATCTTTTGGCATTACCTCTGCTTACCTCCTGCAGCTCACCATGATGGAGATGCTTGTGCCAGAATGATTCCCTGTTCTAATGAATTGAAGCATCGTTCGTGCCACGTCAGCCTCCACAATTGCGTGAAACATTTCTGGAAGTATGTCTTTCTAAAAACTCCCATAGTTTATCATAATCCTCGCAAAGTAAAGCTGGATCCAATAACCGGTTTTCTTCAATCTCGGCCTTCAAAGTATCCTCTAGATGGCCGTATCTTAGCTTATATCCCAATTTTTTCAATGTTCCACCTGATATTCTGAGTGTAAAACGCTCTTTAAACTCATCAAAATCAACTCCTCCATCCAACATTGCCCACAGTGTATATATTTTGAAAATCTGAATCCAAGTATGATCCAAATCAAATGAACTGAGAGTTCCTGATAACACATTCCGCCTTTGGCCGTTAAGATGTGGCACGATGTCAAAAGAGATTTCCTTTTTTCCATCATCCACACTGAAAACAACATAGATAGCAAATCTGATGAAACTGTTATACAACTCCTCTGAAGCCATGAAAGATATGGTACCATCTTCGACAAAGATGAACTCCTCTGGTATCTCTCCTCCAAGAAGAATGTGTCGGTAACGTTCAGGAGTACAGGAATAGCGTAACTTCTGTTAATGGGTAAATTGTTAGAAGTACCCATGTTCGGAATTTATTCAAGTAGAAGAGTTTGATTTGAGCTATTCTGTGTAATTCAACCAAAGCTAGAGTCTCTTGACGGGGAAAAAAGAAGAAGAAGAAGCTAGAGTTCTATAATAATTAGACAATGATCATTGCTTGTGTTATATACAATACTCATGCGGTAGAAATGTCATCGAAATCTCCCTTGCAAGTGTTTTATGTTGAGGTTGATGTCTTGTATTCTGTTATCCAAGAGATTATGAGGCGGCTCCGAAAGGCCCCCTGACGACTAGACAGCACGAGGGTCTCGTTCCCCGGTGAGCGGGTGGGGGTCCGGGGGGGCCGCCCCAGCGGGGGTCGCGGGGGCAGCGCCCTCGAGCCGCGCGAGGCGTTTTATGTTCAGTCATAGAAGGATTTATATGGGAAAGTTAAATATTTTAGACTATGTTGGCAATTTTGTAATTTGTGCCATGTAGGATTTCGCTATATATATTTAGGGCGAAATAGGCCTCTAAAGAGAGAAGAGGGTGTGAGAAAGAGTGGTTGTACACTTTTCTACGTTATAAGTGAAACGGATCTCATCTCCCCGTGGATGTAAATAAGCGGAACATCTCCCCTACTGAACCACATAAATTCTCGTGTTGTACGAATTTCCATCACTTTCTTGCATCGTTGATAGGATCGAATTTAGTTATTCGACATTTAGCCACCCCCATTACGTATAGGTGCAAAAGTACTTCATATAAGACTCGGTTGTTTGTCTAGAATTTTCAGCTTTGCATCATACGAACAAAGTGTGCCCAACATACGTATCAATCACATACAAGCAGGAATGCTCGCACGCACACAAACACCAGAGAGAGAGAGAGAGAGAGAGAGAGAGAGAGAGAGAGAGAGACCTCAATTGAGAAGTCTGCCATGTTGAATCTTTTGTGGACAAATTTGCTTGAAATATCTTCCTTTGCGCTCGTTTGACCATCTAGTATATCTTCTCTTTCACTTGAACTTTCTTCTTCTATGCTCATTTGACTATTGGCATCCCGAACCTCATAGAGTACAGCTGAATCTAGCAACTGATTGTCTACGAGGAAAACCTTTAAATCATTCTTAAGTGGCTTGCACACTAGTCGAAATCCACACTTTTTTGCAATTCCACCACCATATGCTGTAATCCTAAACTGGAAATGACTCCAGTCATTTGGACCAAAAGGATCTCCTCCCCACAGCAGATTTAGTTGGCGATACTCAAGCCACACATGGTCCGAATCCAATTGATGGAATGCCTTTGAAATGTGTTTCCACGTAAATTCGCCATTAATGTATGCTTCTAGCCAAAATTCGAGATAGTAATGACCTTTTACTTGGAATACAACACAGTAAGTTAATCCTAGGATCTTCTTGTACAAGTCCTTTGAAGCCATGAAAGATATATAACCGTCTTTATCAGGAAGCACCGACTTTGGCATCTCTCCTCGTAGAAGAATTTGGCGACGAGTTCTGGGAACAAATTGCTGCCACAGAGGTGAAGTGTTAGACAATTTTTTGAAATTGACACCTAAAGAAAGGAGTTTCAATGATAATTTTTAGGACTTCAAAGTACTTGAGTCATTTTCTATGGATGCAAAAAACTTGTAAACGACTCCATATGAGAGAGAGAGAGAGAGAGAGAGAGAGAGAGAGAGAGAGAGAGAGAGAAACCTCAATCTTGAACAAATCATTCATGGTGAATCGATTACTGACCAGTTCATGACAGAAAGATAAGTCAATATCATTAAACTCACATATGTCGGAGGGAATTTTACTCAGAGATTCGCAATTTGTTTCTCGTCGATACCACAATTTCTCTGGAGTGCGAGGATCTCTTGTAGTTGTTGGCAACGCGAAACATGCAAGCTGAGCAAATTATACAGTTGCCCGCACATGGGAAGGTTAGTAAAATTGTTTCCTGACAACATCAAATTTGTTAAGGAGGGGAAACATGAATGATTTTCTAGGAATTCTACTTCCGATAGATTGCACCAACTAAGGTCTAGAATCTTTAATTTAGGAAATCCCATCTTTGTACGGGGATCACTCGAATCCTCCTCCTTCTCTAGAAACTTGATTAGTTTTGAGCAGCCAGCAAGACTTAGGTTTTCAAGATTTCGCAACCTATAAATGCTAGATGGTAGAATTGCCAGTTTCTTGCATTCACTCTATGGATACAGGAAGTTTCTCGATAGAAGTCCCTCTTAACTGAAGTCTTTGCAATCCTTCGATTTTGTCTGGAATATCAGGGAATCATTGCAATTCTGAGCAATGATTAAGATTGAGATGCTGAAGATTCTTGGATTGGAGCACATTGGGGAAATGATGAAGTTTGGAGCACCCACTTAAATTCAGAAATTTTAACTTCTTGTGATATGCAACTGAGTCGTGCGCATGCTCCAAGTTTTTGCACCAATGGAAATCCAATTCCTCCAGATTTGGGGTACAATAGAGATTCAACATATAAACCACCGACTGGCTTTCACTGAAGTTAATGAACTTCAATTTTTTAAAGTCCTGCAAGAAACGTTCGGGACGAAAGAAACTGAGATAAATATGCAATTCAAAATCTGACTCACTTTTTAATAAAAGCCAGTGGTATGTCCGCATACTAGGAACCTGTTTACAAAAATTTTCACCCATCATAACTCATAAGCATTATCGCAAAGCTTCGATGAACAAGTAACTACTTCCTTTTGTCGACGGGCAATTTTGCTAGAAAAATTACATAGAGACAATTCCACTGTTCTATGTAAATTACTTAGAGACAATGGTAAGTTACTAACACTTTTAAGAAAGAAGACTAGTAAGATTCCCGGGCGTTGCATAGATGTAAAACTATATTTGTTTTAAAATTTGAATGCCGATACGATATTGACGTGAATTTTTTTGCAAGAGAAATAGAATTTATGGGAAATGATAGCATAATGAGTATTGACGTCAATCAAATAATCTGCTAGAGCTTTGTTGAATTTTATTTAAAGTTTATCCAAATTTCGTCATGTAGATTTATTCTTTGATTAAATTGCAATCTTTATTCAATAACGATACAAGTATATGCAATATTTCGAGTATGTAAGTACTTCAATGCAATATTTCGAGTATGTAGGTATTACAATTCAATAAGATTCCAATTTTTATTTTTGAGAAATTCTCTTTGCTCTTTTTGCTAATCATTTAAAGAGGAAAAGAATACCAGAAATGCCATAACTTTCATACAACGCTTATTTTGGTGTCAAAAATTTTCGCTAGATCACTCAAATACCACTTTCGTAGAAAGAAAAAAAGCAATCATCTTAATGCAATTGCTGACTTGGGATGCCGGAAATTCGATATGGCAAAAATATGTGTGTGTGTGTGTGTTATGCACCTGGCTCGTCAGAGCTCTAAGTCATCATTAATAGCCCTAAACAACTTCCTTCAATATATTTTCCCAAATATAAACTCAATCCAGACAAATCAAGCAATTTACCCAAATTCTTCAAACCCTAATTGGGAAGGCAATTTGGTCCGAATATAGATAACACAATTCAACCAGCACGCTGCCATCCTTGGTGTAGTCGAGCATGAAGCGAGCCCACTCTAGCTGCCGCTCGTTCGGGAACACGAACTTCATGGGTGCAAAGAGGCCGAAAGCCTAGAAGGCGAGGTCGAGATCATTGGAGTCAAGGATGGCGTTGATCTAGTTGTGGTAGGAAGAGGAAATGGAGTCATCACCGAAGCCAAAGAGCTTCCAGGGGGAAGGAAAGACGAGGGAGAAGAAGCGAAGATAGAGAGAGATTTGTTTAATTTGGAAGAGAGATTCAATTTGAAGAGGACATGACGTCATTTAGGTATAGAAAGGCCACGATGGACTTATTTTGTCTTAAATAAAAAAACCACCTATAAAATAACATTTATTCAAAAATGCCACATAGGACTTTTAGCGGAAATTTGTCATTGAAGGCACTTCAGTGATCATTTTTTTTTTTTTTTACGTTTGGCACTTAAGTGACACAGCGAAATGTTTTGGTACTAAAGTGTGCGCCCTATGAAAGTTACAACACTTTTAGTGTCCTTTTCCCTCATTTAAAGTCTATTTTTTTGTTTTTTGTAAGAGTTGATGAGTGTCTTATCATCCATGATGATGTATCTCAAAGACAATGATTGGATATATTGTTGGAGTTGTCCCACATCGGTTGTGAAAGGGGTTGGTGGTCGATTTATAAATGTGAGGGAAAACCTTATCCTTTGAGCTAGCTTTTGAGATGATAGAGACCCAAGACCATCCAACACTAGTATCGAGTCTCAGGTTACTAATATGTCGGGACCCAATAGTCACACGGGAGAGATACATGTAGTCGCTGCCTCCTACCTATGGCCCGATGTGTGAGGGGGAGATTGTTGGGATTGTCCCTTATTGGTTGTAGAAGGAACCGGTAGTCAGTTTATAAGTGTGAGAGAAAGCCTCATCCTTTGAGCTAGCTTTTGTGTGATTGTTCTAATTGATGGGTTATATCCTAAACCGGTTTAGGATATAACCCGTCAATCAGAACAATCACACAAAAAATAGAAAAAAAGACGACACACGAGTTTTACTCGGGTTCACCCGGGAATAGGGCTATGTCCCGTAAAGAGATTTCACTATGATTTTAGGTTTACAACCACAAACACAACCACTCATCCAATGATCTCTCATACGAGTATAATATATAGGACTTAAAATGGGCCTAAAGCCTAGGCCTATCCGAACCCCCGCCCGCTGTTCGGGTAGCGGAACCTCCGACATTCTGTGTACAGGGATCACAGGTCATAGGTTCATACTTTGGTTTTTCTAAGCTCACGTGGATGTGCCCGGTATGAGAGACAAGTGTCTCCAAAGTATTCACCAACTCCAATATATACTGCATAATATGCAACATTCAATATGTATATCTATAGAAGTTCCCAAATTTTCCTTTTCCAAGAATGCAGACTAAAAGAGTGACTATGAGAATAACAATATGTTATGAACTACAAATTCTTATAAAAACGGACCCCACAATAATTTTAAATTAATTTTTATTTATTTTTTGTGACCCAAAACAGACTTTTAGCATAATAGTTATCCAAAGACTATTATATAATCAATTCTCTAGCTATAATTCCTTTGATTTATTTTTGGAATAAACGTCGCTCACACATTTCTTTCTTTTCCTCTGAAAATTCTGCTGTCGGTAGTTGATTGTTAATAAAATTTGCATTTATTAATGCTTCAAATTTAACTGTATTTTCTAACTTCATCAATTTAATTTGATTGTATAACGACTATTGGTTAATATGGTTTACTTACTATTTTTAGTATGTTCCAATGGCATTCTGATGGGATAATGTCACGACCCGAACCCCGCGAGCTTGTCGACATCCCACCTGGCCACACTTATGTACAGTTCTCCAGGATCCAAAGGCCAACAAATTCATGCGGAAGCAAAAACAAATCCCCGTACAGAAACAATTAACATCACGATGACTTGGGACGATAAAAACAAACTTATATGCATATCTACATGTTCTACACAATTTTCCAAACCTAGGGCTTCGGGGGCCACCGTACAAACCCGTGACCACCTATAGAAAAAAGGTATGTGGTCGAAGCCCGCTACAAAACCAAAATACAACACTCTACAAAACTAAGAGGCCAACTATCCTATGCCTTGTCCTCGCTATTTCAAGCGGCTACTCAGCATCCGTAGGCTCCACAACTTCTCCATCTTCTCCCGGCACCATGACCTCGGGGAATACTGAACCTTTGAGGTGGGTCATTCATACTTGTGGCGGAGGGTCTGAAAAACAACGAACCCACGACGGGGTGAGATAAAATCTCAGTAAGCTAGCCCCTAATCCTATATTAGGGCTCTAGTGCCTCCAGACACATTTTCAATGAACAATTTCCAACAACTCTTCTTTCTTACTAAAAATTCCACAATTTAATTCCAGAAAATTCCATTCTTTCTCCAAAAATTCCCACACCTTCTCAAATATTCTACGTTACTCCCGTTTCGGCGTTCCACGCCTCGGTCGACAATAAAATATTCTACGTGCTCCAGGGCCCGTGTTTAACGCACCAGGCCATAATATAAATATCCACATTACTCCGAAAATTTCCACGCTACTCCAGAATATTCCACGTTACTCCAAAATATTCCACGTTACTCTAGAAATATTCCACACTACTCCAAAATATTCCACGTTACTCCAAAAATATTCCACGTCACTCCAGAATATTCCACGTTATTCCACCGCCATCATATATTCATAACGTTGAGCCTCGGACCTTTATGGAACACGGCTCTATATATATACTAGGGTCTCAGACACAAAGGAATACGACCCACAAATCTCGGTCTCGGACACATAGGAACACGACCGGATTAAGTCTCGGACAATTAGTCGAACACGACTCACTTTGGTCTCGGACGACTTAATTGAACACGAATTTCATACTTTCTCGGTCTCGGACAATCGGACGAATACGGCTCACGTTGGCCTCGGACGACTTGATTGAATATGACCATCACATTTCCTCGGTCTCAGACAATCGGACGAATACGGCTCACTTTGGCCTCGGACGACTTGATTGAATACGACCATCACATTTCCTCGGTCTCGGACAATCAGACGAATACGGCTCACTTTGGCCTCAGACGACTTGATTGAATATGACCATCATATTTCCTCGGTCTCGGACAATCAGACGAATACGGCTCACTTTGGCCTCGGACGACTTGATTGAATACGACCATCACATTTCCTCGGAATCGTTCGGGATCACGTGATTCACTCACGTTAGAGAATTAATAATTCGGGATCACCCGATCAATTTATGCTACCATAGTATCCAATCCACGCCATGCGACCATATTATGCTAACGTAGCAATTTATAAATCACGTGCCATTAAAATTATACTAACGTGGAAATTTATCACGGCCAAACAATAATAATTTTCTAACATATAATTAATTTACAACCATAGTACTATACTATAATAATGTCACATTAATAAGCACCGTGGCATAACGACTTTATGTCACATAAAAGTAACTCTAGTTAATATATAAACTAACCATGGTTCAAAAATTAACTAGAGTCAAATACTAACCTAACCATGATTAAATACTAGCATAAAGTAACTATAGTTAGGCATAAAGTAACCATAGTTAAACTTTGACCAACAATTATCTTCTTGACTTTACTATTCATGCAAGAACAAGCTTTCTCTCTCCTCCAAATATTCATTCTCGGCCAAGGCATAAAAATGGCCAAAAACAACCAATTTTTCACCCAAATCTACCAAATCTCAAGTCCATTAGCATCCTAGATACCTAATATAAGGTTAGGGACCAACTTACCACTATTTTAGCAAGTTTTCCGGCGAGAAACCGAGAAAAATTTTGACCCTAATCCGGCGGCTCCGGCAACTCCTCTTTACCAGCTTTAACCCACGAAAATCCGGCGACTCCGAGTAGCTTACGGCGATAGTCGAGCTCCGGCGATTCAAGGCGACACCGGCGGTTGTTTGAAGAATTTTCAATGAGGGAGAGAATGAGCAAGGGTGAGTTTGGCCAAGAGAGGGAGTGAGCTAGAGAGAGAAAGGGTTCTTGAAAAATGAAGAAGAAGAAGGCCAAAATAATTAATATAGGTTAAAATAATTATTGGGTGGGATATTTTGGTGTCTTGAAAGTCAAGAGGTACAAATTGGTGATTTTCTCCACAAAAAATAGTCAAAATTCGGCCAAGGGGTAAAATGGCCAAAATACCCTTCGTTCCAAGTTAAAAATGGGGTATTTTTCGAGGGCAAATGGGTCCTTTCCATATCCAGTCCAAATCTACTTTTCCTGAACCTCTTTGGGGTGAACTGCGAAGGAATTGCACTCGGGATGAGGAAACGTCCAAAATTTTTATCTACTGAAACCCCTGAAGGTCCGACGTCAAATTCTCAAGCTCGATTCGCGATCAATCTCGATCAATAGAATTTTCAGCATATCTCAAACTAACGGGCGGCTTTTAGGAGTTACGCGTATCGACCCGTGATTAAAATCACGTTTAAGAATTACTCGAGCCATGGCGACCTTGGTTGTCATTCAATTGCGAGGGTCAATCACTAGTCCCGATGGTCGCGATCGTTAGAAAATAATTCGGGGACGTTCGGAACCCATACGAGGTCGGACGGAATCACCCGTGCTCCAAGCGTAGGGTATTATCCAAATCGTTCCCTAATCATTCTAGGATCGGCCTATATTGGTCCGGAATATTCCCTCGACAATTTTCATGGCCAAAGAGTCAATCCAGGATCAAGTTCTTAGGTCCACGTACTTGATTTTCCTAGCTAGCCATTCCCATTTGGTTAGTCGCTCGAGAGGGATCAACTCCGAGTGAGATTAGACTGAAATACATCAATGAGACCTTTCATTTATTCAAAGCTTCGAAAGTGGGTCGGAATTCGAATGTCACAATTCTTCCCCCTTACAAAAATTTCGTCCTCGAAATTTGCAATCCTCCAATCATCTTGTCTTATGGGGTACCGACGCCTCATCGCTACCATGCTTCCCAAAGTAGTTCTTGTCGTCACTTGACACTTCGATAACGTCCTTAACAGCAACGGTTTTCATCCTTCAAAACTCGTTTTCTTTGGTCCTCCATTGTGTTCACCTTCCTCTTCCCTTTTGACATTCGCAAAATCTGTTGGTAGCATGCCCTCGAGTATTCAAATCACCTCTTCAATTGTCTATTGGTCCAAGAATAACATGCATACCTTACTACAATCCAGCTTTTCTAATTCGGGACTGAAGGTCTTTCCAAAGCATTGCATAAGACTCATGGCCTTTATCAACTTGCCATCTATTATCCAAATCGAGTCGTAACCTTCTTGACTCCTTAAGCAAGTTCAAGATTACTTTCATAGTAATCTGCTCTTAATTCCATTTGAAAACCTTCAACGATCATAGTAATCTTTCGATTTTCAAGGTCATGCCTCTTCCTGGCCGGCATGTCTCATCCTTGACCACATGTAAGACCGATCCAACATTCAGTCCATTCCATTGGACACCGTAATTCTCCCCTCAAATTCCGATGAGGTCATATCTTTAAATTCCTCTCCACTATTGAACTCGTACGCTCGTCTATTGAACTTCAAGGTTTCTATCCGCAACTTCGAGGTTTCTTTTCCAAGTACTCAGAAGTCTAGATTTCCTCCTTGTTCTACTTGTTTCCACGACCCTTAGAAGTCCGGGTCCATTCATCGCCACATCTTAATTCCTTTCTTACCTTCGGGCTTGATGCTTCAAGTAGCCATCAAACTAGTCAACTAGTAAACTTCCAATTTAGAAGTTGAATCTCTTATTCCTTGAGGTGAGGTTTGTCCCTTCGTTGCCAAATACAAGACGCTAAATTTTCAATTGTATGCCTCTCGCTACCTAATTCACCATTCCTTAGCGATAAGGGCATCGTAATCATGACCTTTCCTTCGGTTCCCTTTGCGGCAGTCAATATTTCTAACTCTTGTAGTTTACATAATTGCGAGGTCATCACTTGCACAAGCAACACTCCCATCTCCATAAACAATTTCATCCATTCGCTCTATGTCTCGTCCTTAGTCCTTTTCATCAATAGAATAATTCTTGTGGAGAATCTTCCTACGATCCATCTATAATAATCCATCAATTCTAGGAAACTTCAAATTTCAATAACTTGCATCGACCTTAGTCGATCCATCATCACTTTCTATCCATAAAGGATTTATAGGGATCCCCTCTCTTGGACTTCACACGACCAACGAATTTCACCTCATCGGACCCAAAACTCGTACTCCTCACACTTAGCATACAATGATTGTTTCCTCGGGGTCATGCTTCTCGTGACTCCTTAAACGAGTCCGACCATCGTCTCTAAAGACGGTAACAATTAATTCAATTATTCTTTGGATACACAATCCGACTATTGTTAGCTCTTGCGACCAGGTGTCGATTCGTTTAAACTGTCATTCGTACCATCCACTTGATAGCTTATACTTTGGCTCTCTTTCTTTATAGATTTCCAGTTAGACCATGCCACACTTTGTTCATTTTTTATCACTCTTTCCTCGGGAAGCATCGGTGCCTCAATCTCTTGGTTCCACAACCAACTAATGCAACCCTATCTTGATTTCATTCATTCAACTAGACATCCACATGTCCCGAGATTCAATGCCATCCACAAACAGTTTCTCGGACTTCACTTTTAGGAATCATCCAAGTTTTGTGTCCTCTTTCTCGGTTCCGACACTCAATCTTAATATTAAGACAGTTAGTATTTTCTCTTCCTTCCACACTAGATCTCTTTCCCCATGAAGGAAACTATACACTTCAGTGGCATTCTCTTACTCCGAATCCCCTCATCTTTCCCATTCCATAGGACATCAATCTTAGAGTCTATGTCAACTGCAGAGTCTGCACTCCGGGATTTAAATGCCACCATATTCGACATTCTTCTTCCGGAGACTCGGTCACCTCGGGTGACATGGTTTCAAGGAATCGAGGTTCCTCCTTAATCACCATAAATCCACACTTGAACGTGCAATTTGACTTCCCCAAGTCACTTTATAATTACACTCTAGACACTCTTTTCGCTTACTCAACCATTCAATAGAATTACAAACAACCGGGACTATCAAGTCCATTTTACTCCTTTCCCTCAACGACCATTTTATGGTCCGATCGCCCCTTTAAGAATGACATCCTACTCTTTAGGGGTAATAACACACAATGTCACTTCTAGTGGTCCCGATTCATCCTCAATCAATCCTATTTTATCCGACAAGATCAAACAATTGACATAACTTCTTCCTTGATTTTCCTCACGACGGAAGAAACAAAACATCAATCTCTCATTACGAGTCTTACACCAAGGCAATAGCTGTTTCTCGCAGCCACGATCCATGTTCCATAATGAACATTTATTTGCTCGAAATCCATGAGCAAGGGTTCTCTTATTCATATGTCTTCTAATCATCCGCTCCCTTCATTAAAATCCTTTACAATTCCTTAGACTCAAGAATAACAACTAGCCATAAGGCTTCCAAATTCAAATCTACTCGGGGACTTCATGTTTTATTCAAAGGATCCTTGACCACATTTAACATATGCTTAAACGACTTTGAGAACTCTGTCTCACACTGGTCGATCATCTCGAGATCCTTACAAGATTATTAGGATCTACACAATCTTTGCTCTCATGCAATCCCAGGAAAGTACTTCCATTAAACAACTCAATGAAGGCGGTCATCAACAGCCTCTTAAGGCTAATAAATCGCTAGGGTCACTTTCTTTCTTTAGTGCACCCAAAACTTCTAAGGTTTTCTCACGAAACCCTCAATCCGGAGGGAGGCGGTTTCAAATTCACTTTCTCTATCGAACCTTAGTTGACCTCAGCCTCGTGATCCACCTCACAAGCTATTCAAAGCCCTCGTGGTTCTTCCCACACATTCAATTCAGAAATGAGTAACTCATAGTCACCTGTCTCGTGACTTCCATCACTTAGCTCATCAGCACTAATATTTGTCACCATAGTGACTTAGGCACAATGGCGGCTCCTCCTCGAGCTTGCCTACCCATCAATTTTTCTCATTTCCATTTAAAATTCTCACGACCCCTTATTACACTTGGGTCTCACATAATTAACAAATCGAGCCATACTCACTTATAGTACTTATACTCCAGTCGCTTATCTTTACTCAATTCTCATAATCCATCTCAGTTCTTGGATCTTTTCATATCTCACATAAACGAGCCAAGTGCTCCTCTAGCGACCGTACTTTGGTCGATCAACCTCATTAGGTTCTCATGTCACTTGAACCACTACAATTCCCTCTAGGAATTAAAGACTTAAGTCATCTACTCGAGTCTAGCGGTTTCAGGCTGCTCATCTCATTATCTATCACTAGCAATCAACCATCCAGTGGTTCTTAGGCAACTCTCAACTAATTGCCCATTGTCTAACGATCCCAAATCATCCTCAAACATTAACCACATAACAAGCCAGCCTCAACTAGGTAGTTTCTCAATTAACGGTTATATACGAGGCAAGCCTTAGCTTAGCCAATGCCAATCACAAGCATCAATTTTCTTCTCTAATGGCTCCCGCCGCCAAATACAAAACTCATAATCACGCCAATCACGGGCACCCTTACAAATGTCAAGCCACTACAAAATTCAATGTGAGGATCAACTCCGTACACTACATCTCTTAACCAAAATCAGACTCAACCCGATACCTAGACTCTCACTTTCAAATTATGACTTGGGTCATTCCCGCCTCCTTGCTATCTTAGAAGCCCGCCAGGAGCCGCTCTTTGTCCGCACCTTTTTGTCTCGGCGATCACTCCCCGCCCTCATCGGACCCGGTCGTTGCGGGTTGTCCTAAGCCATATTTCTATGGAGAGAGTCCCGTTCCACACGACCCATATCATGCTTCATTACGGTTTATAGGTATCCCGTCACTTGTCCCATACCAAGCGAGAGTTTATTAAGTCCAATCGTGATAAGCTCATGCATGCACATTCATCAACTTTCGTTTTAATGCCACAAACACATGTATTGCATGATTATCCTCGTTACTCGACATACCATAGTCGCTTCCGGATCAATTCTTATCCACAAAAGATCTCTAATTCCACCAACGACTGTCACGTCTCAAAGATCAATTGCCTATGTTCTAGCATATTCTTCAAGTTGAGTCGTTGACAAACCATAATCATAGTCATATAATCCAACCGACCCTTCACTCAAAAGCAATCCTCTATTAGCCTCAACCACATGTACAACCTCAAAATCCATACTTATGGCTTCTCAATTTCCTGCTTGCTCACTTATAAACCTCAATAATATCATCACCCAAGTTTACCAATAAAACAAAACGATACAAGAACCATTAGAATACAATACAAGTTCAAGCCTATAATCCTCAAGATTCAGAAATCAATGCCTTATCCTAAGGGTCCCAGTATCTAATCGTCCCCCAAGTCATCACTCCTTATTACTCCAAGTCTCAATCTCATTTGATCGAGCTGACCTTGCTCTGATACCACTCCAAACGGGGATGTCACGACCCGAACCCCGCGAGCTTGTCGACATCCCACCCGGCCACACTTATGTACAGTTCTCCGGGATCCAAAGGCCAACAAATTCATGCGGAAGCAAAAACAAATCCCCGTACAGAAACAATTAACATCACGATGACTTGGGACGATAAAAACAAACTTATATGCATATCCACATGTTCTACACAATTTTCCAAACCTAGGGCTTCGGGGGCCACTGTACAAACCCGTGACCACCTATAGAAAAAAGGTATGTGGTCGAAGCCCGCTACACAACCAAAATACAACACTCTACAAAACTAAGAGGCCAACTATCCTATGCCTCGTCCTCGCTATTTCAAGCGGCTACTCAGCATCCGTAGGCTCCACAACTTCTCCATCTTCTCCTGGCACCATGACCTCGGGGAATACCGAACCTTTGAGGTGGGTCATTCATACTTGTGGCGGAGGGTCTCGAAAAACAACGAACCCACGACGGGGTGAGATAAAATCTCAGTAAGCTAGCCCCTAATCCTATATTAGGGCTCTAGTGCCTCCGAGACACATTTTCAATGAACAATTTCCAACAACTCTTCTTTCTTACTAAAAATTCCACAATTTAATTCCAGAAAATTCCATTCTTTCTCCAAAAATTCCCACACCTTCTCAAATATTCTACGTTACTCCCGTTTCGGCGTTCCACGCCTCGGTCGACAATAAAATATTCTACGTGCTCCGGGGCCCGTGTTTAACGCACCAGGCCATAATATAAATATCCACATTACTCCGAAAATTTCCACGCTACTCCAGAATATTCCACGTTACTCCAAAATATTCCACGTTACTCTAGAAATATTCCACACTACTCCAAAATATTCCACGTTACTCCAAAAAATATTCCACGTCACCTCCGGAATATTCCACGTTATTCCACCGCCATCATATATTCATAACGTTGAGCCTCGGACCTTTATGGAACACGGCTCTATATATATACTAGGGTCTCGGACACAAAGGAATACGACCCACAAATCTCGGTCTCGGACACATAGGAACACGACCGGATTAAGTCTCGGACAATTAGTCGAACACGACTCACTTTGGTCTCGGACGACTTAATTGAACACGAATTTCATACTTTCTCGGTCTCGGACAATCAGACGAATACGGCTCACGTTGGCCTCGGACGACTTGATTGAATATGACCATCACATTTCCTCGGTCTCGGACAATCGGACGAATACGGCTCACTTTGGCCTCGGATCGACTTGATTGAATACGACCATCACATTTCCTCGGTCTCGGTCAATCGGACGAATACGGCTCACTTTGGCCTCGGACGACTTGATTGAATACGACCATCACATTTCCTCGGTCTCAAACAATCGGACGAATACGGCTCACTTTGGCCTCGGACGACTTGATTGAATATGACCATCATATTTCCTCGGTCTCGGACAATCGGACGAATACGGCTCACTTTGGCCTCGCATCTGACTTGATTGAATACGACCATCACATTTCCTCGGAATCGTTCGGGATCACGTGATTCACTCACGTTAGAGAATTAATAATTCGGGATCACCCGATCAATTTATGCTACCATAGTATCCAATCCACGCCATGCGACCATATTATGCTAACGTAGCAATTTATAAATCACGTGCCATTAAAATTATACTAACGTGGAAATTTATCACGGCCAAACAATAATAATTTTCTAACATATAATTAATTTACAACCATAGTACTATACTATAATAATGTCACATTAATAAGCACCGTGGCATAACGACTTTATGTCACATAAAAGTAACTCTAGTTAATATATAAACTAACCATGGTTCAAAAATTAACTAGAGTCAAATACTAACCTAACCATGATTAAATACTAGCATAAAGTAACTATAGTTAGGCATAAAGTAACCATAGTTAAACTTTGACCAACAATTATCTTCTTGACTTTACTATTCATGCAAGAACAAGCTTTCTCTCTCCTCCAAATATTCATTCTCGGCCAAGGCATAAAAATGGCCAAAAACAACCAATTTTTCACCCAAATCTACCAAATCTCAAGTCCATTAGCATCCTAGATACCTAATATAAGGTTAGGGACCAACTTACCACTATTTTAGCAAGTTTTCCGGCGAGAAACCGAGAAAAATTTTGACCCTAATCCGGCGGCTCCGGCAACTCCTCTTTACCAGCTTTAACCCACGAAAATCCGGCGACTCCGAGTAGCTTACGGCGATAGTCGAGCTCCGGCGGTTCAAGGCGACACCGGCGGTTGTTTGAAGAATTTTCAATGAGGGAGAGAATGAGCAAGGGTGAGTTTGGCCAAGAGAGGGAGTGAGCTAGAGAGAGAAAGGGTTCTTGAAAAATGAAGAAGAAGAAGGCCAAAATAATTAATATAGGTTAAAATAATTATTGGGTGGGATATTTTGGTGTCTTGAAAGTCAAGAGGTACAAATTGGTGATTTTCTCCACAAAAAATAGTCAAAATTCGGCCAAGGGGTAAAATGGCCAAAATACCCTTCGTTCCAAGTTAAAAATGGGGTATTTTTCGAGGGCAAATGGGTCCTTTCCCATATCCAGTCCAAATCTACTTTTCCTGAACCTCTTTGGGGTGAACTGCGAAGGAATTGCACTCGGGATGAGGAAACGTCCAAAATTTTTATCTACTGAAACCCCTAAAGGTCCGACGTCAAATTCCGAAGCTCGATTCGCGATCAATCTCGATCAATAGAATTTTCAGCATATCTCAAACTAACGGGCGGCTTTTAGGAGTTACGCGTATCGACCCGTGATTAAAATCACGTTTAAGAATTACTCGAGCCATGGCGACCTTGGTTGTCATTCAATTGCGAGGGTCAATCACTAGTCCCGATGGTCGCGATCGTTAGAAAATAATTCAGGGACGTTCGGAACCCATACGAGGTCGGACGGAATCACCCGTGCTCCAAGCGTAGGGTATTATCCAAATCGTTCCCTAATCATTCTAGGATCGGCCTATATTGGTCCAGAATATTCCCTCGACAATTTTCATGGCCAAAGAGTCAATCCAGGATCAAGTTCTTAGGTCCACGTACTTGATTTTCCTAGCTAGCCATTCCCATTTGGTTAGTCTGCTCGAGAGGGATCAACTCCGAGTGAGATTAGACTGAAATACATCAATGAGACCTTTCATTTATTCAAAGCTTCGAAAGTGGGTCGGAATTCAGAATGTCACAGATAACCTCCCAATGCTATTTTGGAAACGAATAGAAGCACGGGTAATATGCAAATTGTGTCCTAAACAGTTTGTTGCTAGCAATGGTGAACAATGTATTAGGCGCCAAGGTAGTTATAAGATAGATGGGCCTAAAGCCTAGGCCTATCCGAACCCCCGCCCGTTGTTCGGGTAGCGGAACCTCCGACATTACGTGTGCGGGGATCACAGGTCATAGGTTCATACTTTGGTTTTTCTAAGCTCACGTGGATGTGCCCGGTATGAGAGACAAGTGTCTCCAAAGTATTCACCAACTCCAATATATACTGCATAATATGCAACATTCAATATGTATATCTACTGAAGTTCCCAAATTTTCCTTTTCCAAGAATGCAGACTAAAAGAGTGACTATGAGAATAACAATATGTTATGAACTACAAATTCTTATAAAAACGGACCCCACAATAATTTTAAATTAATTTTTATTTAGTTTTTGTGACCCAAAACAGACTTTTAGCATAATAGTTACCCAAAGACTATTATATAATCAATTCTCTAGCTATAATTCCTTTGATTTATTTTTGGAATAAACGTCGCTCACACATTTCTTTCTTTTCCTCTGAAAATTCTGCTGTCGGCAGTTGATTGTTAATAAAATTTGCATTTATTAATGCTTCAAATTTAACTGTATTTTCTAACTTCATCAATTTAATTTGATTGTATAACGACTATTGGTTAATATGGTTTACTTACTATTTTTAGTATGTTCCAATGGCATTCTGATGGGATAACCTCCCAATGCTATTTTGGAAACGAATAGAAGCACAGGTAATATGCAAATTGTGTCCTAAACAGTTTGTTGCTAGCAATGGTGAACAATGTATTAGGCGCCAAGGTAGTTATAAGATAGATGGGCCTAAGTAGAAGGTGAAGAGGTCTAGTAGGTTGAGGAGTTTGTGAAGACTTAAATGGACAATAAAATGGTGATTTGGAAAATATTTTCTTAAAAATTATATCTTATGACGCTTATAAAAATGAATGAAAGATCAATATTTTTGGCATTCATTAAAATATTTATACGTAAATTTTTATCAATAATGAAAATATTTTCATATAGTTATTTTATACGATACAACCGATATTTTTTGAAAAATATTTTTCAAATTATTTATTTTTCATGAAAAACAAATGGAGTCTCGGTTATGATTTGTGTTGTATATTACATAACTTCCCTTCAGCCTATGCAGTATGCAGTAATTAAATTTCTATCCCTCCGTCTCTCTCGTTTCTGTTGGATATTCTTTAAATTGAAAAACCCCAATGTTTGCTATATATATATGTGTGTGTGTGTGTGTCATGGGAAGAAAATTATCCATAAAATAAGCAATACACAGAACCATATAATTGTTAGTGGAAAGAAAAAGATATTTCAAGATTGCAATTTTCGATAAAAAAAAATTGTTGCGGAACTGAAAAGATCCAGTTTTGATATGGACTCACGTGAGGATTAAATAAACTTAACGGAGTTCTCTATGATACAATAATCCAAAAATAAGTTATTGACAACATTTTGGAGACAAAAAAAATTGAGATCCCTGAGAAGGTTCTCTCTACTCTATATAGATTAGGATTAGGTTTAAATATATACAAATTAGCAAAGTGAGCCCCTCGCTTACTTCTCTTTAGAAAGCCCTATTAGTCAAGCTTTAAAGCCATTGCGCACTACTGGCATGCATCCTTCAGCTGGGTTCAAGTGCTAGGGCCTCTGTAGAGTAAGGTTCTTATATGGAGTCGTACTCCACAGGCTTTGTTTTAATATGTGGGATAAGGAATTGGATGATCCGTCTATTTCCCTTATTGTTCTATTGCTAGGCGAAAGGACTGCCAGCAATGAAATGTGAAAAAGCGCTTTCCATCCCCGGATTTCTTACTTCGGCAATAAAAAGAGTAAGTGGTTGACGGATGGCTAGATTAAAAGGAAAGGAAGGAAACGAGTAACATACCTCGAATGAGAAGGGGATACTTTTTGGATGAAGTCTCTCAATTATATTTGAAAATGAATTTGGTATTTATAAATATAAGAAAACCTTTTTCTCTTGCCATACAAACTTTCAAAAAGAGTCTAGCTGTCCCGTCTCTGCTATATAGTAAAAAATCATTAATTACAGCTTCAAGATATACCATTTCCAGGACATAAAAATTAAATCCTCAGTTCGTGTTTATTAAAAATTATGTACATTCATCATTCAACTGTGAAATCGTATGACCAATAAGTTTTTGTTCCGAATTTTTTTATACTCAAAAGTTACCCATGCCTTAAGTTCATTGTTCTAATAATTTTGAGTACTATGACGTTAGACTTTTTATCTTGAGTATATTTTGTTCGAATCAACATCAAGATTCACATAGGAAAGTGTTTTGTACTCCCCTAAAACGAGAAGGTTCCACTTTTGTTGGTTCATGTAGGAGATCGACATCCTGTATTTAATGCTTTAAGCAAATACAAACAATTACATAGACGTACTTTACCCACAAAAAAAAAAAAAAGACATTACATAGACGTAGATATTTCTTAAGCACATTAACGAGCATCATCGGAGTTAGTAATTGTTGCATTCAAAGTTTTCAATAACACATTTACATATTCAGATTCAGATGCATATGGATATAGACATGGATGTATAAAAGATAAGGAAATAAAGACTACTCATTTCGTGCGCACCTTAAATTGCTCCCTCAGTACTTTGATGTTGCTTTTATGCATATCAAGTCCAACTAACTTCTTTGGACTAGAGGAAAATTATGGAATCCAAGGAGGACATTCGGGCCATTCAAACCATCTTAATTCATTAGGAAGATAGACAGGACCTTGGAAAGAGTTATGCATATTAATCATGATAAGCATCCTCAATCTTCTCATATTTGTGAAAGCATATCGTGACCTATGTATATCTCTTCTGGCTTTCGTAAATTTAAAACTATGGCTTTTACTGCATTTGTTCCCTGCATTTATAGAATTTGCATTGTAATTAATATTGTAGGTAAGAGAATAAAAGAGTAAAATCAGTGGCTATACCAGCAAATCTTACCATATCCCCTGATAGAACATCATGTACAATATCACAAAGCCATAACCTAATGCGTCTTCCAGGATCATCACGACATTGTTGTTTTACAATATCCATGCCCATCAATTGAATTAAGTCATGCATCTGCAAGGCCCCTTCCTCTTCAATTATCAAAGACTTCTCAACAAGAACTTGTACTCCAATAGTTGTGTCAAAGTTGCAACTGTCAAGGGCTTTTATAATGTACTATGTAGATCGACCCTTGAAGAAACAAGCAATATCAAGGAAAACCTCCTTTGCATAGTCTTCTAGCCCATCGTAACTTAACTTAAGAACATCATTGATAGTTTTGTCAGGACTTTTAGCAAGTTTATTTAATGCACTTTCCCACTCACATTCTCTTCTACTGCATAAGAAAGAGCCTAGTACCTGAAGTGCTAAAGGAAGCCCACTAGCATAATGCAAAGCACTATCAACAAGATCCCTCCTTATTATTGTTTTGTTGTTTCTTGGAAAAGCATGTTTATTGAAAAGTTCAAAAGGTTCAAAATACTCTAGAGCTTTAGCTTCATAGATGTGATTTCCATCTATCCCATGACAACTTAGCAAATGGCTATCTCTCGTAGTAATGATAATCCTACTTCCTTTACCAAACCATCCATACTCTCCAGCTAAAGCATTTAACTATTTTACATCATTGACATCATCGAGAAGCAGGAGAACTTTTTTGCAGGAAAGTCTATCTTGCATCAAATTAATACCTCCATCAATACTATACACCGCTAATGTTTTTCCCAATAATATCTCCGTCAACACTTTTTCTTGTAAAGGAACTAAATCCTTGGAATCTTTTGAAGCTTCTCGAACATTTGCCCAAAAAACATGAACCATCAAATTGTCTAAAAATAATATTGTAAAGGGCTTTAGCTAAAGTAGTTTTTCCTATGCCTCCTTGTCCCCATAATCCTATCATCAGGACATCATCAGACTCAAGATTCAACATCGATTCTAGCTTTTCCACTCTCGATGTATCCCGACAGGATGCTTTGCAACATACAAGGGTGTTGTGTTTAGCTCCATAGAGATGTCCTCCACAATGCTCTTTATAAGATTCGCTTCATCTCTGACAAAATCCATAAAAGTATTTGACAAATAGATTTAGCAGTTCAAAGATATGATTAAGTTTCACCGGAGACAAAAGAAAAAAAAGGGAGAAGATGTGATTCAGCGTATAAAAAACAATGATAAAGCAATATGTCATATCAATTACTACTTGCCCATCATTCAAGTCCCACCCAGACAAGCCACCAGCATCAAAAAGAGCCTTCTTCCATCTCTTCACTTTCTCTGAATTCTTTCCAAGCTTGGACTCACGCTTAGCCATAGCTCCCCCATAAGTCTCTCTTCCCCCTCTCTCTTGGTTCCACTTTGTAAAACACCGCCAACACAATTAGGCCCTTTTGCTCCATGATTTTCGTGATCTCTTCTAAACACCATGGAGAAGATGCGTAATCCTGGGAGAAAACAACAATTGCAATGCGCGATTCTTCAATTGCTTTCATAAGTGCCGGCCTTATTTGCTCTCATCTCGTCATTTCCTCACTATCGATGTAAGTGAGTGTACCATTCTGGTTTAGAGCAGTGTAGAGATGACCGAGAAGGTTGTTGCGACTGTCAATACCTCTAAAACTCAAGAAGACATCGTAATTCCTTTTATGTCTCGAAGAAGAAGAAGAAGAAGAAGAAGAAGAAACCATTAGAATTTGAGGAATTAAGGAAGGTGCTGGCGTGTTTGCTTGGGATTGATGAACCCCTTTCCGCCATTAGAATTTGGGGCATTAAGGAAGGTGCTGGCGTGTTTGCTTGGAATTGATGAGCCCCTTTCCGTCTGTATGAACTTACGGCCGCGCGGAATCTCCTTAGCCAATTGTCCATTTTTTATGATGAAATTATAGGATGAGGATGCCTTTGGTACTATTCTTATTTCATACGGTAAAATGAAGGTGCTTAAGGATGAGCTCCAGACCTTAATGTGGAATTTTAAGGTGCTTTAAGTGTTGAAGAGAGTGGTGGGCTCAGGTACAGTGCGAGATGAACATCATTCTCAAGGCCGTCGTCCCCAAAGTGAAAGATGTAGACAGAATCGATGTCCTCGATGTGGAGGTCGAGTAGACTTAGGGCTGACTTAGTTTGTGCCGGACCTTTGGTGGATTGGCCCATTAGGTGAAGCTTAACATTCTCGAAAATATGTGAACTCTGACTGGGAAAATGTTTTGTCTAGGGAGAAATGATCACGTGGCTATTCTTAATTTACTGAGAAATTAACAGTTTCCTTTGAGCCAAAAAATAAAATAAAAAATAATTAAAAATTATTATGCGATCCACCCCTTAAAATATTTGTGATCCAAAATATGTTGTTACTATCACAGGCACCCCGAAGTGCATTGTATTAGCAAAATCCTTGTCTTGGTGGAAGACTCCGTCACTCTTGGGCATCATGTGAATATGCTTACCGAATGCTTTTGGGTGTCATGTATGGTTAACAAGAGTTGCTTCTTTACTTTTCCTTCGGTAAAAAATTGTGCAATATTTGTAGTTGCTGACTAAAGTTTTCGACGAAAGCCTTCACCCGTGGACAAGGGTATTGAACAGCCATGCATTGCAGATGTTGTGGTGGGAGCTTCATGACCAAAGAGATAAACTTTTATACGGCGTTCACTTGAGTACTATAACTTTCAAAACGTTCACTTGAGTGCCATATCGGAGCAAAAACGTTCACTTGAGTGTTATTTTTGCCGAAAAAGCTGACGTGGACATTTCACTATTATTTTACTAATTTATCAATGCCACGTGGATTTTCTTTACATTTTTTAATATTTTCTAAAACTTTCTTTAATTTTTTATTCATTTTAATGTTTTTATTTTAATTTTACTTATTTAATATTTCAAAAAAAGAGAGAAAACCCCAATTTTTCCGTGGTGGCCTGCGAGGGTCATCGCCGGCCACCACCGGCCGACTAGGGGCCAAGGTCGGCTCGCCCCGGGCCTATGAGGCCCCGACAGCCTTGGGCGATGGCCATCGCGGCCTCGGTTGCCGCGGGCAAGGGCCTCACGCCCCCGGCGGTAGCCGGTTGTCGCGGCCTCGCCCGGCACAGTACTCGAGCTTCTCATTAGATCTGCATTCAATGATTCTTCCCGTTGAATCCACTCATGGGTTTGCACGACTATGTAAGACCTTTGGATTATGATTGTTGCTTCTCCGAACATCATGGACATCATGTGCGGTACTATGATACAATTCTGCTGCATAATGAATGATTGTCGGTTACTTTGTGCATAGAACAAGTGGCCTGCATGGTGCGACCTTCCATAGTATAGCCTGTTAAAAGGGGATGGCACGGATTAGGTGCTGTGGCTATGTTTCTTGCTGCGGCCCTAGGATATGATACTCATGCTGAGATTGAGTATACCTATAGCTGTAGATTTCAATGTATGATAGTAGTCAATCACAACGAGGACGAAATAAAGGTCTCCAAGATGCAGTTAGACAACATCCTTTCTCTTCATTCCTGTTTATATTGTTCATTGTACTTCATTGTTCTTATTACTGTCGGTTGATCTCTTCATTTGACTATAACCTAACTCAAACTTGCAGTTCAAGGTAGTTCCCACTCTTGAGGTGAACTCATCGCGAAATTGCTTTTGAACTATAGTTTCCTGACTCTTTGTATTCTACATGTAAAGTGCAAATCTAGATGGGACATCATTGGTCCTGAATGTAGCATCATTAGATTATCTACCGACATCGTATGAAAGTTATGGTACTCATGATCTTCTTATCCCCTAACAAATACACTAAACTTTAACTGCAGTTGTATCAAATCAACTCTGAACACATCAAATTGTGTTGACCTCAACCTATTTACTTAAATATATCCAAGCGTGTCCTAAATGGGACACAAGACGAATTCATCCGTTTATGATATGTGCACAGTGAATCTTGTATTGAACACTGTTAACTAGGCGGCTGTGTACTCTACATCAGAAGAATAATTCTAACTTTTCCATATGACGAGGATGACAACCCAAATTTTTTGTATTTTCTTTTTCTTTTTCTTTTTCTTTTTTTTGTGGCAACCTCCACAAAATCGAAGTTTGATCTAATTTTTCCGACGGAGCGGAAGTCTAGGTTAATCCTTGCGAAGAAATAGTGACAACGGGGATCGTGATAAATACAAGGTAAGAAACGACAATATCCTCAAAGGTCAATTTAACTGTCTCGAGTTTCAATTCTTTGGGCTGCTCAATCCAATATGAATTGAATCTAGACGTGGTTTTACGTTATTCGATACTATGAAAACATAAATGAATACTTATTTTATTTTTTTCAAAAATTTACTAAGCCACGGATTATTCGAGACGCATACATAGGGAGAAAACCCCGGACACTCCGCAATCACTCAAGCACAACAACGACGGGGGTTCGAACCGAATGCTGAGCAGATACCCACGTGATTGCCCCCTGAGCAAAGGATGTTGTCCGTTTTGTGTTTCTGTCAACTCTTCTTGTGAAGTCAACCTTGAAACTCGCTGTCTGGTTTGCTTTTGTGAACTCCAGAATACTTGGGTACACGCTAATTGAGTCCGGACCCTTGATCGGCTTGATGATTGACTTGTATCGCGACTCCGCGGGTCCGACGTTCCTCACTGTTCTCGTGACACTCACATTCATTACCGAATCCTCGAACCTCACGCTAATCGATGGATAGTTGAGTTGGTAATCGGGTATGCTCGATGTGGTCGAGCATGTGACCTTATTTTGAACTATGCGCTAGACTTCGAAGTCGGTGTAGTTGAGCGCACAAAGGTAAGGAACGTAATCTTGCGGTCTGATGTCGTAAACGAGACCCGGGTCGACGGCCTTTGATGGGTTGATGTGTCTTGCGCCGGTGGCGAAAATGTCCGTTGGATTGAGCATTTCATCCAAGATGGGTCGACCCTCCATGTTGGAGATAGCGGCAGTGGTCATGATGGCGGACTTGATGGCCGGCGGCGACCGGTCCGGGTGCATGCTCTTGAGCAACGCTACCACACCACCGAGGTGGGGGCGAGCCATAGAGGTTCCAGATTCCACGTTGAATGTGTGGTTCCCATCCGTAGAATTGTCTAAATGAAATGGCCAACCGGCGAGAATGTTCGGGCCTCGGCTGATGATATCCGGTTTGAGAATGCCTGGGCTTTGGATGCTGGCGCCATGGGAAGAGAAGAATGATACGCCCGAGGCGATCGATCTCCCAATCCGACCGCCTCTGAACAAGATGGTGGCACTCGGCGCCGACGCCGTGGTTAGGTAGCTCTTGATCTCTTTCCCCGCCTCATATGTCACATGGATGGCGGGTAAGACATGTGCTTCGGCCAATGTGGTGCATCCCTCCTAGTGGGAGTTCGCGAGAATCATGGCCGCACCACCCGCATCCTTGACCTCTTGACCTTTCTGTGACATCCCGAAATTTTGACTTCTGTGAGAAAATTATAAATTCCAGCGTGGATAATAAATTTGGATCTTGAGGATTTAATAGTCGATGATTGGCTATTCTGGAGTGTTTGTCGGGAAAAGTCGAGTTTGAATCGTCAAATTTTGACTTGTTTTACCGAGAATCGTTGCGCGCAAATTTAACTTTGATCGAACTATAAATACGAAAATATCATTTTTACCCTCGGTCATTTGAGTCAAGTGACCGTCCGATACTTATTTATTAAATTACCAAATCGGCCGTGGAATTTATGCACTTGAAACAAGGGAATTAAGGAATTTTTGAAAAGTTATGTGGGCCCCAATTCTCTTCCCTTTTCCGTCGAAATCCCCCTCCCCAATTTGTGGCCGCCCAACGTCATTTTCACTTTCCTTGGCTGACATCACTCCTACCTCATCAACTTGCCCCCTAAGTTTTGAAACCCACGTGGCCCACTTCTCTATTCTTTTCTTCTTTCTCTTCTGCCCAAGCAACAGAACCCCTTCCCCAAGTTTGTTTGACTTTTCCACACCTTCTTTCTCTATTCTTTTCTTCTTTCTCTTCTGCCCAAGCAACAGAACCCCTTCCCCAAGTTTGTTTGACTTTTCCACACCTTCTTTTTCTCTCTCTCTCACAGCTTCCGCCCCCCCACGGCCCACGACGTGACTCCACACCTCTCTCTCTCTCTCCCTTTCTTCTTCTACTTCTTCTTCTTTTCCTTCTGCTGTTCGTGCGGGCAGACCCCCTCAAAATATGCACGACCACCACCCAGCCGTCGTCTTGCGCCACGCCAGCTTCGGTTCAACGCTGTTGGTCTGCTTGAGACTCACAAAGCCGCTGGCCCAAGGGCCAACACGGCTCGCGCTGCCGCGCCGGACTCTATCCGACCAAGATCCGGTTGTTGTCAGTCCTGATCCACCGCCGAAGCCGCGGCCACCCAGCCCTGCAGTTCCACCAGCTGCGCGTCCGCCTCATCCCGTCACCTTCTACCTCCAGCCCATGCTTCACCTGACGTTGCCGCCCTAACCGCGGGCCACGAAAGGGAGCCAGCATGGTCCGCACCGCCGTGCTCCATCCCGATCACTTCCCGACGCCGTTGTCCCGAGTTTCCCAAACGCCAGCCCACTATCTCGACTCCTCGACGTCCGCCCGATCACTCCCCAACTTTTGCTCAGTCCCAACGACGAACCACTTAGCCACCAAAAGCTCCTTAGGACGTGAACAATATTGACCGACCCCCTGTCCGAACCCGATAACCTCAGGTTTGGAGCTCACAAAGACCCGACGTCGTTGTTCGTTGTCCTGACGCCACCACAACCCTCCGAAGCCGCTGTTTGGCTATTGGACAGCCAGCCCGAAGCCCATGCAGCCATGAACAGTAACCGCGAAACCTGAACCGAGGTCAACCCGTGAGCTTGAACCGACCCAGACCAACGATCGAACCTGTAACACCGCGCCAACTCAAGGATTTGACGTGCGAGTTCCATTGGTTGCCGCGAACTGGAACGTGGATTTAAATTTGAACTCGCATCGCCTCGCGCCCGACCCGACATTGAACGCAGGAGTTGTGAGTTAACCCTTAAACTTTGAATAGGGAAATAACTGCATTTAAAGAATAGATTTAATATTATTAACTGCTAATTAGATTATTTAGTTGGGATCAAATAATTTAATTGCATGTGATCGAATTATTTGCGTGAAGCTGAATCAGCTAAATATTTTGGTATTACTAATGGAAGTTTGGAATAGTTAATCGGGTCGGATTAATTAAACGTGATCGAGATAGTTAATTACATTAATTAATTATTATTGTACGATTATTAATATTGGGCGATTATTATATTATTGTTGGGTGATTGAAAAATGATTGCTATTTGTCTAGATTGATGTGAGTGATCACCCTGTTTATGGTTGCAAAATCTTGTGGATAATTTGTATATCTATGTGACCACGTGTGGACTGAATTTTGAGCATAAAAATAGCCTCGAGCCAAGTTTTGAGCACGATTGTTTGTGAGTGCATTGAATTAAATGTAAAGATAAGAATTGGCTTGATTGTCCGGTGTGTTTGTGTGGTCATATGATGAGATTATGCCGTGCCGGTCGTACGGTTTCCTAGTAAGTTCATACCATGCCCGTCGTACGGAATAACATGACTTATTATACGCCGGTCGCAATTTGTAAAGGACCGAAGCCCCTACGGGGATTCATGGTAGTTCCGTGTCGTGCCGGTCGTACAAATCTTACGGATTATTGGACGCCGTCGTCGGAAGTAAGGGACGAAGCTTGGTCATGCAAGTAGATACTGCCGGTCGTAGTGTTAAGCCACACCAATCGTGTGTGCTGGGCCTAATGACCTCTAATAACCGGAACACGTGTGATACGTTATGTATGAAACTGTGATGAGTGTTACGGTTAAGTACCTTGTTTTATATGTTGTTGGCTATTATGATATGAACTATTATTCGTGTGGCCCAAGATGGGGTAAGTTTGCATGTAATGGAAGATTCACTGTGATATTGTCATTGGTCATGTGGTAGTTATAGCGTGGCATGAGTCACACGCTATTGATCTATTATCGATATTATCCTGCATATTTAGGTTGCCTTATGCTAGTCAATGTCCTACTTGGACTTAGGCGTTGACTCACGAAGATTTTATATCTCACCCATTGTTATTAACTATTTTTTAGGCCTTAGCCATGAAAAGCTTGCTGAAAGGAGGATGTGGACATTGACTTCCCTTTTGAGTAGTTAAAGTAGTGTTAACCCCGATCCCGATTCGGTATTTTTGTTGGGTGTCGATAGTAGCCTTAAGGTAGCGCTGGTTTGTAATTACATTTTTTTTCCAGGATTAACAAGATAATTAAATAAAAGTGATCGTTAGTTGATGTTGATTGATTTGACTTCCTATTGTTCTATTCCTGCTTTTATTTTATTGTTTGGGGAAATTACACGTTCCACGTGCGCTAATAAATGATAAAAATAATGGACCGATGACTTGCATGGGACATCGTCCATTTTTGACTCGAGGCATTTTGTTAGGGTTGTTGCGGGCTTGGGATCGGGGCGTGATAACCCTGCCCAAAAGTGGTATCAGAGCAAGGTTAGCCTGAACCACTTGGTCATGGTCTGGAGTAATAAGGTGCGTTGGGTTACGGGATATTTAGTAGGATTGAAACTCCATCCATGTGTTTGTTATTTAAGATTTTAAGTTTTTATGCCTTAGTTCTCATTATGTATTACTTTGGGGTAAACGGGACCCCATAAGGTACTAGTAAGATGAGCAACTATAATGCCGGAGCTTCTAGGGAAGGAGCAGCACAAGAAGACCCTCAAGTGGATGGTCCGTTATGGGCTATGGAAGCATTGAGAAACATTGTTGGATAGCAGGGAAGAAACCAGGAAGCTCTTGCTACAGCCGCCACCGCTGCCGCTATCGTTGTTGCTCCACCGGAAGACCCGCTAGCTGGTAACGGAAATGGTGGCCAATTGATACATAAGTTGGTAAAGCAATTTCTAGAACTTAAACCACCAAAATTTTCTGGAAGTGGTGATCCTGAGGCTACCACCCTTTGGGTTAAGGAGCTGGAAAAGATTTTTGCTCTATTAAGATGCATTAATGAAGATAAGGTGACATTGGCTATGTATCGATCGCAAGGAAATGCCAGCACCTGGTGGGAAGCCTCTCGAGGATGGGCCTTTCTAGAAGGTACGATCCCGACTTGGGATGTCTTTGTGGAAACATTCAACGGCAAGTACTTCTCCAATACCGCAAGGGAACGGAAGATGGCCGAGTGCCTGCGCCGGAACCCGCTAATGGTAGATCGGTATGAAGTGAAGTTCGCCGAGCTATCTAGGTACGCCTCGAGAATGATAGAGGACCTTGTAGATAGAGCGAGGAAGTTTAGAGATGGGTTCAACCCCGAGATTAAGAGTGTATTGGTGCCACTCAATCTGAAGGACTACAATGATCTATACAAGAGAGCTCGGATGGTGGAGCAAAATTTATCCGAAAGGGCAACCGCATCTAGATCGCGATTCATGCCATCAAACAGGTTCGACAAGCGATAGGAAAAAAAGGCCAATGATTGGAGAAAGGAACCCCATCCCACTTAACCGAAGGAATGGTGTGGAGAAACCGGCATTTAACGTCAACGGAGTATGCCGCTTGTGTCACCACGAGGCATGGGTCCGCTCCATGTTAGTTCCGCAACGGAGCTTGCTTTGATTGTGGTTAGTATGGTCACCAAGTGAGAGTTGCCCGCAGAGACAAAGGGAAGTGCAAATGCTGCTACAATGAGGAGGACAAACGTAGAGAAATGCTCCACGGGATAACCTAGATCAACCCCGCTAGAAAATAGTGGATTGTTTGTTAGAGAATGTCCCGGTTATAAGTTAGTTATAGATAGTTGAAGTGGAAAAAGCCCTATTGATAGATTTGACTTGTGATATAAGTTTAACTTGTGATATGGGTTTGTAATAATACGATTGGTATTTGTGTGTTATATAAGTTTGAAGCTGTGTTGTATTCTAATGGTTTTAGTATCGATTTTAATTGATGGTCTTAAGTGGTGTTATGATCGAGATTAGCAAGAAAGCGAATAAACTTGAGGTTTGCAGAGTGATCTAGGCTATTGGATCCTTATTGATGATTGGGTCGCTTGTGGTAATACACTAGTTTGTTAAGAAAAGGATTGGTATAGAAGTGAGTAATGTACGATGAGTAGTAAGGATAATCATGCATTGCACGTGTTCATTACATTGAAGTTGGTTCTCAAAGTGATTTTTTTTTAAAATACATAACATTGCATCTTGAGTCACGGAAGAAAGATGACGAGTGGATAGTATAGTGGATTTGTAAGATGAATTTATGAGTTACTAAGATTTGGGATGACCCTGAATAAGGTTAAGATTGCAAGATGTACGATTAAGAAGAACTAGCAATCAAAGTGCGCAGTGGAAGCATGGTGGATAGATTGACAAAGTCGGTGCAATTCATTGTTATCTAAAAAGAAAATTCAGACACTAGTGGACATATTACATGATGTATTTATATCTGATGAGAGAAATAGTAATAGCTTTTGCCACTCGCTAGTTAAGAAGTTGTCGAACGCTAAGTAAGAATAGCTAATTTTGGGGTTAAATATGGTTATAGTATAGCAATCGATAATTAGGTTGGAAAGCAAGTTCCGATGGTGACAATTTAGGTGTGAATCATTGGAGTCCGACGAGTTAGCCAATTTAGACATATTGTGGATATGGAATTGTAGGATTGAAATTTGAGGATTATAGGCTTGAATTTGGCTTGTATATAATGGTTGACTTGTGATTTTAGTATGTTGAGCTGAGATAAGGAATAATGTGAAATGATTAGTATATGACAAGAAGCAAGGACGTTATGAGGTGTAAGTATTTTTATCTTTTTGAGGTTGAGTAGTAGGGTAATTTCGAGGATGAAATTTCCTAAGGATGGGAGAATTGTGACGTCCTGAAATTTTGACTTGTGTGAGAAAATTATAAATTCCAACATGGAAAATAAATTTGGATTTTGAGGATTTAAGAGACAATGATTGGTCGTTCCGGAGCGTTTGTCACAAAAAGTCAAGTTTGAATAGTCAAATTTTGACTCATATTACATAGATTATTCGTGTGAAAAATTTAATTTTGTCCAAACTATAAATGCGAAAATATCATTTTTACCCTCGGTCATTTGAGCCAAGTGACCGTCCGATACCTATTTATTAAATTACCAAATCGCACGTGGGATTTATGCACTTGAGACAAGGGAATTAAGGAATTTTTGAAACGTTATGTGGGCCCCAATTCTCTTCCCTTTTCCATCGAAATCCCCCTCCCCAATTTGTGGCCGCCCAACGTCATTTTCACTTTCCTTGGCTAACATCACTCCTACCACATCAACTTGCCCCCTAAGTTTTGAAGCCCACGTGGTCCACTTCTCTATTCTTTTCTTCTTTCTCTTCGACCCCACCACAATCCCATCTTCCCGTTTGTTTCACTTTCTTCACTTCTTCTTTCTTCTCTCTTCTTAGCTTCCGCCCCCCTCGGCCCACGACATGACCCCACACCTTTCTCTCTCTCTCTCTCTTTACTTCTTCGTCCTTCTTCTTTTTTTTCTATTTCGCTTGAACTAGCTCCCACCAATGACCCCCTCAAAATCTGCACGACCACCACCCAGCGGTCGTCTTGCGCCACGCCAGCTTCGGCTCGACGCCGTTGGTTTGCTTGAAACTCACGACGCCGCTAGCCCAAAGGCCAACACGGCTCGCGCTGCCACGCCAGACGGGATCCGACCCTGATCGGGTTGTTGTCAATCCTGATCCACCGCCGCAGCCGCTGCCACCCAGCCCTGCAGTTCCGCCACCCGTGCGTCTGCTTCATCCCGTCGAACCATGCTACCGTCCGAGAAACCCATTGATCCATGAGCCAAGTCCCCTTGCTAACCGCCAGGCCGACCCATCGTGAGCTAGCACGGTCCACGCCACCGTGCTCCACCCCGATCACTTCCCGATGCCGCTGTCCCGAGTTTCCCAAACGTCAGCCCACTATCTCGAGTCCTCGACGTCCGCCCGATCACTCCCAGCTTTTGCTCAGTCCCAACGACGAACCACCTAGCCACCCGAAGCTCCTTAGGGACGTGAACCGTACTGACCGACCCTCCGTTCGAACCCGACAACCTCAGGTTTGGAGCTCGCAAAGACCTGACGTCGTTGTTCGTTGTCTTGACACCACCACAACCCTCCAAAGCCATTGTTTGGCTATTGGACAGCCGGCCTAATGCCCATGCAGCCATGAATAGTAACCGCAAGACTTGAACCGAGGCCAACCCCTAAGCTTGAACCGACCCGGACCGACGATCGAACCCGTAGTGCCACGCCAACTCAAGGATCCGACGTGCGAGTTCCATTGGTTGTCGCGAACTTGAACGTGGATTTAAATTCGAACTTGCATCGCCTTGCACCCAACCCGACATTGAACGCAGGAGTTGTGAGTTAACCCTTAAACTCTGAATAGGGAATTAACTGTGTTTAATGATAGATTTAATATTATTAACTGTTAATTAGATTATTTAGTTGGGAGCAGATAATTTAATTGCATATGATCTAATTATTTGTGTGAAGCCGAGTAAGCTAAATATTTTGGTATTATTAATGGAAGTTTGGAATAGTTAATCGGGTCGGATTAATTAAACGTGATCGAGATAATTAATTACGTTAATTAATTGTTATTGTATGATTATTAATATTGGATGATTATTGTATTATTGTTGGGTGATTGTATAATGATTGCTATTTGTCTAGATTGATGTGAGTGATCACTCTGTTTATGGTTGCAAAATCTTGTGGATGATTTGTATATATATATGTGGCCTCGTATGGACTGAATTTTGAGCATAAAAATGGTCTAGAGCCAAGTTTTGAGCATGACCCTTTGTGAGTGCATTGAATTAAATGCAAAGATAAGAATTGGCTTGATTGTCCGATGTGCTTGTGTGGTCATATGATGAGATTATACCGTGCCGGTCGTACCGTTTTATAGTAAGTTCGTGCCGTGCTAGTCGTACGGAATAACATTTCTTATTAGACGCCGGTCGCAGCTTATGAAGGACCAAAGCCCCTACGGGGATTCATGGTAGTTCCGTGTCATGCCGGTAGTATGAATCTTACGGATTATCGGACGCTATCACCGGAAGTAAGGGATGAAGCCTAGTCATGCTAGTAGACACTGCTAGTCGTAGTGTTAAGCCACACCAATCTTGTGCGCTGGGCCTAATGGCCTCTACTAACCGGAACACGTGTGATACATAATCTATAAGACCGTGATGGGTGTTCTGGTTGAGTACCTTGTTTTATATGTTGTTGGCTGTTATGATATGAACTGTTCGTCGTGTGGCCCAAGGTGGGGTAAGTTTGCATGTGATTGAAGAATCACCGTGATATTATACTTGATCATGTGGTAGTTATAGCGTGGCGTGAGTTGCATGCTATTGATCGCTAGTCGATATTATCCCGCATGTTTAGGCTGCCTTGAGTGAGTCAATATCCTACTTGGACTTAGACGTTGACTCACGGAGATTTTATATCTCACCCGTTGTTGTTAACTATTTTTCGGGTCTTAGCCATGAAGAGCTAGATGTATGGAGGATGTGGACATTGACTTCCCTTTTGAGTAGTTAAAGTAGTGTTAACCCTAATCCCGATTGAGTACTTTTGTTAGGTGTCGAAAGTAGCCCCGAGGTAGGGCTAGTTTGTAAATACATATTTTTCTAGGATTAACAAGATAATTAAATAAAAATGATCGTTGGTTGATTGTTGATTGATTTGACATCCTACTTTTCTATTCCTGTAGCTTTCATTTTTATTTGGGGAAATTACACGTTCCGCATGCATTAATAAAAGATAAAAATAATGGGTCGATGACGTGCATGGGACGTTGTCCATTTTGACCTAAGTCGTTTTTGTAGGGTTGTTGCGGACCCGGGATCGGGGCGTGACACTTTCTCTACTCACGCACTTCCGTCGCCCAAGTCGCACACAACCACTTTCCCTTGGAGGTCCGACCGCCCTTTTAATGATCCGGGAAAGCATTGGGCCAAGGGTTGAGTTCCATTTAGTCCTAGATAAACAAGGGGAAGTGGCGCCGGATGGAAGTCGTGCGGTTGGTACAAGGTCTCCCCATCGAACTCTTGCCCGTTCCCGAGCCGCGCCGTGGCCTTGATGCTGCGGTCGATGCTGCTCGCTCCAACAGTGAGAATCCACGGTGCCTCGTTTTTAGTTGTGCGGTGCAATGGTCCCGAATTCCCTGGGAGCAGCCCGACGAAGACGCCCTTTTGGGTGGTGGCAAATGCACCCATTGCTATCATGGTGTCGAAGAATGGCTGAGAAAATGCTCCTAAAGAGATAGAAAGCACATCGACACTGTCCTCGATGGCCGCGTTGAACCCAGCTAATATGTCGCCCTCACGACACCCGTTAGCTTTGCAAACCTTGTACATTGCCAAATGTGCAAGAGGCGCCATGCCTACGGCCATGCCGTTGGCATTACCAAGTGCGTTGGCATCGCTCACAAAAGCGCCGGCAGCTATGCTGGAAGTGTGTGTGCCATGGCCCACACCATCATATGGAGGATCGGCTTGCGTAACGGTACCCGAGCCGATGAAAGACCTCGCACCGATGAGCTTGTTGTTGCAGGATGTTCTGTTGAAGTCGCACCTGCCCTTCCATTTGGCTGGGGGTGGCGGCATCCCCTTGTCGCTGAAGGAAGGGTGGTCGGGGAAAATCCCGCTGTGCATCACTCCGATGATCACACCCTTACCCAAGTTTGAGTCCTTCCAGAGTCCGACTCCTTGGTGCAATCCTAAGAAGTCAGGGGTGCGAGTTGTGTGCAGAGAGAGCGCCTTCTCCGGACGCACGTACAAAACACCGCCCTTCTCCCGAATGGCTTTAGCTTCCTCAGCGGTCAATCTGGCTGCGAACCCCGATAGCACATGTCGGTATGAGTGAACCATTCGTTGCTCTTGGTTTGAGCTAGCCGCTGTGGTAGGTAAAAATGACCGATACAAAGTATCGAGATCCTCTGAAGCTGAGGAATATTCGTCCGACGGCTTTCGTACTTGGATAATATAATTCGACAATGAGCCACTTGTGTCGGTTGATGCAATAGCGGCATTAGCAGGGGAAATGCTTAGAATGCAGATGAGACCAAGAACGAAAATCGTCAAGGTGGTCGGAGACAATATGCATTTCTGGTCCTCCATCTTGAATTAGCAGAAGAATCCGAGAATTGCTTTTTGCTCCTTGAGTTATGCGCTGACAGTTGATGTCATATATAAGAATTGGTGCTTCCTCTCTTTTGGAGGAAACTTATCCATAGTGATTTTTATTTCCTAACATGCATGTGCATTTCGGTGTAAGAATTGAATTACAATCCTTAAGGACGTGGAACCGTCCATGAAAATTTACTAAATTAGACTAATGTATCAATGGAAACATGATTATACATATTTGACATGCTATACAAAGGCGCACCACCACCCTAAGTAAATTACTTTCCCTCAAATGAGCTTCTAAACATGAAAACGAAACTTAAACCAAAATTAGAGGGGTAACGCACGCAATCCCAAGTCTCTAGTTTAAAATCGTAACTTTTCAATTTTTTTTTATGACACTCAAATTGTGCACAAGAGGAAAGTAAAATATACTCCAAATAACGTAGATATACAACTTTACCTTTTAATGTAAACGCAAGGTTAAATATGAACTTTCCTAGATAAGTAATATTCAAAATGCAATTTTTTAAATACATAAAACTTTTTTAGTGTAAACATGTGATTTCATGCAACACAGTTTAGGAGTATTTTGCATATAGATAGGTCCATAAATTACATTTACTTGGACCGGCGATGGATGGATTTAAATAAATGACTTTGACCTTAAGTAAATCATTTGGTCTAAGCTTACGAGGGAAGCAAAATTCGGCCAAGCCCATGGAGAGACACATCGGCCATGGGGGAATGGATATGGGTTTTGAACTTAATTTTGATTAAATGGGTTATGCCCATATAAGTGCTTGAGTTTAACGTTAATAGAACCCATTCGTGCTTGTAATGTGGCTGAAAATGAGCCCACAGGGATTAAAAGCCAAGCCCATAACAGGATTGGGGGAATAAGAAACCTAATCACCATGATAAATAGGCGCTTAGTAGTAGGGCAGCCACGATACAAAAAGTGAGAACAGAAGAGCGGCAAGGATGAGGAGAAAGGGTACTACATAGCCTAGTTTGGTTCAGCAATTGGAATGGGCTTTAGAGCTCTAAAGTTGCTTGGCCAAATTAAAATGGCTTTTGGATTCATTTTTTGAAGAACTTTGGGGAAATCCAATTGCATTTCCTCTGATGACTTTTCCCCCAACACAAATTCGGAGGTCCTTTGTAAAGTAGCATTTTCAAAATGCTAGTTTGTACTGCTCATCAGCATTGTTCATCTTCCTCATGGTTTGCATAGAGGAGATGGAGGAGGTCGGTGATTGCCACCTGTGGTCGTGAGACCCTACGCATCACATGGGTCACAAGACCTCGACGACGATCAGCCTAGGTCTCGTGACCCAAGCTGCCAGTGCCAAATTTGGCTCTCCAACAGCCATATTTAGCCTCGCTAGAGTCTCGTCCGAGGCTCACCGCTTGCTTCCCAAACACCATTTAAATCAAAATTGCTTTCCCATGTGTTTTAAAGTACAATTTACCAAACGTTATTTGCATTTCAAACAACCTCATTTAGCCTAAAGACCTTTGTATTTTTCCAAAGACATTCTTCAAAATTGGACAAAATGGGCCGCCAAAAGGACCCTATTAAAGTGGTCTATCTTTGACAAAAAAAAACAAAAAACAAAAAACAAAAAAGTGGTCTATCTACTCGATTTTTTTATTTTATTTTATCGTTTTCCCCATTCCTTTTCCGTGGTATTGCTTTGGCTCTGCAGTCAACGATCAACAACAAGAGCTTCGTGGCATTGCTTCACCCCAACAACCATTGGCGCCATTTTCATAATATTTCTAATAATTGACTACGAATTGATTACATGGTGAAATGTAATTATGATAGGAGTTTAATATTGAAATGGTATTTCTCAACAGTAACTAGTGAAATTTTTAGTTCCTATTTAGAGAAAATTCCAAAGAAAGGCCCGAAATACTCTCATGTTTTCAAATAATAACTCTGAGTGGACCTCATTTCAAGTAAAGGTCTAAAGTGGATGTTGTTTCAAATAAGAGTATGAAGTGGCATAATCGGTCTCAAAAAGGGCATCTCATAAATTAGTTAGGGGCATTTTTCGTCATTTTATCTTTTATAAAAATTTAATTTTTTTCTTTAGTCATTCCATTTTCTATTTTCTAAAAATTTTAAAAATAAACGCAAGACTCCCTCAAACCTGGACGAGGGCTGCAACTCGAACCTAGGCAGGGGCCGGCGACCCCGGTTCCTTGTTTTTTTCCTTGTCTTTTATTGTGACCATAAAATTCAATAGATACTTTTCCATGTCAATTGTGAGAAAGGCTACTGGCGAAGAAAGGTTTGGCTCGGCAAGACAGTTGCATGAGTGGACGGGACAACACCACAATGATGTTATGTCAGGAATTGACCTACCACCTTGTACTTGTAAAGTTTAGTAATGAACTCACCCTACAGTCCAGCCCTTGGACCAACGGCTTTATATTTGTAAGGTTTTGAAGATTTAGCCGTTCGAGGTATCAAACTAATGTGGCCTGTTCATGTCACAAGTACCTTTGAGACCACTTTGTTATTTTCAAGTGTTTTCCAGCCTTCGATTACGAAGTTAAGATCGCTTAATCAATCAAGTGTTTTCCAGTCTTCGATTACGAAGTTAAGATCGCTTAATCAATCAAGTGTTTTCCAGCAGAAGGTTAGAAAGTATCACATATGAACTTGTGCTGAACTCTCCTTGAAGTACTACTCTGTTTATTTAAGTATTATGCTGTACTTGTTTTGTAGAAAATAAATAATTCCTAAATTTGGTTGATTGTAAATTTTTAACTTAGCTAATTTAATCATAAACCTTTTTATAGATTGTCTATTCAGTCATTTCAGCCAATATTGGCTGAAAATCACGAAAATACACGCTAGTTGTTCTATATTACATGGTCGGCGCTGGTTTGGACAAAATTTAAAATTTCATTTTGTGCTGGCGAGAGTCACTAGAGACCCTAGCCCGCCACGAAGGCCTTGCCCAGTTTGGGCGATGACCACCTCTCTTGCGATTGGCGGGGCCGTGAATGTCCTAAACGCGGGCATAGCAGCCTATCGCTAGTTGCGAGCCTTCCTCGCCAATTGTGGACTAGGCAGCCCTTACTTGGATCTAGCGAGGGGATGCACGCCTTGTTGGCTCTCCGGTCGTAAGCGAAGCCGCGATGCCCTTAGGAAGATCCTTTGTGACCTCACGGGCCGCAAGTGAGGCCTTCCCAACTGTCGAGCTAGTAACCCTTGCTAGCACCGCAAAAAAAAAAAAAAAAAAAATTAAGAAAAACTACAAAAATTGTTCACGTCAATGCCACCTACTACATAGTCCACATCAGTAATTTGTTAGAAGGATTGGCTCGAAAAATTGTCAAAATTTTTAGCTGGTCACATTAAAAGGTTTATGAGTTCACTAAGAGGGGTTTCATATCAGTATTTCGCAGGAAGGGTAAAAATGGCCTATTCAAATTCCCTAAAGGGGGAAAGATGAAGGTGTATCGACACAAATACCGTAGATTTATAACTTTTTTTTGATAATTATCTCCTTAGAATTGACGATTATTTTTTTTGCAACCTTGCGTCTCGCACCATAAACTTTGACAAGCAATTATGTGCTCCAAAGGTCGAACCTAATCATCTCATTACTCTTGTCAATGTGAGCCAAAATGCAAGATCTTGCTAAAATCCTGTTCATTAACTTCACAAACACAAATTTTCAAACAGATCATAAAAGAAAAAAAAACGAGTTTCTCAACAAGACATAGAGTTTTTGTGTCTTAATATAACATGGCAATCACTAAAACATTTATCACCATTGCGTCACCACCTTAAAGTGGTAAGATATAATATATTTATAAATCAACAACGATGGTTATACATTTTCCAATTAATGTGATTAAGTGCACTTAATATCCTTGGAGCATGAAATCATTTTCGGATATCAAAATCTGACCAGTTATATTGTCCAAACCTTTCAATAATGTCATAATTCCGTGTTAGGTGAAGCTTGCAAAATTTGTTGCTTATTTTTCCTCTCTTGTCAAACACCTTTAAAACCTCTTACCGAAAAAAAAAAAAACCGGTAAAACCTTTATTTTTAGTACTTGATATTTCGATACATAAAATACTTGAAGAAGGACAAATAACAATATACCCTGTTTTTAAGTGGTATAGCGAACAATATATTTGAAATTGTCGAATTATTTCTAAACCTATTACACGGATGTCAATCTAGTCATAAATTTTCATTTTTGTCAATTTAATCCTAAATTTTTACGTGAAATTTCAATAGCTGATTTTTCTCGAAGACCATTGACGTTGAGGTGTGCTCTAAAGGACAAGCGATGAAGAGTAGATTGTCACGTTAGCGATTTATGGAGTACATTGAAATACTATGCAAACTTTTGGGACAAAATTGACAAAATTGAATATCTTAGGACTGATTGGCATCCCTAAAAACAGTGTTGAACTGATTAGGTAATTTTCCCTAGGAAATTGCCAATTGCCTAAAAAAAGCCTCATGTCAACAAAGTCATCTTGATCCCTCCCAACGCTTCACATGCGCTCTAGCAAAGCCAATTTGGTGGAGCCCACCATGATGCCCCTAACGTTCTGATATATCTTCGAACGTAATCTTTTTTGGTTTATCTGTTTCCATATAATTACTTCTTATGGATAATTTTTCACTTGTTACGTCATGACCTCCTGCATAACTCTATTTTTTGCAAATATTATTGAACAAAATTCTAAGTGAAACCCCACATTGGAAAGGGCTCAGTTGCCCCTCCTTGCATAATCATTTTAGCATGATGTTTGGAGTTTGAACCAAATTTTTTTTTTTTTTTTTTGTAGGTTTTGAAGGCCTTGGGTGGATATGAGAAAATTATATTTTGGAGATAGAATTTTTTTTTTTGGAAAGAAAACGACAATTTCCTAAATAGAGACGAAAGGATAATTTATTTGAGTACTAAAGGTAAAACTAGTACACATATGGTATTTTAAAAAATCCTCGAAGTACATGACACGATGAGAGGTATATTACTTGACACAATAAGATGACCTAATCTCCAACTTCTTATAAGCTAATTCTTTGTTTTGCACTAAGCATGTTCATATAATATAGTTTTGCATTCAAATTTAACTTAAAAACTATGTGCACGTGATGTAAGTCCAACATGTAACGATACATTTCTAGGTATAAAAAGCCCGACCTTTTTTCTCAGCTTGGTTCTTTTTTATAAAGCTATTTGGTTACAAATGAACTTCGAAATGATGGGTTATTATGTGCAACGTGTCCAAGATGCTATTCCAAGTTGTGGCGGTCAATTTAGGCCAGTGTGTTTTGGAATACACGCAGAGCAAAAGTGGGTAAGGAAGGCAATAATGACAACCACCAGTGCAAGCCTGCAACCTTGGCTAAGAGTGGCCACTTTGCATAGTCTCTTTTTAGAAATGCAAGTATGCATCTCCATCTCATTTTTGCAAGATTCAACTGACTAAGATATCTTCCCTTGTATAAAAAGGCCATATAAAAAGCCTAATCTCAAAACGACAAAATGTCAGCTGGTTCTTATTTTTGAGATCACTAGGTTCGACTTTGGAGTATAGAATTTAAATGCAGCTTTGCCTTGTTAAAGTTTATGGCGAGGGATGCAAGAATGCTGGAAAACATGGTCCTCAATAACAAGATTGATTCTTCTAACTTGCTTAACGTGACCAAGCTATTGCCCCGCTAAATAGTGCTTAAAAATGTTGGGTTGTACTTAATTGCTATTAGAAGAAAGGTTCGCTCAAGGATGGCCAAAGACTCGCGATACTGGAGGCATCGCTCCCATTAGTTTAACCTAATATAAATAAAGTAGTACTCCTAGGAAGTTCATCACAAGTTGAAATTTGGTTGTAATAACGACTTTCAACTTTCCAATGTTGCCCTTCACATACTTCAACTTTACTCTTCATCTATATCTCTTATTTCCTTTCTTTGTATTACATATAGTATCTCCTTTTTTTTTCAATAAGTAAATATCAGTTATTATCTTCCAAACTAAAAGCATGTGGATCGACTAATTTCCCTTATGAGCCAATTTCAAACTAAGCAACAAAATCTCAGCTTCAAGAAAAATAATACACCTTAAAATTCACAAAGAACACTAGCAGCAACTAACTATGGACATTTCCTGCCAGCAACAAAGATAAGAACGAAATCTCCCCCTGCGGCATAGATCAATCACCCTGTTGTGCGGAACAAGCGATCGAACGATAAAATAGACAGAATAAGAAAATAAATCGGACACCAGATATACATGGTTCGGTTGTAAAGACCTACGTCCATGGGGAGAGCAGCAACGAATTTCACTACGTAACGAGCGATACACGGAGATTACGGACCACACTCGAGTCACTCAAACACTCTCGGTATTTCCCAAGCCCCAATTACATCCAAGAACGCATACAGTGTTTAGCTCCCAATTCCTAACGAAATAATTTCTCAATCGAATTACACAAATCTAATCTCAAGATTTAATCGGCTTCGACACTTGAATTCTTGATGTAATTCCACGAACAAAACGAAATCCCAATGTCAAGCACTCGCTTAGAAACCGGCGCTTCAAGAAGTCTCCTTCGTTTTCTCCGGACGTGCAAGCACCCACCTATGGACTTAACCATGACACTACGGGAAAAAAACCGGTGCTTCAAGACCTTCTGCTTCTTTCTTTAAGGAACGCAAAACCCACAATATATATTATTAAACCCACCACCGGAAGGAGTCCAAGATGGGTCAACGAAAAGGTTCCTGTTTGATCGGTCCAAGAAGAAAAAGCTTATCTTAAACTTTTCCTCTTTTGTTGTTATCTTGACAGCCTTTAGTTGTTGACCTTATCTTTTTTCTTGCTTTCTCACGATCAAACTCCTACTCCAAGATGCAGTAGATATCTTTAGACTTCAAACAAACTTCATCCAATCTTCCCAAAAGATATCAAACGCATGCATATTGTGTTTTGCTCGATTTCAATTGTCCATAAAATATTTGATTCGAAATATTCACAATTTCACCTCGGGCTCAAACTCAAGACATATTTTAACAATCTCCACCTTGGCTCGACGTTTGAGTCAAGTCACAATCGCTTCGTTAAAATCCGAACTTCACCGCTACTACTCTCCCACAGCCCCATTGGACTCGACCGCCATAGATATCATCCAAGTCCAAGCTGCGCTTGAACTTCGCTGTAATTGTGGACCTCATCAGAATACCAACTGAATATGCATCTTTAACTGCTCCACAAGTAGTTTCTGATACAAGCTCCTTAATCACAGATAAAACAAAACCACCGTTGCATCCATATCCGTCGGGAGATCGAACACGTACCTTATCAATATCAGCGATTACAGTAACCGTTGGCTCTACGGGCTCCACCTCACTACAAGCACCATCTGTATTGATTCTTGCGCTAGTATCCGCTACCTCGGGAGTTTCTGGTTGCAACCCCACCTCAAGCTGAACACCGTCCGGATCCATATTTATACTGCCACAAACACTCCTACCATGAAGTACTGGAGACTCGTCAAAGGTAACTTTTCTGTCGTGAACAAGTGAATTTATATTCGGGCACCACAACCGATAACCCCACTCACCTCGTGCATAGCCATGGAATATGTACATTGCCCTCACATCGAGCTTACCATCACTTACTCGATAATAACACGGGCAATCAAACATTCTAAAAGTAGAATAATCAACAACCGTTGGCTCTACGGCTCCACCTCACTATAAGCACCATCTGTATCGATTCTTGCGCTAGTATCCGCTACCTCGGGAGTTTCTGGTTGCAACTCCACCTCAAGCTGAACACCGTCCAGATCCATATTTATCTTGCCACAAACACTCTTACCATGAAGTACTGGAGACTCGTCAAAGGTAACTTTTCTGCTGCGAATAGGTGAATTTATATTCGGGCACCACAACCGATAACCCCACTCATCTCGTGCATAGCCATGGAATATGTACATTGCCCTCACATCGAGCTTACCATCACTTACTCGATAATAACACAAGCAATCAAACATTCTAAAAGTAGAATAATCAGCAACGTTACCCGACCACACTTTTTTGGGAGTCCGATATCCGATCGCGATCGATGGAGATCCGTTCACCGGGTAGCTCACCATACTAAGCGCATCCGCTAGAACTCTTCTAGCCATACCAGTACTAGAGATCATTTTACGGGCCATCTCTAGTAATGTTCTACTCATCAATTCCGCAAACTGTTGTGGTTTACTGGCACTAGTGCGGTTTTTCACTATGCCCTTTGTCATGCAGAATTTATTTACCAGCTTCAAGCGGGACTCCATGCTACTGTCGGTTCGTACATGCGTGATCGACTTACCGGTCTCCGTCTCGATCAAAGCTCTCGACCGCGTATTCTTGACGAAATAATTTCTCAATCGAATTACACAAATCTAACCTCAAGATTTAATCGGCTTCGACACTTGAATTCTTGATGTAATTCCACGAACAAAACGAAATCCCAATGTCAAGCACTCGCTTAGAAACCGGCGCTTCAAGAAGTCTCCTTCGTTTTTTCGGGACGTGCAAGCACCCAGCACCTATGGACTTAACCACGACACTCTAAGAAAAAAACCCGTGCTTCAAGACCTTATGCTTCTTTCTTTAAGGAACGCAAAACCCACAATATATATTATTAAACCCACCACCGGAAGGAGTCCAAGATGGGTCAACGAAAAGGTTCCTGTTTGACCGGTCCAGGAAGAAAATGCTTATCTTAACTTTTCCTCTTTTGTTGTTATCTTGACAGCCTTTAGTTGTTGACCTTATCTTTTTTTTGCTTTCTCACGATCAAACTCCTACTCCAAGATGCAGTAGATATCTTTAGACTTCAAACAAACTTCATCCAATCTTCCCAAAAGATATCAAACGCATGCATATTGTGTTTTGCTCGATTTCAATTGTCCATAAAATATTTGATTCGAAATATTCACAATTTCACCTCGGGCTCAAACTCGAGACATATTTTAACAATCTCCACCTTGGCTCAACGTTTGAGTCAAGTCACAATTGCTTCGTTAAAATTCGAACTTCACCGCTACTACTCTTCTACAGCCCCATTGGGCTCAACCGCTATAGATATCATCCAAGTCCAAGCCGCGCTTGAACTTCGTTGTAATTGTAGACCTCATCAGAATACCAACTGAATATGCATCTTTAACTGCTCCACAAGTAGTTTCTGATACAAGCTCCTTAATCACGGATAAAGCAAAACCACCGTTGCATCCATATCCGTCGGGAGATCGAACACGTACCTTATCAATATCAGCAGTTACAATAACCGTTGACTCTACGGGCTCCACCTCACTACAACCACCATCTGTGTCGATTATCGCGTTAGTATCCGCTACCTCGGGAGTTTCCGGTTGCAACTCCACCTCAAGCCGAACACCGTCCAGATCCATATTTATACCGCCACAAACACTCCTACCATGAAGTATTGGAGACTCGTCAAAGGTAACTTTTCTGCTACGAATAGGTGAATTTATATTCGGGCACCACAACCGATAACCCCACTCACCTCGTGCATAGCCATGGAATATGCACATTGCCCTCACATCGAGCTTACCATCACTTACTCGATAATAACATGGGGAATCAAACATTCTAAAAGTAGAATAATCATCAACATTACTCGACCACACTTTTTCGGGAGTCCGATATCCGATCGCAGTAGATGGATATCTGTTCACCAGGTAGCTCACCATACTAAGCGCATCTGCTAGAACTCTTTTAGCCATGCCAGTACTAGAGATCATTTTATGGGCCATCTCTAGTAATGTTCTACTCATCAATTCTGCAAACTATTGTGGTTTTTCGGCACTAGTACGGTGTTTCACTATGCCCTTTTGTCATGCAGAATTTATTTACCAGCTTCAAGCAGGACTCCATGCTACTGTCGGTTCGTACATGCGTGATCGACTTACCAGTCTCCGTCTCGATCAAAGCTCTCGACCGCATATTCCCGACAACATCATCAAACTTGTGCACCGGTAGAGACACCCGGGTCTTCCTCGAGCAGTAGTTAGTCTCTCGAACAGATGTCGACGTCTCCGGAGCCAAACTTGTCAATGTCTCACCTTGAAGTTCATACAAGCCACCATGCTTGATTCCTTTCATTATCACTAGGGCACCTCGAACAATCTTCGGAACTCCATCATATGAAAAATACCTGCATCCAGCTGAATCTAGGGCACCCAAGGAAATTAAGTTCTTTTTCAATTGTAGAACGTATCTTACTCCAGTCAATGTTCTCACAAGACCATCATGCATCCCGATTTTAACATCACCAACACCCACAACATCGCATTCAGCATTGTTCCCCAACTACACTTTACTACTATCCATGCACCGATAAGTAGCAAACCAGTTCCTATTTGGTGTAGCATGAAAAGAACAACCATAATCCATAATCCATCCGTCAAATGACGAATTCTCTATGATAGACAAGACCCTATCGACACCATCAGAATCATCGGCTATAGCTGCAACATCATCTACAGATTCAACTCTAATTCCCTTGCCTATTTTGTTTTTCAGCTTTAAGCAATTCCTTCTAAGATGCCCTCTCTTGCCACAATTTCAACAGACAGCACCGCCAGTCCTAGATTGACTGCGTCTATTTGAGTTCATACTACTTTTACTACCACGAGTATCGGTTCTTTCTCTATTTTCACCTACTAAAGCAGTAGATACATATTTGCCAGATTCTCTTCTACGGATGTCCTAACTTAAAATCAAATCTCGAATACCATCAAATGTCAAACTTGTCGACCCGGAGGAATTACTAACAGCAGTAACAGTAGTATTCCAGCCATTAGGCAATGATGATAATAGAATCAAAGCACATACCTCGTCTTCAAAGTCAATATCAACTGAACTCAATTGACTAACGATCACATTGAATTCATTGATATGGTTAGTAAATGACGCACCTTCGCTCATCTTCAAATTAAACAGACGTCACATCGGATAGACTTTGTTGATCGCAGAGGGCTTCTCATACATATCCGACAGGGTTTTCATTAAACCCGCAGTGGTCTTCTCTTTGACGATATTAAACGCGACGTTACGAGCCAACGTCAGTCGAATAACACCCAGAGCTTGTCTATCTAGCAATTCCCAATCAGCTTGCTTTATCGTCTTCGGTTTCTCCCCGGACAAGGACAAGTGCAGCTTCATCCGATATAGATAGTATTCAATCTGCATCTTTCAAAAACCAAAGTCCTTCCCCTCAAATCTGTCGATTTTCACTTTTACTTCTTCTGTCGCCATCGATTCGCTTCAACTCGATAAACCTGGCTCTGATATCAATTGTTGCGCGGAACAAGCGATCGAACGATAAAATAGACAGAATAAGAAAATAAATTGGACACCGGATATACGTGGTTCGGTCGTAAAGACCTACGTCCACGGGGAGAGCGGTCACGAATTTCACTATAGAACGAGCGATACACGGAGATTACGGACCACACTCGAGTCACTCAAACACTCTCGGTGTTTCCCAAGCCCCAATTACATCTAAGAACGTGTAAAGTGTTTAGCCCCCAATTCCTAACGAAATAATTTCTCAATTGAATTACACAAATCTAAACTCAAGATTTAATCGGCTTCGACACTTGAATTCTTGATGTAATTCCACGAACAAAACGAAATCCCAATGTCAAGCACTCGCTTAGAAACCGGCGCTTCAAGAAGTCTCCTTCGTTTTCTCCGGACGTGCAAGCACCCAGCACCTATGGACTTAACCACGGCACTCTGAGAAAAAAACCCGTGCTTCAAGACCTTATGCTTCTTTCTTTAAGGAACGCAAAACCCACAATATATATTATTAAACCCACCACCGGAAGGAGTCCAAGATGGGTCAACGAAAAGGTTCCTGTTTGACCGGTCCAAGAAGAAAATGCTTATCTTAACTTTTCCTCTTTTGTTGTTATCTTAACAGCCTTTAGTTGTTGACCTTATCTTTTTTTTGCTTTCTCACGATCAAACTCCTACTCCAAGATGCAGTAGATATCTTTAGACTTCAAACAAACTTCATCCAATCTTCCCAAAAGATATCAAACGCATGCATATTGTGTTTTGCTCGATTTCAATTGTCCATAAAATATTTGATTCGAAATATTCACAATTTCACTTCGGGCTCAAACTCGAGACATATTTTAACACACCCTTTGGTTTATCATCCTACGACCACCATGGAACAATGAAGTACATGAAACTCGGACAAAGAACTCAACATATTACAGTACTCTAGCTCAGCTTCTACGAGACGACTTTCAAACTTCTTCCTTTATCCTAGAAACATTAGTCAATGGAATCGACAACAATTTATACCAAACTATTTTCGTGGGAAGTGAAAATAATTTATAATTTCATTCATTTACTTTTGTAAGCGAAACAAACAATTATTTTCAAAAAATGTTTGGTAATTTAGAGAAAGCGGTTTCTTTCTTGCCGGAAGGGGAAGACATTTTCCTCAAATCTAAGATTATTGTTTTCAGTCCATGAAAAATGTTTTCTGCATATTGATTAGTTTTCCTTCGTCCAAACACAAGAAAGTTGGAAACGATTTACCTGAATCAGATTTCCTCCAAACAAATGGAGCCTTAGTTGTAATACATGCTCCCAAGCTTCCTTTGAGAAAGGACGAGGGAAAAACAAATGAGCCCTCGATTCAGGACTCTCATTACACAACACATAATCAGTATTGATATTACAGGATTTGCCCATCTTATCAAAGGTTAAAAGCCATCAAAATAACTATCCAGTCGACAGAAGCAAATTTGGGGTCATTTGTACTGAAACCACTTAATCGATGCCAAGTCATCGCGAAACCTCTAATCTCAATTGTCAGAGTTGTTGCAAATAAGTCTACCTTCAATACTTTGATTTGGGAAATGCAACCACATAAAGCTGCTTGAATATCAAACATATGTCAGAGATTGCCGCAGGACAAATCAATTTTCGTCCTTCAATCTCGTCAGCAACTTCGCATGGATACTTACACCTGAAACATATATCACTCCAACTGGATATTCGTCTCCAAGAAACCATGGGATGCTAATTGTCGAACCGTGAGGATGTATTTGCCGCCGATTACCACAAATGACAAATGTATTGTCAGTTTTTGCTTCGACGGCCCACGTGCATGAGTATAGGATCCGGTTAGTTTTTTAACACAAGCAATCCATGAAGAGCCTCACTTCATCGAGGCATACCACACCGGACTGAGTACCGGGCTGTGCCTGATAATTTAAAATTTTTTAATAACAAATTTTACGTTCAAATATTAGAAATAGCATTCACTTCAGCAATTTAAAATGTCACAATACATTGACTTAAGTTCTAAAAATAGATAGTTCAAATCTACTTCAACTCATTGACTCGACCCTCAATTAATCTATATGGCCATCGCTTTTCCATTTCCTAGTACATTTTAATTTCTTTTACTATAACTTGATCAATTTACAGTACTAATACCCATTAACTTCATCACCTTTTGAAAAAGATGGATGACATAGTATGTACCGCTAGTGTAAAAAGTAAATTTTGCACAGTGGGATCTTATTCTTTCTAGATTTGAGGATTATAACAGTTCACTCTTTTGAATAATGGGTGATTTGCACCACTAGAAAACAAAGTTTACACTGGAAGTGGATGTTATAATTACTCTTAAAAAGATTAAGTTTCGATAATATTCAAATGAATGATTTTTATGATTAGATGACATTTCATACTTAGTTTAATAATTTCAGACGAGCTTTTCATTTGTTTTCTTTTTGTAAAACGGTACTTCATCTAAAAGGCAGTTTCCATTGGATAATTGATATGAAGTTGGTCGTGCTTTAGTTTTTGTATGTATATAAAATCATGTCTCACAATAATATGATACAATAGGACCATAAAAATCTACGGCTAAACTTACTCCTCCCCTTGCAATATGGACACCACCTATGAAATTGAAATGTTCATGCTTCGTCTGACCGGATCTTTTCCCTATTTGTTCAATGCCAATATGGCCGTTCCATCAACGTTTCCATCTTTCGATTGTGTTCCCCGATTATCACTTGTTCTTCTTGTTTGTTCTTGTTTTGATACTATAATTTAATGAACCGCGTCACTAAAATCATCTTAGTCAAGTGGGTATAAGAGATACCACAAATAGAATGCATTTATGTTTCAAGAGAATCATATCCTTTATCACCAAAGCCGCGTGCATATTTTATTTTGAGCCTTTCACATATATAGAGACCGATTGAATGCGAATGCAACCTACACATTTGACGTTTGTTTCAAATAAGAAAACAAAACTTTTGCGGGTGAAATGCCTCCATTTTCCAAGAGATTCCTATTGATTCGGTACTGAGATGGCTCTAAACTTGAGTTCAACATGAAGTCTCCTAATCTATTCACACTCGGTACAATATTCGGGTGGAGTAATTTCTTATGTAGACAGATGGTTATAATAAATAGAAACAAAATATGATACATATGCAGTATTGTGCTGTATGTGAGGCTAATCCGGAAGAAGAGTTCACAAATATATATATATATATATATATAATATAGGTGTGACATCCTGAATTCCGACCCACTTTCGAAGCATTGAATAAATGAAAGGTCTCATTGATGTATTTCAGTCTAATCTCACTCGGAGTTGATCCCTCTCGAGCAGACTAACCAAATGGGAATGGCTAGCTAGGAAAATCAAGTACGTGGACCTAAGAACTTGATCCTGGATTGACTCTTTGGCCATGAAAATTGTCGAGAGAATATTCTGGACCAATACAGATCGATCCTAGAATGATTAAGGAATGATTTGGATAATACCCTACGCTTGGATCACGGGTGATTCCGTTTGACCTCGTATGGGTTCCGAACGTCCCCAAATTATTTTCTAACGATCGTGTCCATCGGGACTAGTGATTGACCATCGCAATTGAATGACAACCAAGGTCGCTATGGCTCGAGTAATTCTTAAACGTGATTTTTATCACGGGTCGATACGCGTAACTCCTAAAAGCCACCCGTTAGTTTGAGATACGCTGAAAATTCTATCGATCGAGATTGATCGCGAATCAAGCTTCGTAATTTGACGTCGGACCTTTAGGGGTTCTAATAAATAAAAATTTTGGACGTTTCCTCCTCCCGAGTGCAATTCCTTCGCGGTTCGCCCCAAAGAGGTTCAAGAAAATTAGATTTGGACTGGGTATGGAAAAGGACCCATTTGCCCTCGAAAAATACCCCATTTTTCACTTGGAACGAAGGGTATTTTGGTCATTTTTCCTTTTGGCCGAGATTGACTAGTCAATGTGGGGAGAAAATTATTTTTTCCTCTTGACTTTGTGGGCATAATTAATTATTCTCAACTTATATTTTTTATTATTTGGTCTTCTTTCTCCTCATTATTTTCAAGAAACCACTCTCTCTCTAGCTCACTTTCTCTCTCTTGCTCACTCCCTCTCTTGGCCGAACTCACCCTTGCTCACTCTCTCCCTCACCGAAAATTCTTCAAACAACCGCCGGTGTCGCCTTGAACCGCCGGAGCTCGAATACCGCCGTGAGCTACTCGGAGTCGCCGGATTTCCGTGGGTTAAGGCCGGTCACGAGGAGTCGCCGGAGCTGCCGGTTGGAACCAAGATTCTCCACCCGTTTTCTCGCCGGAAAACTTGCTAAAATAGTGGTAAGTTGCTCCCTAACCTTAGATTAGGTATCTAGGTTGCTAATAGACTATAGATTGAGTGATTTTGGTGAAAAATGGGTTGGTTTTGTGCTAGTTCATGGAGTTGGCCGAAAATGCAAATGAAGAGAGGAGAGAGAAATATGTTCTTGCATGAATAGTGAAGTCAAGAGAATAATTGTTTGGTCAAAGTTGGACCATGGTTACTTTATGCTTAACTATAGTTACTTTATGCTATTATTTAATCATGGTTAGGTTATTTATTGACTCTAGTTAATTTTTGAACCATGGTTAGATTATACTTTAATTATAGTTACTTTTTATGTGACAAAATGTTGTTATGCCATGGTGCTAATTAAATATGGCATTATTATAGTTTAGTACTTTAGTCATGAATTAATTGCACGTTAGAAAATTATTATTGTTCGGCCCCGATAAATTCCCATGTTAGTATAATTTTTAATCGTACATTATTTATATATTGCTACATTAGCATAATATGGTCGCTTGGCGTGGATTGGATACTATGGTAGTATTAATTGATCGGATAGTCTGGATTAGTCCTTGGATTAGTGTGAATTAATCAGGTGATCCCGAATTATTAATTCTCTAACGTGAGTGAATCACGTGATCCCGAATTATTTTGGGAAAGTATGAAGGTCGTATTCAATCAAGTCGTCCGAGGCCAAAGTGAGCCGTATTCGCTCGATTATTTGAGACCGAGGAAATGTGAGGGTCGTATTCAATCAAGTCGTCTGAGGCCAAAGTGAGCCGTATTCGTCTGATTGTCCGAGACCGAGAAAATGTAATGGTCGTATTCAATCAAGTCGTCTGAGGCCAAAGTGAGCCGTATTCGTCCGATTGTCTGAGACCGAGGAAATGTGAGGGTCGTATTCAATCAAGTCGTCTGAGGCCAAATTGAGCCGTATTCGTCTGATTGTCCGAGACCGAGAAAGTATGAAAGTCGTGTTCAATTAAGTCGTCTTAGACCAAAGTGAGTCGTGTTCGACTAATTGTCCGAGACTTAATCCGGTCGTGTTCCTATGTGTCCGAGACCGAGATTTATGGGTCGTATTCCTCCTGTGTATGAGACCCCGGTATATATATAGAGCCGTGTTCTATAAATGTCCGAGGCTCAAGGTTGTGAACTTGTATGATGTCGGTGGAGTAATGTGGAATATTTTCGGAGTAACGTGGAATATTTCTGGAGTAACGTGGAATTTTCGGAGTAACGTGGAATATTTCTGGAGTAACGTGGAATATTTCGGAGTAACGTGGATAATTATATTATGGCATGATGTGTTAAACGCGGCCCCCGGAGCACGTGGAACATGTTATTGTCAAATTGAGGTGTGGAACGCCCAAACGGGAGTAACGTAGAATATTTGAGAAGGTGTGGGAATTTTCGGAGAAAGAACGGAATTTTCTGAAGTTAAATTGTGGAATTTTTAGTAAGAAAGAAAAGATGTTGGAAATTGTTCACTGAAAATGCGTCGGAGGCACTAGAGCCCGAATCTAGGATTAGGGCCTAGCTTAATGAGATTTTATCTCACCCCGTCGTGGGTTCGTTGTTTTTCGGACCCTCCGTCACAACAATGAACAACCCACCTCAAAGGTTCGGGATCCCGCAGGACATGGAAACCGTGGTGACAGAGTACCCAGTTGGATGAGGACGAGCCGGCAGCCTTAGACAAGATTGTGCCGGATAGCGAGGATGAGGCCTAGGATAGTTGGCCTCTCAGCTTTTGTAGAGTGTTGTATTTTGGTTGTGTAGCGGGCTTTGACCATGTCTCTTTTTGTTATAGGTGGTCACGGGCTTGTACGGTGGCCCCCGAAGCCCTAGGCTAATGAGTTTGTAGCAGTTATGTATATATGTACATAAGTTTGTTTTACCGTCCCAAGTCATCGAGATGTTAATTGTTTTCGTACGGGGATTCGTTTTCGCTTCCGCATGAATTTGTTGGCCTTTGGATCCCGTAGAACCGTACATAAACGTGGCCAGGTGGGATGTCGACGAGCTCGCGGGGTTCGGGTCGTGACATCCCCATTTGGAGTGGTATCAGAGCAAGGTCCGCTCGATCAAATGAGATTGAGACTTGGAGTAATAAGGAGTGATGACTTGAGGACGATTAGATATTGGGACCCTTAGGATAAGGCATTGATTCCTGAATCTTGAAGATTATAGGCTTGAAATTGTATTGTACTCTAATAGTTTTAGTATCGTTTTATCTTATTGGTAAACTTGGGTGATGATATTATTGAGATTTATAAGTGAGCAGGCAGGAAATTGAGGAGCCATAAGTATGGATTTTGAGGTTGTACATATGGTTGAGGTTAATAGAGGATTGCTTTTGAGTGAAGGGTCCGTTGGATTATATGACTATCATTTGTCAATGACTCAACTTGAAGAATATGCTAGAACATAGGCAATGGATCCATGAGACGTGACAGTCATTGGTGGAATTAAAGATCTTTTGTGGATAAGAATTGATCCGGAAGCGACTATGGTACGTCGAGTAACGAGGACAATCATGCAGTGCAGGTGTTTGTGGCATTAAAACGAAAGTCGTTGAATGTGCATGCATGAGCTTATCACGATTGGACTTTATAAACTGTTGCTTGGTATGGGACAAGTGACGGGATACCTATAAACTGTGATGAAGCATGATATGGGTCATGTGGAACGGGACTCTCTCCGTAAAAATATGGCTTAGGACAACCCGCAACGACCGGGTCCGATGATGGCAGGGAGTGATCGCCGGGACAAAAAGGTCCGGACAAAGAGCGGCTCCTGGCGGGCTTCTAAGATAGTAAGGAGGCAGGAATGACCCAAGTCATAATTTGAAAGTGAAAGTCTAGGTATCAGGTTGAGTCTGATTTTGGTTAAGAGATGTAGTGTACGGAGTTGATCCTCACATTGAATTTTGTAGTGGCTTGACATTTGTAAGGGCGCTTATGATTGGCGTGATTATGAGTTTCGTACTTGGCAGCGGGAGCCGTTAGAGAAGAAAATGGATGCTTGTAATTGGCATTGGCTAAGCTAAGGCTTGCCTCGTATATGACTGCTAATTGAGAAACTACCTAGTTGATGCTGGCTTGTTATGTGGTTACTGTTTGAGGATGATTCGGGATCATTAGACAATGGGCAATTAGTTGAGAGTTGCCTAAGAACCACTGGATGGTTGATTGCTAATGATAGATAATGAGATGAGCAACCTGAAACTGCTAGACTCGAGTAGATGACTTAAGTCTTTAATTCCTAGAGGGAATTGTAGTGGTTCAAGTGACATGAGAACCTAATGAGGTTGATTGACCAAAGTACGGTCTCTAGAGGAGCACTTGGCTCGTTTATGTGAGATATGAACATATCCAAGAACCGAGATGGATTACGAGAATTGAGTAAAGATAAGCGACTGGAGTATAAGTACTAGAAGTGAGTATGACTTGATTTGTTAATTATGTGAGACCCAAGTGTAATAAGGGGTCGTGAGAATTTTAAATGGAAATGAGAAAAATTAATGGGTAGGCAAGCTCGAGGAGGAGCTGCCATTGTGCCTAAGTCACTATGGTGACAGTTATTAGTGCTGATGAGCTAAGTGATGGAAGTCACGAGAAAGGTGACTATGAGTTACTCATTTCTGAATTGAAGGTGTGGGAAGAATCACGAGGGCTTTGAATAGCTTGTGAGGTGGATCACGAGGCTAAGGTCAACTAAGGTTCGATAGAGAAAGTGAATTTGAAACTGTCTCCCTCTGGATTGAGGGTTTCGTGAGAAAACCTTGAAAGTTTTGGGTGCACTAAAGAAAGAAAGTGACCCTGGCAGTGATTAGCCTTAAGAGGCTATTGATGATTGGTGAAATGTCACCAAATGAAGAGTTTTCCTTGCAGGCATCGTACCTGCCTGGATCACCTTCCTTGAGTTGTTTAATGGAAGTACCTTCCTAGGATTGCTTGAGAGCAAAGGTTGTGGGGATCCTAATAATCTTGCAAGGATCTGAGGACAATCGACCAATGTGAAACAGAGTTCTCCAAGTCGTTTAAGCATATGTTAAATGTGGTCAAGGATCCTTTGAATAAAACATGAAGTCGCTGAGTAGATTTGAATTCGGGAGCCTTATGGCTAGTTGTTATTCCCGAGTCTGAGGAATTGTAATAGATTTTAATGAAGGGAGGGGATGATTGGAAGACATATGAATAAGAGAACCCTTGCTCATGGATTTCGAGTAAATAAATGTTCATTATGGAACATGGAGCGTGCTCGCGAGAAACGGCTATTGCCTTGGCGTAAGACTCGTAATGAGAGATTGATGTTTTGTTTCTTCCGTCGTGAGGAAAATTAAGGAAGAAGTTATGTTAATTGTTTGATCTTGTTGAATAAAATATGATTAATTAAGGATGAATCGGGACCACTGGAAGTGACATTGTGTGTTATTACCCTAAAGAGTAGGGTGTCGTTCTTAAAGGGGCGATTGGACCATGAGATGGTTTTGGAGGGAAAGGAAAGTGAATGGACTTGATAGTCCTGGTTATTTGTAATTTTATTGAATGGTTGGGTAAGCTAAAAGAGCGTCTAGAGTGTAATTACAAAGTGACTTGAGGAAGTCAAATTGCACGTTCAAGTGTGGATTTATGGTGATTAAGGAGGAACCTCGATTCCTTGAAACCTTGTCACCTAAGGTGACCGAGTCTCTAGAAAAAGAATGTTGAATATGGTGGCATTTAAATCCTGGAGTACAGACTCTGCAGTTGACATAGACTCCAAGATTGACATCCTATGGAATGGGAAAGATGAGGGGAATTCGGAGTAAGAGAATGCCACCGAAGCGTATAGTTTCCTTCATGGGGAAAGAGCCCTAGTGTGGAAGGACGAGAAAATACTAATTGTCTTAATATTAAGATTGAGTGTCAGAACCGAGAAAGAGGACACAAAACTTGGATGATTCCTAAAAGTGAAGTCCGAGAAACTATCTTGTAGATGGCATTGAATCTTAGGACATGTCGATGTCCAGTTGAATGAATGAAATCAAGATAGGGTTGCATTAGTTGGTTGTGAAACCAAGAGGGCAAGGCAATAATGCTTCCCGAGGAAAGAATGACGAAAATGAACAAAATGTTGTATGGTCCAAGTGGAGACCCTTGACAACAGAGGGCCAAGGTTTGAGCTCTTAAGTGAGATGTATGAAGAACAGTTTGAATGTTCTACGTCTAGTGATAAGAAACCGATGATAGTCAGGTTGAGTATCCAAGGAATAATTGGATTGGTTGTTACCGTCTTGAGAGACGATGAAGGGACTCATTTAAGGAGTCATAAGAAACATGGACAGCTTTTAAGAGTATCCTACGGATTCTAAGGAGATGCTCGTTGTATGCTAAATGAGAAGAGAACAAATTGTAGACCTGATGAGGCAAGATTCCTCGGTTATGAAATTTGTGGGAAATGAAATCCCCGTGGAGCCTTTGAGGATTGGAATGAGTGATGAATCGGCTAGGGTCAATTTGAGTTGCCGAAACTTAAAGTTTCTTGGGATTGATGGATTGTTATAGACAGATTGTGGAAGGATTCCCCATGAGAGCTGTCCCATTGATGAAATGGGCTAAGGACGAGATGTAACGTGTGAATGAACGTGAAAAGATTCTTTGAGGACTTGAGTCAAGTTGATAACTAAGCTGTTAATGGCGTTATCATTTGAATCAAAGGGATTAAGAGAATCATAATGATGTGATGTGGAAGGGAGAAATTGAGGCGTAACAAGGCAATCTGAAGATGGTTGTGCGAATAGGCTGTGACAATAAGACCTTATGAGTTGGAATGCTCAGTGTATGACTAGAGTTGGTCTGCTAATGTCCTCGAGACAAAGTTTGGGAAACATAATTTGGTTGGAAAAAGATTTTGAATCTATATCTACCACAAGAAGATAAGGTAGTAGTTTCCCGACAGGAATTGAACGAGAGGCAACGCTAATGTATGAAATTACTTATGGATATGAGAGCGTTGCTTGTATAAAGAAAAACCTCAACATTATGTGAACTATAGGAGGTTGAGAGCACCGACTGCGTAAAAGGGAATTGAAGGAAAGTCACGTGGAACGAAGAGATTACCCAAGTATTATTGCTGCGATACCCATATCGCTAAGGAAGGACGGATTAATTAGCGGATGCTTATAATTGAGAATTGAGCAATGTGTAATTGGTGATAGATGGATAAATCTTCCCTCGAGAAATAAGAGATTCAACTTCTAAATTGGAAGTTTTCCAATTGGCTAGTTTGATGGCTACTTGAAGCATCAAGCTCGAAGGTCAGAAAGGAATTGAGATGTGGCGATAAATGGACCCGAACTTCTAAGGGTCGTGGAAATGAATAGAATAAGGAGGAAATCCAGACTTTTGAGTACTTGGAAAAGAAACCTCGAAGTTGAGGATAGAAACCTTGAAGCTCAATAGACGAGTGTACGAGTTCAATAGTGGAGAGGAATCTAAAGATATGACCTCATCGAAATTTGAGGGGAGAATTACGGTGTCCAATGAAATGGACTGAATGTTGGATCAGTCTTACATGTGGTCAAGGATGAGACATGCCGGCTTAGAAGAGGCATGACCTTGAAAATCGAAAGATTACTATGATCGTTGAAGGTTTTCAAATGGAATTAAGAGCAGATTACTATGAAAGTAATCTTGAACTTGCTTAAGGAGTCAAGAAGGTTACGACTCGATTTGAATAATAGAGGGCAAGTTGATAAAGGCCATGAGTCTTATGCAATGCTTTGGAAAGACCTTCAGTTCATAATTAGAAAAACTGGATTGTAGTGAGGTATGCATGTTATTCTTGGACCAATAGACAATTGAAGAGGTGATTTGAATACTCAAGGGCATGCTACCAACAGATTTTGCGAATGTCAAAAGGGAAGAGGAAGGTGAACATAGTGGAGGACCAAAGAAAACGAGCTCGAAGGATGAAAACCGTTGCTGTTAAGGACGTTATCGAAGTGTCAAATGACGATAAGAACTACTTTGGGAAGTGTGGTAGCGATGAGGCGTCGGTACCCCAAAAGACGAGATGATTGGAGAATTGCAAATTTCGAGGACGAAATTTTGTAAGGGGGGAAGAATTGTGACATCTTGAATTCCGACTCACTTTCGAAGCATTGAATAAATGAAAGGTCTCATTGATGTATTTCAGTCTAATCTCACTCGGAGTTGATCCCTCTCGAGCAGACTAACCAAATGGGAATGGCTAGCTAGGAAAATCAAGTACGTGGACCTAAGAACTTGATCCTGGATTGACTCTTTGGCCATGAAAATTGTCGAGGAAATATTCTGGACCAATACGGATCGATCCTAGAATGATTAAGGAACGATTTGAATAATACCCTACGCTTGGATCACGGGTGATTCCGTTTGACCTCGTATGGGTTCCGAACGTCCCTAAATTATTTTCTAACGATCATGTCCATCGGGACTAGTGATTGACCATCGCAATTGAATGACAACCAAGGTCGCTATGGCTCGAGTAATTCTTAAACGTGATTTTTATCACGGGTCGATACGCGTAATTCCTAAAAGCCACCCGTTAGTTTGAGATACGCTGAAAATTCTATCGATCGAGATTGATCGCGAATCAAGCTTCGTAATTTGACGTCGGACCTTTAGGGGTTCTAATAAATAAAAATTTTGGACGTTTCCTCCTCCCGAGTGCAATTCCTTCGCGGTTCGCCCCAAAGAGGTTCAGGAAAAGTAGATTTGGACTGGGTATGGGAAATGACCCATTTGCCCTCAAAAAATACCCCATTTTCCACTTGGAACGAAGGGTATTTTGGTCATTTTTCCTTTTGGCCGAGATTGACTAGTCAATGTGGGGAGAAAATTATTTTTTCCTCTTGACTTTGTGGGCATAATTAATTATTCTCAACTTATATTATTTATTATTTGGTCTTCTTCCTCCTCATTATTTTCAAGAAACCACTCTCTCTCTAGCTCACTTTCTCTCTCTTGCTCACTCCCTCTCTTGGCCGAACTCACCCTTGCTCACTCTCTCCCTCACCGAAAATTCTTCAAACAACCGCCGGTGTCGCCTTGAACCGCCGGAGCTCGATTACTGCCGTGAGCTACTCGGAGTCGCCGGATTTCCGTGGGTTAAGGCCGGTCACAAGGAGTCGCCGGAGCCGCCGATTGGAACCAAGATTCTCCACCCGTTTTCTCGCCGGAAAACTTGCTAAAATAGTGGTAAGTTGCTCCCTAACCTTAGATTAGGTATCTAGGTTGCTAATAGACTATAGATTGAGTGATTTTGGTGAAAAATGGGTTGGTTTTGTGCTAGTTCATGGAGTTGGCCGAAAATGCAAATGAAGGGAGGAGAGAGAAATATGTTCTTGCATGAATAGTGAAGTCAAGAGAATAATTGTTTGGTCAAAGTTGGACCATGGTTACTTTATGCTTAACTATAGTTACTTTATGCTATTATTTAATCATGGTTAGGTTATTTATTGACTCTAGTTAATTTTTGAACCATGGTTAGATTATACTTTAATTATAGTTACTTTTTATGTGACAAAATGTTGTTATGCCATGGTGCTAATTAAATATGGCATTATTATAGTTTAGTACTTTAGTCATGAATTAATTGCACGTTAGAAAATTATTATTGTTCGGCCCCGATAAATTCCCATGTTAGTATAATTTTTAATCGTACATTATTTATATATTGCTACGTTAGCATAATATGGTCGCTTGGCGTGGATTGGATACTATGGTAGTATTAATTGATCGGGTAGTCTGGATTAGTCCTTGGATTAGTGTGAATTAATCAGGTGATCCCGAATTATTAATTCTCTAACGTGAGTGAATCACGTGGTCCCGAATTATTTTGGGAAAGTATGAAGGTCGTATTCAATCAAGTCGTCCGAGGCCAAAGTGAGCCGTATTCGTCTGATTATCTGAGACCGAGGAAATGTGAGGGTCGTATTCAATCAAGTCGCTCGAGGCCAAAGTGAGCCGTATTCGTCCGATTGTCTGAGACCGAGAAAATGTAATGGTCGTATTCAATCAAGTCGCCCGAGGCCAAAGTGAGCCGTATTCGTCTGATTGTCCGAGACCGAGGAAATGCGAGGGTCGTATTCAATCAAGTCGTCCGAGGCCAAAATGTGCCGTATTCGTCTGATTGTCCGAGACCGAGAAAGTATGAAAGTTGTGTTCAATTAAGACGTCTGAGACCAAAGTGAGTCGTGTTCGACTAATTGTCCGAGACTTAATCCGGTCGTGTTCCTATGTGTCCGAGACCGAGATTTATGGGTCGTATTCCTCTGTGTCCGAGACCCCGGCATATATATATAGAGCCGTGTTCTATAAATGTCCGAGGCTCAAGGTTGTGAACTTGTATGATGTCGGTGGAGTAATGTGGAATATTTTCGAAATAACGTGGAATATTTCTGGAGTAACGTGAAATTTTCGGAGTAACGTGGAATATTTCGGAGTAACGTGGATAATTATATTATGGCTTGATGTGTTAAACGCGGCCCCCGGAGCACGTGGAACATGTTATTGTCAAATTGAGGCGTGGAACGCCGAAACGGGAGTAACGTAGAATATTTGAGAAGGTGTGGGAATTTTCGGAGAAAGAACGGAATTTTCTGAAGTTAAATTGTGGAATTTTTAGTAAGAAAGAAAAGATGTTGGAAATTGTTCACCGAAAATGTGTCGGAGGCACTAGAGCCCTAATCTAGGATTAGGGCCTAGCTTATCGAGATTTTATCTCACCCCGTCGTGGGTTCGTTGTTTTTCGGACCCTCCGTCACAACAATGAACAACCCACCTCAAAGGTTCGGGATCCCGCGGGACATGGAAACCGTGGTGACAGAGTACCCGGTTGGATGAGGACGAGCTGGCAGCCTTAGACAAGATTGTGCCGGATAGCGAGGATGAGGCCTAGGATAATTGGCCTCTCAGCTTTTGTAGAGTGCTGTATTTTGGTTGTGTAGCGGGCTTTGACCATGTCTCTTTTTGTTATAGGTGGTCACGGGCTTGTATAGTGGCCCCCGAAGCCCTAGGCTAATGAGTTTGTAGCGATTATGTATATATGTACATAAGTTTGTTTTACCGTCCCAAGTCATCGAGATGTTAATTGTTTCTGTACGGGGATTCGTTTTCGCTTCCGCATGAATTTGTTGGCCTTTGGATCCCGTAGAACCGTACATAAACGTGGTCGGGTGGGATGTCGACGAGCTCGGCAGGTTCGGGTCGTGACAATAGGCAGATGGTTATAATAAATAGGAACAAAATATGAAACATATGCAGTATTGTACTATGTATGAGGCTAAGTCAGGAGAGGAGATCACATATCAAGATATATATATATATATATATATATGTATGTATTTCGTTATAGAACTTGTTTGTGATTTCATCGATTATTTTGATTATTATTTGGATATTCCAATTGAAGATCTTTTCCATATTTATTATAAAACTCCTCGTCATTGACTCTTTTGTATACAAAATGAGCAGATCCTCGTGTCTACTTATGGTAAATAAATTTATTATATATATGCTTGACCACTCAAGAGACGGCACATCACAATCCGATAAACTCCCCATCTTTTCAAAATGAGCACTTTGAGGCTCCTCTTCCTCTTCACCCTTGTCCTCCTTCCTCTGAAACCGACACAAGCGGCTCGAGGCATTATCTGTGAAGTCCTCGACAACACCTCCCCCCCTGACACCAGATTCGGGAACGAGATCGGACTTGGATATGCCCTGGAAGCTTTATCAGATGCTTCTGACTTCGTCTTGGAGACCTTCAATCAGACCCATGGCGGAGGTAGAGGCTACTCCACCGTGCTGGCCATCATCGAGAGCTTTCTCGCAAAAGGATATCCCCCCACCATCGCAATCAACGATGGCAACCAATTCCGAATGGACGCGGACTATATCCAGACCTACGTCGGAGACGCGAAGGAAGAGTTCACGGGGATTGTATACCATGAGAGCGGTTGAGTGTTGCAGTGGACAGGCGGCGACACTGCCCCCATTGGCCTCCTCACTGGGATCGCTGACTACATCCGGTTGGCAACTGGATGGCGGTCGAAGAGTTGGCCGCCGAGAGGATCGGGGTCTAGATGGGACCAGGGGTACGCTGTGACGGCGTACTTCCTGGAGTTTTGTGGGGGGGAAAGGCCGGGGTTCGTGTCAGACCTCAACGCTTTGATGGAGAGTTCCTACTCTGATGCCTTCTTCGCCAACCTGCTTGGTCAGTCCGTTGAAGAACTGTGGGAGGAGTACGTTGATTTTATGGCGCAGCACAACAACGTTGTCCCGGCACTAGCACCAGCACCAGAGCATGAGGAACTGGATTAATCAATCTAGGGTGGGCTGGTTTCAAATTTTCCTCGTCTATAAATATTCGATTAAATAAAATGTCGAGGATGTACCGATGCTGGAAATATTACGAAGGTTTCACCACATTTTATGATGAGTTTTGCGTTATACTAAAGTTTCTAAAGTTATACGTTTTTTTTTTGCCCCCTATAATAGCCAAGGTAGTATGTATGTAACTTGCGAACCGTAATAGTGATCACATGTATCTGTTGGAGTTGGCGAATATTTCGGGTACCCTTGTTTCTCACACCGGGCACGTCCACGTGAGTTTAGTATGATTCGGCGATGTGTGACCCATGCGCATGGGATGCGGGGATTCGGGGGCAGCGCTCCGGACACGGGTGTCCCGCTGCCCGGTTCGCTCTCCGGTGAGCGGACGGCTGCCCCGCTCGCTGATGATCGGGTGGGGGTTTGAAGGCAGCGCCCCCGAAACCTCAACGAGTTTGGGCCTTTGTCTAAGTTAGCCCATTTGTTGAGAGATTAAAGGGGTTTCGGATAGATTAGGTTTTGGGCCCGTTTATGGCATATTTATATTTGCTTGTTTTTGGTTGATCATTATAACGAGTTGTGCGGCTGTAAACCTAAAATCATAGTGAAATCTCTTTGTAGAATGTAGCCCTATTCTGGGGTGAACCTGGGTAAACCGTGCATCGTCTATTTTTTTTCTATTATCTGTGCGATCATTCTGAATCGGTTTGCGATACATCTCTTCAGTATCAAAACTCGCCTTTGTGATCGTTTCCAATTGGCCACGAGAGAAAGTTACAACTTCAATCGAAGGATACAACAACCAACAAGCATAACGCAGGCTCTAGCACTTCGTCTTTGATGGACCCTCTTCGGGGCGCTTGAACCATTACACAGTCGCGGCCGCACCATCGACAGACCTTCGCCTAAGCTTCTGATTTTGCCCAAGTAAAACCCGATTAAACTCGACTAACCTATGAACTCGATCCAGGGGCAGAACATTCCTTATTTGATTGGGTCTTAAATTTGTATATTCTATGTCTTTTGGCATGCTGTATATAATTGTCTCTTTTGTAGGCTTTGGCCCCACTAATTTTTTTAAATTTTTTTCAGAAAGTGCATTCTAGTCAATTTGGTTATTACTTGTACCTTTATAAAGAAAATCTTAAGCAACAGACCTTATCCTCCATTAATTTGCGGATTATAACTACACACCCTCTTACATTAATGGTGGAGCTCATTTGACCCTTTGAAGACATTGTTATTGACCTCATGTTGAAACCTCGTAAGTCTTCCCTCTAGCATTTACAAGTTACAAAAGCTTGATGGGAGTTATGCACAATTTAACCTTGTAGCGAGTCAACATGCGAGAAAAATGGGACTCCGACTGGAGAACGATTTAAAGATTAAGATTCGGAACATATCCAACTTTACTCAGCGAAATTGTTCTTGAATCAACTGATTCAAGAGTCGAGAGTCTACTTATGTACGTAGATGGTTCGAATACACTACTCATAATAAAAATTTTGAGAGGTGTTGATCATATATCTGCTCCATCATGTCATTCTTCTGGAAATGATCTTTTGCTAATTATATCATGTCAGATTTTTTGCTAAAGAAAAGCAACATCGCTTGCTGAATTAAATAATTACCTTCTCTCTTTTTGCTCAAATCCCCTTTTTAGCTTTTATTACCAAATAGGATTCTCGAATTCTTTTTTCCTTTGTTCCTTTTCTCCGTCATAGGCAAACTTCGAACTCCATCGATGCCACTTTCAGCATCACGACTCCTCATCTTCCATACGATGCCAGTGAGCTCTGACGATATGAAAAAGAAATAATCGCGAGAATCACGGAGTCTACATAAGTTATTCAGTAGCATAGAGACAAAAGCACAAGAAGCTGATTGTCGACTCTGAATTCTGAGGTTTCGCAATAGTTCGGGATTCTCTTGTTATCCTTATATGCCATAGCTTGTATGAAGAATAATGACTGAGAAGCTAAAACTCCTGGATGCTTCTTGAATGTTTGAGTTGCACCTGATTAATGAAAGACAAACTTCTGAGGTACCAATAGTAAGACACACTGGATTGAACAACATTGTAGCTTCTCAAATTAGTTGCTGTTTTCGGTTTAGTGTTTTAGAGCCATTTCAGTTGAAGTGTTAGGGGAGATGTATTGAGCCATTTTTACTAGTATTGGACACACACACTCAGGTCTGGATTCATATTCAGGTGAAATCGAACCGTGTAATACGTTCTTAGACATTATGACATCGTACTTCACTCGCATAAGCTCTGTCCTTACCATATATATTTTATGCCTAGTCAGAAGCCCAAGTGAATATTTGCTCATCAGTTTCAGAAAAATAGGGAAGAAGTGAAAAACAAAGGAAGATAATTCACTGGAGAGCTCACATGTGCAAACAAGTTCGTGTGAACTAAGCCTTGAGATAATGGTAGCTTTTTATAGCTCTTTCTTTTTACAGTACTCAGAGACGTAATTCTTTGCTCTTATCATTAGCTCATGAGTGTAGATCTTTCGCTGAGTCAGATAAATTTGTTGTACCGTCACTTGGCTCTCAATTCAATTTCTAAGGCTTTTTTATAGCACAAGGTTTCATTCTAGATACTCAATTTGCTGACAGTGGTACGTTGGGAAGTTCGAATTGCTATTTGTTCCGAGTCAATATTCTTTTATGGAACAAAGCTTATTCGACGTTAGCATGCGGTTCCTACCGTACTTTTTGTCGTGCCTCATGTGATGAGGATGACTTCAATAGTTAGTACCTGCTGAGTCGCCGTGTCCGATGGATCGTGTTCACAATGAGCATTTGAAATTGCTAATAAAAAGTCCACTCACCGCGCCTTCAAACCAAAAACAAACAAACATCTAAGGACAAGGTGACCCTCTGCATTTCGGACTTGGGCGGAAAGATGCAATTGCGACACCTAGCTATATAATTGTTGGTGGGGAGCTTGTTGTCCACTTTAGAGGGTAGAATGGATTAGGACAAGGCAATCCTGGCTCATTCCATTTGTTTATGATGACTCTGCAAGTTTTCACTAACATTCTGCTTACTTTGCAGACAATCATCCGATCTTCTTGAATGGAGATAAAGAGTCATTTCTTACTGTAAAATCTAGTTTTGAGGAACTCTACAATTATCTCCGATCGGAAACTCAACCTCAAAGAACCGAGATGTTTGGAGCTAAAATCAGGGCACAACTGTTACAGTGACTTCTTGGAACTCAATCACTTCAAAGCTGGTTCTTCGTTATCTGAAGTTTGGGGCTGCCTTTGATCCGGAAAGATTGAAGAATGTTGACTGCAATTTGGGAATTTTTATTTGATGAGTGTCGCATAAACTAAGTCATTGGACGGCTAATGAACTTATCATGCTGGTCAATTGGGACTTATTGGCATTGTAGTACACATAATTGTGAACTATTGCCGAGATATTTTCATCTTGCCTAAGAGAACAAATTGAGTAGAAGTGTGATGCTTCCTTTTGGAAAGGCTCCGCGGTGCATGGAGCAAAAGGTGTGTCTACCTAAGAAGCAAGCAGGCTTGGGACTAAACGAAATTACTGGAATGGAATGATGCTTGAACCCTGACTGATAATTTCGAGCATTTCCTTGAAGACCAATTACTTGTGAAGAGTTTCTGGTCTTTAAAGTTGTGTTCTGACTCGCCATATCGCTGAATAAGGGGAAAAGGATGAAAATGAAAATGAACATATATTAGTTATTCAACTCTGACCAAAATCGAAGGTTTTATTTCGATCGATGAGGCCCTTGATGAAATTGAACTTGGTGATGGAAAAAGGAATGTTGATCACCAAGTGCACTTCAATGACGAGGAATGAGAATGGAGCGCATGTGCCACTTTTTGAATCCGTGAATTAAACGATGGGTTTGCTTCTTTTTGGAAAGAGCGGTTGGTTTAAAGCTGGGTTACACTTGGCAAAATCACAAACACGTGGTCGACGTTACAGAGTGGGGTTTCTTCAGACGGAAGAGAGAAGGGACAAGCGTTGGCTGTAGGAGGTAATCTCGTTCACGCATGTTGGATTTTATGGGGTGTACGGTAAGTATCATGGTCTGCCCATGTAGGCTACCACACCCCTTATAGCATTAGATAACTGCTAAAGGCAATTACTCATTTTTGAACGTGAATAAGAATCACGTTTCTTCATTCTGTTGAAAAGTGTCGCTTCGGACGCTCAATGAACAAGAGAAGAAGAAAACGTCAATAAATGTCTCTTGATCGTCAAACGAACGAAGGACTCTCTCGAGGCTGCATTATGTTATATTTAATCTGTGAAAACCCGAGGTGCGTTTGTTACGTGATGCATTTCTCCGATCGGTGATTCAAGATTGATTCTAGGGCTTGTTAATTCCGTGTAATCCGTTGCGTATGTTAATCGGGATCGGTTCCCATCATTGGTATCAGAGCCATTGTTTTTGTTTCCTGATTGTTGTGAACGTTCGTAATCGTTTTTAGCGTGAAAGAATCACCTGTATGTAGTTTTTCGTCGGTACTGTTCATAGCCCATTGATATAATGTTTACCATTTGTTTATGGTTGAATTATGGGTGCATTTTTTTTTCGTGGGTTATGGAGACTTGCAAATTAGTGTTTTCTGGCCATGGAGTTCTTCGCCAATTCTGGTCAAATTTCAGCGAATCACAGCCTGGCTTCCGGCAACTAGGGTCACACCGCCAAGGGGACTTAAATCCCCAATGGTTGTCGGCATTTGGTTGTTCGCCAGAGACGAATTTTTGCGAGGAATTTTGCGGATTAGGGTTCCGCGTCCGAGCACTTTTCGCTCGATTCCGGAAAAAATTTCTTCACTGTTTTCGTTGATTCTTAGATCTATGTGGTCGCGCTGACGTGATATTTAAAACCCACTATTAATTTTGGTTTATGGTGGGTTGTCGGAGGAGAATCGACGATGGAATGAGCGGCGGTGGAAGTCGTTGTTCTTACGTGAAGGAAGCCAGAAAATTCCTTCCTGTTCGTGCGCAAGAAGGAGATCACGTGCAAGTCATGCGCGGGCGGTTTCCCAAAAAAAAAAAAATGGAAGAAGAAATCGTGGGCGCTGGTGAGCGTGCAAATGGGGCACGTGCTGAACCTTTATGTATAATAATAATAATAAAAAAAAAAAGGAGGGGCCCAACCTGCGAAAGTGGGATTTGAACCCACGCCCACTCCACTTACATCTAGTGCCCATTACCACTCAGCTATGTTGGCTTCAATGGTTTAGACTGGTGCAATAATTTTAACAAGGCGTACGTACCTAATTGTACAATAAAATTCTGATTTTGCCCTTAGACGCGCGCACTACCCTTTTGGCCCCTGATTTGTGCCAGAATTTACAGTTTTGCCCCTAGCCGATTAATTTACTATATTACCCCTTTAGTTAATTTACAATTCATTTCCTGCCCATGTATATTAACTTTTTTGCCCTTACATGCAATATTGTGAATATTTTACATGAAATTAAATGTACTTGTCTTTTATATCTTGCATTGTGAAATTAGAGTATGGTTTGATACTTGAATTATTTCTATATTAGTTCAAATTATGCTATGCCATGCTATTATTATTTTTTTATGATTACAAGATAGGTGGATCATTATATGATTTATGATCTTCATTCAAGTGGGGAGTTTTATAAAGTTTTAGTAACTTTAACGAACTCAATTTTACATAAATGATTATATTAAAGGTAATTTCAAACGAGGATTCTTAGACGATGGTTGGGAACATAGTAAACTTTCGAATCTGAGACCTTATGTGAAATTACTTATTAATATAATTAGTTAGTGTAAAATAGATGCATAAATGTTAGGCATTGATAGTTCGTGTATACATGTCTATAGAACTTCGTGTTCAGATATAATGACTTTAGCTTCCTAGAATATCGTAGCTGAGCATGACAAAGGAGAGAAATTGGATGGCGAAAATTATGAAAACTGGAATATGAGAATCCAAGATGTGCTAGAAGAGCAAGAAGCACTATGAGCTCTTAACCTAGTTATGGAAGAACATTAAGATGGGAATACTGCACGATATAGAAGAGAAAAAGAAGCCTTTGCTGCATGGAAAATGATGAACTCCATTGCTTGCATTATGTTGTTGAGTAGTATGAAGAATGATTTTATGCGTGAGTTTAGGCATTTCTGAAAATGCCAAAGTCAAGTGGGAGGTATTAAAAAACTAAGTTTGGTTAGATATCTGTCACCAACTTGAGACAGATCACTATAAGATTTGACACTTATATGATGCCTCATGGGTAGAATATGAACCACATTTTGAGGCGTTTGTCAAACATGCTAAGTGAACTGTAAAGATACATGCCATATTTTGAAGATCGATGAGTAGCAAATGCAAGCAGTAATATGTTCCTTACCTCATAGCTATGTGCATATGAATATCTACTTGATCCACAATAAAAGTTAAAGACTTTTTAGAATGCTATGCGACGCCTTGAACTAGAGGTTAATTGCCTCCTGGTGGCGAAACCTGAAATCAACATTTGTTATGCTAATTCTAGGTCAAATGGGCTTTGTGCTCCAAGCGTAAGCGTCAAGGTGGCTTTAAGAAGTTCAAAGGATAAAGAAACAGATCCTTCTGGATAGAAATCCAAGTTTAACCGACATTAGAAAGGAAAACGTCCTTTCAAGAAAAACATATCAAATGTGAAATGTTTGGACTGTGCTAAAAAGGACCACTTTGCTCATGACTGTGGTGAGTCAAAGAAGTTAGAAACCTTTTGTACACTTAAGAGTATACATATATCTCCGGTTCGGTTTTCGTAATTGAATTTCATCTTTTGTGGATTGTAGACTTAGAGACCACAGGTCATGTAGTAAAAAAAATGCCTTAGTGGAATTTCAACAGGTTCCACTTGGAGCAAAGTGGATAAATGTGGGAAATAACTCCCGAGTGGAAGTTAAAGGGATTAGCACCTGCCAATTGAATATGCGTGTTGGTCGCACCCTATTCCTACATGATATATTATATGCTCCAAAAACTTGACGGAATTTAATATTCGTGTTAGTTTTGGTTAAACTTGATTTCAGTATGAACTTTCATAACGATGGTGGTGACTTGTCGTTTGAAATAAGTTATTATGATTCTGGATGGTTTCATTGTGCTGATTATTAAGTACAATAATGTGAATATAAGTTTTTCCCTCTTTTCATCTTTTGTGATGATATGAATATGTGGCATGTTAGGTTGGGTCATTTTGGCCAATAGCAAATATTTACGTAAGCCAAATATGGCTTATTAGGCAATATTGAAAATGTCGATTTGCCTATTTGTGAGCATGCCTTGTGGGAAAAACAAAGAGGAAACCATTTGGAAAAGAAATAAGAGCTAGGTTTCCTTTGCGGTTAATCCATTCGGACATATGTGGTTCAATGAATGTAAGAGGAGGGCATGAAGTTGTTTAGGTCTATGATAGCATATGCTAATTTGCCTATCACCTTTTGAGGTGAAGCTTTATTGATTGCTGTCTAGATATTTAACCGTATGCCTTCTAAATCGGTTACTTCTACTCCATATGAGTTGTGGAAAGGTCGATAATAAGATTTGAGTTTTCTTAGACCTTGAGAATCTGCTGCCTATACTCATAAGTTCTCCTACATGTATGGAAAATTAGGCCCTAGAGGCAAAAAGAGTATCTTTATGAGATATTGAGAGCACTCAAAAGGGTACGTGGTATAGGTGAGCAAGAAAGTAAAAGTGTAACTGAATATCAATCACGAGATGTCACATTCTTAGTGAATGAATTTTCAAATAAGGGCGAGCTAAATAAATATATTCTCTGTTTCAAATCTTGGACAGTGATAATGATTTTACTAGAGCATCTCATCCAAGTGGGAGCAAAGTGAGAAGTGGGGAATTTGCTTCGACCTAGTCTCAATTGCAACCACTTGATGTAAAAATGTTGTCATTATCTAATCTGAGTTGGAGCATAATGGAGAATGATGTACTAAGTGTACAATCTCCAATTTGGCGAACAAGTCGCAAAAATCTTTCCCTGTCGACTCGTCGATGTTTAGACATTGAAGTTAAAAGCTTTTATGGTCGCTCCACAAGAAGAGAATGAGCCAAAGAATGTAAATGAGGCTCCAACTTGCCCCGATAAGGAAAAGTGGATATAAGCAATGGAAAAAGAGATGGAGTCAATAAGATCAAATCAAGTTTAGAAACCGATTGATCTTACGCATGGACACAAAGCCATTGGGAGCAAATAAGTTTTCAAAATAAAGCCTAAAGCCGATGGCTCGATTGAGAGATATAAGGTTCACCTTGTGGTGAAATGGTATAGTTAATTCACCTCATTCTGGTAGTGATTAGTATAGATATTGAATTACGTCAAATGGATGTGAAGACTGCTATTCTCAATGGAGAATTAGTAAAAAAAATCTATGTGAAACAACCTATTGGGTTTGTTACAGAAGGCCAAGAACAAAATGTATATCGACTTTTGAGATCGATATATAGCCTCAAGCGATCTTCGAGATAATGATATATACTTTTTCATAATGCCATAGTGGTATATGTTTTTTGTAATGACTGATGAGGATAATTACGTATATATCAAAAGATCCAAAGATCAATGAGTCATCTTATCATTATATGTTGATGATATACTAATTGCTAGAAGCAATATGGAGTTTACTGATATAGTCAAGAATTAGTTATATTCCAATTTTGAAATAAAGTTATGGGTGAATCTGCATACATTCTTAGAGTTAAGATTTCAAGATATTTTTCAATGAAATTGTGATCTCTTTCACAAGAGACTTATATAGATGAAGTCATTGAATGATTTGATATGCAAGATTGTAAACCCAAAGATACTCCTATTGCAAGAGGTGAAGGCCTAATCCATAGAACGGGTCCCGAGACTCCACAAGCGATTGAAGAAATGGAAAGTGTTCCATCTGCTAGTGTTGTGGAAAGCTTCATGTGCGCTATGAAGTGTACTAGACCTAATACTTGTTATGCAGTTGGAATGGTAAGTGTACCGGTCCAATCTAGGTCAAGCACATTAGATTGTCGTCAAGAGATTCTCGAGGTATCCGAAAAGTACTGCTGATTTTTTGCTAAGTTATCAAAGTAGAGATCTGCGCTTTGAAGGCTACACTGATGTTGAATGAGGAAGAGGTTTAGATAAGAAGAAATCTACCTCTAGGATTGCACTCTTACTTAGCAATGGCGCCATATCATGGAGTAGTAAAAAGCAAACGTGTATAGCCTTATCCACGATAGAAATTGATCCCGTGGTGTTATCGGCAGTAGTATGAGAAAATATTTGACTTAAGAGATGTTTGGATCAATGAGGTGTTACTAAGGATGCTACAAGTCCAATTATTGGTTAATTGTGATAGTCAAGTAGCAAGAGCCTACACTAAGGATCCACTGCAAGATCAAATATATAGTTACGAAATATAATTTTGTGAAAGACATGATTGTACGAAAAGATGTGAACGTACAATACATATCTACGCATAGATTAATAGTAGATCCTATGAAGAAGTCAATTCCTAGAGATGTTTTTTCCTTAGTCATGTGTTGACAAATAGATTAGTTCCCTACATTAAAATCTCTAGAAAGTGCGTAGAAATGAGAGTACTAGATATTTATATTTTCCAAAGTTCACGGCTAATGGTATATGTAATCATTATTGATGCCTATGAGTTTGTATGAAATTTATGCATATTAATGCTTAGTGCATTGTTTGATAAGGTATGCCGGACGGATGGAGATTAGCCTACTCACACGGGTAATCGCCTCTATTTACTTTGCGATAAATAGAGATGAGATAATTTTAAGCTTATTATCTAGGTGATAATTGAGAGCTCGAGCTTAAAGTATAAATGTCGCCTTAACAGAGTGTCAAGATGAGGTCATAATATTTATTATGTGCGAAAGTGAAATAACTCACATATTTCACTTTATCTGTCTTTAATGCCGGATGTGAGTTCCGGTGAATTCTTTTTAAAGAGAGTAGATTTGTGAACTCAAGTTAGACGTTGAGTATGTCCGAACTATCATCCGTACGGTATTAAGAGGAAAGACATACGCTCAATGAAAAAAGAGACAATACCGTAATACGTACTTCATATTACGTGTGCATGAGATGATCAATAAGAGTTGGCAAGAGTTTTGATCTCAACTTTATAGCCATGTGAGACTCTTGAGGATAAGAGTTCCTCAATTTAGTCCTCTCATGACTCTTACTTATTCTCAAGATTTCTTCTCGGTGTTCGCTATCTTAGGATGCTGCCTATGGTCATGAGATTGATTCGATCTAATGGGACATTTGTAGAAAAGCGAGCTGGATTGAAATTGAGAGGTTTAAGAGAAGAGAAAGATCAATTTATTTTGATGTCACATTCAATTTTTGTATTCACAAGTCGACCAATTATGATTATTTGAGTTTAATCATGATTGTGAATACAATGTATTGTATTTGAGTACTCAAAGAAATCGAGAGATATAATGTAAATGTGACTGATTGATCTAGGGTACTGCATACTGGATCTACTCTGAATTAATATGCCTATTTTGAGCTGCTATATACTCCTAACGGATGTATGGCAACGAGCTCTCATGATATCTTTGGTCGCACGGATTATTTGTTGATATGAACTTTGCAGAAAAGAGAGAGTTATGTTTAACCCTTTATGGGCAAGTGAGAGTTATAGGTAGCCCATCATGGGCGAGTGGGAGATGTTGGATTTTATGGGATGTACGGTAAGTACCGTGGTCCGCCCATGTAGGCTACCACACCCCTTATAGCATTAGATAACCGCTAAAGGCGGTTACTCATTTTTGAACGTGAATAAGAATCACGTTTCTTTATTCTGTTGAAAGGTGTCGCTTTAGACGCTCAATGAACAAGAGAAGAAGAAAACGTCAATAAATCTCTCTTGATCGTCAAACAGACGAAGGACTCTCTCGAGGCTGCATTGTGTACATTTAATCCGTGAAAACCCGAGGTGCGTTCGTTCTATGATGTATTTCTCCGATCGGTGATTCAAGATTGATTCTAGGGCTTGTTAATTCCGTGTAATCCGTTGCGTGTGTTAATCGAGATCGGTTCCCATCAACGCAGATGTCAATGGAGTTGGAAGCTCCAAACTCTCACTCTACGACTAAGCTCTAAATCTCGGGTTACAACTTGGAAGACTATGGCCATTCAAAAAGCAATTTGGGTTAATGCACTCTGCATCGCTATGGCCATGTCGGTACTAGTATCATGATGTGAAACCTGTATCTTCTTCCTATTAGAAATTAAACCAAATTCATGTATATCGAGGCTATTGTTGATGAACTTCCAAGACGCATGTACCAGCTTGTGCATGTACCGAGACCTATCTTTATTAGTTGAGCGTTTCAAGAGTCTTGTTGTATTTCGATGCGTAGTAAATGCTGTGTATATACATCATGTCCGTTCATGTATCTAGTGTAGATCAAGAGTCGTGTTTTAAACTTATAAATAGGGGTGTCTTGTAACCATTTCGGTGTGGGTGAATCGATTGTGAATACAGTATATTGAAAAGCCACCTTTCGTCTCCTCTTCCTTGTGTGAACATAGTTCCTTTGTGAGTGCTTATTGAGTGCCCCACAGTCGGTTTCTCCCAACAAATTGGTATCAGAGCTTCACGGTTTCGTGATTATGGCGTCAACAAGCAACCTTCCTTTTCAGTATCCAGTCCTCACCAAAGAAAACTATGGCAAGTGAAGCTTCCGGAATGAAAGCCATACTCGGCGCCCATAGTGTGTGGGATCTTGTCAACAATGGCTATGATGAGCCAGGTGAAGATGTTGCGTTGACTCAAACTCGGAGGAATGCGTTGGAGAAGACTCGTTCGAAAGATCAACTCGCGTTGTCAATCATCTTTCAAGCCTTGGATGATTCCATGTTCGAAAAAGTCTCAAATGCTACTACATCCAAGGAGGCATGGGAGATTCTTCAAACCACACACCAAGGTGTTGAGAAAGTAAAGAAGATTCGTCTTCAAACTTTGAGAGACGAATTCGAGGTAATTCGTATGAAAGAATCTGAGTCGATTTCTGATTATTTCACAAGAGTTTTAGCTATTGTGAATCGGATGAAAAGGAATGGCGAAGATGTGCCCGATGTTCGTGTTGTTGAAAAAATCCTACGGTCATTGGATAAGAAGTTCGACCACATTGTCGTCGCTATCGAGGAATCAAAAGATGTCGATTCTATGACGGTCGATGAGCTCATGGGTTCGTTACAAGTCCATGAAGAAAGACCGAAAAGAAACAAGTCCGAGCCAATGGAGGAAGTACTCCAATCTTGATTGACTATCCGAGATGACAAAGAACAAAGAAGTGACCCTGTGCAAACTCGATGGGTCAATCAAGATCGTGAATAAGGACGCGGTAGAGGCGGTTTCCAAGGAAGAGGCCGTGGACGAAGCGGAGGAAATTTCGCCCGAAGCAATGAGTGCTTTCATAATCAAAGAAGTGCTCGTGGAAGAGGAAAAAACACAAATGAGTGGTATGACAAATCAAAGGTTCGATGTTATCGTTGTAATAAATGTGGCCATTATGCTTATAAATGTTGGCAGAAAGAAAGTGCGGTAGCAAATGAAAAGGCGAACTTGGTGAATGATGGTGATCAAGTTCTTATGCTGGCATTTAAAGAAAATGCTGATGAAAAAAATGATACGTGGTACTTGGACACTGGAGCAAGTAACCACATGTGCGGTCGAAAGGAGATATTCGTCGAAATGGATGAGACAGTCAAAGGAAAAGTCTCGTTTGGTGATAATTCCAAAATTCTCGTCGAAGGGAAAGGTAGGATTCTAATTCATCTGAAGAATGGAACACGGCAGTTTATTACTAACGTGTATTATGTACCGAAGATGTCGAGCAATATTTTGAGTTTGGGACGACTTCTTGAGAAAGGATTTCTTGTCCAGATGAAAAATCTATGTCTTATGTTGAGAGATCGCAATAATAAGTTGACTGCGAATGTAAAGATGTCGAAGAATAGGATGTTCACTTTGAACATCAAAGATGAAATGTCTACATGCCTTCAAGCATGTGTAGACAATCCTTCGTGGCTATGGCACTTGAGGTTCGGCCATCTCAATTTCGGCGATATGCTTTCTCGCAAGAAGATGGTGTATGGCTTACCGCATATTGATCATCCCGATCAACCGATCAATTATGTGAAGGATGTGTTATTGGCAAGCATTCCGGAACCAGCTTTCCGAAGGGGTCGATGTATCGAGTGAAGAAGCCACCGGAGTTGATTCATTCTGATGTATGTGGTCCGATCACTCCCCAGTCATACGGTAATCATTGATTCTTTGTTATGTTTATTGATGATTTTACTCGAAAGACTTGGGTGTTTTTCTTGAAAGAAAAATCAGAAGTGTTTGATACGTTTAAGCACTTCAAGAAACTGGTTGAAAAGGAGAGTGGTTATTTTATCAAGTCTTTAAGAACCGATCGTGGAGGAGAATTTACTTATGGAGAATTCAATCAATTCTGTGATTACCATGGTATTCGACGTTTCTTAACGGCGCTGTACTCCCCACAACAAAATGGTGTGGCTAAGCGGAAAAACGGAACCATTCTCGATATGGTTCGTAGTATGTTGAAAAGCAAAAATTTGTCAAAGGAGCTTTGGGCGAAAGCTATCGGATGTGCAATTTATCTACAAAATCGATGTCCCACGCAAGGACTCGATGGTGTTACTCCCGAAGAAGCATGGACCGGGAGAAAACCTACGGTTTCTCACTTGAGAATTTTCGGGAGCATTGCTTATGCTCACATACCTGACCGGAAAAGATCGAAGCTAGAAGACAAGAGCAAGAAGCTTATTTTTATTGGGTATGATTCCTCATCGAAAGCTTACAAATTTTTTGATCCTGTTACTTTGAAAGTTTATGTAAGCAGAGATGTGAAGTTCGATGAAGATGCTTTGTGGGAAGACAATCGACAAGTCGTCGAATCCGCTCGTAGTGATTACGTCGAAATGGGGCGTGATTCCGTCGAAATAGAAGACAACTCATCGAATCCTTCATCTTCCTTTCCAACATCATTTTCAAGTCCAAGTTCATCATCGTCAACTTCTTCAAATGGTGTCGATGAACCGATAGCACCAAGATCAAGAACATTATCTAAACTTTATGAAATCGCCGAAGAACTCCATCTTGTATGTCTTCTCGCAGATTGTGAACCACTTATTTTCGATAAAGCTGCTAAAGAAGAAAAATGGAGAAAAGCCATGGATGAAGAAATAGAAGCCATCGAAAAGAATCAAACATGGGAACTCTGAGATCTTCCAAAGGACAAAAAGGCGATTGATGTCAAATGGGTGTATAAGGCCAAGAAGAACGAGAAAGGAGAAGTCACTCGTTATAAGGCCGGACTTGTTGCAAAGGGCTACAAGCGAAAAGCTGGGATCGACTATGACGAGGTGTTTGCACCTGTCATCCGAATGGAAACCGTCCGACTAATGATTTCCATTGCAGCTCAAAATCGGTGGCCCATATATCAAATGGATGTCAAATCGGCATTTCTGAATGGTGTTCTTGAAGAAGAAATCTATGCCAAACAACCACTTGGGTTTGTTGTGAAAGATCATGAAGACAAAGTGCTGAGATTGAAGAAAGCCTTGTATGGGCTTAAGCAAGCTCCAAGAGCTTGGAACTCCGGAATCAATGCTTATTTCAAGGCGAATGGCTTCGAACAATGTCCATACGAACATGCTATCTACTTGAAGCACGAGAAAGGTGATGTTTTATTGGCATGTTTATACGTCGATGATCTTGTCTTCACGGGAAATAATTTCGGATTGATCAACACTTTTAAAGCGTTGATGGTGAAAGAGTTTGAGATGACGGATAATGGTCTCATGAATTATTTTTTGGGTATCGAAGTAAAGCAAAATGAAGATGGGATTTTTATTTCCCAGAAAGGATATGCTGAAAATATCCTTGAGAAATTCAACATGAAATATTGCACTTCGGTTAATACTCCGATGGATTGTGGTGCAAAACCGTCGAAGTTCGATGAAGGTGTCGATGTTGATTCGACATATTATAGAAGCTTGATTGGAAGCTTGAGGTATCTGACTTGTACCGGACCGGATATCATGTACGGTGTCGGAATTGTGAGTCGATATATGGAGAATCCGAAGGCATCTCATCTTAAAGCAGCGAAGAGGATACTTCGGTACATCAAAGGTACTATCTCTCTTGGCTTGTATTATTATCAGTCCGAACTATTTCAACTCGGAGGTTATTCAGATAGTGACTATGGGGGAGATGTCGATGACCGAAAGAGCACTACGGGTTTTTGTATTTTATCCGGGTGAAACTGCTTTTACATGGTCATCAAAGAAGCAATCCAGTGTTACTCTGTCGACATGTGAAGCGGAGTATGTTGCCGCATCATCATGTATGTGTCATGCGATATGGTTGAGAAAGTTGCTAAAAGAAATCCATATGGAGCAAAATGATGCAACGGAAATTTTTGTTGATAATGTTTCTGCCATTGCTTTGGCAAAGAATCCAGTTTTTCATGAGAGGAGCAAGCATATCGATGTTCGATATCATTTTATTCGAGAACAAGTCAGCGACAAACAAATCGAAGTTGTGCACGTGAAGACCGGTGATCAAGTCGCAGATATTTTTACGAAACCTCTCAAGATCGAAGTGTTTCGGAAATTCAGAAGTTTACTTGGAATGATCGACGGAAGAGAATTTGGTTTAAGGGGGAGTGTTAGAAATTAAACCAAATTCATGTATATCGAGGCTATTGTTGATGAACTTCCAAGACGCATGTACTAGCTTGTGCATGTACCGAGACCTATCTTTATTAGTTGAGCGTTTCAAGAGTCTTGTTGTATTTCGATGCGTAGTAAATGCTATGTATATACATCATGTCTGTTCATGTATCTAGTGTAGATCAAGAGTCGTGTTTTAAACTTATAAATAGGGGTGTCTTGTAACCATTTCGGTGTGGGTGAATCGATTGTGAATACAGTATATTGAAAAGCCACCTTTCGTCTCCTCTTTCTTGTGTGAACAAAGTTCCTTTGGGAGTGCTTGTTGAGTGCCCCACGGTCGATTTCTCCCAACACTTCCTCGGTGTCTATTTTATGGTTTTCCTCCGAGTCTCTATCCTTGTAAATCCAACTTGCTTTTATCTGCTGACCCTCGGATCATCCTCCCGCTACTCGCACACTGGACGGAATCTACATTTCTTCAAGCTTCCTCTTGATGGCCCGAGGCAATTTGGAAATGGCTCCGATTGTTTCGTAGAAGCTTCTCTATTTCAAACAGTCCATTGCACGAGTAAATTTCAACCCACACAAGATCAGAATAAAAAGAAAACAAGTTTCTCACATGCCAAATCACCCTTTGGCAATTGAGAAATATTTGGGACCTCACATGAAGCATCGACCACTTCTCCTACCTCCAGGCCAAGAACAATAGAGACCTAGTCCCAAGAACTTGTCACACAAGTTACGGGGAACCATGAAAGAGATGGATCCGTCTTTGCAATGGAGAATCCACTTCGGCATTTCTCTTCCGATTAGGAGAATGTCAACTTTTCTCATCTCTGGAGTTCCTGTCATACGGATAGTATGCATATCAAGCATTGAGAGTTAGTGCGTGTATGAGCGAGAGCTAGATAGAGTCCGATATGACACGACAGCCGTATTGCCCCCTTTGCGGAATAATCTACAACATGAAGACAAGTCAACTTCAAGGCCGTTGGAGGAGAGGCTCAAGAAATGCGGGAGTTTCTCCCGAGATTTGCAGCTACTAGCATTTAGGATAGACAATACTTGATGGAAGCTGAGGAATCTCTTGTAGTTGCTCGCATTTATCAACATACAAGTGTTCCAAAATTTGTGAAAACCGGAAGAACTCTCAAGGAGCTCTACTTTTGACAAGTTCTAGCCGGTTTAGACTTGGGAATCCCAGATTGCCATCAGCATCAATTGAATCCTCCAATTTCTTTGGAAACATGACAAAGTCCAAGCAAGCCTCAAAGACTCGGATCCTCCAGATTTCGCAAAGCCTTGCGAGGTTTTCGCAGTGCTTATATGTATGTCCTTTTGGCAAAATACATCAATTGATGTAGTAAGTTCTTTAATTGTCATCCTTTCTAGGTTAGATTCTTCTAGATGTTCTATCTTTCCTGAAATATTTTAGAACTTCTGAAGTTTCGGGAAATAGAGAGATCAAGTGTTTGAAGAGACTTGCTTTGTGTGACGCCCGGGAAATCCGAAGTACGTAAATTTGCCCCAATTCAATAAAAAGGAAGAAATTGAATGTTAGTCGGTACAAATTTCGGATCACAAGGACGTAAGTGACAAATTTGGACAAGTCCCGAAATATCGTTCGATTTCGATTGGGTTTCGAAATCGTGGTCGCCGCGACTTAGGATTTTTAATCCTCGCGCCTAGCTTTTCCTGGACTGAACCTAGCCCGTGAAAATCCAAATTTTAATTCCCAAACGGTTGAGCCAAAAATCCGATCGGTCCTGAGTTATCGAATTACCATTTTGCCCCACCAATAATGCATGTGAGACAAAATTATTCAAATCCAAGTGGGCCCCATTTTTCTCTTCCACCAATCACCATTACACCTGCCCACTTATTCTCTCTCCTCCCCCTTCTCTCCTGTCGGCCCCCTCTTTTCACGTCACTTCCCCCTTTCAATCAACTTCTCTCTCCCTCTCGCTTTGTTGACCGCACGAGCCCCCTCTTCTTTCTTCTTCTTCCTCTTCTTCCTTTCCTTCTACGGTCTTCTGTTTTGCGACGCCCCCTCCCCAAACCTGAAACCACAGCTCCGCCCACCACCACCGCACCGCCTCGCCACCATCATACCACCACGCCATCCCGATCGCCACTCTACCTCCTTCGTCATCGGTCGCTGCTCGGTGAGCTCGGCCCACCACGAGCCGCGAGGACCCGCAGCATCGGCGCTCGAGGCCGCAGCCCGCTACCTTGACGTCGGTTCGAGCCTCTCCACGTCACCGGCCGCCAACCCCAACGCCAGACCAGCCAGCGGCCGTCCGTCGTCGAGAGATAAGCTCGGCCGCAAGGCTCCGCAGCCCCCTCGACCTCGCTCTCTCCCTCCACCTCAGCCCGACGCCGACCCGAGCCCCCACAACTCGGCCTCCTTTGTTCCTTGCCCGAGACCCACTAGATCCGGGTGTCTCGGCCGTCGGAATCGCAGCCCCCGTCGTCCCGAGAGATTGGAGTCGAGATTTCCGTTCGGGTGAACAGTGCTGATGAACTGCACCGTGTGAACAGTGATCGATGAACAGTGCTCGTGAACAGTGTTTCTAGCGTGAATAGTGATTTTCGGCCCCGGCCTTGAAAATCGTGCCCGACCCGACCTCGACCACCGTTTTTTGTGAGTTGACCCTAATCCTTGGATAGGGCGCTAATTGCGCCTAGGATTAGTTAGCTAGTCGGTAAGGAATTTAGGTAGATTTGATTATGGTTGGATTAGTTAGAAACCTGTTTTAGGGTAAATGGCCATAATCGATTAAATTAGAATTGTCTGTGCCTAATTTATGTTAGACGAATTTGATTGTATGTTGTGATTTGATCCCGAGCGAGTGATAGGTTAAGGACGAGCGATCGATTGGCGACTATAAATCAAATTGGCTAATTAATGGCTAATTAACGAAATTGAGCCTTTATGTGGCCTAATCGAATTAGTTAATTCGTGTTGAATGGATGACTTAGTTTGGGCGGATCGCCACGTTGAAATATTGATTTGAGTACCTTGAATGCTCGTTGAGTAAATTGGCGTTCGCTTGGGAATTAATCGTCCCGTGTGTCTTTGCGGTGTTTATTTGGTAGTCCGCATATGCATATGACCGTGTGCAAGATCAACGACATATTTTAGCATGAAAATGGCCTTAGGCCGAGTCTTTGAGCATGTTGTGTGAGCATCCGACCTAAATCAAAGAGAATTAATTGATTGATGTGTCGGGTGTGCTGTATGGTTATATGAAAGAATGATGATGGGTTTTCCCGACAAGTTCGTATTGTACACATAGTACACACCGTACCATTTTTATGGAACTACGGGAGTTGCCGGAAGCACGATATTTCATGCCCCGTATGGTACGTATGGTTTTAAGGGATTATCGGATGCCGGTCACGGCTTGTGATGGACCGAAGCCCCGTGTAGGGATGCCTACTTGCCGTGCCGTGCGGGGTGCATTGGATACACCGCTTGTAGTAGCCGTTGCCGAGAGGGAAAAGGAATGTAGCCCTGTCCCGCCGGAAGAGTGCGGGATCGCATTAATTGTGAGAGTCGATCACGTCGATCGCGTGGATCCTCATCACTATAGCGCCAAGGGCGCGATCATCGTTAATAAATGGACTTGTGTGGTGTCCAGTGCATACTTGTGAGTGTGATGCGTATTCGGTTGGTTGTCCGATGTATTTGTTGAGTCGAGTCAATCATTGCATTATGTGTGGCTGAAGGCTGGTAAGTATGCATGTGGATGATTATTGTCACGTGATTTGATTGCTGGATATATGTTTATGTCGTGATTTTATAATCCTTGTGTTTAGGATGTTATAGGCGAATCAGTGTCCCAACCGAGTTTAGGCTTGATTCACCGAGATTTAGATCTCACCCTGTTGGGGGAAACCATTTTCGGATCCCAAGTGATGGAGCTTTATGGATACCAAGGCCAAAATATGAGGGTAGTCTTTTGGAATAGATGAGAAGTTAACCTTATTGACCTAGTAACCTTTTGAGGTTTTAGTGAGCTACCCCAAAGTATGGGGTTGTATATATTTCTGTAGCTTAGTAGGGTTAAGACTCATCTGCTGTCTTGTAACTACATATGCTACTTTTGATTATCTACCTTGGTATCTCCTGCTATGCTATCCCTGTTTGTTTATATGTTGTCTGGGAGTAAACCGTTTCGGCATGCGTATATAGTTGAAAGGTCGATAATGCGTCCGGGACGTTATCCTTCGTGATCTCGTGGCGATTTGGTAGGGATGTTGCGGGTTCAAGAGTCGGGGAGTGACATGTCCACCCAAGGTGGTATCAGAGCAAGGTCAGCCTGATCCATCCGGTCATTGGCCCGGAGTAATAAGGAGCGATAAGATATGGGATAGTTAGTAGGACTTTTATCACTATGCATGTGATTGTTATTGTGTGTTAAGTTTTTAGGGTCGCCTTCTGACCGCGTTTTGCTTTAGGGTAAGCGGGACTCCGCATCATTTACGTATAATGAGCGAGCGCGGTAGGAGAGCACCTCGAGCACCCCGAAGGAGGCCTGTGAGGCTGGTAGATGAGATCGCCGATGTTGGAGCAGCACCTCCTGTTATTCCTCCCGTAGCTGGTCCCGCTCGACAAGAGCTGATTATGGCAGAAGTTATGCAAGCTTTAGGAGCTTTGGGGGAGTTGATAGGGCACGAGATAAGGAATCAAAATGATCTTGCCGCCACCGCCGTTGGAGCCCCACTTGTAGTTCCACCTGCGGTTACGCCGGTGGATGTGCCACCTGTGGCTGTAGTTGAGGATCGTAAAGCTCAAAAGATGGTGGAACAGTTTCTCAAGTTGAAGCCACCGCAGTTCACTGGAAGTGTGATATTCTGAATTCCGACCCCTTGAGACTATTGACTTGCGATGGAATCTTGAAATTGGAAGCATGGAAATGAAAAATTCTAACATTGGATATGAATTGGACGTCGTCTCATCAATGGTAATTTGAATTGGAAAGAAAATCGAAATTTCGGACGAAAAGTGTAAAATTACCATTTTGCCCCTCAAGCCTTAACCTTACCTTAAGTTATTTAAAAGGGCATTTTGGTCATTTACCTCTCCTCCATGGCTGCTGAAAATGTGAGGAGAAGATGGTCAATGGAGGTCAATGATTTAGAAGATATTTTTGGAGATAAGGCCAATATTAATTTTTGGATAATTATCATCTTTGACCCATTTGACCACTATTCACTTCTTGACCAAGCAAAATTGGAGGACAAGTCTCTCTCTCTCTCCTTGGATCAGCTGACCACTTTCTCTCTCTCTCTCCACATTTCCTTCTTCCCCTTCTTCCTTTTTCTTCACGAGCAGAACCTGCTCGCCCGACCAGCCCGATGCCTTTCACTGTTCCGGCCATATCTCCTTCGTCCGATGTCAGTTTGAGGTAAGGTCACCTCCATCTGAAAGATTATTGTCTTAGCTTTCCAGGAACATATTATAAGCTCGATTTGGCCTGGTAGTTTTTTCGGTAGGTCTGTTTGAATGGGAAAAGGTCAGATTGAGGCAGAGTCTGACCGGTTTTGGGGGAGGAGCTGTTTCGTGGGCTTCAAGACTTCAAATGGCTCCAAAATTTCGGTGAGACTCTCTTGACTCATAGTACTTGAGATGGATGAGTTAGGGTTGTAATTTTATATGAAATTTGAGGAGTATTCATGGCTGATTTGAGGTGATTCTGGGAGGCAGATTCTAACCGCCTGTGCACCTGAGGGAATTGGATTGATTAGGGGTCTTAGAGGTGTTATATTGGCTTCAAATTTTCGGTGAACATATTAGACATATAGAATAAGGCTGTGGCAAGTTTTTTTTGCATTAAATTGAATCTTAGAGTGAAGCTATGGACTGATTGGTATGGATTAGAGCAGAACCGGTTTTGCCCTGCTTGTGGACTGCACTGACCTGCTCTGTTCAAGGCTGAATTGGGTGTCGCCTTGTCTTGAATTTGCCTTTTAGACATGCTATGACATATATTAATGTGTTATGGAGGAGTGTGTGAAATGGATTGATGATTAGAGGTAATTTTGTGGCTAAACGGCGTGATTGAGCCTAAATGGTAATCTGCCCTGTTTTGGACAGATTTGATTCGAAACTTGGATGCTTGAATTGAAGGTTGTGGCTAGCTTGTTTGGATAGGTAAGTGACCTCTAAACCTTTACTAGGAAGTTAGGGTACTAAGAGACAAGTTTGAGCTTCAAATGATGATTTTTGCTAGTCAAATCGTGTTCATATGAAGTAACGTCGATTGTGATCATAGGAATCGAGTTTATACTTGGCTGAATTGAGATGAATTTGTGACTTATGTGGCTGCAATTGTGGTATGGATATTCGACGTATATGTAGCCTCGATTGACTATGTGATTGTGTGTGTCTCGATTAGCCATTGTGCATGATTTATACTTATATTGGCACGAGATTGACTGACTTAATAATCTGCCATGTTGTGTCCTTTGCTTTTGAATGGCTAGAGTGCCCTGTGATTTTAAATGACCTGAGGCGTATTAATGCGGGTCTAAGAATGGCAGTTATACCCTGAAGCGTTATGACGCGGGGTCAATGTGTATAAGAGACTGTGTTATACTCTGAGGCGTTATTACGTGGGGTTCGGTATGACGGTCGTATTCAATCAAGTCGTCCGAGGCCAAAGTGAGCCGTATTCATCCGATTGTCCGAGACCGAGAAGTATGAAAGTCATGTTCAATTAAGTCGTCCGAGACCAAAATGAGTCGTGTTCGACTAATTGTCCGAGACTTAATCCGGTCGTGTTCCTATGTGTCCGAGACCGAGATTTATGGGTCGTATTCAATCAAGTCGTCCGAGACCAAAGTGAGCCGTATTCGTCTGATTGTCTAAGACCGAGAAGTATGAAAGTCGGGTTCAATTAAGTCGTCCGAGACCAAAGTGAGTCGTGTTCGACTAATTGTTCGAGACTTAATCCGGTCGTGTTCCTATATGTCTGAGACCGAGTTTTGTGGGTCGTATTCCTTTGTGTCCGAAACCCTGGTATATATATATAGAGCCCTGTTCTATAAAGGTCCGAGGCTCAATGTTATGAACTTGTATGATGTCGGTGGAGTAACGTGGAATGTTATAATATAGCCCGATGCGTTCTTACGCGGGCCTCATATCGAGAAATGGGATTATTGTGCTAGTATGTGGAGCTGGGTTTGAAATATTGAATGCCTGGTTGTTATAATTATTTGATTGCCAATGCCTACGCTTGCGCTTGCATCCCGTTTACACTGGTTTTATGGACGTCTTCGGACGTCTTTGATTTGAGAAGTTGTTTGGAGGTACTAACAGCCTAGTCTAGGTTTAGGGTGAGCTTCTTGAGATGTAAATCTCACCCCGTCATGGGACCTATTTTTCAAGTATCATGCGATGGAACATCAAGTCTGCTAAGGATTAGCATTCGAGAAATATGTGGGTCGAATGAATATAAGATATTTTGTGGCCTTATGGATTATGTTGGATTTTATGGATTAAGATTGAACCATTGGTATTTGACCGCTCTATCAATTGAAGCGTAATATACGGATGTATGATGTCTACCACTTTTGTTCTAAGCCATTCATTTGAATTGATGTATGGAGATGTTTACCCACTTCCGCCTGTTTTATGGATTTTTTGAAATTGTGGGCCGAAGGATCCTGGAAGCCAATCTAAAACAGAAACGGCTAGATGGGATGTTCACAAGCTCGACGGGTTCGGGGCATGACGGGAAGCGGAGACCCTAAGGCTGCCACCGAATGGATTGAAGGATTGGAGAAAGTGTTCAACTTGCTTAGATGTTCAAATGAGGATAAGGTGGTCCCGGCCGTCTATCAACTATAGGGTAATGCCAGCACTTGGTGGAGAGCTGTCAAGGATAGAATTTTCCCGGAAGGTACGGTCCCGGTGTGGGATACCTTTGTGGAGGCTTTTAATAATAAGTATTTCTCGAGGACAGCTAGAGAGCAGAAGATGGCTGAGTTCTTCCGCCTCCGCTAGAATCGGATGATTGTAGACCAATATGAAGCCAAGTTCTCGGAATTGTCTAAGTATGCCCCGAGATTGATTGGGACCACGAGGATAGGGCTAGAAGATTCGGGGACGGGCTGAAGCCCGTGATTAAGAATATTCTAGCGCTGTTCAACCTTCAGGACTATGATGACCTTTATGAGAGGGTGCTGATAGTGGAGCGGGATTTAGCCGGGAGGACCGCCGCATCCGGGTCGCGGTTTACGTCCTCAAGTACATTTGAGAAGAAGCAAGGGAAGAAGCCTATGTATGGAGGCGGACATCACATCCCACCCAATCGTAGAGGAGCGATCAATAAACCTATTTTTCGCCAGAGTGAGGTGTGCAATCTGTGTCATCGGAGATATAGACCTGGTCCGTGCCCGTATAAGAATGGAGCCTGCTTTGGATGTGGCCAGCTGGGCCATCGGGTGAAGGACTCGCCCTTGAAGCGACAAGGAAGGCGGGCGCCACAATTGGGAGGACCACTAAGGGGAGCCGCGCCACAAAACTTCCAGAATCGTCCATAGGCTCAAGGAAGGGTGTTTGCTGTCACCCGTGAGGAAGCGAAGGATTCGCCAACCGTTACGTGTACGGTCCTCTTGCATAATCAAGTCGCCTATGCTTTATTTGATCTGGGTGCTACGCATTCCTTTGTTCTTGATAGATTTGTTAAACTGGTCGAGTTGAGTGTAGTACCATTGGATGTTGTTTTTAAGATTTCTACACCTTTAAAGGATAGCGTAGTGGCTGCAAATGGATGTCCTAACCGTAGGCTGGTTATATATGGACATGAGGGTAAAATAGACTTGATTGTACTGTAAATGTATGACTTTGATGTGATTGTTGGGATGGATTGGTTGATGAAGCAAAAGGCTGTAATGGATTGTTATCGTAAGGCCATCCAGTTTAACCCGTTGGATGGAGTGGGTTTTGAATTTGTTGGAAGTCGAGGTGGAACCTCAACCTTGTTGATTTCATCGTTGGAAGCGACGCGTTTGTTGGAAAGTGGATGCCAAGGGTATTTGGCGATCGTATTGGATGTATCGGTGGAGGAACCGAAGATTGAGGACATCGTAGTAGTTCGCGAGTTTCCGGATGTCTTTCCTCGGGAATTGCCCGGTTTACCGCCAGAAAGGGCGATAGAATTTGTAATAGAGTTAGCTCCACGAACGGAACCAATCTCTAAAGCGCCGTATAGGATGGCGTTGTCAGAATTGAAGGAATTGAAGGTGCAAATGCAAGAACCGTTGGATAAAGGATTTATCCGCCCTAGTGCGCCGCCATGGGGAGCACCAGTATTATTTGTCAAGAAAAAGGATGGTTCTATGAGGTTGTGTATAGACTACAGGCAATTGAATCAAGTGACGATAAAGAATAAGTACCCATCGCCTAGGATTGATGATCCGTTCGATCGGTTGCGGGGAGCATCGGTGTTTTCTAAGATTGACCTACGGACGGGCTACCATCGGTTGAGGATCGGGAAAGAGGACATACCAAAATCGGCATTCGGGACGCGTTATGGACACTATGAGTTCATAGTGATGCAGTTTGGTCTGACGAATGGTCCCGCTACTTTTATGGATCCGATGAACGGGGTGTTCAAAGAGTTCTTGGATCTCTTTGTGATCGTATTTATAGGCGACATTCGGGTGTACTCGAAAAGCCTAGAGGAGCACGAGCAACATCTGAGGGTAGTTTTGGAAACTACGAAGGTACATCGGCTTTATGCGAAGTTTAGCAAGTGTGAGTTTTAGTTGGCTCGTGTGGCATTCTTAGGCCACGTAATCTCCGGTGAAGGAATCGATGTGGATCCGTCTAAGATTAAGATAGTTATAGATTGGCCAAGACCGAAGACAGTGACCGAGATTAGAAGCTTCTTGGGATTGGCAGGCTACTATAGACGATTTGTGGAGAAGTTTTCCTCTATAGCCTCGCCTATGACTAAGCTGTTGAAGAAGGATGTGAAGTTTGAATGGACAGACAAGTGTGAGCGTAGTTTTCAAGAGCTTAAGCATAAGCTAACTACGGCTTCGGTGTTGACGATTCCGTCTGGTCCTGGAGGATTCGATATCTTCAATGACACGTCTCTCAGAGGTCTAGGTTGCGTGCTGATGCAACATGGAAGGGTAGTAGCGTATGCGTCTTGAGAATTGAGACCCCACGAGTTGAACTATCCGACGCACGACTTAGAGTTGGCTGCGGTCGTGTTCGCCTTAAAGATCTGGAGGCATTACTCGATCGGAGAAAGTTTTCGGGTGTATACCGATCATCAGAGCTTAAAGTACCTGTTCTCTCAGAAAGAGTTGAACATGAGGCAGCGTCAATGGATGGAGCCGCTTAAGGATTATGATTGCGAGATCTTGTATCATCCGGGCAAGGCGAATAAAGTTGCAGATGCCCCGAGTAGAAAATCGGTGATTGCTCAATTATGTGTACATGAATGGCGTTTGCTTGAGCAAGTAAGAGACTCGGACTTCAAATTGGAAGTGAGTCGCCTGTCGAGTCCGGTAGCTACATTGAGAATTGAGCCAGAAGTGCAAACTAGAATAAAGACCCTACAGTCGACGGACCCTACTATTCGGAAGATCCTTCAAGAAGACGCAACTAAGCGAATGGTTGATTTTCAAGTGGTTGAGGATGGGATATTGAAGTTTAGAGGACGTCTAGTTGTGCCGATCGATGAAAGTTTAAGGGAGGATATCTTATCGGAGGCACATCATAGCAGTTATAGTATCCATTCTGGAAGTACAAAGATATACCGGAATCTGAAGCAACACTACTGGTGGAATGGAATGAAGGCAGATATAGCCAAGCATGTGGCTAAGTGTTTGACTTGTTAGCAGGTCAAGGCGTAGCACTGTAAACCTGGAGGGCTGCTGCGATCTTTGGAGATTTCGGAGTGGAATGGGAGCATATCATGATGGACTTCGTGATGGGATTGCCAAGAAGTCAAAGAGGACATGATTCAATCTGGGTTGTGGTAGACAGATTGAGGAAGTCGTCGCACTTCATTCCAGTAAGAAAAGACTTCGCTTTGGATAGATATGCAGAGCTTTATGTGAGGCACATCGTGAGACTACATGGAGTGCCGGTGACGATCACCTTAGATCGTGATCCAAAGTTCACCGCCACATTTTGGAAGAGTCTGCAGACCGCTTGGGAACGAAGCTGCAGTTCAAGACGGCCTATCATCCACAGACAGATGGCTTGTCCGAAAGGACGATTCAGATACTAGAGGATATGGTGAGAGCCCGTGTCTTGGATTTCAAGGGCGGTTGGGAGGAGCAGTTGCACTTGGTTGAATTCGCCTACAACAATAGTTTTCAACAGAGTATTAGGATGGCACCATTTGAAGCGTTGTACGGTAGAGCATGCCGAACGCCGGTTTGTTGGGACGAAGTAGGTGAAAGGAAAATCACTGGTCCTAAGTTGGTGGAACAATCAATGGAAGCGGTCAAAGTTATTAGAGACAGACCGAGAACTACTTAGAGTCGCCAAAAGAGCTATGCAGATAGGAGGCGTAGACCTCTAGAATTCCAAGTGGGCGATCATGTTTTTCTGAAAGTGTCGCCTATGAGAAGGACGTCTCGTTTTGGCAAGAAAGGAAAGTTGAGCCCTAGGTATGTCGGGCCTTTTGAGATTTTAGAGTGGATAGGAAATTTGGCATGTCGTCTTGCCTTGCCGCCAAGAGCGGCTCAAGTACATAATGTATTACACGTGTCAATGTTAAGAAAGTACGAATCGGACCCCGCTCATGTCCCGACTTATGAAGAAATTGAGCTAGATAAGCGAGCTGCGTACGTGGAACAACTAGTCGGGATCATGGATATGTAAGAGCAAGTGCTCCGGAGCAAGACGATTAAGTTAGTCAAGGTGGTTTGACAACACCATGGAACAAAAGGAGCTACCAGGGAGAACGAGGAAGTTATGAAGAGTAGTTATCCGTATCTTTTTGAAGAATCGTGACGATCTTGTAATTTCGGGGACGAAATTTCCTAAGGTAGGGAGAGTTGTGACGCCCGGGAAATCCGAAGTCTATAAATTTGCAACAATTCAATAAAAAGGAAGAAATTGAATGTTAGTTGGTACAAATTTCGGATCACAAGGACGTAAGCGACAAATTTGGACAAGTCCCGAAATATCGTTCGATTTCGATCGGGTCTCGAAATCGTGGTCGCCGCGACTTAGGATTTTTAATCCTCGCGCCTAGCTTTTCACGGACTGAACCTAGCCCTTGAAAATTCAAATTTTAATTCCCAAATGGTTGAGCCAAAAATCCGAACAGTCCTGAGTTATCGAATTACCATTTTGCCCCACCAATAATGCATGTGAGACAAAATTATTCAAATCCAAGTGGGCCCCATTTTTCTCTTCCACCAATCACCATTACACCTGCCCACTTATTCTCTCTCCTCCCCCTTCTCTCTTGTCAACCCCTCTCTTTTCACGTCACTTCCCCCTTTCAATCAACTTCTCTCTCCCTCTCTCTTTGTTCACCGCACGAACCCCCTCTTCTTTCTTCTTCTTCCTTCTTCTTCCTCTTCTTCCTTTCCTTCTCTGGTCTTCTGTTTTGCGACGCCCCTTCCCCTGACCCGAAGCCACAGCTCCGCCAGCCACCACCGCACCGCCTCGCCACCATCGCACCACCACGCCATCCCGATCGCCACTCTACCTCCTTCGTCATCGGTCGCCGCTCCGTGAGCTCGGCCCACCACGAGTCGCAAGGACCCGCAGCACCGGCACTCGAGGCCGCAGCCCGCTACCTCGGCGTCGGTTCGAGCCTCTGCGCATCACTAGCCGCTAACCCCGACGCCAGACCAGCGGCCGTCCGTCGCCGAGAGCTAAGCTCAGCCGCAAGGCTCCGCAGCCCCCTCGAACTCGCTCTCTCCCTCCACCTCAGCCCGACGCCGACCCGAGCCCCCTCAACTCGGCCTCCTTTGTTCCTTGCCCGAGACCCACTAGATCCGGGTGTCCCGGCCGTCGGAATCGCAGCCCCGCCGTTTTCCCGAGAGATTGGAGTCGAGATTTCCGTTCGAGTGAACAGTGCTGATGAACGATGCCGTGTGAACAGTGTTTTTGGCGTGAAAAGTGATTTTCGGCCCCGGCCTCGAAAATCGTGCCCGACCCGACCTCGACCACCGTTTTTGGTGAGTTGACCCTAATCCTTGGTTAGGGCACTAATTGAGCCTAGGATTATTTAGCTAGTCGGTAAGGAATTTAGGTAGATTTGATTATGGTCGGATTAGTTAGAAACCCGGTTTAGGGTAAATGGCCATAATCGATTAAATTAGAATTGTTCGTGGCTAATTTATGTTAGACGAATTTGATCGTATGTTGTGATTTGATCCTGAGCGAGCGATAGGTTAAGGACGAGCGATCGATTGGCGACTATAAATCAAATTGGCTAATTAATGGCTAATTAACGAAATTGAGCCTTTATGTGGCCTAATCGAATTAGTTAATTCGTGTTGAATTGATGACTTAGTTTGGGCGGATCGCCACGTTGAAATATTGATTTGAGTACCTTGAATGCTTGTTGAGTAAATTGGCGTTCGCTTGGGAATTAATCGTCCCGTGTGTCTTTGCAGTGTCTATTTGGTAGTCTGCATATGCATATGACCGTGTGCAAGATCAACGACATATTTTAGCATGAAAATGGCCTTGGGCCGAGTCTTTGAGCACGTTTGTGTGAGCATCCGGCCTAAATCAAAGAAAATAAATTGATTGATGTGTCGGGTGTGTTGTATAGTCATATGAAGGAACGATGATGGGTTTTCCTGGTAAGTTAATCTTGTACACATAGTACACACCGTACCATTTTTATGGAACCACATGACTTGCCAGAAGCACGATATTTCATGCCCCGTATGGTACGTATGGTTTTAAGGGATTATCGGATGCCGGTCACGGCTTGTGATGGACCGAAGCCCCGTGTAGGGATGCCTACTTGCCGTGCCGTGCGGGTTGCACTAGATACATTGCTTGTAGTAGCCATTACCGAGAGGGAAAAGGAATGTAGCCCGGCCTGCCGGGAAGAGTGCGGGATCGCATTAATTGTGAGAGTCGATCACGCCGATCGGGTAGATCCTCATCACTGTGGTGCTAAGGGCGCGATCATCGTTAATAAATGGACTTGTGAGTGTGATGCGTGTTCGGTTGGTTGTTTGATGCGATTGTTGAGTCGAGTCAATCATTGCATTATGTGTGGCTCAAGGTTGGTAAGTATGCATGTGGATGATTATTGTCACGTGATTTGATTGCTGGATATATGTTTATGTCGTGATTTTATAATCCTTATGTTTAGGATGTTATAGGCGAATCGGTGTCCTAACCGAGCTTAGGCTTGATTCACCGAGATTTAGATCTCACCCCGTTGGGGGAAACCATTTTCGGATCCCAAGTGATGGAGCTTTATGGATACCAAGGCCAAATTATGAGGATAATCTTTTGGAGTAGATGAGAAGTTAACCTTATTGACCTGGTAACCTTTTGAGGTTTTAGTGAGCCACCCCGAAGTATGGGGTTGTATATATTTTCGTAGCTCGGTAGGGCTAAGACTCATCCGCTGTCTTGTAACTACATATGCTACTTTTGATTATCCGCCTTGGTATGTATCTCCTGCTATGCTATCCCTATTTGTTTATATGTTGTTTGGGAGTAAACCGTTTCCGCATGCGTATATAGTTGAAAGGTCGATAACGCGCCCGGGACGTTATCCTTCGTGACCTCGTGGCGATTTGGTAGGGATGTCGCATGCTCGAGAGTCGGGGCGTGACGGAAGAAATACGGCCATCAACCTATATGCATTGGGTAAGGTAAGGCTCCATCACTTGATGACTACTTTGAGCAGAAGTTGCTATAATTATGATATTTGATTCGCCACATTCAAATCAAACGCTTGACCACTCAACTAGCGACTCCTTAGATGATTTTACTTTTATACACAAGATCAACGGGCTCACTCGTTGTTTTTTTGTTTTCTTTATATGCTATCATCATACCATTTTTCTATAAAATAAAAAGGGTTATATGTAAATAACGGACACAATCAGAGTGAAGCTAAATAGCTTACTTACACTAGCACATTTGCACATGCTAACTCCCTCTATATTACAATATACAATAAGAAAGACGTCCTACTTTTAAGGAACTTTGAATCTTCTATTATTCCTTCTATCACTTATACTCAATTACATATTTTATAAATACTATCGCCATGGACAGACACATGAAATAGGTTATTCTATTCTATCTCTCGCAACTTTCAATATCATAATTTGGATTTTCTCTTGATGTAATGACATTCACAATAAATTTTCACATCTTTAAATGCCTTTCTCTTCTGCGTATATTTATAAGATTTCTTTGTGTGGTCTAATTATTTCTAATAAAGTTGTTCATGCTTGATTTTTCAAACGCCAATTTTGTTGCACATAAAATGTTGTTGCGAGTAATTAATAGTCATTTCAAAAGATAAGAGAAGTGGTTTCAAAAACATAGGAACACCACACCACTCCTATGTAAGAGTATATATAATACACAAATAAACTCACCACCAATGGTTTTGGCACTGCTATCATCCTACCTCCAGGCATTTCAAGTCCCATTAATTTATTTGGACCAGAGGAAAATTCTGGAATCTAGGCAAGATCGGCCCATTCAAACCATCTGAGCCGATTTGGAAGACACACTGGACCTTGGAAAGAAACATTTCGCAAAATGAGCAATCTCAACTTTCTCGGATTTGTAAAACCATCATGATCGATAGGTATCTTTATTGGCACAGGTGGCTTCTACACTATGGCTTTTACATCACAATCTCCCCGCATGTACAAGACTTTTTAGGTTATGCATGTTCAGTAATTTGAGTCAAAAGATGAGAATCGGAGTTTTGAGCTTATGTGCAAGTCTTACCATGTTGCATAACGTAACATCAAGCACATCCTCGTACGGCCATAATCTGCTACGTCTCTTGGGATCAACGGATTCTTGGTTCACGATCTCCATACCCATCGATTGAATCAAGTCATGCATTTGTAGCATTCCTTGCTCAATGTATATCAAGGACCTCTTAATAAGAGTATCAAATCCTGCAATTGTTTGAAGATCGCAACTGTCAAGAACTTCCTTTGCATACTTTCTTTCCCGCCCCTTAAAGAAGCATGCAATGTGGAGAAAGATCTCTTGCTCATTTTTTTCTAGTTCATCATAACTCACTTTGAGCACATTATTAATCTTTCTATCAAGGTTCTTGGAAAGTTTCTTTAGTAGGCTTTCCCATACAGCTTACGTCGTACCGCATAATAAGGAACCCAACACCACAAGTGCTAAAGGAAGGCCTTTAGCATGATTCGAAAAACCATGCACTAGATCTGTCCCGCTTTCTAATTTTTGGTATGTCGGAAAAGCATGCTTTCTAAGTAGCTCACGAGCTCCACTGTCGTCCAGCACTTTAACTTCATACACATGCACATGATCCCAATATAACTTGCGAATCAGAAAATGGCTATTTCTTGTAGTAACAAGGATCCTACTCCCATTGCCAAACCATTTGGCTTTTCCCGCTAAAGCACATAACTGTTCCTCGTCATTCACATCATCAAGGATGACAAGAACTCTTCTTTGACAAAGTCTAAGTGGTATTAGACTTTTACCTCTAGTGACATCGAACACCTCTAATCTTTCCCGCAGTAATAGTGCATCATTTAGTAATTGTTCTTGCAAAGCAACTAAACCCATGCAATCCTTTGATCTTTCTCGAACATTTGCCAGAAAACTTGAACCTTCAAATTGTCTGGAAATATCATTATAAATGGCTCTCCCTAAAGTTGTTTTTCCGATACCTCCCTGTCCCCATAATCCCACCATGAGAACGTCCTTAAACTCAAGGTTTAGCATTGATTTCACCTCGGCCACTTGTGACTCTATCCTAACGGGATGCTCAGCAATTTCTAAAGGTGTGTGGCTTAGGCGATGTGAGATGCCCTTCACAATTTCTTGTATAACATTTGACTCCTCATCTCCGGTAAAAAGGGTAAAAGGAAGTTTTAGCATCATTTTAGCAATTGGAATAAGCAAATAACGAGCAATCACCAGCCAAAAGTGACAAAGCAGTGCATCTCATTTCCAGATAATTACAGCCAAAAGAAAATGTATTCCCATCGAGTCAAATTGAACTCCGAGAACTCCACACCAATCAAAACATGTAGCTGTCTTCTTAAGTGATTCATGTACTTTCGTTTTAGACGTGACGATTCACTTATTCTTCATTTTGACTCTCATACGATTTAGAACTTTGAACGACGGTTAAGAATTTGATTCCAAAACCACTAAATTCCTCGAAAGCACGATGTTATTGTTTTACATGGCCTGCACACGCTAATTAATCCTGTACGAAACCTTGTGAACTTTCTTATTCCTTCAAACAAATGGGGTAAGGGCAACAACACTACTTAACATCCTGTCCATTTGACAAACGAGTTTGGACATTCTATTTTGATCAAATGAGTCAATAAATTTTTCAGCCGATGAAGAGCTAGTGTCCATATTTTTAATTATTGGAAAAGCCACGCGTCTGTTTTATGGATAGCCACGTGATTTTTCGAACTCAAAATGCCACCTGTAACTAGTTTGTGAAATGGTTGGCCTAAATCGAAAATCTATAAAACTCAAAGTGACTAAAATGAAACGTGAAGACCTCAAATAGCCCATAACTAAATAAATAAAAAATTATCACACTCGTAAAGAATAGTTTCATATACAAAAGATGGAACCCTTTCTACTTACCCATCATTCAAAGTCCACCCGATCAAGTTACCGGCGTCCGAAAGAGCTTTCTTCCATCTCTCCATTTTCTCCGGATGCTTAGACTCATGCTTAGCCAGGCCTGTTTTATAACTCGCTCTCCCCTCTCTCACTTCTCTTGGGGCCACTTTATAAAACACTGGTAGAACGGTGAGGTATTTTTGATTCTTGCACTCCATAATCTTGGCCACCTCTTCCAAGCACCACCATGAGGAAGTGTAATCCTCAGAGAAAATGATGATTGCGATGCGCGATTCTTCGATGGCTTTCAGGACCATCGATATATCCTGCCCCTTCCTCAGTTCTTCGTTATCTCGAAAAGTGTGTATTCCACTCCGGACTAGCGCGTTATAGAGATGGCTGGCGAAGCTGTTACGCACGTCCGTACCTCTAAAACTCAAGAAGACCTCGTATGGCCTGGTGGATTTCGATGAAGAAGCCATCGGAATGATGGAGTTCAACAATCAAGAACGACAGTGAGCTTGAGATTTGATGCAGTGTTTTCAAGTGGCTCGTTCACCACTTGATCTTCTTGTTGATTGATTCTTATCCTACTGGACAGAGACTTTGGAAATTGGGAATGGTTAAGGATGGACCAAGACAGGTAATGGTGTGAACACAGAGACTTTTTTCACTGAAAGACCGCGTACCGCCGCGTTGTCCGGATTGAGAGATATCTAAAGGTGTGAACACAGGGACTTTTTTCACTGAAGACCGCGTGGGCCGACAAAAGTTAGTCCTGGGCTGATAAAAACAACTTTGCTGGCTTCCTCCAAATTTCATCCCCAACCTCTGAGAAGTTGTTTTCACCTTGCTAAATACTAATCTACCACATGACCCACTCAAGAGACATGTAATTACCAGAAATATCCCAATCGAGTGATCTATTAATAATTGTGGAACTATTCGGACTGTCCTTCGGTCTTTCTGCACAATCAAGTGTACCAGCCAAAAAAAAAATAGATCTATTAATAATTATAGAAATGGCTGACGAAAAAAAAAAATAAATCTATTAATAATTATAGAAATGGCTGACCAAGGTATTGCGCATCTCCTTTCTGAAACTCAAAAAGACATCATAAGGTGCGATTGTATCCTTCAACATGAATGTTTGCTTATCTTAGTCCTAAACTTGAACCTTTTATTAGATCTCTGCATTCAGATAATGGATACATATAATGCATTTGAATTAAACAAGGCTTGTTTGCATTGAATTAAAAGGGAGGCTTGCCTATGAACTTCTTCATTTTGGATGGATGGCTCGACATGCGAGATGAACTAGAATTCAAAACTCAAGAATCGTGGGAGTTGGTTTCAATTTCATGATAGCATCATTGGACCCGGCTTCAACATTGCGGGGTTGGATATGGTTCCAAGATAGTGGAATCAGTTCTAACTCCTTGCTGTGGAGTTAGATATGAGTCGGCCAAGTTGGATGTCGATTACAAGAATTGTGGAAGTTTGGATAAAAAAATTTGAAGATGAGCATTAGATGAGTCAAGGCCGGCCAAGAGAACGGACTTTTACGAAAAAAAAAAACAACCCGTTTTTTGAAGAGAGTTTTTGGATTATACAAAAAAAAAAATCAAACATGGTCAAATACTCGTTTGAAAAGATTGATGAGCTGGCCAGGAACGAAGTAAGAGGGGAAAAAAGAGGGAGCGGGTCATTTGGTGATTGATTTGAGGAAAATGTGTCGGTGGATGGCTTTCGGTGGCTGGGGAATTCAAAAAGGGCGATTCGAGTGAGAGTTGGAAAGCAACGGGAAATCAGAATCAGACAAGATTAGAAAGCGTAGAAGATCCGTTTCTCACGCTACTTTTACCATCGCCTTCATCCACCCAAAAAGAATTCATCTTTCTACCGTTTCGTTCATGCATATAATTCTTGTTTTATTCACAAGCAACTTAGTTAGATTAAACCATATTGGTAATCAAAAGTAATCATAAATACACAATAAAAATTCTAGATAGCATATTAGATGATTATTGCATCACAAGATTAGTTTAGAATTCATAATTAATCTGGCTTCATCTAGTGTGGTATTGATCTTTGTCACCTAGATTAGGAAACTCGTACTTGGTATTTACTTAAGTGCACGTTAATTTTAATGCATAGCTCATAGGGATCCTATCTCAGAACTCAATAACGAGGCATTAGATAATATGGCCGGATACGATTCCCGTTATTTCTTTCCTCATGCTCACGGGGATCCCAACCCGGAACTTAATAATGAGGCATTAAATAATGTGGCTGGATGTGATCCCAGTTGTTTCTTTCCTCATCTTTTACTTTATTTGCCATTATTTAATTGGATCTGTATTTGTTTTTTAGTATCCATAAATTGATTATTATTTACATTTCCATTTCTTCTTAGAAAACCCAAAAAATAAATTGCATGCAAAGCCTTTTATAAAAGAAAAGGTACCATAACGAGAATTATATTTCTATTGCATAATCAAGTCTCCGAATCTATGAATCTTTAGTTCGTAGAAGTAAGCAGTCTCTCACATTTTATTTGGCTCGTAACTCTAGTGGCGACTTTAAATAAAATAATCAAATCATTGATGAGAAATCAATTTGCTTTTGGTGGAGTTTTTAAAAGTCTGTAGAGAACTCGTTCTGCAAGGACGATCCATCTTGAATTGCGTCGGTGCTCAAGAAGCTAGAATCCTCTGTCGGAAGAGTTCCAGCCTCGTTGGGGCATTCGCAAAATTTGAGGTATCTTTATCTCGGTGCAAAATGGACACTTTGGTGCTCTCCCTTTATGTATCTTCAGCTTGGAGAGCCAAGTATCGGGACATAGCCATGACCCACGAGGACATTTTTGCAGCAAAGCGTCGGGGCTAGCTACCGCAAATAAGTGTTCTTTCCTTGGATAATTTGCCACGAAACGTCACCTGTTGGGTGATAAATGTAATGTTCAAGCTTGTGTGCGAGGTAAAATTTTGAATTTGAAACTTGAAGAATCTGTCACTTTTTCGCCCATTCTTTGAGCTTCGCTATCTCTAGCTACTTCGAACGACAAGTGGAGCTCGCGAACATTATTGAAGGATGGTCCCACATCGCTTGACAACAAGTCATAAATATATCTTTATATTTATGTAGCCTCTCTTTACATATCAGATTTGAAACAATAAAAAAGAGAGAGATTTCACCGATATGAAATGAGGCTAAAACAAAGGCCATACCAACTTTGCACAGCAAGATTCAAGCATGTGAGTCTCGAGTTGCGAACAGGCAATACCAAGTCATTATGTTGAATTGCTCTCAACGAAGTTGTCTCTGTTGGACTGGCCTTCTCTATAGAACTTTGGAAAAACATGGCGCTCAAGTATTGACCAAGATAAGTCAATAGGTGTAAACACATGGACTTATCTTCACCAACGTGTTGTTGGGATTCTCTGACGGACACAAGCATGTCTGTGGCCGACAAAAGTAGTGGAGAAACAGCTTTGGGGTGGTGGATTCTCGTCAGCTGGTCATAGGCTCACTAGTGGGAAAAACTTTGCTGGCTTCCACGAAATGGCTATTCCTATCCCCCACCTCTGAGTAGTCTCTTCGTCACCAAGTAATAATTTAACGCAGGACCACTCAGACCACATATAATATGTATGACAATAGTACTTTCTGATGGGCGGGACTCACAGCTCACGGCATCTCAGTCACGGCATTACCTAGAAAATATTAAAAAATAAAAAATAATGTCGATTTCTTCGTTAGTCCAAATTGACGAAGTTGAAGGAAGGGCTCGATTATATTAATTTGATAAGTTTTAAGACTTGAATACACTTATTTTTTTATAAATTTTAGAATTTAATTACATTCTTATAACAAGTTTTAGGACCTCTAATACATATGTCCTTTTTTTTTCTTGAAATTTTTAGCTTTTTTATTTTTTAAAATCTAATTAAGTTTTTATTTTTTGTCTTTTATTATTTTTTTTTCAACTTTTAGCCTTTTTTTATTGCTAACTAGACCTCCAACGAGCCATGTTGGCTTCAAATATTGATAAAAAAATGTCACGTTGAATTTCCAGTCAAGTAGATCGGAGTTGGTATTTAAGTGATTGTATTTCAAAAGAATTGGTACCTAAGTGATCCGATGCAAACTTGTGGCACTAAAGTGAGTGCAGTACACTAGGGGTTAGCAAATCGGATTGACCAGACAAGACTGGTGGTCCGGTTCCCGGGCCCAAAGGGTGGTGGTCTGGCTCCCAATCCTTAAAAATGAAACCGGTGGTCGGCCGGTCCAATTCCCGGTTCCGTGGGTACAGGACTGGACCGGACCGGTCAATTTTAATTATTATTTTTTTAAAATTAATAAACGTAACCCTAGATTTTATTTAATGTTTCCCTTCTTTCTTGGAGTTTGATGAATTAAACATGGTTACTGTATTCATGATAAACGTTTTGGCTCAAGTTTGCCTTTGCAAGAATTCAACGATAATGCTTGATCCTGCAACTTGACCTCTGGATAGTTTCAGGTAGTTTGAGTCTTTTTTTTTTCTCTCTAAAAAAACGGAGAATGCATGCTGTAGGAGTGGATAGCAAGGTGAAAATTAAGAATGATGGATGATGATTGGTGATAATATTTTAGTTACAATTCTGTTGTTTCCGAAATTGAGTGGTTTATAGGACTTATCCTAGGTTAAATCAATAAGAATTTTGTCATGCCCCTGTATGTGATTTTCTTAAACTTCAATGTGACTTCGCACTTTATCTACAAGTAATGTATACCGGTAGTCGGGCAGTCCGATTCGTGATTTCCTAGTGTACTCCGGATCACCATCCAACTTACTGGAGTTTGGGATCGAAAGGGATAAAATAAAATTCTACTGTTTATTATCGGTTCCATTGGACCGCCCGGGAATTGGATCGGGCCGACTGTTCGGTCTGATTCCCGGTTTCGAAAATTGAGAATCGGGATCACCGGTCCGGTTCTCGGTTCTTAAGGGGAATCGAGCCGGACCGGGAATCGCTCACCCCTACTGTACACAACTTTTGATACTTCTGGGATATTCTTTTCCATTTATTCTATGAGAAAATTAAGAATCGAGCTCGTCGATGTGGTGTGCTTGGATCCTTTAATAGAAATATTTGCTTATCTTAGTCCTAAACTCGAACTTTTATTATATCTCTATATTTAGATAATGGGGACATTTAACGCATTTGAATTAAACGAAGCATGTTTGCATCGAATTAAACAGGGGGCTTGGCTATGAACATCTTCATTTTGGATCGGCCAATGGATGGCTTGACATGCGAGATGAACTAGAATTCAAAACTCAAGAATCGTGGGAGTTGGCTTGAATTTCATGATAGCGCCATTGGACCCGGCTTCAACACTGCGGGATTGGATATGATTCCAAGATAGTGGGATCAGTCCTAACTCCTTGCTGTGGAGTTACATATGAGTCGAGCAAGTTGGATCTCGAATGCAAGAATTGTGGAAGTTTTGATAAAAAATTTGAAGATGAGGATTAGATGAGTCAAGGCCGGCCAAGAGAGCGGACTGTTACGGAAAAAAAAAAAAAAAGAACAACCCGTTTTTTGAAGAGGGATTTTGAAGGAGTAAAATGCGGTCAAGAGAATTGGATTACACGAAAATGAAACATGGCCAAACACTCACAGAGGAACCGTGGTTGATGACCAAAAGACAGAGAAAACAAGGCGATCTGGAGTTTGAAAAGATTAATGAGCCGGCCAGGGATGAAAAAAAGAGGGAGGGAAAAGAGGAAGCGGGTCATATGGTGATTGATTTAAGGAAAATCTGTCCGTGAGAGTTGGAAAGTAACAAAAAATCAGAATCAGACAAGTTCAGAAACTGATCTAATGAATGCCCCGGAGCTACTTCAATGCAACAGACTCCAAATTTATCATTTGCACAGCCATAATATACTTCCTTTTATACTGAAAATTGGCTAACAGTCATCCAAACATTTATGAACAAACAAAACTTTACAAAAACTAAATTTAATTTCAGTATGAAAACCAACAAATGTACCAATGATCGATAATGCTGCTGCACACATTATGCGTACTTCACATGAAACATAAAGGGAGCATGCTGAAAATTTCTCTGCAACTTCTGCAGACGGAAGTCCAGTCCTCCACCTCCGTTCAAGAAGAAGATCAGTGAGCTTCCATTTCTGCACGTCTTCTTGCCTAGGAAATCGCAAGGAGAAACATAAGCAAAGCATACCAACCTTAGGAGTTTGTCAGATCAAAAGTTTTGCTCCAAGTGTAGTTTCAACATAAATTTAGGAAATGCATTTCATGAAAAATGTTTTCTCCTTCATGTTTTATTTATTTATTTATTTTTTCTGTTACTCCTGCTTAACGTTGGAGTCCAATTGTTTATCTTTGAATCGCTGCATCTCTTACGGTCGTTTCCTTGTTCCTCAGTGTCAAGAGGAGAGCAATAGTAATACAAATAACAAATAGTTAACCGAAGCAAATAATAGCAACACAACTCTAACCCGTCTATTTCCTCTTCAAATTGCCTCTTTCGTATCTGCTCCATGTTTTGACTATACTTTCAACTGCATGAGGTCATGATCCCACCGGAAGAACCACTATCTCCAAGATGGAATCATCCATGCACCTTATTCAGAAATTTCAATTCTTTCTTCAAATACCCACAACACCAAGAGTCTAAAAGAAGGTCTTATGCGTGAAGCATGGGAAACATTCTTTGCTCCTCACTGTCAAGGTGTCAACATTGTTTGAAGAACGTTCTCCTTCCTATTAGTATTCACTCTAACTTCTAGTACTCAATCATTATAATCTTGTGTGAAATTGCAGTCACCCTCCCTGTACTTGAGATTTTGCAAAGTCTCGTAACTCGCTTCCTATAACTTTAGAATTTTGCATCTCATCTCACTACGCCTTTTTAATCAATAGAGGTGAAGGCATCATAATGGCTAGCTCTCATGTAATGTAAAGCAATATATATATATATATATACTGTCACGACCCGAATCCTGCGAGCTCGTTAACATCCCACCTGGCCACGATTATGTACAGTTCTCCAGGATCCAAAGGCCAACAAATTCATACGGAAGCAAAAACAAATCCCCGTACAGAAACAATTAACATCATGATGACTTGGGACGGTAAAAAAAAAAAAAACAAACTTATATACATATCCACATGTTCTATACAATTTTCCAAACCTACGGCTTCGGAGGCCACTGTACAAGCCTATGACCACTAAAACAAAACGATTACGTGGTCGAAGCCTATTATACATCCAAAATAAAACAACCAACAAAAGTCAAGAGGCCAACTACCCTAGGCCTCGTCCTCGCTATCCGGTACTATATCATCTCTCGCCTCCAACTCATCCTCGTCAAGCTCAAGTGGCTGTTTCGAATCCGATGGCTCTACAACCTTCCCATCTTTTCCCGGTACCATGACCTCGGGGAATACCGAATCTCCTGGGCAGATCATTCATGCTTGCGGCGGAGGGTCTGAAATAAACAACGAACCCACGACGGGGTGAGATAAAATCTCAGTAGGAAAATCTCTAACCCTAGATCGGGTCGCTAGTGCCTCCGGACACAATCTAGGCGAGCAACAATTTCCAACAACTCTTTCTTTCTTACCCAAAAAAATTCCCCAATTCAATTCCAGAAAATTCCACTCTTTCTCCAAAAATTCTCACACCTTCTCAAATATTCTACGTTACTCCCCTCTCTGCGTTCCACGCCTCAATCTGACAATAAAATATTCTACGTGCTCCAGGGCACGTTTTAACCACATCAGGCCATAATATAAATATCCACATTACTCCGAAAATTGTTACGTTACTCCGAAAATATTCCACGTCACTCCAGAAATATTCCACGTCACTCCAGAATATTCCACGTTACTCCATAAATATTCCACGTCACTTGGGAATATTCCACGTTACTCCAAAATATTCCATGTTCCTCCAGAATATTCCACGTTACTCCAAAATATTCTACGTTACTCCAGAATATTCCACGTTACTCCACCGCCATCAAATAAGTTCATAACATTGAGCCTCGGACTTTTATGGAACACGGCTCTATACATATACCCGGATCTCGGACACATAGGAATACGACCCACGGATCTCGGTCTCGGACACATAGGAACACGACCGGATCAAGTCTCGGACAATTAGTCGAACACGACTCACTTTGGTCTCGGACGACTTAATTGAACACGACTTTCTTACTTTCTCGGTCTCGGACAATCAAACGAATACGGCTCACTTTGGCCTCGGACGACTTGATTGAATACGACCCTCACATTTTCTCGGTCTCGGACAATCAGGCGAATACGGCTCACTTTGGCCTCAGACGACTTGATTGAATACGACCTTCTCATTTTCTCGATCTCGGACAATCGGACGAATACGGCTCACTTTGGCCTCAGACGACTTGATTGAATACGACCATCACATTTTCTCGGAATAGTTCGGGATCACGTGATTCGCTCACGTTAGAGAATTAATAATTCGGGATCACCCGATTAATTCACACTAATCCAAATATTAATTCAGACTACCCGGTCAATTAATACTACCATAGTATCCAATCCACGTCATGCGACCATATTACGCTAACGTAGCAATTTATAAATCACGTGCCATTACAATTATACTAACGTGGAAATATATCACGGCCGAACAATAATAATTTTCTAACATATAATTAATTCACGACCATAGTACTATACTATAATAATGTCACATTTAATTAGCACCGTGGCGTAACGACTTTATGTCACATAAAAGTAACTCTAGTTAATATTTAAACTAACCATGGTTCAAAAACTAACTAGAGTCAAATACTAACCTAACCATGATTAATAAATAGCATAAAGCAACCATAGTTGAACAAAAAGTAACTAGGGTTGGTAGGGTAACCATGGTCAAACTTTGACCAAACAAATATCCTCTTGCAATTACTATTCATTGCAAGAACAAGCATATCTCACCTCCATTTCTGCAATTTTCGTCCAACCCCTCCACAAGCTCCAATCCAACACTTTTCTTCATCAAAAATTCACAATTTCATGGTCTTTTAGCAACCTAACCACCTAATTTAGGTTTAGAAACAATCCTACCTCAAAAACTCGCAAAAACCTCCGTTGAACGGTTGAGGAAAAGCTTGAATCGAGCGGCGATTCCGGCGGTCCTTGCACGGCCGGCGACTCGGCGACGTTCTAGCGACTCCAAGCGCTCCAAAGCGACACCAAAGAAGGCTTGAAGAATTTTCGGCAACGGAGGGCGAGAGAGAGGGTGTTCGGCCAAGTGAGGGAGAGGGAGAGTGAGGTAGAGAGAAAGTGAGCTAGAGAGAGAGAGAGAGTCTTTGGATAAAGAAGAAGAAGATGCCAATATAATAATTAATATAGGTTAATAATAATTAATTATGCTCCCAAAGTCAAGAGAAAAATAATTATCTCCCCTCATTGACTAGTCAATCTCGGCCAAAGGGGAAAATGGCCAAAATACCCTTAGTTTCAAGTGAAAAATGGGGTATTTTTCGAGGGCAAATGGGTCCTTTCCCATATCCAGTCCAAATATACTTTTCCTGAACCTCTTTGGGGCGAACCGCGAAGGAATTTCACACAGGATGAGGAAACATCCAAAATTTTATTTATTGAAACCCCTGAAGGTCCGACGTCAAATTCTAAAGCTCGATTCGCAATCAATCTCGATCAATAGAATTTTCAGCGTATCTCAAACTAACAGGCGGCTTTTAGGAGCTACGCGTATCGACCCGTGATTAAAATCACGTTTAAGAATTACTCGAGCCTTGGCGACCTTGGTTGTCATTCAATTGTGAGGGTCAATCACTAGTCCCGATGGACACGATCGTTAGAAAATAATTCGGGGACGTTCGGAACCCATACGAGGTCAAACGGAATCACCCGAGATCCAAGCGTAGGGTATTATCCAAATCATTCCTTAATCATTCTAGGATCGGCCTATATTGGTCCAGAATATTCCCTCGACAATTTTCATGGCCAAAGAGTCAATCCAGGATCAAGTTCTTAGGTCCACGTACTTGATCTTCCTAGCTAGCCATTCCCATTTGGTTAGTCTGCTCGAGAGGGATCAACTCCGAGTGAGATTAGACTGAAATACATCAATGAGACCTTTCATTTATTCAAAGCTTTGAAAGTGGGTCGGAATTCAGGATGTCACATATACACACACATACTTGGAATGCTCTGTAAATTTATAATCTGTTGAGACAATCATGTACGAATTAACAAATTCAAGCATGCAATACAGCGTAGCCTGCGAGCGTTGAACATTTTGGTCCAACATCTTGTGACGGCATTATTTCTTTTCAATAAAATAAATTCCCCTGTTCTCTCTCTCTCATTGAAGCTTATTCGTTGACTGTTTTCGGTCCAAAATTCTGACAGGGAACAATCGCAAACATTGTACATAGCTAATCAAGATTCTTGGTATTGTTAGCCGTAGTCATAAGAATAATGAAAACAAAACCATTTCCAGCCTAATAATGTATAAAAAATTCCACTTTTTAACATTATAGATACATTAAAAAAACATAGTATTGTTCAGATATACTACTTTATCATATATTAAAGAAATATTTTAAGGCAGAACCGCAAAAAAGATCAACAATAACTACGAGTTGATAATGTGAGGGTATCAATTTAGGACAACAGCAAAGTGCTGTTGGCCAAAATTTATAGCAAGGGGTGGAGAAGCAGTGATAGACGTACATTTGTGTCTCATTAGTCCTGTTTTTTCCTGCCGCAATAAGGTGCCCTTCCTCAACAATCACACAAATGTTCGATCAAGTTATAATATAAGTAATATACAATGTGAAATCAAACTGCCAAGTAGTGATTATTAATGCAAATGCCACCTAACACTCAAACTAAAAATGGCTTTAACAACACTGAAGTAAGAACAGCAACTAATTTGAGAATCTACATTAATCAGGTTTCACTCAAACATTCAAGAAGCATCCAGGAGTTTTAGCTTCTCGGTCATTTTCCTTCATAAAAGCTATGGCCCATAAGGATAAAAAGAGAATCCTAAACTGCTGCAAAGGTCTCAGAATTCAGAATCGACAATCAGCATCTTGTGCTTTTGTCTCTATTTCTTTTTCATATCCACAGTGTAGTTCACGGGGCGAAAGGAAATAACCACCTAACCTGTTATCCATGGGCACAACCGATGTTCACATTACTCTCACACTCCCAAGTAAATTTGGTTTTTAAATTGTCCCTAGTTGCCAAAAGTCAAGCGACCATTCCTGGTGGCTTGCCAGCTCACTACATCTTCTACATTCCTCCATGGTTTTACCTCTCCGAGCGCCTCATGTAACATAGAGATTGAGCCCCATCCCAGTTATCGAAGTTTATCAAAATTCAATTCTCCTCACAAGCCTATCACCCGCTGCACATATGTATGATAAGTACATACTGCACATCCACATTTCCTAGACACCTCAAACATATGTCATATTTGCATAACGATTAAAAGGATACTTCGACAAAGGCGAATATCAGTTTTGATATGCTCATTTTGTTTCCAGAAGAATTCAACATTAATAGGTTTCGAGTTTGGAGAAAATGACATAACGGGGCAACTATATATCAAGACTCTTGACAAATTTCGTGAGTCGTGTGTTCGAATCCATTTACAGTGATAGTTGAGTGAAGGAAGAATGATCGAGATTGCTCTGTAGTTTCATTATTGAGTACAAAATACACCAAAGAGGGTTGGATTGAGGGTTAATCTACGTGAAACAAAGTACCAATAAAAGTAGATGCACTGGAATTGAAATTACATTAGAATTTTTTTGAAACGAATATAGATATACTCACGGAGACCACTTTCCATGTTTGCATCGTGCTAGCTGGCAAAGTTTAAATGGACAAATAAAATAACTCAATGGACATATATGGGTAAAAGTGAGTAATAACATGTTGAGAAAATAAAACGAGAAGAAGGAGTAGAAAGAAGGCACTTAAATCAAGATCAGCCGAGTTCACTTACCTACGAATTGCTTCCTTGGCAAGTTTCCCGATCATTCTGACAACAAAAGCTGCAACCCAACACCACCAGACTCATCTCTGCCAATAGAATTAGAAGTCCACGTGGTCTTGGTTCGCATGCCTCGAGTGAGAATAAGCTCTTGATTTCTCTTTGGTACTACTATTTGACTATGTTCCTCAGTACTCATTTGACAATCTTGCAGGTCTTCCTGAGGATCTGCTTCGCTCGAATAATCTTTGTGCGCAAGTGAACTCTCTGTTTCTAAATCTGTTGATTCTGAGATCTTGACTTTTGAATATGTTGTTTCAAGATCAACCTCCTTTAGTAATGCCACATCCATTAGCTGATTCTCCCGAATCTCAATCTTTAAATCGTCCTCCAGTGGCTTGCATATTATTCGAAATCCCTGCTTTGTCACATCGTCATTGTTTACTCTAAGGCTAAATTGTACATAACTCCCCTCAATTTGACCAAAATCAACTTCTCCAAACAGATTAAATGGCATGGTAGACTCGAGATAGATATGATCCGAGAACAAATAGACGAAACTTTTTCGAAGAGTACCCAGTCTTTTGCCGTTAACATGTGGCTCAATCTCCAACATAGCATCCCCTTCGTGATAAGGGTCTCCACAGAAAACAAAACAGAGAGCCAATCCAAGAAACTTGCGATACAAATCCTCTGAAGCCATGAAAGATACTGAATCCCCTTCAAACGGGAGCACCCACTCTGGCATCTCTACTCCAGGGATTAAAATATTGTAATAAGGACTCTCCTGTTATAAAGATATGCTATTAGAAAGTACCCAAACAGAAGAATTCAATTTGAGTTTAATAAGTAATCCTAGTGAACTCCACTTCCTATAGCTCTATAAATCAGTAGAGATCTAAAGATCCTTGCTTGCATTAATATACAAGTCCCATGTGATATAAATCATTACTATAAAAGTACTGTAAACACCTCCATTACATGCATGATGAGGGCAGAATCCGTTAATATTTGTTTGCCTTTCTTAAGCCTTCAACTCATGCATTTTCTTAAGTTTTCAAGCTCCATCCACTACATATTGGATCCAACATATACTACACATTGATGTGCGTTAGAGAGAGAGAGTCTCTAACCTGGCCAAGTGAGAAAATAGCAGGCAGGGCCAACCCTCCACGGACAAAATTATCAAAAGAAGTTAAATGTCCACTTTTCTCCAGGTCGCAATCCTTCGCCTCAAAACAATTCAAAGAGGGTGGAAGCTCGGGAATCTCTCGTAATCGACGGCAACGTGAAACCCTCAATACGGACAAATGATCACGCTTGTGCAAGGATGTAGGAAGGCTCGTAATATTATTCTCATACAGATCTAACTCTCTTAAGAGGGGACAACACGAAAGATTCTCAAGAAACTCTACTTCGAATAAGCGACCTTGACTAAAATCTAACGAGCGTAAATTTGAAAGTCCGGTCTTTATGTGCGGATCAGCTAAATCCTCATACTTTGGGAACCTGACTAACCTTGGGCAATAGCGAATTTTCAACTCTTCAAGGTTTTGTAACTTGTAAATGCTAGACGAAAGACTCGTCAGGTTCATGCAACGACGTATGCTCATTCTCTGCAATGAGACAAGATGTTCTATTGACGGAGGAAGTTCTTTAATAGCAGTCCCATCTAAATTAAGCTCTTTCAGGCCTTCAAGTTCCTGTGGAATATCGGGGAACCTTTCAAATTTTTCGCAATCTGCAAGACTGAGAACTTGGAGACTTTTTGACTTGAGCATCGGAAAAACACTAAGTTTAAAGCACTTATGTATTTTCAACACCCGTAACTTGTCATGATATGCAATTGACTTGTGTGCTTCTACCAAGTTGGAGCAAAGCTGGAATTCCAATTCCTCGAGATTCGGAATACCCAAGAGGTCGGGGGTACAAACTAGAGAGTTGCATAGACAGAAACTAATGTGCTTCAGATTTTGGAAGTCCTGCAAAAACAGAGAAACCAACTTCGATAAACATTTTGAAAGGGAAAACAAGAATGTTTGTCTAATGCTGCGGCCGCTTTTAAGGATTTTCATATTTAGCCCCAGGAAACTTGGAACCTACTATTCCGGTTTCTGGAGAAATGTATTAACACTTTAATTAATTTTTCACCCCAAGTTACTATAGACTAATTTTGTGGGAAATACATATTGTATTGAGAAATTACTGAACACTTAGAAACTTGACCAGTAATTACAAATCTATACACATGGTTAAAGCTTGTGGCTTGGCACACTCACGAGCGACCTTTAATCAGCAATTTAGTTTTTAAGATCATTTAAACAAATCACTTAATCAAAGATAGTTCCTATCAATATACATTTTAGATATTATTTGAAAGAACTGAATAATATATGGCTACATAATATAAAAATAATTACAAACTCATTTTTTTAGACAATCATTAAAAAAATTAAGGTTAATACCATTAAAAATCTCAAATACATACACACATTTATCCAAACTTATTTTCGTCTCACAAAAAATTTAAAGACCAAAATATATCCTTCGTTAATAGACGAAAATGATTTGGGATAAAACTTTCTCACTGGTCATGTCATGTAGTGATCACAAAGAAAAATGACGTGTCACATGATGAGCTTGCTAATGCTAATCACATGACAAAACTATGCCACATGGCAATCATAGTGAAATGCCACATGGTGAGAATGGGGATTCTCATGACAGAATTATGCCAAGTGTCATACCATGTAGCAATTAAAGAAGTAAAGTGAAGTGATGCATCGTGAGAACAGGAGTGAACACTCTATCGGTTCTGGTTTGAACTATATGTATTTGATGAATGTCAAGGATATAGATTCTCTCGCAATTAAACTTCGGATAAATTGACAAAATTTATCTTTGAAGTCACCAAAGAGAATTAAGCCAACCTTGAAAAACATTCAAAAGAAAATATAAATTACATATATATAATTCAAAATCTGACTCTGACTTTCTATTAAGAAATTAGTGTCATGCCTATACTGGATCACTTAAAGCAAATTAGTTGTACGCGATACATGCCTTATTGGCAAAGTTTCTAGAATTCTTTTTATTACATCTACTTACAATTAAGAACTGATTTAAGGAATGAATAATGTTTGTTTTACAGCGCGATGCATTCAAACCTTCCTCTGAGCTAATTCTATTTGACGCAGGACAAATCCCTCTGTCTACGTACGAGTATTAGGTAAGGCTACTAGGTTTTGAAAGCGTTTGATTTCATCGATAGTATTACATAAAGTAAAGATGATCTCCCACTTCTAAGGGATCTCAATCTATCGTTTTATGCTATTTTGATCTCTCTCACGTATTTCTATGTTAAAAATCCGAATTTCCTTATGAAAAAAAAAAAAAAGACCTTCAAATCTCGAAACACCTTTCACTTCTCTCATAAATTGAAAACATCTACTTGTATTGTACATCTTATCAACAGAATGTTTCCATTAAGTAATTCCATATGGTGGTTCGCTTAATTTTTCAAATGCTAATTTTGCTGCACTTAAGAACATATCTTACGCAAGTGGTTACGGTCGTTTAGAAGAAAATAGAGAAATGGTTTCTAAAACAGAGGAACACCACTTCCTTCTGGGTACTAGCGTACATGCACAAATGAGGTAGATAATAAAAAGGTCAATGAAGGTAAAATGCTTACCTCAAATTGTCTTGGCTCTCCTGGCATCTCAAATAGTTTTGGCTCTCCTTCCATTCTGCCTCCGCGGATATCAAGTACCACTAATTTATTTGGACCAGAGGAAAATTCTGGAATCCAGGGACTACATTCAGCCCATCCCAACCATCTTAGCTGATTAGGAAGACGTACAGGACCTTGGAAAGAAACATTGCGCAGGATAAGCAATCTCAAATTTCTCATTTTTGTAAAAGCAGCAGGACCAATACATATCTCCATCGGCTTAGGTAGCTCCAACACTATGGCTTTTACAGCACAATCTCCCTGTACATACAAGAATATTTAGGTAATGTATATTTAGTAATCAAAGTCAAAGATAAGAAGCAGAGATTTGATAGTATTTGCATGTCTTACCATGCTGCATGATAGAACTTCAAGAACATCCTCATATAGCCGGAGTCTACTGCGTCTCCTGGGATCATCAAATTCTTGCTCCACCATATGCCTACCCATTGATTGAATCAAGTCATGCATTTGTAGGTTTCCATCCTCAATTCTTATCAAGGACCTCTTAATAAGAGTATCAAATCCTGCAGCTGTATGAAGATCACAACTATCAAGAACTCTCTCTGTGTACTCTCTTGCTCGCCCCTTAAAGAAGCATGCAACATGGAGAAAGATCTCTTGCTCATTTTTCTCTAGTCCATCATAACTGACTTTGAGCACATTATTAATTTTTTTGTTAGGAGTCGTGGAAAGTCTCTTTAGTATACTTTCCCACACATCTTCTGTTGTACCACATAATAAGGAACCCAACACCTCAAGTGCTAAAGGCAGGCCTTTAGCATGATTCGAAAAACCATTCAGTAGATTTGTCCTGCTTTCTAATTTTTCGTATGTAAGAAAAGCATGCTTACTAAGCAGTGCACGAGCTTCACCATCCTCCAGTGCTTTAACTTCATGCACATACACACGATCTCGATCTATCGTGGGAGTCAGCATATGCCTGTCTCTTGTAGTAACGAGGATCCTACTCCCACTACCAAACCATTTGGTTTTTCCTGCTAAAGCACATAACTGCTCCACATCGTCCACATCATCAAGGATGACAAGAACTCTTTTGTCACGGAGTCTAAGTGGTATTAAACTTTTGCCTCTAGCAACATCGGACACCACTAATCTTGTTGGCGGGAACAATATATCATCGAGTAATTGTTCTTGCAAAGCAGCTAAATCCATGCCATCCTTTGACTTTTCTCGAACATTTGCTAGAAAACTTGAACCGTCAAATTGTTTGGAAATATCATTAAAAATGGCTCTCCCTAAAGTTGTCTTTCCGATGCCTCCCTGTCCCCATAATCCCACCATGAGAACATCATCCTTAGATTCAAGGTTCAACATTGATTTCACTTCAGCCACTCGGGACTCTACCCCAACCGGATGCTCGGCAACAACAAAAGGTGTTTGGCTTAGGCGAGTTAAGATATCCTTCACAATTTCTTGTATGACCTTTGACTCATCATCTCTGGCAAAAACGGAAAAAGAAGTTTTAGCAATTGGAATAAGCAAATAATGAGCAATCACCAGCCAACAATGGCAAAGCAGTGCATCTCATTTTCGGATAATTATAGCCAAAAGAAAATGTATTCCCACCGAGCCAAATTTGAACTCTGAGAGGTCCACAACAATCAAAACATGTATCTATCTACTTAAGTGATTTGTGTTCTTTTGCTTTAGACATGACGATTCACTTATTTTTCTTTTTGACTGTCATATGTGATTTATTTCTAAGTTTAGTAAAAATATAGTCATGTAGGACTTTGAATGGTGGTTAAGATTTTGATTCCGAAACTAGTAGATTTGCCGAAAGCACGATGTTGTTGTTTTACATGGTCTGCACACTTTAATTAATCCTCTATGAAACATTGCGAACTCTCTTATGCCAAATTTTGTTTGTTTTTCCTAACTTTTATATGAAATTACTAACTTTTATGATTATTTTTCTATGCATTATCCATCCTTGTAAAAAAAGTTTAGTTTCAATACAAAATATGGAAACCCCTCTGCTTACCCATCGTTCAAAGTCCACCCAATCAAGTTACCAGCGTCCGAAAGAGCTTTCTTCCATCTCTCCATTTTTGCCGAATGTTGAGACTCATGCTTAGCCAGGCCTTGTGCATAACTCGCTCTCCCCCCTCTCACTTCTTTTGGGTCTACTTTATAAAACACTGGTCGAACAGTGAGGACCCCTTGCTCATTGCAGTCCATAATCTTGGTCACCTCTTCCAAGCACCACTGTGAGGAAGCATAATTCTCAGAGAAAACGATGATTGCGATACAAGATTCTTTGATGGCCTTCAAGAGCATCAATATATTCTCCCCCTTCTTCAATTCATCGTTATCTCGAAAACTGCGTATTCCATCTGGACTAACGCATTGTAGAGATGGCTGACGAAGTTATTGCGCACCTCCCCTCTGAAACTCAAGAAGACATCATAAGGTCCTGTGGATTTCGTTGAAGAAGCCATTGGTATGATGGAGTGCAACAATCAGAAATGACTCTGAGATTAAGATTTGATACAGTGTTTTAAGGTATCTCGTTCACCACTCGATCTTCTTGTTGATTTATTCTTATGCTAGAGGACAAAGATGCATAATTTCTTTTAATACTTTTGAAAATGGAGTTGTTTAAGGATCGACCGAGACATCTAAAGGTGTGAACATAGAGACTTTTGACGTTGAAGACCGCGTGGCCGACAAAAGTAGGTCATGGGCTGATAAGAAAACTTCCTCGAAATTTCATCCCCAACCTCTAAGAAGTTGTTTTTCCCTTGCTATATAATAATCTACCACATGACCCACTCACGAGACATATAATTACTAGAAATATCCCATTAAGTGTCTTAATAATTGTAAAACTATTTGGACTGTCCTTCAGTCTTTCTGCACAATCAAGCGTACCGGCAAAAAAAAAAAAAAATTGATCCATTAATAATTGTAGAACTTTGGAAGAACACGGTGCTTAAGGGCGCACATGGCAATATTTCTGCACAATATTTAGCGAAAGGCCACATTGAGCTATATTTTGGAAGTTCGGATACTCAACTGAATAAAAAATTAAACAAAGAAAGGTTGAGACAAATAGACGAAATTCAAGTATTTACAGTGTTATTACATCTAAAAAATCATGGTACATTTATTTTCTTCCAAAGTGTTCTTACATTTACATTAACGGCCATTGTAATAAATGTTCAAGGAAATAAAAAGTGCATGTTTCATTCTGGACTAGTACGTTGTAAAGATGGCTGACGAAGTTATTACGCATCTCTCATTTGAAACTCAAGAAGACATCATAAGCCCTATGAATTTCGATGAAAAAGCCATTGGTATGATGGAGTACAACAATCAGAAACGACAGCGAGCTTATGATTTCAGACAGTGTTTTCAAGCAACTCATTCATCACTTGATCTTCTTATTGGTTTATTCTTGTACTAAGGGACAGAGATGCTTAATTTTTTTTACTACTTTGGAAAATGGGGTTGTTTTAGGATGGACGGAGACATCTAAAGGTGTGAACACATTGACTTTTTACACTGAAGACCGGGGACCACCGCGTTATGCGGACTGTCAGAGCGACACAAACTTCTCCGTGGCCGACAAAAGTAGGTCACGGGCTGGTAAAAAGCAACTTCTGTGGCTTCCTCGAAATTTCATCCCCAACGTCTGAGAAGTTGTTTTTCCCTTGCTATATAATAATCTACCTCACGAGCCACTCAAGACACATATAATTACTAAAAATATCGCAATCAAGTGTACTATTAATAATAGTAGAACTATTCGGATTGTACCAGCCAAAAAATAAATAAATAGACCTATTAATAATTATAGAACTTTAGAAAAACACGATGTTTAAGGGCACTCATGGCAACACTTCTGCTTTAACAATTAATTTCTTGCTAGAAGTTGATTTTTGTACTTTCGCTCTAGAAATAGATTTCTAATCAAAGAGAGAAATACGTTTGATAATAGGATAAAATTTCTGCTTTTGAAATATAAATTCGTTTGGTAACAATTGAAAATTTCTACTTGAGCATAGTTAGGATAAAATCTTCTATGAAAAATTATAGATCCTAACCTAATATGCATGTTATTCGAGAAAAGTTAAATGCAAATTTCTGCTCCTGTTTATTTATTGAATTCGCTCTGAATATTATTCCATCCTACTTTGTTATAGGTACAGGTGGTCGATTTCCCTTTTTAACCTCATCAACTATCAAACTTACAAACAATTGGGTCAATTGCTCAGTCCATTTCGCCATGATTGTGTCCTTTTGGGATACGATTTAACCAAATCATAGAACATTTTTTTTTCTTATGATTCGTTAAAAAATGGTATTGCTAAAATACTTTGATGCAGTACTCATAAGATATATAATTGTATGCATAATTTGAGTATATGATAGTTCTGACCATCTTTCATAATTATTACTTTTTATAATCAAAACTACCTTAGAGGTCTATAAAACATCCTGTTGCACATAGTCAATACTTAGTTATACAGTTACATTATTCGTGACTTGATGTCAATCAAATAGTGATAATTGTCCCTTGCTAAGCTGTGATGTTTTTAAGTTTTGTGAATACAAGTTTTACTTGATGAATTATTCATGTGATGCTAAATTTTTATGAATGGTTGGTTTTCATTAAAGGCTTTGTTCTTTATAGGACAGCCGACCATTCTCTATAATACAACTATGAACTTAGGGTATGATACATATAGTAAAATATTTCCATAAAATAGAATTATAAACTCATAATGGGCACTTAGCTGCCGGCCTACCAAAAAGGAAAGGAAAACTAACGTCTTCATGCTTAATGGCAGAGTTTTTAAATTTTTGTGTTATTTAAAGAACCCAACTTTTCTGTTCGTTCCTCCGTCTTTATCTACATGGGCCACCTGACTAGGACAATACCACTGCCCACTTCATTCCCCGGGCATAAAGTCTTTACATAAACCCGGTCTTCGTACCCCAACATCATTTTATGTTACCTAAGAAATCTGTGCTATGCACAGGAATTGAAGGATTAATTTCGGTTCTTTTTCGAAATTGACAAAAAAATGTTAAAGCTCCACTAATTTTGAGCAAATCGTTGGAGTAACTATTTAGAAAAAAAAATATTGCAAGGATAACTTAGGCAAATTTATGTGTTAATTTCTACATGCAGACATTTTATTGAATCATTTCAAAATTGTCTAGATTATACATTGAAAATTACAATGTAAAAATTATATTTCAAAATTTCAAATAATAATAAATTCTTCTTATCAAAATATAGAAAATTCACCATTACATCAAATTCCTCAGAGATCATTTAAACATCATCCTTGTGTATTATAGTTGTCATACTCTTTGCTGTAGATTTTTTCTTTCACATATTGATGTTTCTGAGTGATTAGCAGTCTTATAAAGGAAACATTACCTTTTCCCAGTTTGTATATTGTTGAGCGAAAAATTGGTGTTCAAATCTTGTGAAGTTTTTGGCTTTGTGTGTATTAAAAGTATATGATATGAGGAAATCTATCTAATGGTTTAAAAAAAAAAAGTCTCGTTAGAATTGTCTCTATATGTGGTCTGTAAATAGTTTCCATTTTCTTTATCACATAAATCGTTCAGAAATGGATTTCCAAATAACAAATGTATTGTGAATAAATATAGAAATTGGTAAAAAAAAAAAAAGGATCAACACTGTTGAAAATCTGTAGTTTTTACTTCCATTTATATTTACATTTTTCATTCCCAATCATAGAAATGTAATGGGTAAGAAAATGAATCAGGGTTACATAAAGCGACATCTATTGTTATTTTAAAGATGGATAAGTTGTTTAACCAATTTATTAAATAAATGAGTCAGCAACAACATCATCCACGATATATTTTGTTTTTTGTAAGAAAACGTTAGATGCTTTCAAAGCATCATTCGATCAGCCACCTAAATATTCATTCAATTGCCATGATTATTTCGAGCTTCCTCTAAAGAAAAACATTATGATGAATCAGACTGGTTGAATGGAAAATCATGGGGTGCTTTAGAGAGCACCTAAAGTAACCATCTCCCTATTAGTGCATTAATGGTGCCATTTTACTTATAATTTTGAGATATATTCCACTAAAAAAATGTGTTGGATCATGGACACAATTGTCGGTAAACTTGAGCTCTTGGTGAGAAAGAAGCAGCCAAATAAGTAAACAAAATCTGAATCGTAATAGTTGCAGATATTCGAATAGAGGCTACTGTTTTTAAGGGGTCAAATTCAATTTAGTTTATGCACTAAATGCACCCAATAATATTTTCAAGGTAGATAACCACTACTACTTCTTAACTCTTCCGATTAGGCTTTTCGAGAATTCAACGGTTGTAATACCACTTGTATAAACTCGAGCTGCTAAATCTCAATGGTTGAAAGGATTGATCTCGCATGAGACCCACCTCATCTAATGCGTATGTCCAAATCGCCCGTGATGAATCAGATTCATCAAAAAGATATAAGAAAAAAACAAGGAAAGATGATCGTAATGGTGAAAATGAGTCAGATTTTTAGCGAAAAAATTATCCAAAAAATTCTAAACTTATTGTACGACGGCCAACTCGGTCCTGAACCTTTTAATTGTGTCAAACGAGTCCTAAACCTTTTGACGATTTATCAATTTCGTTATCGATCTTTTAATGTGCCAATTTAGTCATAAACATTTTGATGATTTGCCAATTTAGTCCTAAATTTTTTAAGAATTTTTCAATTTAGTCCTGACCAATTTTGCCTAGAAATCATTGATGTGGACAACTTTTATAAATTGTTTTAACTCTTTGAATTTTTTTCTTCTTTTATCTTTGCCTTTTCTTTTTCTTTTTTGATTTTTTCTCTCTTTTCCTCCACCAGCCATCACGAGCATTGTTGATAGCCAGCAAAGGTCATCGGCCTCAAACGGGGGTCACCATTATTTGGCCTAGGAGAGGCTAGTCTTCGGTTGCCCTTGCTTGGGCCTGTAACATCTTGTATTCCAACTCGCTTTCGAAGCTTTGAATAAATGAAAGGTCTCATTAATGTATTTCAGTCTAATCTCACTCAGAAATTGTCCATTTTGAGCATACTAACCAAATGAGAATGACTAACTAGGAAAATCAAGTACGTAGACCTAAGAACTTGATCCTGGACTGACTTTTTGGCCATGAAAATTGTCGAGGGAATATTTTGGACCAATATAGACCGATTATAGAATGATTAAGGAACGATTTGGGTAATACCCTACGCTTGGATCACGGGTGATTCCGTTTGACCTCGTATGGGTTCCGAACGTCCCAAAATTATTTTCTAACGATCGTGTCCATCGGGACTAGTGATTGAGCCTCGTAATTGAATGATAACCAAAGTCGCCATGGCTCGAGAAATTCTTAAACGTGATATTAATCACAAGTCAATACGCGTAACTCCTAAAAGTCGCCCCGTTAGTTTGAGATACGCCGAAATTTCAATTGATCGAGATTGATTGCGAATCGAGCTTCAAAATTTGACGTCGGATCTTCAAGGGTTTCAATAATTAAATTTTGGATGTTTCCTCATCCGAGTACGATTACATCGCGGTTCGCCCCAAAGGGTTTAGGAAAAATAAAATTTGGACAGAAAATGGGAAAAGACTCATTTACCCTTGGAAAATATCCAATTTTTCACTTTAGCTCAAGGGCATTTCGGTCCAATCACCTCCTTGGCCGAAATTTGACTAGTCTTTGATGGAGAAATTACCATCTTGCCCTTTTTGCATTCAAGACCCAAAATATCTATCCCAAAATTATCCTAACCTTTATTTATAAAATTTTCGGTCTTCTTCTCCATAAATTCAAGAACACACACTCTCTCTCTCTACCTCACTTTTCTCTCACTTGGCCGAACCTCCATTGTTGCTCCTCCCTTACCGAAAATTTCTCAAGCTACCCCTGATTTCGCCTTGAACTGTCGGAGTACAACCACCACCGTGAACCGTCCGGAGCGGCCGGAGTAACGTGGGTTGAAGCCAACCGAGAGGAATCGCCGGAGCCGCCGTTCGGGGTTAAATTTTCTCTTGACTTTTCATTGGAAAAATTTGCTAGATTTTTGGTAAGTTGGTTTCTAATTTTGGATTAGGTATCTAGGTTGCTAATAGACATTAGATTGAGTAGTTTTGATGAAAAATTTGTGGGATTTGCTCAAGAATATGCTTTGGCCGAAAATGAGGGGAGGAGGAGAGAGAAAGTTTGTATTCTTGAGGGAATAGTAATGCATGATTGATAGTGGATGGCTAGGATTAAATCTAGCTTTATCATGTTTTATTTGAACGGCCTAGATTGAATCTTGCTTAGGAAGATTGATCGGACGGTTATGATTAAATCCTGCTTTATGTAGATTAATCATGTGGTGGAAATTAAATGCACATCAGAGTATTTTAGTTGTATGGTTCCGATTAATTGCCCGGTTCCGATTAATTGCCACGTTATTATAGTTTAATGATATGGTAGGTATTAATTGTACGTTAGAGAAATTTTGTTCGTACGGTGATTATTAATTGCTACGTTAGCATAATTAAAATCGTGTGGCATAGATTAATTTTTGTGGTAGCATAAATTAATCGTGCGGCCTGATTGGCCGACGACTTGAGTATGATTTAATTGGGTGGTCCCGATTTAATATTTATTCAACGTGAGTGAATCACGTGGTTCCGATTGTGACATCCTGTAATCCGGCAGGTCGGACCTTCAGGGGTTTCAAAAAAATAAAAATTTTGGACGTTTCCTCATCCTGGGTGCAATTCCTTCGCGGTTCGCCCCAAAGAGGTTCGGGAAAAATAGATTTGGACTGGATATGGGAAAGGACCCATTTACCCTCGAAAAATACCCCATTTTTAACTTGGAACGAAGGGTATTTTGGTCATTTTACCCCTTCGCCGAATTTTGACTATTTTTGGTGGAGAAAATCACCAATTTGTCCCTCTTGACTTTCAAGACACCAAAATATCCCACCCAATAATTATTTTAACCTATATTAATTATTTTGGCTATCTTCTTCTTCATTTTTCAAGACCCCTTTCTCTCTCTAGCTCACTCCCTCTCTTGGCCGAACTCACCCTTGCTCATTCTCTCCCTCATCGAAAATTCTTCAAACAACCGCTGGTGTCGCCTTGAACCGCCGGAGCTCGACTACCGCCGTGAGCTACTCGGAGTCGCCGGATTTCCGTGGGTTAAAGCCGGTCAAGAGGAGTTGCCGGAGCCGCCGGATTAGGGTCAAAATTTTTCTTGGTTTCTCGCCGGAAAACTTGCTAAAATAGTGGTAAGTTGGTCCCTAACCTTATATTAGGTATCTAGGATGCTAATGGACTTGAGATTTGGTAGATTTGGGTGAAAAATTGGTTGTTTTTGGCCATTTTTATGCCTTGGCCGAGAATGAATATTTGGAGGAGAGAGAAAGCTTGTTCTTGCTTGAATAGTAAAGTCAAGAAGATAATAGTGGTCAAAGTTTAACTATGGTTACTTTATGCCCTAACTAGAGTTACTTTATGCTATTGTTTAACCAAGGTTAGGTTAGTATTTGACTCTAGTTAATTTTTGAACCATGGTTAGTTAATATATTAACTAGGGTTACTTTTATGTGATATAAAGTTGTTATGCCATTGTACTAAATAAATGTGGCATTAGTACTATAGTTTAGTACTATAGTAGAATTATTTTATATGTTAGAAAATTATTATTGTTCGGCCGTGATAAATTTCCACGTTGGTATAATTTTAATGGTACGTGATTTATAAATTGCTACGTTAGCATAATATGGTCGCATGACGTGGATTGGATACTATGGTAGTGTTAATTGATCGGGTAGTATGAATTAATATTTGGTTTAGTGTGGATTAATCGGGTGATCCCGAATTATTAATTCTCTAACGTGAGTGAATCACGTGGTCTCGAACTATTCTAAGAAAATGATAAGGTCGTATTCAATCAAGTCGTTCGAGGCCAAAGTGAGCCGTATTCGTCGATTGTCTCGAGACCGAGGAAATGTGAGGGTCGTATTCAATCAAGTCGTTCGAGGCCAAAGTGAGCCGTATTCGTCGATTGTGCGAGACCGAGAAAGTAAGAAAGTCGTGTTCAATTAAGTCGTCCGAGACCAAAGTGAGTCGTGTTCGACTAATTGTCCGAGACTTGATCCGGTCGTGTTCCTATGTGTCCGAGACCGAGATACGTGGGTCGTATTCCTATGTGTACGAGACCCTGGTATATATATAGAGCCGTGTTCCATAAAGGTCCGAGGCTCAATGTTATGAACTTATTGGATGGCGGTGGAGTAACGTGGAATATTTTCGGAGTGCCGTGGAATATTTTCGGGGTAACGTGGAAATTTTTGGAGTAAGGTGGACATTTATATTATGGCCTGGTGTGCTAAAAACGGGCCACGGGAGCACGTAGAATATTTTATTGTTAGAGCGAGGCATGGAACGCCGAAACGGGAGTAACGTAGAATATTGGAGAAGGTGTGAGAATTTTCGGAGAAAGAACGGAATTTTCTGGAATTAAATTGTGGAATTTTTGGGAAGAAAGAAGAATTATTGGAAATTGTTCATTGAAAAATGTGTCTGGAGGCACTAGAGCCCTAATCTAGGATTAGGGGCTAGCTTAACGAGATTTTATCTCACCCCGTCGTGGGTTCGTTGTTTTTCGGACCACCCGCCTCGGCCATGAGTGTTCTCGCCGGGAGATTCGGTATTCCCTAATGTCATGGTACCGGGAGAAGAGGGGAGGTTGTAGAGCCATCGGATGCGGAACAGCCACCTGAGCTTGACGAGGATGAGCTAGAGGCGAGAGATGATATAGTACCGGATAGCGAGAACGAGGCCTAGGGTAGTTGGCCTCTTGACTTTTCTTTGGCTGTTTTATTTGGGATGTATAGTAGGCTTCGACCACGTAATCTTTTTGTTTTAGTGGTCATAGGCTTGTACGGTAGCCTCCGAAGCCATAGATTTGGAAAATTGTATAGAACGTGTGGATATGTATATAAGTTTGTTTTTACCGTCCCAAGTCATCGTGATGTTAATTGTTTCTGTACGGGGATTTGTTTTTGCTTCCGCATGAATTTGTTGGCTTTTGGATCCTGGAGAACTATACATAAGTGTGGCCAGGTGGGATGTCGATGAGCTCACGGGGTTCGGGTTGTGACACCGATCGAGTATTTACTCAATACAATTTAATCGAGTGGTCTCGATAGAGCAGTTGACGAAAATATGAAAGATCGTATGGTCCCGATCTTTATTTGGAGAAAAATTGGAAAGATCGTGTGGTCTTGATCTACTAATCGGGAAGTTTAGCGAGATCATGTGGTGAAGATTGACCGATCGGAAGGTTTTGTGTGATCGGGTGGTATTGGACGAGCGATCGAGGAATTGTTATTATTATATGGTCTTGATGAGCAATAAATCGAGCGGAAGTGCGGAATTTTGCCCTGAGACGTTATGACGCGGGGTTCGTATTTATAAGACCATATATTGCACGAGGCGTTATGACGTGGACTCTATTATTATTATTCTGCCACGAGGCATTAAACGCGGGGTTCCGTGTATTATTTTATCCCGAGGCGTTAAACGCGGGATAATAACCTAAGGCGTTATTACGCGGGCTATAATGACTTGAGATGTTATTATGATGGTCCGGACTATGTAATGGCCTAAGGCATTAAACGCGGGGTTCTATGTATTATTTTATCCTGAGGCGTTAAACACGGGATGATAACCTAAGGCGTTATTACGCGGGTTATAATGACTTGAGATGTTATTATGTGGGTCCGGACTATGTAATGGCCTGAGGCGTTATTACACGGGTCTGTCCATTTATATGATAGCCTGATGCGTTAAACGCGGGCATTGGAGTAACGTGGAATATTTATATCATAGCCTGAGGCGTTAAACGCAGGCAACGGAGTAACGTGGAATATTTTATTATAGTCTGAGGTGTGGAACATCGATATGAGAGTAACGTGGAGTTTTTGTAAAGGTGTGGCAATTTTTGGGAGAGAGAATGAAATATTCTGGAATTTATTTGTTGAATTTTTGATTGAATGAGGAATTGTTGAGAAATTACTCACCTAGGACGTGTCTGGAGGCACTAGCGCCCTAATCTAGGATTAGGGACTTTCTTACTAAGAATTATTCTCACCTCGTCATGGGCTCTCTTTTTCGGACCCTCCGCCTCAACCATGAATGACCCACCTCGGAGATTCGGCATTCCCAGGAATATAAAAAATTAAAGAAAAAAAATAAGGGGGGGGGGAAGAAAAAAAATAAAAAAATAAACCAAATAAAGGATGGAGGGAAAGAAGAGCACAACAAAAGACCCCCAACAACCAACGAAGAAGGAAAAAATACGAAAAGGGGTTTTATTAAAAAAATAAATTTAAAAATTTATTAAAAAAATAAAAAAAAAAAAAAAACACCACTTATAAATTTTTATCTAAGCAATTGAGGACAATTAGAAAGATCGTGTGGTTCCGATCTATTGTTAGAGGAAATTGGTGAGACCGGATAGTCTCGATTTGCTAATAAGGGAATTTAGCAAGATCACGTGGCGATGATTGATCGATCGGGAGTATTTAAGTGATCGTGTGGTATCGGACGGGCGATCGGGGAATTATTGTGGTATACGGTCTTAAGTGGAATAATTGAGAGGAAAGGTGGAATTTTATCTTGAAGCATTATGATGCGGGGTTTATATTTTATAAGACCGTATTTTTGCTTGAGGCATTATGACGCGGGCTCGGTTATTATTATTTTACCCTGATGCGTTAAACGCGGGGTTGTGCTGATTATATTATCTTGAGGCATTAAACGCGGGATATTTAACCCGATGCGTTATTACGCGGGTTATAATGACCTGATGCATTATTACGCGGGTTTGTCCGATTATACCATAGCTCGATGCATTAAACGCGGGCTCCGGACCAACGTGGAATTTTATATGACAGCCCGATGCGTTAAACGCTAGCTTTGGATCAATGTGGATATTTATATTATGGCCCGATGTGTTAAACGCGGGCCCTAGAGAACGTGGAATATTTTATTGGCAGTTTGAGGCGTGGAACGCCGATCGGAGAGTAATGTAGAATATTTGTGAAGATGTGGGAATTTTCGGAGAAGAAATGAAATTTTTTGGATTTTATTTGTGGAATTTCTAGTTGAAGGAAGAAGAGTTGGAAATTGCCTAGCAAGGACGTGTCTAGAGGCACTAGAGCCCTAATCTAGGATTAGGGGCTAGCTTATCGAGATTTTATTCTCACCCCGTTGTGGGCTCGTTGTTTTCTTTTAGACCTTCCGCCTCAGCCATGAACGACCCGCCTCAAAGGTTCGGGATCCCATGGGACATGGAAACCGTGGTGACAGAGTACCCAGTAGGAGAGGACAAGGTGTACTATAGGCACATTACTACCATTTGGGTGGACACCGGAGAGCCCTTTTGGAAGACCCATACGTACAAAGCATGGACGTACCGCTACGGGGACTTGACAATGGGACCACCGACCGGCTTCGACATTCCCTATGACGGTGTTGGGGAGTGGGACCCTACTAGTACTCCCCCTCCAGACGGCATAGTGATTCACCCGGACGTTGGTCCCGATGACGTGGAGCCCAGCCCGGAGGTCGTGGCGCCTAAAGAGGATGGGGACGTTGTGGAGCCTTCCGATGCGGAGCGGCCTCTAGAGTAGGATGAGGCTTAGGGTAGTTGGCCTCTCGGCTTTTGTAGAGCGTGTTATTTTGGAGGTATAGTGGGCTTCGATCACGTAGTCTTTTTGTTATAGGTGGTCACGGGCTTGTATAGTGGCCTTTGAAGCCCTAGGTTTGAAGTTTGTTACAACTATGTATATATGTACATAAATGTGTGTTTTTACCATCCCAAGTTATCGTAGTTTTATTGGTTTTATGTACGGAGATTGTTGTTGCTTCCACGGAAATTTATTTTGTTGGTCTTTGGATCCTGGAGAACCGTACGCAATCGTGGCCGGGTGGGATGTCGACGGCTCGTAGGGTTCGGGTCGTGACATCCCCGTTTGGAGTGGTATCAGAGCAAGGTCAGCTCGATCCAAGTTTGGAAGAGTTGTGGAGTAATAAGGAGCGATGACTTTGGGATGGTTAGGCAGAGAGACATTAGGTGTTTACGCGAGCTAATCGTGTTATGCGGGGCATTTGAACATGTGCCTGTGATTTGCTTGATTGACCGTTGTCGTGCTGAGTGTTTGGTTTTGTTTGTTGAATCGTTCTACCAAAAACGATTATTAGCTTTGAGCTAATTGCTGTGTTAAGTAGTGTGAGACTGCTAGAATCGAGTGGGTGGTTTAGGTCTCTAATTCCTTGGTGGAATTATTTTGGTTCGGGTGTTGTGAAGAAAGTTGATGGAAATGGAAAATCAAGGTAGAGGTTCTAGAGGAAGTTCCGGAGGAAGTTCTAGAGGAGGTTCTAGAGGAGGTTCTAGGGGAGCCTCTAGTTCAAGAACCACAGTTAGGGAAGATCCAAGAGTAGATGGAGTTCTTAGGGCTCTTGAAGAAATTGGAAATCTCATGGGTAGGCAAACTCGAGAACGAGCTGCCGCTATTGCCCAAGCCGCTGCTATTGCAGCCATTGCTGCTGTTCTTGCTTAGAGGGTAAATGTGAATTAGGGAAATGATAATGGGAATAGGCAGATGCATCAGCTAGTAGAGCAATTCTTGAAGTTGAAACCGGCAAAGTTTACCGGGAAGGGTGACCCGGAAGCCGCACCTCGCTGGATAGAGAACCCGGAGAAAGTGTTTGAGGTGTTGGGTTGCACCGAGGAGGAGAAAGTGACCCTGGCAGTATATCGGTTGCGGGATACGGCTAGTGATTGGTGGAAGGCCACCAAGGGAAGAGTTTTCCCGGAGGGTGCCGCTTTGAATTGGACTATCTTCATCGAGGTCTTCAATGGAAAGTATTTTTTCGAGGCTGCTCAAGAGCAGAAAATGTTAGAATTTCAGTAGCTCCACCAAAACCATATGACGATAGATCGGTATGAGGCTGAATTCTCGAGATTATGAGCTAGATAGAGCGAGGAGGTTTCGGGACGGATTGAGGCCGGAGCTTCGCGATTAGTTGATCTTGCTGAACCCGAGAGACTATGACGAGTTGTATGAGTGGGGTCGGATGGTGGAGCGAGACATGAAAGAGAGGGCTGCCGCATTTGGATCGCGGTTCATGCTAGTCGGGGACAACCGCCAGTTTGGAAAAAGGCCAATGATGGGAAACCGGCGCTTCGTCCCTCCGGTTAGGAGAAATAATGGGAAACCGGTGTATCGGTCCAACCAAAATTGCCGACTTTGTGGCAAGAGGCACGGGAACGGGCCTTGCCCGAGCGGGGACGGGGCATGCTTTAGATGTGAAAAATTTGATCATCAAGATAAGGAATTGCCCAGAGCAAGCCCCGAGGCCTCATTTTCATCCCTAAAGACCCCAGGCGAGACCTCGGATCAGAGCCGCTCCATAGAATAACCAAAACAGATCGCCAGCGCAAGGGAGAGTGTATGTAGTGGCACGCAATGAGGCAAAGAATGCGCTTGGCGTGATCATAGGTACGGTCTCCTTATGTGATCATGCCGCATATGCTTTATTTGATTCTAGAGCGTCCCATTCATTTGTATCTGCTCAATTTGTGGAATTAGCTGAGATTGAGTTAAAACTACTAGAAGTAATGTTGCACGTAACTACACCCTTAAAGGATAAAGTATTGGTTACCTTAGGGTGTACTGGATGTAAGATAGTCATTGGCGGTAGAGAAGAATTAATAGACCTAGTAGTTTTGACTATGCATGACTATGACGTCATAATTGGAATGGATTGGACCGGGAAAGCAAAGAGCTGTTTTTGAGTGTGGTAGCAGGGTGATCCAATTTAATCCTATTGGTCATCCTAGATTTGAGTTTGTGGGAAGTCGAGGAGGAATCTCGATTCCCTTGATCTTGTCACTGGAAGTGACTAAGTTGTTAAATGAAGGATGCCAAGGATATTTGGCTGCAGTGGTGGATTCATTGATTGAAGGATCGAGGCTAGAGGATATAGCCATGGTACGCGATTATCCCGATGTCTTTCCTCAAGAATTGCCGGGATTGCCACCTGAAAGAGAAGTGGAATTTGTGATTGAGTTAGCACCGTGGACAGAACCGATCAAGGCGCCCTACAGAATGTCCCTCTTAGAGTTGAAGGAATTGAAGGTTCATATGCAAGAATTGCTGGATAAAGGATTTATCCGCCCCAATGCATCGCCTTGGGGAGCGCTAGTGTTGTTTGTAAGGAAAAAGGATGGGTCATTGCGATTATGCATTGACTACCGGCAGTTGAATCAAGTGACCATTAAGAATAAGTATCCATTGCCAAGGATAGATGACTTGTTCGATCAATTGCAAGGCACTTCAGTATTTTCTAAGATTGATTTGAGGACGGGCTACCACCAGTTAAGGATCAAGAAGGAGGACATACCAAAGACCGCTTTCCGTACCAAATATGGGCATTATGAGTTCATGGTCATGCCTTTTGGATTGACCAATGCCCCGGCTGCCTTTATGGATATGATGCATCGGGTGTTTAGAGAATTCTTGGATCAATTTGTCATCGTGTTTATCGATGATATTTTGGTGTACTCGAGGAGTTTGGAGGAACATGAACATCATCTGAGCATTATTCTACGGACTTTAAGGGAACACGCTCTCTATGCCAAATTTAGTAAGTGTGAATTTTGGCTCGATTAGGTAGCGTTTCTTGGACATATTGTCTCGGGTAATGGAATCTCAGTAGACCCGGCGAAAATTGAGACCGTGGTGAATTGGCCAAGACCGACGTCCGTTACGGAGGTCCGAAGTTTTCTAGGCTTGGCAGGATATTATCGCCGATTTGTAGAAAAGTTCTCTTCGATAGCTATACCAACGATGCAGCTAACGAAGAAGGAAACTTGCTTTGAATGGATAGATAAGTGTGAGAGGAGTTTCCAAGAACTGAAACATAGATTGACGACCGCACCAGTTTTGACGATACCATCGGGTCCGGGAGGATTTGAAATTTATAGCGATGCTTCGCTAAAGGGACTCGGATGTGTATTAATGCAACATGGCAGAGTGGTGGCATATGTGTCACGGCAGTTGAGGCCTCATGAGCAGAACTATCCAACACATGATTTGGAACTTGCGGCGATTGTTTTTGCGTTGAAGATATGGAGGCATTATTTATGGGGAGAAAAGTTTCAGATTTATACGAGATCATCGGAGTTTGAAGTATTTATTCTCCCAAAAGGAATTAAATATGAGACAGTCGTCGTTGGATGGAATTATTGAAGGACTACGATCGTGACATTTTATATCACCTTGGAAAAGCGAATAAAGTAGCGGATGCTCTTAGTCGGAAGTCGAGCATTGGCACATTTGATGGTGAAAGAATGGACTTTACTTGAAAAGTTGAGAGATTCGGAGTTTAAGTTGGAAGTTTGTAATCTCTCAAGCCTATTGGCAACCTCGATAATTGAACCAGAGATTCGGGCGAGGATTAAGGCGTTGAAGTCAGAGGTTCCTGACATTCAGAAAATTTTGGAGATGGATGCAACCAAGAGAAAACCTGAATTTCAAGTGGCCGAGGACGGAATCCTGAAATTTCGTGGACGATTATGTGTCCCTAATGATGAGGAGCTTAAGGAGAAAATTTTGTTAGAAGCTCATCAAAGTAGCTACAATTTGCATCCAGGTAGCACCAAAATGTATCAAAACCTGCGCCAACATTACTGGTGGAATGGAATGAAAGTGGACGTGGCTAAGCACGTGGTGAAGTGTTTGACGTGCCAACAAGTAAAGGCACAACATTGCAAGCCTGGTGGATTACTTAGACCACTGGAGATTCCCGAGTGGAAATGGGAACATGTTACCATGGACTTTGTCATGGGGTTACCGAGGAGCCAGAGAGGGCACGATTCAATTTGGGTAGTCGTGGATAGATTGACTAAGTTGGCACATTTTCTGGTAGTGCGAAAGGATTTCGCAATGGAAAAGTATGCTGAGTTGTATATGCGCCAAATAGTTCGATCGCATGGAGTGCCAGTAACAATTACGTCTAATAGAGACCCTAAGTTCACTGCAACTTTCTGGAAAAGTCTTTAGAACGCCATGGGGACCCAAGTGCAATTTAGCACCGCCTATCATCCTCAGATAGATGGACAGTTAGAAAGAACAATACAGACACTTGAGGATATGTTGAGGGCATGCGTGATAGATTTTAAAGGGGGTTGGGAAGAACAACTACATCTAGTAGAGTTTGCCTACAACAATAGCTTCCAGAAGAGTATCGGAATGGCACCATTTGAAGGCGTTGTATGGAAGAGCTTGCAGAACTCCGGTTTGTTGGGATGAAGTTGGCGAGAGAAGTATAACGGGACCGGAGCTGGTTCAGCAATCCGTTGAGGCGGTGAAAGTGATCGGAGAAAGGCTAAAGACTACCCAAAGTCGTCAAAAGAGTTATGCGGATAGACAACGTAGACCGTTGGAATTCCATGTGGGAGATCACGTTTTCTTGAAAGTGTCGCCAATGCGAGGTTTATCTCGATTTGGGAAGAAAGAAAAATTAAGTCCAAGGTACATAGGTCCATTTGAGATCCTGGAATGGATTGGGACGTTAGCTTATCGACTTGCCTTGCCGCCGAACTTGTCCCAAGTCCATAACGTTTTTCACGTGTCCATGTTGAGGAAGTACGAGCCGGACCCAACTCATATCTTGGATCATGAAGTCGTGGAAGTTGATGAAAGGGTATCCTACGTGGAGAGGCCGGTGCGAATAGAAGATAGAAAGGAACAAGTTTTGAGGAACAAGACAATTCTATTGGTGAAGGTCATATGGGAACACCATGGAACGGAAGGGGCAACTTGGGAAAATGAAGAAACGATGAGGCAACTGCACCCCCATTTGTTTGAATAGATAAGTTTGTTGTAAATTTCGAGGACGAAATTTTTGTAAGGGGGGAAGAATTGTGACATCCCGTATTCCGACTCGTTTTTTTGAAGTCTTGAATAAATGAAAAGTTTCATTGATGTATTTCAAGTTTAATCTCACTCGGGAATGGTCCATCTTGAGCAGACTAACCAAATGGGAATGGCTACCTAGGAAAATCAAGTACGTGGACCTAAGAACTTGATCATGGACTGACTTTTTGGCCATGAAAATTATCGAAGGAATATTTTGGACCAATATAGGCCGATCCTAGAATAATTAAGGAACGATTTGGATAATACCCTACGCTTGGATCACGGGTGATTCCGTTTGACCTCATATGGGTTCCGAACGTCCCCGAATTATTTTCTAACGATCGTGTCCATCGGGACTAGTGATTGACCCTCACAATTGAATGACAACCAAAGTCGCCATGGCTTGAGAAATTCTTAAACGTGATTTTTATCACGGGTCGATACGCGTAACTCCTAAAAGCCGCCCATTAGTTTGAGATACGCTGAAAATTCTATTGATCGAGATTGATCGCGAATCGAGCTTCAGAATTTGACGTCGGACCTTCGGGGGTTTCAATAATTAAATTTTTGGACATTTCCTCATCCAGTGTAAAATTCTTCTTGGTTCGCCCCAAGAGGTTCGGGAAAAATAAATTTGGATTGGAAATGGGAAATTACCCATTTGCCCTTGAGGAGTACCCAATTTTTCATTTGAGCTGAAGGGCATTTCGGTCAATCCTCCCTGTTGGCCGAAAATTTGACTATTCTTGGTGGAAGAAATTACCATTTTACCCCTCTTGACTTTGAAGACCAAAATATCTCTCTAAAAAAAAATATCCTAACCTTTTATTAATGAATTTTTGGCCATCTTCTTCATAAAATCCAAGAACACACTCTCTCTCTAGCTCATCCTCTCCCCCTTGGCCGAACTCCATTGTCTCTCACTCTCTCTCTCACCGGAAAATTTCCTAAGCCTCGCCGGATTCATCTTGGATCGCCGGAGCTCGACTACCACCCGAACCGCCTTGAACAACCGGATTTTTGTGGATTTTTAGCCGAGCAAGGGAGTCGTCGGAGCCGCCGGTTGGAACCAAGATTTCTTCACCCGTTTCTCGTCGGAAAACTTGCAAAAATTGTTGTAAGTTGGTCTCTAACCTTATATTAGGTACCTAGGGTGCTAATAGACTTGAGATTTGGTAGATTTGGGTGAAAAATTGGTTGTTTTTGGCCATTTTTATGCCTTGGCTGAGAATGAAGATTTGAGGAGAGAGAAAAGATGGTGTCTTGCATGAATAGTATTTTTGCATGATTAATAAAGGAGGGCTAGGATTTGATCTTGACTTTTAGGCTTTAATCCGATGGCCCATATCGAATCTTGTTTAGGAAGATTAATCCGACGGCCGGGATTAATTCTTGCTATATTATTGATTAATTGGATGGTGGAGATTAATTGTACGTAGTATAGTATAATTGTATCGTACGTATTAAATGCCACATTAGTACAGTATAATTGTACGGTACGTATTAATTGCTACGTTGGTATTATTTCGATCTGTGGCGTTAGATTAATTTTTGTAGTGACAAAAATTAATCGTGTGGCCCGATTGGCCATTGGTCTCGTGTGACCTAATCGGGTAGTCCCGATTTATTAATTCTCTAACGTGAGTGAATCACGTGGTCCCGATCGAGTGTTTGCCCGGTACAATTTAATCGAGTGGTCTCGATTGGGCAATTGAGGACAATTAGAAAGATCGTGTGGTTCCGATTTGTCGTCAAAGGAAATTAGTGAGACCGGATAGTCTTGATCTGCTAATTAGGGAATTTAGCAAGATCACGTGGCGATGATTGATCGATCGGGAGTATTTAAGTGATCGTGTGGTATCGGACGGGCGATCGGGGAATTATTGTGGTATACGGTCTTAAGTGGAATAATTGAGAGGAAAGGTGGAATTTTACCTTGAAGCAGTTATGACGTGGGGTTCGTATTTTATAAGACCGTATTTTTGCTTGAGGCTTTATGACATGGGCTCGGTTATTATTATTTTACCCTGATGCGTTAAACACGGGGTTGTGCTGATTATATTATCCTAAAGCGTTAAATGCGGGATATTTAACCCGATGCGTTATTACGCGGGTTACAGTGACCTAATGCGTTATTAGCGGGTCTGTCTGGTTATACTATAGCATGATGCGTTAAACGCGGGCTCTGGACCAACGTGGAATTTTATATGATAGCTTGATGCGTTAAACGCGGGCTTTGGATCAATGTGAATATTTATATTATGGCTCGATGCGTTAAACGGGGGCCCTAGAGCACGTGGAATATTTTATTGGGCGTCTGAGGCGTGGAACGCCGATCGGAGAGTAACGTAGAATATTTGTGAAGATGTGGGAATTTTCGGAGAAGAAATGAAATTTTCTGGATTTTATTTGTGGAATTTTTAGTTGAAGGAAGAAGAGTTGGAAATTGCCTAGCAAGGACGTGTCTAGAGGCACTAGAGCCCTAATCTAGGATTAGGGGCTAGCTTATCGAGATTTTATTCTCACCCCGTCGTGGGCTTGTTGTTTTCTTTCGAGCCTTCCGCCTCGCCCATGAACGACCCGCCTCAAAGGTTCGGGATCCCGTGAGACATGGAAACCGTGGTGACAGAGTACCCAGTAGGAGAGGACAAGGTGTACTATAGGCACATTACTACCATTTGGGTGGACACCGGAGAGCCCTTTTGGAAGACCCATACGTACGAAGCATGGACGTACCGCTATGGGGACTTGACAATGGGACCACCGACCGGCTTCGACATTCCCTATGACGGTGTTGGGGAGTAGGACCCTACTACTACTCCCCCTCTAGACGGCGTAGTGGTTCACCCGGACGCTGGTCCCGATGACGTGGAGCCCGGCCTAGAGGTCGTGGCGCCCGAAGAGGATGGGGACGTTGTGGAGCCTTCGATGCGGAGCAGCCTCCAAAGTAGGATGAGGCTTAGGGTAGTTGGCCTCTCGGCTTTTGTAGAGCGTGTTATTTTGGAGGTATAGTGGGCTTCGACCATGCAATCTTTTTTTTTGGTGGTGGAGAGAAGCGGGGGGGTCGAAACAAAATTTAATTTTAAATTTATATTAATAATAAATATATATATATAAATCAAAAAATTATTTTTTTTTTTTTTATTTAAAATAATATAGATTTTTAAAAAAATAAAATATTTTTTTTTTATTAAAAAAAAAAAAAGGGTAAGAAGAGGGGGGGGGGGGGAAAATAGAAGGGGGGCGGGGTTGGGGTTGTTAAAATACAAAAAAAAATATAAAAAAAGAAAGAAAAAAACAAAAAAAAAAAAAGAAGTCATGGTACCAGGAGAGGAGGGGGAAGTTGTAGAGCCTTCGGATGCGGAACGACCACCAAAGCGGGACGAGGATGAGTTGGCAGCTATAGATGATATAGTAGGCGATAGTGAGGACGGGGCCTAGGGTAGTTGGCCTCTTGGCTCTTGTAGAGTGTTTTCTTTTGAAAGCATAGTGGGCTTCGACCACGTAATCCTTTTTGTTATAGGTGGTCACAGGCATGCACGGTGGTCTCTGAAGCCCTAGGTTTGAGAGTGGTAACATTTATGTATATATGTACGTAAGTTTGTTTTTGTCATCCCAAGTTATCGTAGCGTTGTTGGTTTCTGTACGGGGATTTGTTTCTGCTTTCACATGTTTTGTTTTTATTGACCTTTGGATCCTGGAGAACTATACGTAAACGTGGCCGGAGGGGATGTTGGTGAGCTCGCAGGATTTGTGTCGTGATAGGGCCGATGTTGGCATCGTCTAGGTTGACAAAGGCGGATCTGGCTAGAGGCAATGCGGGGGACCCTTGTCTAGGCATGGGCTACCCTAGCTCGAGGTCGGCGAGGGCGATTATCACTTGAGGCCGGCGAGACTCTGCAATCACTAGCGGAGATAAAAAGGAAAAAAAGAAAAAGAAAGAAGAAAGAAGAAAAATTTTAGAAAGTAAAAACATTGCAAAAATTGTCCACACCGTATTTGGTTGTAGCACATAGGATAACTAGCGTTGACTAGACCGCCAAGGTAATGCTAGCTAATTTTGGCTGCAAGGACCATATTCACAAATTGTCAAATGGTTTATGGCAAAATTGGCAATCATTAAAATATTTAGGGCTCAATTGACACCAACCGAATTGAGCGTCATACATTTATGACTAAATTGGCATAATTGAAAGGTTTAGAACCGAATTGGCCGTCAAAGATTTAGGACTAAATTGATGCAATTGAAAATTTTAAGAATGAATTGAATGTCGTATTATAGGTATATGATTTTCTGAACAACTTTCCCGATTTTTTGCGTTTCCATAATTACTCAATTGTGATAGATGATAATCAGCCTTTTTAATTGTGGGCTAAGAGAGAGTTCCAAATCGAATCCCATGGTCTTATTTTACTGGTGGAAGGGGAATTTGTCCAGCGAATGCCGCAAAAATTGACTTAATCCAACGGAAGACTACGAATTCTCGTTAGAAATTCTCAACCTCGAATTTCTTGTAAACAATTCCAAGTCAAGTTGGAACGTTTTGAGTGTCAGAATTTCCTTTTCATTCTTTTGGCTGCGATACCAAACTTCCTTCATTAATCTGGTTTCGATAATTGGAGTTAAGTTGAGCTGAGATTAACACGTCCAAATTTGATTTCATTTATAGAATGTGTGAATTCCAGTTGATGATGCACCATTTGTCAATTAGCTCCTATTTAGCAATATGCGCCGCATTTAAGTAAATGAGTCCAGTCAGCAAAAAAAAGGAAAATGAAAAAGAAAGCATGACATGGCATATTATTTAGCGAAAGGGCCCCATTGAACTATATTTTAAAAGTTCAGGTACTCAACTGAGCCAAAAAAAAAAAAGTTGAGACAAATACAGTAAACACAAGTATTTACTGTGTTATTACCTCTAAAAAGTTATGGTATATATATATTTTCTTCCAAAGTGTTCTTACATTTACTTTATCAGCCTCTGTAATAAATGCTCAAGGAAACCAAAAGCAAGTTGAAAACAATGAAGAGTTGAAGATTACTGTTCTTGTGCTCACAAAGATCCTCCGTTCTGTCTGCCAAGCCAGTTCCAGTTCCTCCCAGTGCTGCAAGCGACTTCAAAGACATCAGTCCCTCGCGCCCTACTGAATCATTCTTTCCCATGCAGCTTTCCCAACCGGAAGTGACTGTTCGCGTCGGGTGAGAGAACTCTCATGGGAGACATTCGACGAAACTCTCAAGCAGCACTTGTCCATGCCTCTGTTACTAACCAGTTACTTATGTAAACTCGGTGTTTCACGTGATTATTTCTTATTCGTATCCACAGAACAGCCCACATGAAGAAAGAAAACGACCCATCTAACCAGTTATTTATGGGCACAACCAATGTTCATATTACTCTCACACTCCAAGTGGTTAAAGGACTGCACAGTCAAGCGACCATTCCTGGTTTTGCCTCTTCGAATTCTTCTTAGAATAGATTCTCTCAAAATTCTATTCTGAGAAGAATTCAACGACACACCCTTCGAGTTCTCGCGCAATTGTAGCACCAACTGAGTCGAATTCAAAATCCGGCTCAAGTATTACATCACCTTAATGAAATTCCAATGTGTCAGGCGTCACATGATCTATAGCAAGCTGCGTGAAGCCTAGAACCTCAGGAGAGAATCATTCACCCCAAGCTACGTCACCAGCTTCCATGGCTTCGGCAGGCGGTGGTTGTCCGTCGCCTCCGCTGGCCGGCCTCCCTCCCTGTCGTTTTGCTAGGGACTCTGTTTCCGGAAGACAGGCTTCTCCTGTTTGTTGCCGCCTTTGGCAAGTGGCGATCTTCCATTCGTTGGAGTTCACTTGTGTCGTATGGAAGATGAAGAGTCTTGATGCTGAAGGTGGCGTCAATGGAGTTGGAAGTTTGCCTATGGCGGAGAAAACGAAGGAGCTTACTACGGGACATCGAAGAAAATGAACAAAGAGAAGAAAGAAGTTTGCCTGTGGGTTACAGTGAGCAGTAAGTAGCAGCACATGGTTGAGAAAAGAAAACGAGGAGAAAGAACACACTCAAATCAAGATCAGTTGAGTTCAATTACCTACGAATTGCTTCCGTGGCAAGTTCCCATCATTCTAACAACAAAAGCTGCGAGCCAATCACCACCTTTCTCATCTCTGCCAGTCGAATTAAAAGTCCACATCATCTTGGTCCGCAACCCTCAAGTGAGAATAAGCTCTTCATTTCTCTTTATACCATTTGACTTCGTTCCTCAGCACTTATTTGACAATCTTGCAAGCGTTCATGAAGATCTGTTTCAATGGAATTGTCTTCGTACATGAGTGAACTCTTGGCTTTTGAATCTGCTGATCCAGGAACAACCTCGCAGAGTACACGTGGATCCATTAATCCATTTTTCAGAATCTCAATCCATAAATCGTTCTCCAGTGGCTCGCATATTATTCAGAGTCCCCATGCTACCACGTCTCCTCTCACTGTAAAGCTAAGTTGTGCATACCTCCCAGCAATTTGGCCAAAATCGATTTCTCCCCACAGATTATCCGGAATGAAATACTGGATATAGATATGACACTTACTCAAACAAGGGAATTCTTCTCGCCTGGAACCTCGCCATTTGCCATTAACATGTAGTTGAATTGTCAAAGAGGCTTCCTCTTTCGAATAATGTCTAAGGGCAACAACACAAAGTGCCAATCCAAGAAACTTCTTATACAAGCCTTTTGAAACCATGAGCGATGCGGAACACTTTTCAACAGGGCTATAGTCTCCAATCTGCATCCACTCTGGCACCTCGCCATGAACAGGGACGAGTGGCACCTTGCTATCAACAGTGAAGATCCACTCTGGCATCTTCCTTCCGGAGAGAAGAAAAGAGCTATGAGGACCCTCATGTCATAAAGATAAACGACCATTAGAAAGTAACCAAGTTTGTTATTTGTACCCAAATAAAAGAATTCAATTTGAGTTTAGTAAGTAATCCTAGCGAATTCCACTTCCTACTAGAGCTCTATAAATGAGTAGAGATCCGATGATCCTTGCTTGCATTCACATGTACAGATTATTCCCATAAAAGAACGCATAGACACCTCCATTACATGCATCTGCGTACAGAATCCCTTAGTATTTGTTTGTTTTTCTTAAGCCTCCGACCTTGCATTTTCTTTAGTTTTCCAGCTCCATTACACACCGGTTTCAAAATACATACTCCGCATCGATGTACGTGAGAGAGAGAGAGAGAGAGAGAGAATCTAACCTGTGTAAGTGAGGAAATACGAGACATGGTCAACCCTCTACCGACAAATTGATGAAATGAAGTTAAATGTCCAGTATTTCCCAGAGATTCGCAATTTTGCGCCCGGAACCCCTCTAAAAATGGTGGAAGCTCGGGACACTCTCGTAATTGATGGCAACCTGAAACTCTCAATGCGGACAAATGATAACGCTTATGGATTGACGTAGGAATGCTGGTAATATGGTTCATAGACAGATCCAGTACTTCTAAAAGGGGACAACAGGAAAGATTTTCAAGAAACTCTACTCCATGCAGAGAACACCACGCAAGGTTTAATATGCGTAAATTTGGAAGTCCGGTCTCCATGCGCGGACCAACTGAGTCGTCATACTTTGGGAACCTTTCTAACCCACTGGAATATTGAAGGTTCAATTCTTTAAGGTTTCGTAAGTTGTAAATGCTAGACGGAAGATGTGACAGGTATTCACAATCGCTTAAATCCAGTGTCTCCAAAGAGATAACATTTGCTATTGTTTCAGGAAGTTGGGTAATAGAGGTCCCTCTTAAATTTAGCTCTTTCAGACTTGCGAGTTTATTTGGAATACGAGGGAACCTTGAAATATTTTTGCAAGAAGCAAGACGGAGAGCTTGGAGATTTTTTGACTCGAGCACTTCTGGAAAAACTCTAAGTCCATAGCACCCCTCTAAATCCAAAACCCGTAAATTGGCATGATCTGCAATCGACTCATCTGCTTGTTCCAAGTTTTTGCAATGCTTGAGATCCAATTCCTCGAGATTTGGAGTACATGAGAGGTTGGGCATACGAACAAGTGACTTACATTTACTGAAATTAAGGTACTTCAATTGTTGGAAGCCCTGCAAAAACAACGAAACCAACTCTTGATAAATATTCTGAAAGGTAAAAAGGGAGTGTTTGTATGATGTTGTTGCCACTTTTAAGGAGTTTCATTCTTAGGCCTCAGCACTCTTCATGGGAAACGAAGTAGAGAGAACAGTTAGATCAGGCAACTTGGAATGTACTATTCAGGGTTATGAGTAAATTTCTTAACCTATTAATTAACTTTTCGTTTGGAGTTACTATAAACTGAATTTTGTAGAATTACACATTGTACAAAGAAATTACTGAACACTAGGAAACTTTACCATTAATATGTGTGGATATATATATATATATATATATATATATATATATATATATATATATATATATAATAGATGTGTGTGCACTGGCGCAGAGGGAGAGAGGGGGTGAAAGTTTACATGAGATCAGGCCACGTGGCACAATCATAAGAGACTTTTACCTAGAAATTTAGTTTTTATGATCACTTTAACAAATCAGAATTACTCTTATCATTTTACGTTTTAGAACCATTCGAAAGAATTGTATATTCGATAGATACACAATATCAAAAATATTCACCAATAAATTTTAATAGACAATCATAGAAAACATTAGGGTTAACCCCATTAACAATCCCAAACAGGTATGTACATTTATCTCAAACTCACTTTTTATCTCACAAAAATTTCAAATTAGTACACTACAGCTCAATTCTCCCCAAGCTAATTTTCATCTCACACAAAATTCTAAAGTAGTAGTAATCAAGACGCCAATTTATTAGCGGCAATCCCAAGAGTAAAGTAAAGTGCCACGTGGCATGCATGTGGATGTGGGACATGCTACAAAACTATGTCCGTGCCATGCATCGCGTAGCAGTCATTGAAGTGAAGTGAAGTAGTGTTATGTGGTGAGTACATGAGTGAACACTCAATAAATTCTGATATTATATATAAAGAGAGAGAGACAGAGAGATGAATGTCAAATATAAAAATTCCATCACGATTTGAGAAACATCCGGAACAAAATAAAAATTTCGTATTTTCAAGTCAAAATATTTGTTTGGCTTTCTGTTAAGAAATTAGTGGCATGCCCCACGCATTGCACCCATTATTGGCAAAGTTTCTAGCTATTGTTTTCTACGTCTCCTTAGAAATGCTGATCCCTACGAACCGATGTAAGCAATTAACAATGCCTTTGTTTTACAGAACGGTGCGTTTATGAGCTAATTATATTGACGCCGGACAAATCCCGCCAATTACGTACGCGCAATGGGGAAGACTCCACTACTTGATGGCTACGCGGCCTACCAGTCAACCAACTACTCCTTGGGTGCTTTAACTTTTATATTCATGTCAACCGGGAAGTCCGTCACATTTTTGTTCCCTTTTATTTGATCACTGTACACTTTTTCTATAACATGAAAATATTTAAATGGGTAAAATGACAACTCAAGTGCTAATGTTTATGTACGGTATTCACTTTGGTATCGATATCTTTTCTGGATTACTTAAATGCCAAATTTTTTTAAAAATGATTGTTTACATGTCAATTCCGGTGAGGTCGTCGGAATTTCTTGCTATTGGCACTAAAATAATCGTTTTTTGGATTATTTAAATATTAATTTTTTTGAAAAATAATTATTTAAGTGCCAACTCCGATGAGATTACCGAAATTTCTCACCGTTGGCACTAAAGTGATCATTTTTTCTCCGATTTGGTGCTTAAGTATATTGGCACTTGAGGTGTCCTTATGCCCATTTAAATGAAAAAACCGACTTAGCTAGAATTAGGTTACACAGATTATAATAGCAGATTAGATTTTGAATTTCTTCCCTTGGTGGATTTGATTTGATTTAAAATATAACTATGTGGTTAGTTAGAGATATTAGGCCTTTTTTCTTTTTTCTTTTTTTGTTCAAAGAGATATTAGGCTTAAAGAGTATTTGAACTTCTTCTATAATATTATATAAAGTACAGATGATCTCCTACTTTTAATGGATTTCAATCTTTTCTTTTCATTCCTTCAATTGATTATCCTTAATAATTTATTTTGCAGATATTATAGCTATGGTAAATACGTGAAATTGATAATTCTATTTTATCTCAGAATTCGAATATGATAATTCAAATTTGCTTATGATGTGATGACTTTCATTTAATAAATTCCCCTATTAATCTTGAAATATCTTTCTCTTTCGACATATATGAATAAAGTTTCTTTGTTACATGTATTTTAACAACAAATCTTTTCCATTAGTTACTTCTGATAAAGTTGTTTCGCTTAAATTTTTCAAACGCCAATTTTGCTGCACGTAATTTTTTTTTAACACCACCTAGTGAGGATCATTTTAAAATAACATAGAGAAGTGGTTTTTAAAACATAGGAATTACTTGCTTTTGTGTACTAGTTCGTATAATCCGCATATACATATACAAATGAAGTAGATAATAAAAAGCACTATGTAGGTAAATGCTCACCTTAAATTGTTTTACAACTCCTGTGACATTGCGTTCGCGCATATCAAGTCCCACTAATTTCTTTGGACCTACGGAAAATTCTATCTGGCGAGAATATCCAGGCCATTCAACCCATCTTAGCTCATTAGGAAGACATATAGGACCTTGAAAAGAAACCTTGCGCAAGATGAGCAAACTCAACTTTGTCATTTTTGTAAAAGCATCACAATTGATACACATCTTTCTCCACACATGTAGCTCCACCACTATGGCTTTTACAGTGCAATTTTCCTGTATGTACACAAATATTTAGGTTATGAATATTTAGTAACTAGAGTAAAAGAAAAGGAGCAAACTTTTGATTGTATTCACAACTCTTACCACGTCGCGTGAAAGAACATTGTAAACATCGTCATACAGCCATAGTCTACTGCGTCTCCCGGGATCATGACATTCTTGCTTCACAATATCCATACCCATCGATTGAATCAAGTCGTGCATTTGTAGTATTCCGGACTCGATTCTTATCATGGACCTCTCAAAAAGAACTTGTAATCCTAATGTTGCCTGAAAATCGCAATTGTCGAGAACTTTATTGATGTGCTCAATTTTCCACCCCTCAAGGAAGCAGGCGATGTGGAGAAAAATCTCTTTATAATCTTTATCTAGTCCATCATAACTTATTTTGAGCACATCATTGATGGTTTTGTTAGGAAACCTAGAAAGTCTTTCTAGTATATCTTCCCATTCTCGTTCTCTTCTATTGTGTAAGAAGGAACCAAGCACCTCAAGTGCTAAAGGAAGGCCTTTAGCATGATTTAGAAAACCATCCACTAGATCTATCTTGATTTGGTGTGTCGGAAAAGCATGCTTACTAAGCAGCTCACAAGCTTCACCGTCATCCAACGCTTGAACTTCATACACATACACATGATCCCAATCTAGCTTGGGAGTTAGGAAATGGCTATCTCTTGTAGTAATGAGGATCCTACTCCCATTACCAAACCAATTGGCTTTTCTCGCTAAAGCATGTAACTAGCTCAAGTGATCTACATCATCAAGGATGACACGAACTCTTTTGTGACCAAGTCTTTGCTCTATTAGAGTAATACCTCAGGTGACATTAGACGCTACTAATCGTTCTTTAGGCAATAATATATCATTTAGTAATTGTTCTTGCAAAGTAGCTAAACCATTGCGATCTTTTGAATTTTCTCGAACATCCGCTTTAAAACTCGAACCTTCAAATTGTTTGGAAATATCATTATAAATGGCTTTCCCTAAAGTTGTCTTTCCTATGCCTCCCCGCCCCCATAATCCCACCATGAGAACATCATCTATAGACTTGAGGTTCAACATCGATTTCAGTTTAACCACTCGAGAATCTATCCCAACCGGATGCGCAACAACATGTAAAGGTGTTCAGCCTAGGTGACTTGAGATCTCCTTCACAATTTCTTGTATAATCTTTGCCTCATCATCTCTAACAAAAAAAAAAAAAAAAAAAAGGAGTGGTAGCGTCGTTTTAGCAATTGGAAATAAGAAAACAATGAGCAATCACCAGCCAACATTAACAAAGCAATGCATCTCATTTTCAGATAATTACAGCCAAAACAAAATTTATTCCAACCGAGTCGAATTTGAAATCGTAGAGCTCCACACCAATCAAAACATGCATCTCTATCTACTTAAGTTATACATGTTCTTTTGCTTCAGACATGACGATTGACTTATTCTCTAAATTTAGTCAAGAGAGCCATTTAGCACTTTGAATGGTGGTTAAGATTTGGATTCCAAGTTTATTGAATTCCCCGAAGCACGGTGTCATTGCTCTACATGGGTGGCATACACTAATTATCCTGTATGAAACATTGGGAACATTTTTACTCCTTCCAAACAAATGGGGCAAGGGCAATAACACTACTTAACATTTTGTCCATTTGTCAATCAAGTTTTAACATTTTATTTTTATTGAAAAAGCCACATGTCTGTCTTATGGATAGCCACATGTGATTTTTTAGAACTGAAAATGCTACTTGTGACAAGTTTAGGACTTGGATGACCAGAATCCAAAATCTATAGATCTCGAATGACCAAAATGAAACGTGAAGACCTCAAATTGCCCAAGCATTAAATGTTTAGAACTTCTATTGTACATTGAGGAGGGCAACAAGGGTCCAAAAGAAAGAGCTATAGACCTTACTCGAATGAAACAGGGCTTAGCAAAAGCTGAAGGCAGAATTCTATTGCTCTATGCCCAAAATTAAGTTTTTTTTTTTCCTTTTCGTGCCAGTGAATTCAAAATAAGTATTGGAATCCTAAAAATTGTCGGTGAAAAAAGGATCGGTGACTTATAACTTTTTAGTAATTTACCAGTGATTTTGTGAATTCACCAACTTTTTTTATAATTTGAAGATTACGAATTTTGTACTAACTTATCAAATTTGATTTGCATAACTTATGACAGCGAATTTATTTTTTGTATGAAATTACTAATATAAATTAGAATGATTTACCAACCTTTGTCATATGAAATAATTACTTTTAGTCTTGGGTTACCAAATCTCGCTTGAACTACTTGTTAATGTTTACCTATATTTTTAGATTTTACCAATTATTTCTATTGGGTTAATAGCTCTCATTTAAGTTACTTACTAGCTCATTTCAGAATGTGCCAACCTTAATTAGGGTAAATTATCAACTTTTCTTCAATTAAGTTATCAACTAATTTTGGGTTATTAATTCTTATTTGAGTTACAAAGCAAAGTTTAGTTGTCCTTTAATCATAAACTTTTCTAATCTTTTGCCGAATTTCATTTGTATTTCCTAACTCTTACATGAAATTACTAACATTTACGATTTATTCATTCAGTTATTTTTACAAACAATATCCATACTTGTAAAGATTAGTTTCACATACAAAATATGGAAACCTCTCTACTTACCCATCATTCAAAGTCCACCCGACCATGTTCCCGGCGTTGAAAAGGGCATTCTTCCATCTCTTTATTTCCTCCGAATCCTTTCCATGCTTAGACTCATACTTAGCCAGCCCTTGTGCATAACTCGCTCTCCCCTTCTTTTGGGTCAACTTTATAAAACACCGGTCGAACGGTGATGACCTTTTGTGCATTGCACTCCATAATCTTGGCCACCTCTTCCAAGCACCACCATGAGGAAGTGTAATTCTCAGAGAAAACGATAATTGCGATGCACGATTCTTCGATGGCCTTCATAAGCACTGATATACTGTCTCCCTTCCTCAATTCTTTGTTGTTTTGGAAAGTGTGTATTACATTCTGGACTAACGCTCTATAGAGATGACTGACGAAGTTGTTACGCACCTCTCCTCTGAAACTCAAGAAGATATCATAAGTTTTTTTGGATTTCGATGAAGAAGCCACTGGATGATGGAGTTCAACAATCAAAATAGACTATGAGCTTAAGATTTGACGCGGTGTTTTCACGTAGCTCGTGCACCACTTGATCTTCTTGGTGATTCATTCTTATACCAGAGGAGAGAGAAAGATAGGTAACTTTTTTTAGTACTTTAGCAAATGGTGGTGGTTCAGGATGGACTAAGACATTTAAAGGTGTGAACACGTGGACCTTTTTCACTGAAGACCGCGTGCCACGGCGTTATTCGGACTGTGCGAGCGACACAAGCTTCTCCATGGCCAACAAAAGTAGTCACGGGCTGATAAAAAAACGACTTTTCTTGCTTCCTCGAAAGTTCATCCCCACCCTCTAAGAAGAATTTTTATTTTTTCTTGCTATATAATAATCTACCGTATGACCACCCAAGAGACATATAATTACACGCGATGAAGAGTAACAGCAAATTCGACCAAAAAAAAAAACAAACAAACAAGAAGTGTACCGACTTCGAGGGAATAGCTTTCATCTGTTTAATATTCATTTTTCTTTTTTGAAAATGAAGTATTTCATGTCATCGGGTTAGCCTTCCTTATGGGCTCACTAATAAGGAAAAAACTTTGCTGGCTTCCTCGAAAGCACAAGAAATTCCCAACCTTCGAGTAGTTGTCTTTCCTTTGTTTTACTTTTCTTCAAGTGATCAATAACAATTTAACATATGCACAAGTAACGACCCTATTTCATTTTTTTATACACACAATTATTAGCTAAAGACCCCTAAAACGTCCGCAAACCCTATGGACTATAAAGTCTAAGCCTTCACCTATAATCTTGCTCTCCCTTTCTATTACCATTCTAGAAGAACGAATAAGAGTAAATGGGGGCATGTGCAGACTGATATGGGGTGACCTTGCATGGCATTTACCAAATAAATGTTAGGAAATTGAGAGTACTATTGAATTCCTTTCGGACACGGTTTGGGTATTCTTAAGTTTTGTAGATACAAGTTTTACGTGATGAATGATTTGGTATGAAGTTAAATTCTTATGAAATGATTTTCGTTAATGTCTTCGTCCTTTATAGGACAACCGATCATCCCCTATAATTTCGATATAAATTTGGGGTATGTTACATATACAAACATATTCTCATGAAATAAAGATGAATACTCGTAATATTTTCACTAATTAAATGGGCGATTAGCTGCCGACAAGAAAGCTGAATGTTCATGCTTACCCGGCAAAGTTTTCAGATTTTAGATTAATTAAATGTGGACCACACGACTCTGTAGTTCGCTCACTATTTGATCTTCTTTTTGGTTTAATCATGTACTGGAGGTCACAGATGCATGACTTTTCTCTGCGGTAGGGTCAACAAACAATAATATTAGATCTATTAGTAATATTAGAACTTTGGGGAATGACGGTGCTTAAGGATGGACCAAGATACCTAATAGGTGTGAACACATGGACTTATTTTGCACTGAAGACGGCATACAGCGCGTTATTCAGATTGCCTTATTGACAAAAGCTTCTCTGTTTGATATTAAATTTATTTTCTTAAATTCTAGAAGAGTATGATGCTCAACATAAGATAAATTTTTTTACTAATATGCCGGCTTCGAGGGAATGACTTTCATCTGTTTAGTTTTCGTTCTCCTTTTTCTTGCACGGAAAATGGAGTTTAGTTTATTCATCATCGGGTTAGCTTTTGCCATAGGCTGACTAATAAGACAAATTTTTCTGGCTTCCTCGAAATGACGCTTCCGACCTCTGAGTAATTGTTTTCTGTTTGCTGATTTTTTTTACTTTCTTTTTTAATAATCGTAGCTACTCTAGAGGCCCACAAAACATTTGGTATGCCCCGTGAACCAATCAAATCTAAGTCTTTGACTTTGTAAACAATTTTTTTTTTTTTCATCGAAAGCAAACTGCATAGCTGATAATTGAAGGTTCTCGCAGAAAGAGCCCAAACAAGGGGCATCAACAACAAGAAACTCCCAAAGGGGTTTGGGAGGGGACGAGAACCAAAAGGCCGAAATACAGTTAGATCGGTGCATTTTGGCAATCCAGTCGGCCACCCAGTTGGCTTCTCTCTTGCAATGGGCCACCGTTATATTTGGATGGTGGGCTAGGATTATCTGGGCCTCGCAGATAAGAGAGGTTCAGCCTTCCAATACGCTTCAGTCTTTCCTTTGACCACACGAACTAAGGATAGAGAGTCAGATTCAACGTACACTCGAAGCTTCTTCTTCTCTCCCAACTCTCTCTTTGCTTCTAGTAGCTTCGAGCCAGCGACCAAGGCCCTAGCTTCGGCTATCAGAGCAAAGCAAGGATGGATTTTTCCTGTGAATCAGTCAAGAAGAACTTTCGGTAGCTTGTAAGTGTTGCCTCTGCTTCCTCAAGTAGGTTTTATGCTTTTGGCTTTAATCCCCGAAAGACTAAGTTGTTTCTTTTTCTCTATATGCCCCAAAGGATGATGGCAGTCAAGTCAAAAGTGGGTGGGTGGCTTGGTTCCTCCAATTTATCCTGGAGCCAAGCGTCAATAAGAGAAAAGCTTGGAGGACTCCTCTGACTTCTGTTATGCTTTTTTCCAGAACTGTTCTGTCCACGGACAGAACAAGAAAATATGCTCAGCAGTTTCTGCTTGTTGACTGCATACAGGACATAGGAGTTGGGAGATTACGTTCCGCCTGAAAAGGTTGCCTCTTGTGGGTAGGGCATTCTGACATATATCCCATAGAAAGATTCGTACTTTTGGGGGGATTTGGGCCTTCCAAATGTCATTCCAGAGTTTGCGGGATGGTTGGAAGGAGGTAAAAGCCACGTTCGTGTTCTGTTTCTGCTCGACTTCTCGGAGAGAATTGTGGGCACTCTTAGCAGAGAAGAGAAGTTCCCTATTTGATTTCGCGTCCATTTCAGCTTATCTTCGAAAGGAGGGGGCTTAGAGGGATAGAGAGAATTTCCTTAGTTATATCCTCGTCAAACATAAGTCTAATTGTGTGGGTATCCCACTCAGCTTTCTCTTTTTGAATTAATTCCGCCACTTTCACCGGTATTGAGAAAAATCCATAATTGATTTTGAAGTTGACAAAACAATTCATAATCTGTTTATTTGAATTAATACAATGAAATACTTATTTTGCAGATTATTCATAGGTGTGGGTTACATAGAATTAAATCGGCGGGGAAAGGTTCAAATGTTGTTACGAGAGACTTAGCATTTGTATCGAGTTCGGGACGTTGGAATGACGTTCAAGCTCTAAGAGAAGTATTTCACATGCAACGACTAGATTATAAAGAGATGTATTTAAGATGATTTAATTGATATATTATATCATCACAATGGCTAGTGATCAAGTTGGATTCGTACTTGGAGATTCTTAATCATGAAGATCAATCAAGGATGTGGATTAACGGAGATAAGGATGACTCACATAATGAAGTAATCTATCTATGGAAACTCGGGGTCACTATTGTATGAACGATTTGATTCAAAGGGGGATTCTTTCCTTTATCGACCTCAATGGCTACGAAATCATTTGTATACGGTCTCATCCAAGTGCGGAAGTTTTGGAGAGCGATCCTCCTGGAGATCTTGCAACGGACGGTTGGATATAGAGGAGTATAAAAGGATACTTCAAGGCTGAAGAACGCACTAGTAAGGGAAAAGAATTCAAAATTCCAAGACCAAGAGAGCTCACATCCTTCACATACCTTTGATCCTACACTGTAATACTTGAACGAGAACATACGAGTGGAAGAGAGTTAGATGAAAAGTCTATTCACCAAAATCTAACCTCGAGCTATTCACTAGTGGAATCCAGCCAATCCATTGTCGCCGCGAAGAAGTGGACGTAGGCTTCAATAAAGTTGAATAACTATAAATCTTCTATGTATATTTTCTTACTCTTACTCTCTTTGATTGCTTACTGTGATAGTTAAATTGTGCAAAGCGTTGCATCCGAGATTATCTCTAAACTTACTAACTATCATCATCTTAATGAAGCTCTGAGCATACTCATTTACATTCTGCATTAATTTTCTTAAAATATTTCAAATCATCTATTCACCCCCTTTAGGTGATAACGCTAGCCACAACAATTGGTATCGTAGTCTGGTACTCATATTTTTTGAAGTGTTATTACTTCTGAGCTAATGATCTTTATGGCTAGCAACTTTTCTCCCGGATGGATTGAAGGAGGTATCAATAACGGATCACCTTACTTCGAAGGACAATAATATAATGATTGGGTGAATAAATTCAAGGCATCGCAGATTTGGAACGTTGTTCAAAGAAGTATTGATCCATCTACGAGCGCTTGAGGCAACTTAAATGCGGGGGATAACGCCAACACTACTTCCACCGATGTTCTAATTGCCATTGAATTAGCAAAGAGAGATACTATATATACTAAAGATGTTTATTCCATCTATAATGTATTATCTCCCACTGAATACAAACGCATTGCAAGTTGTTCCTCTCCAAAATCGATATGGAACAAACTCTACGTAACCTATGAAGGAACAGACAGGGTCAAGGAGACCAAAGTTAACATCAAAGTTAACATACTCTTTGGCCAATCTGAAGCCTTCAAAATGAAGCCTAATGAAACGATGAATGAAATGTTTGATAGATTCATTGAAATAGTGAATGGCCTCACCTATTATGGGCAACATGTGCTGGGCGGATGCGAGTCAACAAACTCATTAGGGCACTCACAAAGAATGGGTCAACATCAAAACTTCCATTCGAGAGACTTAGAGGATCTCACCTCTGTCCATGAATGAACTCATTAGAACTCTTCAAACTTACGAAAATGAAAGAATCAACGAGGAAACTCACTCAAAAAGTAAGAAATATATTGTTTTGAAATGTAATGCTAATTATGATGTCTCAAATTCTGAAGATGAAGACGATGAGGAACTATAATTCATGGTCAAGAAGTTCATAAGAATGGCCAAGAAAGGCAAAAATTACAAAGTCAAAAGCAATTTCAAACACTATAATCAAAGAAGATCATCCGGTCGTACAGACGAAAGCAAAGATGTTATTTCTTATGAATGCAAAAAGAGAGGACATATCAAGCCTAACTATCCTCTCCTAAAGAAAAAAGGAAGGGATGAAAAATTCAAGAAAGCCTTGAAGGCAGAAACTTGGAGCGACACAAAATGCGAAAGTGATAAGGAATATTCCAACATCTATTTAATGGCCAACTCGGACTTTGAGAATGAATGCGAGGTAACTCATTCTAGAATCCCTCCTAAGATATCTCATATATAGATGAGTTGTGTTCAGACTATAAAACCACTCTTAAAAGGCTCTACGAATTGAAAGAGGAAGTAGCCTTTTTAAAATAAAATGATGTTTCTTAAAAGGATAAAATAAGTTTTCTTCAAAGCGAATCTTGAAAGCGAATTTTCTCAAATCAAAGAAAAATCTCATTTGACTTCTAAGGAAAATGAGAATTTGAAAAATGGGAACGAATTTTTGAAAAAGGAAAATGATTCCTTGAAAAAGGAAAACATTTCTTTGAAAAAAGAAAATTTCAGATATCAACAAAAAATTTTCATCTAGTTCAAAAAATTTACAACATATTTTTTCTATACAAGTTCCTTACTATAATAAATCAAGACTTTGTTTTAAAAAAGAAAGTGATTTGAAAAATAATTTTCCTAAAGTCAAAGAAAGGCTTAGAAAAGGCCCTCTAAACATGCTTGTAAAATTCTTTTTATAAGCATTTCGTAAGATCCGAGGGACGGAATTTCTCTAAATGCTCAAAATGTGGTGATATGAAATACTCCAAAAGTTGTTGTCCTAAGATCCGGAGACCCACTCGAGATATCTTGAGATTTACAAACTCCTCTAATTCACAAGGACTCAAACAGATTTTGGTATCAAAGAAAACTTGAATTCTTTTGATGCTCGTAGGTACCAATGAAAAGAAGAAATAAGTGATACTTTGAAAGTGGATGTTTTAGACGTATAACTACATACTCTAAAATATTTGTCAATCTCACTATATTTGATGGAGGAAGTGTTTCCCTTGGCAATAACAATAAAAAAAAACAATTATTAGGAAAGGAACCGTGAAGATTGGCAATCTCTTCATCAATGACGTCTTATTGGTTAAGGGTTTGAATTTCAATCTTGTAAGTATAAGCCAACTATGTGATATTGGATATAAAATATCTTTTGTGAAGGATAAATGCTCAGGTGTCACCGGAACAACAAATGCTTATTCATAGGACATAGACATGACAATATCTATCTTCTAGGCACATCATCCGAGGAAGTCAAATGTCTAGTATCCGTCAAAGATGACTCAGAACTACGGCATAAGAAGGTGGGACACATAAGCTTCAAATAAATCTCAATGGTTTCCTAAAAAAGGCTTGTACGATGACTTCCAGATGCTAAATTTGAGTAAGCAAACCTTTGTAACGCCTGCACTCTTGAAAAACAAGTAAGAAACTCTTACAAATCAATAAATCAAGTTTCCACTAATCGTGCTCTGCAGCTTCCACATATGGATATGTTCGGAGCTGCTCGAACCTAGAGCATTGCAAGTAAAAAGTATTGTCCGGTAATAGTAGACTATTATACTAGATTTACTTGGGTTTTCTTTCTTGTATATAAAAATGAAGCATTTCCATATTTTGAAAGTTTATCAAAGAAAGTTCAAAACGAAAAAGGTTATTCAATTTCCAACATCAAAACTAATCATGGGGGAGAATTTGAAAATCAAATCTTTGCAGATTTTTGTGATCAAAATGATTTTTAGCATAATTTTTCTTCCCCTTATACTCCTCAACAAAACGGAGTAAATAGAAGGAAAAATCAATCTTTATAAGAAATGACACGAATTCTTTTGATAGAAAGCAAAGCTTATTCTCATTTTGGACAGAAGTTATTTCTACTGCATGTTATATCATAAATCGTGTTTTCCCAAGACCATTGCTTGAGACCCCCTATGAGCTTTACCAAAGCAAGAAATCAAACATATCATACTTTCATGTATTTAGCTGTAAATGTTTTATCCTCAAGAACTCAAATGACCGTTCGAGAAAGTTTGATGAAAAACCGGATGAAGGTGTATTTCTTGATTATTCCACTTCAAGCAAGGCATACAGAGTCTTCAACAAGAGTTCAAGAGCAGTTGAAAAATCAATGAACCTGAAAGTTGAAGATGGAAATGACATTCGGAAGATAAATACTGAAATCACCATATTATTTGAGATGAATCCATCATCTAAGCAAACTTCGACATCCGAAGACACAACACCTAGTAAAGACTCACAACATGGAAGACACTCGGATGATTACATCTTCTGAAGATGAGAATCTAGATAAATCTCTAGAAGATGAACATCAGAAACTTAACAAGAATTGAAAATACAAATCTAGTCATCCTACATATCTTGTCATGGGGAAGATAGAAGAAGGGATTAGAACCAGATCCAAAACGAAGAATGCCATAAATGCATTCACACTAGTTTTAGAAGTTAAACCCAAAGGAATTGAGGAGGCTCTTGCAGACAAAAGCTGGATGGAAGCGATGCAACAGGAGCTACATCGGTTCAAACTCGGTGAAGTTTGGGAACTTGTACCCGGACCCAAGGATCATCCAATTATTGGAACCAAATGGGCATTCAAAAACAAGTTGGATGATAAGGGCAAAGTTCCAAGAAACAATGCAAGACTTGTAGCAAAAGGATACTCTCAAGAAGAGGGAATTGATTACAACAAAACATATGTTCCAATACCAAGATTGGAATCTATCGGATTACTACTTGGCTATGCTTGTTAGAATGACTTCAAACTATATCAAATGAAAAACAAGAGTGCATTCTTGAATGGCTACATTAAAGAAGAAGTATACGTGGAACAATCCCCAAACTTTGAAGATCCAAAAAGCTCAGATTATGTTTACAAACTCATGAAGGCTCTTTATGGACTCAAGCAAGCTTCGTGAGCTTGGTATGAGAGCTTAAGTAATTTTCTTGCTGAAAAAGATAAAGTAGATACAACTTCATTTATCAAGAAGGAAGGTAAAGATATCCCGCTCATCCAAATTTATGTTGATAACATTATATTTGATTCTTCTAACAAAAAAACTTTGCAAGAATTTATCTCATATCATACAGAGTGAATTCGAAATGAGCATAATGGGGGAACTCACTTTCTTCCTTGGACTACAAGTGAATCAAACTGAACAATGAACCTTCATATATCAAGAGAAGTATGCGAAAGAAATTGTGAAGAAATTTGGTCAGGAAAACTGTAAGAAAACTGAATCACCAATGTCTTCTTCATCCAAGCTAGATAAGGATGAACAAGGCAAATAGGTTGATCAGAAGTTATATAGAAGCATGATTGGTTCCCTATTATATCTTATTACTTCTAGGCCCGACGTCATTTTTAGTTTGTATATGTGCGCCATATTCTAATCAAATCCTAAAAAGTCACACCTCTCTAAGATAAATAAGATTATAAAATATATTGGAACCAATCCTAACATGGGATTATGGTATTCAAAGACCTCGGATGTAACGTCCTGCCGTCTTTTGAGAATGCACACTCGCCCAAGCCGTATAATTTAAACCCAGGATACTACATCTACAGCGAACACATAAAATAAATGTGCATGCGGAAGGAATACTCCAACCCCGATAATAAAAGATATGAACAAAAGGCAGTAACACACAACAACAAATATATACAAGACGGTGGTCACATGCGTACTAATAGAAGAACATGTACAATATGAGCTAACCCAAAAAACCGAACATCCAGATTCCTCCGAATCTACCCCAAAAGAAACTTATCAAGAGCAACTAGACTACTCGGAGGAACTAATAGTCACGTCTTCAGCCTCATCTCATGTCGGAACGTACTCGGAGAAAGTATCGAAGCTCGTCTCCAGAATCTCATCCTCCGACTCGTCCTTCTCCGAATCAGATATTACGATCGACTCGTGATCCTCCTCCGCCGTCGAGGTCTTCTCCGTTATGTTCCTAGAAGCAGCTGCCGACACTTGAACTACACCCTCAACATCTTCACGGGACGGGTGGCACCATCCCGGAACTACATCGCAGGGTACATCGGATGGCTGCAGAGGCCCGAACAAACTATTGTTCCCTATCTTACGGAACCACGCTTCATAACGATGTGGTTGCGGATCTTCTCCACCTACATCTACCCAAACTGTAGTACATTTTTATTACGACCCTCCGTTCGTTCGTCGATACGCGCGGGGCGAGTGAGAGTTAACGAGCCAATCCTTTTTAATATAACCCCGGTTGTCGGCGGGATTTTTAGGATCGCGGGTCTCTCCCAAGACCCATTACTCGAATCGCGAAGTGGGAGAAAAATTTATTGAGATCGACCTTAGTGTGGTCGTGTGGCATGTGCGTAGTATACATGCATTTGTAGTTGCCACCGACCAATTTATTGGAGGGTATGTGTCACGACCCGAGCCCCGCGAGCTCATCGACATCCCACCTGGCCACACTTATGTACAGTTCTCCAGGATCCAAAGGCCAACAAATTCATGCGGAAGCAAAAACAAATCCCCGTACAAAAAGAATTAACATCACGATGACTTGGGACGGTAAAAACAAACTTATATACATATCAACACATTCTATACAATTTTCCAAATCTACGGCTTCGGAGGCCACTGTACAAGCCTATAACCACTAAAACAAAAAGATTACGTGGTCGAAGCCTACTATACATCCCAAATAAAACAGCCAGCAAAAGTCAAGAGGCCAACTACCCTAGGCCTCGTTCTCGTTATCCGGTACTATATCATCTCTCGCCTCCAGCTCATCCTCGTCAAGCTCGGGTGGTCGTTCCACATCCGATGGCTCTACAACCTCCCATCTTCTCCCGGTACCATGACATTAGGGAATACCGAATCTCCCGGGCGAGAACACTCATGGCTGAGGCGGGTGGTCTCGAAAAACAACGAACCCACGACGGGGTGAGATAAAATCTCGATAAGCTAGCCCCTAATCCTAGATTAGGGCTCTAGTGCCTCCAGACACATTTTTCAGTGAACAATTTCCAATAATTCTTCTTTCTTCCCAAAAATTCCACAATTTAATTCCAGAAAATTCCGTTCTTTCTCCGAAAATTCTCACACCTTCTCCAATATTCTACGTTACTCCCATTTCGGCGTTCCACGCCTCGGCCTAACAATAAAATATTCTACGTGCTCCCGGGGCCCGTTTTTAGCACACCAGGCCATAATATAAATGTCCACCTTACTCCAAAAATTTCCACGTTACCCCGAAAATATTCCACGGCACTCCGAAAATATTCCACGTTACTCCGGAAGTATTTCACATTGCTCCGGAATATTCCACGTTACTCCGGAAATATTCCACGTTACACCGAATATTCCACGTTACTCCGAAATATTCCACGTTACTCCACCGCCATCAAATAAGTTCATAACATTGAGCCTCGGACCTTTATGGAACACGGCTCTATATATATACCAGGGTCTCGGACACATAGGAATACGACCCACGGATCTCGGTCTCGGACACATAGGAACACGACCGGATCAAGTCTCGGACAATTAGTCGAACACGACTCACTTTGGTCTCGGACGACTTAATTGAACACGACTTTCTTACTTTCTCGGTCTCGGACAATCGACGAATACGGCTCACTTTGGCCTCGCACGACTTGATTGAATACGACCCTCACATTTCCTCGGTCTCGCACAATCGGACGAATACGGCTCACTTTGGCCTCGGACGACTTGATTGAATACGACCCTTCTCATTTTCTCGGAATAGATCGGGACCACGTGATTCACTCACGTTAGAGAATTAATAATTCGGGATCACCCGATTAATCCACACTAAACCAAATATTAATTCATACTACCCGATCAATTAACACTACCATAGTATCCAATCCACGTCATGCGACCATATTACGCTAACGTAGCAATTTATAAATCACGTACCATTAAAATTATATCAACGTGGAAATTTATCACGGCCGAACAATAATAATTTTCTAACATATAAAATAATTCTACTATAGTACTAAACTATAGTACTAATGCCACATTTATTTAGTACCATGGCATAACAACTTTATATCACATAAAAGTAACCCTAGTTAATATATTAACTAACCATGGTTCAAAAATTAACTAGAGTCAAATACTAACCTAACCTTGGTTAAACAATAGCATAAAGTAACTCTAGTTAGGGCATAAAGTAACCATAGTTAAACTTTGACCACTATTATCTTCTTGACTTTACTATTCATGCAAGAACAAGCTTTCTCTCTCCTCCAAATATTCATTCTCGGCCAAGGCATAAAAATGGCCAAAAACAACCAATTTTTCACCCAAATCTACCAAATCTCAAGTCCATTAGCATCCTAGATACCTAATATAAGGTTAGGGACCAACTTACCACTATTTTAGCAAGTTTTCCGGCGAGAAACCAAGAAAAATTTTGACCCTAATCCGGCGGCTCCGGCAACTCCTCTTGACCGGCTTTAACCCATGGAAATCCGGCGACTCCGAGTAGCTCACGGCGGTAGTCGAGCTCCGGCGGTTCAAGGCGACACCGGCGGTTGTTTGAAGAATTTTCGATGAGGGAGAGAATGAGCAAGGGTGAGTTCGGCCAAGAGAGGGAGTGAGCTAGAGAGAGAAAGGGGTCTTGAAAAATGAAGAAGAAGAAAGCCAAAATAATTAATATAGGTTAAAATAATTATTGGGTGGGATATTTTGGTGTCTTGAAAGTCAAGAGGGACAAATTGGTGATTTTCTCCACCAAAAAAAAAAGTCAAAATTCGGCCAAGGGGTAAAATGACCAAAATACCCTTCGTTCCAAGTTAAAAAATGGGGTATTTTTCGAGGGTAAATGGGTCCTTTCCCATATCCAGTCCAAATCTATTTTTCCCGAACCTCTTTGGGGCGAACCGCGAAGGAATTGCACCCAGGATGAGGAAACGTCCAAAATTTTTATTTTTTTGAAACCCCCGAAGGTCCGACCTGCCGGATTACGGGATGTCACAATTCTTCCCTCCTTACAAAAATTTCGTCCTCGAAATTTGCAATTCTCCAATCATCTCGTTTTAGGGGGTACCGATGCCTCATCGCTACCATGCTTTCCAAAGTAGTCATTGTCGTCATTCGACACTTCGATAACGTCCTCAACAGCAATGGTTTTCATCCTTTGAACTCGTTTTCTTTGGTCCTCCACTATGTTCACCTTCCTCTTCCCTTTTGACATTCGCAAAATCTGTTGGTAGCATGCCTTTGAGTATTCAAATCACCTCTTCAATTGTCTATTGGTCCAAGAATAACATGCATACCTCACTACAATCCAGCTTTTCTAATTCGGATGAAGGTCTTTCCAAAGCATTGCATAAGACTCATGGCCTTTATCAACTTGCCCTCTATTATTCAAATCGAGTCGTAACCTTCTCGACTCCTTAAGCAAGTTCAAGATTACTTTCATAGTAATCTGCTCTTAATTCCATTTGAAAACCTTCAACGATCATAGTAATCTTTCGATTTTCAAGGTCATGCCTCTTCTTAGCCGGCATGTCTCATCCTTGACCACATGTAAGATCGATCCAACATTCGGTCCATTTCATTGGACACCGTAATTCTCCCCTCAAATTTCGATGAGGTCATATCTTTAGATTCCTCTCCACTATTGAACTCGTACACTCGTGTATTGAGCTTCAAGGTTTCTATCCTCAACTTCGAGGTTTCTTTTCCAAGTACTCAGAAGTCTGGATTTCCTCCTTATTCTATTCGTTTCCACGACCCTTAGAAGTCCGAGTCCATTCATCGCCACATCTCAATTCCTTTCGACCTTCGGGCTTGATGCTTCAAGTAGCCATCAAACTAGCCAATTGGAAAACTTCCAATTTAGAAGTTTAATCTCTTATTTCTCGAGGGAAGATCTGTCCCTCTATCACCAATTACACATTGCTCAATTCTCAATTATAAGCATCCGCTAATTAATCCATCCCTCCTTAGCGATATGGGCATCGCAGTAATAATACTTGGGTAATCTCTTTGTTCTACGTGACTTTCCTTCAATTCCCTTTTACGCATCAGTGCTCTCAACCTCCTATAGTTCACATAACGTTGAGGTTTTTCTTTATACAAGCAACGCTCTCATATCCATAAGTAATTTCATACATTAGTGTTGCCTCTCGTTCAATTCCTCTCGGAAACTACTACCTTATTTTCTTGTGGTAGATATAGATTCAAAATCTTTTTCCAACCAAACCATGTTTCCCAAACTTTGTCCGGGAGGACATTAGCAAACCAACTCCAGTCATACATCGAGCATTCCAACTCGTAAGGTCTTATTGTCACAGCTTATTCGCACAACCATCTTCAGATTGCCTTGTTACGCCTCAATTTCTCCCTTCCACATCACATCATTATGATTCTCTTGATCCCTTTGATTCAAACAATAATGCCATTAACAGCTTAGTCATCAACTTGACTCAAGTCCTCAAAGACTCTTTTCACGTTCATTCACACGTTACATCTCGTCCTTAGCCCATTTCATCAATGGGACAGCTCCCATGGGGAATCCTTCCACAATCTGTCTATAACAATCCATCAATCTCGGGAAACTTTAAGTTTCGGCAACTCAAATCGACCCTAGTCGATTCATCACTCATTCCAATCCTCAAAGGCTCCACAGGGATTTCATTTCCCACAAATTTCATAACCGAGGAATCTTGCCACATCAGGTCTACAATTTGTTCTCTTCTCATTTAGCATACAACGAGCATCTCCTTAGAGTCCATAAGATACTCTTAAAAGCTGTCCATGTTTCTTATGACTCCTTAAATGAGTCCCTTCATCGTCTCTCAAGACGGTAACAACCAATCCAATTATTCCTTGGATACTCAAGTTGACTATCATCGGTTTCTTATCACTAGACGTAGAACATTCAAAGCTGCTCTTCATACATCTTACTTAAGAGCTCAAACCTTGGCCCTCTGTTGTCAAGGGTCTCCACTTGGACCATACAACATTTTGTTCATTTTCGTCATTCTTTCCTTAGGAAGCATTATTGCCTTGCCCTCTTGGTTTCACAACCAACTAATGCAACCCTATCTTGATTTCATTCATTCAACTGGACATCGACATGTCCTAAGATTCAATGCCATCTACAAGACAGGTTTCTTGAACTTCACTTTTAGGAATCATCCAAGTTTTGTGTCCTCTTTCTCGGTTCTGACACTCAATCTTAATATTAAGACAGTTAGTATTTTCTCTTCCTTCCACACTAGGGCTCTTTCCCCATGAAGGAAACTATACACTTCAGTGGCATTCTCTTACTTCGAATCCCCCTCGTCTTTCCCATTCCACAGGACGTCAATCTTGGAGTCTATGTCAACTACAGAGTTTGTACTTCAGGATTTAGATGCCACCATACTCGATATTCTTCTTCCGGAGACTCAATCACCTCGGGTGACAAGGTTTCAAGGAATCGAGGTTCCTCCTTAATCACCATAAATCCACACTAGAACATGCAACTTGACTTCCTCAAGTCACTTGTAATTACACTCTAGACGCTCTTTTCGCTTCCTCAACCAATCAATAAAATTACAAATAACTAGGACTATCAAGTCCATTCACTTTCCTTTCCCTCCACGACCATCTCATGGTCCAATCACCCCCTTTAAGAACGACACCCTACTCTTTAGGGTAATAACACACAATGTCACTTCCCGGTGATCCCGATTCATCCTTAATTAATCCTATTTTATTCAACAAGATCAAACAATTGACATAACTTCTTCCTTAATTTTCCTCACGACGGAAGAAACAAAACATCAATCTCTCATTACGAGTCTTACGCCAAGGCAATAGCCGTTTCTCGCAGGCACGCTCCATGTTCCATAATGAACATTTATTTGCTCGAAATCCATGAGCAAGGGTTCTCTTATTCATATGTCTTCCAATCATCCGCTCCTTCATTAAAATCTATTACAATTCCTCGGACTCGGGAATAACAACTAGCCATAAGGCTCCCGAATTCAAATCTACTCGGGGACTTCGGGTTTTATTCAAAGGATCCTTGACCACATTTAACATATGCTTAAACGACTTTGAGAACTCTGTCTCACATTGGTCGTTGTCCTCGGATCCTTGCAAGATTATTAGGATCCCCACAACCTTTGCTCTCAAGCAATCCCAGGAAGGTACTTCCATTAAACAACTCAAGAAAGGCGATCTAGATAGGTACGATGCCCGCAAGGAAAACTCTTCATTTGGTGACATTTCACCAATCATCAATAGCCTCTTAAGGCTAATCACCGCCAAGGTCACTTTCTTTCTTTAGTGCACCCAAAACTTCTAAGGTTTTCTCACAAAACCCTCAATCTAGAGGGAGGCAATTTCAATTCACTCTCTCTCCATCAAACTTAATCAATCTCACTCTTATGCATCCTTCCACAGCTTTCTTTCAAACAATTTTCTTTTCCATTCTCTATCGTCTTTCCCACGAGCTCACTTTGCTAACAACACAATCAACGGTAGCAGTCTTATCTGCTTTGGGCAACAACGGCAGCTCCTTCTTGAGTCGCCTACCCATCGAATTTCAAATTCCTCTCAAGGTTCTCTTGACCCCTTCAACTCTAGGGTCTCGCACAACTTACAAGCTCGAGCCACACGCTCTTCCAGCGCTCATACTCTCGTGGTTCATCTTTGCTCACTTATCATGATTCCTTTCGGTTCTTGAATCTTCTCATATTTTTCATACTCGAGCAAAATGCTCATCTAGTGACCATACTGCGGTCGTTTGACCTCATTAGGTTCTTATGGCACTTGAACCACTACAATTCCCTCTAGGAATTAAAGACTTAAGTCATCTACTCGAGTCTAGCAATTCCAGGATGCTCCTCTCATTATCTGTCACCAGCAATCAACCACCCAGTGGTTCTTAGGTAACTCTCAGCTACTGGCCAATTATCCAAGGGTTCCAAGTCACCCTTAACCGGTGACTATCTATCAAGTCAGCCTCAACGAGGCAATTTCTCAATTAACCACAAATTACTAGGCATGCCTCAACTAGGCCAACATCAAGCAATCATTCAAGACATTACTTCAATGAGTCAATCGCTCATACTTTAACTATAAAGGCACATGTTCCTCTAATACGAACACAATAGATCGTCACACTTTCAAAAGATACCAGTTCAACGGGGTATGAACCTCACACGCCGTCTAATCTCTCGGTTAGACCTTTACCATAACAATCACATGATGCCAACTACATAACGGCATCCACTGCCCAGCACGAAGCCTTTAATCATGCCAATCCCAAGCGCCATCACAAATGCCAAGCAAATTTTGAAATTTCACCTTGAGGATCAACTTAGTGCAATACGTCTCTTAATCAAGATCAAACTTAACCTGATACCTAGACTTTCCCTTTCAATTTATGGCATGGGTCATTCCTCGCTCCTTGATATCTTAGAAGCCTGTCGGGAGCCGCTCCTTGTCCGGACCTCTCTGTCCCGGCGATCACTCCCCGCCCTCATCGGACACGGTCGTTGCAGGTTGTCCCAAGTCATACATCTACGGAGGAAGTCCCATTCCACATGTCCCATACCATGCTTCATTATGGTTTATAGGTATCCCGTCAACTTGTCCCATACCAAGCAACAGTTTATTAGGTCTGATAGTGACAAGCTCACGCGTGCACATCCCTCGACTTTCATTTTAATGCCACAAATACAAGCACCACCCGATTGTCCTCGTTACTCGACGTACCATAGTAGTTTCCAGATCAATTCTTATCTACGGAAGATCTCTAATTCCACCAATGATTGCCACATCTCATAGATCCATTGCTTACGTTCTAGCATATTCTTCAAGTTGAGTTACTAACAAACCATAATCATAGTCATATAATCCAACCGACTCTTTATTCAAAAGCAATCATCTATTAACCTCAACCACATGTACAACCTCAAAATCCATACTTAGGACTCTTCAATTTCCTGCTTGCTCGCTTATAAACCTCAATAATATCATCACCCAAGTTTACCAATAAAATAAAACGATACTAGAACCATTCGAATACAATACAAGTTCAAGCCTATAATCCTCAAGATTGAGAAATCAATGTCTTATCCTAAGGGTCCCAATATCTAATCGTCCTCAAGTCATCACTCCTTATTACTCCAAGTCTCAATCTCATTTGATCGAGCGGACCTTGCTCTGATACCACTCCAAACGGGGATGTCACGACCCGAGCCCCGCGAGCTCATCGACATCCCACCCGGCCACACTTATGTACGGTTCTCCAGGATCCAAAGGCCAACAAATTCATGCGGAAGCAAAAACAAATCCCCGTACAAAAACAATTAACATCACGATGACTTGGGACGGTAAAAACAAACTTATATACATATCAACACATTCTATACAATTTTCCAAATCTACGGCTTCGGAGGCCACTGTACAAGCCTATAACCACTAAAACAAAAAGATTACGTGGTCGAAGCCTACTATACATCCCAAATAAAACAGCCAGCAAAAGTCAAGAGGCCAACTACCCTAGGCCTCGTTCTCGTTATCCGGTACTATATCATCTCTCGCCTCCAGCTCATCCTCGTCAAGCTCGGGTGGCTGTTCCACATCCGATGGCTCTACAACCTCCCATCTTCTCCCGGTACCATGACATTAGGGAATACCGAATCTCCCGGCGTAACACTCATGGTTGAGGCGGGTGGTACGAAAAACAACGAACCCACGACGGGGTGAGATAAAATCTCGGTAAGCTAGCCCCTAATCCTAGATTAGGGCTCTAGTGCCTCCAGACACATTTTTCAGTGAACAATTTCCAATAATTCTTCTTTCTTCCCAAAAATTCCACAATTTAATTCCAGAAAATTCCGTTCTTTCTCCGAAAATTCTCACACCTTCTCCAATATTCTACGTTACTCCCATTTCGGCGTTCCACGCCTCGGTCTAACAATAAAATATTCTACGTGCTCCCAGGGCCCGTTTTTAGCACACCAGGCCATAATATAAATGTCCACCTTACTCCAAAAATTTCCACGTTACCACGAAAATATTCCACGGCACTCCGAAAATATTCCACGTTACTCGGAAGTATTTCACATTGCTCCGGAATATTCCACGTTACTCCGGAAATATTCCACGTTACACCGGAATATTCCACGTTACTCCGGGAAATATTCCACGTTACTCCACCGCCATCAAATAAGTTCATAACATTGAGCCTCGGACCTTTATGGAACACGGCTCTATATATATACCAGGGTCTCGAGACACATAGGAATACGACCCACGGATCTCGGTCTCGGACACATAGGAACACGACCGGATCAAGTCTCGGACAATTAGTCGAACACGACTCACTTTGGTCTCGGACGACTTAATTGAACACGACTTTCTTACTTTCTCGGTCTCGGACAATCAGACGAATACGGCTCACTTTGGCCTCGGATGACTTGATTGGATACGACCCTCACATTTCCTCGGTCTCAGACAATCGGACGAATACGGCTCACTTTGGCCTCGGACGACTTGATTGAATACGACCCTCACATTTCCTCGGTCTCGGACAATCGGACGAATACGGCTCACTTTGGCCTCGAGGCGACTTGATTGAATACGACCCTTCTCATTTTCTCTCAGAATAGATCGGGACCACGTGATTCACTCACGTTAGAGAATTAATAATTCGGGATCACCCGATTAATCCACACTAAACCAAATATTAATTCATACTACCCGATCAATTAACACTACCATAGTATCCAATCCACGTCATGCGACCATATTACGCTAACGTAGCAATTTATAAATCACGTACCATTAAAATTATATCAACGTGGAAATTTATCACAGCCGAACAATAATAATTTTCTAACATATAAAATAATTCTACTATAGTACTAAACTATAGTACTAATGCCACATTTATTTAGTACCATGGCATAACAACTTTATATCACATAAAAGTAACCCTAGTTAATATATTAACTAACCATGGTTCAAAAATTAACTAGAGTCAAATACTAACCTAACCTTGGTTAAACAATAGCATAAAGTAACTCTAGTTAGGGCATAAAGTAACCATAGTTAAACTTTGACCACTATTATCTTCTTGACTTTACTATTCATGCAAGAACAAGCTTTCTCTCTCCTCCAAATATTCATTCTCGGCCAAGGCATAAAAATGGCCAAAAACAACCAATTTTTCACCCAAATCTACCAAATCTCAAGTCCATTAGCATCCTAGATACCTAATATAAGGTTAGGGACCAACTTACCACTATTTTAGCAAGTTTTCCGGCGAGAAACCAAGAAAAATTTTGACCCTAATCCGGCGGCTCCGGCAACTCCTCTTGACCGGCTTTAACCCATGGAAATCCGGCGACTCCGAGTAGCTCACGGCGGTAGTCGAGCTCCGGCGGTTCAAGGCGACACCGGCGGTTGTTTGAAGAATTTTCGATGAGGGAGAGAATGAGCAAGGGTGAGTTCGGCCAAGAGAGGGAGTGAGCTAGAGAGAGAAAGGGGTCTTGAAAAATGAAGAAGAAGAAAGCCAAAATAATTAATATAGGTTAAAATAATTATTGGGTGGGATATTTTGGTGTCTTGAAAGTCAAGAGGGACAAATTGGTGATTTTCTCCAAAAAAAAAAAAGTCAAAATTCGGCCAAGGGGTAAAATGACCAAAATACCCTTCGTTCCAAGTTAAAAAATGGGGTATTTTTCGAGGGTAAATGGGTCCTTTCCCATATCCAGCCCAAATCTATTTTTCCTGAACCTCTTTGGGGCGAACCGCGAAGGAATTGCACCTAGGATGAGGAAACGTCCAAAATTTTTATTTTTTTGAAACCCCCGAAGGTCCGACCGCCGGATTACGAGGATGTCACAGTATGATAGGAAAACCCTACCGAGCGGTCGGGAGAAACTGTTCGGTTCTACGAGAACCAGAGATTTGGGTCCGGGGACTTGGTTACGCCAAGATTTACATTGACGCCCTTTCGGTTACCGATGTTGAGTGATTTTCTAACCTAAGAATTCATGCAGATGAAATTTCGGGTGAGGTAGGTTCTAACGATTTTAAGGTATCACGTAGATGGGAATTTTATTATTCCTATCAATAACAATCAGAAAATTAAAAATGCAATTAATATAATCGCAAGCAATCAAACCAATCAATCAATGCTCGATATATCTAAAAATGGCTCTATCGGCCCACAGAAATGTCAAATTTGGGTTTCGGGGTGGTTCGGAAAAATTTGGGGCGGAAGGCCCAGGAGGGGTAGAATGGTCATTTTTTGGGGTTTGGGACCCAAAAATCATAAAATCGAGGTCGGGCCAGTTGAATGTGGCCATTTCCTATTTTTTGTGATTTTTTGTGATTTTTCTAATTTTTCTAATTTTTTTTTTGAATTTTTCATTTATTTTCTAAAAATTAGGAATTTTCCGGATCGATGTGAATTGACCCTCGAAATCTCGAAAATTCTCAATCCGGACTATAAGAGTCCTGAATCGATCTAGGAATTTTTTAAAATTTTGTTTGGGAAAATCTGGGAATTTTTATGAATTTTCTATGAATTTTTGATTTTTTTTGGAAATTTTTATGTATTATTTATTTATTTTTTATAATATTTCTGACCGGGTCAAACCGCTCAACGAACGGTCAACCCGGTCCAAACCAATCACAGACCCGCTCTACACAAAACGGTGCCGTATCCCATTTATTCTAATTTTTTTTTGAATTTTCTAAACTATTTTCTAATATCCGGAATATATATAAAAGGAATGGACGGCTGAGATCAATCCTAGAATTAATCTCAGCCGTCGACTCGATCGGGACGAAACGACGCCACATCGGACTCGCTTCGCAAAAACGATGGCGCATCTATTAAGAGCACGGACGGTCACGATCTAACCTAGACTCGATCTCGGCCGCTCATTCCATCTAATACGAAAACGGCGCTGCATCGCTAAAAGTCGCGGATGGTCACGATCTAGCCTATGTCTAATCTAAGCCGTTCGTTCTACCTGGATTAAAACGGCGTCGCATCTTTTATTATTTTGAACGGCCACGATTTATTCTAGACACAATCCGAGCCGTTCATTTCCTCTAAACTCAAAAATGATGACGCATCTGTTCCGGTTCTAAACGACGTCGCTCACCGAATGACCTAAACGGCACCGTTTCATTTATTTTTTTATTTTCTTATTATTATACTAATATCTAAAAATACGAAAAATCATATCCGACGGCCCGGAATTAAACTCACCTATTAATCGCAGCTATCGGATTGAATCTGAGTCGGCTCGCTCGCGCCAACGGTCAAGCCGACTCGGACACAAGCCGGACCAACCGAACGACGCCACATCAGCCTTTGACCTGGGGATCGTGCCACGTCGGTGTCGTCGTCTTCCTCGCGACAGCACCGCACGGACGGCCAGAATTACTCCGGCGAGATCCAACGGTGAGATCTCGCCGGATCGACACGAGACCACCACAGATCGACTCGACTCACTCCCCGGATCAATATATTCGAAACTCAAACAATTTCATCCACTGAATCACTAAGAATCAAGTTCGCATGTGTCTAAACTATGAACAATCAATCAAGCAATATCGGACATAATAGCCCAATTCCTTCACACATAAGCTAGAAAAGGAGTCGAGGGAGATTTCCTCGAGCTCCGATTGAGCTCGCGAGGGTTAGGGTTGCCTGGCCGAAGTCCGACCGGGCCGCGAGATGTTGAAGGCTCGACTCGGTGCATTCGGGTAAAATCAATGGGGAAACACGATGCGATCGTGGTCGGTGATGGTTAAGGACAAAAACGCACACACTAATTGACGGGATCACACTCGCGAAGATGAGATGCCATTAATGCACAGAGATGAGATTCAAAGTTCAACTCACCGTTTTCGGAGGTCCAAGGCCGATTGAACGTATGCGATCGCTTTCTGGCACCTGTGTGAAGCTTCTGGAAGTGGTCTCGTGCTTCGATTCAACCTGGATTGGTCGGCCGAGCGATGAGTAGCTCGAGCTCCGATGAACGGCAATGGCGACCGCGAGACCTTCTCGCTCTACTCTCTCTCTCTTTCTCTCTCTATTCTGTTACGTGAGTCGCCGAATGAGCCTCCCTTTTGCGAATATTCCCCCAAGCCTTTTATACCAACTTTCAAAATTTTGGTGCGTCGGGGGAGCTTGAGTCGGTGACGTTCTCACGTGCGTCCACGTGATTTTTGGTTCGCCGGAAGTCCGACGGAGACGGCTATCACAACAAACTCCGTTTGGTCCTCCGTTAGTCGCGAATTGAGCTCAAATTTGAGTATTTTGTGAAATGTTGACTTCTCGAACTGCCGAGGCTTTGACCGGTAATGTCCCCGTTCTCCGGCAACGATCGGCCGTGCCGTCGACGGCAATCGACGCACCTTGGCCCGAGGATCAAAACCCCTAAGGTAATTGGTCTAATTAAGTTCGAATTGAGCCTCAATTTGCTGATCAAAATTCATCTTCAAATCTACAAAATGGGATGGTCGCGCGAGGAAGAAGATGTACTGTTACGGACCCGTTTGACCGGTCCGACCGACGGTTCGACCGATCCGAACCGATTCAAACAGTAAAATTTCCACTATTTTCAAAATTAAACAAAATTGGTGGGGAATTCTTACAATTAAACCTCAAAATTGCACTTAGGGGCCTGGATATTATCTAGAAATTTAATTTTGCCCAAAATTTCTTATCAATTTGCACAAAAGCCCCAAATTTTCCAAAATTCCCAATTTGGGGAAAAGTTCAATTGGATGTCAATTTCATCAAATAGGGCCATGAGACCTATGCTAATCGATTTAGAATGCATGAAAACCTAGGGGGACGGTCTAATTTTGCCACGAAAGTCCCTCAATTAAGAGTAATTTCAAAAATTGACAAGTTGATGGACTAAATTGCAAATATTTTGAGGATTTTGCCTAATTCGTGCAATTCGTGTAATTGAGGGTGCAATTGATCAAATTGAAGTTCAAAGGGGCTGCAATTGAATGTCTAGACCTAAAATGTGCAAAAATTGCAAATAAAAAGACTCAATTGGTATTTTTTGTGCAAATTCAACTTTAGGTATTATAAAGGAACACCTAAAATTGAGTTTAATTTTTGATTTTTCTTGAGGTCAATATGAAAAAGGAATGAAAAGAAAAATATTGGACATTTTTGTGTATTTTCGCGACCTCGAAAAGTATTTTTATGAATTTTCTAATATTTTCTATTTTTCGAAAATATTAAAAAATGTGAAAAATATGAAAAATTAATTTTTGTTCAAAATTGGTTCCTTATGCTTGGCCAAGGCTTCCAATGTTGATTTTTAATTTTTTTGATTTTTTGTGAATTTTCGGGAATTTTTAGAAAATAAAACTCAAGAAAAATGATCAAAAATCGGGTGTCAACTGTTGCCCCTCTTTGAAAGTAATCTCGGTTAGAGGTTGCTTTCAAAGACAAGGTGACACCTGAGTTCTTAATCGACTCTGCTGGGGAAAAATCTAAAGAAAACAAGTCTTGACATCTAATTGCCTTACCTTTGTCATTAAAGCTCTGACTTCGCGGGAAATTATTTCAGCTCATGCTCATTTTATGTGAAAGAGAAATGAGGAGAGAGAGAGAGACTTACCCGTAGTTCACCTATTTGTGGTCCGAGATTTGTTGATCCGAGGTTGAGTGAATGAGTGTATGGAATTATCTTTGATTGGTTCGCAAGATTTTGTGATGGTCGGCGTCCGTGTGGTGTCGAGTTATTGTCTGAAGATTTGGAAGAAAGGTTCACTCTTGTAACAAAGGGGTTTTACCTATTAAAAAGCAGATCGGTTATCCTCTAGGAAGGGACTCACCGTCTGGAAGAGAGGTTCACCCTTGTAACAAAGGGATTTCACCTATTAAAATGGGATTGGCTATCCTCTAGGAAGGGACTCGCCATTTAAAAAGCAGATCGGTTATCCTCTAGGAAGGGACTCACCGTCTGGAAGAGAGGTTCACCCTTGTAATAAAGGGGTTTCACCTATTAAAATGAGATTGGTTATCCTCTAGGAAGGGACTCACCATCTAAAATGCAGATCGGTTATCCTCTAGGAAGGGACTCACCGTCTGGAAGAGAGGTTCACCCTTGTAACAAAGGGGTTTTACCTATTAAAATGAGATTGGTTATCCTCTAGGAAGGGACTCACCATCTAAAATGCAGATCGGTTATCCTCTAGGAAGGGACTCACCGTCTGGAAGAGAGGTTCACCCTTGTAACAAAGGGGTTTCACCTATTAAAATGAGATTGGCTATCCTCTAGGAAGGGACTCACCATCTAAAATGGGTTAGCTATCCACTGGGGATTCACCTTTTAAAAGAGGAGAGTGCCATCTGAGGACCTAGGTTTACTAGTGTACCTACGGAAGCTCAAACCCGATTTTCAAATTTCAAAGGAGAGGGTGCCATCTGAGGACCTAGGTTTACTAGTGTACCTACTGAAGCTCAAACCCTATTTTCAAAATTTTCAAAGGAGATGGTGCTATCTGAGGACCTAGGTTTACTAGTGTACCTACAGAAGCTCAAACCCTATTTTCAAATTTCTCAAATGAGAGGGTGTCATCCGAGGACCTAGGTTTACTAGTGTACCTACGTAAGCTCAAACCCTTTTTTCAAATTTTTCAAAGGAGAGGGTGCCATCCGAGGACCTAGGTTTACTAGTGTACCTATAGAAGCTCAAACCATATTTTCAAATTTCAAAGGAGAGGGTGCCATCCGAGGACCTAGGTTTGTTAGTGTACCTACAGAAGCTCAAACCCTAATTTCAAATTTCAAAGGAGAGGGTGCCATCTGATGACCTAGGTTTACTAGTGTACCTATAAAAGCTCAAACCCTATTTTCAAATTTCAAAGGAGAGGGTGCCATCCGAGGACCTAGGTTTACTAGTGTACCTACGGAAGCTCAAACCCTATTTTCAAATTTTTCAAATGAGAGGGTCTGAGGACCCGGGGATGCCGGAAGATCCGCAGAGAATCAAAGTTAGTCAAATCTTTAAAATGTAATTTTTCTGGGGATTTGGGGTCACTGGGGAACCCGTAGAAAATCCAATCAAATATCATTAGAATGACAATTCTAAGTTTCGGGGAGAAACTTAAGAATTCCAAGCAAAATTTACAAAGTGTATTTGTGAAAGAAACATATCTAAACACAAGTTCAACTTTTCACTGGGGATGGATTTTGAGTGTTACATCCTCGGTGTTCTACAAAAAGGTTATTTTAAAAGTTTTTCAAAAGGATTTTCCTTCATCCAATAGGGCTTCTCACCATTTTGGGAAGGCTTTTCTTGAAATTCAAATCCGCTCACAGGAAACCTAACCTTGAGGTTTCGGGATCATTTGAGATGCATACAATCCGACTAATCGTAGAAGGCATTTTAAAAGGGACGATAATTTAGGCCGGGTCAATGGTTTATCAAAGGATATTCATTTTGGAGGCTTAGAAATGAACATTGATCAAAAATAGCTTCTTCGGGTTTACAAGTCAAGAACCCCGAAGTCATGATAGGACAGGATTGTACTTACCTCTTTAAGCGGTAGCTTCCTATGTGATCTCTTGCATCAACCTGAGACACCTCTTAGATCGGAAAAGTTTTGGTGACAAGTTGTATCTTGGCTTAAGGTGAGCTTTTTGAGAAAGACCATATTTTCCAAAGAGGGGGTGAACTTGGGTGATCACCTTGACATTTTAACCAGCATTCATTTGCTTTTGAGGAATTTTCATGATCAACTTTCTTCAGCTTGTTTTGAGGATTTTCCTCTTTTCATCTTGATTTTTCAAACTTTGCCCTTTTTCGGGACGCTCCTTTTTTCATGGGCTTTGGTCTTGCTTTTACCATGCGCTTTGCTTTTTCTAGCCATTTTGTTTTTTTCTTTATCATCATTTTTGCAATGATTGGCTCTTTTGAGACCGGTATCAAGAATTCTTCTAATTATGCCTTTTAACTTGTTGCTGGTAATTCTTTTGTTTTGCCCCAGTATACGAAGGTGATCACCAACAAGGGTTTAGAAATGAAGATTAAAGTTCAAATTGGCTTAACAAAGGATAAAGTGTTTGGGGATATAGAAATGAAGTACTTTTCTTCACTTTGAGGTGCTCCAAGTCTCTGCGCGAAATCACCTAAAGCTATCACAAAAAGATTGATGCAAGTTAGCACAATAAAGTCTTACCTTGATCTTTTCTCCAAAGAGTCATCCAATGAACCTCCAAATATACCCCAGTGTGGAGGGTTCTTGACGGGGTTTTATCCAGAAAATTCTCCCCTTTTTGGTTCTGAGTGGTTGTCAAGGGATATAAATGTGTATGGATAATTTTGAAATGAAATTGCCTTTCGTCATTTCAATCCATGTAATCACCGCGAATGATCCCTACGTGCCAAAATTAAGCTCTTTCGCTCTGCCACTCTCACTCATCACTCAAGTGTATCGGGGACGTGTTTGAGGATAAGGCTTGCCTCTTTTCATTTGAAGGATCATCATCTTTGGAAAGCTTTCAAAACGTACCCTTTTTAGAACTTCAGGGCATTTCCATCAAAATTCATCATTTGCAAAAGTCTTCATTAAAAGGTGTATTCAAAAGATGTTCCTGAAACTTGAAAGGAATATTTCTTTGAAAGGGCCTTATGGCTTTATAAATCCAAGTTTTTTTTAATTGCAAGCACGACAGTGTATGCAGATGAACATACTTCATAAAAGAGGAGAACCTTAAACCTGTCTTCTTCAAATGTTGACTTCTGTCTCCTGTGCAAATAAAAAGAAACAATCGGTTCAAAGATGTTCAAAGTTTTAAGTCCCGAAGCGGCTTCTTCCTATCTCTTTCGGATGTTGATTTCTGTTTCCTGCATAAACAAAAGGAATCAATCGGTTCAAAGATGTTCAAAATTTTAAATCTCGAAGCGACTTCCTCCTATCTCCTTCGGATGTTGATTCCTGTTTCCCGCATAAACAAAAGGAATCAATCAATTAAAGATGTTCAAAATTTTAAATCCCAAAGCGACTTCCTTCTATCTCCTTCGGATGTTGATTCCTATTTCCCGCGTAAACAAAGGGAATCAATCAGTTCAAAGATGTTCAAAATTTTAAATCCCGAAGCGACTTCCTCCTATCTCCTTCGGATGTTGATTCCTGTTTCCTGCATAAACAAAAGGAATCAATCAATTAAAGATGTTCAAAATTTTAAATCCCAAAGCGACTTCCTCCTATCTCCTTGCGATGTTGATTCCTGTTTCCCGCATAAACAAAAGGAATCGATCAATTAAAGATGTTTAAAATTTTAAATCCCAAAAGTGACTTCCTTGTTTGATCCATTGCTCTGTGAGATTCTTCATGACTCCCGGTTCACCTGCAAAATACAAACATATGCAAATGCATGTATGCAAATGTCATGCGAATGCAAAATTTATGTGACTCGGATCTGCTCATCAATCGCTTTGAAGCTTGATCTTATTTCAAGGATAATATCTCTTCACGACGCCTGCATTTACTGAACTTGCCAATTCTTCTCCATCCATGTTTACAAGTATAAGAGCTCCCCCGGATAAGACCTTCTGAATCACGTAGGGGCCGTCATAATTTGGCGTAAGTTTGCCTCCTGGGTGTTGAGCATTTGGGAGCATTTTCTTCACAACTAACATCCCCGCTTCAAAATTTCTGGGTCTAACTTTCTTGTTAAAAGCCTTGGCTACTTTCTTCCGGTAGCTTTGACCATGGCGGATAGCCTTCAATCATTTTTCATCAATCAAATTCAACTGCTCGTGCCTTTGCCTGTTCCACTCATCTTCCATGAGTTCTACCCGAGACAGGATCCTTAAAGAAGAGATTTCCACCTCTCTTGGTAGGACTGCTTCCATACCGTATACCAAAGAGTAGGGAGTTGCCCCGGTTGAAGTACGAATCGAAGTTTGGTAGGCCACGAGAGTATATGGCAATCTCTCATGCCGGTCTCGATATTTCTCAGCAGTTTTGGCCAATATCTTCTTGATATTCTTGTTTGCCGCTTCCACAGCTCCATTCATTTGCGGGCGGTAAGGTGAAGAATTAAGGTGTCGTACCTTAAATTGTTCCAATAAGTGGTCGACTACCTTGTTGTTCGGATTGGAGCCATTATCAATAATGATGGCTCTTGGAACTCCATATCTTGATATGATATCTCGCTTGATGAATTTAGCCACGTTGTTTGCAGTGACGTTGGCATATGAGCTGGCTTCGATCCATTTGGTGAAGTAATCAATAACCATCAGAATAAAACGATGTCCATTTGAGGCCTTTGGGTTGATATGGCCAATCATATCAATTCCCCACATAGAGAATGACCAGGGTTCTGACATCCGATGTAGTTCGGTTGGCGGCGCATTTATCTTGTCGCCGTATACTTGGCATTGATGACAGGATCTAACATGTTGATTGCAGTCCGACTCGATAGTCATCCAGTAATATCCGAGTCTCATGATCTTCTTGGCGAGGAGGTGACCATTCATATCCGGTCCGCATTCTCCTTCATGGATCTCTTTCATAATGAGATTCGCTTCTTTGGAGTTTACGCACCTCGGTGGGACCGAGTCAAAGGACTTCTTGTATAGGATCTGTCCGCTGAGGAAAAATTTTGATGCCATCTTGCTGATATATTTCTTATCTTCTGGTTGATCGCCTTGCTGGAATTCGCCCTTCAGCAGGTAATTTTTGAAGTCGTGATACCACGGTTCTTCATCGGGTTCTTCTTCGATGACCATGCAGTATGTAGGTTGATCAAGGATGTCAATCCTCAATGGCTCTATCTCAAGGCCATCTTGCACTTGTAACATGGCCGATAATGTGGCCAAAGCATCAGCAAAATGATTCTGAGTTCTTGGTAGATACTCGAAAGTAATCTCCTCAAAATGTTGGATCAGCTCTTCAAGGAATTTATGATAAGGGATGAGCTTGGGATCCTTTGTCTTCCACTCTCCTTGAGTTTGTAAGATGATTAGCATGGAATCTCCATATACCAATAGCTTCTTCACTTTTAATGAAATAGCCAATTGTAATCCAAGGATGCAGGCCTCATATTCAGCAATGTTGTTGGTGCATGGGAATACCAACTTAGCTGAAACTGGATAATGTTAATATTCGGGGGATATCAAATCGCCTTGATGCACGATCCGGTGGAGATTCACTGCACCGTCAAAGTACATCGTCCATTTGTCTTCAACTATATTCAAAATTTGGCCTCCTTTGTTTTGTTCTCAAACATCTTTAGGAGGATTCTCACCTAGCATATCAGCAATTGCTCTCCCTTTGACAGATTTTTGAGGAGAAGTTTTAATGTCAAACTCTGAAAGTAATATCTGCCATTTGACCATCTTTCCTAATAAAGTCTGGCTTCTCCCAGGAAGGTATTTGATAGGGTCATTCTCGGTGACCAATTGAATATAATAGTGCAGAGTATACCGCCTCAACCTATGGAGGATCCAAACCAATGCCACGCAAGTCCTTTCCACTGACGAGTATTTAGCTTCAGATGTTGTGAACTTTTTGCTCAAATAATATATGGCTCGTTCCTTTCGATCCTTGTGATCAGTTTGGGCTAATAAAGCTCCCAAGGACTCATCATGAACTCGTCGATATAGAGTTAAAGGAACGTTAGGGATAGGAGGTACCAGATCTTGGGGTTGTACCAAATATTCCTTGATCTTTTCAATTGCTTGTTGACATTCTGCATCCCATTTCACCTTTGCGCCTTTCTTCAGAAGCTTGAAAAAGGGTTTATTTGTTTCGACAATCGTGATATGAATCTGGATATATAATTCAATCTTCCAAGTAGACCCCTTACTTCCTTAACAGTAGATGGAGTCCCTATTTCCCATATGGCTTTGATCTTGGAGGGTCGATTTCGATTCCACGACCGCTACGACAAATCCAAGCGATTTTCCGGATCTTGCGCCAAATACGCATTTCGCAGGATTCAGCTTGAGCTTGTACTTTCTCAATCGATCAAATAATTTCCTCAGCACTTGAACATGATCTTCTCCAGGTCTAGACTTGGCGATCATATCATCCATATAAACCTTCATCTCCTTATGAATCATGTCATGAAAAAGGGTTACCATAGCCCTCCGATATGTTGCCCCTGCGTTTTTCAGTCCAAAGGGCATGACCTTGTAAATGAAGATTCCCCATTGTGTAGTGAATGAGATCTTGATCTTGTCTTCTTCTTTCAACATGATCTGGTTGTATCCCGAGAATCCATCCATGAAGGAGAATAGTTCAAAACCCGCAGTGCTATCGACAAGCACATCAATGTGCGGTAGGGGAAAATCATCTTTCGGACTAGCTTTGTTCAAGTCCCGATAATCCATGCCTATTCTAATTCTTCCGTCTTTCTTCTTAATCGACACGATGTTGGCGACCCAATCAGCATATGAGATAGCCTCAATAAATCCAACTTTAAGGAGCTTCATCACCTCTTCTTTGATCTTATCTCGTCGGTTCGGGTTCATTCTTCTAGATGGTTGATTAACGGGTGTGCAAGCGGGGTTGGTGGGCAGAGCATGCTCCACTATTTCACGGCCTAAACCTGGCATGTCTGCATATGACCAGGCGAAAATATCTTGATATTCCTTGAGTAATGTCGTCATTCTTGAAACATCCGCTGCTGATAAGTGTCCTCCTATTTTCACTTCTTTGACGCGAATAGAATCTCCCAAGTTAATAGTAATGGGTTCTTCGGAGATAGGAGGCTTAGATTCTTCAAAACAATCCCATTCTTTCTTGATGTCGCTCACATCAGCCTCTTCTATATCGATCTCATATGCATAATCATCGAGCTGATCTGAGTCACATATTAACCTGTTATGCATGGGTGGGATGACATGCCTGAAATGCACCAAGGATGGTTAGTATATGAATGATGAAATTATAAAATGCATGATTTGTTTTGACAAAAACATTTTCGAATTTCTTTTTGGAAAGAAAGAATAGGAAGGAGAACTAGTCCTTGATTCTCCGGACGTCCTGGTTCTCAAAAGGTCATTTTAAAACCCAAGATCATATGGCGGATCGGGCCTCAAGTTTCATGGTAGAAGCGATTGTCATCATCGGACCAATCCGTTATTCCATATGTCCGTAATAAAACTTGAGATGATTTTCATTAATAGATGCAACTAATGGTAATACAAGATCGCACTTCTTGGATCACAACATGAGACCCAAAGGGTGTTAAAACAACGAAAAGCTTTAAAAACGAATGCAGTAATCAAAATGCATTTAAAAGGTAAAGTTTAGAAAGAGCCTTTTACTCCGGGGTGGGGAAATCATCCTCCAGCCACTCAATAATCACGTGCACCCGATCATCTAGGAACGGGTTGAATAAGTCCGGCTCGCATCTTCGAGAGATATCCTCATCTTCTAGCCACTTGCCCCCTTTGGAAAACACCTCCAATAAGGGGTTTAGGAACATCTTTCCTCCGGCTTTCCACGCATCGGTGCCTACAAAACGGCCACCCTAGTGTCCACGGTGTCTACGGTCTCCATAACGCTTGTTTCGACCTCGGCATCTACCCGTATTGCGCCCTACTATCTCTTTATAGCCCGGACCTACCTTATAGTCATTAGAGCTCGGATTCAAAGGGTTAAGGATTCCCCGACCGTGCTTCCCTAATCTAGCTCCCGTAATAAAACCATTTGAAAGTAGCACCCTTCTTGCCATAGTCGCAGGTTTTGAAAGCTCCGGTGTAGCTATTTTTGTATCTGGCGATACACGCATGACGGATACGATGTCAAAAGTATGATAACTCAGCTCTTCCTCCTTCGAAGGTTCAACGTATGAAACCATCTCTTTTAAAGAAGCCCGATGCCCTGTCTCGCCATGGATGGTGATCAAACGGCCTCTAACCACAAATTTTACCTTCTGATGCGGGGAGGAAGGTACCGCCCTGCACACGTGAATCCACGGTCTTCCAAGAAGCAAGGTGAAAGCACTAGGAATGTCCAGTACTTAAAACGGTGCAGAAAAGGTCACCGGTCCAATGGAGATGTCTAGTTCAATTTCTCCCACTACATTCTTGGAGACTCCGTCAAATGATCGGATAGTGGTCTTGGATGTCTTGACGAAATCTTTGTTTATCCCCAAGCTTCTCAAAGTGCTCGGAGGACGGAGATTAAAGGCCGAACCATTGTCAATTAGGATGTGGGGAACCTCCTTTCCATGGCACCTCCCGGCAATATAAAGGGCTTTATTGTGCACACGCCCTTCTTTTGGGAAATCTTCATCTCGAAAAGATATCTGGTCTTTCAAAAGGATAGTACCTACGAAGTCTCCGAGCTGAACTTCGTTAATGGTCTCCGAGACATGTACCTCATCCAGCACTTTAGGAGGGCATTCTTGTGCTTTTTTGAATTCTTGAAGAGATCCCGTAAGGAAAATCGGGCCGGCATTTTCCGCAGTTGGTCGACCACCTCATATTCACTGGTTCTCATGACTGATCGCAACTTCTCAACTTCTTCCGCAGTTGGGACTTTCTTTTCGGAATCCGCCTCTCTTGGTGGATAACATCTTCCCGATCTCATTATGGCGTCAATCTCGCCCATTCCATAGTCCCGATGAAGCGCCCTCGAGTTATACTCTTCTACGGGCGGCAATTTAATCTTCACCGGTCCGATCTCCTCTTGTGGTGATTCGGACGTTGAAGGTTTTTCCGAGGTGGATGCTTCCCAATTATCCACCTTATTCGGATCAATGACAAAGCGAATCGGAGTATCTACCATTCCGATCATCTCATCTTCATGGACATCATCGGGGTTATGTTCTGGACATGGCCTTACCGACGTGGCATTCTCTTCATCAAAACGTCTTTGCCTTTCCCTTCTAACTCTCGGGATAATTCCCTCAATCCTCATGCTGATCTCCACCGGATGTTGGAATGAAGAATACGTGTATGCATACATGCGATAAAAATATTCCGCCGGAAGTGACTTGAGCACAAACTCCAGCATCTCCCTTTCTGACGGTGGCGGTTGTACCATCACAGCGTGTTTCTTCCATCTCCAAGCGAAGAGTTCAAAACTCTCATCTTTCCCTTTTTTAATGTTCAACAAATTATCTTTAGTGAAGTACCCTTTGATTCCAGCTTCAAAGTGCCGTATAAAGTGTTCCGATAAATCCTCCCAACTTGGGACCCGGTCCAAATCGATTGATTGGAACCACACTAGTGCGTGGTCCGTCAAGCTATGCCCAAAATTCCGGATTAGCGTTTCGTCATCTTCATGATGGCCAACCATTTGACGGAGGTAATACGAGATATGCGCTAGAGGACATCCGACACCATTATACTTTATGTGAAAATTAGCCCTTGGATTCACGCCTTGGGGCGGAATATTTCTAGCTTGGGTGAATGGCGTAATCGGCTCTTTCAACTCATCCATTTTCTTTGACATGTCATCACCTTGCTCTTGCAATAGAGGGATCTTTCGATTTTGCGTCTCCATGGCCCGCCATATCTCCAGAATATGTATATTTTCCTCTATAGTTGTGGCGTTATTTTTAGTCACTAAGTGAGATAATTTCGCCACCATAGTCGTCAAATGACGTATGTGAGTTTCCAGATTAGAAAGTCGCACGTTGGACTCCCGATTCACCTGTTCATTCCGAGGAGCCTCCGGATTCTTAGCTTCATTAATTGTTCCCACAAATTCTTCCCTTTCGGGATCATCCATGCCACCCCACCCGTCGGGAACTATATCTCCGGAATCGACGAAAAAGCTTGGTGGCACCTAATATAGGACTTTAAAGTTATAGCCCCCACTATCTTCTCCGAGGTTATCAACTATTTCGCCTCTCTCAAGAGCTTCTTGTAAAAACCTTCTATCTCCACTACGGGCCTTATCCAAGTGGACTTCATATTCGTCTAGCTCTTCGATTTCCTTATCATCTTTGACGCTCATCAAATATCCCGAGGATATTTTCCGCACACTTCCCCTCGTAGCTTTCATCGTGAATTCCTCGGACACCATGTCCATAGCCACATACGTTCCTTTAAAAGAGACGTCTTCCATTCTTCCTATGACGCCCGGATTGATTAGCTTTTCCAAACAAGCTTCCTTTTGCTCCCGGAAAATACTCTCTCCTTCCGGGTATTGTGAGGCCAATATCGGGATATCTCGCATTTTACTTACATCCACTATAAATTCCAGAACCTCTTCCTCTTCGTCTCCAAAAATTGCGTTCACCTTGCGATGCTCGGGTAGATGGTTCTGCTGCACATTCGATTCAGCCTTATCAAACTCCAAGACTTTTCTGTCAATCAATGCTTGTACCTTGAACTTGAGAGCAAGACAACTGTCCACGTTGTGCCCCCTTTCTCTCATATGGTATACACATGTCTGGGTCTCATCAAACCCGAGAAATTTTGGAGGATGAGCTCTAGGTGGCTCTTTTGCAACTAGTCGATTCTCCAACAACATGGGTAATAATTTGGATAAGGGTCGAGGTAATGGGGTGAAAACGGGTTGGTTCCTTCTTCTAGGTTCCGGTGGTTTGGAAGTAGTCCAGGAGGGCGTTCCTTGTGTAGGGGTAGAAGATGAGAAAGTTTTGGGCTTAGGTGAGTTTGGGACAAAGGCCACTTCTCCGGTTTGCTCCATATTATCCCTTCTCAAGAGGTATTGGCGTCCGAAAGGTGCTTCGGGTATTTTCTTCTCCCTTAGTACCCATTCGTGACGTTCTGCCACCTTGATCGGGTGCGCAAACGTCTGACACCCGGAGGTGTTCAGCTTGTTGAAGTATTCAAATGGCAGCGCCTTGAGAAAAAGGTCTATCGGTTCTTCTTTAGGGACGGGCGGTTTTACCCGCACAGCCAATGCTCTCCATCTACGAGCGTAGGCACGAACGGCCTCATTCTTTCCTTTTACGGTTCTCAGAAGGTCCTCTCTAGTAAGGGTAATCGGGGTGTTAAACTTGTATTGCCGAAGGAACTCATCTCGCGCCTTGTCCCAATCGGCGAGCCTCTCTGGCTCCAACTCGATGAACCATGCCGGGGCTGCCCCAAATAGGCTTTCCTGAAAGGTATTAACCAAGAGTGGGATGTTGTCCGAGAACCGAGACATTCGGCGCAGATAATACTTTAGGTGCGCCTTGGGACACCGGGTCCCATTATACTTTCTCACGAAGTCCGGTTCCTTATAGTAGCAGGAACTTCAATTTTTTCGAATGGTGTAACTTTATCAAACCTCGAGAGTTCATATCCCCGACTCGCCAAACACTCCTCGATCTTAGCAAGCTTTTTAATTTCCTCTTCCATTTTGAGGACTTGCTTCTCCTTCTTTTTCGAGTCAATCACAACGGGAGGATCCTTAGGCGGTCGCTCCGGATTCAAAGTAGGATTAGCGGCGGGTGCCGGATTAGCGTTTGTTCCATCGGACGAGCCGGACAAGACTTGAGAATTAGGATCAACGGGTTATCTCCCCTGACTAGCGATCAGCATCGCCTTCATCTCTGCCACCAATGTGGCTATCATATTCATTTGGTTCTCCAAGTTACCCACACGAGGTGCGAGTTCTTCCTGTTCCATTCTCAATTTGCGCGTCTTGCTACGAGTCCTCGTGTTTATCACTCACCTGTTTTTCGGAACATCAAATCGGTATTTGGAATATTGAAGGATTTGGAGACGTTAATCCGTGGTAATTGAATTTTCTATATGTATGCATGAAATGCTCATGAAAGAAATAATATGCATTTATTACGGACCAAATTGTCCAAAAGCGTTTAAAAAGATAACAAATATGCGAAATCTAAATGGGGGAACGAATCTATCCAAGTCGAGGACGCTTCCACTCTTCTTGCTCTTTCGATCCATCGGAATCCCACATGTATGGGTCTTCTCCTTCTTCCGACATCCATTGTTTCGGATCTTCTGGAATGTATGGCTCCACTCCCGGGACATACGGTACTATGTACTCGGGCTCGTAGGACTCCACCTCTTCAATGTGAGGAGATATGCACTCGGGTATGTATGGCTCAACTAATGATTGGCGATACTCCTTAAACTTCTGAATGTATTCATTGGAAGCTCTATGGATGTTCATCTCATCATCTAAGTAATCGGGCCATTCAACTTGTTGTAACGAGGAGTTCTTCAAAGCATGTAGAATGAGCTTGATCCGAGCCCGATACAACTTCTTTGCTTCCTTGGTGAGCTTTCCTCGTGTCATGTCAAATGAGAAGATTCCGGCACAAACATCCGACGGTACCTCTTTCAAAACTCCAAATTACCTCATCACACGAATGGGATAATATGCCACAGTACCAATACATCCCAATAAGGGGATAGGGCTATCTTCAACACCAATGATGAGAGCTTCCAAAATCTTCGGCCAAGTCAAATGCCATCTAATATGCTCAGGCTTCAAATTATCCAATAGCTCAACACACTTCTTAAAAGAGTTTTTGGGTATGAGGGATTGACATTTAAGGAAGGATTTAAGAGGGTGGATGTGCTCGTTGATCTCATAACACCCTACCCGGAGTTTAAACGTTTTTATATGAGATGTGAACCACATGTGGAGTAGTCCGTTGGATGCTTGGAAAATGGCCTTTTTGGAAGTTTTGGAACGGTTTAGAGAGAGAAAGGTCTCAGCTAAAATCATGTATGAATAATTCCAACGACAACATGCTTGTGCGGCTATATGGACTATAGAAGGGTCAAAAGTGGTTCTAGAAGTTGAGAATAAGACGAATGCAAAGAAGGCTAAAATGAACATCTTTCCCGATTTATGATCGGTTTCGGTGGGTAGGGAGGAATAGTTATCAAAAAGGAATGAGAATGTGAATTTGCCGGAGTTGGATTTATAGACTTTCTCTATTTCGGAGGTTTTGAGATGAAGAAAGCTTGATAGAGAACGAGTAGAATCCATGTCAAGAGGGGGTTGAGCTATATGATCGTCAAACTTGGCCCCAATAATAGCAGAATACTCCTCAAGCGTAGGAGTCGGTTCAAGACCTTGAAAATTAAATATCGTCGTGCACATGTCCCATGCCTTGGCCAATGCTTGAATGAGGGCCGGTTGATATTCAACTTTGATCAAATCCATCAATCGTCCCAAACGCCCTTCAACGTATGCTTTGTTGATTATGTTGAGGCGATCCCACCATAGAGAGAGCTCTTTGCGCGGTACCGGGATGACTTTGATATCTCCATTCCCCATGATCTAAAAATGCAAAATGATGATCCTAAAGTCAATTACCACGGATTTACTATGAATATGCATGAAATGTGATGCAAATGCACTAACCAAATTCCATGTCATCTTTTGGTAACATGAGGGTCAACTACTCCCATTTGACCCAAATAAGCCAAATAGGGTAGTTATGGACCAAATCTCACCCAAAAATGGCATGTAATTGATTAGGATCGTTTAAGTGTAATCGGGGTAAAGAGTCATTTTTACAACTCAAAATTTGACAACCCACGAGATGCATAAGTCTAATACAAGATGAAAATGTCTAGAAATGTTCGATCAATACATGTCAAAGGAAAGCATGTAAATGACTCAAAGGAAATGTAATAAACCCAAGAAATTGCCCCAAAGTCCAACTATGGCTAGGTAGTCAAGTTGGTGTCCTCATCGGATGATATCTCCATTATCTCGGGAAGCTTGGCATCTTCTTCATCATCGGAGGATATGGTGATAATTTCATTCTTCTTAATTGGGGAGTGCTTTGGGGTCGTCTTGATTGCACGAGGTCGCCTCGCTAATTTCATGTATAACTCCCAAATCCTCTCTTTTTTCGCGCTTGAGTTCCAAATGTTATCCACAACGAGTATAATTGCATCCCTTACTACGAACGCGGTTCCGTCCATTGAGCTCCCGTCCATGGACAAATCCAAAAACTCGAAAAGTAGCGGGTACTCGGTCCTTGCATCGAATGATCCTCCGCTCCCATGCGAATACATCGGGGACATCAATATGACTTCGGGGCGCCATCTATCCTAAAAAAGAAAATTGACCTTCAACCCCGATTACTTAAACGATCTTACAAATTGTGATGATATGTCGTGCAAATGCATAATATGCAAAATTTAAATTTACAAGTTCAAAATAAAGAGGGTAAAAAGCCTTACCAACCGATGTTACTATCTTTTTTTTGGGTTTTTGGCTTTAGGTATACCAATCGTCCATTTCACATGCGCATGAGACAAGTGAGGTTTAACTCTAAAGAAATAAAAAAGGTTCGGGTATGGACCTAAAAAGGCTCCCGCTATACGAATCAATGAGCCGCCCACAAGCGCAATCAAACAACAAGTGGGCAGGATCATCCATCTCGCATAACGAACGGGATCAAATATGGTCAACCCAAGTGCAATCAAACACAGGAGTTTCGCATACCGATCCCTATCTATGGCAACCTATAAGGGTGATTCGCGACTTGGTTTTAGGCGCTTGTGTGTGCAGTGTCGTGATCCTCAAAATATGCAAGATATGCAAAGTAATTTATATTCAAAACACCGCTTCAATATGTGCATAAATAAACACACAACCCGAAACACCATATATGCATCAAAAGGATTAGCATAGACATCACCCCTTATAACTCCCATCTGCATCAACATTTAACACTTTTGTTAGTGGATGTACCTCACCTTCAAGAGCATCCGCAGAAAACGGGGTTAAAAAGCACTCAACATTTTTATCGGCTTAAGTCCTCTTATCGGTTTAGCAACCGGTTTGGATCCCCGGTGGAGTCGCCGGCCTGTCGCGACCCTCCGTCCGTTCGTCGATACGCGCGGGGCGAGTGAGAGTTAACGAGCCGATCCTTTTTAATATAACCCCGGTTGTCGGCGGGATTTTTAGGATCGCAGGTCTCTCCCAAGACCCATTACTCGAATCGCGAAGTGGGAGAAAAATTTATCGAGATCAACCTTAGTGTGGTCGGGTGGCATGTGCGTAGTGTACATGCATTTGGAGTTACCACCAATCAATTTTTTGGAGGGTATGATCGGAAAACCCTACCGAGCGGTCGGGAGAAACCGTTCGGTTCTACGAGAACCCGAGATTTGGGTCCGAGGACTTGGTTACGCCGAGATTTACATTGACGCCCTTTCGGTTACCGATGTTGAGTGAGTTTCTAACCTAAGAATTCATGCGGACGAAATTTCGGGTGAGGTAGATTCTAATGATTTTAAGGTATCATGCGGATGGGAATTTTATTATTCCTATCAATCACAATCAGAAACTTAAAAGCGCGATCAATATAATCGCAAGCAATCAAATCAATCAATCAAGACTCGATATATCTAAAAATGGCCCTATCGGCCCATAGAAATGTCAAATTTGCGTTTCGGGGTGGTTCGGGAAAATTTGGGGCGGAAGGCCCAAGAGGGGTAGAATGGTCATTTTTGGGGGTTCGGGACCCAAAAATCACAAAATCGAGGTCGGGCCAGTTGAATGTAGCCATTTCCTATTTTTTGTGATTTTTTTGAATTTTTCTAATTTTTCTAAATTTTTTTGGATTTTTCATTTATTTTCTAAAAATTAGGAATTTTCCGGATCGATGTGAATTGACCCTCGAAATCTCGAAAATTCTTGATCCAGACTATAAGAGTCCTGAATCGATCTAGGAATTTTTAAAAAAAAATTTGGGAAAATTTGGGAATTTTTATGAATTTTCTATGAATTTTTGATTTTTTTTTGGAAATTTTTATGTATTTTTATTTATTTTTTATAATATTTCTGATCGGGTCAAACTGGTCAATGACCGGTCAACCCGGTCCAAACCATCCGCAGACCCGCTCTACACAAAACGGTGCTGCATCACATTTATTCTAATTTTTTTTTAATTTTCTAAACTATTTTCTAATATCCGGAATATATATAAAAGGAATGGACGTTTGAGATCAATCCTAGAATTAATCTCGGCCGTCGACTCGATCGGGACGAAACGACGCCGCATCGGACTCGCTTCGCAAAAACGACGCCGCATCTATTAAGAGCACGGACGGTCACGATCTAGCCTATGTCTAATCTAAGCCGTTCGTCCTACCTGGATTAAAACGGCATCGCATCTTTTATTATTTTGAAGGGCCACGATTTGTTCTAGACACAATCCGAGCCATTCATTTCCTCTAAACTCAAAAACAACGACGCATCTGTTCGGGTTCTAAACGATGTCGCTCATCGAATAACCTAAACGGCACCGTTTCATTTATTTTTCTATTTTCTTATTATTATACTAATATCTAAAAATACGAAAAATCGGATCTGACGACCCCTAATTAAACTCACCTATTAATCGCAGCCGTCGGATTGAATCCGAGTCGCCTCGCTCTCACCAACGGCCAAGCGGACTCGGACACAAGCTGGACCAACCGAACGACGCCACATCGGCCTTTGACACGTTGACTGTGCCACGTCGGCGTCGTCGTCTTCCTCGCGACAGCACCGGACGGATGGCCAGAATTACTTCGGCGAGATCCAACGGTGACATCTCATCGAATCGACGGGAGACCACCGCAGATCGACTCGACTCACTCCCCGGATCGATATATTCGAAACTCAAACAATTTCATCCACTGAATCACTAAGAATCAAGTTCGCACACGTCTAAACTACGAACAATCAATCAAGCAATATCGGATATAATAGCTCAATTCCTTCACGTAAAAGCTAGAAAAGGAGTCGAGGGAGCTTACCTCGAGCTACGATTGAGCTCGCGAGGGTTAGGGTTGCCCGGCCGAAGTCCGACCAGGCCGCGAGATGTTGAAGGCTCGACTCGGTGCATTCAAGTGAAATCAATGGAGAAACACGATACGATCGTGGTCGGTGATGGTTAAGGACAAAAACGCACACACTAATTGACAGGACCACACTTGCGAAGATGAGATGCCATTAATGCACAGAGATGAGATTCAAAGCTCAATTCACCGTTTCCGGAGGTCCAAGGCCGATTGAACATGTGCGATCGCTTTCTAGCACCTGTATGAAGCTTCGGGAAGTGGTCTCGTGCTTCAATTCAACCTAGATTGACCGGCCGAGCGATGAGCAGCTCAAGCTCCGATGAGCGGCAATGGCGACCGCAAGACCTTCTCGCTCTACTCTCTCTCTCTCTCTTTTTCTCTCTATTCTATTACGTGAGCGAGCGAATGAGCCTCCCTTTCGCGAATATTCCCCCAAGCCTTTTATACAAACTTTCAAAATTTTGGCGCGTCGGGTGAGCTCGAGTCGGTGACGTTCTCAAGTGTGTCCACGTGATTTTTGGTCCACCGGAAGTCGGACGGAGACGCTATCACAACAAACTCCGTTTGGTCCTCCGTTAGTCGTGAATTGAGCTCAAATTGGAGTATTTGTGAAATGTTGACTTCTTGAACTGCCGAGGCTTTGACCGGCAATGTCGCCATTCTCCGGTGACGATCGGTCGTGCCGTCGACGGCAATCGACGCACCTTGGCCTGAGGATCAAAACCCCTAAGGTAATTGGTCTAATTAGGTTCGCATTGAGCCTCAATTTGCTGATCAAAATTCATCTTCAAATCTGCAAAATGGGACGGTCGCGCGAGGAAGAAGATGTATTGTTTTGGACCGGTTCGACCGGTCCGACCGGCGGTCAGACCGGTCTGTACTGTTCAAATAGTAAAATTTCCACTATTTTGAAAATTAAACAAAATTGGTGAGAAATTCTTACAATTAAACCTCAAAATTGCACTTAGGGGCCTGGATATTATCTAGAAATTCAATTTTGCCCAAAAGTTCTTATCAATTTGCACAAAAGCCCCAAATTTTCCAAAATTCCCAATTTGTGGAAAGGTTCAATTGGATGTCAATTTCATCAAATAGGGCCATGAGACCTATGCCAATCGATTTAGAATGCATGAAAACCTGGGGGACGGTCTAATTTTGCCACGAAAGTCCCTCAATTAAGAGTAATTTCAAAAATTGACAAGTTGAGGGACTAAATTGCAAATATTTTGGGTATTTTGCCTAATTCGCGCAATTCGTGTAATTGAGGGTGCAATTGATCAAATTGAAGTTCAAAGGGGCTGCAATTGAATGTCTAGACCTAAAATGTGGAAAAGTTGCAAATAAAAAGACCTAATTGGTATTTTTTGTGCAAATTCAACTTTAGGTATTATAAAAGAACACCTAAAATTGAGTTTAATTTTTGATTTTTCTCGAGGTCAATATGAAAAAGGAATGAAAAGAAAAATATTGGACATTTTTATGTATTTTCGCAACCTCGAAAAGTATTTTTATGAAATTTCTAATATTTTCTATTTTCTGAAAATATTTAAAAATGTGAAAGGTATGAAAAATTAAGTTTTGTTCAAAATTGGTTCCTTATGCTTGGCCAAGGCTTCCAATGTCGATTTTTAATTTTTTTGATTTTTTGTGAATTTTTGGGAATTTTTAGAAAATAAAACTAAAGAAAAATGATAAAAAATCGGGTGTCAACAGCTTTCTTACAAAAACTATTCCTATGTTAGCTGGGAATTCATCCCATATAGTTGTAATCTCTTTCGGATCTCCCAATCGCATCGGCAGCATTTCTATAACCTGGGGTCCGAAAACAAAGGTACCGCTATGGGGTGAGATTCACATCTCAGCAAGTAAACCCAAATCGTATACTAGACCACTAGCCCTTCCGAGTTATGCAACAAAGCATACGGATGACAAGATACAAAACAAGCCTCTTTACATAGTACAATATCATATATATATATATCATATCATATCTCACGTAAGGTGACATAGATAAAAGTTAAGATCAAGTAACTCAAGTCTTGGTAGAGTAGAAGTTAAAACTCTTCCCTTGGTAGCCTTCCACCAATCACTAACCGTATCTTGAAGGCGATACACTGTCGGGGTCACTTTCTCCTCCTCTGTGCAACCCAAAACCTCGAATGCTTTTTTGAGATCCTCTATCTAGTGAGGTGCAGCTTTCGGGTCACCCTTCCCGATAAACTTTGCCGGTTTCGGGTTCAAGAACTACTCTACTAGTTGATGCATCTGTCTATTTTCATTATCATTCCCTTAATTGACATTGCCCCCATGGGCAGCAGCAATAATAGCCTCGGCGGCTTGGGCAATAACGGCAACTCATTTTCGAGTCCGCCTACCCATTAAATTTTCAATCTCTTCTAGAGCCCTAAGGACTCCATCCACTCTCGGATCTTCTCTAACTGTGGTTCTTGAACTATAGGCTCTCCTAGAACCTCCTCTAGAGCCTCCTCTCGAACTTCTACCTTGATTGTCCATTTCCACAAACTTTCTTCACAACACCTGAACCAAAATAATTCCACCAAGGAATTGGAGACCTAAACCGCCTACTCAAGTTTAGCAGTCTCACATTGTTTAACACGACAATTAGCTCAAAGCTAACAATCGTTTTTGGTAGAAAGATTCAACAAATAGCACTAAACACTCAACACGGAAGCAGTCAATCAAGCAAATCACGGGCGCACGTTCAAATGCCCTGCATAACGCATTTAACTCGCATAAACACCTAAGGTCTCTCTGCCTAACCATTCCAAAGTCATCGCTACTTATCACTCCATATCTTATCCAAACTTGGATCGAGCTGACCTTGCTCCGATACCACTCCGAACGGGGATGTCACGACCCGAACCCTACGAGCTCGAAACATCCCCTCTGCGGTTACGACTGTGTACGGTTCTCTAGGATCCAAAAGGCTAACAAAACAAAACATGTGCGGAAGCGAAAACAAATCCCTGTATAGAAACCAACGGCAATACGATAACTTGGGATGGTAAAAACAAACCTATGTACACATATATATTTTTTACAAACTCTCAAACTTAGGGCTTGAGAGGCCACTGTACAAACTTATGACCACCTATAACAAAAAGATTACGTGGTCGAAGCCCACTATACTTCCAAAATAAAACGCTCTACAAAAGTCAAGAGGCCAACTACCCTAGGCTTCGTCCTCGCTACCGGGCACTATCTCGTCTATAGCCGCCAACTCGTCCTCGTCCAACTCTGGTGGTTGCTCTGCATCGGAAGGCTCCACTACTTCCCCATCTTCTCGAGGCGCCATGACCTCAGGGGTAGACTCCACGTCATCAAGACCGGCGTCGGGATGCACCACTACACCATCCGGAGGTGCGGTGCTAGTGGGGTTCCATTCCCCAACACCATCGTAGGGAATATCGAAGCCGGTCAGCGAACCCATTGTCAAATCCCGTAGCTGTACGTCCACGCCACGTATGTGTGGATCTTCCAAAAGAGCTCTTCAGTGTCCACCCAAATAGTAGTAACGTACCTATAGTACGCCTTGTCCTCTCCTACTAGTACTCTGTCACTGTGGTTTCCATATCTCGGGGAATCCCAAATCGTTGAGGCGGGTCGTTCATTGTTGAAGCGGAAGGTCTGAAAAAGAGAGCCCATGACGGGGTGAGAATAAATCTCGGTAAGAAAGCCCCTAAATCTAGGTTAGGGCTCTCTTGTCTCCAGACACGTCCTAGGTGAGCAATTTCCGACAATTCATTCTTCAATAAAAAAATTCCGCAAATAAATTCCCGAATATTTCATTCTTTCTCCAAAAATTGCCACACCTTCACAAATATTCCACGTTACTCCCATAACGGCGTTCCACGCCTCGGTCTGTCATAACAATATTCCACGTACACCCGAGCCTACGTTTAACGCCTCAAGCTAACATATAAAATTCCATGTGGATCCAAGGCCCGCGTTTAACGCATCGGACTATCATATAAAATTTCACGTTGGTCCAGAGCTCACGTTTAACACATTAGGCTATATTATAACAGGATAGACCTGCGTAATAACGCTTCAGGTCATTATATAGTCCGGACTCGCGTAATAACGCCTCAGGTCACTATCCCGTGTTTAACGCCTCGGGATAATATAATCAGCACAGCCCCGCGTTTAACGCCTCGGGGTAAAATAATAATAGCAGAGCCTGCGTCATAACACCTCGGGCAACTTAGGGTCTTATAAAAATATGAACCCCATGTCATAACTCTTCAAGGTAAAATTCCACATTTCCTCTCAATTATTCCACTTAAGACCATATACAACAACAATAATTCCTCGATCGCTCGTCTGATACCACACGATCACTTAAATCCTTCCGATCGATCGGTCTTCACCACGTGATCTTGCTAAATTTCCTAATTAGCAGATCGAGACCACCCGGTCTCACCAATTTTTCTCCAAATAAAGATCGAGACCACACGATCTTTCTAATTTTTCTCAATTGCCCAATCAAGACCACTCGATTACATTATACTGAATAAACACTCGATCGGGATCACGTGATTCACTCACGTTAAATAAATAATAAATCGGGACCACCCGATTAAATCATACTCAAGCCTTCGGCCAATAAGGCCACACGATTAATTTAAGCTACCACAAAAATTAATCTACGCCACACGATATTAATAATTCTAACATACCAATTAATATTCACTGTCCGATCGAAATTATACTAACGTACATTTAATACGTACCATAGAAATAAACCATCGTAACATGGCAATTAATCTGGGCCGTACAATTAAAATATCTTCACGTGCAATTAATCTTCACCATCCGATTATTTTACATAAAGCAGGAATTAATCTCGGCCGTCCGATCAATCTTCCTAAGCAAGATTCAATATCAGCCGTCGGATTAAAGCATGAAAAGCTAGATTAAATCCTAGCCGTCCATTAGCAATCATGCATTTCCACTATTCATGCAAGAACATCTTCTTCTTTTTTCTTCTCTCTCCTCCCTTCATCAATTCGGCCAAAGCAAATTCTTGGGCAAATCCAATCAATTTTTCATCCAATCTACTCAATCCAAAGTCTATTAGCAACCTAGATACCTAAGCTAAGGTTAGGAACCATCTTACCACAAATTTAGCAAGTTTTCCGGCGAAAAAGTCGGGAGAAAATTTGATTCCAATTGGCGGCTCCAACGACTCCCCTTGATCGGCTTCAATCCAAGCTACTCCAGCGGTTCAAGGCGACTCACGGTGGAGAATTTAGCTCTGGCGGTTCAAGGCGACACCGGTGGAAAGATGGGAATTTTCGGCAATGGAGGTGGGGGTGAGGGAATTTTCGGCCAAGGGGGAGTGAGCAAGAGAGAGAAAGTGAGGTAGAGAGAGAAAGGGTTCTTGAAATTATGAAGAAGAAGGCCAAGAATAATAATTAATAAAAGGTTGGATATTTTTGGGGTCTTCAAAGTCAAGAAGGGCAAAATGGTAACTCCACCACCCAAGACTAGTCAATATTTTTGGCCAAGAGGGGGTTTTGACCGAAATGCCCTTCGGTCGAAGTGAAAAATTGGGTATTCTCCAAGAGCAAATGGGTCTTTTCCCATTTCCAGTCCAAATTTTATTTTTCCTGAACCCTTTGAGGTGAACCGCGAAGAAATCGTACACTGGATGAGGAAACGTCCAAAATTTAATTATTGAAACCCCTGAAGGTCCGATGTCAAATTCCGAAACTCGATTTGCGATTAATCTCAATCAATTGAAATTTCAACGTATCTCAAACTAACGGGCGGCTTTTAGGAGTTACGCGTATCGACCCATGATTAATATCACGTTTAAGAATTTCTCGAGCCATGACGACTTTGGTTGTCATTCAATTGCGAGGGTTAATCACTAGGCCCGATGGACACGATTGTCGGAAAATAATTTAGAAACGTTTGGAACCTACACTAGTCAAATGAAATCACCCGTGATCCAAACATAAGGTATTATCCAAATCGTTCCTTAATTATTCTAGGATCGGCCTATATTAGTCCAAAATATCCCTCAACAATTTTCATGGCCAAAGAGTCGATCCAGGATCAAGTTCTTAGGTCCACGTATTTGATTTTTCTAGCTAGTCATTCCCATTTGGTTAGTCTGCTCGAGAGGGATCAATTCCGAGTGAGATCGGATTGAAATATATTGATAAGACTTTTCATTTATTCAAGGTTTCAAAACGAGTCGGAATACAGGATGTCACGGTGGAAGAGGCCGATGGTCAATTTATAAGTATAAGGAAAAATCTCAATCTTTGAGCTCGCTTTTGAGATAAGAGAGGTCGAAGGCTACCTAGCAAGTCTGGACCCAATAGTCACATGGAAAAGATAGTCACTTTATATTGAGTTAGTTTTTGAGATGACAAAAGTAAAAAACTACCCAACAAAAAGCACCCAAATCTCTCTCTCTTCAGTGTGGCTAATTGTCCGTTGGAGTTCCCAACCTATAGCACCCAGATTGGTTCAGCATTTCGCCTGAAAAGTGAACTGAACCAAACCATTTACTTACCACCTATGAAAAGAAAGACAGAAAAGATATACCTCCAATAGATCGCTGCCAATTTTGCAGCGTGTAACGTCGATTATCAACGAAATCACAGCCAAAATCAATTTCAATGTGGCTCGAACAAATTCAACCACACGTTCATCAAGTTCGCAATTTTAGCACCATAGGAATCGAACTCAAAATCCAGCTCAAGTTTTCCACCAACTTAGTCCAATTCGGACGTGCCTGGCGGTTACCTAATTTAGAGCAATCTGCATGAAGCCCCAAACTGTTCACCTGAAGTTAAATCATCAGTTTCCCTGGCTTCAATCGGCAGTGGTAATTTGATGCCTCCGCTCGCGGGTCTCCATTGACATCCGTTCGCTAGGGACTCTGTTTGAGGAAGACGAACTTCTACGGTTCATTGTTGGTAGGGGGCGACCTTACATTCGTCAGAGCTCACTAGTGTCGGATGGAAGATGAGCAGTCGTGATGCTGAAAGTTGCGTCAATGGAGTTCGACGTTTACCTATGACGGAGGAAAGAGGATTTAGCTAAAAAAAAATTAAATAAATAAAGATAAAACATTTAGGTAAAGATTGGCGACTTCACTTACCTATGAATTGCTCCCTTAGCAAGTTTCTCAATCACTCTTAACAACAAAAGCAGCGAGCAAACACTGCCATACTCATCTCTGCCAATCGAATTAGAAGTCTACATGATCTTTGTTCGCATGCCTCGAGGGAGGGAAGCTCATGATTACTCGTTGGTGCTATTTGACTATGTTCTTCGATGCTCATTTGACAATCTTGCAAGCCTTCTTGAGGATCCGCTTCGCTCAAACTGTCATCGTGCATGGGGAACTCGACTTCCGTGTCTGTTGAGTCATGAACAACCTCATAGAGAAAACGCAGATCCATCTGCTGATTGTCTCGAATCTCGATCTTTGAATCATCCCCTAATGGCTTGCATATTATTCGGACTCCCCACCTTTTCACACCCTTACCCGATAGCGTAATGCTAAATCGTGCATGACTTCCATCAATTTGACCAAAATCGACCACATGCCAAAGGTCAGATGGTGAGCAACAACGCAGAAGAATACGATCTGAAGGCACTGTATAATTAAATCTGAGAGAGTCACACCGCCTTTCGCCATTGAAATGTGCTTCAATATGAGTTGAACTTTCGTGGACTCCTTCAACAACAACACAGAAAATCAGTCCAAGGAATTTGTCATACAGGTCTTTTGAAGCCATGAAAGATAGAGAAGACTCTTCAACAGGTTGGAACCACTCTGGCATCTCTCTTCCAGGGAGCATAAAGAATAAATAAGCATCCTGTTATAAAAATAGATCGTTAGAATATACATAGAAGAATTCGACTTGAGTTTAATAAGTAATCCTAGTAAATTCCACGTGGAACTAGAGCTCTATAAATGAGTAGAGATCCATTGATCTTGGCTTGCATTAATATAGAAGGCCCATGTAATAGCAGTCGTTCCCATAAAAGTACCATAGCCACCTTCATTACATGTATGTACAATCTTGCATTTCCTGGTATTGCAATATACAAGCATACCACATCGCATCCATCCTATACTCCACATTGATATGTGTGTATTAGAGAGAGAGAGAGAATCTAACCTCGTTAATTGAGGCAGGATCAACAAGTGTCAACACTCGACGGACCCACTGATCAACTGAAGTTAGATGTCCACTTGTTTGCAAAGACACGCACCCTTCCGCGCGAAGCCATTTTAAATACGGTGGAAGCTCAGGAATCTCTTGTAATTGATGGCAAGGATTAACTTTCAATTCGGACAAAGCATCATGCTTACTGATGGATGTAGGAAGGCTAGAAATATTGTTACATCCCAAATCTAACTCACTCAAAAGGGGAAAACAGGAAAGATCTTCAAGAAACCCCTAAGTTGGACAGATTGCATCCCCGAAGACTTAAAGTTTTTAAATTTGGAAGTCCGATCTTCCTTTGCGGACTAGCTAATTCCTCATACTTTGGTAACCCAATTAAATTTGTGTAGCTGGAAATGCCCAATTCTCTAATGTTTTGTACCTTATAAATGCTGGCCGGAAGAATTACTCGCTGGCATCTAGTAAGAAGCATTGTCTCCAAAGAGCATAAATTTCCTATCGATGCAGGAAGTTCTTTAATATTGGTATCACTTAACTCAAGAAATTTCAGGTCTTGAGTGTATGTGGAATATCAGGAAATCTTTCAAATTTTGGACAGTAACCAATCCTAAGTTTTTGGAGATTTTTTGACTTGAGCACTTTTGGAAAAGCACTAAATTTAGAGCAGAACCATATACACAACGCATGTAACTTGTCATGACATGCAATCGACTCGTGAGCTTCTACCAAGTTTTGGCAATTCCGGACATCCAACTCCTCAAGATTTGGAGTACATGAGAGGTCCGGCAAACTAACCAACGAGTTGCAAGATCTCAAATTAATGGACTTCAATCGTTGGAAGCCCTGCAAAAACAGCAAAACCAACTTTGATATAACACTCTGAAAGCGAAAATAAAGCTGTTTGTACGGTGCCGTTGCCACTTTTAAGGATTTTCATCGTTAGGACACAATACTCTTCATGTGGAAGCAAGGGAGGAGCATCGTCAGATCAGGAAACTTGGAACCTACTATTCAGGTTTCTAAGTAAGTTTCTTAACCTATTAGTAAAGTTTCATTCAAAGTTGCTATAAATTGATTATGTGAAAATCATATATGATATTACTAAACCCTCATGAACTTTATTGGTGAACAAAAACTTAATGAATATACCATGAAGCTTGCGTGAGGTTAGACTCGTGCAATATTTAAATACAGCAAAGCACGCTCGCAAGCGAATTTTAGCTGGCAATTTAGTTTTTATGATCGCTTTAGCAAAATAGAGATAACTCTTATCATTTTAGTTTATAGACATTATTTCAAAGAGTTGAATAATATGTAAATACACAATATTAAAAAGTTTTGCACTAATAAGTTATTTGAGATAATCATCGAAACAATTATGCACAACCTGATACACCTTGCATGACGAATAACATTTATATGATCATTGCTAGAAAATTACAAGTTGATTTTAGAAACTGGACAATACTAAATATTAAACAAAAAATAAATTCTAGCAAATAATAAAATCATGCCATATGATGTTTTGATTTATAGTTACAAATTGGACATAATTCTTTTAATGTTGATACTTAAAATCATGTTTCTTTAGTATCTCTTATTCAAAAATTGCATACAAACACATAAAATAAAATTAGCTGCCAGTTAGTTTAAATTTCCAAATTATTCAGATATGATCAAAGATTATTCCTATTACTTTATATTTATCGGAGATAATTTAGATCACGTTATAATTGGTGAGAACAAATTTTGAATTAAAGATTGCCTTAGTCATATTTTTCTTCCTTTTCTTCTATCATTATGCAATTTAATTTTGTATGTAAGAATGTATGTATCTAAGCAAGCGACATAGTTAGAATTAGGTTGAGCAGCTCATACTAACAGATTTGCATTTTGAATTTCTTCCCTAGGTAGATTTGATTTTGAGATATAACTATGTCGATAGTTAGAGATATTAGGTTTAGAAAGTATTTTACGATATAGATACATATACATATATAAAAATATATATGTATATGTATATGTATATATATATATCTGTCCTTCAGCAATACTTATGTGAAGTAATAAAATCCTTCTACTTTCGAGGAATTTCAACCTCTCTTTATTCCTTCCATCAATGATCCTCAATTGCTTATTTCACAAATATTATACCCATGTAAAAATACATGAGATTGGTTATCTCTCACATACTTCAATATATTAAAAAATTTTGAATTTACTCATGATGCAATGACCTTCATAAAGAAAGAAATTTCTTTGTTTTGTGTATTTAAACAACAAAATGTTCTCATTGCAAATTTCTAATAAAGTTTTTTCACTTAATTTTGCTGCACATTATTTCTAATGCAAGTAGTTAACGTCGTTCCGAAAGAAAACTAGAGTAGTGACTTCTAAAACAGAGGAACAACATTTCCTTACGAAGAAGATAATAAAAAGGTCTATGTACATAAATGCTCACCCGACATAGTTTTATGATTCCTGGGATACTGCAATTGCTGATGTCAAGTCTCACTAATTTCTTTGGACCGGGAAAAAAATGTGGATTCCAGAGACCATATCCAGCCCATTCAATCCATCTTAGCTCATTTGGAAGCCATATAGGGCCTTGGAAAGAATTATGCACGCCACGCACGATAAGCAATCTCAATCTTCTCATTTTTGTAAAAGCATTAGGATGTATGCATAGCTCTTTCTGCTCATATGAGTTAAGCACTATGGCTTTTATAGTACAGCCTCCCTGTATATGCAAGACTACTTAGTTGATGCACATTTACTAAATAGAATCAAAGATAAGGAGCAGAATTTTGATGGTATTTGCAAGCCTTACATTGCTATGTTGCATAACATCGCGAACATCATCATAGAGCCATAATCTGCTGCGTTTCCCGGGATCATCTCGACATTCTTGATTCACAATATCCATACCCATCAATTGGATTAAGTCATGCATTTCGAGGATTCCAAATTCAATTCTCATCAAGGACTTCTCAATGAGAATTTCGAATCCTATTGTTGCCTCAAGATCGCATCCATCGAGAACTTCCTTTACATACTCACTATGCCTCCCCTTAAAGAAGCAAGCAACGTGAAGAAAAATCTCTTTCCAATCATCCTCTAATCCATCATAACTTATTTTGAGCACATCATTAGTGGTTTTATCAGGAATTTGAGAAAGTCTATTTAGTGTACTTTGCCATTCATGTTCTCTTCTCCCACATAAGAAGGAACCTAGCACCTCAAGTGCTAAAGGAAGGCCTTTAGCATGATTCATAACACTCTTCACTAGATCTATCCTGATTTTCAATTTTTGGTGGGTCGGAAAAGCATGCTTACTAAACAGCTCATGAGCTTCATCGTCATCCAATGCTTGAACTTCACACACATAATCTTGATTTATGCCATGACAAGTTAGCAAATGTTTATCTCTTGTAGTCAAAATGATCCTACTTCCATTACCAAACCACTTGCCTTCTCCTGCTAAAGCATTTAAGCTGGTACAAGTCATCCACATCATCAAGGATGAGGAGAACTTTCTTGCAACCAAGTCTGTGTTGTATTATATTAATACCTTCATCAACATTGGACAATTCTAATCTTTGTTGCAGGCATAATATATCTTTCAGCAATGTTTCCTGCAAAGTAACTAGACCTCTGCTCTCTTTTGAAGTTTCTCGAACTTTTGCCAAAAAACTTGAACCCTCAAATTGTCTAGACATAGCATTATAAAAAGCTTTTGCTATGCATGTCTTTCCTATACCTCCCTGCCCCCACAATCCTATCATGAGAACGCCATCATCAGACTCAAGATTTAACATCGATTTCAGCTTAACAACTCGGTAATCTATCCCAACAGGATGCTTAGCAACGTGCAGAGGTTTCCGGTCTAGGTGATTGGAGATCTCCTTCACAATTCTTTGTATAAGCTCTGACTCATCTCTGATACAAACAGAAAAACAAGTTGTAGCATTGTTTCAGCAGTTTGAATAAACAACAAATGAGCAATCACTGGCCAACAATGACAAAGAGATGCGTGACATTTTCAGAAAAATCATAGCCAAAACAAAATGTATTTCACCGAATCAAATTAGGACTTCAACAGTTCTTTACATCAATCAAATCAAGTTCAGGGTTCAACTTTTATCACCCAAGAGATTCATGTTCTTTTGATTTATACATGAAGACTTGCTTATTCAAAGAGAGCTATTTTAGGACTTTGAACGGTCGTTCAGATCTCGATTCGGAAACTATTACATACTAGAAGCACAATATCATTGCCTTACATGGCCTGTGCACACTAATTATCCTATTTCTGGCGTTACGAACATTCTTACTACTTCCAAAGAAATGGGATAAGTTCAATAACGCTGCTTATCATTTTGTCCATGGATGGACCAAGTTTCGACATTTTATAATGACAGTAATGTGTGTGTCGATTCTTTTTTTTTTTATTTTACGAACAGTCTTTATACTTGTAAAGATTAACTTCATACACAAAATATGGACACCACTCTACTTACCCATCATTCAAAGGCCACCCCGATAAGCTACCGGTGTCGAAAAGAGCTTTCTTCCATCTCTTCACTTTCTCCGAATCCTTTCCAAACTTCAACTCATGCTTAGCTAGAGCTCTCCCATAACTCTCTCTCCCTTCTCTCACTTCTCTTGGGTCCACTTTGTAAAACACTGGTCGAACGCTGAGGTCATTTTGCCCCTTGCACTCCATAATCTTGGCCACCTCTTGTAAGCACCATGTTGAGGAAGCGTAGTTCTCAGAGAAAACGATGATTGCGATGCACGATTCTTCGATGGCTTTCATTAGCATCGATACATCATCTCCCTTTTTTAGTTCCTCGCTATCCCGGAAAGTGTATATTCCAATCCTGTGTAATGCTTGATAAAGATGGCTGACAAAGTTGTGACGTAGATCCGCGCCTCTGAAACTCAAGAAGACATCGTAAATCTTTTTGGGTTTCGATGAAGAAGCCATTGAGCGACGAGGTTCAACAATCAGCAACGACTATTTGCTTAAGATTTGATGCAGTGCTTCCAGGTAGTTCGTTCCCCACTTGACGTTCCTGTTGATTTATACTAAGAGGACAGAGATGCATGATTTTTTTTTTTTTAGTACTTGGGAAAATGGTGGTGCTTAAGGATGGGCCAAGACATGTAAAGTCGTGAGCACATGGACTTCTTTTCACTCAAGACCATCAGAGCGACACGAAGCTTCTCTGTGGCCGACAGAAGTAGCGGGTTATTTACCACATTACTCACTCAAGAGACACATAATTACACGCACAATCAAATGTACCAGCAAACAATAATGTTACATCAATTAATTAGTTAATTAATTTCTTTGTCATTATCGAAAAAGGTGCTATGAAATCTGTGATGGCACCATGTGCAAAGATAGTGGGTTGTGATACCAAGAGTCTTTCTTTAATCAAGAGCCGCTTGTCTAGGGCTCTACTAGTCTCTATCGTGAAGAATCTTTTGATATTCGTACGTGCACGTGATTTGGCTTGGATTTACTCCACCACCTCGTTTAACGGGGTTGTGCACAAGCCATTGAACCGACAATTTTTTTTTTTTTTTTTGTAAAGTAAGTATGTTGAACCGACAAACTTTTGAGATATGGTAAATTTAGAAAATTCATGTGTATAAACAAACGCAATGTTAGCCAACTAGAAATATAGGATATGTGAATTTTCATGCAAAATTACACGAACAATACTTGACCCGTATTGTAATATCGTTTGAACTTTGAACTACTTGATGATATACTAAAAGATACATTTCATATTGAAAATCGTCACGTAAATCTTTTTTGCTTCTTTTTCGTAAACTAAGATGGTTCCACGGCCAAAAAAAATTCCACGATTTTTATTCAAAGCTCTCTTAATGGAAAATATGACTCATGGTGGCAATTATAAATTGACTAGTTTCGTTGATATATACAAGTTACAATAATAATAAAAAATTATATATATTAGTGCTTTGATCCTAATAGTGAAATGTTGTTCAGAATAAAAAACAATGCGTAATCCTTTGAGAAAATGAAAATTGCAATCCACGATTGCTCGACAGCCTTCATAAGTGCTGGGGATATTTGGTCTCTCCTCCTCTATTCTTTGCTATTAGTAAAATGTATATTCCATTATAATCTAAAGCTTTTTAAAGATGACCGAGAAATTCCTAGCGCGGGTCAGTATCTCTGAAATTCAAGAAGGACGTCGTAAATCCTTTTAGGTTTGGATGAAGAAGCCATTGGATGATGGAGTTCGATAATCTGCAACGACTATCTGCTTAAGAATTAATATAGTGCTTTTCAAGTAGTTCATTTGCCAATAGCCATGCCCGACCGCCATCATACTATATTAGTCTCATGGTCTTGATCTTCTTGTTGATTCATTCTTATACTGACAGGACAGAGATGCATGATTTTTTCTTTTTGGTACTTTGATAAATGGCTGGGCTTTAAGGTGATGGATTCTTGTGATTTAGGTCGGGGACTTGCTATGACGCCCTGGAAATTAGATTCTTTGTAAAGAGACTAAATTTAATAAAAATGATTAAAATTGAATTTTAGTCGGTATAAAATTTCGAATCGCACGAATTTGGACTTTCCCTGTGACATCCTGTAATCCGGCTCGTTTTGAAGCCTTAAATAAATGAAAAATCTCATCGATGTATTTCGGTCGAATCTCACTCGGAATTGATCCCTCCCGAGTAGACTAACCAAATGGGAATGGCTAGCTAGGAAAATCAAGTACGTGGACCTAAGAACTTGGTCATGGACTGACTCTTTGGCCATGAAAATTGTCGAGGGAATATTTTGGACCAATATAGGCCGATCCTAGAATAATTAAGGAACGAGTTGGGTAATACCCTACGCTTGGACCACGGGTGATTCCGTTCGACCTCGTATGGGTTCCGAACGTCCCCGAATTATTTTCTAACGATCGTGTCCATCGGGACTAGTGATTGACCCTCGCAATTGAATGACAACCAAGGTCGCCAAGGCTCGAGTAATTCTTAAACGTGATTTTAATCACGGGTCGATACGCGTAACTCCTAAAAGCCGCCCGTTAGCTTGAGATACGCTGAAAATTCTATTGATCGAGATTGATCGCGAATCGAGCTTCAGAATTTGACGTCGGACCTTCGGGGGTTTCAATAAATAAAATTTTGGACGTTTCCTCATCCCGTGTGAAATTCCTTCGCGGTTTGCCCCAAAGAGGTTCAGGAAATGTATATTTGATTTGGATATGGGAAATGACCCATTTGCCCTCAAAAATACCCCATTTTTCACTTGGAACTAAGGGTATTTTGGCCATTTTCCCTTTTGGCCGAGATTGACTAGTCAATGAGGGGAGATAATTATTTTTCTCTTGACTTTGGGAGCATAATTAATTATTATTAACCTATATTAATTATTATATTGGCATCTTCTTCTTCATTATCCAAAGACTCTCTCTCTCTCTCTCTCTCTAGCTCACTTTCTCTCTCCCTCACTCTCCCTCTCCCTCACTTGGCCGAACACCCTCTCTCTCACCCTCCGTTGCCGAAAATTCTTCAAGCCTTCTTTGGTGTCGCTTTGGAGCGCTTGGAGTCGCTAGATCGTCGCCGAGTCGCCGGCCGTGCAAGGATCGCCGAAATCGCCGATTGGTTCAAGCTTTTCCTCAACCGTTCAACGGAGGTTTTTGCGAGTTTTTGGGGTAGGATTGTTTCTAAACCTAAATTAGGTGGTTAGGTTGCTAAAAGACCATGAAATTGTGAATTTTTGATGAAGAAAAGTGTTGGATTTGGGCTTGTGGAGGGGCTGGACGAAAATTGCAAAAATGGAGGTGAGATATGCTTGTTCTTGCAATGAATAGTAATTGCAAGAGGATATTTGTTGGGTCAAAGTTTGACCATGGTTACCCTACCAACCCTAGTTACTTTATGCCCTAACTAGAGTTACTTTATGCTATTTATTAATCATGGTTAGGTTAGTATTTGACTCTAGTTAGTTTTTGAACCATGGTTAGTTTAAATATTAACTAGGGTTACTTTTATGTGACATAAAGTCGTTATGCCACCGTGCTAATTAAATGCGACATTGTTATAGTATAGTACTATGGTCGTGAATTAATTATATGTTAGAAAATTATTATTGTTCGGCCGTGATATATTTCCACGTTAGTATAATTTTAGCGGCGCGTGATTTATAAATTGCTACGTTAGCGTAATATGGTCGCATGACGTGGATTGGATACTATGGTAGTATTAACCGATCGGGTAGTCTGGATTAATATTTGGATTAGTGTGAATTAATCGGGTGATCCTGAATTATTAATTCTCTAACGTGAGTGAATCACGTGATCCCGATCTATTTCGAGAAAATATGAGGGTCGTATTCAATCAAGTCGTCTGAGGCCAAAGTGAGCCGTATTCGTCTGATTGTCCGAGACCGAGGAAATGTGATGGTCGTATTCAATCAAGTCGTCCGAGGCTAAAGTGAGCCGTATTCGTCCGATTGTCTGAGACCGAGAAAGTAAGAAAGTCGTGTTCAATTAAGTCGTCCGAGACCAAAGTGAGTCGTGTTCGACTAATTGTCCGAGACTTGATCCGGTCGTGTTCCTATGTGTCCGAGACCGAGATCCGTGGGTCGTATTCCTATGTGTCCGAGACCCGGGTATATATATAGAGCCGTGTTCCATAAAGGTCCGAGGCTCAATTTCATGAATGTATGATGTCGGTGGAGTAACATGGAATATTTTTGGAGTAACGTGGAATATTTTGGAGTAACGTGGAATATTCTAGAGTGACGTGGAATATGTTTGGAGTAACGTGGAATATTCTGGAGTGACGTGGAATATTTTTGGAGTAACGTGGAATATTCTGGGGTGACGTGGAATATTTTCGGAGTTATGTGGATATTTATATTATGGCCGGATGTGTTAAAAATGGGCCCCGGAGTACGTAGAATATTTTATTGTCGGACTGAGGCATGGAACGCCGAGACGGGAGTAACGTAGAATATTTGAGAAGGTGTGAGAATTTTCGGAGAAAGAATGGAATTTTCTGGAATTAATTGTGGAATTTTTTGGGTAAGAAAGAAAGAGTTATTGGAAATTGTTGCTCGCCTAGATTGTGTCTGGAGGCACTAGCGACCTGATCTAGGGTTAGAGATTTTCCTACTGAGATTTTATCTCACCCCGTCGTGGGTTCGTTGTTTTTCGCACCATCTGCCTCGGCCATGAATGACCCGCCTCAAAGGTTCGGGATCCCGCGGGACATGGAAACCGTGATGTCAGAGTACCCGGTAGGAGAGGACAAGGTGTACTATAGGCATATTACTACTATTTGGGTGGACACCGGAGAACCCTTTTGGAAGACCCATACGTACGAAGCATGGACGTACCGCTATGGGGACTTGACAGTGGGACCACCGACCGGCTTCGACATTCCCTATGACGGTGTTGGGGAGTGGGACCCTACTAGTACTCCCCCTCCAGATGGCGTTGTAGAGTACCCGGATATTGGTCCCGATGACGTGGAGCCTAGTCCCGAGGTCGTGGCACCGAAGAAGACGGAGAGGTTGTGGAGCCTTCGGACGCCGAGTAGTCGCCTGAAATAGCGAGGATGAGGCTTAGAGTAGTCGGCCTCTCAGGTTTTGTGGAGTGTTGTATTTTGGTAGTGTAGCGAGCTTCGACCACGTGTCTTTTGTTATAGGTGGTCACGGGCTTGTACGATCGCCCCTGAAGCCCTAGGTTTGACGGTTTGTAACAACTATGTATATATGTACATATGTGTGTTTTTACCATCCCAAGTTATCGTAGATTTATTGGTTTTCTGTACGGAGATTTTGTTGCTTCCGCATGTGTTGTATAATATTGTTGGCCCGAGGATCCTGGAGAACCGTACGCAAGCGAGGCCAGGTGGGATGTCGACGGTTCGTAGGGTTCGGGTCGTGACATCCCCGTTCGGAGTGGTATCAGAGCAAGGTCAGCTCGATCCAGGTTTGGAAGAGTTATGGAGTGATAAGGAGCGATAACTTTGGGATGGTTAGGCAGAGAGACCTTAGGTGTCTACGCGAGCTAATCGCGTTATGCGGGGCATTTGAAAATGCGCTTGTGATTTGCCCGATTGATTGTTTTCGTGCTGAATTTTGGTGTTGTTTGTTGAATCGTTTACTAGAAACGATTATTAGCCTTGAGCTAATTGCTATGTTAAGCAGTGTGAGACTGCTAGACTCAAGTGGGTGGTTTAGGTCTCTAATTCCTTAGCGGAATTATTTTGGTTCAGGTGTTGTGAAGAAAGTTGATGGAAATGGAAACTCAAGGTAGGGGTTCCAGAGGAGGCTCCAGAGGAAATTCTAGGGGAGCATCTAGAGGAGGTTCTAGGGGAGCCTCTAGTTCGAGAACGACAGTCAGAGAAGATCCGAGAGTGGATGGAGTCCTTAGGGCTCTTGAAGAGATAGGAAATCTCATGGGTAGGCGGACTCAGGAACGAGCTGCCGCTATTGCCCAAGCCGCGGAGGCTGCTGGTACTGCTGCCGCCTATGGGGGCAATGTTAATTAGGGGAATGATAATGGAAATAGACAGATGCATCGGTTGGTAGAGCAGTTTTTGAAATTGAAACCGGCGAAGTTTACCGGGAAAGGTGACCCGGAAGCTGCACCTCGTTGGATAGAAGATCCGGAGAAAGCATTTGAGGTGTTGGGTTGCACCGAAGAGGAGAAAGTGACGCTGGGCGTATATCGATTGCGGGACCACGGCTAGTGATTGGTGGAAGGCCACCGGGGGAAGAGTTTTCCCGGAGGGTACAAGATCGAATTGGACTATCTTCACCGAAGTCTTCAATGGGAAATACTTTTCAGAGACTGCTCGGGAACGGAAGATGTTAGAATTTCAGTAACTCCGCCAGAACCATATGACGGTAGATCGGTATGAGGCTGAATTCTCGAGACTGTCAAAGTATGCTCTTAGAATGATAGAGAATCATCTGGATAGAGCGAGGAGGTTTCGGGACGGATTGAGGCCAGAGCTTCGCAGTCAGCTGATCCTGCTGAATCTGAGGGATTATGATGAGTTATATGAGCGGGGTCGGATGGTGGAGCGAGACATGAAAGAGAGAGCTGCCGCATCCGGATCGCGGTTCATGCCCGTCGGGGACAACCGCCGGTTTGGCAAGAGGCCAATGATGGGAAATAGGCGTTTTGTCCCTCCGGTCGGAAGAAATAATGGGAAGCCGGTATATCAATCCAATCAGAACTCGCGATTTTGTGGCAGGAGGCACGGGAATGGACCTTGCCCGAGTAGGACGGGGGCGTGCTTCAAATGTGGAAAATTTGATCATCATGTAAGGAGTTGCCCGGAGTTAGCCCCAGAACAGCGATTTAAGCCCCAAAGACCCCGGGCGAGGCCTCAGGTTAGAGCCGCTCCACGGAATAACCGGAACGGACCGCCAGCACAAGGGAGAGTGTATGCGGTGGCGCGCAATGAGGCAGAGAATGCGCCTGGCGTGATCACGGGTACGGTCTCCTTATGTGATCATGCTGCATATGCTTTATTTGATTCTGGAGCATCCCATTCGTTTGTATCTGCTCAATTTGTGGAGTTAGCTGGGATTGAGTTAAAACTACTAGAAGTAATGTTGCACGTAACTACGCCCTTAAAGGATAAAGTATTGGTTACCTTAGGGTGTATTGGATGTAAGATAGTCATTGGCGGTAGAGAAGAATTAATAGACCTAGCGATTTTGACTATGCATGATTATGACGTGATAATTGGAATGGATTGGTTGGGAAAGCAAAGAGCTGTTTTTGAGCGTGGTAGCGGGGTGATCCAATTCAACCCAATTGGTCATCCTAGATTTGAATTTGTGGGAAATCGAGGAGGAATCTCGATTCCCCGATCTAATCACTTGGAAGTAACTAAGTTGTTAAATGAAGGATGCCAAGGATATTTGGCTGCGGTAGTGGATTCGTCGATTGAAGGATCGAGGCTAGAGGATATAGCCGTGGTGCGCGATTATCCCGATGTCTTTCCTCAAGAATTGCCGGGATTGCCACCTGAAAGAGAAGTAGAATTTGTGATTGAGTTAGCACCGGGGACAGAACCAATTTCCAAGGCGCCCTACAGAATGTCCCTCTCAGAGTTAAAGGAATTGAAGGTTCGGATGCAAGAATTGCTGGATAAAGGATTTATCCGCCCCGCCGCATCGCCTTGGGGAGCGCCCGGTGTTGTTTGTAAGGAAAAAGGATGGGTCATTGCGATTATGCATTGACTACCGGCGATTGAATCAAGTGACTATTAAGAACAAGTATCCATTGCCAAGGATAGATGACTTGTTCGATCAACCGCAAGGCGCTTCGGTATTTTCTAAGATCGATTTGAGGACGGGCTACCACCAGTTGAGGATTAAGAAAGAGGACATACCGAAGACTGCTTTTCGTACCAGATATGGGCATTATGAGTTCACAGTCATGCCTTTTGGATTGACTAATGCCCCGGCTGCCTTTATGGATATGATGCATCGGGTGTTCAGAGAATTCCTGGATCGCTTTGTCATCGTGTTTATCGATGATATTCTGGTGTACTCGAGGAGTTTGGAGGAACATGAACATCATCTGAGCATCATTCTGCGGACCTTAAGAGAACACGCTCTTTATGCCAAATTTAGCAAGTGCGAATTTTGGCTCGACCGAGTAGCGTTCCTTGGACATATCGTCTCGGGTAATGGAATCTCGGTAGATCCGGCGAAAATTGAGACCGTGGTGAATTGGCCAAGACCGACGTCCGTCACGGAGATTCGGAGTTTTCTAGGCTTGGCAGGGTATTATCGCCGATTCGTGGAAAAGTTTTCTTTGATAGCTATTCCGCCGACGCAGCTAACGAAGAAGGAAACTCGCTTCGAATGGACAGATAAATGTGAGGGGAGTTTCCAAGAACTGAAACATAGGTTGACGACGGCACCAGTTTTGACGATACCATCGGGTCCTGGAGGATTTGAAATTTATAGCGATGCTTCGCTAAAAGGACTCGGATGTGTATTAATGCAACATGGCGGGGTGGTCGCGTATGCGTCGCGACAATTGAGGCCTCATGAGCAGAACTATCCAACGCATGATCTAGAACTTGCGGTAATTGTTTTTGCATTGAAGATATGGAGGCATTATCTGTGGGGAGAAAAGTTTCGGATTTATACGGATCATCAGAGTTTAAAGTATTTGTTCTCCCAGAAAGAGCTGAATATGAGGCAGCACCGTTGGATGGAGTTATTGAAAGACTATGATTGTGATATTTTATATCACCCTGGAAAAGCGAATAAAGTAGCGGATGCTCTGAGTCGAAAGTCAAGCATGGCGCATTTGATGGTGAAAGAATGGACTTTATTGGAAGAGTTGAGAGATTCGCAGTTTAAGTTGGAAGTTGGCAATCTCACAAGTCTACCGGCAACTCTGAGAATTGAGCCAGAGATTCGGGCAAGGATTAAGGCGTTGCGATCAGTGGATCCCGACATTCAGAAAATTTTAGAGACGGATGCCACCAAGAGGAAACCTGAATTTCAAGTGGCCGAGGACGGAATCTTGAAATTCCGTGGGCGTCTGTGTGTTCCTAACGATGAGGAGCTCAAGGAAAAGATTTTGTTAGAAGCACATCGGAGTAGTTATAGTGTGCACCCAGGCAGTACTAAAATGTATCAGAATCTGCGCCAACATTGCGGTGGAATGGAATGAAAGTCGACGTGGCCAAGCATGTGGCTAAGTGTTTGACGTGCCAGCAAGTGAAGGCACAACATTGTAAGCCTGGAGGACTACTTCGACCGCTAGAGATTCCCGAATGGAAATGGGAACACGTTACCATGGACTTCGTTATGGGATTACCGAGGAGCCGGAGAGGGCACGATTCGATTTGGGTAATAGTCGACAGATTGACTAAGTCGGCACATTTTTTCGCAGTGCGAAAGGATTTCGCAATGGAAAAGTATGCTGAGTTGTATATGCGCCAAATAGTTCGCCTGCATGGAGTGCCGGTAACCATTACGTCGGATAGAGACCCCAAGTTTCATTGCGACTTTTCCGGAAAAGTCTTCAGAATGCCATGGGAACTCAAGTACGGTTTAGCACCGCCTATCACCCTCGGACAGACGGACAATCAGAAAGAACAATTCAGACTCTTGAAGATATGTTGAGAGCATGTGTGATAGATTTTAAAGGGGGCTGGGAGGAACAGCTGCATTTAGTAGAATTTGCCTACAACAATAGCTTCCAGCAGAGTATTGGAATGGCACCGTTTGAAGCGTTGTACGGTAGAGCTTGCGAGAACTCCGGTTTGTTGGGATGAAGTTGGTGAGGGAAGCATAACGGGACCGTAACCGGTCCAGCAATCCGTTGAGGCAGTGAAAGTGATCGAGACACGAGGCTAAAGAGCGCCCGCAGTCGTCGAGAAAAGTTATGCGGATAGACGACGTAGACCGTTGGAATTCCAGGTGGGAGATCATGTCTTCCTTAAGGTGTCGCCGATGAGAGGCTTATCTCGGTTTGGGAAGAAAGGGAAATTAAGTCCGAGGTACGTAGGCCCATTTGAAATCCTGGAACGGATTGGGACATTGGCTTATCGACTCGCCTTGCCGCCGAACTTGTCCCAAGTCCATAATGTTTTCCACGTGTCTATGTTGAGGAAATACGAACCGGACCCAACGCACGTCCTGGATCATGAAGTAGTGGAAGTGGATGAAAGAGTATCCTACGTGGAGAGGCCGGTGCGAATAGAAGACAGAAAGGAACAAGTTCTGAGGAACAAGACAATTCCATTGGTGAAGGTCGTATGGGAACATCATGGAACGGAAGGGGCAACTTGGGAAAATGAAGAAATGATGAGGCAACCGCACCCCCATTTGTTTGAATAGATAAGTTTTGTTGTAAATTTCGAGGACGAAATTTTTGTAAGGGGGGAAGAATTGTGACATCCCGTAATCCGGCTCGTTTTGAAGCCTTAAATAAATGAAAAATCTCATCGATGTATTTCAGTCGAATCTCACTCGGAATTGATCCCTCCCGAGTAGACTAACTAAATGGGAATGGCTAGCTAGGAAAATCAAGTACGTGGACCTAAGAACTTGGTCATGGACTGACTCTTTGGCCATGAAAATTGTCGAGGGAATATTTTGGACCAATATAGGCCGATCCTAGAATAATTAAGGAACGAGTTGGGTAATACCCTACGCTTGGACCACGGGTGATTCCGTTCGACCTCGTATGGGTTCCGAACGTCCCCGAATTATTTTCTAACGATCGTGTCCATCGGGACTAGTGATTGACCCTCGCAATTGAATGACAACCAAGGTCGCCAAGGCTCGAGTAATTCTTAAACGTGATTTTAATCACGGGTCGATACGCGTAACTCCTAAAAGCCGCCCGTTAGCTTGAGATACGCTGAAAATTCTATTGATCGAGATTGATCGCGAATCGAGCTTCAGAATTTGACGTCGGACCTTCGGGGGTTTCAATAAATAAAATTTTGGACGTTTCCTCATCCTGTGTGAAATTCCTTCGCGGTTTGCCCCAAAGAGGTTCAGGAAATGTATATTTGGACTGGATATGGGAAATGACCCATTTGCCCTCGAAAAATACCCCATTTTTCACTTGGAACTAAGGGTATTTTGGCCATTTTCCCTTTTGGCCGAGATTGACTAGTCAATGAGGGGAGATAATTATTTTTCTCTTGACTTTGGGAGCATAATTAATTATTATTAACCTATATTAATTATTATATTGGCATCTTCTTTTTCATTATCCAAAGACTCTCTCTCTCTCTCTCTCTTGCTCACTTTCTCTCTCCCTCACTCTCCCTCTCCCTCACTTGGCCGAACACCCTCTCTCTCACCCTCCGTTGCCGAAAATTCTTCAAGCCTTCTTTGGTGTCGCTTTGGAGCGCTTGGAGTCGCTAGATCGTCGCCGAGTCGCCGGCCGTGCAAGGATCGCCGAAATCGCCGATTGGTTCAAGCTTTTCCTCAACCGTTCAACGGAGGTTTTTGCGAGTTTTTGAGGTAGGATTGTTTCTAAACCTAAATTAGGTGGTTAGGTTGCTAAAAGACCATGAAATTGTGAATTTTTGATGAAGAAAAGTGTTGGATTTGGGCTTGTGGAGGGGCTGGACGAAAATTGCAGAAATGGAGGTGAGATATGCTTGTTCTTGCAATGAATAGTAATTGCAAGAGGATATTTGTTGGGTCAAAGTTTGACCATGGTTACCCTACCAACCCTAGTTACTTTATTCCCTAACTAGAGTTACTTTATGCTATTTATTAATCATGGTTAGGTTAGTATTTGACTCTAGTTAGTTTTTGAACCATGGTTAGTTTAAATATTAACTAGGGTTACTTTTATGTGACATAAAGTCGTTATGCCACCGTGCTAATTAAATGCGACATTGTTATAGTATAGTACTATGGTCGTGAATTAATTATATGTTAGAAAATTATTATTGTTCGGCCGTGATATATTTCCACGTTAGTATAATTTTAGCGGCGCGTGATTTATAAATTGCTACGTTAGCGTAATATGGTCGTATGACGTGGATTGGATACTATGGTAGTATTAGCCGATCGGGTAGTCTGGATTAATATTTGGATTAGTGTGAATTAATCGGGTGATCCCGAATTATTAATTCTCTAACGTGAGTGAATCACGTGATCCCGATCTATTACGAGAAAATATGAGGGTCGTATTCAATCAAGTCGTCGAGGCCAAAGTGAGCCGTATTCGTCTCGATTGTCTCGAGACCGAGGAAATGTGATGGTCGTATTCAATCAAGTCGTCTCGAGGCTAAAGTGAGCCGTATTCGCTCGATTGTCCGAGACCGAGAAAGTAAGAAAGTCGTGTTCAATTAAGTCGTCCGAGACCAAAGTGAGTCGTGTTCGACTAATTGTCCGAGACTTGATCCGGTCGTGTTCCTATGTGTCCGAGACCGAGATCCGTGGGTCGTATTCCTATGTGTCTGAGACCCGGGTATATATATAGAGCCGTGTTCCATAAAGGTCCGAGGCTCAATTTCATGAATGTATGATGTCGGTGGAGTAACATGGAATATTTTTGGAGTAACGTGGAATATTCTGGAGTAACGTGGAATATTCTAGAGTGACGTGGAATATGTTTGGAGTAACGTGGAATATTTTTGGAGTGACGTGGAATATTCTGGAGTGACGTGGAATATTTTCGGAGTTATGTGGATATTTATATTATGGCCGGATGTGTTAAAAATGGGCCCCGGAGTACGTAGAATATTTTATTGTCGGACCGAGGCATGGAACGCCGAGACGGGAGTAACGTAGAATATTTGAGAAGGTGTGAGAATTTTCGGAGAAAGAATGGAATTTTCTGGAATTAATTGTGGAATTTTTTGGGTAAGAAAGAAAGAGTTGTTGGAAATTGTTGCTCGCCTAGATTGTGTCCGGAGGCACTAGCGACCCGATCTAGGGTTAGAGATTTTCCTACTGAGATTTTATCTCACCCCGTCGTGGGTTCGTTGTTTTTCGGACCATCCGCCTCGGCCATGAATGACCCGCCTCAAAGGTTCGGGATCCCGCGGGACATGGAAACCGTGATGTCAGAGTACCCGGTAGGAGAGGACAAGGTGTACTATAGGCATATTACTACTATTTGGGTGGACACCGGAGAACCCTTTTGGAAGACCCATACGTACGAAGCATGGACGTACCGCTATGGGGACTTGACGATGGGACCACCGACCGGCTCGACATTCCCTATGACGGTGTTGGGGAGTGGGACCCTACTAGTACTCCCCCTCCGGATGGCGTTGTAGAGTACCCGGATATTGGTCCCGATGACGTGGAGCCTAGTCCAGAGGTCGTGGCACCCGAAGAAGACGGAGAGGTTGTGGAGCCTTCGGACGCCGAGTAGTCGCCTGAAATAGCGAGGATGAGGCTTAGAGTAGTCGGCCTCTCGGTTTTTGTGGAGTGTTGTATTTTGGTAGTGTAGCGGGCTTCGACCACGTGTCTTTTGTTATAGGTGGTCACGGGCTTGTACAAGTGGCCCCGAAGCCCTAGGTTTGACAGTTTGTAACAACTATGTATATATGTACATATGTGTGTTTTTACCATCCCAAGTTATCGTAGATTTATTGGTTTTCTGTACGGAGATTTTGTTGCTTCCGCATGTGTTGTATAATATTGTTGGCCCGAGGATCCCGGAGAACCGTACGCAAGCGAGGCCAGGTGGGATGTCGACGGTTCGTAGGGTTCGGGTCGTGACATTCCCGAAATGTCGTTTGGTTTAGATTATGTTTCGAAAATAGTGGTCGTCGCAGTTTAGGATTTTTAATCTCCGTGCCCAAGCCTAGCTTGTGAAAAGACCAAAATATCCTCTACCGTGTACGCTAATTGTTCGTTCGGTCCCGATTTGTGATTTGATTTTTTTACCCCTCCCATTTGTACATTGGAGACAAAGCAATTCAAATCTCCTTGGGTGGGCCCCACTTGTAATTCCCCAATCACCAATCCCATCCTAGTTTGCTACCCACCCACTTCTCTCTCTCTCTCTCTCTCTCTCTCTCTCTCTCTCTCTCTCTCCTCCTCCTCCTCCTCCTCCTCCTCCCTCTTCATCACCCGCACGACTCCTCCTCCTCTTTCCCTTCCACCAAAGCCTCCACTCCTCCTCACCAGGGAGCCTTGCGACGCCACTACCCCCTCCGACCACCACAGACCTCCTCCGTCGTCACGCCTCCACAGTAGCTAGTTGTTGGCGAGCCGTGGAACAGCCCTCATGAGCCAAACCACCCGCTTGCCCTATTTTGACTTCGCTCGGCTACAACTCCTACTCAGCCGCCCCTACGCCACTTCCAGCGACCACCAACTCATCCCTCGGCCTTGGACAGCCCAAACTCCCTCAAATCCGCCCCGACGCTACCTACCTTGTTTTATTTTTCCTCTGCTGTATTTTGGCCACCTTGCATCGTTGCCTACCGCTGCTGTTCTGGCCACCGGTGACCACGAGCCATCACCCTTGGATCCCGTGCCACCGTCCCGAAGTGTCGCTGCCTCACCCGACCACCCTTGACCAAGTTTGGAGCCCGAAGATCGAGGTTGACCTTGAGTTAGCGAGGAGTCGCCGAGCCGTTCCGTTGTCGCCGCCCGTGTCGAGACCGTCCGAACTTGTTCAATTTGTGAGTTAGTCCTTAACTCTCGGTTAGGAAGCTAATTGCGTTCTGAATTAGCTTAATTAACTAATTAGGATGTTTAGGTAGTTTCATTACGATCGGATTAACTCGAGACTTGGTTTAGGATAAATGATCGTAATTATTAAGTTAGTTGATTAACTAGGTCGTCCGTGGCTAATTGTGAATTAGAATTGATTGATTGTGGTTGATTGATCGCGAGCGAGTGATAAGCTAGAGATAAGCGCACGATTCACTGTCGTTTAGATTTGAAACATTATATCAAAATCAACTGGCTTCAATTAATTAATCATCTCTTGAATTGTTGGATTTGAATGTAGAAATTGACTGTTAATTGTCATGGGTGTTAGATTGGAGGCCGATTGCCTCGAATTGCTTGAAATGTCGGTCTATAAAATTATGCATTCATATGACCACGAATGAGATCAAATTGCATGATTTAGAATGAAAACGGCCTTGGGCCAAGTCCTTGAGCACGTCCACATGAGCATCCGGCTAATAGTAAAAGATAAAAATTAGTTGGTTGTCGGATGTGCCTGAATGGTCATATGATGAGGTTAAACCGTGTTAGTCGTACGAGAACCCGACAAGTTTGTATCGAGCTAGTCATATGGAACCACATGACTTGTTAGATACACGTCAATTCATGCCCGTGCCAGTCATACGGAGCACACTAATTGTCGGATGCCGGTCGCAGCTTGTGACGGACTGACGCTCCTTTTTGGAATATCTGTCTGCTATGCCGTGCCAGTCGCACTAGATACATAGCTTTCGATCGCACTAGATACATAGCTTTCGGTCGTTATCACTGGAAGTAAGGGATGATGCCTAGTCCTACCAATAGATACTGCGAGTCGTAGTGTTGGGGGCCACACCTATAGTGTGTGCCGACCACACTAGTTGCGTGGGTCACCAGCTAATAAATGGACTTCGTGTAGTGTCCTGCGCATGCAAAATTGGTATGATGCCATGCTAGTTGTTTGTCCGATGTAACTGTTGAATTGAGTTGAGCATTGCATTGTGTGTAGCTTCTAGATGGTAAGCTTGCGTGTGGTTGAGATATCTGCTTTTTGTTGACGTGACTATTTGTTAGGACGTCTAAGCGAATCAACACCCTAGCTAGACTTAGGCGTTGACTCACCGTGATTTTTTTCTCACCTAGTTGTTAACATTTCGGGTCCCAAGTGATGGAGTGCCGGGTCTGATTCGGCGTCCCTACCGACTAGGATTTTTATATTATCCACCATCAAGAAGTGTTTCGGGGCGGGTCTGGGAGCAACTTGTCATTGAGATGTGGGTCAAGGAAGGTTTACCGAACCTAGTGCTGCATTTCTTCCGAGCCTGGTTTCTCAATGACCATAGAGTGCTTTATGGCCTGCTACGGAGACATGAGGGACCGCTTAATCCATGCCCTTATGTCCCTTCTTGGGATCCCATAGATTTTGATATGTTGGATGGGGAGGTAGTAGACCCCGAGTCCGACATGGAGGCCGAGCCCTCTTCCGATCGGGGTTCTAGGGCTTAGTTGAGACAACCCTCTTTTTGGAGCCCGTAAATGTTAGGGCATGGATATTAGAATAGTCTTTTGGGAGTAGATGAAGGTTTAACCTTACCCGACCGTGTATCTTTTTGAGGTCCTAGTGAGTCGCCCCGAAGAATGTAGTTGTATATATCTCCTAAAGCTCAGTAGGGTTAAAACTTATCTGCCTTGGTTTTATGAATGAAATTGTCTTTTGTGAATGACTATTATGTCCCGTTTCCTACTTTACTATCTCATGTTGTTGTTGATCGGAGAGTTCACGTTTCCGCATGCGCCATAAGCGAGTAGGTCGATAGTATACTTGGGACGCTATCCTTTATGGCCAATGGCAAATTAATAGGGATGTCGCAGGTCTAGGGATCGGGGCATAACACTTGTTGATAAAAACAACTTTGCTGGCTTCCTCTAATTTCACGCACTTTGAACTTTTCATTATCCTTGAATTCTTATGAAAAAGATTGGTAGAAAGGATGGTCATGCGGTGTTTAGGGAGCACCTTAGAACCTGTTTTTTTTCTTCTTCTTTTTTGCATGCTTTTCCTTGGTTCATTTTAAGCTCTCATTAAAAATCACGTACATATGCAATCCCTGAAAATGGGGCGAAAATACCGAAAAGATTATAAACCTATTGCATTGTTATCAATTCAGTCTTAAACCTTTCAATTTGACCAAGTTAGTGCTAAATCTTTTTGCATTGGTACAAATTCAGTCCATCTAGTTAGTTTTAACCGGAAATCGTTGATGTGAGCACCGACTATCTCACGTAGGGCGGCCGATGCTAATGGGGAATGTTTTCAATAAAAAATATATTTTTAATTATTTTTTCCTTCTTCTTTTTCCTTTTTCTTTTATGAAACATTGGCTTGGCTGGCGAGGGTCACCAGCTACCCTCTTCGGGCCTCGGGCAAGGGCCAACCAGGCCTATTAAAAACCAACCTATTAAGGCGAAGTCATGTACCAGAGTTCTACAAAACAGAGAACAACATGATCCAAGTTGATTTTATCATTGCGAAGACAACATAGGTGACAAGAAGTGAGGCAGAGATGGAAGAGATCGAACATGGGAGTAAGAAACAAGCTCGCCTTCCCCATTATTTTGAGCCATGTTTTTGGATGTAATGAGTTTCCGAAGTGTATTAAATATATCAGAGGCTTGAAAAACTTGTGGTCTGATCAGTCTCTTTCTATAGTGCTTTGAACTTTTCACTTTCCTCTGATTTTTAAGAAAATGATTGGTTGAAACTTGAAAGGATCGTCATGCGGTGTTTAGGGAGCATCCATTTCCCTAATTCAATTATAGTGTACTTTCAATATGGCTTAGCGTCTGGTTTATTTTAAGCTCTCATTAAAAGTGCCACTTGACTTGTATTCTAGAGATATAGACCACTAACAAAAAGAGTTGGATTACCAACGCAGTAGTTGGTAATTCGAATGCTGGTAAAAAATATAAAGAAAAGTCGGCAAGCTATAAAAGCATTGTTTTTATTTTTACTGGAGACACAGTAAGTAGGCAACTAACAAAACAAATATATGTTGAAAACTAACTAAAATAAGAGTTGGAATGTTAAACTAGCTGGTAAATTAATCGGGGGAAAGGTCGACAATCACTCTAACTGAGATTGATAACTTCTAAAAGGAATTAGTACACCGAAAGTCTTAAAACTTGTCAAGAAAATGCAATTGAGTCCTACAACATTCAAATAGTTCAATCAATTTGGAAAACATATCAAATCAATTCAATCAGTTCTTTAAGAAAACTCCGTCCTATTTTACTATCGAAAAATGTTGATATGTTCCTTTTATTAGTATAAATGAACGAGCCGACTATTATTTGTTTTCGTGAGAAAATGTTAGATGCTTTCAAAGCTATCATGTGATCGACCACCCAATAATTTCTCTATACTAAGTGCTATTAACTTTTCACTTTCCTCTAAAGCAAAATATTTTTATGAATGTTTTTGGAGCACCTAAGAATCTTTCTTTTTGGGCATGCATTTCCCTTCTGCAATTACTCTGTTACTTCAATCTGGAGGTGGAGATATTAGATTTAAAAAAAAAAAAATCTAGAGTGGAGATAGAGTGTGATAGCTTGTCCATTCACGAGCTTGCAACATGTGCTTATCGGAGGGAAAAGTACACTAGAAGTGTCATAACTTTTGTACGGCATTTACTTGAGTGCCATAACTTTCAAACGTTCACTTAAGTGCCATAACTTTTAAAAATCGTTCACTTGAGTGCCATATTGACGTGGCAGCCGGAAAAGTTAATGTGGCAGCAGGAAAAGTTACTGTAGATGCCGGAAAGATGACGTGACACGCCGGAAAAGTTACTGTAGCACTCAAGTGAACGATTTTGCTCCGATGTAGCACTCAAGTGAACGATTTTTAAAAGTTATGGTACTTAAGTGAACGTTTTGAAAGTTATGGCACTCAAGTGAACGCCGTACACAAGTTATGGCACTTCTAGTATACTTTTCCCCTTATCAGAGCTTATGGTGGTGCATTAGAGCTGTCATAGAGAAATGTAAGGGGTAGCATTTCGCTGACCCAATCTCTCCCATCTCATTGGGTCTTTTGGCCCATGGCCTGTAACATCCCAAATTTTAGGGTTTATTTAGGCACTATCACGGACAAGCTACGGACTAAAGCTGCGGATGCCGGGAATGGAGCTAGCTTACAATCATGGAATCTCGTATCCAGACACGTGCCGACCGCGGACTGATCACCCTCAATTGAGCAATATGGCATGTGGGATTATGAGCCGAGTTAAGCCGGTCTTGCATCGGCCGCGGACTGATCACCCTCGGCTGGTCATGAAAGGTTTCCTCGGTAGTGTTCCGATTGGATGCACGATTTAGGTATGAGTGATTTCGACCTTAAATTGAGTCAATGTGAACATGCTCTTACCCGACAATGATAGGGCACACCCAGAGCGCGCCGGACGTCACGTCTAGCAACGCCATTCATGGCACACGACCGCGCCCGGCAACATCTTGATTGCGCCTTCGCCATGGCTCGGATGAAAATCGACCATGTTCGGAAATCTGGAGCTCGATCCACCGATAAGTTCTAATAAAATTACATATATTTTTGTTTTAATGACAAGTAGTACCTAAGGTGTTCTACGCTCTTTTGAAAAGTCAAAGTTTCAAAAGTCAAAGTGTGACTGCATCATCAACTACATCATCTTTGAAAAGTCAAGTTTCATTGCATCATCGACCGCATCATCTTTGAAAAGTCAAAGCAAACATTTCGAGGTAGATGATAAGGCACGGATCCCTAGATTATAAGAACAAAGGCACAAACTCCTAGGTAAATAACAATATTTTTGACTAGTCAAATTTAATACAATATTAAGAAAACTATAGAATTATTAACATATTAGTAGAATGCCCAAATTTTCATTAGTAATAATTCGGATCAGTTTAACAATTCTAAAAAGGGAAATCTTGTCTAGCATTTGAATAAATTGACTATAAATAAACAAATTAGAAACGACCAATTTCCATCAACTCTTGCATGAAATGATACCAATTTATCTTAGCAGAACATGAAGATATTTTAATAGTAGTTAAATTAGTATCATTAGAAAACCCTAGAAGCATTAGAAAACCCTAATAGCTAATGAATTAAGAATAATAGAGAAAGCTCTAAAAAGGAACACCTATGTTAGGTGTGTGGCATGTTCCGGACTCTTCAATACATGCCAAGAGAAAACTTGTTTCTTGAGTGCCGTACAAGTGTCCTCTAAATAGAACAATTTGGAACCAAGACTGTCCTAGTCTTTCCAAGTGTTGGGACGTCTTTAGACCACTTGTTTCCCATCATCATTACGTACCAATGAAGGGGGACAAGTGGCAAGACACATGTAAGATAGAAAAAGATAAAAGATAACATGAAGAGCAAGTCAAGAAGGCCCTAGAATCAAATGATGCCACTTGTCAAGTATATAGAACAAATTTGGCTTAGAGAACAAGTAAGCAAATAAGATGGTGAAAAGTGCAAAGTAGAAAAGGACAAAGGTTTCTTCGAGAGAAAGTCAAAGGAGGCTATAAATAGCCAAGGGCACTTTAGAAAACCCTTGCCCTAAACGCCTCTCATCTCACACCTCTTTATCTTCTCTCTCTATCCCTCGGCTCACTCTTTCTCTCACCATCACTGCTTTTCACCGCCTTAAGCCACTGCTGGCACCAACAAGCCGCAGCCTCTCTATTCCTTCTTGTCTTTAGTTACTTTTGTCAAGAAAGGTAAGCAGACTTCTAGTCCTTTGATAGGATGAATTGAGCTTGTGTTTGGTTTATGTGCTTGCACGAGAATGGTTGTGTATATGCTCACGTTCACTCAAGACCCGTCGCCTATAGTGGTGAGGTTACTACTATCGGTTCTTGCCTCAAACGAGGGTTACTGTTACTACCTCAAATGAGGGTTATTGAATACTACCTCAAACATGGGTTACCGATACTGTGTAACATCCCGTATTCCGACTCATTTTGGAGCCTTAAATAAATGAAAGTCTCATCGATGTATTTCAATCTAATCTCACTCGGAGTTGATCCCTCTCAAGCGTACTAACCAAATGGAAATGGCTAACTAGGAAAATCAAGTACGTGGACCTAAGAACTTGATCCTGGATCGACTCTTTGGCCATGAAAATTGTCGAAGGAATATTTTGGACCAATATAGGCCGATCCTAGAATGATTAAGGAACAATTTGGGTAATACCCTACGCTTAGATCATGGGTGATTCCGTTTGACCTCGTGTGGGTTCCAAACGTCCTTAAATTATTTCTAACGATCGTGACCATCGAGACTAGTGATTGACCCTCGCAATTGAATGACAACCAAGGTCGCCATGGCTCAAGTAATTCTTAAACGTGATTTTAATCACGGGTCGATACGCGTAACTCCTAAAAGCTGCCCGTTAATTTGAGATACGCTGAAATTTCTATTGATCGAGATTGATGGCAAATCGAGCTTCAAAATTTGACATCGGACCTTCAGGGGTTTTAATAATTAAATTTTGGATGTTTCTCATCCAGTGTACGAATTCTTTGTGGTTCACCCCAAAGGGTTCGGGAAAAATAAATTTGGACTGGAAATGGGAAAAGACCCATTTGCTCTTGAAGAATACCCAATTTTTCACTTGAACTGAAGGGCATTTTAGTCATTTGACTAGTCTTGTGGGGGGAAATTCTATTTTTTCCCTTCTTGCATTCAAGACACCAAAAATATCCACCCTTGAATTATCTAGCCTTTTATTAATTAATGTTTTTGGCCCTCTTCTTCTTCATTTTTCAAGAACACTCTCTCTCTCCACCTCACTTTTTCTCTCTACCTCACCCCTTGGCCGAATTCACTCTCCCTCCCACCTCCATTGCCGAAAAATTTCCTAAGCCTCACTAGAGCTCGACTACCACCCGAACCACCTTGAACCGCTGGAGTTTTGTGGATTTTTAGCCAAGCAAGGGAGTCGCTGGAGCCGCCGGTTGGAACCAAGATTTCTTCGCCCGTTTCTCACCGGAAAACTTGCAAAAATTGTTGTAAGTTGGTCCCTAACTTTATATTAGGTACCTAGGGTGCTAATAGACTTGAGATTTGGTAGATTTGGGTGAAAAATTGGTTGTTTTTAGACATTTTTATGCCTTGGCCGAGAATAAAAATTTGAGGAGAGAGAAATCATGTTCTTGAAGTGAATAGTGAATTCAAGAGGATATTTGCATGGTCAAAGTTGGACCATGGTTACTTTTGCTAACTCTAGTTACTTCATACCTAACTCTAGTTACTTTATGCAATTATTTAACGATGGTTAGGTTAGTTATTGACTCTAGTTAATTTTTGAACCATGGTTAGATTATATTTTAACTATAGTTACTTTTATGTGACATTATGTTGTTATGCTGTGGAATTAATATAATGTGGTATTATTGTAGTTTAGTACTATAGTAGTATTAATTGCACGTTAGTATAATTTTAATCGTACGTTATTTATTTATTGCTACGTTAGCATAAATATGGTCGTATGGCGTAGATTGAATTCTGTGGTAGCATAAATTGATCGTGTGGTCTGGATTAATCTATAGATTAGCATGAATTAATCAGGTGGTCCCAATTTATTAATTCTCTAACATAAGCGAATCACGTGGTCCCGATCTATTCTCGGAAAATATGAGAGTCGTATTCAATCAAGTCGTCTGAGGCCAAAGTGAGCCGTATTCGTCTGATTATCCGAGACCGAGAAGGTATGAAAGTCGTGCTCAATTAAGTCGTCCGAGACCAAAGTGAGTCATGTTCGACTAATTGTCCGAGACTTAATCCAGTCGTGTTCCTATGTGTCCGAGACCGAGATTTATGGGTCGTTTTCCTTTGTGTCTGAGACCCTGGTATATATATAGCCGTGTTCTATAAAGGTCCGAGGCTCAATGTTGTGAACTTGTATGATGTCGGTGGAGTAACGTGGATATTTATATTATGGCATGATGCGTTAAACGCGGGCCCCGGAGCACGTGGAATATGTTATTGTCGGCCTAAGGCATGGAACGCCGAAATGGGAGTAACGTAGAATATTTGAGAAGGTGTGGGCATTTTCGAAGAAATAACGGAATTTTCTGGAATTAAATTGTGGAATTTTTTGTAAAAAGGAGGGATTGTTGGAATTTGTTCACTGAAAATATGTCTGGAGGCACTAGAGCCCTAACTCGGGGTTAGAGGCTTTCTTACCGAGATTTTATCTCACCCCGTCGTGGGCTCGTTGTTTATTTCGGACTCTCCTCCACAAGCATGAATGAACCGCCCCAGAGGTTCAGTATTCACCAAGACATAGATACCTTAGTAACGGAATATCCGGTGGGGGAAAACAAAGTTTATTGTAGGCACACGACAACGATTTGGGTGGACACGGGGGAGATCTACTGGAAGTCCCATACATATGTAGCTTGAACGTACCGCCACGGTAATATGATCGTGGGACCGTTGAGAGGATTTGATGTTCCCTTTGATGGAGTCGGAGAGTTTGATCCGGTAAATGCTGCTCCTCCGGATGGCGTGGTAGTGCATCCAGATGCTGGACATGGAGTTTTGGTGCCTAACCCCATAGCCGAGGTACCTGCAGAAGAAGATGGCGAAGTTGTGGAGCCTTCGGATGTCGAGCGGTCTCCAGAGTTGGATGAGAACGAGCTGGTAGCCTTAGACGAGATTGTACTGGTTAGTGAGGACGAGGCTTAGGATAGTTGGCCTCTCAGTTTTTGTAGAGTGTTGTATTTTGGTCATGTAGCGAGCTTCGACCACGCAGTCCTTTTGTTATAGGTGGTCACGGGCTTGTGCGGTGGCTCCTAAAGCCCTAGGTTTGACAGTTTGTAACAACTATATATATATATGTACATATGTGTGTTTTTACCATCCCAAGTTATCGTAGTGCTATTGGTTTTCTGTACGGAGATTGTTGTTGCTTCCGCGAAATTTTATTTTGTTGGCCTTTGGATCCTGGAGAACGGTACGCAGTCGTGGCCAGGTGGGATGTCGACGGCTCGTAGGGTTCGGGTCATGACATACTGCTTCATTTGAGGGTCACTATTACTGATTATTACCTCATTCAAGGGTCACTCATATCGATCATCGCCTCATTCAAGGATGAGATGACACTCATTGATTGCAAGGCTTGGTATGGGACGGGTCGAGCGGAACAATGGAAGAATCTTCTTGGGCTAGGGATGGGTTGCCTTGCAAGGGATGCCTTGGTAGGTACACACCGAGATGCCTATCAAGTGAGAACGGGGTGGGTACGTAAAAGTCCCGGACCTTACTAAACCGAACTAATGGGTTATCACATGCATATTAGTAACTATGCAAGGAGGCCAAGAATGGCTTGATGAGTTCCTACTGTTTCTTATTGCTTTACCATTTGATTGCTTGATACGTAGGCCCGGCATGGAGCCGTCCTCCTACCTTAGGTCTAGGTGTTTTACTTACTGAGATGTGTATCTCACTCCTTAAATTTTCAGGCTTGTAGGTATTGATGTTCCACCGCTTCCATGTCTTGGATATGTTTTACAGTTGACACTTTAATACTATGTACATGGAGGAGGGACTCGAGAGCTTGGTCCCACATTATAGTAGGATACATGTGGTATGATAGCGACATCGACGGACCGCCGGGAATTCAACGACAGCAAATGATCGCGTGTCATGAGAGGCCGCAAGTTAGGAACGGTCGCGTCGAGTTGGGCTAAGGAGGGAAGCCGGTTTGTCGCCTTAACCACACTAGTGGAGCTAGGCAACCCCTTTACCCTAGCCTTACTTGGATAATATGTATATAAGATTTGTAAACCAAATTGTAAAATTGGCAAAATTATGGTGTTTTCTCTTGTTGTGTTTTACTTGTTGAGTTTCGTAGGGATTTAGCTTCCGCGTGTTAATAAAGAAAAGAAAGAAAAAGAAGTAGGTCGAAATGGGAAGGACGTGCCTAGAACATCATATGTCCTCCCCCGCAACACCATAGGGCGTTACGGCCGATTTTGGAATCGGAGCGAGGTTAAACATGGAGTGATAATGTGCGCTGGAGTCATGGGTTAGAATTGAGAAACACTAAGTACATGTGACTACTAATTGTGTTATGATTGTTTTTGTCTTTGGTTATGTATTAATGGTGGCGGTGATGTAGAAACTTCCCATGTAGCAAACTGTTTGACCGTAAAACACCATGAGTACTCGAGGAAAGCCAACACGGAATGTGATGCCCGGGAAATTTGGACTATGTGAATTTGCCCGAATTCAATAAAAAGGAAGAAATTGAATTTTAGTCGATGCAAATTTTTGGATCTCAAGGACATAAGTGATGATTTTTGGACGAGTCCCGAAATGTCGTTCGATTTCGATTGGGTCTCGAAATCGTGGTCACCGCGACTTAGAATTTTTAATCGTCGCGCCTAAGCCTTTTCCCCGGACCGACCCTAGCTCGTAGAAATCCAAATTTTATTCCCAATTTGTTGAACCAAAAATCCAATCAGTCCCGATTTATTGAATTACTCTTCTGCCCCTCTCAATAATGCACATAATGCCAAAACAATTTAAACCCATGATGGGCCCCTTTAGTCAAGTCTCCCACCAACCCATCACCATCATCTTCTCTCTCTTCCTTTTCCTCCTCCACCCCCCCACGTGCTCTCACCCCCTCTTTCTCTCTCTCTCTCTCTCTCTCTTCTCTTTCTTTCCCCCTTTTTCCTTCTTTTCTACCGTGTGATCGGACCCCTTTTTCCCCCCACTTGACTTTTCCTTCTTCTTCCTTCTCCTTCCTCTTTCCTTGTGCACGACAGCCCCCTCCCCTCCTCCTGTTCACTTTCTTCTTCCTCTTCTTCCTTTCCTTCTCTGGTCTTCTGTTTTGCGACGCCCCTCCCCCTGCACCGAAGCCATAGATCCGCCAACCACCACCGCACCGCCTCGCTACCGTCGCATCACCACGCCATCCCGACCGCCACTTCACCTCCTCCGTCATCGATCGCCGCTTGCCGAGCTCAGCCCCCCACCGCGAGTCGCAAGGACCCGCATCCCCGGAGCCCGAGGCCATAGCTCACCGCCTCGTCACCCTCATCTCTCTCCAGAGCCAACCTCCACCCGCCACCCGGTCGCGCTACCGTCGTTGCTGCACCGCCAGCCCGTTGTACCGCCACAGCCGCCTCAAGCCGCGAGATCCGAGGACCCGAGACCTCACCCGACGCCGACCCGAGCCACCGCAAAGCCGAGTTGCTGTTTTCGCCACGAGCTCGTCGCCATTTTTGGCCGGATTAGTGTTCGGGTGAACAGTGCGTGAACAGTGTTTCGTGAACAGTGCCGCCGCCGGTGAATAGTGTTTCCGGCGTGAATAGTGAATTTCAATCCCAACCTCGAAAATCGTGCCCGACCCGACCTCGACCGCTATTGTTGGTGAGTTGACCCTAATCCTTGGTTAGGGCGCTAATTGCGCCTAGAATTAGTTAGCTAGTCGATAGGGCATTTAGGTAGATTCGATTATGGTCGGAGTAGTTAGAAACCCGGTTTAGGATAGATGACCATAATCAATTAATTTAGAATTGCCTGTGGCTAATTGTTGTTAAATGAATTTGACTGTATGTTGTGATTGGATCGCGAGCGAGCGATAGGTTAAGGACGAGCGATCGATTGACGATTTTAAATCAAAGCGGCTAATTAATGACTCTGGCACGAAATTGAACCTTTATGTGGCCTAATCGAATTGGTTTATTCATGTTGAATTGATGATCTTATTTGGGCGGATCGCCGCGTTGAAATGTTGATTTGAGTACCCTAAATGCTCGTTGAGTGAATTGGTGTTTGTTTGGGAGTTAATTGTCTCGTGTGTCGTTGCAGCGTCGATTTGGTAGTCTGCATATGCATTTGACCGTGTGCAAAATCAAAGACATATTTTAACATGAAAATGGCCCTTGGGCAGAGTCTTTGAGCACGTTTGTGTGAGCATCCAGCCTAAATCAAAGAGAATAAATTGATTGATGTGTCGGGTGTCTTGTATGGTCATATGAAGGAACGATGATGGGTTTTCCGGGCAAGTTTGTACTATACACATAGTACACACCGTACCATTTTTATGGGACCACACGACTTGCTAGAAGCACGATAATTCATGCCCCGTATGGTACGTACGATTTTAAGGGATTATCGGATGCCGGTCGCAGCTTGTGATGGACCGAAGCCCCGTATAGGGATGCCTACTTGCCGTGCCGTGCATGGTGCACTGGATACACCGCTTGTAGTAGCCGTTGCCGAGAGGGAAAAGGAACGTAGCCCGGTCCTGCCGGAAGAATGCGGGATCGCATTAATTGTGAGAGTCGATCACGCCGGTCGCGTGGATCCTTATCACTGTGGCGCCAAGAGCGCGATCATCGTTAATAAATGGACTCGTGTGGTGTCCAAGGCATACTTGTGAGTGTGATACGTGTTCGGTTGGTCGTCTGACGTGGCTGTTGAGTGGAGTCAAGCATTGCATTATGTGTGGCTCAAGGCCGGTAAGTATGCATGTGGGTGATTATTGCCGTGTGATATGATGGCTGGATATATGTCTATATCGTGATTTTTATAATCCTCGTGTTTAGGAGGTTCTGGTGAATCGGTGTCCTAACCGAGCTTAGGCTTGATTCACTGAGATTTATATCTCACCCCGTTGTGGGAACCACTTTCGTGTCCCAAGTGATGGAGCTTTGCGGATACCAAGGCCAGGTTGAGGGTAGTTTTTTGGAGTAGATGAGAAGTTAACCTTATCTGACCTAGTAACCTTTTAAGGTCTTAGTGAGCTGCCCCGAAGTATGGGGTTGTATATATTTCTGTAGCTCGGTAGGGTTAAGACTCATCTGCCGTCTTGTAACTGTACATGTTACCTTTTGATTATCTGCCTTGGTATGTATTTCCCGCTATGCTATCCCTGTTTGTTTATATGTTGTCCGGGAGTAAACCGTTTCCGCATGCGTATATAATTGAAAGGTCGATAACTCGCCCGGGACGTTATCCTTCATGACCTCATGGCGATTTGGTAGGGATGTTGCGGGCTCGAGAGTCGGGGCGTGAAACAGAATCCCCAATTGGACGGAATTTTGCAAGCCTTAGCCTAAATTGGGAGCTTCATGGAGCAAATGGTCTAACAACAAGCAACGAATGCTACCGGAAATGCTTCGACGTCTAAGAGTAGATGTGGAAATGGCGGGTGTTATATGCAAGGGCTAATTGAACAATTTTTGAGGTTACGACCTCCAAAATTTGCTGGAACTGGAAATCTTGACAATGCTGAATTATGGATCGACAAACTTGAGAAGATATTCTCATTCTTGGAGTGTTCGGATGTTGATCGTATAGCTCGGGCGAAGTACCGATTACAATGCGACACCGGTCATTAGCAAAACTATGTTGTTTTCTCTTGTTGTATTTTCTTATTGAGTTTCGTAGGGATTTAGGTTCTGCGTGTTAATAAAGGAAAGAAAGAAAAAGAAGCAGGTCGAAATGGGAATGACGTGCCTAGAACGTCATATGTCCTCCCCCGCGGCACCATGGGGCGTTATAGCCGATTTATGTTACATCCCTTATCCCGCATCGCTTAGGAGGAGAGTCCTAGGCTAGTTTATATGGGAATGGATCCCTTTGCCTTGCAAGACGCTTTTTTCGAGGATTGTATGGGCGGCCCTTGGAGGAACAAAACCATAAGGATCGTGTGTCCAAAACGGATAATAACTTGCGAGTGGTGAGCACAAGCCATTACAGTTACAAGTGGTATCAGAGCGGACTTTCAACAGCATGTAGGCCACGGTGAGTGGTGCACAACGGGAACGTTGTGCCACCGAGGGGGAGAGTATGTGACATTCCTTATCCCACATCGCTTAAGAGGGGAGTCCTAGGCTAATTTATTTGGCAATGGGCCTTCCAAATTTGCAAGACGTGTTTTTCGGGGATTATATGGGTGGCCCTTGGTAGAACCAAATTGGGAGGACTATATGTCCAAAGCGGACAATATCTTGCAAGTGATGAGCCCATGCCGTTATGGTTACGGTTGGTATCATAGCTGACTTCCAACAGCATGTGGGCCATAGTGAGCGGTGCACAGCTAGAACGTTGTGCCGCTGAAAGGGAGAGTATGTGACATCCCTTGTCCCACATCGCTTAGGAGGGGAGTCTTGGGCTAGTTTATATGGCAATGGATTCCTTTGACTTGCAAGACGCATTTTTCGGGGATTATATGGGCGGCCCTTGGAGGAATAAAACCGTGAGGACTGTGTGTCCAAAGTGGACAATATCTTGAAGTGGTGGGGCCGAGCCTTTATAGTTGCATGACCCCTTTAGGATCTTTTATGTTTCGACATCGCACATCTTTGTTTTGATTATGGCACTTAATGGATGAATTATCTTTTCCATGAAAAAAATGGCTGAGGAGTTTGGACAATTTTAAGCTCTCATTAAGAGAGCCATGTGCCACTCCCTAGTCCAAAAGGGTTATTATTATTTTAGGACTAGTGCAAAAAGGTTAGGATTAAATTGGTCTAGTTGAAATGTTTAGAACTATATTGGTACCAACTCAAAAGGTTTAGGACATTTTGGTACTTTTCTCCAGTAAGTTCACTCAATACTTCTATTCAATAGATAATTGCAACCCTAATGCATATTGTTCTCGAATTAAACCCTAATAATACCACATGTCTAAGTTTGATGCATCAAATCCCATCGTAATAGATGATAATCATATTTTGGATTGTGGGCTAAGAATGAGTTGTGATTCATATCCTATGTTCATATCCTATGAAAATTGAATTTTGTCGTGTCTCTCCCGAACGAGGGCTTAACAAGTAAGGTATTTCCCAAGAATGTGAACTTCAATCGGATCGTCGAAATGATCAGAAAGGCTCGTCACTTCAAGGGCGGGGCTGATCCTAAGCCCCATAGGTTAAGCTACGATTTCAGATGTTTCGTTTTGAATTCTTTTTTAAACAACATATTAAGTTTGTAGGAGTCGTCACTAGTCATATTATAGGGTTAGTTAGAAAATTTAATTAAAATGAGGGAGAATCATTTGATCCCTACGCAACCATAGTTTAAGGATTGAGACTTGATTACACTAACATTTCTACTAGTGCCCTTTCCGTACCTAACTAATCGGTTGTTAGCTAAATGATCATGCAATCCTGTTTACCATTTTTATCCTAAAGGCTTTGTTTGAAACCATTTCTAAGTGATCAAGCAATTGTTTTTGTGGTGCATTTTCATGCACTTCTAATCTAAATCTATCTTAGTTTAGAAGGAAATTAGCACAAAATGTATAGAAAAAGTGCTGCGATAAGTTATTCTAAGTAGGTTAAAAAAAAACCTGCAACTCGTTGGGCATTGCAGCCAAAGAAAAACCCAACATAATGTAGGGAAAAGAATATACGAAGCCTCGCTTTTAAGCTTCGAGACATAAGCCTTGGGAATTTTGCTATTTGGGACTAAAGCCTGTCTTAAATGGGAAATATCGACCATCAAAACCGAAGTACAAGAAACTCTGTCACATTTTCTTATCTGAAGTCGGGTTATCAATTCTGATCATTTGGACATGAAATGGCATAGTATTTATGCTTAAGGTTAAGTTGATGTCCATACCTCCTATTCATTGTAAAAGCGAATCATAAGCTATGCTAAAGGACTGCAGTTTATTTTTATTTTTTCATGTAATCTTTATAACTAAAGCATCAGTTACTTAAATCTAACCATAGGTTTATTAGCTAACTGGCCCAATCTAGTTAATCTGAACTATCCCAAGAATTAAGGTCGGAATGGACATCGACCTTCCATTGTCTTCAAGTTCTTCGGCCGCCACCTCCATGGATCCTCTCGCATGGCCACCATCCGTGGTGTTGGGTTCATCAATCGTTACATTCATTCACACGCCTTGCACTCATTCAATAAGGCTCTTGATTTGAGGATTTGCGGCACTTGTGCAAATTTTGTTTGCACTAGAGGGGGGATGTTGTGATTAATCGTTTTGTTGTTGCACCAAAAAGATTCTTATTTGACAATTGATAAGTATTTTGTCGTGCTTTAATTGTCGTATTAATATGAAATCATGTCACAAAATAATATGACAGAATAAGACCATACAAATCTACGGCTAAACTTACTCCAACAGTTCTAGTATCGACACCACTTAATGGAATGTTCCTGCTTCGTCTCACCAGTTCTTTTCCCCTTTCGCTTAATGTCAATCAGGCCGGTCCATCAACGTTTTTGTCTTTCGATTGTGGTTCCCAATTATCACTTTTTTTCCTTCTGGTTTGTTTTTTGGTCTTCATTAGCTTAGTAAGAGAACCCAAAATTCGTTTTTTTTTTTTTTAAGACCCATTGTCAATTCGACAACATGATATACCACAAACCCCTTGATTTCCTACGCTGCCGTTTTGGTACTATAATTTACGTACAAACCCACTAAATTCAACCTAATCATGTGGAATAAGAGATACTGCAAATGGAAAGCATTTCTGTTTCAAAGATATCACAGCCTTTGTCACCAAAACTGCATGCATTTCTTACTTTGAGTCTCTCACTTTTGAATCTCTCACTTATAGAAACTCGTTTAATGTTAATGCAAGCTACATGTGTGATGTTCGTTCCAAGTAAGAAAATAGATATTTTGCTGGTCAAATGGCTCTATTTTCCAAGAGATTCTCCTTGACCTGGAACTGAAATGGCTCTAAACTTGAGTTCAACACGAGTTCTTCTATTCAATTTGTACTCCACGTAATCTCATGAGGAAGTGATTTCATAAATATAAATTGACTAACTAGAATGTGATGGCCATCTTTTTGTCCATCATGGAAATGGATCCACTCACTTGTTTCGTTGCTCTAGGATACCCATCCATCATAAAAAGTAAAAAAGAAAAAAGAAAAATACCTCCATGCCTTTTTCTATTGACAATCACTCTATTCGGATCATCTCACAAGCTTGAATGCTTATCAAAATCATACCAATTTAAAGTCATGTTGATTTTTTTTTCTGTAACACATGCATGTTGCTCTAATTAATTTCATTAATGTCTGCCTCGACTTGAAAAACTTAATATTTCTAAGAATGAAAATCTCATTGATTTAAGTTGCAAAAATAGGTAAGTTCCACTTTTACTAGCTCATTGACTCAGCCCCTCATTTAGTCTCCCATTGCATCAGAGCACGTGAGACAACTGTAGTTCTTTTCTCTTTTTCACCATTAATTAATTATTCTTTGGCTTTTTTTGGGAAATTCAGGATTCTTAGCAATCCTAACAAGCACTAAAACATGTGACCCTTGAAGCTCTTCCTGCTCTTCACCTTCGTCCTTGTTGCTACCAAACCAACACAAGCAGTGCAGGGACTTTATCGGACATGGTATACTCCTCCCACAATTCATTCACGGACTGACCAAGTAGGATCACGAAGACCACATCGGAGTACGAATTCTGCATCATTCCATTGAGGTCCGACATGAACCCAGGACTCTTCCAGCTGCAAAACTCCAGGAAGTGAGCCGTCACGGCGTACCCATCGTCCCAACTGGAATTGGACCCTCTCAGCGGCCGATACTTTGATGGCCACCCTCTCGTCGTACCCATGCGCTCTTTCTTCTCTCCTGTGAAGTCTTTGACAACACCTCCAACACCCCTGACACCAGATTCAGGGACGAGATCGGATCTGGAAAGGCGCTGCATGCTTTCTCAGACGCTTCTGACTTCGTCTTGGAGACGTCCAGTCAAAGCAATGGTGGGGGAAGAGGCTACACGATGGTTCGCGCGATCATCAAGAGCTTTGTTGCCAATGGGTATCCCCCACCATCACAACCAACGACGGCAACCAATTGCAAGAGGACGCGGACTACCTCTAGATCTACATCGGAGACGTGATGTGACATTCTGAAATCCGACCCTTTTGAAGTAATGAAATGTCATCGATGTATTTCAGTAAATCTCGCTCAGAATTGATCACTCTTGAGTTAACTAACCGAAGGGGAATGGCTAACTGGGAAATGGGTACGTGGACCTAAGAACTTGACCATGGATCGACAATTTGGCCATAAGGGTTGTCGAGGGAAGATTTAGCTATTATAGGCCGATCTAGGAACGACTAAGGAACAAATTGCAAGCGTTATATAATTGGATCGCGGGTGATTCCGTTTGACCACAGTAAAATTTGTGAACGTTCCTAAACCGTTTCTTGACGATCGCGTCCTTCAGAACTAATGATCGACCCTCGCAATCACATGACAACCAAGGTCGCCATAGCTTGAGTATGATACGAATCATAAGGTCGATACGCGTAACTCCTAAAGAGCCGCCCGTTAGTTTGAGATAAACTGAGTTGCAATCGATTGGGATTAGCCATTAAATTGGACTTCGAACTTGGGCATCGGACTTTTAAGAATCACAATATGAATATTTTAGACGTCGCCTCACCAAAGTCAATTAAGTTTACGGTTCGTCCCAAAATGATTAGAAAAGTGAGATATATATGGAATTAGAAATTTCTCTTTTACCGTTGGATTAGAGCTCATTCCTCAAGTTAGATTAAAGGCAAAGTAGTCTTTAGACTTGAGTTGGATTTACAAGATTGCCTCTCTTGTTGTTATTTGCAAGAAGCCAAAAGTTTGAATTATTGATGTGACTCCCTAGACAACTCTCCTTAAAACCCTCAACCACCTAGTCTACTAAGCCCCCCCCTCAAGTCAAAAAGCTAGTCTAAGACAACCCATCACCTCAATCTCTCATTCTTTCTCTTGGCTTTGGGAACAAGCTTTGGAGAAGCAAGAGCTCATTTTCACTCTTTCTCTCCCCTTTCTCACCACCATCTCCTTCTTGTTACCTTGTCCGTTGGTCACCGGGATGCCTCACCACCACCACCATCGACCACCCTCCTCCGCAAGAGCACCGTGAGCCTTGAACCGCCGTCCGCGAGCCGTTGAGAATCCGCAAAGCCAAGCCAAAACAGCTGCTGCCCTTCACTGGAATTGTGGACTTGTAGGGCTGTTCTAAGGAGTTTCTTGAGTGGTTTCAAGGTAAGAAACTCCATATACCTCGCTTAGTATGTTAGACAACTTGTGGAAGAAGTTTGGAGTGGATTAAGAGGATTTAAGTGGCTGACTTCAAGCGTTTTCCTTGGACTGAATCAGCCCTCAAATCTGTTCCAGATTTGGTCGTGAAGTCTTGCCGCCCCTTGGTTGGCTTTTCAAGCTTCAATCTTGTGGTAAGTTACTCTTAAACTTAGTTTAGGACTTTAGGTTACTAATGGATGGTTTAGAATTGGATTAGTAGGATTTTAGGGTAGTCTTGTATGAAGAATGTGTGAAATCCGAGAGACCCGTTAATCCAGTTTTTCAGCGCGCGTCGAAATTGAAATGGCTCGTTCGAGGTCGTCTGAAGTCCGAATTGAGCTCCGTTTTCTCCCACACGACCGTAAGATCATGAGGAACATGATTCTAAGTTTGGATTGCTCAAAAAGAGATTAGAAAAATGTCAGTTTTTCTGAGAGTAGGTCTGGATGTAGAAATTAGTAGGTGGATACCGTCGAGGATGCATGGACGTGGCTAAATTAACTTACTTGTCCTGTATGTGTTTGGTCTTGAGGTGGCCTTGTGGATTGATTACTTATCGTTGTTTTGTTTGGCTATGGTTTGCCAATGTCAATTGAGCACTTGGAATTGACTAGTTAAGTACCTTGTATTCGGTCATGAGGGATCGAAATGATCGATTGGCTGAATTGATAAATTTCTCATAGTATGTTTGACATTATGATGTGGAACATGAATGAATTGATGTGTTTGGGGCATAGTAGATGAACCATGAGATGTCCTTTGTGATTGTGCAATTCATATTTGCTCGAACCCGTGCTATGGTTAGTTCACATGGCTTGTGTTGTTTAGGTCATGATTGACCTTGAATTCAAGTTTGGCTAAGCGAACAAATTGATTATATATATGTGATCACATAATACCCCGAAGCGTGATACGCGGGGAATTGAATTTATCTTGAGGCGTTAAACGCGAGATAACGACTTGATGCGTGTTTACGCGAGTCTTAATATTTATAACGACTTGATGTGTGTTTACGCGAGTCTTAATATTTATAACGACTTGATGCGTGTTTACGCGAGTCTTAATATTTATAACGACTTGATGCGTGATTACGCGAGTCTTAATGCTTAAAATGGCCTGAAGCGTTATGACGCGGGCACTTGGCAATCCGATATCAATGATTGGTATGTGATTGAGATATACGATAGGAAACACCTTTTATGATCTTGTGATTTGTGAAATGTCCAAGTACGAAGCTCGACCTTAAAACTGTAAAGTATGACTTGAATTGCGAACTTCTATCTTATGTTTGTAGTGTACTTTTGTCGTTTTGCTTGTTGAGCAATTGTCCCTTTGAGTATAATTACATGTTTTAGGAATTGTCTGGAGGTACTACTGGCCTGGTCTAGGTTTAGGAATAACTTGCTGAGATTTATTCTCACCCCGTCGTGGGATAACAATTTTCAGGTCCCAAATGATGAAGTCCCATGACCGCCATGGATTGGCTTTTGAAGATGCCCTTTTGAAGTAGATGAACCGTTAACCTTACCCGATTGTACTTCTTTTTGTAGTCTTAGAGAGCTGTGTTTTTATATTTGGGGTTGTGTTCGCCCGTATAGCTCTGTAAGGTTAAACTTCATCTCCCTTGTTTTATTAAGAGAAGTTGTATTTTGAGAATTATCAAGTAGTAACTTTTGAAGTCAATTTGACGTTTTTAAGAAATGTATGGAGTAAGTTTTAAATCCTCCTTTTACATCCTGAGTCATTGTATTTCATTCTGTTGTATGGAGTGTAGTTCTCGCTTCCGCATGTGCTTATCATTTTAGGCTTAAGTTCGTTGCCGTTAGATCCTTGGGAAGTTTATAATTTACGGCCCGTGCGGGGTGTTGGCGTGCTCGTAAGGTTCGGGGCGTGACACGTGAAGACTGCTTTCCACGGGGAATCATATACCACGAAAGTGCTCGCGTATGGCAACGGACAGGCAGCGATACTGCCCCATTGGCCTTATCATGGGAATTGCCGACTACATCCAGTTGACGGCTGGATCGCCATCAAAGAGAGAGGGTCTGGTTCCAGATGGAATGATGGGTATGCTGTGACGGTGAATTTCCTGGAGTTTTGCAGCGAGAAGAGGCGTGGGTTCGTGTCGGACCTCAATGCGACGATGGACAACTCGTACTCGGATGCAAACTTTGTGATCCTACTTGATCAGTCTGTGGATGAACTGCGGGGGGAGTATGTTAAGTTCATGTCACACTTTGAGACCGTCGTCCCAGCACCAGCATTAGCACCAAGCGTACTGTCAATCATGTGTCTTAGGGGGTGGTTTTCCTTTTTCCTCATCTTTAAATCTATGATTCAATAACATGTTGAAGAAGTACCGATGCAGGAAATACTATTAAGGTTTCATTGTGCAGGAGCATCTGTTTTCTTTCTAGAATGATTTCCCTCAGGTTCAGAAAAGGTGTCTGTGAATACATATTGACTTCAAAATGTCAAAGGGGTCAAAGACAAAATTTCCATCAATTTGCACCGATTAGCATTTCTTAGAAAGTCACGAAAAAAAAAATATATTTTTCTATTAACTTTTGGTTAAAAAGTGAGATGAATAACGTGACTTTTGCAAACACAAAAAAGTCAAGAAGTAGTTTCCTTCGCCACGTTGATTAGATTGTGAAAAAATAACTCTTCTATCATACCATAGAGCGAGGCCAAGTGCGACTTCGACCAACTAATCATCTCTTGGCAAGTGTCGCCATTTTACGGTCGGGTATATGTTCCGCAGATAGATCCAAAGTGTTCAACCCCAGACTTACTTAGTCGACAATCTAATCTTGATAAAACATCACTTTGCTCTCATATCATAGGGCACACAATGGCGTTGCCACTATCTAGAATGGTTAATATTGATTGATTCATAAAACGATACAAATGCCATTTGTCACGTCATTTCGCCTGTTGAAATATGTCTCGAGTTTAAGCCCAAAGCGAAAATCTATCTTGATTGTGAAAGTTATCTTAAAGATAACGGATATTATTTTGAAGGTGCGATCAAGATTGGATAAAGTTTGTTTGAAATTTTTTGGGCTAATTCGGATGTGGAGTGAATTAGCAAAGTCCATATTGGACTTCGTATCTCGGAGTCTGACTTTTTTAGTCAAAAAAGCAAATTGGCTTGTTGCAGAAGTCGGATAAGGAAAGCCAACATGCGCCAGCCAAGAAAAAGGAAAAGAAATAAAATAAAATTAAAGGGAATCTTGGACTTTGCACTTTCGTTGACCGAATTCTTTGGAGATATTGGACGCGGATTCTCTTCTGATTGAGGGGTCCAAGAAGTTAACAGTATATAAATAGATACTCAAGAGTCGGGTGAAGTGGAACGTACGAAGGTCTTGAAGCGCCGCTTATGTGAGTGCTTGTGCATGTTTTTTGTGCCGTTCATCCAACGAGTGAAGTTTTTGTTCGCAGAATTACATCAAGAATTCAAGTGTCGAAGCCGATTAAATCTTGAGGTTAGATTTGTGTAATTCCTTTGCGAGATTGAGAGATTATTTCGTTAGGAATTGGAGGCTAAACACCGTGTGCGTTCTTGGATGTAATTGGGGCTTGGGAAACACTGAGAGTGTTTGAGTTACTCGAGTGTGGTTTTGTAATCTCCGTGTATCGCTCGTTCTATAGTGAAATTCGTTGCTGCTCTCCCCGTGGACGTAGGTCTCTACGACCGAACCACATACATCTGGTGTCCGATTTATTTTCTTATTCTGTCTATTTTATTGTTCGATCGCTTGTTCCGCGCAACAATTGGTATCGTAGCTAGGTTTATCAAGTTGAAGCGAATCGATGGCAACAGAAGAAGTAAAAGTGAAAATCGACTGATTTGAGGGGAAGGACTTTGGTTTCTGGAAGATGCAGATTGAAGACTATCTCTATCGGATGAAGCTGCACTTGCCCCTGTCCGGGGAGAAACCGGAGACGATGAAGCAAGCTGATTGGGAATTGCTAGATAGACGAGCGCTGGGTGTTATTCGATTGACGTTGGCTCGTAACGTCGCGTTTAATATCGTCAAAGAGAATACCACTGCGGGTTTGATGAAAGCCCTATCAGATATGTACGAGAAGCCCTCTGCGATCAATAAGGTCTATTTGATGCGACGTCTATTTAATTTGAAGATGAGCGAAGGTGCGTCTGTTACTAATCATATCAATGAATTCAATGTGATTGTTAGTCAATTGAGTTCGATTGATATTGACTTTGAAGATGAGGTATGTGCTTTGATTCTATTATCCTCATTTGCCGATAGGTTGGAATACTATCTTTATCGCTGTTAGTAATTCCTCTGGATCAACAAGTTTAACTTTTGATGGGATTCGAGATTTAATTCTGAGCGAGGACATCCGTAGAAGAGAATCTGGTGAATCAGTATCTCTTGTTTTAGTAGGTGAAAATAGAGGAAGAACTTATACTCGTGTTAGCAGAAATATTATGAACTCGAATAGACGCAATCGGCCTAGGACTGGCGGTGCTGTCTGTTGGAATTGTGGCAAGAGAGGGCATCTTAGAAGGAATTGCTTAAAGCTGAAAAACGAAACGGGTAAGGAAATTAGAGTTGAATCTGCGGATGATATTGCGAATGTAGGCGATGATTCCGATGGTGTCGATAGGGTCTTGTCTGTCATTGAGCATTCGTCATTTGACGGATGGATTATGGATTCCGGTTGTTCTTTTCATGCTACACCAAATAGGAACCGGTTTGCTACTTATCAGTGTACGAATAGTAGTAAAGTGCGGTTGGGGAACAACGCTGAATGCGACGTTATGGGTGTTGGTGATGTTAAAATCGGGATGCATGATGGTATTGTGAGGACATTGACTGGAGTAAGATACGTTCCAGAATTGAAAAAGAACTTAATTTCCTTGGGTGCCCTAGATTCATTTGGATGCAGGTATTCTTCACAAGGTGGAGTTCTGAAGGTTGTTCGAGGTGCCTTGGTGATAATGAAAGGAATCAAGCATGGAAGCCTATATGAACTTCAAGGTGACACATTGACGGGTTTCGCTCCGGAGACGTCGGTATACGTTCGAGAGTCTAACGATTGCTCAAAGAAGACTTGGGTGTCTGTGCCGGTGCACAAGTTTGATCTTGTTGTCAGGAATATGCGGTCGAGAGCTTTGATCGAGGTGGAGACCGCTAAGTCGATCAAGCATGTGCGAACCGACAGTAGCATGGAGTTCTGCTCGAAGCTGGTAAATAAATTCTGCATGACAAAGGGCATAGTGAAACACCGCACTAGTGCCGGTAGACCACAACGGTTTGCAGAATTGATGAGCGGAACATTACTAGAGATGGCCCGTAAAATGATCTCTAGTGCTAGTATGGCTAGGAGAATTCTAGCGAATGCGCTTCGTATGGCGAGCTACTTGATGAATAGATCTCCATCGATCGCGATCGAATTTCGGACTCCCGAAGAAGTGTGGTCAGGTAACGTTGCTGATTATTCTACTTTTAGAATGTTTGATTGCCCGTGTTATTATCGAGTAAGTGATGGTAAGCTTGATGTGAGGGCAATGAGCATATTCCATGGCTATGCACGAGGTGAGGAAGGCTATAAGTTGTGGTGCTCGAATATAAATTCACCTGTTAGCAGCAGAAAAGTTACCTTTGACGAGTCTCCATTACTTCGGGCTAGGAGTTTTTGTAGCAGTATTCAAACAGATCCGAACGGTGTTCAGCTTGAGGTGGAGTTGCAGCCAGAAACTCCCGAGGTAGCGTATACTAGCGTGGTAATCGACACAGATGGTGCTTGTAGCGAGGTGGAGCCTATAGAGCCAATAGTTGCTGTAATCGCTGATATTGATAAGGTACGTGTTCAATCTCCCGACGGATATGGATGCGACGGTGGTTTTGCTTTATCTGCAATTAAGGAGCTTGTGTCAGAATGTCATTGTGGAGCAGTTAAAGGTGCATATGGAGTTGGTATTCTGATGAGGTCCATGGTTACGGCGAAGTTCAAGCGTGGCTTGGACTTGGATGATATCTGTGGCGGTTGAGCCCATTGGGGCTGTTGGGAGAGTAGCAGATAATGTTCGGATTATGGCGAAGCGATTGTGACATGGCTCAAACGTCGAGCCAAGGTGGAGATTGTTGAAATATGTCTCGAGTTTAAGCCCAAAGCGAAAATCTATCTTGATTGTGAAAGTTATCTTAAAGATAACGGATATTATTTTGAAGGTGCGATCAAGATTGGATAAAGTTTGTTTGAAATTTTTTGGGCTAATTCGGATGTGGAGTGAATTAGCAAAGTCCATATTGGACTTCGTATCTTGGAGTCTGACTTTTTTAGTCAAAAAAGCAAATTGGCTTGTTGCAGAAGTCGGATAAGGAAAGCCAACATGCGCCAGCCAAGAAAAAGGAAAAGAAATAAAATAAAATTAAAGGGAATCTTGGACTTTGCACTTTCGTTGACCGAATTCTTTGGAGATATTGGACGCGGATTCTCTTCTGATTGAGGGGTCCAAGAAGTTAACAGTATATAAATAGATACTCAAGAGTTGGGTGAAGTGGAACGTACGAAGGTCTTGAAGCGCCGCTTATGTGAGTGCTTGTGCATGTTTTTTGTGCCGTTCATCCGACGAGTGAAGTTTTTGTTCGCAGAATTACATCAAGAATTCAAGTGTCGAAGCCGATTAAATCTTGAGGTTAGATTTGTGTAATTCCTTTGCGAGATTGAGATATTATTTCGTTAGGAATTGGAGGCTAAACACTGTGTGCGTTCTTGAATGTAATTGGGGCTTGGGAAACACTAAGAGTGTTTGAGTTACTCGAGTGTGGTTTTGTAATCTCCGTGTATCGCTCGTTCTATAGTGAAATTCGTTGCTGCTCTCCCCGTGGACGTAGGTCTCTACGACCGAACCACGTACATCCGGTGTCCGATTTATTTTCTTGTTCTGTCTATTTTATTGTTCGATCGCTTGTTCCGCGCAACATCGCCACCTTTCATCCATAGCCGCAACTTGTTCCATACTATCTGGCGGACCCCTCAACAGTTACATATAGAAATGTGAGACTCGAGTATGAGGGTGAAAACATTTTTTCCCTGGAAGGATTCATGTCTCTCAACTCTATGCTCAACTGCCTCTCCCCAGAAATTTTCTCATTTGGTGGTGCTAATTTAAGCATTGGCCCGACTGTTTAAATCTAGCATCAACATTGGTGCCGTTTGTAGGAAACCGAGCAAATCGCTGGGTTGTTCTTCCTAAGGAAAAATCTCAAATGTCACCATACATATGACACTTTGGTAGCCGAGCATTTGCAACGTAGTATGTGTATTTTTCTCAATTATCGCAAAAAATTATTGCATACCAAGCACCTTTTCTATGCATATTTGTTTACCACTCATGAACAAGATACGAAACCTTATATATATCACAGTGAATTTAGAAATTTTAATTTTGTACTCATCAATCTCAAATGCCCAAACAAAAATACATGCATATTCGCAAAACAAAGCATATAACTAGGAGAGTGACTCCTATAATTACATTTCTGGATATATTAAAGTAATTTTGCGGTACTTTACTTCTAGAAAATTAGAGATGTGATAGAAAAGTAAGACATAACAACGTTAAAATTGGAGTTGAGAGAGTTGTCACGTGCCCACAGGCGCTTCTTCTGCTCATGGGATCTGCCTTGCACGTGCCTACGGTCTTCTTCAACCTCCGTCCGCGTTGTCTGACCCGGTTTCTACCCGATCTTGACCCATCACAGACCCGGTGTTAAGACGCAGCAAATTTGACCCGTTACACTCGCTCAAACGACCTTTAAGATCAGAAACGGCGACAAGAAGCTTACTCATACATCTAAATTTCTAATAGCCTAACGATGGTCCAATTATTAGGAATTCGTACCCTTAATACTCGGTCTCGTCTAGCCCTCGAAACCCGATTCAGGTTCCCTGAATGGATTTTTTTCGAAATTAAAGCTGCAAAAAATGACCGAAATTTCTGTAGGCAGCACTATAATGAAGCGGATTTGGACAATATAATAAGAATTGGCATCCAATTTCTAAAGCTTGTTCATTCAGTCGCAAGGTAATTATTCTGAAAGTTTATGAAACTCATAGATCGAAGTTCTCACGACTCCGTTTAAATCCCGACATGAAATTCATGGAGTAGAATCGATATACTTTGTCGAACAGAACTACCAAACTGATTTCAAGCATTAATAGATGGACATGTCGAGTTGCACCACATGATTTTCGGTTGGGAAAAGTGTTAAAAAAGTCAAAAGTTTATTGTATTGATGTCAATTCAATCCTAAACCCTTTTTTATGCCAATTCAGTCATAAACCTTTTGCATTGGTGCCAATTCAGTCCTAAACTAGCCAATTGAATTAGCACAAATGTAAAAGTTTTAGGACTAAATTGGCATAAATGTAAAAGGTTTAGAACTGAATTAGCACCAAAAAAAGGTTTATGATCGAATTGGCAGCAATGCAATAGATTAGGACTTTTTTGACACTTTTACCATTTTCAGTTCTCTTATGTATACCGAAATCTCCAAGTTGGAAATACTTGATGTACATATGAGATTAGGGCACCAAATTTAGAGTATAAGAATGGATGCATGGATAACAAAGGCCACGAATTAATTGTCCAAAATAACAAGCAAAAAGGTTAAATTGGCAAATTGCAAAATAATATATCAAGTTGTTTTTTCGGTCTAACTTATCTCTAACTCTTCTCTATCTCTTTACAAAGCGCGGGAGTCAAACTCCACACTTATAATATTAGCATCCCTACCCCACAATCCTTTAACCAAAAAGTTCATACGCTTATTGGCATATTTTTAGTTGACACACCCTTCAATATTTGAAATTCTAATGGCATAGACCGAGTTATAACGCGAAATTTGCCAAGAATTTTTACCATGGAATAGGTAACTAAAATCCCATATCAGTATCTAAAATAAGCAACTAAAAGATGTAATAATTTTTCTAATATGGGCTTATATAATTTGAGATTGATATTTACTGCTTTACGTGGTTGTGTTAATAAAGTAAGATAGAAAAAAAATTAATTAGTCTAATAAGAGACTAGCTTGGGTGGGCCGAGTAGAGCCCGGCCTATGATGAGAGGGTCTTGGCTGAAAACTCTATAAATAGTGCCCAAGCCTCTCCTCTAATCCCGATGCACAAATAACCCCACATAAGGAGCAGTTGCAAAACGTAATCGTGAGGGGTAATCTCATTGAGTTAGTAATACAAATGGCACTAGAGGGGAAGCACTTGAATTCTAGATCTCGCTATTCCACATAAAAAACGATGATCCCAAATTAGGCGCACAAATCCATTTTTCCTCATTATTGTGTTCTAGATTCTAACTATGAAAATCCTGGGGAGCCTTCTATGTGGCTAACAAAAGAATCGAATCCGCGAACTCGCCCATAAACCGGGAAATACATGCACTGTACATGTAGTTACATCGAGATTATGCAACAAGCGAATTTCGAGCCCATATACAGCTGCTCTTATAACACATGAAAAATTCAATGGTGTAAAACTCATGTATAGAATTTACAATACCACTATGGATAAAGCCGTACAAATTTCGGATTAGGCTTTCCTCTCTTTCTCCTACCTTAGACGGTCTTGATGGATAAACCATAGGCGTACAAAATTAGGGGGGAATGGAGACCACAACCTATTTATGTAGCATATTTGAATAGACTCCTCCATTGCGAGTCACTGTTTAAATGTGGGTCTTCACCGATCGACCAGCCACATTATTACCGTAATCGGGATATACTAAGCCCTACATAATGTGATCACATAACCATAATTGGGCAATATAACGTTCTCATAAATTTTGTAATAGAGCATTTTTTAAGGACCAAAGGATTATGCAATTAATGTTAGCCCGAATTTTCTAAAAATATCACACATTATGGTCCAAAATTACTAGCTTCCTGTTTGTGTTAAGACTATGGGTCTTTCCGACAAATGTTTTGGTATTTTGAGATGTCTTAATAGATAAAGAACTCAAAATTCGACATTTTACATCCGGAAGGAAAAACGTCTCTAGTTCAGGATTGAACAATACTAAACACTCGGGGAAGAAGCAATTGCCAATTGCCTCTGTTGACCAAGCAAAACATTGAGATTTTCATGTACTCTTGGAGGCATCACTTGACTATCTAAAACAATCGTCGGTCGTCACCACGCGACCAATCAAATCATTAAGATTTCCCACAATTTTACGCTAGGCAAAGTCAACGATGATCACCACATCAACTAACTCTATGACATTATATATTCCATTGTTTAGGACATAATTGGTACACTCAAGAAGCTTAAATCCGGTCGATGCATTCTATGCAAGGAAATCCATGCAAATTACATACAAACCATATACTTACTTTTATCATCATTAGGGATCACGCATGATATAGTCCGAACTCCGGTGCGTACACTTCAATAGCATGCCTAGAATTAACCCAAAATTCGGAAAACTCATAAAAAAAAAAAAAATCAAACAGATTATAGAATATTTCGATGACAAAAATTAGCATAAGAAAAGTGATGCCTACATAGGGTTATGCAATGAATTATCTAATAATTAAGTTAAAGCACGAAATGAACTTGTGATTGTAGCTACAATCCTCGGCGAACACATGACCATCCCGGCAAAAACCGATCTGGACAAGAATCGAGCTTCTTCTCTCGGGCCCCTTGAGCAAATTCTGTAATTGGAAAAGCAATAAATGGCACATGCATTGTCGGTTAGAGTGCACAGAATCATTTAAAGCTACTTTATGGAATGCTAGATGTTTAACTACATCCTCTTATCACAAAACAGAATTCTAACCATCGTCAGTAATATTCACACAAGTATCTATCCTAAAAAGGCTGTTTGAACATACTATGATTATGACATGTTTCAACATCTTGTGACAAAATAATTAATCAATTTCGACATCACACAAACAGGAGAATATCTTATTGTGCTAGAATCAGCACCAATGATGTCATATCCAAATTTGTGCTTTACATGTAGAATATAAAGAGTCAGAAAATTATAGTTCAATAGTAATTTTGTGATGAGTTGACCTCAAGAATAGGAACTCCCTTGAGCTGCAAGTTTGGCTTAGGTTATAGTCCAATGAATAATTAACTAACGGGAACAAGAATAATGAACCCTATAATCGGAATAAACCAAGAATATGGAATGAAGACAAGGATGTTGTCTAACTTCATCTTGAAGACCTTTATAGTGTCCTCATTGTGATTGACCACTATTTTGAAGACCTTTATACTTTATCTTAGCATCTAGCATGAGCATCATATCCAACCGCCGCAGCAAGAAACATTGGCACAGCACCCTTATCCGTGCCATTCCCTTTTAACAGGCTATACTATTAAAGGTCATACCATGCGACTCACTTGTATATGCACAAGTAATCGACAATCATTCAATATGCAAAAGAGTTGCATCATAATACCATACATGATGTCCATGATGTTCGGAAAAGCAAGAATCATAATCCAAAGGTCTTAACTAGTTGTGCAAAGCCATGACGGGGCTCAACGGGAAGAACCAATGCATGCATATCTAATGGGAAGCATGAGTAACCCATGACCTGTAAGGCTTTGGAGATGAAATCCCAATATTAGCGTTCAGTATATATGTATGACATTTAAACGAATCATAGACTACACAATGTCATCAACAGCAAACAAATGGAAAAGGAGGTGAAGATGGAGAAGAGGAAGGAAATTCAAGTCACCAAATGATTTTCAAGTTACGGGGTTCTATAAAACAGACAAGGAAACCAAATTCATTTTAAATTGCATAGACAAATTATGTCCAGGCCATCTTTTACGTATCTAATGAGTTGCCGGAGCGTACTAATTATCTTAGAAGCATGAAAAGTTTAAGGTCCGATCACTCTATTGAAAAATATGCATCCGAAGAGCTCATGGAGAATTGCCCAACCAAGAACCATATATGTCGGTAATTCACGATAAGGATCAAGAAGATACTTCTCTCAACAAGTCGAACCGATGGATTAGCTATTAAGATATTGCACTTACTCTTTTTCCTTAATTAAGGACATGACATCCCATTTCTCAAATGGTAATCTGGCTAAGAATACCTCGTCTAGAGGAAAAAGCTACATTGGATAAACATGGCATCCGAAAC